>NC_058520.1:1566620-6366620 GCF_904849725.1 Hordeum vulgare subsp. vulgare | reverse complement strand
CACATACATAGACGAATCACCCTATGCGACGACGACCAGCTGGCCTTGCCCGACGACCGGAGGGTGACAATCGATCAGGGGGTCTGTGTTCACGAAGACCACGACCGTACTGTCCCTCGTGTTCCTGTGTCTGCGACTGATGCATAGGTGGTGGAGTCTGAAATCCATATTGAGATGATGATTCTAAATTGTAGGTGAATGGTTGTGACTCAGAATTGATGTAAGATGGACCAATAACGTCCTGCCCGAAAAAATTATTTATCATTCCTGGGAGCGTGCATTGAGTATCATGGGTTTCTGTGAGTATTTCTTTCTGTACGCCACGCTGGGTATGTTCATCTCCCCATGATGGATCATTAATTTCCTGGTCCACGAAAAAATGTTTTTAAAATAAATTATGTGTAGCAAAAAGATGTGTAAATAGAAGTTATGTAATTGCTTATTATAATTGTACATACCTGTCCGCTGTTGTAGCTTTGTGCTCCCTCGCTTGTCTCAGCCCAACGATTCTCCTCGGGCATCCTAATCCCTCGTGTGGGCAGATATGGCTGAGATCCTTGAATGTGTGCGTCATATGCTGTATATGCATCCTGCTCCACGAAATGAGTCTGTTCAGGTGTCGATCCTACATCTGGAGCATTTACCTGTGATGTCTGCCCATGTATTGGTAGAGAAGAGTCATGTCGTGGAAGTGTCGGCATAGTATTACGACCCTCTGCCCACCGCATGGACGACGACGGCGCCCCACTCGGTCTAGCTGACCTCGGTTCCGGAATGTTGTACGCTGCAGTGACAACGTCGTTCTCTGTACCGCATCTCGTAATCCTTGTGCTCACGAATTCGCTAATTTTTTTAAACCACGACCTGCGTTTAGGATCACTTCCCTCGGCTCGCATTCCTTCACTCGCCATCGCTTGTACTTGGGTGCAAATATCAATCTGAAAAAAATCGTTGTTCGTTGGTTAAATTGTTCATGAAATGATGGACCTGAATAGCAAGATGTTGATTATTACCGCGGAGTCACGATAGTAAGCTGATGATGTGTCCATCCGTCTCTGCAACTGTTCCATATGCGTTGGATGTGTTGGCATCGTAGGTGGTTCGCTCGTCAGTCTAGTACGCGTGCTCATGCGATACCAATTATAGTACGCTTCTGTCGTAGTTGCATCGTACGTTCTGCATAAATAAATTAACATTACTAAATTGACATCACATTCTGTATTTTATACGGTTCCACAAACCATAGATAGAGTAAATTGCAGCGAGTCATCCAAAAGGCACTATCTCTCACGCATTCCACTGGCATGTGTTGCGAACCAAATACCATATCAATGTGCGCCTCAGTCACGGGTTCCATGTTATTAGTGAGTCGTTAAGAAGCTCAAACTGATCATGGTATATGGGGTAACAATTTTTTGCAATTTTAGTAGACCATTTTTTTCGACCCAGCATCCACCGAGTGGACATAGTTACAACACCCTCACCATAGTTGTACGGGGTTGCGGGTTCTACTATCTGCGGTCGTCCTACAGGTAAGTATTCCCAGGACCACAACTGTAGAAACTCGTAGGAGACACAAAGTAATGGAGCTTTAGATGTGAATGCCGTTTTTTGAGTGGCATCACACAACCCTCGGTATGTGTGAGAAAGCAAAGCAGAACCAAAGCTATATGGTGGATTTTGGGGTAAAGGTTCGTCAACTATCTTTGCGGCAAAATAGATGAGACCAGGCAAAACTACATCCCCGTGAGAATTAGGAAACATCACACCGAAGAGCCACAACAAATATGCAAACAAGTGTCTCTTCGTTGTCTCAGGATCAGCATGGGTAGATAAAATTTCGAAGTTAATACGAAGCCAGCTGTGTGGGACACCTCGAGGCGGACCAGAACGATCTGATATGGGCATTTCGAGCCTCAGACGGGCAGAGACATCTGCTGGCCAATTAGGAGAAACTCGTGGATGTACCACTGGCACACCTCTAATTGGTAAAGCTGTGATCATTGACACATCTTTTAGAGTAGGTGCAAGCTCTCCACATCGAAAGTGAAATGTGTGGGTCTCCGGTCTCCATCTATCAACGAGGGATGTCAAAAGGGATGGGTCGGCAGTAAAACTACCTCGACGAGCTGCGATGTTCGCAAAATGTAGGAGTCCATAAGCCTCAAGGTGTTCAAGGAACCGATTCTCTATTGACCAGGGCGTCTTTACAGTTCGAAGCCGGAAGGTCTGAGGAGGATTTTCATGATTTGGATTTATGAAAAGCTGGCAACGGTGGTGGTTGTCGTGATAACCATTCAAAAGCTGGGGCATTTCAGCCATAACCTGCAATCACGATGAAAAAAATTAAATATTCCGAATATTACATCACGATTAAATTAAAATACATGTTCCGAATATTACATCACGATTAAATTAAAATACATGTTCCGAATATTACATCACGATTAAATTAAAATACATGTTCCGAATATTACATCACGATTAAATTAAAATACATATTCCGAATATTACATCACGCAGTGTTGTTGTTACGATACGGACAGTCCCTACGCGGGTGACCAGCACACCTACATACGCGGCATCGTCTTGGTTCTCCCAACTGGCTGTGGTCCATGTCATTGCGATGACGCCTAGACTGACGCCGTCCCTTGCTGGTTCGCATCAATGCGGGATCTGGAACCCATGTGGTGCCTTCTGGCCATAATTGCTTGTAGTTCGTATCAATGCCCCATGCCCAAAACTCACCGTTCCAAGTGTTGTACAAATTGTGCATGTTGAAGTATGGTGATAAGTACGACTCGACACTAATTTGTTGATCTGCAGCTGCCCGCAATACGTGACTACAAGGATATCCCAGAAGCTTGGGCTTGTTGCAAGTGCACTCACACGAGGTTGCGCCAAGCGTCACAGCTTGTTTTTTTGCTCCCCTGTGGTGACCATTCACAAACTTTGCTCGCACACTAACTTCCCATTTATTCCTAAGTGCATCTACCTGCCTGCACCCATGTCTTTGCGACTTCTTTGCTTTGTCATCAAGATGTCTTTGCATCTTCTCAGACCAGGTCTTGTTCAAATCAACTAGCGCCTTGGCAACGGTGACTCTATCTGCAAAGTATGACACAGTCCGGTTCCAAGTTTCATCAATTAGTGCTGTGATAGGTAGTGCCCTCACCCCTTTAAGAACACCATTGTACACCTCGGACATGTTGCTTGTCATTATACCGTATCTAGCGCCAGTGTCATGAGACTGCGCCCACTTGTACAAATTGGGACAATTCTCATTAATCCACTGGCTCAAATTTATTGCTCTTCGACGACCCCTCCGGTCTTCTCTCGCCTGGAGGGATGCGCGCTCGATCTGATCATTGATACCTGCCCAGATAGCACTCATTTTTGCTGTAGTTTTCTGCATGCACATCCTCTTGAATAGCTTGAACCAATCTTTGTTTTTGAATTTCGAATAAAAATTAGCTGCCAAATGCCTCATGCACCACCTTGTCTCCAGATCGGGCCACCCCCAATCTGGATCTTGTGAAGCCTTAATTATCTCAAGCGCGCTTAATAGTCCGGTGTTGCGATCAGAGATGATGCAAACCCCTTCCCGGTCTTTGATGACACCCATCTTTAGGCAACACAGGAACCATAGCCAACTATGTTTGTTTTCGCTCTCCACTAGTGCATAGGCAATAGGAAGAAGTTGATTGTTTGCATCAGCTGCCATCGCCACTAAGAGTGTGCCCTTGTACTTTCCTGTGAGAAATGTACCATCAATTGATACAACCGGACGACAATGCTTGAATGCTTGTATAGTCTGGGCGAATGCCCAGAATAAGCGATCCAGGATTTGCTCGTCCGGGTTCAATGGATTTGGACGTTCTTTCCGGAAAACTTGAGTCCCCCTATTAGCAACTGAAATCTGATGCAGCATTCTAGGGGCAAAAGAGTACGCCTCCTCATAGGTTTCATACAACCTCTGAAATATCTTTTCCTTTGCATGACGAGCCTTGCTATAGCTGACAGGGAAACCAATCAGATCAGATGCAGTTGCACGCAAAGCCCTAATACTAATATTAAGACTTTGCTGCACAATGGTTTGCATCACCTGTGACACATATTCTGCAGTCACGTTGCGGTGCTCTGAAAGAGTGCCGGTTTGCTCACAACCATGTTGCTCTATTTTTGTGACATGCCATGGCTGACATACCCCAGGCTTCTGGCGAGCAATAACTCTTCCGTGGCAACCCGCTTCGCGATGGATGCATATGAGCTTCAACTCCTTTTTATCAGACTGCTTCACTCTATGTTGCCTGTGTATAGCAATTGCATAGCTATGTATTGCTTGTTTAGCAGATTTCTTCTCTGGGAAAATCTGTCCAACGGCCAGACTCCCCGCGTCTAGGCCAGCAACAGAGTGAAATTCATTGGTGATGCTCATAACCTGTAAAAACTCTGGGTTGATTGCTGCAGCGACCGCATTCTCAGGAGGAACAACTTCATCATCATCTGATTCCGAAGACGCAGAAGAATGACCATCATCGTCATCATCTAGCGCCTCCAGCAATCCCTCGACATGTTCGCTCATGTCAACGACCGCAGACCAATATCCCGTGTCATACACTTGATGGCCACCTGTTGGTTCCGTTGGGCCGGCGTCGGGGGCTACAGTTATGGCCATATGTTCGCCACCGCTTGGTTCCGATGGGCCGGCGTCGGGGGCTACAGTTGCGGCCAACTCGGCCTCACCGGCACCGCTACTGCACTCGGCGACATCACTGGCAGAAATGAACTCCACATAAACCATGGGTTGTCCATACATGGAGTTATTGGGATTGCTTGCAAAACCCATGTACGACGCCCATGCTCTTTCACCGGTAACCCGTCGCAAAACCCAACGATTTCCTCCCTCAACCACGAAAGCCTCCACGGTCATTTTTTTTCCATTCATCGCTGAACCAAACACCGATCGGATGCACCTTCTAACTGCCGCATACTCTACATTAACCATGTCTTTCACTACAACCGTAGTCATCCCGCACCTAGACACATCCATACCAGAAGGACTCTCACGTAAGATGTGCCCATAAAACACTAACAAATTTTCCATAGTACCTAACGAGCAGCCATATTTACATCGTTAGTCCATTAAAAATCATATTTTTAGATTTACATTGTAATAACAACATCCATTACTTATCTTTTTTACATATAACAATTTAACAACATCCATTACATCTACGCATAATAATTTATATTGTATCATTTATCGTCACACTACATCTATAAAATAAATAGAAGATGAATTACAATATGTCATTCATACCTCTGGTTGGCAAATTACATACTGCATATATATATATATATGCGGCAAAATACATACTGCATATATATATATATATATCACGAATCATATTTCTACGGGGTTGGCAAATTATCAAATAAACAAATATATTACACACGCGTCTTGCATGTAATAATACTAATGGAGCTAACATATTATTACATGTTTTTTTACAAAAATGCTAGTTACATATGCATTTCTTCGGCTCCTTTCTAAATACCAGTTGCATGCAAACACGAACAAATCATCGGTAATATATGAACATAGTCGACCTATTATCACATGAACACAAATATGAACAAAGTCTCATACCTTGATCTTCAACTTAGTAGTTCATATCGCATGACAAAATAGTTCCACAAAAGTGATAATACGCTCCCTAAGACAAAATAAAACACATACTTAGAAACTAATCAAACAAAATAAAAACATCATGCATGCAAACACGACCAACAGAAATGGAAAGCTCTTACCTTGATCTATCTTTTCTTCAACTACAACGTCTTCAAAATAGTTCCACAAAAGTGATAATACGCTCTCTAAGACAAAAGAAAACACATACTTAGTAACTAATCAAACAAAATAAATACATCATGCATGCAAACACAACCAACAGATATGGAAAGCTCTTACCTTGATCTATCTTTTCTTCAACTACAACGTCTTCAAAATCTCACTTTAATCCGTCCTAAATCGCCACATAAACATTCATACGGAGTGAGAAAGAGAAGAGAGTGAGAAAGAGAAGAGAGTGGGAAAGAAGAGTGACACGGGAGGCAACGACAGGAGAAGAGAGTGAGAGAGGAGGCAGCGACGCGGTTCGCTTATAAAGGAGTAAATTTCGCACTGTTTCGTCGGTGGATAGCGGGAAAAATTCCCACGGTTCTGCCCGGCCGCGCGGGAAAAATTCGAGCGGGAAAGGAGCCTCGGAATCAGCGCAATCAATCATCAACAGTGCCGGTGCGCGGAAAAAAGGGCACCTGGCCGCCTGCTCCCGAGGCGGCAGGGCCCACCCGGCCTTGTCCGTTACGGACAGGAGTGGGCGGGAACGGGATCCCGCGCTGGCCGCCAGGGGCGGTGGCGGCAGGCCCCCGCCGCCAGGGGCTGTGGCGGCAGGCCACCCGGCCGCCTCCTGCGGTGGCGGCAGGTGCCACGTGCCGCCTGGCGCGCCTGCCGCCGCCCGGGGTGGGGGTCTTTTTAGCCATTTGCACTCGCAGGTGGTCTTTTTTGACAATCCCACTCGACAGGGGGTCCTTTTGGACAAAAATCCTAGATTTGATGCAGTATCCTGCAGATAATATAACATGCTTGTAGTATTCTTGAACGGCGTCGAGTCATTACGCTAGTATCCCCCTGTGGATGTTAAACTGGTTACCTTGTTGAGCACCTGTGCTTATTGTACCGATCAAAGCAGCATGGATGCATGTGGTCTCCTTTGTCTCAATTCCTGCAACACAAATTCTGGCATTGATTTCACACTTGACAATCCCAGAGACACAATCCGGCAACCGGTAAACATCACAAAAACAAGTGAACTGAAAGTTTAAAACTATAGGTAACCAGGAAAAAGACTATTAACTCCCAGGTTACGCAGCCCAGATGTCGAAGATGGTCTCCTTCGCGAATAACTTCCTCAAAGACGACATGTGATTATACCTGGCCAAAGAATCATCCATTGCAGCAGAAATAAGAGCACACAAGATATGGTATCTGCGGGGTGTTTCGGCATTCTTGGTTCAAAAACGAAATCATTCCTGTTGTTCCAGAGACACCACCAGATGTTCCAGAGAAACTACAAGCCCAGGGCACCTCTATGATTTTGTGAAGTTTAGATTATTTCCAACATAGTACTCCCTCCGTCCCAAACTAAGTATCGCTGCTGTAGTATTAAATTTCTACAAATTTAGTATTAAATTTACGACACTTATTTTGGAACGAATGGAGTATATAGCAGTCCTCCTACTGCAATGGCGTGAACTAGCTGGGAAAACACACGAGCACCTATGACCTAAACTATTACCAGGCTTCGAGTTCCACCACATTTCTAATAATTATCCATTGAGTGGGGTCGAGATTGTAACATTTTTGGATATCTGGACACACAAGCAGACAAGCATCCTCCCAAGAAAATGTAATTCTATAACCATGCAATCACGTTTTCTTGTATATATCCGTTTTCAGAAATATTTCTCTCCTTTATGCAACTTCTAATTATCTACATTAATCATTCATTCATCTGTTTGAGACTCAGATATTCCTTCAACATTCAAATTTTTCAGTGGTCAACTAATATTTCAAGTGTCGTTTGCAAACAAAAAAAAATACCATTATTCAAGTGAAACCTTCATTTGATTTCATTTTGTGAGTGTTTTCATTGGTATATTTTGTTCTATGTGTATTGAATTGTTGAAACTCTTACTAATATATATATTATTGCTTGATGTTTGTATTTGTGTGATGGACATGGGACACTAGGACATTTGTGTCCTAAGTCCACCCCTGATTGTTGTCTTGATTTTCAGTGTTGAAGATCACCACAGGCGAGCCGAATCCGGACCAACAGTGTAAACCAAATGTACCAGCTATACCATTTTATGTCGTAGTGGAAACAGTTGGCTCACAATCTAAACCTTAATTCCCCTTACTGATCTTTCATTACGTGCTAGATATAAAACACATATGGTTTTATATATTGTGGTAAATTAAGATATCTAATGGCATTCATTTCCGTGCTTTGGGTGGGACAGTGTGCTAGATTTCTTTGTACACCAAGTATATATTGACATCACAACAAGTAACTTAACTAGATGGAAACTATAGACGTACATTTCGGGGCTATGAGGTGTGTGTGTGCATAGTCATCTAACTAAATCACGAACGGAGAAAAATACATGTTTTGCAAAAATTTTGCATCGACAACTGCCGTCGGGAGTGGACCTATCATAGCCCAGCGGGGTGCACAGGACACAACTTAAAGAAGTGAAGTGTTACCTTGTACATATGGAGCGGTGCATCCTATTTTGCGTCTAGTTCGGCGTTAGCGAGCAAATGTGCACCCTCGAGATGTACATGGGACGCCTCAACTTGGGGAGAATATTTAGGTACATAGGAAGTACAAGTTTTTCTATTGGATTTCGGTTTCATTTGGTTTCCTTTTTCTCCCTTTTATTAGTCAGCTTTTCCCTTGTTTTTCTTTTATACTCTTTTCCCTTACTGTGAATATTTTTTACTTTTCAAAATTCTTTACCATTTTTGAAATCCATGACCATTTTATGAATGTAGGAGCAATTTAAAATCCATGAGTATTTTTATTCTTTAATTAATTCAAAAATGATTTCTCTTAAGTCTGTGAACACTTTACAATTTGTGAACATTTTCAAAACTTTGTGAACTTATGTTGAAATTCTTGAAGTTGTTTAAAATTGATGCACATTTTTCATATTCATGAAGAAAAAAAATCTAGAATTTTGTAATAAAAAAAAATATGAACAATTATTTAATTTGCTAAACAAATTGAAAACTTCTGAACATTTCACAAACATTTTCTAACCTTTTGCCACAATCTTTTGCTGCCACTTTACACATATCGTGCATTATACACATATACTAATATACAAACAACATGCTGCCACTGATCACAACAATTATTATGCAACAAAAAAGAAGATGTCGGTGCATGCTGCATCCCTCAGTTGCCTTGCGGTGGGCCGGAAGGTTGATTGAAAGAGAGCATGCTGGGAGAGTCCACTCTGATGATAACTTCTTCCTCCACAGACTCGTCGCTCGAGTTGTCATCTTCCGCTATCTCCCTGCGTTGCCGGCCTGCTGCTAGGGGTGGAAAAGGAGCAAGTGCATGAACTGGAGCTGGAGCTGGAGCAGGAGCAGACTTTCTGTTCATTGCATTGGAGCCCTCCGACCTCACCGAGAGCAGAGGCCGCGTGTCGGCTGCCCTTGAAGGCACCTTTGGATACGACTTGCTGTGCTTCTGGTTTCCTTCCACATGATCAAACCTTGGTTGTCGCCGAGCAGGGCGCATGCCATCCATCTACGAATGATGCAACCAGTTTTTCAGTTGATGAGTTGATCAGAAACCGTGACCTAACCATGATATATCGACAAAAGGAAAGAGAAGACTCATACGTACCATGCTGCCATACATGCTGACTTGCAAGGCTCTAGCAGAGAAGCTACCAGGTTGGCTTCTGATTTCAGCTAAGCTTGTACTTCCAGGCCCTCTGGATCTCCGGAAACTCTCAGGCCACCTGAGCAAACCCACATGCTCTTTGCTCTGTGTTCGTGGCGGCCCAAGGGCTGGAGACAGCACCGACGCACTTCTTTGCACATCGGCTTCTATATCTGGCCTCCCTATTTCAAATAAGATGGCCCTTGCTCTAGCTTCCACCTGATAACTGGGTGCGGCATAGCAGTAGTCTATCTGATTCATGGCTGTAAACAAGAGAGGACTTCAGCATTCAATTGCTTTTAAAGTAAAATAAATCACTGTTTTTGCTTCAAAAAAATAGCCACTGATTGATTGATGAAAATATAGAGAACCTGAAGACTGCAGACCAAATAAGTTCAGATCAGTGTTTGACGGCAGCAGCACAGCTGGAGGTGTGATCAAAGTTCGGTTCTCTGTCTTCAGAAATCCCTCCAATAAGATGCCTATGTAATTATGCCCGAGTTCAATTTCTTCCCCCTTAATGTAGATGTTTGTAGTAGATCTTTCTGAAATGAGAACTCTCATCTCACGCATTGCCATTTTCTCAAATATCTGAGGGAGCAAAATCCTTGCAATAACGAGAGCACTTTCCTGTAATTTCAGAGTATGAATGATTAAGGGCTATCAGATACAGACTTGATGGTTATTGTAAGTTTGTAACGTTCAGGCTGCTGCTTGAATGTTACAAGTCAATATTGTGCACGGGTATTGATAGTTTGATACAAAGATGAGGTGGATCTGACAGGTCATGGTGACTGTAATTAGCAGGGGTGGTTGCAGATCAAAACACGGTGTGCTTATCCAGTGTTTGACTGGATCCAGTGAAGGTGGTGTTGGGGGCTCAGTCGACAGTTCCTGTACCAGCTATCCAATGTGAAAACCTAGGTCTGGCTATCTAGTCCCGGCGACGACGATATTCTGCAGCCCAGGTGAAAATCCTTGACCTCCTTGGTTGAATCAGATGACGACGATGCAAGTCCCTCGATGGAGGTGTCTAGTTGAAGACTATGCTCCTCTGCACCTCATTGTTGCATAGTTGTTGCATGTGGAGACAATCTCTTGATAGCACTTGGCATATGGGTTACAAGGACTCGGCTTTGGGATGTCTTGTGTTTGGCAACATGTCATGACGTGCTCTTTTTTTTGTGCCGAGTTACTGGACTTGTAATAATGTGCACTATGTCCTATGGCATACCACTGAAGGCTCAGTCATCTATGTTCCACAGAAACTCAATGTAATGATCCTGCAAGGCCCCGTTTGAAAGACTTTGGCCATCATTATCAATTGGTAATGGTTAGTATAATGTGAGACTCTGTTTAACTATTCATGTATGGATGTGATCTCAGAGTAGTGCACTACACACAGTGACAATATGAGTCATCAGACTGGGTCCCAAAGATAGAATAGGGCACATTTGCCTTTTATCATTTTCTATGAATCTTTCATACTTGACGTTAGTGTTGAAATCAGAAACAACTCCAAGCAAAGCTTGGTAGAATAAATGTTGCCACCCACCCACCCTTCCATTACAGGTTGACAGGATTCTCGATCAGTAACCAGCAGGATTTTTAACCCTATTGAGAAGCACAGAAATAAGAACTAGACTTCACTCCCACTCACAGAATCAAGGAAACAACAGAACAGAAAAGGATTATACATTGCAGGAAATGTGTAGGGAGTCAAAAATGTTAATGAGCACATTGGTAGGAAGTATTAGGAGAGGATACCTGCCACATAAAATCCTCAACAGAAGGATCAGACTGGCGCAATTGCTCTATTTTTTCAGCCTCAATGAAGAAACAATGCACCACTGATTCTGTAATAATGTCACAAATATAAGGCTTTCCAATTAATGCCTCATATAGACCCAAAGTGCTTCCATGTGACAAAATTGGATCCAATGAATGCCTCGTGCATAGTCTCTGACTTGTCCACTGTCAAAAAAGGCCAGGGGAGGTATATATTCATTATTGAACCAGATAGAGTGGGAAAGTATATACTTCAACCAAAATGCAATAAAGTGGCCTCGAAGCAGAAACATACCTTTACTATTCCACTCGAAACAAGCCATACACCAGTCGGCCTTGAGCCTTCTGCATAAAGAACTGTTCCATGCCCTTTTATTGTTTCCTTTGTATTACTTAACAATGGATCACGAAGAGCAGCAGGCAGTGCACCAACTAAAGGATGGGTATTTAGAAGTTCGTGAACTCTTGGCATTTTCACCAGTGGCGGATTCCTCTTAAGCTTCTTCAAGTCTCTCTGCCAAGTGAATCAACATACCAGAGTTATTATATTCTGATTTTGAACTGAAGCCAGAGAGATGAAGTTACTTTCACTTCGCAACAAGAAATGGAATCATATTTTCCAACTACCTGCAAAGCATCATCGAGATGGACTATTTCCTTTTCCTCGAGCAACCCAGTCTTCCCAAGGTCTTGAATATACTCACTCAAGTGTGTCAATACCGCATATGTTACTTGTCGAGTCTTCAATGCACGAAGCACCTAAACAGTGTTGAAGCAGCTTCAGAATCTAGATAACAATCCCCCGCAAAAAAAAGAATAAAATAATCCAAATGTGCATGAAACTGAACTAGTCCCATTTTAGTTCAGACAATGTGCTTTCATCCTCAAGTTTTGCAGATAAACTGCTGACCAAACGAATTTAGCAAGATCCCATAAGGCTAAGAATCCATAAAAAAATGAGTTAAATGATATAAGCACATTGTATCCACAACCTGAGGGAATGTAACACGAACGTCTTCCAGAAACTTTTTAGCTTCCTCCCCAGCAGCAGTACTTTCATCGATGACAATTCTTGCAATCTCACTATCACCTGAAGAACAAGCAAAATTTATAAAAACAATGAAAACCAGTGAAGAGGATTAGGATCTCTAATCCCTAGTATCTACTAAACAGTGTGAAAAGGTGACTTCCCAAAGGCTTTCATGGTAATTGCAAAATAAATTAAGGTTCAGCCTTAACAAGCTCAAATCATTTGGACCTTCAGATCTTGCTATACCAAGTAAGTTTGCAATGACGGATATATCACACGATCAAGACATCGCCCGTTTGAGCACTAAATACAGTAACTGGCTCGTTCTACATGAAAGCAAGCCAAGCTTAAGGTATGTACCACTTGATGTTTCCACTTATGAACTACAACAATGGACACCTACACCAAGAATATGTTTGAACACTCTCACACATAGCATTTCTCATGTAGGCACCAACTATTGAGACAGACATTTCTTCTCTACATTTTTCTCCACTTTATACGCCAAGCAAATCGTATAAAACTAGGACATGACAACATTTAAAGACTGCCAAGGATATTACCAAGAAAATCATGTAGTTGTCTCCTCGCAATTCTGTGAGCACGGAGAAATGCTGCACAGATGTAACATCCTAGCTCCAATCTTTCTACTGTGAAGTATGTGACTAGCCTTCGTGGCAACCTGCTCATCTGAAGGAACCTATAGTAATTTGGGAAATGAACATTGGACCGCAAACCCTTCCAATCACATAATGATTGGGAAGAGACAAGATCCATAGCTTCATCAACTGATCTCATTAAAATATTTGCTGTAGATTGAGTTATTCGTCCCTCTTCAAGCATTCCCCAGTAAGCAGCTTGCACACCTGATAAAAATATGTAGTCAATAATCTTTTTTTAACTAATCATGTTTACTCTCTCTGTTTCAGACTTGGTGCTTCTTTGGTAGGCCATAGACGGATACAGTGAAACGGAGGTAGTAGTATGAGACTGCATATTATCATACCTATTTCAAGAGAAGGTAGAACCATAAATGAAATATTAAGTAATAACGCGAGAGCAAAGACGACAAAGAAAATAAAAGGATGCAAAACATTAATAAGATACACAGAACTCATAGGACAAGAAATTCCTAACATAACAAATGAAAGATGTTCCTCACAAAAAAGAGTGATGCGATGGCCCCAATAAAGTGCAAAATCCAATTCATGTAGAGATCAGATAAATATGTACCAAAAGTATGACCGACAGAAATAAAAGATGGCGTACAGTTCAGCTATAATCATGCATAGTAAAAAAATGTGTACGACAACAGGTGTAGTAAATTTTGGTGTGCTTGCTACTAGCAAGGTATTTGAAAGAATATATTGACAGCAAGAATTGGCGAATAACATGATATTTAATAGACTAAGATACACTACAGTCTATAGGTCTTTAAACTTCCCCATCTAGGTCCTTGGAACTCCCAAGTTGCACATCTAACCACGCTAGTGGTTCACCGCAGATCCAAAGCTCATCTGGTTGGATGCGATTTTGATGTTGCCCATTGATTGATGATGATAGGCAGAAATTGCCCAAAACAAGGCAATCGATACTGACACAGACCACCTTTTCCTCTCCTCCCACTTCCCAGATTTTATTTTATTTTGACATGAAAAAACAAACCACTTCCCAGATTTGGGGTACAAGGAAAGGAAACATAGCCTAATAGGACTCCTAGACCTAATACTAATACTCCTTAACAAAGACAAAGGCGGATGGATCGTTCAACCAAATATCAAATTTAATCAACACATTATCATGTATATTTCATACCATTCAAAAGCCGCACTCGAGTATCCTTCAAATTCAAGGTATGCACGTGATCATCCTTGTCAGGAACATCATGGGGATGTGCTTGTTCATCTTCCAAGTTATTCAAACACGTGATATATTTCTTCACATTAACCCAGTCAACAGGCCCAAGTTCCTCATCATCCCTGAGATCACCAAAAGCCTCCAATGCCTTGTTCAGCATTTCATATTGTGTATACTTCAATACACGAAGCTACAGTTGCAGGAAATCAGATAAGAAACTGGAGCATGAAGAGAACATAACTATGCTACTTCACATTTATCAATCACATGTGAAACCAAATTACTGTTGTTTCTGATTGCAGGTAACAATCACAGCAAACATATGCACCCTTGAGTAGATAAAAGAAGAGGCTTAATAATAATAATAATAATGAAAGGCTCTATTAACAACTTTTGAAGCTGCAAGGGGTCAAGAGGGTTTGACCAAAAGAGAGACTATTTTTATTTGTCATAATTTAACATGTAAAGTTCACAAATTTCATCTCGTGCTAAGACGTAAGTCATTGGTTCGAATCTGATAGAGTACTTTTCTACTAAATTGATTCGCTTTTTTCTTTGTTTTTGAAGCTTTCTCTTTAGAGAATTTTATGACTTAGTGCGGGATGAATGCATTTTTGGTCTGAACACTAAATGAAGCACGGAATGGAAATAAAAAAAAATTGGACTCTTTTTCATCTTATCTTAGATCAATAAAATAACTACCTGTACTGAACTAATCTAGAATCCCTTTTAGTAATCCATTCTTATTCTATACATTTAAAATGAATTTCCCTAAAAGGTAGAGGATGATCCATCCTAGACATTTAGAGTAATTTTCAGGTCAATAACCAACATCCTGAGAAGAGTGTGTGACGACATGGGTTTGACCCCTGTGGGGCAGATCAAATATTGTAATTTATTTCGTGGGGTGAATAAACCTGTGTATCATGTTGCTTCTTAATAATGTGTCGGGTGTGCTAATACTCCCGGCCCCATTATTTCGTGTACGACAAACTGATTCATCACTATCCTTGAACTCATAGATTGAAAAAAATGTTTGCATAACTTAACACCTTATTTGGGCCAGTTCACTCATTAATCTTATGAGTTAGAACACAAAGGGTTAGTAAAGCACGCACACATACAGTTAAGCAAAATCATTAATCCCAAGATCAGAAGAAACCATAGATAATAATTTGTAAAGCTAACCTTCGTTGCTGACAATTTTCCCAGACCAAGTAGGTGCAACAAAAATTGTGTGGTAGAACCATTCAAAATCAATGTCAGAAACACGATGCCACCTGTGAAGAACACAAACTGCAAAAGATTTATAAGATCAGCAAAGCTCAAATAAAAAAAAATGTAGTTTTCAGGAAAGGGAAAGAGCGTACCATTGTTCCGACTTCTGGTTTCAGATAATGTTGAACTGAATCACTAGCACGCTAGAAGAAGTATTTCAGTTAATATCTCAAAAAATGGCGATTACTTTTTAAAAAGATGTCTACAAATATGCACATAATGGTAACAACAGATGAGTGAGGATCGAATACATTGGTGCAAGAAAATAACTTACTTTAACGGACAGAGAGAGTGATAGAGCAACAGCTCCTCGCAGTCCTGACCAAACAAGAACTGTGGCTTCTTTGATGTCCATACCATACCCAAAGTGACGCAAAAATGGATACAAAACACCGACAACTACAGCACGTGATATTTGCACAAAAGCATAGAGCAGAAGAAGGAACCCCCATGATGTGCCTAAAATAGCAAGAGGTAAGAGAATTATACACACGAGGCAAACATGGATTAGAACCAAGCTCATAATATAGAACAGAAGAATATATCAGGTGCGCCCAATCCTTAGGTGCAACTGTGTTCTCACCCTCCCAAAAAAAAAGAATGGAAATATTCAATTCCAAAAAATGTCACTATTGATACAAAATAAACATGCCAATGTTAAATCTAAATTTTATCTGTACACTGAGAACAAAAGAAAATAAATTCTCCGATGAAAATAGAAGTTGCTACTATTCGCAGAAGATCTTATTTGCTTCTGCACATGACATTGAATTGTACTATTATTTATCTCACCAAATAGCTTTGGAATTTCCATGATAATTTACACAATTTTCCAAAGGATAGGATTAAGGTAGCACGTCTGCGATGAACCCTGTGGCAGTAAAAATCTACCCGCAGCTTAATGTACTGGGTTGTAAGCAGATTTAGTCCAGTGACTGTTGACTACTCGGGACCATGAAGAATAGTGCCACACGATGAAAAATAGGAAAAACAAATGCTCTGTAACCCATCAAGTAAAAAAATAGTAAATTAACAAAAACAATTGCAATGATCAGAGGTAAACTGCAATGATGTGAAGTAACTCATGTTGGATGCAATCATGTAAACACAGTCAGATATGAGCGCATGTGAACTGATGTATGTAGGCTCATTAAAAATAAATAATTGTTGCTCTTTGTTACTTGAACAAGTTTCTACAACAAAATCCAAACTTCATAGAAGTGGATGAACAGGTTCCAAAAAGTAATAAGATCAAATTATTAAGTTCCAATATTAGGTACTAGTAAATCTAGTATTAAATACTATCATCACATCACCCAGATGGGCAATACACACAAATATTCCAAATCCAGAAATCCACAAAATCCAAATGGTACAAGCATAACCTGATGGACTTACGTGACTACTTTTACTTTTAAAAATAATAACACATCATTTGGAGGGTCTGAACTATACTAGTACATAGAAAAAGGTGAGATGGCTCTCCGCTCCGCCTCCGCGCCCCGCTAGCCTAGCTGCCGCGCCGCTCCGCCAACGCCATCCCTGCCGGCCGGACCTTCCCTGCAGCCCTCCTCCCCCGCGACATGGCCCCGGTGGGGGCTGACCCTGTCGACCGCCGCGAGACCCTCTCCGGCGAGCGTGTTTCCTACGGGGACCGCTGGTCGAGTTCGGAGAGCGAGTCCTCGGCGCGCTCGTACAGCGACGTCGCCCGCACCCCGCCGGCCGCTGTCGCGCCACCGGCCGCCCTCGCTCCAGGCCGCCTCGCGCCAGCAGCTCGTCCCCCCGCCAAGGCGCGTCTCGGCCCCCGCTCGGAGGTCCACCGCGTTTCGGGCGGCCCAGTGCTCGACGCAGACGGCTTCCAGCAGGCTCACCGCAGAGAGCGGCCCCGTCGCCCGCGCCGTGTCGCGCCGGCCACGCCCTCGCCTGCGCGCCGCCGCAGTCCCTCCCCCGAGGAGCTCGCGGGCCTCTGCTTCCGGTGCCTGGATCACCGCCACTGCGTCAGGGACTGTCCGAACGACATCCGATGCCGGCGCTGCCTCGCTTCCGGCCATGCCTCCCGCGACTGCGATGGTCGGCGGCCGGTGGCCGCGGCCGCGCCTAAGCGCTCCCCGCACGCCGCCGTGGACCAGCAGCCCAGGCCACTACGCGGCGCCCCTGCCAGGGCCTCTCCTCCGACGACGCGTCTGCCCGCCCCGGCCTTCCCTGTTGTGGTTCCCCTGCCGCGGACTCGCCCGCTCGAAGACGTCCCCGCCCGCGTGTTCCTAGCCCAAACCAAAGAGATGGACGATGCGGAGCAGGTGCTCGGCCGCGCGATGGTGGCCACCGTCACGGGCACCCGGCCATCTGTGTCCATGGCCGAGTTGACCGAGCTCATCCTGTCTTCCCTGGAGCTGGAAGAGGGAGACTTCTCGGTTCATCAGCATCACCCGGAGGACTTTCTGATCCTGTTTTCCTCCCTGGCGATCATGAGACGGTTCCGCGGCGAGCACTTCATCAGCTCGTCGCGCTTCGTGCTGTCCCTCCGGCCCTGGTGCAAGCTCGCCCACGCCGGCGCCGGCGAGCTTGAGTACCGCGTCGGGCTGGAGCTCCGCGGCATCCCCGCCCACGCCTGGCTGCTCTCCACCGCGGAGCATGTGTTGGGCGGCAGCTGCTGGATTGAGCGTCTACACCCGCGTACACGCTCCCGCGAGGACATGGCCGTCTTCCGCGTCACTGGGCGCGCGCACGACCCGGCCGACATCCGGCGCGCCGCCACCCTGGAGATCATCGAGCAGCTGCCCGGCCGTGTCCCATCGGAGGCCCCAGCCATCAGGACTCTCACCTTTCCCGTGTCCATTGCTCTCACCAAGGCGGAGATGATCAGGGCTGCTCCGGCCGTCGTCAAGGACGCCGCGGGCAGTGACGGAGACGGCGAGGACGGTGGCGCGGACGGCCGACATGGCCCCGGCAAGGGGCATGGTCACGGTCCTGGCCCTGGTCCTGGGCGCGCTCGCCGGCGCGGTCGCAAACGCCGTCGCACGATCGAGGCACAGAATGGCCGGGCTGATGGCATGGCTGTAGACGCACTCGCGTTGCCTGCGCGCACTCATGGCCGCTCCGGCCGTTCAGACGGCGCCGGCGCGATGGCTCCCTGGCCGTGCTGCGGCAAGGGTTGTGCCCCAAGCGGGCTGGCATGCTGACATGGCCTGGTCAGCAGGGCCCAGCTCGCCCTCGTCACGGCGTCAGAAATGAGAAGCAGCAGACGCACGTTGTGACGACCAAAGCGGCTTTGCCGGCGGGCCCATCGCGCAAAGTGGCAGATGCATGCGACGAGGACGGTGCGGTCGTTCGCTTTGGGACAGTTGGCGGCCTCCAGTTCGCTACCCGGGGCCAGGATAAAGATGGGGCGTCGACGTCGCGCACGTCCGAGGCGGATCCGGACGGACCCACGCCTGCAGTGGCTGATCCTAGGCCCTGTCGGGATCGCTGCCTGCTGCGCCTGGGTCCTGCCGAGCAGCGCGTGAGGTCGGCCGCTGCACCGCCTGCGCCCCGATCGGGACAAAAGGAGCCGCACCCCCCCTTTGCCGCTCCTGCACCGCCGAAGACGGTCCTTGACCAACCTCCGCGGCTCCTCCCGCGCGCTTTTGAGGAGAGGGCGGGACGCGCTCCGTCACCCCCCCCCCCCCCACCCCCCTCCAGTTTAGCTGAGGCCACCCCGTCCCCACTAGCCAGCTCTGATCCGGTAGGACCCGCGGTTGTGGACACCGTCATCGCATCAGCACCCTCAGATGCCGATTCGCCCGAGCCCACTGGGGTGGTGGCTGACGCCGCAGCTACCGGGCTCGCGGCCGAGGATCCCCTGGTCGCTAGGGCCACGCCCGAAGACGTGCACGCACCCGGCGAAGCGCCCACACCTGATGGTTTGCTTGCTGCTGGGTCTGTGCTGTCCATGGACGCACGACCACAGCAGGGGCCAGGCATGGATTCGCCCCGCGACCACGGCCATATTTCCATTCTGCCGAGGCCTGCATGCCAGCCGGACTACGGGCCGTGCCCTGCCAACGCCCGGGCGCAGCCTCCCATGCCAGGACGCTTCGCCTCACCGCCGATCACCCTGCAGAGACGTCGACCCTGCGTAGCCACCGGCCAGTCATGGACGTTGGGTGCCTTCTTGTCTGCTGCCACCAAGCAACTTGATGCGATGCTACCATCTCCTGGGAAGCGCCAGCGGCCCCCTCTCAACTTTAGCCCCAGGAGGGAGCGATCCGCTGCCTCTGTCGCTCCGGCCTCCGCGCTCCTCTCCACGGACAGAAGGGCTGTGATTCAGATTCTCCGCACCCTCGGGATTGTCGGCGCGAATCAGCCGATTTCCCCCGTCGAAATGAAGGCATATGACGACATGTTTGCCACGCCGATCAAGCTCCCGGTGCTGCATGCCATCGCCGCTCTGGTTGACCGAACGGTCCCTGCAGGCATGTCGCTGCAGGCTGGCGATGCCACGGCCTGCGCGCGCTAGGCTGGTGGTGCTTGTAGTCGACCTCTCGCTGATGTATCCAGGTCCCCAGATTGCGGTTTGGAATGTCAGGGGCTTGAACTCGCGCGCTAGGCGCTGTGCTATTCGCTCGTTATATGTACCACCCGTGCATCCATTGTATGCCTCCAGGAAACTAAAATGGAGTTGGTCTGCTCGTCGATTGTGTTAGACACCCTTGGGTCCGAGTTTGATGGTTCTACATATCTCCCCGCCGACGGCACTCGCGGCGGTATTCTCATCGCTTGGAAGAGTAGGGTTGTCACTATATCCGACCCCCTTTTCACCCAGAATGCGATCACGGTTAAGGTGTGTGCGCCTAGTGGTGCCCCGTGGTGGCTGACCACGGTGTATGGCCCCCAATGTGACCCCGATAAGCTCCTGTTCCTGCAAGAGCTGCGGGACATCCGGGCTGCTTGCCCCGGTCCTTGGATGCTATGCGGCGACTTCAACCTCATATACCGTGACGCGGACAAGAGCTCCGGTAATCTGAATCGCCGTATGATGGGAAGGTTCCGTCGTGCCATCAACGACCTTGCCCTGAAGAAAGTATACCTAAATGGGCGCCGCTTCACCTGGTCTAACGAGCAATCTCCGCCGACGCTTGTGCACCTCGATCAAGTTCTCTGCACCGCGGACTGGGAGGATTACCACGGGGAGTGCCACCTCCGATGCCTTGCATCCGTCGTGTCCGATCATTGCCCCCTGCTGCTGGATTGCTCCCCCATGCCCACGGCCCACAGACGCTTCCGCTTCGAGGCCTTCTGGCTCCGCCTTGACGGATTCCACGACACAGTCGCCGCGGGCTGGAGCTCCGTGCATGACCCCGACCCCTTCCAGAGGTTGGTCCGGCGTCTGCAGGCTACTGCCCGCGCCCTTACGAGCTGGAGCGCTAGGTCCACGGGCAACGTCCGGGACAAATTGGCTATATCCCGCGAGCTGATCGCCCGCTTCGACCACGCTATGGAGAGCCGTCTGCTCTCCCCGGCTGAGGATTGGCTGCGCAAGCAGCTCAAGGTGGCGTACCTTGGGCTGGCCTCCCTTGAGCGCACCATCGCGCGGCAGCGCGCCCGCATCTCCTTCCTGGCCGAGGGCGACGCCAACACGAGCTTCTTTCACAGGTAGTGTACGTTCAGGATCCAGAAGAACCGCGTGCATAGCCTCCTAGTTGACGGGCATGTGCTATGCGACCATGAGGAGATGGCCCAAGCGGCATTCGCGCACTTCGACGGGTTGCTGGGCACCGCCGTGGACCGTGAGCACACTCTGGATCTCGAGCAGCTCGTCACGGCCAGTGACCTTGGCAGCCTGGATGCGCCCTTCACCCCTGATGAGATTTGGGCTGTGGTGCGGCGTATGCCGGCGCACAAGGCACCAGGGCCAGACGGGTTCACCGCAGAGTTCTTGCGGGCCTGTTGGAGCACTATCAGGCAGGACATCCTGGATGTCTTCGAGCAGTTATTCCTGCTTCGTGGGAGAGGGTTTGGTAAACTCAACCAAGCCCTCCTGACCCTGCTGCCAAAGCGCGCAGATGCACATAAGCTGGGTGACTACCGGCCTATTTGCCTGATCCACATTATGGCCAAGTTATTCGCGAAGGTTCTGTCGCTGCGCATCGCCCCCAAGCTGGATAGCCTAGTCAGCCGCAACCAGAACGCATTCATTGCCGGACGCTCCCTCCACGACAACTTCATGCTCGTTCGGCAGTCCCTTCGGATGCTTCACCACTTGGGCGCCCCGTGCATCATGCTCAAGCTCGATCTCACGCGGGCTTTTGACTCCATATCATGGCCGTTCCTCTTCGAGATGCTGCGCCAATATGGGTTCGGGGACAGGTTTAGGGAGTGGATAGCCATCCTCCTTTCCTCGTCCAGCACGCGGGTCATGCTCAATGGCGTGCCTGGCCCCTCGATTTGGCACCGCCGCGGGCTGCGCCAAGGGGACTCCACATCGCCACAGCTATTTGTCCTCGCTGTCGACGCGCTGGGACGCCTCATGCATCGGGCGCTCCAGACCGGCATACTCCGGCGGCTGCACCCCCGCCGTACAGTTCCGGCCGTCTCTTTATACGCCGATGACGTGATGCTGTTTTGCCATGCTGAGATGGAAGAGGTGCTCGCGGTGAAGGGCATTCTAGGCATTTTTGAGGCCGCGACGGGCTTGCAGGTCAACTATGGCAAGAGCTCGGCCACGATCCTGCATGGCGACGAGGATAGCGCTGCCTTGCTGGAGGAGTTGGGCTGCCAGGCGGCAAACCTGCCCATCACCTACCTGGGCATACCGCTTTCCACCAGGCGACCCACTGCGACTCAGATGCAGTCGCTCGTCGATTCTGTGGCTGGCCGCCTCCCGACATGGAAAGCTTGGCTCATGAACAAAGCTGGGAGGTTGGCATTGGTCAAATCGGTCCTCAGCGCAATTCCAATCCACCAGATGCTTGCCCTTGCGCCCCCAAAGAAAACCCTGAAGCAACTAGAGAAGATTCAGCGGGGCTTCCTTTGGGCTGGCCGCGCGGCTACACAAGGAGGGCACTGCCACGTTAATTGGCGCACGGTCAGCCGGCCACTCGCGCTTGGAGGGCTGGGCATCCGAGATCTTGAGCGCACAGGGCTCGCGCTCCGCCTGCGATGGCTCTGGTTATCCAGGACGGACGCCGACAGAGCCTGGCAAGGCCTGGACCTGCAGTTCTCCCCTGAGGAGATTGGCCTCTTCCACGCCTCCACCTTCATGGTGCTAGGTGATGGCCACACGGCGCTGTTCTGGGAAGATCGCTGGCTGCATGGGCAGTCGATTCGCGAGATAGCACCCCTGCTGTACTTATGCATCCCCAAGAACAGGAGAAGGGTGCGGACGGTGGCGGAAGGCCTTGCCGGCAATGCCTGGGCCCGTGACATCCGCGGCGTCATGGGGCTGCAAGAGGTTGGCCAATACCTAGCGACATGGCAGCGCGTCACGCACACCACCTTGTCCGCTGAGCCAGACAAGCTTGTCTGGAAATGGACTGCCAATGGAGAATACTCGGCGCGATCCTGCTATCAGGCAACCTTCCACGGATCCATCACTTGCCATTCCTGGCAGTTAATCTGGAAGGGATGGGCTCCGCCGAAGGTTAAGTTCTTCCACTGGCTTGCGAACCTGGACCGATGCTGGACAGCGGACAGACTTGCTCGCCGAGGCCTCCCACATCACGCCCGCTGCCTGCTTTGCGACCAAGAGCCAGAGACCATCCACCACCTGCTGCTGGCCTGCCCCTTCGCGCGGCAAGCCTGGCACGAGGCTCTCTCCTGGCTGCGCTTACCAGCCCACACACTGGAGCAGGATATCTCCATTCAGGATTGGTGGATTAGGGCGAGAGATGCAACCCCACCATCACTCCGCAAGGCGCTGAGGTCCACCACGCTGCTAGTTCCATGGATGATCTGGAAACATAGGAATGCGTGCGTTTTTTATCATGCCACTCCGTCGTTCTCCGAGCTCTCGGATGGGATCAAAGATGAGATGAGGTGTTGGGCTAGAGCCGGGGACAAGGGGCTTAGGGTAGTCTTGCCCCCATCCTGGGATGTTCACTGAAACTGCTTGTAACCTGCTGTAATCGTCTCCTCTGAGACTGACTTTCCCTCTTTTCAATACAAAGAAACGCACATCTCTGCGTTTTCTCGAAAAAAAAACTTTTAAAAATAAAATTTAAACTCTGACCTGTTAGTGTTCTAAGGTCAAAGGTCTAGTTTTATTCAAGTAAGAAAGGTCTGCTTTATGGCTTTGTGCATCGTTAAATCAAATAAATGGAGGTTTCCTGGAGTCAATACACTCCACCAACTTTATATTGTCGTCCGGAAGTTCAATAAAGTGCACATGATACATTCCAAATATATGTGGTTTTGTATTATTATTTTTCATAGTTAAAAAAGGTGCACTAAAGCGACCACTTAAGTGTGTCTAGGCTCTAGGCAATAGCAAAACGCCTAGCGCATAATTGCGCTTAATTCGCGCATAACCGTGCGCTTTGGTCAGAAAAGCGCAAGGTGGTGGCAAAACACACAATTAACTCCTAGCGCCTTTTTGAACTATGTTATTTTTTGAGGTTTTGCGATATCACGATCAATGGAGACAACTTCACACATGGCAACAGAAAACAAACACAAAGGTTGCAAAAGACTAGTAGAAATGCTTACATAGCCGTTTAAAAAAAATGAAGAGTAGATAGAGATACATCAAGATTCATACCATGCCTCTCAAAATGAATATTATCTTGTAGTACACCATCTGCAATAACAACCCCACTGAAGGGAGTTCAGATGTATGAAACATTGTGACAGTACCCATATCTGAAGCATTAATCTTACCAAACAAAAGCAAGCATGGTATAGTCTAGCCAGGCAAAAACAGAAGTACCAGAAATTATTTTTTGCGAGGAAAGTTCAAAGTTGCCTATACCTCAGTATGAAAATAAGTGTGTTTGCAATGTAAGCAACCATTTCCCTGAATACAAGTAGAAACAGTAATCAGACATGAAGTGCACACATCACAAAAAACGTAAGAGAATCTAGCGTGAATAGGAGAAATCATGTGTGTCTCCAACATGAAGAGCGCATATCTTTTTACAAGAGGTTTGCACTTAGGCCCTCAGACAAGATACGATTACAAAGACACTCCAAAAGAATAAATAAGCCCATTATATGATGGCTTAAATGAGAATTCATAGTAATGCCTAATTTACTGTGAACTGAAGGATCACAACGTACATTGTATGATGTGATACGAGCATCTTGCACCAAATGATAAATTGGTTGATGCTTTAAGGCATCATTTTTGTAATGCAATTTATTTTGGTGTTTAGAGACTCCGATATAAGCTGTGAATGTCATTTCAGGGCATTGATGATGAAATTGCATGTCATTCAAATTTATTCAAATCTGGATTTTAACAGGTAGATGAATAACTGACTACTACAAACTTGTTGACTTACATTTACTGCATTTACAAGAGCGCAAAGGTTTAAATGTAAATCTACTGAATTCCAGGCAATGCTCACAGAAATCCAGCATTAGCAGCTTCATGGAACTCATGGGATGCATGGGGAACAGATAAAAAAATAATAAATTTGACTAAGATTACAACGGTCGATCATATGCTGAGAATTTGATCTTTGCTGACAATAGAAGGTGACACATATTGCTTGAACATACCAGAAATGATGTAAACTTTGCTGGCTGTCACCCTTAAAAGCAGTTTTTGCAAAAGCAGCATAGAACCTGCCGACATGACAAAGTTAATATTGGAGGGAAAATAGCAAAGGATATGCAAATCAGAATGTGAAGACAAGCTTTACTAACATCCCCAAGGTCATGACGGCCAAAACACCAGAGACCTCCAATGCATCTTGCGCCTGATACAAACAATGTTAGTAATAGAAAGCAGCCCCCAATAAACTAGAGGACTGAACAGTGTCATGTCTTAAATGGTAAGTCTATATTCAGACTTGTGATTCAAATTTGTTTTGCAGACTTGCAGTAGACATGAGAGAGGGGGGGAAATCATGCACAAGCAATGACAAGTTCCAATAAATGAATATTGATATTTATTATCCTAAACAAAATTGACAATTCATATGGATTAACTTCAGTTTAATGGTACAAAATAAACACGTTCAGAAACTGGAAAGAGAATAAACTGATTGATCTAGGTCAGAATGGCAATCAAGCCATTTCTTGGTATATCAAAAATCTAGAATCCTGCTCCTAAAATAGGCAATGTTCTTTCTCATGACATACATTCAGTTAGCTCACCAAAAATCCTCAAAGTTAGTTGCATTCGAATCAGAAGTACAAATAGTAATATAATTTTGATTCCAACATGAACCCTCAAAACCGGAATTTTTTTTAAACCCCATAATTATATTTGAGGAAATTTATGAAGCTCTGTCCAGTTCCGCAACTTGAAAATCCCACAAGGACTTTGCTATGTGCTTATCTAGAAGACTAGAAGGATTTCATTTTACCAGTAAAACAGCATCCCAGTGTTGCAAAAAGGGTTGCTTGACAATCATTCTATTACTGGAACTACAGACCATTTCAAAACACTGAGCAAACACGTCCTTATAGGAAAAAAAAAATAGAAATATAGGAGCTTCGGTATGTTCGTTATCTGATTATCTTACAGTGTAGAAAGCAATATAGCTGACAGCAAGGGTAAGTGAAATCTCTATGATTGTATCATTGAAAATAAAGCCCAGCCATAGTACAGATGCAATTCCAAACGCAAGGCCCAGAGCAACACTGGTCAAAGAAGATACTTATTAGCACTAGTAGCATGATCTTGATCATCTGGTTTGGGCTTATAAAGTATAAACTATTCACATACGCTCCAAGTGAAACTTCTGACAAGAACTTTATTATGGACCCTGCATTGAAAGTTGTTCCGAGCACCATTCGATAGAATAACTGATAGACAACAATAGCAGTCCTGTAGAATGCAAGGTCATTAAGTATGAATACAGTCCAAAATAATCTTATACAGTCCAAAATAATCTTATAATCGTACATAGCGCAACCACTATACAATAACCCAGTAGTGCGTGCTTCGGCTAGGGTTCAAAGTTCTGTGGCAGAATTATCATTGCCGGCTACTTCCTGGATCAAATAAACATGAGTTTCGCATTGCTTCTTGTTAAGAATATTCAGAGTGATTTCGTCCCCACAAACCCCACCCCACCCCATGCCCAACCCCAACCCCTTCTGGTCTCTTCTTCCTACATGGTGCGATTTCAAAAAAAAAATGAAGAATGAATTGAAAACACACTTGTCAAGTTTCAGATACAACTGTAGTAGTATACAATGAATACTTCAAACTTTTGTGTGAGGCATACATTCTAAAGAACTTTTCCCAGTAATTTGTAGACAGGTTAACATGAAAACTTGTAATAATCTATTATTAAGTCACTCATGCTATTTTGGTTCTCATGAATGGAACTGCTCCCAATAAAATACAGAAGAAGGGAAAGAGCATGCACTCTAAGAGTCAAAAGATGAACAATATGTGAGTCAAAGTAGCATACCCGTCGTTCATTAAGGATTCTCCTTCAATTATTGTACTGAGCTTTTTGCTCGCACCTAGGTCTTTTAGAAGAGCAACGACAGCAACAGGATCGGTTGCGCTAAGCAGCCCACCAAACAAGAATGATGTTTTCCAGTTCCAGTCGTACGGAAAAGTAAGCTGTGCCAAATTAACTAGCTAGTATCAGTACATTAAAATGATTTATTTATTTTTGGAAAATGGAGAAAATTAAGATGAATGCCCCAAGTCCAAGTGCATACCTTTATCGCAGTGCCTAACAAAAATGTTGAGATCACCACACCTGGAACAGCAAGTAACACCATCTGCGCCATGCATTTCTGCGAAATAAACACTTTAGCATACACCGAACAAACATGTGTGCAAGTGTGGTGCTATATAACAATTCAGAGCAGGAAGCTGGCAGGAAAGATACCGGTATATGGTACTACCTCCGTATCAAAATATAAGACGTTTTTTGGCACTATCATAGTGTCAAAAACATCTTATATTTTGATAGAGGGAGTAGTACCGAAAGTGCCCTGCAACCGTGGAAATACTTTTACATATTGGCTTCCTTATGTTGTAGTACATATATTTTACATTGTGCAAGAAAAAAATTAGAAAGGCCAAATGTGATGTGGACATAGCTATTTTAGCGGACAAGTGGGGATGCCGCCCGCAATTTCCATCGATGGATAATGATTGTTCACGGATTATCTGCATCTGGGGTCGTGTTAAAGCATCAGCTTATGGCACTAACTCTCTCTCTCTCTCTCTCTCAAGTAAAGAAAAGAAAACCTTAAGGCACTAACTGGATGGATGGCAAATTTATCCATAACAACTGAAGAGTGAAAATGAGCGGAGAAACCAGGACGGCAATGGCGGATAAATAATTGCAGTAACATGGCAGATTCGCAAGGGATGGAGCAGAGAGCTATAAATTTCAGACCAGGGTAAGGATAACCGGTGACCCTGTAAGAGCCTAATAAGAGGTAGTGGTAAACTGATCTTGGGGCAAAGGGGGGGATTAGTGGTACAGTGATATTCTGCAGTGATGCAAGGGAGCCTTATTCAGTGATGCAGCTAAAATCTCATGCTCTGCTGTGGCCTGTGGAGACAGATACCTTGATCTGGTGCACTTCCATGGAGAAGGAGCTCTCGAAGAGGAGTGCGGGGAGGAAGACGGCCAGGAGGAGATCGGGATTTATGCCGGCCCCTGCAGCACCGGAAAGCAGTGGGGGCGTTAATCGGCTGGCGGCTGGCTGGCTCCGAAAGCAGGGTGGGGGTGGGGCTTACAGATGCGGATGCCGGCTCCGAGCTTGCCGAGGCCAAGCTTGGTCCCGTACTCGAGGCCGCCGAGGGCGACGCCGAGGACGAGCAGGGCGACGGTGTAGGGGACGCGGGTGCCGCGGAGGAGGTGGCGCGAGCCGATCCCCAGCACTAGGGCCACCCCGAAGAAGAGCACCGCGTCGTCCGGGCTTCCGGAGCCGGGCTCCTCCGTCTCCATCGCCGCCGCCGCCGCCGAGGACGCAGGCGAGGAGGACGACTGACGGCCACCGCTCAGATGAGGCGAGGTGGGCTGCTGGCTTAGCTGAACAGCTGGCGCGTTTTGGTAGCGAGTACAGTACAGAGGAGGAGTATATCAGATGAGATGAGATCGGACGCGAATCAATCTGACGACGGCGTCTAGTTTAGTTTGCGATTTGGATCTTTGGCCTCTGGCGTGGCATAAGGACGTGGTCAAGTTTGTTTGCTCTTTGGAGTTGGAGGTAGCCAAGCCAGTCCATGTCGTGTCGTCGTCGTCGCCCGGCACCGGTATGCCGCCATTCGTCCAAAGCGGAACGAGATATGCTTTCAAATCAAACGGAAAGGGGAAAAGGAGACAGACAAGGTGCCGCCCCTGTTAGGCCATTCGTCCTGACTCGGTGTTTTGGTGACGATGACAACTCGCCTTATGATCTAGTAATTATTTGCTAAGTTTTTTAGTTACATTTTGTTTGACCCACCGCATTACCTTTCACTCTCTGAGAGAGAGAGAGGTCCTCAATCTTTGTGTTTCAGTAGTTTTTACTCCCAAGCGGTTGTACCGCTGCGCCGGTACGTCCGATGCAACTACCGCCCCAGGGGTGACACCCTATGGTTGCTGCTACCACATTCTCACGAGCGATTGTACCGTTGCCTCCGGGTGGTTGTACCGTTCGGAATCTGGCCAATCATCGCGAGTAGCTTCAGGCGGTTGTACCGATCCAGTATCGCTCTACCACCGGACTAGGATTTGTTGTGAAGTGGTTCTTGGGCGGTTGAGGGTCGGCTGTTTCGGTCAGGTTGTTTTGACCGGTACTAGTGGTGTCCAGAGCGGTTGTACCGCTCGAGATTTAGCCACCTCCGGTGCTCCAGGGGCGGATCCAGCCCAACAGGCCGCCCCGGGCCCCCTTTGTATATTGTAGCAGTTGCTACAATATTTTCGTTAAAGTATACAAAGGCTTTGGGCCTAACGCCCTCGGCCTGGGACCTAGATCCACCCTTGATGTGCTTGGTCCTAGCGGTTGCACCGGAGCAACCACCACCTCAACCTTCGCTCAAGGGTGACTCCTCTCTATTTCAAAGCGGTGGTTGAGCTGTGGTGGATCGGTTGTTCCGTTTTTTAGTTCCAACTAGTACTACCGCTCACACCATCGATTGTACCGCTAGCTAGGGTTTTCTGTAGGATACACGTGTGTACCAGTGCAGTGATAACCCACAAGTATAGGGGATCCCGACAGTCTTCACGAATATATTTCACCCTAATTTATTGATTCAATACAAGGGGAGCCAAAGAATATTTAGAGGCATTGACAGTTGAGTTGTCAATTCAACCACACCTGGGATATCTCTCTGCAGGAGAAGATTTAGTAGCACGGCAAATGATAGTGGTAGCAGTAAGATTGACAGCAGCAATTTTAGTAACAACTCTGGCAGTAGCAATTGAGTAGCACGTGTGACAGTAGCAACAATAGTAGTAACTTAGCAAGATTCAATATTTGTAAAGCGCGGGCACATGGATCAACGATGGAAATATATGAATGACATCAATCATGTAACACTTACACACTAGAGCGACACAAAGCTAGCTCCAATTCATCAATATAATGTAGGCATGTATTCCGTATATAGTCATACGCGCTTGCGGTAAGAACTTGCATGACATCTATTATCCTACCCTCCCATGGCAACGGGGCCTATTGGAAACTTAGGGCTATTAAGGCCTTTGTTTAATAGAGAACCGAAATAAAGCATTAACACATAGTAAGTACATGAACTCCTCAAACTACGACAATCACTGGAAAGAATCTCAATTATTATCACCTTGGGCTATGCAGATAAAGACACGTAATAGGTAACTACAACTTGCAAGATAGGATCCAAATCACTCTTATATTCATGAAAACATAATAAGTTCATATCTGAAATCATGGCACTCGGGTCCTAGTGACAAGCATTAAGCATAGCAAAGTCATAGCAACATCAATCTCAGAACATAGTGGATACTAGGGATCAAGCCCTATCAAACTTAAATCGGTTACATGATCAATCTCATCCAAACCTCATCACCATCCAGTAGACCTACTAATGAATTACTCACACCCGATGGTGAGCATCATGGAATTGTTGATGGAGAAGGGTTGATCATGACGATGATGATGAATCCCCCTATACGAGGAAGAACAGGAGGTGGCGGCAGCTCCATTGCATAAAACACGATGAAATCTTCTCTTCTATTTTTTCTCCGAGAATAGAATTTTTTAGGACTATAATTAGGGTCAAGAGAGCCACGTGAGCTCCACAAGGCATCACGACGCGGTCGGGGGGGGCGCCCTGTTGCCTTGTGGGCCACAGGCAAACACCCATCTGCTAGTTCTTCGCTCCAAAAATCCTTATTTATTCCTGAAATAATTCACAAAAAGTTTGTCCAATTCCGAGAACTTTTATTTCTCCGCAAAAATAACACCAAGGTAGTTCTGCTGAAAATAGCATCGGTGTGGGTTAGTTCCATTCAAATCATGCAAATTAGAGTCAAAACTAGAGCAAAAGTGTTTGGAAAAGTAGATACGTTGGAGACGTATCATGCACACAGCGGTTGTACCGCTGCAGTGTAAAAATGGGTGTGGTTCTTCCACCTACCCCTTTACATCTTGCCTCTCTCTCCACCATTAATGCCCTTCAAGCTTTCTTGTTTGATCTCTCTTCCTAGCCACTCAAACTTGTTGATTTGCTCGGTATTGAAGGAGGAGATCTATACACCAAAGGAAACTTGATTCCCCTATACTTTCTTGTGTGGATTTTATTACTCTTGGGTTTTTGAGCACCCTAGACGGAAGAGGTCACCTCGAAGCCACAATTAGTTGTGGTGAAGCTTCCTAGTGGTGTTGGGAGCCTCTAATTAAGTTGTGGAGATTGGCTTAACCTTGTTTGTAAAGGTTCGATCCCCGCCTTCAAGGACACAACAAGTGGAATCACAACATCTCCCATTATGTGAGGGCGTGAGGAGAATACGGTGGCCTCGGTGGCTTCTTGGGGAGCATTGTGTCTCCACACCTCTCCAAGAGAGACGTACTTCCCCTCAAAGGGAAGGAACTTCCGTAACACTGCTCGTCTCCACCGGTTCCATTTATGGTTATTTATTACATTTACTTTGTGCAAATTTTACTTGTGTTGTATTATTTGCTTGATTGTGTTGTTGTTGTTGCTAGCATCATATAGGTTGTTCAGCTAGTTGCATATCTCGACAACCTATTTGTTACTAAACCTAATTTGTTAAGAAAAGCAAAAAAATGGTAGTTGCCTATTCGCCCCTCCCTCTAGTCAACCATATTGATCCTTTCAATTGTTATCGGAGCTACATATCTTTTAAAGGCTTAACCGTCCAAAGAGTATGGTTGACGTAGTAGATGACGAAGGGGAGAACTTGTTGGGGAACGTCGCAAGGGAAACAAAAATTTTCCTACGCGCACGAAGACCTATCATGGTGATGTCCATCTACGAGAGGGGATGAGTGATCTACGTACCCTTGTAGACCGTACAGCAGAAGCGTTAGAGAACGCGGTTGATGTAGTGGAACGTCCTCACGTCCCTCGATCCGCCCCGCGAACAATCCCGCGATCAGTCCCACTATCTAGTACCGAACGGACGGCACCTCCGCGTTCAGCACACGTACAGCTCGACGATGATCTCGGCCTTCTTGATCTAGCAAGAGAGACGGAGAGGTAGAAGAGTTCTCCGGCAGCGTGACGGTGCTCCGGAGGTTGGTGATGACCTTGTCTCAGCAGGGCTCCGCCCGAGCTCCGCAGAAACGCGATCTAGAGGAAAAACCGTGGAGGTATGTGGTCGGGCTGCCGTGGAAAAGTCGTCTCAAATCAGCCCTAAAACCTCCGTATATATAGGTGGGAGGGAGGGGGCCTTGCCTTGGGGTCCAAGGACCCTCAAGGGGGTCGGCCGAGCCAAGGGGGAGGACTCTCCCCCCCCCAAACCGAGCTGGACTAGGTTTGGTGGGAGGGAGTCCTCCTCCCTTCCCACCTCCTCCTTTTCTTTTTCTTTTCCTCTTGATTTTTCTTCTCTTGGCGCATAGACCACTTGTGGGCTGTCCCACCAGCCCACTAAGGGCTGGTGTGTCTCCCCCAAGGCCTATGGGCTTCCCCGGGGTGGGTTGCCCCCCCCCCCCCCCCGCAACGGTGAACTCCCGGAACCCATTCGTCATTCCCGGTAACTCCAAAAACCTTCCGGTAATCAAATGAGGTCATCCTATATATCAATCTTCGTTTCCGGACCATTCCGGAAACCCTCGTGACGTCCGTGATCTCATCCGGGACTCCAAACAACATTCGGTAACCAACCATATAACTCAAATACGCATAAAACAACGTCGAACCTTAAGTGTGCAGACCCTGCGGGTTCGAGAACTATGTAGACATGACCCGAGAGACTCCTCGGTCAATATCCAATAGCGGGACCTGGATGCCCATATTGGATCCTACATATTCTATGAAGATCTTATCGTTTGAACCTCAGTGCCAAGGATTCGTATAATCCCGTATGTCATTCCCTTTGTCCTTCGGTATGTTACTTGCCCGAGATTCGATCGTCAGTATCCGCATACCTATTTCAATCTCGTTTATCGGCAAGTCTCTTTACTCGTTTCGTAATACAAGATCCCGCAACTTACACTAAGTTACATTGCTTGCAAGGCTTGTGTGTGATGTTGTATTACCGAGTGGGCCCCGAGATACCTCTCCGTCACACGGAGTGACAAATCCCAGTTTTGATCCATACTAACTCAACTAACACCTTCGGAGATACCTGTAGAGCATCTTTATAGTCACCCAGTTACGTTGCGACGTTTGATACACACAAAGCATTCCTCCGGTGTCAGTGAGTTATATGATCTCATGGTCATAGGAATAAATACTTGACACGCAGAAAACAGTAGCAACAAAATGACACGATCAACATGCTACGTCTATTAGTTTGGGTCTAGTCCATCACGTGATTCTCCCAATGACGTGATCCAGTTATCAAGCAACAACACCTTGTTCATAATCAGAAGACACTGACTATCATTGATCAACTGGCTAGCCAACTAGAGGCATGCTAGGGACGGTGTTTTGTCTATGTATCCACACATGTAAATGAGTCTTCATTCAATACAATTATAGCATGGATAATAAACTATTATCTTGATACAGGAATTATAATAATAACCATATTTATTATTGCCTCTAGGGCATAATTCCAACAGAACTTTATGGTCACGTCCGGGACAGTGGTCACTCGTGATGATTTGAATGAGGCCATCTCCTCTCTTAAATCATCCATGGTGGACGAGGTCAAGGACATGGTAAATAAATTCCTTGAGAATCTTAAACTCCCCACTGATCCCAAGGATTTGGTTACTCCAATCCATGTGGAGATGGATGCCAATTTCGTCAAGGAAATGGCTAATACCGAGCTACCCAAATCCTCTCATGGAGTTAATGGATCGGGCACCAATGTCGTGGTTGCCCCTCCCCAGTCCTATGGTGGACCGATTCCCTCACCTCATACTAACCCTAATGGCCCCTCACCCAAGCTTGATTTGACTAACTTTCTTAATTGGGTTTTTCGTATCAAGTCTCATTTGAATCACAGCTCTACTCAACTATGGTGGGTGATCGATCAAGGCTTTCATCCTCATGACCGCGACAACATGACTCCAAGAGAGAAAGTGGACAACCAACTAAATGATTTCCCTTTGTTCATTCTTCAATCTACCATTCCACCCAAAAATCTCTCCCACTTGCGTCCATTCACCATTGCCAAATATGCATAGGCGCACATCAACTCATTGTACAAAGGGAGCTCAAGCATTCAACAATGCAACTTTGAGGTGGTTCTTGATGAAGTCGATGAGTTTGTGATGAATGAAGATGAAGACCTGATACGTCTCCAACGTATCTATAATTTTTTATTGTTCCATGCTGTTATATTATCATCCTTGGATGTTTTATGATCATTTTATAGCAACTTCATATCATATTATAGCAATCTTCTCTAGAAACATATCTAAAACAGTAGAGCTACAACGCAAGCTACAACATAATTTGCAAAGACCTTTTGACTATGTTCATGATAATGAGTTCAATTAATCATATTACTTAAGAACTCCCACTCAAATTGACATCCCTCGTCATGAGTGTTGCATGATCCAAATTCACTAACTGAAGTCCGATCATCACGTGAGTTGAGTTTAGCTTCAATGGTGAACATCTCCATGTTGATCATATCAACTATATGATTCATGCTTGACCTTTCGGTCTCTTGTGTTCCGAGGCCATGTCTGTACATGCTAGGCTCGTCAAGTTTAACCCGAGTGTTCCGCGTGTGCAACTGTTTTGCACCCGTTGTATGTGAACGTTGAGTCTATCACAGCCGATCATCACGTGGTGTCTCGAAACAACGAACTGTCGCAACGGTGCACAGTCGGGGAGAACATAATTTTATCTTGAAATTTTAGTGAGGGTCACCTTATAATGCTACCGTCGTCCTAAACAAAACAAGGTGCATAAAAGGATCAACATCACATGAAAATCATAAGTGACATGATATGGCCATGAACTTGTGCCTCTTGATCTCCATCATCAAAGCACCGACATGATCTCCATCGTCACCGGCGCCACACCATGATCTCCATCATTGCGCTGCCATCGAGGTTGTCGCGCTAACTATGATGTAACCACTAAAGCTACTACTAGCGATAAAGCAAAGCATATCCAAGTGTAAAAATAATTAAAGACAACCCTATGTCTCCTGTCGGTTGCCGTAGCATCGACGTGCAAGTCAATATTTAACCAATACAACATGATCATCTCATACATCCAATATATCATATCATGTCTTTGGCCATATCACATCACATGCATACCCTGCAAAAACAAGTTAGACGTCCTCTAATTTGTTGTTGCATGTTTTACATGGCTGTTATGGGTATCTAGTATGATCGCATCTTACTTACGCAAAACCACAACGACGATATGCAAGTTGCTATTTAACCTTCTCCAAGGACCGCCTCGGTCAAATCCGATTCAACTAAAGTTAAAGAAACAGACACCCGCCAGTCATCTTTATGCAACAAGTTGCATGTGAGTCGATGAAACCGGTCTCTCGTAAGCGTACAAGTAAAGTTGGTCCGGGCCGCTTCAATCCAACAATACCGCCGAATCAAGAAAAGACTAAGGAGGACGGCAAATGAACATCAACGCCCACAAACTCTTTTGTGTTCTACTCAAGATGTCATCTACGCATGAACCTAGCTCTGATACTATTGTTGGAGAACGTTGCATGGAAAACAATACCTATCCATGGTGATGATCATCTACGAACGGGGAGAGTGAATCTACATACCCTTGTAGATCGCTAAGCGGAAGCATATACAACGCGGTTGATGTAGTGAAACATCTTCGCGATCCGAATCGCAGCCCATCCCGCGATCTCATCACGATCCGTCCCGCGATCCCATCACGATCCATCCCGATCTAGTGCCGAACAAACGACACCTCCGCGTTCAGCACACATACAGCTCGATGACGATCCCCACCTTCTTGATCCATCAAGAGGGGCAGAGAGGTGGATGAGTTCTTCATCACGGCGGCGTGGTGGTGGTGGTGCTGAACTAATCCAGCACGGTTCACCTAAGCACTGCTTGATGACGGGAAAATGGCGAGCGTGTAGAACACGCGTCCACGTCATTGATACAGAGTAAATAAATATAGCGCATATAATGCATAAAATAAAATGAAGATCAAACATTGCAGGTACATATTTCCAGAACTCTTATATTTATATAAAAATTCTGTTAATTACATCTCTAGAGAGAAAACCCCTGATTAAGAATTCCAACATATATCTATTACATAACATTGCAACGTATGGGTACTACAAAATATAGAGATAAAAGAAAACTACAAAATGTAGAAACAAAATCCTCCTCGTTGTCGTCGATGTCGGCGTACTCAGGAAGCCTTCAAGTTTGTCCACGCTAATGTATGTGTTGCATAGCACTCATAATTTGACTACGCTCGTTCATATAGCACGTGCATGCCTAGCTCTTTAACCATCGCAGATTTCAATATGAAGATATATTTAATGGTTAACTAGCCTGGCTTGTGAGCATGTGTGCAATATATGGGATGCATTTGATTCCGGTATGAATGCATGGAATTTAGGGAACATGTGTTCACTTTATGATAACAGATATATTTTGTCAAACCACATATGAGGAGGCTATATGAAATTGATGATGCACTAAGTTATGTTTAGTGCAAGTAACATAGGCTATGATCCTAGTTATCATTTAATTTTATGGGCATATGCACCGATATGAGGGGAGTGCATGGTTTAATTTTGATCTATATGAGGTTATCTTATAACATGTAAGTTGATTTTATACATGCATTTGTATATAGAGCTCGTGGTTTGATTTCAATTTATATGGGATTATCTTTCAGACATGTAAGTTGATTGCCTACATGCACCTTACCCAGAGCCGGTCCTGAGATTTCGAGGGCTCTGGACAAAAAATAAATCTGGTGCCCCATAATATAAACATCGAAAAAATAACCGATATATGTATATATGAAACTTAGATAGAAAAATTTAGACACATACCTTCTCTGAAACCACACCGCCACGCTTATCATTGGGCATGTTGTGACATTGGGCGCATTGCGACCTTCTCTCGATGACTCGCATGTCGATGTGGCCACTTTGGAGGCAGCAATGGGGCGCCTCCATCCAAGACACACAAGAGATGGATCGCCGGGGTACAACAAAACTCAAAATTATCAATAAAGCATCCCTGTTTATGCGTAGGCGTATAACAAAACTCAAAATTATCAATATGCACACAACTTGGTTCTCCAATTAAAAATAATTTATGAATCTAAGGTGCTTTTTTGGGTTTTTAACTCGACCAGGGTAACAATCTATTATCTTTTCAAACATGAACTAGTCACGAGCATGCAAGATAGGGGGAGAATTAAAAATAAAGATGTAAATGTTTGCAAACCTTGTTTGATTTTGTTCTGGATCCACCCAATAGAACCACCGTTGTGAATATTTGGGCTGCTAGATTTGACAAGAGAGAGGAGCGTTTGCACTTTTGGCTGGCCACAGGGCGCATGAGGGAAGAATTAGAAGACTAGTAAATACGAAACATATATTATGGTGTACCCAGAAGAATTAGAGGACCTAGATACAGAACGGGAGAAGAAAGATTCAAGCGCTCGCGGCGGGAGTGGACGAATGTACAACGAACAGTAGTGAGCCAGCTACTGCAACAAATCGCAAACCTAGGGAACATTTTTTTGGAGAATTCAGATTACCAGGCCTGCACTTTGCTACATCTGTCCTTCCGGGGGCCCCTTGGGCTTCAGGGCCCGGAGCGGCCGCCCCTCCCGCCCCCCTCAGGACCGGGCCTGACCTTACCCATACTAGTTCTTAACTATATCATATAGAACTAGTGAAATATTCATGTGATCTTAGATTTCAGATTTGTGAAAATGTTTTATAAAGTTTGGTTTCACTTGTATTAGTACTATCATCATGTAGAAACATTGTGTCCATGTGTAGCCTAACCAAGAGGAGTTTGGTAATTACTTCTTGCTTGCATTATCACCAGCAAAGCATAGAGTATATACTTGTGGTGTAACCAAACTCGAAGCATATGTCAATCTATAAGTGTGTCACATTATCATTGCATATATGCATGCACTTTAACGGTATAATATGATTCTAACACCTATGTTGATACACTAGTTTTATATGAGGGACTAGTGACATGGGCATTTTGATTAAGTTTCACTTCACTCGTATTATTACTATCACCGTGTAGCGATATGCCCACGTGTAGCATAACCAAGTGCAGCATGATGATTTCTCTTTATTTGTATTATCACTATCAAGACATAGAATATATGCTCGTACTGAAACCAAACCGGGAGTATGTGCCAATTTATATTTGCATGGGCATGATAAAAATTATCAATTTAGTTTAGTTATATGAGTCTAAACAATGCATAGAGTAATTATCATGTATAAGTATTTTGATTGTCATGTTTATTTTAATATTAACAACATGATGCACTATGATATTTCTAGTGCCAAATTAGTATAGGAAAATCGTTCGTCGAGCAATTTATTTAGATGATACATGCATGCATCCATATAAGGGAATACATAATGTGATTTATTTGCTAATTGCAACACCAATTCATGCATTTAGGGGATTAGCATATACTAGCATGTGGGGCAAATATGTCCTAGTTTCTATTGGGTAGGACTTCGTGAGACCAAACGGATATGAATTTTTTACTTCTATTCTTGATTTGTATCAACATGGGATCGAAATCACCATGTGACCAAACCAAGAAGGATTTTGTTATGTGTACCTAATTTGTATCACCATAGGACCAAGGATCACTATGAGACCAATTTAGGAATTTGGTTTATTTCCCTGGTTTGTATCAGCATGGGGATCGGAACCACCATGAGATCAAATCAAGATCAAGTTTATGGCATGTACGTGATATGGGACACATATATATCCTAATTTCTATCAGTTGGGATTTTATGAGACCTGAACAATATAAGGTTTGATCTCTATTTATATCCTTACTTCGTATCTACATGAGATCGGAGTCACCTTGCTAATCAAATAAGGAGTGATTTGGTTTGAATGATCAACATATGTATGATCAAGAATAAAGGAAAACAGGAGCAAGTTAATTTGTTTCCTTTTCTGTCCTTAATTTTATCTACATGGGACCGGAGTCACCATGCTGATCAAGTAAGAAGCGTGTTAATTTATTCCAATTTGTATCCTTAATTTGTATCTACATGGGACCGAAGCCACCATGATTTCGTATTGCACGTACGTGTTTAATTAGCATCAATATAAGATTGAAGAGCGGTATATACTCAGATAGGCATTTCATTTAATATCTTGATTTGTATCAACATGGGATCAAGATCACCACAAGACCGAATCAAGAGTAGAATAATTGGGTAGCACCGAACGTATATGAGATGTACGGTGAAACTAAAGCATGATCGATGGATGTATTTTAGTCTTGAATTGTATCAACATGGATGCTAGATCCCATGAGACCAAACAAGATGTGCTCTATGGAACGACGTAGAACACTTGTCGTGGTTTTGTCACGGCAGATGTCCTCGTGAAAGGATTTAGTATTGGAGCCATCGCACTTTGGTGGCGACTCAAAGGGGTTGAACGGGAGTGAGACGGCGATTTACCCAGGTTCGACCCCTCGTGAGGAGGTAAAGGCCTACGTCCTGCTTTGAGTTGTATTGATGGAGTTTCGATTACAAGGAGGGCGTAACTCGCCAGACCTAGCACTCGATGATTTCTAACTTGCCCTCTTCTTCCCTGGGACTCGCCTTTATATACAGGTCGAGTCCCTAGGGTTTACAAGGGTACTTTCCTTTCTACAAACCGTGACTTTTACGATCTCTAAGTCGCCATCTTCCAAAGCTTGGAGACCTTCCGGAAGTTGTAAACCGCCATACAACCTTCGGTCTTGCCAGGCCAAGGCTCGAACCATGCTTAGATGAATCGCCTGATTTGGTGACCCGACCCAACTAGGACGGGTTATCAGTAGGTAATATCCCCAACATTAGGCCTCGGATTGACTTGAATTTTCTTCACGCCAATATTCTTGCTCAGTTAAGGGCGATTCATTTTTCATCCTTCTCCATACGCCATGAACTTAACCCGCCATCTGTTGCGGAAAAACTTAACTCGCCAAACCATTTCTCGTCGGTATCTTCTTATCCCTTGAATTCCGGAAAAGATAATGACGTAATCCCAACGGATCCTTTGGTATCGCTATCCCAAAATTTTCGGAGCGCCATCATGGCGAATCTTTATCCTTTGGCGGTTCCCGCTCATGGCGCCTCGATTCCAGCACCTGCCTTGTTAAATAGGTGGGGGGGGGGACAGGTCTGACGCATTCCACCCACCAGTCTTGTCACCCTTCTCCCCATTATCACAACGAAAACCCTTATTGCCTCCCGAGAGCTCTGCCACCAACCGCGGTTCTTGCCGTCGCCCGAAAGCTTTGGTGCCGCCCAAGGATCTTGTCGCCATAAAGCACTTCACCGTGGCCGAGCTGCTTGCCGTCATCGACCATCTCATCATCGTTGACCACCTCGTTGCTGTCAAGCACTTCGTCGCCGCTGAAGGTTTCTGCGCCCGTCCGAGGTTTTCGCGCCCCTCCAGAAGCCTTCGTCGTCGTCGACCATCTCCGGCCGAACCCACCAGGTTAGGTCTCCGTTCACTCACGAGCAGATCCCCATTCTTCTTCGAAGTTCATCACTGCCATGTTCTTGATGCTTTCTCGAATAGTTGTTACTTGTCCTTGATTAGTTGACATCAATGACGATGAGAAAACCAATGTCTCTAATACCTTTATTTGTCCGCCCTTGATTTGCACACTTAGAGTAGTATTTCACCAAAACAACAGTATTATCCCATCTTGGTTGTAGGTTGCCGTATTCGGTCATTTTCCGTATTTATTTTCAGCTGTCCAGTAGATCCATAATCTACCGCTCGCTATGTGAAAACTGTTTGTAGTCTTCATACTTCACCATTTTTGGATAAATACCTCTGACGCCTTGAGACACAACTCTTTTAAGTAGCCAAACTTCGTAAGTCGCCATAGCAACCTGACTCGGGCCTTCATTTGGCGGGTCAAGATTTTTCCTCAGCCCACGGACAAATTATTTGGCGAGTCAAATGAAATTGTTTCACCTCTTACAATAGATGTTCTGGCGTGTCAATTCACCCGTACTTAATTCCTTTGTAGCATGGGCGCCGTCTTCAAAAGCGACTGGCTCCCTACCAAGGTCAATGATGCCATACTAGAGGATTATGTGAAAACGGGAAATTTGGACCCTCAGGATGTTATCGGTTGGCGTACCGGGTTTGGAGAGGAAATCCCCAATCCCAAAGAAGGGGAGATAGTTGTTTTCGTTGAACACCTTGAGCGGGGTTTTAAGCCGCCTGGATCGAAGTTCCTTAGAGACGCCATGGCTTTCATGAATGTCCGCCTCCAGGATCTAGGGCCCAATTCGATAAGCAACCTATGCCAGTTCCAGGTGTTTTGTGAGGCTTACCCGCGGATGGAACCCTCAGTTCCCTTATTCTGGTATTTCTTCCACTTAAATCACCAAACGGAATTTCACAACGGCCCCAGCCTGGAGCTCAGCGGTGTAAATGTTCAGCACCGCAGGGATAGCCCATTTCCATCACTCGCCATGCCAAGCCATCCCAAAGGTTGGGGCGAGTCTTGGTTCTATTGTCAAGAGACCTCGCCTGTAGGTGAAAACAAGCTTCTGGGTTATAGGGAAGATCGCCTTCCAACGAATTTCAAGCTCCCGGACAAGCTCACCGAAGAGGAGGAATCAGATTTTACCCCAGTATTGTCCGAGTTAAGATCTTTGACAAACAATGGCCTTACTGGGGTTGACTTGATCCGCTGCTGGGTCGAATGGCGCATCCTCCCTTTAAGTCGCCGGGACGGGTTAATGTGCGAATTTGACGGCACCCTAGATAATCCTCAATGTTACTTTCGCACGGCTTTAACGGAAAATGATATTGTCACCATCATCAAGAAGCTGACCGGCGAGCCTGCGGGAAAATGCGGCCAAATAGGCCTTAAACCCTTCTGCAAGATTAATCCGGCACCCAAGGTAAGCAACTTTAACCCGCCTTTTGTCTTTACTCCTTATGTTTCATTCGAATCATGGCCTTTTATAACATATGCCATTTCAGAAAGGTGATAAATTTTGGTCCAAGAAGCCCAAAAAGCCAGCCATGGAGCAAGCTAGGCCGCCTCCAAAGAAGAAAACCAAGGGCAAGGGCAAAGCTGTTGTGACCGAACCATCCGAGGCCGATGAATCTCAAGTCGGCGACGCACCTTCGGAGGTAAAGACATATCTTCTCCTAACTCGCCATCCATTACTGTTAACTTTGTATTTATATCTCTGCATCTCTTGAATAGAATGAACACAACGAAAGCCAGGAGGATTCCGTAGAGGTAATTTTTGTTTCCTCCGATTCATCTCCTTCTCCACCTAAGCCGGCCAGGCGAATTTGTGGGAAAGTTCCCCTCTCACATCCAAATGCTTGTTTGGACCCAAATTTTCTTCTGAAGAAAGCACAATACACTTCAAATCGGAAGACCCGAAGTCATTCCAGTGATCTTGTGTCCGGCTTACCAACAAAGAACAAGAAAAGGCCAAATGAGGTATCCTTGAACAACACTTCTTCATGTTTCTTTGGATCGCATTTGTAACCCGCTTATATCTTCGACGTACAACTCTTACAGGATTCTCCTCCTACATCTAGCGACTCAGTAATGTCGACACTTCCGCCAATGATCCGTGTCCCTCGGTAAGTCCTTTGATAATTTTACTTTGAATCTGATGGTGATAAATTTTCAGTCTTTAAACGCGCCTCTTTCCTCTTTCAGGGCACAGGCGAAGAAAAGGAAAACTAGCGGGTCAACTCCTATCATAATCTCGGAGCCTATCAAAGAGCCGGCGCCGATCCAAGATAACCCGGCCCAAGACAAACATGAGGATCAAGTGGATCTCCCTAGCTCTCCCAAGGAAACAATGGATGCCCCAAGCCGCCAAGTCCATTGACAACAGCAGAAGACCCGGACGCTGTAATTATCACTGGTACCAGCTTCTCTAAACCGGCCACAGCGGTTTTATCAAAGCATGTGCCATCGTCATCTCAAACTGTTCCTGAGTCTGGACTCTCCAAGGCTAAGCTCTCTGAATATGAACACTTGGAATTCAAAGAACTTTGCTCTGGTTTTACAAGTCGCCTGAAGGCGAGTTATGAAATGGAGAAAAGCCTGCTTTGGATGCTGAAAAATAAACATGAGGTAAGTTTGTTGTATATTATATTACCCCATTAACCCCCAAGGGCCGGGTCATCAGTAAAAAGATGAGCCGGGTCTTGATGACTTCTAAAAAACTTTCGACCAGTAACCCCCAAGGGCCGGGTCATCAGTAAAAAGATGAGTCGGGTCTTGATGACTTTAAAATTTTTTTGACCAGTAACCCCCAAGGGCCGGGTCATCAGTAAAAAGATGAGCCGGGTCTTGATGACTTTAAAAAACTTTCGACCAGTAACCCCCAAGGGTCGGGTCATCAGTAAAAAGATGAGCCGGGTCTTGATGCAGTATAATTTTGTCTAAAAAAATTATACATTAGCCCCCAAGTGTCAGGGATGTTGCTTGCAATAGTTCTGAGACTTGCCCCTTAACCATATGTTTCAACAGGAATCTCTTATCCAGACTGAATCAGCGCTTGGCGACTTGAAGAAGAGCTTATCTGATCAGCAGGATGCCCAGGCCAAATCAGAGGAGAAGTATCAACTGGTCTTAGCTGAGATGGAAAAACTAAAATCCGATTTAAAAAGGGCTCAAACTGACCAAGATGCTTCAATAAAGCGAGCAGAAAAGGCTGAAGCCAAGCTGGTTACTGTGCAACAAGAGCTGTCCGGTTTAAAACGTCATATCTCAAACATGGCGCAAGCCGTCTTTGGTAAAATACTAACTCTTGACCTTTTTAAACAAATAACTCTTATCTGAGTCGCTGATTATCATTACCCCTTGTACAGGTCCGAGAGCCGCCAACCTTCAGGATGATTGCGTTCTGACGTTGAAGGCGATTTACACGCTGACAGAGCAGCTATTTACCGGCAGTGTGCTGACTGTGAAAGCAGTGATGGGCGCCAAGGAGCCTATAACATCCATAAAGAAGATGCTTGGCTGCCTATCCACGCTTCCTCCCCAGATTGGCGAGTTAACTCGGTCAGCCGCCCGGAAGGGGGTACTGACTACACTGAGCCGATGCTTAGCATATGCTCCAGAGATCAACCTAGAAGAAGTAGCGGCGGGCATTCCTCAACTCAAGGATGACGGGTCAGAATTCGCCGAAGAGGACTACCATCGTGTTGTCAAGGACTCCCGTCTGGCGGCGACTCAGCTTGCTGCAAGTCTGGACTTATCAAAGTACCAGGCCGCCTATGATAATAAGAACAAGAAGGTCAACCCGCCAACTTTTGTGACGACCAGCTTAACTCCACGGCGACCCAAGAATCCTTTTGACTTGGACGCAGATCTTTCATCAATCCTGACCGATGAAGATGACTTTGCCGCTCTGGCCAAGTGTAACTGGGTACTGAGCGACTTACAGATTGAGGTTGGCCAAAGCTTGCAGCAGGCTGATCCAAGGGCGTCAGCAGAATAAAACTTTATTGAATTGGCCATAAGAGCCATGTAATAGGTCTCCTTTAGGAATCGTTACTGCTTTTGTGATACCTTCAAAAAACATCCTTATGTCGCCCTTAAGGCGATTTGAAATACTTGATCCGCCGTTTGAAGCTTCCTTGTGATGCTTAACCCGCCATGGATAAAGTGATTTTGATCATCAACCTCTTCTAAGCTTTGAAAAACATATGTGAAATCATCTTAATGAATAATAAGTGATAACAAATAGCAGTTGCCCCAAAATATTTTGAGATAAATCAGAAAAAAGTCTGAAAAACCTTGTGGCAGTGCCAGGAAGGTAAAAAAATAGCAATTTCGTCGGCTCATAAGGTCGCGACAGGATAGGGCGAGTAAAAAAGCTCAAGCGCCACCCAAGATAATGATTTTGTCGGCTCATAAGGTCGCGACAGGATAGGGCGAGTCAAAAAGCTCAAGCGCCACCCATGATATTGATTTTGTCGGCTCATAAGGTCGCGACAGGATAGGGCGAGTCAGAAAGCTCAAGCGCCACCCAAGATAGTAATTTTGTCGGCTCATAAGGTCGCGACAGGATAGGGCGAGTTAGAAAGTTCAAGCGCCACCCAAAATAATGATTTTGTCGGCTCATAAGGTCGCGACAGGATAGGGCGAGTCAAAAAGCTCAAGCGCCACCCAAGATAATGATTTCGTCGGCTCATAAGGTCGCGACAGGATAGGGCGAGTCAGAAAGCTCAAGCGCCACCCAAGATAGTGATTCCGTCGGCTCATAAGGTCGCGACAGGATAGGGCGAGTCAGAAAGCTCAAGCGCCACCCAAGATAGTAATTTTGTCGGCTCATAAGGTCGCGACAAGATAGGGCGAGTCAGAAAGCTCAAGCGCCACCCAAGATAGTGATTTCGTCGGCTCATAAGGTCGCGACAGGATAAAAAAATTGATCTCAATGAGAGGAAGCCCCCAAGTCGGGAGGCATTTTAATTTTATTGCTTTATAATAAGAACCGAAAGACTTACAAAGTGCGGAGCTTAAAAGCTCAAGTGTAATAAGGCCGCAAGTGGGCAATATTCCAGGGGCGAGTTGACTCAGCCTCCGTGGTTGGCCGGTTAGGCCGGAGATCCACCAGATAGTAAGAGCCGTTGCGAAGATTTTTGCTGACGACGAACGGTCCTTCCCATGGCGGTGACAACTTATGCATGCCAGCACGATCCTGTATCAACCGAAGCACTAAGTCGCCTTCCTGAAAGGTTCGGCTCTTAATCCGGCGGTTGTGATAACGCCGTAGATCCTGCTGATAGATGGCCGAACGGGCCGCAGCCAAGTCACGTGCCTCCTCTAAGGCGTCCAAGGAGTCTTGACGTGCCAGTTCGTTGTCCTGCTCCACATAAGCGGCGACTCTAGGCGAGTCATGCCTTATGTCAGTGGGAAGAACAACTTCTGCTCCATAGACCAGAAAGAAAGTGATAAAACCCGTGGACCGGTTCGGGGTGGTCCGGATGCTCCATAGCACTGAAGGCAACTCTTCGACCCAACATCCCGGGGTTTTTTCCAAGGGAACCATGAGTCGGGGCTTGATTCCCCGTAAAACCTCCCGATTCGCCCGTTCCGCCTACCCATTAGATTGCGGGTGAGCGACCGCAGAAACATCAAGCCGGATATGCTCTCGACGGCAAAACTCCTGCATCTCCCCTTGGGACAGGTTAGTGCCATTATCAGTAATGATACTGTGTGGATATCCAAACCGGAAGATCAGCTTCTTCAAGAACTTGACCGCTGTCTCCGCATCGCAAGTTCCAATAGGTTCTGCCTCAACCCACTTGGTGAACTTATCAACCGCCACGAGCAAATGGGTTTTCTTGTTGGATGACATTTTAAAGGGGCCAACCATGTCTAACCCCCACACCGCGAAAGGCCAAGTGATGGGAATCATTCTTAGTTCTTGAGCCGGCACATGCGCCTGTCGTCCATAACGCTTGCATCCCTCGCATCGACGAACTATCTCTTCTGCATCTGCATGAGCCGTCAACCAAAAGAAACCATGACGGAATGCCTTTGAAACCAAAGAGCGTGACCCGGCGTGATGCCCACAATCTCCGGAATAAATGTCATTTAGGATTATGCACCCTTCTTCGGAGGAAACGCACCGTTGAAAAACTCCAGAGGCACTCCGCTTATATAATTCACCATTAATGATCACCATGGATTTGCTCCGTCGAACAATTTGGCGGGCTAAAACTTCGTCTGTTGGTAACTCGCCCCGGGCGAGATAGGCCAGATAGGGAAGAACCCAATCCGGTGTGACGTGGAGAGCCGCCACGAGTTGAGACTCAGGATCTGGTATTGCCAACTCCTCCTCCGATGGTAAACTCACGTAGGGATTATGCAAAATATCCAGAAAAAACATTGGGGGGAACCGGCTTTCGCTGAGAACCAAGACGTGAAATGGTGTCAGCTGACTCGTTGAGGCGCCGGTCAATGTGATCAACCTGATAGCTATGGAAATGACCCGCCACATCAGATACAGCTCTTCTGTAAGACGCCATCAATGGGTCTCGAGAATTCCAAGTGCCTGAAACTTGCTGTGCCACCAGATCAGAGTCGCCAAAACATCTGACTCGCTTAAGGTTCATCTCCTTGGCGAGTCGCAAGCCGTGAAGCAAGGCTTCATATTCCGCGGCATTATTAGTGCACGGAAACATGAGTCGGAGGACATAACAGAATTTATCTCCTTGAGGGGATACCAGTACCACACCAGCCCCCGAGCCTTCCAGCTGTCTGGATCCATCAAAGTAAATGGTCCAGTATGTAATATCAGGCCTGTCCTCCGGGGCCTGCAACTCCGTCTAGTCATTGACGAAATCAACTAAGGCTTGAGATTTGATGGCTGTGCGAGGGGTGTATCATACGTGATGCGGCCCAAGTTCAATCGCCCACTTGGCAATCTGCCCCGTTGCCTCCCGATTCTGGATGATGTCCCCGAGGGGGGCGGAACTAACCACCGTGATGGGATGCTCTTGGAAATAATGCTTAAGTTTGCGACTCGCCATAAACACCCCATACACTAACTTCTGCCAATGTGGGTACCGTTGCTTGGAAAGGGTTAGTACTTTGCTGATAAAATACACCGGGCGCTGCACTGGGTACTCTTTCCCTGCCTCCTTTCTTTCAACAACCACCGCCACACTCACCGCTTTGGAGTTTGCCGCAATATACAGAAGCATGGGTTCTTTCTCAGTCGGGACGGCCAAGACCGACGGGTTGACTAGTTGCCGTTTCAAGGCTTCGAAAGCTTCATCTGCTTCATCTGTCCAAACGAAGCGACTTAAAGCCGCAATGCGACCCGCCATTCATTGAACTTGGTTAACATTTGCCGGTTTTTCGAGGGACGTAACTGCTTCGATCTTGTTTGGGTTAGCTTCAATGCCACACTCAGACACCAGGAAGCCCAACAATTTCCCTGCAGGAACACCAAAAACACACTTGGTGGGATTCAGCTTCATCTGATATACCCGCAGATTATCGAAAGTTTCCTTGAGATCCTCCAATAGCATCTCCCCGTGGCGGGTTTTGATCACAATGTCGTCAACGTAGGCGTGGACGTTGCGCCCGATTTGGCTGCGGAGACAATTCTGGATGCAACACTGATAAGTCGCCCCTGCACTCTTGAGCCCAAACGGCATGGAGACATAGCAAAAAGCCCGAAAGGGGGTTATAAAAGCTGTTTTCTCTTGATCCTCCACAGCCATCTTGATCTGGTGATATCCAGAGTAGGCGTCCAAAAAGCACAAACGTTCGCATCCCGCCACCGAGTCAATAATCTGGTCGATGCGGGGAAGAGCGAAAGGGTCTTTCGGACAAGCTCTGTTGAGGTCCGTGTAATCAATGCACATACGGAATGTACCATTCTTTTTGAGTACTAGGACCGGGTTAGCCAACCATCTGGGGTGGAAAACTTCCACGATGAATCATGCGGCTAAGAGACGGGCAACCTCTTCCCCGATTGCCTTGTGCCGCTCCTCGTTAAACCTGCGAAGATACTGCTGGATAGGTTTTGCCTTTGGGTCAACATTAAGATGGTGCTCAGCGAATTCTCTCGGCACACCAGGCATGTCAGAAGGTTTCCATGCGAAGATGTCCCGATTCTCACGGATGAATTCGATGAGCGCGCTTTCCTATTTGGGATCCAGCCCGTCCCAATGGTGAACTGCTTGGATGAATCGCCAGGAACGAAATCAACCGTCTTGGTGTCATCCGTTGGTTTGAACTTGAGGGGCGACTCAACATCTGTCGTTGGCTTCTTTAAGGGTGACATGTCAGCCGGGTCAACATTGGCCCGATGATGTTTGAGCTCCTTTGCAGCGCAGGCAACTTCCGCATAAGCCGCGTCCCCTTCTTCACATTCCTTTGCAATCCTTCTATCACCATCAACCGTAATGGGTCCCTTAGGGACAGGCATCTGAGCTTAAGGTAAACATAGCATGGGCGAGCCATGAACCGGGCATAAGCCGGCCGCCCAAATAGCGCATTGTAGGGGCTTTTCAATTTGACCACCTCAAACATCAGTGACTCACTCCTGTAGTTATGTGTCGTTCCAAATGCAACTGTGAGTCTGACTCGGCCTATGGGGTATGTCGACTTACCCGGAACGATTCCGTGGAAAACCGTGGTTGAAGGCATCAAATCCTTTTCCAATAGGTTCATCCTTTGAAAAGTGTCAAAGTACAAGATGTTAATGCTGTTGCCGCCATCCATTAGCACTTTTGACACTGTGTACCCCCAACTTGAGGAGCTACGACCAACGCTAAGTCGCCAAGATTGTCAACTCTTGGCGGGTGATCCTCCCTACTCCATGATATGGTCTGCTCAGACCAGTGGAGGTACCTGGGAAGTGTCGGCTCAGACACACTGTACGCCCGGTGACTCACCTTCTTATCACGTCTACAAGCATTGGTGGTGAAAATGTGGTACTGCCCATTGCTTAACTGTTTGGGATTGTTGCGAAAGCCCCCGTTGTCATCCTGACCCTGCGAAGCCCCCTGTGGGGGCGGCTGCTGAAAAGCTCCGGGCGGGTTATATCGCCGCTGGTGATGCACCGGATACTGGCCGCTGCTCGGCTGCGGGCCTCCCTAAGCCCCCGGTTCCGGAAAACCACCAAAGGGGTTCTGACGTTGGTTGGGTGCAGCGAACTGCTCCTCCGTTGGTCCGGGTCATCATTTTGGCTTTTCTTGATCGCCTCCGCCCGAAACTCCCGCATCACGAAACAGTTCTCCCAGGAGTGAGTCGCCGGGCCATCTGCCATGGCATGGTGCGGGCAAGGGCCCTTGAGTAACTCTTCATAGTTGCGCGGCTTCTTACCGCTGTACCCCTGTTTTTCTTCTGGCGTTGGTTGCCATTGTTGGCGTTGGTATTGGCGACTAAATCCGAAGATTCTTCTTGGTGCCTTCTCTTGCCATTGGCTCCTTGATCGCGGCGGTTACGTCCCTGGAACCGGGTATGATTTTTGGATGACTCACCCTTCTTTGGCGATTTAGCTTTACCGTCCTCACCGGGATCTTTGGTGTCGTCCGCTTCAGTGTATCTAGTGAGGGTATCCATTAGCTCCCCCATGTCTTGGACCTTTCGCTTGAGTCGCCCCAGCTTCTGCACCAGGGGTTCATAATGGCAATTCTGCTCGAGGATCAACACAGCCTGAGCCGCCGTAATACCGTCTGATGAATGGATAATTTCCGCGACCCGCCGTGACCAATGGTGGGCCGACTCATCAGGACGCTGAACGCAGTGATGCAGATCGACAATCGTCATTGGACGTTTGCAGGTTCCCCAAAAGTTTTTGATGAAGCGCTCCTTCGCCCAGGTCTGCATGGAGTTGGGGGGGGTAAGTTTTTTAACCAAGTACGTGCTGACCCCTCGAGCATCATTGTGAAGTATCTGGCGCAAACTGATTCGTTTACGTTGAGCATGTCCATGGCGATTTCATAACTCTCGACCCATGATGTCGGCTCAAGGTCCGGGGTGTAGTTAGGCACCTTTCTTGGTCCCTTAAAGTCCTTGGTCATTCGTTCATTGCGAAGGGCGGGGGCCAAGCATGGCACCCCCACTCGCCCACCGCTCCCGGCGAGAGGGGCTGGGGCGACTTGGATGTTCGGGAGATCCCGGCCCGCGGGTTTTGATGATCAGGCGGGTTGTCCTGGGGGATGAGTCGCAGTCCGCTGTTATCCACTGGATTGGAAAAGTGACCTTGAGGTGTCCGGAATCGGGGAATGCGATCCTCAATTGGCTGAGTCGGCGGGTTAGGTAGCTGGTCCGGTCCTCCCCCTGGGGCGGCTCCGTCCCCGGGAGTTCGCGGAGTATCGAACAGGCGGGTTGGGTTGAGATCAGGGGGCAGGCAACCCTGGTGCCTCCGCTGATGGATGGCGTCGAATGCGCGCTGGTGTCTTTTGAGACGCCAGTTGTTAGTATTTAAGCGAGTTCTTTCGGCGGTAATTTGAGCTTGCCGGGTCTCAATCCTGGCGGACTCCACCTCGGCATCCCGATGAGCCTTTGCCACCGCTTTTCTGAGTTTCGCCAATTCCGCGTTTACTGCCTCCTGGTTTTCCGGTGTGAGAGGAGTCGCCATAAGGCTTGTAATTTCCGCTGCTAAATCTACCAAGACGGCGGCCGGGGCTTCTAGATGTCTCGCCAGTTCTGTCGCCTCCTGTCGGGTTTTGCGTGGGTTGAGTCGCCCCAGCCATATAAATGTCGATCTGGCGGCGGGTTCGGTCAAGAACTTCGGGGTCCATGGCCAGCGACAAGCCCGCAAGACAATCCCCATGTAGAGACCGGATTGAATCTGAATCGCCCATGGATGATTCGTCATTAGTGTTGACTGGTGTAATTTCCTGGGACGCTGAGTGTTCTAGTTCCCCTGATCCCTGCGTGAACCCAACAAAGACCGGTCGAGTTAGATTTGGCGTCACTACTGGGCGGACGTACCTGGCCGGCTCGACGATGTCGGTGGAGATGTCCGGCTCAGGCACGGATGATCCGATCATGCCGATGAAGACGTTTATCTTGCCGAAGGGGACCCTGTAACCAGATTCGATTGAATCCGCCTCGGGTCCCCATTGCAGGTTGTCGATGTAGTACTTCCCACGGCGGCTCCGGGTCATGAGCCCCGTCGCGTAGCTCCCAAGCCATGGTAGGGCTCCTTTGAGAACTCAACTCCATCGTGCGCAGGCCCCACGGTGGGCGCCAACTGTCGTGGTTTTGTCACGGCAGATGTCCTCGTGAAAGGACTTAGTATTGGAGCCATCGCACTTTGGTGGCGACTCAAAGGGGTTAAACGGGAGTGAGACGGCGATTTACCCAGGTTCGGCCCCTCGTGAGGAGGTAAAGCCTACATTGTGCTTTGAGTTGTATTGATGGAGTTTCGATTACAAGGAGGGCGTAACTCGCCAGACCTAGCACTCGATGATTTCTAACTTGCCCTCTTCTTCCCTGGGACTCGCCTTTATATACAAGTCAAGTCCCTAGGGTTTACAAGGGTACTTTCCTTTCTAAAAACCGTGACTTTTACGATCTCTAAGTCGTCATCTTCCAAAGCTTGGAGACCTTCCAAAAATTGTAAACCGCCATACAACCTTCGGTCTTGCCAGGCCAAGTCCCGAACCACGCTTAGATGAATCGCCTTATTTGGTGACCCGACCCAACTAAGACGGGTTATCAATAAGTAATATCCCCAACAACACCGAAACATATCAAGAAGGGAGTAAGGAAGCAGCCATGAACTCTCACCTTGCCTTGGATGTCCTCATGTATGTGTGAAGGAGGGATGCGGATGAGCAGCCGCGGGTGTGCGCAGCCTGCGGATGCCGGACGGCCGGAGGTGAGCGATGCTGCCGGCTCCGTATGTACCGACGAAGAGCGGTGCGGCCAACAACGTGCGCTTATCCAACGATGAACACGACGGCGATGATGACGACGACGAGCGGTCGGTGACGACGACGACGACGGCAAGGATAGTCGACGACGTACGTACCAATTGAAGATGGACTGGTGTATATGATGAGCTGTGGATTGATGAGTGAATGAGCGAGTCGTAGATGAATGAAGTGCTTGCAGATGGATGGATGGATGGATGGATGAATGTACGATGGATCAGCAAGCAGCCTCCTCTACGTTGAACGCCCATGTATTTATAGGGGAGAGGAGGATACAACTAGCTCGGTACCTTGGCGAGTTCCCGCGCGCGCCAAGCTTCTGCCTGGGCACGTCGCAATCGTGGGAAGACTGGAGAACGTGGGAGCGTGGGATGTAGCTGGCCAGTATGTCGGAGTGCAGCTGGGCCTGGGCCTCATTAAGCCTAATTACATAATTATTAAGCTCTAATTGCATGCAGGCGTAGCTTTTCTTCTTGTGCATGCGTTCCCGTGGGACTCACATATGAGCCTTTGATCTAATTAGAGCCTCATGCATGCACAACTAAGTATGGGAGGAGGACGTCCATTACGCGTGACGTTGCTATATGGGTCATGGGCTGGGTAATTACTTCATTAGTTTCTAATCTCGCCGCATAATTAATCCATGCATAATAGTACATGCATGCACGTAGCTTGTACTTGCATCATATATGGGCGTAGCCATATGTATGATTGGGCTAGCTAGGCCAAATTAATTGTTGTGACATGAAAAAGCATTTCTTCTACTGATAACTATATGATGATTTGATATTTCTTTCATACATTATCATTTGCTATATTATTTTATATGGACATTATTGTACCAATATTTCTTTTAGCGATGACAGAATAATGTTCATAAATAACATTTTGGTGATATTTGCATTTGGGTCAACATCCGTGTTTCGCCGTTGATGACGAGTATATGTATTTAAGTCATATGTCCTTTAATTCATACGCTCATTTTTCTTCTTTTTTATTTTAGGGTCCGTTACTTTATACTGACATGCGCCGTGGTTTTTTCATTTAGCCGCATATTTGGTAATTAATTCACTATTTTGTTTTATCATTTTGTGGAAACGATTTTATTTACATAATATTTAAGCACCATGTTTTACTTCGGACGAAATCGGTGTCAACACATCGATGATTCTTTTTCAAAATCGATGAACTTTTTTCTTGAAATTGGTCCAATTTTTTAAATTAGATGAACATAATTTAAAATTCGTGATCTTTTTTCAAAATTAATGAATTGTTTTTAAAAACTAATGAACTTTTTTTTAAATTGGTGAACTTTTTTAAAAAATTGATGAACTTTTTTGAAAATTGGTGAACATAATGTAAAATTCGTGAACTTTTTTCAAAACCAATGAACTGTTTTTAAAAATTAATGATTTTTTTAAAAATCATTGATTTGTTTCAAATTCTGTGAACTTTTCAAAAATCCATGAACATGTTTCAAAAATCAGTAAACTTTTTTCATAACCAGAAGTTTTTTCGTAAATCTAAACTTTTTAAAATTTTATTTTTTAAAATTTTGTAATAACAAACACAATTTATATGGACGGACCCACAAGTAGGAACGCTGCAGGCGCCGATTAGGTCCCCGCGTAATTTCCCCTGAACGAGCAGAGAGACCTTAGTGGCAGCGTACGTGCACAGTCATATCATGTTCACGAATACTAGTAAAGTCAGCGAATCAACCTGTTATTAAATGATTAAAAGTATAATGACAACCATCTCTCCGTAATAATAAAGCAAATAGGGTTTTTGATCGTCCGTCACGGCGTTTTTGCAGAAAAGTCCCCCTGTTTGTTCAAAATCAACCCGCGGTCCTTCATTGAGTGGAAAAAACGTTTCATTTTCTGGAAAAAGCCCCTGGGCAGCTGTCACTCCGGTGCATATCGCGTCCGCCCCTCCCCGATTCTCCTCCTCCCCTCGCCGCCGACCGTTTGCGTCCTTCGGGCAAAGCCTCCGCGCGGATCTGATGACGGTGGGGTCTCACGCGCGCTGGACCGGCTTGGCTTCGAGCGGGCGGCTCTGCAGCGAGCTGGAGGTGGAGGTTGGCCGCGATGCAGAAGCCAGGCGACGCGGCGGTGGCGATATCCGTCCAAATCCGTCGCTGTCGGCGATTTCTCTACTCTGGCGATAGGGCCACCCCTGGCTGTGTCGCACCTCCAACGACCACGGGCCTCCGACGGTCAACAGCCGCCGCTCGTCGCACCCCGGGTCATCCAAAGTGCCGCCGTGCGCCACAGATCCCCGCTGGCCCTCGCCTTCCTCCTCTCGTCATCACGGGGACGTCAGGCCGCCCGAGATGTCTACCTGTCCACGCTGGTCTGCCCTCCCCGTCGATGGACTCCACCGCTGCAAGTTCCGACAAGATTTCTACCACTCCCTCGTCAACTCCCCTATGGCGCATCCGCCTCTCGCGAGGACCGAATCGCTAGATCCCGTCGCTCGGGCGCGATGTCAACAACGGCTTCACCTCCCAGGAAGCCAACAACCCAAGTGAAGCATAGTCCGGCTCAAATCGCCACCACGGTGAGTAGAAGAGGGGATCTACAGTGGATTCCAATTCAGTTCCAATTCCATTTCTTGGCTGTTGTGCAAAAATTCAGAGAAAAATGTTTGTTGGATGAAAACCGATATAGTTTGTGGAAAAATGAACTATTGTACTTTACAAAACTGGAATATGTGCAGTGGTTGCTGACAAGGAATGTTTGCTTAATGGCTTTCTACTTTCTCTCTCATTTGAAACATAATGAAGATGATACGGTCAAATTATTTGAGGTGACTCATCCTGGTTTATTTCCTCATTGTCATATGAAGTGCTAAATATCAGTATTCTACATTTGCTGCTAATATTTTACAAATTAGCTTCAATTATTTATTGGTGGGCATCTCTTTTTCTTGAGATGCTTCTATATATATGATGACTGTCTCTTCATTGGTTTATTGGATTATGTTTTCAAATGATAAACATAGCAATAATGAAAAATAGTGAAAACTCAGAAAGAATAAAGTAACAAGGAAAAAAATCAATGAAAACTAAAAATGTAAAAAATAAAAATGGAAGATAAATAAAAAGAAAAGAAATAAATAAGAAATCAATAAAAACTGACAAAGAAACATAAAATCGGTAGAAATAAAAAATTCAGTGATTAACCCGAGGAATACCGGTGCAAAACCAAGAAAAAACAACAAAACTAAGAAAAAAACAAAAAACAAAGTGTAATAAAGAACCAATAAAACCTACGAAGGAAAAAAGCAAATAATAAAAAATAAATAAATCCAAAAATTAAAAAAATAAATGATACAAGCAGCGATACAAAACAAACAAGGAGACATCGACAAGAAAACACGTTATACTAGACCTGCCCTTTCACGCATCATTGCGGGAATCTTCACGCAAGGGGAGCTATTGTCTACGTTTTAGCGAGACTAGCAAAATTGTCCAGTGCAAAAATAAGTGATGTGTATTTAAAATTAGCTAGAATTAGATTGAAAAAACAAAATGATATACAATAGCAAGTTATATATCATTGTGTTTTGCCCATCTAATTCTAGCTAATTTTAAATACACATCAATTATATCTTCCGTCGTAACGCATGGACATTTTTGCTAGTAGCTGATCATGAACAGTCTGGCCCGTCTATATTTGCCATCGGGCTGAGCCGAGGCCGGGAATTTGAGCCGGACTGTCAGCTCAGACCGGGGTTCAAAAATACAGAATTAAAGCTGTGATCGGACCGGTCCGGTCCGACCCAGTCAGGCTTTTTTGGGCTTGAGCCAGGCTTGGCCCAAAATTTAGGCCAGATGGTCGGGCTGGGCCGAGCTCGAGCCTGGCTTTTCAATGCTGGTTTTTTCAGTCCAGCCCGGCCTGACCTATGTAACGGTAACCCCAATCCAACAGTGTTCACATGATGCTGATGTTCGTATATTTCTGGATTTATTGTATGTATTCACGCATTCTAATAATGCGCGTCCACTATTTCAAATAAACGCGTTTGTAGGTGCAGCGACTCAGTAAGTCTTAAAATAATTCGCCGGATTACTCTGTTAAGAAAAAGTAGCTGTCAAGTGAGACGAACTGCTCGACACCGTACGTTTGGTCTCGAGTTAGCGATGCAATTTCCTGCGCTCCCCTCGCTCCGGCTGCACACGTGCCTCATGCGCACCCACTCCACAACCACATGCGGCGCATGTTATCCCACCGGCCGGCGGCTTAGAGGATCTCTAACAAACCCCGTATAACCATTGAAACTGTAAAATTTCGACGATTAGAGCATTTTTAGTAGAGCCCTCAAACCTTTAAAAATAACTGTTTTTTACAGTTTTCATCGAAAAAGGCATAGACTAGAACCCTTAAACCCGTAAAAAAAATTAGAGGTCCAACCCTCAAACCCTTCCCAGCGTGTAGAAGTGAGTGTTGGGGGGGGGGGGGACTGCCCCCAACCCGCACTCATTTTCTCACCTCGCGCGGGAGGCAGTTGGTTCCCCCGCGCGGGAGAAATTCGCCTCGGCCGCCGCCCCTCCGCGCCCGCCGCCCCGCGCTCCGCGCCCCGGCCGCCGCCCCTCCGCGCCCGCCGGACACAGATCCGGACGACTCTAAGTCGCAAACCGGATACGTATTTATTCTTAACGGGGGTGCAGTAAGCTGGTGCAGTTTCAAGCAAAGCGTCGTAGCAGATTCTACATGTGAAGCGGAGTACATGGCTGCCTCGGAGGCAGCTAAGGAGGGTGTCTGGATGAAGCAGTTCATGACGGATCTTGGAGTGGTGCCAAGTGCACTGGATCCAATAACCTTGTTCTGTGACAACACTGGTGCCATTGCCTTAGCAAAGGAACCAAGGTTTCACAAGAAGACCAGACACATCAAACGACGCTTCAACCTCATCCGCGACTACGTCGAGGAGGAGGACGTAAATATATGCAAAGTGCACACGGATCTGAATGTAGCAGACCCGCTGACTAAACCTCTTCCACGGCCAAAACATGATCGACACCAGAACTGTATGGGTGTTAGATTTATTACAATGTAATTCACATGGTGATGTGAGGGCTAGATTATTGACTCTAGTGCAAGTGGGAGACTGTTGGAATTATGCCCTAGAGGCAATAATAAATGTATAGTTATTATTATAATTCCTGTATCAAGATAATAGTTTATTATCCATGCTATAATTGTATTGAATGAAGACTCATTTACATGTGTGGATACATAGACAAAACACCGTCCCTAGCATGCCTCTAGTTGGCTAGCCAGTTGATCGATGATAGTCAGTGTCTTCTGATTATGAACAAGGTGTTGTTGCTTGATAACTGGATCACGTCATTGGGAGAATCACGTGATGGACTAGACCCAAACTAATAGACGTAGCATGTTGATCGTGTCATTTTGTTGCTACTGTTTTCTGCGTGTCAAGTATTTATTTCTATGACCATGAGATCATATAACTCACTGACACCGGAGGAATGCTTTGTGTGTATCAAACGTCGCAACGTAACTGGGTGACTATAAAGATGCTCTACAGGTATCTCCGAAGGTGTTAGTTGAGTTAGTATGGATCAAGACTGGGATTTGTCACTCCGTGTGACGGAGAGGTATCTCGGGGCCCACTCGGTAATACAACATCACACACAAGCCTTGCAAGCAATGTAACTTAGTGTAAGTTGAGGGATCTTGTATTACGGAACGAGTAAAGAGACTTGCCGGTAAACGAGATTGAAATAGGTATACGGATACTGACGATCGAATCTCGGGCAAGTAACATACCGAAGGACAAAGGGAATGACATACGGGATTATACGAATCCTTGGCACTGAGGTTCAAACGATAAGATCTTCGTAGAATATGTAGGATCCAATATGGGCATCCAGGTCCCGCTGTTGGATATTGACCGAGGAGTCTCTCGGGTCATGTCTACATAGTTCTCGAACCCGCAGGGTCTGCACACTTAAGGTTCGACGTTGTTTTATGCGTATTTGAGTTATATGGTTGGTTACCGAATGTTGTTCGGAGTCCCGGATGAGATCACGGACGTCACGAGGGTTTCCGGAATAGTCCGGAAACGAAGATTGATATATAGGATGACCTCATTTGATTACCGGAAGGTTTTCGGAGTTACCGGGAATGTACCGGGAATGACGAATGGGTTCCGGGAGTTCACCGGAGGGGGGCAACCCACTCCGGTGAAGCCCATAGGCATTTGGGGGGTCACACCAGCCCTTAGTGGGCTGGTGGGACAGCCCACCAATCCCCTATGCGCCAAGAGAGAAAAAATCAAAGGAAAGAAAAAAAAGGAAGAAGTGGGAAGGGGGAAGGACTCCCTCCCACCAAACCAAGTAGGACTCGGTTTGGGGGGGAGAGTCCTCCCCCCTGGCTTGGCCGACCCCTTGGGGATCCCTTGGACCCCAAGGCAAGGTCCCCCTCCCTCCTCCTATATATATGGGGCTTTTAGGGCAGATTTGAGACGACTTTCTCACGGCTGCCCGACCACATACCTCCATAGTTTTTCCTCTAGATCGTGTTTCTGCGGAGCTCGGGCGAAGCCCTGCTGAGACAAGATCATCACCAACCTCCGGAGCGCCGTCACGCTGCCGGAGAACTCTTCTACCTCTCCGTCTCTCTTGCTGGATCAAGAAGGCCGAGATCATCGTCGAGCTGTACGTGTGCTGAACGCGGAGGCGCCGTCCGTTCGGTACTAGATCATGGGACTGATCGCGAGATTGTTCGCGGGGCGGATCGAGGGACGTGAGGACGTTCCACTACATCAACCGCGTTCTCTAACGCTTCTGCTGTGCGATCTACAAGGGTACGTAGATCACTCATCCCCTCTCGTAGATGGACATCACCATGATAGGTCTTCGTGCGCGTAGGAAAATTTTTGTTTCCCATGCGACGTTCCCCATCAGTGGCATCATGAGCTAGGTTCAGCGTAGATGTCTTCTCGAGTAGAACACAAAAGGTTTTGTGGGCGGTGATGTGCGTTTTGCTGCCCTCCTTAGTCTTTTCTTGATTCCGCGGTATTGTTGGATTGAAGCGGCTTGGACCGACATTACTCGTACGCTTACGAGAGACTGGTTTCATCGTTACGAGTAACCCCCTTTGCTCAAAGATGACTGGCAAGTGACGGTTTCTCCAACTTTAGTTGAATCGGATTTGACCGAGGAGGTCCTTGGATGAGGTTAAATAGCAACTCATATATCTCCGTTGTGGTGTTTGCGTAAGTAAGATGCGATCCTACTAGATACCCTTGGTCACCACGTAAAACATGCAACAACAAAATTAGAGGACGTCTAACTTGTTTTTGCAGGGTATGATTGTGATGTGATATGGCCAACAATGTGATGTGATATATTGGATGTATGAGATGATCATATTGTAATAGAAATATCGACTTGCATGTCGATGGTACGACAACCGGCAGGAGCCATAGGGTTGTCTTTACACTAACGTTTGTGCTTGCAGATGCGTTTACTATTTTGCTAGGATGTAGCTTTAGTAGTAATAGCATAAGTAGCACGACAACCCCGATGGCAACACGTTGATGGATGATCATGGTGTGGCGCCGGTGACAAGAAGATCGTGCCGGTGCTTTGGTGATGGAGATCAAGAAGCACGTAATGATGGCCATATCATGTCACTTATGAATTGCATGTGATGTTAATCCTTTTTTGCACCTTATTTTGCTTAGAACGACGGTAGCATTATGAGGTGATCTCTCACTAAAATTTCAAGACGAAATTGTGTTCTCCCCGACTGTGCACCGTTGCTACAGTTCGTCGTTTCGAGACACCACGTGATGATCGGGTGTGATAGACTCAACGTTCACATACAACGGGTGCAAAACAGTTGCGCACGCGGAACACTCGGGTTAAGCTTGACGAGCCTAGCATGTGCAGACATGGCCTCGGAACACATGAGACCGAAAGGTCGATCATGAATCATATAGTTGATATGATTAGCATAGGGATGCTTACCACTGAAACTATACTCAACTCACGTGATGATCGGACTTGGGATAGTGTAAGTGGATCATGAACCACTCAAATGACTAGAGAGATGTACTTTTTGAGTGGGAGTTTAGCATATAATTTGATTAAGTTGAACTCTAATTATCTTGAACATAGTCTAAGTCCACTTTGAATATATTTGTGTTATAGATCATGGCTCACGCAAGTGTCATCCTGAATTTTAATACGTTCCTAGAGAAAGCTAAGTTGAAAGATGATGGAAGCAACTTTGTAGACTGGGCTCGTAATCTTAAGCTAATCTTACAAGCTGGAAAGAAGGATTATGTCCTTAATGCTGCGCTAGGTGATGAACCACCCGCTACGGCTGATCAGGATGTTAAGAACGCTTGGTTACCACGTAAGGAGGACTACTCAATAGTTCAATGTGCAGTCTTGTATGGCTTAGAACCGGGACTTCAACGTCGCTTTGAGCGTCATGGAGCATTTGAGATGTTCCAGGAGTTGAAGTTTATCTTTCAGAAGAACGCCCGGATCGAGAGGTATGAGACCTCCGATAAATTCTATGCTTGCAAGATGGAGGAAAACTCGTCTGTCAGTGAACATGTGCTCAAAATGTCTGGGTACTCAAACCGTCTAGCTGAACTGGGGATTGAACTCCCGCAAGAAGCTATCACTGACAGAATCCTTCAATCACTGCCGCCAAGCTATAAAGGCTTTGTGTTGAACTACAACATGCAAGGGATGAACAATTCTCCCGGCGAGTTGTTTGCGATGCTGAAAGTCGCAGAGTCTGAACTCCGTAAAGAGCATCAAGTGTTGATGGTGAGCAAGACCACTAGTTTCAAGAGAAACGGCAAAGGCAAGAAGGGCAATTCGAAGAAGAGCGGCAAGCCTGTTGCCAATCCGCCGAAGAAACCCAAGGCTGGACCTAAGCCTGAAACAGAGTGCTTCTATTGCAAGGGTATGGGTCACTGGAAGCACAATTGTCCCAAGCATCTGGCAGATAAGAAGGCGGGCAAAGAAAAATCAGGTATATTTGATATACATGTTATTGATGTGTACTTAACCGGCTCTCGTAGTAGTGCCTGGGTATTCGATACCGGTTCTGTTGCTCACATTTGCAACTCGAAGCAGGAACTGCGGAATAGACGAAGGCTGGCGAAAGACGAAGTGACGATGCGCGTAGGAAACAGTTCCAAGGTTGATGCAATCGCCGTCGGCACAGTGTCACTTCAACTACCATCGGGATTAGTGATGAACTTAAATCATTGTTATTTAGTGCCTGCGTTGAGCATGAACATTATATCTGGATCTTGTTTATTGCGAGACGGTTACTCTTTTAAGTCTGAGAATAATGGTTGTTCTATTTCTATGAGTAGCATCTTTTATGGTCATGCACCGAATGTGAGAGGATTGTTCGTATTGAATCTTGATAGAGATACACATATACATAACATTGAGACCAAAAGAATTAGAGTAAACAATGATAGCGCCATATTTTTGTGGCACTGCCGCTTGGGTCATATTGGTGTAAAGCGCATGAAGAAACTCCATGCTGATGGACTTTTGGAGTCACTTGACTTTGATTCACTTGACACGTGCGAACCATGCCTCATGGGCAAGATGACTAAGACTCCATTCTCCGGAACAATGGAGCGTGCAAGTGACTTGTTGGAAATCATACATACCGATGTGTGTGGTCCAATGAGCGTGGAGGCACGCGGCGGATATCGTTATTTTCTCACCTTCACTGACGATTTAAGTAGATATGGTTATGTCTACTTGATGAAGCACAAGTCTGAAACATTTGAAAAGTTCAAGCAATTTCAGAGTGAAGTGGAAAATCATCGTAACAAGAAGATCAAGTTCCTACGGTCTGATCGTGGGGGTGAATATCTGAGTTTCGAGTTTGGTACTCACTTAAGACAATGTGGAATTGTTTCGCAGTTAACACCGCCTGGAACACCAGAGCGTAATGGTGTGTCCGAACGTCGTAATCGTACTTTGTTAGAAATGGTGCGATCTATGATGTCTCTTACTGATTTGCCGTTATCGTTTTGGGGTTATGCATTAGAAACAGCTGCATTCACTTTAAATAGGGCACCATCGAAATCCGTTGAGACGACACCATACGAACTGTGGTATGGCAAAAGGCCAAAGTTGTCGTTTCTTAAAGTTTGGGGATGTGATGCTTATGTCAAAAAGCTTCAGCCTGAAAAGCTGGAACCCAAAGCGGAAAAGTGCGTCTTCATAGGTTACCCAAAAGAGACAGTTGGGTACACCTTCTATCTCAAATCCGAGGGCAAAGTGTTTGTTGCTAAGAACGGAACTTTTCTCGAGAAGGAGTTTCTCTCGAGAGAATTGAGTGGGACGAAGATAGAACTTGACGAGGTTGTCGAACCTCTCATCCCTCTAGATGGTGGCGCAGGGCAAGGGGGAACCTCTGTCATTGCGATGCCGGTTGAGGAGGAAGTTAATGATGATGATCATGAAACTCCAGTTCAAGTTTCTGTTGAACCACGCAGGTCGACGAGATCACGCGCTGCTCCAGAGTGGTACGGTAATCCCGTCTTATCAATCATGTTGTTAGACAACAATGAACCTGCAAATTATGAAGAAGCAATGGTGGGCCCAGATTCCAACAAATGGCTAGAAGCCATGAAATCCGAGATAGGATCCATGTATGAGAACAAAGTGTGGACTTTGGAGATGCTGCCTGAGGGCCGCAAGGCTATTCAGAACAAATGGATCTTTAAGAAGAAGACGGACGCTGACGGTAATGTGACCGTTTATAAAGCTCGACTTGTGGCAAAGGGTTTTTCACAAGTTCCAGGAATTGACTACGATGAGACTTTCTCTCCCGTAGCGATGCTTAAGTCCGTCAGAATCATGTTAGCAATAGCTGCATTTTTCGATTATGAAATCTGGCAGATGGATTTCAAAACGGCGTTCCTTAAGGAAGAGTTGTATATGATGCAACCCGAAGGTTTTGTCGATCCTAAAAATGCTGACAAGGTGTGCAAGCTCCAGCGATCCATTTATGGACTGGTGCAAGCATCTCGGAGTTGGAACAAACGCTTTGATGAGGTGATCAAAGCATTTGGGTTTATACAAGTGGTTGGAGAATCTTGTATTTACAAGAAAGTGAGTGGGAGCTCTGTGGCGTTTCTAATATTATATGTGGATGACATATTACTGATTGGAAACAACGTAGAGCTTTTGGAGAGCATAAAAGGTTACTTGAATAAAAGTTTCTCTATGAAGGACCTAGGAGAAGCTGCTTACATTCTAGGCATTAAGATCTATAGGGATAGATCAAAATGCCTGATAGGACTTTCACAAAGCACATACCTTGATAAAGTTTTGAAGAGGTTCAAAATGGAACAGTCCAAGAAAGGGTTCTTGCCAGTGTTACAAGGCACGAGATTGAGTAAGACTCAGTGCCCAGCAACTGATGAAGATAGAGAGCATATGCGCTCCGTCCCCTATGCTTCAGCCATAGGCTCTATCATGTATGCAATGCTGTGCACTAGACCGGATGTTAGCCTGGCCATAAGTATGGCAGGTAGGTTCCAGAGTAATCCAGGAGTGGATCACTGGACGGCGGTCAAGAATATCCTGAAGTACCTGAAAAGGACTAAGGAGATGTTTCTCGTGTATGGAGGTGACGAAGAGCTCGCCGTAAAAGGTTACGTCGATGCAAGCTTTGACACAGATCCGGACGACTCTAAGTCGCAAACCGGATACATATTTATTCTTAATGGGGGTGCAGTAAGCTGGTGCAGTTCCAAGCAAAGCGTCGTAGCAGATTCTACATGTGAAGCGGAGTACATGGCTGCCTCGGAGGCCGCTAAGGAGGGTGTCTGGATGAAGCAGTTCATGACGGATCTTGGAGTGGTGCCAAGTGCACTGGATCCAATAACCTTGTTCTGTGACAACACTGGTGCCATTGCCTTAGCAAAGGAACCAAGGTTTCACAAGAAGACCAGACACATCAAACGACGCTTCAACCTCATCCGCGACTACGTCGAGGAGGAGGACGTAAATATATGCAAAGTGCACACGGATCTGAATGTAGCAGACCCGCTGACTAAGCCTCTTCCACGGCCAAAACATGATCGACACCAGAACTGTATGGGTGTTAGATTTATTACAATGTAATTCACATGGTGATGTGAGGGCTAGATTATTGACTCTAGTGCAAGTGGGAGACTGTTGGAATTATGCCCTAGTGGCAATAATAAATGTATAGTTATATTATAATTCCTGTATCAAGATAATAGTTTATTATCCATGCTATAATTGTATTGAATGAAGACTCATTTACATGTGTGGATACATAGACAAAACACCGTCCCTAGCATGCCTCTAGTTGGCTAGCCAGTTGATCGATGATAGTCAGTGTCTTCTGATTATGAACAAGGTGTTGTTGCTTGATAACTGGATCACGTCATTGGGAGAATCACGTGATGGACTAGACCCAAACTAATAGACGTAGCATGTTGATCGTGTCATTTTGTTGCTACTGTTTTCTGTGTGTCAAGTATTTATTTCTATGACCATGAGATCATATAACTCACTGACACCGGAGGAATGCTTTGTGTGTATCAAACGTCGCAACGTAACTGGGTGACTATAAAGATGCTCTACAGGTATCTCCGAAGGTGTTAGTTGAGTTAGTATGGATCAAGACTGGGATTTGTCACTCCGTGTGACGGAGAGGTATCTCGGGGCCCACTCGGTAATACAACATCACACACAAGCCTTGCAAGCAATGTAACTTAGTGTAAGTTGCGGGATCTTGTATTACGGAACGAGTAAAGAGACTTGCCGGTAAACGAGATTGAAATAGGTATACGGATACTGACGATCGAACCTCGGGCAAGTAACATACCGAAGGACAAAGGGAATGACATACGGGATTATACGAATCCTTGGCACTGAGGTTCAAACGATAAGATCTTCGTAGAATATGTAGGATCCAATATGGGCATCCAGGTCCCGCTGTTGGATATTGACCGAGGAGTCTCTCGGGTCATGTCTACATAGTTCTCGAACCCGCAGGGTCTGCACACTTAAGGTTCGACGTTGTTTTATGCGTATTTGAGTTATATGGTTGGTTACCAAATGTTGTTCGGAGTCCCGGATGAGATCACGGACGTCACGAGGGTTTCCGGAATAGTCCGGAAACGAAGATTGATATATAGGATGACCTCATTTGATTACCGGAAGGTTTTCGGAGTTACCGGGAATGTACCGGGAATGACGAATGGGTTCCGGGAGTTCACCGGAGGGGGGCAACCCACTCCGGGGAAGCCCATAGGCATTTGGGGGGGGTCACACCACTCCTTAGTGGGCTGGTGGGACAGCCCACCAATCCCCTATGCGCCAAGAGAGAAAAAATCAAAGGAAAGAAAAAAAAAGGAAGAAGTGGGAAGGGGGAAGGACTCCCTCCCACCAAACCAAGTAGGACTCGGTTTGGGGAGGGAGAGTCCTCCCCCCTGGCTCTGCCGACCCCTTGGGGATCCCTTGGACCCCAAGGCAAGGTCCCCCTCCCTCCTCCTATATATATGGGGCTTTTAGGGCAGATTTGAGACGACTTTCTCACGGCTGCCCGACCACATACCTCCATAGTTTTTCCTCTAGATCGTGTTTCTGCGGAGCTCGGGCGGAGCCCTGCTGAGACAAGATCATCACCAACCTTCGGAGCGCCGTCACGCTGCCGGAGAACTCTTCTACCTCTCCGTCTCTCTTGCTGGATCAAGAAGGCCGAGATCATCGTCGAGCTGTACGTATGCTGAACGCGGAGGTGCCGTCCGTTCGGTACTAGATCGTCGGACTGATCGCGGGATTGTTTGCGGGGCGGATCGAGGGACGTGAGGACGTTCCACTACATCAACCGCGTTCTCTAACGCTTCTGCTGTGCGATCTACAAGGGTACGTAGATCACTCATCCCCTCTCGTAGATGGACATCACCATGATAGGTCTTCGTGCGCGTAGGAAAATTTTTGTTTCCCATGCGACGTTCCCCATCAGCTTGGTAGTCTTGATTGCATGCATTGGAGGTGGAAAAATTGCCCAAAGGCATGACAGGGAATGTATTGCGGTAAAAGCCGTGATGCTACCATTGTTCTTGAGGCCGTAGCATCGGAGGACATATGGATTTGGCATGCATTCTTTGGGTTTCCGGGAACACTCAATCATATCAATGTCCTCAATAGATCTCCTTTGTTCAAAAGATTAATTTCTCGGGATGCTCCAGCTTGCAACTACAAAATCATGAACAATGAGTACTCAATGGGATACTATCTCACCGATGGCATCTATCCCGAATGGGCAACTCTTGTGAAGTCCATCAAGGAGAAAAATGGGGTGCCCTTAACAAGAAAATGGGCTCATTTCACCAAGGCACAAGAGGCAACCCGCAAAGATATTGAGAGAGCTTTCGGTGTTTTGCAAGCAAGGTTTGCCATAGTTCGGGGTCCAGCAAGGTTTTGGGACAAAAACCTTGATGAACATCATGAAATGTTGTGTGATTCTACACAACATGATCCTAGAGGATGAGAGAGGGTTAAACCTCCCTTGTTTCTATGACAATGTTGGTGCCCGTGTGCAACCGGAAAGAAACCCTTCTCGCATACAAGCTTTTCTTGAAGCACATCATGAGATTGAGGATGGAACCACTCATGGTCGGCTCCGGGATGATCTAGTAGAGCACCACTGGCATTTGGATGGGCGGCGCATTGGCCCATGATGTATCTTTGTTTTACTTTTCTATGTCCTATTTGATTCGAACAATTGTTGTAATTTGCTCAAACATTGTTGTAATGATTTGAATGATTATTGTTTTATTCGGTGTTGTAATAATAACTAGAATGATTATTGTTTTATGTCAAATGTGATTGAATTTGTGATATGTCATATGATGAAATGTGATGAAATGTGGAATATTCCGTTATAAGGGTTGGGTTTGAGGGTTCTAGTCTTTGCCCTGTTTTTCAACCCTTAAAAGTGTTAAAAATGGGCAATTCTCAACCTTTAAAACTGGTTTTAAAGGTCAAGGGTTTGAGGGTTCTACTAGAGACAAAGTAGACTATGCGGCTATGTAACGCCCCGGACACACCCGCCGGTGGTCGTTACTCCTGGCGGGATCTAGACTGGCCCCACATATCAATACTAGTCTTTTCTGCGCACTTTGTCCTCACTCATGCGCACCCGGGATGAACTTCCCGATCGATCACCCATCCTAGAACTACTCCAAGCCAAGCACGCTTAACTTGAGAGTTTTGTTTGAATGGGCTTCCAGAAAAGAAGGAATTCCTTATTGATATGAGTAGTCTATCATCCCTAATAAGCCAGGCTATCACAGGCCAGCTGCCGGTCAACCGTACACGTGCAGACCACGAGGGCGCAGCGCACCTCCTAAGGTTGACCCCGCGTGGAGCAACAACACGAGACGCAAGGATAATCAAAGGCGTTTCGTATGCTTTTATCGGACCTCGCTAAGAGCATCTCTAGTAGAGCCCTCAAACCCTCAAACTCTTTAAAATAACCGCTTTTTTACAGTTTTCATCGGAAAAAGGCGTAGACTAGAACCCTTAAACCCGTAAAAAAATATTAGAGGTCCAACCCTCAAACCCCTTCCCACCCTGTAGAAGTGAGGGTTGGGAGGAAAAACTCCCCCCAACCCGCACTCATTTTCCCACATCGCGCGGGAGGCAGTTGGTTCCCCCGCGCGGGAGGAATCCGCAGCGGCCGCCGCCCTCCGCGCTTCGACAGCCGCCGCGCCGCCCGCGCTTTGCTTGTATTTTCTAGAACGGAGCTGAAATTAAAGGAACGGAGTAGTCCCAAACAAGCCCTTACATGTTTGAACTGGTTGGGCAAGCAGCTTCGCGAGTGGTGCGTGTGATTGGTGTATCCTATTCCTATTTGACACACGGGTCGTTGCGTACGACCGCGTGCGGACCCTCCACTTCACGAAGTGAATGTATTGGGTCGACTCATATTGCTTGATTCTGGTTTTGGGAAGGTTCCCAAACCGGCTTTTTTTCTTGTTTTTTCTTTAGGTTTTCGCTCTTATTCTTTTTCGGTTTTTTCTATCTCTTTTTTTCATTTCTTTTGCTATTCATTTGCTTTATTTTATCTTATTAATAATTTATTATTTTTTATAAATTCACAAGCATTGTCTACGATTTGGAAAAAAAAATCAAATTGGTGAATTTTTTTTAAAATTCTAAAATTTCTCAAACAAATGAAAAGTTTTTTAAAATTCATATTTTGTTCAACGTTCAAAGTAAATTCATCAAAACAAAAATATATTAAATGTATTAAAAATTTCATTATATTCAACATATTCATCAAATTCAAAAAATGTTCACCAATTTAAAAACAAGTCATCAAATTCAAAATGTGTTCATCGAAATAAAGCAATTCATCATAATAAGAAAATATTCACTAAATTCAAAAAATGTTCCTGAATTCAAAAACAATTCATTCATGTTCAAATTGATACAGAAATTAAAAAAAACTTCATCATATTATAAAATATTTTGCAATTGAATTCAAAAAATGTTCTCGGATTCAAATTTATTCAAAAATTTATTTTTATTTGAATTTAAACATTTTTCATCAAATCTGGAAAGTTCCAGCAAAATTCAATAAATTTGATCATAAATCCAAAAGCAATTCCTCAAAATATATAGAAAATCTACAACATTAACCAAATGTTCAGTCAAAATAAAAAATCATTTTCAGAAATTGATGACATTTTCTGGAATTTGTCAATAATTATTTTTGATTAGTGACTATTTGATGAAATATTAAATGTTTTTGAAATCCTAAACTTTTTTATGGTACCAAAAAAGTAAAAACAAAAAAGAGAAAATGGAGCCGCCCCAGACAGCTCGGCCGGCCCAAGGTCGCGCGTCGAGAGCAACGGCTGCGAGCAGGTCATTGAATAAGAGCTCCCCGTCTGGTGGAGGCGGACTCAACCTAGCCTAGTACTTCCTCCGTTCTAGTACGGCTGATGCCTTATAGCCATATGCGTAGACCTTAATTTATGTAGGATAACACTTTGAAGATAATCACCACTAAGGTGTAGATCTCGCAGTAATAGAAAACATAGTCTGACTATTGTCAGTAGATGTTTATAATTCTATTACCTTATGTTATGCTAAATGTATGAAATCACTTTGAAGGTAATCATTTGTCAAAGTGACATGATGTAGACCTTGCAGTAATACTGGATAGTCTGTAAAATTTTACAGTAAATGCCAATATTACCTTATGATATCTAGAGGTAGTCACATATTAATATTTGGAAGAGCACTTCGAAGGTAGTCATCTTATCAAAATGACATAAAAAAATTAGCGGCGCGATTTCCTCCGTACCCGGCGCGCGGGCCGCAGACGTGCCTCATGCGCACCCAGGGCCGGGCCAACCATGGTGCCAAATGTGCCACTTGCACAGGGCCCATAATTTTAAGGGGCCCCAAATTTAGTATATAGAACTAGTAGTATTTCTCAAAAAAATATCATACTCATTGGAATTAGGACTAAGTCGATCGGAAGCTGGAATTGGGCCCGAGACGAGACCATCAAACACATGGGCTTGATCGGTATTTTTCAAAAATAAAGAGGAAACAGCTCAATCGATAATATGGAAACGCTACCGTCGGTCTAAAAAGCATACCGTCGCTATAGGTAACATGATCGTCTCGTTGCCTTCGTCTCATCAGATCGATCGCATTTAGACTGTTGTCGCTGTTGCCTTCGTACCTTCCTCTCCCAAATTTCAAAGTCGTCGCTTCGTCGGATCGATTCGTGACCGATTCTAGCCTTCAAGTGCTTAGTGAGTCCTCTTTTTCGATTAACTTCGATTCCTATTCCTAGTTCTGAATTTCTTAGTTAACTTTTGGCAGGGATCGTTACTTCGTTAGAAATCGGTATTTACTTCCTCGGTTAAAGATCATAGTTTAGCAGTTTAACCAAACATGACCCAAAATTAGGTAAGTTAAATGGTTTGTCTAACATCCGAACATTGATGACTGATATCCAATTAATATATGCTACTTTTTAATTTAATTTAATTTAATTCATCTTTTTTATCTTATGCTCTGATAATACAGATTTGCGTTATTGTGGAAAATATTAGTCTGATTTCTATAATTGCTCGTTAATTTATTTTTTCAGTGAGATAGGGCCCTATTTTTTAGTTTCGCACAGGGCCTCAGATTTTGCCGGCCCGGCCCTGTGCGCACCCACTTCACAACCACAACCACGACCACAAGCACAACCACATGCAGCGCATGCTCTCCCGCCGGCCGGCGGCTTAGCGAGGTCCTTGCATGCATCTCGTGTTGTTGCCTTAGGAGTTGCGCTGCGCCCTCGTGGTCTGCACGTCGACGGTTGACCGGCGGCTAGCCGCATAGTCTATGTTCGACATAGAAAGTAAAGAAGGAGAGAGATGAATGAAAGATGATTCATTTGTCTTTATTGATGATAGCAATGGGGTATTTATACCCGGGCAGAAGTACACATGTTGCTTGGGAGTCAAGTAACTTGAAGTTACTTAAGGGCCAAGTTATTACATAGTTTCCTTGAGAGTCAAGGAAGTGCATGGTTGCTTGAGGACTAAGTAACCTATCTAAGAATTAACTTAATCCTAATCAGCTTAATTAATAAGCAACTAATCTATTCTTAACACTCCCCCTTGTACAACGCCTCTTCTTGAGTATATGCATCATCTTCATAAATTCTTTGAACATTCTTGAAAGTCTCCTCCAAAAACCCTGTGGGAAAAATATGAGAAGAATTGTGCAGATATGTTGCTAAAACTCCCTTAAACCCAGTGGGAAAAATAATAAAGAGAAAATGATGCAACATATAATGATTATTGTCTCTTGATAACTCATAGGAGAAAAACCTTTGAAGAAGGAGAAAACTCATTGGTGAGTTTAGAGAACAACTAATATGTCTTGAGTACTTCCTTTAAAAACCCGAGTAGAGAAAATAGAAAGTATGACATATGATCTTTGATAAGACACTGCATCATTAAAAACCATTATGAGAAACTACGGGAGAAAACTAATAAGGGAAAAGAGTGCATGTGACATGCCATTGAAAACTCCTTTAAAACCCAGTGGGAAAAATATAAGGAGAAATGATATGGCACATACAAGCACATGTGTTTATATTGTCTCGTTAAAAACCTTTTATGAGAAATCATTAGGGAAAAACTCATCAAGGAAAAAAGAGTACAATATATGCAATCTGATGATTGTTAATAGGTTATAGTTTGGGAGATTACTCCCCCTGAACTTTGCAAATATGGAAGATGTCTCATACCAATTTCATGGACATGAACATGAGATTGTGTATAATCTGTTGGATTATAACAATATTTTGTTTGCAAATTATTTCCTCACTTTTCTATAATCCGTGAGGGTAAGTAATTTCCAAGCAATGTGATTTATGATATTGCTCTTCATATAACCTATAGGCATTTGAGTAACACAAGTGGAAGTATCTTGATAAATCAAGTAATGTGATTCTGATGAATCTCAACCACATGATTTTGAGTGTGGTTAATCATTCTGCCGAGCCATACATATCTTGCAATGCTTTTAGATAAAGCAATTTTGTCAGAATGATAAGTGGGAATAACCATTAAAGTCCTATTTACATGACTTCCATATGTAGGCTACTATAGCAAATTCAGTCATTGATATGGCGTTGTTTGGATCAAATAAAGAGCCAATATCATTACATCATATCATGGTCATATCTTCTATTTCTTGATGTAAATATTCAAGATTTACTGTAATCTTTAGATATAAGATGATAGTACTTATATCAACCATGTACCTTTTGTTTGGGGTTGCACTCCGAATAAAGATAGCAAATATAGTGTGAGGCATGACGTAGTTTGCAAGTATACGAGTGTTTTGACATTAGTGAGATATAGAACTTCAGGTCCTAGTATTACTTCAATATCACCCCTAGGTATGAATGGATTTGTACCTTATCAAAGGTAGTATGACCATACATGTATTTTCTTGTTATGATATATCCACACTAAACTTCTAGTATATGTTTTGGATATATGTAGACTGATACGTATTCTTGATAGAATGCTCAAGTTGTAAACTTAAGCTAAATTTGGTTAAGTCCAAATTTTCCGTCTTGAGATGATTTTTTGTATGTTTAGGTCTTGTAGAGACATTGATGATGAAATCATCGATATACACTGAGGTGACATAAGGAATTCAAATTTGGGATTCCTTTGTTACACATAAACAATCATCATTCTTTGAGTAATCCTTCGGAAGAAGAAAATCATTTAGTCGGTAGTACCATATGATTTCCGACTATTTCAAGTCATAGAGTGACTTCTGAAATTTTACACAAATATATGTTGCGATTTATTTTTGGATTCGAAAATGTAATCCCTTCAGGGACTTTAATATATATGTCCGAAATGAGTGACTCATATGAGCATGTAGCCACTTCATCCATCAACTGCATGGATAATATTATTTGTACTGCCAACGGTATTTATTATCGAACATAGTTCCACTCATACCAAGAAGGTATGTTACATCGTAATGGATGTTGGGTCTCTGCATGAACCCTTTTGCTACAAGCCTCGCTTTTTCACCACCTCATTGACTTTGTCTATGAATGAAAAGTTTTTAGTATTCCATATGGAATATACTTATGAGGAGTAGGTATTACTGTGGTAAATACCACTCGTTTGTAGAGCGAGGCTATTCCTCATTACTTGCTTCCTTTTATGTGAACCAATATGAGTGCAAGAGGCACTCTACCATGGATTTTGGTTCAGGGCCCAAAAGGTTTTAGCAATTTTGAGAATAAATATATGTCGACAAATGTAGTCTTTATTTTATATGATTCTGATGGAATCGATGAAATTTGTGGAAATGAATTTATTCCTTTTAACTCCTTGTGATTTCCTACAACAATGGAGTCAAGGTGTTCCGATCTCCCGACAGAAAAACATTTGTGCACATTTATGTCAGGATTTGGATGATGAGCATCCAGTGAGGTGTCTTTCAACTTGATGTTGAATTACATTTACTAGTTGAGGATTTGATTTCCTCTATTTCCGCGGAAGCATATGCGAGATTATATCTCGTGTGGTCAGATTTCTCCCCCTCTTGCTCTCATTTTGGGAGAAGAGTGGTTTATCAGGTACCTCCACTCTTTCTGACACTTTACTGCAGGAATATAAAATTGAGTGACACCTTTGTCATCAGTAAATGTATGTGGCAGATTTGCAATGTGTTGCAAATATGTGATTCTAAACTTCTAGTTCAGATTCTTTGAGTACGTAGATATAAAGACTGAATGTGAATAACATTCCTAATTTATTTCTTGGCATTCTTTGTGGTACTTATCTCCCCCTAATGCCAGAAATGTCCTTATTGCTGATGCAATCAGCATACGGGCTATGAATAATTTTGATTGACGGATAAATTGGCATTCCTCACTTAGATCCCTAATTTTCTGTGAGAGCCCATTGATGTATGCTGGAGTGGTGATATCGGTATGTAACCGAATTATCGCAGATAGGAAATACTTTGTTGATTTCCACGTAATTACTAAAAGGGGAAAGTAGTATGTTATGCAGTTGTTATGATTTATATCATACTTACGGTGTGTAATGCCGTATTTGTCTAGCATGAGGCTAGTAAATCATGATTCTATAAGTTTGGTCATATTATTAATTTCACTATCTTTGATAAGATATTTAACTAAACCATTTTGGGTATGTACATAAAGTATTATATATAATCAAATATTTCTTGTGAAATGAGTTCAACAAAGTTGTCCATTCGAATGGATTTATCCCTTGTTTAGGATAACTTGCCCTTACTTTGAGAATTTGAGCAATTGATTTAGTTATATCATTCATGGTTTGTGTGACAAGAGACACACCAGAAATCATTTTATAAATGTTTCCATGAGTACCATAAAGTATCTATAAAATACCACACAATGGTTGAGAATGCACATATCTTCTGAATGTGTTCAAGGAAGAATGAGTTGGCTCATTTAGAATTGTAAGGTGAGAGTTCCTTAAATTAATTTCCCTTATGGCACATGTGGTGCACATAAAATCTGATGATTTGGGAAATTTTGCAACTTGTTAAGTTGTGACCAATAGAATTGTCAATAATTTTCTAAACAACCCCAAACCTGGATTGTAAGGCTTAAAACCAAATATTTTGTAAGATTTAGAAAATTATTGTGTACGCAACAAAACTAAGTATGAATTGATTCATACATGCAAAAGTTATCAAATATAATGTCCAAGAAATAGGATATTTGACATTTATACTACATGTAGTAGTACGACTATAGGCAAACAATATTTTGGGAACAATCAGGATATTACATGAGGTCTCCCATATTACGGAAAAATGAGTTATGCAAACATATCATAGGCACAAACGAATTGATCATTCTTTTATTGCACTATATTTTTGGTTTTCTTTCTGATGAAGATTTGAGAACATCATTTACCAGAATAGTTTCTGGTCGTATGTTTGCAAATTTTCAAATACCACAATGAACTTATTTGCCTTTTAATAAACTCATGGTGTGGTTTGACCATATGTTTGAGGGTTTGGTAATCATAGGTACGATATTCATGTAACCACACATTTGACAAACTTGAGAGTTGTCTTTGTAATCTTTTTAAAATGATCAATTACTAATTAAAAGGTAATTATGTCATTGGTTGTTTTTATCCTCCACTTTACTTTGAATGCCTCATTGTTCTATTTTGTGACCACTGACATGCATAGTATTCTCAATGCTAGCAAATATTTGAAGCACCCGTTGGGTGAATATGATGAGTTTAAGAAATAACATGTTTCTTTACCATGAAAATGGTAATACCATCATAAGGAGATGTAAAGTGTATCAAGGGCTTTTCAACCTGGTCTGCATATGAAAATGTCAGATCATGAGATCTCAACTTCAAGTTGATTTTATAATTACCAAAATTGTAAGTTGCGATAGACTTGAGGTCTTGAAAAATTATTGGGTGATCATTCCAAATTTGCTCGGGGCAGCATGTTTCTCTTAAGGGAAATATTCAAGGTGAATAAATATTCATCCATTATGTACTTAGTTTGAGAACTAAGTGAAGTTGGTGAGAGATGAAATACATATGATCATACTTAGTTATTAAGAGAATAGCCATGACACATATTCCGAAGGTGAGGTTATAGTAGCAATAATACCTCGGGTGGATACAACGACTGATGTCGTAAATCATCTTACAATAAATAATCTCACCTAACATGTACTTACAGTATTTGGAAATGTGAGTCATGCGTTACTTGAAAATGCTAATGCATTTATTTAATTTACTTCTAGGAGTAAAATAAAATATATGGATGAAATGATCTTGTTGAGCAAAATCCGCCAAGGTGATGCTTGGTGAACATGGGGTATAAACCTTCAATATAGTGCATGCGATGAACTCATTGCTAATGTTTTGGGCTTCATTCATGAGACAAAGTGTGACTTTAGAGTCATGACCAAAACATAGACTTTGCAATTTTAACATTGCTTAGTCACTATGAAAATAACAACCACAATGTGATTTGGATCTTGTAGTAGTGTTTGAGACACTCGTTATAAATTATGGTATCCATCTTGATGGATGGATGACACTATAATTAGAAATAGTGACGCAGACTCCATTGCCATGCATTTTACGAATGTAATAGAAGGTAATCACATGTATTTGCAAATATTTTCATGGTTTCCTATGACATATTCAAGCAAAATGTGCAAGAACAATATTTACTATGAGAGTAAAATATTTTAGTGAACAACAACAATGAATGCTTCGGAGGAGCAAGTTCTAGTACGGCTGATGCCTTATAGCCATATGCGTAGACCTTAATTTATGTAGGATAACACTTTGAAGATAATCACCACTATGGTGTAGATCTCGCAGTAATAGAAAACATAGTCTGACTATTGTCAGTAGATGTTTATAATTCTATTACCTTATGTTATGCTAAATGTATGAAATCACTTTGAAGGTAATCATTTGTCAAAGTGACATGATGTAGACCTTGCAGTAATACTGGATAGTCTGTAAAATTTTACAGTAAATGCCAATATTACCTTATGATATCTAGAGGTAGTCACATATTAATATTTGGAAGAGCACTTTGAAGGTAGTCATCTTATCGAAATGACATAAAAAATTAGCGGCGCGATTTCCTCCGTACCTGGCGCGCGGGCCGCAGACGTGCCTCATGCGCACCCAGGGTCGGGCCAACCATGGTGCCAAATGTGCCACTTGCACAGGGCCCATAATTTTAAGGGGCCCCAAATTTAGTATATAGAACTAGTAGTATTTCTCAAAAAAATATCATACTCATTGGAATTAGGACTAAGTCGATCGGAAGCTGGGATTGGGCCCGAGACGAGACCATCAAACACATGTGCTTGATCGGTATTTTTAAAAAATAAAGAGGAAACAGCTCGATCAATAATATGGAAACGCTACCGTCGGTCTAAAAAGCATACCGTCGCTATAGGCAACATGATCGTCTCTTGCCTTCGTCTCATCAGATCGATCGCATTTAGACTGTTGTCGTTGTTGCCTTCGTACCTTCCTCTCCCAAATTTCAAAGTCGTCGCTTCGTCGGATCGATTCGTGACCGATTCTAGCCTTCAAGTGTTTAGTGAGTCCTCTTTTTCGATTAACTTCGATTCCTATTCCTAGTTCTGAATTTCTTAGTTAACTTTTGGCAGGGATCGTTACTTCGTTAGAAATCGGTATTTACTTCCTCGGTTAAAGATCATAGTTTAGCAGTTTAACCAAACATGACCCAAAATTAGGTAAGTTAAATGGTTTGTCTAACATCCAAACATTGATGACTGATATCCAATGAATATATGCTACTCTATAATTTAATTTAATTTAATTCATCTTTTTATCTTATGCTCTAATAATACAGATTTGCGTTATTGTGAAAAATATTAGTCTGATTTCTATAATTGCTCGTTAATTTATTTTTTCAGTGAGATAGGGCCCTATTTTTTAGTTTCGCACGGGGCCTCAGATTTTGCCGGCCCGACCCTGTACACACCCACTTCACAACCACAACCACGACCACAACCACAACCACATGCGGCGCATGCTCTCCCGCCGGCCGGCGGCTTAGCGAGGTCCTTGCATGCGTCTCGTGTTGTTGCCTTAGGAGCTGCGCTGCGCCCTCGCGGTCTGCACGTCGACGGTTGACCGGCGGCTAGCCGCATAGTCTACTCCGTCTCCGGTCCAGCATAACATGCATTGAACATACGTACAGCACTGTGATGCGCTGCTTAACGATTGCAGAAGAATGAATCATAAAGGACGGATGTGGATGTGGGTCCAAAGGGAGAGGAGCCAACCGAGTTCGTTGTCGATCCTAAACGCAACCCACCGACGAATTCCGTTGTCTCTTTTGTTGCACCTGCGTGCGTGTGCGTCATCAAAGAATGAATGGACCGGCTACGGGCAATCTAGCTATAGCAGGGAGCGAGGAATGAACGAGAGTGGCAGCTCCGTGGATGCACGTCGACGACAGCCCCATCGACACCGAGGTGCTGCCAGACCCATCTCACCCGTGACACATTGATTGATGGATGGACTTAATGCCGAATGCGGTTCCGTTTTCTTCGTGGTACTACGTATTCGCCTAGATGACCATAGCTAGGTTATCGATCCGACGCACCGATTATTAACAGCACACGTTCCTTATAATAAACCCCTCGAGTCTCAAGCTCGGTTTCCAAGGTAGGAGAACATCGTTTTATCTGAGCGATTTGAAGCATAGATCGATGTGTGTGTGTGTGTGAAAGCTTTGACGAGGAAATTCAGTCGTTCAGACTTGGATAGCCAGGGAGCACGACAAGGAAGTTGGGCAGTGTTCGGCGCCACCTGTCTTGTGTTCATATGGCCACTAGGTACGGCAGCACTTTGTCTCACGCACATAAGTTTTTTTTTTTAAAGACAACCACTTTATTCATATCATAATGTTTTGAGGGATACAAAGGTTGTCAGGAGGGCGATCAAATCATAGATGACGGCCTAGAGCTAGGGTAGTGGCCATTCTTGCTAGGTTATGTGCCTCACTATTACTCTTACGATGCTCGTGAATGAATTCGCAACTCCGAAAGCCATACTTCCTTCCCTGAATGTTATTTAAGATCATGCAATATGCGCCCCGGTGTGCTTGGCCCTTCAGTTCATTAACGACTCTCAGGCAGTCAGATGCTATACGAACTTTGATGATCATCATATCTTCCGCCAGGGCAATAGCTTCTCTGCAAGCATGAGCCTCGATCACAGCTAGGTTTGTCACTCCAGAAAAAACCACCGCGGAAGCTCCGAGAAATTCTCTCTATGCGCTGCGGCAAATGACCCCAACAGCCCCCGTATTTGATGTCTCACGCACATAAGTGATCAGGTAGGACGAGCGAGCCTGTCACGAACATAGTGGCTCCTCTAGTTGAGCCCCATGGTCCGTCGGGCCGAACCAAGTCCGAGGTAGGAAAAGTAGATACGAGTCCAACCGGCCCGGCTATCGAGTCTTGTTTTTAGGCCCAAGCCTGGCCGTCGGACCTCGTGTCTCGAGGCCAGGCCTCTTCTTAAAACGCACAAAAACCAAGCCCAAGCCCGATCCAATGTGTTTTTCGGGCTCAAAACTTAGGCCCTAACCAGCATGCAAGATCATGACGGGGCGGGTCGGGCCGGATATCCCATGACCAGGTATATCCACGGATAACCGGAGGCCACAGAGCCGACACTATGTTCACTAGTGGTGGAGTATGCTTTTTTTTTTTAGTTAGGACGAAATCTAGCATAAATAAAATTATTGTCGTTTCCGATAATGGTACTGTTGTATCCAGAAACTGAGGTTTGCGGGGAAGCCGTACAACAATAGAGCTTGTTTCTCGCTTTGTGAGTCTCATGTTATTTTGCCATCGTTTTCTAGAGCACACAAAATGCATATATATATTTTTGTACAAGAGAGCAAAAATAGTTTACCAAAAATCTCATCAAGAACAGAGGTTAGACAACACTCCTAACTCCTAGCAACGGGGAGTTAGGATCTTTTTCTATTGAGGGGATACACTGATATTGAGTCGATGCAATGGAATCGAATGCTAGTGTGACTGCGTTCGCGGCCACTTGGGCTCTAAATCGACGGTCAACAGTAGTGGGTCCTCCGCCACTACTGTTTACACACATGGAAAATGGCGGGTGACATGGGTGCATGGGAGGTTCTGCTGGTTGAAGCGAAGAGAGGAAGAGCGCACATGAGTATGCTGGTGCCTACAATTTCATTGCTTTCAAGTTTCAACTGTTAATGGGACGCTGTCGATAATGCACGCACAAGGCTAAACTAGTGTAATTATCTGAGAGAAAACGATGGGTTTGCTTGCAATTGCACTGCTAGTACTACTGCTACTACTCGACGAGATCCCTCCTGATCGTCATCAACTGGTCCATGCCTCCATGCTACTCCCACATCAAGTAATTATTGACACCAAGCTAGAAGGCACCAACAAATTGATCGCTCTGCCTCAGGTCGCATGTTGAAAACTTGAAATGGACTAACCAACCGACCAAGCTGCACTAATTATCGCTAGAGAGATCAGTGAAATTGCTCATAATGTTACTCGTCACATTCTTAGGTTGGCTTCAGAACCTGTCATATGTTGCTTTGCTTCAGCTCACAGGAACGTGCCATGACCTCTAATCTATCTTCTCACTAATTTCAATTTTGAAGGCTTTGTAACTCATGTTGTAAGAGTTGAGCCGAATGAATGTTTGGCGCTTTGACACTCCTTCCTCTTTCCAGGAAGAAAGCTGCACTAATTTTTTTCTTTAGAAAAAGGAGATTCAAACCTCCGGCCTTTGCATCAATCAGTGCATACAACCATTTTTATTAATTATTCATGCACATTGTGCGAAGGCTTAAATTCCCTTGTAAATAACTAAAGAAACTAACACATACACCGAGCATGAAGTAAACAACTACGTGCACGTACAGATAAACACGTGATTTGATATTTAAAAAATCGTTCTGTACATTGAAGATTTCTATAACCAAAACATGTGGTTTGTTAAAAGTTTTCCATTGTTTCATTTATTTTATTCAATTCAAAACTATAGTTTGTCACTAATAGAGAAGGGATTTAAGAGCGTCGACAGGTTGTGCGTTTCAAACCCGTCTCAAATGTCTGTGTGGACGGCCCGGTCGTAAAAAATTGACCCACATGGGCGTCTCGGATGGACCTTAAACGTTGGGGTTGACCGATAGCCCTCATATGCAGCCTAAATACGAGGCAAATATGAAAGTGAACGGACACGCGTGAACGCATCCGTCACATCGTACCCGGCCCACCGGCCCATCTGAACCCACATATATTCCTTCTCATTTGTTTGCTGGATCAAACCCTAGCCACTTCCCTTCACTTTCCTTCGCCACCCAATCTCACCTCCGCCAATCTCTGGCCTTCTCCGGCATGGCGGGCAGTGGATCAGAGTCCTTCACCTCTAGATGCATCGACCCCAACCTCAGCCTACGTTGCCCCGAGGAGGAGATGGTCGTCCGGCTTGCGCTTCGCCGATCCTGGGAGGTGCCCTCCCTCCCCCGGCGACAGAGCTCGAACTCCTTCCGCCGGGAATCCATTGCGCCCGCACAACTGGTGCATGGATCCGTCATCGCTGCCTCACCGAACACGGTTCGTCCGTGTGGCGTCCGAACACGGTGTACGTGCAACCATTATGACGGCGAGCCGATTTGAAGGACACACCATGAGGGTCCTCGGATGCAAACATGGCGCGGTGTGCCCGCTGTGCAAGGCAGCGGGTGTGGCGGTGGAAGCCCTCGCATCATTGGACATTGGCAAGGCGGAGTCACACACTCCGATGCCCCGTATGATGAACCAGTGTGGGCGCCACAACCGTGTCATAGTAGACGTCGGCTCCTCCCAGCAAAGATCTATCATCGATCTCACGTCCATCGACGACGACCGGACCAACATTACGAGGGGCGCAGCCGATCGCCGGACATGGACACGGCCGAGACGGACGAGCTCCACCGACTATTAAGTTTAGGTTGGATGTAATCATATGAATTTAAGATTTTTAATTTGAGATGTCCCTCTACAGAATGCAGTATTGAAGGGTTAAAGGCACTGTCCTTGGATGCATCCCGGCGCATTCGTAGACGTCCGGTTGCAGAAGGCATTGAATGTGATTTGCACATACCGACATACAAGTATACATATGGACACGTTCCTATCGATCCTTCACATCATATGCATTGCCATCGTCACTTTGATCGAACCGGACGAGTATGACGTGATGTCGTAGTCGCACGTACACATCGCGCCTTAATTCCCTGGTAAACCAGTCGACAAACGATCGTATTCCCTGACCGTGAAGGCATGGAGTATACATAGCATAATAATTTTTGCTCTAATGCACGCTAAGGATTGCAACATCCGATGAAAGAAGGAACTGGTGTCCAAAATCCAATCCAATTGTGTTAGGAAGGAAGATTTGACAAATTTCTTCTAGAGTACGACCGGGCATGCCGTGCGGGCATGTGAGAAATGTGACATGCAAGTCTCCCATTGTTAGGCTGCTCCTAATGAAACTCGTTTGAATTTTCTCCCTCCAGTTTGGGCCTGCCAGACAAGTCAAAACATCTCGACGCAGATATGCTGGCCCGTCAACCAGTAGAGTGAATGAAACCAATCACATTCACACACCATTAATTGCGCCAGCAATAGAAGGCAGTCCACCGGCGACGTGGTGCCGACGAGAAGTGCGTGACGCCGGAACAAGCCCGGCCGTCGCCATTAACATCCACTGTACCGGCGACGCCATGCGCAAGTGTGACCAAGACGGACAGAATTATTTCGTCCAGTTTCTCCTAGAATGGATGTGGCAACAACCACTGTATCCGTCGATCTCCATCTACACATACGCCACGCACGGACGGGACGATCGTTTCGTTGTATCATCGCTCGTTAGCGGTATATATACACACACGGTCACACCGATCTCATGTGATTTGATCTGATTCGCTTCTCCATCCGTTCGGCAGCGACCGGCCGCTCTACCTACGTGTGTGGATGGCCGTCTCTGTCGATCCCAAAAATGGCGGTATGGCAGATGTGGATGGCAGCCAGGAGCGCCGGGGTGGCCGTGTTAAAGCGTACGTATTTCTCTTGAGAAGATGTTGCATGCGGTATTCATTGCGGTTGCCGGTTCTTGGTGGAGTTTGTTGGCAATGAATATTGCGGCAAGTTGTTGGAAACATCTGCGAAAGGCTTTGTTGGAGAATCTGTTTGCTCATGCGAGAGAAGAAAAGAATAATAAGAAGAATTTGGTTCCTTCTTGCAGTATATAACACTATCAGTCGATGCGGAACGGCAGAGTGAGGCTGGTTGCAAGCTTTCCGTTTTGAACCCTTGTGTTGGAATTTCGACAGACGCCCAATTAAGGCAGAAGCATGGCAATTAAGCAGCAGGAATAGTACAGCAGCAAGCACCCACCATCACCTTGGATTTGGAACTGATCTGTTTGCCAATGAAAAAATGAACTTGCCGGGAGAGCGAGAGTCGCACTCTCCGGCGCCGTGTATGATAAATAGGTGCAGATGTCGCAACTATGTCGTGATGGACGTCGGTTTCTTTCAGGAGGAATTCGTCATCGATTTTATGTCCATCGGCACGGTTTAAGTTATGAACTCTGACGAAGAAGAGTAGGGCATGAGTGACGGTGGGAGCTGGACTCCCATGAGCCGGCTAGTGTTCCATGTTTTACTCTACCAGACCAACATTACGAGAGACATAGCCAACCGTCAAACATGAACACGCCGGAGCCGGAGGAGCTTCACTTATAGTTAGATTTACGTTACATGTAATAGTATGAATTTGAGATTTTTAATTTAAAATATTCGATTGTATAATGCATTATCTTATGGTTATCCGGTTGTAAAAGCCCCAACAAGATTTATGGATTTTGTATCAGTGACGCGTGTTGCTGGCGGCTCTTGCAACACTGAGAGCATCTTTAGCAGACCCCGTAAAATGATCAAATACGTAAAAAAACGAGGTGTATATAATTTCGATCGAAAAAACGGCGCGGAATAGACCCGTAAAACTTGTTCGACACTTAAACTTTTTAAGGGACACGGTAAATCCATCCGTGAAAAACTTATATGTATAGTTTCGAAGGCCATATACAGATCAACCTGTAAACCAGTCAAACCTCGTTGGAGCAGATGTGCCGTCACGTAACTGGTCGAAATGTACCTGGAACTCATCAGAATCCGTCGCCGCACGTCGCAAGAAGCCGCTGCACGCCGAAAATTGATGCCGCTGGTCTCAATTGCGGTCGGTTTGTCCTCCATTGCCGAGGCGAGGCCGTCTACGAGCAGGACGGAGCAGCCACCGACGGCCCGAAACAGGGCGGGGCGGCATCGGAGAAGAGCGGGGCAAGGGTGGGGAGCTCACGCGTCCATGTCAGCGCAAGCACGCGTCGCGGTGGGCATTGTCGGGCTCAAATCGGGGACGGGCAGGCCAGGGAGCGCGCGGTTGGGGCGGGCGGCGTAGGGTTCCTCCACTTTATGCGTGGCCCAGAACGGGCGACGCTGGGACGAGGCGGGGGCGAGGCGGGCGGCGCCGGGGCGAGGCACGCCGCGGCCGGAGACGACTCATCAGGACGGGAGGAAAAGAGAAAAATTGAGCTATAATGTAATACAATTCCATTTACGGGGTCTATTCTGTTCGAGACAATTTCGCATCGTAAAAACGGTTTACGATATGTTTTATATGCGTTTTTCACGATTAAATTTTATGAGGTCTGCTAGAGATACTTTCACTGCAGCATTTACACTACTCCTAGGGCACTCTCGCAGTTGCAGTCATTGATAGTATACTGCCCCTATCATAATCACTGTCCGAATGTTGCGTAAACTGCAATGAAGGTGCAGATCAGTGCGGAACGCATGGACCGTGCGATGCACCATGGGACGGGGAACCCCATATTGTCGCTCGGAATCCGCGGTCCGACGGAGCGGAGTGCCAATTTGTGCTGCTTCTGCTTGTGACCACTACGGCAGCCATCGTTTGTCTGAACTCTGAAGTGAGCGAGTGATCGGATGGGCCTCCTGTCACGGCCGACTTTGGGGCCATGCTCGTTCCAGTTATTACGGTCGGATCCTGGGCCGAGCAGTGCTCCCTGCCCGCCCGAGGCCCGTACCGACACTCTAATCGCACGCGTGGCTGGCGTGTGACATGGATGCATGCATGGAGGAGCTTTGGCTGATTGGAGTGTGTCAGAGCCAGGCCATTACGCCATGTGGTAGCACAGCACAGCAGTCGGGTCAGCGATCAACTTTCTGTCAAGCTTTGCTAAGTATTAGTACCACTAGTATTATATTTCAGTTGATCTATCACACTCGGCAGATTCCAGGCCCCCTCCTGCTGCACTTGTGTTCCTTCCCCCTGCCACCTCGTCACTCACTCCGGTGATCCCGTCACGTGCCTCTTGATTCCTAGTTGCACATATAAGAGAGCATCTACAGCTTGGATGTCTTAAATAAACACCTACATCAGCGAACGCGTCTGGCCGAATAAAAGAGAACGAAAAAAGTTCAACCGGATCTCTCGTATCATCCTTATATAATCGAACTGTCCAACAAGGACGGTACAATTGCATGATAAATTACTTCTCAGCTTTTTAGAGCAACTTTAACAGACCGATTCAAACGGACGACGGTTTTAATCTTTTTTGTCCGTTTGGTTTGACCATCCGCTTCGCGATCTTCTGTTTTTTGGGTCGACAACGCGTCCAACGCGGACCGACCATTTTATGTCTGTGCATTTAGATTAAACATGCCAGCATGTCAACGTCGAGAAGTTCATGTCGGTACCATGCAAACGGCCGACATATATTGTCAGCCTACATTAACCACCACGCAGTCATGCTGGCACACTTGCCAGCGGTCGGCACACATGCCAGCACGTGAAAAGGGGCGGAAATTCGACCACGCCATGTCGGCATGTGGTCATGCGAGCACACTTGTCGACATACAAAAAAGGTTATGTGATCTCCTTCGCAGATCACAACTGGTCGAACTTGAGCATTTCGGCATGAATATTCTCGAAGCATAGCCTCTTCCTCGGCGACACGGTGTTCAGATCAACCTTCATGATCTTCGCGTCCGTATTCATGCTTGCGAGGGCCACTTCTTTCACCTTGGTCCCGGCATTGGTGGCCTCGATCTCGAGCATCCTGGCTTGCTTCGCCTCCTCCAACTCACGTATCTTGGCTTGCCTCTCCACGTCCATCTCGAGCCTCCTCCTTTCGATTTTCGTGAAGACGTGCATTTGCTCTTTCTTTTGCCGACAACGAGATGCCAGTCAACAACTGCAGGACCGATCACACCATCGCGCCGGCAGTAGAAAAACACAGTCCACCGCGACGTGGAGACGACGAGGCGGCGTACACTACATCGCGGCGGAAAAAGGCCGGCCGTCGCCATTAACAGCGGCGTTTGCGAGGCGATGCGCAGGTGCGACCAAGACAGAATTCTTTCGGGCGTTCTCTGCCGAAATGGATGTGGCAACAGCCACCGCATCGACCCATCCACCTCTGTTTCCCGGTTCTCGGTGCTGGTGCAGCTGGCCCTGGCCGCACACCTCCGTTTCCGAGCTGGTTGCAGGAGGACCGGACGAGGCTGGCTGGCAAGCTTTCCGTTTCCAAGCTGCTAAATCAGTCCAACGGCCTGCCTTTGTCAAGGAATTTTAGCAAACGCCGAATTAAGGCAGAATGATGGCAATTAAGCAGCAGGATTAGTACCGCCCACCATCTCCCTGAAACCGTACTGCTTGCAACTCGATACTGTCATCAAGTAGCAGTGCTCGATACTGACCATAAATTTAACAAACATGGATGATTCCGTGAGAAGTAAAAATTACATTATTGAAAACCTTTTCCAAAACAATAACGCTCATACATGTGAACGTTTTGCATCTTGTCCACGCATGGATCAACGTCTGTTTTACTGTTTATGATTACACGAATCTTATCAAGTCTTGTCAGATTTTCTATGTCACGTAGGACTGGGTTTGTGTGTGGGCATTTCATCCGATCATCCGCGCGTTCGTTTCACGCGCATAGAGGGGTTGGTGTGTGGACGTTTATCAGTTCGCCCACACGTCTGTTTTCATGCACGCAGACGAGATGGTGTGTGTGGATTTTTATCAGTTCACCCATACGCATATTTCACGCCCACATGTCCGCACGATCGCCACCCGTCTCCTTTCCCACACCCCAAACTGTCAGTTGACATGTTTTTGTAGTGGTACATGGCAACTGCCTAGTGTTCTTGTAAACAGATGGCAATTCTCTCTCTTATCCGAATATGTTATTTTGCCATGCCTTTTTTTTGTGGTGTTATGTGACAACTATCTACTGTGCTTAAAAGCATATGGCAAATTCAAGATATCATTTTTGCCTTGTCTTTCCAGTATTACATGACAACTGCCTAATGTTAGTAGGTGACAACTCCTAAAGTATTCAAATCCTGGCAACTGTAGTAGGCCAGGCCATACATAGCAACGACTACAGATGTCCATAAATGACAACTGCACTTGACCTGAGATGCCAAATGTAGTAGACCAGGCCATACATGGCAACAACTGCAGTTGTTCATAAATGACAACTGCACTAACCTGAGATGGCAAATGCAGTTTGTTTAGACATGGCGACTACATTTAAACAATCATGACAACTGTAGTTGTCCAGACATAGCAATTACAGTTCAACAATCATGACAACTACATTTAAACAAACATGAAAGAAGAGCCGTACAGGTTCGAAGGTGAGGGCACGTGCCGACTGTCACGCGGGCGTTCACCGTCGTAGGGTAGGAGACCGGACATGCAGACGTGTGTGCGTTACCTGTTTTGTCTAAACGTAGGCGTTTGGACAGGACCGCGAGACAGGAGGCCGGACATCTAGACATTATCTATTTGGCCCACACGTAAGCGTGTGGGCTGGTTTTCTTAGATACCGCACGAGACGTGTGGCTAGAATTCAATGATATAATTTCTGTTCCTGTCGCAGTCTTCCACATTGGTTAATTTATGCTCAAACTTAAATGTTATGAAACGCGGATGCATTATATTATCAAACGGAATGAGTACTCCAGTGGCACTAGGAATAGTAGAGTAATTAGTGTCTTAATGTTGCGTAAACTGCAATGAAGGTGGAGAAGGGAACAGAAGACATGGCCCCTGGTTCGTGCCGTGCGGCGCACGGGCATGTCGGAAGCCAGCCGCGGTCCAACGGGCACGGGAAGGTTGGAGACAGCCGCTAGTTGCCAGTACGTACTACGAGCTTGTCTTGAACCCCTATGCTGGGCCTCTAGACTCACTCACTTATTACCCAGTCCTAGAGTCGCGAACCTGGAGAAGATCATGGATGGATGAGGACGAGCGCAGCAACGCGGCTCCCGTGTGGCCAAGCCGAGCACGATGGGATCGGTTCAGTCACGCGATAAACGCTGCGAGCGGATCTTGTCTCGTCCCGGTGCAAGGCGACAGCGAATCGTCACGGGTTCGGGTTGCCGTGCGTACCTGCATAGAATCTTGAAGTTGCTGTACCAATTATCTTCATCCCAAAATAGATACATCAACTTTGTATTAGCTATTGTACTAAATTAAAGACATTTATTTTGAAATGTAGGAATTATCTGACTTAAACGAGTTTGGAGGTACTAAGAACGTGTGTAAGAGCAACTCTAGCACACCCCGCAAAACGCCCGACCCGCAAAAATTCCGACGAGTAAGCGGGCTCGGCCCAATTTTCCGGCCAGAACAGAGCACGCATATTCGCCCGGCCCGTAATTTTTTTTTGCCGCAGCCTGCAAACCGCACGCCCGAACAATAGAACTGCGGTTCTGCGACCATTTTGCGGGTCCAAACCCTATCCCCTCGCCGTCGCGAGCCACCCGATTCCCCTTTCCCCTCTCCACATTTCTCGCCGCCGGCGACCACCCGCCACGCCTCTAGCCGCCATGTGGGGCCAAATGTGGAGCTCCGACAACAGATCCGGCCGTGAGAGGGACCCGGAGCGCGAGCGGCGCGTCCGGGAGGAAGGCGCGAGGAAGCGCGGCGCCTAGAGGTGGACCAAGCGGGATGTCGCCGCCGGCGAGCTTCAATCGCCGCGAGACGGAGGAGTACGACCGTCGTAGCGCGCCCTTCTCCTCCGCGAGATCTTCCTACGCCGGATCTTCCTCGTCCTCCGGCGCGGGCTTTCGCTCCATGAAGAGGGAGTGGTCAGAGGAGCCGGAGGAGCCGGAGCCGTTCGCCTTCGTCCCGGTGAAGGAGGAGCCCGCCGGAGCGGAGCGTGCACGATGAGGCGGAGCGTCGACCCCTCTATTAGTAGTTTAACGTAGTATGTAGTATAACTATGCTTGTAGTTTGTTGATTATGTGATGAACTATGTAGTATCTGATGAACTGTGCATGTGCAATTTCTCCCGCGAAAGTGTTTTTTTAAATTATGCAGGTTTTGATACGGTTTATGTTCGGTCGCATAAGTTTTCGACCCGCAAACGCGATCTTCGTGAAACCGCAAACGTGTTTTGCGGTTCGAATTTTTGCGAGGTCTGCTAGAGTTGCTCTAACACAACCCGTAAAAACTAGTTGAACGATGCTTTCCCCGCAGAATTACCATGACAAAAGCGGCCTCACCCATATTTATTTTACGAGAGGCCCGCAAAACGCCCCAAATCGTGATATATACCAGAGCTGGTTGATTTCAATGTTTCCGTCCTTCATTTCGTAAATGCACTCTCCTCCCACGACAAATCCCTTTCTCCGAGAACTTTTGCGGCGTGCGTAGCCAACGGAACTAAGGCTTGATGTCGTGCGTGGGTTGCGGAAGGGGCGGCAGAGCGGGGTTCGGTGTCCGAGACTGCGATCCGCCTTGTAAGCGCCGCAATGACAATGAGGCCGGGAGCTCCCCCCTCTGCCCGGCGATGGAGAACTAGCACAAGAAGTAGGCACGGACGCGTGACACACTCTCCGGCAGCCAATGACGAACAGATTTAACAGGCTCAAGCCCACCTCGAGTCGTACAATTGTAGATTTTACTACTAACTAGATCGTCGAAGGCGCGCGTTGCTGCGCCCATCTATTTTGACAATAGTTTGATAGGAATTTCCATTTATATAAGGTGAGAAAAAGAGGGAAATACTAAGCTGGACAGGTTATATACATTTTTGTTTCATGTATACTCCCTTCGTTCCTAAATATTAGTATTTTTAGAGATTTCAATATAGATTACATAAAGATGTATATAGACATATTTTTAAGTGTAGATTCATCCATTTGCTTCATATGTAGTCCATATTGAAATCTCTAAAAGGACTTATATTTATGAACAGGGGGAGTACAATATATGTATGGCCATTTCTATCTTATGGCTTCTTTCAAATGAAAATGTTTTTTATGTAACAGCCTTTTGCTTCGACTTATACTCTTCATCCGAATACTGCGAAGAAACTTTAAAACACATCTATAAATTAATAGCCTTGATTAAGGAGCAGTGGCTAACCTTCACTTAATGGAGTAACCACATGAACCTCAAGGAAACCACAAGAGTTATGTAACTTCAGGAAATAACGAAACATCAATGCACGGATTAAGTCGGCCCAAGTCAATGGATGAAAGCTATGCTTTTTGTGAGTGATGCATTCATAACATGTCGAATAACTGTTGAATTTAAGATTCAGACTTGATTTGCTTTGTAAGAAGAAAATAACACATGTATGAATCTCTGATTAATGATCATCATAATAATTACCACACCGAAGGAAAGCCACACACCTTCAAACAAAAACCACACATGATTATTCTTGTATTGAAAACCAAAGGTTTATATAAATGATTCACCTTTGGTTGTTGATGTCATCTTGGATTCACTCGGGTCTTTTCCTATTTCTTGTGAGTTGCAACAACAGTGATTCCGGTAAAATCATTTGTACCAAAAGATAAATAACTTATTAAATGGAGTGCACAACTACATGGAATTAAAATGCAAGAAGGTGCATAAATAAAATATCCAAAATGCGCAGGTGTTCATGCAATGTTTTAGAGGCGCTAATGGTGCGCGTTGTTGCGTCCATCCATTTTTTTTTGAAACTCAAACTAATTTATATGCATTTGTTTGAAATGCTTTGATGTGTTGGGCTGCCTTGTAGGTTGTTCTTTTCTCCACTTCATTTTTCAACAGAATGATATGTAGAATGATATGTAATCCAGGATGAAAAGGACGTGGATGTCGCCTAGAGGGGGGGGGGTGAATAGGCGCTTTAAAATAGTTAAGGTTTAGGCTTGAACAAATGCGGAATAAAACTAACGTTTAATATGTCAAGAACAAAACCTACAAACAACTAGGCTCACCTATGTGCACCAACAACTTATGCTAAGCAAGATAAACAACTAAGTGATAGCAAGATATATTACAATAAACAATATGTCTATCACAAAGTAAAGTGCATAAGTAAAGGGTTCGGGTAAGAGATAACCGAGGCACGGGGAGACGATGATGTATCCCGAAGTTCACACCCTTGCGGATGCTCCTCTCCGTTAGAGCGGTGTGGAGGCACAATGCTCCCCAAGATGCCACTAAGGCCACCGTAATCTCCTCACGCCCTCGCACAGTGCAAGATGCCGTGATTCCACTAAGGGACCCTTGAGGGCGGTCACCGAACCCGTACAAATGGCAACCCTTGGGGGCGGTCACCGAACCCGTACACGTGGCAACCCTTGGGGGCGGTTACCGGTACCCGTACAAATTGCTCGGGGCAATCTCCACAACCTAATTGGAGACCCCGACGCTTCCCGGAGCTTCACACCACAATGATTGAGCTCCGAGACACCACGAAGCTTCTAGGACGCCAAAGCATCCACGAAGAACAATATCAAGGGTACTAAGTACCAAAGGTAGTAAGCTTCTCAACTTCTCACTTCCACGTATCACCGTGGAGAACTCAAACCGATGCAACTAATGCAATGGCAAGAACACACGAAGTGGTCAAGTCCCTCACACTCAAATCCCTCCACAACAACAAAAGCTATGGAGAAATATGAGAGAAAGAACAAGGAGCTCACAAAGAACTCCAAGATCAAGATCCAAGGGGTTCCCCTCACATAGAGGAGAAAGTGATTGGTGGAGATGTGGATCTAGATCTCCTCTCTCTTTTCCCTCAAGAACAAGCAAGAATCATTGGAGGGATAGAGACTAATCAAGCTCTAAGAATGTCAACAATGGAGGTAGAACAAGAGCTCAACGGATGGATAAGACCAAGGGGGAAGAAGACCCCCTTTATATAGTGGGGGAAGGAATCAGACCGTTACCCCCACTTTCTGCCCGAGCTCCAGCGGTACTACCGCTGGCTAGCGGTACTACCGCTGGCTGCAGCGGTACTACCGCTGGCACTCCAGCGGTACTACCGCTGGGCCCCTGGTAGTGCAACGGCACTACCACCGCCAAGAAAGTCTTCGCAAAAAGGTCCGTCCACGAACAACCGCTAGGCAGGCGGTACTAAGCTCCTGGAGCGGTACTACCGCTGACCAGGGGCGGTACTACCGCCAGCCAGCGGTACTACCGCTAGGGCCAGCGGTACTACCGCCAACTCTAGCGGTACTACCGCTAGGTCCAGCGGTACTACCGCTCGCCACTGAAACAGCCATAACTTTCGCATACGAGCTCCGAATCGAGCAAACCCAAGCTTGTTGGATTCAGGACGACAAGGGCTATCCAAACAGCGACCATGGAAATCTTAATACCATGCGGTTATGAATATGCCAAAGATATAGAGATGTGAGATCTCTTATGAATGAAGAACCGGCAAAAACTCCAACATCGAAAACATCATAGTAGATGCATATGGACTCCGTTTTCGATGAACTCGAGCTTGTCACGAAGATGACCATAAGCTCTAAACTCACAAAGAGAAACACCAAACAAGAACCAAGAAGTATGTGTTGGGGAACGTCGCATGGGAAACAAAAAATTTCCTACGCGCACGAAGACCTATCATGGTGATGTCCATCTACGAGAGGGGATGTGTGATCTACGTACCCTTGTAGACCGTACAGCAGAAGCGTTAGTGAACGCGGTTGATGTAGTGGAACGTCGTTACGTCCCTCGATCCGCCCTGCGAACCGTCCCGCGATCAGTCCCACGATCTAGTGCCGAACGGACGGCACCTCCGCGTTCAGCACACGTACAGCTCGACGATGATCTCGGCCTTCTTGATCCAGCAAGAGAGACGGAGAGGTAGAAGAGTTCTCCAACAGCGTGACGGTGCTCCGGAGGTTGGTGATGATCTTGTCTCAGCAGGGCTCCGCCCGAGCTCCGCAGAAACGCGATCTAGAGGTAAAACCGTGGAGATATGTGGTCGGGCTGCCGTGCCAAAGTTGTCCCAAATCAGCCCTAAAACCCCACTATATATAGGAGGAGGAGGGGGGAGCCTTGCCTTGGGGTCCAAGGACTCCCAAGGGGTCGGCCGAGCCTAAGGGGGAAGGCTCCCCCCCCAAACCGAGTTGGACTTGGTTTGGTGGGTGGGAGTCCTTCCTTCCCTTCCCACCTCCTCTTTTTTTTTTCTCTTTGATTTTCTTTCCTAGGCGCATAGGGCCCTTTTGGGCTGTCCCACCAATACCCTCGTGCTACTAGGAGTACTAGTAAAGTACACATCAACATCAACCGGTATCCAATACCCTCGTGCTACTAGGAGTACTAGTAAAGTACACATCAACATCATGTATATCAAATATACTTCTCTCGACTTTTGCCAGCCTTCTTATCTACCAAGTATCTACAGTTGCTCCGCCTCAGTGACTGTTCCCCTCATTACAGAAGCACTCAGTCTCAGGTTTGGGTTTAATCTTGGGTCTCTTCATTAGTGTAGCAACTGTTTTGCCGTTTCACGAAGTATCCCTTCTAGCCCTTGCCTTTCTTGAAACTTAGTGGTTCTACAAACCATCAACTATTGATGTTCCTTCTTGATTTCTACTTTCGCAGTGTCAAACATCGCGAATCGCTCAAGGATCATTGTATCTATCCTTGATATGTTATAGTTCATCACGAAGCTCTCACAGCTTGGTGGCAGTGACTTTGGAGAACCATCACTATCTCATCTGGAAGATTAACTCCCACTTGATTCAAGCGGTTGTCGTACTCAGACAATCTGAGCACACGCTCAACGATTGAGCCTTTCTCCTTTACTTTGTGGACAAAGAATCTTGTCGGAGGTCTTGTACCTCTTAACAAGGGCACAAGCATGAAATCACAATTTCATCTCTTTAGAACATCACTTATGTTCCGCGACGTTTCAAAACGTCTTTGGCGCCTTGCTTCTAAGCCATTAAGCATTTTGCACTGAACTATCGTGTAGTCATCAGAAACGTGTATGTCGAATGTTCACAGCATCCACAGACGACGCTCGAGGTGCAGCACAGCGAGTGGTGCATTAAGGACATAAGCCTTCTGCGCAGCAACGAGGACAATCCTCGGTTTTACAGACTTAGTATGCAAAGTTTGCTACTATCAATTTTCAACTAAATTTTTTCTAGGAACATATAAAAACAGTAGAGCTATAGCGCAAGCTACATCGTAATTCGCAAAGACCATTAGACTATGTTCACGATAATTAGTTCAATTAATCATATTACTTAAGAACTCCCACTCAAAAAGTACATCTCTCTAGTCATTTGAGTGGTACATGATCCAAATCCACTATCTCAAGTCCGATCATCACGTGAGTCGAGAATAGTTTCAGTGGTAAGCATCTCTATGCTAATCATATCAACTATACGATTCATGCTCGACCTTTCGGTCTCATGTGTTCCGAGGCCATGTCTGCACATGCTAGGCTCGTCAAGCTTAACCCGAGTGTTCCACGTGCGCAACTGTTTTGCACCCGTTGTATGTGAACGTTGAGTCTATCACACCCGATCATCACGTGGTGTCTCGAAACGACGAACTGTAGCAACGGTGCACAGTCGGGGAGAACACAATTTCGTCTTGAAATTTTAGTGAGAGATCACCTCATAATGCTACCGTCATTCTAAGCAAAATAAGGTGCATAAAAGGATTAACATCACATGCAATTCATAAGTGACATGATATGGCCATCATCACGTGCTTCTTGATCTCCATTACCAAAGCACCGGCACGATCTTCTTGTCACCGGCGCCACACAGTGATCTCCATCAACGTGTTGCCATCGGGGTTGTCGTGCTACTCATGCTATTACTACTAAAGCTACATCCTAGCAAAATAGTAAACGCATCTGCAAGCACAAACGTTAGTATAAAGACAACCCTATGGCTCCTGCCGGTTGCCGTACCATCGACGTGCAAGTCGATATTTTCTATTACAACATGATCATCTCATACATCCAATATATCACGTCACATCGTTGGCCATATCACATCACAAGCATACCCTGCAAAAACAAGTTAGACGTCCTCTAATTTTGTTGTGGCATGTTTTACGTGGTGACCACGGGTATCTAGTAGGATCGCATCTTACTTACGCAAACACCACAACGGAGATATATCAGTTGCTATTTAACCTCATCCAAGGACCTCCTCGGTCAAATCCGATTCAACTAAAGTTGGAGAAACCGACACTTGCCAATCATCTTTGAGCAACGGGGTTACTCGTAGCGACGAAACCAGTCTCTCGTAAGCGTACGAGTAATGTCGGTCCAAGCCGCTTCAATCCAACAATACCGCGGAATCAAGAAAAGACTAAGGAGGGCAGCAAAACGCACATCACCGCCCACAAAAACTTTTGTGTTCTACGCGAGAAGACATCTACGCATGAACCTAGCTCATGATGCCACTGTTGGGGAACGTCGCATGGAAAACAAAAATTTTCCTACACGCACGAAGACCTATCATGGTGATGTCCATCTACGAGAGGGGATGTGTGATCTACATACCCTTGTAGACCGTACAGCAAAAGCGTTAGTGAACGCGGTTGATGTAGTGGAACGTCCTCACGTCCCTTGATCCGCCCCGCAAACCGTCCCGCGATGAGTCCCACGATCTAGTGCCGAACGGACGGCACCTCCGCGTTCAGCACACGTACAGCTCGACGATGATCTAGGCCTTCTTGATCCAGCAAGAGAGACGGAGAGGTAGAAGAGTTCTCCAGCAGCGTGACGGTGCTCCGGAGGTTGGTGATGATCTTGTCTCAGCAGGGCTCCGCCCGAGCTCCGCAGAAACGCGATCTAGAGGTAAAACCGTGGAGATATGTGGTCGGGCTGCCGTGCCAAAGTTGTCCCAAATCAGCCCTAAAACCCCACTATATATAGGAGGAGGGGGGAGCCTTGCCTTGGGGTCCAAGGACTCCCAAGGGGTCGGCCGAGCCTAAGGGGGAAGGCTCCCCCCCCCAAACCGAGTTGGACTTGGTTTGGTGGGTGGGAGTCCTTCCTTCCCTTCCCACCTCCTCTTTTTTTTCTCTTTGATTTTCTTTCCTAGGCGCATAGGGCCCTTTTGGGCTGTCCCACCAGCCCACTAAGGGCTGGTGTGCCACCCTCAAGGCCTATGGCTTCCCCGGGGTGGGTTGCCCCCCCGGTGAACTCCCGGAACCCATTCGTCATTCCCGGTACATTCCCGGTAACTCCGAAAACCTTCCGGTAATCAAATGAGGTCATCCTATATATCAATCTTCGTTTCCGGACCATTCCGGAAACCCTCGTGACGTCCGTGATCTCATCCGGGACTCCGAACAACATTCGGTAACCAACCATATAACTCAAATACGCATAAAACAACGTCGAACCTTAAGTGTGCAGACCCTGCGGGTTCGAGAACTATGTAGACATGACCCGAGAGACTCCTCGGTCAATATCCAATAGCGGGACCTGGATGCCCATATTGGATCCTACATATTCTACGAAGATCTTATCGTTTGAACCTCAGTGCCAAGGATTCATATAATCCCGTATGTCATTCCCTTTGTCCTTCGGTATGTTACTTGCCCGAGATTCGATCGTCACTATCCGCATACCTATTTCAATCTCGTTTACCGGCAAGTCTCTTTACTCGTTCCGTAATACAAGATCCCGCAAGTTACATTAAGTTACATTGCTTGCAAGGCTTGTGTGTGATGTTGTATTATCGAGTGGGCCCCGAGATACCTCTCCGTCACACGGAGTGACAAATCCCAGTCTTGATCCATACTAACTCAACGAACACCTTCGGAGATACCTGTAGAGCATCTTTATAGTCACCCAGTTACGTTGCGACGTTTGATACACACAAAGCATTCCTCCGGTGTCCGTGAGTTATATGATCTCATGGTCATAGGAACAAGTACTTGACACGCAGAAAACGGTAGCAACAAAATGACACAATCAACATGCTACGTCTATTAGTTTGGGTCTAGTCCATCACATGATTCTCCTAATGATGTGATCCCATTATCAAGTGACAACACTTGCCTATGGCCAGGAAACCTTGACCATCTTTGATCAACGAGCCAGTCAACTAGAGGCTTACTAGGGACAGTGTTTTGTCTATGTATCCACACAAGTATTGTGTTTCCAATCAATACAATTATAGCATGGATAATAAACGATTATCATGAACAAAGAAATATAATAATAACTAATTTATTATTGCCTCTAGGGCATATTTCCAACAGTATGATGCAAGGATGCAAATGGTTTGAGCTCTCAACGAACGATACGATCAAGTTACTCACTTGAGAGCCCCCCTTGATAGTACAGCAATCTATCCTAACCAGAAAACCTATCAAGGGCAAACCTATACCTTGCACCTCGTCCTTTTGAGCTAGATGATGATGATCTTGGCTTCCTCAAGATGGATCACCTTTCTTGATTGTGTTGGCTTGATGAAGACTAGTTGATTGCTCCCCCATACTCACTATGGGTGAGCCACTCTTCAGCATATCTTCACAAGTCCATTGCCACCACAATGGACGGCAAGCTTCAAGCATGATATCTTCGTGCTGATCCACTTTAACTTGCACATCGCAATCTTGATGACTATCACAACTTGACGTCATACTTCATGGGTTGTATGAGATCTTCCCTTTGACGCAAGCCCATGGAAACACACCTAACCCCCACATAGAACTCTCACGAAGACCATGGGTTAGTACACAAATACGTAATGGACAATGCTTACCATACCATGGGATCACTTGATCCCTCTCGGTACATCTAGTACGCTTTGTGTGTTGATCATCTTGATTTGCTCTTTGTCTGAGATCTTGATCAACCATGTGTCTCTATGACCATTCTTTGGATAATACCTTGAATACCATCTTGGTCATCATATAAACTCCTTGAACCCAACAGATGGACTTCAAGAAGTGCCTATGGACAAATCCTATAAATGTAACTTAAGGCAACCATTAGTCCATAGGAATTGTCATCAATTACCAAAACCACATATGGAGATATATGCTCTAACACAGGAGAGAGGCCGATTGATCTATAATTAGAGAAGACTCCAGTTGATTTGCAAGAAAATAGTGTGTTGCAAGAAATTAATTCATCTCATGGGAGCATATGTTTCTGCGCAAAACTATATATTTTTTGCAATGTCAAAAAAAAGATAGGATCATTTCACACTCAAAAGCTACCTACAAATTTTTAGGGGGAAAGCTTAAGCATTTTGACCTGTGCAAAACAAACAAGATGAACACCAGATATTACCTTCAAATCTTACGCTTAATTTTGTTTTTTCACAGGCAAAACACTGATATCCCGTTTCGCTTGAAAATTGTAAAGCACGCTTGTTACACTAACAAGAAGACATAATTTTTCAATTTTATTTACTATTTAGTTTGAATTTACTGGTTCGAGGCGTGGTATCAAGTGTATGGGACTTAAATTAGGATGGCTGATGGAAACATGTTTTCTGATTGATTATCTACTGTTTTGGCTCCTAAAATAACTCTAGCAAAAAGTCGCAGAAATTTGCAATACAAAGTTTGAGAATGAAACATCATGATAAATAGGTTGCAGATAAAGCAGCCATGAGAGCAATATAAAATAGTTCTTCATACATATCTTTTACATCTAGGAACAGTGCAAACTCACGAAGTATGCACACTCGAAAACATGAAAAGGCATAATGTACTGATTGATTAGTATAACCTCACAGTTTGGACGATATAGGTTGTTAAAACCACCTCTCAAGTGTCCAGTATATGAAGTATTTAACTATTTATGCTGAAAGATACTGACATGTAAAGCAACTTTCATATGATATAAATTATGAACGAGAAAAATAAATCATGCTAATGCTTGTAAGTTCCACCAAAAATGAAAAGCTATGAGGTAAAAAAATATTGAGAAGGGTAGGAGTATTATAAATACATAGATTATAAGCAAAATAAGATATAGTGTTGGTGTCACCATATTTAAATTTGAGGTTTTTGGAATTACTAAGAGATAAATTTTTAGGTACAATAGTACAATTTTTTCATATAATTCATATAAATGATGTTAACATCATGTCTTATACTCACATTTCTTTGATTCCTCTTATATGGTGTTCTCGAGTGGTTCGGTCCAACAGAAAAAAGTGAATGGGGCCGGTGTGTGGTGAACAAAAGGGCTCATCAAGCCAGTTGTCTCCTTTACCCCTAAACTATATATAGGAAGAAGGGTACTTGAGTCGGATCTTTAGTTAGCCAGTCATAGCAATTTAAGTACAAATCTTGGTCCGGGGTCAGATTATTCACAAGTTGTCAGGTTGGGCAAGTTTTGGAAACAAAAAGTTCCGCTCTTGTTCTTTCTGCTCAACTTTGTACTAAATCAAGAATCAGTTATAAACGTATCACCAACATACGTTATACACTTAACAATCTATTCAATATACTGAAAATAATTCCAATACCCCAAAGGAGAAAGTTATAGAAGTGAAAACGAGACTTCATTCCACTTAACTGGAATGCAAGAAGCCGTTTAATTACGCTACATTCTGAAGTAACCAATAAAACTGCAGACTCTTTTCCTGGTCGATGTTGTGAAGAAAGGCCACTTGGGAACAGAAATGGCTCTCCGTAAACGAAGATAAGAAAAAACATCTCAGTTCTTTATGGATGAAAGACAATAAAATTTTCTCCCCCTCTACAATGCAGGTCACTGGATGGCTGGATCTACAAAAAAGCACAAGGAAAGAACAAGGGGAATTTGAGAAAGCACTAACTGTGTATGATTTTCTTGATAGATTTCTTGCCAACAAAAACAATCATATTTCAGTAATAAGCATCTAGCTAGAGCTCTTAGGTGGTTCATTTCTAATTGTAGTTGGTTCACAACGCATGGCAGTTCCACTCAGATTCCGAAGCAGTGGTGTGCAAGCAGAAAAGCACCAACCATGCAGGTGCCAGTATTAGTAATCTTTACGAGCAATAGGCGGAATATGTTATATGGGTGTTCTTTTTCACAAGAATCAAGCACTACCTCCATTAAGGTTTCTCCCTAAATCACATTTGATTTAGTAGTACCATCTGAAACCTCTTCGACCAATCTGAGAGGAATCATGTATCTAAACAGAAACCCAAACAAAACAAAACAAATAGTCCTCAATGTATCTAGGCACAAACTTATGGGAAGAAGCAGTTGATTTAGCGATGCGGACTGAGAAATCTCCACCGGAGGAATGGAGGAACCCAATCCTCAATAACCAATCTACGAACTTGAGATTTAGGGTGGCATCATACCTTGATGGGAGAAAAGGAAAATGACGTCCACGGTATACATTCTGCCTCCAACAACCTTCAATGGTGGTCGATGATTGTTCTCATAGCACTCGCATTGCTGATGCCTAAAGCCGATGAGGCCGAGGGACAACACAAAAGTGACATCCCCCATCTCCATGTCTTGTGGGGTCAAATTGTAACATGTACATGCCTCAACAATCAGGCACACACTAAAAGCACGAAACATTTAATAATCATTTCTTCTTTGCAAGAACTATACGGACATTAGATATGTCATTTTATCATATATGAACAAACTACGAGTCTATACAATAACATTATGCTTGTGTGTAAGGATCTACGTTCCTAAACAAAAACAACCTGATTCATATATATAGCAAAAATAATAGTGGGCGGTCGTATGTCCTGGATATTTATGAACGGATAAAAATGGAAATTAAGTAATCATATGAACACACTGAATATGGAACAAAATATAACATTCGACTAAACTAACCCTTGGGCAGCCAATGGAATCCTCAGTTTCAGATTTAGGAGCAAAAATAACCGCAAAAACACCTTACAAAAATTTGTTGAACCAGTAGGCCAGAACCAATCTCAAACACTTGGGCACAATAACTGCGACAAATTAAATGGGGAAATCAGCATCAACAAGAGCTCGAATAGAGTACATATATTGAGTGCCTAGGGATTGTATTGGGAAAGGGAAATCTGCATCAAAATTGAAGATGAGAGGCGACATAGTGGACAAGTGTAGCTCTGGATACTACTGCAGGAGTGCTGGAGGAAGAAGGGTGAAGAACCTGGGTCGTTGGGATCCAGCCGTGCGTAGAGGACTCGGCCGCACCGGCGCGTGCGACTGGACAGAATGGAACCGGCCGCATCGGTCCTCCTCTCTGCGGCCCCATTCTTTGTCAGCATCGATGGGGACCTGAGCTGCGGCTAGACGGGGATTGGATTAGGGTTGGCGACTGGACCAGGGTCGATCGGTAAAAAAACTGCATATTTTTATTAGCTATATTTGTCTAGTAAAAAAACTGCACATACGTTTGGTTGCAAATTCAGTTCGTCGGATTTTTCGTTACGATCAGTGTTTTTTATTTTTGCTACAACCGTGTTAATTTTTGCTACAACCAGCATCATTTTTTGCTGCAACCATTCAGTAAAAAAGTTACATCCACGTTCGTGAGAGTTGCAACCCGAGTTCATCGGATTGTTTTGCTACAATCCTTTTTTTTTGTTACCACGCATCATCAGGGTCATTTTTTTTCTACGATTACGTTGATATTTTTCTGCTGTGACCATATTTTTATTGCAACCATATAAAAATTTGTTGCATCGTGATCAAAATTTGCTGCATTGAAGAATATTTGTTGTATGAATAGATCTAACAGTGCGGACGCGCGGCAGCTGATGGATCATGCGGCCCGCGCACGGTTGGCGAAAGTTTTCGCCGACGCGCCGGCGCAGAGCACTGCTCCTAGCCAAACCACTTGTGAGCCCAGCCCAACACAAATTTACACGTACGGGTGTTTGCTCTTGAGTTCCTTTTTTAACACATGGATGCTCTTGAGTTGGGACGTCTCGTTCACGAACCCTACAAGGGAGGGAGCACCGGAGAGGAGAGATTCCGGGCCTCGCATCACATTTGTCGGTGCTGAAGGCCAAAGCAAAGCAGCCAGCCAATCAATCAATCAATCAATCATGCATCCATGGATCTAGTCAGGCGCACGATTCCAACACGTTCGCGGCAGTAGCAGCCTGCCACGAACGTGTTCGTGCCAGTCACTTGGTCCGCGATCCGTCTCTATTCTTTACGGGAAAAATGAAATGGAGAAAGCCACGATTTTGCCACGAGTTACGGAGCGATCAATGGAGAAAGCCGGCAGGGCACGACCGGCGTTGGATGTCCACCCGCGTTGCCCGATTTCTTCGACACATACACGCTCCATCGCCCAGCCTGCTCGAGATTAATCTATTACTCCGTTCTTATCTATCCCTTCGTTCCTAAATATAAATCTTTTTTGGATATTTCATTACAAAACTGCATACAAAACAAAATAAATGAATATATACTCTAAAATATGTCTATATACATCCGTTCGTAGCCTTTTAGTAAAATCTTTAAAAGGATTTATATTTAGTAACGGAGGAAGTAAATAATTATAATTAAAAAACTAAACTAATTTTTACAACTACAATTAGATAATCAACTACTCCCTCCGTCCCAAAATAAGTGTCTCAACTTTATACTAGCTCTAGTATAAAATTGTACTAAGCTTGAGACAGTTATTTTGGGACGGAGGGAGTACAATGCAGAGGAATACATTAAAGTATGAGTAGAAAGTTTTTGCGTCACTGCGGGCTATAATGCACGTATAGATAATCAAACAAATAATTAAATTATTTTTATGGTCAAAACTTACTTCTCCCTCATATATCCGGGTTTGTTTTGACATGAAACGAGTGCCATTAGGGTATTTATCAACCGTCTGAATAATGTGTGTGTCTGTGTTTTTTGGAGGTCAAAACTTGTGATGAAAGATAGTAATAATAATAAAAGGCACAGTGTTTGGGATTAGCAATTTTTTAAAGGAATACATGATATTGCTTTGGAAGATTATCAACAAAAATCACCTCCTACGGAGTAAGCAGGAAAGAAGATCTCTCCATTTAGTGGGTTTTGGATTTTTACTTGTGTAATTTGTAGTAATATCTACTTCTAATTATCTACATGCATAATTAAGCATGTCCCTAATTAATTATTTGTATTAATTACTTAATTGCATACATAATTGACAATCTGATAATTAATTGTATTAATGACTTGATTTATAATTTGATTCGGCCCTCGGTTTCTAAACAATTTTCACATTAATGCCGGTGTCGCACGATCCAAGTGACCTATTGAATCCCCTTTAGAGTAGAATGTCGTGCTCAATGCAACGACATGATCGAGCATTGAACCGGTTACATGCGCGGACACGATGTCCTCCATGATGTCGTGCATGGCGTCTCTGCTCAAGGATGCGTGGATACATACAACCATAAGGAAAAAAATATGTTTGTTGTATTAAAAAACTTTTGATTGTTAATCAATAATAGTGATAACAATGATAATAAATGCATAATATGCTATGACTAGCAACATGTTGTTAAGGTATACCCGATATTGTTTTGGAAGGTTATAAAAAAACAGCACCGGCCAAGCAAGCATGAAAAAGGATCTCCTCGTTTAATGAGATTTAGATTTTTACGTGCCTATTATGTATACGACTAGTTAACTATGTGCCTAATTAATTATTCAATACTAATGACCTAGTTTCAAAATTGATTTCTCATAAAGAAAATATTCTCTCCACCACAGTGCCACGCGCGATTCCGTTTACATGTATATTTAAAATAGCAGAGGGTTTGGTCACGTTATATTTATTGCTTCGTTAATTAGAAGTAATACTACCTCCGTCATGGTTTAGAAAACACGGTAAAATATACGTGCATTTTCATAATAGATAAGGTTTAAGACGTGTTACATTTACTCCTATCAGCGAATTAGTACTCTGTTGTACTACTTCTATATGCATTCGTAGTATGAATGATATTTCTTAACTTATTTCACAGTCAATCAATAATCACCTAGGTCCTAGAGAATTTCCATGCACGCCTTGTAAACCGTGACGGAGGGAGTAGTAGGTTGCATGCATAACAAGAACCCACATGGCACGAAAAGGCTTCATGCACGAGGACAACTCTTTTAGTGATTTTGTGAGTTACTGTACATTATCTTCTTTAATAATTAGATGTGTGAGCGCTTGGAAAGAAAATTAGAACCAATCACGATTCACCTTGGTTGTAAAGATTTCTCATGCGCGCCTTTTAAACTGTAACAGAGGAAGTACTTAAATGGATCTGATTAATTGCATGCATAATTAATAGTAATTAGTTCAACTAATAATTTGGTTTATAAATTTATTGGGCACTTCGTTTCTAAACCATTTCAGAGCATCTATAGCCGGACGTCTCAAACAACCTCTCATACGTTTGTGGACACGTCCGATCAATTGTCGGATAGGAGAGAAAAGAAAGTGACACACCAGACCCTTCATATCAATCCTATATTTTCGGGTTATCCGGAACTTTTATATTCATCTCAAATATAAGAAGGATACGAGGAATCGTGTACACGTCCGGACAGTCCGCCACGTAGGACGCGACCTCATCCGAATCATCTTTTCCTTTTATTTATTTGTTTTTTTTCTTCTCTACATCAATTACGTGTAAGTGACCAAACATATAAAGAAAAGGAATGAAAAATATGGTCGGGCGAACGGACAAATAAAAAACGCGTCTGATCACTGTAGATGTTTAAAGGTTCATATTTGCTATCTACTTAAAGATGTTCTTAAAAAACTCTACCCGAGAGAGAGATTCGTCTAACTTTGACCTTTTCTTCCCCCAAGAAAATTACAAAAAACTTGTCCAAGTTTGGCATCTTCTTCTGTACTACTCTACCCTAGGCTAGTACACGGCACCGTTGACAAATCAAGAAGACGTGGTGTCCTGTCGAAAGCTTGTAATAACGGCAACGAATGCCATGACGTCTGTTCTTGCTACCTTGGGACGGAGCGTGTCATCTCTCGAGTCCGAAACAAAATCTATGTTGCTACATGGATGGGAGCTTCTACACGATGATTTTTCGAAAGGAAGAACAAATAAATAAGAAAGAAAGATGAAATTGCTACCGAGTGCATCTGAGAAAAAAAAAACATCCATCATCTAACTTCTTGTGCCACTACACTTTTCGGCTACTCTCAGAACCTCATCTACAAACCGATCGCCATGCCTCTCATATCGTACAATTTTGTTGTGTGGATCGATCTCATCTCATCTCATCTCATCTGCTAGACTTAGACTACTACATACACTGCCACATATAGATACATACACACTACTACCGGTATATATCATCATCATAACTAAAAGAAGATCAAGTGATTGGTTCACTGGAGCTTGTTGGCTCTGATGTGTGCGATGGCCTTCTTGAGCAGCGGCCGGAACCTCTTGAGGTCGAGCCGGACGTCCTGCTTGTCGAGGTACACCTGCTTGAGCGACTCCCACCCCTTGCTCTTCACGCCGTCGGGGTCGGTGAAGATGGGGTGGTCCGGCGGGTACTGCTCCGTCAGCGTGCTCTCCGCCGGCGAGATCCGGTACTCGAGGTACTTCAATCCCATGTCCCTCGACGGCGTCCGGAAGTAGCCGGCGACGAACTCCAGCCCGCCCAGCGGCACCACCTGGATCACCACCCCGCGCGTGGGCAGGAACACCATGTTGGTCAGCCCGGCGCCGTGCACGCCCAGCATGGCGTCGCACGTGTTGGCCAGCTCCGCGAACGGCGCCACTTCGTGCGTGCCCTCGGACACCACCACCTCGAACCCGACCTTCTGCGCCGCCCGCACGATCTCGTCGGCGTTCACGAACCGCCGCGTGCTGGCGCGCGCGATGAGCAGGAGCCGCGGCCTGGCGCCGGCGGCGGGCACGGCCAGGCCGCGGGGCAGGCCGTAGGTGCCGCGCATGTGCCTGGTGAAGTCGACCATGGAGTAGCCGTTGGGCGCGCGCAGCGGGTCGATGCTGAAGTCGGCGTGGCAGGTGAGACCGACCTGGACGTGCGCGAAGCAGCGCGTGCGGTTGTCGGCGGCGAGGTCGACGAGGTCGTAGTTGGAGAGGCTCTTGAAGACGGGGAGGAACTTGCCGATCCACCACATCTGCAGGTCGGAGACGAGGAACTGCACCTCCCCGCCGTACCGCTTGGCCGTGAGGAAGAGCGGCAGGATCACGTCCGTGTAGGCGTGGAAGTAGTTGCCCGTGTACCCGCGGTCCGAGAACAACAGCGCCGGCACCGAGTGCTTGACCGCGCACTCCTCGTCACCGCCGGGGAGCGTGGTGGAGCGCACGGCGATCTCGCGCACGTGGCGCATGGCGTTGGGGTCGACCTTGCGAGGGTACGGCTTGACACGCCACTCCTCGGCTTTGGCCGTGCCCACCAGGGTGACCGTGCCCTGGGCGCCGTGGACGCGCACGTCGCCGTCCAGCTCGCACCAGTCGATGCGCCGGTTCGACGTCAGGTCGCACAGCGGCTTCCACTCCCGCCTCGCCGCCGTCGACACCTCCGGACCTGAACAACAATTTCCACACGTTGGTATTCATTCAGTTGGTTGGCCATGAATGATCAGGAAAAATGATTGGCATGGAGAAGTGAAGGACCCAAAGAAAATCTTTTCTTGCAAGAGTTTAGCAGACAAGAGCTGCATTCTTCGTGTAGGACACATACACTAGACCACGAAATGAAATGATCAACGCGCAGGAGGGGTCTAGAATTCCGTCTAGAAATCTGGCCGAGGCATTGCCCACGTTGCTCTCCTCTCAAGAAAGCTGGGGAGGAGGACGCAATGGGGGTAAAAGCAGAGGAGTGGTCCAGAGTAGCAAGGACCCTGTTTCTTTTGCTGTAGGACGAGTGAGTGATTGCTCGAACTGGTGGAACAAGTTCCAGTGCTTGATGAAGTGTTCTTTTTTTTACCATGGACATGGAGATGGAAGAAGAATTGCTACTAGATGCGATCCGATGAGATGAGAATGAGATGGGATGGGGTTTGTACCTGGCTGCTTGGCAGCCTCTGGGATGAGGGGAATCTGCTGGACCGGAGCAGCCGTGGCCACCTGCTTGGGAGCCTCTGGAACGGCAGGAGGAGGAGTCTGCTGGACGGGAGCAGGAAGCGTCGCCGGGTCGGATTGAACGACGGACTCTGAGCCGCCATCGCTGCTGCTGCTGCTCTTGTTTGGAGAACTGGCGGCGGCGATGGCGTCCTGCACTTGCAGCTCCTGGTCCTCAAGAACACCTGATGACCAACCAAACACCACCAAGAAATTCAGCTTGTCAAATCCAACAACTTCCTTTCCCCCCCAAGAACAAAAAAATTATGTGAGGCCGCATCTTATCTAGTACTAGTAAGTGGTTGGTCGATTGGATTCTCGTTTTCTCACCTTGTTCCTCTTGCGTGCCGTTTGCCGGTTCCTGGGACGACAGCGGAGGGAGAAGAGCGCCGGTGGCGGCGTCATCGTCCTTGGCGGCCTCCACGGCCGCATCGCCGTCCCTCGCAAAGGTGTCGTCTTTCTTCGTGTCCAGCAGCGACGCATCGTGGACCAAATCTAAAGCGAAAAGGGGGGAGAAAAAAAATACACCAGTCTTTGTCACCGGATTGCCTGGACAGAGGTTGCGTGCTAGCCAGTAGAGGCAGCGAAGCGGCGGCGGCGGTAGCTCGAGGCCTCCTCTAGCCATGGCCGGACCGCCGGACCGGACGCGTACATACACAGTATGACAAGCAAATGATTTCTTGCTTACCTTGCGCCGGGGAGGAGGAGGATGTCCTCCTGCTGTCGTCGCCGTCCGTGTCGAGCACCTCGGCCTTGCTCCCCTCCCTGGACAATGCCGCGTCCTGCCCCGGCACCCCCAAATCTGAAGACAAGAAGAAGAAGAGGTGGGGAAAAGACATGCCGTCAGTAATTGAGTCAAGGTCGTCGATTGGCACAGCTAGCGGATTCGGCCGAATGTGGTCGCCGCGGACGGATTCATCACCTAATTGGCGCTTGGAGCCGACGGCGGCCGCGCTCGCCGGCGAGCCAATCCGGGCCTCCTGGGGGCTGACTGCGCGCACACACACACACATCGAGATTGGTCCGTCAGAGGCGAGAGCGAGAAGGGGAGGGAGGAAGAAGAAAGCGAATGCAGATGCGCGTAGGGATACCGTGGGGCGCGATGTGGATGGCGTCGAACTTGGCGGTGGAGAAGTAGGCGCAGGTGACGAGGAGGAAGCCGGCGACGAGGCCGATGCCGAAGTTGCGCGGCTCGACGGTGCGGCTGATGGCCTTGAGCAGCCTGGCCGTGTCGTGGTGGTGTGCCGCCTTGCCGCCGCCCTCCATGGCCGCCCCACTCCCCTTCTCCTTCTTCTTCTCTGCCTCCGCCGCTCGTTCCCCTCTCGCCCCTTGCAATGCTCTGCTCGCGAGTGAGGGGGTCGTGTTGAGGGTGAGCGGAGCAGAGGCGCTGCGCGTATATAGCTGTGAGGTAGCGAGAGAGCCTGACCTCACGTGCTTACCGCGGCACTGCGGGTGTGCGGTGACTCGTGAGCTTGGAGCTAAATGGACAGCAGAGTAATGTCGAGCAAGCCGGTAAGTATGTGTGAAAGAGAAGAAATCAGGCGTGTGTGCGCTGCCGGCTTTTGTTGTCTCCGTTGATCGCTGCGTAAGTGGTGGCAAAATTGTGGCTTTCTCCACTCCCCGTTTCGAGCTGTATTATTTCCCGTGAAGAATGGAGAGGGGTCGCTGACCAAGTGACTGCCGGGGCTTGTGCGTCTGACTGGATCCATTGCATGATTGATTAGTACTTACATTCATTGGCTGCTTTGCCTTTGGCCTCGTGGCGTCGAGATGTTGAGCACCGACAATGCGACGCCGGGAATCTCTCCCCTGTGCTTCCCTTCCCTTCCCTTCCCTTCCCTTGCAGGCCTCGTGAGTCGTGACGTCCCAGCTCAAGAGCGTCCATGGAGGACGGTGGCCTGGAAGGGAGATGCATTATGAGTAGTAGCGCCAAGCTCGTTTATTTAAGCCAAAATACTACAGTACCTGGGTACATCGAGATTCTGCGCGCGCACGGTAACCCGAATCCGTCACGATCTGCTGCCGCCGTGCACCGGGATGAGTTGACAATATCCGGGCGCAGCGTCTATCGCGTCACCGACCCGACCCAACCCAACGTGCTCGAGCGGCACGGCGCCCCCGTTGATGCACTGATGATCTACGGCAGGTCCGCGTAAGAGCACCTACAGTCACCATGTATGTCCGCGTACATATCCGGATGTGTCCATGTAAAGTCTGAATGGATGCACAGTCTGATCATAGCAGCTCCAACGTGGGCGATCCATTTCGTCTGTTGTTGCCCGTTTAATTCGGCGCGGACACAAAAGTCGGCTCGACGCGTCGTCCCGAACGGATTCGTGTCCGGTTTTCGTTCACGCGCGACCCATTTCTGGTCCATTTTCAACCCGGATTTGCTCCGTCGTCGTTCATTTTTTTCCAGTGACTCTACGAGCTGCACGCGCCGCAACATCCGCTCAGCAACGCCGCCACGTCCCACGTCGCCCGCAACCCTGTCTTGCCACGGGAAACCAACTGCTTCCCACCGCGACCAAAAAGCCGCTTCGCCGCCCCGGCCAAATCCTCAGCGTCACGCTCGTCGGACGCCGACACGGCAGCTAGCTGGTCCGTGCGCCGCGACTCCCTTCGTCGGCCGCCTCTTTCGTTGACGCCCGCAAGGTGTTCGACAGTTTGCCAATGAACAAAGTGGACTCCGTCGATGAGTTTTTTTTCACAATTTCCTTTACGACTCCGACGGTTCGTCGTCCGGTGACGAGGAGGAGATATTGGCTGTCGTGTTGGTCTATCACCATCACAACAGCCAGCGGCCGTTCTTCCGTGGCTCCATTTCGGGCCACCTCCCGACGTTGAATCACAACCGAGAGAGTCGGCATCTCCTTCTTTGAAAGGACTACTTCGATACAACAAATCCGTTATTCAAACATCAGAAATTCCGCTGGTGTTTCCTATGAGTAGGCATCTTTTCAACCGTATTAGAGAGGGGATGGTCGGCTACGATGACTATTTCGAGTGCAAAGAGGATGCCATTGGAAAATTTGGTTTCTCCTCTTTTCAGAAATGCATTGCCGCTGTCCAAATGCTTGCATACGGAGTGCCCGATGATCTCATTGACGAGTACGTCCGTATGAGCGAGTCTACATGCATAGAGTCCCTGTATAAGTTCTGCAAGGTTGCTATTGCTGTGTTTTCCCTCAGTACTTGAGAGAGCCGACTCCTGAAGATACAACCCATTTGTTGGCGATGAATGCCAGCAAGGTCTTCCCACGGATGCTTGGCAGCGCAGACTGCATGCATTGGGAGTGGAAGAATTGCCCTTCTGCATGGCAAAGGCAGTATAAGGGCACCGTTCGGTATCTTGCTAATACCTGGAACACGCAAAAACTGTGAGAGGTGATGACTGCTTGTGTGATCAGGCACAATGTGATCGTAGAAGATGAGCGTCCGAAACATCTCTACAATCAAGGGTTTCAGTTTCATGGTGAGAATGTTGTTTCTGAGCAAAGAGGATCGGTAACGTTTGAACAGTTCATACAATTTCATCATGACATGCGTGACTCCAAAATGGTTTCGTTGAGCATATGTGGACTCATGTTGGCGACCAATAGATGTATCTTCATTATTCGGTTTGAAAAACTATGTGAGACATTTTTACTTTTATTCGGTTTGTAAAATTATGCTATTTTATTCGGTTAAATCTATGTTATTTAACTATATGTTTGAATGCAAAAGCAATGCAAAAATAAGCTATTTTTTAAAATAGGACGGCCAGCCGGCCACGCCGGCACATATGGATCGACGCATTGGGTACAATACCGACCCAAATTTATAACAGGGCCACGCAAACGGCCGACCCAAAAGCACTAAAAGCGAACAAAAGCGTTGTCCATTTAAATCAGCCCGTTGAAGTTGCTCTTAATCCCTAAATTGTCGTGTGCCTTACATCCGGTATCCAAAGTCATACTCCACGTGTAACGAAAAACAAGTACCTATATGATCAACGAAAAAAATAGCACCCATCTAGAATAAAGGAACATAGAAATCACACAGGGATTCGGTGCTCTCGGTACGCGCGCATCCTATATGCGTAAAAAGGAATAGTAATTCAAAAAAAGTCTGAAAAATTATAAATCTTTTTTAAAATCAAACATGATCAAATAATGTACTCACATACAAAGTTTGGACAAGAAATGATTTTCAATGACTTCATGACAAAAAAGATAAAGTCATAACGACAATATAGCATGTATAGTACTTGTATATAGCGATTTTTGCGGAATTTTCGACCACGATGCAACAGAAGTCATTCTCTGACGAATTTTTTTATACGGCTACAATACTTGATCATGTTTGATATTAAAAAATATTTGAACTTTTTTGAATTACTAACTTTTTTTTGCATATAGGGTGCGCTCGCAGTGAGGTTCTCCTTTGTATTTTCCCATAGAAATCACCTCCGAGCTCGTCTTTCCCCATTGTTGATCTTTTTAGAGCTTGCTAACTCTCAATCCCTCTAATGATTTTTGCTCCTTTTTATGGGAAAATAGAGAGGAGATCTAGATCCATATTTCCACCAATCACTTTCTCTTCTAAGTGAGGGAAATCCCTTGGGTCTAGTTCTTGGAGTTCTTGGTGTTCTTCTTTGTTCTTCCTCTCATTTTCTACCATAGCATTACTTGTTGTGGTAGGATTTAGGATTGAAGGACTTGGGCACTCCGTGTGCCCTTGTCGTTGCATTTGGTGCATAGGTTTGAGTTCTTCATGGTGATATGTGAAAGTGAAGGTTGAGAACCTTATTATTCTTTGGTACTTGGTACCCTAGAGATTGTTCTTCGTAGATGCCCTGGCGTCCTAAAAACTTGGTGGTGCCTTGGAGATCAATCATTGTGGTGTAAAGCTTCGGGCAAACGTCGGGGTCTTCAATTAAGTTGTGAAGATTGCCCCGAGCATTTGAGGTCACCTCAAAGCCATATGTCATTGTGGTGAAGCTTCCTGGTTTCGTTGAAAGCCTCCAATTAAGTTTTGGAGATTGCCCCAATCTTGTTTGCACGGGTACGGTGACCGCCTTCAATGGTCCCTTTGTGGAATCATGACATCTTGCATTGTGCGAGGGCGGGAGGAGATTACGGTGGCCTTAGTGGCATCTTGGGGAGCATTGTGCCTCCACACTGCTCCAAACGGAGATTAGCATCCGCAAGAGTGTGAACTTTGGATACATCATCGTCTCCGCGTGCCTCGGTTATCTCTTATCCGAAATCTTTACTTATGCATTTTAGTTTGTGATAACCATATTGTTTCTTGTTATATATCTTGTTATCATTTAATTATTCATATTGATTAATATAAGTTGTTGGTGCACATAGGTGAGCCTAGTTGTTTTAGATTTTATGCTTAACAAATTAAATGTTAGTTTTATTTCGCATTTGTTTAATTTTAAATCGTAATTATTTTAAAGCGTCTATCCACCCATACTAGGCGACATCCATATCCTTTCACTGTTTGTTGTAATGTTAAAATTATGCATAGAATGTCTTGTGGAAATTTAGCCTCCTAACGGCCGAGCGGACCAAATGGTCCGGTCGGTTGGAGCACCAGCTTGCACAGACGATCAAACAACAAGTCTCGAACCAATCCAAAATAGTGAAAAGGTAGACCAAATACGTGCCCATTTGGATCAACATGTTGAAGTTGGCCATGGAATATCTACAACGGGACTTGACAAATGCGGCTCTATAAACGTCAGTGGACGTGTCTATAAATAGTAACTGGTTACCTCTTAAAATTTTACTTTCACAATCATGTCTTTCATTTTTTTATACTTCCGGTTAAATGCATGTAATTGATGAAAATAAAGTGAGAGAAAGGAAAAAATAAACAAAAAGAAAAGACGGGCCAACTCCTATGTGGCGGATGTAGTATCACTTACGGGACACGCCCCCACGTACCTCATACTCTTATATGAGGACAATATTTGGAGTGTCGGACAGCCTCGACATTTAAGGAGGTCCAATTGGGTCTAGTTTTTTGTTCTCTCTTTTGTCTGGTCAGCGGCCCTGTGTTCGCCCGGTCAATACGATGAATTCGGTTATAGCATCTACAGTCAGACCTCTCAAACCCCCGGACAGGTTGCGCGATCATCGCTCGGTTATAAAAAATTGACCAAGACCGGTGTCCTATACAAACCTCATACGGCCGAACTGATTGTCATCCCTCATATAAACGCAAATCCCCACCACGTCAGCCTAACGATGAGCAGATTTCACGACTGGGCTATTAGTACATGCGTCCGCACACGTTTGAAAGTTTGGATCAGCATACCATGGCTGTAGATGGTCTTAGGCTGGCCATTGTGTGGGTATCATTGCTAGTAACATAGTCTTGAGACTAGCAAACATGGTGATGTGACAAAATAATTAAAGAAAAAAGAGATAGGGTTATAGTAACATATGTAGATACCGTATCATGTTAAATGCTATGCTACTATGTGTCATGCATGTCAATAAATGAGAACACTTATGATATTCTCTCCGTCACGCTTTAGAAGGTAAGCTTGGAAAATCTCTGGGACCAAGGTAGTCACTGATTGGTTGTGAGATGTATTAGGTGTAGATGCTAATGCGCCTAATCAACTGAGAAAATACTAGTACTAATGCGTGAACAACAAATTAGAAGGGCGCATGCATGAGTAGTACTAGTGCTAATTAATGAGAGTAATTGCTTTCACGCCTTAAACCTTGTCTATTTGAAAACGCACGCAAGTTTAACTGTGCCTTCTAAACCGTGACGGAGGAAGTACGTACTAGTTTATGATACTATGCACTATGAAGGTAATATCATATAATAGTAACATATGCATGATGCTATTAGTATATGTTACTCCTCACTATGAGCAGCCTTATTAACACGGATAATAAGTAAGTGAGTGAGTGAAGGGGCCGAGAAGAATTAACACGGATAATAAGTAAGTGAGTGAGTGAAGAGGCCGAGAAGAAGCGGCTCAAGACAAAGTGGTACGTGAGCAACTAGCGGCTGTGTCCACCCTTCCCGTGCCCGTTGGACCGCGGCTTCCGACATGCCCGTGCACCGCACGGCACGAACCAGGGGCCATGTTTTCTGTTCCCTTCTCCACCTTCATTGCAGTTTACGCAACATTCGGGCACTAATTACAAGTGCTACTGGAGTACTACTATTATTAATTAATAATCACTGCCACTGCTAAGACCGGTGTATGTAAATGCTTGCATCCACTGCGAGCGCTACTAGTACTCCATGAGAGTAATCCAGTTTCCTCATGTTTGCCGTCGATCGATCGGATTGTATTTCATGGGCAAAGAGCACTACTAGTGCTGTTTAGTTGCCATCATTCTGACTAATTCGGGGTTTGCTAAAATTCTATACAAAGGGAGGCCATTGGACTGGTGTCGCAGCTCGGAAACGGAAAGCTTGCCATTTGCCAACCGGCCTCGCCCAGCCCGGATACGGAAGTGTGTGGCCAGCTGCACCAAGAACCGGCAAACTCAATGAATACTGCGTGCATATCTGAACACAGGTACGTACGGTACACGGCCACGGCCACCGCTCATGTGCCTGAGTACGTACGTACATTTCTCATGCCATTTTGGGATGGACAGATACATCCACACCCGTTGGTAGAGCCGGCCGGTAGCTGCTAGACGGATGGATGGAGGAGAATCGAATCGAGTCGGATCGGATGAGATCGGTGTGGGCAGGTGTGTGGCCAAGCCAGGACGGACAAAGATCATCGGCCTCCTCTCACGCCAAAATGCTACCCGTAACGAAACGATCGATCCGTCCGTGTGCAGCGTCTGTGTATGTGGGATGGAGATGGATGGATCGACGCGGTGGTTGTTGCAACATCTATTCCGGCAGAGAGCGACCGAAGGAATTCTGTTTTGGCCGCACCTGCGCGTCGCCGGTGTTAATGGCGACGGCCGGCCTTGTTCCGGCGCGACGTACGTACGCCTCCACGTCGCGGTGGACTACATTTTCCTACTGTCGGCGCGATGGCGTGATCGGCACTGCACTTGTTGACTGCCACGTCGTTGTCGGCAAGAGACGGAGGCAGTGACAGTGATCGGCTTTGGGCGCCAAACCGGAGGGAGAAAGTTCGAAGTAGAAATGGATTTGTAGTTCGGAGAAGACCAACAATGCCCGGCTTGCACGCCACACTTTTCGCATGTTCGGCCTGTCCCAAGAAATTAATTGATTTGGTCTTGGCTTCTTGCATATGTGGATCATCCTGAACAATTTGATTTTTGACGGAAGTCAAATCTTGGAGCGAGGTATGCACTTGCCGTCATGTTGCTCCGTGTGGTACGTAATTGTTCGGTACGATCCCGCTGTCCAACAAATGTACTCCCTCCGTCCACCTGCATAGGCCACCTAAGGAGTTGCATTCCGATTTAGGCCCTGTTTCTTTAAAAAGTTTTAGGACTTTTTTAGTCATAACTAAAAAGTTTTTAGTCCCTATCTGTTTTTTTAGGAATTAAACAGAAACTAGAAGTCATTAAATGACATGCAAAAAGACCATGTTACCTCTATTAATTAAAAGGAAAATCTCTAGACCAAGGTAGTCACCGATTGGTTGTGAGATGTATTAGATGTAGATGTTAATGCACCTAATCAACTGAAAAAATAGTAGTAATAATGCGTGATCAATAAATTAGGAGGGCGCATGCATGAGTAGTACTTCCTCCGTCCAAATGTATAGGGCATGCGCTTAGTTATAGGTTATCAATTTAACTAACTAAATATATATTATATGTGATAAAAATTACATATTCAGAAACTACATTCCCACATGAATCTAATGATATATTATTTATTACATATAATATATATTTAGCTAGTTAAATTGACAACCTAGAACTACGCGCATGCCCTATACACTTGGACGGAGGTAGTACTAATACTAATTAATGAGAGTAATTGCTTTCACGCCTTAAACCTTGTCTATTTTGGAAACACACGTAAGTTTAACTGTGCCTTCTAAACCGTGACAGAGGGAGTAATAGAAGTTATTAAATGACATGCTAAAAATAGGAGCATTGTTGGAAAAAAGTGTCAAAAAAGTCCCCAAAAGACCCTCACATATGGACTAAGTATGGACAATGTTACAACATATGTGTGTACAACGTGTCTAACACCCTCCCCCCCCCCCCAGCCGGAACTCCATTTGGATGGACGTTGAGTCTGGATCTGAAATCGTTGAAGACCTGAGAAGGCAATCCTTTTGTGAACACATCGGCGAATTGAGAGCTTGATGGTACATGGAGAACATGAGCTTCTCCAAGGGTGACGCGATCACGAACAAAATGAAGGTCGATCTCGATATGTTTAGTGGGCTGATGTTGCACAGGGTTGCAAGCCAGGTATGAAGCACTCACGTTGTCACAATAGACGATGGTTGCCCGCTGCGGTGGTAGACGAAGCTCATGGAGTAATTGCCGGAGCCAACATGATTCAGCCACACAATTCGCAACACCCCTGTACCCGGCTTTGGTGCTGGAGCGAGAGATGATGGGTTGGCGCTTGGATGACCATGAGATGAGATTAGTGCCAAGAAACACACAAAACCCGAAGGTGGACTTGCGTGTATTGGGACAACCAGCCCAATCTGCATCGGTATCCGCAATGAGGTCCTGAGATGCAGACTTGTAGAATTGTATGCCAAAATGAGAGGTGCCCTTTAAGTAGCGCAGAATACATTTGACAAGCTGCATAAGTGTGTCACTGGGGGCATGCATGAACAGGCAAGCTTGCTGAACAACGTAGGCAATGTCAGGACGGGTGAGAGTTAGGTATTGTAGTGCACCAACGAGACTTCTATACTTGGTGGGGTTGGAGAGAAGAGCACCATCATGAGAAGAACTTTGGCACTAGTGTCAATAGGAATGGAAACTGGTTTGCAATTTAGCATATTAGCACGCTCAAGAATCTCTAGGGTGTATTGTTGCTGACAAAGGAAAAGACCCTGACGAGTAGGAGTGACATTAACGCCCAAGAAATGATGTAATGCACCTAAGTCGGTCATGGAGAACTCCGACTTGAGAGAGTTGATGATGGATGTGAGTGTGCGAGGAGAGTTGGCGGTGAGTATAATATCATCAATATAGACTAGTAAGTATGCAATGGATGTGCCATGGTGCAAAATGAAAAGGGAGGAGTCACTCTTGGACGCATGAAACCCGAGAGAGAGAAGGACTTACGTAGGAGGCACACATGATCGGGGTGCTTGGAATCCACAAAGCCGGCCGGTTGTGAACAATACATTGTTTCCTTGAGATCGCCATGGAGGAATGCATTTTTGACATCTAGTTGATGAATGGGCCACGAATGAGACGTCGCAATGCTCAACACAACGCGAATGGTTGCTGGCTTCACCACTGGACTAAAAGTTTCACCATAATCAACGCCCTACCGCTGGGTGAAACCACGGACAACCCACCGAGCCTTATACTGAGCCAATGTACCATCATTGTTGAATTTCTGACCATAGATCCATTTCCCCGTGACGACATTGACACCTGCAGGTTTAGGCACCAAAGACCAAGTGAAGTTGTTCATTAAAGCATAGTACTCATCAAGCATAGCTTGTTTCCAATTGGGGTCTTTGAGGGCTGTTTTGTAGGAGGAAGGGATTGGTGAGATGGGAATAGAGGAAGTAGAAGAAAGAAAGAGTCTTTTGGGCATGCAGTATCCACGTTTTTCTCGGGTGGTCTTTGTGTGAGAATTTTTAGGAGGTGGGACTGGTAGCGCATTGGCACGGAGACGTGGCGCGGGCGGTGTGGCTGGCGCAGAGGCCGAAGAAGATGCTGCATGGCCAGGGGAATCAGTAGGAGACGAGGAAGCGGGCGCGTGATCCGAGGATGATGCGGTGCCAGTGAGGCCGGTGGCAGACGCACGCTGTGCGGGCGAATCTGCCGCACGGGAGGCGCGTGGGCTGGACGCTGATCCGTCTCAAACGTATCTATAATTTTTGATGGTTTCACGCTGTTATCTTGTCTTCTTTGGTTGTTTTATGTACCTTTTATATCTTTTTTGGGACTAACTTATTAATTCTGTTCCAAGTGCGAGTTCCTGTTTTTTTTCGTGTTTTTGACTCTTTTCAGATCTGATTTTGGAACGGAGTCCAAACGGAATAAAAACCCTGAAATGATTTTCTCCCGAACGGAAGAAGAACAGGGGGCTTTTGGGCGAAGCCAGGTGGGCTCCAGGGAGCCCACAAGCTCCCACCACACCACCAGGGGAGGTGGCGGTGGGCAAGCTTGTGGCCTCCCTGGCCGCCCCCTGACCTAGGTCTTTGGCCTATAAATTCCCAAATATTTCGCAAAAAATGAGGGGAGCCTCGAAAAAACTTTTCCACCGTCGCAAGCTTCCGTTTCCGCGAGATCTCATCTGGAGACCTTTCCCGGCGCCCTGCCGGAGGTGACTTTGGAGTTGGAGGGCTTCTTCTTCATCATCATCGCCCCTCCAATGACTCGTGAGTAGTTCACTTCAGACCTACGGGTCCATAGTTAGTAGCTAGATGGCTTCTTCTCTCTCTTGGATCTTCAATACAAAGTTCTCCATGATCTTCATGCAGATCTATCCGATGTAATCTTCTTTGGCGGTGTGTTTGTCGAGATCCGATGAATTGTGGATTTGTGATCAGATTATCTATGATATATATTTGAGTCTTTGCTGATTTCTTATATGCATGATTTGATATCCTTGTAAGTCTCTCCGAGTCTTGGGTTGTGTTTGGCCAACTAGATCTATGATTCTTGCAATGGGAGAAGTGCTTGGTTTTGGCTTCTACCATGTGGTGACCTTTCCCAGTGACAGTAGGGGCAGCAAGGCACACATCAAGTAGTTGCCATCAAGGATAAAAATATGGGGTTTTTATCATTGGTTTGAGATTATCCCTCTACATCATGTCATCTTGCTTAAGGCGTTACTATGTTCTTATGGACTTAATACACTAGATGCATGCTGGATAGCGGTCGACGTGTGGAGTAATAGTAGTAGATGCAGAAAGTATCGGTCTACTTGTTTTGGACGTGATGCCTATAGATATAATCATTGCATAGATATCGTCACGACTATGCGCAGTTCTATCAATTGCTCGACAGTAATTTGTTCACCCACCGTCTACTTGCTTTCATGAGAAAAGCCACTAGTAAACACTACGGCCCCCGGGTCTATTCACATCCATCGTTTACACCTCCGCTTATACTTTGCTTTGTTACTTTGTTGCTTTCAGTTCTCACTTGGCAAACAATCTATAAGGGATTGACAACCCCTTCATAGCGTTGGGAGCAAGCTTTTGTGTTTGTGCAGGATCTTGTGATACTCCTCCACCGGATTGATAAGTTGGTTCTCAAACTGAGGGAAATACTTACCGTCACTATGCTACATCACCCTTTCCGCTTCAAGGAAACACCAACGCAAGGCTCCAAGCCCACGGGGGAAATACTTTGCATACTTGCCTAGGAAGTCCCTTAAGGCGTAGCCGCAGCTGAAGGATTCCTGGTGCCGTCGACACACCTGTTTCTGGCGCCATTGGTAGGACTTTTGTGCATTAGCATAGCTGACATCAGACACTGCAGGTGCGGTCAGCGAGGCGGATCTATCGGCTCGGGGAGTTGGCGAGGTAGAACGCGCAGCTGGTTGGTGCGGAGCGGGAGTGGTGGACCCCGGGTCTGGCGGAAATGCAGGTGCCGACACGGGAGGTGGTTGGAGTGGCCCTGGTGCAGCATGGGGATCTGCAACAACCGGGAGGAGGGGTTGGTGTGCATGGGGATTGTGTGTGGTCGTAGCGGCTGTGTGGTCGGGAGGGGGTGGTTTGTATGGAAAATTTGTCTCATCAAAAACAACGTGTGTGGACACAATGACGCGATGATTTTCTAAGTCGTAGCACCGGTAGCCTTTGTGTTCCAAAGGGTAACCAAGAAACATGCAGCGAGTGGAGCGAGGAGAGAGTTTGTTGGGCATTGTGGCATGGAGATTCGGGAAGGATAAGCAGCCGAAAACGCGAAGGTGATTATATTGCGGGTGAGTGTCGTGAAGAAGGTAGAATGGAGTGAGTGGCATGATGGAGTGAGAGTGACGACGGTTTAGGAGATAAGTGGCTGTGTGTAAGGCTTCAACCCAAAAGGGAGGGGTGAGATTTTCTTGGAGAAGAAGCGTTCGAATGATGTCGTTGGTTGTGCGAATGAGGCGTTCAACTTTCCCATTTTGTGGAGAGGTGTGTGGGCAGGAAAAGCGATAGGCTATGCCATTGGAGGAGAAGAAGCATCGTAAGGAGTGGTTTATGAATTCGCCGCCATTGTCACATTGCATAGACTTGATAACGACATGGTATTGTGTGTGAACTAAGGTGAAAAACCGTTGTAAGATAGTGGATGTGTCGGATTTGTTACGCATGGGGAATGTCCAGGAATAGTGTGTAAAATCATCCAAAATGACCATGTAGTATTGAAATCCGGAGAAATTTACTACAGGACTAGTCCATAGATCACAGTGAATTAAATCTAATGGAGCAAAGGTGTTGCTATGGGAAGAAGGAAAAGGGAGGCGCGGTTGGCGACCAAGCTGACATGCGCTACATGGTGTATGTGCGGCCCTATTACATGAACTAACGAAATCACGAGTAATGGAAGAAAGGGTGCTGGCGCCGGGGTGTCCAAGACGTCTGTGCCACAAATCCGACGAGGACGTGGCGAGGAGCGCGGAGGCTGGAGCAGGTGACGAGCCGGTGAAAGGGTAGAGATCACCGTAGCTAACGGAGATCATGAGGACCCTCCAAGTGCGAAGATCCTTCACAAGAAAACCACACGGGTAAAATTCAATAGAACAAGCATTGTCTTTAGTAAATTTGCGAACAGAGATGAGGCTTGTGATAACATTAGGGGAAACGAGAACACCAGTGAGGCGGAAGTCGTGGGGAGGGAGATGAGTGGTGCTGGTGACGGTGACGGGGATGTGAGACCCATTGCCAACAAGAATGCTAGATGGTAAATGCTTTAAGGAAGAACTAGATTTGGTGAGATTACCTTGGTTGCCTGTCACATGCAAAGATGCACCACTGTCGAGAAACCATTCGGCGGATGGTTGAGAGGGGAAGCCTCCATTTGCTGTAGGCCGCTTTGAGCATGGCCACGTGATCCCAGGACGCCGGTGGTGGGAAGAATGGAGCGGAAGACGTTGTGGGAGGGTGGTACAGGGGGTAAGCCTGGGCGTGGGAGTTGGGGCGGGGTCCGAGGACGCCGGCGGTGTTTGGTGGTACCCAGCCCGGACGTGGAGAGGGAAGCGCCATGCCGTACGGGGCAAAGTAGCCCATGAACGGGGAGAACTGTGGTTGGTGCAGGTTGCCGCGGCCATTGGAGTCGTGGCGGCCACGCCCACGGTCATCACCGTCAGCGCGATCGCCACGGCCACGGCCATGTGAGGGTTGTTGAGGATGCGGGGTGTGACAGCCCGATGCCGGCGTTCCAGAAGATCCCCCTTCTATTCCGTTTTCGTCATGTGTCTATTTTATTTTGTTGCATCATCATCGCATCATGCGCATCATCAGCATTGCATCGGCACCCTGTTGCCGCCAGTTTTCAAAACTTGCATCCATTGTTAGTTGCCGGTTCCCGTCGTTGTCCGTTCTGAGCCCGACCCCACACACACGAGCCCGCGGCATCGTTCGAACCTTGTTTTAAAAGTGTGTTGAAAACTTCCTCTGATCGGGTTGAGATTTGACGCGCGGTCTTTATTAGTTTTAGTTAGGCCGCATGTCAAGTTTCGTCGCGGTCGGAGTTCGTCTGGTACCCGAACGATCGACCGTAGCGGCACCATATTCGGCCTATCGTCAGACGTTTGTCGGCGTTTTAAAATAGATGTCGGGCTGTCCGTTTTCCTCTCATCTTCGCCTAGCCTCTCTGCACAATGCACCGACCTGCCCGCAACCTAGTCCGAAAACCTCCCGGTACCCGAAACACACAGTCGTAACCGTTGGGTCCGGATCAACCCCGTTTTACCGCAAACCGTCATCGGTTTGTCCACTGGACTTCCTAACCTAATTTTTTTTCCGACCGTCCGATCTAAATCGGAGGTACCGAACCTAGATATTACCTTTTTCTATAAATAGACTATGATCTACCAATTTCAGACCAGACCCTAACCTACCTATCCCATCCATCAATCCCCTCGCGCCGCCACCCACTGGAAAATTCCCCTCGGGGTCGTCCCAGATTTTTTTCCCTCCAACGAGCATCGCTCCCCCGATTCTCCCCTCGATCCACCGCCACCAGCCCATGGACGCGTCCACCCCGACCGCATCAAGCGCCTCCTCTAGTCCGCAGCCCCGCTTGGGATCGAAAGGAGCCCGACCTCGAGCTGGCTCCTGTGCCCCGTTCTGAAGCCGTGCGCGGCCGTGCGGCAAGGCCCCGAGCTCGCCGAGCCTCTTGCAGCAGCCTCGCATGCCGCCGCTGCTGGTAGCTCACCGCCGCGCCCCTGGGCCGTTGGAGCACCGCCTCGCCGAATTCCCAGGCCAGGTCCTCGTTCCCCTCTCCTTTCTTCTTCCTCCAGCTCTTTCTCCTCTCCTTCCTCCTCTAATCTCTCTCTCTCGTTTTATCTTTCTTCTTCTCTGTCAGGGAACGGACAGCTTGCAGCGCACGAGCAGCATGGCGAGCGTGGCCGGCTACCACTGTTGCAGGCTCGCCCCAGCCGCCCCCAAGGACGTCCTCATCGGATCAGGAGACCCCAGGTCCTCTCTCCTCCATGCCCTGCTCCCCTTCTCCCGTTCCCTCCTCTCTCCCTGTTTTTCTTCTTAGTTTGATCTCTCTCCCTTTGGGTGTCTAACAGGAAACCATCGAGCCGCCACCCGAGATCTCTTAGTTCGAGCCGCCTTGGATCCATTCCCGGCCTCCCCCGCTGCCGACTCGTCCGGATCAGGCCGATCCGGCGAGGTCTGCTAGTCTGTCGTGGTCCAGGAGGAAGACATGAACGAGCCTGCGTACTAGTTCCATCCGCTTGCAGATTGGTTCAGTTAGCATCGAGGTATGGCTCGTCTAGCTCAACCCAAAGTTTATATCACATTGGCTTTGTAGCCGAGGTGGTAATCAGCGTGGGAGTTAACTACACGATCTGGGGTTCGAATCCAAGCCAAGCCTATTTTTGTTTTGTGTTATTTAGATTAGAGCCTCGCTGTGACGCTGTGGTGTATATGAGGTATATATCCGCCTTGTACCAAAGACTCAACACAGCGCAGTGGTTGGACTATTTTTCCCTGGTCCAGGAGGTTGTGGGATCAAATCCCATGAGTGCCTTTAATCTTTTGCTGGCTGTGATTTTTTTTCTCTCTTGCACAGAGGTGTCTTGGACCGATTTCAGCCCTGGACCACTGCACTATGGTGCAATTCGGCCCATTATGTTTTTTTTAAAACGTCGTGTGATTTTCCCAATTCTCAGGGATTTTGTTAAAGAGCTTGACTAGAATTTTGTTAAACGCCCAAGATTACTACAACACCAGTTACAGGTACAGGTAAAGGTTACTTGACGCGAGCGCGTTGATTGTTCATTTGGAGTTGCTTCTTCTTCTTCTTCTTCATCGATCTAGGATGGGTTCCAGGCCGGCAGCCTGGGATAGCAAGGATGGACGTCGTTCTTATTTTCCTCATTTGTTTTCGTCCGTAGTCGGACCCTGCTCTTACTCTTGATGTTTATGTAATGTACTGATGTGACTCTGATGTAGCTTGTGACGAGTGTAAGCCAATTCTATATATATCTCATCTTTTCAGTACATGTACTTGTAACGATATCCATTCTTGCGATACGACGAGATGCGCTTCTATCCCTGACGAGGCATTCGTGCCAAATTGAGGATAGGGTCGCATCTTGGGCGTGACAAGTTGGTATCAGAGCAGTACCGACCTAGGAGCCCCCTTGATTGATCAAACTTGGCCGAGTCGAGTCTAGTGAAACACTACTTTGAGTCTAGTTATATCGGAGAGTAGGATTCTTTTTTCTCCTCTTCTATGCTGTGGTGAGGAATCTTGACGTAATAATTTATTCTACTCCTTTTCTCGCTCAATTTTTTTTAGGATCACGCGGATATTTTTGGAATCTATATGATGCTGATGTGACGGAGTTCTGTCTTGGTGCCTCCTATCTGCTTTGAGTTTCAGGGGAGTTGAGCTCCAGGGGATTCATGAGCACATCGTTATCATTCAGATTTCTTAGTATCTCAGAACGAAGGATGTTCGTAATTGCTTCAATACTAGTAGTGGCGAGATAACCCCGATGTCCCCAGTACTGGTGCAGATTGTTCGGGAGTAGTGCCATACTTAGTATCGTTGTGATCACGAGGGTCTGTTGTAGATGAATGTCCGAGATTCTGGTTGTGTGTTGACAGATGTGATACAGGTGACGGGTTAGTATAGGAGTTGTGTGAAATACTCCTTGTATCCGTGTACCAGATTGCATGACCAGATATTTTGGGAATTCATAGGTGGGAATTCAAGTAGTTGCTTATAGGACAATCTTCCAACAAATGCAGATGTTAGGTTGGGGTTCGACATCTAGTGGATTCGTTTGTTCACGGTCGACTTACAGCGGTACACGTTCTGTCTTAAAGAGTCCTTGTAGCTTGCTACGACTCGGGGACGCTTCGTATGTCGGGTGCACTGCCTTGCACTTGATGGTTACTGTAAGGATCGAGCCCGTGCGATCCTGTCCACGAAAATATCGGACTAAATCTTTCTCATGAGTTCGTTGTGGCTAATTGTAAGCCGCATCCTTTGTTGTGTTGAATATGGTAATTCGAGTTGCTTCGATGTCAAGTGGTGATTTCAGATCTTTCCTAAGAGGTGTTCTCATTTTTTTATGTGAGAATGCAAATTCTTTTGTTCGTTCAAATTGTCATGTCAATTCCTTTTTAACCGGAGTCATCGTATCAATTCTTTTCAATAGGTGTGCTTCTCTTCAGTGAATTCAATCCTCTCGAATTTTGCAGATCATTCTCTCAATTCTTTCCGGAGTTATCTCATCTATCTCAAGTCGTCTTTGTTTTTCCCCGCCCTCCCACCCTTTTCTTCAGTGATTGGATTTTCATCCAAGAGTTTTCTTTCATGGTGCTTCCGCTGTCTGTTCTTTTCTCTCTTACCCGGTGATTCATTGTGAAGCTTCTCAGGAGCTTCATGTTCATCCGTATTCAGTCTTGTTATTTTTCCGGTGAATTCAATTTAGTTGTCCGTGTCATCTTATCCTTTTCATCCTCGTAAATTCTTGCCCATGTTGGGAATTCTTATGAGTCTTCTTATTATTCATTCCTCTCTTTTCTATCCGGAGCGCTGAAGTTATCTCAGAGGTTCTTGTTTCCAATCATTTTAATTATTTCGAGGTGCTAACCTCATCTAGTCTTCATTTGTACCGGTGCTATATCAATCTTTCTAGCAATCTTTTCGACGGTGGTTTCTTTTCAGTGGGCCCATAACCCACAGGTTTTCCCAGGATCTTATATGGCTCTGTTAATCTTTCCGGAGATCGTTAATTCTTTTCAACTATGACGTAAGAATGATTTCCATCAGTCATATCCCTTCTCCAAGATCTATTCGAATTAATTCTCATATTTGGCTCAACCTTGCATTCTTCATTATTCCGGAGTTCTCAGTAATTCTTGGTGTTGTTCTCGATCATTCTCAGCTTGCTATCCGACGAAGTGTTTCTCTCGAATCTTGGTCCATTCTCTTGGAGATTCATCATTTCAGCTTGTGTTATCATCTTGATTTGTTGTCAATCATGAGTATCCCTTTCTTGCTATCCGGTGCATTTCTGAATTGTTTTCATTCTCGATCCTCCGAAGGCCATCATTTCAGAAGATTCTTCGTTCTCAGCTTTCAACTTCATCCTCGGTTCTTCTTAATTGTTGTCTCTTCGTTCGTCTCTCAATTATTCCGGTGCCTTGTTCTAGTTTTCTCTCAGGTGGCTCATGATCTCTTCATTCTCATGTATCTCCAGCCATTCATCGTTGCCTCATTCATTTCAATTCTTACCGGTGCTTCCTTCAATTTTGTTTCAAGTGGTGCTTACCTATCTCTCTCTTCAAGTTTTATTTCTAGAAGAATAAGTTGTATACTAAATCCGTTGCTTGTAATCAATTAAACTTGATGAAGGATGAGCATAAAATAATTCTTATTCTTGTTCATAATAATCTGAATTCTTCTTCCATAGTGGCTCATGGTTTAAATTCTTTTCTCGTGTGCTTATCTTTTTCCAGAGTTCCAAGTTCTTTTAAGTATCTCTTTGTGAGGCTTCATCCAAATCCTGGCAAGGTCATAATCTTATTCTTTTCTACCTTGATATCTTGCATCATTCATTCGTATACGGAGGTCCTTCTTGGTGGTTCATCAAGGTTTCAATTCATTTTCAAGTGTTCTTCAAGATTCTTGTTGGAGAACCTCAAGTATCCTTTCTCTTGCATGTCTAGGTGCAATTGTTCTTCCTTTATCCTTTGAGGTGGTATTATAGCATTCTTGTTAGTGTAGGAGCCTCGAAGAGTTTTCCTTTCAAGAATGAGATAATTAAACCCACCAATTCTATGATCATGAGACATTTTTTTCAACCCATGATTTCTTCATTGAGCTATCTTGGTTTGGATTTCACCTAAAGCTTTTCCTATGGATGGTGCTATCATGGTGCTTGTCATTAATCCAAGTTCTCAACGTATCCTCTTGGTGTAAGAAGTTTTCATATCTTTGCTTTCATCTATCCTTGGTTCTTGTAGTGGTTGGTTGTCACCTCATAGATGTTGAGATGATTTTCATAAGCCCACTACTATCTTGTTCTTTTCGTTGTAGTTTTCCAACAACTTCGTTCAATTCTCCTTGCAAGGATGCTTGCCAAGTTCATTTGAGTTAATAGTGGTCATTCTCTCTTCATTCTCTTCTTCCGTATGAGCTAGTTCCCATTCTGTTGTTCCGGAGGCATTGTCATGTTGCTCTTTTGGGTCTATTATGTTGTTTTACCAAGATCATGGTGTTCCCTTGCTCTATTTAGTTGTTTGTTGTGAATATTGTCTAATTATCCTACATTTTCGATTTTTTTGTCCCATTTTCCTACCGAAGTGCTGCCGAAATTTTCCGTGAATTCTTGCTTCTTTCCCATATCATTCCTCATCTCTTTGCAACCTTCAAGGATCGTTGGTGTCACTCGTTTGTCAAAGAAGCGACTAAATTTTTACCTCTTGCTTTCTCATCTTCTCCCCCTTTCATTCTTGGATCTCGGGGTGAGATCCTCTTGTAGTGTAGGAGAGTTGTGACAGCCCGATGCTGGCGTTCCAGAAGATCCCCCTTCTATTCCGTTTTCGTCATGTGTCTATTTTATTTTGTCGCATCATCATCGCATCATGCGCATCATCAGCATTGCATCGGCACCCTGTTGCCGCCAGTTTTCAAAAATTGCATCCGTTGTTAGTTTCCGGTTCCCGTCGTTGTCCGTTCTGAGCCCGACCCCACACACACGTGCCCGCGGCATCGTTCGAACCTTGTTTTAAAAGTGTGTTGAAAACTTCCTCTAATCGGGTTGAGATTTGACGCACGGTATTTATTAGTTTTAGTTAGGCCGCATGTCAAGTTTCGTCATGATCGGAGTTCGTCTGGTACCCGAACGATCGACCGTAGCGGCACCATATTCGGTCTATCGTCAGACGTTTGTCGGTGTTTTAAAATAGATGTCGGGCTGTCCGTTTTTCTCTCATCTTCGCCTAGCCTCTGTGCACAGTGCACCGACCTGCCCGCAACCTAGTCCCAAAACCTCCCGGTACCCGAAACACACAGTCGTAACCGTTGGGTCCGGAACAACCCCGTTTTACCGCAAACCGTCATCGGTTTGTCCACTGGACTTCCTAACCTATTTTTTTTTCCGACCGTCCGATCTAAATCGGAGGTTCCGAACCTAGATATTACCTTTTTCTATAAATAGACTACGATATACCAATTTCAGACCAAACCCTAACCTACCTATCCCATCCATCAATCCCCTCGCGCCGCCACCCACTGGAAAATTCCCCTCGGGGTCGTCCCAGATTTTTTTCCCTCCAACGAGCATCGCTCCCCCGATTCTCCCCTCGATCCGCCGCCACCAGCCCATGGACGCGTCCACTCCGACCGCATCAAGCGCCTCCTCTAGTCCGCAGCTCCGCTTGGGATCGAAAGGAGCCCGACCTCGAGCTGGCTCCTGTGCCCCGTTCTGAAGCCGTGCGCGGCCGTGCGGCAAGGCCCCGAGCTCGCCGAGCCTCTTGCAGCAGCCTCGCATGCCGCCGCCGCTGGTAGCTCACCGCCGCGCCCCTGGGCCGTTCGAGCACCGCCTCGCCGAATTCCCAGGCCAGGTTCTCGTTCCCCTCTCCTTTCTTCTTCCTCCTGCTCTTTCTCCTCTCCTTCCTCCTCTAACCTCTCTTTCTCCACTAGTGGGGACGGGGCCTTTAGCCCCGGCCCGTAAGGGGTTTTAGTCCCGGTTCACCAACCGGGACTAAAGGGGCGGGACTAAAGGCCAAACCTTTAGTCCCGGCCCTATTACAAGCCGGGTCTAAAGGTGCTCCACGTGGGCGCCTCGTAGCGCCCCAGGGGCAGGACCTTTAGTCCCAGTTTGTTACACGGGCCGGACTAAAGAGTTTCAGATTTTGCTTACTTTTGGGTTTTTTTTAATGAAATAATTTTTGGGTTTTAGGGTTTTAGGGTTTAGGTGTTCGGGAGATTAAAGTGATGCCTCGTTTGGTGTTCGGGAATTAGTTTTCATATAATTTAAATAGAAATAATTATGCATATATATATAAGGTTAACTTATCTTACAAGCGAGCATATATATACAATTATATGGAGATCTGAATTATCGGGACTAGAGCCCGTCTATTCGATTACATGGACGAACATGAGTAATGGCCCCTAGCTACACTAAATCGTCCTTTGTCATCTATAGCTTCCGTCCTCAGAAAGGTCGCAAGCTCCTCTGCAACAGCAATCGCGCGTTGCTCTGGTAGGACCTTCGTCGTCATGGCCGTGTGCTATATAAGAAGAGGAGATGAATATGAATATCAATCATGATAACAAAGAATGACGGGTAAAAATATAGGTGTGAATGTTCATTGCTTACGTCGAATCTGTGATCCTTGTGCTCAGAGGTAAACGTGCGAATGGTCTCGCAAACATAGTATCCGCATAGATGCGTTCCCCGTGGCTGTTGGTCGCACTTTACGAGAATAGAATATATATAATCAAAATAATAATCTAGCATCATAAATGTATTGAAAATAGAAGTATATCATACTACTACTTACCTGAGCCGCTCTAAAGGTCAGCTTCTCATGCTCGATACCGGGAGTCACGCACTTGAACCGCTTCCAAACCCTGCCCGACAAGGATAATGATTTGCTAAGTTTTTCATTAATTGATATATCAGAAAATCATCGAAAGAGACCGATAGAGAGCAAGAATGATTGAAATTACCCTTGGAGCATGTCCCGCAGGCTTTGGAACTGTTCCAAGGGTCTCGATAATGGGTCGAAGGCATCAACTCTTCCCTTATCAATTTGAATGTCCAACAGAATCCAATGAAAGTTGCACATGTATATATATATGTGTGTGTGTGTGTGTGTGTGTGTGTTAGTAACTTATCAATTACACTTATAAGTGAATGGACACAACGGAGTAAAGACCCTCACCTGAAGTTGTATGGAAACAGTATGTGGTCACAGAAATTTTGATATGTTAGAAACCTTAGAAGGTTTTCCTCTGTCTCCTTGGGCTAATCAGTTAGCGTTGCTATATGTATTTTATCTGGGTCAATAAACCCAATATTTAGGATGCTCTTACTTTTACAATACATAATCTTCATTCTGCATAATAGAGTACAAGTTATATATAGACAATGAATTGAAATAACTAAACAAGTTATATGTAGACAACGAATTGAAAAACTTACAGACAATAGCAACTCATAAGCGATTTGTCGAGGGCGTCACCATTGTACATCTGGAAGAGTTCATCAAAGTCGATATGGATTTGTTCGGGGCGGCTGTAGTACTCCTGTGGGACACTCAGCATGATCATCGTTCTCCCATTCTTTGATTCACTTAAGTACCATTGATGCAAGCAACGCATATTTGTTGGGAGATCATCTTTGCTGACCAAAGGCTCACCATGACAAACTGTGGCTTAGGGGCTACCACAGCCTTGGGTATCCTGTCGTCTTGGGAAGCCAGCAAATCTTCAACTGAGACACCACATTCAGCCGCCAACTCCTTTGCTCTTTCAAAATCTAGCCCCTGCGCCGGAGGGGGAACATTCTCGGTTAACACCTTGAGGGGTGGGATCGACTGTTTGGCCTGTTGTCCAAGCTGAGGAACGTCTGATTTTTTCTTGGTTGTAGTTGAACTTGATTTGCTCCCACTTGCACTTGCACGTGATCTGCTCTTTTTCACTTCCTTCTGCAATGTATAGTCATCAGGCTTATGGTGTAAGTCATACTGTGATGGAAGGGTCGTGAAGTATTTTGCAAATGCTATTTGCTTCTCGGTGTATTCTGGGCGGGGCTCGGGTTCCTTCTTTTTCATCTGCGCATCATGATGTTCCTTTGCTATCCTGGCGTTTTCCTCGGGGGTACGATCATAAGGTCTGATAGGAAGATTAGCATGACGTACCTTTGGGAGGGGCGACCATTTGCGCTTTGGGGTGCTCCGTGGCTTAGGAATCATCAGCGGAGCGTTCTTGTTGGCACGCTCCCGCTTAGTATCCGGAGCAGGCGGCGGCGGAGACGGACGACCCAAGTCTGGCGGCGGTGATCGAGATGGACTCGTGTTGTGCTGGCCGACGTCATGTGGAGGGCTTGCACGTGATCTACTCTTTTTCACTTCCTTCTGCAATGTGCGTGTATAGTCATCAGGCTTATGGTGTAAGTCATACTGTGATGGAAGGGTCGTGAAGTATTTCGCAAATGCTATTTGCTTCTCGGTGTATTCCGGGCGGGGCTCGGGTTCCTTCTTTTTCATATGCGCATCATGATGTTCCTTTGCTATCCTGGCGTTTTCCTCGGGGGTACGATCATAAGGTCTGATAGGAAGATTAGCATGACGTACCTTTGGGAGGGGCGACCGTTTGCGCTTTCGGGTGCTCCGTGGCTTAGGAATCGTCTGCGGAGCGTTCTTGGTGGCACGCTCCCGCTTTGTATCCGGAGCGGGCGGCGGCGGAGACGGACGACCCAAGTCCGGCGGCGGTGATCGAGATGGACTCGTGTTATGCTGGCCGACGTCATGTGGAGGGCTTGGAGGTAATGGAGGTGTAGGTGACCTGCGACGACTCGGAGGCGGTGTTGTCCTTGGGGCCGAGCGTGGAAGCTTGATGTAGTTCTTGTCCCATAGGATGACTGCACCCAGTACTTCTCCGAGTGTCCTCTCATCTTCGGGTCCAGCTATGTCGAGCTCCATATCACGAAACCCCGTGAGGATTTCATCCACCCCGACTTTAGCAAAGCCAGCTGGAATCTCACGGCCATGCCAGTGTGCATCAGGGCCAGAAGGTAAAGCTTGTCCGACGGCCACCTTCATGGATATGTTCTTGAATTTCTGATGGAGTTCACATGATGTTGACTCCTTGATTCCATCCACGGGGTAGTCGGGACCGCCCTCTATCATTCTTCGTGCATTGTCGGGCGGGGCCTCAGATTCAGCCATGCTCCTTTTCCGCTTAGATGGGGCGCCGGTAATATCAAGTGCAGGATCTTCCTGGCGCGGTACTCCTCTAAGCTCATCAATCTGCTTATGTTGCTCATTAATCCTGGCAAGCAACTGGTTGAACTTGTCATTCTCCTCATCCTGCTGCCGCTTCTTTGCTCTCTCTCGGTTTCTGTAAGTGTCTTGGTCTCTGGCAAACCCAAGCCACCACGGGTAAGAAGGACCGAAGCCTCGCGTTCGTCCTCCATGTTCGTCACTGCAAAGGACCACTGTGAGCAAATCTTTATCTCTATCTGCAGTGAACTTTCTTTGTCCCTCCTTAATTTCTTTCACTATCCTTTTCCAATTCTCCCTGGGTATCCTAAGATCGTCATTGCAGATGAGGTCCCCTGTTGTTTCGTCGTACGACCCACCATGCGCAAGGAACCAATTTCTTGCTCTCAATTCCCACTCATCACGGAGTGGTTCAGGTACGATGCCTTTATCTATCAGATCTTGCTCTTTCTTATCCCACTTTGGGATGGCAGTCTCATAGCCCCCTGGCCCCAGATTGTGGTGATATTTCTTCTTGTCGGCATTTATCTTGTTCTTTTCTGATAATGCCTGGGCATCTTCTGACTCCTTGTACTCTTGAAATTCCTTCCAGTGATTCGCCTGCTTGGCTAGATACCCCTCGAATACTGGCACTTTCTTTGTCTTCAGATAGTTTTTCCATAGCTTCTTATTCCAGCTACGGAACAGTTCGGCCATCTTCTTCAGAGTCCACTGCTTGACTTTGGCCCTCAGTTTGTCTGCGGCGTCTTCATTCTCACATTCTGGCAGGTTGAAATGTGACATGAGATCATTCCAAAGATTATCTTTGTACCTTTCGGCGACATAGTCACCATCGGCTGCCCCTTTGCGCTTGTTCCACTCCCGAACGCTGATCGGGACGTGATCCTTAACGAGAACTCCGCATTGCTTCTTGAATGTGTCAGCAGCATTCTTAGGAAGCTTGGGTTCGCCCGTAGGCATTATCACCTCAAAGGTGTAATGCGTCCGTGCATCCAACTTTCTAGTCGGGCCTCGTTTCGTAGATTTGCTCGATATGGAGGCCTAAGAGGGAGAAACATTCGTCAAATGAATGTATATGTATACAATATAGAGCTATCTCCAATATTTTTCACATATTACAAGTGATTGTCGAACTTCATATGTATACCTCGCCGAACTTTATTATTTCTTCACCGGCTTCACCACCGGCTTCTCCATCAGTGGAGCTAACACCTTCTCCGTCATTGGACCTATCTCGTGCCCCATCGGCTTCAGCTTCGTGTCGCTCGACCTCCATTCCATATCCGGAGTCGTTTAGATATGACAACGGAGATTCAGCTGGTTCAACGTCGGGGCCGTCTTTGATTATATCTTCGAGAAGTTCTTCCTCATCGAGGTTCCTGATATGTGGATCCATAGTTCTGCAAAAAAGGACATTTGATTAACTAATAAACTAACAAACTATATAAGAGGGGTTGGAAACTGCGAAGTGTCATTTTATATAGGAGGACCTTTAGTCCCGGGTCTTGGCTAGAACCTAAACTCTAAAATACCAGCCGGGCGGAGCCCAGTCCCGGACACTTAAGCATATACAATAGCAAAATTAAACTAGTCTATTAATTTTGTTGCTAAAAATAAACTATTAACACTTAAGCATATACAATAGCAAAATTAAACTATTAACACTTAAGCATATACAATAGCAAAATTAAGCAATAATCTAAGAAACACTATTAACACTTAAGCATATACACTATACAATAGCAAAATTAAATGACAAAAAATATGTTTCTTCTTCTTGTAACCCTAAACTAATTTTCCCTCTTCTTCTATTTCTCCTCTTCTTCTACTTCTTCTTCTACTTCTACTTCTTCTATTCTTCTACTACTTCTCCTCTCCTCTTCTTCTATTTTTCCTCTTCTTCTCCTCTCCTCCTCTTCTTATTCTCCTTTTTCTTCTTTTCTTCTCCTCCTCTTCTTATTTTCCTTTTTCCTAATTCTACATATTACTAACCCTATTAATCTAGCACAAACCTAATAACAATAGGGACTAAATGACAAAAAAATATGTTTCTTCTTTTCTTCCCTTTTTCTTCCTTTCTTCTCCTTTTTCATCCTTTCTTCTCCTTTTTCTCCTTTTTCTTCCTTTCTTCTCCTTTTTCTTCCTTTCTTCCCTTTTTCTTCTTTTCTTCTCCTTTTTCTTCTTTTCTTCTCTTTTTTATTCTTTTCTTCTCCTTCCCTTTTTCTTCCTTTCTTCTCCTTTTTCTTCCTTTCTTCTCCTTTTTCTTCCTTTCTTCCCTTTTTCTTCTTTTCTTCTCCTTTTTCTTATTTTCTTATCCTTCCCTTTTTCTTCCTTTCTTCTCCTTTTTCTTCCTTTCTTCTCCTTTTTCTTCTTTTCTTCTCCTTTTTCTTCCTTTAATCTCCCTTTTCTTCTTTTCTTCTCCTTTTTCTTCTTTGCTTGTGCTGGCCGGAGTGTTAGGGAGGAGGGGGCGTGGGGATTACCGACCGGAGGTGTCGATGGCGCACGGCGAGGAGGACGGCGGCGCACGGCGAGGAGGGCGGCGCGCGGCGAGGAGGACGGCGGCGGGCAGCCTGACGGCGTCGTCGAGTTCGTCGCTGTGCCGCGCCGGGCAGGAGAACGAGAGGAAGAAGAAGAGAAATGGACGATTTGGGTTCCAAATTTTCTAACTCCCGCTTATACAGGTGGATCTTTAGTCCCGGTTCAGGGCTCGATCCGGGACTAAGGACACCTTTAATCCCGGGTGGAGCCACGACCCGGGACTAAAGGCCTTTTTTCGATAGACCAAAAGGCGGGAAGCAGGGGCCTTTAGTCCCGGTGCGTGGCTCGAACCGAGACTAAAGACAGCCTTTAGTCCCGGGTGGAGCCACGACCCGGGACTAAAGGCCCTTTTTCGCCAGACCAAAAGGCGAGAAGCAGGGGCCTTTAGTCCCGGGGCGTGGCAAGAACCGGGACTAACGTGTTGCCTATATAAACCCTCGCCCCTGCCCACCATATCCCCTGTTTTTTGGTTGTTGAAGTGTGACCATGCCATGCTCTTGCCACTCTAGTTCATGCACATGACTTGTTCGATGAAATGCCCGAGCCACTCTACTTAAGCTTTCTCCTCTCCAAGCTCGACCTCCAAGCTCCATTTCCTTAATATTTGTCTAGGTTTGGGCGTGCACCAACTGCACAAGTGTTTTAAAAGGTTAGCTACTTCATCCTTTCATTTGTCACTGCTAGTGTAGCTCATTTCAAATGCTCAAATTAACTTCTTAGAGTCTGCACATGCGTAGGGTGTCGTCCCGTGCCCGTCCTCACCATTGTCGATCGCCCCGTGCCGATCTCGTCGCGAGCACCACCGTGGTGAACCTCTTGTTCTTATCTTCTTTTTAAAAGAAAAAAATCTTACTTGTATGATTTAGATACATACTTGTATAAATTACTCACTTTCATTATTTTTTGTTATTATAGAGTGCGATGGTTTTGGTATCCGCCTCCGTCGGCCCTCGTCCTGTCTATGATTCGGATGTGGTATATATTATCTTTTATAACTATTTGTTTTATTTAGTGTTTATGACAATTATGACGACCAACGTGACATATATTTTTTTAATCTAGGAGGTATGTGAACCGGAAATTCCAACCCACATAAAAATTCTTGTCGAGAAGTTAAATTTGGTTGAAAAAGAAAACAAATACTTGAAGAAAAAATTGAAAATAATTGAGGATAAGAATATGGAACTGGAGTTGCATGTCGCCGATGTCATCGATGATCGCAACATGAAGATCGATGCGATGCGGTTGAAGATGGATGCAATGCGCTTGAAGATGGATGAAATGCGCTTGAAGATTAGGAATATTGGAAAATATGCCATTGATAAAGAGGCTTGGTATCATTATGCTGTTGGGTTAATTGTTACCTTAGTTGCAATTTTGATCGCGTTTGTTGTTGCATTTAAATGTTTTACATAGTTGTATGTTGTTTTATGAGAGAACTTTATGTATTTATTTTTTGCAATAATAACATTTGATCACTACTGTTCTTTGGCTTTAATGTGATGATGAACTTGTATTAATTTGGTCATATGTTCTGCAATGGTTTTTTGATATATTTAATTTCATAATAGAGATGAATCGTCAATGATAATATTTAATTTCATAATATGGTTTTTTGAACTCCATACTTTTTGACTTCATTTGGTATATTTCGTGCATTTACTTATTTTTTTGAGCTAGTTGACCCTGAAATTGAAAAACACTAGAAATGAACTCTGAAAATGTTGAAAGTTGGCATGCTATCATCATTTCACCCACATAGAATGTGTTAAAAAGTTGAGAGGGCTACGACAAAAACTAGATGCACTTCGTGTACAAAACGGACAATCTCTCTCGAAGTATCACAGTTTCGAACGAGAACTCATCTCTTACAAAGGGATTTCATTTTTTTGAACTTATTTGAACTCCATACTTTTTGTGTGTTCAAAATGCACCATTTGAAAGGCACATCACAAAATTTTAACAATTTCTGACTTCATTTGGTATATTTCGTGCATTTACTTCTTTTTTTTAGCTAGTTGACCCTGAAATTGAAAAGCACTACAAATGAACTCTGAAATTGTTGAAAGTTGGCATGCTATCATCATTTCACCCACATAGCATGTGTTAAAAAGTTGAGAGGGCTACGACAAAAACTGGATGCACTTCGTGTACAAAACGGACAATCTCTCTCAAAGCATCACAGTTTCGAACGAGAACTCATCTCTTACAAAGGGATTTCATTTTTTTGAACTTAATTGAACTCCATACTTTTTGTGTGTTCAAAATGCACCATTCAAAGGCACATCACAAAAATTCAACAATTTCTGACTTCATTTGGTATATTTCGTGCATTTACTTATTTTTTTGAGCTAGTTGACCCTGAAATTGAAAAGCACTACAAATGAACTCTGAAAATGTTGAAAGTTGGCATGCTATCATCATTTCACCCACATAGCATGTGTTAAAAATTTGAGAGGGCTACGACAAAAACTGGATGCACTTCGTGTACAATACGAACAATCTCTCTCGAAGTATCAGGGTTTCGAACGAGAACTCATCTCTTACAAAGGGATTTCATTTTTTTGAACTTATTTGAACTCCATACTTTTTGTGTGTTCAAAATGCACCATTCAAAGGCACATCACAAAATTTCAACAATTTCTGACTTCATTTGGTATATTTCGTGCATTTACTTATTTTTTTTGAGCTAGTTGATCCTGAAATTGAAAAGCACTACAAATGAACTCTGAAAATGTTGAAAGTTGGCATGCTATCATCATTTCACCCACATAGCATGTGTTAAAAAGTTGAGAGGGCTACGACAAAAACTGGATGCACTTCGTGTACAAAACGAACAATCTCTCTCGAAGTATCAGGGTTTGGAACGAGAACTCATCTCTTACATGGATACTATGAAAATGAAAAGTGTTTGAAATTTAGTACATTCCATACATGCATTACATAAAAGGTTTAATACATTATTACATTATTGCACCAATATTCCTATCTATTATTTCTGTTTTCTTCTGGGTCGTAGCCATGGAGAATCTTCATCATTCAGTAGGATGCTTGGGTCAGTTTTCACTTTGAAGGGCGGAATTTCATGAAACTTATTATAATCTTCTGACATGTCTGTCTTGTCATCTACTCCCATGATGTTTCTTTTCCTTGAAAGAACTATGTGGCGTTTTGGCTCGTCGGACGATATCTTCTTTCGCTGATTTCTTTTTCTCGTTTTTGTAGACATGTCCTTGACATAAAAAACCTGAGCGACATCATTGGCTAGGACAAATGGTTCGTCCATGTACGCAAGATTGTTGAGATCCACTGTTGTCATGCCGTACTTTTGGTCTACAACTACCCCGCCTCCTGTCAGCTTCACCCATTTGCACCGAAACAAAGGGATCTTAAAAGTAGGTCCATAGTCAAGTTCCCATATCTCCTCTATGTACCCGTAATATGTTTCCAAACAGTGCCCATTCTCGTCTGTTGCATCAAAGCGGACACCACTATTTTGGTTGGTGCTCTTTTTATCTTGGGCAACCGTGTAAAATGTATTCCCATTTATCTCATACCCTTGGAAAGTACATATAGTCAAAGATGGTGGCCTGGCCAAACAGTACAACTCATCTCCAACGGTGTCGTCATTCATGAGATGTGTCTGCAACCAACTGCCGAAAGTCTTCTCGTGTTCCCCTTTAATCCAAGAGTCAGCCTTCCCCGGGTTTTCGGAGCGTAGAATATTCTTGTATCTCACGATATACGGAGCCACCACGGTGGAATTGTGTAGAACTGTGTAGTGTGCTTGAGAGAAAGAATGCACGTCCATACATACTTTTGCTTTCCTTCCTAGTGTGCCTTTTCTTGTCAGCCTACCCTCATACCGAGATTCAGGAACACCAATCAGCTTAAGGTCACGAAGAAAGTCCACACAAAACTCAATGTCCTCCTCTATTCCATAGACCTTGGAGATGCTTCCTTCTGGCCTAGCACAGTTACGAACATATTTCTTTAAGACTCCCATGAACCTCTTGAAGGGGAACATATTGTGTAGAAACACAGGACCGAGAATTCTAATCTCTTCGACTAGGTGAACTAGGAGGTGTGTCATTATATTGAAGAAGGATGGCGGGAACAACAACTCAAAGCTGACCAGACATTGGACCACATCAATCTGTAGCCCTGATAGACTTTCTCGATCGATTACCTTCTGAGAAATTGCATTGAGGAATGCACATATCTTCACAATTGCCAGGCGAACATTTTCCGGTAGAATTCCCCTCAATGCAACCGGAAGCAATTGCGTCATAAGCACGTGGCAGTCATGAGACTTTAGGTTTTGGAATTTTTTGTCTTTCATATTTACGATTCCCTTTATATTCGACGAGAAGCCAGTCGGGACCTTGATACTGAAAAGGACTTCAAAGAAGATTTCCTTCTCTTCCTTAGTAAGAGCTGTTGGAATTATGCCCTAGAGGCAATAATAAATATAGTTATTATTATAATTCCTGTATCAAGATAATCGTTTATTATCCATGCTATAATTGTATTGAATGAAGACTCATTTACATGTGTGGATACATAGACAAAACACCGTCCCTAGCAAGCCTCTATTGGATCAAGACTGGGATTTGTCACTCCGTGTGACGGAGAGGTATCTCGGGGCCCACTCGGTAATACAACATCACACATAAGCCTTGCAAGCAATGTAACTTAGTGTAAGTTGCGGGATCTTGTATTACGGAACGAGTAAATAGACTTGCCGGTAAACGAGATTGAAATAGGTATGGGGATACTGACGATCGAATCTCGGGCAAGTAACATACCGAAGGACAAAGGGAATGACATACGGGATTATATGAATCCTTGGCACTGAGGTTCAAACGATAAGATCTTCGTAGAATATGTAGGATCCAATATGGGCATCCAGGTCCCGCTATTGGATATTGACCGAGGAGTCTCTCGGGTCATGTCTACATAGTTCTCGAACCCGCAGGGTCTGCACACTTAAGGTTCGACGTTGTTTTATGCGTATTTGAGTTATATGGTTGGTTACCGAATGTTGTTCGGAGTCCCGGATGAGATCACGGACGTCACGAGGGTTTCCGGAATGGTCCGGAAACGAAGATTGATATATAGGATGACCTCATTTGGTTACCGGAAGGTTTTCGTGCATTACCGGAAAAGTTTCGGGCTCATCGGTAGTGTACCGGGAGTGCCGGGAGGGGTGCCGGGGACCATCGGGAGGGGTGTCACGCCCCAAGGGGTCTCATGGGCTATGGGAAGAGATAAACCAGCCCCTAGTGGGCTGGAATAAGTTCCCACTAAGGCCCATAAGGTTTGAGAAGGAAAAAACACAAGGTGGAAAGAGTTTCCAAGTGGGAAGGTGGAATCCTACTCCAAGTAGGATTGGAGTAGGACTCCTCCACCTCCAATTTCGGCCAAACCTTTAGGTTTTGAGGCTGCCTCCTCCCCTCCCTCCCACCTATATATACGGAGGTTTTAGGGCTGATTTGAGACGACTTTCTCACGGCTGCCCGACCACATACCTCCATAGTTTTTCCTCTAGATCGCGTTTCTGCGGAGCTCGGGCGGAGCCCTGCTGAGACAAGATCATCACCAACCTCCGGAGCGCCGTCACGCTGCCGGAGAACTCTTCTACCTCTCCGTCTCTCTTGCTGGATCAAGAAGGCCGAGATCATCGTCGAGTTGTACGTGTGCTGAACGCGGAGGTGCCGTCCGTTCGGTACTAGATCGTGGGACTGATCGCGGGATTGTTCGCGGGGCGGATCGAGGGACGTGAGGACGTTCCACTACATCAACCGCGATCTCTAATCGCTTCTGCTGTACGATCTACAAGGGTACGTAGATCACTCATCCCCTCTCGTAGATGGACATCACCATGATAGGTCTTCGTGCGCGTAGGAAAATTTTTTGTTTCCCATGCGACGTTCCCAACATTTAGTCCCGGCCCAGAGGCAGGCCGGGACTAAAGGATCCCGGCCAAAGGCCCGTTTTCCACTAGTGCTCATTTTATCTTTCTTCTTCCCTGTCAGGGAACGGACAGCTTGCAGCGCACGAGCAGCATGGCGAGCGTGGCCGGCTGCCACTGCTGCAGGCTCGCCCAGAAGGCCCCAAGGACCTCCTCATCGGATCAGGAGACCCCAGGTCCTCTCTCCTCCATGCCCTGCTCCCCTTCTCCCGTTCCCTCCTCTCTCCCTGTTTTTCTTCTCAGTTTGATCTCTCTCCCTTTGGTTGTCTAACAGGAAACCATCGAGCCGCCACCTGGGATCTCTTAGTTCGAGCCGCCTTGGATCCATTCCCGGCCTCCCCCGGTGCCGACTCGTCCGGATCAGGCCGATTCGGCGAGGTCTGCTAGTCTGTCGTGGTCTAGGAGGAAGACATGAACGAGCCTGCGTACTAGTTCCATCCACTTGCAGATTGGTTCAGTTAGCATCGAGGTATGGCTCGTCTAGCTCAACCCAAAGTTTATATCACATTGGCTTTGTAGCCGAGCTGGTAATCAGCATTGGAGTTAACCACACGATCTGGGGTTCGAATCCGAGCCAAGCCTATTTTTGTTTTGTGTTATTTAGATTAGAGCCTCGCTGTGACGTTGTGATGTATATGAGGTATATATCCGCCTTGTACCAAAGCCTCAACACATCGCAGTGGTTGGACTATTTTTCCCTGGTCCACGAGGTTGTGGGATCAAATCCCATGAGTGCCTTTAATCTTTTGCTGGCTGTGATTTTTTTTCTCTCTTGCACACAGCTGTGCTGGACCGATTTCAGCCCTGGACCACTGCACTATGGTGCAATTCGGCCCATTATGTTTTTTTTAAAACGTCGTGTGATTTTTCCAATTCTCAGGGATTTTGTTAATTTCAGGAAAAGCTTTGTTTTTCAAACGAGCGTAGTTTCTAAACCGTGCATCGGATCGGAGTGATTTAAATTTGTAGCTTGACTAGAATTTTGCGTAGAGTAATAATTTCCAACTCTCATGCATAATTAGAACTATTCAGGATGTTGTTTGCATCAGTTTGCGTGTCGACATGTTGAAAACGATTTAGGTCGTAACTATTTGTCCGTAGCTCCGTTGGAGTTGTGCCATATATGTAAATGGACCAGCACGTCGCGTAGCATCACGTGAACCACTTTGTTTTGCTGTTTAACAAACTTAAAATGTGAATAGGACAAATCTGGACAGAATTAGAATTTAACACGTGGAGTCATTTCAGAGATGCTATATGTCGTTTCCGGCCTTATTTAAAATGCCTAGCTACGTAGATTAATTTGTGCTTCACCCCCTTGCCATGTTAACAACCTTTCAATATTGCCGAGTACCTAATCGGGATAGAATTAAATAACTAACGTGGAGTTTCGTCAATATGCAACTCGTTGCATATTGAACTTCACTTAATGTGTAGTGTTTGGTTGTTGTGTTTGTCATGCCTTGCATTAGACCGTTCATGCATCATATGTGTTGTGCATCGTGAGGTGTATATCGTGTGTTGATGCTTGTTTCCGTTTCCCTCCGTTTCGATAGAGTTCCGCAAGCGTGTCGAATGTGAGGACCGTTCGACTACATCGGTTCGTCTGCTTCACGGAGTCATTCTTCTTTCAAGCGGGATCTCAGGCAAGATGACCATTTCCCTAGATACCATTACTATCATTGCCATGCTAGTTTTATCGCTTCTATCGATTATGTCTCGTTGCCTACCACATGTTAAATATCAGCCTCCCAACAATGCCATGAAACCTTCAACCTGTTCAACCTAGCAAACCACTGATTGGCTATGTTACTGCTTGCTTAACCCTGTGTTAGCGTTGCTAGTTGCAGGTGCATTGCTTCCATGTGAAAACATGGGTCCCTTGTTATATCACCATATTAAATGCTATTTAATTTAATGCACCTATATACTTGGTAAAAGGTGGAAGGCTCAGCCTTTCTAGCCTGGTGTTTTGTTCCACCTTTGCCCCCTTAGTTTTCAGCTACCGGTGTTATGTTCCGTAAATGAGCGCTCCTAACACGATCGGGGTTGTTATGGGGACCCCCTTGATAATTCGTTTTAGATTAAAGCTGGTCTAGCAAGGCCCAACTTTGGTACTACATTTGCCTAATCACCTAATAAAATTGCATAGGGACTTTCCGGGCCACGAGGATAATTTAATCAACCCCCGGGCCAGTGCTCCTCATGAGTGTTGGTCCAAATTGTACAGACTGCGGGGCCACCACGGGGCAACTCGAGGTTTGGCACCTGTAGGCTTTTCCATCCGTCGTGTCCTGAGAACGAGATACGCGGCTTCTATCGGGTTCGTCGACACGTCGGGCGGCCTTGCTGGATTAGTTTTACCTTTGACGAAATATCTTGTGCATCGGGATTCCGGTAATGCTTTGGGTAATCCGAGGGTTGAGGTTTTCCACTAGGGAATCCAACGAGATCGCGAGCTTCGTGATTGAGGATTTCTATGCGGCTTGTGGTAATTTGTGATGGACTAGTTGGAGCACCCCTGCAGGGTTAAATCTTTCAGAAAGCCGTGCCCGCGGTTATGTGGCAACGTGGAAACTTTGTTTAACACTGGTTCTAGATAACTTGAAGTTAACTTAAATTAAAATACGCCAACTGTGTGCGTAACCGTGACTGTCTCTTTCGTGAGTTCCTTCTCCGATCGAGGACACGGTGGGGTTATGTCTAACGTAGGTAGGTGTTCAGGATCATTCATTTGATCATCAGTAGTCACGTCCGCTATGCGTAGATCTTCCCCCTCTTAATTTCTTGTACTCGTAAGTTTAGCCACCATATATATGCTTAGCCGCTGCTGCAACCTCATCACTTAACCATGCCTCACCCATTAAGCTTTGCTAGTCTTGATACCTTTGGAAATGAGATTGTTGAGTCCCTTGTGGCTCACAGATTACTACAACACCAGTTACAGGTACAGGTAAAGGTTACTTGACGCGAGCGCGTTGATTGTTCATTTGGAGTTGCTTCTTCTTCTTCTTATTCATCGATCTAGGATGGGTTCCAGGCCGGCAGCCTGGGATAGCAAGGATGGACGTCGTTCTTATTTTCCTCATTTGTTTTCGTCCGTAGTCGGACCCTGCTCTTACTCTTGATGTTTATGTAATGTACTGATGTGACTCTGATGTAGCTTGTGGCGAGTGTAAGCCAATTCTATATATATCTCATCTTTTCAGTACATGTACTTGTAACGATATCCATTCTTGCGACACGACGAGATGCGCTTCTATCCCTGACGAGGCATTCGTGCCAGATTAAGGATAGGGTCGCATCTTGGGCGTGACACGGGGCCCCGTTCGGGCGATCAGGGCCGGGGCGGTCGCCACGGTCGGGTTGAGGGCGAGAGCCGGCACCCGTGGAGGATCCACCGCCAGGGAGAGAGAACGCGGAGGTGCTCTCGTCGGCCGCCCATTGCTCCATGGACTCCTCGGCCAGAACAACCCGCGAGAGGACGGTGTCGAACGGCAGAGAGGACGCCTGATCACCGAGAACGACGCGAATCGTGTCGAGACGTTGGTCGAGCCCATGGAGGAACTGGGTGGTGAGTTCAACCTCGGTGACGGCGTGGTCGATGTCGGCGAGGCCGTCGTTGAGGAGCTTCATGCGGCGGGCATACTCCGTGACGGAGAGATCGCCTTGTTTGAGGTTGCGGTACTGGCGATTGAGAAGCATTAAGCGGGTTGCGCGATTGGCGAGGAAGAAATCGGTGATCTTCTTCCAGAGGGTGTAGGTGGTGGTGGCACCGACGACGTGATCGACAAGGGGATCGGCGAGGGTGGCATAGATCCATAGAGCCACATGGGAGTCGAACTCGAGGAGGTGGGGGTTGGCGTTGGGTGGGAGAGGTTGCTCAAGGAGGAAGGAAACCCCGTATCGGAGAAGCACCATGAGGAAGAAAGATTTCCATTTGTGGTAGTTGTGGGCGGCGGGATCAAGAACGAACTTGATGTGGTTCGTGATGTGATCACTGAAGATGGGGTGGCGAGAGGTGGACGCCAGCGAGACGAGTGGTGTTGTCGAGGTGGAAGAGAAGGAGCCCACACCGAACGCGCTGTTCGAGACAGAGGACGGTGATGCGGCGGCGGTGAGGGCGTCGGAGGAGGAGGAAGAGCCGGCCATGGTTAGCCTGGAGAAGTTGATACCAAGTTTGAAGACTTAATTGTATTCCCTTGTGTTGATTTGTTACAAAGTACAAGTATATATGCACTAGGAGTGCCCACTACTAGCCCTAGAAAAGAGGCACGCGGGCATGGGATCCTAAAAAAGTGGATCAGCCTAGACTAAATATGGACAATGTTACAACATATGTGTGTACAACGTGTCTAACAGCACGTCCTCTCTGTCCATGGTCAATTGTGGCGTGCACTGCACGAGAGGTCAATTGTGGCGTGCACTGCACGAGAGAAGATGCCAAGCCAAGCTTAGATAAAATGTTTGTTATTTTTCTCTCCCGGAGGGAAAAAGGGCAAGACCAAAGATGAATAAGGATGGTAATGGGTACCCATCACTCATGTATCCTGTGTGTAAAAATCCTATTAGGATAAGGATATATGATAAAAATATATATTCATGGATATATAAATAAGAAAATCTGAAACTCGTTGGATAGAGCGGGTATGGGTACAGGATCATATAACCCATATCCATATACCCATGTACTCATATAAAATCTATGTAAACTTAAAATTATCTCTACAATCTACACGACGTTAATAATTGATGAATTGATAGTGTATGTCTATGTGTTGTTGTTTATGACTATATGATGTTGTTTTGGAAGAGGTGGCCGCCAGCGAGACGAGTGGGGTTGTCGATATGATACTATGTAGTTTATAATTATAAATTATTTGAATTGATGTTTTGCAAATATGGTAATTTTACTAGCGCATATCCGTTTATCCTGTCGGATAACGGGTATGGAAAAAAATCATATCTCATGATGGTATAGATAAGGATGATGAGTAATATCAGACGGGACGGGTAAGGATACGGGAGATTTCATCTCGTACCCATATCCTGTGGATGCATCCCTAGAGACGAATATCTATGGTACTAGTGTTTTTCTTTTACGGGCAGGAGTATAAATATTTTTAACCAGAAAGTAGGAGTATATTACTCTACACAAAAAGAAAGTAGTGGGAGTAGTACTTTTTTACAGGTATAAAAAGGGCAGATAGGTAAAGCCAATGTTACCTCGGAAGCATCACAAGTCCGTGCCGACAAGTCTGCATCATCACATCTTTCTTTTTGTGTTTTTGTTTGTACAAATCTGCAGGACCAACAATGTGTGTGTGTGCGCGCGCGCTTCGGACGACGCGCGCACGTTTCGGCCCAGAGCATCTCCGCCCCGTCAAGGCACCTCGCGCATAAACAATCTGTTTTTCTCAAAGATCGTGGATTAATTTAGTGTTATTAAGAGCAACTCTAGCAGATCTCGTCCCGACTCGGAAAATAATCATCAAAATGCGGGTCCGAGCCGGAAAACCAGTCCGATCAGACTCCGCATCCCGCCCGGCCCGCAAATATTATTCCGGGGCACGACAAAATCTCGACCCCAACCCGTGTATTCGCGGGTTTCCGCCTCGCCGCTGCGGTGCCCCGCATATGAGCGAAAGCGGTTGGTGGAGGAACATTTCAGCCCGCGCTTGTCCTCACCAAAGCATATTCCGCAAATATGCTCTTTTACGGGTCCGTTATGCGGGGTCTGCATTCGCGTTCGTGCGCGCCGGCCCGCATTGACGTTTTTACACGAACTATAAACACGTTTTGCGGGCCGGACGAATGCGGGTCTGCTAGAGTTGCTCTAAATGATGGTTAGTTGCCACATCACATACGCTATACGTAGTGCTACTACCTCCGTCACGGTTTAGAAGACACAGTTAAATTTACGTGCATTTCCATAATAAACAAGGTCGCATTGTATTACTTCTATCTTCTAATTAGTACTCCTTTGTACAATTTTTATATGAATGCGTAGTGTGAATGCTATTTTTTAACTCATTTCACAGCCAATCGATAACCACCTAGGTTCTAGAAAATTTCCATGCACATCTTCTAAACCGTGACGGATGGGAGTATTAATTTAGAGTATGTACTACGGTTAACTCAAGAATAATAATAGTAGTATTGTGTTATGTCCATCACAAGGGAGTTGGTATCCGGCGTTCATCGATTTACTTTCGTCTCTTCTTCTACCTTGTGTGGATTTTTTTCGTCTCTACCTCCACCTCCACGTAACGATTCGCTCGATCGCACCCATACTTGGCCAACGGGCCGGCCCGGCTCGGCCCGGCCCGACCCGCCATAGTCGTACCAGGCACGGCACGGCCCGGCTGGGCCCAATTAATACATGGGCCGTGCCGTGCCGGCCCGCGTGTCGGCCTCCCAGGCCCAAGCACGGCATGACATGTATACGGGCCGGCCCAAGGCACGCTAAAGGCACGGCGGCCCGAGGTACGGCTCGCGGCACCTTTTTTTTTACAGATTCGAAAAAAAATCTAAAAAATTTCAATTTTTAAAAAAGTATATATACTTTTTGACACAGTCTTATATGGGATAAATCTAGAGTTTTATTAGCGCCTGCCTCATTAAAACCTTCCATCCCAAAAAAGTAAAAGAGTACAAGCCATTCTCTAGAAAATTAAAAATAGAAAAAGAAGAAAAGATAGAGAAAGGGGAAAAATAAAAATACTACATTACATGACATGCTATGGATTTTATAGAAATCCTTCAACCTTGCCCTGCATTGCCTGCACCTGCACCTGGAGCCGCCGCGTTGGCCGCGTCCGCATTCGCCCTCTCGTGTGACGTTACGTGCCTACGCAGGTGGCCGGTTCCTGAATTTTCCTTGACGAGCATCTTCTTACCGCATTGTTTGCACTTTGCATAAATTTGGGGGATACCATCCTCATTTATAGCTCTTTCTTCATCGTAGAATATAGGATTCCAAATTATGAGCCGACGCCTCCCTTGATTTGCCATGTTTGTGTGTGTAGAATCTAGAATGAGATGGAGTTAGAAACGAGATGAAGTTAAAAATGAGAAACTTGGCATCCCTTTTTATAGCCAAAAAATAGGCACGATAGGGCACGATAGGCAATTTGGCATGTGCGATAAATCTTGAGCTTTATTAGTGGCTGCCTCATTAAAACCTTTCATCCCTGGGAAGTAAAAGAGTACAAAGCCACGCTCTTGAATTACAAAAGGGAAACAAAATTACAAAAAGATAAGAAAATTACAAAAGAAGTAGAAAAGGAGTACACTACACCAACTAATCTATCGATAGGTCCGATGCTGAGTCATCGTCGAAGCATATGTCTTCAAACATGCCTATTAGTTCCATGTTTTCTGCAGTGTGTTGGGCTCTCCTTCTTGATAGCTCCCCATCTTTCAAGGAAATCAGTGTTCTCACCATATCAGGGGTGAGACTAATTCTTCTATCCTCAATTATTCTTCCAGCCCGTGCTGAAAGCAGACTCTGATGACACCGTAGAGACGGGTACCGATAACACATCACGTGCTAATATGGAAAGCACCGGAAATGTACGTTTGTGTTCTTGCCACCACTGCAGTATGTTGAACTCTTCCTCACTATCTAAATTGAACATGACTTTGTCACTGTTGAGGTACTTCGATAACTCCCCGACAGCTTGAATCGAAGATGCTGAAGTAGAGTTCCATCTAAGAGGCATGTCTGAATTATACTTATGAGGAGTTGCACCTATGGCAATACAATATCTTCTATAGTTTGCAATTCGTTGAGTTGAATGCGAAAGATAAGATATTGCATTGCGTATGCATTCAACGTATGGTTCACATATATCTAAAGCACCTTTAGCAATAAGATTAATGATATGGCAAGCACAACATTGATGCATTAAAAAAGATGCAGCATATGTGGAGAATATAGGAGTCAGAGTGTTCATTGCATTCGTGTTTGCTGAAGCATTATCCAAAGTTATTGCGAAAATTTTGTCGGCAAGAGCAAAATCATTCACAACTTTTAGTATAGCTTCAACAATGTTTGGACCACTATGTGATACATCTATTAGTTCAAATCCTATGACTCTTTTTTGTAGCTGCCAATGTTCGTTAACATAATGTGTTACCATACTAATATAGTCTTGCTTTGCACGACCAGTCCATACATCAGATGTTAACGACACTGAAAAAGTGCACGTAGAAAATTCTTCTTTTATTTTATCTTTACCAGTCTGGTAAAGCTTTTTAAGATCCCTACTTGTAGTTTGTCTAGAAACTGGTCTATAATTAGGATTATGACAAGATTGAATACATTCTACGAAACCGTCAGATTCACCAATGCCAAGTGGTAAATCATTAGAAGCAATAAAACGACAGAGACCTTCTTGCGCTCGTTGAGGATCGTAAACGAAATTGCTTACCGTACCGTCGGTGTTGAACTTGAGATGAGTTTGCACGATCGAGCTCGACGCGCTCGATGCATCCGCCTTCTTGTGGGAAGCCAAATGCCTCTACAGGTGTTCGGTTCCTCCCTTGGCATCTCCGGTTAGCTCCTTCTGACACCTTTTGCACCGTGCCGCCACCTTCCGCCCACCGCCCACCATGGATATTTCTTCATCGAAAAATTCCCACACCTCGGAGGTTCTACGACGAGTTCTTCTCACACCCATGCTGGTGGAGGAACCCATCCCACTACTAGAATTGCCTTGACCATCGGCTTGGTAATCGGGAAGGGCCTCGAGAGAGGGATGATCGGTATAGGGTGGTTGCATGAGTGGAGGCATGGGTGGTGGAGGCATGGTAATATCAAATTCATCAAGACCAAAATCGGCTATTGTGAAGTTGGTATTGTTTTGCAAATTGTGGCTGTCCATGTTTGAGTGTGTGAAATATGTGAGCTTGGCATCCCTATTTATAGGGAAAAATTCAATTTTTGGACTAATTTGACCCACCAACGATCACATATTCGAAAATATGAATTATGTATAAAAAAACCTCCTAATCCCTCTTAAGCCATCCCTAATCCCTCCCAACGGCACCCACCCAACACCCACCCAGCCAGCTGGCGCCTCGGTCGTGCCCCGCCTGGTGCACAACGCCGCAACAGTCGGCCGCTCTGGGGCCCCCGCGCCAGACGCTCCCCCCGTCCCGCGCCAGACGCCACGCCACCACGCGCCCACGCCCCGCGCCAGAGACGCTCCCCCGTCGCCCGATGCAAGCGTGCTGCCGTGTCGTGCCGTGCCCAGCAGGCCGTGCCATGCCGCGGGCCGGGCCACGTTGAACGTGCCATGCCGGCACGCGGGCTTAGGGTGGCGGCCCGGGCACGGCCCATGGCGTGCTCGTGCGTGGCCCGGGCACGATTAGCCCGTGCCGAGCCGGGCCCGAGTCGTGCCTGGCCCGCCAGGCACGGCCCGTTTGGCCAGATTTGATCGCACCTACCGACGCCCCTTAGGAAAACCCCCAAGGTCGACCATGTAGAGAGGACCGACCCCCTCACACAAAAAACAGACGAACCGGAAGCGAGCCCGCCTCACATGAACCAGGAGCGAACGAGGCAGACCCCGATCTATTCGCTACGACGACGGGAACCTAGCCCGAGCCGCCACCGCGGGTCCTTTCGCCTCCATCAATCGCACAACGACGGAAACCACTTGCTAGCCGCCATCGGGGATCTCTTTGACGGCGCCGAGGGGCTAGAGGAGCCGCCATCACGGATCCCTTTGACGTTGTCGAGGTGCTAGAGGAGCCGCCATCGAGGATCCGTTGACATCGCTGAGGGAGGAGCGGCCATCGAGGTACAAGGGGGAGCCGCCATCAAGGACGGCCCAACCTGATCGAAGAACGGGGAGCCTCCCCTCGGTTTGTTTCCTGCGTCAAGGGCCTCCGCATGACCCTTGGATCGAGGACCCCTCGCTACGATGACTGGAATCACGCCCCAAACGCCATCACGGATCCGTTCGCCACCGTCGATCTATTTGCTATGTCAACAGAAACCAGGCCCTAGCCACCATCACCGAGGAGTCGGCATCGAGGTCCTGGAGGAGGGGCCACCGCCTTCGTTGCGGACCTCCAGGACACTGTCGGGGCACCGCTGCTAAGGTCGGTCGCCGCCGCCATCGAGGTCTCCGTTAGATCCATGATTTTTCTCCTCTCCTTCCCCAAATCGTCATGGATCTCACGTTGCTCGTGCCCCTCCTCTTCCTTCCTGAGCCCTAATGGATCTTGTGTTGTTAGAGCCTCTACTCTCCCTTCCCTGGCCGTCATGGATCTCGCTAGCTGCCATCAGAGTAAGCCCCACACCCCCTAGCTTGACGGGTTTGCCAGACAACTGGTTGAGGTACTCGCTAATACGTCTCCGTCGTATCTACTTTTCCGAACTCTTTTGCCCGTGTTTTGGACTCTAATTTGCATGATTTGAATGGAACTAACCCGGACTGACGCTGTTTTCAGCAGAATTGCCATGGTGTTGTTTTTGCGCAGAAATAAAACTTCTCGGAATGACCTGGAAATCTATGAGGATTTTTTGTGGAATATATAAAAAATACTGGCGCAAGATTCAACTGGAGGGACGGAGCCAGGAGCTCACAAGCCCACCAGGCCCGCCCCCCTGGCCAGGCCTATCAGGCTTGTGAGCCCCTCGGAGCTTCGCCGCCCCCAATTCCAGCTCTATATATGAAAAAAAATCAAGGAGAAGAGTTCATCGCGTTTTACAATACGGAGACGCCGCCACCTCCCGTTCTTCCTCTGGAGGGAAGATCTGGAGTCCGCTCTGGGCTCCAGAGAGGGCAGATCGTCGTCATCGCAATCATCAACCTTCATTCATCGCCAATTCCATGATGCTCTTCATCGTTCGTGAGTAATCTCATCGTAGGCTTGCTGGACGGTGATGGGTTGGATGAGATCTATCATGTAATCGAGTTAGTTTTGACGGGGATTGATCCCTAATATCCACTATGTTCTGAGATTGATGTTGCTACTACTTTGCCATGCTTAATGCTTGTCACTAGGGCCCGAGTGCCATGATTTCAGATCTGAACCTATTATGTTGTCGCCAATATATGTGTGTTTTAGATCCTATCTTGCAATTTGTAGTCACCTACTATGTGTTATGACCCGGCAACCCCGGAGTGACAATAGCCGGAACCACTCCCGGAGATGACCATAGTATGAGGAGTTCATGTATTCACCAAGTGTTAATGCGTTGGTCCGGTTCTTTATTAAAAGGAGAACCTTAATATCCCGTAATTTCCATTAGGACACCGCTGCCACGAGAGGGATGGACAATAGATGTCATGCAAGTTCTTTTCCCTAATGACATATGACTACATACGGAATACATGCCTACATTAGATTGACGAACTGAAGCTAGTTACATATCTCTCCGTGTTATAACTGTTGCATGATGAATAGCATCCGGCGTAATCATCCATCACCGATCCAATGCCTACGAGTTTTTTCTACTGGTCCTTGCTACGTTACTTTGCCGCTACTGCTGTCACTGCTGCTGTTGTTACTCTGTTGCTACTGCTGTTACTGGTTACCGTTGCTACTGCTGCTATCATACTACTTTGCTACGGATACTTTGCTGCAGATACTAAATCTTTCAGGTGCGGTTGAATTGACAACTCAGCTGCTAATACTTGAGAATATTCTTTCGCTTCTCCCTGAGTCGAATCAATAAATTTGGGTTGAATACTCTACCCTCGAAAACTGTTGCGATCCCCTATACTTGTGGGTTATCACTCGCTGATGTATCGCTTTATTTGGACTCTTGCAGTGATGTGTTAGAATTTGTTCATCATAACAAGGGTCTCCGCCATCGACGTCGGCGTCGTTGTCGTCTACGGCTCCGTCAGGCTCGGCATCCTCAAGGTAACACTCTGAATCCCCCTCCCCCGTTGACTTCCCCTATGGTACTGGTACCTCCCTATTGATGCAAATTTGGTTGCGTCATTGTGTTGGATGTTGCTCCCGTGGTTCTAGGATAAAGGGCCTCTCATTCTAGGGTTGGCGCGATTTTGGACTGCACTCTTTTGTGAATCTGATACCAACCGACGATTGGAGATGAGACTGAGAATGTTGGTCGATAGCTGATTTTCTATTACTGCGGCTTAGTTCTCCTGGTTTGGTCATATCAAGAGCCCTCCTTCACGCCTGAGGGGCCCCTTCACTCGAGCTCCATCGGGTGGGTGTGGCTTCTTCGGATCTTGCCCAACTTCGGAGCTCTCATCAATGCTTGCTGCTCGCTCAAACCTTCATGTTACCTTGAATTCTGCTGCCGCACTGGAAGGTGTGGATTTATTTTTATGATTATATGTAGAGTTTATTTTCGTATAGATTTGATACTTTTTTCTGTCCACTTGAAGGTGCTTGATGTAGGTGTTTGAATTTTGATGCCGCAGTGCAAGGAGTGGATTTATTTTTATGACTATATATATAGAGTTTATTTTTGTATAGATTTGATACTTTTTTCTGTCCATTTAACTCAGTCTGTAGCAGCAACCTTTTATGTCATTTCATCACCAACCAATGTCATAATTTATCATGCATGCAAATGATCTTTTGACTGTAGTTTGGAGAAATCAACATGAATTTTATGAGACCGATAATTCTCCTCGCTTCCTTTGCTTAGTTTAATCGATTTTTACAGCGACATGGGAGACCATCCATTCATAGTATTGGTGATGGTATGCATTTTCCTTGACCACTTTTCAATATGTTGAATCATATGTAGGATAGTTTCCAGTTTCCACACATATCTATGAACTTATCTCACAGCTATATTTTAGGAGAGGCTACAGATGGTTATATCTTTTTGTCCAGCACATTAGCCCGGCCCTGGGGCAGGGCGAACGGGGCGGCTGCCCCGGGCCCCCGAATGCTAGGGCCCCCCGCTAGATGTGTATATACACAAGAGAGGACCCGACAAGCAGCTATGCAGCTATGTACTCCGCACTCGTAACCTCCGGAGGCGGTGCCGTGAGAGGAGAGTGAGGGCGCATAAAAATGAACTGGACTAAGGCTCCCTACTCACATGGGCCATAAGCCTTGATCACGTGATATTTTAACTGGGAAGACTTGGTGGGCCAGATTTGAAGCACAATGCTAGAGCTACTAAGAAAATAAAAATAACACAACACCGGTATTGTTTCCATCAAGAAAAATACTATGGTACAATTCTCTTAACAAACGCTATGGTGTGATTAAAAAAACAGTAAGTACAAGAGTCCTTTCTAAGTTAACACAGTATAGTCGCTGACGCTCATATATATCCACGCATATACTCATCTCTATCAACACACATATGCATACCCTACGTCTATGAACACCTCCGAGAGACTAAGTTAGTTCGTCCTCTCCCATTGCTCTAAATTTAGCTAATAATACTGGAATCTAGCCCAAATTAGTAACTCACTGTGCAAGCAAATCAGCTGATGCACAACACAACACACCATACTAACATGGCCCTCTGTGATGCTTCACTTGATCTCGATCAGGTGTGTCATCTCTTGTGTAATAGTTCGGTTTCAGATTTGGTTCTTAAAGGTGGGTGACACATGTTGGTAAATTTTTCCCACCTGCCACTTTGAATATAGGAGTGTTAGCCGAAAGTTTTAATGTGTATAAATTATTTAACATATATTACTTTCGTCTACACTATAAATGGTTATTGGAATCATTTTATATCTACATATTTTTTTTCATGCATAAATCAAGGGCTTCGGGTTCTAATTTTGCCTCGGGCCCCCGAAATCTCAGGGCCGGCCCTGCACATTATGCAATCTTCTTCCATTTGGATGGCCTGATTGATGAATGATGTAGGGATGTACAAAGTGACCAATAACAACTTGGATGGAATGTATGCGAGAGGGGTGAATGGTGTTTGTTGAAAAGAGAGAGGAAGATGCTTATGTTTGTTGTTTCATGGAATATTGCACACGATATGCACATTCATGGTAAAAAAGCTCGAGCAATATCTATATTTATTTGTTGATCCGTGATAACGCACGGACACTCTACTAGTATGGTTAGGAGTGAAGTAGAAAGCTAGCAGGGTTTGAAGATCAGTTGCAGCGTAGTGCATGCGAGTAGTATCGTATATGAGCCATTGATATGCCTCGATTGCTAATCCTGCTCACCGATTAGTCTATGAGAGTGGCCTGGCCGTTTGATTAGCCCAGTGAATAAGGCCTAATGGGCCAGTCTTGGTGGCTAGTGTTAACAATAACATGGAAAGGGAGTGAATGGCATGTGATAATTATTGGAAATAGTTAGGCTCGTGCATTAGCAGTACCATTTACATCGTTGAAAAGTTTAAAATAAATTTATGAAAATACGAGCACAGATAACCTAACCATCTGAGCTACTCCTTAGTTCGCTTGGCTCGTGTACCGGCACCACCAGTTACCATTTTCATCATGCAAATGTTGGACTGTATCCTGCTAGAGGTAGACGTCGCCCTGTGTTTGCTCTAGAAGGTCCATTGAAGATGCTGTATTGGTGGGTGATCGGAGTGAGCGATTGATGGAGGATGAATGCATGTATGTACTTCAATGTATAAATGGAGTAGGATGTAGCCGTGGACCGGCCCATGGCACCCCTCGACATCAACGGGCACGCATGCCTGCCCATGTGTGGCTTGGAGCAGCATGTGCCGTGTGATCCAGCATGCTGCACTAGCCTGTAATAGTGAATTGGTAATAGTAAGCAGGCAGCCTTGGCAACAGTGACATGAATAAAATAAACTGCTACGCATCGTTGAATTTGTTTTTGGCGTATTCGTCTAGATGTTGTTTTGCATACTGCAATTGTTATGTGCAAGTAGGAACCGAGTGGCGCGTGACGAGGTGGCAGGGGAGGGATGGTGGCCTGGAATCTGCCGAGTGTGATGGATCAACTGAAATATGATAATGGTAATACTGTACTCCGTGGAGTAGCAAAGCTTGACAGAAAGTTGATCGCTGGCCTGACTGATGCGCAAGCACATGGCTTAATTGCCTGACACACACTGGGCACACTATCAGCCAAAGCTCCATGCATGCATCCATGTCACACGCCGGCCAGTGTGTGATTAAAGTGTCGGTACTCGGTACGGGTCTCGGGCGGCCGTGGAGCACGACCCCGAGGATCCGAACCATGCGTGTTTATTTACGGCTACCGTAACAGGAATGACCAAGGCCCATTAGAGCAATCTAAAGAACCATTATTTTGTCCTTTTTTTCGTTTGTGTCAGCGGATACAAATATTCGTTTTGACGTTTGGATCCACGGCATTCGTCCAACGCTGACCCAATTCATTTTACCTGCGTGTAAGCATCTTTAAAAATAATCAAGAAATATAATTAAATATTAAAAGTCGATCATGAAGATACGCGAGATGACACGCGTTCCATCACATTAATTAAATATTAAAAAAAACTAAATTAGGAGGCAGCCCTAGGCGGCGGCGGCATCATCGTCGGGGCCGGTGAGGTCGACCAGCGTAGGCACAGAACCGGCTCATAGGAACGCCGTGTGCTAGAGCGCAGCTGCCTGCGCCTCCGTTGTCTGTCCCGTCGGCGCGGTCTGTGCTGGTGGCGGTGACACCGCAGCAGCACGGGTGCGCTCCTCCTCCTCCATCTCCCGCCATTCCTCCTCCGCCTCCTTCTCCAGTTCCATCAGCCGACGACCTTCGACGTGCTGTCTTTCACTGCAGGAGGTAGGCTTGCTCCTGCTTCGATGTCGCGCCCAGACAGATGGGCGGCACACTGACCCACTCGCGGACGCAGCCGGTCCACTGATAGACCTCTCGTGGTTCCGTGGACTCGGTCTTCGACGGAGGTGGCACGACGCAGTCGTCGGCAACCAACAGTGCGATGGCCTCTGCGATTCGGTGCTGGTACGCCCCTCCTCCTCGTCGGCCTTGCACCGCTCTTCCTCCTCGCTCTCGCGGAGAACAGCTGCCAGCGCCGCCTGATAGGCGGCCTCAGTCTCCCGGTCCTCCTCACTGATGACACGCGGGGGCGGCGGAGGGCCTCCTGGCTGCTCGTCGCGCACGCCACGCCGTCGCTGCTCCTCATGCTCGACCGCGAACCAGAGCTCCCAGTGGATGGAGTCGGCCATGTAGGCAGGGTTGAGCCGCTGCTCCGGCATGAGGAGACACCAACGGCCGCTCACCTCCTCCGCGTGCAACCGTGCCGGCCGCGGCACGGCCGGCACCGGGATCTTCTCCGGATCTAGGTGCCAGTGGTGCGGGAAGGTGACGTCCGGGTAAGGCAGCGGCACGCAGTGCTTCCAGTGCCATCGTGCTTGGTGCACTGAGACGCTGACGTGCTGGCGAGGCCGACGGGAAGACGCCCACACGGAGATGGCGCGGGGGTAGAAGGGCCCCTTGCCCTTGTTTTGGAAGGAACCGCCCATGTCACGCGGCTAGGGTTTGGTCGTCGACGAGGTGGCAAGATGAGACGGATGGGTTCTGAAAGCAGATGAGGTGGAATCCACTGCACAGGCGGATTAAAAAAAGTCGACTGCGGTCGCTGACACGTGGGCCCGAGGAGGACGGCTGTCATAAATAATATTGATCGTAGATGGTTAGGACGGACACCGAAAGAACGCGTGGCGCGTCTTGACAATGAAACCACGCGTTGGGCCATCTGTTTTGTGTGCGCGGCCTCAAATATATGAGGACCAACGAAATGAATCGTGAGTTGCTCTAGTTGGCCGTCCCTCCGTGCGGTGCACGGCCCGAGCCACACAGGGGCCATGTTTGTGTAGCAGTCGCCATCGACCCAGCAGGTTCGTTCCTTCATTGGCCAAGAGGTCAGTTCCAACACGGAAATGGTGGGTGCTTGCTGCACTACTAATCCTGCTGCTTAATTGCCATCATTCTGTCTTAATCAGGCGCTTGTTCAATTTCCTATATAGAGAGATATACTGCAAGAAGAAAACAAACTCTTCTTCTCTCCACAACTAGAGAGAGCCTTTCGCAGATGTTTTCAACAAACTTGCCACAAATTTAATTAAAGCATGGCAAGATGCACCAAGAACCCTCGACCGCAATGAATACCACATGCACATTTTTGGGATCGACAGACACGGCCATCCACACCACACACGTACGTCGAGTGGCCGGTCGCTGCCGGACGGATGGATGGAAGCGAATCAGATCACATCAGATCAGATGAGATCGGTGTGGTGCGTAGCGTACTGCCAACGAACGATGACGATGGAACGAAACGATCGTTCCGTCCGTGTGTGGCGTATGTATGTGTAGATGGAGAAATTGGCCGAAAGAATTTGTCTGTCTTGGTCGCACTCCCGCATCGTGTCGCCGTCGCCGGTACAGTGACCCTTAATGGCGACGGCCGGGCTTGTTCCGGCGCGACGTACTTCTCGTACGTCGTCTCAACGTCGCCGGCGTACTGCCTTCTCTTCTACCGTCGGCGCAATCGATGGCGCGAATGCGATTGGTTTCACTCTACCGGTGTAATAACTGGTTGACGGGCCAGCATGTCTGCGTCCACATGTTTTGACTTGTCTGCCATGCAAGCCCAGTCTGAAGGGAGAAAGTTCAAACAGATTTTACTAGGAGTAGAAGAAATTAGTGAAATCGTCCTTGGTATAACAGCACATTTTGACTGGATGTTGGGCCGAAATTGGTTCTTTCATCGGACGTTGCAACTCTTAGCTAGCATGCAAATGCATTAGAGGAATATTAAGTCATATACTCTGTGCGTGCACGTAATTGTTTACGTGGTGGTCAGGGAATACTCCTAGCATCGTTTGTCGACTGGTTTACTACGACATCACGTCATGCTCGTCCGGTTCGATCAAAGCGACGATAGGAACGTCTCCATTGTATGCTGCTAGTACCTGCGAAGCATGTCCAAAGTTTAAGTTCTTTCACTATGAGTGACATGCAATATTTTTTTCGTTAGTATTGAATAAAACAAATGGGTCTATGGAAAACTTTTCACCAATCACGTGTCTTGATTATCAGAATCCTTCAATGCAAAGAGCATATCTTTGTAACAAATCACGTGTTTTGGTTATCGTGAGAATCCTTGCCATATTTCTGTAATAAATCACGTGTATCTGCACGTGCAGGTAATTGTTTACATTATGTTTAGTGTATGCGTTCGTTTCTCGACTGATTTACAAGGGAATTTAAACTCTCACGCACGAGTATGTGCAACTACAACATCATGGCACACTCCTCCAGTGACGAACTGACGATGAGGGAAATGGTGGGACTCTGTTGTGTACTTTTATTAATTTTATAAATACATACAAATGCTAGAAAAGAAAGGTAACTATACAAAGCAAAAGTAATAAAAAGCTATAGAACGACCAGACTAATTAAGTACAACAAGTAACCAAACTAAGTCATTTGAAAGCCTTGACCCGAACTTCAAAACCACTTGGTCTTTCTTGTTAGTTATGCGTATTATTTTTTACGGGGGTGGTAGAGAATGTATAGTCGGACCTCCTCAAATAATCCCTCATACAGAAGAGAGAAAGAAAAAATGACACAACCAGATCCCTTATATCGTTTTTATATGTCCGGGTTGTCCCCGAACCCTCATATATATTTCAATATGGCGAAGATATGAGGGCTCGCGGACGTGCCCGAGCGCCTCGTCAGATCGTTACATAGGACGCGACCCCATCCTGCACCACTTTTTTATTTTTTTATTCATTTTTTCTCTCTCTTCTTCTCTGTCAACCATGTGCAAGTGACCGGACATATGAGAAAAAAATTAAGGAGTGTGGCTGCATGGACAGACAAATAGGTGACACGCCCGGTCACTGACCGGGTGCGTCCGCGAGCATTTGAGGGCCTGAATTTGCAAGTCATGGCTGAAGATGCTCCTAGCTCTCTATATATATGTTCCTCCTTGAATATTCTCATGCATGTACAAAATTCGGAAGAGTGCCCATGAAGACGATATTATTCCTTGTAGTCCAATTATCCTAGGAGGCCAATACGGTCATTTTCCACGCAAAAGGCACATTGGGGAGTTACTTGAGGTGAGCAATGTCCTCTTGAATATCCAAGTGATCGAGGGTCCAATTAGGACAAATATAATTCCACCATAAATGCAGAGATGGACATTGTTGGAACAAATTATCTCTTGTCTCCAAAGCTTGCTTATGACACATCACAACAATAGAGTCTTGGAGAGAGGACAAAAAATATCTGCAAAAGCGCTCTAGTATTTAATATGCTATTAGTCAAAAGTCGGAAAAAAATATTTATGCTTGAGTTGACAACTTGTTTTCTAAATCCATCTCATGACAGGAAGGACGTCAGAGGGAACTGATAACTATTTTTAGGACTTGTGTACCCTCTATTACTAGAGAGAACAAAATTCTACTAGAGTTCCTCCATTTCCTAAAATTGTACATAAACCTCTTCAGAAAGAGGTAAACGAAAATGTGTTGCTAAATCCTCCAAGTTTCACAAAGATGGATGAAAATATGTTGATTCTAGGAGTAAGACTGCAAATGAAGCCATCATTGCATTTGGGGCAATCCATTACAATTATCTAACCAAAAGTGCAGAGATATCCCATTGTAAAGAGTGCATTTAACATGTTATTTGTATGAGGCAATCCCTCCACCAGAAGGAGCAATTGTGCAAAGGCGTAGGAAGAATAACTTGTTGATAATATGCCTCCCGAACCAAATGAACACAAGGTATGTCCACATGGTTAAGAAATTTAGGCAACATTCTCATTAATAGACAAATATTCGGAATAGAGGGATTCAAAATGCCTAGCCCTCCTCTGTCTTTGGGTCTAAAAGGATATCCTAAACATGCAATGGGGGTTCTTCTTTTCCAGGTCCTTACCTCTCGAAAAATAGTGGCTCCTATATTTATCATTTTTCTCTATTATGCATTTGTACAGAAGTTAATAACTCATAATAAAAGTAGGCGATGATGAAAAACTGTATTGACCATGAGCAATCTACCACCATAACTAATGTACTAGCAACACAAACCGTCTCCTTTGGATCCTTTTAATGATGTACATGAAGTGCATCATTCTTGCAAAAAATGCATTAGGTGCTCTCGGGTGCCATGCACCCTATGTGAATAGTAAAACTGAAAAAAATACTAGGAAAAAATATAAGAATTCTAAAAATTTTGTGTATCAAACCTAGTTGTTCATTCTACTCAAGTACGAAGTTTCACGAAGAAATGACATCCATAGTATTCTTGGTGCAGGAAATATAGTCCAACTTGCGATTCATTCTAACCTTTTTTCTTTATACAGTCAAAAAAATTCTGTATTTTGCTGAGAATACCATGGATATCATTTCTCCACTAAACATCACACATGAGTAGAATGGTCGGACTAAGTTTGATACCCCAATTTTACATACATTTTGTTTGAATTTTCTAGCATTTATTTTTATAATTCATATAGGGTGCATAGCACCCCCCGAGCTCCCAATCCGCCTCCCTCATTCTTTGATTTCTAAAGCTGAGTGGCGTACTAAGGAAAGGGAATGGAAATATTCTAGCAATGCAACCTAATAGGTAGATAGTTGTTGAATATCCTCCTCAGTCAAATTGATGGGTGCCAAACTCAAGATAGTTGTTAGACATCAATAGTGGGGTAAGCGTAGGCATAGCTAATAGGTGGAGTAGGACAAAGTGTTCATATGATGGTGATGTGATGGGGAAGGTAGAAAGAAAGGAGTGAAACTAGCGAAGACACAACTATGTCATAGCAACATGAGTCAAGGAGCGGGGACGAAAAGAGGGTTTGGAAGAGATGAGAGCCATGGTAGAAATTTAGCGGATTGGAAACGCAGCAGAGTAAGCAAGTAACCAATGGCATAACCGAATGAGACAAGAGGCGGGGTGGGGGCGTGTCGGTGAAGATGGTGTGTGAGACGGTAGGAACCATGGCATAATTGTATGAGGGTAGTAAAAGTCAGTCACATGAGAATGTGATGATGACATGGTGGCTTCAGAGAAACCGATGTGCGGATGAATATGGAAAAATATTACACCTTGTATTCTTAATACTTGAGGATGGAGAATAACTTGTGTCACATAGATGAAGAGAGTTAAATGGAACATATTGTGATTAATGATTACATTGGTTTGTTGTTTTGTAACGACATATTTAGATTAACTATTCTAACTACTGATAATGCTAGAGCAGGTCCGGTGAAGGGAAGATTACTACTAGACTAATAAATTATTTCTTAAAAGAAGAAAACAATTAAACAGTTAAATTGCAACTCTTGAAGATTTAACTCACAAACCTATAAAAAGTAATCAAAATAATCATGTCAAAAAGGATATCAAAATAATATTTTGAATCAATAAAATTATGTACTTTGTATAAGTAGTATAAGGTTTTGGAAAGAAGACTCAAACACGGTGTAAAGAATGCTAGTGGAGAGGATGATGGACAGGGAAGAAAGGTGTGCATTTGTATTTTGACAAGGACACAATTGCTAAGGGAATGTGAACATTGCCATAATATAAACGACATGTTGTTAATTTGATGAATATTTTGAAATTCATAATTGTTTACTTACTATGCTTTCCAAGTGTTTTCCTGGCAATCCACGTGTCGCCAGTGTGTATGCATGGGCCGACGTGAGTGCATCTCCGCCCATAAACATTATTTTGTGTTCAAAGAACGGTGATTAAATTAGCATATCATGTTGTACTTCCTACATCTAATTAAGTTACAGGTCAGTGTCGTACATAGGCCTTTGATTTACATCACTCGCTAATCCTACTTACTCCATTACAGTAATTTTCTTTTTGAAACAAATGAAGGCACACAAAGCGTCTATCTTTCAGTGAGCTCAATAACGTCGTACGACATGAACTACAAAGCCCTAAAAATTGAAACTAGAGAGAAGAGAGACTACAGGGGCATTGCACATTTCTGTGAGCTGAAGCAAAGCAACCTATGTCAGGTTCAGAAACTGATCTAAGGGGGTGTTTGTTTACAGAGTCACATCTAAACCAAACAAGAGGAACTTTTAGGGACTAAAACTGGGTATTTGGCTTTAAAGAAAGAAGTCCCTAAGAAAGAGTCTTTTTTGAGATTTTTTTCAACAGTGTCCTTGCTTTTAGCATGTCATTTAATAACCTTTAGTCCCTGTTTAGTCCCTGAAACCAAACAGGTAGGAACTAGGGACTTTTTAGTTTGAATTAAAAAAAATATAGAACTTTTTAAACAAACAGGGCCTAAGAGTCTGGCAAGCAAGATTATGAGCTATTTCATTGATCTCTCTAGAGATAGTTGGTATAGCTTGGTTGGCTGATTTGTCAATTGAACACGCGCGTTGTGGGCAGAGCGGTCAATTTGTTGGTGCAGTCAATTATTACTTGATGTTGCAGTAGCATCCAATGGATGGGGGCACGGACCATCCCATGCGCCCGGCATGGACCAGTTGATGTGATCACAAGGGATCTCGTCGAATAGACTCGTAGTTACTATCAATTCTTTTGCAGATTATTCACAAAGCTATAATTTAAATCCATACATGATCGTTAATCAGTCATATGGATTCTAGGGAACTTATGCATATTTGGTGCAATCGTTGGGAGACGGTAACACGGGCTATCTTCAGTCGTTTTGAATGACGAGCTACTCATAGACTAGGTGTATAGACATCATAATTTATTTGTTTGTTTTCGCCTGATGTGGCAATTATTTTCTGCTTGTAAAGGGTTTTTATCTAAATTTTAATACGTACTGCACAACTAATTTTTTTATTTGATTGCTTGCTTAATAAATTGGTTGAATGCATCAATTGATGCAGAGGTCGGCGGACTGATTCTCCTTTTCAAAAAAAATACCACCGGTGCAGTTGCAATCAAATCCGTCGTTTTCTCTCGGATAATTACACCAGTTTAACCTCATACAACTTCGTGATTTATCTCTTGCCATATGATTGTGACGTGGCAGGTTCGTTCGCTCTAGCCATGATCACTCTGGTCCGTGAGACAAAGTGCTGCCGTACCTAGTGGCCGTATAAGCACAAGACACGTGGCACCGAACGCTGCCCAATTCCCGTGTCATGCTCCCTGGCTACCCAACTCTGACCGGCTAAATTTATTTTTCTTCTTCTGAAAGCTTTACACAGAGAGAGAGACACACACATGTATAGTGCTTGCCTTAAATCGGTCAGATAACTAAAACAACCTTTGCTAAGGGTTTTGGAAAGAAGACTCAAACACGGTGTAAAGAATGCTAGTGGCGAGGAAGGTGGGGGAGGGAAGAAAGCTGTGCATTAGTATTTTTAATGGAATACAATTGCTAAGAGAATGTGAACATTGCCATAATATAAACGCCATGTTGACAATTTGATAAATATTCAAAATTCAAAATTGTTTACTTTTCACTCCCTTCGTTTCTCAATACAAGTTCTTTAATGGTTCCATTAGGAAACTACATACATATTTGTATAGACCTACTTTAAAGTGTAAATTAACTCGTTTTGCTACATATGTAGTCATTTAGTAAAATCTATTAAAAGTCTTATATTTAGGAACGGAGGGAGTAAGTGTTTTCTTGGCATCGCCACTGTGTATGCATGGGCCGACGTGAGTGCATCTCCGCCCATAAACATGTTTTTTTGTAAAAAGAACGGTGATTAAATTAGCATGTCATGTTGTACTTCCTACATCTGATCAAGCAACAGGCCAGTGCCGTACATAGGCCTTTGATTTACATCACTCGCTAATCCTACTTACTTCATTACTGTAATTTTTTTTTGAAACAAATGCATCCACACAAAGCGTCAATCTTTCAGTCAGCTTAATAGCACCGTACGTACGGCATGAACTACACAGCCCTAAATATTGAAACTAGAGAGAAGAGAGACTACGGGGGCATGCCACATTTCTATGAGCTGAAGCAAAGCAACCTATGACAGGTTCAGAAACCGATCTAAGAGTCTGACAAGCAACATTATGAGCAATTTCATTGATCTCTCTACAGATTGTTGGTGTAGCTTGGTTGGCTGATTCGTTCATTGAACACGCGTTCTGAGGCAGTGCGGTCAATTTGTTGGTGCCTTGTGGCTTGCTGTCAATAATTACTTGATGTGGCAGTAGCACGGATGGGGGCATGGACCAGTTGATGTGATCGCGAGGGATCTCGTCGAGTAGCAGTACTACTACAGGTGCAATTGCAAGCAAACCCGTCGTTTTCTCTCGGATAGTTACACTAGTTTAACCTCATACAACCTCGTGATTTATCTCTTGCCATATGACTGTGACGTGACAGGCTCGCTCGTCCTAGCCTGATCACTCTGGTCCGTGAGACAAAGTGCTGCCGTACCGAGTGGCTATATAAGCACAAGGCAGGTGGCGCCGAACGCTGCCCAATTCCCTTGTCCTGCTCCCCGGCTACCCAACTCTGACCGGATAAATTTATTCTTCTTCTTTTGAAAGCTTTACACAAAGAGAGAGACAGAGATACACACATGTATAATGAGTATAGTGCTTGCCTCAAATCGGTCAGATAACTAAGAGCAAGTACAATAAGGTACAGTCAGCAGACTGTAAGGATTAAAATATTATATTTTTATTGAACTGGATGAGAGAGAAGAGGAGAGAGAAGGAAATCGGCTCTTCGTGAAGAGCTAGCTCTAGCACGTGCTCCTACATGATTTGTGAGAATGAAATGTGAGTCATATATGATAAAGGTAATAATTTTTTTATAGCTAACTATTGTAGAAGCTAGCTGTAAGATGTGCTATAAGATGACTTAGGCTGATCATAGTGGGGAGTATCATATAATAGTATCATGCATATGATACTATTATATGATACTACCTTCATAGTGCATAGTATCGTAAACCAGTATAGATGACCTTCTTTATTAACATGAATGACACATAGTAGCATATCATTTAACATGTTACGGTATCTATCTATGTTAATCTAACCTCGTCTCTCTTCTTTAATTATCTACCACATCATCATGTTTGCTAGTTTCAGGTACACGATACTATCTAATTTACTTTCACTATGGCCAGCCTTATATCCAGCAGTTTGCTATACTATTAACCATGTTCTAAGTCCCTGTTTCTTTAAAAAGTCCTAAGACTTTTTATAGTCCCAACTAAAAAGTCCCTAGTCCCTATCAGTTTTTTTCAGGGACTAAACAAGGACTATAGGTCATTAAATGGCATGCAAAAAGACAATGATACCCATATTAATGTACTAGAAGTTATTAAATGACATGCTAAAAGTACGGGCACTGCTGAAAAAAGTGTCAAGAAAGTTTTAAAAAATTCCTCCCATAGGGACTTCTTTCTTTAGTCTCAAATACCCCTTTTAGTCCCTAAAAGTTTTTCGTGTTTCTTTCACATGAAACTAAAAAAAGACTATTTTTAGTTCCTACAACAAAAAATCCGTGTAAGGAAACACCCCTAAGAGCAAGTACAATAGTAGAGCCGGTTGCGGGCTGTAAGCTCATGCCATGTCACCTATAGCTCATCTTATAGCTAACATGTATAATAGTTGATTAAAAAAGTGTACTACTTATTTATTATATGACCCACCTTTCATTCTCACAAAGTGTCTAGGAGCACGTGCTAGAGCTGGCTCTTAGCTAAGAGCCCGCTTACCTTCTCTCTCCTCTTCTCTCTCCTTCAACTAAGCAAAAATATACTACTTTATTCCTTATAGCCAGCTGACTCAGCTCTATTGTACTTGCTCTAATACGACCTTCTCGATCCTACCTTGGAATCCAACCAACTTGAGACCTGACAGGCTGAAGGACGTGTACTGGTAGAAATACGTGCGTTGAATCGATAACCTAGCTACTCATCTATGGTTAGCCATGCGAATACGGAATACCACGAAGAAAACGGAACCGCATTCGGCATTCAGTCCATCCATCAATCAATGTGTCGATTGATGGGGGGGCTTTGTTCCTCTTTTTCAAAAAAAAAAATAAATAAATCAATAAATGTGTCACGGGTGAGATGGATGTGGTAGCTAGCTAGCACCTCGGAGTCGATGGGGAGCTGTCGTCGACGTGCATCCACGCAGCTGCCGTCTCCGTTGAGCTGTGTACGCGTGGACACTCTCGTTTCATTCCTTCATCGCTCCCTGCTATAGCTAGCCGGTCCATTCATTCTTTGATGACGCACACGCACGCAGGTGCAACAAAAGAGACAACGGAATTCGTCGGTGGGTTGCGTTTAGGATCGACAACGAACTCGGTTGGCTCCTCTCCCTTTGGACCCGCATCCATCATTTATGATTCATTCTTCTGAAATCGTGAAGCAGCGTATCACAGTGCTGGACCGGAGACGGAGCAGACTATGCGGCTAGCCGCCGGTCAACCGTCGACGTGCAGACCACCAGGGCGCAGCGCAGCTCCTAAGGCAACAACACGAGACGCATGCAAGGACCTCGCTAAGCCGCCGGCCGGCGGGAGAGCATGCGCCGCATGTGGTTGTGGTTGTGGTTGTGGTTGTGAAGTGGGTGCGCATGAGGCATGTCTACGGCCCGTGCGCCGGGAACGAAGGAAATCGCGTCGCTAATAACTCGGGACCAAACCTACGGTGCCGGCCAGTTCGTCTCATTTCGCGGGCTGCTACTTTTTCTTTTCAACAGATTAATCCGGCGCATCCTTTTAACATTGGTGAAGTCGACACGTAGTACTCGTTCCGGTCCTAGATATTTGTCTTTTCAAAGATTCAACTACGGACTACTTACAAAGCAGAATGAATAAATCTACACTTTTAATTATGTCTATATACATGCGTATGTAGTCCGTAGTGAAATCCCTTAAAAAGACAAATATTTAGAAACGGAGGGAGTACTTCATAACCGACGAAAACGTTTGTTTGTTCGAGTGAAAGCACATCACCAAAAGACTGGAATAAATCAAGGTATATGTGACCACCCACGTCATGTGTATGACTTGACCACTGTTGGGTTGACATACCACTATCAATTTTTTCCCTCTGTAAAAATATTATCGTTCTAACCATCTAATCACACGTTGGTTCATTCATCTTACTAGTAGTCATGAATGCTGAGATGATCATACGCGCACCATGCCGTTAAGATCTCTCCGGTCTTCAGTTAAAAGAACGCGCTTCCAAACTCTTTATGTTGAGGAATTTCACAAGTACTGCTACGTACTCCCTCCGTCCTAAAATAAATGTCTTAATTTTATATTAGCTTCAGTATAAAATTGTATTAAGTTTGAGACACTTATTTTAGGACGGAGGGAGTACTAGGCTAGGTTGAGTCCGCCTCCACCGGACGGGGAGCTGTTATTCAATTACCTGCTCGCAGCCCTTGCTCTCGACGCGCGACCTTGGGCCGGCCGAGCTGTCTGGGGCGGCTCCATTTTCTCTTTTTTTTGTTTTTACTTTTTTGGTACCATAAAAAAGTTTGGGATTTCAAAAACATTTAATATTTCATCAAATAGTCACTAATCAAAAATAATTATTGACAAATTCCAGAAAATGTCATCAATTTGTGAAAATGATTTTTTATTTTGACTGAACATTTGGTTAATGTTGGAGATTTTTTTTAATATATTTTCAGGAATTTCTTTTGGATTTATGATCAAATTTATTGAATTTTTCTGGATCTTTCCGGATTTGATGAAAAATGTTTAAATTCAGTTAAAAATCAATTTTACGAATAAACTTTGAATCGGAGAGCATTTTTTGAATTCATTTGCAAAATAGTTTATAATATGATGAACTTTGTTTAATTTCTGTGTCAATTTGAATATGAATGAATTGTTTTTGAATTCAGGAACATTTTTCGAATTCAGTGAATATTTTTTTAATATGATGAATTGCTTTATTTCGGTGAACACATCTTGAATTTGATGAGTTGTTTTTAAATTGGTGAACATTTTTTAAATTTGATGAATAAGTTGAATATAATGAAATTTTTAATAAGTTTAATATATTTTTGTTTTCATGAATTTACTTTGGACGTTCAACAAAATATGAATTTTGAAAAACTTTTCACTTGTTTGAGAAAATTTAGAATTTAAAAAATTGTTCACCAATTTGGAAAATATTTTTCCAAATTGTGGACAAAGCTTGTGAATTTATAAAAAAAGAATACATTATTAATAAGATAAAATAAAGCAAATGAATAGCAAAAGAAATGAAAAAAAGAGATATAAAAAACCAAAAAAGAATAAGAGCGAAAACCTAAAGAAAAAACAAGAAAAAAAGCCGGTTTGGGAACCTTCCCAAAACCAGAATCAAGCAATATGAGTCGACCCAATACATTCACTTCGGGAAGTGGAGGGTCCGCACACGGTCGCTACGCAACGACCCGTGTGTCAAATAGGAATAGGATACACCAATCATACGCACCACTGGCGAAGCTGCTTGCCCAACCAGTTCGAACATGTAAGGGCTTGTTTGGGACTACTCCGTTCCTTTAAATTCAGCTCCGTTCTAGAAAATACAAGCAAAACGGGGTAGCTTCATGACATGCTGCTTCGTAAAAAAAACTAGAATGTGAGGCACAACTTCAGGTTTTTTGTGAAGCTTTTTAGGAGGCGCTTTAAAAAATCTAGAAGCTGAAGTTGGAAGAAAATTAACCACCACTGCTTCAGAATGAATTTGATGAAGCGAAACTGGTTTTGATGAAGTAGAATAGTCCCAAACATGCCCTAAGTCATGTAACGAGCACCCATCGTCGCCAGAGTTCTGCCTTGCCTCTAGGGCACATGCTTCTAGGTCGGGCCAATTTTTTCTCTGTGGTTTCTTACAGTTTTCACTGTTTGCAGTCGTTTTCTTCAGTTTTCTCTATTGTTTTTGGTTTTTCTTATTTTTTCAAACTTTGATTTCCCTTTTTCCTTTATTTTATTTTCCTAAATACTTGTATGTATATTTTGTGGCCACATTTTGCATATAGACTGGACGCGTTTTCTTATATAAGTTCAACAAGTTATTCAATACATGATGTTGTTTTCCGTACATGTTAAACCTTTTTAAAACACACAATGGAAAGTTTGTGGAATGAAACAAAATATTTTCATAAACTATTTTTGAAACATGTGGACAGTTCTTAAAAGGCACATAGATTTTTCTGAATAGTCTGAATCATTTTTTGGAAATAACTATTATTTGTTACATTTTTTAAATTGAAAAATTCCGAAGGAATATTTTTGAAACAGCTGAACATTTGTGAAATGTAATGTAGAGTTTTACTAATACTCCAAAACATTTTTTTGTAATTACAAGAACATTGTATATTGTATAGAATTTCAAAAATGTCACTTTTAAATTAAGCACGCGAATAATTTTGAAATGACATGAATAATTTTACAATGCAATCAACATATTATTTTTAAAATTGCAATAATTAAAACATTACACTGTGTTAAAATTCTCCAAGTTCATGGAAAGTATTTAAAGGAAAGTATTCCCTCCGATCCATATTACTTGTCACTTAAATCGACGTACGCACATCTGAGCAAAAAGTAATATAGATCGTAGGGAGTTTATTAAGTATCTTTTAATATATATTTAAAATATTTAAAAACAAAATAATACTGAGTAATATGAATATCAAGTTGGGCTGTCCTATTTAAGCCCACCTGGTAGTGGGGGCTAGTAGGGTGCCAATAACACAACCCAAGTGGGAGAGGGACACGACTACGTTGGCCATATTGGGACTATCATCTTATTTAACACAACGCAAGTGGGAGAGCGACACGACTATATTCGCGTGAGATGGTTCTGAGAAAGTTCTAACTCTAGTCTTGGTTATTCTTTATTCTATTCATTTCTCTACTATAGTTGAGAGGTTTTGTAATATTCTTTCACCTGCTTTTTCAGTTACCTTTTCCTTTTTGTCAGAAAGTTTTCCGAAGTTTCAGAGAACTTTTACAAAATGTGCATATTTTTTAGAAAATATTTTTCAATTTTTTTTCGAAAATCTAAAAATGTTAGTTTATAAAACTAAATTAATACTGATGTTTATTGAAAATTTCTATCTTTTCTTTAGAAAAAAACATTAATGTTTTTTAAATAATGTCCGCATTATTTTCTAAAACCAGTCTCATTAATTGTATATCATTAAATTTTTTAAGTGTTGTTCATGTATTTTCATTTTCCACAAATTTTAAAGTTATTTATGATTTTCAAAATATGGATGCAATTTATAAAAAATGTGTCTTTTTATATATAAATAAATAAACCAATCAGGAAACCATAACAAGTCATCATATTTTGTTTTGGAAAAGGAGCACCGAGTGCTGAACCCTGCAATGGGAGTCGACCCAACGTACGCTCATGTATGTCACCCCACTACATGACACAATAGGCGCATAAAATGGCTCCCCATCGTGGGCACCAGGCTAGTAGACTTTAACATCTTTGATGCCATTGGGCCAAACGAGATGGAGGTTGAGATTTCCCTCTCTTTCAAGTTCCTTGGCATGGTAATTATAGGTAGTTTGGCCCCCACTACACAACTTTTACCCTCTCGTTTAGGGTTTCCCTTACCTACGCTGTGGATCTCATTTGTCGGCGGGGGGATTTGTGATTCTCAGGAGATTGATCGAGCCGCCGTTGTCATTCACGGCAAGGGAAGCCTAGGCGACCTATCTAGGCGTGATGGCGGCGGAGACAGGATCATCATCGCGACCGAGATGGAAGGACGAGGAGGATCTTGAGGAGATGTTGAAGAACACGGAGCTACTAGATGAAGAATTGGATGATGTTGTTACTAGAAAGGAGAAGGCCCAACAATTCAGAGAGGAGGCCCGATGGTTGTCGGTAGCTAGGGTTAACATTTATCGACCCTTCAACTCATCGTCCTTCTTTGATACGATGAAGTTTGTGTGGCGCCTCGCACAAACGCCCAAGTTCAGAGAGACGGGGACGAACAGATTCATATTCCACATCGTTTGCTTGGAGGATTGGAAGAAAGTGGTCCATGGAGTCCCTTGGCTTTTCCGTAACTACGCGGTTGTCATAGAAGATTATGATGGGATGACTGATCGTGAGGACTATGCTCTTGACGACCTGTATGTATGGGCTCAAATCCACCAATTTCCTGTCCTGTACCGCTACCCCGAGGTGGTGGATGAAATAGCTCGCTGAATTGGGAAGGTTAGAGAGGTTCAGCTTCGGCGTAATCTCTTCTATGAAGGGGACTACGTCAGAGTCAGGGTTAGAATCCTTACTGCCAAGCCATTCACAAGATTTGCATCTCTCAGAGTTGAAGGAGAGGGTATAAAGATGTTAATTGTTAAATATGAGAAAATTCCTTTCTTCTGCATGATATGTGGAATCATGGGACATGGTTTTGAGGAATGTGGCAACGGAATTTGGAAAGAGACTGATAAGAAGTGGGGGAAGCTGGATGATTGCCAAGTGCAGAGAGGTTCCCTACTCACAGCTAATGCCGGAAGATCTTTCTTCCGGTAGGGGCACGATGGTGGGGGAGCAATACGCAGAGGCCGATCCACGACCAATGGAGGAGGGGACCCAGCTAGAAGCACACACCATGATATGCATGGAGCGGAACCTGGCGATATGCGGGGTGGGAGTGCGGAGTCTGAAACCGATTCTGTCATGGTGGCGACTAGAGCCAACAATAAAAGGAACTTAGTGGAAAACAATGCAACAATGGATACTAGCGCACAGGGTGCATCCACTGAGGAAATTTGGGGGAGGGCATCTTAGCCCTAGTTGAGAAAACACCGTCGGGCACTCCTCCGATGCCCCCGGTCTAAGTATCTCCCACGAAGTCAAACAAGAGGCCAAAGAAGCACTAGTAGGAAAAACCTTATTGGTAGGAGCCTAGTAGTAGCACTCGAAAATATCACGCGTTGCTGCTACTTAGCAGGAGCGCTGGCTCTGCCAAGCGCTACTGATAATGGCCTTAGCAGTAGCGCTTGATATGTAAATAGTGCTAGTGCTAAACGTGGCCCAACGAGCCCACATACGGTAGCAGTAGTAGCAGCGCGCGCTTGGGAAAAGCGCTACTCCTAAGTAGAATAGCAGTAGCGCTCTTGGGGAATCAGCGCTACTCGTACGCGTGCTCCTGTGTCGGCTCCCAAATCCCCTAACTCTCCCTCCACTCCTTCCCTCTCCCCTCTCTCCCCCGCGCACTCCTGTGTTGCCGCCGCCGCACGCCGGAGCCCTCCCTGCCCGTCCTTGCGCGTGCCTTCGAAACCCCTCCCCTGCCGCTCCGGTAAGCCCCCCGCCCCCTCCTCCCCATGCCTCTGTCCCTCACGTCGGACGCCCCCGCCCCCTCCTCCCCATGTTGTGGCGTAGTTAGAGATCAGGAGAAGAAGAGGAGGAGGAGAAGAAGAAGATGAGAAGAAAAGGAAGAAGAAGAGGAGGACGAGAAGAAGAAGAGGAGAAGAAAAGGAACAAGAAGAGGAGGAGGAGAAGAGAAAGAGGAGGAGAAGAAAAATATTTAGTTTTTTTATTTTATTTTTTGTCATTTAATTTCTATTGTTATTAGGTTAGTGCTAGATTATTAGGGTTAGTAATATTTAGAATTAGGTTAGGGTTAGAAGAAGGAGAACGATGAACAAAAAGAAGAAAATAAGAATAGGAAAAAGGAAAGTAAGAAGAGGAGGAGAAGAAAAGAAGAAGAAGAAGGAGAATAAGAAGAGGAGGAGAGGAGAAGAAGATGAGAAGTAGAAGAAAAAGGGGAGAAGAAGAAGCGGAGAAGAAAAGAAGAAGAAGAAGAAGAAGAAGAAGAAGAAGAAGAAGAAGAAGAAGAAGAAGAAGAAGAAGAAGAAGAAGAGAAGAAAAGGAAGAAGAAGAGGAGGAGAAGAAGAGAAAGAGTAGTAGAAGAAAATAAGAATAGGAAAATGGAAAATAAGAAGAAGAGGAGAAGAAAAGAAGAAGAAGAAGAAGAGTAAGAAGAGGAGGAGAGGAGAAGAAGAGGAAAAATAGAAGGTAGATGAGAAGTAGAGAAGAGGAGAAGTAGAAGAAAAGAGGCGAAGAAGAAGAGGACAAGAAAACGTAGATGAAGAAGAACAACAAGAAGAAGAAGAAAAGAAGAAAAGATAGAAGAAGAGGAGGAGAAGAAGAAATAGGTTAGCTAGCGTGCTGGGTTAAATATGTTTTTTTCCTTTTTGTCATTTGATTGCTATTGGTATTAATTTTGCTTGCTAAGTTTGTGTTAATTCATCACATATTGTTCTGTGTTAATTAAGTACACCCTTCAGTAATGTTGGTCGTTTCTGCCATAGTCACGTGAATTAAAAGTATCCTAAGTTTTGCCGCAATGTACGAGTGGCCTATGTTTTGTGAGAATGTTGATTCATTTTCGTTCCGGCAAACTTCAGGCGCTCCATATGTCCAGTTTTTAGCAAAGGCCATGCCGAATTTTTTTGTGAATTTCGGAATGAATTGTGCTAGAAACAAGGACATATTGAGTGACTCGGAATTGCCGGAATGGGGAATGAATCAACATTCTGACAAAATATAGTCCCCCTTTGATTATTCATGCTTCTGTTTATATATAGATGCTCAATTCTTTAGATATAGTGTCACGGTTGTTGTTTACGCATTTAAAAACATGTTCCACGGATTATAATTTAAATTACCACATTAAAATAGGAAATGTCTAACGGTGATTATTGGGAGTGTGAATATTGAGGCGACTATTGGGGTTTGTGCGATAGGCCTCACTTGCGAGACGACAAGTTCTTCAGTATCAAGCTTGACGAGACCTTCGAAGTTTTGACGAGCTCCCCGTAACCGGACCCAAGGGTTTCCGAAACATTCGGATCACATCGGGACCCAAAATCAGTGACTAATAGCACACATAACTAGTCGGAATAGGCCCAAACTACCAGTTTTGACGAGTTTCCCGTAACCGGACCCCGAGGTTCCCGAAACGTTCGGATCACAGCGGGACCCAAAATCAATGACCAATAGTATATTAAACTATCGAGAATATGCCAAAACTGCGAGTTTTACGAGTTCCCCGTAAGTGGACCCAAGGGTTCCCGAAACATTCGGATCACACCGGGACCCAAAATCAGTGACTAATAGCATACAAAACTTTTCGGAAGAGGACAAAACTGCGAGTTTTGACGAGTTCCACGTAACCGGACCACGGGGTTCCCGAAAGGTTCGGATCACAGCGGGACCCAAAATCAATGACTAATAGCATACAAAAATGGCAGGAATAGGCCAAAACTACGAGTTTTGACGAGTTCCTCGTAACCGGACCCCGGGGTTCCCGAAATGTTCGGATCACAATAGGACCCAAAATCAGTGACTAGTAGCATACAAAACTAATCGGAATAGGCCCAAACTGTGAGTTCTGACGAGTTCCCATAACCGGACCATGAGGTTCCCAAAACGTTCAGATCACAACGAGACCCCAAATCTGTGACTAATAGCATACAGAACTAGCCGGAATAGGCCAAAGTTGCGAGTTTTTACGAGTTCCCTGTAACCGGACTCAAGGGTTCCCGAAACATTTGGATCACACCGGGACTCATAATCAGTTACTAATAGCATAGAAAACTTGCCGGAATAGGCCAAAACTGCGAGTTTTGACGAGTTCCCCGTAACCGGACCCCAGGGTTCTCGAAACGTTTGGATCACAGCGGAACCCAAAATTAGTGACTAATAGCATACAAACCTGGCTGGAATAGGCCAAAATTGCGAATGTTGACGAGTTCTCCGTTACTGGACCCCGGGGTTCCCGAAACGTTCAGATCGCAGCAGGACCCAAAATCAGTGACTAATAGCATACAAAACTGGACACAATAGGCTAAAACAGCAAGTTTTGACGAGTTCTCCGTAACCGGACCCCGGGGTTCCCGAACCGTTCGGATCGCAATAGGACCCAAAATCAGTGACTAATAGCATACAAACGTGGCCAAAATAAGCCAAAACTGCGAGTTTTGACGAGTTCCCCGTAGCTGGACCTCGGGTGGGTTCCCAAAACGTTCGGATCGCAGCGGGATCCAAAATCAGTGACTAATAGCATACAAAACTGGTCAGAATAGGCCCAAAGTGCGAGTTTTGACGAGTTCCACGTAACCGGACCCCGGGTTTCCCGAAACATTCGGATCGCAGCGGGACCCAAAATCAGTGAGTTATAGCATAAAAAACTAGCCACAATAGGCCAAAACTGCGATTTGTGATGAGTTCCCCGTAACCGGACCTCGGGGTTCCCGAAACGTTCGGATCACAACGGCACCCAAATTCAGTTACTAATAGCATACAAAACTCGCCCGAATAGGCCAAAACTGCGAGTTTTGACGAGTTCCACGTAACAGGACCCCGGGGTTCCCGAAACGTTCGGATCGTTGCGGGACCCAAAATCAGTGACTAATAGCATACAAACCTGGCCAGAATAGGCCAAAACTGTGAGGTTTGACGAGTTCCCAGTAACCGGACCCTGGGGTTCCCGAAACGGTCGGATCGTAGTGGGACCCAAAATTAGTGAGTAATAGCATACAAAACTCGCTAGAATAGGCCAAACCTGAGAGTTTTGATGAGTTCTCCGTAACTGGACCTTGGGGTTCCCGAAACGTTCGGATTGCATTGGGACCCAAAATCAATGACTAATAGGATAGAAAACTGGGCGGAGTAGGCCACAACTATGAGTTTTGACGAGTTCCATGTAGCCGGACCCCGAGGTTCCGGAAACGTTCGGATCACAATGGGACCCAAAAGAAGTGACTAATAGCATACAAAACTGGCTGGCATAGGCCAAAACTGCGATTTTAACGAGTTCCCCGTAACCGGACCCAAGGGTTCCCGAAACATTCGGATCACATCGGGACCCAAAATCAATGACTAATAGCTTACAAAACTGATCGAAATCGGCCCAAACTACGAGTTTTGACGAGTTCCCATAACCGGACCACGAGGTTGACCCAAAACCTATGACTAATAGCGTACAAAACTAGCCGGTATAGGCCAAAGCTGCGAGTTTTTATGAGTTCCACCTAACCGGACTCAAGGGTTCTTGAAACATTTGGATCACATCGGGACCCAAAATCAGTTACTAATAGCATAGAAAACTTTCCGGAATAGGACAAAACTGCGAGTTTGGACGAGTTACCCGTAACCGAACCCGAGGTTCTCGAAATGTTCGGATCACAACGGAACCCAAAATTACTCACTAATACCATACAAAACTGGCCGAAGTAGGCAAAAATTGTGAACTTTGACAAGTACCCCGTAACTCCGGGGTTCTCGAAACGTTCAGATCGAAACAGGACCCAAAGTCAGTGACTAATAGCATACAAACTAGCCAGAATAGGCCAAAACTGCGAGTTTTGACGAGTTCTCCGTAACCGGACCCCGGGGTTCCCGAAACGTTCGGATCGCAGGAGGACCCAAAATCAGTGACTAATAGCATACAAACCTGGCAAGAATAGGCCAAAACTGCGATTTTTGACGAGTTCCCCGTAAATGGACCTCGGGTGGGTTCCCAAAATGTTCGGATCGCAGCGAGATCCAAAATTAATGACTAATAGCATACAAAACTGGCCAGAATAAGCCCAAACTGCGAGTTTTGACGAGTTCCACGTAACCGGACCCCGGGGTTCCCGAAACAATCGGATCGCAACGGGACCCAAAACCAATGAGTAATAGCATACAAAACTAGCCACAATAGGCCAAAACTGCAATTTGTGACGAGTTCCGTGTAACCGGACCTCGGGATTCCCGAAATGTTCGGATCATAGCGGGACCCAAATCCAGTTCCTAATAGCATACAGAATTGGCCGGAATAGGCCAAAACTACGAGTTTTGACGAGTTCCACGTAACGGGACCCCGGGGTTCCCGAAACGTTCGGATCGCAGCGGGACCCAAAATCAGTGACTAATAGCATACAAAACTGGCCAGAATAGACAAAAGCTGCGAGTTTTGACGAGTTCCACGTAACCGGACCCCGGGGTTCCCGAAACGTTCAGATCGCAGTGGGACCCAAAATTAGTGAGTAATAGCATATAAAACTCGCTAGAATAGGCCAAAGCTGCGAGTTTTGACGAGTTCTCCGTAACCAGACCCCGATGTTCCCGAAACATTTGGATCGCAGGAGGACCCAAAATGAGTGACTAATATCATACAAACCTCGCGAGAATAGGCCAAAACTGCGAGTTTTGACGAGTTCCCCGTAACCGGACCGCGGGGTTCCCGAAACGTTCGGATCGCAGGAGGACCCAATATCAGTGAGTAATAGCATACAAAACTCGCTAGAATAGGTCAAAACTGCGAGTTTTGACGAGTTCCCCATAACCGGACCCCGGGGTTCCCGGAACATTCGGATCGCATCGGGACCCAAAATCAATGACTAATAGGATAGAAAACTAGCCAAAATAGGCCAAAACTTTGAGTTTTGACGAGTTCCCCGTAATCGGACCCCGAGGTGTCGGAAACGTTCGGATCGAAGCGGGACCCAAAATTAGTGACTAATAGCATACAAAACTGGCCGGAATAGGCCAAAATTGTGATTTTGACAAGTTGCATGTAACCGGACCCAAGGGTTCGTGAAACATTCAGATCACATCGGTACCCAAATCAATGACTAATAACATACAAAACTAGCCAGAATGGGCCAAAACTACGAGTTTTGATGAGTTCCCCGTAACCGGACCCCGAGGTTCCCGATAAGTTCGAATCACATCGGGACCCAAAACTCGCCGGAGTAGGCCAAAACTGCGATTTTTGACGGGTTGCCCTTAACCGGACCACGGGGTTCCCGTAATGTTCGGATCACAGCGTGACCCAAAATCATTGACTATTAACATAGAAAACTGGGCAGGATAGGCCAAAACAGGGATTTTTGAGGAGTTCCACGTAATAGGACCACGGTGTTCCCGAAACGTTCGGATCGCAGCGGGACCCAAAATCAGTGAGTAATAGCATACAAAACTCGCGAGAATAGACCAAAATTGCGAGTTTTGACAAGTTCCCCATAAGCTGACCCCGGGGATCTCGAGACTTTCGGATCGCAAAGGGACCCAAAATCAATGAGTAATAGCATATATAACTAACCGGAATAGGCCCAAACATGCGATAGAGACATATACCTAGGGACACTCCCCCTTATGCCTCTTAGTATCTAATTCAACCATGGTGTAGAGACACTAAGGGAGACACTATAGATAGTGTGTCATCAATAGAGACATCTTCGTTGAGTCACACCGCTTTATGTCCCTTGTGACTTAGGTAAAGACACTAGAAGAGACAGTTTGGAGAATGGCTCAATAGTAGAGGCACGTAGATAGAGACATTATCCATGATGTCTCATATGCGCTAGTGTAATGACACTAGCAGAGGCATTTAGATAATGCCTTAATATGATAGAAGCAATTTCAAGAGACATTGTCCATGATGTCCTTTAGTGATTATGCAAAGACACCGAAAGAGACATTTGAGAGAACGCCTTAACATTTTGGCTCTCGGGACTACACCCTCTCGTACAAGTGTTTATAATGTTTATAATTTCAAAAAATGATATTTTTAGTGCATATCTATGTCTTTTACATACATGCAAATTTTCATATAGGAAAACTATATATTCTGCCATGGGCAAAAGAGAACAAATAAAGCCTTTGTAAAAAAGGACTTCATTGGAGAACTGAATGCCCCCTTAAAATTTATGCACCCACGTATATAAGAAATGAACGTGCGTATATTGTCATCGGAAGTATATCAGGCGGATTATTTGGGTGTGCCTTGTGTCGTATGCTTGTATGTTTCTGCTTGTATATTTCTATCGTCCACGAGTTATGGTCACCAAAAGTTATCATTGACACTGTTGCATGGAGTTGTGCCATTGTTGTTTCTATTAGATGGCAAGGTACCTCTCGTAAGCCCTTGAAGAGGATGGCGAGCCGTTCGCCGACTTTAAGAGCGGCAGAATGGCACCGGTGTCGCAAAGCCTACTCGGCAAGCCCGATCCTACCCCTACGTGATAGTGTGTGCTCACTTGCAGAACAATTTTCTTCTCCCAGGATGACAAAATCTTCAGAAAATGAATTGATCTTTGCAAGGTGAAAGATTTAGCTTATTGGTGTTTTTTTGCTCCATGCATTTCGTCCTATTTTCAAAGAAAGCTCTAAAACATCCAACAAAATAAATTGCTATCCTCACTTTTAGTAACAAAGCAAAAGAGCTCAATGCATAGCTTCGTATTCACAAACTTTATTCATTCCCAATATATCCAACCGATTCACATGTACAAGTCAAAATAAAGATATATATATTTTTGCATCAAATAAAGAAAATGAACAATTCATCTGTTTTTTTTTTTGCATGGTATGAACAATTCATCTTTCTTTTTTTGTTCACGACACCAAATATTGACCGATTCCTGCAACCGCTGTACACAACCTTTCACGTTGATACTTAGACCCCTATCCATCGTTTACATATACATGAAAAGAATATAATTAAAAAGCCCATACTAAAAGCCCACTAGCGTTCAGATCTAGATCAATCTTGTCTCCTGAAACAGCTAAACTACCTTCTCTCATCATGATTAGTTTCAACGTGGGTCAGATTAGCCGCCGTCCATCTGCCTCTGATATCTGAAACAACTGAACTACCTTCTCTCATCGTGATTAGTTTCAACGTGGGTAAGATTAGCCACCGCCGCCGCCGCCGCCGCCCACCATCTGCCTCTGATCTCCCTGCACTGCCACCATCTTCCTCTGATCTCCCTGCACTGCCACTCACGATCTGATTCGAATGACGAGTCAGCGATGCAACCTACTTCATTGCTTTAGCCAACGAACTAGCAGGTAATGTCTGTCAATTCTTATCTCTTACCATTGTCGAAATTATACATCAGATTTTAGTTGTTCCGTTTGACTGAACTTTAGGCATGGCTACGGAATATAGCATGTCACTATTGAGTTCCAATGATGAATTAGCACAAGATACACTAAAAACAAGATTACTCTACTCTGAAAGTTGAGATGCTAGAAAGCGTCACCGAAATAGTAGAACTTGTTGAAATATATGTTCCAGGGACAATACTTTAGTTACTTGAACATCTTTCAAAGGGAAATACAACTTTTCTCAACTGATATGATACAGGGACAATTACTTAAAGCATATAGCTTTTCTGCAATGCCGTGATCCAGTATTTGCCATACCTGTGAAAGGCAATATATAGACAAACATAAATTGAGTATGCTGCCCTAAACTGCAACATGCAAAGTGAAGTACAACCAATGTCCAATTCATGGCTAGACATCAAATCTTACAACAATTTAACTTCCACAAATAAAACTATATCTATTGTTTCTTTCTACATACCATTACTTAAAATGAAATTGAGACTACATAAAAGTTAAATAAAGAACAATGGGTGGTATGAAGTTCACTGTTTTGAAGCTGCCTGTTTTGAGGAAAGATGTAGAACAAGCAGTATGATGATAGATAAGAATAATTGAATACAAAGGTTGAGTCAATGGAAAACCATACAGAGATATTTCATTGAAACAAGGAACTAAAACCACGTCAAGTATTTCCAAACGGAGGGAGTATGTTTTAGCTTCTTCTTTATTCGCCAATAATGTTTGTTCACTGAATAGATATGGAATAAGTGATATTTTGGCTATTCCATTTCAGCTTTTGCATTAAATGATGGATAGGAGCTGGATGAGTAAACTAAGAACCAGTGCAGAGTACAAACATGGTGTTGAGCAGTTCCTTTCTTTTGCATTCCATGATGTAAGAGATGGTTGCAAGATTATGTGTCCATGTGTAAATTGCGCAAACAAGAGGATGCAAACTTACGATGAAGTAAAAACCCATTTGAGATGCCATGGCATCCTACAAGGATATACAACATGGATCTGCCATGGAGAGCAATTTCATTCATGTGAAGATGTATTTGAAGATGTGTTGCATACCTCAAACGATGCATCTATTTCAGATATCCATGCGTATGTTCCAAGACAAGGTGACTCTAGAAGACTAGATGACACACGAGGGCTCCTTAATGCTGTTTTCAACATGCCAGATTATGATTCACTGGATAGCATATCAGATGATGATAAAGTTGTGCTCTCCAATGAAGAAGGAAATTTTCCAGCTTTATATGATGAGCAACTTGAGGCCCCTAATAGAATGGCTACGTCACCAGCAGAAGAGAATGTTGCCACTGAAGGTCAAGATGGGAGCAAAAAAGAAGAAACATTTTTAAGCTTCTTGAAGGACACAGACTCAAACTTGTACGAGGGATGTCAAAATTTTTCAAAGCTATCCTTCTTAGTCAGGTTATTTCACTTGAAGGTTTTACATGGGTGGACTCAAGCATCATTCAAATCGGTACTTGATTTATTATCTGATGCTTTTCCTGAAGATGCAAGTCTACCAAAGAACTACCATGAAGCAAAGAAAAGCATTCATGCTTTGGGTCTTAGCTACCAGAAAATTCATGCATGTCCAAGAGATTGCATGCTCTATTGGGGTGAGAGGGCTAACCAACAGTATTGCCATGTCTGTAAAAGCTCCCGATGGGCTGATAGAGACAATGATGATACCGAAACAAATTCAAGGCATAAGAAAAAGCCTGCGAAGGTATTGCGCTACTTTCCACTGATACCTAGGCTGCAGAGGTTGTATGCCACTAATAAAACATCAAATGATAAGAGGTGGCATGAAGAGGGTCGTACAAAAGATGGATTGGTGCGCCATCCAGCAGATGCAGAAGCATGGAAAGATTTGGATGCTCGTTATCCTGACTTTGCCAAGGATTGTCGCAACATACGTCTTGGCATTGTTAGTGATGGGTTCAATCCGTTCAAAAACATGAGCTCAAAGCATAGTACTTGGCCAGTGATGCTTATTCCTTACAACCTACCTCCCTGGATTTGCATGAAAGACACATCTTTAATTTTATCAATGATCATACCAGGAACCAGTGGTCCAGGGAATGATATAGATGTCTATTTGCAGCCATTAGTTGAAGAGCTCTTGCAACTATGGAAAGGTGTGGACACATTTGATTGTACTACTAAAAAAAAGTTTCGCCTCCAGGCTACATTGCTATGGACACTTAATGATTTCCCTGCATTAGCATACTTATATGGTTGGAGTACAAAGGGGAGATATGCATGTCCATCTTGTGGGGATTCTACAAGATCAGTTTACCTAAAGAAAGGGAAGACATTTTCTTATATGGGCCATCGTCGATGGTTGCCACAAGGCCACTCCTATCACCGGCAAAAGAAGAAGTTTGATGGAACTGTTGAGAATGAACTTGCACCAAAAACTATGAGTGGGAGTTCAGTGTTGAAAATGTTGGAAGGAAGGGTGTTTGTGTATGGAAAAAAAGATGACCCGTCGAAGAAAGGACGTACTGGAAAGAAAGTAAAATCTAAGGCCAAAGGGAAAAGCAATACGGGTAAAAGCAAAAGAAAAAGAGAAACATGCAAGAGAAAGTTAACTGGAGGCTCAACTAAGAACAAAAAGGAGCCAAAGGAGTGGCTGAAGAAGAAATCAATATTCTTTTCCTTGCCATACTGGGAGCACAACTTGTTGCGGCACAATCTCGATGTGATGCACATAGAAAAAAATGTTTGTGATAATTTAATAGGGACACTACTAAATATTGATTCTAAGTCGAAAGGTAATCGAAATGCTCGACTTGATCTGGTAGATATGGGAATTGGAGTTGCACTCCATCCCGATGAAGATGACAAAGGTAAAGAACAGCTGCCACTTGCACCCTTTAATATGACAAAGGAACAAAAGGAGGTTCTCTGCTCAATTATTCAAAAACTTAGAACACCCGACGGTTATGCATCATTCTTATCAAGATGTGTCGATATGAAGGACCTTACAATAAAGGGCATGAAAAGTCATGATTGTCATGTTCTTATTGAGGATATTCTTCCAGCCGCACTGCGCTCGTGTCATCCAAGCAAAGATGTTATGAACATTGTTTGTGAGTTAGCTGATTTCTTCAAGAATTTGTGCTCTAAGGTATTAAGTGTCGCCGAGCTTGACAAACTACAAAATAGAATTGTCTAGACACTTTGCAATATGGAAAGAATATTCATTCCCTCATTTTTTACCATCATGGTACATTTAATGGTGCACTTAGTGGATGAAGTTAAGCTTGGGGGACCAGTACATTATAGGTGGATGTATCCTATAGAAAGGCAAGTAATCTACTATTTTGTACTTTGTATCTTGTTGAGTTCATGATTCTATCTTACAGATTGTGTACAATTTATGTTCAGGTACTTTGTTCGACTTAAGGCATTTGTGCGCAATCGAGCTCATCCAGAAGGATCTATGGCAGAAGAATACATTGCTGATGAATGTATGACGTTTTGTTCAAGATTTATAGATGGACCAACTAGGTTTACAAGACCGGAGAGAAACCCAAATCCATCAGACGAGATACAAGATTCTTATATGTTTGAGAGTGCCGGTGAACCTGTAGGAAAAATTGACAGTGTGTATCAGTTTAATGATCACTCGCTTGTTCAAGCACATCGCTATGTTCTGCGACATTGTGATGAACTCGCCAACCTTCGAAGGTGCGCGAGAATAATCAACTACTCCCTCTGATCCTTATTAATTGATGCACATCTAGTACAACTTTGTACTGAAGTTGTAGTAAGTGTGCGTCAATTAATTTAGATCAGAGGGAGTATATATTTTTTACTTTGCACTTGAGTAATGCTAAATAGTTATTTTTTATAAAAATTACACTAATAGTAATCCTTCTTACTTATATAGAGAATTCCTGGACATGGAGAAAAGTAAAGAAGAAGTTGCACGAGATCTGACGTCACATGATGAGGAGCAGTTTATCAATGAACACTTTGCTGATTGGTTGGAGCAAAAGGTACATCACAATTAACTTAGCATCACAAATTTTATTGTTCTATGGGTAAAATATTGTTGTGTTATAGGTGCTATTCGATGACGGACCTAATTTAAGCAAGAAGGTATGCGCACTAGCTAGAAAGCCAAACAAGTCTGGGCTGCGGTATAGTGGTTTTGTAATCAATGGGTGTCGGTTCCACACTATTAGTCGTGAGGAAGGACGCAAGACACAAAACAGTGGTGTGGTAATCAGGTCAGATAAGGGCATTAACTACTATGGCAGATTGTCTGATATAATAGAGATATCATACGAAGACCAATACAAGGTTGTTCTCTTCAAATGTGAGTGGTATGACGTACACCACCGTGCAGGTCTGCAAACAGATGAATTTGGATTCACTCTTGTAAACTTTTCTCGAATGATGCACACAGGAGAAGAACTAGAAGATGAACCATTTGTTTTTTCTTCTCAAGCTGAACAAATATTTTACGTAGAAGATGGAAAAACTGAAGAATGGCATGTGGTGAGGCAATTCAGGCCAAGAGATCTATTTGACACGGGTACGGAATCATCTTTGAATAATGCAGTTTAGAAGTGTCGGATGTAGATGGAAATAAGATCCCGAACCATATTGACATTTACTGTGAAATTAATGTTTTATTTACTTATATTGCCTTATTTGAAGTTTTTGTACACAGACAAAACATTTTTTTATCCATTGGAAGTTATCTATATTGAAATGGCTTACCCCAACAATTGTTGTTGGCTGGAAAGCTACCATGCTTTTAAGTATATAGTTTCACCATTCGATATCCCTACCTGCATGAACACACAATTGACAATCAGTGTCATACTTTTATTATGAGTACTGAAAATGAACATTGTGATAGTAAGGTAATAGGGGCCTAGTATAAGTACCTGTACACCACACTTCTCCTTTGTCTGTATGAGCAAAGGCTGTGTTAATTAAAACGCGCTTCAAATTATAACTTCGTCCATGGCCTATTATGCATTCATACATAATCCGAATTGTTCAAACTCCCTGCTCAAATAATCCAACCTCAAAATGCAAAGAATGATCAAACATTTACCTGTGCCGAATCATCATCCTCACATTGGACCACCAGCCCGACATGTCCGTCGTGAGGCTGGGCGGCAATCCTGCCGGATGACCTCGAGGGGCAGCTCTCCTGCCGGATGACCTCGAGGAGCAGCTCTCCCCCGCAGATCCTATGCTGGGCCGACGAGGGAAACTCCGGGACGGCCAGCGTCGAGGGGTGTCGGACCTGGGGATGAGCTCGAGGAGAAGGCAAGCAGCACTCCCCGAGAAGAAACTATGCGCCTCGACCAATGGCGCAGCCGGCAGCTCGTTCGTTTCCCAGGCTATGGGGACCCGACACCGGCTCCGCTGTGGGGATGTCCACTGGCTCCACCCCAGGAAGCTCGTACTACGCCGGTTGGGGAGGAAGACAGATCGGTGAGGTGGTGGTGCACGTGGGGAATTTTGTTTTGGGCAGGTCGATTTGGGTGAGATTGGTCAGGGCGGCGGTTAAATGCTCGCGTTTCCATTTTTTTTCATTTACTCTGTTTCACTTTTTCATTTATACTCTTTCACCACTATTTTTCTCTTGTACATTAGGTACATATTTTTGAACACAACACAAGGACTCGTACATACCTGATCAAACGGGTCCGACACGGATTCAAAATAAAAAACGCAAACATGTTTAAATTTAGGAAAACACTTCAAATAAACCGGATGATTTTTCGCAGAGATCATCCATGTCGCCTGGGCGACACGTGACCTGATGGGACCATGCATCACCCCCTCTTTCTCCCAGAACCACTCGTTTCTTATCCTTACCCCTCTCTCTCTGTTTGACTGTCGGTCTGTTGCCATCTGCTAGCTCTCTCCTTCTCTAACCTCACCGCCCATATCTCTCCCATCACCACACTTGCGAGACGGCACAGCCTGCTGTCGCAGTACAGCCCCGACGAGGCAACGAGGTCCTTGAGGTTTGCCGCAAATCCATTGAAGCACGACCGCTTCCATTGTCATCTCGCGCTGCATCACAAATACTGCCATGGCCACTGCCTGTTGTGTCGCAGCATCCGCCGTCATCGTCGGTGCTGGGCTTCTATTGAGCGTCACCGTGGAGTCATTCGAGGTTTGTCATGGTTGCAATGGAGTTTTGTCGGAGCTTCAATGGAGCGCTGCCGGGATCGTTGGAGTTTGTCACGGCTGCAATGAAGCTGTCACCGGAGCTGCAATGGATCGATGTTGCTGTCGTCGATGCTGCATACGATGACGGCGGCGCTGCAATAGAGCAGGTTTCTGCTGTCGGCGCTGCATACGAGGATGGCGGCGCTGCTGCCGCCGGCGCTGCATACGAGGACGGCGGCGCTGCAATGGAGTGGACGCTGCTGCCGCCGACGCTTCATACGAGGACGACGTCGCTGCAAATGAGCGGACGCTTCTGCTGGGGTATCGACAACCTATGACCCGTTCGACGATGCGTTTATGGCTATCGGGCGCCGGTATTCAAGGGCACATGCTTGAAGACTTGTCGGATATCAAAGATAAGGGTATTGCCAGCTTCGGTAAGGGAGCAACTACATCGGCGTGTCATCACCTCGTCTTAACAACAGTAGTGATCGCTCAACGATTTAGCAATCTTGATTTTTTTATTATGTGTGTGGTGACTTATACTTCACGTAAACCTTTATAAATGATTCATATATTTTTTTATCCTAAAAAACATTTTTTCGAAAAAGAATTTTGCCACCATTCTTAATTCCACATATAATATTTTTATATCCAATTCACATATAATCTTAAAGGGGGCTGCTTGGTGGTGGCGCGTGTCCGACGACATTAGTGGTGGGATGCAGCGAGGATGCTTGGTGGTGGCGCGACGCGGGTGCTTTCCGGTGCCTGCGGTGGCACAGTGGGGGTGCTTGGGAGGAGCATGAGTGATGGCGCGACGCGGGTGCTTGCCGGTGTCAGCGGTGGCGCACTGTGGGTGCTTGGGGGCCATCTCATTAAAATCTGATGCAACGACCATTTTGCTGTTATTGATTATACTCCCCCCGTTTTTAAATATAAATTTATTTAGAAATTTTACTATGGACTACATATAAATCTTTGTTGTAAAAAAAGGACCATACGCGACTGCTAGATGCGGACCCTAGCTCAAACGGTTGTTAGGTGGGTCATCAAACGGCTGCCCAGGTGACGAATTAATTTTAGAAATCAACTGACGGATGCTAGCGTTTTCGTATTTTATTTCGTATATAGTTTATTATAAAATCTTTAAAAATCTATATCTAGAAACGGAGGATATTTTTTATTAAACGTGAAGATACAAAATAATTCAATTAAGCGAAAAAGGGTTGGTCGCACTCGGCCATCCACGCCTGACACGCTCATTCATCCGTAAATATCTCATCTATAGTGCCAAAAAACAATTCCCATCTCATGCACCGAACATACTAGACATCGGCACCGCCCATGACTCCTGTCACCGCCCATCTCCACCAATCGCTCCATCTATCTCCCAGCTCCAATCGCTCCATCGATCTCGCGCCGTTCTCCCAGTTGGTGCCCCTACCCGCACCGTTCTCGCGCAGTCGCGCTGCCTCGATCGAGGGCACGCCCGGTGCTCCACCTCTACGCCAAGCTGCCGCCAGGGGCCGACGCGGGGCAGGCTCGGCTGCTTGTCCACGACCGTCAGGCGAGTCCACACTCCACAGCTATGGAGGGCCTTTGCAGCGAGACTAGTTGCTGCCAGCGACGCCGTTGTCCAGGGAACACCGCTACCAAAGCCTGAAGATCATGGTGCCGTCGCCGCCGGTTGTGCTGGAAACTCGACTATGCGACGAGGTATCTGAACTGGACTGCTTCTGTCCAAAACGGCTGTCACCTGTCAGCCCAGCCACACGTAAGTGCTTCTCCCCTCTGTGTATTTATTTACAGATCCGAAGAACAAGCTCCACTTTCCTCCTCTCCCACCACGGCAGCCAACAACTCACATCCATAACCTCCCCTCCACGGCTCCACTCTTCATATGGCGCCAAAATCGACCAAGTTATTGGTTTCCCTCGTTGGCTGCACGACCCACTAACGACGTGCTACGCATAGTTAGCACCCAACATTATTCCTCTGTAACTTCCAAGTCGTCCCCTCGCCGGCCACAATTCATCTAGCACCGGTGGAGAGCAGAGCACACCAATTCATCTAGCACTGGTGCTGCAGGGATGCCCACGTCACCAATCCCATCTTCATTGACGGACCCTCTAGATTGACTACTACAATATCTCCACTCTTGCATCTGTTGGAGAATATCCCCCAAATCTATTTCTTCGGGTTAAATCATCTTCCACGACCCCCTGGGATACCACTTTTAAATGTTTTAGGGAGATGTCTGTTGATTTCTCAACCTTTGATTTGACTAACTCTACTTTCGACAGGGATCTGCTCATACTGGTCCAGCGTCACCCCTGCTGAAGTTCTAATTGCAATTCATGATATTAATCCAGAAAAGGACAAAGTTCCTCTAAAGAATGTAATTTTGTTTCCTATTCTTTCTTTCAATGTTGTCTCATGATATTCAACATCTCTCGAGCATATTCTCGCGTGCACAGATAAACAAAGCACCCTTTTCAGTACCTTGTGTACTTCCTGACTTTCTAGAATCAATTCAGTTCTCGAGTTAACTATGTTTTATTAGACATATCGTGTGAATGCCTAGATTTTGCACTCAAATACATACACATGCATGTGTGATGGTGTGATGCTGTGACATAAGTTTATTTGTTGTCCTGCGGTTTAATCGATCTCTGATGGAAATGAACATATGTTCAGGTCATAGATGCTTGTACTGGTTGCTTTGAGCAGCACAAGGTTGCTCAGCAAGTTCTAGAATTTGTCCGTAGGAAGCTGCATGTCCACAGTAATACATGTGGCTTCAAGTTCCACCAATCATTTCGATTATATGTGACTTGTTTGTTGTTCTTGAACAAAGGAAAGAGCTGCTTTTCTCAACAACAGTACTGGAGTTTGATTGTTGATTTACATGTTTTGCCTAATGATTGTTTACATGGGCATTGACTAATTGTTTTCTCCCATGAATGGACCATGAATATTCCTACATTGTAATCTTAGTCCATCAAAATAATTGATAATTGAATATATGGTCTTGACAGGATGGGAGATGTCATGTGGGAATTGAAACTGTATATGAAGGATGCTTCATCTAGTGAGAAGGTTGTTACGAGAACAATGAAGAGATGTGAAATATGCTACTACAACATTGTTAATCTCATTGAGGAATATGGATACTTTGCAATGGACTATATTTACATAAAGAGCTATGCCCATGGCCAATCAGGAATGGTTGAACTTCAACCTGAAAGTGATGTTCTTAGGATACTGTGTGAACGTGAAGCTGACAGGAAGCTGAGCTTGTATGTCGCAAAGTATAGTCTTGGTTTAAACACCAGGGTAGATCGAGGAGATAGTGAGAGAAGCAATGTTATGGAGATGTCACATCGAAATGACCATGAAGAAGAGAGGGTTGAATTAAATGCTGAGTTAGAAGCTATGAAAAGGGGACAGGGGGGGGGGCGTGCTGTGAGCTTGGTATGGTATCTTCTTTCTTGGATAGTTCCTTCAGAGTGACATCACAAGTGCATAATATATTGTTATAACATCTTTTCCATATGCACATTTCACTTTTATACCTGTGCCTACATGTTAATCATATTATATACAAAATGTAATAATAAGTTCAAAAACTTACCTAGTGTCCTATATTCTTATATATCCGTAAAGCATGTTGGATTTTTTTTTAATGATTGATAATGCCAAAGTAGCAAATAGTTTGAACAATTATTCACGAAGACTAAGTTATTATACTTTATTGCTTGACTCTCTAACTGCCTTCATAGAAAACCCCAAGATCTATGAGACCGCAAGACATGAGACATGAATTTGAAGATGAAGATTACGTGCCCCAGGATGATGGGAATATGGAATTCACACAAACTGAAGAGGAAGACGAGGAGAATATAGACGATAATCTAGAACTCTCAGAAAATGAGGAGCAAGATGGGAACTTGCAGGATTCTATACACCTTACTGATAGTACACTTCCTGACATTCCTCAAAAACCAATAAAATTAATTTGTAGGTTCTTATTTCCTATGGCATATTTTCATTTGTTTTTGGTCAGCAAGTGCTTGCATAAAATCCTTGAGCATGCAGGGCCCAATGGACTTGTGAGAGAGGTGGTGGGGCGCTTCCAAGTACCAAATTTAATGCGCGTGAAGGATGTAAAGGCAATTGTGGAGACAGATAAAAATGGTGTTCCCAACCAAAGGTCGGGTGGACTTCTTGGTTCGTTCTTAGGGGATTTGGCAAAGAAATCCTCGTATGGTCCATTAAACATTGCAAGATGGGACAACAAGTTATTTCGTAGACCCAAGGAATTACTCATCGAATATGTCAAGGTACAACTTAGCTGAAATAATGTTTCGTTTAAATTGAGTGTATTCATACTAATTCACGTATGTGTTAGACAAAATTTGTATACCCCGAGCAAACAGCAGATCGTACACGATACTGGATCTTGAAGGTTGTCAACAAACGGTGGAGAGCTTACAAGTCCTTCTTGCGGAACAAGTATTATAATCCAAAAGAGAGGTTACTCGAGGAAATCAAGAAAGATGTGCCTCCTGGTGTCAATGAACACCAATGGATTGGACTACTTGGGATTTGGTGCTAGGAACAACACTTAGTTACGCATATGTTTTCCTTGTATCCATGTAAATAAAACAAACTTTGATTTGTATTATCCCTGAGTGATTTTGTTTTCAGAAAACATGTATGAGGAACTCTGAATCTGCAAAACAACAAAAACATCCACATACCACAGGAAGGAAAAGTCATCCAAGACTAAGAAAGGAGATGGTTATATCTTATTTTCTTAGCATTTTATTAGGTCAATCTTTTTCAAATAGTAAGATTTATTTTATTGTGCAGGAAGACAAGATGAAACAACCAGTTAGCAAAATTGATCTGTGGGATGAAGCTCATAAGAAAAAGGATGGAAGTTATGCAAATAAGAATGTGCAACAACTGATGGTATTCTTATCTTTTTCATTTGATAATATTAGCCATCTAATTTAGTATACCAATCAATGGTTGATTTTTTTATTGAAGGATAAAGCCCATCTCAACTTAAAACTACTTAAGAAAAGGAAAAGGGGGAACATTTCAGCAAGAGATCTTTACAAAGTTTTTGATGATGTAATTGCTAAAAAGTTGACAGTTGGTGGTTATTATGATGAGTCATATTGGGGAAATACTAGGGCTTACAAAGGTTCAACTTCGGGTGGACAATCAGCAAGGGATGCAAGGCATGAAGAGGAACTTACATCTATGAAAAGCGATTTGAAGTTTTATATTGAACTTTCACGGAGAATGTGTGCTTTAATGGCAAAGAAATTTCTAGATGAAAATGTTGGTCTGGTGAACAATGGAGTGATTACTAAAAATGATGTCAGTACCCCGATATACCACTCTTTTTATCCATTTACTTCACTTATTTTGGCTATGTAAAAATTTCTTTGTCCTTTCATAGGATAATACTCCTACTAAAGTTTGTAGTGGTGTTACCTCGTACAAGGTTGACAACATTGAGAAATCCATGGACAACATTGCATCATCAGAAAATGATCCAAAGGTTTCATCATAGATGTTTTCTTTAAAATGTCTATATACAATTAGTAAATGCATACCTAATTTTTTTTATTACATCTATCATCTAAGGTATTGATAGTTATTCATGCCCCTTTAGCATGTACAAGGTTGAATAGTATGTACAAGACTAAAGTTTGGCTAATTGTAATTTGTAGCTTGATGTGCTAAATTATTGTTTATATCCTGAAACTTTGTCTTAAGTATAGTTAGCAGATTCTACATATGATACCATGACGAAAGAGCATCACGTGAACTCATCTTCACCACACCAAGAACAAATTATGAAGGTGTGGTCACGAAGTCCATCTATATTTTCTCCAATTTCATTCAGTCTAGCATGGTTATTTTGAGTTTTTGACTTGTCTACTGCACCTTGCTAATGTATGCATGAACCATTTTCCACCATTGCTTGGTCTTCTACAGGCATCTAAAGAGAAGGAATTGCCAAATCAACAAGGTTTACAACAGGTATATGTGTCCTTAGATTATGGTTACTTGAGATGCTTTCTATATAATGGATACGATTATTTAGTTTGTAAAGAGGAATAGTGTCCTAATTGTTTTTTGCTTTGAATTATTCGGTTATCTTTCTTGTAGATTAATAGTCTAGAAAGAGACAATGGTTTCATCGTGTATAAGGTTGAAAATGTTGTGGAATCCCGCGATAATGTTCAAACTGAACAAAATTGTACAAAGGTTATATTGCTGTTTCTCATCTCTTTATTAAGGTTTTATGCAATTGCATGTCTTAACTAATTATAGCATGTCTTTTCATTTATGGTCTGGTTGGTATTCAATTCATTTGTCTGCCATTCTTTACATGATCTTATATGTAGATTATTCTGCTCATCTGGCATATATGATTGCAAGTTTGGTCCACTCCACCTCATGCACTATAATAGTTATTATGCACAATTTAAATTTCTTTAACTAAATTTGCAGCGAGCACCTGTTGCACATGCTAAAGATAAGGGACATTGTGTGAAATCATCTTCAACACACCATGAGAGATTTGAAGAGGTTCTTTCCAAACATACATGTAACTCTTTATTTCTTTGTCACCATGATGCTAATCACTTGCATTATTTCATTTTGCTTGATCTTTTATAGGCATCCAAAACAAAGGAATTACCGAAAGCTTCACAAAAGGTACACAAGTCTTATTTTTAGATATTCATCATAGTTGTTAGGTGTAGGCTGTGTTTGACAACAAAGTACTATAAATACCTAAGTGTGGAAAAACTATATGGTTTTGACATGTTGGTATAAGATACCACGGTTTTAATAGATCAAAGGATTTTGTAGTACCAATAATGCAGAGGATCTGTTTGGCACCTCCATGTGCAGCGATGAAAAATTGCTCGCATGCAAACTTTTGTAGCTATATAGCTGCATACACAAAGAAACTATCTAGGCACTGAATGCAAACTGCATATAGTCGCTAGTTAGACACATGCACGAAAAGCAACCATGCATAAGCTAAACGGCCATGCAAACTAGCTAGCTAGCTGCTTGAATGAACAATGACCATGCACAAAGATGCGGGGTCTTGCGAGTAATTAGCAAAGTAGATATGCATGAATGACCGTGTATAAGGATCAGGGCTCTTGCGAAGAGTACTCCTCTTGCGAATAATTAGTGAAGAAGATCTGGACGGGCGACCAACTCGCTTTCTTTCTGATGCTGTTTAAAAAAGAGGTCAAGAGTTCGTTCTATTAGACAGAGAAAATACCACATTTTTAGAAAAAATGTGGTATTAATACTACTATTTGCTTGAGTAGCCAAATAGCCTACAATAATCAAAATCATGGTATTTAGAAAAACTATGGTATTGTCGGAATACTTAGAAAATACTTTGCTATCAAACATAGCCGTAATTGTTTCATTTATTTCACAGAAAAATGGATCTGTTTTTTTGCTCTCAATGAACTCAAGAAATCGACGTATGGCGGTTCCTAAAGGAATAATACATAGTAAAGACAATGCATATATCATTGGAGGGGATATGCTTGGCTGTGTGTTTTACGGAATTATGGTTCAAGAAGTTAGTCATCTTGGGAGTGAAAGATTACCACGGCCCTATGGAAATTTTCAAACTGTGGAAGATGCTATTGGTCATTGTATTGCTTGGCCGCGTACTCATGTAAGTTTTAATGATACATTCTTATTATTGTTTACATAAAAAATCAGATGGTTGGTTGCAAAGTTATTAAAGTATATGTGTACTAGTTGTCACATTTTTTACTGCTACCCTTCCAGGTTAAAAAGCTTAAAGAAAACTGAGCCAACTACCCCTCTCTCAGTTTGAGGATCCTATAGAGGTAATTTTATTTATTTCAAGTTTCTTAATAATGAAACTGGTATATTATATATAACAGTAAATGATGGACATAAACAAATCAAATAACTTCCTTATTAGATTCAGTAAGCATTAATGTCACAAGAACTTGTATGCTAGTAAATTGTATATATACATGCTGTGTTGTTCTTGACCAGTATTAATGTCAAAAGACAACTATACATTGACTAGCATATGAATTGTGGTCCATTCAAGTTGTCTTTTGATAGTTCAGATACAAACCTTTTTTTCTAACTAGTATTAGTATTCTCAGCCATTAACATCACATGACAAAATTCATTCACATTGTTAAATTTGATATGTATGTACCATAAACTTTGTTTGCTTGACTCACTTTTCCAATCCAGGTATAGGTTACTAGGAGATACTATACAAGTGCATAACTGGAAGTGTGTTAGGACTCTAGTTTTTTTTTCTTTTTAAATTTTTGGATAACAGAACTTGAAATTCATTAACTAGAATACATAATTAATAGCCTCACTGTTTTGTTTCAGTATTATAGTCAATGAAGGACAAGGACAATCTCACGAAGTTGTTGTATTTGGGAAAAGTCGAGGCTAGTCCATGTGTGTTGGAAAACGTGCAACCTCACGTGCATATCAAGCAATGGAGAGCTTGTTTAGTTGTATCTTATCATTTATGTAAACTTGAACTGTTAGTATAATTTCTAGTTATTGGTATTTGTATTTGCATCAGAATTAGACATTGTTCTACTAAGCACTCGCCTGAAAGATCATTCCATATTTTCTCTACCTTTTTCCATTAAGCTTATTTATCATTTTAATCTGGAATGAAATGAGTTGCATCTGGAAATATTCTTGCTTTGTTTTGAGAGAGTGAACATACATTTTTACCTTCATGTCTGAAAAATAAAGAAAATTTCTCGACCAATGACTTCTGCTAGATTTTTGAAGGCATCGAATAATGTCTATTTGGGAGCCTTAAATACTTTGTAAATGCCTCTATAAATGTCCCTACTTTCTGTAGAAGCCATTGGCTAATGCGTACATTGAGATGGCTGAGAATGCCTCTATAAATGCCTTTATTAGTTTTAATAGGCGTTGATTCATGTCGATAAGGAATGCCACTATGCCTTTTTAAAGGCATAATACTTTGTCCCTATGAAGTTGTCTCTATGGGTTGAGACATTATGTAGTGACTTAATAGAATGCCTTTACAAATATATAGATATACATTTGAGGTGACTCTTTGAGATGTCTCTATCTGTTGATACGTTAACTTATGCCTTTACGGAGTGACTTTATATCATGTAGAGTCACTTTGACATAATGACTCTAAATCGTAAAGACACTGTACATATAGGCATCTGATGAGGCACTATAGTAAGTGTATCTATAGGTATGTAGATACATTACTTAGTGTCTCTAGAAACCCATGATAATGTCTCTACAGTCTGTATCTCTTGTAGTGCTTGGGGTTCCCGAAACGTTCGGATTGCATCGGGACCCAAAATCAATGACTAATAGGATAGAAAACTGGGCGCAGTAGGCCACAACTATGAGTTTTGACGAGTTCCACGTAGCTGGACCCCGAGGTTCCGGAAACGTTCGGATCACAATGCGACCCAAAAGCAATGACTAATAGCATACAAAACTGGCTGGCATAGGCCAAAACTGCGATTTTAACGAGTTCCCCGTAACCGGACCCAAGGGTTCCCGAAACATTCGGATCACATCGGGACCCAAAATCAATGACTAATAGCTTACAAAACTGATCGAAATCGGCCCAAACTACGAGTTCCCATAACCGGACCACGAGGTTGACCCAAAATCTATGACTAATAGCATACAAAACTGGCCGGTATAGGCCAAAGCTGCGAGTTTTTATGAGTTCCCCGTAACCGGACTCAAGGGTTCTCAAAACATTTGGATCACATCGGGACCCAAAATCAGTTACTAATAGCATAGAAAACTTTCCGGAATAGGACAAAACTGCGAGTTTTGACGAGTTACCCGTAACCGAACCCGAGGTTCTCGAAACGTTCGGATCACAGCGGAACCCAAAATTACTCACTAATAGCATACAAAACTGGCCGAAGTAGGCAAAAATTGTGATATTTGACAAGTACCCCGTAACTCCGGGGTTCTCGAAACGTTCAGATCGAAACAGGACCCAAAATCAGTGACTAATAGCATACAAAACTAGCCAGAATAGGCCAAAACTGCGAGTTTTGACGAGTTCTCCGTAATCGGACCCCGGGGTTCCCGAAGCGTTCGGATCGCAGGAGGACCCAAAATCAGTGACTAATAGCATACAAACCTGGCAAGAATAGGCCAAAACTGCGATTTTTGACGAGTTCCCCGTAACTGGACCTCGGGTGGGTTCCCAAAATGTTCGGATCGCAGCGGGATCCAAAATTAGTGACTAATAGCATACAAAACTGGCCAGAATAAGCCCAAACTGCGAGTTTTGACGAGTTCCACGTAACCGGACCCCGGGGTTCCCGAAACAATCGGATCGCAGCGGGACCCAAAACCAATGAGTAATAGCATACAAAACTAGCCACAATAGGCCAAAACTGCAATTTGTGACGAGTTCCGTGTAACCGGACCTCGGGGTTCCCGAAATGTTCGGATCACAGCGGGACCCAAATCCAGTTCCTAATAGCATACAGAATTGGCCGGAATAGGCCAAAACTATGAGTTTTGACGAGTTCCACGTAACGGGACCCCGGGGTTCCCGAAACGTTCGGATCGCAGCGGGACCCAAAATCAGTGACTAATAGCATACAAAACTGGCCAGAATAGACAAAAGCTGCGAGTTTTGACGAGTTCCCCGTAACCGGACCCCGGGGTTCCCGAAACGTTCGGATCGCAGCGGGACCCAAAATCAGTGAGTAATAGCATATAAAACTCGCTAGAATAGGCCAAAACTGCGAGTTTTGACGAGTTCTCCGTAACCAGACCCCGATGTTCCCGAAACATTTGGATCGCAGGAGGACCCAAAATGAGTGACTAATATCATACAAACCTCGCGAGAATAGGCCAAAACTGCTAGTTTTGACGAGTTCCCCGTAACCAGACCCCGGGGTTCCCGAAACATTCGGATCGCAGGACGACCCAATATCAGTGAGTAATAGCATACAAAACTCGCCAGAATAGGCCAAAACTGCGAGTTTTGACGAGTTCCCCATAACCGGACTCCACGGTTTCCGGAACATTCGGATCGCATCGGGACCCAAAATCAATGACTAATAGGATAGAAAACTAGCCGGAATAGGCCAAAACTTTGAGTTTTGACGAGTTCCCCGTAATCGGACCCCGAGGTTCCGGAAACGTTCGGATCAAAGCGGGACCCAAAATCAGTGACTAATAGCATACAAAACTGGCCAGAATAGGCCAAAACTGTGATTTTGACAAGTTCCACGTAACCGGACCCAAGGGTTCTCGAAACATTCAGATCACATCGGTACCCAAATCAATGACTAATAACATACAAAACTAGCCAGAATGGGCCAAAACTACGAGTTTTGATGAGTTCCCCGTAACCGGACCCCGAGGTTCCCGAAAAGTTCGAATCACATCGGGACCCAAAACTCGCCGGAGTAGGCCAAAACTGCGATTTTTGACGAGTTGCCGGTAACCGGACCACGGGGTTCCCAAAATGTTCGGATCACAGCGTGACCCAAAATCATTGACTAATAACATAGAAAACTGGGCAGGATAGGCCAAAACAGGGATTTTTTAGGAGTTCCACGTAACAGGACCACGGTGTTCCCGAAACGTTCGGATCGTAGCGGGACCCAAAATCAGTGAGTAATAGCATACAAAACTCGCGAGAATAGACCAAAATTGCGAGTTTTGACAAGTTCCTCATAAGCTGACCCCGGGGATCTCGAAACGTTCGGATCACAAAGGGTTCCAGAGTAATCCAGGAGTGGATCACTGGGCAGCGGTCAAGAATATCCTGAAGTACCTGAAAAGGACTAAGGAGATGTTTCTCATGTATGGAGGTGACGAAGAGCTCGCCGTAAAAGGTTACGTCGATGCAAGCTTTGACACAGATCCGGACGACTCTAAGTCGCAAACCGGATACGTATTTATTCTTAATGGGGGTGCAGTAAGCTGGTGCAGTTCCAAGCAAAGCGTCGTAGCAGATTCTACATGTGAAGCGGAGTACATGGCTGCCTCGGAGGCGGCCAAGGAGGGTGTCTGGATGAAGCAGTTCATGACAGATCTTGGAGTGGTGCCAAGTGCACTGGATCCAATAACCTTGTTCTGTGACAACACTGGTGCCATTGCCCTGGCAAAGGAACCAAGGTTTCACAAGAAGACCAGACACATCAAACGACGCTTCAACCTCATCCGCGACTACGTCGAGGAGGAGGACGTAAATATATGCAAAGTGCACACGGATCTGAATGTAGCAGACCCGCTGACTAAACCTCTTCCACGGCCAAAACATGATCGACACCAGAACTGTATGGGTGTTAGATTTATTACAATGTAATTCACATGGTGATGTGAGGGCTAGATTATTGACTCTAGTGCAAGTGGGAGACTGTTGGAATTATGCCCTAGAGGCAATAATAAATGTATAGTTATTATTATAATTCCTGTATCAAGATAATAGTTTATTATCCATGCTATAATTGTATTGAATGAAGACTCATTTACATGTGTGGATACATAGACAAAACACCGTCCCTAGCATGCCTCTAGTTGGCTGGCCAGTTGATCGATGATAGTCAGTGTCTTCTGATTATGAACAAGGTGTTGTTGCTTGATAGCTGGATCACGTCATTGGGAGAATCACGTGATGGAATAGACCCAAACTAATAGACGTAGCATGTTGATCGTGTCATTTTGTTGCTACTGTTTTCTGCGTGTCAAGTATTTATTCCTATGACCATGAGATCATATAACTCACTGACACCGGAGGAATGCTTTGTGTGTATCAAACGTCGCAACGTAACTGGGTGACTATAAAGATGCTCTACAGGTATCTCCGAAGGTGTTAGTTGAGTTAGTATGGATCAAGACTGGGATTTGTCACTCCGTGTGACGGAGAGGTATCTCGGGGCCCACTCGGTAATACAACATCACACACAAGCCTTGCAAGCAATGTAACTTAGTGTAAGTTGCGGGATCTTGTATTACGGAACGAGTAAAGAGACTTGCCGGTAAACGAGATTGAAATAGGTATGCGGATACTGACGATCGAATCTCGGGCAAGTAACATACCGAAGGACAAAGGGAATGACATACGGGATTATACGAATCCTTGGCACTGAGGTTCAAACGATAAGATCTTCGTAGAATATGTAGGATCCAATATGGGCATCCAGGTCCCGCTATTGGATATTGACCGAGGAGTCTCTCGGGTCATGTCTACATAGTTCTCGAACCCGCAAGGTCTGCACACTTAAGGTTCGACGTTGTTTTATGCGTATTTGAGTTATATGGTTGGTTACCGAATGTTGTTCAGAGTCCCGGATGAGATCACGGACGTCACGAGGGTTTCCGGAATGGTCCGGAAACGAAAATTGATATATAGGATGACCTCATTTGATTACCGGAAGGTTTTCGGAGTTACCGGGAATGTACAGGGAATGACGAATGGGTTCCGGGAGTTCACCGGGGGGGGGGGGGCAACCCACCCCGGGGAAGCCCATAGGCTTTGGGGAGACACACCAGCCCTTAGTGGGCTGGTGGGACAGCCCCAAGGAGGCCTATGCGCCAAGAAAAGAAAATCAAAGGAAAAGAAAAAAAAAGAGGGAAGAAGTGGGAAGGGAGGGGGACTCCTCCCACCAAACCAAGTCCAACTCGGTTTGGGGGGGGGTCCTCCCCCCCTTGGCTCGGCCGACCCCTTGGGAGTCCCTTGGACCCCAAGGTAAGGCCACCCTCCCTCCTCCTATATATATGGGGCTTTTAGGGCTGATTTGAGACGACTTTCTCACGGCTGCCCGACCACATACCTCCATAGTTTTTCCTCTAGATCGTGTTTCTGCGGAGCTCGGGCGGAGCCCTGCTGAGACGAGATCATCACCAACCTCCGGAGCGCCGTCACGCTGCCGGAGAACTCTTCTACCTCTCCGTCTCTCTTGCTGGATCAAGAAGGCCGAGATCATCGTCGAGCTGTACGTGTGCTGAACGCCGAGGTGCCGTCCGTTCGGTACTAGATCGTGGGACTGATCGCGGGATTGTTCGCGGGGCGGATCGAGGGACGTGAGGACGAAACTACGAGTTTTGACGAGTTCCCCGTAACCGGACCCGGGGTTCCCAAAATGCTTGGATCACACCGGGACCCAAAATCAGTGACTAATACCCTAGAAAACTGGCCAGAATAGGCCAAAACTGCGAGTTTGATTAGTTCACTATAACCGGACGTCGGGGTTCCCGAAACATTCAGATCACACCGGGACCCAAAATCAGTGACTAATACATACAAAACTGGTCGGAATAGGCCTAAAGTGCGATTTTTGATGAGTTCCCCGTAATTAGACCCCGGGGTTCCCGAAACGTTCGGATCAGAGCAGGACCCATAATCTGTGACTAATAGCACAGAAAACTCGCCGGAATAGGCCAAAACTGTGAGTTTTGACGAGTTCCAAGTAACCGGACCCCGGGGTTCCCGAAACGTTCGGATCGCATCGGGGCCCAAAATCAATGACTAATAGGATAGAAAACTGGCCGGAATAGACCAAAACTGCGAGTTTTGACGAGTTCCCCATAACCGGACCCCGAGGTTCCGAAAATGTTCGGATCAAAGCGGGACCCAAAATCAGTGACATAACATACAAAACTGGCTAGAATAGGCCAAAATTGCGATTTTTATGAGTTCCCCGTAATCGGACCCAAGGGTTCTTTAAATATTCAGATCACATCGGGACCCAAAATCAGTGACTAATAGCACAAATAACTGATAGGAATAGGTCCAAACTGCGAGTTGTGACGAGTTCCCCGTAACCGGACCCCGAGGCTCCCGAAACGTGTGGATCACTGCGGGACGCAAAATCAATTAACAATAGTATACAAAACTGTCCGGAATAGGCCAAAACTGCGAGTTCTACGAGTTCCCTATAACCGGACCCAAGGGTTCCCGAAAATTCGGATCACATCGGGACCCAAAATCAGTGACTAATAGCATACAAAACTTGCCGGAAGAGGACAAAACTGCGAGTTTTGACGAGTTCCACGTAACCGGACCACGGGGTTCCCGAAACGTTTAGATCGCAACGGGACCCAAAATTAGTGACTAATAGCATACAAAACCGTCCGGAATAGGCCAAAACTACGAGTTTTGACGAGTTCCCTGTAACCGGACCCCGGGGTTCCCCAAATGTTCGGATCACAACGGGACCCAAAATCAATGACTAATAGCCTAGAAAACTGTTCGGAATAGGCCCAAACTACGAGTTTTGACTAGTTCCCATAACCGGACCCCGAGGTTCCCGAAACATTCGGATCACCGCGGGACCCAAAATCTATGACTAATAGCATACAAAACTGGATGGAATAGGCCAAAGCTTCGAGTTTTAACGAGTTCCCTGTAACCGGACAACGGGGTTCCCAAAACATTCGGATCGCAGAGGACCCAAAATCAGTGACTAATAGCTTAGAAAACTTGCCGGAATAGGCCAAAATTGCGAGTTTTGACGAGTTCGCCGCAACACGACCCCGGGGTTCCCGAAATAATCGGATCACCTCGGGACCCAAAACTCGCCGGAATAGGCCAAAACTGCGATTTTTGACGAGTTCCCCGTAACCGGAACACGGGGTTCCTGAAACATTCGGATCGCAGCGGGACCCATAATCAGTGAATAATAGGATACAAAACTGGCCAGAATAGACTAAAACTGTGAGTTTTGACGAGTTCCCCATAACCTGACCCGGGGGTTCCTGAAACGTTTGGATCGCATCGGGATCCAAAATCAATGACTAATAGGGTAGAAAACTGGCCAGAATAAGCCAAAACGGGAAGTTTCGACGAGTTCCCCGTAACCGGACCCCGAGGTTCCGGAAATGTTTGGATCAAAAGCGGGACCCAAAATCAGTGACTAATAGCATACAAAACTAGCCGCAATAGGCCAAAACTGTAATTTTGTCGAGTTCCCCGCAACCCGACCCAAGAGTTCCTGAACCATTCACATCACATCGGGACCCAAAATCAGTGACTAATACCATACATAACTGACTGTAATAGGCCCAAACTGGAATAGGTTCTCGAAAAGTTCGGATCACAACGGGACCCAAAATCAATGACCAATAGTATACAAAACTGTGCGGAATAGGCCAAAATTGCGAGTTTTTATGAGTACCGTAACCGGACCCAAGGGTTCCCGAAACATTCGGATCACATCGGGACCCAAAATCAGTGACTATAGCATATAAAACTTGCCGGAATACTACAAAACTGCGAGTTTTGACGAGCTCCACGTAACCGAACCATGGGGTCCCAAAACATTCGGATCACTACCGGACCCAAAATCGGTGACTAAATACCATGCAAAACTGGCCAGAATAGGCCAAAACTGCGAGTTTTCACAAGTTCCCCGTAACCGGACCCCGGGGTTCCTGAAACATTCGGATCACAACGGGACCCAAAATCAGTGACTAATAGCATAGAAAACTGGTCGGAATAGGCCAAAACTACGAGTTTTGATGATTTCCCCGTAACCGGACGTCGGGGTATCCAAAAGTTTGGATCACACCGGGACCCAAAATTAGTGACCAATAGCACATATAACTGATCGGAATAGGCCCAAACTGCGAGTTTTGACGAGTTCCCCGTAACCGGACGCCGAGGTTCCCGAAACGTTCGAATCACATTGGGACCCAAAATCAATGACCAATAGTATACAAAACTGTGTGTAATAGGCCAAAACTGCGAGTTTTACGAGTTCCCTGTAACTGGACCCAAGGGTTCCCGAAACATTCGGATCATATCGGGACCCAAAATGAGTGACTAATAGCATACAAAACTTGCTGGAATAGGACAAAACTGCGAATTTTGACGAGTTCCACGTAACCGGAGCACGGGGTTCCCGAAACGTTCGGATCACAGCGGGACCCAAAATGAGTGACTAATAGCATACAAAACCGGCCGGAATAGGCCAAAACTGCGAGTTTTCACGAGTTCCCCGTAACCGGACCCCGGGGTTCCCGAAACATTTAGATCACACCAGGACCCAAAATAAATGACTAATAGCCTAGAAAACTGGTTGGAATAGGCCAAAACTGCGAGTTATGATTAGTTCACCGTAACGGGACGTCGGGGTTCCCGAAACACTCGGATCACACCGGGACTGCTACTTCTTGAGCTTGCGTTGGTTTTTCCCTTGAAGAGGAAAGGGTGATGCAACAAAGTAAAGATAAGTATTTCCCTCAGTTTGAGAACCAATGTATCAATCCAGTAGGAGTATCAAGATGAGGCACCAAGGCACCTGCGCAAAAACAAATAAACTTGCACCCAACGCGATAAAGGGGTTGTCAATCCTTTTACGATTACTTGCAAGGTGAGATCTGATAGTGATAATAGGTAAATATAAATAAATAAATAAAAGTGCAGCAAGGTATTTTTGGTATTTTTGTATGTAGATCTGAATATATAATGTGTAAAATAGACCTCGGGGCCATAGTGTTCACTAGAGGCTTCTCTCATGATAGCAAGTATTATGGTGGGTGAATGAATTATTGTTGAGCAATTGATAGAATCGCGCAAAGTCATGACGATATCTAAGGCAATGATCATACATATAGGCATCACGTCCGAGACAAGTAGACCGATACTTTATGCATCTACTACTATTACTCCACACATCGACCGCTATCCAGCATGCATCTAGTGTATTAAGTTCATAACAAACAGAGTAACGCCTTAAGCAAGATGACATGATGTAGAGGGATAAATTCATGCAATATGATATAAACCCCATATTTTTACCCTTGATGGCAACAACATGATGCGTGCCTCTCTACCCCTTCTGTCATTAGGTGAGGACACCGCACGGTATGAACCCAAAACCAAGCACTTCTCCTATTGCAAGAATTATAGATCAAGTTGGCCAACCAAAACCCATAACTCGAAGAGAATTACAAGGTTACGAAATCATGCATATAAGAAGTCAGTGGAGATTCAACTAATATTCATAGATAATCTGATCATAAATCCACAATTCATCAGATCTCGACAAACACACCGCAAAAGAAAGTTACATCGGATAGATCTCCATGAAGATCATGGAGAACTTTGTATTGAAGATCCAAGAGAGAGAAGAAGCCATCTAGCTACTAGCTATGGACCCGAAGGTATGTGGTGAACTACTCACGCATCATCGGAGAGGCAATGGTGTTGATGAATAAGCCCTCCGTGTCCGAATCGCCCTCCGACAGGGCACCAGAACGGTCCCCAGATGGGATCTCGCGGAAACAGAAGCTTGTGGCGGCGAAAAAGTATTTTCGTGTCTCTCTTTGTTGGTTTGGGGATTTTAGGGAATTTTTAGGCGAAAGAGGTAGGGCAAAGGAGGCATGGAGGGCCCACGAGCCTGCTAGGCGCGCCCCCCTGGGGCACGCCTAGGGGGCTCGTGGCCTCCTCCGTGGCCCTCTGCCTTGGTTCTAAAGTCTTCTGGATCCCTTATGTTATGGGAAAAAATCATCCCGAAGGTTTTATTCCGTTTGGACTCCGTTTAATATTCTTATCTGAAAAAGGTCAAAAACACAAAGAAAGCCACAAACTGGCACTGGGCACTGAGTTAATAGGTTAGTCCAAAAATGATATAAAATAGCATATAAATGCATATAAAAATTCCCAAGTTGATAATATAATAGCATGGAACAATCAAATATTGTAGATACGTTGGAGACGTATCAAGCATCCCCAAGCTTAACTCCTGCTCGTCCTCAAGTAGGGAAGTGATAAAGACCGAACTTTTGATATGGAATGCTACCAAACATATTTGTTCTTTGTAACTTCTTTATCGTGGCATGAATGTTCAGATCCATAAGATTCAAAACAACAGTTTAATATTGACATGAAAACAATAATACTTCAAGTATATTAGCAAAGTAATCACGAACTTTTGAAATAACAAGGCCAAAGAAAGCTATCCCTACAAAATCATATAGTCTGGCTATGCTCCATCATCCCCACACAACGAATTTAAATCATGCACAACCCCGGTATTGGCCAAGTAATTGTTTTCACACTCTTACTTTCTCAAACTTTTTTCAACTCTCACGCAATACATGAGTGTGAGCCATGGATATAGCACTATAGGTGGAATAGAGTGTGGTGGAGGTTGTGAGGCAAAAAGGAGGAGATGGTCACATCGACTCGGCGTATCAACGGGCTATGGATATGCCCATCAATAGACATCAATGTGAATGAGTAGGGATTTCCATGAAATTTCCCACTAGTATATGAAAGTGACAAAACAAGAGACTCTCTATCATGAAGAACATGGTGCTATTTCGAAGCACAAGTGTGGAAAAGGATAGTAGCATTGTCCCTTCTATCTTTTTCTCTCATTTTTTGTATGGGCTCTTTGGCCTCTTTTTTTCCATTTCATTTTTTTGGTGGGCATCTTTGGCCTCTTTTTTTATTTCCTCACATGGGACAATGCTCTAATAATGATGATCATCACACTTCTATTTACTTACAACTCGATACTTTGAACAATAATGACTCTATATGAAATGCCTCCGGCAGTGTACCGGGATGTGCAACGATCTAGCTTAGTGTATGACGTTGAAACATCTCGCTAGCTATCTTACAATCATGCGATGGCAATATGAAAGTTATGGCACATGTCATGAGACGGAACGGTGGAAGTTGCATGGGAATATATCTCGGATTGGCTATGAAAATGCCATAATAGGTAGGTATGGTGGCTGTTTTGAGGAAGGTATATGGTGGTTTTGTGCACCGATGAAAGTTGCGCGGCACTAGAGAGGCTAGCAATGGTGGAAGGGTGAGAGTGCATCTATACCATGGACTCACATTAGTCATGAAGAACTCATATACTTATTTCGAAAGTTTTATTAGTAATCGAAACAAAGTGCTAAACGCTTACTCCTAGGGGAAGGGTTGGTAGGAGTTAACCATCGCGCGATCCCGACCGCCACACAAAGGATGACAATCATTAAATCAATTATGCTCCTACTTCATAACATAGCGGTTCACCGTACGTGCATGCTACGGGAATCACTAACCTTAACACAAGTATTTCTAGATTCACAACACCCTACTAACATAACTCTAATGTTACCATATCCATATCTCGAAACTAATTGTGAGGAATCAAACTTCTCTTACTAATCAATGCACTTGAATATGAAAGTTTTTATTATATCCTCTTCGGATGCCTATCATATTTAGGACTAATTTCATAAGACACGCAAATTACCAAGTTACTTAGAGAGAGCGCTCTCAAAATGATATAAGTGAAGATCGAGAGTTTTTATTTGTACAAAATATGACACCGCCGTGCTCTACAAAGATTTAAGTGAAGCACTAGAGCAAAATTATCTAGATCAAAAGATATAAGTGAAGCTCATGGGAGCAAAATTATCTAGCTCAAAAGATATAAGTGAAGCTCATTGAGTATTTTAACAAATTCACGATGAGTGCAAGTCCCTCTCAAAAGGTGTGCAACAAGGATGATTGTGATAAAACAAAAAAGCAAAGACTCCTATAATACACGACGCTCCAAGCAAAACACATATCATGTGGTAAATAAAAATATAGCTCCAAGTAACGTTACCGATGGATTGAAGACGAAAGAGGGGATGCCTTCCCGGGACATCCCCAAGCTTAGGCTTTTTGGTGTCCTTTAATTTGTCTTGGGATGACTTGGCCATCCCCAAGATTAGGCTCTTTCCACTCTTTATTCCATTGTCCATAAGAACATCACCCAAAACTTGAAAACTTCACAACACAAAACTTAAATAGAAACTCGTGATATCATTAGCATAAGAAAACAAACCACCAACTTTTTAGGTACTGTAGTAAACTTAATTTCCATTTAGATTGATGTTATATTACTGTATTCTCACTTCTCCATGGCTCGTACCCTCCAATACTAACCATAGTTTCATCAAAATAAGCAATCAACACAACAAAAACATAACCTGTCAAAAACAGAACAGTCTATAGCAATCTATATATTTCGTATACCTCTGCTATCCCAAAAATTCTGAAAAACATATGAAAATTAGGGAAATTTGCATATAAATCATAAGCAAAAATAATCAACTCAAAAGCTCTTTCTCTATAGGAATTAAAAATAATTTCGTGAGCACAAAGTTTCTGTCTTTTTTAGGAGGATTAAACAACTATCACCAAAACTAATCATAAAGGTTCTACTTGGCACAAACACTAATCAAAACATAAAAAACACAATCATAACAGAATCATGATGGTGTGGACTCAACAAAACAGAAAGTAAAAACAAAAAATAAATTTATTCATTGGGTTGCCTCCCAACAAGCGCTATTGTTTAACGCCCTTAGCTAGGCGTAAGGCAACAGATTCAAAAAATAAACCACTCATACCATCATCATTAAGATTGACATTACAAAACAAGGATTCAATAGGAGTCACACCAAGCACTTTAAGATCTTCGTGATTCTCATCACATATTTCAGGTTTAGCAGCCATTTTATTGACTAAGGTAGCTTCTTTATCAGAAATCTGGCCTACCAATTTTTCAAGACGAGCAAATTGAGAATTTAACGCAAGGAATTCTTTGGCCATATCATCAACCTCTTTATTCATATAAGCCATAAAAGAATTTTGCTCCCTTAGTTCTCCACGAAAGTAACTATTATGATCAAACTGTGTAGACATGAAGCTTTTAACACTAGTTTCAATCTCTTCCAACTTTTTATAGTAAGCATCATAATCATTTGGTTGGGCCATGAGGATAAATAAGATAGCACAAACGAGCAACCCGAAAGCAAGCAAAAGAAAGGGGCGAACGAAAAAGGCAAAATAAAGAAAGGCAAATATTTTTGTAAATTTTGTTTTAGAAGTGGGGGACAGGAGAACGAGAGGCAAATGGCAAATAATGTAAATGCAAGAGATGAGTTTGCGATAGGTACTTGGTAGATACGCTTCACTTGAATACTCCCCGACAACGGCGCCAAAAATTCTTCTTGCTACTTCTTGAGTTTGCGTTGGTTTTTCACTTGAAGAGGAAAGGGTGATGCAGTGAAGTAGAGATAAGTATTCCCTCAGTTTGAGAACCAAGGTATCAATCCAGTAGGAGTATCAAGATGAGGCACCAAGGCACCTGCGCAAAAACAAACAAACTTGCACCCAACGCGATAAAGGGGTTGTCAATCCCTTTACGATTAGTTGCAAGGTGAGATCTGATAGTGATAATAGGTAAATATAAATAAATAAATAAATAAATAAAAGTGCAGCAAGGTATTTTTGGTATTTTTGTATGTAGATCTGAATATATAATGTGTAAAATAGACCCGGTGGGCATAGATAATCTGATCATAAACCCACAATTCATCGGATCTCGACAAACACACCGCAAAAGAAAGTTAGATCGGATAGATCTCCATGAACATCATGGAGAACTTTGTATTGAAGATCCAAGAGAGAGAAGAAGCCATCTGGCTACTAGCTATGGACCCGAAGGTCTATGGTGAACTACTCACGCATCATCGGAGAGGCAATGGTGTTGATGAAAAAGCCCTCCGTGTACGAATCCCCCTCCGGTAGGACACCAGAACGGTCCCCAGATGGGATCTCGCGGAAATAGAATCTTGCCGCGGCGGAAACGTATTTTCGTGGCTCTCTCTGTTGGTTTGGGGATTTTAGGGAATTTATAGGCGAAAGAGGTAGGGCAAAGGAGGCACGGGGGGGCAACGAGCCTGCTAGGCGCCCCCCTTGGGGCGCGCCTAGGGGGCTCATGGCCTCCTCCGTGGCCCTCTGCCTTGGTTCTCAAGTCTTCTAGATCCATTCTTTTATGGAAAAAAATCACCTTGAAGGTTTTATTCCGTTTGGACTCCGTTTAATATTCTTATCTGAAAAAGGTCAAAAACACATAAAAAACAAAAATTGGCACTGGGCACTGAGTTAATAGGTTAGGCCCAAAAATGATATAAAATAGCATATAAATGCATATAAAACATCCCAAGTTGATAATATAATAGCATGGAACAATAAAAAATTATAGATACGTTGGAGACGTATCACGGACCTAAAATCAGTGACTAATAGCATACAAAACTAGCCGGAATAGGCCAAAACTACGAGGATTGACGAGTTCCCCGTAACCGGACCTCGAGGTTCCCGAAACGTTCAGATCACAACAGGACCCAAAATCAATGACTAATAGCATAGAAAACTAGTCGGAATATGCCAAAACTGCGAGTTTTGATGACTTCCCCATAACCGAACCCCGGGGTCCCGAAACGTTTGGATCATAGTGGGACCCAAATTAAGTGACTAATAGAATAGAAAACTGGCCAAAATAGGCCAAAGGTGCAAGTTTTGACGAGTTCTCCGTAACCAGACCCCGGGGTTCCCGAAACGTTCGGATCGCACGAGGACCCAATATCAGTGAGTAATAGCATGCAAAACTCGCCGGAATAGGCCAAAACTGCGAGCTTTGACAAGTTCCGCGTAACTGGAACTCGACGTTCCCAAAACGTTGGATCGCAACGGGACCCAAAATCAATGACTAATAGCATACAAAACTGGGCACAATAGGCAAAAACTGCGAGTTTTGATGAGTTCCCCGTAACTGGATCACGGGGTTCCCGAAACATTCGGATCACAACGGGACCCAAAATCACTGACTAATAGCATAGAAAACTGGCCGGAATAGGCCAAATGGTGAGTTATGACGAGTTCCACATAACCGGACCCCGGGGTTCACGAAAAATTCAAATCGCAACAGGACCCAAAATCAATGACTAATAGCATACAAAACTGGCCAAAATAGGCCAACAATTCGAGTTTTGACGAGTTCCCCGTAACCGGACCCCGGGGTTCCCGAAACGTTCGGATCACAACGGGACCCAAAATCAGTGACTAATAGCATAGAAAACTGGCCAGATAGACCAAAACTGCGAGTTTTACGAGTTCCCCGTAACTCGACCCCGGGGTTCCCGAAACGTTCGGATCGCAGCGGGACCCAAAATCAGTGAGTAATAGCATACAAAACTCGCGAGAATAGGCCAAAAATGCGAGTTTTACGACTTCCCCATAACCGGACCCCGTAGTTCCTGAAACGTTCGAATCGCATCGGGACCCAAAATCAATGACTAATAGGATAGAAAACTCGCCAAAATAGGCCAAAACTGTGAGTTTTGACGAGTTCCCCGTAACCGGACCCCGAGGTTCCGGAAATGTTCGGATCAAAGCGAGACCCAAAATCAGTGACCAATAGCATACAAAACTGACTAAAATAGGCCAAACGTGCGATTTTGACGAGTTCCCCGTAACCGGACCCAACGGTTCCCGAAACATACATATTATATCGGGACCCAAAATTAGTGACTAATAGCATACAAAACTGACTAGAATAGACCAAAATTGCGAGTTTTGATGAGTTCCCCCTAACCGGACCCCGAGTTTCCCGAAACGTTCAGATCACAGCGGGACCCATAAGCAGTGAGTAATAGCATACAGAACTCCATCGGAATAGGCCAAAAATGCGAGTTTTGACGAGTCCCCGTAACCGGACGCCGGGGTTCCCAAACCGTTCGGATCGCATCGGGACCCCAAAATCAATGATTAATAGCATACAAAACTGGCTAGAATAGGCCAAAACTACGATTTTTGACGAGCTCCACGTAACCGGACCATGGGGTTCCAAAACGTTCGGATCGCAGCGGGACCCAAAATTAGTGACTAATAGCATACAAAACCCGCCGGAATAGGCCAAAACTGCGAGTTTTGACCAGTTCCACGTAACCGGACCTGGGGTTCCCGAAACGTTTCGATCGCAGAAGGGACCCAAAATCAGTGAGTAATACCATACAAATCTGGCGAGAATAGGCAAAAACTGCGAGTTTTGACAAGTTCCCCGTAACCGGACGTGAGGGCTCCCGAAAAGTTCAGATCGAAGCGGGACCCAAAATGAGTGAGTAATAGCATACAAAACTAGCTAGAATAGGCCAAGACTGTGATTTTTTACGAGCTCCACGTAACCGGACCACGGGGTTGCCAAAACGTTCAAATTCCAGCGGGACCCAAAGTCAGTGACTAATAGCATACAAAACCCGCCGGAATAGGTCAAAACTGCGAGTTCTCACGAGTTCCACGTAACCTGACCCTGGGTTCCTGAAACGTTTGGATCGCTCACGGACCCAAAATCAGTGAGTAATAGCATACAAAACTCGCCAGATAGACCAAAATTGCCAGTTTTGATGAGTTCCCTGTAACGTTTAAATCGAAGCGGGACCCAAAAGCAGTGAGTAATAGCATACAGAACTCGCCGGAATAGGCCAATACTGTGAGTTTTGACGAGTTCCCCATAAACGGGCCCCGGGGTTCCCGAAATGTTCGGATCGCATCGGGACCCAAAATCAATGACTAATAGGATAGAAAACTAGTCAGAATAGGCAAAAACTGCGTGTTTTGACGAGTTCCCCGTAACTGGACCCCGAGGTTCCGGAATCGTTCAGATCACAGCGGGACTCAAAATCAGTGACTAATAGCATACAAAACTGGTCGGAATAGGGCAAAATTGTGATTTTGACGAGTTCCACGTAATTGGACCCATGGGTTCTCGAAACATTCGGATCACATCGGGACCCAAAATCAGTGACTAATAGCATACAAAACTGACCGGAATATGCCCAAACTGCGTGTTTTGACGAGTTCCCCGTAACCGAACCCCGAGGTTCCCAAAATGTTCGGATCACAGCGGGACCCAAAATCAGTGACTAATAGAATACAAAACTAGCCGGAATAGGCCAAAACTTTGAGTTTTTATGAGTTCCTCGTTACCGGACCGAAGGGTTTCCGAAACATCGGATCACATCGGGACCCGAAATCAGTGACTAATAGCATAAAAAACTTTCCAGAATAGATCAAAACTACGAGTTTTGACGAGTTCCCATAATCGGACCCCGGGGTTCTATAAACATTCGGATCACCGTGGGACCCAAAAGCAGTGACTAATAGCATACAAAACTGGCCACAATAGGCCAAAACTGCGAGTTTGTACGAGTTCCCCGTAAACGGACCCCGGGGTTCGCAAAACGTTCGGATTGCAACGGGACCCAAAATCAATGACTAATAGCATACAAAACCCGCGAGAATAGGCCAAAACTTTGACTTTGACGAGTTCCCGTAACCAGACAGAAGGGTTCCCGAAACATTCACATCACACCGGGACCCAAAATCAGTGACTAATAGCATACAAAACTGACCGGAATAGGCCAAAACTGTGAGTTTTGATGAGTTCCCTGTAACCGGACCCCGGGGTTCCCGAAACGTTCGGATCACAGCGAGACCCAAAATCAATGATAATAGCATAGAAAACTGGTCGGTATAGACAAAACTGCGAGTTTTGACGAGTTCTGCAATACGATTATTCATTTAAAAGGAATAATAGTTATTCTATTTGCTTCAATAATTACCCTCAATGGTTTATTGAATCTCGATCGTAGTGTTACACATGTTCATAATATTGATGCCAAAAGATACAAAGTAGTAATGATAGTACCACTTACTTATGGCACTACCACTTAAGTCATGTCGGTATAAAGTGCATGAAGAAGCTCCATAGTGATGGTTCTTTCTACTCACTCATTTTTGAAACGTTTGAGACATGCAAACCATACCTATTGGTATAAATGCATGAAGAAACTCCATGTAGATGGATCGTTTGGACTCACTTGATTTTGAATCACTTGAGACATGCAAATCATACCACATAGAACAAGAAAGTAACTTGTTGGAAGCAATACATTTTTTATGTGTGCAGTCCAATGAGTGCTTAGGAACGCAGTGGATATCGTTATGTTCTTACTTCACTGACGATTTGAGTAGATACAGGAGTATTTACTTGATGAATCAAAAGTCTGAAATATTGAAAAGTTCAAAGCTATTTCAGAGTGAAGATTGTCATGACAAGAGGATAAACTGTGTACGATATGATCATGGAGGTGAATATCTGAGTTGCGAGTTTTTGGTACATAATTAAGACAATGCGGAAATTGTTTTGCAATTCATGCCACCTAGAACACCATAGTGTGATGGTGTGTCTGAACGTCATAGCTGCGCCCTATTTGATATGGTGCATACTGTGATGTCTCTTATCGAATTACCACTATCATTTATGGGTTATGCATTAGAGACAACCGCATTCACTTTAAATAGGGCACTGCATATTTCCGTTGAGATGACACAGTAAAGACTATGGTTTGGAGAAACCTAATCTGTCGTTTCTTGAAATTTTGGGGCTGCGATGCTTATGTGAAAAAGTTTCAGTCAGATAAGCTCGAACCCAAAGCGGATAAATGCAACTTCATAGGATATCCAAAACAGTTGGGTACATCTCCTATCTCAGATCCGGAAGCAAAGTGTTTTGTTTCTAGAAACGGGTCCTTTCTCGAGGAAAGGTTTCTCTCGAAAGAATTGCGTGGGAGGATGGTGGAACTTGATGAGGTTAGTGAACCGTCACTTCAACCAGTGTGTAGCAGGGCGTAGGAAGATGTTCCTTGGCGCCTACAGCAATTGAAGTGGAAACTGATGATGGTGATCACTGTGCTTCGGATCAAGTTACTACAAACCTCGTAGGTCGACAAGGTCGCCTACTACTACAGAGTGGTACGGTAACCCTGTCTAGGAGGTCATGTTGTTGAACAACAATGAACCTACGAGCTATGGAGAAGCGATGGTGGGCCCGGATTCCGACAAATGGCTGGAGGCCAAGAAATCCGAGAGAGGATCCATGTATGAAAACAAAGTGTAGACTTTGGAAGAACTACTTGATGGTTGTAAGACTATTAAGTAAAGATGGATCTTTAAAAGGAAGACACACAATGATGGTGAAAAGTCACCATTAAGAAAAGCTCGACTTGTCGCAAAGATGTTTCCGACAAGATCAAAGAGTTGAATATGATGAGACTTTCTCACTCATAGCAATGCAAAAAGTCTGTTGGAATTATGTTCGAAATTACTCCATTATTTATGAAATATTGCACATAGGATGACCAAACATTGTTTCCTCGACGGTTTCCTTGAGGAAAGGTTGTATGTGATACAACAGAAGTTTTTGTCGATCCTAAAGATGCTAACAAGTCTGCAAGCTCCAATGATCCTTTCATGGACTGGTGCAAGCATCTTGGAGTTGGAATATACGCTTTGATGAGATGATCAAAGCTTTTGGGTTTATATAGGGTTTATGAGAAACTTGTATTTCCAAAGAAGTGAGTGGGAGTACTATAGAATTTTTGATAAGTATATGTGGTTGACATATTGTTGATCGGAAGTAACGTAGAATTTCTGTAAAGCATAAAGGTTGTTTGAAAGGGGTTTTTCAAAGGAAAACCTGGATAGAGCTACTTGAACATTAGAATCAAGATCTATGGAGATAGATCAAAATGCTAAATAAAACTTCCAAATGAAATGCATGCCTTGACAGGTTTTTGAAGGAGTTCAAAATACATCAGCGAAGAGTTCTTGGCTGTGTTGTAAGGTGTGAATTTGAGTAGGACTCAAAAGCCCGACCACGACATAAGAAAGAGAAAAGACAAAAGGTCGTCCCCTATGCCTTAGCCATAAACTTTAAAGTATGCCATGTTGTGTACCGCACCTGATGTGTGCCTTGCCACAAGTCTGTTAAGAGGTACAGAGAGTGATCGAGGATTGAATCACTGAACAGCTGCCAAAGTTATCCTTAGTAACTAATGGACTAAGGAACTTTTCTCGATTATGGAGGTGGTTAAAGAGTTCGTCGTAAAGGGTTACGTCGATGCAAGCTTTGACACTAATTTGAATAACTATGAGTAGTAAAAGGATTCGTATAATAGAGTAGATATTGGGAATATTTCCGAATAGCACGTAGTAGCAGCATCTTTTGGATGACATAAAGATTTGTAAACAAACGCGGATCTGAAAGGTTCAGAACCGTTGAATAAAACCTCTCTCACGAGCAAGACGTGATCAAACCCCAGAACTTTATGTGTATTGGATCCGTTAAAATCACATGGTGATGTGAACTAGATTATTGACTCTAGTGCAAGTGAGATATTGTTGGACATATGCCCTAGAGGCAATAATAAATTAGTTATTATTATATTTCCTTGTTCATAATAATCGTTTATTATCCATGCTAGAATTGTATTGATTGGAAACTCAAATACATGTGTGGATACATAGACAACACACTGTCCCTAGTGAGCCTCTAGTTGACTAGTTCGTTGATCAAAGATGGTCAAGTTTTCCTAGCCATAGGCAAGTGTTGTCACTTGATAACGGGATCACATCATTAGGAGAATCATGCAATGGACAAGACCCAAATTATAAACGTAGCATGTGATCGTATTATTTTGTTGCTATTGTTTTCTGCGTGTCAAGTATTTATTCCTATAACCATAAGATCATATAAATCACTGTCACCGAAGGAATACCTTGTGTGTATCAAACGTCGCAACGTAACTGGGTGACTATAAAGGTGCTCTACAGGTATCTCCGAAGGTGTCCGTTGAGTTAGTATGGATCAAGACTGGGATTTGTCACTCCATGTGACGGAGAGGTGTCTCGGGGCCCACTCGGTAATATAACATCACAAACAAGCCTCGCAAGCAATGTGACTAAGTGTAAGTCATGGGATCTTGTATTACGGAACGAGTAAAGATACTTGTCGGTAACGAGATTGAAATAGGTATAGGGATACCGACGATCAAATCTCGGGCAAGTAACATACCGAAGGACAAAGGAAATGACATACGGGATTATATGAATCCTTGGCACAGAGGTTAAACCGATAAGATCTTCATAGAATATGTAGGATCCAATATGGGCATCCAGGTCCCGCTATTGTATATTGACCGAGGAGTGTCTCGGGTCATGTCTACATAGTTCTCGAACCCGCAGGGTCTGCACACTTTAGGTCCGATGGTGTTTTAGTATAGTTGAGTTATATGTGTTGGTGACCGAAGGTTGTTCGGAGTCCCGGATGAGATCACGGACGTCACAAGGGTTTCCGGAATGGTCCGGAAATGAAGATTGATATATAGGAAGTTGGTGTTTGGATTCCGGGAAGTTTTCGGGCATTGCCTGCACTGTACCCGGAGTGACGAATGGGTACCGGGGGCCCACTGGGTGGGCCCACCTCGCCCCCAAGGGGTCCACATGGGTTTATTTGATGCACAATAAGGTATAATAGGCTGACAAAGTCATCAAAGGAAAGTCCATGAGGAAAAAGTGGAAAATCCAAAAGAGGTGGGAAAATAAGGAAGGAGTCCTAATCCATGTGGGATTGGAGTAGGACTCCTCCCTCCCACTTCGGCCGACCCAAGGAAGGCCTCCTTTGGCCGGCACCCTAGGGATTTGTCCCACCCCTTGGTTCCTCCTATATATACTAGAGGTTTAGGGCTGTTTGAGACACAACTTTGCCACTGCAACTCAAACCTACACCTCGTAGTTCTTCCTCTAGATTAGATTTCTGCGGAGCTCGGGCGGAGCCGTGCAGGAATAGATCATCACCAACACCGGTGCGTCGTCACGCTGTCGGAGAACTCATCTACTTCTCTGTCTCTCTTGCTGGATCAAGAAGGCCAAGATCGTCATCGAGTTGTACGTGTGTTAAACACGGAGGTGTCATCCGTTCGGCGCTGGATCAGAACGGATCGTGAGACGGATCGCGAGACAGTTCATGGGACGGATCGTGGGACGGTTCGAGGGACGGATCATGAAGACGTAGCACTACATCAACCGCGTTTCTTAATGCTTCCCGTTGAGCGATCTACAAGGGTATGTGGATCTAATCTCCTCTCGTAGATGAACATCACCGTGATAGGTCCTCGTGTGCCTAGGAACATTTTTGTTTCCCATGCAACGTTCCCCAATCAGTGGCATCATGAGCTAGGTTCATGCGTAGATGTTAGCTCAAGTAGAACACAAAACGTTTTGTCGACGTTGATGTTCGATTTGCTGCCCTCCTTAGTCTTTTATTGATTCGGCGGTATTGTTGGATTGAAGCGGCCCGGACTGACATAACTCGTACGCTTACGAGAGACTGGTTTCATCGACTGACATGCAACCTCGTTGCATAAAGATAACTCGCGGGTGCCTGTTTCTTCAACTTTAGTTGAATTGGTTTTGATCGAGGCAGTCCTTGGAGAGAGGTTAAATAGCAATTTGCACATCTCCGTTGTGGTTTTTGCGTAAGTAAGATGCGATCATACTAGATACCCATAGCAGCCACGTAAAACCTGCAACAACAAATTAAAGGGTGTCTAACTTGTTTTTGCAGGGTATGTTGGTGATATGATATGGCCCATGACGTGATGTGATATATTGGATGTATGAGATGATCATGTTGTAATAGTTAATATCGACTTGCACGTCGGTGCTACAGCAACCGGCAGGAGCCATAGGGTTGTCTTTAAACTAACATTTGTGTTTGCAGATGCGTTTACTATATTGCTAGGTCATAGCTTTAGTAGTAATAGCATAGATAGCACGACAACCTCAATGGCGACACGTTGATGGAGATCATGGTGTGGCGCCGGTGACAAGAAGATCATGTCGTTGCTTAAGTGATGGAGATCAAGAAGCACAAGATGATGGCCATATCATGTCACTTATGAATTGCATGTGATGTTAATCCTTTTATGAACTATCCCACGATCCATCGCACGGACCATCTCGCGATCCATCCCACGATCCATTCCGATCTAGCATCGAACGGACGGCACCTCCGCGTTCAGCACACGTACAGCTCGATGACAATCTCGGCCTTCTTGATCCAGCAAGAGAGACGGAGAAGTAGATGAGTTCTCCGGCAGCGTGATGGCGCGCCGGTGTTGGTGATGATCTATTCCTGCAGGGCTCCGCCTGAGCTCCGTAGAAATCTAATCTAGAGGAAGAACTACGAGGTGTAAGTTTGAGTTGCATGTGGCAAAGTTGTGTCACAAAAGCCCTAAACCTCTAGTACATATAAGAGGAGGGCAGAGGCAGCCTTGGGCACCCTTGGCGCACCAATGAAACCCTCCTTGGGTCGGCCGAAGTGGGAGGGAGGGAGGATTCCTTCTCCAATCCCACTTGGATTAGGACTCCTTCCTAATTTTCCCAGCTCTTTTTGATTTTCCACTTTTTCCTCATGGGCTTTCCTTGGATGACTTTGTCAGCCCATTATACCTTATTGTGCATCCAAAAAACCCATGTGGACCCATTGGGGCATGGTGGGCCCACCCAGTGGGCCCCCGGAACCAACTCGTCACTCCCGGTACACTGCCGGCAATGCCCGAAAACTTTCCGGAATCCAAACACCAACTTCCTATATATCAATCTTCGTTTCCGGACCATTCCGGAAACCCTCATGACGTCCGTGATCTCATCGGGACTCCGAACAACCTTCAGTCACCAACACATATAACTCAACTATCCTAAAACATCATCGAACCTTAAGTGTGCAGACCGTGCGGGTTCGAGAACTATATAGACATGACCCGAGACACTCCTCGGTCAATATCCAATAGCGAGACCTGGATGCCCACATTGGATCCTACATATTCTACGAAGATCTTATCGGTTGAACCTCTGTGCCAAGGATTCATATAATCCTGTATACATTCCCTTTGTCCTTCGGTATGTTACTTGCCCGAGATTTGATCGTTGGTATCCGTGTACCTATTTCAATCTCGTTACGACCAAGTCTCTTTACTCGTTCCATAATACAAGATCACGTGACTTACCTTGAGTCACATTGGTTGCAAGGCTTGTATGTGATGTTGTATTACCGAGTGGGCCCCGAGATACCTCTCCCTCACATGGAGTGACAAATCCCAGTCTTGATCCATACTAACTCAACGGACACCTTCGGAGATACATGTAGAGCACCTTTATAGTCACCCAGTTACGTTGCGACGTTTGATAGACACAAGGTATTCCTCCGGTGCCAGTGAGTTATATGATCTCATGGTCATAGGAATAAATACTTGACACGCAGAAAACAATAGCAACAAAATGACACGATCACATGTTACGTTCATAGTTTGGGTCTTGTCCATCACATGATTCTCCTAATGATCTGATCCCATTATAAAGTGACAACACTTGCATATGGCGAGGAAACCTTGACCATCTTTGATCAACGAACTAGTCAACTAGAGGCTCACTAGGGACAGTGTTTTGTCTATGCATCCACACATGTATTTGAGTTTCCAATCAATACAATTATAGCATGGATAATAAACGATTATCACGAACAAAGAAATATAATAATAACTAATTTATTATTTCCTCTAGGGCATATTTCCAACAGAGGACCCAAAATTGGTGACTAATAGCATACAAACCTAGCCAGAATAGGCAAAAACTGCGAGTTTTGACGAGTTCCCTGTAACCGAACCTCGGGGTTCCCGAAACATTCGGATCGCAGTGGGACCCAAAATCAGTGAGTAATAGCATACAAAACTAGCTAAAATAGGCCAAAACTGCAATTTTTGACGAGCTCCACGTAACCGGACCACGGGGTTCCCGAAACGTTCGGTTTGCAGCACGACCCAAAATCAGTGACTAATAGCATACAAAACCCGTCGGAAGAGGCCAAAATTGCGAGTTTTGACGAGTTCCACGTAACCAGACCCGGGGTTCCCGAAACTTTTGGATCGTAGAGGGACCCAAAATCAGTGAGTAATAGCATACAAAACTGGCGAGAATAGATCAAAATTGCAAGTTTTGATGAGTTCCCCGTAACCGGACCCCGGGGTTCCCGAAACGTTCACATCGCAGCGGGACCCAAAAGCAGTGAGTAATGGCATACAAAACTCGCCAAAATAGGCCAAAACTGCGAGTTTTGACGAGTTCCCCATAAACGGACCCCGGGGTTCCCGAAACGTTCGAATCACATCGGGAGCCAAAATCAATGACTAATAGGATAGAAAACTAGCCAGAATAGGCAAAAACTGCGATTTTTGACGAGTTCCTCGTAGCCGTACTACAAGCTTCCGGTATCAATGACTAATCGCATACAAAACTGGCCGGAATAGGCCAAAAGAGGCGAGTTTGACTAGTTTTGACGAGTTCCGCGTAAGTGGACCATGAGGTTATGTAATCGTTCGGATCACAGCGAGACCTAAAATCAGTGACTAATAGCATACAAAACTGGTCTGCATAGGCCAAAACTACGATTTTGACGAGTTCCCCGTAACTGGACCCAAGGTTTTCCGAAACATTGGATCACATCGGGGCCCAAAATCAGTGACTAATAGCATACGAAACTTACCGGTATAGGCCCAAACTGCGAGTTTTGACGAGTTCCCCGTAACTGGACCCTGAGGTTCCCGAAATGTTTGGATCACAGCGGGACCCAAAATCAATGACTGATACCATACAAAACTAGCCAGAATAGGCCAAAACTTCGAGTTTTTATGAGTTCCCCGTAACCGGACCGAAGGGTTCCGGATCACATCAGGACCCAAAATCAGTGACTAATAGCCTAAAAACTTGCCGGAATGGATCAAAACTGCGAGTTTTGACGAGTTCCCATAACCGGAATCAGTGACTAATAGCATACCAAACTGGCTGCAATAGGCCAAAACTGTGACTTTGTCGAGTTCCCCATAACCGGACCCAAGGGTTACCGAAACATTTGGATCACATCAGGACACAAAATCAGTGACTAATAGCATACCAAACTGATCGGAATAGGCCCAAACTGCGAGTTTTGATGAGTTCCCCATAACCGGACCCCGGGGTTCCCGAAACGTTCAGATCGCATCGGGACCCAAAATCAATGACTAATAGGATAGAAAACTAGCTGGAATAGGCCAAAACTGCGAGTTTTGACGAGTTCCCCGTAACCCGACCCCCCAGGTTCAGGAAAAGTTGGGATCATAGCGGGACCCAAAATCAGTGAGTAATAGCATACAAAACTGGTCGTAATAGGCCAAAATAGCTACTTTGACAAGTTCCTCATAAACCGGACCCAAGGGTTCCTGAAACATTCTGATCACATCGGGACCCAGAATCAGTGACTAATAGCATACAAAACTGACCGGAATAGGCCCGAACTACGAGTTGCGATGGGTTCCCCATAACAGGACCCCGGGGTTCCCGAAACGTTCGGATCGCATCGGGACCCAAAATCAATGACTAATAGGATAGAAAATTGGCTCGAATAGGCCAAAACTGCGAGTTTTGACGAGTTCCCCGTAACCGGACCCCGAGGTTCCGGAAACGTTCGAATCACAGCGGGACCCAAAATCAGTGACTAATAGCATACAAAACTGGCCGGAATAGGCCCAAACAACGACTTTGACGAGTTCCCCGTAACCGGACCCAAGGGTTCCCGAAACATTCGGATCACATCGGGACCCAAAATCAGTGACTAATAGCATACAAAACTGACCGGAATAGGCCAAAACTGCGAGTTTTGATGAGTTCCCCGTAACCGAACCCCGAGGTTCCCGAAAAGTTCGGACCACGGCGGGATCCAAAATCAGTGACTAATAGCATACAGAACTGTCGAGAATAGGCCAAAACTGCGAGTTTTGACGAGTTCTCCGTAACCGGACACCGGGGTTGTTGGGGAACGTCGCATGGGAAGCAAAAATTTTCCTACGCGCACGAAGACCTATCATGGTGATGTCCATCTACGAGAGGGGATGAGTGATCTACGTACCCTTGTAGATCGTACAGCAGAAGCGTTAGAGAACGCGGTTGATGTAGTGGAACGTCCTCACGTCCCTCGATCCGCCTCGCGAACAATCCCGCGATCAGTCCCACGATCTAGTACCGAACGGACGGCACCTCCGCGTTCAGCACACGTACAGCTCGACGATGATCTCGGCCTTCTTGATCCAGCAAGAGAGACAGAGAGGTAGAAGAGTTCTCCGGCAGCGTGACGGCGCTCCGGAGGTTGGTGATGATCTCGTCTCAGCAGGGCTCCGCCCGAGCTCCGCAGAAACGCGATCTAGAGGAAAAACTATGGAGGTATGTGGTCGGGCTGCCGTGGCAAAAGTTGTCTCAAATCAGCCCTAATACCTTAGTATATATAGGAGGGAGGGGGAGGGAAGAGGCAGTCTCAAACCCTCAAGGTTTGGCCGAAATTGGAGGTGGAGGAGTCCTACTCCAATGCTACTTGGAGTAGGATTCCACCTTCCCACTTGGAAACTCTTTCCACCTTGTGTTTTTTCCTTCTCAAACCTCATGGGCCTTAGTGGGAACTTATTCCAGCCCACTAGGGGCTGGTTTATCTCTTCCCATAGCCCATGAGACCCCTTGGGGCGTGACACCCCTCCCGATGGTCCCCGGCACCCCTCCCGGCACTCCCGGTACACTACCGACGAGCCCGAAACTTTTCCGGTAATGCACGAAAACCTTCCGGTAACCAAATGGGGTCATCCTATATATCAATCTTCGTTTCCGGACCATTCCGGAAACCCTCGTGACGTCCGTGATCTCATCCGGGACTCCGAACAACATTCGGTAACCAACCATATAACTCAAATACACATAAAACAACGTCGAACCTTAAGTGTGCAGACCCTGCGGGTTCGAGAACTATGTAGACATGACCCGAGAGACTCCTCGGTCAATATCCAATAGCGGGACCTGGATGCCCATATTGGATCCTACATATTCTACGAAGATCTTATCGTTTGAACCTCAGTGCCAAGGATTCGTATAATCCCGTATGTCATTCCCTTTGTCCTTCGGTATGTTACTTGCCCGAGATTCGATCGTCAGTATCCGCATACCTATTTCAATCTCGTTTACCGGCAAGTCTCTTTACTCGTTCCGTAATACAAGATCCCGCAACTTACACTAAGTTACATTGCTTGCAAGGCTTGTGTGTGATGTTGTATTACCGAGTGGGCCCCGAGATACCTCTCCGTCACACGGAGTGACAAATCCCAGTCTTGATCCATACTAACTCAACGAACACCTTCGGAGATACCTGTAGAGCATCTTTATAGTCACCCAGTTACGTTGCGACGTTTGATACACACAAAGCATTCCTCCGGTGTTAGTAAGTTATATGATCTCATGGTCATAGGAATAAATACTTGACACGCAGAAAACAGTAGCAACAAAATGACACGATCAACATGCTACGTCTATTAGTTTGGGTCTAGTCCATCACATGATTCTCCTAATGATGTGATCCCGTTATCAAGTGACAACACTTGCCTATGGCCAGGAAACCTTGACCATCTTTGATCAACGAGCTAGTCAACTAGAGGCTTACTAGGGACAGTGTTTTGTCTATGTATCCACACAAGTATTGTGTTTCCAATCAATACAATTATAGCATGGATAATAAACGATTATCATGAACAAAGAAATATAATAATAACTAATTTATTATTGCCTCTAGGGCATATTTCCAACAGTCTCCCACTTGCACTAGAGTCAATAATCTAGTTCACATCACCATGTGATTCCAATGAATCCAACACCCATATAGTTATGGGGTCTGATCACGTCTTGCTCGTGAGAGAGGTTTTAGTCAACGGTTCTGAAACTTTCAGATCCGTGCGTCCTTTACAAATCTTTATGTCATCTTATAGATGCTGCTACTACGTGCTATTCGGAAATGCTCCAAATATCTACTCTACTATACGAATCCGTTTCACTACTCATAGTTATTCGGATTAGTGTCAAAGCTTGCATCGACGTAACCTTTTACGACAAACTCTTTAACCACCTCCATAATCGAGAAAAATCCCTTAGTCCATTAGTTACTAAGGATAAATTTTGACCGCTGCTAGTGATTCAATCATGGATCACTCTCTGTACCTCTCAACATATTTTGAGTCAAGGCACATATCAGGTGCGGTACACAGCATGGCATACTTTAGATTCTACGGCTAAGGCATAGAAGACGACCTTCGTCTATTCTCTTTATTCTGCCGTGGTCGGGTTTTGAGTCTTACTCAAATTCACACCTTACAACGCAACCAAGAACTCCTTCTTTGCTGATCTATTTTGAACTCCTTCAAAAACTTGTCAAGGCATGCATCTTGTTGAAACTTCCATTAAGCGCTTTCGATCTATCTCCATAGATCTTTGATGCTCAACGTTCAAGTAGCTCAATCCAGGTATTCCTTTGAAAACTCCTTTCAAACAACCTTGTATGCTTTACAGAAATTCTACATTACTTCTGATCCACAATATGTCAACCACATATACTTATCAGAAATTCTATAGTGCTCCCACTCACTTCTTTGGAAATACAAGTTTCTCATAAACCTTGTACAAACCCAAAATCTTTGATCATCTCATCAAAGTGCTTATTCCAACTCCGAGATGCTTGCACCAGTCCATTGAAGGATCGCTGGAGTTTGCATACTTGTTAGTATCCTTAGGATCGACAAAACCTCATGGTTGTATCTCATACAATGTTTGCTCAAGGGAACCGTCGAGGAAACAATGTTTTGACATCCTACGTGCAATATTTCATAAATAATGCAGCAACTACTAACATAATTCCAACAGACCTTTAGCATCGCTACGAGTGAGAAAGTATCATCATATTCAACTGTTTGATCTTGTCGAAAACATCTTTGCGACAAGTCGAGCTTTTCTTAATAGTGTCTTATCACCATCATTGTCTGTCTTCTTTTAAAGATCCATTTTTTTACTCAATAGTCCTATGACCATCAAGTAGTTCCACCAAAGTCTACACTTTGTTTTCACACATGGATCCTCTCTCGGATTTCATGGCTTGCAGCCATTTGTCGGAATCTGGGCCCACCATCGCTTTCTCCATAACTCGTAGGTTCACTGTTTCTCAACAACATGACCTCCAAGACAGGGTTACCGTACTACTCTGCAGCAGTACGCGACCTTGTCGACCTACGAGGCTTGTAGTAACTTGATCCGATGCTTGATGATCACCATCATCAGCTTCCACTTCAATTGGTGTAGGCGCCACAGGAACAACTTCATGCGCCCTGCTACACACTGGTTGAAGTGATGGTTCAATAACCTCATCAAGTTCTACTACCCTCCCACTCAATTCTTTCGAGAGAAACCTTTCCTCGAGAAAGGATCCGTTTCTATAAACAAACACTTTGCTTTCGGATCTGAGATAGGAGATGTACCCAACTGTTTTGGATATCCTATGAAGATGCATTTATCCGCTTTGGGTTCGAGCTTATCAGACTGAAACTTTTTCACATAAGTGTCGAAGCCCCAAACTTTCAAGAAACGACAGTTCAGATTTCTCCAAACCTCAGTCTATATTGTGTCATCTCAACGGAAATACGCGGTGCCCTATTTAAAGTGAATGCGGTTGTCTCTAATGCATAACCCATAAACGATAGTGGTAATTCGATAAGAGACATCACAGTATGCACCATACTAAATAGTGCGTGGCTATGACGTTCAGACACATCATCACACTATGATGTTCCAGGTGGCATGAACTGTGAAACAATTTCCACATTGTCTTAACTGTGTACCAAAAACTCGTAACTCAGATATTCATTTCTATGATCATATCGTAGACACTTCATCCTCTTGTTACGACGAACTTCACTCTGAAACGGAATTGAACTTTTCAATATTTCAGACTTGTGATTCATTAAGTAAATACTCCTGTATCTACTCAAGTGGTCAGTGAAGTAAGAACATAATGATATCCACTGCGTGCCTCAGCACTCATTGGACTGCATACATCAAATGTATCACTTCCAACAAGTTACTATATTGTTTCATCTCAATGAAAATAAGGCCTTGCTCATGTGGTATGATTTGCATGTCACTAGTGATTCAAAATCAAGTGAGTATAAAGATCCATCAGCATGGAGCCTCTTCATGCAATTTATACTAACATGACTCAAGCCGCAGTGCCACAAGTAAGTGGTACTATCATCATTACCTCGTATCTTTTGGCACCAATATTATGAACATGTGTAACACTACGATCGAGATTCAATAAACCATTAAAGGTGATTATTCAAGCAAACAGAGTAACCATTGTTCTCTTTAAATGAATAATCGTATTGCAACAAACACGATCCAATCATGTTCATGCTTAACGCAAGCACCAAATAACAATTATTTCGGTTTAACACCAATCCCGATGGTAGAGGGAGCGTGCGACGTTTGATCATATCAACCTTGGAAACACTTCCAGCACGTATCGTCACCTCGCCTTTAGCTAGTCTCCGTTTACGCCGTAGCTTTCATTTCGCGTTACTAATCACTTAGCAACCGAACTGGTATCCAATACCCTCGTGCTACTAGGAGTACTAGTAAAGTACACATCAACATTATGTATATCAAATATACTCCTCTCGACTTTTGCCAGCCTTCTTATCTACCAAGTATCTAGAGTTGCTCCGCCTCAATGACTGTTCCCCTCATTAGAGAAGCACTTAGTCTCGGGTTTGGGTTTAGTCTTGGGTCTCTTCATTAGCGCAGCAACTGTTTTGCTGTTTCACGAAGTATCCCTTCTAGCCCTCGCCTTTCTTGAAACTTAGTGGTTTTACTAACCATCAACTATTGATGCTCCTTTTTGATTTCTACTTTCGCAGTGTCAAAACATCACGAATCGCTCAAGGATCATTGTATCTATCCTTGATATGTTATAGTTCATCACGAAGCTCTCATAGCTTGGTGGCAGTGACTTTGGAGAACCATCACTATCTCATCTGGAAGATTAACTCCCACCTGATTCAAGTGATTGTCGTACTCAGACAATCTGAGCACACGCTCAACGATTGAGCTTTTCTCCTTTACTTTGTGGACAAAGAATCTTGTTTGGAGGTCTCGTACCTCTTAACAAGGGCACAAGCATGAAATCACAATTTCATCTCTTCGGAACATCAATTATGTTCCGTGACGTTTTACAACGTTTTCGGCGCCTTGCTTCTAAGCCATTAAGTATCTTGCACTGAACTATCGTGTAGTCATCAGTAACGTGTATGTCGGATGTTCATAGCATCCACAGACGACGCTCGAGGTGCAGCACACCGAGTGGTGCATTAAGGACATAAGCCTTCTGCGTAGCAACGAGGACAATCCTCGGTTTTACAGACTCAGTCTGCAAAGGTTGCTACTATCAATTTTCAACTAAATTTTCTCTAGGAACATATAAAAACAATAGAGCTATAGCGCAAGCTACATCGTAATTCGCAAAGACCATTAGACTATGTTCATGACAATTAGTTCAATTAATCATATTACTTAAGAACTCCCACTCAAAAAGTACATCTCTCTAGTCATTTGAGTGGTACATGATCCAAATTCGCTATCTCAAGTCCGATCATCACGTGAGTCGAGAATAGTTTCAGTGGTAAGCATCCCTATGCTAATCATATCAACTATACGATTCATGCTCGACCTTTCGGTCTCATGTGTTCCGAGGCCATGTCTGCACATGCTAGGCTCGTCAAGCTTAACCCGAGTGTTCCGCGTGTGCAACTGTTTTGCACCCGTTGTATGTGAACGTTGAGTCTATCACACCCGATCATCACGTGGTGTCTCGAAACGAAGAACTGTCGCAACGGTGCACAGTCGGGGAGAACACAATTTCGTCTTGAAATTTTAGTGAGAGATCACCTCATAATGCTACCGTCGTTCTAAGCAAAATAAGGTGCGTAAAAGGATTAACATCACAAGCAATTCATAAGTGACATGATATGGCCATCATCACGTGCTTCTTGATCTCCATCACCAAAGCACCGGCACGATCTTCTTGTCACCGGCGCCACACCATGATCATCCATCAACGTGTTGCCATCGGGGTTGTCGTGCTACTTATGCTATTACTACTAAGGCTACATCCTAGCAAAATAGTAAACGCATCTGCAAGCACATATGTTAGTATAAAGACAACCCTATGGCTCCTGCCGGTTGCCGTACCATCGACGTGCAAGTCGATATTTCTATTACAACATGATCATCTCATACATCCAATATATCACATCACATCGTTGGCTATATCACATCACAAGCATACCCTGCAAAAACAAGTTAGACGTCCTCTAATTTTGTTGTTGCATGTTTTACGTGGTGACCATGGGTATCTAGTAGGATCGCATCTTACTTACGCAAACACCACAACGGAGATATATGAATTGCTATTTAACCTCATTCAAGGACCTCCTCGGTCAAATCCGATTCAACTAAAGTTGGAGAAACCGACACTCGCCGGTCATCTTTGAGCAACGGAGTTACTCGTAGCGATGAAACCAGTCTCTCGTAAGCGTACGAGTAATGTCGGTCCGAGCCGCTTCGATCCAACAATACCGCGGAATCAAGAAAAGACTAAGGAGGGCAGCAAAACGCACATCACCGCCCACAAAAACTTTTGTGTTCTACTCGAGAAGACATCTACGCATGAACCTAGCTCTGATACCACTGTTGGGGAACGTCGCATGGGAAACAAAAATTTTCCTACGCGCACGAAGACCTATCATGGTGATGTCCATCTACGAGAGGGGATGAGTGATCTACGTACCCTTGTAGATCGTACAGCAGAAGCGTTAGAGAACGCGGTTGATGTAGTGGAACGTCCTCACGTCCCTCGATCCGCCCCGCGAACAATCCCGCGATCAGTCCCACGATCTAGTACCGAACGGACGGCACCTCCGCGTTCAGCACACGTACAGCTCGACGATGATCTCGGCCTTCTTGATCCAGCAAGAGAGACAGAGAGGTAGAAGAGTTCTCCGGCAGCGTGACGGCGCTCCGGAGGTTGGTGATGATCTCGTCTCAGCAGGGCTCCGCCCGAGCTCCGCAGAAACGCGATCTAGAGGAAAAACTATGGAGGTATGTGGTCGGGCTGCCGTGGCAAAAGTTGTCTCAAATCAGCCCTAATACCTTAGTATATATAGGAGGGAGGGGGAGGGAAGAGGCAGTCTCAAACCCTCAAGGTTTGGCCGAAATTGGAGGTGGAGGAGTCCTACTCCAATCCTACTTGGAGTAGGATTCCACCTTCCCACTTGGAAACTCTTTCCACCTTGTGTTTTTTCCTTCTCAAACCTCATGGGCCTTAGTGGGAACTTATTCCAGCCCACTAGGGGCTGGTTTATCTCTTCCCATAGCCCATGAGACCCCTTGGGGCGTGACACCCCTCCCGATGGTCCCCGGCACCCCTCCCGGCACTCCCGGTACACTACCGACGAGCCCGAAACTTTTCCGGTAATGCACGAAAACCTTCCGGTAACCAAATGGGGTCATCCTATATATCAATCTTCGTTTCCGGACCATTCCGGAAACCCTCGTGACGTCCGTGATCTCATCCGGGACTCCGAACAACATTCGGTAACCAACCATATAACTCAAATACACATAAAACAACGTCGAACCTTAAGTGTGCAGACCCTGCGGGTTCGAGAACTATGTAGACATGACCCGAGAGACTCCTCGGTCAATATCCAATAGCGGGACCTGGATGCCCATATTGGATCCTACATATTCTACGAAGATCTTATCGTTTGAACCTCAGTGCCAAGGATTCGTATAATCCCGTATGTCATTCCCTTTGTCCTTCGGTATGTTACTTGCCCGAGATTCGATCGTCAGTATCCGCATACCTATTTCAATCTCGTTTACCGGCAAGTCTCTTTACTCGTTCCGTAATACAAGATCCCGCAACTTACACTAAGTTACATTGCTTGCAAGGCTTGTGTGTGATGTTGTATTACCGAGTGGGCCCCGAGATACCTCTCCGTCACACGGAGTGACAAATCCCAGTCTTGATCCATACTAACTCAACGAACACCTTCGGAGATACCTGTAGAGCATCTTTATAGTCACCCAGTTACGTTGCGACGTTTGATACACACAAAGCATTCCTCCGGTGTTAGTAAGTTATATGATCTCATGGTCATAGGAATAAATACTTGACACGCAGAAAACAGTAGCAACAAAATGACACGATCAACATGCTACGTCTATTAGTTTGGGTCTAGTCCATCACATGATTCTCCTAATGATGTGATCCCGTTATCAAGTGACAACACTTGCCTATGGCCAGGAAACCTTGACCATCTTTGATCAACGAGCTAGTCAACTAGAGGCTTACTAGGGACAGTGTTTTGTCTATGTATCCACACAAGTATTGTGTTTCCAATCAATACAATTATAGCATGGATAATAAACGATTATCATGAACAAAGAAATATAATAATAACTAATTTATTATTGCCTCTAGGGCATATTTCCAACAGGGGTTCCCAACACGTTCGGATCGCAGCACGACCCAAAATCAATGACTAATAGCATACAAAACTCGCCAGAATAGGTCAAAACTGTCAGTTTTGACGAGTTCTTCGTAACCGGACCCCAGTTTTCCCAATGCGTTCGGTTCGCAGCACGACCCAAAATCAGTGACTAATAGCATACAGAACTCACTAGAATAGGCCAAAACTGCGAGTTTTGATGAGTTCCCCCTAACCGGACCTCGAGGTTCCCGAAACGTTCGGATCACAGCGGGGCCCAAAATCAATGACTAATAGCTTAGAAAACTGGTCGAAATAGGCCAAAACTGCGAGTTTAGACGAGTTCTCCGTAACCGGACCCCGGGGTTCCCGAAACGTTCGGAGCGCACGATGACCCAAAATCAGTGACTAATAGCATACAAACTTGGCCAGAATAGATTAAAACTGCTAGTTTTGACGAGTGCCCCATAATCGGACCTCGAGGTTCCCGAAACATTCGGATCGCAGCGGGACCCAAAATCAGTGAGTATTAGCATATAAAACTGGTTGTGGATCAAATGATGATACCATGCCAAGTTTCAGCCTTTTTAGAGTTTACTAGATCATGCTGGCGCGCGTTGCTGCGCCCATCTATTGTTGCAATTAAATGTTAGGTAGTGATACACATGCGTGAAGGTACAGATATATGTAAACATGTTGTTGATTAACTATTATATTATAATTATACCTTGTATTGTAGAATTTCTATACTTAAGAATAGTCTGTGATAGGTTAGCCTAATGGTCATTATATGGTGTGATTAATTTGTGTGTAATATTCAAGCATTTATAACTATTCAGTTATCATTTTGCGCCATATATCTTTTTGTTGCAGGAATTTTGCACCATATATCTGTAGCTTATTAGTAAATAATTTTTGGATAAGTGATGAATAAAGTTTGTCCGTATTTACTGTGACTCCACCTGCGTTTGGAAAAGGAGGTACCACGATACAAGAGAGGAAGGAGCTCGAGGCTTCAATTTTTTCAGTGGTGGGCACTATAGGTCAGCTGCTTTCACTGCTGAATTTAGGGTAAGATTTATGATTTGTCATATGAATTTAGAGACTAAGATGGTCAGATCAAATGTTAGCTTCTGCTCATGCAAGGAGAAAGTTTAACTGGTAACTAAAAAGGTGCATTTTGTTATGCTAATACAATTTGAGATAATATGGCACAGAGAGTGAAATATTCTTGGTAGAATAGTACTCCCTCCGTCCGGAATTACTTGTGCCACCAAAATGGAAATAAATGAATGTTTCTAGATCCAAAATATATCTAGATACATCCACTTCTATGACAAATAATTCTGGACGAAGGGAGTAGAATATGAATCAGTGCATTTTTATTATAGGAATAGACACCAGGCTATCGAACCAAACATTATTAAGAGTTAGAATAACCATATGTGTAGAATTGCATGTTTAATTATCCAGGGCAGAGAAGACAATGTTGTTCTGATCATGCAAGAGCATTTGTACACATGTGATATATTTATTAGTGGAAAACTAAATCAGTCAAAAAGATGGACATATGCAGAAGGTTGTCATTCCTTTTATTAGCACTTCAAATACCGATCGAAGATCTTTTTAGTATCAATGCATCTTCTCTGCTGAAGGCAATTTGTTGGCTTCAGTTTCAGCCCTTTAGTCCACAGAATTGTTTGTAAATAAATATTGAGCAGACATGGAGCAATTAAGGTTGTAAGGTGTAGCTTAGACCTTTTGTAGGACTTCTTGCTAGCTGTGACTGAATCATTTTTGCTTGGAGTTCCAACGTCAGAAGATGCTGATTCTTGTTACTTGGTAGAAGATGGTGCTATGTGTTCCTTTAATTATTAAAAGAAAATCACGGTGATAATGAAGTGAATAATTTTAATCAAGGGTATAACTAAGTAAGAAATGGTAGTACCGTTGCATCAAGTATAGGAAAAATCTGCACTCCACTGTTCCTTTTCATCAGTGTTGTCCCTGTCGTTGTTGTTACTGCTTGTGTTTACCTATCAAATAAATATAGTGGTAGATTAGTGTAAATTGAGCAAGGACAGGTGAACGTATTTAGTTATAGTTTTGATTGATTACAGTGCTTCCATCCGCAAGAGTGTCAAAGATTGAGTTGGATATAGCCTGACAATCATGAACAGTGCAATTAGCCAATTATACATTAGGTAAATAGATTTCAAATTCATATATCACTAAAGCAAAAGTGCACGATGACTTAGTTGATGTGCTGCTTGACCCAGAGCAACTTATTGCTTGAATTCGTCCTGCATTTTGGCACAAGGAACCTCACAAGTGAACAAAACAAATTCCATAGATGGAAGAAGAATTAGGGAAGAGGAGATGCATGAACGAGGAAGAAATAAAACCAAAAAAGCTAGTCCTGGTTAGACGTCAGACTGTAATGCATAAACACATGTTGATACAACTAAATCTATGTCGCTGAAAATAAGTAAAAGAAAAGAATGCCCAATATGGGATTTTCTCTATGTGCATCTTATATTTCCTATATTAAACCAATGTCGAAATTATTACACGTCTCACTATTTTAATGTAGAGTGAGTGCACTTCTTGTCTGCTTCTTTAAAAAAGTTATAAACTGGTAATATTATCTTTGCTAAGTAAACTCCATGGGTCACATAAGCCTTGCTAAGTCAAATTTTAGAAGCAAACATGAGGACAATCTTGGGAACGGGAAAAAATAAGTACCTTTGGCAAAAATCATGTTTCAGCATTTGTGTTGATTCTTGCACACCAGGATTCACAAATTCTGGGACATTTTGCAAAATAAATCGTCCATACCCAAGATATATCAAATACTTTCACATGAAAATGAAGAAAAAGAATAAGAAGAAAAACATGGCACATATCATCCATTAATAAAGCTTAACATGATAGAATGTGAAAAAAATGTGTCAGATTGACAATAAAGATAGATGTCGTGGGTATAAGCCTGACAGTAAATGTGTAGGGTACGAAAGGAATGGGCAGAGCCTTAGCTACGGCGAGGTTGTATGAGTTCAGGCCCCTCTACGGTGGAGGTAATAGCCCTACGTCTCAGTTCTCAGGGAGCTTGTTGTCGAGTGGAATATCAAATACAGTGAATTGCTAACCCCTCCACCAGAGGGGGAGGGTGGCTTATATAGAGTGCGCTGCCCTCCACAACGGTTCGGTGCACAGGGGTGGAGTAGTGGCGAATAAATGTCTACGTTACAGGTAACGTACGTCTTAAATGCTAATTAAGGCACATGGAAACGTATGACTGTTTCCCTCCAAGGGGGTTACGATGCACAGAGTGGAATCCAGTCAGTTAGTTTGATAGACTCCGAATGCTAATCTTCGACTGGACGGTCGAGGATCTGTTACCGACTGGATGAAGGGAACTCCTTAGTTCAGTCAGAACTGACTAAGGGCTTTGTCCTTTATGAGGGGTAGTCCTTGGGTTGGACCTTCAGGGCAGGCCTATGACCCTACCCTAGGACTATAACCCCATCATTAGTCCCTGAATGGATTGGGGTTGGAACGGCGAAGCGATGCTTGAAGTTTGGATCCGACTGGAACGGATGTGACTTTGGCGTTGCTTGCCTCGATCCATTTAATCTTCTCTGACAAATGATCCGAGTGGAAGTAGTTGCGAAACAAACTGTCGGAAACCGAGTGCTTCCGCGGCATCTTCTGACGTGACCAGTCAACTGACAGCGGCGGATTTTCCGGGATCCTCAAATTTCGGTTACCGCGCGCTCAGCGGGGATGACGCCATCGCGCTCGAGTAGCGCCTGATGCCTCGATTCTCGTGCCTTCATCTTCTCCACTGATATCGCCGCGGTTGGTCGGGGGATAAGGTTTCGGGGCCACCTGCCAGTGACACAGTCGGAACCTTACTTAAACCCCAGCGGCGAGGGTTTTCTCGTTACGCTTGCCGGATCTCTTGCCTTTGCTTTCTCCGCTCCTCTCGCCTTCCCCTGCGCACCCAAACTTCCTCCTTTTCCTTCTCCTTCGCGGACCCGCAGCTTCCGCCATGACCAAGGGACAGACCAGCAAGCTAGAGGCGGAGAAGAAGAAGGGGAAGGCGGCGGCTCCTGCTCAGCGGCGGCAGCGAGCGTTGCCGGCGGGGTGGATCCAGGGGGACTTCCTCCCCTCCACGGTGACGAAGGGGGATCTGCTGCAGCTGTAGAGCACGTGATGATCGTGCACAAGTCGTGGAGGCTGCCGGCGGAGAATGAGATCGAGCCGGCGCCCTGGGAGGGGGAGAGCGTCCTGCTGCTCAGCCACGTATATCGAGGTTTCTCTGTGCCCCCGCATCCTTTCTTCAAAGGCATTATGAACCACTTCGGGGCGCAGCTTCATCACTTTCCCCCGAATGCTATAGCTCATCTCTCTGCTTTCATAGTCCTGTGTGAGTGCTTCATCGACTGTCCTCCCCATTGGGGGCTGTTCAAACATATTTTCTCTGCTAGATCCCAAACTATCAAACGACTTCACCAGTCGGATGATAAGACACACCTTCTCCATCTCTACGGAGGCTTAGGTTTCCAGAAGAAGAGTAGGAGTAGTTATCCTGCCCTTCAGCTGATGGAGTCGGTTAGGAACTGGCAGTCGACGTGGTTCTACTGCCAGGACATTGCCTGCCCGAATGCCACGACAGGGCTGCCTCCCTTTAGCTTAGATCGACCCGCTCCGCCTAAGCAGCTTGCGCTCACGAAGGCGGAGAAGGTCGACATCCAGCCTCTGGTCGACGCACTCGTAGATGTCGTCAGAAGGGGAGTCACCGACATAGATTTGCTGGAGATTTTCCTCGGTCGGCGCATACAACCACTGCAGGCTCGCGACCACGCCATGTGGCACTACACAGGGCCCGAAGACTCCACTCGGACCAATGTCTTGGGCGTGACCGAGGAGAAGGTGGCGTCGTGGGTGCTCCAGATCACAGGCGCCTGTGAGAACCCCAGAGGGTCTCGGCGAGTGAGGGCTTTCTGCGCGGACAATCCTCCTCCGAACCAGGTGAGTACCATTTGTCGAGTGCACGTATCTGTCTTAGTTTTATTGCTTTCTTGAATCTCTGCCTGGCGTCTGATATCGCCGACTGTATTCTATGCAGAAGTGGACCAACTGGTTTTCTCCTGTCTCGAACGGGAACCCGGCCGAGGAGGAAGAGGAGGGCAGCCAGGAGGGCAGCGTGGAGAGCGCCGAGTATGTCTCCGACAGCGGGGAAACGGTGGAAGCGTCTAGTGAGGAGAAGGAGGAAGATGAAGAGCAGGACTCGCCGCCCCCGCTGCTGGAGCATCGAACCAAGCGCCGACATGAACCTGCAGTTCCCTCGGCTCCTCCAGCATCCTCGAGTGCTCCGCCCACTGCTCTCGTGGTCCCAAGTGCTCGGAGCACCAAGAGGACCAGGGACGTTGCTGCTGAGCCTGCGGGTCAGCCTTCCAAGGTGGCTAAAGCGAGCGGATCTAAACCTCGGAAGGCTTTGCCGCGGATGAGGGTCGTTGTTCCCGTCACCTCAACGTAAGTGCATTGTTCTTCTTCTGATATTCGATTGAACTTCTGTTTGATGGTCGAATGAATTTCACTCGACAGGGTCGCCACCTCTGCCACCTCTCCAACGCGCCAGGAGGATGATCCCATGGACGCGGACAACGTCGTCTCGTCCCAGCCAGGTGCGTTGTAGCGATTCCAAAAGTTTTTTATTATCGCATCGCGAATTCTGTCTTCGGTCTTGCCCCTTTCTTTTCCTGAGATCTCGCGCCGTTCGGTCTGGCAGGGGTGATTTATGTGGATGAGGGTGACCAGGGGAGACCTGAGCAAGCTATGGAGCCTGTCCTTGAGGCTGTCCCGCCAGTTACTGCTCTCGCCGCGGACGTGCCGCCGACTGAGGCGATGCCGCCGACTGAGGAGGCGCTGGTGGCTGCTGAACCGATTGGAGCAGGCCTTGGGATGCCCGAGGAGCTTCCCACGATGCCAGGTCCGTCAAATGTCGGGTTCAACGTCCAGCGCCTCCCGGAGGATCAGGTGGGAGCGGCCAAGGGGGCCATGGTGCAGGCGGAGCTGATGGCGGGAGAAGCCAAGAAGGCGTACAACTCCATCGCATCCTTGTACCAGCAGAGCTTGGAGCTGCGGGACGATATCCGAGTAAGTGGGCTAGTAAGTATTTACTTTTCTCTTGTAACCCACTGGGTGTGGAGGGATACCGTATGATGTTTGCAATGGGTTCACTCTGAGTGAACCCAGTGGGTGTAGTCCCCGAGACTTCTGTCGAGTGCTTGCACCGGCAGTTGTCTTTACGCATATTGTCTTTGACTTGGTCAGATCCGTAAATAATATGGTCGACTGCTAACAGTTGGGGCACTCGGAGTGCACCTACTGTAAGAGTCTCCGAGAGTAATTTTGCTCAGGTCGGGTAGCATTAGCCTTGTAGGCGCATGTGTTGTCATGTATCTCAATAGGGCAGACCTGTTTGAGTTTCATGCCAGTGGGGTCACTCTCAGTGAATCCACTGGGTGTAGTTCCCGAGACCGCTGTCGACTGCTTGCGTCGGCAGGGGTCTGAAGAACTTAGACTTTTTAGTGTTGGATTTGTCTGATCGTCTCTTGGTGCTGGCTGGCAGAAAACTTGTGAGATGGGGACAACATACGAGACTCTTAGGGCGGAAAAGGTTCAGTTTGCCGGTGAGCTGGATGCGGCACTGATTGCAATGGCTGGTATGAAGGAGGTTCTGGTGGAACGAGAGAAGTCGTTGGAGCAGGCTCGTGAAGCGAACAAGGCACTGACTGCGGAAGTTGAGAAGATGAAGGCGCAAAGGTCTGATCTGATGGGGCAAATGAATGTGCTGAACAAGCGGTGTATAGCGCAGGAGAAATACGTCGGTGACTGGGCTCGGCAGATGATGACGCGTCTGGGTGGTAAGTCCTGTTTTTCCGAGTGCTTGTGGTACGTGCGCTACACTCGGCGCTTATTGTTTGCTTGTCCTGTGTTTGCAGATTTTTGCATGGACGTTGAAGCTGAAGCGGCTGACGTGGAGCGATCGATTCGCGAGAACATTCCACTCGGCGAGGACGCCAATCGGGATCTGCTCGCAGCACACATTCGCGTGGACAAAGTTGGCCCTTTCATCGGTCGACTGAGAGAAGTCGTCGGCCGGATCGACAAGGAGCTTTGGCTGGAAGATGAGTCGCGGCATGAGATGGAAAACTTGATGACTCGACTGGAGGAGGTCCCAAACCGGGTGCGGTCATGGAAGAAGTCTGCGGCTCGCTGTGGTGCAGACGTTGCTCTGCCCCTGGTCCGAGTGCATTGCAAGGAGGTGCGCGAGGAGAAGCTGAAAGCGTTGAAGGTCGCCAACACGAAGAAACTCTGATTCGAAGGCTTCATGGAAACCTTCCTTGAGAGTGCCACCCGCATCGCTGACGGGATCGACTTGGACACATTCGTGGAGCCCTCCAGACCTGGCGCCAATCCGGACGACGCGTAAGAAAACTTTTACCTCGATATGCCGAGTGTTGGTTGTAAGAAACCTTGGCCACTTCTGTTGGCCGTCACATTCTTGGTTCGGTGCGGGTAAGCTTGATCCGCACCGAGTGAACCATCTTTAGGTGAACTTCGAATTTGAATCAAATCGTTTGCTCTTCTGTTGCAATTTTGGCTCGAGTTTTGTTTGGCGTTTCTTGGTGAAGCCAATGGCAAACATGCGGAGCATGTAATTGGCAGTTTCCTTCACATCTGTGTGAATCTCTCTGAGGGTCTGCCAAGTCCCCGAGTGGATCTGTAGGATACACTCGAGGGTAATAGAGTACTTAGGCGATTCATGATCGCGGCTAAGTCTTCGAGTGCGACCGATATGCCGCACTCGGAGCGAGTTGTTACCTATGTCAGTTGTCTTGACATCCACACGAGCCTCAATGAGGGTCTGCTACTCATGTAATTGTCAGTTGTCTTTACATCCACATGAGCCTCAATGAGGGTCTGCTGAGTCCCTGAGTGGATCTATAGGATACACTCGAAGGTAATAGAGTACTTAGGCGATTCTTGATCGCAGCTAAGTCTCCGAGTGCGACGGACATGCTGCACTCGGAGCGAGTTGTTCCTCATGTAATTGTCAGTTGTCCTGACATCCACATGAGCCTCAATGAGGGTCTGCTACTCATGTAATTGTCAGTTGTCTTGACAACCACATGAGCCTCAATGAGGGTCTGCTGAGTCCCCGAGTGGATCTATAGGATACACTCGAAGGTAATCGAGTACTTAGGCGATTCTTGATCGCAGCTAAGTCTCTGAGTGCGACGGACATGCTGCACTCGGAGCGAGTTGTTCCTCATGTAATTGTCAGTTGTTTTGACATCCACATGAGCCTCAATGAGGGTCTGCTACTCATGTAATTGTCAGTTGTCTTGACATCCACATGAGCCTCAATGAGGGTCTGCTGAGTCCTCGAGTGGATCTATAGGATACACTCGAAGGTAATAGAGTACTTAGGCGATTCTGGGTCGCAGCTAAGTCCCCGAGTGTGACGTTTAGTGCATACTCGGAGAAAGTTAGTACTTAGGCGATTCTGGATCGCAGCTAAGTCCCCGAGTGCGACGTTTAGTGCACACTCGGAGAAAGTTAGTACTTAGGCGATTCTGGATCGCAGCTAAGTCCCCGAGTGTGACGTTTAGTGCACACTCGGAGAAAGTTAGTACTTAGGCGATTCTGGATCGCAGCTAAGTCCCCGAGTGTGACGTTTAGTGCATACTCGAAGAAAGTTAGTACTTAGGCGATTCTGGATCGCAGCTAAGTCCCCGAGTGTGACGTTTAGTGCACACTCGGAGAAAGTTAGTACTTAGGCGATTCTGGATCGCAGCTAAGTCCCCGAGTGCGACATTTAGTGCACACTCGGAGAAAGTTAGTACTTAGGCGATTCTGGATCGCAGCTAAGTCCCCGAGTGCGACGTTTAGTGCACACTCAGAGAAAGTTAGTACTTAGGCGATTCTAGATCGCAGCTAAGTCCCCGAGTGCGACGTTTAGTGCACACTCGGAGAAAGTTAGTACTTAGGTGATTCTGGATCGCAGCTAAGTCCCCGAGTGCGACGTTTAGTGCACTCGGAGGAGTTAGTACTCACGCGATTCTGGATCGCAGCTAAGTTTTTTTTTTGAGACCGGAGTCTGTGACCGCGGAAGAATTCTGAATCTGCAAAAGCTCATTCTGCGTTATATTATTTCATCAATACTTGTTCTTTACATCCTTCAGTCGACGGTCACGTGTAGAAGCGCTTCAGGAGATCTCCGTTCCATGCTCGCGGCTCGTCTGTCTCCCTGTCGATGTTGTAGAGTCTGTATGCTCCGTTGTTCAGCACCTTGGAGATGATGAAGGGTCCTTCTCAGGCAGGAGCCAACTTGTGAGGTCTTTGCTGATCCACTCGGAGCACCAGGTCGCCTGCTTGGAACGTGCGAATCCTGACGTGGCGTGCGTGAAAGCGCCGCAGATCTTGCTGATAAATGGTTGAGCGAGTCAGTGCCATCTCACGCTCCTCCTCTAGAATGTCCACTCCATCTTGCCTTGCTTGTTCTGCTTCAGCTTCAGAGAAGAGTTCGACTCGTGGAGCATTGTGAAGCAAGTCACTCGGAAGGACTGCTTCTGCTCCGTAAACGAGGAAGAACGGTGATCTCCCTGTAGATCTGTTCGGGGTTGTGCGGAGACCCCAAAGCACTGAAGGTAGTTCGATGACCCATCGCCAGCGGCATGTCCCACCTCTCGCAGGAGTCGGGGCTTCAAACCTTGCAGAATAAGTCCATTCGCCCGCTCTGCTTGTCCATTGGATTGAGGATGCGCCACGGAAGCAAAATCCACTCGGATACCTTGGCTTGCACAGAAACCTTTAAATCTGTCCGAGTCAAAGTTTGTCCCGTTGTTCGTGATTATGCTGTGAGGTACACCGAATCTGGAGATGATGTCCCTGACAAACTTGATGGCTATTAGGGCGTCGAGCTTCTTGATGGGCTTGGCTTCAATCCATTTTGTGAACTTGTCGACTGCCACCAACAAATGTGTGTATCCACCTTGGCCTGTCCTGAATGGACCGACTGTATCTAATCCCCATACTGCAAACGGACACACAAGAGGGATTGTCTTCAACGCAGATGTTGGCTTGTGGGACTTGTTGGAGTAGAACTGACAGCCTTCACATCGGTCGACCATATCTTTAGCCATCTCGTTCGCCTGCAACCATAAGAAACCAGCTCTGAATGCTTTGGCGACGATCGCTCTCGAAGAGGCGTGATGACCGCAGGTTCCCGAGTGAATATCTTCCAGGATTAATTGTCCCTCCTCTGGGGAGATGCATCGTTGAAGAACGCCTGAAACGCTTTCCTTGTACAACTGGCCATCAATGACAGTGAACGACTTCGACCTGCGGACTATCTGCCTGGCCTGGACTTCGTCTTCTGGTAATTCCTGCCTTAGGATATATGAAATGATCGACACAGTCCAATAAGGGATGACAGCAAGAATCTCCATGATCAGATCAACCACGGCAGGTACGTCGACTTCAGTCGGATCCGTCGAGCTCTTTGGTTGTGCTGGTCCCTCTGTGAAAGGATCTTCTTTGACTGAGGGAAGGTGGAGGTGCTCGAGGCAGATGTCACTCGGGACTGGTCTCCGAGTGGATCCGAGTTTTGCCAACTCATCAGCTGCTTGGTTCTTCAGTCGCGGCACATGGTGGAGTTCTAGACCTTCAAACTTCTTCTCAAGCTTCTTCACTGCATTGCAGTATGTGGTCGTGGTGGGGTTCCTGACGTCCCACTCTTTCATCACTTGATTAACCACCAAATCTGGATCGCCATAGACCATCAGGCGACGGACGCCGAGTGTGATGGCCATACGCAGTCCATAAAGGAGAGCTTCATACTCTGCCTCATTGTTGGAGGAATCAAAGTGTATCTGCAGCACATATTTGAGTTTGTCACCCTTTGGCGATACGATCACAATGCCAGCGCCGGAGCCATTCAACATCTTGGACCCATCGAAGAACATTGTCCAATGAGCCGAGTAGATGTGGGTCGGTTGTTGTTGTTCTACCCATTCTGCTATGAAGTTAGCCAGAGCTTGAGACTTAATAGCTTTCTTGGCCTCGAACTTGATATCGCAGTACAACATCTCCATTGCCCACTTCGCCACTCGGCCCGATGCGTCTCGATTGTGGAGGATTTCCGACAACGGAGCATCAGAAACGACAAACCCCGAGTGGTCTTGGAAATAATGTGCCACCTTCTTCGCAGTCATGTAAATCCCGTAGATAAGTTTTTGATAGTGGGGATACCTCTGCTTGGAAGGAGTAAGGACTTTGGAGACGTAATACACTGGCCGCTGAACTTTGTATGCTTTGCCTTCTTCTTCTCGTTCGACTGTAAGAACAGTGCTGACGACTTGATTTGTAGCCGCGATATACAGAAGAAGGGGCTCTTTACTAAGCGGAGCAGTAAGAACCGGCTGGGTGGAAAGTAGGACTTTGAGGTCGTCGAATGCGACTTGGGCTTCATCTGTCCACTCGAAAGTATCTGATTTCTTCATGAGTCGGTACAGAGGAAGTGCTTTCTCGCCGAGTCGACTGATGAACCTGCTCAAAGCCGCTAGGCAACCTGTGAGACGTTGAACATCGTGTATTCTGACCGGCCTCTCCATTTGGACGATGGTCCCGATCTTTTCGGGGTTGACATCGATCCCTCGTTCGGAAACGAAGAAACCGAGTAACTTCCCGCTGGGAACACCGAATGAACATTTGGCGGGGTTGAGCTTGATATCGTACCTACGAAGGTTGGATGTTTCTGCCAAGTCAGTTAGCAGGTCGGAACCTTTGCATGACTTGACTACGATATCATCTATATACGCCTCCACATTCCGACCGATCTGGTCGAGGAGGCATTTTTGGATCATGCGCATAAAGGTAGCTCCTGCATTCTTCAAACCAAATGGCATAGTGATGTAGCAGAAGCACCCGAATGGGGTGATGAAGGCTGTTTTTAATTCATCGGGGCCATACAGACGGATCTGATGATAGCCCGAGTAGGCATCAAGAAATGACAAACGCTCACAATCCGCAGTCGAATCGACGATTTGATCGATGCGGGGGAGCGGAAAATGGTCTTTCGGGCAGACCTTATTGAGGTGCTTGAAGTCGATGCACATTCGGAGCGACTTGTCCTTCTTGGGAACCATGACAACATTGGGAGCCACTCGGAGTGGTGAACCTCGCGAATGAAGTTGGCTGCCAAAAGCTTGGCTACCTCTTCTCCGATTTCCTTCCTCTTGTGCGCGGCGGACCGACGCACGCGTTCTCGGACAGGCCGAGCGGTGGGATCCACATGCAGTCGGTGCTCAGCCAACTCCCTGGGTACACCTGGCATGTCAGAGGGTTTCCATGCGAAGATGTCCCAGTTCTCACGGAGGAATTGGGTGAGCTCGGCTTCCTATTTAGGATCGAGGGTGGTGGAGATGTTCGTCGGGGCAGCAGTGGCGTCCGTCGGGTGGATGCTGACCTTCTTCGTCTCTCCCGCCGACTGGAATGCAAACTCCGAAGCTGGCTTCTTCGAACGCATCAAGTCAGCGGGGTCGACTGTTTTCTTGTACTCGTCAAGCTCGAGGATGGCCATCTGCTGGTCGGCGATTCTTGATCCCTGCTGCAGACACTCTTCGGCCCGCTGCCGATTGCCTGTGATGGTGATCACACCCTTCGGGCCTGGCATCTTCAGCTTCAAGTATACGTAACATGGACGGGCCATGAAACGTGCATACACTAGGCGGCCCAGAATCGCGTGGTAAGCGCTCTGGAAGTCGACCATTTCGAACGTCAGCTTTTCCTTGCGGAAGTTCTTGTCGGAGCCGAAAACGAAGTCCAACGCGATCTGGCCGAGTGACTTGGCCTTTCGTCCAGGGACGACTCCATGGAACTGCATGCTGCTCTCGCTGAGTTTGGACATCGGAATGCCCATCCCCTTGAGAGTGTCGGCATACATGATGTTCAAGCCACTCCGCCGTCCATGAGGACTTTGCGCAGTCGGACTCCTTCCACCACCGGGTCGACGATCAGAGCCTGTCTCCCTGGGGTGGGTACGTGTGCTGGATGATCTGACTGGTCAAAGGTGATCGCAGTCTGGGACCATTTGAGGAACTTGGGGTTGGTAGGGGTGGCCATGTTCACCTCCCTGTTCACCAGCTTCAGTCGACTCTTGCTCTCGACGTCAGCGAAAATCATCAGTGTTGCATGGACTTGGGGGAACGGATCCTCCTTATCCTCCTCATCCTGTTCATTGTCCTTCTCACTCGGTTGCCCTTCGTTGAACCCTTGGATCAGGAGGCGACACTGTCGAGTGGTATGCTTTGCATATATGGGGTTGCCCTCTTCATCCATCTTCGTATGAACCGGACATGGCTGGTCCAGGATGGGGTTATTGAACTGCTTATTCTTGGGGGTGAACTGAGCCTTCCCTTTGCCTTTGAACTTGGCATTGGATACGGCTGCAGCTTCTGCCTGCGGAGTGGACGGAGCTTTCTGCTTCTGCTTTTGAGTGTTACTCCCATCTCCATCGGTGACTGTTTTGTGCTTGCCGCTTCGGATGCGGTCCTCTTCTTCGCTATTTGCATAGCGTGTTGCTATCTCCATCATCTTGCTCATGGAGATGTCGCCTGTTCGGCCGAACTTCAGGTACAGATCCTTGTACCGCATGCCTGCCTTGAAGGCGCAGACTGCTTGATGCTCCGTGACGTTCTCCACCGTGTGGTAGAGAGTTGTCCAACGCTGAATGAAATCTCGCAGGGGTTCATTCTGCTTCGGGACGCAGTGCTGGAGCTCCACGAGGCCAGCAGGGCGCTTGCACGTCCCTTCGAAGGTCCTGATGAACACTCGGGCCAGATCTGCCCAGCTGTAGATGCTTGAGGGGGCCAACTGGTCCAGCCACGCTCGCGCCGAGCCGTCGAGCATTAGAGGGAGGTGCTTCATGGCGACATGGTCGTCTCCTCCTCCGATCTGGACTGCTACTCGGTAATCATCCAGGCACGTTTCTGGCTTGGACGCTCCTGTAAACTTGCTAATTCCCGTCGCCAATCGGAAGTTGGGAGGGATGTCAGTCGAACGGATGGCTCGACTGAAACACTCGGGACCAGAAACGATGGTCCTGCTTCCACTCGGGCGGTCAATATCGTAACCATCGCGGTGGGCTCGGCCCCTGTCGACCCTCCGCTGGGCGATATGCCCTCTCGCGTCGGGCCTTGGGTCGTAAGTGCCGCCAACTGAACGCCGATCATCATGATGTCGGGGCCCGTAGGTCCCACCCCGCGGAGGGGTGCGTGAACGGCGACGATCTTCGGGATTTATGGAACGACTGGCTCCTCTGTGTCGCTGATGAGAACCAGGGCTATGAACTGACCGATGCGTATTCGCATGAACAGAACTATTGTAGATCCTGTTGTGCGACTGGGAGACCGCCGAATTTTGCTGCTGCGCCGTGTGTAACAGGGCGCGGATTTGCTCGATCCCCCTGCCAGCCTCTGAATCAGTCGGCTGAAGGGAATCGGCTATCTTGGCAGCTGCAGCCAAGTTGAGGAGGGGTGTGCGGAACAGCTCCACGTTGCTCCGCCGAGTGTGCCGACTGGTAGAACGGCGAGGCGGACGACGCGCGCCGGACGTTTCGCCGATCTCGTGCTCGTTCTGGCCAGCTTGACGGGAATCTTCATGGGAATTGGCCATGTGTACTTCTGCTGCAGGCCCGCGACCCGCGTACTCGGAAGGAAACTCAGTCGGAACCGAGCCCGAGCGCTGGGACGGCGGGGCAACCACAACTGACTCTAGAACCGCCACTTGTGAAGACGCGTTCTGGCGCGCCTGGGCGTGTTGCACCCAACTCTGGAGCCGCGGACGGCGGGACCGCTTGTTGCGGCGCGTGATGGCGGTGTAGGTCGACACCGGTGCTGACTGCTGGAGAAGAAGAATGCCGCGGGTGCCGGCACGGAAGTGCGTAGCCCCGCGACGGGGAAGCGCCTCGACGTCGAGAGGAGCGTCCCGAAGCCATGCCGAATCGTCCACGATGAAGGAGAGAGCGCCGAAGAGGATCTCGTGACCCATGCTCGAATCTCCACCGGACGACATGACGAAGTGATGTAGTCGCAAACTCGCCGGAAGTCGCTTGGACACCTGCCCCACGGTGGGCGCCAACTGTCGTGGGTAAAGCCTGACAGTAAATGTGTAGGGTACGAAAGGAATGGGCAGAGCCTTAGCTACGGCGAGGTTGTATGAGTTCAGGCCCCTCTACGGTGGAGGTAATAGCTAATCTTCGACTGGACGGTCGAGGATCTGTTACCGACTGGATGAAGGGAACTCCTTAGTTCAGTCGGAACTGACTAAGGGCTTTGTCCTTTATGAGGGGTAGTCCTTGGGTTGGACCTTTAGGGCAGGCCTATGACCCTACCCTAGGACTATAACCCCATCAATAGATAACTCCATGGGTACTCACTATTGTTGGGGCTATCAAATCAAAACTCCATATCTATCAGAGAACTAACAAAGCTTGAGGGCCTCTTAAATATGAAGAAAGGACATGTGAGGAGAGGCCATATATACTGATTAAGAGAACTGCTACATAAAATTCAATGTATACTAACCTGACTATATGAGATGCTATTCATGAGAACTGCTACACAAAATGGACTGTATGAAATGTTATTTGTGAGAACTGCTTCACAAAAGGTTTACTTACAGTTACATGCAATGTTGGATGGACTATTCTCGCAGCAGCTTCTTGTTTTGCTGCCTCTTTTCTATCTGCTTCTGCAAATGGATTATTCCGGTTACCACTGTTTCCCAGATCATTAAGATATTGAGTTCTTATTTTTTCCGCATGTTGATGAAGATTTTCCACCTGGACAGAACAAAAATGTCAGATAAGCTCCATTCTCGGTGGAAGCATCAAACTATAGTTGCCAAACAAGGATATTGTGTGCAAGGTACATTACCTTAGAAGCAACATAGATAAAATAGTCATGAACATTTGACATAACTTTTGGCAGAGATCTCAAAGTAGCTGGATGGGTTTTATCATTCTTCGTTTGAACAAGCTGCTCTAGCTCTCCAATCAATTTGCAACATTATTCAAGCTGCTTTTCAAATCTTTCAACAATGTGTTGCATAAAGAGAGAAGGACGATATACATACCATAGCAGTTACGAAAGGTTCGGGCAATTGTCGAGTGCTAGCTGAAATCAGTAGGAGCGCATGAAGATTCACCGTCAAAAGATCCAGCAGAATATGCGAGTGCAGCACCTCCGCTGACTAAACTTCGTCTCACTTTTGCATATGCACATATAGCAAAATCCACATGCGACATTATTTCTCTGACATCAGCCATTAAGCTCTGAATGAGAGCCTTCTCCCTGTCCATGATGGTGGAGATTAACCCAATCTCCTATTACAGGAAGAAAAAATTGCTCCTGTCAAAAACAATTGTTCAAGTTAAAGGTGCTTTTCGGCAAGCTGGGTTCATGCATTATTTCAAAAAGTTGCCCTGGTAGTCCCGAGAGTCTTTTCAACTTGAGGTTTAAGTCCCAGAAATTCACGAATGACGGATGGATCTTTACTTCACGGATCACACATGCATCTTACAGACTGCAATGAACTCCTCTATTTGCACTGCCGTAGTAGACATTAATAGCAAGGCACTGCCTAGTAGGATTGAAACATTAGCAGCTAGTACCTCAAGCCTCCACCTCTCCTCGTCGATGGCGCTTAATCCCATTAGATTGTACATCCAGTCGGGGTTCCCAAACCAGACAGACAACCACGGCTTCTGGATTGTGCCACCATCGCCAGCCGTGGTCGACGAAGTGGACGTCGAGGCGGGGACATGCTGCTAGTCGGGCCGTTCGCCCCCATGCTTCTACGGCTCCAGCGGGCAATGATGAGGATGTTGTTTTGCTGGATCACGGAGGATTTGCGAAAAGGGGCAGGGGAGGAAGCCTATATACACGTACCAATTGGAAACTGAAATGCCCAACACATGAGACGTCGGCCCCCGCCATGAATGCGTGATTAGAAACCGAAGTATGATTGTGTGTTTGAAGTCTGAGTGGAGGTGGAGCAGTTTCCACGAGATGAGCCGCCATTATCGCCCATGTCTCCCCACCTTTCTACAGCGGCTTGCACGACGACTCGATTGACTTGCCCCCGATTCACCCGCATCCGGCGCTTCCACTGGATCCCATCCAGTCGCGCCTCGGCTGGATTCCACCCACGTCCTCTGCATCGGTCGCTCGCCGCATCCTCTCTGTATTGATTGAGAAATAAGAGGTAATGCTTGGGCGGCGGCGCAGGTCAAGGAGAGAGGGGGAGGGGGAACGGAAAGGGGCCGATACATGGAGGTGCTCGTGGGCTTGATGAGCCTGAATCGTCGTCGTGTGGAAATTGGCCCAATTAACCACAGGCCACCAAATTTTCTGCCCCTTAGGACAGGAGGCCCAGTCCGCGAGAAGTGCAGCGCAAACAATGATCGGACGACCAAACAGATGATCTAACGGCCAAAATGGATGGTGGCGTGAGAAGGCTGGGTTTAGGCTCAGTTTTACTGTCCTAAATTTGTAGTCCTTTTTAATTTCGCGGTCATTTAGCTTAAAAAAAAGTTTAGTATATCAAAATGTTCAACAACAAAAACCAGTTCCTATGGCAACCGTCGTAGGTTGTTTTGGAAATTTTGAAAATCCTCAAATTTCGAAAGGAAAACATTTGTCCTCAAATTTATTTGTTTAGATTTTGTGGTCAAACTACTAATTCAATAAATATTAGTGTTACTAACTAATTATTATTTTTTAGGATAATAGTTTTAAACTGAAATGGTGAAACGTGTGACATCATTCTCAAGTGCTTAATACGATTGATATGATACATATAACATAAATTAATTGAATAAGTAGTTTATTGTTTTAAAATGTTTTTAATTCCTTTAGATTTTTTTAATTCGAAAATAATAAAAATTCTAATTTTTAAATAAATAATGTCATATTTGGATTCCTCACATTTTTCGATAGTAATGGATATATTATTTGTTGAATTTCGATTCATAGATTTAAAGATATTAATTTTGGGATATTAAATGAATAAATGGCAAAAACTGAATAAAATAATATTTTACTTATTTTTTTTTCATTGATATATTATTATTAATTATTTTATTTTGTACTTTCTCATTATTTTGGATTTTTTGTTTTTTTATTTTTTGAAAATTATTTGAGGTTTTCTTAAAAAAATCCCTTTTTTGACTTTTTTGAGTTATTCAATTAATCATTGTTGTTTGTCAATCATTGTTGTTTATTTTAAAATTCTTTGGAATTCAAAAAATTAAATTATGTGACATCAAGACCTAAGGGTTAATATGATTGATAGCTTACTATTATGAAGAAAAACTACAATTGCAGACTTGGAAACTAGTGGAGATAAAACTGGAAAGTTAAGTGTGCTTGGGCTGGAGCAGTGAGAGGATGGGTGACCGACCGAGAAGTTAGACAATTTAAAATTAGTGGAGTGGGTGACTGACCGGGAAGTTAGACGATTTAAAATGAGTGCTCCACGCTCGAGTAATCAGTAGGGGTGATTAGGTACTCCCTCCGTTCCAAAATAATTGTCTTAACCTTAATATAATTTTATACTAGAGCTAGTATAAAGTTGAGGCAGTTCGGAAAAATTCCTTTAGTCCTCCAGCCCGAGCAGCCATGTGCAGGGCAGTTAGTCCCGGTTCGTAATGCAAGCAGGACTAAAGGGGGAGTCCTTTAGTCCCGATTCCATAGTCTCGGTTGGGCAACCGGGACTAGAGGTCGTCCCGAACCGGGACTAAAGGACCGTTTTCGACTAGTGGTATGCGAGGAACTCATAATGACATCAACGTCCTCTAGTGCTCGAATGTCATTACCAAGCTTGTTGAAGGTCATGCTTCTCCGGTGAACTTCGATATCATGGGCTCCACTACAACAAAGGATGCTACCTAGCAGATGGCATATATACAAGATGGTCAACATTTGTGAAGACTATTCCAAACCCTATGCCATGAGGCAAGAACTCCTACTTTGCTAAGTGTTACGAGGCTAGCAGGAAGGATGTCGAGCATGCATTTGGTATGCTCCCATCTCGATTTGTTGTTGTCTCGTACCCCGTTCTGACCTGGTCGAAATCTCAGATGTGGGAGGTGATGAATTGTTGTCTCATCTTACACAACATGTTCATTGAGAGTCAGCAGGACAAGCCAGTGTTTGACGTTGAATCGTATTTCAACTAGGGTCCTCTTGCAACTGTTGATTACCAGGTACCGGCAGCATGGGCTACCTTCCTCAATATGTGTCAGGAGATCTGAGACCCACACGTGCATCAAGAACTGCAACACAATCTGGTGAAGCACCCATGAAGGCTCAAGGGCAACACCTAGTTCGATGTGTTTTAATTAGTGTTTGAATTATGAGCTTGATTCATTGAGCTAGTATAAAGTTGAGGAAGTTATTTTAGGATGGAGGGAGTATTAAATTGTCAAATAATTCAAATATTTGAAAATCGAAAAAAAAGTCATAATTTTTTTCAGAAAAAATCCTTTAGTCCCGGTTGGTAACACCAACCGGGACTAATGGTCGTCTAGCCTCAGCAGCCATGTGGAGGGCATTTAGTTCCGGCTCGTAGTGCAAGCAGGACTAAAGGGGGAGTCCTTTAGTCCCGATTCCATAGTCTCGGTTGGGCAACCGGGACTAGAGGTCGTCCTGAACCGGGACTAAAGGACCGTTTTCGACTAGTGGTATGCGAGGAACTCATAATGACATCAACGTACTCTAGTGCTCGAATGGCATTACCAAGCTTGTTGAAGGTCATGCTTCTTCGGTGAACTTCGAGATCAGTGGGCTCCACTACATCAAGGGATGCTATCTAGCAGATGGCATATATACAAGATGGTCAACATTTGTGAAGACTATTCCAAACCCTATGCCATGAGGCAAGAACTCCTACTTTGCTAAGTGTTACGAGGCTAGCAGGAAGGATGTCGAGCATGCATTTGGTATGCTCCCATCTCGATTTGTTGTTGTCTCGTACCCCGTTCTGACCTGGTCGAAATCTCAGATGTGGGAGGTGATGAATTGTTGTCTCATCTTACACAACATGATCATTGAGAGTCAGCAGGACAAGCCAGTGTTTGACGCTGAATCGTATTTCAACTAGGGTCCTCTTGCAACTGTTGATTACCACGTACCGGCAGCATGGCCTACCTTCCTCAATATGTGTCAGGACATCCGAGACCCACACGTGCATCAAGAACTGCAACACGATCTGGTGAAGCACCTATGAAGGCTCAAGGGCAACACCTAGTTCGATGTGTTTTAATTAGTGTTTAAATTATGAGCTTGATTCATTGAAATATTTGATTTGTATTGATTTTTGTGGTGAACTATGTGATAAAAATGATCTTTTTGTTGAATTTGTACCGAATGTGAGATGGAACGCGACGGATCGAGGAGGGGGGATTGGTGGACGGGTGAGAGCCGGAGCCCCCCATGCCAAAAATGGCGCTGGCAAACCCCCAAGAGGCGCTATTTTTTGCCAAAAATGCCCTTGGGGGGGAAAGGCTTGGAGATGCTCTTAGGACTTGTGAAGCGGATTGGGCCAGGCACTGATCAAACATATGGCTTGATAACTGGTTGTTGCGTGTCTATAAGTTGAATCCAATATGTCCTATCTCGACAAACCCACCTTAGTTTGTTTCAGAGCTCATTGATCCCACATCACGAACTGGAATAGGCAACCATTGTTGGAGCACTTCATTAGGCCAGATCAACATTGTTTGGATGGGATACAACTATAGTTTCTCTTTTTCGAAAATGAATATAACTATTGTTCTAACCATCTAATCATATGTTGGTTCGTTCATTTTACTAGTAGTCTTGAATGACGAGATGATTGTGCACGCACGATTCCGCTAAGCGCATCTACACATGGATTATTTTAACCCGCCTCATAGGTCCGGACAAGCCGCCCGCTCACTGACCAGTCATGAAATTTTGATCCAGACGAGCTTCTTAAACGGGCCTCAAACGTTCGGGCTGACCGGTACCCCTCATATCCAGGCTAAATACGAGGAGGATATGGGGAGCCCGGGCACCACCGCCTCATCGAACCCGACAGCAAGACCCCACCTCGAGTTGCCTCAAATTCTTCAAACCCTTCCTCCTCCTTCTGTCGCCCTCCAACATTTCTCGCGCCTGAGCCCTCGCCGTCCTGCACCCTTGCTCCACATCCTCGCCATTGGTCCCGATCCGGCGCCATGATGTCTTCCAACCCATCCCCGAACACCGCGACGGAAACACAACCCGCATCTTCCATCGACGTCCCTTCCTCCACTTCATCTTGCTAGCCGGAGAACGTCACCAGAAAGATACGACGTCATCAGCAGCGAGAGAGGGAGGCGGAGGCGGCGGCTTTGTACATCGTCGAGGAGATTTCTCCCTCGGCATGCTGGGCTCCCCGCACCCCATCCATCCAAGCGTCGACGCGGATTGTGTCGTCCGCCGCCCTTGGGATGAAGGAGGCTGCGACAGACGGCTAGGTCATTCCGAACAGCTTTCCACCCACACAAAAGTCGTCGATCGACGAATGTGGGTCGCTCGAGCTCGTTTGGGAGCGAAGGAGCACGGGCATTGCCACCGCTCGGGGTTCATTCATCATGTCCGATAGAATGACTGAACTAGACGGGGAGCGTTTGCTCCTATCCGATAAAATGTTCAATGTTTTGCATAGATCACTAGTTCGCACATGACAAATGCTTGAAAACAATGATCGTATAGGAGGCATACTTGCCAAGCATGATCAATGACAATGAAGATCAGACCGAAATGGATTACGAATTGGAGGGGACCACCGCATTTATACTTGGGGCAACATCTGATCCCAATCCGAACAAGAAGAAGAAGAAGGGCAAGACGGTTAAGGCAAGAGGTCCGACTTTCACAAGATTTGAGGACATCTTGTTGGTAAAATCTTGGTTGAACACAATGTTGGATTCAATAAGCGACACCGAGCAAAAGGGAACCACATATTGGGAGAAGATTTGGAAGGACTATCATGAACGCAAGGAGTATGTGGAGCCGCATCCTATCGTGACCACCCGCAGTGTGGCATCAATGAGGGATCATTCAAAAAGAAGTGAACAAGTATGTTGGATACTACTCACAAGTGATCAAACGGCCTCAAAGTGGGATTGGAGTGGCGACTCATGTAAGCTCAATTGCCTCATCTTATTGTCATTTCAATATGTTATATGTGTTTTCATTCTTGTGCTCATACGTATTGTGTATGCTAGACGGCGGTGGCGGCCACTTTGTATCACGAGGTCGAGGAGAAGCTATTTACTTTTAGCCATTTGTTGGCACTTATTGAATGGCAAGCCAAAGTGGACACAAGTTATGGTTGATCTCAAGGCCGGCAAGAAGAGGAATGATGGCTAAAGCTCCCACCAATCCATTGGGTTGGACGATGAGGAAGATTAGGTTTTCGTGGCCAATGGGAGAGCTACCGTGCCAAAGAATTACCGAGAAGTCATGGGAAACAAGTGCTTGAAGACAAGGATCTCCCGTGACACCGTGGCTACAAAAATGTCGGCCACATGGACGAGCAGTTTTTTGACAAGGGATAACAAGAAAGAGAAGAGGTACAAGCTCATGTTGGATGCGCAAAAGGAGAGGATGCAATGAGATTGGATCAGGGCAGAGAGGAAGCTTGAAATTGAGAGGGAGAAGATCGAGTTAGAGAAGCAAGAGGCGGCGAACAAATGTAACTCCAGAAGGCCAAGACATTTGAAAAAAATCGAGCTCGAGAAGAAGAGGTTGCAACTCGCACTGAACGCAAAGGATGCGAAGATCATGTTGGCGAATAAAAACCACTTGGATGTGCATGCGAAGAAATGGGTTGTGTAGAAGAAGAAGGAGATCACGATCGTAGGGTGCTGGAGGCGACGGCGGCGGCTGCGACAGCGGAGCACGCGACCATGATGCAGGCGGAGCAGGCATCCCGGATGTAGGCGGAGCAAGACAAGCTGGACGAGCAAGATGCATAGATGGGCGCGTTCGACCGGTGATCCGACAAGAACTCCTTCTCGCTCGGACACTGATTTCATTTTGACATGTCCGATTTGTTAAATTGTGCTTTGATTTGCTTCGTTTCAAACCGTTAAATTTGAACAATTTGAATCAGATGATCATCGCGCATGAATTGCGTGAATTTAAAGGTTTCATTTAAAGCATGTAGATGTATGACACAACATATGAGGGGCCGGCCGCGAAAGTGCGGCCATGGACGTATAAGGGTTGAACTTGCAAAGTTTAGATGTAGATGTTTTAAGGTCTCTCCGTCCGTTTCCTTGGTGACTTCTTTTGTTGACGAATTTCACAAGTACTAGTACGTAATAGACTAAACACATAATTGTTTACAAAATGTTGAGCCTGCCTCCATCAGATGGAGAGCTCCTATTCAACGACCTTCGTGTAGCTCCTCGATCTCGATGCGCGACCATGGTCCGACCCAGGTGTGTGGTGCGGCTCTATTTTCGCTTTTTGTTTTGTACATTTTCACCTATTTCAAAAAGTTTGAAATTTCAGGAAATAGTCAGTAATGAAAAATAATTATTTACAAACTCCCAAAAATGTTAACAACTTATGAAAAATATTTTTTATTCTAACTGAACATTTGGTTAATTTTGAAGATATTTTTTATTTGGAGGAACAAAATTTTGATTTATGATAAAATTTACTGAATTTCGATGAACATTTCTGTAATTAATGAACAATGTTTAAATTCAATAAATAAAATGATTCCCGTGAATAAACTTCGAATATGATAACATTTTTTGAATTCAATGAACATTTTTTAACAATTCGTAAACATTTTTTAATATCATGAAAATAAATCCGTAAACCAAATTTGAATATTATTGTGCTGTTTTTCAATTCGGAAACATTTTTTAATATGATGTATTTTAATTTCGATGAGTACATTTTGAAGTTGGTTACTTGTTTTGAATGATGAACAATTTTGAATTTCTTGAATATTTTTAATGTAATGAAATGTTCTTTTAGGAATTTACTTTGAACGATGAATAAGATTTGAATTTTAAAAACTGTTCATTTATATGAGAAAATATTCGAATCTCTAAAAATGTCCACCAATTTAAAAAACAACGTTCCCAAATTGTGGAAAATGCTTGTGAATTTAGAAAAAAGAATAAATTATTAAAAAAGTAAGAAATATGAAAAGCAAAAGAAACAAAAACCAAAAGATAACAAAAAAAGTGTAAGAGGAAAAACCGAAAGAAAAAGAAGATAAAAAAGGCGGTTTTGGAACCTTTCCAAAACCGGAAACAAGTAATGGGTCGAAGCAATACATTCACTTTGGGAAGTGGAGGGTTCGAGCGCGAACCTACCAAGCGATCCGTGCGCTAAATACTCCCTCCATTTCAAAATAATTGTTTCATGCTTAGTACAACTTTGTACTAGAGCTAGTACAAAGTTGAGACATTTATTTTGAAACGGAGGGAGTAGGATACACTCATCAGACGTACCACCGCCGAAGCTACTTGCCAAACCAGTTCGAATGCATAAGGGATGTAGCGCCAGCCCATCGTCACCAGGGTTCTGCCTCGCCTCTAGGGTAGAGGCTTCTAGTCCGGCCCAATTGTTTCACTGTGATTTCTTACCGTTTTTCACTGTTTGCAGCCGTTTTCTTCAGTTTTCTATAGTGTTTTTGGTTCTTTCCTATGTCTTTCAAACTTCGATTTCCCATATTACTTTATTTGATTTTTTTTAACTACTCGTGTGTACATTGTTTGGTCACATTTTGCATATAGACTAGGAGCATTTTCTTATACAAGTTCATAGCTTTGTCAATACATGGCATTGTTTTTAATACAGGTTAAATATTTTCTAAATGCACCTAGGAAAGTTTGTTGAATGAGGCAAAACTTTTTTTAAACTATTTTTGAAACATGTGAACAATTCTTGAAAGGCATATAGATTTTTCTGAATAGTATGAAACATTTGTTTCAAAACAGTAATTATTTTGTTACATTTTACAATTAAAACTATCAATGGAATATTTTTGAAAAAGCTGAACATTTGTGAATTTTAATGTAGAGTTGCACTAATACTCCAAAACATGTTTTTGGAATTACAAAAAAAATTGTATATTGTATACAATTTTAAAAATGTCACTTTTTAATTAAGAACGTGCATAATTTTGAAAGTACATGAATAATTTTCTAATGGAATCAACATATTATTTTTAAAATTACAGTAATTAAAATATTACACTTTGTTAAATTTTCCAAGATCATGGAAAGTATTTAAAGGAAAGTACTCCCTCCGATCCATTTTACTTGTCACTTAAATAGACGCATGTCTGAGCAAAAAGTAATATGGCTCTTAGGGAATGCATTAAGTATTTTGCAATGTATATTTATAAAATTAAGAAGCAAGATAATAATTTGTAATATGAATACCAGGTTGGGCTGGTCAATTTAACCCCACCTGCCGTGGGGGCTAGTAGGGGGCCAATAACACAACGCAAGTCGGAGAGCGACACGACTACTTCGGTCATAGCGTTCGCGCGAGATGGTTCTTAGAAAGTTCTGACTCTAGTCTTGGTTATTCTTTATTCTATTCATTCCTCTACTATAGTTAAGAAGTTTTTAGGTATTCTTTCACCTCCTTTTCAAGTTACCGTTTCGTTTTCCTATCAGAAAGTTTTCCAAAGTTTCAGAGAACTTTTACAAAAGGGTGCATAGTTTTTAGAAAATATTTTTAATATTGTTTCGAAAATGTAAAAATGTAAGTTTATAAAAATAAGTTAATAATGATGTTTATTTCATATATAAGGTCGCGCTATTCGTCACCCTGGGTGAGGAATAGTTATTATTCACCCCTTTTATTTTAACATCAATGTATCATAAATTTACGTTCTGTAAATTTTGTCTTTTTTTATATGTAAAAATAGACCGTAAAAAATGTAATCAACGTGAAAATATTTTATGTCACGTAAAATTACGAACATAAAAAAATTGTGGAAAAAATACAATAAATCCAATTTTTCTGGTCTTGTGACCTATATTTTTGTTTTTCTTTTGTCAAATTTTACGTTGTAATTCACTATAAATGTAAGTATTTGTATTTCAAATGTAATTTACTTGTAAATTGATCGTAAGATTATCTCGAGTGAAAAATAAATAAGTATATATATATACTACAACCTACAACCAAATGTAGTTACCCCTAGCTATCTCTTCACCATGTGTCCTATCCCCATCACACGCTCGTCAGGCCATAACAAGATAGTGAAAATAAAACCCGATCCATTTAAGTTCTGCTTATAAATAGAAAGTTTGTTGGTCATCGAGTGTTTCTAGGACGTTAGGATTTCCTTTTGTAGCTTTTCGCAACAAACATGTGGCATGCTAGGGACAATACTGCGGCCCGCCGGCACACTCATCGGCGGCCACAAGAGCCGTCCAGGCCACCATTAACTTTCCTAATTATTTTTCCCTGCCTGTTCATCTAGTTGCCACCATTGTTAACGATCTGTCCTCAATGTTTCAGGATCTCATGTGCCGCTTGGACACCAGGGTTGTGGCCGCAATCCTTAATGCCTGTTCGGAAGTCCACCAGCTTCGAGAAATATGAGAATCTGCGGAGTGTCACTTTCTCCGCTCCGTTATCGCCAACTGTAGCTCCGCCCGCTCCCGGAGCGGAGTCTTGGAGTGGAGTGCCTCCGAACAGGCCCTTAATCACGCCGCAGCACTCAAAATCGGCCGATCGTCTGGTCGTCAGGCTCAACGTGCTAGGGGCCTCATGGATTCATGGAGATACTCCTTTTCTTGTTCAGGAGATCTACTCCTATTGAGCTTCGATCACAACGAGATTTGATCTGAACGTGACCTTTTCTTGGATTTGGTACTTCTTTCTTGTATGTTTGATTTGTGACCTTAATCCATATGTGAGAGCACGTAGTCACATACATGTTTTCTGCTACGCGAGACCTGCGAAGGTTGTGAAGACGTAGGGACTGAGAAGGAGCATCCGACCGGGATCTGCTCCAGCACGGCGACGGCGGCGGACAGGTAAATTATTGGCTACCCTGACGTGATGGCGAAGACGACAACATATAGTTTCACAGAACAACGCCGCGACTAGTCCGACATGACGTCGGCGGCGGCTGCCGCCGCGAGTGTACGGCTGCACAAGATATGCTTGAAGAGAAACTGCATGGCGAGACACTGCGTGTGAAGCCACATAAAATGCAGTCTTGTAGATGATCGATCGCTCAATAAACATCTTAGATGGAGAATACCATGAATTCCTGAACGAACCAATTGTACACGACGATGTTATATACTACAAGAAATATACTTTATACTACCTTTCTTTCTCGGGGATCATACTACCTTGTTTGTCATACTACATACTACTGTGTACTCCATACTGCCTTTTTTTTAATATACGCTCCCTCGTCAGATGAATATACTCCCTAGTTATCATGCACGTTGTTGGCTAATGGATGAAGCCCATCATCACACGTTAGTTTCTCCTCGGCAGTATGTATGCTTCATATATATATGCAGAATAAGTTATTCTTCACCCGAGGTAATCTTACGATCGTTTCATAATTAAATTATATTTAAAATGCAAATAGTTACATTTATATTAATTCACTACATAAAGTTTGACATAAGAAAACAAAAATATAGGTCATAAAACAAGAAAAACGCATTTTATGTATATTTTACACTATGTTTTTGTGTTTGTAATTTTACATGACATAAAATATTTTGTATGGTGTCTGTATATTTTCTTACGGTCTCTTTTTACATACGACATAAGACAAAATTTATGAAACGTAAAATTACGGTGCATTGATATGAAAATAGAGGAGGTGAAGAATAACTATTCCTCACCCAGGATGACGAATAGTCAATCCCTATATATATATATATACATATATATATATATATATATATATATATATATATATATATATATATATATATATGTTTCATATACTATCATCTGGTGGTATATATATATTAATTTATCATTTTAATTATGTTTATATATTATATATAAGATTTTTCAAAGTGAGTTAAATGAAAAAAAATACAAGTTAGCCTATAGTTTTTATTATATTTATGAAATACGTATATTTTGGTACGTAAAAAAGAACATACATAAAATATGATACATACTATCAAAAAAATAGTATATATATACTATCTAAACATTATAATATACCAAATACTACGCGTACATACTTTCCGATTTAATGGATAGTACATACAACATATAAAACACAAGTGGTGGTAACTACCGCCGGCGATAGATGAAATTTGTCATATATATATATATATATATAGTAAACATCATATATATATATAGTTTATTCGTCACCCAGGGTGCAAAATAACTTATTCTTCACCCAGGTGATGAATAATATCCAAAAAAAATACTTATTCTTCATAAAAACACATTAATATTTTTTTAAATAATGTCCAAATTATTTGTTAAAACCAGTATCATTATTTGTATAATAGTGATTTATTAAATTTGTGTCCATGTATTTTAGTGTTCCATGAATTTGAAAATTCTTGATGATTTACAAAATATGGTTGCAATTTCTTAAAAAAAAGTGTGTTTTATATACAAATAAATAAACCAATTAGGAAACCATAACAAATCATCATTTTTTGCTTTGGAGAAGGAGCACCGAGTGTTGAACCCTGCAATGTGAGTAGGCCCAACGAACGCTCATGTACGTCACCCCACTACATGACACAATAGACGCAAAATGGCGTCCCATCATGGGCACCATACCAATAGACATTAACATCTTCGATGTCATTGGGCCAACCAAGGTGGAGCTTGAGATTTAGGTAGTTTGGACCAACTCCTGATGCAGAAACCCTCCCTGAGAGACCTCCTATTTTTGGATATGTGTGTCAAGTCGTCGAGTAAACACACAAAACTACCCAGATGACCCTGCCCAGGTTGTGTCGGCAGGTGTTTCCTTCGTGTGTGTGTGTGTGTGCATCTTGTAGAGGGTTTCTTTTCTTTAGGGTTTTCTCAATTGTTTTTGGTAAATACATGGAAATGACTATATATTTCTATGTATTTTCCGACAATTCAAAATTTTGGACATTGAATTTTTTTTAATTGAAAATATATCTGAACATATTTAATAAATTATTAATGTTTTATGAACAATTCTTTTTAATAAAGTAAATAGTTTTAAAGGAGGCATTTATTTAATATTTCAGGGCAGTTTATAAAAATTGATTTTTTTAGAAAAGGAGGTGATTTAAGAAAATGTGAAAAAATTGTAAAACAATGCATTTTGTCAAAAAAGAATGGCACAAATATTAAGTGAAGAAAAAAGAAACTGACTAAAATCGGGAAAATTAAGCCATAATATGATATCGTATCATATTAATGATATACTAGTTTGTGTCTCGCATATCAATTAATGAGGTCTCTATGATATCAAGCTATAAAATTATGCATTGTGAAACTCCATTCATCACCCAGGGTGCAGAATAAATTATTCCTCACTCGAGTTAATTTTATGACTATTTCATAAACAAATTAAATTTGAAATGCAAATAGATACATTTATATTGATTAACTACGGAAAAATTGCCATAAGAAAACAAAAATATAGATCATAAGACCAGAAAAATTGCATTTTATGTATAATTTACACTATGTTTTTATGTTTGTAATTTTACGTGACATAAAATATTTTTTAGGTCTCTTTTTATGTATGAGATAAGATTAAAATTTAAAAAACGTAAAATTACGGTGTATTAATGTGAAAATAGAGGGGGTGAAGAATAACTATTCCTATATATATATATATATATATATATATATATATATTATATGTTACTTTCCTTTGTAACCACGCTACGGGCAACTCCAACGTGCCGATCCGAACGGACGGCAATGTTGTCCATTTGGGTCATCCACCGGCCTGACTATATATTTCTATCTAAGTGGATGGGGTGGGTCAGCGAATTAAATAAGCTGACAGAGGTGGCTGGGTGGATATGTGACAAGTGGTTCAGACCGGCCACATGCAGGCTCGCGCGTCCGTTTTGCATCCGCACCAATCTATTTCAGTTCCAAATTTAGGTTAAAAGTGGATTAGCGTGAACGCGAAGCGGACCCGTTTTAGAAATGGATCCGCGCGTTAGGCAATCACTTTTGACTATGCAGATTCAAACAGACGACTGCGAATGAAATGGATCATACTATTGAATTGCTCTAAAAGGCAACAACCTAGCCATCCATCTATAGCCATCCAGGCCATCCCGGCTGGCAAAAGCAGACGTGTCTTCTAGGAGTAGCAGCTTGCTTGATGCGCCGTCGCCTAGCGATCCAAGCTAGTCGGCAGGCAGGGGTCGTTGCGCCGTTGCCATCCCGACCACGACCCGCATCCGTGATGCACTCCACGTACGCGCGGTGACGTGGTGTGGTCCATATATGTAACACCGATCGAGCTAGCACGTACCCAGTCGCTGTACATGTAGGTTAACCATGAACTTCACCGAATATAGATCTGGCGTTTACTCCGCGTCACGTACGTAGGCCGGAGTAGTTCGGAAGAGGAAGATTCGCTGCTCCCTGGTTGGTTTATTACGGACGGCTCTAGTACAAGAATACAGTACAAGCTCGGCCAACCGTTGCGCCTACTACACGAGAATACGAGAATGTGGCGGCGTACGTACGTACGTACGTACCGAACCGGGATTGCCCACCCTGCTCGCCGATCGTCGTGTACGTATGACCATCGTGTGCTCAATGTTACGTTTGCCAATGTCGTCACCGACAGAAAGAGACGGCATTTCGAAAGACAAGTCGACATCCTTGCAAAACACGGAGAAGAGGCCATCACATACTCCGTGTCTCTTTGAAGCTTTGTTTCGATGAATTTTTTTTTCATTTTACGTGTTTTGGATTCACGTTCACGTTTTAACTCGATCGGTTTCCCCCGAATCAACCGAGCAACTCTGTTGGTCCCGCGTGCGGCCATTCGTGCTTCACGCATCGCCATGAGAGATGCAGGACGCCACAAACGACATTGCCTTCAGGGCTCACGAACGACATTCAGAGAGCGAGGTTAATCATGGCCATGGCATGAACATCTCGACCGGGGTTGTTCATCGCCTGCATTATATTATCACCTTGTCAATGCAGCCACTGGATTTCAAGTTAGGTTAATCACGAGTCCCAATAGGCCAATTAAGCTATCGATGACTTGATTAGATCTTTTAACCCATCTCTAACTGCACAAGTGAAGAGAAGAAGGTCTTAATTTTCTAGCCAAAAGGAAAGTCAATGCCTCAACAGAGAGGTACGTAGCTACTAGCTAGTAGCTAGTTAATCCAGCACCAGCAATGAACATGGGCTTCTTTCTTTCTTTCTTTTGAAACGGACCGTGGGCTTCTTCGTTTTGGTTGCTGCATGCTGTTGGAACATGAGTTTAAAACTGCTGTCCATGGATGAACCGACGACAGATCCTTCTGCCGCTCGTTGCACCGACAAAAACGGAGATTACCGGGTAGTCGTGCTGGCCATGTACTCGATCGATGGTCGTGATGTATGTACGTGTGCATACGTGCCTGGATTCCATACATGACATTATTAAACTAGATTATGCCTCCGGTTAATCAAGGATGGATTGTCAGATGAAGTACAATATGCTTTCCAGTTTTGCCTTTTCCCCTCCCCTTTTAGTTTACAACATTTTTTTTGTTTCTATCTAACCGAATGGAATGACTCCAACAGCATATATTATTATTATTTTTGCTAAAAGAGATGCAGAAGAGGGGCTAGGTAGTGGCCGGGCCCCACATGAAGCTAAAGATTAGAGAGAAGTGACGAGATTACAACAGATTGGAAACACATGCGTGCATATAGTGCTAATCATTAGACATGGGTGCAAGTACTACTGTGATTGGCAGGATTACAGGTTCTTCCACATATCACCTTGCAGGTTCCTGAAAATCACACCTAGACCCTATACCCTTATGTATCATGTATATATGGCATTTAGCCAACAAGATTGTTCCATCCAAAAGCAGTCTAGGAATGCTGCTCGGATTTTTGTGTTTTGTGTTTCTCTTCGTGCGCAGCATGCATCCAGGGTGAACTTTTATTTTTTTCGGTTGTATGCATGCATATGCATGACCAGGTGAACTTGTCATCAGATATTCGTACTCACAATGTTAATTATTTGTTTATAAATGAATAAATAAAATCGTTTATGTTCTTGTGTAGTCGCGGTCGGGATGGTTGCGGCCATGTTGTTGCGGAGGAAATGAAAATGATTACACATGGGACGAACATGCGTGGCAACTGGCCAGCGAGAGGTGCTCACGTCTCGGATTAGTACAGCTTAATCAAACCGTTGGGTTGGGTGATCTGTTCCAACTTCTAACCTAGTTGGTCCACGTGTTCGCGGTTCAATTTAGGACAGCCTGACCCAGGTAGGCTTGATTAAGTACTCGTAGTAGTAGTACAACAATTAAAGACTAGATCTCGATAGCTTTTGGTTGTGCTTATTATTGCTGTGAATAATCTTGTGACTTGCTCTCATGGTATGTTGGTCCAATGTTACCTTTTTCATGCCGGAGACCATTTCCAATTCGACTACTCAATGATCTAACACCGCGTGAATAATGTCGAAAGCAAGAATTTCACTATTAACAACAGTTGATCAACACTGCAAAAACCAAATGTATAATTCTACTATAGTTAAGTTTCATATGAAGGCAACGCAGATATATACATCGGCCATGTCGATCCAGAGTCTAGAAAGAAGATGCACATTCCTGTCATCGACAGAGACGCCATGCATCAAAGATCAAACTCCTCCGTATAGTTAGGCAGGACGCGAGCCTAACACTCTACTTAATACTCCTTACTTACCCGAGAGGCTTTAATCATGGGTTGAGTCCATGTCGCGCCGACCTAACAAGCACAGTAACAACGACGACGATTCTATTAAAAGAAAAACAACAATGACGATGATCGCACCCCGTCGAGGATCGACCACAAAAAGTCAGGAAATCGTCCGGTCGGAAAGCCGGTGGCGCCACTGTTGTTGTTTCCGTGGCTTCTTTCCGTGTCATCCGTGTTAACAAAATATAAAATGAACCAGCGACGTGCGCCTGATGATGTAGAGACAGATCACGGCCGGGCGGGCGCAACCGCCGAATCATAGGCCGGCATGACCAGTCACGAGCAACCAACCAGCCTCGTCGCCGGTCAACTGCCGGTGCAAATTCGCGGCTCTCCCAAGGGTGCAACCGCGAAAGGCGCCACCTGGTCAGATGGGTACAAAAGGGAGGAGAAAGACAGCAGCAGCCCCAAGCCAAGTCCTACTCCTACACCGCAACGCCTCCTCGCCTTCCCGTCCCCGTCTCTCTTCTTCTCTCTCCCCGACCCATGTGAAAGGAGAGGTTGAGGAAGAGAAGAGAGCTCGGTCGTCCGTGTCGCCGGGCTCGTGCGCGGTGCCGGAACAGGTCGTCGTTGCCGAGTTGCCGGAGCCCGGAGGGGAAGAGGAGGAGGAGGAGGGAGGGAGGAGGTGGGCATGGGCGTCGGCGAGGGGAAGCAGGGGAAGGGGCTGATGGTGAAGGGCTGGGCGCAGAGGTACCTCAACCTGGGGTTCGTCGCCGGGTTCCTCCTCGTGCTGCTCACCTACATCGTCGTCTCCCAGCAGTTCGCCATCACCTCGCCCGAAGGTACGAGATACGACGTGGTTCACTGTTCTATTGGTCCCTCGGACGATGATGCATGCGTGCTGAGTAATTTCGTCAATTCGCAGCTGTGAACACGATGACGACGCCGCACCGGAAGCAGGCGATCCAGGCTCCCGCCGCCGGCGAAGCAGGTGAGCATCGGATCGATCACCAGCCCTGTCCCGTGTGCTACTTAATTCTCAGTCCAGTTTCTACTACTACTACTACTACTCTTCGTTCAATCAGATTGACGATTATATATATATCGCCGTCCGGTGTTCGTTTTGTTCGTTTCGTTGGAAACACGGTGAGATGTTTAATCTGGTCTCTGATCGCCTCATGGTAAATAAATTAACCAGGTTTAACGCAAGAGGCTCAAGGGGAGGAGACGCCGGAGGCCAAACCCCAAGACCAGCAGCAGCCGGGTAAGCATAAAATGGCTTCCAAGGCTTCGATGGCGCTCCTATTTTCTTTCTCTTTTGGTTTCCATGGTTTGGTTTGGACGGAGGAGTGAAGGAAAGTGAGCCGTTGCTTTGCCAGATGCGGAGCCGGAATGGAAGCAGCCGAAAGACACGGTGGCGAAGGAGGAAGAGACCCCGAAGAGAGACGACACAGCTGCCAAGCCGATCGGTATGTCCGATATCAGCAATGCTACATCCACGTAAATGTTTACGTACGTTTACGTAATAGTCTGACTTGACAATAACTGATTGGATTAAGAGAAGGATGAGGTCCACCCATCCCTGAAAATCAGGTGGGGCATTTTTAGATTAGTTGGAAGGTTTAGTAAACTTATGTAGGCTTTAGTAGGTCTAGCATTTTCGGTCCGATATTCGTTACCCTCATTAAACAAGCAAAATTGATGTGATGACGTATTTGTTCCTGCTCGGAAATGCAGTATTTGATTCGATTTGATTAGGTTTTGTACGTACGTGTATGGTCCCTCGTATTTCGATTTTGGACCACCGTTCCTTATTTATTTTTATGAAACTAGGCCACTGCCAAATTTGTCTATCAAGTGTGAAAATCATCTGCGTTTTGTGCCTTGTTCCACTCGGAGCTGTTTTGACAATGACGTGGCATCAGTTTCGTATACATGCATGGCAACCCAGCAAGTTTTATCTTCTTACAAAACCAAGTAAATGTAAGGCGCAAATATTACGTAGTAAAATCACGAAAGGATATAGGAATTTTATAAAAGCAAAATAACAAATTAAAACATAATCTGGGAAGCTATGGGATTCCTGGGATTCGTCAACAAAATAGGTTTGCTTTCTACTTGTAGTCTCCAAACTAAATGATATTTTTCATATTTTTGTTTCTAATTTTAAATATATTTATCCCTGTTTTATTTAATTCATTTGGGTTTTAAGTAAAAATATATATAATTTCTACATTATTTTCTATTCTACATATTTTTATATCTGTTTTATACGTACATATATTTTGACTTGGCTGCAAAAGGGTGCGAAGCCGCTGCCACGTCACTGGTAGAATCCTTTTCAAATTCCAACAAATTTAGGGGCACCTAGCCAAGTGTTAGAATCCTTTTCAACGGGTCAGCTGACCAAGTGTTGACCACTTTGGGTAATTTAGGGGCTTTTGTGTTGAAATGTTCTAGCATCAGACCTAACAATACCAAACCATGTATGACAAAAGTCAAGGATAAAGAAATATTATTCACGAGGCCCTGCTTGGAATGGATGTAAAATTTTACACCTGTATTTATCTTACAAGTGTAAATTACCAGCCAACAATTGATTTCTGTCAGGAATCAAAACGACGGGACAAGGTCTGTATTTTTTATCTGCCTGGAGCGAGGAGAAACGCTAATCCAAACGCAGCCTCAAGGGACTTCACAAAACCGCTGACTGTTTTGCCATTCAAAGGATCGAATTGAGTAACCTAGATATACAACAACTAGGACACATCTAGACATGCCTAGACATACCCTATTTTATTTATCAGTAACCTTTTCCTGATTTGTATTTTCACTATATATCCTTTCACAAGGAAATGCTTCATGATCTATGAACCTTTTACTCATTTTTGTTGTGTTGGACAGACAACGGCAAAGTGGTGTGTACCACGGAGGGCCCCTTCTCCGACACGTGCGACGTCTTCGGCGATGTCCGGACCAACGGCACGGCTCACACCGTCACCCTCGTGCCGGCGACCGAGACGGAGAGCCAGGAGTGGAAGATTCAGCCCTACGCCCGCCGTGGCATGTCCGGCATCTCGGAGTTCACGGTGATGCAGCTCGACTCGACCTCGGCGGCATCCCCGGCGCCGGCGTGCACGGTGACGCATCGCGTCCCGGCCATCGTTTTCGCGCTCGGTGGGCTCACGGGCAACTACTTCCACGACTTCAGCGACGCGCTGGTGCCGCTGTTCGTGGCGTCGCGGCGGTATGGCGGCGAGGTCCAGCTCCTGGCCAGCAACATCCAGCCATGGTGGCTCGGCAAGTACGAGGCCGTGGTGCGGAAGCTGTCCAAGTACGACGTCGTGGACCTCGACCACGACGATCAGATCCGGTGCTTCCCAAGCGTCACCGTCGGACTCCGCATGCACAAGGAGTTCGACATCACGCCGGAGCTGGTCCCCGGCGGCGTCCCCCTCTCCATGGTCGACTTCACCGCCTTCCTCCGGGAGACCTACTCCCTCCCACGCGCCGCGCCCATCAGCCTGATGAAGGACATCAGCCCGCCGGAGGACCAGGAGAAGAGGAAACCGCGGCTGATGCTGCTCCACCGTGGCCATTACCGGAAGTTGGTGAACGTGCCTGAGATCGTGAAGGCGGCGGAGAAGGCCGGGTTCGAGGTGGCCATAGCGGACCCGCGGTTCGACGTGCGGGTGGAGGAGCTGGCCCGGTCGGTGAACTCCTTCGACGTGCTGCTTGGCGTGCACGGCGCCGGGCTGACCAACGCCGTGTTCCTGCCCACGGCGGCGGTGGTGATCCAGGTGGTGCCGTACGGGAACCTTGAGAGGATGGCCAAGGTGGACTTCGGCGACCCAGTGGCGGACATGGGGCTCCGGTACCTCGAGTACAGCATCACGGCGGAGGAGAGCACGCTGCTGGAGATGCTGGGGCCGGACCACCCCGTGATCAAGGATCCGGAGTCGGTGCACCGGAGCGGCTGGGACAAGGTCGCCGAGTACTACCTCGGTAAGCAGGACGTGCGCGTCGACGTGGACCGCTTTGCGCCCACGCTTGCGCTCGCCATCGAACATCTCCGACAAAAGTAGGAACTGCATCGGCGACGGAGAATTCATTTTTCCTTGAAAAAGTTTCAGGGCATTTTGCGGCCTCTGAGTTTGGCGGAGCATACATACATAGAAGAAATGTTGGTGTATTGGTTGATTTATTTACCATGAGTAAATAGAAGGTTAAAGTTGTTTTGTTACTTCCTCCGTCTCAGTTTATAAGTCATCTTAAGAGCATCTTCAACGGTCTGTATGTCAATCGTTGGTATAAGTGTCCACATCATCAACCAACAGCACATCATACAAGCTCTTCAATAGAGTGTATGTTAACCGTATGTAAAATAACGAAGTGGGTCCATTAAATGTTAAAGAAATAATGATGTTTGCCTCGGAGCTTGTGCATGAACCGTTGCTTCAAATGCATACGGTTTCATTCTTTTTTTTTATTATGTGTCATGTCATTAAAATCATTTATGTGGTAATTTTACCAACGATGATCATACTACCATTGAAGATGCCCTTAGATTGTGCATCGCAACCAAGACGAAGAGGAAAACAAGAGAAATTAATGTTAACTTCTTAATTAATACCATTGCATGCAATGAATTGACCACTGCATGTCGTGCTAGTTAGTCTCAAGTCATTAAATAAATACACGGTCCACGTCTCTTATTGGTTGATTCTTTTATTCAAGTCAAAAAACAAGAAACGAGGTGAAAGTTAATGTATCGTGTCTTAGTGTTTTGGGATTATTTGGTTTTCATAAGATGATTCATAAACCGAGACGGAGGGAGTACATGCAATGAAGTATAGTACTTCATATGTACCTAAATAATTATAGTGACTATAATTATTTAGGTGTAATTGCTAGGGAATTAATGAAGTGATTTTTTAAAAAAAAAGAGGATTATAACTAAGCTGAGAACTGGTCGCAATCCCTGTTTTATATGATCCAGCAAGAAAAATGGTGCCACTAGTTGCAGCTCAGCCGCCTGCCGGTCGCAGCTTCGTCGTAGCCGTTTGCAGCTTTCTTTCCCGCGTCGGCGCCTAGCAGGCTCACCGGGATATGCCGCCCTTAATTGCAACGCCAGTTTGGAGCTCTTCGTAGTACCGGATGCACCTTCGTTGGGGGTAAACCTGAGAATGGTCTTATACTTGAATCATATTTGAACTATACCTGTTCATTTATCTTTTAAAATCGCATTTGAATTATACCCAATTAATGTTATTTTCAGCTCAACCAAAACTGAACGCATTATTTTTTCCATCCAAACCAATTTAAACCCAAAACATATCCGTAGGTTTAAACCCAGTACATAATTATGAGTTTGCTTTAATGTACATATAATTGCATAAATTGATATGTTAAAAAGCAAATGAGATAGAAAAGGCATAAGTGCATCTACAACAGTTTGAGAATAAAGTTATCCTTGAAAAACAGTCAGCACACAACAAGAGGCAAAAAGAAAATGTCCACGACTGAAAAGCTCACTAAGAGGTGTATTAAAACCAAATTGCTTACCAAAGCACAAGCAAACACTTTTGATTTTCATGTGATGTTTCCGCAGAATCAATAATTATATAATACATTACAGCATGCACGTGGATCAGAGATACTCGTTCTCGGTCATCGTTGGTTATTGCATATAACCGATGCCTAGAAACCGGTTTGAACCCATAGTTTATAACCGCTAATAATCAAACCGTTTAAACCCATAACCAACTATACCCAAACTGATTTCTTCACATACCCAAACCAAACCAAACTAAAAAAATCTCAATCCAATAAACATGAACCAATCAAACTCAAAGTAAGAACAGTACCGTTACACCCGGTTTTTTAATAATCATTCTCAAGTTTAGTTGGACGCCAATTGTAGCTAAACTATTATCGAAAAGGGATCGTGGACCCCAGGCAGCAGCTTCGAAGTGTGATTAGATATAGATATAGATTAAACTAAGCTAACCCATAACTATCCGTAAGGGTCTGTTTTGTCTGATGCATGCAAGAGGTGGCGATTATGCCTGCCTTGCTAGCTTTGCTGGACCCCTTCCGCTTTTAGCTTAAAGCATGTTGTGTTTTTCCATCTAATCGAATGACAGATCAACAGCCCCTTGGCAGAAAAAACGCAGGATCCGGGCCCACACGCCGCGCTTAGCGTTGGAAAACTGCTGTGTCTGGCCGAAACACATGGGCTTTTGCACGTACCACCTCGCCGGTTGGTGAAACCTGGCTCTTCTTGTTAAAGCATTATGGATCATGTTAGAGCAACTCAAAAGACCCAAACTGTAAAATTCCGGCGAATATGCGGGTTTTGTTCTTTTTTTGTCAGAACAGAGTCCGCATACTCGCCCGGCCCGTAATTTTTTTTGCCGAGGTTCGTAAACCGCACGTCCCGACCACTATATTTACGGTTCCGCGGCGCGTTTGCGGGTCAAAATCCTGTCCCCGCCGCCGTGGAGCCACGCAATTCCCCACCCCCCCCCCTTCTCCACATTTCTCGCCGCCGGCGACTACCTTCCACCTCCAGCCGCCATGTGGGGCCGCATTTGGAGCTCCGGACGCGGCTCCGGCAGCAGATCCGGCGGCGGCAACAACCCCGAGCGCGAGCGGCGCGTCCGCTCCGACGCAGCGAGGAAGCGCGTGGCGAAGAGGTGGACCAACCGCGGCCTCTCGCCGCCGCCGAGCTTCCTCGTTCGGGAGATGGAGGAGTACGACCGTCGGCATGGCCGTACGCCGTCCTCGGCCGCGGGATCGTCCTCGGCGACTGGAGCTTATTCCTACGCCGGGAGCTCCTCCTCTTCCGGCGCGCGCCTTCTCCCTGTGAAGAGGCAGTGGTCGGAGGAGCCGGAGGACGTTGAGTTCGTCCCCGTCAAGGAGGAGCCCATGGAGCTCGGACGCCGCGGAGTCGTCGGGCCGGAGGACTTCGTCGTCAACGTGGACGCGGTTGCGGCCGCCATTGCCGAGCGTAGCGTGCATGAGGAGGCGGAGCGTCGGCGGTTTCATCTACGTTTCTGTTCGGCCACGCATGCTTTCGACCCGCAAACGCGATCTTCGTGAAACCGCAAACGCGTTTTGCGGGTCGAGATTTTACGGGGTCTGCTAGAGTTGCTCTTAGGATGGCACCGTATGATCTTGTGTAGTATGCTCATCGGTGCAGTCACGGTGGGTGTGGTTGGGGACGAAGTGGGTGACCGGAGATGGGAGGAGCATGTGTAGCCATTAGCCAACGAGAGGAGAGGAGAGGAGAGGCTCACGTCTCGGGTTAATTGCTCTTTATCATTCATCAAACCGTTGGTTTTTTTCTTTTCTTTTGAGGGCATCAAACCGTTGGGTTGGGTGCTCTGTACCCTGTATTTGTACGACGTAGTAGTGGTAAGGGCGTAAGGGCATCTCCAGCCGTTCGTTTCGGTTCTATGGGCTTGAAATAGCATTTTATGGGGTTAACTCGTGATATTTTCGTCACGGGGTTCGAGTTTTCAACCGCAATCTCAAGCTCGTCCGTTCGACCGTCCATTCTAAATTCAGATTTCACCAAAAGTCAACGAAAGTTACTCAATTTTAAATAAAATATAGACAGTTTTCACCCGCAGTCCCAAGCTCGTCCGCCGGCCATTGTTGCCGTCATCGTCGCTCGGTGGGTCGCCGCCATCCTTGCTGCAGCCCTGCACTGGGTCGCCGTTGAGGACGGGTTTGGTCGATGTGGTTGACTCCTGATCGCTGTCGGAGAGGATGATGACATCGCCCTCGTCGAGCCGCGGCGCCTGCTCGATGATCTCCTCCAGAGCGCGGTGTCGGCGCTCCATTTCCTCCCTCACATAGTCGTCGTGCGACCATTTGAGGACGGCGTCGAGGTCGACGGCCATGGCCTCGTGCTCCTGCTTCACCACGACGGTCGTTGTCGACTCCTTCTTCGGCTTGACCAGACGAAGGTGGCCTCAATGTGTACGTGTGGGCAGCAAAGGGCGGGATGCACGGCGACTCGCCATCACTGCGCTGCCACACCTTGGAAACCCAATCAGCATGGGAGGCGAGGCGATGAGAACGACGAAGCCTCTAGGCGATGCACAGTCGCTGACTCGGCGAGTCCAAGCAAAAGGAATTTTGTGCAATTTGTTTTCACGTTGAATTCCTTTCCCCAGCGCCTCTAACGCCCCCAACGTGCTGGGTTTGGTTTGAGTCCCCTCACACCAATTTCAGTCCTAACGGATATGTAACGGACACAATTTAATTTACATAGACACATTTGATATATATTTTTGGTCCGCGGCAACCAAATAAACACGCGCTGATAAAGTGAATCGAACGGTTGGAATTGCTCTAACCTGATCGAACGCGGGGAGGAGGAACGTCTTCACGCACCACGCTTTGCACATCACAACATTTCCCAGCCTCGGCTTCGTCGGTGGACTTGGGCACATGTCTGCATCTGCGTCTTGCACATGTCCGCGTCTCGGCACACTGATTATATCTAAAAAAAAGGGTTCATGGACCCCAGGCAGCAGCTTCCAACTGTGCTTCCAAGTGTGATCAGACATGTAGATTAACCTAAGCCAAGTGACCCACAGCCGTAAGGTTTTTTGTCTGATGCAAGAGCTGCTGGTTTAGCTTACGACATGCATGTTTTGTTTCTATCAAGCCGAATGACAGATCAACAGCCCCTTCGTTATGCTAAAAGAAACGCATGACCCGGGCAGTATCCGGGCCCGCACGCGCTTATTAGCATTGGAAAAACTACTATGTTTTTTCACATATCACCTCGCCAGTTGGTGAAATCCGTCCCTTGGGCATTACGGATCATGTATACTGTATACTCATCATTGCCGTCACGGTCGGGATGGTTGGGGAGGAACATATGCGTGTCTAGCGCGGGGAGAGGAGGCTCATGGCATCTTTAGCAAATCCGCTAAACCGCATCCTCTAAGAAACAGTATAGTGATACTAATATGAATTTGTGCGACTTTATAGTAGTAGAATTTAAATGTAAGGAAGATGGTTTTCAGGCTGGTGTTAGGACGATGGTGCGGGATATGACCATTCTGGTTGATAGATCTAACACTCGTGGCAGGTCCAGTCTGAATGATGGTGCTGAGACAAGGACAAACTGATCTCTACGATAGAATCATGTGCTCACTCGGGCTTGATGCCCGTGTTAAGGATTGTTGCTTTCTAATAATAGTTATTGTTCCTTATAGCAACTCTAGCACATCCCGCAAAACGTCCGGTCCCTAAAAATTCCGGCTAGTATGCGGACTCGACCTAATTTTTCGGTTAGAACAGAGCCCGCATACTCGCCCGGTCCGCACATTTTTTTACCGTAGCACATAAACCGCACGCCCCGAGCAGTATAACTGCGGTTCCGCGACCATTTTGCGGGTCCAAACCCTATCGCCCCGCCGCCGCGAGCCACCCGATTCCCCTTTCCTTTCTCCACATTTCTCGCCGCCGGCGACCACCCGCCTCGCCTCCAGCCGTCATGTGGGGCCGAATGTGGAGCTTCGGACGCGGCTCCGGCAGCAGATCCGACCGTGAGAGGGACCCGGAGCGCGAGCGGCTCGTCCGGACGGACGGCGCGAGGAAGCGCGACGCCCGGAGGTGGACCGACCGCAGGATGTCGCCGCCGGCGAGCTTCAACCGCCGCGAGATGGAGGAGTACGACCGCCGTAGCACGTCCTTCTCCTCCGCGAGATCTTCCTATGCCGGATCCTCCTCGTCCTCTGGCATGGGCTTTCTTCCCGTGAAGAGGGAGTGGTCGGACGACGAGGAGGAGCCGGAGGAGCCGGCGCCGTTCGCCTTCGTCCCGGTGAAGGAGGAGCCCGCTGGAGCGGAGCGTGCGCGAGGAGGCGGAGCGCCGACCCCTCTATTACTAGTTTAACGTAGTATGTAGTGTAACTATGCTTGTAGTTTGTTGATCATGTGATGAACTATGTTTGTGTAATTTTTTCCGCGAAAGTGTTTTTTTTAAATTATACAGGTTTTGATACGGGTTCTGTTCGATCACATATGTTTTCAACCCGCAAACGCGATCTTCGTGAAACCGCAAATGTGTTTTACGGGTAAATTTTTTACGGGTCTGCTAGAGTTGCTCTCACCAGAGTTGCTCTCACCGGTCGCTCAAGGGTCGACTTAATTGCTCCTCATCATTCACCAAACCGTTGGGTTGGGTTCTATGTACTCTGTAGTAGTAGTAGTAGGGGGTTAAGTGCGAAAGGCGCCGCCCGGGTGGCCGCCGGATGGGTACAAAATGGCCACCGATCGATGGAGGAGAAAGCCAGCGGGCGCCGAAGCTTTGGGAACCCCAACCCAAAGTCGCACACTGCATCTGCATCTGCATGCCACACCATCTGTCCCGTCCCTAGCCATCTACAGCTCTCTCCCATGTGAACCAGCGACGCCAGTCCGCCGCTCATTCAAGGGAGCAAGAACCTCGTGCCGCGGCCGGTAGACGGAGGAGGAGATGGTCAGCGTGGAGAAGCAGTCGGCGCCGGCGCCGGCGTCTGCCGGGAAGGGGCTGACGGTGGGCGCCTGGGCGCAGCGGCACCTCAACCTATGCTTCGTCGCCGGCTTCCTCCTCGTGCTCCTCGCCTACTTCGTCGTCTCCCAGCAGTTCGCCGTCGCCTCCCCTGACGGTACGTACGCACTCCCCGGTGATCGACACAGCCGCCGTGCCTTCGCTCCCGCCCGGCGCATCGCTCGCTCTTCTCTCGGTTCTAGATTCCTTGCCGGTCTTGCCCCTCCCTTGATACGTTCGTTCGTCCGTGTTCGTCCATCTGCAGCAGCCGTCTCCGCCATGACGCCGCACCGGAAGAAGCACCAGGCGACCAAGTCCTCCGGTCGCGCCGGCGAAGCAGGTTAGGATCCACCACCACCACCCCTGCCCCTGCTGTAACTCCCAGCACCCCAATTTCAAGTACGGACTCTGGAGACCATTAATGCCGCACTACCTCGCCGCTGGAAAGAAAGAATCCGACGAAGTCAGCTTGTTCTTTGGAGACAGTGATGCGTGCCTCCCTCTCTGACTGATCGAATCATATGCTAAATTGACCAGGATTAACGCAACGGAATCGAGGAGGAGAGGCGACGGCGGAGGCCGGACCAGCTCAAGAGCAGCGGCAGCGGCAGCGGCAACAGGGTAAGCACCACAAATATCTTTCTTTCTTCTTCTTGGTGTCGGTGGCACGGCATGGACGGAATGAGTGAACGAAAGGCAGCTGTGTTTTCTCTCACCAAAAGCAGGGCCGCCGAAAGCAGAGCACCGCGCACGCGGCGTGGGGAAGAGAGACAGAGACGACGGTGCCGCCAAGCCCTTCGGTATGTGTCCAAATATTCCTTCCCCTGATTTAAAACAAGCAAAATTAATGTGATTTGATGCGATGTGATGATGCATTTGATACTGGTAGAAAATGTAGAGAAGGTTTGATTCGATTCGATCGGCTTTCAGACGTATGTAGAGTACCTACTGTCTGCTCACTGATTGCTCACCATAAATGTGCTGATCCGATCCGATTATTAGTAGGTTTGGGACGTATAGTAACGTATCCGGTGGTCACTGGTGGTGGTACTGGTATTTGGATCAAATTTATTGATGAAACTAGTATATATACTAGGTCATCTATACCAAATTCCTTCCCCTTGTAAACGGTAACATGCCGACGATTTTCTTTCCTGTTTTTCATGTTTGATGATGACCTGGCCGCAAAGTGTAGGGTAGCGCATCATTGTGAAAATACTTTTCAACGGGACACATGGCAAAGTCCAGATCACTTTAGGGACCATTCGGATTTTTGTGTTGCAAACGTTTCTTGTATTTGGACCTAACGATACCAAACCATATCTTACCGCTTTAGAGACTTCCCGAAATAAAATTTAGTTCTTAGTTTGACTATTTTATAAGCAGGGGTGGAGCCAGAAAATAAATTTGATGGTGTCATCTCTATTATACTACTAGGTTCAACTTTCACAAATAAACAACACTTGCTCTGCCAATTCAGTAAAGGATTTGCAAGAATCATTGAGGTCATTTGACTGCACTTTAGGGCCTTCCTGAAATAAAAAAGAATAGTTCACGGGTTGTCTATTTTAAGTAGGGTAGCAACGGGTTATTCCTGGCTGAGCTAGCTTAAGTGATGAACTCTCGTTGTTTCTTTGAAACAATTAGATGACCACTGCATTTCTCTTCCTGCATCTAATTGATTTCAGTTGATCAGTAAAAATGCTCAATCCTCAATGAAGCTGACTAACCATGGTGTCCTTTTTTGTTGAGCAGACAACGGCAAGGTGGTGTGCAGAGCGAGCCCCTTCTCCTACACCTGCGACGTCTCCGGCGACGTCCGGACCAACGGCACGGCGCACACCGTCACCCTGGTGCCGGCCACGTCCCTAACAGAGCGCCGGGAGTGGAGCATCCAGCCCTACGCCCGCTACAACATGACCGGCATCCCCAACATCACGGTGACGCAGCTCGACTCGACGTCCGCGGCGTCCCCGGCGCCGGCGTGCACGGTGACGCACCGCGTCCCGGCCATCGTGATCGGGCTCGGCGGTCACCTGGGCAACTACTTCCACGACTTCAGCGACGCGCTGGTGCCGCTGTTCGTGGCGTCGCGGCGGTACCACGGCGAGGTCCAGCTCCTGGCCAGCAACATCCAGCCCTGGTGGCTCGGCAAGTACGAGGCCGTCGTGCGGCGGCTGACCAAGTACGACGTCGTGGACCTGGACCATGACGATCAGATCAGGTGCTTCCGGCGCGTCACCGTCGGCCTCAACATGCACAGGGAGTTCGACATCGTGCCTGAGCTTGTCCCCGGCGGCGTGCCGCTCTCCATGGCTAACTTCACCGCCTTCCTCCGCGAGACATACTCCCTGCCGCGCGCCGCTCCCATCCGCCTGACCAAGGGGAGCAGCCCGCCGGTGGACAGGAAGAAGAAGAAGCCGCGGTTGATGCTGCTCGACCGGGGCCACTACCGGAAGCTCGTGAACGTGCCGGAGATCGTCAAGGCGGCGGAGAAGGCCGGGTTCGAGGTGGTCATAGCGGACCCGCGGTTCAACGTGCGCGTCAAGGAGCTGGCCATGTCCGTGAACTCGTTCGACGTGCTGCTGGGCGTGCACGGCGCCGGGCTGACCAACGCGGCGTTCCTGCCGCCGGGCGCGGTGGTGATCCAGGTGGTGCCGTACGGCAAGCTGGAGCCGATGGCGCAGCGGGAGTTCGGCGACCCCGCGTCCGACATGGGGCTCCGGTACCTCCAGTACAGCATCAAGGCGGAGGAGAGCACGCTGCTGGAGACGCTCGGGCCGGACCACCCCGCGATCAAGGACCCGGATTCCGTCCACCGGAGCGGGTGGGACAAGGTCGCCGAGTTCTACCTCGGCAAGCAGAACGTGCGCGTCGACGTCGAAAGGTTCGCGCCGACGCTTGCGCTCGCGCTCGACCATCTCCGGCGGCAGTAGCTAGGGTGCAGGATTATATGCCCGAGGGATGACGACAGAGATCGTTTGTACATCCGATGTAAAGGAATTCAAAATTTTATTTTATTTTGTTGGTATACTGATTCAGGGCATTTTATGGCCGCTGAATCTGGTGAAAAATAAATATATAGGAAAACGTTGATACCACATCAAGTAAGAACCAGCGATGAATAACGAACCAACTTATGATTGGATGGTTAGAAGACATTGTTATCTCCGGTCTAACAAGGTTTAAGTTTTATTGTTCGTACTGTATTATCTCTGAATCTGTTTTAGGATTTTTGTCGATGCGTATTTAGTGGGAGGATACGTTTCCATCGATGATGTAGCGTCTATGATGATTTTGTACATCTTAAAATGATATGCTGGCTCAGCTCTCGAAGGTGCTTATTGGGGTCGGATGTGCATATGTGCGTTTATATAGTTGCCACGTGCGAGTACCTAGTTGTCAATTACAGGAACAAATACCTTGTGTGGTAATATTCAAATTGGCATTACTTTTTGGTTTTTTATGAGATATCATTAGTTCCACGTCATTGTTTTGTAAAGAAATTGATCGATTCTCGGCCCCTTTTAGATATGCCGCATCAGAAGCCATGTCGATGGATTCTTTTTGTGCATCTCCAAAATCCATATCTATGTCTCCTATATTCTGAAAATATTAATATAAACTAATAAATCTTTTGTATTATCATGAGTAACATACATACGAAAAAGGATTAACTATATGCACCTCTTCTCGTGATGCTTCAGTCTGGTCCATCATCGTTACATCAGTAGAACCCATCACTTTCTATCTCCAATGAAATATAAATGATATTTTATATTGCATCATATAAACATATTATATAATAAAACTGAAACTAACACAGCGGTTTTATTTTGTATAAACAAACAATGCTTTTTCATATTATTAAAAAATACATTGCATTTCTATTTCAGCAAACAACCAACTATAATGTTCATATTTAAATAAGCAGTCTTCTGAAATTTCTTAAATCATTTAAATATATTTATATAGGCTAAGCGATACAACATAAACCAAGTATATTCGGCTTATTCTTTCAAAATTGTGTTTTTTGTTGATACTATGAATATATCTAATAAGTATAAAAATTGATTTGTATGATCCAACTATAATATACATGTTTTTTAAACAACTTTTAATATATATATTTTTTCATAGATTTTTTTTAGGCATTTTTATTTTTTAAAACATTTTAAGCATTTTTGATATAGCTAAGTTGAAAATTGACTATCCAGCAGGGCCCAACCTTGACCCAATATACCGCACGGCCCAACCAGGCCGATCTCCCTTAACCTCACTCTCTCCATTTGGCTAAACAAACTCACTCTCTCAGTTTCCAGTCGAACTCTATCCACTCCTTGCCTCACTCGACCCACTGCACTCCCTTCGTCTCCCACCACCGTCCCCTCTCATCCCTTCCCCTCCACCCATTCGCCGTCGGCCAAATGCGGACACACCCGACCCCCTCCCCTCCCCTCCCCTCCAATACTCTCCCCCACGGTGGCGCCGGCAGCGACGGAGAGGTCTCCATGATTTCCATCTTCCTCCTTCTACTCTGCCGGTCGAAGCCGGACGATTTCCATGGACTGGCTTCTAGATCCAACCGCCCCTCGTCTCCCTTCCCCTCCAATCCTCTCCCCCACGGTGGCGTCGGCAGCGACAGAGAGGTATCCGTGATTTCCCTCCTACTCCTTCTACTTTGTCGGTGAAGCACGGTCGATTTCCATGGCCTGGCTTCTAGATCCAACCGCCCCTCGTCTCCCTTCCCCTCCAATCTTCTCCCCCACGGAAGCGCCGGCAGCGACGGAGAGGTATTCGTGATTTACCTGCTCCTCCTTATACTATACCGGTGGAGGCCGGTCGATTTACATGGCCTGGCTTCTAGATGCAGACGCCCCTCGTCTCCCCTCCCCTCCAATCTTCTCCCCCACGGTGGCGCCGGCGGTGACGGAGAGGTATTCGTGATTTCCCTGCTCCTCCTTCTACTCTACCGATGGAGGCCGGTCGATTTACATGGCCTGGCTTCTAGATGCAGACGCCCCTCGTCTCCCCTCCCCTCCAATCCTCTCCACCACGGTGGCGCCGGCGGCGACGGAGAGGTCGCCGTCATTTCCCTCCTCCTCCTTCTACTCTACCAGTGGAGGTTGATCGATTTCCATGACCTGGATTCTAGATCCATGCGTGTCTCACGTGCTTTATTGCGTGCCCGTGTCACTACCCCGACCACCACGTCTCTCTTACAGCCGTCAACTATGCCCACTGGAGGCCGAGCGCACATGGACTGCAAGCCCGAAGCCCACACGGCAGTCGCGCCGCCGTTGGCGTACCCTCGCATGTCCTCGGATGACCTGGCGCGGCCACCGACGCCGCCGGTCGTGGCGACCACGGGCTCCAACCCCTACGTGCTGTCCTCGCCGTCATCCAGACCGCCTGCCATCAGTAAGTCACCTACCACTGCCAGCCCATACGTATATCTTGCTGTCCTGGTCTCTGCAGCCTCATAAAATTTGTTCAGAGGCTGAATTCGATATGGTCAGTATTTGTGCTGATGGTTATGAATTGTTTGAGGATTGGTTGCCGCAGGCACCAAGGAGGATCTGATGGAGATGTTCATTCGAAGGTCATCGACATGCTGCTCAATATCTCCTCCTCATGGTTTGTATTCCTCCCCCCTCCATTGCAATTGCCTTCTTCCTTTCCCTGCTTATTGTTCCCACCGCCGCCTTACTCATTAGTCACTGAGATCCAAGTTAATGTATATATTTGTGATAGTTGGCACCTTGTAATATTATTATTTCTAATGAGGCTACTTGGGAATACATATTTTTTGACCTGCCTTGGGAATACATGTTGTGAGCTATAACCCACCTAATAGGTTAGCTTGGTTAGGTTTTGATTAGTTGGCAGTATCTCCACTGCCATTCTTCATTTGCAATTTGATAGTGAACCTGAACCAGATGATCATAATCTAATAAATACTCAACTTTTAGAAAAGTGAAAGATCTAGGAAAGTTCATACCTAGAGGAACTCGACTTCTTGATGCTCCTTGATTACGCAATGTACTCCTCCTCAATTTACCATCCAGCCTTGTCTGTTTTGATCCTTTGATATATCCTTTGCTATATGTGATGGGCGAAGGGAGAACAAGGAGGGGGAAGAAGGATGACAGAGGAGGTTATCTATATAGGTAGGCAAAGCGGAGGGCCACTGGGTAGCACATCCTGGCGTATTCAAATTCTACCATATATTCTTGTATGTCGTATCTTTTTCCTTTTTCCAACGATTTCACACCTGTTAATAAATTTGATTCTTGTATGGTGTAGATTTGTTTCCTTTTTCCATTGATTGCACACCTGTTAATAAATTAGAAAGATGTCAACCAATCTGAACTTACTATAGAATCAAATTATCATAATTAAATAAAGAACTTCTCATTAATTCCATACATACTAACATATCTATACTCCTAAAGTGGTATATATAAAGCTGAAATATTTCAGAATTATTTTGACAAATTCCATTCATACTTACGGTATGCAGGTGATATATTTCAGAGTTATTTACTGAGTGATCTATCAGCTTTGGGTCCTTTCAAATTAAAGCTCAAAATTGTTGGCATTTTCAGGTGTCAAGCAATTCTCATGTCAAATTTATACATGGTTCAAATATATAATTGCTTGATCTAGCTATATGGTTCTCAATTGTTTGCTCTTGCATTAGCTATAAACCCTACACACTATGGATTCATTAGAAGCAAAGCTGGTAGATAACTACTTACTATATTCTGTGCCGTGTAGAAAAATAATTTATGTATGCTAAGTATGCTACATGAAGTGTGAATGCAAGATTTATCGTAACTGTGTCTTTCTATCTTTTTTTATTTAATCTCTAATCATTGTTCATACTTTATTACTACAGGAATGGAAGATATATTATCACAGAAAATAAACCGCTCCAACCTGATGCTCCATGGTGTTGTCAGGATACATTTGAGTCTGGATGACTCCATTGGTTAGTAATTTGTAAATCAACGGTACTTTAAGTAAGCTCACTGGTTGTTCTTTTGCTTTATCATCTCAATATAGTGATTGTAACCTATTTGGGTGGTCTGCAATGTGGCCTTGTACTTGTACATTTCAAGGTATATAATACCGATGCTTGTTACACTAATATGTCACATAGTGAATGGTGCCTGCCCCTTTCTCACCCATGTCTCTCTATACATATTTCTCCACTGGTTAGTTTCCGTGGACGTTTGAGCAGGATTTGAGGGGACCGGCTATAGGTGCTCTAAGATTATTGTGTTTCATAGTATGATATGTGTTAGCTGATTATATAAAAAAGATGTGTGTTAGCTTAGTCAGCATTGTTCTTGGTTAACTCAGTTAGTAACATCTTATTTATTTTCTGAAAGCCCATGGCAACGCACGGCGTTTAATTTTCTGTGATAACTATTTTTAAATTTATCAATGCATTTTACATAGTGAAATTGTCCCTAATTATTCCCCGTTGTAATGAAGTGTTTTCTTGTTTGGTTTGGATAGATAGTATTATCTTTGAAAATATGCCATGATCTTAGTACATTACTAAAGTAAGAAGTGGCTAAAGAGGATGCCAACAATGTCATAGTCAAACGGGTAGGTTATTTAGTAACTTAGTTCTGCTCTAATTCAATTTCAAGCATATGAATTCTACTCTGTTTATACTCTGCCAAGTTATCTCAAGCATATGATTTTACTTTGGTACAGGTTGATTCTATAAATGGATGCATATGCTTAAATCATAAGATAAGTAGTAGCATGACAAGTTGTATTTATCGAGATTTCTATTATTCTTTATTTTTACATGTTAAATCATAGACCTTCTTTCTCAGGTTTCAAATTTCTCGATCCATACTCCCATGCATATATCAATTTTTAACTTGTTATTCGGTAGCCTCGCACTTGTCCATTTTATCTCTGTATCATTAGTATTAAACTTCATACATAATACCTTATATTCTTAGGTTATAGAAGGTGTTGGATAATCTAATGGTACTTCTCAAAGTTTTGTCTCGTAATAGTGGTAATAGATGAGTGAAAAACATGCTTCATACATAGAACACAAAATATTGCCTGATCACAATTGGCTTATTAAAAGAATATGTATCTCCTTTATAGTAGCTTAATAATAAATTTCTTCCTCCTCCCTGTTGGTTGATAAATGTTCGTATCATCTTCTACTTTATGTAGTCAAGAATAAAACACATTTTCATTTAATTTGGTTATTCCATTCAGGTCAACGTAAAAGTGAACAATCACGTAGTTGGGAATATCATGATCCTGATATAGATTTTGGATCATGTGCAAACATGTGAAGATACTTGAAGATTAAAGGCAATGCAAGGTACATGACTTACAACCATCATATCTTTAAGTTCAATATTCCGTAGCTTGTATGGGTTGATATTCGACAAAGTAAACCTTGTATCATATACCAGTGTGTGTATGGATGAAGTTATACGATACGAATCAGTATAGGATGCGAGCCACGATACTAGTGCGTGTACACCGACAACTGGCTGCTCTTGTAGAATCATGTGAACCTGGCATGGTCCAATACAAAATGAATACGGTTTATGAGTACTACCAAACCGGTTTGGTATGACACCAACCCAATAAAAATTTGTAGGTAATACAAAGCTAGTGGATGCCAATACCACTAAAACATCATACATAGACCAAGACTTGATATTTAGAGTTTTAAATATATCAGTAAAACAAAATGAATAGATAACCAAATATATCAACTAATTATTCGTATTGCCAAATAGATAATTGTGAAGCAGACACCTAAAAAAGATGTATTGCAGATTTATTTGCGGTAATTTTTAGACCCATCAGTCCATAGTCAGTCTGTTATGACCCTCAAGGCTTCTCTAATTTCAACCGGGATGTTTCCAGCCGCTTCACTATGTTTGATCGTCAGCATCTGGATCATGAGTTGCTTCCTGAGCTGTATTGAATCCTATAAAAGATGCAAAAAAACATAATGGAATAAATGTCTAGAAAATAAATTGCACACTAAACCTATTTATTATGTACTTACGTCTGTTTTACACCTCATCGACGCCGTTGTACCAGTCTGGTGGGCCATCTCTTGTAGCACTTGAAAAGCGGAGTCTTTGCTGTTAAAAACTGTATATATTAAAAACTATATAAATGTGCTCATACTGTAAGTGATCTGCTTTAGTATATTACCGTCTGGCAGTACAAGATATGCCATCAGCAGGCCATTCCATGAGTTGGGTATTCCAATCAGGAATCCTCATATGGAACACATTGTTGAATTCTTCCTTCAACATTGTGATTTCCTTCATCAACTCACTGTTATGAAAACTAATTCCACGACTATAGATGTCGATGGCTGGATCAAAATGGACAAACCTCCCACACTCCATATTGACTACAAGTAGTGCGTAGTTTGAATCCACACAAGTAAATGGTAGTAGATACCGTGGAAGATGCAGTAGATAGACACATGTTAACTGTTAATATAATAATAAAATTAAATTTTAAGATAGGAATTACCAACAGTCTCTTACAATTGTAGAGTTGAACACATCATATTTAGGAAACGGCTCGACAATAGCATTGTCAATCAGAGCCGTGGTGCGGGGACCTTGTTCCGTCCAAGAGTGTCTCAGAGCCCGTGCCTGAGAATGGAACCGCAGGTCAAAGAAATGTTTCTTTCCAAACATCCTTGTGCCTGCAGTGGTCTCCACTTCAGCGCTGGCGAGTTTACGAACTACGATATTGAAGCAATCAGGATGAACTTGTCCATGAAGACAAATTGTTTCCCGGATGACCCGTAGGCTGATCTCGATATGGTATGGTCGTGCGCTTCTTATCCATATTGTGCTACCAAAAATAAGCAGAACAACTTTTAATAAAAAAACATCCACATATATCTGCATCACCATTAGGATATTGTAACGAACTTATTTTGAAAATATAACTTTATCCAAAAATATGATAATCGTGAATAAATAAAGACGATTGATTGAAAGCAAAGATAAGTGAAATAGTTGCTTCCATTGAAAATCTGCTAAATAATGTGTCATAATCTGGTAGCTCTTTTTTTAATGTAACAATCTATTAGTTGTCTAAAAAAACATGGCCACATGTATCACAGATAAAAAAATGTACTGTTCTACATTAGGGTACCACAAATAAATCCAAACAATGTTAGCCAATAGGAGAAAATAAACATTCATTAAAATTTGGTGGATGAACAAACATTACACTGTTTTATACCAAAGTTAGCTTAATGATAATAACATGAAAATAACAGAATTATATAAGTTTTGCTTTTTGAATTCCCCATACCTACAATATAAATATACTTTGTTATTTATGAAAAAAGTATATTTGGTATGAAACATTTTCTTCATCAATATTTGTTTGGCGATAGGGGTGTGTCCAGCTTGGCTTATTTTGCTTATTGCTTTGATCTGGTTGTTACAAAGCGCGCTTACAAAAGTAATATAGCACACAACTAAGCACATACTTATGGGTAACAGCTGTGAGCTGGACACATCTAAAATATCGTGGTTAATTCAAACTATCGAATGATTCAACTCACAAAAACAGAACATATATTTATCCTGTTGTGTAGGAGAGTAATACAGCATGGTCTACAACAAAACATGGAGAAAAGATAACTTACTTTAATGCCTCATCTTCTTGTGCGTCTATGATCCATTGAAATATGTAGTCGACAGCATCTTCTACGACATGCACGTTGTATGCATCCGCTAGTGGGGCAGGCAATGCCTCGTGCATTTGGAGCTGAACATCCACTGGTGCGTGGACAGCCTCTTGGGGTGCCGGCACACCATCCATTGGTGAAAATATAGTGTTGTGTGCTCAGAAATTTGTGAGGACAGAGCTGGGCGTTGAAATAGGACCGAATGGATATTATATGAAGGGTTGTGATCCTGATTGACACATAACTTGGAATAGAAATTTATTTGACTTCCAAATAATAAACAAACTATTGATTGACCTTACCTTAAAATCAAGAGGCATTAAGTCTGTCTACGGTAATTGATATCCTTCCTGACATAGATGTTGGTTCCGAAATATTGCATGCCCAAAACACCTACTACACACAGATTTGTTTTATTGAATATCGTACATTTATTACACCTGTTTAGGATGTCTATTATCGTTAACTTATCGGTCGACACACGATTAAGAGATAAATCGGCTTATCGTCCGATTTATCGATTTTATCGGTCGATCATTTATAGGCAAGTTTTCTTATCTCAGGTTTTCCCAACCAAAATATTGAATGCACAAAACACATACCACACAAAGATTTTTTTATTGAATATCATACATTTTTATTACATAAGATTATATTACATAAGATAAGACATGAAGACACTTGGCAACGAGATGCCTAACTCACAATTTCGATTGACTTTTTACATCAATGAAGAAATGTGATAATGAGTACACGAAGATAATTCTAGAGTCCATTGTTCCTAGCCATGACAATATTGTTGACATAGGCACGTGTTTCGTCAAGTGTCATGAGACTGGCTTCATGGATATCTACAAATAAAAATAAGTGTCAGTGATATTAATGACATAGTATTGTACAAGAAAATATAAAGACAAAAATTTGAAATAGTACGCAACACCTGCCTTGTAGATGATGACCCTCATGATCAATATTAGGAGAATAGGTGAACGTGCTCTCCCGCATAGTTTGCAAGCATTGACGCCTTCGATTAAATTGTATGTAAGTAATTGATATTTTTTCGAACTGATTTACGCTGCGTCGCAAATGGTCAAATTGACGGCCAACGTGCTCGTCATATATGCGTAGGAAAATTATCTGACGTCTACAGACAAAAACAAATTTTAGTTTATGTTTGCAACAATTAACTCAAAAAAGCATATGTAAATCTCATATTATAAACGACTCTCACCGAAAGTTCATGAGGCCAATTTCGAGCAAAGGGACATGTCTATCATATATTGGATCCCATAGAGTTTGTATCTTACTAACATAGGCAACAATAGCAATAACATCTGCGAAGATTTAATCAGAATGAGACCCTGAGTTCTATAACAAAATATGCAAGAACAAAGATAAAAAATGCACCAGTTATGCGTTTGTCTTGTAGTGAGTAGATGGCCCCAAATTGTGGGAAACACAATGGACAAATTGCCGTTGATATCCTGTGCGCCGAAATCATAACCACAGTCCTACTATCTAGTGTCATGATAAACTCCATGTCTAGATACAAGAAATGTACAACTGCCATTTCAGTGGGGTTAAATCCTACACGAGTGAATTCATAGGACATGCCGGTTTGAAGAATGGTGTTGAAACGAACAACTTGATTGTTGAACGCAATGGCTTCCATTTTTGTCCCCTAAAGCAATATACGAATCATCAACATAATTAGCAAATAAAATCGTTTATCAAATGTGTACAACAAAATATATGCTATGAAATAGTGATGAGCAATGCCTTACTTCCTGATCCAGTAGTATGCATTGAAGGTATATGTTTCCCATGGAATTCACTTTGATTTGTGCCTTCCATTGGACCATTGCACGAATGGTCCAACAATTCTGGTATATATGCTCCATCTCGACGTGACGAAATGTCAAGTTCCTGTGTATAGAATAAACCTCATGAACGACAAACAAAATTCAGCGGTGTTGGCAAACTGACGTACAAGCAGCTCAATTTTTTCATGCCTGTTAATTGGGGGGTGATGGGACGAGGGATGACAGGAAATGATGGCGACGCCATCACTCTCCTTGAGGTCGTCAACCTGTATGAGATTACCATAATCGTGGAGGAGAGGGTGTCAAAGAGGAGATGATCCTATGTACAATGATGGAGACTTATATATATAGTGGTGATGGGCATTTTTGGAAGCCTAAAGGACTGCGGGGAAATTCTGTATATATGGAAGTTGCAGATTGTATCAAAATATTGATGCATCTCATGTTTTCTATATATGATTATGCACCAAAATTGCTATAAGACTTTCCAGTTGTACATCAATGAATGATTTGTATAGATGGAAGCACCAGATTGTATCATTAATTGCATGTTTTAATTAATATCCTTTCTAGATATCATGATAAAATATATCTGGCACATCCACAATACCATGTGATAAGTAGTCAACGTAGTCTATCATTAATTGTGTGTTTTATAATGAATGCGATATCTCTTTCCAAGTGTAGAAGATTTAATTTTTATGGTACCAGATTCAAACATTTAAAGATTTATTATCCACCTTTAAAAAATAGTTATAGCAGACACTTGAAAATTTATTCAAGCTTCATGAATAAATCGTGATTGTTTTGTCGGCGGTGCACACATTGATATATGGTAATGAAGTCGCTTTGTTGCGTCATGTATCCTCTTTGAATTCAATATTAGGTTCAGCAGTGCACACATTTGTGTCCTTCTATCTGGATGAGACTAACCAGTAATTGATCAGTATTTTCTGTTGCTTTGCAAGGAATTTATGTAGATTGGCGTTTTCTTGGCATCTGTCTATGCTTTTTGGCTGGTCTTATCAGAAGGAGTTAATGATTTTGCCATGTGGGAGATCATGCTTACGATAAGTTGTCTGGCTATAATTTCTCTATTCATACTTCGTTAGAGAATTAAAATAGTTTGTTCTTGATAGTGTATCTCATCGGTCTCGTCCATCTGTCAGACTGTTGCACTCATTAGTGTATTATGCATAGTTGATATATAGCAAAAAAAATTGTCCAACATTTTGGGAATGGAATTCTTGCATTGTATTCCACTGATGAAAACATTTGGAATTAACCTATGTTCATGTAACTAAAATACGGTAACCGATGATCACAAAGCTGCAAGCGATGTTTGCCAATATTGTGGTGGAAATCTGAAATGAGTGGTGTACTGTATTTTAGTTAGGAAGGTTAATTTGCTGAAGTAACATATCTGACCCATCTTCACGAAGCCGCCGAAAATAAAATTGATAACCTATTAGGCAATGAAGACTACATGGCCAATCTCTGTATTCTCCACGTACGATCAGCATCATAAATTATTATTCTTGCCTTAAGAGTATTATTCATTTAATAAGATGCTCACATATATTTCTATGAATAATTAAATATCACAGTTTATTCATGTTATTAAGGGACAAAGTATTTTAACCATATACAAAATGCTAGCCTACTTTCACAAAACTTTGTCCGCTGCAGATGATTGGATTGGCAACCACAATCCTCTTTTATATTGCTTGTATGGAAGATTCAAGGCATAAGAGGTTCACACATTCACAAGTTATACATCATTGAAGTTACCTGAGGTAAGGTTGGTCACTCCCAGTCAGTTTCCTTCACATAACGTGACTACTGTTATATCTTATATGCATTTGACTTCTTAGTTTACATCCTTCAATGAATTGCTGAGAACGCTAATCGTAACATATTATACATAACATAAGAAATGCATTAAAAACATTACTGTGAACACCATGGTATAATAGGAAGTACAGTTTGCACATGCTACAATAGACTCTTCCTATGAACATTCTCCTTCAAAAGTTTTTTTTCTCGTGCTTTTGTACTATGAGGTTTTTTATGGTAAAAACTGCAGGTGTTGAGGTACTGAAATAATACTTCGCTATGAGATGGCTGAACATGGTGCAAAGTCAGTTTGATGTGCATGCTTGGGTTAAACACATGCGCAGCCTAAGTTTTTAGTTTCTTGTGATAAATTATCTATAAGCAAATAACAATTACCGTTGGCTCTATCAGGTTACTCCTCCATTGGGTTCATTACAAAAAAGTCATTTTCGGGAGAAGATATGTGCATGGATTCTATAACGATGTAAATTTTCTACACAGGTCACACCTTCTCCCTAACCTAGTGCATTGGCACTCTTCCGCTTTGACTCGACCATTCTTTGAATTATATGCTCAATCAGAACTATTTAATCACAATTGATAACTTTTTAATCATGAAAGTTAGTGCAGCAGCATACACATTAGATAATTATTGACTAATTTTTTTCATGAAATCTAAATGCACTAACAATATATGAAAATAAAACGGAAAGGAGAAATAAGAGAAAAGCACAGAAACATTAAACTTCAGCTTGTAAGGACTTCCTTGTAGACGATATTCTTCATCGTCCTTTGTAAGCATAGCGTGGGTCTTTTTCGCTTATTTGATTTATTGGTCTGTTTCTTTCCCTTGTCCTTCTCCTTCTCAATGAGGATCTTTATGTTTCTCTTCGCGGTGGCTCGAGACAGCGCGACATAAAGTTGACCATGAGAGAACACCGGGTTAGGTAGGTACACACCGACAATCGGGATGGTCTGTCCTTACGCCTTGTTAATTGTCATAGCAAAGCTAAGCCTTAAAGGAAATTGCTTCCTCTTGAACTTGAATGGAAACATGTCGTTGTCAGATGGGCATAGGGGTATCCGAGGAAGTAATACCCTCCTACCAGCATGTTGTCCAATCATGATTTCTGCATCAATGGCGTTCCTCTCGAAACCTCGAACAACAAGCCTAGTGCCATTACATAGTCCATTAGCCGGATCAATGTTCCTCAAAAGTATGACAGGGAAGTTCAGCTTCAATTTGAGTGCATGTGGAGGAAGCCCGTTGGGGGTCAATCCGTTCAGGAACTCAGGAGCGTAGTAGCCATACGGGTCGTCCTGTGCACTATCAAAACTATGGTATATTACTTCTTCACCCTTAAAACGATCTATCATGCGTAAGTTTATCTTGTCAACGTTGTCGTTTGTGGTGGAGAGGATTGCACGACAAGTCATGTAATTGGGATCAGACATGTTTTCATCTAGACCAGGAAACACATGGTCAATCAACTTCTCCATGTCGTTCATCTCGCCTGTAGATGGCACACAAATATCTTCAGGGAGCTGTATGTTGCCATGCTCGTCAGCTTCCTCGGTGCCATTGCCTACCCTAAGCAAGTAATCCGCAAACCATGTGTCATTATGAGCCCTCATGTTGGTGACGAGCCTTAGCTGTCGCATACCCTTCCAGAGGTGAGAACTTCAAAGGGTTGCATCGATTATCTGACTGCGGGACCCCCTCCTGACGACCGGCAACACCTGCCTGAAGTCGCCGCCGAAAACAACTGTCTTTCCTCCGAAGGGTCGGTCCCGTCTTCCCATGATGTCGCGCATGCTATTGTCAAGTGCCTCGACCGCCTGTCGCTTAGTCATGGTGGCCTCATCCCATAGTATCAACGAAGCCATCCTTAGTAGCTTTGCGGTCCCACTCTGCTTGGCGAAGCTGCATGAGGCACCATCATCGCAACTCAATGGGATCTTGAACCTCGAGTGGGCAGTCCTTCCTCCAGGCATGATAGAAGCGGCGACGCCAGAAGTCGCGATAGCGATAGCGATGTTGCCCTTGCTCCGAACCTTGGCGAGTAGCGCCCTGTACAAAAAGGTCTTCCCTGTACCTCCTGGGCCATCAACAAAGAATACACCTCCATCACTGCGGTCAACTGCTGCTAGTATCTCGTCGTATGCAACCCTCTGCTCCAAGTTTAGTGACGAAGCCAATTTTGTGTCGTTCACGTCAAACTCGACGGTGGACTCCTCAATCACCTCTCTTGCCTCGCCACCGGTCGGGTCGAACTCATCGTCAATGCACGGAAGAGCGAAATCTACAATGTCTTTCCCCATGGACTGCAATATACCTCTAATATCCAACAACACCATCTGCTCCACATCATTTGTACACTTGTGTGCTCGACGATAGTCATCACACATAGGCTCAAAGTGCCTATCCCATAAACCGCGCACATCGCCCGGCTCGCAATGCACCAAGATTGTTGCGAAAAGCCTCCTGAGCGAACAAGGCATCGCCCACTGCTCCGCCTCAGTAAGACAATCGTCAAGCGTGTTGTCTGCCTCAATGAGTCCCAACCTCTCTGCAGCCTCACGAAAGCTACCACATAGAATGCCATCCAGGTGAGCATGTCTTCGAAGGATGTCTTGCCCGCGACATGGTTTAGTATTACACGCAGATGGTATCGCTCCCCCTCGGCTGGATTGGCAGACACGATCCGCCCTATTTGATAACGTTCCACCCGTGGCTTCCAATACTTTGTTCTCTGCCATGTGAAGCTCCCAGGAAAATCCTTGTATAATATATGCCTAGCCCACGGGTGGTCTTGGTTAGCCTTGAAATACTCCGTCAACATGGATTTTGAAGCATTCTCAGAGGCGAGGACATTGGTCAAGTCAGCTTGCTCATTGAATGCCACCATGTGCATATTCGGAAGATGAAGAGGCAACTGTAGGACAGACGGGGAGTTCCCCCATAAGGAGAAGCCAAATATTCTCCACATGGCCTCCGGAGGAGTAACCCACCTCGCGTCGACATATCTTTTGATCTCATCAATGATTCCATCGGCGTCCGGCTGGTCGATGCTGAAAGAAGCCCTATCGTGGCCCTTGTATATGTACTTGTAGAGGTATTTGACGGCCTTTATGCTCGAGCAGACCTCGACGTTGATGTGGCAATTGAACATCCGCAAAAGGTAAGGGTTATAAGGCGCTACCCACCTGTTGTCCAACACTTTACCCCGGACCTTAGCCCTATGCCCGTCGTCTCTACGTCGATAAACTGGGTATGGTCCTTGCCCTGTGCCGTGTTTTCATTGAATGCCCGAGGGTATCTGCACTTGCACTTGTTTTGTTGCATGCACACATTATTGGGGTTGAGAGCACCGCATGGACCATGCATCATATGTTTGACCACCAAGGCATAGAGTTCTGGATACTTATGCTTGTCCGAGAGCTCAGCGGAAATGACTCGGTCGTATTGCTCCGGGACGACGAGCTTATATGATGCATCCATGATCAACAGAAAGTGTGCGTGGGGGAGGCCTCTTTTTTGGAACTCGACTACGTATACATACGCAACAACAACACCCAGGATATGCTTTTTGAACAACAACTCTTTCATAGCCTCTAGCTTGCCATAAAACACGCGAGCCACAAGGTCAGGTCGGTCCTGAGCTGTCTGACCAGGAAGCAGCTCGTTCGATATCTCTTCCCATTTAGGGTTGCAGGTCATGGTCAAGAAGATGTCAGGCTTCCCATATGTATGGACAATTGACATGGCATCCGTATGCCTCCGTTTCATGTCACGGTCGCCACCAGGGTACGTTCCAGGGAGCACTATCCTTACTCCGACAGCGCTCGCTCGTGTCTCCCCAGGAGTGATAGCATCAACAACTCCTTTATAAAGGTCGGCACGGATCTTTGTTTGGTTCTTTCTGTACCATCTCAACCTACAACTCTCTATCTTGATGTACATGTCGACCACCCATTGTTGGAGCAATCGTGCTCCACAAAGTATGGGATTCAATATAGCAGTTCGTGTTTGCAGTCTGTAACAGTAGTAGTCTCTCACGGACACGCATAACCTGCTATTACCCTCTGCAACAGGTAATGTAGCACCTTTAGTTAGTATACATATGAGTCTTATATTATTTTCATAATAACATAATAAAGAAAAAGGCTACCTGCATCCTCCTCATTATCATGCCACCTTCTTGGTTGCTGTACAACCTCCCAAGGGACATTACGTTTAGGCAGTTTTGGATGCCAACCGAGCTCCCCACAAGGGTAGAATAGGGGATAGGACAACGGGTCGTAAGAGCCATCAATGACACCTATACTGTGCCTGTGATTATCATTACCGAAAAGTGTAATGCTACGATCAAACCTTTTCGCTACGTCGGCGCCCTCGACCCAGATTGCAGCTACCTCTGATGACATTGGCCTATTATATCTCCGTTGGTCAAGCCTCTGGTCGGTGTTGAGGTCTATCATGTAATCATCGAGGTGATCCTTGTGTGCACCCAAACTCCGAAATTGTTGTGAGTACGGTTTGCACGTAGTATGTCCACTAACACCTTGACGACATTCTGGTCCAATTGTTTGGTGGCAACCTTGCGATGGGTCAGGTTTGGGTCGTCATCATAGAAGTACAGCTGGAGATGTTCTGGACGTGAGCATGGCCCGAAGGAATGCACGTTGTGGTAGATGGTGCCGTGCGCCCTGAAAGTGTACACACCAGACTTCATGTTTGTGTAGTTTTCATCGAGGTTGACACCAAGGGTTGTGAATGCGAAGTGTCCATTAAAGAATCGTATGTTTTCCCGAAAGTGTCTAGAGTCTGCATCCATGCTGGACCAAAGCCTCATTAGCTCGGGGATGGGATCTGGTTCCTTGAGCTCAATCTGCCCATTGCGACAACAGAAACCGTCGGTCTGAGACTCAAACTTCTTGGCCTTGCAGTGGTCGCGGTTCTTGGCGTGCTTCAGGATGTGTGTTCTATCTGGGAGGTTTGAGTAGACAAAGTCGAACGGATCAATGTCAACAGACTCAGCGCTAGACATGTTCGTGACTTCATCTCCATCATGGCTATCATCATCGAATCCTATTTGCATTTGTTCAAACACCGCACTCAGAGCAGCATAAACAGATATTTCAAAAAAGTCAAACTATCTCCTAATTCACCATAAACGATACCTTGCGAGCGAAACAGATAATACTCATCATCAATGAAGGAGGATGATATCGTATCATCGTCCACGATGGTGCTTATGAATGCCCCCATATCTTCTGCAACATCGTAGAGATAGTAAGCAAAAGAGGGTAAAGCAAAATTTTGTTCTAAAGATTGTGACAATAACAAATTTTTACCATCGGTTCCGACGGTGTAAGACAGAATGGTAATTGATGGGGCGGAATCAGATAGAGCCAGAACATCTGGCCGTGGCATTGCGATAGATTCTATGGATGGGGTGTTTTTATTCTATGGTAATTTCCCTTTCTCTTTGCACTTGACCGCACCTTCTCATCGGAAGTCATAATTTTCCGGCGCTCCATGCGTGTCTCTCGTTGCCTTTGATTTTGCTCTTGAACATTGATTGTGCCCTCTTCCCGTTTCTTCTGTTTACCAGCTCGTCTCCTTGCGTTATCATGATCCTTCTGCTCGATTGTTAATTTAGAATTGCGCTCTTTATCGTAAGTCCTCTTGGCTAGGGTTTTATGACGAGCACTATCATATTGTGAACTTGATGGAGGCAAATTTTCATCCTCAGTCAATAATGATGCAATGTTGTACTTAGTAGGGTTTGCTGATTCAAAATCACTGGTGCTATTGAACACAACTTCAGGTGTAATGGAAGAATGTAGTATATGGCGAGCTAGATATTCCTCATGAATGTCATCACATGCGAGTGTGTTTGAAGCACGAAACATTGCATCGTCAATTGAGAAGGATGTATAGCTGGAGCTAATTGGGTTGTCTGGTTCAACAAATAATATGTCATCATTCATCTCGAATTATTTTCAAATATAATGAAGAAACTTGAATATAGTCAAATTACGGTAAATCATTGTCAGGAAACATATAGCATGGTATAAAATTACCTGATACCGTAAGGGGTGTCAGTTTTTCATCAGTCTTAGTGTAGCTGAAGAACGCGATGCTGCATCATCAAGTGAGATGACATGTTCATCAATTCATTATTTACAAGATATAGAGCGGGCGTTGTTAAACATTTGGGACTTAGGAAGTAAAAAGATGTTAGTACAATCTTACTTGATATCGTATGGAGAGTAAGTTTTTCATCTTCGATGAGCATCTCTCTTTTCTTCTGATAAGAAGCCCGTCTTTTTGCATTTATCTGCTCCCTTTTTTCGACAGTCAAGTTTTTATTGCATCCACCTGGACGTATTAGCCTAATTTCTTCGGTGTCATCCAAGACAACCCCTGTTGTCATGTTTCAACAAGAATATGTCATCATACTTGGAAAATACATTATTCAAGTGCAATGCTACATCATTAGGATGAAACATAAAATAGTTAACAACGCTACCTGATATAGTAAGGGGAGACACATTTTCATAATGATTGAGTGTCGTTGATAATGACAACGCTGCATCGTCATGTGAGGATGATGTAACACCGCATCTAGCTGGGTTGGATGGTTATACAATACAATGAAAACATATGCCAAAAATAATCACATTTCATAAATCATTACGATATTCACAAACATATCACAAGCTTACTTGTCATTGTATGTGGAGCAAGATTTTCATCTCCTATAAGCATATCTCTTTTCTTTCGATAAGAAGCCCACCTCTTTGCGTTTATCTGCTCTCTTTGTTCGTCCGTCAATTTTTTTTTGAGCCCAACTGGAGGTATCTGCCTTGTTTCCTTGGTGTTATTCAAGACAACTTCTTGTGTCATATTAGTTGGGTTAGCTATTTGAACAAAGGAAACAATCAATCTTACTAAAAAGACAGTACCCATGTACAATGCTAACTCATTAGGTTGAAACTTAAAATAGATAAGAAGGCTACCTGATATCGTAAGGGGATCCACATTTTCATCTTGATTAAGGGTACATGATAATGACAAAGATGCATCATAACAAGCTTGCATGTTTGAGGTTACAAGCTTATTTTTTCTGTCACTCAACATTTCAGTGCGTCCAATTGGCGGTGTGTGCCTTGGTTGTTTAATATTTTCCATGTCACCTCCTGGTGTAATACGAAAATTAACGCATGTGGTACTATCATAATGATGAAACATAAATTTTTATCGTCCATCAACAACCTACATAAGAGAACCCATAGACTGTTTTCGAAAAGTGTACCTCCTATCACATGGCAAGGTTGATGAACATTCGCGATATCATTAAAGAGCCCTGTGACATGAGAGTCAGCATTCCAGAATAAGGCAACACATTCTCATACTAAAAAGAATGACCAAAACATATCACAATCTTACTTGTCGTCGTTTGGTGAGTTGTCTTCTCGTCTGGGTTAAGCATATCTTTTTTCTTCCGATAAGAAGCCCGCCTCTTTGCGTTTATATGTTCCCTTTGTTCTTCAGTCAAGGTGTTTTTGCGGACAATTGGAGGTATTTGCCTTGTTTCTTTGCTATTGTTCAAGACAGCTCCTCCTGTGATGTTAGTTGGTGTGTCATATTAGTTGGGTTAGCTATTTGAACAAAGGAAACAATCCATTTTACTAAAAAGACAGTACCCATGTACAATGCTTTATCATTAGGGTGAAACTTAAAATAGATGAGAAGGCTACCTGATATTGTAAGGGGATCCACATTTTCATCTTGATTAAGGGTACATGATAATGACAACGATGCATCATAACAAGCTTGCATGTTTGAGGTTACAAGCTTATTTTTTCTGTCACTCAACATTTCATTGCGTCCAATTGGCGGTGTCTGCCTTGGTTGTTTAATATTTTCCATGTCACCTCCTGGTGTCATACGAAAATTAACGCATGTGGTACTATCATAAAGATGAAACATAAATTTTTATCGTCCATCAACAACCTACATAAGAGAACCCATAGCCTGTTTTCAAAAAGTGTACCTCCTATCACATGGCAAGGTTGATGAACAGTCGTGATATCAGAAAAGAGCCCTGTGACATGAGAGTCAGCATTCCCGGATGAGACCACAATTTTCATAATAAAAAGAATGACCAAAACATATCACAATCTTACTTGTCGTCGTTTGGTGAGTTGCCTTCTCGTCTGGGTAAGCATATCTTTTTTCTTCCGATAAGAAGCCCGCCTCTTTGCGTTTATATGTTCCCTTTGTTCTCCAGTCAAGGTGTTTTTGCGGACAGTTGAAGGTATTTGTCTTGTTTCTTTGCTATTGTTCAAGACAGCTCCTCCTGTGATGTTAGTTGGTGTGTCATATTAGTTGGGTTAGCTATTTGAACAAAGGAAACAATCCATTTTACTAAAAAGACAGTACCCATGTATAATGCTTTATCATTAGGTTGAAACTTAAAATAGATGAGAAGGCTACCTGATATCGTAAGGGGATCCACATTTTCATCTTGATTAAGGGTACATGATAACGACAACGATGCATCATAACAAGCTTGCATGTTTGAGGGTATAAGCTTATTTTTTTCGTCACTCAACATTTCATTGCGTCCAATTGCCGGTGTCTGCCTTGTTTGTTTAATACTTTCCATGTCAGCTCGTGGTGTCATACGAAAAATAACGCATGTAGTGCTATCGAAAAGATGAAACATAAATTTTCATACGAAAAGTGTACCTCCTATCACATGGCAAGGTTGATGAACATTCCTGATATCATTAAAGAGGCCTGCGACATGAGAGTTAGCATTCCAGAATAAGGCAGCACATTTTCATACTAAAAAGAATGACGAAACATATCACAATCTTACCTGTCGTCGATTGGTGAGTTGTCTTCTCGTTTGGGTTAAGCATATCTTTCTTCTTCAGATAAGAAGCCCGCCTCTTTGCGTTTATACGATCCCTTTGTTCGTCAGTAGGAGCCTTTTTGCGGCCAATTGGAGGTATTTGTCTTGTTTCTTTGCTATTATCCAAGACAACTCCTCCTGTCATGTTAGTTGGGGTGGCTATTTCAGCAAGAGATACTCCATCATCCTCAAAAACATATTATGCAAGAACTATGCTAACGATTATAGATGTATATTGTTTTTTAGTAAATCATTATATTTGGCATCTTTAAATTTTCTAGCTTCGGATGAGACATGTAGCATAATATTTTCGAAGAGCTTAACTTCATAACGTAGCATATACCTGCAGCTACATCTGAAACTATGTCATCTTCAGTAGCCTTGCTTTTTGAATTCCCCACACCTACAATGAATGGTCAGCCCTATCAGATCCATCATTTTGCATGACTATGAACTGTAAAATGAATCAGATACATGAGGTTGAGAACATTGGTAAAAGCTACATATTTAACTTGTACGCAACGATTAAAATAACTACAAAATTAGCTCGGACGAGACCACAAAGGCCCATACAAGTAGGCGGTATAAATGAACATCTGAACTTTATAGCAAAACAAATACCTGGTCCAGTAGAGTATTCATTGTCATCATTGTCATCTACGGCTATGCCATTTGCGTTGTATTCATCAACATTTGCCACATCTATATTAATTTGATCAGCATCGTCATCATCAGCATGCATGCCTTGATCTATAAAATCACCTGTTCCATTTGACAGTATAAGAAGCTTGCAACTGCCACTTTAGGAGTAGAGATACTAACATATATGTAGCAAGTTGTTAGAGAAATCCTACCATTATTTGTTTGTTATTCATAGTTTCATGTTGTTCACTATTAATCTTCATGATTTTCTAATGAATACTATGTGATAGTTGTAGGCAACGAATAAATAACTACAAAATTAGCTCGGATGAGACCACAAAGGCTCCAGATTATATGTTGAGCAGGCTGCACGGAGATTGTCCACCACATCTACATTCTGGGATTCCTCTCATAATATTTTTCGAGTGGTTCGCATAAGGCCATAGGCCCATTCCTCGTCAAGTTAATCGATAATCACAGCCGATACTAATCATTCCAAGACATCAGTAAAGATTGATGTTACCTATTTAATAAGTTACCACTGTTTTCCTTACCTGCATTTTTGTCTCCGTTTAGTTTATGGTATTGATGTGCGCATCAAGTTCAGGATCTTAGAAGGATAATTTATGAAAGTTGATTCAAATGCATACACCTGTAGGTAAACTTCATAGCGTACCATATACCTGTAGCTACATATGAAACTTTGTCATCTTCAGTAGCCTTGCTATTTGAATTCACCATACCTACAATGAATGGGTAGCTCAATCAGATCTTGTACATTTCCGACGTTAGCTATTCCATCAACATAATTACAGAAACTGATTTTGCTGTGGAATTACACCAGTGTCTTCTCATTAGAAGTAATATATGACTACTGGTATGTTACTTTGAACATTATCTATGGAAAGGATTGACTTGGCTTTGTTCTAATAGGCAGTTGACAATATTAGACAAAGGGACTTCATGTCTGTGATGGATTCCTCCTTCGCAGACGAGGCTCGTACTTCTGGTGCAAATCAGAGTATGCAATTAGCATACTCTTGCTTGGAAGACAATGCTGAAGAACAGCCCAACCTGACAAAAATACTGGCCACTTTCTGAAAATTTTCAGATATATGAATCTGTAATATTTCTCCCTTACTGTTATGTTTCATAGGTCGCAGTTAACATGGTGTATAATACTCTTAGCGCAAATATTTGCATACTGCAAGTAAAAAATAAAATGCTACTTTGCAAGGAAGCCGTAGATCAGGTTATTGTATTCAGAAAGTTTTTATCTGTGCGACTGGAGCACCATTGCATCACAATTTGAAATATGGGCTGACTTAAGTACCCGTGCTTGCAGGTTTCTGATATTGGTAAATCATATGCCAGTGGAAAGATTAATGAATTACATGATGCTTTGGAAAGTGATGCCTATTCGGAAGATGAACTGATAAGCTGCAAGGTAAAACTATTTGGCAGTTCAAAAATATGTGGTTGTAAGGGATAAATTATTTAAACTGAATAAGATCCATGAGGTTCCGAACAGTGGTAAAAGGTACATATTTAACTTGTAGGGAAGGATTAAATAACTACAAAATTAGCTAGGATGAGACCACAAAGACCCATTCATTAGGCGATATAAAATGTGGATAGTTGATTGAAATGAATACACTTGTAGGTACAATTCATTTTGAAGAGCTTATAACTTCATAGCGTAGCATATACCTGTAGAGACATCTGAAACGTTGTCACCTCCAATAGCCTTGCTTTTTGAATTCCCCATACCTACAATGAATGCATGCTTAAGAGCGGTAAACTAAACCAGATCAGTGTTGCCTGCTAAAAAGCTTTCTCCTTGTTGTTTTTTCGATGAAAACTTTTTTGAAAACATATCTGCTATTGATAAAGGAAGTCGTCATTTGTTGTATGCAGAGTAAAGTTTGAAGAGACGAAGAAATTTCCAGATGCACCCGCGCTCGTAAAACGTCCATATGTACTGTAAGGCAGATTTGAGGCATATATTTGTGTATGAAATTTTGTAGATCCGACACCATATGTAGATCCGGCTCAGATGTATTCGGACAAAAGGGCGTACATAGGTCTGTACAAATACCTAGATTAGTTAGAGAAAACAGAAGGCAATTACGGCGGCGGTTGACCGGCGACGGCTGGTTCAAACCGGCAGCGATAGTTATGGACGGAGGCGATTGACGACGTCGGCGATTCACGAAGGAGGCGGTTGAGGACGACGTTGGTTCACTTTGTTGTCGCGACGCACGCCCCAGCACGCCTGGAAGGCGGCCTCCAGCACGGCGCGGTCGGAAACGCCGGCGCGGCAGAGGCGGCAGAAGCAGGACGCCCACGCGACGTTCGCGGGCGGGAGCCGGTGCAGGGCCGCCTGCAAGAGATCGTCGAGCGTGGCGGTTCCTGGAGGTCGAGGGAAGAGAGGGGCAAGGCAGTAGGAGGTCGAGGAGCGCGGCGGCGGCGGCACAGGAACCCTAACCCTGTGCGGGATGAGGACTGGCGTTTGTTTTGTGCAAAGAGTTTTGTTTTGCGGGAGGAGATAGAAACATAAACCGGTGGCTGGTCAAAAATCAGGAGACGAAAATTAACCGATGAGAAAGTAGAGACGAAAAAAAACCATCCTTTGGTGGAAGGAGAGACAAAAAAAAAAAAACAACAGTTGGTGGAAAGAGAGATGAAAAATAACCAGGTAGAGGTGGACGAAAAATAACCAGGTAGAGGTGGACGAAAATTAACCAGTGACGAAATTAAACCGGTGAGATCCAGCTACCAACTGCCCCCTTTATTAGTAGAGATTTGCAAACTGCTTGTAGGCCCGGTTACTGCCCAGCTCCTGCATTTCTTTCGGCAGAAAAGTGTCAATCTGCGATTCGATTATATAGGAAAAGACCCGCATCAGACAAAACTGACAGGGCACGGTCGCCAGCTCTCGCATCAGACAAAACCCTCTCGGCCGTGGATCACTTGGCTTAATCGCACTTGATTAGAAGCTGCTGCGTACGTACGTGGGGAAGGGCCCATCCTTAACTAATCAAGTACAATGCTGATTAAGCTACCTTAACTAATCTAGTCGCTTCTTAATACTCAGTACCATTTGCGTGGAATCCTTATACGTACGTACACGTACTACATACATTATGTTCATCGAGTACATGGCCAGCACGATCGAGCATACCCTACGTAGGATGGAGTACTCCGTTCTGTCGGTGCCGCCGATTCGTCCATGTGCAGGCGCAGCAGCATCTGGGCTCCCATTTTGTAGCTCTACTTTAAGACTCATGTTTTGTTATTCCAACAGCAGCAAAGCAAGAGAAGCGAAGAAGCACATGCTCATTGCTGCTGCTGGATTAACTAACTCGCTGAGCCTTTGACCTTCCTTTGTGCGTCGTCGATCATAATTCCCCCCGTACTTGTGCCATTGGGGATGCCAAAATAGTTCCAGTCTTAGTGAGAGGTTCTTTTATCCTAGACTAGATGTAAAAAAAAAAAAACAAAAAAAAAAAACAAACAGAAAGTGAGATGTATTTTCTCATGAAGGTGGAGTTGGAACCCCCTTACATCTACAACTGATACAGGCAACCATCTTTTATTTAAGTTAACACAAAGGAGCAAGGTCAAAGTGATCAAAAAAATGAAGTACATACAAAAAATCAAAAAAATCAAAGACCGCATAAGCATTACTTTCTCCGTCCCATAATGGTAGAACGTTTTTTTTACATGTATCGAAAAACACTCTTACATTATGAGACGGAGGGAGTACAATATATGGATGTACCACCTAGGACTAGGTCAACTTCTTCCGCGACAACGTCTTCGTAAAATGATACACCTCGCCACCGCCACCGCCAGCGCCATCACTGAGACAACGTCTTCAATAAATTAACGACGCAAGTCCGCATCTGTTGAGCCCTACCAACACAGGCCATGATTTCAACCCCTGGTGTGTTTCAAACATTATCTAGACAACGTATCTTTCTAAAATCATGCATGTGCGCCCACCAAAGATAATCACTATTGATGTTAGGACGCCGGGCATATTGTGATGCGGAACTAGCCGTTGCATGACTGTTTTTTTAATATGTCAACTATTTCAAAAAACATGGTAAGTAATTTATATATATATGATGGACATTGTTTAATACATGATGAACATTTACAGTACAAGATAAACATTTTTAAATACATGTTCAATATTTTGAATACATAATAATATTTTTTCAAATACCCAGGCAACATTTTCAACAAATCATATAAATTCTTATATACAAAACACTTATTTTAATACACGATGAACATGACTTGAGAAGATGTCTATGAGTTTGTAAAAAATGTTCACTATTTCAAACAAATGTTCATGGTTTCTATAAAATGGTCTCCAATTCGAAAAATGTTTATGGTTTTAAAATGATTCACTATTTCAAGCAATGATAAGGAATTTGAAATATGTTCGCGAGATAAAAAAGAAAGAAAAATAAAAAGAAATAAAAACAAACACAACAACAACAAAAAATAGAAACATAAATCATAAGGAAAACATAAAAGATGAAAGAAATAAAACTAGAAAAAGAGAGAAAAAACAAATTCCATGTATGTTCTAGACCCTTTTGCATGGACAAAACCAGAGCGGGCCGATCCATACACTGGTCAGCTGCGCATCACCGCACAGGGGGTGGGGTGTATATGCGCAAGGTCACTATACAACAGCTTACGCGCCAAATAGGAGCTATGGACATCTCATCTCCCAGTGAGCTATAGTCATTGCATATTAGGGCCATGTGGGCTGAGCTATCTGATGCTCGGTTGGTCGTTGTTGGATCCGTCGTTGTCTTAACGCATCGATTTTCCATAGTAAAAACTAAAGGATACCGCTTGCAAAGGTCATTATTATCTTTTGTCGCCTTCGCAAGTAGTGTATTGTATATGCGCCATTTGTCTCAATATGATTCTTTTAGATTCACTTTTTAAAAATGTTTTTATTTTTTGAACCATGCTTCTAAATCATGAACCATTTTCATTGTCGGAATTCACGTGTTGAGATTTTATCAAAATGGATCAATTTTAAATAGTTTTTGACAAAACAAAATTCATGAAAATACAAAGAAAAACAGAGACAAAAAGGAGGCACAACAATGCCTCTCATGAAAGAGAAAAATATACATTTTTTTGTTTTCGAAAGGGATGATCATGCCTTTCACGGAAGCAAATTCATGCCTTTCACGAAAGGAAATCTGTGCCTGTCACAAAAGAATAAAATGCGTGTTTTTCTTGTTTTTTTTAATATTTTTATGCAAAATTTAAGAAGGACTGGTGAAAACCTGACCCCCCCCCCCCCCCCCCCCCCGCCCCCGAAAAATCCATCTAAAAGGCCAAAAATGCATGCAAAATAAAATAAAAGAAAAATATACAGAGGTAGCCTCCAGAGCATGACATGTGGCGGACGCTGAGAGTGCGCCAAGCGACGCGCTCTCTGCATGATCCTTCGGAGGCTTTCGAAGGGGTGCTTGTCCATTAGTTGCTCTCAAATACGTTGCAGGTTGTAGCGAGGTAGAAGCTTATATTGGCTACGACGAATGTGTACTGGGACACACCAGGAGCCTGTTTCAAAAGATTTCTAATAATTTGAAAGCAAAGTTCTTAAATTTAGTGAAAATACATGGAGACTCTTTTTTGTATAAAAATATGAATATTTTGAAATTTGTGATGACATTTTTTATATACACATCAACCTCTGAAGAACAAATTAAGATCATTTCTTAAATACACGATGAACATTAAAAAATACATGATTAATTTTTTTTACACAGGGTGCGCTTTTTTAAAATTTCAATATAAGATAACCTTTTACTATGGGCTTCATATTGTTGAAAATACGTGCTACGGATTTGTAGAATATACAATGAACATTTTCTGGAAATATATTAATACTTACTTACACATGTTATATTTTGTAAAAAATCATTATTTTTTGCATACACATTATATGTTTTTTGAAATAATACCTGACATTTGTTTTTGATTTTTTATCTGATGAGCAAAGCAATAATAAACTATTAACACAAATACCAAAACAATAATTTAAGTAAAATAAATAAACATAGTTTTTATTTTTTTGGTTATTTGAGAAAAAACAGAAAAAGAAACCAGAAAACGGAAAGCAGAAAAAAGAAAAGAAAATCGGTTAAGTACAGGTGGTAGGCCCGGCCCGTCCTGTGAAAGAATAGGAAAATTACCAACCTAATAACCACCATCGTTTTACCCTACCAACCTAACCCAGCCCAGGACGGTTCCACGCTCCACCGCCGCCTGCCCTTGCCCCGCCGCCGCGCCGTACCTCACCGCCGACGCCCCCTCCCGCCCACACCCCACGCCCCCAAACACCTCCGCCTCACGCGCGCGTTGTTGCCCTCGCCGTTTCCCTCTCCCCGTCGTCGCGGCGCAGTCAGCTCCTGCCCCGCGCCCTCCATGGCGACCTCGAAGAAGGTGGTGACGCGCGACGAGTGGGAGGGGAAGCTGCGGGACGCCAAGATCCGCAAGGAGGACATGAACCGCCTCGTGATGAACTTCCTCGTCACCGAGGGCCTCGTCGACGCCGCCCACCGCTTCCGCCTCGAGTCCGGCACCCAACGTACCGTACGCCACGCCTTTGCCTACACGCATCGAGCTCGAGCCCCTCTCGCTCGCTGTCCTAGTGACGGCACCCTGTGCAAGGTCTGATCGATGCGCGGTTTCGTGTTGCAGCGGAGATCGACCTGGCGACCATCACCGACCGGATGGAGGTGAAGAAGGCGGTTCAGTCGGGGAACATCCAGGAGGCCGTCGAGAGGATCAACGATCTCAACCCCACGGTTCCATTCTGCCCCTCATTCTCCCAAATTCAGTTCCTATTTCGGTGTTGGGCTATCTGGATTCTGGAAAGTACAAGATTGGAGGAGACAGTTTTGGTTAATTTTGCTGTATGCCTGTATATATGTGATAACGACCATAGGGGTTCCACATTATGTTTACTGATAACTGGTGGGTGATGAACTGATGATGTAACAACCAATTTCAGATCTGAGAAATAACCAAAGTGTTAGTACCGATGATCGACTTGGTTTGCCTTTGGACCCTACTTGCTTTTTGCTACAAGTTGTTATTTTTCTGAGTAGAACTTATGAATGTGCGGTTCAGAAATTACATCTTTGTTTGATTAAGAAAACTGCTTTTGTGTCCGGTTTTGGCCATTGCATAATTAAAGTGGGGGCTGGGGGGAAACCCCTTTCTTTCAGAAGGAAAAAGAAAGACTGCATTTGTTGCTTAGAATTTTAGTAAGAATGGAGAAGGGGGCGATGATCTTGCAGTATCTGGGCACTTCGCTGTATCTATGTGCTAAGGACATTCTGGGTTCTGCATTATGTGTTGCTGGTGAGCAATGGTGTAACAATAATTAATTTCACATGTCACAGTAGACCAAATTGTTAATCCAGTACTGGTGATAGATGTGGTTTGTCTTTGGACCATGCTTGTTTTTTGGTTAGAAGTTGTTCTTTTTCTATGTGAAACTTAGGTATATGCGTATCAGAAATTGCATCTACGTTTGATTGCGAAAACTACATTTTCTCGTTTTTCAGCCGGTGGTATATTTAGATCTATCGTATACTGCTGAGTGAAGTTTTGTGTTAGTTCTATATAACCGAGATTCCAATTGTGCGTTTTTCATAGTGGGGTTCATTAAATTTTGACTTGCTATCCTGACTCAACTTATGACATGCAGATTCTGGATACGAATCCCGAATTATACTTCCATCTGCAGCAACAAAAGCTGATAGAGTTGATTCGTGTGGGGAAAATACCTGAAGCTTTGGAGTTTGCTCAAGAAGAACTCGCACCAAGAGGCGAAGAAAATGTAATTTTTAGTGAAACAAATTATCTCCCTTACCTTAGTTAAGAGTCAGGGTTCAAAATTGCATCAATCAAAATGCAATTCCTCCTGTTAGCTGACTTTTTTCCGTTAATACCACTGCATTTAAGACCATTCTGTGACCTTACTTTTGGTCTGTGAAATTTTGCAGGAAGCCTTTCTCGAGGAAATAGAGAAAACTGTAGCGCTTTTGGTTTTTGAAGATGTAAAAAACTGCCCATACGGGGAACTACTGGATGTTTCTCAACGTTTGAAGACAGCAAGTGAAGTTAACGCTGCCATTCTTACAAGCCAAAGCCATGAGAAAGGTACGTACTAAGGCATGTATATGTTGTGATACCCTTTTTATTTGCTTACCTTTTTTATGGTATATCGTCACTGAAGCGTACCTGTATGCCTGTGCCATATGAAATGATAGCAATTTCCTTATTTTAGAATAAGCAACCCTTTGGTAGAAGGAAATCAGACTGACAAGTGTATATATTTATCCTGAAATATGAACAAAAACATGGTGTATTTAAACTAGATGTACCAAAAGGTTACCTGACTTAATATTAATATAAGCAGGTACGGTCATGCTCAAAACAGGTAACCCATGAGCTGATAATGCGTGACCAGCAATCAATATTGAAAACACTGATAAACATAGGTCAAATAACTGCGTAGGGATACTTGTTGAAAATCTTTTGAGATGTGGTGAAAGAAATCATGATGAATATTTTCAAGTTTTTAAAATAAAATTCACATTCGCAACACGGAAATTCAAACTTTTTCACCTCAGTAGTGCATGATGTGCAAGCCTTTGTTTTGATTTTGTACCATCGATTCATACATTTTAAGCAGAATGAAAGTTTCGTTGCTGTCTTTGGGCTTTTTCAAACTGCTAGCATGCTTGTGCCAGATTTTTTTGTTTTATTGAAGATCCTTGATCTTTGTGTTCATGTTGGCAGATCCGAAACTCCCCAGCCTGTTGAAGATGTTGATTTGGACTCAAAACCAGTTGAGCGAAAAGGCAGCGTATCCACGAATCAATAACTTGTCCACCGCTGACTTAGAAGATCCAGCTATATGATGAGCTGCTGCTGCTTAGGGGTTGATTAGGCACTGAGCTTAGGCACCAGCAGGCCCATGTCTGCATCTACAAACTGACTGAGCTGAGGTCTGTTTGTCGTTTACTTGAACACAGTGCTTGTTTCATCAGTGTTGGCAAAAAGGCTGACATGGGAACTTTTCGCTCTCTCCTATTGTTCATATGATGATGCAGAGAATGTTTTCGTCACATTTTACTATATGGTAAATGTTTCAGTTTGATATGCATAGAACCGCTGTGTGTGGCGCTTATGTTACACAAAAGAATGTCTGGGCCAAGATTTTGATGTTCAATGCATCCGTTCCTGTTATATCTTGCACGATGCTTTGTTCTACTGGCATATCTTGCAAATATGAGCATTTTTGTGCATATGTTTATTTTGCAACAAATGTAACAATTTGCCTGAGGGTCATTGTGGACCCTTTCCTTGCCTAACACCTTCGGACCATTGCCATCGGGCGAAAGCCAAAGACTCGGATGTGAGTCGGGTGATGGCGTCGTTCTCCCACGTCGCTCTATCCCTTTGGGGGCATTGCCTTGAGGGTCATTGGCTTCCTTCGTGCTTTCACGGAGCTGGACACACATGACATCGTGGTCGGCAGGTGCCCGACTGGTGATGTGGTTGGCGCAACTTCTTGTGCGGTGACAATGGTGGCTTCTGGCGGAATTGGTTTGTTGTTGAGTTTTGGTAGTCGGTCTCATCCGGCGTGTTCGGGGGGGGGGGGGGGGGGGGTTGCTGCACCTCAGTTTGTCTTCCTGGAGTCGGAGCTGTTGAGGAGGGGTCTCGCGTCATGCGGCGACAATGACGCAAGGCGGGTGGTCGGTTCTAGCCCTGGCTCGGCTAAGGCTAAGTGCTTTTCTCCTACAATTCTCGTCGACAGAGTCGGAGCTGTCTGGTAGTTGGTGTGTGCGGTTGACTGTTTGGAAGGGGTCGGCGTGGGCCTCGGCGTTTGCTTACGGTGAGGGCTATATTTTATATTGATGGTCGTCGATGATGGAGTCGGAGTCGTCCTTGCAGGTGTGATGGCGATGAAACCGGATTGCAGCCTCAACGGTGTTCTCTCCTCGGCTACGTGTGTGCGTTTTTATGTGGGTTGTCAGGTCGCCGTGTGTGTCCTGTGTGAACGTGTTGTAATGATTTTCGCCCAGTTTTTCATTAATCAATCGGGCAACTCTCTTCTTCTTTATTAATAAGATGAGGCAAAGTCGTTTAAAAAAAACAGCTAAATATACATGCACGGCTGAAACCACAAGAAACCAACAGTTAAATATACATGCACGGCTGAAACCACAAGAAACTAGGCAAGCTTTATGGGATGTGGCAAAATTAACTTTGAGAAAACTTTCCCTAAAATGTATAAACATCGTGTAAAAGCACTTTTACGGAAAGGATTTCAGAGAAATTGTTGGAGTTGCTTTTAGCTTGCTGCCGCAGTGTGAAGTCTAGACTGCTAGCCATGGAGGTTGAATGGCCTAGCCACTATCGAGAGCGAGGATAGAGCACACGAGCTCGCTTGCTCTCGGTATGTAGACAAACAAAACAACGACGCGTCAATGCATATATATTTAGTGCCATCGTATAAGCTGCAAAAGATATAGATGATGGGACAGTATTATACGTGATCACGATACACTGCACATATGTTCTGTTGGTACATAACGATTTCTGATGGTGCGGTCCGGTGCACGAACGCGTGTGCATGTAGACGATGGGTCCATCCCCCGCTTTCCTCTTATCTCATCAGTAAAAAAAGAAGGAAATCTACCCTTTCGGACATCGGCGGACCCAGCGGGTGTGCCACAGCACACCCAGACCCCCAGGATTTTTTTTTAATATGCATATAATTTTTTTTGCCTGAGCCCTGGTGGCCCACCACACCCTTTCCCATCCCGCGAGAGAGGCAACGAACGGAGTAGAGTGTAAAGTAGTAAAAGTGACAGAATGATGGAACAGTGTTTTCATTGATTGAAGATGTGGGTATTTATACCCTTGTTACAGAGGCGGTTTACAAGGAACGGTTGCTAAAACAAGGCAACCGGCAACGCAGGGATTATCCCATTAATTAATACATTTAATTAATTCCTAACACTCTCCCTAATCCATGCTTGTCTGTGTAAATGTGCATCATCTTGATAAATAATAATCCTTGTAAATTTTTCTCTTTAAGAATGTTCCTCATCTTCATCTTGAAAAGTCGTTGTATAATCTTTAAAGTCTCCTCCAAAAACCCTGTGGAAAAAATATAAGGACAATAGTGTAGATATGTTGCTAAAACTCCTTTAAACCCAGTGGAAAAATAATAAGGAAAAAATTGTGCAACATATAATGATTATTGCCTCATGATAACTCATTTGAGAAAACCTTTATATAGGGATAAAACTCATTTTTGAGTTTAGAGAACAATATATGTCTTGAGTACTTCCTTTAAAACCCCGATAGGGAAAATAGAAAGTATGATATATGATCATTGATAAGATATTGCTTCATTAAAAACATTATGAGAGAAAATGTCAAAAAAACTCATAATGAAAAGAGTGCAATGAGATGTGCCATAAAAAACTCCTTTAAAACCTAGTAGGAAAAATATAAGGAGAAATATGATATGGCATGCATCAATACTTGTATTTAATTGTCTCGTTAAAAACCTTATATGAGAAACCTGTTGGAAAAACTCATAAAGGAAAAGAGTACAATATTCATTACCTGATGATAATTAAAGGGTTATATTTTCAGGAGATTTCTCCCCCTGAACTTTGCAAATCTCGGAATCATCTCATACCAATTCCATGAATGTATTTCTGGAACGTTGAATTTGGTAAAGACTTTGTGAACAAATCTGCTAGATTGTCACATGATTTAGTTTGTAAAATATCAATTTCTCCATCCTTCTGTAATGCATGAGGATAGAATAACTTAGGAGAAATATGTTTTGTGATATTACTTTTTACATAACCCATTTGCATTTGAGCAATGTAGGCTGCATTATCTTCATATATAATAGTTGGTGATCCTAATGAACCAACACCACATGAAGTTTGAATATGGTTAATCATCCTGCGAAGCCATACACATTCTTTAGATGCTTCAAATAATGCAACAATTTCAGAATGATTAGTGGAGGTTGCTAGGAGAGTCTGTTTTGTTGACTTCCATGAAAAAGCAGTTCCACCATATAAGAATACGAAACCTGTTTGTGACCTGACATTGTGAGGATCAGATAGATAGCCAGCATCAGTATATCCTACCATAGTCATATCTTGGTTTTTCTGATAGAATAAGCCAAGATCCTTTGTGCCATGTAAATATCTAAGGATATTCTTTACTCCCGTCCAATGACGTTTTGATGAAGCAGCGCTATGTCTAGCTAGTAAATTTACTGTAAATGCAATATCAGGCCTGGTGCAATTTGCAAGGTATATTAGCGCACCAATGGCACTGAGATACGGGAACTCAGGTCCTAATATCTCTTCGTCATCATCCCGAGGTCTAAAAGGATCTTTATTCATATCAAGGGATCTGACAACCATGGGTGTTTTGGTTGGATATGATTTATCCATATTAAAATTTTCCAAAACCTTTTGAATATATGCAGGTTGGTATACTAAAATTCCCGAGGGAAGATGCTCAAGCTGTAAGCCTAAGCAGAATTTGGTCTTTCCCAAATCTTTCATCTCAAATTCGCCATTAGATGATTGTGTGCTTCTTCGATATCAGGTGTACTTCCCATGATATTGAGGTCATCAACGTACACTGAGATGATGCAAAATCCATTTGAGGATTTCTTTATCAATACACAAGGGCAATCATCATTATTTGAGTAGCCTTTTTGAATAAGGAACTCACTCAGTCGGTTATACCACATTCTACCCGATTGTTTTAAGCCATATAGTGACTTTTGTAATTTTACACAATATGCGTTGCGATTTTCTTTTGGATTCGACATTTTAAGTCATTCAGGGACTTTCATATATATGTCCGATTTGAGTGACCCATATAAGTATGTTGTCACTACATCCATCAACTGCATAGATAAATTCATTTGTACTGCCAAAGATATTAAGTATCGAAACGTTATTCCACTCATTACAGGAGAGTATGTATCATCGTAATCGATGTCGGGCCTCTGCGTGAACCCTTGTGCTACAAGCCTCGCTTTGTATCTCACCACCTCATTGTTTTCATTCCTTTTTCGAACAAAAACCCATTTTGCTCCAACAGGGAATACATTATGAGGAGTAGGTATTACCGAGGAAAATACCTCTCTTTTGTTGAGCGAGCGCACTTCTGCCTCAATTGCTTCCTTCCATTTAGGCCAATCAGGACGCTTGAGGCACTCCCTGACGGTCTTTGGTTCTGGATCCAGTTGAAGGGTTTCAGCAATTTTAGAGGCGAAATATATGTCGACAATTGTAGTCTCTCTATTATATGATTCTCCTGATTCTGTATAGTTTATGGAAATTTCTTTTATACCTTCAGACTCTATGTGATTTCCCACAACAATAGAACCATGGTGTTCCGATGTCCCAGCAATTATGTTTTTATGCGCATTTATGCTAGGTTCAAGATGTTGAGCATCTGGTTGGTGTCCTTCAACTTGAGGTTGAATTGCATTTACTGGTAGAGGATTTGATTTCCTCTGTTTCCGCGGAGGCTTTTGAGAAGCTATATTCCGACTAACCAGATTTCTCCCCCTCTTACTCTCATTTGTGGTTTGAGTGGTTTTAGTTGGTACCTCCACTCGTTCTGGTGCATTAACAGCGGGAATATGTGATTTAGTGACACCTTTATGGTCAGTAAATGCATCTGGCAGATTATTTGCAATATGTTGCAAATCTATGATCCTCTGAACTTCAGTTTCAGATTCTTTAGTACGTGGATCTAAGGACTGAATGCCTGTTACATTCCAATCTATTTCCTGGCATTCTTTGTGGTTTGATTCTCCCCCTAATGCCTGAAAATGGTCCTCATCAAAAATTGAATCAGCGTAGCGGGCAGTAAACAGGTCCCCTGTAAGAGGTTCAAGATATTTTATTATTGACGGAGAGTTATAACCCACATAGATCCCTAGTTTTCTGTGGGGGCCCATGGATGTACGCTGCGGTGGTGATATCGGTACGTATACTGCGCAACCGAATTTTCGTAGATGGGAAATACTTGGCTGAGTGCTACGTACTAGTTGTAGCGGGGAGGTTGTATGATATGCAGTTGGTCTGATTTGTATCAGATCTGCGGCGTGTAATACCGCATGTGCCCAACATGATGCTGGTAAATTACAATTCTGTAATAGTGGTCGAGCAACTAATTTTACTCTTTTGATGAGAGATTCAGCCAAACCATTTTGAGTATGAACATAAGGCACAAAATGTTCTAAATGAATGCCCATAGCCATGCAATAGTCATTGAATGCACGTGAAGAAAATTCAGCGGCATTATCCATTCGAATTGTTTTTATCCTATTTTTAGGATGATTTGCTCTTAATTTGATAATTTGATCAATTAGCTTGGAAAAAGCATGATTTCGTGTGGACAATAGACACACATGTGACCATCTAGTAGATGCATATATGAGCACCATGAAATATCTAAAAGGTCCTGATAGTGCTTGAATTGGACCACATATATCTCCTTGAATGCGTTCAAGAAAATTTAATGACTCATTTTTAACTTTAAGATAAGATGGTTTTATAATTAATTTTCCAGTTGCACATGCGGTGCACACAAAATCTGATGATTTTGGGAAATTTATAGTTGGAAGGCTGTGACCAATAGAATTGTCAATAATTTTTGTCATCATCCCTACGCCAGGATGACCTAGGCGATCATGCCAAGTCTTGAATTTATCAAGATCTTGAAAAATTATTTTGTACGCAACATGTGGTACGGGTTTTATATAACTGTAATATAATCCAGATGAAAGTGAGGGGAATTTCTCAAGAATTTGTTTCTCAGACCCATTACTCTTTGTTAAAAGCAAATGTTCAAAATTATTTTCAGATATTGTTTCCAAATGGAAGTTATTTGATCTGAGGTCTTTGAAACTTAGAAGAGTGCGTGTAGATTGAGGATACAATAGTGCATCCTCAATTGCAATTGTACTACCCATAGGTAGAACGAGTGTGGCTCGTCCTGAACCAATAATCGACGCATCGCGACTGTCAATGGTCATAATATTCCCTTTTCTCTTAGTTAGAGTTTGGAAATATTTTATTTCCCTTAATATTGTGTTACTGGTACAACTGTCCACCAAACATAATTCTTCTTCCATTGGATTATTTTCCCGTAAAATCTATATAGAGTAAAAGAATATTTTAGGATGAAACTTTATTCATATTACTCACATATAAATATATACATACAAAGTATTCATATTACAGTTACAAATATAAATATGACATTATGTTTGAATTACATAATACGATTGGTCCGTAGGACTTTTATTCTACTTAGAGTTATACAAATTATAACATCCATTATTACAATAAAATAGTTGATAACATCAAATGAGTGATGTGGAGATTATATAAGATCTCTATGCGTCTTGGGTGTATTCCACCATCATGTTGCCAACATCAAGAAGATCTTCATCCTTCTGCCTTGTTTCCTTAGGAGCGCTTTGAGAAGTGCTAGCTTCAAGGTTTTCTTCTTGTTGTAAGGCGTTGAAGTGAGCTTCGGCTTTTCCATGAACTTGTTTGCCTTTCCCAGTGGATTTGATGTATAAATCCGCTAGATGCTTGGGAGTTCGGCATTTACTAGTACGATGGTTAGTACATCCACATCTTTGACAAATCTCGGAGTTGGTGTTTCGGTCATTTTTCTTGAAGTGACCTTTACCTTTAGATTGACCAAAGCTTTTCTGCTTGTTGTTCCTTTTCCACTTTCCATTGAATTTTTTGAAATTCTTTTTGTTGCCCCCATACTTTTTAGTAAACTGAGTGTTAGCATGTGCTTCAGGGAGTGGCATTGAGCCCGTTGGGCGTGTCTGATGATTCTTCATGAGAAGTTCATCATGTTTCTCAGCCTGAAGTAAAGTGTATATGAGCTCAGAATACTTTTTGTATTTTTGTTGACGGTACTTCTATTGTAGTACCCTCATCGAGGGGTGGAAAGTGCACAAGGTCTTCTCAATAAGGTCTTCTTCAGAAATTTCTTGATTGCAAAACCTTAGTTTTGAGTTAACCTTGTGAACTGCAGAGTTATATGCTGCCACAGATTTGAAGTCTTGGAACCTTATGAGGGACCATTCTCTCTGTGCTTCTGGCAGCATGACTGCTCTTTGCTGGTCATATCTCTCCTTGAGAGAGTTCCACAAAACCAGTGGATCTTCTTCCATCAAATATTCCGACTTTAAGTCTGAATGGAGATGGTGCCTTAAGAAACTTAAAGCTCTATATTTGGCTGCCGTGGGGATTTCTCCGGCGCCTTCAACGGGTGTGGTGATAGTGAAACCGAGTTTACGGCTTTCGAGGGCTATCTTTGCATCCATAGCCCATGGTAAATAGATACTACCATCTAGTTCAAGTTCATGAAATTCACGATGCATGACACCAGCCATTTCCTGCATGGTATTTTCATGCATAATTTAGTTTTACTATGAGAGTAAAATATAAGTTACAACAAATGCTTTAGGAAGCAAAATTTTCAAGTATAGCTGATGCTTTATGTGTAGACCTCATTTTATGTATATGACACTTCGAAAATATTCACCGTTGGGGTGTAGATCTCATAGTAGTGGAGAACATAGTCTGGTTTTGACCAGTAGATGTTCGTAGTCCATTACCTTGTGTCATACTATATTTTACAAAAACACTTTGAAGGTAGTCATCTTGTCAAAAGACTAGATGTAGACCTCTCAGCAAGAGTGGATAATCTGCAAATTATGCAGTAGATCACACAATTACCTTGTGATTTGTAAAAATTTGAGGTAGTCACATTAATTCGCATATTCGGGAGAGCACTCGAAGATAGTCATTTTGCCAAAATAACGAAGGCAAAATGTAGATCTTTCAGCGATGAGGATAATCTGCAAAATGCAGTAGATGCCTCATCTACCTTGTGATCCCAAAAATTTGAATTAAAAAAAAATTGTACTTGAAAACTACATATTCTAAAAAAATGAAAATTGCTGAGGCAATTATATAGAATATGTACACATAATCTGAGACTTTATTTTAGACAATATACAATCTAAGTATTCATACTACAGTACAATACCGAGTGAATATGATAAGGAGAGGTTCTTAATACAATAACATATCACACTGAAATAAAAAGGAACAATCTGCAGTGCAATATAGTAATTGCAGCATAGTAGTACTATGATTAAAACACAACGCTAATAGTCACTTTATTTCCTGGCCTGTATGCCTTTTGAAGAGGAAACGTGGCTTGTAGGCCTTTTGGAGAGGAAAACGTGGCTTGGAGTTTGGAGTGGACGTGGCCTGTGTTGGACCATATACCGGTTGGAGAAATGGATAAGGGAGAGAGCAAGGCAGCAAGCCGAGGCCACACAGCCACTTCTCTCCTGTTTCCCATCTTCTTCCCGATGCAGACCCAAACACCTCACAACTCCAGCCTCCTCTCCCCATGGCTGCTTCAAGGAAAACGGGGCTGGCCCCGCAGCGCAGCCCGGCTACTCCCGCTGCTGCTTGCCTCCGGTGCGCCGGCGAAGCCCAGGGCGTCCGGCGACCACGCGCCACGAAGAGCCGCCCGGTTCTGCGCCATAGCAGCGGCGAACTAGCACAGGATCCGGCGAGCTTCCGGCGGTGGCGTCAGCGGAAGGGGCGGAGCCGGAGGAGGAGGAGGTATCGCCGGTGATGGAGGGCGGAGCGACGACGACGAGCCCATGGCCTCCATCCCCTCTTCTTCAACCTTGATCTGGATGTTCAAGATGGGGATGGTGGGATAACCGCCTCGTTCCTCTCGATCCGGTGTCGGAGATGGCAGATCCGGGACGGGGCCGGTGTGTGCTGCCGCTGCCGGCGTCGGGGATGGCAGCTCCGGGACGTGGCCATCCGTGCGCGCAGGGCATGGCCCGAATCCGTGCTGCATGCAGTATGGAGGAAGAGGCGGCGGCGCAAGTTCACAGGGGAACATCACATCTTCTTCGAGGAACGACGCTGATGGCCCCACGGCGGCGGTTCTGGCGGTGGTTCCCGGCGAAGAAGCGGCGATGAGGGCCACTCCGGTTCTGGCGGTGGTTCCTGGTGAAGGAACGGCGGCGAGGGCCATTCCTTGCACCAAGACCCTGACGGCGACGTGCAATGCGGTGGCGCTGCGTGCGAGTGAAGCGGCTGTCTTCTTTCTGCAGGAAACGTGCGAAAGCAAAAGCAAGCGAGGACAAATCTCTCCCTGCCATTCTCACCTTTCTCTTGGCTCTCTGTCGCTCTCGGCAGAGCGAGCGCTGATAACGTGTAAAGTAGTGAAAGTGACAGAATGATGGAACAGTGTTTTCATTGATTGAAGATGTGGGTATTTATACCCCTGTTACAGAGGCGGTTTACAAGGAACGGTTGCTAAAACAAGGCAACCGGCAACGCAGGGATTATCCCATTAATTAATACATTTAATTAATTCCTAACATAGAGGACGCCGCAACCTGCTCCCCGCTAGGGCTCGCGCTCGGCCGCCGGGCCGCCGTTGCTCGGCGCCTCCCCGCCGGTCGCCGCGACCGCCGGTCCTCCCCGGCTCCCCTCGTCCCATCTGGCCCCGGCTCCCCCGCTCCATCGCGCTCCGGCTCCGGCGCCCTAGCCATCTGCCCTCCGCGGCTCCGCCCCTCCGGTCTGTTGGAAATATGCCCTAGAGGCAATAATAAATTAGTTATTATTATGTTTCTTTGTTCATGATAATCGTTTATTATCCATGCTATAATTGTATTGATTGGAAACACAATACTTGTGTGGATACATAGACAAAACACTGTCCCTAGTAAGCCTCTAGTTGACTAGCTCATTGATCAAAGATGGTCAAGGTTTCCTGGCCATAGGCAAGTGTTGTCACTTGATAACGGGATCGCATCATTAGGAGAATCATGTGATGGACTAGACCCAAACTAATAGACGTAGCATGTTGATCGTGTCATTTTGTTGCTATTGTTTTCTGCGTGTCAAGTATTTGTTCCTATGACCATGAGATCATATAACTCACGGACACCGGAGGAATGCTTTGTGTGTATCAAACGTCGCAACGTAACTGGGTGACTATAAAGATGTTCTACAGGTATCTCCGAAGGTGTTCGTTGAGTTAGTATGGATCGAGACTGGGATTTGTCACTCCGTGTGACGGAGAGGTATCTCGGGGCCCACTCGGTAATACATCATCACACACAAGCCTTGCAAGCAATGTGACTTAGTGTAAGTTGCGGGATCTTGTATTACGGAACGAGTAAAGAGACTTGCCGGTAAACGAGATTGAAATAGGTATGCGGATACTCACGATCAAATCTCGGGCAAGTAACATACCGAAGGACAAAGGGAATGACATACGGGGTTATATGAATCCTTGGCACTGAGGTTCAAACGATAAGATCTTCGTAGAATATGTAGGATCCAATATGGGCATCCAGGTCCCGCTATTGGATATTGACCGAGGAGTCTCCCGGGTCATGTCTACATAGTTCTCGAACCCGCAGGGTCTGCACACTTAAGGTTCGACGTTGTTTCTTGCGTATTCGAGTTATATGGTTGGTTACCGAATGTTGTTCGGAGTCCCGGATGAGATCACGGACGTCAGGAGGGTTTCCGGAATGGTCCGAAAACGAAGATTGATATATAGGATGACCTCATTTGATTACCGGAAGGTTTTCGGAGTTACCGGGAATGTACCGGGAATGACGAATGGGTTCCGGGAGTTCACCGAGGGGGGCAACCCACCCCGGGGAAGCCCATAGGCCTTGAGGGTGGCACACCAGCCCTTAGTGGGCTGGTGGGACAGCCCAAAAGGGCCCTATGCGCCAAGAAGAGAAAATCAAGAGAAAAGGAAAAAAAAAGAGGAGGTGGGAAGGAAGGGAAGGACTCCCTCCCACCAAACCAAGTCCAACTCGGTTTTGGGGGGGAGCCTTCCCCCCTTGGACTCGGCCGACCCCCTTGGGGCTCCTTGAGCCCAAGGCAAGGTCCCCTCCCTCCCACCTATATATACGGAGGTTTTAGGGCTGATTTGAGACGATTTTTCCACGGCAGCCCGACCACATACCTCCACGGTTTTTCCTCTAGATCGCGTTTCTGCGGAGCTCGGGCGGAGCCCTGCTGAGACAAGGTCATCACCAACCTCCGGAGCGCCGTCACGCTGCCGGAGAACTCTTCTACCCCTCCGTCTCTCTTGCTGGATCAAGAAGGCCGAGATCATCGTCGAGTTGTACGTGTGCTGAACGCGGAGGTGCCGTCCGTTCGGTACTAGATCGTGCGACTGATCGCGGGATTGTTCGCGGGGCGGATCGAGGGACGTGAGGACGTTCCACTACATCAACCGCGTTCTCTAACGCTTCTGCTGTACGGTCTACAAGGGTACGTAGATCACTCATCCCCTCTCGTAGATGGACATCACCATGATAGGTCTTCGTGCGCGTAGGAAATTTTTTGTTTCCCATGCGACGTTCCCAACAGTGGTATCAGAGCTAGGTTCATGCGTAGATGTCTTCTCGAGTAGAACACAAAAGTTTTTGTGGGCGGTGATGTGTGTTTTGCTTCCCTCCTTAGTCTTTTCTTGATTCCGCGGTATTGTTGGATTGAAGCGGCTTGGACCGACATTACTCGTACGCTTACGAGAGACTGGTTTCATCGCTACGAGTAACCCCGTTGCTCAAAGATGACTGGCAAGTGTCGGTTTCTCCAACTTTAGTTGAATCGGATTTGACCGAGGAGGTCCTTGGATGAGGTTAAATAGCAACTCATATATCTCCGTTGTGGTGTTTGCGTAAGTAAGATGCGATCCTACTAGATTCCCATGGTCACCACGTAAAACATGCAACAACAAAATTAGAGGACGTCTAACTTGTTTTTGCAGGGTATGCTTGTGATGTGATATGGCCAACGATGTGATGTGATATATTGGATGTATGAGATGATCATGTTGTAATAGAAAATATCGACTTGCACGTCGATGGTACGGCAACCGGCAGGAGCCATAGGGTTGTCTTTATAACTAACGTTTGTGCTTGCAGATGCGTTTACTATTTTGCTAGGACGTAGCTTTAGTAGTAATAGCATGAGTAGCACGACAACCCCGATGGCGACACGTTGATGGAGATCATGATGATGGAGATCATGGTGTGACGCCGGTGACAAGAAGATCATGCCGGTGCTTTGGTGATGGAGATCAAGAAGCACGTGATGATGGCCATATCATGTCACTTATGAATTGCATGTGATGTTAATCCTTTTATGCACCTTATTTTGCTTAGAACGACGGTAGCATTATGAGGTGATCTCTCACTAAAATTTCAAGACGAAATTGTGTTCTCCCCGACTGTGCACCGTTGCTACAGTTCGTCGTTTCGAGACACCACGTGATGATCGGGTGTGATAGACTCAACGTTCACATACAACGGGTGCAAAACAGTTGCGCACGCGGAACACTCGGGTTAAGCTTGCAGAGCCTAGCATGTGCAGACATGGCCTCAGAACACATGAGACCGAAAGGTCGAGCATGAATCGTATAGTTGATATGATTAGCATAGAGATGCTTACCACTGAAACTATTCTCGACTCACGTGATGATCGGACTTGAGATAGTGGATTTGGATCATGTACCACTCAAATGACTAGAGAGATGTACTTTTTGAGTGGGAGTTCTTAAGTAATATGATTAATTGAACTAATTGTCATGAACATAGTCTAATGGTCTTTGCGAATTACGATGTAGCTTGCGCTATAGCTCTACTGTTTTATATGTTCCTAGAGAAAATTTAGTTGAAAGTTGATAGTAGCAAACTTTGCAGACTCAGTCTGTAGAACCGAGGATTGTCCTTGTTGCTGTATAGAAGGCTTATGTCCTTAATTCACCACTCGGTGTGCTGCACCTCGAGCGTCGTCTCTGGATGCTGTGAACATCCGACATACACGTTTCTGATGACTACACGATAGTTCAGTACAAAAATACTTAATGGCTTAGAAGCAAGGCGCCGAAAACGTTGTAAAACGTCACGGAACATAAGTGATGTTCTAAAGAGATGAAATTATGATTTCATGCTTGTGCCCTTGTTAAGAGGTACGAGACCTCCGACAAGATTCTTTGTCCACAAAGTAAAGGAGAAAGGCTCAATCATTGAGCATGTGCTCAGATTGTCTGAGTACGACAATCGCTTGAATCAAGTGGGAGTTAATCTTCCAGATGAGATAGTGATAGTTCTCCAAAGTCACTGCCACCAAGCTGTGAGAGCTTCGTGATGAACTATACCATATCAAGGATACATACAATGATCCTTGAGCGATTCGCGATGTTTGACACTGCGAAAGTAGAAATCAAGAAGGAGCATCAATAGTTGATGGTTTGTAAAACCACTAAGTTTCAAGAAAGGCAAGGGCTAGAAGGGATACTTCGTGAAACGGCAAAACAGTTGTTGCACTAATGAAGAGACCCAAGATTAAACCCAAACCCGAGACTAAGTGCTTCTGTAATGAGGGGAACAGTCACTGAGGCGGAGCAACTCTAGATACTTGGTAGATAAGAAGGCTGGCAAAATTCGAAAGAAGTGTATTTGATATACATGATGTTGATGTGTACTTTACTAGTACTCCTAGTAGCATGAGGGTATTGGATACCGGTTCGGTTGCTAAGTGATTAGTAACACGAAATGTAAACTACGGCATAAACAGAGACTAGCTAAAGGCAAGGTGACGATACGTGTTGGAAGTGTTTCCATGGTTGACATGATCAAACGTCGCACGCTCCCTCTACCATCGGGATTGGTGTTAAACCTAAATAATTATTATTTGGTGCTTGCTTAAGCATGAACATGATTGGATCGTGTTTATTACAATACGATTATTCATTTAAAGAGAATAATGGTTACTCTATTTTCTTCAATAATCACTTTCAATGGTTTATTGAATCTCGATCATAGTGTTACACATGTTCATGATATTGGTGCCAAAAGATACGAATTGATGATGATAGTACCACTTACTTGTGGCACTGCCGCTTGAGTCATGTTAGTATAAATTGCATGAAGAGGCTCCATGCTGATGGATCTTTGTACTCACCTGATTTCGAATCACTAGTGACATGCAAATCATACCACATGAGCAAGACCTTGTTTTCATTGAGATGAAATAAGATAGTAACTTGTTGGAAGTGATACATTTTGATGTATGCAGTCCAATGGGTGCTGAGGCACGCAGTGAATATCATTATGTTCTTACTTCGCTGACGATTTGAGTAGATACAGGAGTATTTACTTAATGAATCACAAGTCTGAAATGTTGAAAAGTTCAATTCCGTTTCAGAGTGAAGTTCGTCGTAACAAGAGGATAAACTGTCTACGATATGATCATGGAAATGAATATCTGAGTTACGAGTTTTGGTACACAGTTAAGACAATGTGGAAATTGTTTCGCAATTCATGCCACCTGGAACATCATAGTGTGATGATGTGTCTAAACGTCATAGCCACGCACTATTTGGTATGGTGCATACTATGATGTCTCTTATCGAATTACCACTATCGTTTATGGGTTATGCATTAGAGACAACCGCACTCACTTTAAATAGGGCACCACGTATTTCCGTTGAGATGACACAGTATAGACTGACGTTTAGAGAAATCTAAACTGTCGTTTCTTGAAAGTTTGGGGTTTCGACACTTATGTGAAAAAGTTTCAGTCTGATAAGCTCGAACCCAAAGCGGATAAATGCATCTTCATAGGATATCCAAAACAGTTGGGTACATCTCCTATCTCAGATCCGAAAGCAAAGTGTTTGTTTCTAGAAACGGACCCTTTCTCGAGGAAAGGTTTCTCTCGAAAGAATTGAGTGGGAGGGTAATAAAACTTGATGAGGTTATTGAACCATCACTTCAACCAGTGTGTAGCAGGGCACAGGAAGTTGTTCATGTGGCGCCTACACCAATTGAAGTGGAAGCTGATGATGATGATCATTGAGCTTCGAATCAAGTTACTACAAACCTCGTAGGTCGACAAGGTCGCGTACTGCTGCAGAGTAGTACAATAACCCTGTCTTGGAGGTCGTGTTGTTGAGCAACAGTGAACCTACGAGTTATGGAGAAAGCGATGGTGGGCCCAGATTCCGACAAATGGCTGGAAGCCATGAAATCCGAGAGAGGATCCATGTGTGAAAACAAAGTGTAGACTTTGGAAGAATTACTTGATGGTCATAGGACTATTGAGTAAAATTGGATCTTTAAAAGGAAGACAGACGATGATGGTGATAAATCACTATTAAGAAAAGCTCGACTTGTCGCAAAGATGTTTCCGACAAGATCAAACAGTTGACTATGATGAGATTTTTCTCACTCGTAGCGATGCTTGAAGTCTGTTAGAATTATGTTAGTAGTTGCTGCATTGTTTATGAAATATTGCACATAGGATGTCAAAACATTGTTTCCTTGATGGTTTCCTTGAGCAAACATTGTATGTGATACAACCAGCAGGTTTTGTCGATCCTAAAGATACTAGCAAGTATGCAAACTCCAGCGATCCTTCAATGGACTGGTGCAAGCATCTCGGAGTTGGAATATACACTTTGATGAGATGATCAAAGATTTTGGGTTTTGTACAAGGTTTGTGAGAAACTTGTATTTCCAAAGAAGTGAGTGGGAGCACTATAGAATTTCTGATAAGTATGTGTGGTTGACATATTGTGGATCAGAAGTGATGTAGAATTTCTGTAAAGCATACAAGGTTGTTTGAAAGGGTTTTTCAAAGGAATACCTGGATTGAGCTACTTGAACGTTGAGCATCAAAGATCTATGGAGATAGATCGAAAGCGCTTAATGGAAGTTTCAACAAGATGCATGCCTTGACAAGTTTTTGAAGGAGTTCAAAATAGATCAGCAAAGAAGGAGTTCTTGGTTGCGTTGTAAGGTCTGAATTTGAGTAAGACTCAAAACCCGACCACGGCAGAATAAAGAGAATGGAAGAAGGTCGTCTTCTATGCCTTAGCCGTAGACTCTAAAGTATGTCGTGCCGAGTACCGCACCTGATGTGTGCCTTGCAGCAAGTCTGTTAAGAGGTACGCAGAGTGATCCAGGATTGAATCACTGATCTGCGGTCTAAGTTATCCTTAGTAACTAAAAAGACTAAGGAATTTTTCTCGATTATGGAGGTGGTTAAATAGTTCGTCGTAAAGGGTTACGTCGATACAAGCTTTGACACTAATCCGAATAACTATGAGTAGTGAAACGGATTCGTATAGTAGAGTAGATATTTGGAGCATTTCCGAATAGCACGTAGTAGCAGCATCTATAAGATGACATAAAGATTTGTAAAGAACGCACAGATCTGGAAGTTTCAGAACCGTTGACTAAAACCTCTCTCACGAGCAAGACGTGATCAGACCCCAGAACTATATGGGTGTTGGATTCGTTGGAATCACATGGTGATGTGAACTGGATTATTGACTCTAGTGCAAGTGGGAGACTGTTGGAAATATGCCCTAGAGGCAATAATAAATTAGTTATTATTATGTTTCTTAGTTCATGATAATCGTTTATTATCCATGCTATAATTGTATTGATTGGAAACACAATACTTGTGTGGATACATAGACAAAACACTGTCCCTAGTAAGCCTCTAGTTGACTAGCTCGTTGATCAAAGATGGTCAAGGTTTCCTGGCCATAGGCAAGTGTTGTCACTTGATAACGGGATCGCATCATTAGGAGAATCATGTGATGGACTAGACCCAACCTAATAGATGTAGCATGTTGATCGTGTCATTTTGTTGCTACTGTTTTCTGCGTGTCAAGTATTTGTTCCTATGACCATGAGATCATATAACTCACGGACACCGGAGGAATGCTTTGTGTGTATCAAACGTCGCAACGTAACTGGGTGACTATAAAGATGCTCTACAGGTATCTCCGAAGGTGTTCGTTGAGTTAGTATGGATCGAGACTGGGATTTGTCACTCCGTGTGACGGAGAGGTATCTCGGGGCCCACTCGGTAATACAACATCACACACAAGCCTTGCAAGCAATGTGACTTAGTGTAAGTTGTGGGTTCTTGTATTACGGAACGAGTAAAGAGACTTGCCGGTAAACGAGATTGAAATAGGTATGCGTATACTGACGATCAAATCTCGGGCAACTAACATACTGAAGGACAAAGGGAATGACATACGGGGTTATATGAATCCTTGGCACTGAGGTTCAAACGATAAGATCTTCATAGAATATGTAGGATCCAATATGGGCATCCAGGTCCCGCTATTGGATATTGACCGAGGAGTCTCTCGGGTCATGTCTACATAGTTCTCGAACCCGCAGGGTCTGCACACTTAAGGTTCGACGTTGTTTTTTGCGTATTAGAGTTATATGGTTGGTTACCGAATGTTGTTTGGAGTCCCGGATGAGATCACAGACATCACGAGGGTTTCCGGAATGGTCCGGAAACGAAGATTGATATATAGGATGACCTCATTTGATTACCGGAAGGTTTCCGGAGTTACCGGGAATGTACAGGGAATGACGAATGGGTTCCAGGAGTTCACCGGGGGGGGGGGGGCAACCCACCCCGAGGAAGCCCATAGGCCTTGAGGGTGGCACACCAGCCCTTAGTGGGCTGGTGGGACAGCCCAAAAGGGCCCTATGCGCCAAGAAGAGAAAATCAAGAGAAAAGGAAAAAAAAGAGGAGGTGGGAAGGAAGGGAAGGACTCCCTCCCACCAAACCAAGTCCAACTCGGTTTGGGGGGGGGAGCCTTCCCCCCTTGGACTCGGCCGACCCCCTTGGGGCTCCTTGAGCCCCAAGGCAAGGTCCCCTCCCTCCCACCTATATATACGGAGGTTTTAGGGCTGATTTGAGACGATTTTTCCACGGCAGCCCGACCACATACCTCCACGGTTTTTCCTCTAGATCGCGTTTCTGCGGAGCTCGGGCGGAGCCCTGCTGAGACAAGGTCATCACCAACCTCCGGAGCGCCGTCACGCTGCCGGAGAACTCTTCTACCTCTCCGTCTCTCTTGCTGGATCAAGAAGGCCGAGATCATCGTCGAGCTGTACGTGTGCTGAACGCGGAGGTGTCGTCCGTTCGGTACTAGATCGTGGGACTGATCGCGGGATTGTTCGCGGGGCGGATCGAGGGATGTGAGGACGTTCCACTACATCAACCGCGTTCTCTAACGCTTCTGCTGTACGGTCTACAAGGGTACGTAGATCACTCATCCCCTCTCGTAGATGGACATCACCATGATAGGTCTTCGTGCGCGTAGGAAAATTTTTGTTTCCCATGCGACGTTCCCCAACACGGTCTTCCGCCATTCCGGCACTGCCTGCCCAGCCGCGGAGCTTCCGCCACTGCTCCCAGTCCTGCCGCTCCGACGGTGCGTCGCTGCTCGCCCAGGGCAGAGCCGCTCGTTGTGGCCTCATGGCTCGTGGGTGAGTTGCTTGGTGGATGAGTTTGTATCTTGTTTGCAGACTTTGCTCTTTGCAGTTACAACTTTGTAGTGACATTATGTTTTAATTATAGTACATCTGAAGATGAAGAGGAATGATGACATTAAGTCATTTTTCCTCAATTATGAGGCAAAAACAAGAAAGGTTGCAGCCCAAGAGCAACATAAACCTGATATTGATCCACCTCCACTGCCTCCACTCCATTTAGATTCAGAGATTGACATTGATATTTATTCACCTCCAGTCCATTCCGATCTAGAGATTGACATTGATATTGATGATGAAGCGCCACGACAACCATCACCTCAACATCCAAATGCAAGATCATATAATATTCAAAGGCTTCCAACTAATCCAGGGGAAAGGATTCCTATTTCAGAGTATGATGTCGGTGATCAAGATAAAGTTCGGAAACGGTACATTGCAAAGAATGCAATCCAACCATATGCACACAACTTTGAAGTCAAGAAAATGTATGGTAAAAATCGACACTTCAACTTTGTTTGGTTTGAGAACTATAAATGGCTAGAATATAGTGTCAAATATGAGGCAACATTTTGCTTTGTGTGTTATTTGTTCAAAGGCAAATCGAATGGGGGACCTAGGGGTGATACATTTGTTAAAGGTGCTTGGAAAAATTGGTATAGGTCTTGATGCATTAGACAAACATGAAGGTGGTATAAATAGCATTCACAACAAAGCTCAAGAGAAGTACAATTTGTTTGTGTTACCCCAACCATCAATTGATGATATCATTGTGAGGGCGTCTAAAGAGGATCTACGTATGTACATGGCTAGGCTAACTTATTCACTTAGATGCTTGAGGTTTCTTTTGAACCAAGGATTGGCATTTCGTGGACATGATGAAAGTGAAGACTCTAGCAATAGGGGGAACTTTCTTGAACTTCTTAAATGACTTTCTGCAAATGAAGAAGAAGTTAATAAGGTTGTTCTGAACAATGCTCCTGGGAATTGCATATTGACTAGTCCAAAGATACAAAATCAAATAATTGAATGTTGTGCGGCGCAAACAACTAAAAGAATTATTGAAGATATTGGTTATGACCACTATGCAATCCTAGCTGATGAGTCCAGTGATGCATCTCACAAAGAACAACTTGCTCTCTACATACGTTATGTTGATAAATCGGGAAGAGGGTATGAGAGGTTCCTTGGAGTTGTTCATGTTCCCAATACAACTTCATTGTCACTTAAGGATGCAATTCAAACTTTGCTTAAAGATCATCATTTGACACCTAGTCAAATACGTGGGCAAGGATATGATGGGGCTAACAACATGAAAGGGGAGACTAAAGGATTGAAAACTTTGGTCATGAAAGAGTCACCCTCGGCCTATTACATCCATTGTTTTGCACATCAACTTCAATTGGTTCTTATAGCTGTGGCAAAGGATAATGAACCATGTTTGTGGTTCTTTGATCATGTTTCTTACTTGCTCAATGTAGTTGGAGTTTCTTGTAGGCGACATGACATGCTTCGAGATGTTAGAGCTCAAAAGGTTTTGGAAGCTCTTGAAATGGGTGAGATTGAAAGTGGAAGTGGGCTAAATCAAGAGATGGGACTATCTAGACCCGGCGATACTCGTTGGGTTTCTCATTTTAAAACCATTATGCATATTGTTAGCATATGTATTCCACAATTCTTGAGGTACTTGACGCCATTGGAAAAGATCCTTCACAAAAAGGTGAATGGACAAGAATACATGGAGTTACTCAAGCCATTGAATCATTTGAATTTGTTTTCAATCTTCACTTGATGCTTGTTATTCTTGGCTATACAAATGAGTTGTCCAAATCTTTGCAAAAGAGAGATTAATATATTGTTAATGCAATGGCACTTGTTAGTTTGGCAAAGAGTAGAATGCAACACATGAGGTGTCATGGTTGGGAAGAATTTCTTGCAAAGCTAACCTTATTTTGCAACAAACATGGCATTCAAGTTCCTTTATGGCAGGATACTTATGAGCATCATGGAAGATCACGTCGGTATTATGAAGTACAAACAAATGATGATCGTTATAGAAGAGAAATATATCTTGGTGTCATTGACCAAATCATTCAAGAGCTTAACAACCGGTTTGACGAGGTTAATACGGAGTTGCTTATTTGCATGTCGGCTTTGAATCCCCTCAATTCATTTGCTTCTTATGATGCATTCAAGGAAATAAAACTTGTTGAATTCTATCCCATGGACATATCAAGCACGGATTTGATAAGGCTAGAATTTCAACTTGGTACTTTTATTTATGATATGAGACAAGATGATAGGTTTAGAAATGCAAGTAATATTGGTGATCTCTCTATTTTGCTTGTTGCAACAAAGAAGCATGTTCTTTATGATTTGGTCCACTTACTCATCAAATTGATATTGATTTTACCAGTGGCAACGACGAGTGTTGAAAGGGTATTTTCTGCAATGAATCTAGTGAAAAATAAATTGAGGACTAGCTTGGGTGATGATCGCTTGAATAATTGCTTGATGATATTCATTGAGCGAGATGTGTTCATGAAAGTAAGTGAAGATGAAATAGTTGATGCTTTCATGGCAATGTAACGACGTAGAGTTACCTAGTGTTGTAATTTTTTACTTCTGTTTCTTTCATGTAAGCCTTTTGTATTGTAACTGAGCACATTTGGGATATATTTTGTGAACTAAATGGTTGTGAGATTTGAATTGAGCTATTTATGTAATTCTTTTGCCATATTTTGTTACACTTGGATTAGGTAGGATTTTTTTTTAAAGTGTGCACACCCTTCATTTCGTTCCTCGTTCCGCCACTGCTTTCGGACGCCGCACGAGTCGAGAAGCTCAGGGCTATGGCGACAGACCGACGGTAGACCATGGGTTCATTTTACAAGTAAGATAGCCTAAATTATATTCATTTATTTATACTACATTTTTTTACTTATTTTTAACTTATTATCTCAACATACTGTCTGGACCGATTTAGTTTCCCAACAATGCTACTATATATTGTGATAAAATACTCATGTTATACAATTTTAACATCTACAATACAATTATACATACACTATATTTATAGAATATAGTATGCATAAAAGGTGGCATTTATAGTTTCCTTCTTTAGATAGTTCCCCTTAAAAGCCCCCGTTAGATCAGAATTCCTCTGTAGCAAAGAAAAGCCAAAAAGATCAAACTCGCATTCTATCACCTATTCCATTTTGCCACTTAGATAAATTCTAAGTATATGTATATATCATTCTGTCTTTTATAGTATCTTTAAATACCATGGGAGAAATATCTAAAGTTGACGGAGGTTTCTAGAGTGCAAGATTTTTGTTTTTAGGTGTAAGTAAATAGAAGGGATAACTAAAAATCTACTGATTTAAAAAAATTCTAGAGTAAATAAATTGTGAGTGAGTGGTTTATCCTGGAGTCGTTGGTGTTGCTCATTTTTTGATATTTTATGGGCATGTATGTTTTTACATTTACTAGGTTAAGTGATATGATGCCATTGCATGCCTACACCACACTTGGCCTTGAATCATTTACATCTCGTGCCGCAAAAAGGCGGTGCAAGACAAGAGCAATCCATCCCAGCAAGAGTATGCAACTAATATTTGGCACAACATATAATCCTAGATAATTCAAATGTGCCGCAAATAGTAGAACATATACAATGGGATGACGCCTAAGAACAATAAGAAAACAAGCAACGGTACTCGTGGGGAGTTGATGATGGTTCCCCTACATAATTTGCTAAGTTTTTTATGTCGCCCGATCTCCACGTAATTTACTTTGGCATTAGATACAATACAAGCATCATGAATTTTGTTATCAATTTTAGCACATTTCACTAGATTATATGTTGTTTTGCTCGGTCTTAGTCTTTGTTGCTTTGCCTCATAACCTACATAGAAAATGGCAAAAGTGAAATGAAATTATTTTGCTTTTGCCATGAAATGACAATTGTGATGTATTGTCAAAAGCTAAGAGTGACAAAAGTGACATGTCAAAAACTAGAGTGGGATAAGGAAAATGAGCAAAATCTACAATGGCTAAAACAAAAATTCCCTTTCTAAAGAGGGTCAAAAATAAGATATTGTCTGAAAGACCAGCTTGATAGGAGGGGACACTACATTCTTATAAGTCATCTTCTACCTCCGACAACCAACGTGAGACTTGGTCATGTTTCTGGCATTTACACTTTGGTTTGTAAACCAAAAAAATGACCTATTTATACGCTTTAGACTTATGACTCAGTGTTGCTACATGTTTATGTAAGCCAAAAGCTAAAGCCAGAATCCCATAAATAGATGTTTTTGAGCTTATAAACCAAAGTGCAAAAGCCAAGAATAAACCCAATCAAACACCATATAAACCCAACGGACGAGCATCTTCAACGGTTTCTGTAAAAAATTCTCCATAGAAGTGGTTTTACGGGATGTCCATATAACTTGGAGGAAGTTCCAAGGTGCGGTCTTTTCTCAGTTCCGTGAAAACTTTCCCTATAAGTGGTTTTTCGTGGTGACGCAACCCCAACTAACGGTGGTGACATCATACGATGTTGTTCAGCGACGGCGAGCAAGCTGCACGACAGTCGTTGGTGGTGGTGGGGGGGGGGGGCTCCAATGGGGATTGGGTGGTGTGACACTTTTACGGAAAGGGCGGTCATCTTCCCGTAGATGAAGGTTTTTTTTAAGGTTACACGGGATTATTTGTAATTTCTTGGGCGTTTATGGAAATGTTTGGAGACTGTTTTTTGTGTGCCCAACTTCCCCTAAACTGTAATTATTTTATGGAACTTTTGGAGATGCTCTAATCTGTAATAATAGCATAATTCCGCCCCAGAATTGTTTATCCGGTGCGGAGATGACCTGGCAGAAACCACGGCCATGTGACGTACCGTACGATCAAACGCCTTGAGCCCTGTACTACTGCAGTACGAGTGTACTACTATCGTGCTGCGTATGCTCCGGAAGCGGCATGATCCGCACAGGCCGAGCATCTCCATTATTGAATAGTCCAAGCGTGATGTGTTACATCACATAGTTTTCTTGGGTTTGCAAGCAACAATACTTTTTGCAAGGATTAGCTAGGGTCCTGCGAAATTATTGCCACGGTTTTGTTACATGATCCAGACTAAATTTTACTTCTTGTCACTGATCTAAAAACTTGTCGTACTACTGTGTGCATAGTATTTATAGCAGGTGTAATATCTTTTTCTGCATTTCAAAGTTTCTAAACGAGCTGCAAAAGGAAGCTGGAGAGTTGGTAGAAGATGCATGCACTTGCACTTGCACTTGCATTTGCTTTTGCAGTACCAGCAGCCACAAGTGTGCATAGTTGGCAAGAAAGATCGATCATGCATGGATGGATATCGTATGGGTTCAGAAAGCGTGCAGAGTTGTTCATGCGCGCGCAGCACACGCTACGTACGAGTGCCCTTAACTGAAAGCAGCTCATACATTATTCGCCGTGGATTGGATAGCGATCGATGCTAGTGGAGTATTTCAGTTGGTCAATAATTTATCTCTGTGCTGTGTTTTGCCTCGCCGTACACTATTTGCGTGCTCCTGGCTCCCTCCCTCGGTGCATAAATAGGGAGCCATGCATGGTTACTTGGTGGCAGAGAGTCAGCCATCGGAGTCCGTAGCGCAGTCTCCCTCACTCAGGTTCTTGCAGGTGGGTGGGGTGGGGACGATCGGAGCAAGGAGGGAGAAGAAAGATGGACGCGGAGCAGGAGTCGCGGTGGGCGGCGGCGCAGGGGATCGGCATCGGCGAGGACCTCGTCCCGGCCGCGCTGCGGCAGCTGGAGTTCCTCGCCGCGGTCGACCGCCGCCGGTGGCTCTACGACGGCCCGCTGCTCCACAGGGCCATACGCAGGTACCTACCGACTATCGCCATCCATCCTGTTGCCTCTTGAGCAGCACAAGAGAGACCATCGCGTCTGTGAATCTAGTTTGTTTTCCGAGGCGTTTCATCGTTTTTTCTTTTATCTTCTGGGTATTGTTGATCAACACTTTCTACCATCTATGGCGTCTTCTTGTGCTGGGAGTGAAATTTTCTCAGTGATTAATCGTTGCCATGTTTCTTCGGTAAACTCCTGTTGAATCACCCTGACAGACACATGCTTCTTCAGCAAAATCAGACAGAAAGAAAACACTAGTTCAGTTAACCTTGGTATAATTAGGTCGGTGGAACAGAGTTGAACTGAGAATATATGTTTGGGTTTTCAGTTTTATAATAAGGAATGGCATCGATAATCGCCAGTAATTTTTCCTTCTGAAACCATCCTCTGGTCTGTGCTTCCAGTTACAGTCTGGTGCTACAGTTTCGGGCCTTATCTAGATAGTTTTGGCATGTAATTAAATCTGTCTGCCTATTTTACTTTTAAAGACCCTGTATATCATGCTGAAATCACTGATTATACTACTATGTAAAAAATATCACCGGTGCTAAATTAGTTTATGTTCTGTATCGTATGGAAGACTTCGAAATATTGTCTGACTTTGTTGTTGTGCTAGGTACAAAGCTTGCTGGCTTCCCCTTCTTGCCAAGCACACCAAGGCCGCTATTCTTGCAGATGATGAGCCTCTGGTTGTTCCGCTTGACTGCGAATGGATATGGCACTGCCATCGGCTTAACCCGGTACACATATATTAACTCACAGATGTTCGTGTGTCGTTCAAAATCTGTCATCACAACATTGGAGAACTAGCAGTATATGTTTGCAACACCTGGCATAAAAGAAAATACTAGTGTCAACATGGCTGGAAATAATTTCTAAATCAAAATCATCTTGTTTCAGAATCGATACATAAAGGATTGCAAGAGATTATATGGCAGGATATTGGACTCTAACAATGTCAAGTCCTCCGTTCAAGCAAAGTCCAAGGATCCGTCCGAGAAAGTTTGGACCGAGTTATATCCTGGGGAGCCCTTTGAGTTGGAGTACACTACAGAATCTGTTTACGTGGGCGATGGAACCGCAGGAGGCATTTCCTACGATTTGATCTCAGCTGTTAAGAGACAGTCTTCTTTCGTCTACCAGGTAGCTGGTCACACTACTAAACTTTGCTCTGTTAAATAAATATGTAGAGAAATTCAGTGAATTCCTTCGTTTCTGGCAGGTTGGAACACCAACCATGCATGATCGCCGTTTCCTTGAAGACGCTTTGGCTCGGTACAAAGGGTTTTTGTATCTGATCAAGATGAACCAGGAGAAAGGAACGAACCTCTTCCGTGTGCCAACCTACGATGTGGATCTGATGTGGCACACCCACCAACTGAATCCTCTTGCCTACCGCGATGACATGGTGGGTCTCCTTGGGAGAGTTCTGGAGCACGATGACACGGACGACGATCGGGCCGAAGGGAAGAAGCTCGACACCGGGTTTTCAGGCACCACCGAGCAGTTCGAGGATTGCTTTGGTGTGAGGTACTGGAAGGCCGGCGCTATGTACCGTGGAAGCTTGCCGTCTCCCGTGACATCCGTTCCTCGGATAGAATTTGGTGGTGAGGAAGATGGTGTTTTTGGTGTCGATGAAGCGGAGAAGCGTCTTGCTGTTGTTGAAACAGCAGTTGTGGAGGTATGATATTCTTTTTACATCTTATTGCTGTCCATGAAGCAACAGTTAGACAAGTAGTCAATAATTTTGGATTCAAAGTTTTTTCTGATCTAGTAAGTTAACCCAAAATGTTGTATGTTGTACTACTATTAATATTAGATTATTAATTTGGAAGAAACGCCTGGTATCAGTTATCTAAAAACACGATCCAGCGCCAAGAGACAGTTACTGAATTTACTAACTCAAAATATTTTCATACTTTTGTAGTTATACTTACAGATTGTGGACATCAAGAACTTACCATCTGCAATTCCAGAGAAAAGTGTGTATGTATGGTTCACCAAGACTCAACCAGATGCACTTATCGGTGATGGCGGCAGGTTGGATATTTCATCGAAAATAGGGAAGAGTATTGGAGCTGGTTTCCAATGCGAACCTACCGGCGAACTCATTCTTACAGTAATGGTTGATCTGGCCTATTCTGGGGCATCGTCATCGAAGAAATCGGAACCGTTGGGGAAGGTTTCGATCTCTCTTCAAGAGCTTACACAGCATGATTCCAAGCTCTCCTTTGAGAGGTGGTTTGAACTGAAAAGTTGCGGCGCTTATGCTGGTTCCCCTCCTGTCAGTCTTCGTGTCGCCGCATCTTGTACTGTCCCAAGGCAGGCTTCACAGGTTCTTAGCATGGTGAATGTGAAGCCTTGCTCTCTGAAGGCCTGTCTATTGCCACATTCCACCAAGGATCAAGATATGAGCTCCTGGACTCGCTTCGTGTATGATTGTGGTACTGAACTCATTCGTCTTCAGATAAGGTATTTTCGCTGTCCGTGGCATCAGTCGGCACATATATGTGAAGAACTGAACATTGAGTCTAGAAACGCATTTGTCTGCTGATTAGTACGTCTTGCATGATACTTGGATTTTTTTTTCTGTTGCAGAAACGAATAAAAAGTTACTATGTGATACATCGATTGCCAATAACAGTTTCATTTCAAACTGCAAATTGGTGTTTTCTGCAGGAATTAATATTCGACTTATATAGAAGTATCTGTATTTCGCCTTCAAAACAGATCCAAATTTATTCCAGTGGACACGGCAAAGTTCTAATTTACTAAAAAAATTTGCGGGGATTATTTTACTATGAATGAAATATCTGTTTTTTTTTCTAGTCTAATGAGAAATTCATCCCCTTAATTCAGGGAGCACAAGGCCAAGAGTGGCATGGCTCTCACTCAAGAATTGGTTGGAGTAACAAAGTCATCAAAGCATCCATTTCAGCTTGCAGAATTCACGGAAAACAAATGGTCTCTCAACAACTCCAACCCATCCGTCACTCATGACCTGAAACCAAGCAAGGATGGCTGCATACACGAGCTCAAATACGACAACAAATTGGTAAGGACAGTTGCAGTGTACAGCTCAATTCATGTTTGCTCTGAAGATAATGATTACATTAATTCATATGTAAATAAGAAACGTTTATGCATTTAAGTTCATACTCATAGTTTTGGTACTTCTTTGAACAAAGCAGATCAAACTATACAAGGGAAGGAGACTAGCATATGAACTCAAATGCTGCAGTCAGCATGCTGAAGATACTGCAGCAGCAGTTACCGCTGTGAAGTTCTCGGCTGAACACCCCTATGGCAAAGCAGTCGCCCTAGTTGACACTGAATCAAAATTTATCACGGTACATCGTCAGCTCTAACGCCATATCCTTCTAACTAGTCAAAATTAATTTCCTTGCATGTCAGATACACTCATGGTACATTCTTACTTAAATTTAGGTGGATGAGGATTGGTTTCTGCTTCCCTGGATCGCGATGTCATTCTTGTTCCTGAATTCCATCGGAAAACATGGTGCGAAGCTCATTGAAGGTCAGCCTGATACTACAGTGGCATCTGAAATGGTGAAAGGTGGAGCAGCAGGCGCCACTGCTGGTCCGGCACAATGTGGCGCTTGTGGCACGGCCGGTGGCGGCGACATGGTCATGGCAAGTGACAAGGCTGGTCATGCTAGCTGTGCCGGCTCGGTCATTGCAAGCGGCAAGGTGGCTGATTCTAAGTGCGGTGGTTGTGGATCAGGCTGTGGTGGTGGATGTGGTGTCTCTGTGGTCACCATGAGCTACAAGAAAGGTCATGCGAGTTGTGGTGTCGTTGCAGGCGGAGAGAATGGCCATATTGAGTCTGCTGGGTGTGGATCGGGATGCGGCGGTTCCTGCGGTGGCAGCATGGTTATTGAAAGCTCCAAGGAGGGGAACACCAAGTCTGGTGGCTGTGGTTCAGGTTGTGGTGGTGGAGGTTGTGGCGGCATGGCCATTGAAGGTTCCAAGGGTGGCATTGCCAAGCCTAGCGGCTGCGGTTCAGGTTGTGGTGGCAGTTGTGGCGGTATGGTGGTTGAAGGCTCCAAAACTGGCCATGCCAAGTCAGGCGGTTGTGGCTTCACCAAGTCTAGTGGTTGTGGCTCAGGCTGCGGCTCTGGCTGCGGCGGTGGTTGCGGCAGCATGGTCATGGAAGGCTCCAAGACTGGCTTTGCCAAGTCAGGTGGTTGCGGTTCAGGCTGTGGCGGTGGCTGCGGCAGCATGGTCATTGAAGGCTCCAAGACTGGCTTCACCAAGTCAGGCGGTTGCGGTTCAGGCTGTGGCGGCGGTTGTGGCAGCATGGTCATGGAAGGTTCCAAGATGAGCCATGCCAAGTCTGGAGGCTGTGGTTCAGGCTGTGGCGCCGGCTGCGGTGGCGGCGGTTGTGACGGCATGGTCAAGGAAGGTTCCAGGATGAGCCATGCCAAGTCTGGGGGCTGCGGTTCAGGCTGTGGCGCCGGCTGCGGTGGCGGCGGATGTGGCGGCATGGTCATGGAAGGCTCCAAGATGAGCCACGCCAAGTCTGGGGGCTGTGGTTCAGGCTGTGGTGCCGGCTGCGGTGGCGGCGGATGTGGCCGCATGATCATGGAAGGCTCCAAGATGAGCCATGCCAAGTCTGGGGGCTGCGGTTCAGGCTGTGGCGCCGGGTGCGGTGGCGGTGGATGTGGTGGCATGATCATGGGAGACTAACCATGCCAACTCTGGTGGCCATGGTTCAGGTTGTGGCTCTGGCTGTGGCAGCATGCTCAACACAGCCTCATAAGCATAACTATGCCTGAGGTGGCCGGTGTCCGCGTGGTGACCGTCGGCGATGGCATGCCACACGCTCTAGTCGGAGATGAAGTCGAATAAAAAGCACACTCTGTCCTGTGCAGTTCGCCATGCCTCTACTCACAGCGCACAATGTGTTGTGGTGAATATATGCTGTTTTACTTGTGGTAAGCGTGATATGAAATCATATAATTTTTGATTATTGGGTACTTTTCGTGCATAAGCATAGCTATGGCGGCACCACATGTTTCAACCAACCTTTAAATTTGACACGGGAGGGCCGGTCGATGATATTTGTGTATTAGCATGCGCTTTCGTATATTCTTCTTATTGATGCTCCCGCAACCAATCATGCAATTTTATATGATTATGTTTAAATGGAAAGGAAGAGATTAAAGAAAAAAAATGGAAATTGATCGGACGAATAGATCCTGACACCTGGAGTTAATTGCAAGGAGCTACCACACTTTGCCACCATGTAACGACTCGGTACCATAAGACGCGTCTGTCGCAGTTCAATGCCACTTTAGGGATGCGTGTTCGGCAATGACCGTTTGCTGTTGCGCGCGCACTTAGGTCGGGTTCGGGCTCAAGGCCAACTCTTCGACAACGAGGGAACCGAGGTCATGGCCCGACAAGAGACTCGAAGTCAAGGCTTCGAGATTTTGGAGCTCATCGGACGAAACCGTGATCTTAGCGGGGAACAGATTGCCCCGCGAGTCGGCGGAGAATTCGAGATTCCCAAACCTTATTTCCTGACTCGAGACGAAGCCTCCGATCTGGTCAAAACAGTCGGTCGGGTTGGCGCGCAGTGTGAAGCTGCCGAACGCAAGAACCTGTCCGGGAACGAAGATGTCCCCGTTGCTGATTCGATTGCTGATGATTAAGCTAACCATCGATCCTTCTGGCGATCCTACAGCAGAACTCTCAATGAAATCATCAATACTGGTGTTAAAACTGGCGGATCTCAGGTAGGGGGTCCCGATCTGTGGACCATGGATCGATAGGTTACACGAGAAGAAGGAGACATTGTTTTACCCAGGTCCGGGCCCTCTTGATGAGGTAAAACCCTACGTCCTGTTCGATTATATTGATGTGGATGAGAATTACAGAGTTGATCTCTCTGAGATCGTATGAGCTAAACCCTATATTAATCAACCTTCCAATGCGGATGAGAACTTCTGGTTCATATAGACACCAGGGGTTCCTAGGGTTACATACAAACGACCTCCAGCAGGGGACAGATAGGACGATCTAGACTACTTTGCTTGGATGACATGACAGTCTTCGGAACATTCTTTCTCAAGCATGAGGTCGTCACACAATCTGATCTTCAACAACGCGGTCCATATGATCGGCCTATAAGGGATGAGCTAACCGATAGAGGACCCCTTAGTTCCGGACTCCCTAAATTGGGCTGGCCCATTACATCTCGAACCGCCAAAATATACCAAAAACAAATGACCGGCAAAATCCAACTTGGGACCTCTCGTTACACGCATGCGAGTATAACTAGTCGAGCTGATGCTCTTCTGTGTCGACATTGCAGTGCACCACTATAAGAACAAGACACAATGTAAATAAGGTGAAAATTCCAAACAATATTTTAATAGAATGAATTTAAAACTTCATATTGAACGTTTTTAGTATATGGTGAACTTTACTCAAATATCAACTGAACATTTTTTAATATATGGTGAACTATTTTTTCCACACTGAACAATTCTCGTATAGGCAATGGACATTTTTTTACATACAGTGAACAAACGTTTGAAAAATGTGAACACACTTTTAAAATTCCAAAAGATTGTTGAAACTTTTGTACGATAAACATTTTAATATGCTCTGAACAATCTTCAAACATATTTTTATACAATGCGAACATTATTTAAGTACACATTGAACATTTTTGTGACATAAGATGAAACAAATATTTAAATACACATTGAACAATTTTGTGATATGCGCTGAACAATTTTAGCATACACAATGAGCAAATTTAAAAATAAGTTAAGCATTTTCGTAATATGGGGTGAAGACTCGTTAAATATAAGTTGAACATTTTTTTGTTTGGAATAAGATGAACATTTTTGTGTATAAACACGGAATGAACTCTTTTTCCAAAGAAGAATGAACCTTTCATTATGCATGAAAAAGGAAATAAAATAAAAAAAAGAAACAGAAGCAGAAAAGGAAAGAATAAAAAGGAAAGAAGAAAAGAAAAGACAAAAAAGAAACAGAAAGGAAACGAACCAGCCTCGCGAATTTGAGATCAAGCTTGAGCGAAGCTGCGTGCCCCCTTTTGACGCTCACGAGCGTCGAATAGGGATTGCGATCGATGGAGTACACCTCGAAGACTTCGGAGGCTTGTCTGAACGTGCGGGCCCCCTGGTGCTACCGGGTGCCCGGGCGCACTCTGAATTCTGCCGCTTCCACTTGGTCAAACTTTCTGGCTGCATTTTTTTTTTTTTTGCGAGATTGGCTCTTCCCCTTCGCCTGCCGGGTACCCGCACCTTGGCTCTGCCCGGCCGGCCGTCTTTGGTCCATATATACCACCTGACCTGGCCGCTCCATTCGCAGCACACCTCCCCAATCCCGATAGCAAAACATTGCTGCATCATCAATCTCCACAGTCAACCACGCCTCCCCGCCTTCCTCTTCCCCAATCCTAGCTCCCCGTAGCACAAGAGCTCCTTCGAGAGGTCCCGAATCGAATCCCCAACGCTTCGATGGCAGGCATCGCTGAGATCTACTACCTCCCTGAGAGTCAGACTCGAGACCTTCCCAGATGTAGCGACCAGCAGCTGATATCTGTTCTCAGAAGCAGCTACCTTCCCCGACGGCCTCGAGCTCAGACTAATGATCGAGCGACTGGAGCTCTGGTGCTTAATCAAGCACATGGAAGGCTGGAAGACGGATCAGGGGACTTGGTCGCCTACAAAATTGGTCTCCATCCCTAACACCTCCCAAGGTAATTCCAGCAACTCCCCTAAATTCGTGGGGACCAAGATGACGATGGAGTTGAAACCCACGGATGGCACCAAGCCGGTTGTTGGCATGACGCGGTACAACCTTCTTATGACTATGAAAGATCGCCGTGGATTGTATCTGGATGTAAGGAGCATGTTTATCTTGGAATTTCATGTTCTTCTTTTCAAGTTATATATGTTTACCAACCCACTCCTCTTCTTTTTTACTGTTTGTAGGAAGAACTGTCTTTATGCCACACCTACCCGCTGGAAATCAAACCCAAGGGAAAAAGTAAATGAGCTTCCTATCCTCTTTCTCGCGCAAATCATTTATATATTACCGTTATAATTCCATCTTGCAAATTTACAGGAGCACGTGCAGCTGACCCTTTCATTCTCCCGTGGGACGAACAGGACCAAGTGGCTTCCAGAGATGATGCGACAGAGCGTTCACCTATGGACGTGGATGAGTACGGCGTGGGTAAGTTTAACTCTAGTTTGCTGCAGACAAACAACAAGCTCTTACTTAGATGAATCAATTTCTTCCTAACAAGCAATTAATCATTAACATTACATCCTTCTTTCATCATTAGATGTTCCGGATCTGCCCTCCACTGATTCCTCAAAGCGACCGAGACCAGAATCAAAACATTGGCACAACTTCACCAAGATATACACCAAAAACCCTTACGTTATGTACGGAGCGTGCAACCACTGCAACACGATGTTGAAGTTAAAAGATCAATCCACCAGCTCCCTCAACAATCATTACCCTAAGCACTGCCCATGCAAACCCAAGCAGCAGCAGCAGCTGCCCGGCAACTCTTCATCGATGCCTATTCCGCCGATTGCATCACGGAATAATTAGAGCTGGTGTAGTTCAGATGAGAGGTAGTTTAGCTGAGGTTAGATGTAGTGTGGTTGAGACTGAGCTGCCTCAAAGAGGATTGATTGCTCGTCTCGCCTTGTAAATCCTGCTATTCTTTTGTGTTTCAGTGAGGACAGTGAATACAGAGCGGGTGTGTCGCCGTATCGCTTTACTCGTTGTTCCCCTTGTTCAAACTTCTGAAAACACAACGGACCCGCTTTATGCATTTCTGAAACAAAATTCAGAGCAACAGTCGTCCTCTTCGTTAAAGCAATGTACTGTACTTGCTATCACTTAAACAACATGGTTGCGGATTTGTAACGCGACAGAAATATATAAGATGATACCCCATGGTACATGAGGTTAGCAAAATTAAAAATTCATATAGAAATATATAAGATGATACCCCATGGTACATGAGGTTAGCAAAATTAAAAATTCATATAGAAATATATAAGATGATAAAAATCATTCGAATTTTTTAATTTGACAAATCTCTGTTGCATAAAGAAAAATCAAAAACATTTTATTCAAACAGTGTGCCCGCGTGGCGTTGACCTGCAAGTCAAGCGTTCTCTCATTTGAAAGAAACAAAAAAAAGATAAATATTGCATGGATCTTGATGCAAAGTTGGATCGCCTAGAGAGAATATCATGTGCTCCCAACCTTTGGGTGATACCATCGCTAAAAAATCTGGATGTTCACATCACACGAGTGTACAATCCAAAGAAAAGTCAAATCAAAATTTCAAAAACATATTGGGAAGAAAGAAACAAATCCATCGTGTATAGTGTCACAAAAAGACAAAAAGTCAAGATGCCATTATTCATGTACGGATTTGTCTTTTTTTGTTTCTCATGTGAATTTCGAATTTGGACCTAAAATTTGTAGGGGTTGTAGGAACATTCCTTGTTGACATTCACATTTCTTTCAACTTTTTTTGGAATATTCTAAATTTTTTTTACATGGTATCATGGGAGTATTTGAGAGTTGGTATCAGTCGCAGGTGGCCTAAATAAAAGGTGTAGTCGATCGACACGGCTGTAGTGGGTAAGTAACATCAAGACAAATAAATTAAGAGTGAGTAGTCAAACTAATTTTGTGCTATGCTAAAATTTTAGAGCATAAGTCGTCATTCATAGCCGTAACGGCGGATGAGCATGGATGGGCCGTCTGAGATGCGACATAGCCACGGCTCTATGTGATAGGCTTGCGGCTATGGATTGCAGGGGTGGCAATCTAATGCTGTCGCGAGTTATTAGGCTCGGTCGACGCGACCTACGGGCCCGGCTTTGCCAGGTACACCGAGGTAGTGACCTACAATGTTGGTGTAACAATCATGGTCTACCAGAGATCGTCTCATGTAGGAGAGGATACAAGTCGTCTGAGTTTTGTGATGTTCCTGCTAATGTGCGAGCGGAAGACGTTAGAGCATTTCTAGTAGAGCCCTCAAACCCTTAAAAATAACCGTTTTTTTACAGTTTTCATCGAAAAAACGGCGTAGACTAAAACCCTTAAACCCTTAAACCCGTAAAAAAATTTAGAGGTCCAACCCTCAAACCCTTTCCCAGCCTGTAGAAGTAAGGGTTGGGAGAGAAAACTGCCCCCAACCCGTACTCCACTTCCCACCTCGCGCGGGAGGCAGCTGGTTCCCCGCGCGCGAGGAAGTCGTCTCGGCCGCCGCCGCCCCGCCTCCCCCCGCGCTCCGGCCGCCACCCCGCGCTCCCTCCGTGCCCCGGCCGCCGCCCTCCTTGCCCCGCCGCCCTCCGCATCTCGGCCGCCGCCCACCGTGCTCCGGCCGCCGCCCCGCCGCCCCCGCGCCCCGGCCGCCGCCCCGCCGCGCCCCGCCGCCCTCCGCATCTTGGTCGCCGCCCACCGCGCCCCGGCCGCCGCCCCGCCGCGCCCCGCCGCCCTCCGCATCTTGGTCGCCGCCCACCGCGCCCCGGCCGCCGCCCCGCCTCCCGGGAATATTCCGTTATAAGGGTTGGGTTTGAGGGTTCTAGTCTTTGCCCCTTTTTTTCAACCCTTAAAAGTGTCAAAAATGGGCAATTCTCAACCCTTAAAAGTGGTTTTAGATTTAAGGGTTTGAGGGTTCTACTAGAGATGCTCTTAGAGCGGTGCCTCCGGATTCGAGGGGTATGTGTTTAGTGCGGCTGTTACCCACTGTCGATGGGGCTATGTTGCTTTTGGGGGGGGGGGTGTCTGGGTTTTCTCATAAACTAGACAATTGTAATTGTTTATCGGTTTTGTTTAGGGCATGTACAACCGAACATAGCGAATTCTGGCCCTCATACGTTCGCGGACACTAATCAGTTACGTTTTATTTATAGCTTTCACATCCGCATCCCTCATATATGAACCCTTAAAACCATACAACTCATGCAACACTACATAAAACAAGATTAACACACAGTTCATCGGATCAACATTACATCACCGGAAAAAAGAGCATAGTTAAAAGGCAAATCCATACTACAAACAACTTAAAACATAGTTAGAATATAAACAGAACAGGGAAGGGCGAAGGAAATCACCATTTCCTCGCCGGCCCCTTCCCGTTCCAAATGTTGGCGTGGTTGTGCCTCTCTTCCGTGTGGACGCCGGCGCGCGGAGCATCCGTCGTCATCGAAGCTGGAGGTGGAGCCGCCCGTCAGGTCGGAGTCGGAGCTGCACCTCATACCCGACAGCCTGTGGAGCAGGCGGTCGTGCTCCTTCGCATGGCGGGACGCCTTTGCCTTGGCCGCCACCTCCCTGTTTGCCTCGTGCTCCAATAACTCGATGGCGAGTCGGAGCGCCTTGGTATTCTTGCGGCGGAGGCACCAGACATTCGTCTCCCCTGTCGTGAGAGAGCGGTGGAGGACCGGCGCGAGGAGCACGTCCTCGGGGGTCGGCCGACGCGCTCGTGCGGACAATGCCTCCCCCTCTCCCTCTCCTGCTGCCGCTCGTGTCGGGCTGCACGTGCCTCGGACTCGAGCGTACTCGTGCACCCCGGTCGCGGCGCGGGCACGAGGGCCCAGAGGGTGGTGGAGGTGGACGTCGTACATGAAGGAGCGAAGCGGACCTATCAGAGCGGAGCTGCGCGTCGTGCGTGAAAGGTTGGCGACGTCACCGGCGCTCATGCGCTAATGGCGTGCGGACATCGCCTCCCCCTCTCCCTCGCCCGCTGCCGCTCGCGCGTGGCTGCACGTGCCTCAAACTCGGACGTACTCGTGCGCTTCGGCCCCGACGCAGGCACGAGGACCCAGCGGTGCCACGGTACCAGTTCCGGACCAGAGGATGGTGAAGGTGGACGGCGTACCTGAAGGAGTGGAGCGGAGTTGCGTGCCGGGCGGGAAGGGTTTGCGACGTCGTGGGTGTTGCGTCGACAAGCGACGGGCGTTGGGGAAGATCCGCCGGTGCCGGGGCCGCCTTGGTCGAGCAGTGACCTCCTAATGGCGACGCGAAGGACGAGCTCTTCCACATCGATGATCGAGGCATCGGATTCTCCGCTGGAGCCACTGCTGCTTCCGTCACCGACCATCGGATCGAAGGGGATGGGATCGAAAGTGGGGTGGACGAAGATGGGAGTGGAGTGGAGTTTGGATTGACCGATATCTAGGGTTTGTCATATGGTGATATTTGAGAGGTGGGGGTGGGCCAAGCCGACGGGCTACCCGGGCCACCCTTATATTCGTCCCATATTATTTTTCTTTTTCTTTTTATGCTTGATTGAGTCATTTAGATGTGCAATAACTATGTGATGTGTTCCAAGCATACCCTATTTTATTTTATTTTATATATCATTTTATTTTTGGATACATGCAAAAAGGAATACCCAGAGCCATGGTTTGTTCAAGACGACATTGCTTTCTTTTGATTAATATATGATGGGGAAATTGTCCATGTTACTATTATTTTTAATATAATATTGTACTTCCTTCGTCCCTTAACATAAAAGTATTTCTAACATGTCAAGGATACTCTTATTTATAGGACGGAGGGGTACTGCTCTACACCTAATCCACCGGAAATGAAGTTTAAGTTCATAATTTAATATACAAGTCGAAAGCAGAGTATCTGGGGCCGGGTACCCGCCCGTGTACATTTTTCTTCGCAATGGGCGTGGGCACCAAAGCAGAGCGGGCACCCGTGCTTTCGTCGGTCTGTTTCACTCCAATGAGTAACCTTGCACCCGGGTACCCGGCCAGCTGCCTTCCTACTGTATAAAACGGACGACCCTTTTGATAACAGCGGCTCAGAAAAGAAAAACAGAGCCAATGGCAAACCACCTTCCCCCAGTCTTGGTCGCCATACTTCTTTTTCTGAGCTCATTTTAAATTAGTTATTATTTTTGAGCTCAGGTCGTCGTACTTTTCTCACTAGGCCCATCGCCTTCGCCGTTCTTCTCAGCAGGCCATCGTCAGTCTACTTCATAATGGAAACGCGTTTCACCTCTTCCACTCCAATGAGTAACCTTGCCGTACTTCTCACTAGGCCCATCGCCTTCGCTAGGCCGGACGTGCTTTGCCGCCGGCCTCCACCATGCCATTTCTCGAGCCTCCAACCTTCTCAGCGCGCGTCGGGCCACCACCCATGTTGGCACCTCCAGCCTTTGCCCACGATCCCCCAACTGCAGCCACGGCGATCCTCCCGCCTCCGGTACCGGCCTCGGCAGCCTACGTCACAACGAACGGGCTCGTTTGTGGCGTGATCGGGTTCCTCGCGGCATGTTTGCTCTATTCTCTGCTGATTGTCATCATAAAGCGCTCACTCAACGCGGGGGCCCCGGCGCCGGCGACTGATCCACAGCCGCAAGATCCCGCGGTGAACGTTGCTGGGTGGTGCCTAGGCTGCTTCTTTACACTTCAGTTGTGCGCGTGATGTTTCCGGCCGATTGTTAGCGGTGCAAGTTTGTTGTTGGATAGCATGTTCCGTAGCAACTGGATTTGCAGCTGGTCCCTTGCTTCCTCACACAACTGGATCAAGCGGCAGACAACTCTCACAACCAGAACTAGTGGGTGGCTGCGAGTGAGGGTGCGCTGTGTACGTTCCGCCGTAGTCCCGTACTTGCTCTGAGGGTCAGATCCGCGGGGAGGCGGGGGCGAGGACGACGACGAGATCCATGCTGGGAGACAGGAAGGAGGGCCATAGCTTGGGACGCAAATGGGGGGGGGGGGGGGATAGAGAAGGACAGATGCCTTGCCACCGGTGACGAGATGCCAACAAGGGCGACGAAGATGCGGCCGGGATCCACTTGCGTTGCACCAGAGGAGAGAGCTTCGGGGAGAGCAAGGGAAATACGAGACGATAGACTGGGGAGGAAACCTAGCTAGAGACTTTGCACGCCCGGGTACAGGCTCATTGAAACGGCCGATCCCTGTGTGCGAGCTCAGCCTGGCTCAGGGGTCTATTTTGCATCAGCCGGGCCTGGCCAAGAGAGACGTGCAACCTACGAAACGTCGCGAATATTACATGATGGGTGCGATGCAAGTGCGAGCCAAGGAACCAAACATGCCTAATACTTCTCACTACGCCCATCGCTTTCGCCGGGTACCCGCGCCCTTGTACATTTTTCTTCGCAATGGGCGTGGGCACCAAAGCAGTGCAGGCACCCGTGCTTTCGTCGTCCCGCGTTTCACCTCTTCCACTCCAATGAGTAGCCTTGCACCCGGGTACCCGGCCAGCTGCATGAGCCTCCCTTCCTACGGTATAAGACAGAGTATGTCGAAGCATCTATTATTCTCTGCTGATTGTGATCAGGCCTTCCGTAATGCATTGTCTCTTAGCGCGGTATCCTAGGTAGTATACGATCGTTAGATACAACCATCCTAATGTATTGTATGTTAAGTGTCGTATCTTAGTAAGCATGTATTTAATGATTTTGGCCTCATACTAATATGTGATTGATCTAACAAGTTATTTTGCTATGATACCGTGCAAGAGCCGTATCCTAAATAAGATACAACAACCTCCTCTTTCCTCAATAAATATAGTGCCACGTCAGCATTTTGCCTATGATATTGTGCCAAGATACTACCATTACGGAAGGCCTCATAAAGCGCTCACTGAACACGAGGGCCCCGTCGCCGGCGACTGATCCACAGCCGCAAGATCCGTGCTCAACGTTGCCGGCTACTTCTTTACACATCCATTGTGCGCGTGATGTTTCCGGCCGATTGTTAGGGGTGCAAGTTTGTTATTGAATAGCATGTTCCGTAGCAGTAGTACAATACATGTCCTTTCATATTCAGCTTATTTATTTGTAGTAGAGTTTTTTAGTCATTGAGCTTATATACCTCGGAGATATTTGTAACTGTGGCTGTTGTTGAACGAATGTGTACTGCACTAGCAATACTTTGTATATTAATCTTGTATTAACCGTGTTTATGAGGCGTGCTTTCGCTTGGTTGTGTCGCGATCCTGGCTCCATCACTGCTCATAAACATATTCACAAGCCCTGATCAAATCCTGAACTTGTCCGTTCCTAGCTACTGAACAGAATATACAAAAACTTTTTTCCATGACAGCATCTACAATCGGACATGGCAAATCTAGCCCTGCGTATCCGCGAACACTGATCTGGTCAGTTCTTAAATTTCCTCGTCCGCATTCACGTATCTCATATCCGATCCGCTATATCCATACTACGTAGATCATGAGCGGACATACAAATGCACAATCCGTTGAGCAAAAGATCACAGCTGGATCTTCAAAAGATAGCCAAAGTTCATACAATGCACATAATACGATGGACAAGTTCAAAACTTCAAACTATATCTAAAAACTTGGAATTGAGGTAAAGAAGACGAATCTTCACCACTTCCTCACCGGCCTTTTCCCTTTTCGGTTGACGACGTTGTTGTAGGCGTCAACCACTGGTGGAGGATCGTCCGAGTTGTCGAACGAGGCGTTGTGGTAATCGTCGTCGAAGGAGTCGGAGGAGAAGAGGATGGACAACCCTTTGAGCTGTCGGACGACCTTGTCCTGCTGCCGCTTGAGCTTCGCCACCCGAGCCGCCCTGGCCGCTGCCTTCGCCGCCTCGCGCTCCGACTGCTCAATGGCAAGCCGGAGCGCCTAGGCGTTCTTCCAACGTAGCCGCCGAGCATCCATCTCTGTCGTTTTAAGCGACCGATGGTAGACCCAAGAGGAGCCGCTCGTCCTCGTCGGGCTCTGCCGGCAACCAGCGTTGGCGGCGCACGGACAGCTTCGCCGCCTTTGTCTTCCTTCCTCACTGCCTCCTATGGCAGGTAGCGCGCGCCTTCGATTTCGGAGTGCCCGTCCGGGCCGGCGGTGCGAGAACTAGCACCCACCGCTGCCCACGTGGAGCAGCGGGCGACGGGGGGCACGAGACGGGGTGGGGAGGCGTGAAGCCGCGCGTGGGCCGGGAGGTGCCACAACCGATGTCCTCGCGGCGCCGGCGAGGGAGAGGTGAGGCAGCATATTCGAAACTACCCCCATGTCCACCTTGGACCTCTCGAGGGCAGTGCGGAAGACCAGCTCCTCGCTGATGTCGATGTCGGAGTCAGAGCAGCTGCCGGAGCTCGACATGGTCACCGAAGTAGTTGGAGTGGATGAAATCGAAGAAATCAGAGGAAAAGAATAGACGGAACCGAGATAGGGTTTCTGGATTGGGCATATTTGTGGGGGACGGAATGTGGTCGGGGTGGGCCGGGGTGACGTGACGGACATGCCCGAGCACATCCGGGCTGCCTCATATCCCTCTTATATTTGGGCTAGATATGAAGGGTGTCGGACAGTTCGTACGTTTGAGGCTCGTTTCAAACACCCGTCTAGATTGAAATTTTATGACCGGATCGTCTGTCTGGGCGTCTGAGCTATAGATATTAGCAATATCATGTATATTGATCTTGTATTAGCCGTGTTTATGATGCGTGCTTTCGCTTGGTTGATGCGTGTTTTCGCTTGGTTGTGTCGAGATCGTGGCTCCATCACTGTTCATAAATATATTCATAAACGCCGACCAAATCCTAGGCTTGTGTGTTCCTAGCTACTCATTAGAATATATAATAAAAAACTGTTACTTCCTCTGTCACGGTTTAAAAGACGTGTATGAAAATTCTTTAGGACCTAGGTGGTTGTTGATTGATTGTGAAATAAGTTAAAAAATAACATTCACACTACGGATGCATATAGAAGTATTACAACAGAGTACTAATTAGCTGTTATGAATAAATGCAACGCGTCTTAAACCTAAGGAAAAAAACGTGATGGAGATAGTATTTGATAGCTGCTGGCAAACGGGTGCGCCGACTCCCCGTTGCAAGGCAAAGCTTTTGTATTTTTTATTTAGATGGGAAGCCAAACAATGGTCAGCTCTCTCGACCTTTTCTTTTAAAACTGGGAGATATCTAGCCCTCCGTTCCGTGACTCCGCGTCGGAGGAGATATAAATATCTAGGCAGCTCGGTGACTCCGCGTCGGAGGAGAGATATCTAGGCGCCGGGAGCTGGTCTAAGTGCGCTCCGCTCGCCCAGCTTCAGGGAGCGATGCCGAACAGGCATCTAGCTCTGGACTCGGAGAAATTTGGGCGTCACGTCACAACCGGCCGGTTACCCGCTCCTATCTTTTGTTCGCTGCCGAAGACGGGCTGCAGCCGCCCGATCGAGATTCCGTTCCCACGACGGAGCCGGCCACGGCAACTGCTCCGCAACCGCAAGAGGAAGACGCTTTGGTGGTGCCTCGTCTGCTTCGTGCAGTAACTTTGTCGTTGGATTGTATGTATTCTACCGTAGCAGTGGCATATTACCAGACATCCCTTTTATATATTCAGCTTGTATTTGTAGCATCGCATCTTAAACATTGTGCTTATACCTCGCAGATATTTGTAACGGTGGTTGTTGTTGGATACATTCGTACCGCACTAGCAATACCGATCTTGTATTAGCCGTGTTTACAAGGTGTGCTTTTTCTTGGTGTAACTCGTTTAGGATGATGGAAGTTACTACGGAATTTGTGTGCATGACCCTGTTTACTACTGCTCATAACCATGTTCACAAACGCTAACCAGTAACCAAATCCTTAATTTAACTATTTTTAGTGGTGAATTTGTATGTTCTTAATCGCTAGAATAGGCAGAACTTGTTCTCCAGAGCTGCTAATCATTAGTACCGGCCGCTGCCCGGTACTGCTCTCTGTCTCAGGAACTAAGCTCTTTTCGATGGAACGCCAAACAGAGTCAGCTCCGTGAAGATAGCTTCCGTGCCCGGTCAGAATTTGTTCCTCACGACTCACAAGTCACAATACGCCGGGTACCCGCACCCGCACACCTTGCTCTTCTTTTAGAGTACCCAAGACGAGCGGCAGGCCGTCCCATATGCATGGAGATCAAACCGTGCAGCTATGAGCATGTTGTTGTTGCAGTTGACATCTTGGACGATGGTTTTGGGTGTCCTAATCCAAGTAATAGTAGGACTGGTCATGCACGTATAAGTTTAGAAATTGTATCCGGCTAGTTAGGATAGTGTAAGCGTCCATGATAGTTTTCCTTGCTGATTAGTTGTGCCGTGTCCTACCTTGCTTAGGCTAGGCTGGATACTAGTACGAATATGTGATTGAGTCCATCACCGATTCATGTTGGGTCAGGTGCTGCGTGTGTGTATATGAGCACGAGCACGTCTTCAGATTTGCAATATCGTGAGTTGAAAAAAAGGAGAAACTAAAGAGGAAAAATTAGGACACGACAAGGGCCCTTGGCTATAAGATTTTATGTGTGCGTGTTGTCGTGATTTGATGTGATTGATCCGTGGACGAGTTTCAACATTTAGTATCAGAGCAAGGTCGAGGTGAGGCTGCGCTTGCTCCGGGGTGGCGACCCCACTAGTGCCTCGGGGCGGGCAATATAGTCGTTGGGTGGTGCAACGATGAGAAGAGCTGGCGATATAGTCGCTGGTGTAGCGACGACGAGGAGTGGGTGATAGTCGCTGGGTGCATTACGTTTCTCGGCGATATAGTCAATTTTTTTTTCTATTACATTTCCTAACAGTGGCATTATGAGCGATCTATGGGTAGATGTGCAAGTTACGATCTAGAAAATGTCAGATTGTGTGGGTATTACCAAGATCCTCTCGGTGTCTGCGGCGGTTGGTTCTCTCAAGTACTTAGGTCCAAACACCTTAACAACCGTAGTAGAAAATCTGACCATGGCGACTCCGCATGTGCTCTCAGACATCCGGATGCACTCGTCCGATCAACCTGTGGTCGTGCCATATGCAAGCATCTACAATGCACTCGTGCACTTTTGTTAACTAGAGAATCCAATCCTTCATAAACACCCTACCTCAACCTGAAGTAGTCATTAGTATTGTAGAGTGGGGCGGGGATATTATTTTGGCATGCGAGAGCGTTGGCAACAATTGTCCGTGAATGGGGCATCGGGGCAAAGTAGTAGTCCAACAACATCAAACCTCACGTCCCCTGTTTTGATCCAATATTCGACGACCCTTGATTGCTCCCTTGAAACTGAGAACGTGATATTCCGCACGCTCTGCGTCCGCAGGGACTGACTTCATCATCTTCGATTCATCCGCATAATCCTTCTCATCAGACGACTCAACATATTACTTGTGCATGAACTTTATGTCTGAATCCATTGCATAAAATAAGGAACAAAAAGTTTAGCACGAACATTTCACCAAACATTTGTTGGGCGTGGTGACCTCCATGGGGCATATGCTACATGCTCGACGGACGTCGAGGGGTGTGGACCAGCGGCTAGGACAAGCGGTGTGGCGACCGGTTGCAGCGGTGGAGGCCGTGAATGTCAAGGTAGTGATTGGCGGGCAGCCGGGTGGTAGAGCAGCGGTGTCGGCGAGGGAGGAAGCGGATGTAGAGGAATATGAGAGGGATGGAGACGTGGGTTTTGAAGAGGTTTTGGGTGGGCCGGGTGTCTGAGTACTACGTGGCAATGGTTTTTCATAAAACCTCATGTTTGCTTTCGGTTTGTAGAAAGATAGATGAATAAATTAGTCCACGGACGATGCGAGATGACGTTGACAAAATACATCTGAATAACATTTTTCCGGACGTTTGCACTTTGCAGGCGATTTGAGGGTTTTATTTAAGGATGCCCTAATGTATAGAAGGTGAAAACAGAGTTTGTGAGACCGGGTACCCTGTACATTTTTCTTCCCCGTGGACGCGGGCACCATAACAAAGCGGGTACCCGTACCTTTGTTCTTCTATTTCACCACGGACACGCGTTTGCCTCTTCGACGAGTGACAACATTGCACTCCGGGTGCCCGGCTAGCTGCATGCCCCCGCCTTCCTACTGTATAAAACGTGACCGATAGGAGTACAGCTCCGCAACCCTTTGGTAGCAGGTGCGCAAGTAGGAAAAACAGAGCCATGGCAAACCTTGTTCCAATCTTCGTCGCCGTGTCTCTCACCATGGCCATCGCCGTCGCCGGACGTCCTTTGCCGCCGGCCTCCGCCACACCATTTCTAGAGCCTCCAACCTTCTCAGCACACGCCGATCCACAGCCAGCACCCCTGTTCGCACCGTTCCATGGGAGCCCGCACGCACCTCCAGCGTTAGTCCACGAGCCCCCACCTGCAGCCACAGCGTTTCCAAGGCCCTCGGTACACACCTCAGCAGCTCATCAGCCCCAAGACCACGTTCATGTCACCAAGAACGGGCTTGTCTGTGGCGTCGTCGGGTTCCTGGCTGCCTGTTTCCTCTACTCTCTGCTGATCGTCATCGTAAAGAAGGCGAGGATGGGGGAGGCGCCGGCGCCGGCGCCGGTGACTAATCCCCAGCCGCGAGACGATGAAGATCCGGTGCTGAACGTTGCTGAGTGGTGCCTCGGCTGCTTCTTTAAACTTCCGTTCTGCGCGTGATGTGCTCGGTCGACTGTTAGCAGTGCAGTTTACCTTGTTGGATTGTATGTACTGTAGCAGTGGTCTGGTACACTGCCCCTTTTATTCTTTCAGCTTATGTTTGTAGTATCGCCTTATAATCCTTGAGCTTATACCTCGGAGAAATCTGTAACTGTGGTGGTTGTTGTTGAATAAATCTTACTGCACTGGCAATACTACTAATATTGTTTCTATATTAATCGTATTTGCAGCTTGTACTTTTCTTGGTGTAAACAGTCGTGCACTGTCCTACTGTTTGCATCGCTTTTATCTCCATATAGCCTATGCTAATTTCCACGTTATCTTCCTAAAAATTACTCGTATCTGGGATTCTATTACACTGTGGAGATCCAGACTCCTTAACCATGTTCACCAACCCTGATCAAATCCTGAATTTGTCTGTCCTTCATCACTACAATAATCTTATTGTTTTTGGATGTAAAAGCAACTCTTAACTTTTTCTTAATTAATAAATGAGGTAAATCTTTTGCCTCCGGTTTTTTTTAAGCTGTTATTGTGCGCTGCTAAGCCTTAGCACCGGGCGCCCGGTGCTGCTCTGTGTTTCTGACCGGTGGCCGGTGCGAGCGGGTGGCCCGGACTCACCATAGCAAACAAAGGTCAGCAGCATGGACTTGTTTTTAACTGAGCTCTTTGCGCTCTGCAGAGAAAGCTTTCGGAGGAATTTGGTCGTCACGCGCACAATACGCCGGGTACGTACCCACTCCGCACACCCACTCTTTTTTTTCGCTGGCGAAGACGAGCGGCATGCCGTCCGATGGAGATCCAACCGTGCAGCTACATACAATCATAGCCCGTTTCATATGTACTCTACAGTCTACAGCATGGCGAAATAAGAAAGAAAACGTGGAGCCGTACCGTGCTTTCTTACCTGTCCGGCATTTATTTTTAAATTTATTTCAGTATTTTCGACGATGCGAAACGAGGTGTTTCCGTCGACGACGAGAAGTCTACGGTGACTTTTAAAATCTGAAGACGATATGCCGGCTCAGTCTTTCGTGGGAGTGTTCATAGAGGTACGGTGTGTGTTCGTTCATAGCGGTGAATGCATGGATGTGTATACAAACACTTGCATTTGTGTTGTGTTAGGAAGAAAAATGTTCAACACCTATCAACGTGGAGACACACCAAGCTTGTAGTCGTAGCTGCACCGTTGGAATTTCATCGGACGGCCTGCCGCTCTTCGATAGCGAACAAAGGAGTAGTTTCATTTGAGAGGAAGTAGTTGTCCGGGAGCGGGTACCCGGCGTACTGTGAGTGTGACGACCAGATTCCTCCGTCTCGAGAGTCCAGCAGGATTTTTTCCTTAAAGAGTCCAGAGAGCTGACCTTTTTTGTCCTCCCTCCCATCTAAAAAAAGATTTGTTTTGTTATGGGGAGTACAAGGCGCCCGTTGCTAATGATTAGCAACTCACAAGAACAGCTTTCATATGCTCTCGTTATTATGGACAGACAAATTCATCACTAAAATTAGATAAATTCAGGATTTGGTCAGGGTATGTGAACACATGGTTATCAGCAGTAAATGAGTCATACACACAAATCCCTTATAATTTCCATTATCTTAATCTAATTACATCAAGAAAAAGCACGCACCGCCAAGGAGATTATCTTGCGTCTCGACCTTTCTGAGGGAAGTCCTTATTTCTCAGAGTGGGAGAGGGTTTTCCGGAGGCTCGCGTATGAATTGGATCAGTCTGGGAGTTACCACCACCAAGCCCGTCCATGCTCGGACCAACGGTAGAAGGCGTAAGAACTTCTTCCAAATGATCAGGCCTGTGATGGGGTTGGCAATTACAAAGACTGAACAGTCGACAGCCCCCACAGTCAATGGGACCCGACAACCGGCGTGCCAAATGGTCGAGAGGACTCCACAACGACGGTCCCCACTGGAGGCCGGAAACGATAGAGGAGGGGGCCGTCATATTTTGCCGGGGAGGCCCAAGTATATGCCTCCCAGTCACTTTCAATAATTCATCTGATTAATCAGTTAATGGGCCAGTTAATCGCTACTCATTGTGTGGCCGATTCGAATAACACCTATTCATCGCGTTAACTTGTCGGGCCGATTAAATGGCTTGTCAAGCTGATTAAATGGCATGTTAGATCGATTAATAGATTGTGAGGCCGATTAATCTTAAATGGCCTACAAACTCGTGGGCCAAATAGGCCAAATATTTTGGCATGTAACCTCTCCAATCCTCCTCTAGCTCCTCAATAGATAGGATTTGATCAAACAGTAGCCTATTATGGTATATCTCATAGCTGAGAGGATGAGAGTAGGGTATAATGCATAAAAAAACTAGAATATGTTCACATGTTCTTATTTAATCTATCGATTAATGGTCGATCGATTAATCCAGTTAATAGGACGATTCACCGATTAATCGCTACTCCCAAGCCGATCGAGCAGCTACCAGCTACCGATTTCCTTAACAATGCTCCCAATAGCCCTCCGAAGGAGGTGGTCTGGTCATTTGATCAGTCATTCACACACACAAATACGGAGGAAGAGAACAGACCCTAGAGCCCTTTTATTCCTCCTTACAGCTCCAGGAGTAACATTGTACACCATGTGTTCATCTTGATAGCACCTGAGCGATATACTTCTTCGATGATATAAGGTCCTTCCCATTTCGAGAGAAGCTTACCTGCAAAAAAAAAGGCTCAAATGTCTCGTTTTTTGGTATGCCAGGAACTCACAATGACATCAACGTAATGCAGTGCTCGAATGTCTTTGTCAATCTTGTTGAAGGTCATGCTCCTCCGTTTAACTACGAGGTCAATGGACACTACTACAACAAGGGATACTACCTAGCAGATGGCATCTATCCGAGATGGTCCACATTTATGAAGACTATCTCAAATCCTGCACCAAGAGGCAAGCACTCCTATTTTGCCAAGCATCAAAAAGCTTGCAGGAAGGATGTCGAGCGGGCATTTGGTGTGCTTCAATCTTGTTTTGCGGTTGTCCGGTACCACACTCAGACCTGGTCGAAAGATCAAATATGGAAAATCATGACTTGCTGTGTCATCTTGCACAACATGATCAATGAGAGCGAGTAGGAGGAGCCAGTGTTTGACACCGAACAATATTACAGGCAAGGTCCTCTTGCCTAAGTTAATCACCAGCTACCGGCAACCTGGACTGCCTTCCTCAACATGCGTTAGGAGATCCGAGACCCACAGGTGCATCAACAACTGCAGCACGATTTGGTGGAGCACCTATGAAGGCTGAAGGGCAACACCTTGCTCGTTTTTTGATTTGTATTGACTTGTTAAACTATTTTTTAGTTTGTATTGATTTCTATGATGAACTATGTGATAAAAAATAACTATTGTTGTTTAATTTGTGCCGAAGAATGTCGAATATGGGTAAAAAACAGGCCAAATTTGCGTCGAAACTGGGCCGAAAGCGACGGCTTGGAGCGCCCTTGGGTGGGCGGCTAGGAAGCCGCCCCCCCCCCCCCCCCCACCGTTTTTTGCGCCGACGGATCCCTAGCCGATGGTATTTCGGGCCACTAGGGACCGAATGGCTGGAGATGTTCTTAACATATTTGGCTAAATGCCCATAGAGAAAAAGAGGATGATATAAAAAAGAAAAGGTGAAAAAAAAGTACTTGAGTCATTGACACACGGGTCTCTCATCTAACTCAACATATAATCCACATAAGCATGCGATGTGAGCCCGACAGGTGGGCCCAATCAGCCAGTTTCGTTGTTGAACACAAATATGATACCCTAGTCCTAATTGCGATGTTTTTTGCGTGGATAACTCGATATGCGTGTGCGCGTATATAAAGATGAGTGTACCTGTGTATGATTGTCTGCTATACCGTCAAAAAAAAGAATTGAACAGTGGCATACTTTTGGAATTCTTGAAATAAAGAAGTAGGGGCGGAGGGAAGTCGTACATGTGCACATAAATAAAATCGGAGGACGGGTATGATCGTTTTCGGCATGCCTGGTGCGAGCAGGTGACACACACGTACGTTTACACTCAAAAAAAAAAAAGACACACGGACGTTTACAGGGGAATTACAGGGTGGTTAACATTTGATTACGTGTGATTCGATTAAGCAAGGCAGGCCCACCAGTTAAAATATGGGGGGCCCAATTAGAGTCGGGCATGTAGTCCAGTCTGTGAAAGTCCGTGTGCGAGCGTGTGGCCGGCCACGCTCGTCACTCGGGCACACATGGAATGACAGGCCCAATAATGAACAAAGTTAAGGATGGCAATTCAAATTTTCAACATATTTCTTTTGTTCATGAAGGGAGAGTGTCTAATAGGGAAGCTCATCTCTTAGCTAAGCATGCTTTGCATTTGGGGGAAAGACGTCATATGTGGCTCCTACAACCCTTTGATTTACATGTAATTCCTGAACTCCGCGTTAAAGCAAAGCATTTACCAAAAAAAAAGGACAATCAGCACACGCGAGGAGGCCACCCTCGCCCGGTCAAAGCTAGTAATGGCATAAGATAAGAGTGAGACGTCCAGTAGGCCGGGTACCCGAACGTCTGCTCACCCTCTTCGACTCTTCACCCTATTACTTTATATCAGGCCCCGCTTCCCACAGCAGATCAGGATTCAGCACAGGCCAGCCCCATCGCCAGAGTCAATCATCCTCCTCGGCTTCCTCTTCCCCAATCCTAACCCCCCAAGCTTTGATCCTGAATAGAAATCCAAAGGCTCCGATGGAAAGCGTTGAATCCTTTTGTGAGAAATACTTCCCCAATTCCTCCTTCGGTGATATCTACTCCCTGGATGAGTTCATCGATCCTTCTAGGACTAGCGACCAGGAGTTGGTATCCAACCTCACCTCAATATCCCATATGAGGAAGGAGGAGATGGAGGTTTACCGGCTGGGCAACCCCGGCGTCGGCCTATCCAAGTTTTACTTCTTTAGGCAGGCGAGGGTGAAGGAGGGGTTTGATACAGAGACCGCCTCGCTGCGTGAGGCGGCGGCGAATAAAATCAGGAAGGCGGCTTACGCGAGTTTCGGGGAGTGGCACAAAGAAACTATGTTCGCGATCCCTAACACCTCCCAAGGTAATTCCCCCAACTCCCCTAAATTCGTGGGGACCAAGACGACGATGGAGTTCAAACCCACGGATGGCACCAACGCCGTTGTTGGCATGACACGGTACAACCTACTTAGGACCATGAAAGATCGACCTGGATTGTATCTGGAGGTAAGAAGCACGCTTACCTTGGGAATTATTGTTTTCTTTATGAAATTATACATGTTTAACTACTCCTTCTCTTGAACTCAAATTATATTTTGACTACTCCTCTTCTATTTCACTGTAGGAGGATCTGTCCTTATGCCACATCTACCCGCTGGAAGGAAAGAACAAGGCCGGCCCGAAGAGGAAGAGGAAAGGAACAGGTAAGTGACCTTCTTATCCTCTTTCTCATGCAAATCTTATACTCTCACTATTGTCAAAAACGCTGTTACATTATAGAACGGAGAAATTCATATATGTTATCGTAATATAAATCGATCATGTCAATTTATATGATGCGCAGACGAGGGCCCTCTCAACACGAAAGACTACATCATCGGTAAGCTGTACTCGCTACAGAGTAACAACACGGTCTTACTTAGACGGATTGATTTCTTCCTTGCGGAGAGCTATTACAAGCACATAATTATTGACATCCCTTCTTTCTTTCATCATTAGATGGTCCGGTTGGCCCGAGAGCAGACCAATGGGACAGCTTCACCAAGATATACACCAAAAATCCGCAACTTATGTACGCGGCATGCAACCACTGCAACACGATGCTGAAGCTATCTAGTAAACGAGGTGCTGCTTCCGGTTGTGGCACCAGCTCCCTCGAGAGTCATAGTGAATCCGCGAAATGCAGAAGCAGCTACCCAACAGCTATTCAACAATTATTGAACATGGTGTAGTTGAGATTCGAGGTACTAGTTTAGTTGAGATTGAGGTACCTCAGTGAGGATTGATTGCTTGTCTGCTAGAATAATCGCTTTATTCGTTTGTGTTTCAGCACAGAACAGTGAATACAAAAGCCAATGTTTTATTCGTTGTTTGGGATTTAGGATCATTTTATTTGTTATTATCTTTGTTCAAAAACTTTCAACGCTAGCAAAAACACAACGGATCCTGTTTTATGTATTTCAGAAACAAAATTCAGAGAGCAACAGTATGCTGCTCCCATTTGTTACCCAGCTGACTTTTCACTGTGAGATCCGAATATGCGATTCCTAATGCTTCCCACTCTGGTTGCCAGCGTGTCGCCTTACTTTCCATTGTCCTGGACACAATTGGGCCATGAGTCCATTAACTTTTTCTGGTGAACGAAAAGATGGAACTATATTTTGTCAGTCACTACTAATCTTGGAAATTCAATGCCCCTCAAAAAATGAAATTTAATGCAAAGTGCTTGTTTAGATTTTTCTATTTGTAAAAGCCAAATTCATTTAAATCAACATCAACAAGATATAAAAGAAGAGAGCGTACACATCTGATGATACCTATGTCCAGATTCAGATCCACCAAATGTCGGTGATGAATTTGTGTGATCCATGAGCTCATCATATTTGACTAATACCATCTACAAAATTACAGTAACACAGCAGTTTGCTGATATATACCAACAGCTAAAAGGTACAAAAGCCAACATGCATATTGATCCTTCAGGTAGTGGTAGTAACTAATGTAAATAATTACCTATTATTTTTAGGTTAAACCATAATGACTCGCATTCAAATCTCTTCCATTTCTATAAGACTACTTTGCAACAAAAAAAATGATATATTTGGATTTTCTTCACTATACAAACAGGCCTGTGGTGTCAAAATTACATAGACATTCATCAGTACTAAAGATTAACAGACGAGGGTTCTTCTCCGGTCTGTGCAATCGCTAGCGGTTCTCTTGCACCTTCAACACAACATAGTATGGAGCACCCTGGCCAATCTTCAGAAGGTTTGGCAAGCAACAACCTACTCTTGCTTCGCCAGCTGCTGCAGCTGACGCTTTTACCGCAACACCTTCAACGTCATCTTGATGGAAATGGTGATCCTGGAACAGAGTCAAAGAACAAATAATTTGTCTCACATTCCCCCATCCGCAGCTGCCTCATCGGCCGCCGCCGCTGCCATCGTTGCCGTCCAAATCCGGCCACCCCATCCCATGGCGTCGCCGGATATATCGGCTCCGGGTACAGGCCTGTGGTATGCTGCTACGTATTTGTGGAGAACAAAGACGGATTTGGGGAATAATGGGAGAAGGAAATGGGAGGTAGACGAAGCAGAGAAGGGAACAGAGAAGGTGACCACTTGATAGAATAAATCCGAGGCACTCCGTTGATCATCCAAGGACCAAGCAATCATAGTCGAAGCCACACAAGCCCTCAGACCTCCACCACATGTTTCCACGCCCCAGAAGTTGGCCACCATCAGCATCACGCTCCTATGTCGTCGTCGCTGAAATCACCGCCGTCTTCTGCACAACCGACTCGTGTCGATCTGTCAGACTGTCTAGTCTAACCCAGCCGAAATCGTCCGACTGCACGACACACTCTAGGCTCGCAAATCATCTTCCGCGAATTTCCATCCATCACATAATAATTCCATCTTAGCCGGCATGACTTCCCGCAACGCCTTCAAACATCTTTTTATGCCTACAATCTTTCACACATGTCTGCCATAACCCAAAGTTTTTAATTCCATCGAACTTCTCCACCTCAAACCTGATATCCGTTAGCGTCCTGGTTCTTTGTACAGCTGACCCTGTGAAAAATTAACCGAGCTTTCCGCGCAATGCCCCGAGTACACGGCTAGCCTCCGCGTACTGATAGCAATTTCCAACCCAAACAACTTCCTGTCTTTACGTGTATAGCTCACTAGCACAACTCCCGAAGCTAGCTAATTACTCTGTCAAATCCTTGCCTTCCCGATGAAACATATTCCTTGCTGAATTTCTTTTCCCTTGATTGATCTGCCTTGTGCATGTCCATGTCGTCGTATACGAGGACCCGGTCCTCTTTTTTTGTTTCCAAAACAAATCTCCGGCTTGCTTCAATTTGTTCTGCACAGCGCACACATCTTGCCTTGTGCACAACGGCTCCCTTGTGCTACGCACACGCACGCCTCCAACTCAACTGCGCCTGCTACTCGGCCTGCTTCCTGGCCCCTCTCGGACGACCATGTGGCCTGTCCGATACTGTAGCGCTGCTGCGCCTGTGGCGTGATCTACCGCCCCCTGCTGGATCGAATCAACTGCTATACGAACTCGTCGAAAGCTTTTCTGATTGCTCTTTTCCAATCTCGTCGAGAACCACGCCGCACCGGGCTGCATCTCAAACTCGATATTTCTGATACCACTTCTTTGAATAAATTCGAGGCACTTCGTCAATCTATCGACACCAAACAATCACACGAGCACGACACCGAGATTTGTTAACGAGGTTCATCGATATGCCTACATCCCCGGGGCCTGACTACGGACGCTCCTCCCTGTGACACCGTCACAATACCGCACGCCGGCCGCCTGGGCGCCGGCACACGCCGTGGGCTCCCCCGTGTGCCTGTGCTATTATGTTGGCTTAGATTACATTGCATGTCTACCCCCGCTATGTATGAGAGGCCTAGGATACAAGTGTCCTGATCCTATCAGGACACGACTCTATATCCTGTCTAAACACAATACTACTCAGAGTCCAACTGTAACTTACCTTATACAATAATATTCGACACAACTCTAACAGAAGGGGTATGTGAAATTCAGAATTCTTTATATCCACCTCGTTTAACCACGCACACACACGCCAACCCTTACAGCTGGGACCGGCAGGACCATACACCGGGAGTCTGGGACTAGCACAGAGCACAGTACCTTCTCCAGGCTCACTGTTTCTCCAACTCTCTTTGTTCCGTGGATCCCACCTCTTCAAGTGTCTCATCGTCTGAGACTCTCAGTCATCCTCACACAGTCCTCGTAAGTCTCTGTGCGCAACATTAGTCAGTGTTGGAGGCGTGAGAGCATTCCCTAATGCCCCGATCCGTAAAATAATCGTTAAAATACGGATTAGATAAAAAATGTTGCTAGATCAGACTCCGCAAACACGTTAAATCCGTTAATTTTTTTGCGGGTACGGTAAAAATTTGCCCTTAAGCTTCAGATTCACGGGATGGGAGGCCGACCCAAGCTCGCCCCTTATCCGCAACGAGATTTGGCGCGACCGAAATTTTCGCGCGACCGTTCCCCGCTCCCCCTCCTCGGCAACCATTACCCCGCCACCACGTGCTCCGGACCATCTTCCCCGCCATTCTTCACCGCCATGGAAGCCTCCCAGTCGGCGGATCTCGTCAACGTGGAGGTCACGCACGCGCAATCCCGTCCGGCGGATCTCGTCGCCGGTCATGTAGCCCCCATCGTCGCCCGAGGCACCGACGCGCCTGTCCGCAAGTGGCAAGGCAACGTTGTCGTGCAGGGCGGCATTCCGACTGGCCCCGCCGGAAAGGAACTCGTGCGGGGCTCCGCCCTGCTGCACGATCTGCTCGGCCTTCGGCGGGGAAGATGAGACGGGTTTCGGGCGTGAAGTGGAAAAAGGTTCCTACGAAAAAGCCCTCGCCCACTCCCTCCGCCCCGGCGAGACGTTCCCCGACGGTGCCTTCTACGGCGCTGCTTCAATCGCAGGCGAGGTGTTCGATGAAAGGGCCAGAAGGTATGCATCTTCCCTCCCTTATTCTTGCTTCGATTTTTCGCCATTGTGGTAGCTCGTGACGTGATGTCACTCAATGTAGCGGTGGTTCGAACAATGTCAAGGCCGAGTTCATAAACTTGTTGGACACCAACATCATCGACATCGATCAAGCCTGGATCGCTGGTTTTGATTACTATGAATTGGAGGGTGGCGTGGATGACCACGGTGGTGAAGATGAAGTGGAGGAGGTAGATGAGCGGACGTATCAGCAATCGCAAGCAAAATAAGCATGAGATCAAAGAACTACATGATCTTGGAAGATCAAATCTTGATCAAGGCTTGGAGTACGGTGTCTATGGATGCTTGCACGAGTGTGTCTCAAACCATCAAGACGTATTAGCAAAGAATCGAAGATCAGTACTTCCAATTCATGGCCAAGTATCCCAATAGGACAACATGGACCTTTCGGTCACTCCAAGGTCATTGGGATGTGATCAAGCCGACTTGTAGCCGTTGGACAACTTGCTTGGAACAAGTTCGCAATGCTCCTCCGAGTGAAACCGTGGAATTCGACTATAAGAGTTCATTTTCACGTCCCAAGTTGTGACATCCTCGGATTGGTGCTACAGTAACTCCTGTAGTCAAGCGACAGTAATCCCACGCTAGTGAAGCCACGTCATCATAAATTCTATTGTGGATCTCGTGTTAGTCGAAAAACCAGTCGAGTTCGAAATTTACGAATAAAGTCGAACGAGAAACGTTTCGTGGTGTTAAGTAAAAATGTCGGGAGAGTTGTTGAAATTCTCTAATATGTTATAAAAACGAATCGGACATTTTTAATTGTATTAAAAGTCCTATATGGTTAGAACAGAAAGATATAAATATATAAGAAAATAATAATGATAGAATGTCAGAAAGTAAAAGAAAGAAAAACAAATGATAAAAAAAAGGCAAACAACCGAACCCCCCCCCCCACTTGGCCCAACTGGGCCTAGTGGCCCAGCCGGCCAGGCCACCCATCAGTCCCGCTAGGAACCCTAGCACTCCCCCTGGCGAGACCCTCGCTCCCCACCCCCTCGCGAGACCCCTCCCTCCCTCGTCAGCCCCCCCCCTGGCCGCCGCCACCCACCTTTCCCATCGCTGGAGGCCCCACCCCCACCGATCCCTCCCCTGCCTGTCGGTTCCCTCCCCACCAAACCCCTCCACACCGAGCCCCCACCCAGCCCACGAGAGGAACCCTCCTCTCACCTCGCAACTCCCTCTCCTCCCCACCAGATCTTCCCCCCATGAGAGGAACCTCTCCTCTCGTTACACCGCTCCCTCCCCACCTCGGCCACCTCCTCGTCCACCCGAAGCCCCTCCCCCATCCCACCGAACCGGCGAGTCCCTCGGCCCTCCACCACGCCGGCCAGCACCTCTCCACCGCCGGCCTCCCTCGCCTCTCCCCTAGAGCCGACCACCACCCCTCCAGATCCGGCGGCCGGGGCCCTCCCCATCCCGTCGGCCGGCCCCTCTCGACCCCAACCCGAGCCCCCACACCTCGGTCGACAATCCCCCGGACCACCATCGGCCGGCCCCTTCACCAACTCCGGCAACCACCACCACCACGGCTCCGGGAGGCCCTCGCCGGCGCGTCACCACCATCACCACCGTCCTCACCGGCATCATCATCACCGCCTCCAGGAACGCCTCCACGCCGTCTCCTCCGCCCCTTCCCGCGAACTCCGGCTTCACCGGCCCCTCCCGTCAACGTCGGTGAGCCCCTCCTCGGGCTCCTCCCACCGTCGCGTTCCCCTCACCGCCCCGGTTCCGTTCCGGCAAACGAGGCTTCGATCCGTCGATGGTAGACTCCGGTAGGAAGGATTGAACATTTGGTTCTTCTATGTGGAGTTAGCAAAGAACCTCTCTGTTATATTTATTAACAGAGAGAGGGAGATGAGAGTTTTGAGAGAAAAAAAAAAACAAATGTTGTATTCCGTATGTATGTGTGTATGTATGTATTTGATACCCATATTTATGTATGTATTTGCGTATATAGGCATGTGGAGAAATACGACATTTGTATGGTTATGTATTTGTGATTAAAAATGTGTTTTTGGCCTAGGGTCACTTACCGGTGGGGCCAATGCACCCGCTGTCTATGACAGGGAGGCCCCACGCGATAGTTAATAAAAATAATAAAAATATATGTTTTTATAAATAAATAAATAGATATAATAATTAATTAATGAGTTAATGAATTAGTTAAATAGATATATTAGTTAAATTAATTAATTAGAATAATGAGAGAATGCCACGTGGGTCCCTCATTAAATTAATCTGATAAATCAATATTTAATCGATATTAAAACTTGTGCCTATGACGCTCGGGACCCACTGGTCAGTTGACCAGTTAATCCAAAGAAGTGAGTGGGAGCACTATAGAATTTCTGATAGGTATATGTGGTTGACATATTGTGGATCAGAAGTAATGTAGAATTTCTGTAAAGCATACAAGGTTGTTTGAAAGAAGTTTTCAAAGGAGTACCTGGATTATGCTACTTGAAGGTTGAGCATCAAAGATCTATGGAGATAGATCGAAAGCGCTTAATAGAAGTTTCAACAAGATACATGCCTTGACAAGTTTTTGAAAGAGTTCAAAATAGACCAGCAAAGAAGGAGTTCTTGGTTGCGTTGTGAGGTGTGAATTTGAGTAAGACTCAAAACCCGACCACGGCATAATAAAGAGAATAGATGAAGGTCGTCTTCTATGCCTTAGCCGTAGAATCTAAAGTATGCCATGCTGTGTACCGCACCTGAAGTGTGCCTTGACTCAAAGTATGTTGAGAGGTACAGAGAGTGATCCATGTTTGAATCACTAGCAGCGGTCAAAATTTATCCTTAGTAACAAATGGACTAAGGAATTTTTCTCGATTATGGAGGTGGTTAAAGAGTTCGTCGTAAAGGGTAACGTCGATGCAAGCTTTGACACTAATCTGAATAACTATGAGTAGTGAAACGGATTCATATAGTAGAGTGGATATTTGGAGCATTTCCGAATAGCACGTAGTAGCAGCATCTATAAGATGACATAAAGATTTGTAAAGAACGCACGGATCTGAAAGTTTCAGAACCGTTGACTAAAACCTCTCTCACAAGCAAGACATGATCAGACCCCATAACTATATGGGTGTTGGATTCGTTGGAATCACATGGTGATGTGAACTAGATTATTGACTCTAGTGCAAGTGGGAGACTGTTGGAAATATGCCCTAGAGGCAATAATAAATTAGTTATTATTATATTTCTTAGTTCATGATAATCGTTTATTATCCATGCTATAATTGTATTGATTGGAAACACAATACTTGTGTGGATACATAGACAAAACACTGTCCCTAGTAAGCCTCTAGTTGACTAGCTCGTTAATCAAAGATGGTCAAGGTTTCCTGGCCATAGGCAAGTGTTGTCACTTGATAACGGGATCACATCATTAGGAGAATCATGTGATGGACTAGACCCAAACTAATAGACGTAGCATGTTGATCGTGTCATTTTGTTGCTACTGTTTTCTGCGTGTCAAGTATTTATTCCTATGACCATGAGATCATATAACTCACTGACACCGGAGGAATGCTTTGTGTGTATCAAACGTCGCAACGTAACTGGGTGACTATAAAGATGCTCTACAGGTATCTCCGAAGGTGTTAGTTGAGTTAGTATGGATCAAGACTGGGATTTGTCACTCCGTGTGAACGGAGAGGTATCTCGGGGCCCACTCGGTAATACAACATCACACACAAGCCTTGCAAGCAATGTAACTTAGTGTAAGTTGCGGGATCTTGTATTACGGAACGAGTAAAGAGACTTGCCAGTAAACGAGATTGAAATAGGTATACGGATACTGACGATCGAATCTCGGGCAAGTAACATACCGAAGGACAAAGGGAATGACATACGGGATTATATGAATCCTTGGCACTGAGGTTCAAACGATAAGATCTTCGTAGAATATGTAGGATCCAATATGGGCATCCAGGTCCCGCTATTGGATATTGACCGAGGAGTCTCTCGGGTCATGTCTACATAGTTCTCGAACCCGCAGGGTCTGCACACTTAAGGTTCGACGTTGTTTTATGCGTATTTGAGTTATATGGTTGGTTACCGAATGTTGTTCGGAGTCCCGGATGAGATCACGGACGTCACGAGGGTTTCCGGAATGGTCCGGAAACGAAGATTGATATATAGGATGACCTCATTTGGTTACCGGAAGGTTTTCGTGCATTACCGGAAAAGTTTCGGGCTCATCGGTAGTGTACCGGGAGTGCCGGGAGGGGTGCCGGGGACCATCGGGAGGGGTGTCACGCCCCAAGGGGTCTCATGGGCTATGGGAAGAGATAAACCAGCCCCTAGTGGGCTGGAATAAGTTCCCACTAAGGCCCATAAGGTTTGAGAAGGAAAAAACACAAGGTGGAAAGAGTTTCCAAGTGGGAAGGTGGAATCCTACTCCAAGTAGGATTGGAGTAGGACTCCTCCACCTCCAATTTCGGCCAAACCTTTAGGTTTTGAGGCTGCCTCCTCCCCTCCCTCCCACCTATATATACGGAGATATTAGGGCTGATTTGAGACGACTTTTCCACGGCAGCCCGACCACATACCTCCATAGTTTTTCCTCTAGATCGCGTTTCTGCGGAGCTCGGGCGGAGCCCTGCTGAGACGAGATCATCACCAACCTCCGGAGCGCCGTCACGCTGCCGGAGAACTCTTCTACCTCTCCGTCTCTCTTGCTGGATCAAGAAGGCCGAGATCATCGTCGAGTTGTACGTGTGCTGAACGCGGAGGTGCCGTCCGTTCGGTACTAGATCGTGGGACTGATCGCGGGATTGTTCGCGGGGCGGATCGAGGGACGTGAGGACGTTCCACTACATCAACCGCGTTCACTAACGCTTCTGCTGTACGATCTACAAGGGTACGTAGATCACTCATCCCCTCTCGTAGATGGACATCACCATGATAGGTCTTCGTGCGCGTAGGAAAATTTTTGTTTCCCTTGCGACGTTCCCCAACAGTGGCATCATGAGCTAGGTTCATGCGTAGATGTCTTCTCGAGTAGAACACAAAAGGTTTTGTGGGCGGTGATGTGCGTTTTGCTGCCCTCCTTAGTCTTTTCTTGATTCCGCGGTATTGTTGGATTGAAGCGGCTTGGACCGACATTACTCGTACGCTTACGAGAGACTGGTTTCATCGTTACGAGTAACCCCCTTTGCTCAAAGATGACTGGCAAGTGACTGTTTCTCCAACTTTAGTTGAATCGGATTTGACCGAGGAGGTCCTTGGATGAGGTTAAATAGCAACTCATATATCTCCGTTGTGGTGTTTGCGTAAGTAAGATGCGATCCTACTAGATACCCTCGGTCACCACGTAAAACATGCAACAACAAAATTAGAGGACGTCTAACTTGTTTTTGCAGGGTATGATTGTGATGTGATATGGCCAACGATGTGATGTGATATATTGGATGTATGAGATGATCATGTTGTAATAGAAATATCGACTTGCACGTCGATGGTACGGCAACCGGCAGGAGCCATAGGGTTGTCTTTATACTAACGTTTGTGCTTGCAGATGCGTTTACTATTTTGCTAGGATGTAGCTTTAGTAGTAATAGCATAAGTAGCACGACAACCCCGATGGCAACACGTTGATGGATGATCATGGTGTGGCGCCGGTGACAAGAAGATCGTGCCGGTGCTTTGGTGATGGAGATCAAGAAGCACGTGATGATGGCCATATCATGTCACTTATGAATTGCATGTGATGTTAATCCTTTTATGCACCTTATTTTGCTTAGAACGACGGTAGCATTATGAGGTGATCTCTCACTAAAATTTCAAGACGAAGTTGTGTTCTCCCCGACTGTGCACCGTTGCGACAGTTCTTCGTTTCGAGACACCACGTGATGATCGGGTGTGATAGACTCAACGTTCACATACAACGGGTGCAAAACAGTTGCACACGCGGAACACTCGGGTTAAGCTTGACGAGCCTAGCATGTGCAGACATGGCCTCGGAACACATGAGACCGAAAGGTCGAGCATGAATCGTATAGTTGATATGATTAGCATAGGGATGCTTACCACTGAAACTATTCTCGACTCACGTGATGATCGGACTTGAGATAGCGGATTTGGATCATGTACCACTCAGATGACTAGAGAGATGTACTTTTTGAGTGGGAGTTCTTAAGTAATATGATTAATTGAACTAATTGTCATGAACATAGTCTAATGGTCTTTGCGAATTACGATGTAGCTTGCGCTATAGCTCTACTGTTTTTATATGTTCCTAGAGAAAATTTAGTTGAAAATTGATAGTAGCAACCTTTGCAGACTGAGTTTGTAAAACCGAGGATTGTCGTCGTTGTTACGCAGAAGGCTTATGTCCTTAATGCACCACTCGGTGTGCTGCACCTCGAGCGTCGTCTGTGGATGCTATGAACATCCGACATACACGTTACTGATGACTACACGATAGTTCAGTGCAAGATACTTGATGGCTTAGAAGCAAGGCGCCAAAAACGTTGTAAAACGTCATGGAACATAAGTGATGTTCCGAAGAGATGAAATTGTGATTTCATGCTTGTGCCCTTGTTAAGAGGTACGAGACCTCCAAACAAGATTCTTTGTCCACAAAGTAAAGGAGAAAAGCTCAATCGTTGAGCGTTTGCTCAGATTGTATGAGTACGACAATCGCTTGAATCAAGTGGGAGTTAATCTTCCAGATGAGATAGTGATGGTTCTCCAAAGTCACTGCCACCAAGCTATGAGAGCTTCGTGATGAACTATAACATATCAAGGATAGATACTATGATCTTTTGAGTGATTCGCAATGTTTGACACTGCGAAAGTAGAAATCAAGAAGGAGCATCAATAGTTGATGGTTAGTAAAACCACTAAGTTTCAAGAAAGGCAAGGGCTAGAAGGGATACTTCGTGAAACGGCAAAACAGTTGCTGCACTAATGAAGAGACCCAAGATTAAACCCAAACCCGAGACTAGGTGCTTCTGTAATAAGGGGAACAGTCACTGAGGCGGAGCAACTCTAGATACTTGGTAGATAAGAAGGCTGGCAAAAGTCGAGAGAAGTATATTTGATATACATAATGTTGATGTGTACTTTACTAGTACTCCTAGTAGCACGAGGGTATTGGATACTGGTTCGGTTGCTAAGTGATTAGTAACGCGAAATGAAAGCTACGGCATAAACGGAGACTAGCTAAAGGCGAGGTGACGATACGTGTTGGAAGTGTTTCCAAAGTTGATATGATCAAACGTCACACGCCCCCTTTACCATCGGGATTGGTGTTGAACCTAAATAATTGTTATTTGGTGCTTGCGTTAAGCATGAACATGATTGGATCGTGTTTATTGCAATACGATTATTCATTCAAAAGGAATAATGGTTACTCTATTTGCTTGAATAATCACCTTCAATGGTTTATTGAATCTCGATTGTAGTGTTACACATTGGTGCCAAAAGATACGAGTTAAATGATGATAGTACCACTTACTTGTGGCACTGCCGCTTGAGTCATGTTAGTATAAATTGCATGAAGAGGCTCCATGCTGATGGATCTTTACTCACCTGATTTCGAATCACTAGTGACATGCAAATCATACCACATGAGCAAGGCCTTGTTTTCATTGAGATGAAACAAGATAGTAACTTGTTGGAAGTGATACATTTTGATGTATGCAGTCCAGTGAGTGTTGAGGCACGCAGTGGATATCATTATGTTCTTACTTCACTGACGACTTGAGTAGATACAGGAGTATTTACTTAATGAATCACAAGTCTGAAATATTGAAAAGTTCAAATTCTGTTTCAGAGTGAAGTTCATCGTAACAAGAGGATGAACTGTCTACGATATGATCATAGAAATGAATATCTGAGTTACGAATTTTTGGTACACAGTTAAGACAATGTGGAAATTGTTTCACAGTTCATGCCACCTGGAACATCATGGTGTGATGATGTGTCTGAACGTCATAGCCACGCACTATTTAGTATGGTGCATGCTGGGATGTCTCTTATCGAATTACCACTATCGTTTATGGGTTATGCATTAGAGACAACCACATTCACTTTAAATGGGGCACCGCGTATTTCCGTTGAGATGACACAGTATAGACTGAGGTTTAGAGAAATCTAAACTGTCGTTTCTTGAAAGTTTGGGGCTTAGAAACTTATGTGAAAAAGTTTCAGTCTGATAAGCTCGAACCCAAAGCGGATAAATGCATCTTCACAGGATATCCAAAACAGTTGGGTACATCTCCTATCTCAGATCCGAAAGCAAAGTGTTTGTTTCTAGAAACGGATCCTTTCTCGAGAAAAGGTTTCTCTCGAAAGAATTGAGTGGGAGGGTAGTAGAACTTGATGAGGTTATTGAACCATCACTTCAACCAGTGTGTAGCAGGGCGTAGGAAGTTGTTCCTGTGGCGCCTACACCAATTGAAGTGGAAGCTGATGATGGTGATCATTAAGCTTCGAATCAAGTTACTACAAACCTCGTAGGTCGACAAGGTCGCGTACTGCTGCAGAGTAGTACGGTAACCCTGTCTTGGAGGTCATGTTGTTGAGCAACAGTGAACCTACGAGTTATGGAGAAAGCGATGGTGGGCCCAGATTCCGACAAATGGCTGGAAGCCATAAAATCCGAGAGAGGATCCATGTGTGAAAACAAAGTGTAGACTTTGGTAGAACTACTTGATGGTCATGGGACTATTGGGTAAAATGGATCTTTAAAAGAAGACACACGATGATGGTGATAAGTCACTATTAAGAAAAGCTCGACTTGTCGCAAAGATGTTTTCGACAAGATCAAACAGTTGACTATGATGAGTCTTTCTCACTCGTAGCGATGCTAAAGGTCTGTTAGAATTATGTTAGTAGTTGCTGCATTATTTATGAAATATTGCACGTAGGATGTCAAAACATTGTTTCCTCGACGGTTTCCTTGAGCAAACATTGTATGTGATACAACCAGAAGGTTTTGTCGATCCTAAAGATACTAGCAAGTATGCAAGCTCCAGTGATCCTTCAATGGACTGGTGCAAGCATCTCGGAGTTGGAATAAGCACTTTGATGAGATGATCAAAGATTTTGGGTGTGTACAAGGTTTATGAGAAACTTGTATTTCCAAAGAAGTGAGTGGGAGCACTATAGAATTTCTGATAGGTATATGTGGTTGACATATTGTGGATCAGAAGTAATGTAGAATTTCTGTAAAGCATACAAGGTTGTTTGAAAGAAGTTTTCAAAGGAGTACCTGGATTATGCTACTTGAAGGTTGAGCATCAAAGATCTATGGAGATAGATCGAAAGCGCTTAATAGAAGTTTCAACAAGATACATGCCTTGACAAGTTTTTGAAAGAGTTCAAAATAGACCAGCAAAGAAGGAGTTCTTGGTTGCGTTGTGAGGTGTGAATTTGAGTAAGACTCAAAACCCGACCACGGCAGAATAAAGAGAATAGATGAAGGTCGTCTTCTATGCCTTAGCCGTAGAATCTAAAGTATGCCATGCTGTGTACCGCACCTGAAGTGTGCCTTGACTCAAAGTATGTTGAGAGGTACAGAGAGTGATCCATGTTTGAATCACTAGCAGCGGTCAAAATTTATCCTTAGTAACAAATGGACTAAGGAATTTTTCTCGATTATGGAGGTGGTTAAAGAGTTCGTCGTAAAGGGTAACGTCGATGCAAGCTTTGACACTAATCTGAATAACTATGAGTAGTGAAACGGATTCATATAGTAGAGTGGATATTTGGAGCATTTCCGAATAGCACGTAGTAGCAGCATCTATAAGATGACATAAAGATTTGTAAAGAACGCACGGATCTGAAAGTTTCAGAACCGTTGACTAAAACCTCTCTCACAAGCAAGACATGATCAGACCCCATAACTATATGGGTGTTGGATTCGTTGGAATCACATGGTGATGTGAACTAGATTATTGACTCTAGTGCAAGTGGGAGACTGTTGGAAATATGCCCTAGAGGCAATAATAAATTAGTTATTATTATATTTCTTAGTTCATGATAATCGTTTATTATCCATGCTATAATTGTATTGATTGGAAACACAATACTTGTGTGGATACATAGACAAAACACTGTCCCTAGTAAGCCTCTAGTTGACTAGCTCGTTAATCAAAGATGGTCAAGGTTTCCTGGCCATAGGCAAGTGTTGTCACTTGATAACGGGATCACATCATTAGGAGAATCATGTGATGGACTAGACCCAAACTAATAGACGTAGCATGTTGATCGTGTCATTTTGTTGCTACTGTTTTCTGCGTGTCAAGTATTTATTCCTATGACCATGAGATCATATAACTCACTGACACCGGAGGAATGCTTTGTGTGTATCAAACGTCGCAACGTAACTGGGTGACTATAAAGATGCTCTACAGGTATCTCCGAAGGTGTTAGTTGAGTTAGTATGGATCAAGACTGGGATTTGTCACTCCGTGTGAACGGAGAGGTATCTCGGGGCCCACTCGGTAATACAACATCACACACAAGCCTTGCAAGCAATGTAACTTAGTGTAAGTTGCGGGATCTTGTATTACGGAACGAGTAAAGAGACTTGCCAGTAAACGAGATTGAAATAGGTATACGGATACTGACGATCGAATCTCGGGCAAGTAACATACCGAAGGACAAAGGGAATGACATACGGGATTATATGAATCCTTGGCACTGAGGTTCAAACGATAAGATCTTCGTAGAATATGTAGGATCCAATATGGGCATCCAGGTCCCGCTATTGGATATTGACCGAGGAGTCTCTCGGGTCATGTCTACATAGTTCTCGAACCCGCAGGGTCTGCACACTTAAGGTTCGACGTTGTTTTATGCGTATTTGAGTTATATGGTTGGTTACCGAATGTTGTTCGGAGTCCCGGATGAGATCACGGACGTCACGAGGGTTTCCGGAATGGTCCGGAAACGAAGATTGATATATAGGATGACCTCATTTGGTTACCGGAAGGTTTTCGTGCATTACCGGAAAAGTTTCGGGCTCATCGGTAGTGTACCGGGAGTGCCGGGAGGGGTGCCGGGGACCATCGGGAGGGGTGTCACGCCCCAAGGGGTCTCATGGGCTATGGGAAGAGATAAACCAGCCCCTAGTGGGCTGGAATAAGTTCCCACTAAGGCCCATAAGGTTTGAGAAGGAAAAAACACAAGGTGGAAAGAGTTTCCAAGTGGGAAGGTGGAATCCTACTCCAAGTAGGATTGGAGTAGGACTCCTCCACCTCCAATTTCGGCCAAACCTTTAGGTTTTGAGGCTGCCTCCTCCCCTCCCTCCCACCTATATATACGGAGATATTAGGGCTGATTTGAGACGACTTTTCCACGGCAGCCCGACCACATACCTCCATAGTTTTTCCTCTAGATCGCGTTTCTGCGGAGCTCGGGCGGAGCCCTGCTGAGACGAGATCATCACCAACCTCCGGAGCGCCGTCACGCTGCCGGAGAACTCTTCTACCTCTCCGTCTCTCTTGCTGGATCAAGAAGGCCGAGATCATCGTCGAGTTGTACGTGTGCTGAACGCGGAGGTGCCGTCCGTTCGGTACTAGATCGTGGGACTGATCGCGGGATTGTTCGCGGGGCGGATCGAGGGACGTGAGGACGTTCCACTACATCAACCGCGTTCACTAACGCTTCTGCTGTACGATCTACAAGGGTACGTAGATCACTCATCCCCTCTCGTAGATGGACATCACCATGATAGGTCTTCGTGCGCGTAGGAAAATTTTTGTTTCCCTTGCGACGTTCCCCAACACATTCACCCCCTTCGTTGTACGACGCTATAGGGATACTATCGGGTACCGAGGGTGACACCTCGCTAAGTACTCCTGATGATATCTCTGTAGTATAGCTAGTCGGTCGTGGTTATCGAGGGTGATTCCTCTTTCACCATTCCCGATGACGCCCCTGTCGTGCAACCCCTCAAGTGTGGGACCCCCGAGGGTGATTCCTCTAAGCCCACCTTGACGGGTACATCGTTCGGAATCCAACGAGGGTGATACCTCGGATTCCCCGCGATGTTACAACCACACAGTTACTCGACCATGTTACTGGGATCATTGGTGATTAGTTGTAAGACGGGTGAATTCCCGTGAGGCTGTGTTGCTGGCCTAATTAAAATGTTAATGGATTTGGGTATTTGATCTGGGTTGGTCGAAGACCTTTTCGCACTAACCGGCTACGCGGGAAGAATTATGGGTACTCGGCGTCGCGGTATCAGCCGAAGCTTTTCAGATGCCAGCAATGTAGCGGCGCGCGCCCGAGTGGTCCCGAGATGCATCGCGCTTGTGATTAAGGGGTGCTAGGACTGACGTCGGCCGCCCACGCCACGTGCAGGAGCGTGAAGGGGAACTGGGCCCACGAACCCTTTGTGCTTAGGATTTAGACCGGCGGGCTGGCCTCTCCGATTAGTCTTAGGTGGGGCTGCGACGTGTCGATATTCCGAGGCCGGGCAGGACCCAGAAAAGTATGTCCGGCCAGAGTGTTATCGAGCGTGACGGGACATGTGGTGCACCCCTGCAGGGATGAAAATTAACTATTCGGATAGCCGTGTCCACGGTTACAGGACGACTTGGAGTTGTGCCCCGATCTTTTACAACTACAATTGTTACTTAACTGGAATTAGTTTGCCTCGGGATTGCTTCCTCGCAGGGAGTCGAGGGAGGATCTTTAGGCGTGACCTCACTTTAATATTGCTGCAACAATATGACTATTAATGTTTTACCCCTGTTCTACTCTCGTCTATTGCTGCAAGACCCTGAAGATGCTAGTCTTCGATAGGACTAGGCCTTCTCTCTCTATTCTCGCATTGCTGCAGTCAGTCCACATATACACCCCCCCTTCTTTGATACTGATGCATAATTAGATTAGTTCTGATGTAAGACTTGCGAGTACTTTGGATGAGTACTCACCGCTGCTTTGCTCCCCCCTTGTCCCCTTGATCCGTTTGCTGCGACCAGATGATGGAGCCCAGGAGATGGAGGTCCCCGCCGCCGCCGACTGCTACCCCGACGGTGCCTACTACTACGTGGAGGCCGCTGATGATCAGGAGTAGTTAGGAGGTTCCCAGGCAGGAGGCCTCGCCTCGTTCGATCGTTGTATCTGTTGTGCTAGCCTTCTCTAAGGCACCCCATGTTTTATGTCTGTACTCAGATATTTGTTGCTTCCGCTGACTCGTGTGTTTATCGAGCTTTCGTATTCTAGCCCTCGAGGCCCCTGGCTTGTAATATGAAGCTGATGTTATTTTATTTGTGTCTAGAGTTGTGTTGTGATATCTTCCCGTGAGTCCTTGGGTTTGGTCGTACGCATTTGCGTGTATGGCTAGCGTACGATTAAATCGAGGGCGTCACACAAGTTGTGCACATCATTTGCATCATGTGAAATGATTCCATCATTTGACTTTGTTTTAATTGTGTAGGAAAAAATTCTGCAACACCGGTACAAAGCACATGGAAGCTTTCAAAGGCCAAACATTTAAACTAGAGCATTGTTGGGAAATGCTCAAAGACGGCGACAAGTGGAAGTTGATTGACAGAGAATCCCCACATAAGAGAGGTTCACTTACGAACATGGATGAATATGAAGATGATGATGGCCCAAGCAACTTGAACAAGCCCGATGGTGACAAGAAGACAAAGAAGAAGATCAAAAGGAAACACGAAGCATCGACTTTGCGGGACAAGACAGATGCCATGGTGCAATCAAATTGTTGGGGAACGTTGCATGAGAAACAAAAAAATTCCTACACATACGAAGACCTATCATGGTGATGTTCATCTACGAGAGGGAGATCGGATCCACGTATCCTTGTAGATCGCTAAGCAGAATCGTTAATAAACGCGGTTGATGTAGTGGTATGTCTTCACGATCCGTCCCACGAACCGTCCCGCGAACCGTCTCGCGATCTGTCCCGATCAAGTGCCGAACGGACGGCACCTCCGCGTTCCGCACACGTACAGCTCGATGACGATCTCCGCCTTGTTGATCCAGCAAGAGGGGCGGGGAAGTCGATGAGTTCTCCGGCAGCGTGACGGCGCGCCGGTGATGGTGATGATCTATTCCTACAGGGCTTCGCCCGAGCTCCGCAGAAAACCGATCTAGAGGAAGAACTACGGACTAGAGGAGAGGGCAGCACGTGGCAAAGTTGTGTCTCAAAAGCCCTAAACCTCTAATATATATATATATATATATATATATATATATATATATATATATATATATATATATATATATATAAACTCTATTCATCACACAGGGTGCAGAATAAATTATTCCTCACTCGAGTTAATTTAAGACCATTTCATAAATAAATGAAATTAGAAATGCAAATAGATACAATTATATTGATTAACTACGGAAAATTTGCCATAATAAAACAAAAATATAGATCATAAGACTAGAAAAATCGCATTTTATGTATAATTTACACTATGTTTTTTTGTTTGTAATTTTACGTGACATAAAATATTTTTTACGGTGACTATGTATTTTTTTACGGTCTCTTTTTACGTATGAAATAAGATTAAAATTTAAGAAACGTAAAATTACGGTGTATTGATGTGAAAATAGAGGGGGTGAAGAATAACTATTCCTCACCCAAGATGACGAATAGTGCGACCCTATTCATCACCGTAAAAAAATACATCACCCAGGGTGAAGAATAGAAACTCTATTCATCACCCAGGGTGCAGATTAAATTATTCTTCACCCGAGGTAATTTTACGACCATTTTATAAATAAATTAACTTTGAAATGCAAATACATACGTTTATATTGATTCACTATGAAAAATTTGACATAAGAAAACAAAAATATAGGTCATAAGACCAGAAAAATCACATTTTTTTTATAATTTACACTATGTTTTTATGTTTGTAATTTTACATGACATCAAATATTTTTTACGGTGAGTATGTATTTTTTTACAGTCTCTTTTTACGTATGAGATAAGATTAAAATTTTAGAAATGTAAAATTACGGTTTATTGATGTGAAAATAGAGGGGGGATGAAGAATAACTATTCCTCATCCAGGGTGACGAATAACGCGACCCAGGGTGCAGAATAGTTTATTCTTCACCCGAGATAATCTTACGATCAATTTACAAATAAATTAAATTTTAAATACAAATATTTACATTTATATTGAATCACTATGTAAAAATTGACAAAATAAAAACAAAAATATAGGTGATAATACAGGAAAAAAAATGTTTTTTTTTGTATTTTTTGCACTATTTTTGTAAGTTCGTAATTTTACGTGATATAAAATATTTTTATATTGGTTATATTTTTTTTACAGTCTCGTTTCATGTATAAAATAAAACAGAATTTACGAAACGTAGCATTGCCCCTCCTGTCGTACAGTGAAAATAATGGAAAATAATAAATGGTCGCGTGACCAGCTATCTTGTAGCCAGCTCCCGGCACGACGCGTGCCGTGGCGCGCGTGTACGTGTGCCTCGCTGCAGTAAACAAAAAGAAAGCAACGTCCCATCACCGCGTCGGTCGGCCGATTGAGACCGAGAGAGAGAGAGCACACACCAACATCCGCCTTCACGGCCGATCACGGGGCAGCGACGGGGCCGGACACGGCCGATCCGCTGCACTCCACCACCTTCGCCTCCCACTACGTCCGCGACCAGCTCCCCCGGTCAGTCCCCTCCCTCACCTCCACACACCACGCCTACTCCTACCGGTAACCGGCCACCCACTACGGACGACACTGCCCCACCACCACCACCACTCCACTACAAGGCACCAGCGCAAGCCCGACGCAGAAAACCTAGGCTCGAGCCCGGCCCGGTCCGGTCGTCAGGCCTAGATCTCAGGCCCAGGTCCGGCCCATCACTGCTAATTTCTGTCGGGCTTCGGGCCTCGGGTCGGGCCCCTTCCTTAAAACGCAAAAACAGCAAGCCCATGCCCTACCCGAAATACTCTTCGGGCTCAAAATTTAGGCCCGGGCATGGGCAAGGTCGGGCCGGGCCGACCGGGCCGGGCTGCCCATTGCTAGATATACGCCTCCCATCCCTAGTGCCTCTTCGCCGACGTACTTGTCGGTGTTGGTCTTCGGTTGAACTGTTTGGGTCTAATATTTTTCGCCTTCGTTCGCGTGGTTACTCGTTTAATCTTTCCGGTCTACGACTCTCTTCATCGGTGGTAGTTACTGATCTCGTGCGTTGTTCCTTAAAGTCTTTAGTATGATGGTTTTTTAACTGTCTACTATAATAAGGTTTTGTCTGACTTTAATAAAAAAAGACGATGACGAGATGCAATGGCAGACCTAAATATGACAGGTCCCATGCCTTTTCACACCATCTTCCAGTATTATAGCTAGAGTGCTACACTATAGCTATAGTCAACGAAGAAAATGATCTACACGCCAAGGCAGCCGCCCGGGCTGACTGGGCCTAAGAGCATATATATATACCGGTTGAGGTTTGTTTTCTTCCGAGTCATGGTAAAAAATTACGGACCAGATACGTGATGCACGGTCTGTTTTGACTAGCAAAACGGACCGAATCCGTACACTTATCGAAATTATCGGGCAACTCTATTACAGGGTCTGCTAGAGATGTTCTAGATCCGCGTGTGACTGGATGGGCATTCGACTCGATGCAGTACCTGTAGCTGTCGCTGTTAACCTGGTTGTAATTTTTATAACATATGTTCTTTGTACTGCCATTACTAATTACAAATAGATTGAAAAGCTCTCATAAAAAAAGTGATCCCATAACTTTTAATTATTGTAATACATGTATCATTTGCAAAATGTTTTGTAAAACTTTTATAAGTTTATACCGAGTATTTTTCAGAAACAAATATTTAAGTGTAGTACATTTGTATTTTTTTATTAGTTTTAACTATGTATGCAGCACTTAATTGTATATATACTACTGTATTTGTTAATGAAAAATTACTGCACTGATGCGTGGGTATCATGAGCGCATGGCCGAGGTTACACTGGATCTCAGTCGACCGAGCAGATTAAATACGTCTTGTCTCCAACGGGGACATGTTGTTGGCACCGGCACGCGTCGACCTCCCCACCGGCTACCCTCCCCTGGCCTAGCCAGCTCACCGCGGGCAACCGCCTCGCGGCGCGACGCGTGCCACGGCGCGCGCGTACGTGGCGCCTCGCCGCGCTAAACAAAATGGCCGCGCCGGTCGGCGGATCGAGACCGAGAGAGAGAGCACACCAACCTCCGCCTCCATTCACTCGCGGAGCACAGATTCCCGGCCGACTCGCCGTCGCTGTCCCGGTGGTGCCCGCGACAGTGATCGGAGGACGATGGTGGTGACCGTGGCAGCGACGGGGCCGGACACGGCCGAGACGCTGCACTCCACCACCTTCGCCTCCCGCTACGTCCGCGACCAGCTCCCCCGGTCAGTCACCCTCCTCTCCTCCACACACCACGCCTACTCCTACCGGTAACCGGCCACCCACTACCCCACCACCACCACCACCACCACTCCACTACAAGGCACCAGCGCACACACCGTCGGTGTGACACCCCACCCCATCCCTTCTCCCTCCCATCCATCCCCGGATTCCCTAGCGCGGAGCAGTAGCAGCAGCAGCTGAGCGCCGGCGGCCATGGTGATCTCGCACGCGAGCTCCAGCGCGGGGGAGTCCGTCTACTCCACCTTCTCCTCGCGCTACGTGCGCGAGGAGCTCCCGCGGTGAGGACGTACGAGAGAGAGACCAACCGGACGTCGGCCTGGGTTCTCGCCGGAGATCTGACTGAGGGACGGGTGTTGGTGCAGGTACCGGATGCCGGAGAACTCGATCCCCAAGGAGGCGGCGTACCAGATCATCAGCGACGAGCTGATGCTGGACGGCAACCCGCGGCTGAACCTGGCGTCCTTCGTCACCACCTGGATGGAGCCCGAGTGCGGCAAGCTCATCATGGACTCCGTCAACAAGAACTACGTCGACATGGACGAGTACCCCGTCACCACCGAGCTCCAGGTCCGGGAAAACCCCTGATCCGACACTCCCCTTCCTATTTATTTAATTCCTCCTTGCTATTTCGGGGCAACAGACAATCTCCAACACTTTCAATACTGCCGCCATGTTCGTTCACAACCACTACCAGCAAAATCTCCTAAGAATGGCAGGGTCCGAGATCCCAGCACTCGTGCGGTTTTGGTTGGTAAAACGCTCTGCTTTGCTCTGCTCCCTTCTATCCCTGCTCTGCTTTGCGACCCACTGGCCGCCTGTCATCAGCCTTCTTGAAACCACAATTTGCTGGCTGATTGTGCGTGTAGAGCATCAGTGACCGCCGAATCGTGTTTACTTCAGCAAATGGGAATGTGATGTTTTGTTCCGTATGGTGGTTGAGCCCCGGACTAGTTGTGACACGGACGGTTCTGCTCTGCTACGGCCCGCGTCACATGGCATTCTGTGGTTTTCTTTCACCTGGTTTCCGGTCACAGTTGACGGTCTAGCTGAATCTGGAAACAAGTATACTAAGACTCTTTCTGTTTCAGTTATCACCTGGAAACAAGTACGCTATTTCGATACTGTTTGCCAGTAACAACGATTGCAAATGCTGTCTCTGTCCCTTAATTTGAACTGCAAAGAAACGTCTTATATCAAGGGACGGAGGGAGTGGCTCGTAAAAATGGTTTCCGGTGGGCGCCATGCCTGTTAATTGCAAGCAGAACATGTGAAACGTCACAAACCGTTGGAGGGGGGCCTCTTGATCCGCTTATACGTGGATGCCTCTTTGCATTGTCATGCACCTACATGGGAATTCATAGACGAGCTGTGTACTTTAAGCACTTTGCTTATTACCTGTCTGTAATTTCGCAGAACCGTTGCGTAAACATGATAGCTCACTTGTTCAATGCACCGATCGGCGAGGACGAGACAGCTATCGGAGTCTCGACGGTGGGGTCTTCGGAAGCAATCATGCTTGCAGGCCTGGCGTTCAAGAGGAAGTGGGCGAACAAAATGAAGGAGCAGGGGAAGCCATGCGACAAACCTAACATTGTTACTGGTGCAAATGTTCAGGTATTTTGTTGTGGAGTGAAATCTTTTGAACTTTATTATCACTGTATGTATGTGCCAGAAAATTTGCCGCTCGTAACCCGACCTCTCGTACTCGTAGGTTTGCTGGGAGAAATTTGCTAGGTATTTTGAAGTGGAATTGAAGGAGGTCAAGTTGACTGAAGGGTACTATGTCATGGATCCTAAGAAGGCTGTTGAAATGGTGGATGAGAACACTATATGTGTCGCCGCCATCCTGGGATCTACTCTCACTGGAGAGTACGAAGATGTCAAACTGTTGAATGACCTTCTTGTGGAGAAGAACAAGGAAACAGGGTATGTATTTTATAGGCTGTCAATTTCATATCCCAATTCGATAAATTTCATTGAAATTGTGCAGGTAGTATGCAGCACAGTACACAAATGCTATCCTAGTTGACCAAATTGTTTAGGTAGCAATGCAACACAGTTAAGACATGTCTTCTTATCATCATACACGTAACGCAGGTGGAACGTGCCGATCCATGTTGATGCTGCCAGCGGAGGATTTATCGCTCCGTTTCTTCAGCCTGAGCTTGAATGGGACTTCAGGCTACCATTGGTGAAGAGCATCAACGTTAGTGGGCACAAGTATGGCCTTGTGTACCCTGGTGTTGGATGGGTCATCTGGCGGAGCAAGGACGATTTGCCCGAAGAACTCATTTTCCACATAAACTATCTAGGAGCAGATCAGCCCACATTCACGCTCAACTTCTCCAAGGGTCAGTATATTGTTCTCTGCTTCAGCATGATTTCTCTGTGATGTTGCAACAACTTAGGCGCCTACCGTGTGGATTCTGTGCAGGTGCTAGCCAGATCATCGCGCAATACTATCAGCTCATCCGCCTCGGCTTCGAGGTATGCGTGTCAGCCAGCTGACCTTCAGCATGATTCCCTATCTCATTTGCAAGATGCAGAGAGTTTGGTTGGTGTTTGACTGACGTCTTCCTTCACCCACTTCACAGGGGTACAAGCACATCATGGAGAACTGCAAGCTGAACGCGGCGGTGCTGAAGGAGGGCATCGACGCGACGGGGCGGTTCGACGTGCTGTCCAAGGCGGACGGCGTGCCGCTGGTGGCCATCCGGCTCAAGGACAGCACCAACTTCAGCGTGTTCGACATCTCGGAGAACCTGAGGCGGTTCGGGTGGATCGTGCCGGCGTACACCATGCCCGCCGACGCGGAGCATGTGGCCGTGCTCCGCATAGTCATCCGGGAGGACTTCAACCGGAGCCTCGCGCAGCGGCTCCTCGCCGACATCAACAAGATCATCGGCGAGCTGGACGCGCACGCCGTCCACGCCATCAAGCTCTCCACCGCCGCCGCTGGTGGGGACGGCGCGAGTAAGAGCGCGGTCGACGCCGCCACCGAGGCCTTCAAGGACCTGGCGGGGAAGAAGAAGGCCGGAGTATGCTGAAGGCTTGTTTGCTGAGACGCTTGCTCTGTCCTTCATCACGTATTTACGTCTATGTTGTATCTTGTAGTACCATAATTATTTTGTACGTACGTACGCGGATTGCTTGCATTCTCTCTTTCGGCTCTGCTGGGCATGTGGTTATGTATCTGTTTCTTTTTAATAAAAGGGGTTTGCCCCGGCTCCATTTTTCTCGCGGAGCTCAAAGCTTTTGGGAGGACACTTGGCTAAGAAATACGCTGTTCTGTATAATAACGTAAGAAAGATTATGTTATTACAGTATTATGTTCAATTGAACTCGATAATCTTCGTACCTTGCTGGAACGACAGGGACGTATCGACGGCAAGCCTCTAACTTGCAGCTCTGCATATAAGGCGGTTTGGGCCAACAAGTCTATGGACGCGGTTTGTGCATATAAGGCGGTTTGGGCTAACAAGTCTATGGACGCGGTTTGGGCCAACAAGTCTATGGACCCCTCTAACTTGCAGCTCTGCATATAAGGCGGTTTGGGCCAACAAGTCTATGGACCCCTTCGCGTCAGTAATCTGGAGAAACTATGCATCCAGTAAATGCAGAAGTTTCTTATGGCTTACATGCAAAAATCGACTCTTCATCAACGAAAGACGCTTCAAAAGGGGGCTAACGGACTCTTCCTCTTGTCCTTTCTGCTCGACTTCGGAATCTGCAGAACACCTATTTCTTCTTTGCAACCATCTGGGTCCACTGTGGCAGAGAGCCGGAATCTGCAGAACACCTATTTCTTCTTTGCAACCATTTGGGTCCACTGTGGCAGGAGCTCTCTGCTATCTCTGCCTCCCCTCCATCGGACTTTACGCAGCTATGGGGATCGCAACCTGCTAACAAGTCTCGTTTCATAATAATCATTTGCGATTCTTTGGAATATTTGAAAAAGAAGAAACACCATGGTTTTCACGGGGGGAGCTACAACCTATCCACCTGGTTGCCAGAATGGATGCAGACGACGTAATGCTATGGTCGAACAGATGCTTCAAGGAACAGCCAACGCTTCTTCTGCGGGATTGGTGTACAATGTTGTTTCACCTCTCTGAGAGATTGTAACTTTTCGCTTTTTGCTATTTTTTACTTTTCTTCTTCCCTCCTTCCTGGCATTCTCCTTGCCACCCCGATCCCTCTTCCCGTTCTTTTGTAACTATCCGTTTGTTTTCAATATTATTTGGTTCAGGTCGGCGTAAGCCCGCTGTAGCACCGTAAAAAAAAATTATGTTTAATTTTTGGGCGTAGGTAGATTCCATTCACAGAAAATTAGCTACAGATGGTAGATTTTTGCTGAAATCGATGTATATGGATCTAATTAATTTACTGGACTCCTTCGAGATCTTTGTATATTTAGAAGATTAAGATGCCATTAAGAATGAAAATTTTCATCTGGTTCATAGATGAATAGATAATTCTGAATGTTGTTTCTGTGATCAAAATGAAACTATTAAAATTATTATGATGTACAGTGCACATAGCATTCAATATTATTAACAATGTGTATTAATACGCTATCTGAAATGTGGTTCAACGAAGTAGACGAAATTATAATGAATCATATCCGATCCAAATAAAAACGCTATTTTGGACTATATGAAATGATTTTTAATGAAAAAAGTATCAATATTTTTTTTGCCCGTTATGTATAAAGCTATAATTTAGATCCGTACGTGGTCATTATTCAATCATGCAAAGTTCAAGAAGCTTATGTTTATTGAATGCAGTCGATAGAAATGGTTGCACAGACTATCTTCAGTTTCTTTATATGACGAACTAGTAATAGACTAAATATATAGGCATAGTAGTTTTGTTGATCTCGCTGGGTGTGAGAGTTTCAATCTGTTTTGGAACACATTTAATTTCAGTTTTTGTTACAAAATCGGGACCTAAGACATTGTTATCCTTTTGTTTAATAATTACTAAGTTAAATAAAAAGTAATTTTTGACTGCCGCTAAAATAATTAAACAAGTTTGATTAGAAATAATAAAAATAAGATATCTGACTCTTTGCGGAATTGTTGTAAAAATTACTTTAAAATCATTTCTTTTAGAAGACTCTTGAGCGACCTCAGCCTGGCCAAGCCCGGAGGCTTGGGCTCGTCGCGTCGCCCATCCTTGACTCCGGGATATCAATCACCAGCACCGCTGCCGTGGCAAGGGCGGAGCGGCCTCCGTCCGAGGTCACGGTCACCGCGCCGAGCGTGGCCTGGTCTGAAACCCCGAGCATCAGCACACTCGCCGGCTCCGGCGGTGCGGGAGAGAGACCCGTCGACGTAAGCGCGGCGTGGAACCCGTGGCAGGAACCTCGCCTGCTCCCCGTCCTGGGTGCGACGGAAGAGATTGGTGTTGCTGTTACGCGCTCAAAGCGTTAGGTTTTGCCATATGCAACTACAATTACGGTGCATGAATGCTCGTCATTCATCATCATTACTAATCCAGCCATGAGAGTAGATTCAGTAAAACCAATCCTAGACTTGCAAAATTTAAATAATTCTAACTTTGAAGAACAAGCTAGAACTTCAAGTAACTTGGAAAGGGGGAAGTAAAGATAAATTTACAAGACGTGCACTCGGAAAGATGAATCTTGTGCCAAGATGAAGATAAACGGCTTCAACTGCGATTTATTTCGCAGCAAGCAGGCGATGCAAAGACATTGAAAAGAATTCCAATTATTTACTCTACCTTGAAAAAAATGAACCATTGTTTACATTTGTGATCGGTCTGAACATTTCTATTTTTAAAAGCTACATCTTCTAACTAGCCATGTGCTAAAAAGATAACCAGAGAACTAGACTAACTACATCAGCTTTGCCCCAGCTAAGATTCATGTCAGGTTAAATGACAGTTAATAATTCCTAATTTGTCGAAGGCGCATTCTGCTCATTGCTCTTCCCCTGCCCTGCGCCTTCCTTCTGTTTGCTGCTGTCATCTTTCTTTTCATTGACGGAATGTAATGCGGTACATAATCGCCTTGGGGATCTCGTCCGCCGATCGAATCCTCTTATGCAAACATATCCTGCAAGAGATCACCGTATGTTATCTATGACATCGCAAATCACATGAGGAGGCATCGCATATCGCATCGCAACTTTGTGGCCAGCAGGCTATTCATGAACGATTTTTCAATGCTAGTTTATCTGCAAGATTTTACTGCCTCACATCTCAGCACTACTTGTGATTCTGCAGAGCAACTTCCAAGCCCAAAACTGTCAGCAGGGCGCTCATTTCACTTGGACTAGTCGAACATAAGTATCCTTCTTTTTTTCTCACACTGGTGCATGTTAGGAATTTTCTGAGAGCAGAGTATCTATCGTTTTTAATATCCGAAGATCCTTAGCCTATCAGTGACAAATAAAGTAACAAACAAGAGAAGAGAGTGGCAAGCACTCGTTACCTTTCTTGAAGCAGTCTTCAATGTCTTGTCTTGTTTGACCTGAGATTGATTAGTACGCCAAGTTAATATCACTCAACAGTAACAAATTTCACACGTTTACAGTTCACAATGATAAGCTACCTTTTGCAATAGAGTGTATTGATGAGCCGAAATATACAACGCATTTCTCCGCAGTCTCTAGATCAATAAAGCCTGTAGGGAAGGCTATTGGTATACGGCTAGACGAGTCATCTGCAAAGACCTATAAAGGGGTTCAGTTGACGAGTAAGTCTCTAGCCATTTTGGTCTAGAATGAATTGTCAGGAATTATCAACAGAGCATAAACCAAGCAGAGTATGTGTACCTCATGGTACTGAAAGTAGGTACCATTCAATGGAAAGTTTCCTCTCGATGCTGTTCGACAGGGTATCTGCTCGTTCATGTACCAATAAAAAATAAGGATAATTTTTTACTCATATTGTAATATCTGCTGGAAGGTTCATATCATAGGTCTGATTCGGGTCAGATCTAAGCCCTATAGATGCACACAATTATTGTAACGAAATTCTTAATGGTACAAATATAGCAGTGGGAAAAATATTGTTCTTGGATAATGAGGATTGTGGATAGGTTCATACAAATGACAAAAGAAAACCTGACAATAATTTATTAGAGGTTGCAGTGAATTTGAAATTGTGCTAAATTTGGATGGCCACAGGCTGGGAAGACGGTAGTTAGGGCAATGCTAGCCGGCGGCTCGCACCGGTGGAGGCGACGGTTCAGATAGGCCCCATCCGACAGTGTTGGAGGCTGTCAGAAGTGACCGTGCAGTGTAGTTGGCCAGGAATTAGCTGTGCCCAATATATGCATCTCCAAGAAAACTTGATGGTCCATAAAACACAATAAAGTAACAGAGCCAACACGAATGGAATTTTCTTTTTAGAAAAACATAGCACACTTTTGTTCCACCTCTGAAGGAGGGAGTGATTTGCATAACCCCAGTCTTTCCTCAGCTTTTAGTGTAAGATGGCTGATGCACGGAAGCGATGAAACTCAATAATTTTAACTGACTGAATCTCTCGTTTTTGTTTCTTAGAGATGTCGACAATTGAATGTACCTGACTTTTTGTTAATAAGTAAGGTTGATGGTGTGACACGACAGAACGAGGAATTGATTACCTATAAACTCCAACTTGGATAACTTTTGGTTACTGCCATCAAAAGTTAACCAAATCATATATTATGAATTGCCCCTTCAAGATCAGCAAAGCAGCTGAATTGGAGAAATTAAGTAGTACTCCATCGTCCCAAAATAAGTGACTCAAAAACGACTCAACTTTGCACTAACTTTAGTACAAAGTTGAGTCACTTATTTTGGGACGGAGGGAGTATAATTTAGATGCATAGTTGCATACCTCACCATTCCTAATCTATTGACTCTCTTTAATAAAAACGTTGTTCCTTGAGAACAAAATATTATTATGTTTACATCAAATTTAGGCTCTCTTTGGTTTACAGGAATTTGTAAGAATTCTATAGGGTAGGATTCCTTTAGGAAAATTTCCTTTTGAGCCCTTTGATTTGTAGGAATGAGATTCATATTCCTATGTAGAATTGATTCCTATCCTTCACATTTCAAAGGAGAAAAAAAACATTAGCTAAGACCTAATGGAAAAGTTCCTATCCTATGAGCCAAATGACATCTCTTTTCCTATTGGAACTGAGATACATGTCATCCCGTTTCCTATGACTTCCCTATTCCTACAATATTCCTATCCTATGAACCAAAGGCGTCCATGCATATATTTTACAAAAGTATAGTGCACTCTGAGCAAGTGGTTACCAGAATTGTGCCTCTCATCATGGGGATCTTGTTAGGACGAACATCGTCAGGACAAGGATGAACATCGTCAGGACAAGGATGAAGAACCAGGAGATAGGGAGATGGATCTTCTGGAACTCGCTCTTCAAACTGGAAGACACAAAAATCAGTCAAAGTATTAATCGATGTCAACATGCGTCATAACTGTAGTACAATGTTAAGGAGTCATGGCATACAACATACCTCTTCCAATAATGCATGACCGTCTGGGAGCACATACCTGTAATAACAACTATGCAATCTTAGTGGGGCACTGCTGACTTCTGAGGACAAAATCTCAATATATCAGGAAAGTATATCATTACGTACGCAAGGTGCTCTGTCCTAAGACGCCCTATGTGTTTCAGGTTTCTGCTTGTATGTTGTGAATTGCTCAATGCCAAATCTTTTCCATGATTTGGTGTCCAAGAGCAATTGCTCACCATAGGCTTGTTTGAACACAGATTTATTTCAACGTCGTAGTGTACTCTTTTTGACATGATGTCTTCAATATCAACAAGATCATCTTCATTGGGATATTCTTGCTCATCAAGTGCTTCATATTCATATTCGGGACTTGGTGGCACCTCAATAATGGGCTCACAGCTGCGGGAGGGTTGTCTGCCAGCAGCCCTGCTTTCTTCGATTTGATGTTGCCACACTTGCAGACTTGGCATGCAACTACCATTTGACAACAGTCTTTCAGAAGTAACCATACTTTTTTTCTCTTCACCACCACGCACATGCTCCTCTGCAGGAGGAAGTAATGGTCTGATAACAAGCAAATGTTATTGTTCCGTGCTTCACTCTAAAATTAGTCCAAATCAATAAATAAAAAGTTCACCATGCAAATATCGACTCCACAAGAAAGACACAAATCTTATATGAGTACTCATCTTTGTATATTGCACCTTCTAAAAGGTTTTACTTCACTTAGTAATTTCCAATCCTTTGTTAAAGACATATCACTTGAATGACATATAGCACTTGAATGACATAGGTGTTAAAGACATAAACACCTATGTCACAGTACTACCTAGTTCATTGGCAGCCACTCAAATTCAAACAGCATCCGCAAAAAAAAGGTAGAATATCACCAAAGAACTAGCCATGGACAGGGCTGCGAGTTAGTTAGCTATCCACGTGCCATGACCATGAGTTGGTTTCGAGATCTTATGGATTTCAGCTCTAGCCTACCCCAACTTGATTCGGACTAAAGGCTTAGCTGTTGTTGCTGCGAGAGTTCACTACGTACCATAACAATAGTATCTCGGTATGTTGCTGAAATAAGCTCAAGTAAATAACTTTGCAACATGTGAACATACCTGGTAAGTTTACTTTTGTAGTACCTGCAGTCCCCACGGAATGGGCAAGCATTGCAATTTGGATCTACTTTTGTGCAAATTACCTGCATAATGGAAGCATCCACCATAAAACATTTGTAGCTAAACTATCATAAATTTTACTAATCACTTTTGTGGATAGCAAATACCTTTCCAAAAGTTATCATGAGACAGTGTAGTTCATACCTATTATTTTACATATTCGTCAGATGTGTCTACTAAATTTCTAAAGTTACAAAAACAAATGTCGATACATTTGGAATGATCAGGACTTACAATTTTTCTTTGTCAATAGTACATAGTCGGGGCCATAAGTAACTCTGCACATCCTGCATGAGTGGATATCTTCAAGAAAGGAAAGTAGGCATAAGAACAAGGTTGTCAATCATATTTAGTTGTTCACATATTCAGGTGCAAAAAATCTTACAGGTCAACCGAATGAAACTCCTCAGAACAGCATTGCAGTTCAACCCATTGTAGCCTTGTGACTATGCGAGCTACGTTGACATCAACCTGAAAATAGTGGAGTGCGATCACAGCTTTGATTTAAAATGCATTCACCTGACAGGATTTGATTTGTTTTTAAGAAACAAAAAATAACTTACCGGGAATGCTTTATGCTCCAGTGACAAAAGACGTATGCAGTCGACACTTTTAGCTCCAAGTCCATTTATGCTGATTAGGTATTTTCTAATGCCCAGAAAAAAAAAACAAGATATGAGTGATATAATTCCACTGAGCATGCAGATTTTATGTAGCTCTGAACAAATATTAGTTGATTATTTTAACCAGCCTGCTAGCAGTTCCCTACCACAAGTACCATGATATTCCTCCAATCCACCTATTATAATGTTTCTGAGAGTAAATTGCTTCATGGTCATATTTATTTATAAATGCAAGAAAATTGAACATCTAAAAATAGGGACAATATCATTATGTAGCTATTTCTTGATAGTTCAGCACCATTAAAACAAAGAACGCTAAAATGGTGATGTAACTAACTGCAGCATATTTTTATAAAATATATGGCCATACTTTGCGCTTTCTCGTGGTAGATATCTAAGCCAATCCAGGTCAAAGCTTCCATGATCTTTCTTTATGCGCGTGAGAAATGCCTGTAGAAGGTCAAATAATACTTTCAGCTCTTGCGTAAAATGCAGAAAACAAGAATTGAAGAAATATGTTACTAGTGATGGGAATATGAATATTAGTTAAATAATAAAATGATGGTTCACTCAAAACTGCTGTTAAGAAAATGTTATACAAGTAGTGATTGCATGAATCGGACGAAATATGTTACTAGTGATGGGAATATGAATATTGGTCAAATAATAAAATAATGTTTCACTCAAAACTGCTGTAAAAAAATACTAAGTAGTGATTGCATGAATCGGACAATACATTAATTTCATTAAGAATAAAGAGTTCCAATGTAGCTCACAGTTGATATTTCAATCATTTTCTGTTAGCTGAGCCAAAAAATTCAGTATTCCAAAATAGATGTTGCAGAACAACAAACAACTTGGTAATCAAACAGATTACTGACTAATTGCTAGTAATGACAATAAACTTCGTAAATTAAACATGTGGAATTTCTTCTAGGAACGCTACAAAATATATGAAAGTCTGCTTACATAGATTTTGTTACCCCCTCTGACCCAAAATAAGTGTCGCAGTTATTATGGATCGGAGGGAGGAGTACAAAAGATGAGAACATTCATTTTTTTCAGGAGAAAGGTATTTAGAAACACATTCTTGGTACAGAAATGTTGGGGCGATATTATAGAGGTAAGTAATAGACTGGCAGTGTATCTCGCAATCACACACCTGTATCCGCAATGCCAGAACGTAATGTTGTCCCCTGCCTGCAATGCACTTTGCAACGTCAACAAATGAGGCCTGCTGTACAGCTTCCCAATTTACTTTGTCAGTTATTCTAGTTTTGCTTCCGTTATCATATCCTTTTCTATATGCTTCCTCCCGTAACTTATCCCAGTGAGCAGTATCTTCCAGCCGCAGCGTAGCTATGAACTTTCTTAAGGTTTTTTCTTTGCATATTGGTTTTCCTGATTTATCCTTGACTAAGTTCAAAAGATCATCCTTCCCCCAAGTAGAGATGTCTTTCTCTTTTATAATAGCTATGAACTTCTCCATAATTGTTTTGTATTCTTGACCATAGTTTCCTTTTACCTCCTCACCGTAATCAACTTCCTCGCATTCAATGGGATTGGTAAAAACTGAATTGGTAGAATCACTAGCATCAGGTGCTTTAGTCAAATTCAAGTTTTCTTTGATGTCAACTGTTGACGGAGGTACATATGAACATTCTTCAGCATTACCCTTCCTCTTATTCATAGGAAATTTTGCTGCCAGGATCATAAAAGCGTTGCTGTGTATTTGTACAAAAACAATTAGTAATCAAAAGTGCATATGATGTTCAAAAAATGAATATCAGTGCCCGCACAAGCATGCAAGCAAAGATCATATTCTCTACTATATTACCTTGATAAATGGTCAGCAACATTTTGCGTAAGGAAAGTACCAACCACAGAATCAATTACCGATCCTCCCCATCGAGAATATTCTCTGGGACCTGACAAAAAAGCAGTTCAAAACATAGAATCAAATGTGAACTTGTGTATTTCATATAAGCAGAGGGTTGTAAAACTTTTTTGGTCCATCATCTACTCCCTCCGTTCCTAAATATAAGTCTTTTTAGAGATTTCACTAGACGACTACATACGGAGCAAAATGAGTGAATCTATATTCTAAAATATGTCTATATACATCCGAATGTAGTCTACTAGTGAAACCTCTAAAAAGACTTATATTTAGGAACGGAGGGAGTACATGTTTACTGTGGATGCAAGGCCTATACCGCACATTATATATCATGAAATATTTGTTTTGTTCCACCTGTTTTGTTTTTGGAACTCAGTACTAATTAACAACATTGCTCAAAGTCCTACTCTTTCGCCTGCACGAGAAAAAGTCTGGAACCAAGTGCCACTATCAAATCATATACCTACTGCCAGATTATTTTTGTTTCTCACTGAACTACCTAATTTACATCATGTGCTAGCAAGTATGGTCAGAAGGAATCCACCTGCACTCACTTGAAGTATTTTTATCGTGGTTTAAAGCAAAAATGAGGAAGGGGCAAATATAACAGTGGCATCTGAGTAAACCATATAATATATGGAAATGAAAAAGTCAATGAAAGAATTTATTTTTCTTGTTTAGAATAATAAATTATCAATGAAATTTGTTTCTCCACAGAAGACATCAAGCGAGTAATGGCTGTCCTGACTCACCTGTTGTTTATGCAAGACTATTCAAAACTTCAAAAAAATGTAAAAAAAAGCTTCAGGTTCTAATATTGAAGGCAAATGCTTCACCGCTTACTTTTCATGTATTTATTTTCAACTTTGCCATAGAAGTGCATTTCACTTCATATGTCATGTTCTTTTCCTCATCGCACGCTGCTAATATGAAGACACGGAGAAGAGAATGAGGCAGAATCATTACCGAATAAATCCTTTACGGTTGCAATAAACCAATCCACTAGGTTTTCATACTTCCGCCGAATGTCATCCCATTTAGGCCCGCTGCCGATATCAACCCCTTCGAAGCTTTCACTGTCAATCTCTTCCCACTTGGTTAGAGCGCCATACACTCGCAATGTATCATCATCAAGGCCTAGCACCTTGGGCCGCACTTGATTCGAGCGATTTCCGTGGGGACCCAAATCCCCCAACGAGACCAAAGCAGAGCACGACGCATCAGCCTGAGCAGCATTCTGGTAAGGAACAATAGCCCAGTCGGCACTCGTTTTCTTTTTCTTCGTCTTCGTCTCACTTGAAATATTGTTAACCTGCGCAAGGAGCCTCAGATTGGCCATCAGCTTGGCCCTGCTGAAACTCCCTGTAATGATTTCCAGATCGAAGTCTAACTTGCGGCGCCTTGATAGCTTATTATCAACAATGCCATCGCCAACAGATCCAGCGCCGCCGTCCTTTTTCGCCGCCGGCGTCTTGTGAGGCTTAGCCGGCGTGGCGCGGGCGGGCTTGGGCTGTTTGTCTTTCATCACCTTCAGCCGGGGGACACCCTTGGTGGACTTCTTCCTTGGCCTCCAATGGGCGCTCTCCTCTTTCTCCGGGGTGGGGATGGTGATAGGAGTCGCCGCAGCCGCAGCAGCCCCTGGCGGCGCAACCTCGTCGGAGGAATCGGACGTCTGCGCGGTGGCTGCGCAGCCATCGGTGGCGGCAGGTGCAGATGGAGGCTGTTCCCCAATGGGGGGCGCGAGGTAGATGAAGCCGTGCTTATCAAACACCCCCAAGTCAATCGACGCGGGGGCGGCCGCGGTAGAGCAAGAGGTGGGGGCGTCCGTGGAGGAACCGAACGGCGGCCGGCGGCCATTGTCGGGGGTCGCCGGCGGCATGAGCAATCCAGGCCCTGGTCCGGCAGAGACAGTGACGGAATCAGAAATTCGCAGAGATTGACGGCGTTTCCTACCTCCTAAACCTCAGATTCGATGAAGAAGAAGGAATTGGGCAGCATGCACTCACCAAGATCCGCTCTTGCCTCCATCGTCGCCGGCGGGGGAGGGGGCGGGCGCAGGCAGCAGCAGCAGCAGCAGCAGCTCGGGAAGGAGGCAGCAGCAGCAGCAGCAGGGACAATGGGATATATATCCCCTTTGCTAAAATATCTCCTAAATAAATGAAGAGTTTATAACTGAAATCTTACCTTCTGTTAGAATCCTACTAGGACTCTTCTCGTGAAAAGAATAGTTTTTTAGACTCCTGCGACTGCGGCCCCGCAATACATACAAAACCTTAGGAATACAACTTTTTCATCAAGCCAGCATTTACATATTCTCTCGAAAAAGGAGTAAAATGCATCACAAGTCTTAAAATTATCGGATGTGTGTCGGTTTAGTGCTATAACTTTGAAACTGTATCTTTTGATTCTAAAATTATCAAAAGTGTGTCAGTTCAGTCATATTACTTTGAAACTGTAGTTTGGGGTTTTAAAATTATCGAAGGTGTGTCGGTTTAGACGTTTAGTCCTAAAATTTTTAAAGTGCAGTTTTGGATTCCAAAACTATGTAAATTTGTTTCTTCCTACGTCTTTAAGCTTCCTTGACGAGCATCCATGATGCATGTTTTTCAAATGAGGCCTTTATGTGGCAGTGTATGTTGCAACCTGCACGCCCATCATCTGCGTGGCCGTGAGTTCCAGAGAAGCCTCACTGAGAGGTTTGGCACGGCCGCAGGGAGATCCCGAGCCAGACGGTAGGGAGGACAACATCCCTTTTCATGGCGCGGTCACTTGGGAGATCCCAAGCCAATTTAGATGGCGGACATCATCCATTGACCTCTCTTTCTATTGGAATTCTTATAAAACCTTTTTTTGAAATCTTTTGGAGAAATTGATTCTTGAGAATACTTTTTGTGAGATTTCTTGAGATGACTTTTTGTTTGACAAAAGTTCTATCTGGTTCTTCCATCAAAAAAAATTATTGTGGGATTTTTAATTTTTATTTTCTAAGAAACCACAAATTTGGTTTATGCTCAAATCTTCTTCTAAAATTCTCACTCATTTCTTCCCTCTCCTAATTTTAGAGTTTTCATCCCAATGACCCTCCTCTATCTCAAGACATCATCTAAAATAATTTCACAAAGTTTTGGATTTGTTTCTTATTTTTATCTATTTTAAAATAACTCAAGGCATTTTCTGTAATCATTTCTGGACCCCAAAAATTTGCAAAGGAGCTCATAATTCCATTTAGATTCTGACCCCAAACATGCTATTCATGGGAGCCCTATGTACCCTCAACATATTTCTCCAAAAAAAATTGTTTTGCAGCTCAAATAATTCAAATTTTGTTTGACTCAAATTTGCACAAGATTTGATCTTTTTGATGAAAACCCATCTTTTTGGCCCTAAAAATTCTGAATAAATTTAGGCAGCCCTTAGAAGCAATGAGAAGCCTCTGCACCAAGTTTCAGCTCAAACCTCATTTCTCTTATGCCATTTCCATTCTGTCGAACACTTGGCGTGCACTGATTCAGTGAGTGATCAAATCCGAGCACAATCTCGCGAGTGTCGATCTTTGGCATTTGCTCCTTGTTCCCCGAGCCTATCCTAACCATCGCACGGTCGATTGGCCATACCTGAGCGTCGATGATGAGCTGTCTCGTCGGTGCCAGCCTTCCCAGCGGCACTCTTGTCCTCGTTGTCGATGCGAGAGAGCAAGACCAGCTGGTTGGCGTCGTCCAACGCCCGTGCAAGATTCATGTTGCCCCTTTGCAGCCTGCAGCCCGATGCCATGCCATGCACGACTCTTGTGGCCTAGACGCCCCAGAGCACGTCGACGGCAGCCATGGCGCCCGTGAGGCCGTTCTGCAAATTGGAGTCCCCAACCCGATGTCGTCGACCAATTAGTGAGGGAATGGATCCTCCAGACCCTATCAAAGCTCCCTCCATCGCCATGCCCTGCTAACCCCTCTGCCTCGCCGTGATCCGCGTTGGAGTTACCCCGTCGCAGCAATCACCTCACCCCGATTATAAATAGAGCCACGAGTCGTGCTGCACCCACACGCCACACTCTAGAGACCCCAAAGCCAAGCCCAACCCTGTAGAGGACCAAGGGGAGGTCGTCTTCCCCGCCTCCGATCGCCCCGATCTGCTTCTGGTCGGGGCAAAATTCGCCCTTGGTAGTGAGCCCCATTTGCTCAAACATCGTCGGTAGCCTCCTAGTGGTTCACCTCATTTGACCCGCGCGTCAATTTGACGTCTGCAGGTCATGGCGGTGAGATCCATCCTAGCCCGAGGCCGGTGATCGCCGAAGAGGACGTCGTCGATGTTATGGTGCTCGCCATCGAGCATGTCCACCACCCCTCGATGCAGAATCACCTCCTAAGCCTGCATGTGACATCCCCTTCCCTGGCTCGCGTCAATCAACGTCAGCGACCACCGCGAGCCCGTGCCGTCGGTGTGTTAGTTTAAACCTGACAGCCATGGCCCACACGTCAGTTTTCTTTTCTTTTCGAAGCATTTTTTGAAGGCGTATTTCTCTCGAATGTGCCTTCCCTTCGGGTCGATCGATGCAGTTTCATTTGAAAAGTTTTATGTTTTTCCAGTCTAGCCCCTGGAGACTTCTTTGTTTATTACACACATGTCCATCGGAGCATTTTCCTTATAACTTTTAAACGGAAAAATATTTTGATTTGATTTTTTGACAGCTTTATTTTTTTTGTCTAGTTTTTTATGATATTTAATTAAAAATATTTTGGGACAACTTTTCTACGCCACGGTATTTACGTAGATATAGTATTTGTGTAATGTAGATACCGAAGGAGAAGACGCTGCCATCCACCTCGTCGGGTCTATCTCCGACTTGGTCGACCCACGCAAGCATGTTTGAACCTTTGATATGGTGCTTGTTTGCATGTTTGCATGTTTGCTTGATAAACTTGTTGCATATAGAAATGGTAGCATGGCATGTGATATCATTTCATGGATGGTTGAAGCTAACACTTGTGAAGTGATGGAAAACACTTTGATAGCCTAATCACGCGGGACGTGATAGGTTATGGCTTGGTCATGTCGGAGCATGTCAGTACTTGAACAAACTTAACAACTCCAGTATCGACATAGATCGAGTCTTGTCTGTGTATCACCTTACTTTTTCGTACTGCCACATGCTTTCCCGAAAGGGAATACGATTTAGTAGGTTGCAACCCTATTTCCATGTACACACCAAGTAGAGGGTCCGGATGAAGGTTCCGTTGCCATGGAATAATGCCAGTCATCCGGTCAGGGGGCAATGGATGTTTCCGGACCAGGGCCGAGAGGGGGCACCCCTTAGTAGCGTGCGGTATAAATTTGATCCCATGCTATTCAAGGTGTCGGCCTCCCCGTCTTATAGTATTTCCTAGAAGCGTAGTCCAGGTGATTCCGAGCCTCGCTGGGTGAAATGGGTGTGTAATGATTATGTGTGTTCACTTATAAATACCGTAAACGGGATTATTTTTTCTGACTATCGAAACCCGTTGGTTGTGGGTAAAGAGTACCCCTCTACAGAGTCAAAACTATTCGATTAGCCGCGTCCATGGTCAAGGACGATTGGTTGACATGTCAAGTGTCGGTCTTCGTGTCGGTCCGTGGAGAGCAAATAATCTTTTATGAGAACTCTTACTTATGGTTATATGGATGTGATGTTTGTGGTTAACCTATTGTGATATTTGACGTTCTAAGTATCCGTAGGGTGGTCATACCATCCGGATACTCGCATAATCATATTGAATATAATCCCTTTCCATGGTGTCGCTCAAACGCCCGATTGTGACCTATTGATTTATTATTTACGTCCTTTCCGTGGTGTCGTTCAAATGTCCGATTGTGCCTTGTTGATTATTATATAAGTCCTTTATGTGGTGTCGCCTTGACTCCCGATTGTGGCATGTTGTTTATTTCATAAAACCCTTTATGTGGTGTCGCTAGACATCAGACTGTGGCAAGTCATTTATTTTCTTAAGCCTTTTACATGGTGTCTCTCACACGCCCGATTGAGGCTTGCAATGCTTTATTTTTTATAAGTCCTTTTTGAGGTGTCGTTTAGACGTCCAACTACAACAGTTTAGGCTCTGTTTGAAACCACTCAGATTATATAATCCAGATTTTATAATCTATTCAGTCTCCAAACAAGACAAATTATGGTGTAGATTATAAAAACTAGATGAACATATTATTAAAAACTCATAATCTACTCTACCCCAGCTAAAATCAGATTATGGATTGCTAATGACCAATTACCCTTGTAAAGTTGGAGATAATTGCATTCCTGCCACCGCTACCCTCCTATTTTTTTTAAAAAAAAATAGAGGGCACACAGGTCATTATGCAATGTAAAATCTAGATTACAGTTTATATAATCTGACCTCCAAACATGCCCACCTAGATTATTTTTATAAGCCAGATTATATAATCTATCTTCATAATCTATAATATTATAATCTATTATGGTTTCAAACGGGGCCTTACTTTTATTGTTAACCTTTAGAGACGTTGCTTCAGACACCCGATCAATGTATTTTATTTTTTAGGATATTTTGGAAGGACTACCGCCCGACTTCCCTATCTTTACTTTATTTTAGCTTACCGTTAATATATAAATCTTGCCGATTGTGATCTTTTAATTAACTTGCGCATGTGCATTCTGTTTGCATTCATTATATCTTATGTCCAAACTGTCTTGCGAGTATATTTCAAGTACTCACTTGGTTTATTGATTTGGCTAGATTTTGATGAAGACGATCTCAAGGAAAAAGATCAGATCCTAATTTTTTTACAAACCATGGATTAATCTTATCTTATCTTACCTCTTACCTACTAATAAAGCAAATATTGTTTCTGCCGTACGTCATTAAAATTGCCCCTAAAGTTGGCTAAAATTACCCACCAATGCCACCTATAAGTCATAAAAAACGTTTCAAACAGGAAAAACTCTGGACTGGGTCGGCCCATGTAGGCACCTCCTATATTACGCTCTGTGCGTTGTAAAAGATGCAGCACACCTGTTTGGGCCGACCCATGTGTGGGCGCCTGTTTTTTTAGTTTAGTTTTTAATATGTCTTTTCAGTTCCATTTTGTTTTTCTACTTTAAATAATTTAGAACTTCAGATATTTTTTCTCAATTTTAAGAAACTGAGAATTTCGAAATAAAATATTCAAAAAAACATAATTTTTTGAGTATTCAAAAAACTACTCAGGAGTTTTGAAAAATGTTTGCATATACAAAAAAATGTTTAAATTTTAAAAAAAAGTCAATGATTTTAAACAAAAGTCCGTGTAAAAATCTTAAAAACAGTTCATACCTCTGTTTTTAGTCTCGTTTTTTATTTTCATTTTTCTGTTCCATTTTTTAATTTAAATAATTTCGAACTTTGAATTTTTTTTGAAATTTATAAAACTTAGAATTTTGAAATAGAAGTTTGAAGAAAACATAAAATGTTTATGAATTCAAAAAATGCTTGGGATTTTTGTAAAAATATTCACATATGCGGAAAAATGTTCATAATTTTGAGAACAATCTTAGTGAAAACAATAAAATTCCATGATTTTGAAAAACAAATGTGTATTATTTTTTGAGTGCAATTGAAAAAAATGTTTGCTAATTCAAAAAATGTTCATACATTTCAAGAAATGTCCTAAAATTGTAAAGACATAATATGATCAGCATCATTGGAGATTATAATTGACGGGTCTTTTGCTAGTATTTTAAAAAGATCAAAACACCAAAATTGGCGGCTCCTTCCATTAATCACGCAACCAAGTCAAAGTCTGCGAAAAGAATCGACCGTGTGTTGCATCAGCCTGAGCACGGCACCAGCTTGAACCGTACTCGGCAATCCAAAGAAACGGGTCACGTGTGTTTCTATTCACGACTCTGCGGCATCTTCCACTCATTCGCCCGGCCGTCACGCCTCTGCTGTCAGGCCGTCACGGACCTGGTGTGACTTCGTTGACTCGTCATGCGCTGACTTGTAGTTCCTCAAAAAAGAGATAAATAAAGGTCATTGTATTTTAATGGAAAACACACTATGGTCATACGGTCATTGTATACGTATTGAGATGATTATACGGTCACTAGCTCATCGTATAAAGGTCATTGTATCGAGTTGACTGGTCAACTCTCTCTACCATGTCGGGAGGAAGAGCACGGTGGCACACCATCAAATTCGTGGACGCCATCTCGCTGCCTCCTCCGTCTCCCGTGCCCTCTGGCTCAGCTCCTCGTACTCTTCCGTGGTCAATGCCACACAGTCTTCGGGGGCGGGGGCGGCGCCACCTTGGCTCAATGTTGCTTGGTTGACTAGTCAATTCGACTGAATACATAGCTATATAGCGAGCCAGTGACCGTATAATCATCTCAACATGTATACAATGACCATAATGAACCATTCCAATTCGGTGATCATAGTGTGCTTTCGACTCAAATACATTGACCACCGGTGTATTTACCTACTTAAAAAGTTATCATCTTCCACTCGTTTCACTCGTCGTCATGCTTCCTTGCAGCTCCTTTCTCCCCTGCTTCTTCCATCCATGTCAATGTCAGTCAGCGTCACTGACCTGGCCACTTCGCTCCAGCACTCCCTCCTCCCCACGTATATATTCCAGCTCCAATGGAGGGAGCTCACGGAATTATTAACGACCGAAAGACCTGGCAGTACAACAAGACACCGGCCGACCACAGGCTGAGGCCACCACCATGGACGAGTCGTCGTCGTCGCGCTGGGCGTTCACCGCGGCGGCCATCTTCCTGCTGTTCCTGACGTTCGCCCTCGCGATCATCATCCTCCGCCACTCTTACTTCAGCACCGGCGCGGCGCGTCCTCGGCCGTGGGCGTGGCGCTCCCGGATGGAGATGGTGGCCCCGCCTGGCAGCCCCAGGGGCGTCGACCCGGAGCTGCTGCGGTCGCTGCCCGTCACGGTACACCGTGCCGCGGACGGCGTCGGCGGAGTGGAGTGCGCGGTGTGCCTGGCCGGGCTGGAGGACGGGGAGGAGGCGAGGTTCCTGCCCCGGTGCGGCCATGGGTTCCATGCCGGGTGCGTCGACAGGTGGCTGGCGTCCCACACCACCTGCCCGCTCTGCCGAGTCACCGTTGGCAAGCCCGACGCGCTTACGGTGACTAGTCTCCCTTCCGTACCGCCGGAGCCGGCGAACTACGCAGCGAACCTGCCGGCGAGTGTGCTGCTCGGGGTTTCAGACCAGGCCACGCTAGGGCGCGGTGACCGTGGTCACTGACGGAGTGCTGGTGATCGACGTTCCGGAGGCAAGGATGGTGGCAGCCACCCCGCGCGACGTGTCCAAGCATAGTCCAAGTCTCCGGGCATGAGCAGGCTGAGGTCGGTGAAGATGCTGTGGAGCTTCGGGAGGCAAGGGCCGTCGTGGTCCACCACGCCCTCCGCCGGCGGCAGCGGAACGGCAGACGTAGAGTGGGGCACTAGCAATAGCATCACCTGTGCAACCCCGAGAGCTCCGATGCATTGTTGAGCCGAATTGCCACCGGCCTGCGTGCCGCACAGAGATCAACTTCATCCAACGGCTAAACTATATGTACATATTTACATATGGTGGTATACATAGGACATAGCCACATAGACATTCTTTGAGAGATTAATACAGTATATGATGGGATGGTGTTCTTTGATAGCTATCAATCTTTCTTTTAGAAATAGAGGATGATCCCCGGCCTCTTCATCTGCATCCAGACGATGCATGCAGTCATTTTATTAATTATTTATAAAAATCAGAAAATGTAAAACCGGTCGATATCATGTCGAAGTAACTTCAAAATAGATGTATTTACTATTTTTCTTATGCAACAACAAGCATATTATATGGAGTAATCTCGGAATTTTTCATCATTTTTTGGAACAACTGGCTGAGAGATTCATGGAGTTTTCAATGTAAGCCAGATTTTGACAAAAAATTGACACGGAATTAAAAGTTTCCATAAAAAAAAACTATTAGATGTCGAACCGCAATCTCAAATCATGCATCCGTTAAAGATAAGCCGAGATAACTACTGGAATTCTCACCTGAAAACTGCCGAAATTTTATGGTTATGCAATCGGGTCCATGGATACACGGAACAATTACTGAATAAATCACTCAACTCGTAGCAATAATACTATACCTCCAGTGTATCACATCTGTCAACACATAACCAGAGAGACCTCTGAAACTCATCTACCTCAAACACTCGTAATCACAACGATATCAAATATGACAGTACATCTGAACGCTCTCCCCAGTACTGGGTGACGTTAAACTCCTCTTGTCACAAAATAGTATTGAGTAATTTCGAACATCCGCGTCCTGAGATACTAAGGAAACCGAACGAAACTCCTCTCGCCATCAAATTTTATGTGTGGACTAAAAAGAAACAAATGAAGTACGGTGATGACGAATTGCTTTATTTCTTTTGTTTTTATACTATTATAATATTAACATTAAATGAGTAATGTATTAAAGAAAGAGTAGTGAGTATTTTCTACGTCTAAAAGTACTTGACAGAGAAATAAACAAAAATGAACGTATCTAAAACTAAAATACATAGATACATCTATTCTTCAGACGCACAATTTGTTTATGCGTTACTCTAAAAAGAATGTTTATGCGTTAATTGGTATAATTAATCATTTTCTACCCTGTTTTAACTGTTCGTTTTTACCGCTGGCGCAAATGAAAAAAAGAAACAGAGTCTCCCAGGTTCGGTTGTTGGTCCAAATTCAGGCGAGCCGCCGGCCATGAATCCCCCCAAGACACCCCAAATCTGTTTCGGAATAGCGTCACTCGTCTCTCCTCCGCTCGCCTCCACACCGTTCAAATCTGTTTTCTTTTTCTTTTTTGCAAAAGGAGGAACAAATCTGTTGCGGAGGAGGATTCCTGATGCTCCTAATCCGGCTCGTCCTAGTCCCTGTTTCTTCTGTCTCGCCTCTTGGTAAGTTCTACTACTACCTAGCTGCTGCAAGTCCGGCCGCCTGTCTTCATCATCAGATATAACTAGCCTATATATTGACTACAAGTCTGGCCGCCGGTCTCAATCAACAACTACCTAGATAGCAGCTGGAGCTGCAAGGCCGGCCTTAAGTAATAGTATAAGCTGCGACCGGCAAACCAAAGTAAAAAGCTTCCAGTCATGGAGTCAACCTGCGACACCGTGAGTTCATATACCCCTTTTGCTTTCTTGTTACTATTAATTAGATTTGACTAGTATAGACCCTCTAATCTTTTATTTAGATTCATTTTTATACTCCTGGTTACTACTCACCTTGCCCATGAAGAATTGTAATAAGAAGAATATATGGCTTCCGTCCCTGTTTGTTTTGATACTACTCACTAGTTTAACTCTTTCTTTTGGCAGAAGATCATCAGAGATGAAGATAGCAACATCAGTGCAGGCGAAAACCAAGATAGAATCAGTGCGCTGCCCGACGACCTTCTGCTCGAAATCCTCGAATGCCTTTACATGCGCACGGGGGTTCAGACGGGGTGCTCGTGCTCTCCACGCGATGGAGGCACCTCCCTCGTCAGCTCTCCAGTCTGCAAATAAATGCCGAGGACTTTCGAGGCGGCACCGTTGATCAGATAATGACCGCGTACACCGATGCGCTAGCAAGATTTCTATCTCCCCCGCCTACTTGCGAATGCAACCGGATCGTCAAGAGCCTGCAACTCTGCTTCTACCTAGCAGAACCTTACCTGTCCTCCATCGCTCAGCTAGTCGGAGATGCGTGAAGTTCGGCGTGCCGGAATACCTCGAGTTTGCGGTGACCGCCTATGTTGCACGTGCAAGTGAGGCTGACCAAGAACTCTTCAGACAGCGCTTTATGTCCCTGTTCCATGCTTGTCCTGGTCCCTTCAGTCTGCTCACCAAACTGATGCTGCACAACCTTTCGTTCCAAGACTCGGATATCCCCAATATTCTCAACACTTGCAATAAACTCAAGCTCCTTTCCTTGAGATCATGTCAAATGGGCCAGGACCCTGTTCTCAAGATAGATGCTCCATGCTCGGAGCTCATAGGACTTGAACTTATCTCGTTTGGGTGTGTACAAGTTGAACTAATCTCTGCCCCTAAACTCCTGGAATTGATCTATGATAGCTGGCGCGGTGGAAACCACCCAGTGTCTTTTGGATATGTTCCTCAGCTTGTTAAAGTTTGCTTCGCTTCTCCTGCCCTATCTTGGCAGACGCCATTCACATTGAGTGAGTGCTTATCTGATAACAAAAACCTGTCGATTCTGCATCTAAATTTTCGCACTCAAATGGTAAGTTACAGTTTCCCGGACTCCCTGTTAACATCATGACATATTCTTCGTATTTCCATACTTCGTTCTGCTGCAGATTTGGATTAAACCTGAAGATCCTCGAAAGCTCACTCCTATATTCAGCAAACTGAGAGATGCGCATCTTTACAATATCTTTGGAGAGTGTGATCTGAATTGGACCATGTTTATCCTCGAAGGTGCACCTTCCTTGGAGAACTTTTATGTAAGTCCGTTACTCCTCTTCTTCCAGTTAACCCACATCTCGGTCTGGATATAATTTGTTTGTACGATATGTTTCCATCAGCAATAAAAAACTCGACATGTCTGTTTGAGTGTGCAAAATCAAAATTTAAAATACCCAATAACTCTATCCTGTCACATGCTGACCATTTTGAGATGCACGAATAAGGATATCTCATGAATTGTACAGTAATGATGTACAATCTTGCTTGGATGCTGCATAGCATTTTTCACAGAAAATATCCATGCACGATGCATAATTTTTCCTGTGAGGTCTAATCTCACATGTTGGATTCCTCCAAGTTGCAACACACGAGCTCTTTTACTAAAACGTTAGCTTTTATTAAGAATAAAGAAATTCTCATGTTTAACCATATTATCAATGTTTATTAAAATTTAATAAAAAATAATGCATAATTACACATGAATCAGGTTATGTCCATCTTTTCGTCCGATGCAACGCACGGGCATTTGTACTAGTACTACTAATAAACAAGCCAACAATTTTTTTCTTACGAACATCCCATAAAATGTACACGAAAATATATCACCATCAGATCAACCCATTGGATTAAATCTAACCGTCTAGATTACACTAATCCTAACTCAAATGTGTGTGTAGCAATTACCTTGAACGGACGATACCCTGCCTGCACAGGAAAGCCTTTCCGCCGCAAAACGATCCCGGCTCCACCAGATAGCCTCTTGAAAACGGGAGCCTTCTTCTCATTCATTTAACTGCATGCAGCTAACAGCTTTGGGCTGAGGATCTGGTGCCATGAGAAGTGCGTATGCGTAATTTTAGCGCAGGATAATTAATGCTCACCTAGGTCGCGATGGATTTGCCCTCCCAACAAACATACACAGCCGGAGGAAGTAATCATCTCCCCCGCTAAGCGCTCCAGGAGCTCGGCCCGCACCCCGACCAGGAGATCATCAATTCCTCTTGCGCCCTCATCGCGATCGTTGACGATGTCGGCGATGCGGGCGTGCAGCTCAAGAAGACCCACAACCCTTGCGGGCGGACTTCAGTCGCCCTCCTCGCCTCGGCCGCACCTCACCTCACTATCGCACACACCACCTCGCCTGACTCACCTCGCCGTTGCAGATTCAGCCAGCCCAACCAGATGTCCTCGATCGCTGCCGAGTGCTGCACCACCTCATCTCGACGGATCAGGTCATCGCCGGCGCGAGGATCGCGGGACCTGTCGTAGGGGACGTGGACGCACACACAACAGCCCACGACAAACGAGGTTCCGTGTAAGCTCGTAGCGTGGTGGCGCGCAGCCCTCTGCCACCCACTTACTACATGTCACTCATCGGTGCTTCTCCTAAGGGTCTTCCAACTTAATTTCAAAACGCTGCACAATTTCTATGTCAACAAACACGAGCAAGAAGTGCATGGATTTCCCCATTGTCTCTTCCTGAGTACTATTTCTATATTAATAAAAAGATAACCATTTTCTTTCTCTTTTTTGTTCTTGCGGGACATGTTGTCTATATCCTAGGACGATCTTATATAAGGTACTACTATGCATCACTGTAGATTATTTATGACTTCAAATTTTATTGGTTCACTGCAAACACATTTCACTGAAAGCAAGATCAGCTTTGTCACATGCATGCTTTCAGTATTAGTGGAAATTAAAAATTTAAGGATATCTAGAGGTGAGATAAGATAGCATGATCTTTTGTTTCCTAAACCATCCATAGAAGAAACAGTAAAGTGTGTAAGGGATATATAGTACTAAGCACACTTTTACAGTTTTTTGCTATATTCAAATCAAAGACTCTATATCTATAAATCAATTCAAAATTCTGTGAGATAATATAATATATTTTCCGATGATTCTGATGTTTCGCTATTAATAAGTAACCAATTGTTGATGCTATGTTCATTCAGTATAAATTCAAAATTCAGTGAGATAATATGTCATATTTGTGCATGATTCTGATATTTTATCTTTTATAAGATCAAATTGGGGTGATAGATGCACATTGTTGGAATTTCGTTTTTATGGCATGAACCTGTCAATTTGTCGATGATTTCTTATGCTCATGTTGCACAATAGTTCTTCATAGCTATAAAATAATAAAATACCTCTAGCTCTTCGGGTATGAACTATTTGTAGTTCACATCGTTTTTTCTTGATTGTGTTCGGCAAAGATTTATTTATCCATAGTTTTTTAGTGAATTATTGGAATAAATTGATGATCAACCTTATGGATGGTTTCCTCCAATTTTCGCACTCAAATGGTAAGTTACAGTCCCTCTTCCTCTACATCATGTTTGTTTGTTTCAACATGTCCCGGACTCCCTGTTAACATCATGACACATTCTTCGTATTTCCATACTTCGTTCTGCTGCAGATTTGGATTGAACCTGAAGATCCTCGAAAACTCACTCCTATATTCAGCAAACTGAGAGATGCATATGTTTACAATATCTTTGCAGAGTGCGATCTGAATTGGACCATGTTTATCCTCGAAGGTGCACCTTCCTTGGAGAACTTTTATGTAAGTCCGTTACTTCTCTTCTTCCAGTTAACCCACATCTTGGCGTGGAAATTTCGACATGTCTGTTTAATTAAGTGTGTAACATCAAAATTTAAAATACCCAATAACTCTATCCTGTCACATGCTGACCATTTTGAGATGCACGAATAAGGAGATCTCATGAATTATACAGTAATGATGCACAATCTTGCTTGGATGCTGCACAGCTTTTTTTCACAGATAATATTCATGCACGATGCATAATTTTTCCTGTGAGGTCTAATCTCACATGTTGGATTCCTCCAAGTCGCTAGGGAATCCTCAAAAATCATTCATTTGTTCCAGGCAGCTATATAGGCCATTCCAAAAACTAGTTCGAAAGTGGGTGTTAGCTTTATAGCAATCATTCGTTACTTGGATGTGTTGACTCTTCCTATTGCTGTTATTATTTGTCTTGTAGATAATAATATCGAAATCAATGCCAACGTCTAATGTGATGTGCTGTTTATTTGTGGTCCTTGAAGCTATCTCGGCGTTCATGTGAACTCAGTAAGACCGAGGATAGTGCTGAGAAGACCAATGTGTCGTGGGAACCATCCGAGGATTCAAGGCACTTGAACTTGAAGTTGCTCGTGATGAGAGGTTTTAAGGAAGAGGACAAGGTGATGAATTATATAAGACTTGTCATGGTACGGGCTGTCGTCTTGAGGAGAATCGAGTTGTGTGATGAAGACCCGTGTAGTGGGTGTAGTGCCATGAATCATGAGCCTGCAAGTTTTCTGGTGGATGAAGCTAGCAAGAAACAGATTAGGGAGCAACTCATCCATGGATCCTTCTCAACTGCGGAGATAATAATTGGATGATGGACATAGTTGAAGAATAATGAAGAGACAATAACGATGTATAATGTCTTTTTTTAGGGTAATGATGAATAATGTCATTGAGTAGTAGTCCCTCTGTAAAGAAATATAAGACCGTTTATAGACCAATAAAGTAGTTATCTAAACACTCTTAAATTTTCTTTACGGAGGGAGTAGTCTCATATAAGAATAGAAGACTGGTTAGCTATGCGGGACTCGGCAGCAAGCAACATTGAAAAAAGCTTACCAAGACCGATCGGCTGATCGTTGGCAGTGCGGGTGGAGATTGCCGACACGAAACCGTTGTAATCGGATTCGTGAAGGAGACCTTGCAGGATATGGGGGACCACATCGTCCTCGTCCAGAGGCTTGCCGACGGCGGCCAGCTCGTCGACGATGCTCACCATCTTGCTGTAGTACACCGCCGAGGACATGTCTCCCTTGCGCGTATGCTCGATGGCGGAGCGAAGCGGGATCACCCTTGCCCTCGACTATGAGGCAAAACTTTGCAGCAGGGTTTTCCAGATGCCGGCGGCTGTGGTGAAGGAGCTAACCTGCAGCAACACTTTGCGAGACAGCGATGCGATCAGAAAGGCAAGAACATGCTGATCCTGCGTGACCCATACAACATGTGTTGGGTTTGGCGTCTTCGTGACCTCTTTCTTCCCGGAGACCTCCTTCTCCGAGAGGATCACAACTGGCAGTTCCGTGGGTGAGCCATCCAAGTAGCCCATCGTACCCGCCGCTTTCACATGCGGCAGAACCTGTGCCCTCCAAACCAGGAGGTTCTCCCGCATAAAATTTTTAAAGGTAGTGTGACCGAGGGAAGCAAGGGAGGGCGCAGCCAGAAGATCTCGACATAGCTAGATACGATAGGAAGAGCTGACTCTGTATACCATGTGAAAACTGGGTTAACCGTCGGAAAGGATCAATCAACTTAGCTATATGGAGTGGGAAAGAGCTGACATGGCTCTGAATACCATGGGAGTATAAGGAAGGGATCAGACGGCCAGGAGCTGTGCATCTAACGGCCATCATGCCGGCTGTTGTTTTGGCATACGACGTGCGCCCGATGAGATCTGTTTTTCTTAAGAAAGAATTGGGATCTGTTGGTTATTAGGTAATCTGATCTTTTCCTGTTTCGAGAGTTGCAATCCGAAACAAACTAGTAGTAGTACTCCCTTCGGTGTTTTTTAGTCTGCATATAAGTTTTGTCTGAAGTCAAAGTATCTCTACTTTGATCAAATTTATAGAAAAAGTTATGAACATTCACCATGCCAAATCAATATTGTTAGATTCTCTATGAAATGTAGTTTCATAATGTATATATTTAATATTATAGATATTGATATTTTTTAATATAAATTTGGTCAAACTTTGTAAAGTTTGGCTTGACCAAAATCTAATACGTTGGAGTAAAAAGGACCGGAGGGAGTACTTATATAGGGATCTTGTAGAGCTTGTAGTAAGTAGAGATGGACTCGGTTAATTAGCGGCGGTGCCCGCGATTGTCCATATATATGGATTATTCGTCGTGCACCCATTTAGCGGCAATGAGTTAAGTTGATGATTGATTGATAACCAGCTGCTAGCGATGTCGTGTGGATTCGGCGGCCGGCAGGATGGACGTGAACTGGGCTGCCCTGCCCACCGATCTCCTGAGCTGCGTGGGCGCGCTCCTCGCCGTCCTGCCCGCATATGCTTCCGCGCCGTCTGCCGCACCTGGAGGGAAGCCATCCCGGAAGAGCAAGCCCGCGCGATGCCGGCGCCGTGGGTCATCGTACCCCGCGTCGACGGCTGCACCGACTCCTTCCTCGTACTCTCCGCGCCCACCATGAACTCCTTCCGGTGGACGCCCCCGGACGGTGCGCGCGCCCGCTGCGTCGGCTCCAACGGCTCCTGGCTCGCCATCGTCACCGTCGTCGACGTCCGGAGCCTCGCCATCTCGCTCGTCAACCCGCTCACCGACGCGCGCGTCGAGCTCCCGCTCATCACCGGCTGGCGATGGGCGTTGGATACCGAGCACGATCTCGAGTTCGAGCTCGACGTCGTTGTCCGGAAGGTGGCCTTCTCCCCGAGCCCCAGCGCGCACGACTACGCCGCTGCCTACGTGTCTCCCTGCAGCCAAGCTGTGTTTTGCACCAGGGCCGGCACCCACCGCTGGCTTCCGCTCCCGGAGCTTGTCGGCGGTGACCGCGAGCACGAGGGCGTCAGGCGGGAGCTGGACGTGGCGTACCACGACGGCAAGTTCTACTACATCGCCACCAGCGGCCAGGTGTGGGTGGTCGACATGGCCGCCGCGCCGCCTCCCTCTCCCGTGCCGCTCCACGTCTTGTCGCCACCCTTGGACGGCTTGCTCACGTGCCGCGGATACCACCTGGCTTTCTCTTCTACGCCGATGGCGCGCTGCATGTGGTGTGGAGCCGGAGCGAGGGCAATGGATACCCGCCGAGCTGGAACCTCTGGGACATGGCCGTGACACGCTACGGCCTCGACGCGTCTGGCAAGGAGGGGTTTAGCGCTCCGGGGAGCATCGTCGGCCGCCGCGCCTTCCTCATCGGAGATCGCAACCAGTCCATGTCGGTCCCCGTTGACAACAATTCCTGGCTCAGGCCCAACTCAATCTACTTCGCCAACATCCCGCTCTGCGTGAGCTTTTCGCCATTGAATGCCCTGGCCGTCGAGGCTTGCGGGCCTTCGACGTGGTCACCGGCAAGATCACTTGGGTGCACGCACCAACCGGCATGGACGTCGAGAGGCCGTTGAAATCGGAATGGATGGCTCGGCCGCGCGAGATGTTTGATAATAAACACTTGGGATCCGAATTGGACGTGGACTGGGCAAAATCCCTTTGGTTCATGCCCTGCTTGACACAACCGCCCAAATAAAAAGTGTGGTGAGTGGTTTTTTGTATACTCTGATGAAATACCGTGCATGCATTCACCGTCCGTCCTTTTTTGAGGTTCATGCCATGTTTTATGATATTTAGTCTCGCAAATTTCTTGTGTTTCAAAATATTACTTCCTCCGTCCACTGATGGAAAAAGGGCCTTTGGTCGCGGTTCGCAACTGCCATTAGTCGCGGTTGCGTAACCGCGACCAAATAGGCGCGACTAAAGGCCCCCCCTTTAGTCGCGGTTGCTTAAGAACCGCAACTAAAGGCCCGTCCACGTGGGCGCCAGGCGGCCGTCGGGGCGGAGGACCTTTAGTCGCGGTTTTTCTGGCCAACCGCGACTAAAGGCCGCCACAGGGTTTAGCCCCCCCCCCCCTAAACCTGTTTTCTGTTTAATTTGTATTGTTTTATTTCTTTTGTGCTTTATTTTAATTTTGAAGGAGTTTCACATATTCTACGGTACTACATACATGCATATGAATGTACAATTTCAAACAAATTTGAAATTAGAACCAAAAAGAATTCAAGAGGAATATACAATATATATTCAATATCATCGGATGACCATATACAATTTTGAACAAGTTTCCATACATAATTTAATGCATATAAAGTTCTACGTCCTCGTAATGGTGTTCTCCTTTACGATGGAGGACTTCCCTCCTGAACCATCCAGCTAGTTCCTCTTGAAGTGGTTGGAAGCGAGCTTCTGGACTAAGCATCACCCGGAGGTTATTCCGCTGAGCATTGGTATCACTCGGAACCCGCTCAGAGGTGTATCTCCGGATCATCTCACAGACATAGTATCCACATAGATTGGTCCCCGCTGGCTGAATATCCCCACCATTTTTAGCCTTTGACCTTTTGAATTCTAGCTCTTTTTTGAATTCACCGACCTTTGTATCTACGAACCGTCTCCAAACCCTACGAGGCAAAGAAAATTAAATGAACAAGAGAGTTATTAGTTACTTGATATTAGGAAATGAACGAAATAGGCCGATCGATATAGAGCGCAAATGAATGAAAATAATTACTTCTGCAGCATTCTTCTCATGCCGCCCCAAAGCTTTGGATCCATATTCAGAGAGTCGTGGACGAGACATTCTGAGGTGTCAACTTTAATTACTAGCAGAATCCAATGGAACCTGCGGACACGATACATGCACAGTACGTCATGCATAACTCATCGATTAGCCGGCCACATACCATGCATGGAGTAAACAAAAGAGAATGTGCTCAAGACAGAAACACTCACCCAAAATGGTAAGGAAATAGAATATCACTTTTGAGTTCCTGCTTTGTAAGAAACTGCCACAGGTCTGCCTCCATGTCGGCGGGGTGATGCTCCAACACATATCCATTAACGATGTGTGGGTCAATGAACCCAACATCATGGATGTTCCTTACTCTGCATTCCTTAATCTTCATTCTGCATGTATAATAGCAGACACAACAATATAGTTACGACATATATATAGTGCAGGCAATATGAACGAGATGGGGTATAAATAAATCACTTACAGAACGTAGCAACTGATGATAGATTTGTCGAGCTCGCCGCAGATTGAAAAGCTGGAACAATTCACTCAGATGAATTTGTACATAGTAATGTTTGAAGTGATGCTCATATCTAACTTCCGCATAAATATAATCTTTGGCGTTTTTATTTTTTATGTAACCCTTGTACCATTTCAGCAGACCTTTCATTTGTGGAGGTAGATCCTCTTCCTGCGCAGGCTCGATGAGAGGCCCATTCTTCACATATGTAATTACTACCTCCTTCACTGGCGCCTCATCAAGGCCTAACATTTCACGAAGAGTAATACCTAAGTTGGCCGTTTGTTCTCTGGCACTCGTTACAGTCAATCCATGTGCTGCCGCAGCTGCTATGATATCGGGGTCATCCGGACCGGCGGCTTTCACTATAAGCGGGGCAATCGATTGTTTACTTTGTTCCCCGAGCTGGGCAACTCGTTTCCCGCTTTTTTTACTTTCTAATTCCGTTTTCTCGGCCTCCTCCAAGGCTTTGTTCTCCTGGTTCTCCGCCCGCTCTTTCTTCTCCTTCAACATGAATGCCTGCCTACGAAGTTCACGTGCATAGTCGTCAGGCAGATTCTTCGCGGCTTGGGACGGTGTGCTCAAAAATGACTTAGCCCACTTCTTTTGCTCATCAGAAAATACTGGCTTGGGCTCGGGCTCTCTTTTCTTCTTGCAGTCCGCCTTCCATTTCTCATGAAGCAATCTTTTTTTGTTCTCTTATCGACAAAAGTGAAACCAGCAATTCGTGCCTTCTTTGGCTCATTCCACTCCTGGACGGTGATCGAGACGTTGTCTCTAACAACGGCTCCGCATTGGCTGACAAACTTGGTGGCGTTCTTGCGGGGCTCCAGCGGCCTGCCGGTTGCACTATCGACAACCTCGATGGTGCATGTTTCTCCTTGTTTCATCGTCTTGGTTGCGCCACGCTTTGACGACGTACTCGATTGTTTCGACGATCCGGCCGAGGGCTAAAATAAGAAAGAGAGTAGCGCGCGTTAGTACACACATATTTATTCAAATCAGTTAGTTTGTATCACCAGAGGCTCAATGTATATATACCTCGGCGCCGGAGGTGGTTGCTACTTCCATTTGAAGATCGTCGTTTATCGACGTTTGTTCGGCATCATCTTGCCGACGGCGCCCTTCATCTTCACCGTCAAGGTTCAGATAAGAAGAGATATCATCTTCTTCTTCTCCGGTCGGCACATATAGAATATCGCCGTTTATGATGCCGAACATATGTGCTTCACCGTCCGGATCATAGTTGTCCATAATCGGGTCAGCTCTATCGTCCGCCATTATGTCAGTCCTGAAAACATGTAGTAAAAACAAATTAATTAAGTGAAGAAGGGGGACGGTGGCGGTGGCGGTGGCGAAAGGGCGGTGGCAAAAGGAGGGGGCGAGGAAGGGGTGGGAGAGGGTGTCGCGGTAGAGCGCGAGACGGGGCGGCAGACGACGGCGTCACGGAGAGGGAGTTATTTTACCGTTTTTGTTAAACTAATTCTTACCCTAAGTTATTTTACCGTTTTTGTTAAACTAAGTCATTTTTTATGTAAATTCAAATGATTATACGTTTTAGACCATACTTTTTTTCTCATCACTGCCGTGTGTACTAACCACACGAGTATGAGACCCGGGACTGTGCAGGTGCATCGAGAAATCATAGGGCTCGACAATATGTTTTCTCTTCGTGGGATGCTAGCGGTCGCATCAACTGAGCGTTTTCTTCCCGACGTCTTCTATTCTCAAGATGAAGTGATGACCTCCCTTTCTTTATTTCTTTTTCTTTGTTCTTGCATAGTGCTTTCCCTCTTTTGCTAACAGGTGGTTTCTCAGATGTGTCAAAACTCAGTGAGTCTGAAGCATGCAGAGAACACGGCATATAAATTGGTGGTAGTGCAGTGTATGGTTGTTGAGGACATTCATTAAAACAAACATGGATTGTGTGAAAGTCTTTAAGGAAGTTTATGTTATTGGAGTTATTGTCCCGATAAAAAAATAAACATCAATGAAAAAACTATACCATATGGGATTTATTCCTACAACTTAAACAATCCATGTCAAGAAAATTTATACTCCATCCATTCCATAATGTAGTATGTATAGATTTTTTTCAAAAGTCAAAAATCACAAACTTTGACCTTGTTTACACACAAATTATGTCCATTAACTTACGAAATGCATGTCATTGGATACACCATCAGTTATATTTTTGTATTGTATATGTTTGGAATTGTATATACAAAGTTTATACTCTGTAAACTCTGTAGAAATTTGCGGCGTTAAGCGGGCGAGCGAGGCGGCGAGGGCGGGCGAGCGAGGCGGCAGTACCGAGGCCGGCCGGCGTCGTTGAGGGCGGGCGAGCGAGGCGGCGCGCGCGCGGTGGGCGAGGGCGACGGCGGGCGGCGTCGAGGGCGAGGGCGACGGCGGCAGGCCTTCGGCGCGCGCGGCAGAGAATCGGAGAAGACGAGAATCGGAGAAGACGGCGGCAGGCCCTTGTATTTATAGCCCGCCCCCTTTAGTCGCGGTTGGGGAGGCGACCCGCGACTAAAGGTAAACTTTAGGCGCGGTTGGCAAAACCAACCGCGACTAAAGGGTTTTTTCGTTCCCGCGCGCAACGACCTTTAGTCGCGGTTGGTCTGGCCAACCGCGACTAAAGGTATTTTTCAAAATACTTTTCTTTTTCAATATCTTAAAAATACAAATAATATATCAAAAAATTCAGAAAAATAAAACTAATTCAATTCAATATGTTAAAAACACAAAAATTATATCAAAAAATTAAGAAAAATAAAACTAATTCAATTCAAAATGTTAAAAATACAAATAATATATCAAAAAATTAAGAAAAATAAAACTAATTCAATTCAAAATGCACCAACCAGCCGGGACTAAAGGTTAGATGACCAGCTCTGGATTCCTCTTCTTCCCGCCATTTCTTCCCTGTCTTCCCGCCTCTTTCTTCCCGCCTCCTGTCTTCCCGCTCCCATTTTTCCCGCCATTTCTCACTACATATATGTAGCCCGGCTTGGCCAGCATTATCACATCTCTACAATCTCTCATCACTCTCTCATGGCTTCCACCGCACCCACTCTAACCTACCAGCAGGTGGAGGAGCTTTGCGCCTCGAACTACCCTTGTCCACCGGGCTACCGCGTCCCCACCGGCTGGAGCCTAAGCGCCGGCGGCGTGCCGGTCCCTCCCGTCCCTCAGGGTACTGCGCGCCGGGCGGCCATCACGAACCACTACTACCTCGACCTCACGCCGGAGCAGCGGATGAATCCCCGCTGGCATCCCGATAACCAGCATACTTGGGACGCCTTCTTCATCAATCGGCGTGAGAGGGCGCTCGCCAGGTATGTGGAGGACGGTCTGCCTCCTGGGAACTTCCACGAGGCCGGCCGTCGGCTATGGTGGTACGGCCGGACTCTGCAGAGCGTCATGGACTACATCACGGCCGGCGATATCCCCCGCCTGCGCTACCCTCAGTTCGAGCCACGAGCGCCGCCCGACGACAGCGACGACAGCAGCGACGACGACGGCGGCAACTTAGAAGGCGACGACTACCAGTACAACGACGACGGCGGCTATGAAGACTACGAGTATGCATATTATACGCCTAGGCAGGAGTATGACTAAATCACTCCAAATTTCATGTATCATCAGTGGTATCTCGAATCATTCGAAAATGGACACCAAACACATCACGGGTAATATAATTCACATGATCCATTCAACAAAGTTTGGTACAATAAATTATTACACATCATTTCTTCCCTTGTGTCCCTGCTTGCTTACGATTGTGCCGTATCCATGGAGCATCCTCATCATTTAACTTAATGCTTGGGTCGGTGTTCACTTTGAAGGGCGGAATTTCAGCAAACATATTATAATCTTCTGACATGTCTGTCTTGTCCTCCACTCCCACGATGTTTCTTTTCCCTGAAAGAACAATGTGGCGCTTTGGATCATCGCATGATGTACTGATCGTTTTCTTATCTTTCCGTTTCCTCGGTTTGCTACTCATGTCCTTCACATAGAAAACCTGAGCGACATCTTTCGCTAGGACGAATGGTTCGTCAAGGTAACCAAGATTGTTGAAATCCACCATTGTCATTCCGTATTGCTGGTCCACCTTTACCCCACCTCCTGTTAGCTTGAACCATTTGCACCGGAACAAAGGGACCTTAAAGGAGGGTCCATAGTCAAGTTCCCATATCTCCTCTATGTAACCATAATATGTGACCTCTTGCCCATTCTCGGTTGCTGCATCAAAGCGGACACCACTGTTTTGGTTGGTGCTCTTTTTATCTTGGGCGATCGTGTAAAATGTATTCCCATTTATCTCGTACCCTTGGAAAGTCGTTATAGTCGAAGATGGTGTCTTGGCCAACATGTACAGCTGATCTACAACATCATTGTCATTCATTAAATGTTTTCTCAACCAACTGCCGAAAGTCTCCATGTGGACCTTCCTAATCCAGGATTCAAGCTTCCCCGGGTTGTCCGAGCGTAAAATATTCTTGTGTTTCTCAAAGTACGGAGCCACCAAGCTGGAATTGGTCAGTATAGTGTGGTGTGCTTCAGTCAGAGAATGGCCGTCCATACATATCGTTGATTTTCTTCCGATCGTGCCTTTTCCACTTAGTCTCCCCTCGTGCCGCGATCGAGGAAGACTAATCGGCTTAAGGTCAGGAACAAAGTCAACACAAAACTCAATTACCTCCTCATTTCCATAGCCCTTGGCGATGCTTCCTTCTGGCCTAGCACGGTTACGAACATATTTCTTTAATACTCCCATGAACCTCTCGAAGGGGAACATATTGTGTAGAAATACAGGACCGAGAACGAAAATCTCTTCGACTAGGTGAACCAGGAGGTGCGTCATAATATTGAAGAAGGATGGCGGGAACACCAACTCGAAACTGACAAGACATTGGATCACATCGTTCTGTAACCGTGGTAGAACTTCTGGATTGATTACCTTCTGAGAGATTGCATTGAGGAATGCACATAGCTTCACAATGGCTACTCGAACATTTTGCGGCAGGAGCCCCCTCAAAGCAATCGAAAGCAATTGCGTCATAATCACGTGGCAGTCGTGAGACTTCAGGTTTTGGAACTTTTTCTCCGCCATGTTTATTATTCCCTTTATATTGGACGAGAATCCAGACGGGACCTTCATACTGCTCAGGCATTCAAAAAAGATGACCTTCTCTTCTTTGGTCAGAGCGTAGCTGGCACGACCTTGAAACCATTCCGGATGCCGGTCATCAGGGTCTTTCAAACGTTGCTGGTCCTGCCGTGCTTCCTTTGTATCATTTGTCTTCCCATACACGCCCAAGAAGCTTAGGAGGTTCACGCAAATATTCTTCGTAACGTGCATCACGTCGATTGCAGAGCGGACTTCTAGGACTTTCCAATATTCTAGCTCCCAGAATATAGATTTCTTCTTCCACATGGCTGCGTGCCCGTCAGCTCCCTTCGGAACTGATTGTCCGCCAGGACCCTTTCCAAAGATGACTTTCAAATCCTTGACCATATCAAATACCTCAGCACCAGTGCGTTCCGCAGGCTTCGGCCGGTGATCTGCCTTGCCGTTGTAATGCTTGCCTTTCTTTCTTACTGGATGAATTTTCGGAAGAAATCGACGATGCCCAAGGTACACGTTCTTCTTACAATTTGGCAAATGTACACTATCAGTCTCATGTAAGCAGTGCGTGCATGCATTGTATCCCTTATTTGACAGTCCCGAAAGGTTACTAAGAGCAGGCCAATCGTTGATGGTTACGAAAAGCAACGCTCGTAGGTCAAATTCCTCTTCTTTGTGCTCATCCCACACACGGACACCAGGTCTGCCCCACAGCTGTAAAAGTTCATCAACTAATGGCCTTAGGTACACATCGATGTCGTTGCCGGGTTGCTTCGGACCTTGGATGAGCACTGGCATCATAATGAACTTCCGCTTCATGCACAACCAAGGAGGAAGGTTGTAGATGCATAGAGTCACGGGCCAGGTGCTATGGCTGGAGCTCTGCTCGCCAAAAGGATTCATGCCATCTGTACTTAGACCAAATCTTATGTTCCTTGCGTCAGCTGCAAAATCTTTGAACTCTCTGTCGATCTTTCTCCATTGCGTTCCATCTGCGGTGTGTCTCAACTCCCCGTCCGACTTACGGTCCTCTTTGTGCCATCGCAACAACTTGGCATGCTCTTTGTTCCTGAACAGACGTTTCAACCGTGGTATTATAGGAGCATACCACATCACCTTGGCGGAAACCCTCTTCCTGGGTTTCTCGCCCTCAACATCGTCACCAGGGTCATCGCCTCTGATCTTATAACGCAATGCAGTGCATACCGGGCATTCATTCAAATTCTCGTATTCACCGCGGTAGAGGATGCAGTCGTTGATGCATGCATGTATCTTCAGAACCTCTAAACCTAGAGGGCAGACAACCTTCTTTGCTTCGTACGTACTGGCGGGCAACTCGTTATTCTTTGGAAACATATTCTTCAACATTTTCAGCAAGTTTTCAAATGCCGAGTCAGCTACACCTGCCTGTGCCTTCCATTTCAGCAAATCCAGTGTGCAGCCCAGCTTTTTCAGACCATCATCGCATCCGGGGTACAACGACTTTCTGTGATCCTCTAACATGCGATCCAAATTCTCCCTCTCCTTTTCAGTTTCGCAGCGTCTCCGTGCATCAGCAATGGTCCGACCAAGATCATCAACGGTCTCATCACGTGCCTCTTCTTCACCTTCACCTTCCCCTTCACCTTCAGCATCCTCCATGAAAGTATCACCGAAATGAGCAAGATAGCTTTCATCCATGAAATCATCCCCTTCTTCATCTTCTTCCATTATAACCCCTCTTTCTCCATGCTTGGTCCAACAATTATAGCTTGGCATGAAACCGTGCCGAAGCAGGTGCAGGTGAACTTCTCTTGAGGAAGAGTAACCCTTCTGATTCTTACAGTCAACACATGGACAGATAACAAAACCCTTCTGCTTGTTCGCATTAGCCACTACGAGGAAATCTTTCAAACCCGTAGTGAACTCGCGGGAGAGTCGGTTACCGTACATCCATTGCCGATTCATCTGCATTATTATAATATAAAATATATAATTAACCATCATGCATTTGTTAAACTAACTAGCTATAAACAATAGAAATTAAACAATGAACAACACACATGCATATTTTATCAATGACACACATGCATGAAAGGTTCAAGTTGCTAACCGCGATCAAGGAGGAAAAAATAAATGAGGAACCTCAAGTGTGGCTCCAACACTTCATATCATGTTTGTTTCACGCTCTTGGGGCATTTCATCAAACACCTTGTGTGCATAAGAGGAACCAAAAGCAAACCTACACCCCCTTGTGAAGCTTGTGAAGAGAAGTGGCACCAAATGGCTAAGTGAGTGTGCTGAACTGGTATCTATAGGGGAGGAGATTTAGTCGCGGTTGGCATGGCAAACCGCGACTAAAGGCCTTTGGGCACCTTTAGTCGCGGTTGGCCTGGCCAACCGCGACTAAAGCCCCTCACGTGCACCAGCTGGCCACCGAGCGCCCTGGCCCAGGCCTTTGGTCGCGGTTCGTCTGCCGAACCGCGACTAAAGAAATCATTAGTCGCGGTTCCTACAGTGTCGCGACTTATGGGGCTGGACGGAAGCCTCTTTTTCTACCAGTGGTCCCCAAGATAAGTGACGCTGCTTTAGTACAAAATTTGTACTAACTTAGTACAAAACTTACGTCACTTATTTTGAGATAGAAGGAGTACATGATATATTTTTTTATGCCTCCTTTTCTAATTTGTTTCAAAGTGTATTGTTGGGTTTCACTGTCAGCTAGCAAATCCACTCCAAAAGTGCACTCTTATTCGTTCATACACAACGAAACATTATATAGTTTGAAATGAGAAAGAAAAACCGATGAAGTATTATGTAACATTGTCTGCCAGCAAATTACTCACCGGCGTACTCTGCTCCTCGCTAGATCCGTCCTGAAGGTTGCAACTCCGTGGGCAGGGACGATTCTAGGGGGGAGGGGGGGACTAGACCCCCCTAACAAATTGATTTTTCTACTATAATAATGGTTGTTGTAGCTATTTTTTTTTTACTTCATATGAACTTTGCGCCCTTCATGAACAAACTTGTTCCCCTATGCTTGCATGTTGGCTTCGTCCATGTCCGTGGGTATCAACGCACAATAGCCATCTTCAAAGTAAAACAGAAACATATACGGTGCGTGCATCATAATTTGCCCACATAGAAAAATATACCGCTTGGCCATAAACAACTAAAATGCTAAAACAAAATTACAATTGCCAGGGCCTCATGCACAATAGCAAGCACTCTCAACCAGAGTGGCATTACTTTTTGTTAGGCACAGCTAACCAGTCTTCTATTCATGTGTGAGACTACTCCCTCTGTAAAGAAAATTTAAGAGTGCTTAGATAACTACTTTAATGGTCTATAAACACTCTTAATACTTCTTTACAGAGGGACTACTACATGATAGCACATCCAACCGTGGCTTCACCTGCCGATGACAGGCACTGTCCGACAACTCCGAGAGAGGCTCATGTGTCACCTATCGAGCCGCATCGACTCGATCTGTTGTTAGGCACAACTAACCAGTCTTCTATTCTTATACGGGACAGGGAGTACTACTCATTGAAATTATCCATCGTTATTGTCTCTTCATTATTATTGAACTTTGTCCATCATCCAATTATTATCTTCGCAATCGACAAGGATCCATTGGTCTTGTCAGCACTATCCTCGGTCTTACTTAGTTCACATGAACGCCGAGATAGCTTTAGGGACCACAAATAAAACACACATTACATTAGATGTTGGCATTGATATCGATATCAATATCTATAAGATAAAGAACAACAACAATAAGAAGAGCGGGTACATCCAAGTAACGAATGATTGCTATAAAGCTAACACCCACTTTCGAAACGTCACCGGATCTTAAATGTGCACATCCTGCGGGTTCGAGAACTATGTAGACATGACCTGAGATACTCTCCGGTCAATAACCAATAGTGGGACCTGGATGCCCATACTGGCTCCTACATATTCTACGAAGATGTTTATCGGTTGAACCTCTATGTCAAGGATTCAGTTAATCCCGTATGCTGTTCCCTTTGTCCATCGGTGTGTTACTTGCCCGAGATTCGATCGTCGGTATCTCTATACCTAGTCCAATCTCGTAACTGGCAACTGTCTTTACTCGTTCTATAATACAAAATCTCGTAACTAACTCCTTAGTCACATTGCTTGCAAGGTTTGTTGTGATTTTGTATTACCGAATGGGCCTCGAGATACCTCTCCATCACACGGAGTGACAAATCCCAGTCAATGATCCATGCCAACCCAACAGACACCTTCAGAGATACCTATAGAGCACCTTTATAGTCAACCAATTACATTACGACGTTTGATACACACAAGGTATTTCTCCGGTGTCCGAGAGTTGCATGATCTCATGGTCATAGGAACAAATACATTGACATGCAGAAAACAATAGCAATAAACTCAAAGGATCATATGCTACGTTTATAGTTTGGGTCTTGTCCATCACATCATTCTCCTAATGATGTGATCCCGTTATCAAATGATATCTCATGTCTATGGCCAGGAACCTTGACCATCTTTTGGTCAACTCGCTAGTCCTTTAGAGGCTCACTAGGGATAGTGTGTTATCTATGTATCCACACATGTATTTGAGTTTCTAATCAATACAATTCTAGCATGGATAATAAACGATTATCATGAACAAGAAAATATAATAATAACTAATTTATTATTGCATCTAGGGTATATTTCCAGCAGCTACTTACAACACTTGTAGAGAATACCTTGCTGAAAACCGTTTGTCATTTTCTTCTGCTCCTCGTTGGGTTTGACACTCTTACTTATCGAAAGGACCACGATTGTTCAGTTGTGAAGAAGTGTAGCTATGTTTTCTTGGTGAAGCTCAACCTTAACAGGTCTTCACTGAAATGCCGATATATCAAAACAATAATTGAAAGAGAGGACAAAATGGCCACTTGAGATTTGGTGGGGGATTGTTGAAATGTGGGATGGGCCTAGCGCCCATATGAGAATTTCAGAAAAATCCCTAAGGACCCATGTAGGTGGCATGACAAGGGATGGTGGGAAGTTTAGTCCCACCTTGCTAGTGGAGAAGGAGAACCTCCTTATAAAGGTTTCTCTTCCACATGCCATTGGAGCTTGAGAAGATAAGAGGCCCCCGCGCACTCCTCCACCGCCGCCCGCCTCGCGATGCCACGCCACGCCACGCCTCGTCATGAGCGCCATGGCTTATGGGATTGAGCCGAGCCGAGCTCATGCCTACGAGCTTATTTTTGCCGGTCAGGAACGGAGAATACATAATGGACGTGTATATGTGCGAGGTCTTGGCCAAACCTAGCCGTCACGAGATCAGATCACTTCTGCTCCACGCACTCCACATGTCGTTCCCTTTGTTGCTGCTGTCGCCGGCGACTCCGCCACGTTCACCACGTACACGATCGACGGGAGAGCAGGCCTCCGAAACCCCACCTCTCTGGATCCTATACGCGAGAGCGGCGATTAGGTTTTTGAGGAGCGGCTACGCGCCTACTCACCTACTCGCCTCCATTCATCTACTTCCTCTACGTCCGTGTTGCCTTCGACGTTGCCATGTCTTCACCAACCGACGCCGACTGTCTCGCCCTCGAGAAGGTCGAGGCCGACAAGAATGCGGTCGAGGATACTGCAGCCGCCATTGCTACTGTTATGGCCAACTGACCGATTGGATGGTATAATACGCTTATCGTGCTCTTGTTTGTTTGTTTGTTTGTTTGTTTGTTTCTGTAGTGCATCGGCGTGTGGCTAGCGGCCCACACCACCTGCCCGCTTTGCCGGGTCACCATCATCGGCAGGCAGGAGGCTTCGACGTCGACGAGTCTCCCTCCCTTACCACCGAACCGTCACCATCCACTTTGTAGGCGCACCCTCAATGCGGTCATCCAAAATGAGCGGTGTCGCCTCCTCTTCGTATATATCAACCTTTCCTAGTTGCTCATCGAGTCGGCCCCTGAGTGACTTGGGGGACAGAGCCCCCGATCCATCGTCACCGTCGTCGACGTCCGGAGCCTCGCCATCTCGCTCGTTAACCCGCTCACCGACACGCGCGTCGAGCTTCCGCTCGTCACCGGCTGGCGATGGGCGTTGGATACCGAGCACGATTTTTTTGACCAAATCTGGCGAGGCTAATCGGGTGGTCAGGACGTGGCCGGCCGAATTTTTTGGGCGCCTATCATTGCCCAAGAAAGAAATAAGTTGTTTTGCTGTACCAAGTAGCGGTAACGCGATTTGTCCAAAAAAAAGTAGCAATAACGCCATAGCGTGCAACCCAAGTTTGGGAACAGCCGTCGGTCCCCGTAACCGACGTGTAAATTCCCCAAACCCAAATCCAGCGTCGTAATTACATTACCACCCTTGCCCCGGTTCCCCTTCCAGGGCCGGCCCATAGGCCGGGCAAACAGGGCAACTGCCCCGGGCCCCGAGAGGATGAGGGCCCCCAAACATTAAACTATACTACTAACAACCATAATATTGCATATTAGGTTGAAGTATCATAAAATATGTTGGAAAGACAAAATTCTCAATTTGGATGAGCAAAGTCCACACTGCAAACAAATAGCATGTATAAGGTATAAATAGATCACTGGTGATATTAAATTAAGTTAGACTCTTTGTAATAAACACCATCTTAGGTAGATTTATATGTGCAATTTCGTGCAGAAGTTTTGATTTGAAAGACTGATATCTGCACTAGATAAATCCAAACACATCACATAAGTGCATATGAAATAATAAAATTAGTATATAGAAATTGAACTAACGTTATTTTTATCTTTGCATAGGTGATTCTTATAAGTGATGATACTTCATAATCAACTTTCTAGTACGCATATAGTGTCAGTTTATTAATTAACTTAATTTGGAAGATTCAGTTGGCAACTACTCAATTTATACTTTATAAATTTCTATAGATATACTTACCCAATAATACACTAGAAACCACTATTAACTTTTTTTAAACAATATGTTTTAGAAATCTTTATCAAGATATTTGACGATATTAAAATAAACATGGACACGCACACTCACCCCCCCCCCCCCCCCTATATATATAATTTATGCAAACCATCAAATTAATTTTTGTTAGGATAAATAATTTAAATTTAGTATAATTGTTTTGTTAATGTACGTTATAATCGTAGGACAAAAAAAAACAATAATTAATATTTAACAATGTTGCTGGGTGACTAATTATGCCAACTAAGTGGAAAACATTATACTTGTTTAGGTTTTAGTCTGATTAAACAATATGTTTAGAAGAATATAAAAGTTTGATATAAAATTTATTAATATGTTTAGAAGAATATGAAAGTTTGATATAAAATTTATTTATTTTCGACTTCGCCCCGTGGCCCAAAATTTGCTTGGACTGGCTCTGTCTCCTTCCCCATTCCAATTTCGCTTACATTCTGGTGGTTGACCAGCGACCCATGTCAGATTTGCACTTACGGGAAATGGGCATACACTCTGATTGACCAGCAACCCATGTGAGATTTGCACTTATCATTGAGAAATGGCGATAGGGTTATATGTGGGAATATAGGAATTCGTTCGTTGGTTGTATGTTTTGAGTATATGGATTCGTTAGTTGTATGTTAGTAATTACAATCAGCTAGAGTAACTTGCACAAGGGGAAGGGTATGAGGAAGCGAGGACCATGTATAATCACTATCAGTTTCCTTGTATTTGGAATCCTTCTGTTCACTACTGTTATTGTCTTTTGTTTCGTTACAAGGCAACGCCCCATGTCCTTCCTCAACTGAATTGTCAAAAATCACTGGTTTGTTGTAGGTGAGATAACCGGCATCGCCAATGAGTGCTTTATGAATGTATACCCTTTCCGTCGTGAACTAGGGCCAATGGTTATCCTGTGGAAGGTATGTTTATGTACCATCACATGTTATGCGTCTTTTGATAATTCAGTGTTTAATGTGATAATCAATTTTATCGTGATTTGGTTGTAAACAGTCTGGGGTCCCTGAGGAGAGCAACACCATGTTTAAACTAAAGGTTGGCCTAATTGGTAAGAATTGAATTGCTTAGTTAAAATATATGTTATTGCTAGTTACAGATGCTAATTGGTAACATTATCTAACCTGTTTCTGTTTTCAAGGTTTTGGATCGATAGGGAGACAAATAGCCGAGGCATTAGTCGATATCAAGGACGTTGATTTGATTACAATCTGTGACGAGCTTAAAACAAGTGATATGGTAATAGAGAAACTACATTATTAAGTTCTTACGTCTCTTTGTTCTAGTGTTCCATGTCTTTTCCTTCCAGCGTTCTCATTTGTTCCCACAGATCCACCGTGGCTAGAGTTATGCAAAATCATTTAGCATGCAGTAGTTTAAGGGAAAATAGGAGGAAATCTCAATTCAGATGAAAGAAAACAAAACAGATAAACTACAAGTGTAAAACTAACTCTTGCACAAGCACCAACTAGTGATCATTGATTGTGGAACCCATCATTTATCATAAACATTATTTTAATGCAAATCTGTGAAACTGAAGCTCAGCAAGTCATTATATTTGTGCAGGTTACTGCTTGAAAGAGCAGCAAGTTCAGCTTGAGGGGCTCTGGTGGAAAGTCGCTCATGTTCCTGAAGAAAGCTGCTGACATTGTCAATGAGGATGGCATTCTGGTCTCAGTTATCATTCCCAGGTAACTGTCTTCTGTACTTGGCTGTAATTACACCTGGGATTGTTTTTTTTCGAAACGGAGGCAATCCGTTTAAAAAAATGTTTGTAAGTGTGTGCTGTACTTGGCTGTAATTTTACCTGGGATTATCAAATTTGTTTGTAACTGTCTGCTGTACTTGGCTTTTTTTGGAACCAGGGAACATGAGAAAACCCCTTGGGGCTATCTTCCGGTGAATTACGTCATTGACATGCTAAGTCTCTCCTCCGAGGACAAGTCTGTTGCGTACTCATCGCATGACCAAATTGATCCACCTAATGTGGCAGAAACGACACTGATTTGCCAAAGCAGCTGCATAGTACTGTCTACACCATGATGTATTGTGACGAGGGAGTTCCAAGTAGTGGCTTTAATCCATCAATGAAATACATCAAGTTTAGCATCAGTGATAACGATTGTAAGAAGGTAGGGTATTTCCAACTTCTCTTTTCCTTGAAATTTATTTGTTGTTTCCGAGGTTCAGAACTAATGCTTGTTTCTGCAAGTTTGTGAAAAATTTGAACTTCACATTTCTTAAAGATTTACAGATGTGGAACATAATATTTGTGTATACGAGTTTCTGCTGTCCACCCTGATGAGAGCTGGTTCGTGACATGGTGATAATTTCATGCTTGCTCTTCATTTGATTGGTGTGACATCATGATATATTTTGCTCCAGTTATTGTTTTTGTTGTGTTGCTGTACTGTGCGCATATACAGCATTGCACTCCATCTAGTTATATAGTCATGAAAATTGTTTGTATTTCAGTACACTCCAATGGTAATGGTACAAGCTCACTTTTTACTATGTAGGTTTGCTTTATTTTGCTTTTACATGCTGCCCATTCTAAGTTTTAGGTCTTTAGATAAATGTATGCAAGTTTTAATCAGTGGATTTGTTCTCAAGTGTAGATTTTGATAGCAAAATTTGTCTGGGTGATGAGATGTGTTAATTTGCGCAGTTTGTTGTTGAAAACATGCCTGAATGGAGATCTTCATCTGCAAATATTTGCTTCTATGATCACTGTGATCCTACAAATAGGCTATGTGACCCCCTGACGGAGCTTCATGTGAGGTAAGTTCTTGCATCAGTTACCCGAGGATGCTTTATTTGCAGTCCAACATTTTAAATAAAAAACTACCCTATTTGCATGAGCACCCTACTCATATTTTTTTTATTTGTTACTGTTTGAAATTTAAAGCTGAGAACATGCAAGTTTGCATTAGTTTTCCGTGATAACGAGGAGGAAGCTGAACACAGAGAAGGAGTCCGTCTAATTTCTGTGCTGAGCTGCTGTATTCGGATTCTAAAGGGTGTAGCGGTTGGAGGCATATTCTTGATGTTCTAGAGGCGTATGCCAATCGGGGGCTTCTGCGTTCAAATATAATGTCGCTTCCACTCACTTCAGCTTAACGACGTAACACCTTGACACAGACGCCAGCAGTCCGCTGGATACGTCGAACTATTGCCCTGCCCTGTCGAGGCATGTAATGTTTCTCGGATCAAACGGACGAACAGAAGAGATGCTAGGAAGCGGACGTGTGTTTGTGTGAAATGAACAAACGAAGAACAGAGCTGGATGATCACGTATAGTACACTGCCATTCCATGGTTGTAGTCACGTACGTATAGTTCTTTTCACGTATAGTTGTATTCCAAATCTCACTGCCCTGATGTGGATATAGAACCAAATCTCATGTTGGTCCTGAGTAATCTCGTGGTGTTCTTGAGTAATCCAACTAGGATCGTAACTACAGTTGGCATCTCACAGCTTTAATCCTCATTTACCATTTCCTCTGCTGGTAAAAATCCAATTGATTGCATGATCCCTAAAATCTATGGCAAAAGGTGTGAAATCGCCACGCAAGGTTCTTTGGAACACACCTTAGCTCGGGTTGGATCACGGTTGTGCCAAATTGTTGCTCACTATGTGTTCAACGAGATGGCTCAGAGTGACCAGATGAAGACAGTGCTTGAATTACTGACGTGGATCTAAGAGGATGTCGCCACGAAACAATGAGAAGCTTGATTGAAACTTGGCAAACCTTGATCCTCTTTAGAAGGAGTTGTAGTCGGTGCGCAAGGCCCTTAAGGATTGGAAGCCGGACGTGGATCAACACACATCACTCAGTTGCATCTTAGGGTGTCCTTCTACGGATCTGAGCAAGACATCTCGTCATACGGAGAACATCGCCGGCTCCGATGAAGAATCGCCATTGACTCGGACTGCATCGGCAAAGTATGTGCCACCGCACGAGATCGAACATGTAAGCCAAATTGGCTGCCGTGAAGAATCGACTACACGGGGCCAGCCTGGTGTTGCCATCATGGTGTTGCCTTCGGCCATTGATACGATGCCGACCCCTCATACCCCTCCTTCTGTAACTGAGAAGTATTCTCCTTTGCCATCGACTCGGACTGCATCGACAAAGTATGTGCCACCGCATGAGATCGGACATGTAAGCCAAATTGGGTGCCGTGACGAATCGACTGCATGGGGCCAGCCTGGTGTTGCCTTCAGCCATTGATACGATGCCGACCCCTCATACCCCTCCTCCTGTAACTAAGAAGTATTCTCCTTCGCCATCGACTCGGACTGCATCGACAAAGTATGTGTCACTGCCGCCACACGAGATCGGACATGTAAGCCAAATTGGGTGCCGCGACGAATCGACTGCATGGGGCTAGCCTGGTGTTGCCATCATGGTGTTGCCTTCGGCCATTGGTACGATGTCGATTCCTCATACCCCTCCTTCTGTAACTGAGAAGTATTCTCCTTCGCCATTGACTCGGACTGCATCAGCAAAGTATGTGCCATCGCACGAGATCAGACATGTAAGCCAAATTGGGTGCCGTGAAGAATCGACTGCACGGGCCAGCCTGGTGTTCCCTTCGGTCATTGGTACGATGCCAACCCCTCATACCCCTCCTTCTGTAACTGAGAAGTATTCTCCTTCGCCATCGACTCGGACTGCATCAGCAAAGTATGTTCCACTGCACAAGATCGGACATGTAAGCCAAATTGGGTGCCGTGACGAATCGGCTGCATGGGGCCAGCTTGGTGTTGCCATCATGGTGTTGCCTTTGGCCATTGGTACGATGTCGACCCCTCATACCCCTCCTTCTGTAACTAAGAAGTATTCTCCTTGCACCCAGAGATTTGTGGTCCACTTACTATGGATCATGCAACTAGCACCAACATACTAGGTGTGAATTTCCTGTGTTCGATGGAGACAATCCTAAATGATGGAAGAAATGCTGTGAAAAGTATTTTCAATTATTTCAAACCCCTCAAGCCTCTTGGAAGGGCTATGCGATGATGTATTTTACAAGTCAAGCGAAAATGTGGTTGCGTTCAGTAGGAATGAAGATAGAGAAAATGGAGTTGGAAGAGTTTTACGAGTTTGTTTGTCTTAGTTTTGGTAAATTACAATTTCAAGCACTGTTTCGATGTTTGACATATTCAGGCAGGTTGACAGTGTGCATGACTATATAGAGACATCCAATCCCCCTATGCATCAAATGTTAGCTCATAATCCATAATTACACCTAGTGATCCGTACTACTACTTTTATTTATGGTTTGAAGAAACCTATTAGAAGTGTAGTTCTTATTCAAAAGCCGCCGGATTTGGATACTGTTGGTTCTCTTGCTCTTTTATATGAGGAGGAACCGAGGAAGTGCTAGATAATTATCGTTTTATTAATCGATCCAGGTCCGAAGCAAGCCGCTCTAGACTCTAGGCACAAAAAAGTATATATGAAGAGTACTGTGTTTTCAATAAAACTTCACTTCGAGTGGCAAAAACAGTAAAGTCTCCCCGCTCCCGCTCCCTCGCGTTGCCTCCCCGAGCGAGGTGGCCGGGGGCTCCTCCCCTTCCCCCCTTTCAACACTCCCCCTCTCGAAGATTCTGATTAGAGACAATTTAGGAAAGAGGCAACAAGTAGATGGTGAAACATGCTTATATTGCAGTGAAAAAGAAACTGTACACCACCTCTTCTTTGATTGCATTGTTGCTAGAGTTCAGTTGGCATGTTATTCTGAGATTTTTGAATTTAACCAACCGAACAATATGGAGGAATAATATGTCTTTTGGAACGCTAATAATAAGAAAACTGTGTTTAACATTGCTTGTGTTGCTATCATTTGGAGCATTTGGATTATGCATGATAAGATGTGTTTTCACGGCATTTTGTGGACAATTACTCAGGCTATCCTGGGGATGATCAGCTCATTTTTCATCAGTGGAAAATTCTATGCGAGGGGGATCGGTCTATCCTTCTACGGCGCTGTCTCCGGCTTCTGGACCATAGAAGAGGACAAATACTACGCATCGCCTGGAGATGAAGGGCCGAGCTAGAGGCGTCGCTGGATCTGGAGGCTATTTCCTTCGGGCGCATTCTGGTTGACCATGCTCCAGAAAAAATCGGCAGCTAAGGACTCACTCCACCTTTGGAAAAAACCTTATTGATTATATGGCTGCCAGGCGTTGTTGGCGTTGCTTGTAATAAGTAGATTTCTTATGCCCTGGCCAGCGGGAGGTTTAAAATTTTGGATGACCGAATGTTGTTTTAAACTCTGTGCTCCGTTTTAATTATGCAATAAAATGGAGGGGGGGGGGACCCCTTTTGTTCAAGAAAAACTACAAATGGTGGTGTCAAGAGCATGGATTTCAAACTACTTTCAAGGTTATTTCTTTACGGTGCTACAATCTTATCCTGGGAATGGACCGTCTCAAGGCTAGTAGTCCTACGTGTGTTGATTGGTGAACTAAAATCACGAGTTTCAGTTTGGAAAACCATATATTACTTTACAGTGAATTGATCAGTATAATTTGGTTAATTCCAACTTTATCAGTGGAAAAAAATTACAGGAACTCAAACTGCCAAAGGAAATTTCTAATTACATTTCTGTTGCAGAAGTTACATGCAACTCAACTGGCAGCTTAGCCCCTGAAATACAAGATCTTATACAAGAATTTATATCTTTGTTTGAATAACCCGCCAGTGAGAGAATTTGACCATGCTATTCCACTCATAACACCTTTTCGAAAGAAAGAAAAAATTCCACTCATAACAGGGGCGTCAACAATTAATTTCGCCCTTATAGGTACAATCCTCAGCTAAAGGACGAAACTGAAAAATAGGTTGCAGAAATGCATAAGAATGGGAAAATCCAGTTCAGATCTAGTACTCCTATATTACTCACATTCTTATTGTTCTACCCTCAGCTAAAGGAGTACATTTTTTGCGGGTAAAACTTGTATTACTCACATCACATAGGATTAAAATCAATATAGTTTCGCTCAATGGCATCCAGAGGACCAGATCCAAGCCAACTCATTGTTCTACCCTCCCCACGAGCAAATATCGCAGTTATTAACTTTATTGTAGGAATGACTAATGTGAGTAATGCTAGTTATGCACATGGAAAAACAATCTCACTTTTGTGAGCCAAATTCGGTCAAACTAGGAGGTGAGAATTCGAGTTGACTCAAAACATTATCCTAATTTGATTTTTGAGGTTGCATGACAATATCGAATATGGATAGAAAAAAGAAAGGGAGGAAGAATGAAAAGGAAATGTGTGCCTGCAAGAAAAGCATAGTGTGCTTTTTAGAATTTGGGATTAGGCAGGGGGTGGGCCTTGGATGACATCCCACACAACTCATGACCTAGTTCTCTATTGAAACATCCATTTTTTTTGCGAAGAATTGAAACATCCAAATTGAACCACAAAATTTATTTTGGGATAAAAATTGTCCTTTTTTAGTTTACAAGAAGGATGCAATTTTCCTTATCATTTATAGACAAATAGACAACACATTTACATGTACATGTGAAAAATAAACAGATTTATTGTAAGTTCGATGTGAATAGTGATATTTACAAAGTCTAGAACCGTCTTTTTCATCAATGATAATGATATTTTTCTGAAAAATAAATTGATGCACTAAATGCTCTGTCAGTGTGATAAAGTTGACCAGTTCGTTTTTTTTAAAAGAGCCACAAATTTCTTAGTGTCATGTACACCAAGAAAATCACAATTTTGAGAACCAAATTTTGTCGAATTAGGAGGTGAGAAATCCAGTTGACTCAAAACATTAGTATTATGATTTTTTTTTTAGGCTGATGGCATAAATCACCCTCAATATATCAAATATAAATGAATGGGTTACAAATAGTACACGAAGAATGGCCAAGAAAAAGAAAGAAAAGAAAGTTTGAGCCTGTAAGAAAAGCATATGTCATTTTATTGGTTTTCCAATTAGGTGGAGAGGTGGGCGAGGGATAACATCCTAGACAACATATGACTAACTACCTTTGTCCTGGTTTATTAGTTCACATTGTTGTTTAGGTCAAAGTTTGACCACATATTTGATTAGCAAAATGTTAATGCATGTTATGAAAAATTATATTGTTGGATTCCTACTTAAAATATAGTTTACGACGATATTATTTTTACCACGTATAACTTATATTTTATTAGTTAAATTCATGGTATGACACAAAATACGAGGGGAACTAATAAACCCGGATGGAGAGTAGTTCTTTACCGAAACATCGAAATTCTTTCAATAAGATATTCCATGGTTTGATCTAGTTGGATTAACCATCTGACATACATTTTCAGTCACTCGATCAAAGGATGTAAGGTAACTCCCTATCCAGCTGTCCTATGCCAACCATGCCCTATTCAATCATGAGCATTATATGTGAATCTCCCCCGTTGCAAAATAAGTGTCATAATTTTAGTCCAGATTTGATCTAAAACCATTACTCCACGTCATCACAATTTATAAGACATGCACGTGTACCTAGGTCGTTAATTTGATTTATATAAAATATATTATTTAACATAAAAATTATATCATTAAAAAATAGAACATCTAAAGTTTCTAATGATATATTTTTTGTAATATATGCCTCTTATTAAGATGATCAAATTAACGACCTAGATACACGTGCCAGACTTATAAACTGAAACGGAGGAAGTAGGCTTATTTTAAAATCGAGGGAGTAGATACTAACGTTACCTTCTGGATCTAAGAGAATTAACGGCTCCTGTACTTTGAGGCAACTTCAATTTTCCATCTTTTCAATTCACAGGGATGGTTCATGATGCCACTATATCTCTCCCTAATAATAAAGAAAATTTGGTTTCTGATCGTCCGTCTTAAAAGTTATCCCTAAAGTTTGCATAAATTACCCATCATGCCACCGGTAAGTAATAGAAAACGTTTTACAAAGCGAAAAATCTTGTGCTGGGCCGGCCCATGTAAAAACCTCCTATATTACGATCTGCACGCTCGGAGAATATCCAGCACACCGTATCGGCCGGCCCATGAACAGGCGCCTGCTTTTAGTTCCGTTTATTTACTTATTTTCAGTTCCGTTTTATTTTTTTCTTTTAAATAATTTAAAACTTCAAATAATCTTGAAATTTTTAATAAACTGAAAATTATAAATCAACATATTTAAAAAATTAAAATGTTTCTGACTTCATAAACTGCTCGGAGTTTTGTAAAAATTGCTCGCATATACAATAAAATGTTTGTACAATAAGAATAGTCCATGATCTCAAATACAATTCCATGTATTAAAAACTATTAAAGGCATTTAACAAAATGCTTTCTAATTCGAAATATGTCCAAAAATTTTAAAAATAGCTAATGCCTGTTTTGATAGTTTATTTTTTTTATTTAAAATTTTCCGTTCCATTTTTGTTTATTTATAATTTAAATAATTTAGAATTGCAAAAACTTTTGCATATTAAAAAATAGGAATTTGGATTAAAATGCTGATGAATTTTATTTTGAATTAAAAATAGGATTCAAAAAAGCGCCGAATTTTTATATTTGTTTTGCAAATTCTAAAACAATGTCCATGGATTTAATAAATATATTACTGATTTATAAAAATGTTTATTTATTTAAAAAACTTCATGCGTTTCAAAAAATGTTTCTGAATTTAAAATAAAATCCTCCAACATAAAAAATTATGTTCGTCTTTTCTTAAATTGATGGCCAATTCAAAAGAAAATATTTAAACCCGTTCGAAATATAAAAAATATTCACGATTTTTAGTAAATGGTCGTAAATTGTAAAAATGTTCTCGATTTTAAAATTGTTGCCATATTTGTAAAATTGTTCACGAAAGATCTAATGTATGTAGTTAAACATTAATGCTTCTAAGTCTTTGTGACAATATACCTGTGTGAATTTTGAAAAATTAACTCTTGGATGGATTGGATTATTATTGTATGTTTTCTAAAAGAAATCTTGAAATTGAGAATAAATCTTTGAGTTACCAAGATTTTTGACAACCATGATATATTTTTTTTGAAAATGTAAAGATTGCTTCAACTTGTGAATAAATTTAAAGAAAAAACAATTTCTTGCGTTTGTACATAAAATTTCTAAATCAAGCGATGATACGTGAACATAATATGATCACCATCATTGAAGATTATGTATTTTTTTTCTTCCGTGGCAACGCACGGGTCATTTTGCTAGTATATATAATCAAGATTCTGTATTGCTCTGTGGACCGATGGACCAATGGAGCACATATATACCGTATAAACCTATTGATCAGTCCATCCACACACACACACAAAAAAAAAGTAAATTAATAGGAATAAATTAGAAGGAATGAAACTGCTCTAAGCTAGTCGGCTGCAAGGTCGATCCGAGGGAGGGAGCGTAGCTACTCTCTGAGCATGGCCATGGCCTTGAGGAGCACGGGCTCGAACCTCTGGAGGTCGAGCTTGACATCCTGCTTGCCGAGGTAGAACTCCGCCACCTTGTTCCACCCACTCCGGTGGATCGACTCCGGGTCCTTGACCGCCGGGTGGTCGCGCCCCAGGGTGTCCACCAGCGTGCTCTCCTCCATGCCGCACGAGTAGGACATGTACTTGAGCCCCATGTCCACCGCCGGCGTCCCGAAGTCCACCTCCCCGATGTGCTCCATCTTGCCGAAGGGGTTCACCTGGATGAACACCGCCCCCGTGGGCAGGAAGAGCGAGTTGGTCAGGCCGGCGCCGTGCACCCCCATGAGCACGTCGGCGGCGTTCACCTCCCGCGCGAAGTCGCCGACGTCCACGTTGAACGGCGGGTCCCCGATCACCACCTCGAACCCGATCCGCTTGGCGAGGGCCACCACCTCGTCCACGTTCACCAGCTTCCTCGGGTGGCGCCGGGAGATGATCATCATCCTCGGCTTCTTCTTCCCGTCGCTCGGTCCGGCGGTGACGCGCATGGGCGCGGCGCGCGGGAGCGCGAAGACGTTGCGGAGGAACTTGGTGAACTCCGGCATGGAGTGGCCCGTGGGCTCCTTGGCCGGGTCGATGCTGAACTCCTTGTGCATGCGGATGCCGACGACGGCGGAGGGGAAGCAGCGGACCTGGTCGTCCTTGTCCATGTCCACGACGTCGTAGCGGGAGAGGCGGGCGATGATGTCGCGGTACTTGCCGGCGTACCAGCGCTGGTAGTTGGTGACCACGAGCTGCACCTCGCCGTCGAAGCGGGAGGCCTGGAGGTAGAGCGGGATCATGACGTCGCTGAAGTCGTGCCAGTAGTTCCCCGTGAGGCCGCCCATGGCGAAGACGAGCGCGGGGACCTGGGAGGTGACGGCGCAGCGGGGCGCGTCGGCGGGCGTGGCCAGCTCGCGCACGGTGATCTCCTTGATGCCGGACATGTGCTTGCGGGAGTAGGGCAGCACGCGCCACTCCTGCGGGTTGGGGTTGCTGCCGCCGGACTCGATGGTGGGCGGGACGAGCACCGTGTGGGCGGAGCCGTGGATGCGCACGCCCCCGCTGCCGCCGGCGAGGTCGCACACGTCGGACGCCCACGGCCCCTGGATGTCGCACGCCGGCTTCTTCGCCGGCGCGCTCTCCTCCGCCGTCGTCACGATCTTGCTAGCCTCATCTGCAATGCATGCATGGATAAGCGTCAGGAATCATTGCCTGATCATTTTTCTCGGTGGAATTCTGACGTAGCAAAGTTTTTGCACCGGGCAAAAAGTTGTTTCTTTGGATTGATTGGTCTGAGATCCGATCGAAACTTGTCGACTTTTGAATTGATATTGACGGATGCATTTGGAAGAGGTTAGTAGGAGCACGTACCGATGGGGTGCTCTGTTTGGGAGTTGGGCTCCTCTGTTTCTCTGTGGGGCTCCTCGTCGTCGTCGACAGGCGGTGGCTTCTCATGTACTTGTTCATGCTCTGGCAGAGGTGCTTCCTCCTCTGTTGAATCCACGCAACACAAACACATCACATGCATGGTCAGAACAAGAACTTTTCGGTTGAATTTTGATGTTCTTGACAATGGAAATTTTGTTGATATATGATCGGGAGGACAAGGGGTTGGTTTACTTACTTTTGACCGGGAGCTGCTGCTGCTGCACCGTCTTCTCTGCCACGGCTGGGGAGGTCAGCGTCGGGTGCCCCGGCGAGGTCCTCCGGATAGCTGCAATTTTGAGCCGAATCCTCATCAGTTTCGAAACAGAGAGCTTGATGAATTGGAGACTCTGGTTCAGGTCGATGATTTCTGTCCCTTAAATTTCAGATACCCAAACCCAAGAACAAGCAGGAACATGTCCGTGATTTGACCAAGCCTTCCATTCGGAAGTAACGAACGTGCAAAAGTTGTGCACAAAAAAAAGGAGAAATCGCAGCTTTTGAGGTGAATCGCATATGCTTGCTTGCCCCGAGAAAGCATGCAGCAAAAAATAAGCAGAAAGAAAAACAGCCATGGCAGAGCAAGCAGGAGCTCGTCGATCGGGTCGAGACGCACCGTTGGGCGCGGCGATGGCGAACTGCTCGGAGACGGTGAAGTAGGTGAGGAGGACGAGGAAGAAGCCGAGGAAGAAGCCGACGCCGACGTACTTCTGCGCCGCGCCCCGCAGGCTCTTCACCAGCTTGGCGCCATGGTCGTCCCCCATCTCTCTTCTTCCTCCTCCCGTGAATGAATCTTTCTCTTTCTCTTTATCTTTCTCGTGTATGTATGCGCCTGTGCGTGTGTCTAGCTAACTAGCTAAAGAAGGTAGCGGCGATGGCGCCAGCTACTCCCTGACGCGGGAGAACCTTCCAAGAACACCTCTCCACGGACCAGTTCTCTTCTCTCTCTCTTTGTGATGAGGAATATAATGGACTTTATGGCCGCCCACGTCAGGGCAAGGGAAGAAGACCTTGCCAAATTGCCCAAGCAACTCTCCCTCCTCCTCCTCCTCCTCCTGATTGCTACGTCTGCAAATTGATTCATTAATTTTGCAGCATATATCTTAGCTGTGCTTTCATTCGAGTATATATGCTCTGAGTTGTATAACCAATGTTTGATTACTGTAAGAAGAAGTAAGACCAAGTATTACAGTTAAATAATCAGAGGTTGGCAGAAAGTTCTTCCAGCTCAAACTACTTAGGAGCAGTATGCTTGGGTTATGCCCTGTTTTGGGTAGCCATTATGGGAGCGGGTTGGCTGATGATTGAGTAGGGCATGGGGGGTGGGCGTAGGAGAGGGGATGGAAGAAAAACGAGGTCATGTTCCAACCATCCATCCATCCCTGAGGCACTCATTGATTGATTGATTCAATATGAACGTGCGGTGGTTGATCTAACCAGGTCAAACCTGTGGAATATCTGATTGGAAGAATTTGGATGTTTCAGTCATGAGTTGTCAGGTATGTCATCCAGGGCCCACTTCCTGCCTAATCTTTTCTTGAACATACAAAGTACTCCCTCCGTTTCAAATTTTTTAGGGGGTGATCTGGGCCGGCGCGCCGGCCTAGATTTTCGGCCGGCCGCGCGCGGGCCGCAGGATTCACCAACCCCGCGTCGTCCGTACCGTTGGATCCGCATACAACATTTTTTTCCTATGCAGCAAAATTTCGATGTCATGCAGCAATTTTTTAACGGTTGCAACAAAAAATAAAATTTGTAGCAAAAAAAATATCTACGTGATCGCAGCAAAAAAACGAAGCTGATGGTACGTGGTAGCAAAAGTCAAACCCGGTTGTAACAAAAATTTACGTGACGTGTATGCAACTTTTTAGTGAACGGTTGCAGCAAAACATGATGCCGGTTGTAGCGAAAATTAACACGGTTGTAGCAAAAAGTAAAAAACATCTATTGTAACAAAAAATCCGACGAACTAGAGTTGCAACCAAACGTATATGCAACTTTTTTACTGAGACAAAATATAGTAAAAAAATGCTTGCAGCAAAAATGACGCAGGTTGCAACATATTTAGACGAAAAATGTTGCATCCATTGACCGGAGAAGCGCATGGATGGCAAAAATGTTGCAAGGGTCCGCGCGCGCCAGGAGGCGACCGGCGCATCGGTTTGGCCGGCGCGCGGGTGGGAAACGATTCCCAATTTTTTATCTTAGGTTTGTCTAGAAATGAGATGTATCTATATACTAAAATATGACTAGATACATCCATATATAGACAAATCTAAGACAAGAATTTTGGGACGGAGGGAGTATTACAATATGCTTTTCTTGCAGGCACACTCTTCCTTCTCTTTCTTTCACCCTTTTTTGGCACATTGTTTTTGCACAATCTGTAGATACATGTATTCATATTTTGGTAGATTGAGCCCCGCAAAAAAACATATCGAGGGTAATTTATGTCACTGTGCTCTAAATAACTTGATTTTGCACCTCCTAATTTGACCGAATTTGGCTGAAAAAATCAAGGCTTGTTTCTTTTCATGTACTAACTTTTTTCAAATAATATATACCGAGCTGATCAGCAGCACACGACAGATCGGTCACTGCATTTGCCAGAAAATATCATTGTCACTCATGAAAAAGACGGTTCTAGACTTTGTAGATTCTTCTTTCCTGTGGCTTTCCAAGTAAGACTCTGATGCCATGTCATTTATTTTCCTTCGTCCAGGAGAAGTGACCTCCTACTGCAGAAATGCCTGTCCCATGCATATTACTCCATCCGTTTCTAAATATAAGTCTTTTAAGCGATTTTACTAAGAATCTACATACGGAGCAAAATGATTGAATCTACACTCTAAAATATGTCTATATGCATCCATATGTAGTTCACTAGTAAAACCTCTAAAAAGACTTATATTTAGAAACGGAGGGAGTAGTTATGGACTAGAAATTAACCCTCAAAAAAGTTATGCACTAGTAACATTTTGAGTCCATTATTATTCCTTTTTCATGAATTGAAGTCTCATGCATACTCGATGGATTTCTGGTATGATAATTTTATTTTAATCATATTCTACAGGAATGTTACAGGTGCTTATGGTCAGAACGTGGTCACCTCCATGAGCATTTTGAGAATTTTTCAAAATGCACAATTACCCAAGCCCTAAACTCAAGTACCCATCCTTGATGTCCATTTGTTTTTAAATTAACATAGTGCTATGTTATGCGCATTTTTTAAATCATATATATGTTGAAAAGATATACATATTTGATTAATTTTAGGAAAACTTGGTACATACGTAGTCTTATAAAACATTTGTCTCTTGTCTGTTTTTGGTGGTTTACAGGAGTAACCATGCATATCTTGTAGTATTATTTTCTTCAAAACAGATTGTTTTCCATAAGTTGAACTACACTTCCATGACAGGAAAACATCATCATTCAAAACGTAAGAGAGACGGTTCCAAGTAAGATGGACGCCGTCATCCCTTTGCTCATGGACAGTGAGCCATGAACACCTATTGCAAAGAACTGCCATGCACACCAATTCTTGGACATATTTATGCACATTTTTGGTCTGTGTATAGTCTCACGCGTGCATGTTTATTGATACTTTCCCTCCGTTTGTACGCACATGTTTTGTGGCCAATTGAGAGGTTTTGTGGGGAATCCAAACTTTCACCTACCTTAGAGCATCTCTAGCAGATCCCGTATAAGCGGTCAAACCTGTAATTTTTTTACATTTACCAGTTTTGATCGTAAAAAGTGTGCGAAACAGAAAACGTAAAAGTGGTCCAACTCGTAAATTTTTTAAGAGGCACGGAAAAGCTATACCCGAAACCCTTATTTTTGAAGGTTGGAAGGCCGATTCTAGGGGGACGTATACCGGTCAAACCTCATCGGAGCAAACACGCCGCCGCGGAGTTTGCCGGAATCCGTCCTAAACTTGTCGGAATTCATCACCGCACGTCAGAAAAAGCCGCTGGACGCCGCAATCGATCGCCGCCGATTTGAATTGGACGAGCTCGACCTCGCCATGGCCTCCCATGACCTCAGCCTGGCCGCCGGAATCCTCCCAGCGCGGCAGGCAAAGGGGCACGACTCGGCTGGCAACAGAGCAAGGCGCTAACGACGGAGACAACGGGGCATGGCCGGCGGGCGACAAGGCATGGCCGGCGAGGCTAGGCGCGCCCGGCGTGGTGATGGGGCGCGACCGACGGGAATGGGCCACGACCGACGGGCGAATGGAGCATGGCTGACGGGTGACGGGACAACGACGGGGTGGCGGCCGGCTAGAGGAAGGGGCGACGACCGTCCAACCAGAGAAATGAGCTCTTTATCACAGTTTTACAGTTTTTTACAGTTTCTATTCGGACGTAGCTAAAATACATCCTTAAAATGCCTTTTTTTCATCCGTATTTTAATTTTACAGTTTATGTTTATACAAGATCTGTTAGAGATGCTCTTACCTTACCTCAACTTTCTCCGCACATGCCAGCTCCCCATTAGCACATGCAGGCAGCTAATCAGATTCTAATCTGTGAACAAATTAACAAATCTACATGCATCGATGAATCTGTTTACATTGGGGCGTACTCAAAAAGAAGAGGACGTTTTTTTTTTCCCATTTAGATTTTAAACGCTGCTTTCGACTTTCTTTAAAAGGGTCCATGCATGTTGCCCGGCCGAGTTCTACTCCTATTAGGCATGCGGTGTCGGTTGCGAGGTGTGACCTATCGATCAGCGAAAACTAAGCCGACTGCACACCTTTAATCGATTCTGGACACGTAGCGCTCTGCTTGGTTTGTTGAAAGCACCATGTCATGTGTGACCAGCTTGTGGACACATCCATGATCCATCACGGGCACAGCACAGGCCAAGCCACCCGGCGGTTTTGGATGGGAACCCTGCCGTGCATGAATGGCTGCTAGCTAGGCAATGCAGGCAGGCAGGAGACGTAAACGAGAAAGCGATGGCGTACTCACATGATGTTCCACTTGGGACTTTTCCAATGACAAGTACTGCTGGTACAAGTTGCAATCATCTTCGACCAACCTAGGGCGTAGAATATATCACATCTAGCTAGGCGTAATTAACTAAACTAATCTCATACTCAACGCGTAGAACGTACAATGTTGTAGGTAGGTAGGTTGGTAGAACATGCATGAATGTAGATTATATATATTTTTTGTTTTGAATGTAGAGTATATGTGCATGTGCAAAGGAGCGCCGACGTGGGGGCGTGTATGATATGTACGTGTTGAACGGTCAGCACCAGTGGAAACGTAACGTGGGCTGCTAATTCATACTCCCTCCGTCCCAAAATACTTTGTCCTAGAAATGGATATAACTGAAGTATCTATAATTAAAATAAATCTAGATACATTCATCTCTAAAACAAGTATTTCCGAACGGAGGTAGTATTTGGACAGGTTCCAATTATCAATCGAGAGCTTAGACAAATCTAAGATAAGTAATGTGAATTTTTCAAAAATAAAAATAGACAAGTACTCCCTTCCCTTCGTCTCAAATTAAGTAACTTAACTATATACTAATTTTATATTAAAGTTAGTATAAAGTCAAGTCACTCAATTTGGGACACAAGGAGTAGTTTGAGATAGAGGGAGTAAAAAAAAAGACATGTACTGCCTCCGTCACAAATTTGAGACTGTAATAATATTAATTTGTACACGCATATGTTGCATCGTAAAATGCGCAGATGCTCCCCTTAGTTATGAGATTGACGGGGCATGAATGGACCAGCTAGGTTCGTTCATGCGCATGTTGCATGCATTTTTCTTCTTCTGTAGTCCTCCTGGAGTACTTTACTATAGCTAATTCAACCGTTCAATCGTCATCAGCTATTCAAAGGCGAGCGGTTTGTAGTAGGTGATGCATGTGAGCGACCCAACGGTCCCAACCTGCTAATTAAAGATCATGCAACGTCAACGTCTGTGCAGGTAGCTTAAGTGGACACGTATAAGATGCATACCACCACACCTCCATGCTGGGGTGCGGACCGACACCAAATGAATTAATATTTGAATTACTATATAAATGTATTATACATGTAAGATTTAAGGTGCTATTTAGCTACTTAAGTTTTGAATGAAAGCCGTATCGAAAGGAATCTGCTTTATAGCATCTCCAACAGCCGTGTTATATAAACGTCGTGTTAGAAAAAATGATTTTTTTGCACCGTTTCGGACGCTCCAACGAAGACGCAAAAAACGCGCGCGCGGCATAAATGGTTCAGCACGCGTGGTGAAACAACATCGCGTGCCCCATATTTCGTGCGTTCGCTACCGCGTGCTCCACACTCCTCGCGCTGCCACTCCGCTCCAGCCCCGCGCCGCCGCGCCTTCACCACGCCTGCGTTGTCGTCGTCAAAATCGCCCGATGGACAACCGTGCCGACATCCCGCTCACCCCCTCCTACGCCTGAGATCCCTCTGTCGTCGTCACTGCGCGCCGCCGCAAACTCTAGCCCAACGAGCTTTGGGCTCGTCTTCGCCGGAGCTCCTCCGAGCACCGGTCTGGCGCGCAACCTTTTCATGACGCCACAGACGACCTCGACAGGTGGCGGCGTGCCGGCGCCCGCCGTGACACGTGCCCCCCTCTCGAAGCTTCCAAATGCGCCGGCGATGAAGAAGACCATCAGGAAGGTGTCCGCAAAGAAGAAGAAGGCGGTGGATGGCTCTACTAGGCTGCCGAAGAAGAAACATGCACGTCGTGCGACGGATGCGGCGGCGACCGAAGCGCCGGCGAGCTCGTTTGTACCGCTGGCAGCCAATGCGCACAACGTGTTAGATGGAATGCCCACAAGGTATGTTTTCACCCATTTTTTTCGTTGTTTTTTTACATGAATAGATACATATGGATAACTTATATTTGTTTGTTGTATATACTTTATAGTTTCAATGACTACTATGGGTGTTGGCTCCAACATTTCCCATTGGTCTCAAACCAATGATGTGCATTTAGATAATCATGATTTTGAGGTGGACGAGGATGGTGAGGGTATCATCGATGCACCGAAAGGAAGAGCGGGAAACTACACCATGGATGAAGATGTCTTGCTATGCAATACATGGTTGAAAGTTTTTAGGGACTTCCCATTGGTCTCAAACCAATGATGTGCATTTAGGTAATCATGAGTTTGAGGTGGACGAGGATGGTGAGGGTATCATCGATGCACCGAAAGGAAGAGCGGGAAACTACACCGTGGATGAAGATGTCTTGCTATGCAATACATGATTGAAAGTTTCTAGGGATGCCACGGTTGGAGAGGACCAAAGTAGAGATGCATATTGGATCCGGATGAAGGGACACTTTGATTTATACAACAAATATGGAATTGACCGCACGGAAAGATGTCTTCGCTCCCAGTGGTCGGCAATCAACAAAGATTATCAAAAGTGGGCGGCAACACTTAAGTCAGTTGACACGCTTATTCCGAGTGGCACTAATGACCGAGATAGGTTAAGTGCCAATTTTTTCATGATTCTTCCATGTTCATGCTTCTTCTTTGCTGCTTCAAGTGCTCACCCGTTCTTTCGTTTGTAGCTCACTATTGCAAAAAACTTATTTCAAGGACAGGAGAAGAAGAGCAAGAAAGGAAAGATCAAGAAAGGGAGACCATTTACCTTGTCCCATTGCTATGATGCGTTGAATGATGATGAGAAATGGAGGCCCCGTGAAGGTGTCGATGAGGAGAGAAACAAACGCAAGCGAACTATTGATTTGGATGATGATGAGGAAGAGTCATCAAGTGATGGCGGCAAGAGAAGCCCTACACCAAACTCGGTTGCCTACTACAAGCCAAATAGACCAAGGGGAGGCAAGAAAGATGGAAAAGAACCAAGATGCGGCGACCGAGGAGAGGAGGTTGGCGACTGAGGAGAGAAGGGTGGCGGCCGCGGAGAGGAAGGTGGCATTGAAGGAGAAGAAATTGGTCATGGAGGAGCGCACTAGATTGTTGGAATGGGGGAAGTACTTGTTCTTCATCATGGACACATCTACCGTCGACAAGCAACAAAAGGAGTACGTCAAGCTTGCCTGAGAAGAAGTCTTGATCCAAAAACGAGGCATGGCCATTGGAGGCATGGGAGCTACTATGTGAGGCATGGGTGACATGGGAGGCATGGGTGGCTTCGGAGCTATCATGGACGGCATGGGAGGCATGTGTGGCTTCGGAGCTATCATGGGGGCATGCGAAGCATGAGTTTTGCATCTCTCATGGGAGACATGCATGGGAGCACCTCCGGGTGGACACATGTCTTCCGATGTGCCTCCTCACATACCTTCGCATGATGTCGTTGAAGATCTTGCCCATACCTACCGAGCTCCACATGATGGTATGACGCGCGTCAATGATAAAGAGGAGGAGTGAGAGGAAGAATCGTCTTCGGATGAGGATGAAGAAACGGAGGAAGAGGAGGACGAAGATGAGGCATGATTGTTGACGTGCCATTTCTTTGTCAGAACTTTTTTATGTCATGAACTTGCTTGGTTGATTTTGAACTTGGTTTGTTGGTATGACATGATTGTTGATGTGACATGGAATTAAACTATGCTATGTTTTTTTATGTTTGAAATATTCATATTGTTTTTTCAAAATGAACAAGTTGCAAGCCCCGGCTACTCTCGCGCGCTGTGTTTTAGCGTGTCCGCTGGAACGACTCGTGCGCGCAATATTTTGCCGCCGCCGCTGGAACCAACGCACTCTGGCACGTTAAAATTTTCTATTTCGATGCGGCAAAAGGGTTTTTCCGTGCGGGAGGGTTGGGCGCCCGTTGGTGATGCTCTTACTAACATTTCTATATTTTTACAAGCGGTCGAAGTTTTCTTCTCCACGTGGCCCGAAGGCCAAAGACGACGACGCCACGATGAGCACGAGTGAGGCCCCCCGAAGCCAGCGACTATGACCCTGTCGTTGGTGGAGGGGAGTCTATGGGTTGACTGGATTATAGGTAGAAGGTGAGGCGTTGGATTTACATCCGGCAATTGAGGGAGGGGAGAGCAAATCGTCGAACGAAAAAAAAAGCCCATTGGCGAACGATTCCTTGGGAAGGATGGTGTTTGCAAACAATATTCATCCCAATTAGTTATGGGGATGGCAATTTCTTTATACTAGGATGACAATTTCTTTTTAGAGAAATGTCATCGTTTCATTTCTATCAAATGGCTACGAGGGTGTTCGGTAGGAGTTCCTTCCCAATAAACATTCACAGTTAGAATTACCGTATTTCTATCGGTTAGTTCATTATGTTGAATTAACAAAGGGATTTAGTATCATATAGATACATAAGACCGTCTTAAAAAATAAAATGAGGTATGTTATGCCTTAGCGTTATGATGACTTTATAAATCTCAAGATGTATGCTGGTTCAATCTCTCGAAGATGTTTATAAAGATAACGTGTACGTGGGTTCGTTCATAGAGATGAGTGTATGCATGTTTATATAAGCGCTAGCGGCTGTACTATGTTAAAAAAAAGCTACGAGGCACCCACGTATAAACGACGTGCATGCTAACAACTAAGTAATCATGTACTCCCTCCGTTCTAAAATATAAGACCTTTTAGGGATTTCATTAGGAGACTATATACGGAGCAAAATGAATGAATATATACTTTAAAATATGTCTATGTACATCCGTATGTAGTTTATAGTACAATCTTTAAAAGGTCTTATATTTAGAAACGGAGGGAGTACGTTATCTAGCGATCACATAACACAAACTATATAGTACATTCTACAGGTATACTGTTAGCTAGCTAACATAACACAAGCTATATAGTACATTATACAGGTATACTGTTAGCACTATCAAGCCCATAATAGTTGTGAAACTTGTTGGTAACATGCGTCATAGAGTGTTTTCTTTAAAAAAAGAAAAAAGGAGGATCACCCCGTCGAAAGAATGAATGAATCATCATTTTGTAACTGGCTTCTCAACTTGACAACCGGCCGTTGAGGTGTCATGCATCACCCGTCACAATAAACTGTCAGACTAAATCGGTGCCGTGCATTAAATCGGACACACTAAATAGACACACTAAACGGATGGTTAATGAATTTGCTAACTGGCTTTCCGACGCCCGCGCCAGTCTCCATTTTAGTTTGTTGTTAATTTAGTTTGAAGCTGTGTCCTATGATGAGCGCTGCGTCTTTTTGTCTGGTGAACTTTGTTTTTATGGCTATATGGAATTTATGTTAGCCTATATCTATGTCTGTGTCTGTCCAGGGCCGGCCCTGGAGTATGGCCGGCGGGGTGACGGCCTAGGGCCCACGACAGGAGGGGGCCCATAATATTATATGCATGTACATTGTACCGTATTAGAAAATATAAAAAATACAAAAAAGGAAGAAATCAGATGGTTAGGCCCGGCTGCGATCAATTACCCAGTTTATCGCACACGTCGTAAAGCCTGTTCGTGGCTTCGTCTTTCGGTCGCCTCGACGGCTCGACGCCTCGTCTCGAGTGCCCTCGTCAAACGAATCGCCGGCTTCAGTACTATGGCGTCTCGGCCGGCTTGTCGCCGCTGCGTGCGCCGGCCGACCGGCAGACCGGCCATCCAACATACGAAGAAACGCTTATCTTGAAAAGGATATCTTGGACAATATTGATCTTGATTGTGCCCTTAATGACTTTGCATCAAGAAACGTCCAAAGAAACTTTTTCTGAAGAATTAAGTTATTATTGTTGTCGATGAAGTCAGTCGAAACTTGGTTCTTATTTAAAGTAATCATGTCATTTTAGTTTCATTTCTTCATCTTTTTAGTATTATTATTGTCGATTTAGTAAGTTGAAATTTTGATATTATTATTGTCGATGGAGTCAGTCAATTATTATAGTTAAATTCTAAACTAAAAATATATGGTCTTAGGACATAGGGACCCATGTCATTCAGTTTGACTAGGGCATCCCGAAACAGGCCCTGTGTCTGTCTATTGCCATGTTTCGTGTGATGATCGACGTACTTTCTCGTGTTGCATAGATAGCATAAATTTAAAGGTTAAAATATAAGATAGACAGCTGTGGAAGCGGATATTTGAAGGATGATCCATCACTATATGTGAACGTCTAGGGAGCCGAATTTGCTAGGCCATTATGATGCATGGTTGTCATCGTGACATGGTAACCATCAGCTCGCAATCAACTCCACGCATCTCAATTAGTCCAAAAAACACATATAATAACAATATTATTTGGCAAAGCACGCTTCACTTTATTAATCAATGATAAGTGATACAATAATATGAAAAAGTTGAAGTAGCCATAAATGGCGTCATTTAGAAATATCAAGAGTTTATCTAGCGAGACCAACGATGTTAATAATAACTATAACTTGAAAAAGTTCACAAATTTCAAAAAAAGCATGAATTTGAAAAAAGATCACATCGTGATTCTAAAAAACATTCATAAAACTGAAAAACTTCATGACTTTTTACAAACAAGGTAAAAAACATAAACAAAAGGAAAAATGACAAAATAGAATAAATATCCCATTGAAAATCACCTGAAAAACCTCGCGAACCAGTGGAGGGGGTGATAACGGACCGATCGCCTACCTAGACCGTCGAACGAGTGGGTGTCTGTTCCCTGTACCATTTGCACTCAGCGCCAAATAGGATTAGGGGGAGTAGGAGGGGCGCGATAATGGGAGACCTCCCAACGTATATAACACCGTTTTGGAATTGCCGCCCACGTTGATGGATCAGACTACGCTCCCTTCGTTCGCTCTATTTGTTCCCTCGTTCATTCGCTCTCTTCTTCCTGTTTTCCCTCTCAGCTACGTTGTGCTCCTAGTGCACGAAAAAATCGGTCTGACCACCGATTTTGCAATTTCAAAAACAATATTGTGAAAAACAATTCCTGAATCTAAAAGTGTTCAACAATTTCATAAAATCGATGGAATTGAAAAGGTTAACAGATTTAAAAAATAAAAAAAGTTTGTAAAGTTGAAAAAGCATTGCGATTTCCAAAAATAATCATGCATATAAAACAACTCACAGATTTAAAAAATGCAAACATATATAATAATGTTTTAATTTGGAAATGACACGAATTTGAAAAATTAAAATTTAAAATTTAAAAAGAAATTGTGAATAGCACTATTCACAAATTTGGAAAAAGTTCATTGATTTAAATTTTTTTGACCAATTTGGACAAAAAATCATGGTTTTTAAATCCTTAATGGTTTTGAAAACAACTCATGAAATTTTCAAAAATCATTCAGAAATCGGAGAAAAGTTTACGGTTTTGGGAAATAATTCGAAGGTTCCAAAAAATTCATTAATTATAAAAGTTTGCGGATTTAACAAAAGGAGAATTACAAAAAATGTCAAAAATTTGAAAAAAGAATAATTCATGAAAAATGAAACGAAGAAAAATAGAAATGGAAAGAAAGATAAAAATGAAAAAGAATAAACTCCAAATAAAAAATCACGTGAAAAAGGGAAAGTAAAAGCAGACACAGTAGAACCTGGCACTGAGCAATCGCTGGAAGAAAACCATGCCGCATGTACTGTTTCTAGTGGGTTGGCCCATTTCGGTTAGGGGTGTGCTGCATGTATGGGTTAGCCTACGTTTGGCACCTAAAGCGCGAGATAAGGTTAGGGAGCCCCTATTTGACGCTCTCTGCGTCTAATTAGCGGCAGGCCGCATACGAGACAAAGTGCCTGGGCCAGGCCATCAAACTGCAACGTAGGCCGAGCAAACGATTGTAGCGGGTTTATACCGCTGGCCATCAAGCCAAAAAAAAAACAGTCGCGCCGAAAACAAAAAACAAGGCCGGACACAGTCCATCTGCATTGCTGATGAAAAAAAACAAGATTTTGAAAACAAAATTTCCGGACGAACTATTTTTTAGTTGGAGACTAAATTTTGGAAACATGATTTTTCTAAAATTGTGTTAAAAATTTAAACATTTTTTAAGTTTTCAAACATTGTTTAATTTGTGAAGAAAATTTAAAAATGCGAACATGTTTTGAATTGGTGAACATATTTTGAAACACATACATTTTCTGAATGTGTGAACAATTTTTGAAAAGAAGGAACAATATTTCTGAATACTTTGAACATTTTGAAAAACGTGAACAACTTTTTGAAATCCTTGAACAATATTTAGAAATGGGAAATATTTTCTAGATATCCTTGAACAGTTTTTTTAATCCATGAACAAAATTGTGAAATGCAAATATATTTTTAAATTCTAATCTTTACGTATTAGTGAATATTTTCTGAAAATAAGCAAACAAATTTGAAATTCTAAAGTTTTTTGGAATTTATAAAGAAAACGCACCGCTCGAGAGCAACTGTGCCCAGCTGCCCGCATTCATGCCTAGTCAGAGCGCATGCGATCGGTCACCGGCGCCGACATTGAAGCGTCCCGCCGGTCGAGAGAGCACCGCTTCCCGTGCAGTGACTGTTGCGCGTTCAAACGACACGACGACCATCGTCCGTCCGCCCGCCGCCCACATTGATGGCACGCGGGTGCTGAGGCATCTCCTCCGACGCCACCCATTCGTCCATATGCCGCCTGCCGCCCACACTGATGGCACGTGGTTGCCGAGGCGTCTCCTCCGGCGCCACCCGTCCGTCCATATGCCACCCGTCATTGCTATATAAATCGTTGCCCCGGCCATAGCCACAGTCATCAGCCTCCTAACCCTCTCCCATCATGAATTCCTCCACCGCCAAAGCTTTTTGGGTCGGGCTGACGTCAGAGCAGAAGAAGGAGATGTCCGACATCGCTGCCTGCTTGCGGGCCGATAGGCAGTCTCACTTATTAACTTAGTCCCAGCATGGGTTTCTGTTTTTTGCTATTTCTTTGTTTTGCCGAAAACCATACCAAATGAAGTCTAAACATGATGAAACTCTATGGTGATTTATCTTGACTACAAGAGACCCTATAAGCTTTATGAAGATACCAGACGATGCCCGAAGGGGCTACAAGCTCAGATGGCATACCCCCATGGGTATGGCGCGTCATGTGAGCTTCTGGGCCCCTAGGCTCTGACCGACCTAATTCCAACTCCAAAACTTAACAAATAATTGTACTGCCGCCGCAAAACTTCTGTTCTTCGGCGATCCAATCTGTAGGCCTTTTCCGGTGCCTTGTTGAAGGGGGACCCATCATTGATGCCATCTTCATCAACCTTATTGCCTACATGATGATGTGTGAATAGTTAATTTGGAATCTACGAGTCCATAGCAATAGTTAGATTTTTTTTTCACATTGCATGCATAGTACAGAAATGTGGACACGGTGATTTGAGAATTGGCCGGTCACCTTCTGCAGATGCATCCGGACGCGTCCAGAGAGATACAGGGTGCCAGATTTGATATACCGGACCCAAAGATCACACAAGAAACATGAAGTAAAGTGGAAGTCATTACAACTATGTAGAGCAGACACAACGTATGGCAATTTTTTTGTGCCAAATGCAGTTTTTGTCTTGGGAGTTGACGCGCACCAAGTAGTGCCGAATCAAATAAAAAACCTGGGAACGGATCAAGTAGTTGCTCCCATGTCAAATTTTGACAAGAAATAAAACATTCATTGGAAATGTCGTGAATGATGAAGAACCGGTGTATCAAAATATCAAAATGTTTGGTGGCAAGTTGTATAGCATGGAACATGTCAACTCGTACTCAACTTACCACTGTTGCAAATAAAATATCCAAATGGAAAAAAAGACCAAGCACATATTATAAGGATACAGAAAGCTTGCGGGCCCTGTCAAACCAAAAATCCGAAATAATGAAGCTGTCAAGTGTATATGGGATTTTTCCGAACCAACAATGCTACGGCTACAAGTGATTCTTATGAAATTACTCCCTCCTTTTGACAATATAAGATCATGGACGGAGACAACATTCATGCATAGAGGGTGCATGTTTGTTCATGAAGGAGGCAAAATTCATATGAAGTAAAATTTATTGGCTGCAACAACCACAATCATAAAAAAAGAATCAATTTGTTAGGGGTCTAGCCCCCATCCCCCCCACCCTTACCCTTAAAAAAATTCGTCCCTGTATAAGATGTTTTTAAGGTAAAGCAGCTTTCAAAAATATTTTACATTATGAAAGGAGAAGTACCTTACATGATGGCATGGCCATTTCTGTTTGGAAATGATAGGAAAAGGGAAAACATATTCAAATTCAGAGGAGAGACTAGTGCGGTAGAGAGTGATCCGTAGGTTTTATCCGTAAGTTTAGCATTTTCCTTCTTTTTTGCTTTCGAAGCAATCAACACATAGAAAAGATCCGGAAAATGCAAGCAGAGAAGTCTTGAACAGCTCAGGTCGTCCATGTTATTTTCTATTGTTGTCAAGGACATGTCAACTTGTAACGAACCTGTCACTCATGATAAAAATATTCAGCGTGAAGGTATTTTATTTTCAAGGAACCGGCAGAAGCGCTACCATTGCACGGGTGATGCAAAAAAAAAATCCTCTACAAATACATGTTGGCCTCCTGCTAGCTTTGATCTTGTCGGTTTCTTTGGGAGAGAGAGCCAAAGTTAACCATGGTGACGGCCTCCAAGGGTCCTCCGTTACGGATAACCCACCCCTCCCACCCAGGGCACGTGCTCACGCTTTACGCCACCGGCGGCGCACTGTTCCAGTGCGACGGCTGCCGGCACTACGGCGAGGATGATCGTAGGTACCGGTGCGACCCGTGCGACTACGACCTTCACGTATGCTGCGTCCCCCTCAAGATGGAGGACCTGACGCTCACGCATCCTTTCTTCAAGGGTTGCACCTTCGACTTCCGCTACAGCCCTCCCAGTCCCAGCACCCTGGCTGGTCACGGCAGCTTCTGCGGCGCCTGTGGAGATCAGGTGCTCGACTTATAGCTTTGATTTTATGTGACTGTGCTATTTTATGGTGGGTTCTTGTATGCGTGTGAGTTCGGTGTTGGCTGTGCGCATCCTAGCTATGCTGGAGCCGGATGAGAGCAAGCTCGTTTCTCTTGATGCTTCATATTGAGCTAATAAAATTCATTCTTTGTCGAAAAGGTGCTCGGCTTCATGTTCCACGACGGCGAGCGCAAGATCAACCTCCACACGCAGTGCGCCAACCTGGCGGAGCGCGTAGTCCAGGAAGACGGCGTGTTCGACCTCGTCAGGGAGGCGCCTGCCGGCGGTAGCTGCGGGTTGTGCGGGCAAGGGCAAGGCGGCCGCCGCGGCAGGTTCTGGTGCTACGGCTACCTCGACGGTCACCGGCAGCCCGCGTACACGCACGTGGGGTGCATGATGGAAGCTTGCTACAAACGCTCCCAGATCGCGCAGGTGAGCGCGCCCACGGCATGGGCGCTGGGAACGCCGGCGACGTGGGAGGTGGGCACGACGCAGGGCACGCCGACGACGTGGCCGGTGGGCACGCCGCAGAGCACGCCGACGACATGGGACAGTGGGTTGTCGTCCACCATTAGCAAGGTCTCGCTTTTTTGCAAGGTTGCGGTGGCCGTCGCCAGGGTCGCCTCCGCGGTCTCCACTGGCACGGGGGGTGACCCGTTGTGGATTGACACGACCACGACGGCTGCAGATCCCGCCGAATAACCATGTCAATCGGCTACGAAATCAATTACTACAAGCAGACGTGTGTTCATTTTATTGTAGTTGTCTGGTTTGTATCGTTTTTTTAGTGGTCGTCTATTTTCTGGATTTTTTTGTTGCTCTATTCTGTATTTTGTTTGTCTATTTGTGTGACATATAGAGGGTATTGTCTTTTGTTGATATACGGAATAAGAAAACTGTACATCAATGCACACGTTTTATTATTTTCTTATATCAAAACTGAAATAATGCAATAAATCTATCAGTTCACCTGTTGGCCTTTTTGAGATGCACGAAATAAGGAGATATCATGAATTGTATAGTAATGATGTACAATCTTGCTTGGATGCGGTGTATTGTGTCGTTTATTTATGGTACATGAAGTTATCTCGGCACTCATGTGAACTCGGTAAGACCAAAGATAGTGTTGAGAAGACTAATGTGATGTCGGAACCATCCAAGGATTCGAAAGGTTTTGAGGAGAAAGATAAGGTGATGAAGACTTGTCATAGTACGCGTTGTGGTCCTCAATAAACTTTACCCAGGAAAGTTCTAATTCTTTTGTAAATTCATATGAATTTAATCAAATTGGGTGATGAAGGCCCATTCAAAGGGTGCGGTGCCATCAATCATGAGCCTCCAAGATTTCTGGTAGCTGAAGCTAGCAAACAAAGGATTAGAGAGGAACTCGGCCATGGATTCTCCTCGATTGGGGAGATAATAGCTGGAAGTTGGACAAAGTTAAAGAATAACGAAGAGCGCCAACAACAATAGATATTGCCAAAATAAGAGTTCAACTCTTGAAAATCCTCATGATTTGGACCTCGACATTGCGAGTAACACGTCAGATGTGAGACTACAAGTTTTGCGTCAGTCTAGCAATTGTAGGAACTGTGTGATTTTATAAGTCTAGTAAAGAGTTATTTTGTTACTTTAAGCATGTATGAATAAGTTAAGGGTTTCATCGAGGCTTTGATGATTACCATTACCATTACCAGTATTGTTGTTGTCATAGTTATTATAGGGCTTTTGATAATTAGTTCACAAGAATTTTAGTCATATCTATAGCAGCATTTCCCTATTAAAACATCAATTAAGTAATTTTTAGAACATATATTATCACATTATTATGCATATATTTTCATATAACCTCTATTTATATGTGTTTTGGGCTTTTTTGGACTTTCGGGCCAATCCTTCGGATGGAAAGCTGGAGCCCGAGTTTGGCCCGAATATTGGACTTTGGGCTGCTCATCCCCAGATCTATCAAAGGTCTAATTTGTTGCATTGTGGTGGAAGTTGACAACCACAATGCTTCTTCTTCGGTAAGTGATCGATGGGGGAATGGTATTGTTAATAAGCTCGCGTTGTGGTGCCTTTTCTTTGGGGAGTTGGTATGGGTTTGGATCTCCTCATTGAGTCCTTCGACCTTGTCTTCGGATCGAGAATAGATGCTTCTAATAATCTTTCTTAGCAACATCCAATGACTTCCTGATTGCAGTACAACAACCTCTTGCTCCTTGAGCTAGGTTAGGGCTTGCCATCCATTTGTGGTAGTCGGCGTTGAACTCTCTTGAGCCCGTTTGCATTTTTATGGGTGTTATCATAAGGCTCGTGCTTGATAATACATGGCTTTATTAAATTAAAAAACAATAATCTAAAGCAACAAAGCGAGCATAATCTTCAACCGTGGCATTGTAGTGACAAAGATATATTTCCGTCCCCTTTCACAAGGCAACTAGGGTGAAGCTTCCGCCTATTGATCTCTGCTGGATTCCCCTCCTCTCGGCCTTCCGCTCTAGTGGTCGATAGTGGGGAGGGGAATACTGGTGCCTCGTCTCTGATTAGTAGATAGATTAGGGTTTTAATCATCATAGGAGCGTTGCTCGGACGGATACTAGAGCTCTGGCGTAGATTCCTGTCGACTTCTTGGGGCAACGAGGTTAGGGTTTCTCGTCGTGCATGGTATGCCGAGATTTAATGTCAGATTCTTTGGATCGACTAAAGGGTTTAAACGCAACTACTACGTTTTTTAGGCATTGGTACTTAGGATCATACATATGAAAATTTTCCGATTGTCATCAACATGGTCAGATCAGCTTCGATATGGAAGCGATGGATGACAACAACGTGTTCTGGTGGCTATAGTGGTGGTGGTTTGGTGGCCAAAAAATCTCGATGTAATTTTTCTTACGTCTGAGATATTTTGTACTTATGATGAATCTTTATACTAGATACGAGTCCTTTTTGGAAAAAGAACAAACAAAGCAAGCGTAATAATTGCCACTCTCCACTTTGTGCCGCCACCCACATGTCGTGGCGCCACACACACACACTCCTCGCTTCACTGCCCCCTGAACCAGAGCTCGGCAAGCCATGGCCATCCTAGCGCAACACAGTAGGGGCAGCAGATCCATCGCCACGAAACCTCCTCCTGTTACCGCGAGGAAGAGAAAGCCCAGGCTGAACCACACTGCCGCGGTAAAGAACCTCGGCAAGCTGGAGCCCAGGCAGCCCGCCCTCGGGCAGCTCGCGGCATGCCTCCTCGCCCTGGCTGCCTGCGCCGGCGCCGGCAAGCTCCTATCCGCGCCGCTCTCGCCATGGATCCCCTGTAAGTAACCGATCATCACAGACCCCCTACAGATCGATGCATCTTAGTGGGATTTCCTCGGTACCGGAGAATAATCGCGCCGGAGACGAGGCCGAAGGTGGGGCGGGTCGACCAAGAATCGTCCATCCTTGAGGTCCCCGAGTTTCTCCTGATTCCTCACTGCATCTCCCATCCATCTGATCTGAATAGTGTGAGTGTTAGTATTTTCAGGGATGGAGCCCGGGACCAGGGCGGCGAGTTCTTGGAACCGCCGTGCTAATTATTTTTTTAACGAAACGGGTTTCCCCCCTGCCCCATCTTTATCAAAAATGAAGCAACCACAAGTCTTCTACAACCCAACATTCCAAAACATAAAAAGATCCATGAGATTACAGGACATCAACCATCAGTCTTAGCTAGAACAACCTTTTGAGAGAGGCATCAACCCGTAAGATCCACTACTTGAAAGCTAGGTTACCTATCCCCTCCCCCAGGTTCATCTCCATGCAATTCGAAGAAGTTCCCCACGCCTCTTGTCCAGCTGCCTGATAAAGCTTCGTAGTAGATCCGCCTGAGCACCGGAGAACAAAACCTTCCATTGGTTGAGATAAATATCCAGCTTTGCAAGAATGCATTTTACACTTCTCCAGATTCGGCCCTGAATATCCAGCTTTGCAAGGAAGTTTATCCGGGTTGTTCGAGGGAAGTTCCCAGATCGGGCGCGGTGGCCAGGGATTATGGTGGAGATAATCCGTATGGCGACATTCGCGGAGCGAGCTCGCTTCTGCGGTGACGATGGAGGCATGGATTACGAGCTCATCTATTGGGCGATGAGGGAGGCGGAATCAGCGGATCCTGCGCTGGCGACGAAGTGGAGCCGATTCAAGACGGCGATTCCGTCGTGCTAATGTGGATGTAGATGTACCGCAAGGGCATGGTGCCTCTCCGGTGGTTCTTGCAGGATCTGGCAGTGATCCATCACAAAGTTCACCGGAATCAGGTGAGGAAAAGAGGCATTCCGTTTTTATCATTTCCCCTGTTCGGCCAGAGTTGCAAGTTTCGAAATTCAGAGTGTGGCACCACCTAGTGTCCTGGACCACGCCCACACTGCCTGTTTAGCATCCAGTGACAGTGCAAGGCAAGTACTGTGCTGTGCATGTTTGGGTTTGGGGTTTTCTGATCTGGGGCCCCACATTCAGTCCCATAATTGATATGTCCCTCGCCTACATCCTACAAGAAACCCGAAGGGATATTCCATGCTGGGATTCACAAGGTTCCCGCGTCGCGCCTACGGTCTTCGACGTGACAGGCCGCTGGCCCTCGGCATAAACCCCGGCAAGAAGGCGAGGATGCTAATCATATCTCGCCGAGGGACACGGAGGCTCCTGAACCTACACCAGGTGGATGCCATGGCAACATCTCTAGGGTTCGACGTGACCGTCTCTGAGGCCGGTGACAAAAGCATCAAGAGGTTTGCAGGGACGGTGAACTCGTGCGACGTGCTGGTGGCGGTGCACGGTGCGGGCCTGACCAACCAGGTGTTCCTCCCTGCACGGGCCGTGGTGGTGCAGATCCTGCCGTTGGACGGGATGGAGTGGATGGCCACCAACTTCTACGGTGAGCCGGCACGCGGCATGGGGCAATTCAGGCCTACTCTCCTTGGTGCCTTGGACCCTTGGCGATTCTTTTGTTCTTGTGAGGTGAATAGAGTGCATGCATGCATGTAATGGATATATATAGTTTCGTATAGTCTGGATTACATGCGGTACAGCACTGTGCTCATGGTGATGGAACGTAATAATGTTGTATAGTACATGAAATGGAATTGAGTAATCAGTACTCGCTCCATGCTCGTATGTCTGGCTCAATTCTCCAATTAATCACAAGCTCAAAATGTAGATGATTTATTACTCCCTCAGATACATATTATTTGTCTCTCAAACTTATGTATATATCCAGCACCGACATACATCTAGATACTTTCATTTAAGCGAGAAGCAATATGAATCGGAAGGTGTACTCTAGTTCGGTAGTTCCCAAACATATCTCGTGAAGGTTCTGAGTGCATAACTGTCTCTTTATTCCGAGATGCAATACTGATCTATGCATCTGTCTTATGAGCTCTTATATATTTCCGAAAGCTATATGTAGTTATATATAGCATTTGTTCATGGCATTGACATTGGCATGGCTGGTGACGGTGGCGGTGGTGGTGGGGTGGGAGACGGGGATGGAGATGGGGGTTGGGGTGGGGTGTGGGGGCAGTTGGGGTGGCAGGTGGGGCACCACACCTTGCAGAGTTCCGTGGACTTGAAGCACAGAGGGTATGGCGGCAGGAGCTCGCAGCAACCGCATTCGTTGTAAATTTTGCCATCGATCTTGCACTCCTGATGTATGCAGAATTTTACATACAACTTCTCCTCCTCCATAGCCGTCGAGTTGTTGGACATGATCGGTAGTGGTCTCGCGCTGATCTCTATGCTCGTGTCGTCGCCACCACCACCCATTGAGGCTGAGTAGAAGCTCCTCCTCCTCCTTGCCTCCAGACGACCTGACACAAGACACAATGTTGTCGTCGATGCACGCCGGTGATGAACTCATGATGATGGTGGTGGCATTGTTGATGATATAATAAGAACGAAGATGAGAAGATGCGTGTTCGCTTACATTGTGTGGTCGCCACCAGGAATCCAACGACGAAGAAGACTGCCATCATCGCATGCGCCGGCGTCTTCATCTTGGAAGGTCGTTGGATCTCACCTCTATGGTCTCAGCTACAGCGCAACGGGTCTTGATTTATACAGTGGCGATCGAGCATGCATATATGCAGAGTAATTGAATCGAGGCGCACGCAATTACAACAGTCCATATGTTTCTTGTTTTGCGACATTACAACAGTCCATACATGCTTTTTGTAAATGCAGCAGGGTTTGAATGCGCGCGCAATATACACCGGGCCCTCAAAATTGAAGTATGGGAGCTAGCTAACCCATGACGTACGTATGTACGGCCCAAGACTAACTGAGCATGTCTATGGGCTGTGCATTTGGTTTTTTCGATTTGATTCGGTTCGGTTTATATGGTTTTTGGTTTATACAATTTTTATATTTTGATTTATATGGTTTTATCTGTTTATACTGCCATGCCTTGCGATGTTTTTTTTTTCAATAGACCTCTTTTGAGGCCTCACTTCTTTTTTGTTTTCTTCTTGTAATTGCGTGCCCTCTTGGCTTTTTTTGCTTGGACCGACGTTCCCAGGCGCCACCCTGGGGCTGGGTTCGCCGGCAGTTATTTTGACCCAAACCGGCGCTAAACGAGGTATTGGGGCCGTGATTGGGTCGATTTTGCACCGTCGGTGCTAAAAAAGGCTCCCTCGGGGGGAAGGGGGGGGGGAGTGAGTGGAGATGCTCTAAGGATATTGGGTTCAGTCACTCGCGCTAATTCATCATGCAGATGATTATGATATCACTGAAGGACATGCTCATTCTTGCAACACAATATTCTGGCCTTTTTAGTCGGCATATAACTTTTGTTCAAAGTCAAAGTATCACTACTTTGACCAAACTTGTAAAAAAAATGATCGACATTTATAATGTCAAATCAATATTGTTAGATTCATTATGAAATGTAGTTTCATAGTTTATATATTTAGTATTTTAGATGTTGCTGTTTTCTAATATAAATTTAGTCAAAGTTTGCAAGGTTTTGCTTGTTTTGTACTCCATCCGTCCGAAAATACTTGTCCTAAAAATACATATAATGGATGTATCTACAATTAGAATAAGTCTAGATACATTCATCTGTAGGACAAGTATTTCCGGACGGAGGTAGTAATATATATTCAGTCAAAGGTTGCTGTTTTTGAATATATATTTAGTATTCAAAAAGAACCGCAGGGAGTACTATTCTGTTTGTTTTGTTCACTGGTTTCCTATTAATGTTCACCGTTGTTTTTTGTTCAGTGTTGCCCGTCATAGATCCTGAACTTAGAAGTGACAGTGTCAAGATTAAGACATATTCAGAAAATAAATTAGGGAAAGAGGGACAATATGCATCCTCCCCAGAGCAGTGTTTTGATTTTCGTTTTGTATTTTTTCTCGCCACAGGCCGACATGGCCGTATTTCGGTCATTTTCAAAAATTTCGGTTGAAATTTACTAAAATTTGACCAGCATTTGACTGAAATTTGACCAAAAATGATTCTTTCGGTATAGATATTTCTCGCCAAAGGCCGAGATGGCCGAAATTCGGCCGAAATTTGATTTTTACGACCGAAATTCAAATCCCTGCCCCAGAGTCCTTTCCCCATCTTGAAATGGATGGCTCTTCCAGCAAATCTCCAAAGTCAGGTCAGATGACAGCCCTAATAAAAGTATTAAAGATTTGGCTGCAAATCTTCCTTATGCTAACATGGAGATGGTACTGATTTTCTTTCCTGTAGCAGTTGCAGAGATTGAAGCTCCAAAGCCTAAGAGTAATATCAGTTGTGATGATACGAGTAAAGACAAGGGGTTCCCTTATATATGCAAGGCCAGTCGTCTGCAAGATGTCCGGCGACGTTCGGGTTGCGCCAGGAAGCTCATCGTCATTCTCACCATGCCACTGTATCAAAGCGCTGAAGGACGACGCGTCAGGCCATATGCTCGCCATGATGATTCATTGCCGCCTCTTGTGAGAGAAGTGGCCATTAAAACAGTTGCAAATGGAAGTGACGCCCCTGAATGCAGCGTCAGACACGGCGACATACCGGCGGTGGTCTTCTCGGTCGGCGGCTACACCGGAAACTTCTTCCATGACATGTCGGACGTGCTGATCCCACCGTACCTGACATCATTCCATTTTAAAGGGAGGGTACAGTTCTTCGTCACTGATTACAAGCAGTGGTGGCTCAAGAAGTATAAACCGATTCTACGGAGGCTCTCGCGCTGCGACATCGTCGATTTCGACTCAAACAATGATGTCCACTGCTTCCACGATGTGATCCTTGGACTGGTGAGGGATACGGACCTGATCCTGCGCCGGCATCCTACAAGAAACCCCAAGGGATACTCCATGCTGGGATTCACAAGATTCCTGCACCGCGCCTACGGTCTTCGACGTGACAGGCCGCTGGTCCTCGGCAAAAATCCCGGCAAGAAGGCGAGGATGCTAATCATATCTTGCCGAGGGACACGGAGGCTCCTGAACCTACACCAGGTGGAGGCCATGGCAACATCTCTGGGGTTCGACGTGACAGTCTCTCAGGCCGGTGACAAAAGCATCAAGAGGTTTGCAGCGACGGTGAACTCGTGCGACGTGCTGGTGGCGGTGCACGGCGCGGGCCTCACCAACCAAGTGTTCCTCCCGGCGCGGGCCGTGGTGGTGCAGATCGTGCCGTTGGGCGGGATGGAGTGGATGGCCACGAACTTCTACGGCGAGCCGGCGCGCGACATGTAGATGTTAATCATGTTGCTCATGTAGGATTAGGAAAGAAAGCCAAACCGAGTCCTAGTAGTATTAGGATTCCTAGTCCTAGTCTATTTCCGTAGTCCCTTGTGGACGTGTATAAAAGACACCCTAGGGGTGTTGATTGTAACACCAGAAAAACGAAAAGCAATACAAAGCAAAAGCTCGACACGGGCCTTTAGCCATCAAATCCATCGATCAGTTTTTATTCGTGTCGCTAGTTACGCAAGTTCCGTCAAGTAGCCGGCCGAAGCAAGAATTGTGTAGGCACGCCTGTACAGCTACATACGCACGTTCAAAAGCCAACAATTGGTATCAGAGCCTCGACGATCTACGATCTACGATGACGGACAGCGACGCTGAGTCGGTCAAGTCCGGCAGCGGCGGTGCCAAGGCGAACAAGAACGGCGACAAGGTGAAGAAGGGCGTCAAGTCAGCAACCAGTGGTGGAGGAACGAGCGGCGCTAACGTCCAGGCGCATCGCAACATCCCCATCCAGTACCCGATGCTCACCGACGCCAACTACGACGTGTGGACGGTGAAGATGAAGATTATTCTTTGATCCCTTCGAGTGTGGGAGGCCATCACGGACGACGACGTCGACGAGGAGCGCGATGAAGGTGCCATGGCCGCCATAGCCCAGTCTGTGCCGGATTCCGTGCTGATGACATTGGCGGAGTTCGAGACGGCAAGAGAGGCGTGGAACGCACTCAAGGAGATGAGGATCAGAGAAGATCGCGTCACCAAGGCTCGGGCACAAGTGCTGAAGCGCCAATTTCACAAGTTGCAGATGGAGGAAACTGAATCTGTGAATGACTACGCCATGCCTCTTACTACTTTGGTGGGAGAGATCCGCGCGCTTGGTGCAAAGCTCGATGAGACCGAGATCGTGGAGAAATTTTTCAGTTCTGTCACTGATAAATTCACGTACATCATCGGCACGCTCGAGCAGCTTTACGACATCGACGACATGACCATAACGGAGGCGATCGGACGATTGCGGACATGAGAAGAGAATGCTCGTGGCTGTCGGAAAGGCAAAGGAGGAGGTAGTGACCAACTCATGTACTCGCGCACAGATTGGGAGGCCCCAAGTAGCAAAGGAAGGCGTGACGGTGGCGAAGGCTCAAGCAACACGAAGGGCGATGGACAAACCGAAAAAGGCAATGGAAAAGGCAAACCACAAGGTCGTGGTAAGGCGGGCCAATCTAAAGAGCAGAAACCACGGAACTTGGACTTGTCCGAGGTCAAGTGCTATAACTGCAATAAGATGGGTCACTTTGCGAAGAATTGTCCAAAGCCTAACAAGCGGGAGATCAAGGCAAATTTGGCAAAGCAGGAAGACGAAGGTCCAGGTCTTCTGATGTCCGAAGTTTGTGATCTCGCTGAAACGGTGGTTGTGAAACCAAGCCGAAAGGTGCTACTTCATGAGGAAAAAGTGACACCAAAGTTATCCGGTGATCAGAACGTGTCGTGGTATCTCGACACGGGTGCCAGTAACCACATGACGGGGTGCAAGGAGAAATTCCTCGAGCTGGAATTCGATGTTGAAGGCTCGGTCAAGTTCGGTGATGGTTCAGCTGTGGAGATTTGCGGGCAAGGATCTGTCCTCTTTGCGGGTCTCACAGGCGAACATCGCATACTCACCGGAGTGTACTACATCCCACGGCTGCGCAACAACATCATCTCTATTGGGAAGCTTGACGAGAATGGATGCAAGGTGAATATAGAGAGCGGAGTGATGACGATCTTCGACAACCTCCGAAACGTGCTAGCTCATGTTAATCGCACACGGAATAGGCTCTATATCCTCAACCTTGATCAATCTCAACCGGAGTGTTGGCTTGCCAAGAGTGATGATGATTTGTGGTTATGGCATGCTAGATTTGGACACGTTAACTTCTACGCCTTGGAGAAGATGTCAAAGATGCAGATGGTATCCGGGATGCCAGTTATCGACCATGTTGATCGAGTATGTGACGGGTGCTTGGTTGGAAAACAGCACCGCAGGCCATTCCCTGCTCAGTCTACCTATCGTGCAAGTGATGCACTCGAGCTGCTCCATGGTGATCTATGTGGCCCTATCACCCCGGCAACTCACGCTGGAAAGAAGTATTTCTTCCTTGTGGTAGACGACTACTCGAGATATATGTGGGTCATTCTCCTACGATCTAAAGATGAGGCGTTTGAAGCGTTCAAGAAATTGAAGGCCGCAACAGAGATGGAACACAAGCTGAAGGTTCGCGCTCTACGGACAGATCGCGGCGGAGAGTTTACGTCGAATTAGTTCAACGACTACTACGAGAAGATTGGCATAAAGAGGTTCCTCACGGCACCTTACACGCCGCAGCAGAATGGGGTCGTTGAAAGGCGCAATCGAACCGTCGTTGACATGGCAAGGAGTTTACTCAAGAGCAAGAACCTGCCGGGGACTTTTTGGGGAGAAGCTGTCTCGACGGCGGTCTATCTTCTCAACCGGGCTCCAACGAAGGCGGTGGTCGGCAAGACTCCGTATGAAGCAATTTACGGACGTAAGCCGAATGTGTCTCATCTACGGACATTCGGGTGCGTGGCACATGTGAAGACGGCGGAGCCGCACCTCTCAAAGCTTGCCGATCGTAGCACCAAGATGGTGTTCATCGGATACGAGAGCAGTTCTGGCACCAAGGCATACCGTTTCTACGATCCACAAACCAAGCGTCTACGGATTTCACGCGACTTCGTGTTTGAAGAAAACCAAGCGTGGAATTGGAGCGCCGCAGCCGACGATGCTCCAAACAGTAACATATTTGCAGTTGAATTTCCAACTGATGATGATGCAGGGGAGGATGTCCAGGTGATTGGCAAGACGCCCAACCAAGGTGACCACAATGGTAGTGATCATCATGGTGCCGACACCGACGACGACGCGCATAGGTCGCAAGGAGATAGCGACAACGCCGCGCACGACACAGGCGGAGATCTCGACGACAACATCGACAACGAGGCGCATAGTGACGACGACAATCAAGATGATGGTCACGGTCACGACGACTACGCCGACGACACGGATGTCGATGACACACCAAGGTCTCAGCCGTCTTCCTCAAGTGCATCAACACCGACACAATTTGTGTCGCCTCCCTCGCAAGCCACAACGGACTCCTCAGGGCCTCGTCGCTACAAGACCCTCAAGAAAGTCTACAAGTACACAAAGCCAGTTACGCTCGAGTACTCCGGACTATGTCTGTTCGGAGTTGAGGAGCGGCGAACTTCATAGAGGCGAGCAAAAGTCCTAGCTGGACGCACACCATGGATGAGGAGATGAAGGCAATTGAGAGCAATGGCACGTGGACTTTGGTAACCCGACCTCCAAACCAAAAGACGATAGGTTTGAAGTGGGTTTACAAGTTAAAGAAGGACACAGAGGGTGCCATTGTGAAGTACAAGGCAAGACTCGTTGCAAAGGGCTACGTACAACGTCAAGGAGTTGACTATGATGAGGTGTTTGCATCGGTTGCTCGAATCGAGACGGTGAGAGTGCTCCTAGCTTTGGCAGCACAAGAGGATTGGAAGGTTCATCATATGGATGTTAAATCCGCTTTCCTCAACGGCGATCTCACAGGAGAAGTGTACGTGGAACAACCCCTCGGCTACGAGAAGAAAGGCGAAGAAGGGAAAGTTTACAAGCTCAAGAAGGCACTTTACGGGTTGAAGCAAGCGCCAAGAGCTTGGAACTCAAAGTTAGACCGAAGTCTGGTCTCGCTCGGGTTCAAGAGATGTCCCCTCGAGCACGCAGTCTATACAAAGAACTCCAAAGGCTCAAACCTGTTAGTTGGAGTTTATGTCGACGATCTGATTATCACCGGAGATAGCGTACAAGAAATTGAACGTTTCAAGGCGCAAATGAAGAACAAGTTTAGCATGAGTGATCTGGGATTACTCAGCTATTACTTGGGCATCGAAGTGAAGCAAAGCTCCGGAGAGATTTCCCTATGTCAATCGGCTTACGCGGTCAAGTTATTGGACAAGTGTGGCATGTCAGATTGCTACGCGACACAAGTTCCAATGGACCAACGTCACAAGTTGAGCAAGCGTAGCTCAAATCCGCCGGTGGACACCACAATGTATCGAAGCGTTGTGGGTAGCCTAAGATACTTGGTGCATACCCGACCTGACTTGGCTTATTCAGTCGGGATCGTGAGTCGTTTCATGGAGAAACCGACAACCGAACACATGAGCGCGGTCAATCAAATTCTACGCTATGTGAAAGGCACAATTAATCTTGGCTGCACGTACAGAAAGGGAAAGGAAGGATTGATCCTTCGTGGATATTCAGATAGTGACATGGCAGGTGATGTTGATGACCGAAAGAGCACAACGGGCATGGTTTTCTACCTTGGCCCGAATTCGATTAGCTGGAATTCTCAGAAGCAAAAGGTGGTGGCACTGTCTTCATGCGAGGCAGAATACATAGCGGCAAGCACGGCGGCTTGTCAAGCAGTGTGGCTGAGAAGACTCCTAGCTATTCTTGCAAAGCGGGAGGTGCAGAAGGTGTCACTGAAGATCGATAACCAAGCTGCAATCTCGTTGTGCAAAAATTCGGTTCATCACGAAAGGAGCAAGCACATAGATACCCGGTTCCACCATATCCGGGAGTGCATTGAAGAAGGGTTGATCGAGGTTCAACATGTGAACACGAAAGACCAACTTGCCGATATTTTCACCAAGTCCCTCGGTCGACAGAAGTTCATCGAGATGAGGGGGAAAGTCGGAGTGCAAGAAGTGAAGTCAAGCAACAAGATTAAGGAGGTGAATGTAGATGTTAATCATGTTGCTCATGTAGGATTAGGAAAGAAAGCCAAACCGAGTCCTAGTAGTATTAGGATTCCTAGTCCTAGTCTATTTCCATAGTCCCTTGTGGACGTGTATAAAAGACACCCTAGGGGTGTTGACTGTAACACCAGAAAAACGAAAAGCAATACAAAGCAAAAGCTCGACACGTGCCTTTAGCCATCAAATCCATCGATCAGTTTTTATTCGTGTCGCTAGTTACGCAAGTACCGTCAAGTAGCCGGTCGAAGCAAGAATCGTGTAGGCACGCCTGTACAGCTACATACGCACGTTCAAAAGCCAACACGGCATGGGTCTGAGGTACCTTGAGTACAACGTCGCCGGAGAAGAGAGCAGCCTCGCGCGGCGGTACCCGCCGTGTTCAGGGACCCCATGGCCATCCATGCACAAGGGTGGAAGGCGCTGGCGGAGCTGGTGATGACGCAGGATGTGAGGCTTGATCTGGACAGGTTCAGGCCTACTCTCCTTGGTGCCTTGGACCCTTGGCGATTCTTTTGTTCTTGTGTGGTGAATAGAGTGCATGCATGCATGTACTGGATATATAGTTTCGTATAGTCTGGATTACATGTTGTACAGCACTGTGCTCATGGTGATGGAACGTAATAATGTTGTATATTACATGAAATGGAGTTGAGTAATCAGTACTCGCTCCATGCTCGTCTGTCCGGCTCAATTCCTCCAATTAATCACTAGCTCAAAATGCAGAGGATTTATTACTCCCTCTGATACATATTATTTGTCGCTCAAACTGATGTATCTAGCACCGAAATACATCTAGATACTTTCATTTGAGCGAGAAGAAATATGAATCGGAAGGTGTACTCTAGTTCCCAAACATATCTCGTGAAGGTCCTGAGTGCATAATTGTCTCTTTATTCCGAGATGCAATACTGGTCTATGCATCTGTCTTATGAGCTCTTATATTTTTTCCGAAAGCTATATGTAGCTATATATAGCATTTGTTCATGGCATTGGCATGGCTGGTGGCGGTGATGGTGGGGTGGAAGACGGGGATGAGGATGGGGGTTGGGGTGGGGTGTGGGGGCAGTTGGGGTGGCAGGTGGGGCACCACACCTTGCAGAGTTCCGTGGACTTGAAGCACATAGGGTACGGCGGCAGGAGCTCGCAACAACCACATTCGTTGTAAATCTTGCCATCGATCGTGCACTCCTGATGTATGCAAAATTTTACATACAACTTCTCCTCCTCCATCGCCGTCGAGTTGTTGGACATGATCGGTAGTGGTCTCGCGCTACTCTCTATGCTCGTGTCGTTGCCACCACCACCCTTCGAGCCCGAGTAGAAGCTCCTCCTCCTCCCTTCCTCTGGACGACCTGACACAAGACACAATGTTGTTGTCGATGCACGCCGGTGATGAACTCATGATGACGGTGGTGGCATTGTTGATGATATAATAAGAACGAAGATGAGAAGATGCGTGTTCGCTTACATTGTGTGGTCGCCACCAGGAATCCAACGACGAAGAAGACTGCCATCATCGCATGTGCTGGCGTCTTCATCTTCGAAGGCCGTTGAATCTCACCTCTATGGCCTCAGCTACAGTTCAACGGGTCTTGATTTATACAGTGGCGATCGAGGATGCATATATGCAAAGTAATTGATTCGGGGCGCACGCAATTACAACAGTTCATATGCTTCTTGTTTTGAGACATTACAACAATCCATACATGCTTTCTGTAAATGCAGCAGGGTTTGAATGCGCGTGCAATTTACGCCGGGCCCTGATAATTGAAGTATGGGGGCTAGCTAACCCATGACGTACGTATGTATGGCCCAAGACTAACTGAGCAGGCCTATGGGCTGTGCATTTGGTTTTTTCAATTTGATTCGGTTCGGTTTATATGGTTTTTGGTTTATACAATTTTTATATTTTGATTTATATGGTTTTGTACATACTTCGGTTTATGCTGCCATGCCTTGCGATGTTTTTTTCCAGTAGACCTCTTTTGAGGCCTCACTTCTTTTCTGTTTTCTTCTTGTAACTTCACTGTTGTTTCGCTACAAAAAATACTATGGTTTAATCAGGTTTATCTGGTGATGCTTCAAGACGGTTAGTTATTTTACAAACAAACAGTGGTTGTTGTAAAAAAATTGTGGGAGCAAATGTTGGTGATAACATATATACGGTAGGTGAAATCAACGAGTGTGTTTATAAATCGCAAAGAGTGTATTTTTTACACGTATACATCTGCGAAAGATATGATGATGATGTTGTGCAAATGTCAAATGCTGATGGAATGCCACCATACACAGATCACCAACCGGTCAGTTTCCACCACGAGCAGTCTTCCTTTCAATTCCTCAGACATTGAACAGAACATTCCAACAATCATATTTGGATTTGACTCACGTATCGTAAGGTGTTGAAATTGTTAATTCCAAGCTGATCAATCGAATGGTATTGCATCATTGTGATCAATGATTCTATGTGCTGCTTGATGAGTTGATGCAGAACATGGATCTATGCTGCATGCCATGGCAACACCTGCACATACCAAGTGTATCTTCTCCATAGTAATTGTAATCTCTAGCTGTTTTACGGTGATTGGAGAGTTACAAAATGTAATTTCATGTAACTCCCCCTTTGATTATTTTTCACCTTTGATTTTAACATGTTAATTAAAATATTTAATTTAACAAAGAAGGGTATTATGGTCCGTGGCTCTTTATTTAGAAAGATTGTGACTCGCCATGCATCTTCTGCTCGTACTCTTCCGAGACTGATTCATGTTTCTATACTGTAGGTGTTCAAGACCAAATCGAGCAGAGGATGGGAACACTCGTGGTCTTCATACTTGTGTACTGGCTGACCATTTAGAAGAATCCTTGGGTTGGGCGTGTTTGCGGGGCGCGGCCCTGACTCAGCGTCCGTCCATCGCGACGGATAACCTGACCTGTCCCGGCCGGGGAGGGGCGAGAGCTGCTGCGGAGCACGAGGTAAAGTCCGGTGTGCCGGCAGCCGATGGAGACGATGTGCATGTCCGGTTGCCAGGGAAGATGTGCGCCAGCAAAAAAATATCGAAGCGACGAGCCGGCGAGGGAGGCGGAATAGGAAACGAGCAGCGATCGGGCGTTCAGCAGTTTTGCAAAAAAAAAAAAAAAAAACTCTGGTGTGCCAGCTACATATTAGCTTGACGAATCTACCCTTTGAAAAAAGAAACTGGTGACACCAAAAATATGCAATGGTCCCGCCGTTACTTGTAGTTCCGCGTAATTTCAGTCTCGTAACTCTCATTTTTGCACCGTTAGATTGAGGTTGATTGACGGCTCCTAAATTCGCCAATCACCGTAAAGCTTGTAGTCTCAATTGTAATCGGTTGGTGCTGCGTCACTATCGGCCTCTCCTGTCCAATAAAGAATCAGCATCGATGCATTATGGCTGCCAAACTAGAGACAATTCCCATGTGTTCCAGAATGTTTTTTTTTTTTGGAAAAACGGAGCTAGATTCGATGAACTCACTGCAAGAATTCAGGATGTCGTGCCAAACAAATCATCTTTCCAAACGGGCATGTTTAGAAACATCAGACTTTAGCTTATTTTCCTTTGGAGATTTGGATGTGTTGGAACTTAGGAGCTTCCGCGGGTCCGGTTGGTACATGACCATTTGACTAGCTGACGTGCGTACATATAGCAGTGGTAAGGACTGCAACTTTTCTTTAATAAGGAACTCCGGTTAGTACTCCCTTCATTCCAAAATAAATATCGCTCATATTTTGATGAGCGATATTTATTTTGAAACGAGGAAAGCAGTTATTAGTGTTGAAAAGTTTGAAGACCATAATTCAACAAGCATGCCCTCGAGTACTCGCCAAAACTGAAGAAGGAAGACCACCACCAATTTTCGACGGGAAACTGAAGAAGATGGTTCTCCACAACCACAAGACCACAACATCATGCGACCATTGAATCGACAACATGAACAACAAGCCAACACCCGTGTACACATAAAAGCTTTAATTATTAGGTTTGGCGGTAAACGGGGTGGTCCATTCGTTTATGTTAAATAATTGAAGATCTACAAAATTTTACTTTGTCTTATTTTTTTCCTAAGCTTCTTAGGTGCGAATTTGACGGTAAAAAACAAAAGGTACACCTCTATGAACTAGTAGTAAGATACTTTGCGCTTGCACCAAGAAAGAAGTGTTGGTAAAAACGTCATTTTATGGTATGGAAGTTCGCAGCAGTAGACCCTCCTTTTGAAAGTTTGCATGAATATTAAAGTTACTTGAAGAGGCTATCACTATATTATTCTGCAGATGAAACATATTGAATTGATTCATTTCGATATAAAAGAACTTAGAATGTACTATCATTTTTTATTGAAGGGATATCTTCTAATCTCGATATTTAATCTACACCGCAATCCGTAAACTTATGGCCCGAGCTATCAAAATGCAACAAATATGTGCCGCAAGGTGAAATTTAAAGTACTTGTTCAAGATTTGAAATAAGGACACATACGTGGGGCAAGTACCTCCCTTGTCACTGTCTGGGCACTTTGCAAGCACTTGCTACTATACCTAGCTACTTAGCTGATTGATTTCGGTACATGATCACTTTCTGATCTAACTATTTTGTTTTTCTAACTAATTTATGTAGTTTCGTAACGGATTCCATGTGACCTAAAATGTGGTCCGCATCAATCATCTTCCCGAGGGAAAAGATGATAGAAAGAAACTAGGTTCGTGATCACGATGATCCGACACTGATCTCCAACCTAATTAATCAATCATCCTCCCTGATCATATGATCGATATGACGATGCTCCCTTTCTCTCCTATGACTTGTCTTGCTCTCGTCGCATCCACCAATCATTCATAGGAAGTTATGAGGATGCCCTATAGCTGCATGCATCCCCTCTTTTCCAAACATAATTTTCGTGTCAGTTTGTCTCGAGCCCGTAATTAATGCATCGATCGTGCAGCTTGGTTATTGGTTCAACTTTTTAATAGTTAGATATTGTCATTTCAGCAGAAGCTACAAAGTAGAAGCTAGAGGAGAGGAGGCCGGTGCAGCAGTGCTGGAAGACGGTGGCAGGAGGTGGAGCGTCTTCGTTCAGCACGGAGCTTCAGTGGTGATGTCAGGTCATGCCTGGCCGACAGGTGCTACGCTTTGTCATGCCTGGTCGGCAGGTGCTACGCACGACAGATCTTACTGAGCCTTCGCGTTTGGATGGACGAGCGCGGGGAGGTGGTGCCGTTGGGCGCCGTGGTGGCGTCGACGGATGGCTGGACTGACAAGGATTATGCGGATCTCTCTCCTGAAGATGGTTCAACGGTTCGAGGATGATGGCGGCTTCTAAAACGTGTGCATGTGGTGTACGCTTTAGGTCTGCTGCACCGGTTGTGCGTTCCGATACGTTATGTCGGTGGATCGGAGACGACACTGGATTTAGATATGGGGAGTGAGAGCACTCCATATTATCACGGTATGTAGGTGTGAGAGGGGGCTTCGGATGGTTTGATGTATGTACTTGTCAGATCTTTGTTGAATAAGTAATAAAGATGGCTACATACATCATTCGATGCAGAGGCCGAGGCTCAGCCTCCTTTTCTAAAAAAAAGAGGAGAGGAGGCCGGCCGGGTCAAACGAACAAGTTCCAAACGTGTGTTGCATTTGCTGTCCCGGATGCCGCCATTGCAACCACCTGGCGGACGCACTCTGCTAAACTATATGATCAGCCTCGTGTAACCAAGCAAGTCGGGTGCGTAATAATCCACAGCCTCGTGTAACCATGAACAACTTGAACTGAACTAATAATGTATTCATATCATGACGTGATGGCATCAATTAGTCGTCAACCCATGCACGATATCCGGAGACCGAATGTAGCCGGACAAGGATGACCCACCATCCTAATTAAAACCCCGTGATCGTAACCGTCAAACTAACCACCGGATCAGCCTGACCAACTGGCACTTCACTATGCATACATATGACCTTTCTGCATCGGCCAACTTGTTATAAGACACTTGTGTGCTATAGCCTAGCCCACTATTGCATGCGCTAGCCGACCCCAATCCTTACAGGGCAGCTCCATCCCTGCTTTGTTTTCGCTTCAGTTTACAGTTCTTCATAAATGTGTTCATGTCCTAATTCCCAAAAGCTGAATGCTTCAATTGGCGAGGAACATGCTCGAACATGTCAACTAGTATATGAATCTTTCAGAAGACAGGAACGAACAAATTAATTGGAGTATGCATACATGTATAGATACATTCATGGTGTGTATACTGTGTATGTTGATTGATTTTATGCTAGCTACTACGTATAAATGTCGGTCTACTGCGCGAGGTAGTTGCCTAGCGCCTGCTGGAGCACGCCGCGGAAGCGGCCGAGGTCGATTGTGATGTTCTGGCCGTCCATGAGCGTCCGACGCATGAACCCGAACCCTTTCTTGTGGAGCGACGTCGGGTCGGTGAAGATCTTGTGTCCCCTGGGGTACTTGTCCTTGAGCGAGCTCTCATCGACGCCGATCTCGTACTGCACGTACCGGAGCCCCATGGCCTCCGCCGGGTCGCCGTAGTCCATGCGCGCGATCCACTGCAGGCCGCCCCACGGCACCACCTGCACCATGGTCGCCCCGGGCGCGAGGAACATCATGTTGGTCAGCCCGGCGCCGTGCACGCCCACCAGCACGTCGGCGGAGTTGATCTCCGCCCCGACACGGGAGATGGGGTCACCGACGTCCGACTCGCTCACCGCCGCCTCGAACCCGGCCTCCTCCGCCACGCGCATCATGTCGCCCAGGTTGAGCAGGATGCGCGTCCGGTGTCGCGCGATGATGAGCAGCCGGGGCTTGCGGCCCGTGCCGTCGGCGAGGCGGGTGGGCGCGTCCCGGGGCAGGGAGAGCGCGCGACGGATGAACCGGGTGAAGTCCGGCGTGGCGAGGCCGTCCGGGCTGCGGTCGCGCTCGATGATGAGCTCCCGGTGCGCGCGGAGGCTCACCACCGCGTGCCGGAAGCAGTGCGTCTCCCCCTTGGCGGCCACCGCGGCGAGGTCGAGCGGCGCGTGGCGGGAGAGCTCGCGGAGGAGCTTGTCGTACTTGACCAGCCACCAGGGCGCCACGTTCGCCATGACCAGCTGCACGTCGCCGCGGTACCGGTGCACCGTGTTGTAGAGCGGGACGAGCACGTCAGAGAAGTCGTGGAAGATGTTGCCCGTGTACCCGCCGATCGAGAACGTCACCGCCGGCACGCCGTGCGTCCTGGTGCACTCAGGCGGCGACGAGGAGGACGTGGTGCGCATGGTGATCTCGGGCACGCGGCCCATGCACGTTGGGTCGCCCTTGCGCGGGTACGGCCGCACCTTGTGCGACTGCGCGGCCGTGGCGGCGTCGACTACCAGGAAGAAGGTTGACGCGTTGGCGTCCATGCGGATGTCACCGGTGAAGTCGCACACGTCGCTGCGACGGTCGGAGAAGTCACACAGCGGCGGCAGAGGCTGCGGCGGCTGGTCCCGGCTGGCACCTGTACAAGCATGAAGCACGCCACGTTCGTTAGAGCAAGTACAATAAGGTACAGTCAGCTGTAAAACTAAAATACTATATTGTTGTTGAGTTGGATGAGAGAGAAGAGAAGAGAGAAAGGAAGCGATCTCTTCGTGAAGAGCTAGCTCTAGCACGTGCTTCTAGGTGATTTGTGAGAATGAAAGTTGGATAATATATGATAAAAGTAGTATTCTTTTATAGCTAACTATTATATAAGATAGTTATAAGATGGATTATAAGATGGCTTATAGTCAGCAGTTAGCTATACTATTAACCATGCTCTTAATCGAGTTCGCAAAATAATAATGTGGCCCATGTTACGAATAAAATGCGACTGCTACCACGTACGTCGTTCCGGTTCCGACGTTTCCAACCTCCCCGGCGTCGGCAGCTGCTGCGGCTCCGTCGCCGCCGGCTCGGCCTGGAGCTTGATCTTCCGGCCGCCGGCCTTGCGCGTCTCCTCCTCCACTGAAGAAATAACCAAATTACCGTACGTTATGCTTGTCACTTCACCGGGTCAGTTGGGCTTTGGAATTCTCCATGTCGTGCCGACCGTGCGTGCACGATGGGTTTGGAATTCGTTTGGCGGGTTAGTTCGTTGGTTGGTTACCTGGCAGCGGCTGGTCCTGGTCGTGCCGAGTCGTCGTCGCAGGCGTCGGCGTCGTGTCCACGGCCGGACGCGCGGTGATCGCAGCCGCGTGGTCGCGGACCACCTCCTCCGTCGCACCTGCCAGTTCGGTTAACACGTCAACGTCTCGCGCACCCCATGATTTATTCGCGTCGTGGGGCACGTTTCCAGTTCGTCCCGCGCACGAATGTACGTAGTACCTGGGGTAGCGTCCTCGCCGGCGCCGGCGTCGGCGCTGTGGCCTTGCTCCGCCTCCTCCTGCTCTGCCCTCTCGGCGGCGACGGCGCTGCTCTCCTGGATGATCACCGTGTCCTTAACCCCTGCGACAACAAGTAGAAGAAAATGAACTTCTCCATCCACGACGTGCAGGCAAGAGTAGCTGTTCTAGTCTGGCCGGCCGCCGGCGAAATATGATTTATGACGCTCTGCCGCTGGCTGGCCGGTGGGTGGCTACGCACATTCCGTCTCTGTCTTCTCGCCGGCGCTCAGCTGCGGCTGCCGGCCATGGGCGTCTCCCTGCTTTGGCGCGATGTCGACCAGGAAGTCCCGGCCCAAGCCACGGGGCGAGGAGAAGGAGGAGGAGGGCTTGACGGTTTTGATGGCCGTCCTCGCCGGCGCGCTCCGCGGTTCCTCCAGCCACGCCATCTTGGGGCTCACTGCACGCACCATCGTTTCTTCAGGTCCGTACTAACTCAGAGCGGCCGTCAAAGGAAAAAGGTGCATGGCCGGCGGAGAAGAAGGGTGTACTCACGCGTGTCGAAGACGATGGAGTCGGGGCGGGTGGAGAGGAGGAAGGTGACGGAGATGAGGAAGCAGCCGACGACGATGGACAGCAGCCGGAATCGCTGCGACTCGAACCGCACGCCGCCGTAGCCCTGCTGCTTCATGCCGGACGGCGACGATGGAGCCGGCCGGACCACCGTACCTCTCGCGGCTCCTCTACCAGGCTCGCCGTGGCATGCAAAACGAGTCGTAGGGTTTGGCAATGGAGGAAGCTTGCTGCGTAGCCGCGTGTGCCTATAGGGGCTAATCAAGCTAGCGGGCGGCCTCTTTCTTGTCGAGGAGAAAATGGGGTGCCGGAGCTGGCTGCTTATACTATCCTGCCTGCTTGCTGTGCCGGATGTGCCTGTGGCTGTCCCGTGGAGCAAGGCAAGCATCAATAATACCGACACTGCAGTCGGTTACAAAGAGGACAAATCGCAAAAACGACCTTCAGTTAAACAAACAAAACTTACTATACTTTGCTAAAAAAATACCCCCTCGTCCGGAATTACCTGTCACGCAAATGTATAGAAATAGAAATAATTGAAACTAGAATACATCTAGATACATTCATTTCTATGACAAATACTTTTAAACGAAGGAAGCAATATTTAGTATACTCATGAAAAAGGTAGTGCAGTACTGTTCTAAGTTACAATTTATTTTACTGGTACGTACGCTGAAAGAAAAATCCAGAAACAATGATCCGTCAAGTATTAATTACATTATTAAGTTATGAAGCTTCCATGTAAGTAAGTGTGGGCGCTGTGTGGGCTTGGTGCAAGACCATGACCCGGCCATGTTCTGCCCCTCTCCCTCCCGTCTAAATCCCGGGGCACGCCACCGGTGTATGCACGTAGTGGAGGTCCATGCCTCCTCTTCCCCGTTTGCCACGCACGTAGTGGTCATGGTCGTCTCCACAGCACCATTGTCCCAATTGTAACTTCTCCAGGACTAGACTACTACCACTACTGCTACCACCTTGTGCACGTCTAGTCAAATGGCCGTGTACCAGCCGGACAACGGAAGCTTCCAACACATCCAAATCACAAAAAGAAAACAAATTATATAAAAGCCCTCAAAATTTAAATGGGAAGCCTCCAAGAATGCCCGGACGACATTTGGTTTGGCACGATAAGAATCGGACCCGGGGGAGCTGCCCCCCCCCCCCCCCCCCCCCCCCGCGGAAATCTTGTGTTACTAGCTTTGAATCTCCATCTCGGTCCTGCAAGACAAAACACATGCGGATTTGTCTCTACTAGTCTCTGGCGTGGGTATCGGTTTCACACATTCAGCTACGCACACCACCGAGGTAATCTAGGGTTAAGGTAAAAACTTAGTGCCACGTTTCATGCAGGACACGGGAAACCATCAACTTTACACCTAAAAACTAATGAAGAGCACTAGTTGTGTGATATGCTCGCAAAAAATGGCGAAACTGACAAGTTGAACCCACATGTCAGGCTCACGTGGCGTGCTTCTGTGGATACACCGGCTAACGAGTCACGTCCACGGGCCGCATCGTGGAAGTGGTCGTCTATCGAAGGTGGATGTGGGCATGACCGTCATGGGATATCCCCGAAGCTCGACATGTGGGTGCTGAACCTTGCACGAGCTACCCACATGGGATCCATGGTGCGTTCGCGTGGCATGGACATCAAGACTTTAGGAGGCACCGCAAATAACGACTCCGTCGCCAATGGCGACCAGCGATGCGGTTGCTCCCAGACAACCATGCTAGAGGAAGTGCGACTTCAACTTCATGCCATCTATAACTTTGTGAGGAAGGGGAGGATCCAAGGAAGGTGAGTGGGAAGGCCAGGATATGTCAGAGTGGAAGATCGCCCAACATCGGTCTTCACCATAGACGGAGAAGAAACAGCTCGTGGCTGTAATTACGGATACCTTCCCGCCGATTTCTTAGAAAGGTATGTATTACAACAGTAGATCGAAGCCTGATGGTTGTAACGAGGGAGCTCAGGGAGCGAGGAGGCAGCGATGCATTACGGCAGTAGATCGAAGCCCGTTGGTTGTAACGAGGGAGCTCAGGGAGCGTAGGGAGGAGGCAGCGATGCATTACGGCAGTAGATCGAAGCCCGTCGGTTGTAACGAGGGAGCTCAGGGAGCGTAGGGAGGAGGCAGCGATGCATTACGGCAGTAGATCGAAGCCCGTTGGTTGTAACGAGGGAGCTTAGGGAGCGTAGGGAGGAGGCAAGGATGCATTACGGTAGTAGATCGAAGCTCGTTGGTCGTCTTTCCTAAGTCCATACGATGCCGAGCAAACTAGAGAGCCCTACCACATTCCCTCCTACATAAGAAGTAGGTGGTGGCTAATAGCGGGACCCACATCCACCTCAGCAATTTGTACATGTAGGATTGCCACGTCGACCTGATAGGTGGGTCCAACTTGTTAGTATCGTTGTTTTTACGAGCTTATCACACAATCAATGCTTTCCGTTAGTCCTTACATGCAAAGTTTATCGATGATTTCTCATACGCTGCCTGAAATATGGTACTACGTTATGATACTAACTTTAAATATGAGGATTTTAGGTAAATACCACTGCAGCATCCGGAGAGATGGATGATGATGATTCGGCACCAACCGGTGTAATGCGGACTAGTGGAGAAGAGTATAATACTATTGGAATGGTTTTTTGCTGGAGCCTCAGAACAAAATGAGGAACAGATGTCCGGCTGCTTTGCGTGTCTTAGCATGCGGTATAAATTCATTTGAATAGAAAAACACACCATCCCCTTTTTTGCGCAAAAAAGAGATGAGCCGTCCTTTGGCCATTTTAGAATTATTGTAATTGTATATGGTTCCAAAATCTCCCTTTTAAAGAATGGCTAGAAGAATCTCCCAACGTACGTACGTACGTACGTGCTGCCTCCCTGACTAATATATCATTCGTCGGCGGCTAGAGGAATGCAGACAGGCAGAAGGATGGATGTGCAAGCCATACACGCAGCACTCTGGCCTTTTTTCTCTTTTTATTCTTCATCATGTCATCATGCAGCGTACCGATACCGAATCATCGATCACAATGATGCACTACCAATCGATTCGTTCATCAGGTACCCATGATTAATTGGTCGTCTCGTAGCAAAGATCAACTTGGGATTTAGCAATTTAAAAAGTGAGCAACACCGTGAGGCAAATCCAAATATCATTGTCTCTTGTCTGGAAGGTTCTTCTCACTCCGAGAAAAAGAAAATGCTCTGACCAATTGGCAAACACTATTTGACGTGTCAGTTGGATGACGTGCATCGGTGCACCATACAATCTTTGTATGATTGTATTGTATATCCTTGTCCGAAGTATACATGTGTATAAACAATTTTTTTGACCTCTCGTCCCGTATATATCTCAATGGCAAATTTTAACATGCCCCTCTTGTCCCTTCTTTTTAAATACGAGGCAAAAGATAAGAGTTAATCGGATACGATGAATGGCTCAGATCTATTCTATATTCTTACCTCTCATGTGAAAAGATGAGGTAAAAAGCATTTGTTCATGCAAAAGGAAAAAAAGGAGCCGCGCAAAAAATTGTAGAGATGCCCAAATTGTATTCTTCCTCCTGCTATGAGAAGCCCAATTCTGAAAATAGTCCGTGTTTCGATCACCGCTTTAAGCCAATAACCTCTAGGTCACCACCTGTACATGATTTCTTCCCATTCATTCAGCTCATAGAGCTTAGAGCATTTACAACCAGACCCCTTATATCTATCTTAAATGTTTGGGCAGCCGTCCAGTTTATGACTGTCATAAAAATGTGATCCAATCGTATCTCTTATATCCGTCTCAAACGTTCTGACTAACCGACACGTTCAGTTAGTTCGTCATGTAGGATGTGACCTCACCCCAAACAGGCATTTTTTTTCTTTATTCATTCTTTTATTTCTCTTTCTTCTTTTTCATCGATCAATTGATCGGATATATGAGAAAAAATATGATAAATACGGCTGCATGGACGAAAAAATAGGAGTTTAAAACGAACACACCGGACGGACGTATATGGATGATATTTGCTAAGTCCGGACGTTGATGCTCTTACCTTCAATATGACAATATCTCGATCGTCCCTTCTCCATTTGACCACCCAACGTTTTTATCTCTCTCTTTTGAACCGAGCCAAAATAATTTCACAATAGTACGTACGAGCCGGCCAGCCGGCACAAAGGGATGAGGCTATATACGGCGCAAGCGTCGTCAGTAGTCAGCCTCAGCCTGCACGTACGAGACGTATACTTGTGCACCCTTGGGTCAGAGTGCAACGCGACGAACCAAAAGCAGCCCCTGATAGCTTCGTGTCTCAAGCCTGGCAAAGTCCTGGCTCACACGTTGCATGTTTTTCGTCGTGGCCAGTGCTTAACTTTTCCCGGCGGTTGGCTCACACGCAGCTATCCCGCACACTGTAATGGGGTTCGTGTCCATGATTTCGGGCCACTACGTATGCCTGCTCCCCCAAAATAATGTAACGACGACACGTCGACACAGTACGTACGTACTTCTTTCGTTTTTAAATATAAGTCTTCTTAGAGATTTCATCAAGGGACTACTATGAAGTAAAATGAGTGAATCTATATTCTAAAGTATGTTTATATACATCTGTATGTAGTCTTTTAGTGAAACCTATAAAAAGACTTATGACCCTGTTTGGATCAATGAGGTAGAGTTAGAGTAGGTTATATTGGACCAATCTAACCCCAAAACATCCAAACAGGAGGGTTAGAGTTGGTTAGATGCATCTAACCCATCCAAAAAAACTAACTCATCAAAGAGGTGCTTATTTCGGTTAGAGTTGGGTTGGGCCCACAAAAAGTTACTTTTCTCTCTACCTTCACCACACCGAATCCTTGATAAAGAAGCCAAATGATTGAAAAAGATGCATTTATTGATAATCTAACCCCTCCATCCAAACACCTCTTTGGTTAGAGTTAGTTTAAACTAACTCTAACCTCTAACCGAGTTAGAGTATCCAAACAGGGCTTATATTTAGGTATGAAGGGAGTACGTTGGAGTTGTAGATACTGGATTCCTGTTTGTTGGTGTAAAAAGGAGCTACCGGTAGTGGTAGTGTGTATCACAAGCGTCGTCAGCAGTCAGCCGACGTTGAAAGGTCGTGTGTAGGTAGGATGAAGATGAACACACGCGCGCATAGTGAAGTGCCGGCCAGTTGGTTAGTTAGTTTGGCGGTTACGGTCACGGGGTTTTAATTTGGATGGTGGCTCGTCCTTGTTGTGCTACATCCGGATACAATTCGTGCACGGCTTGATGACTTGATCTGATCCATGTCGCATCGTGTCCCGATGGACGCTTCCTGGTTGAGGTTTCTGATGGATGATTCGGGCTCGAGGCGTGGCCGGCCGTTCAAACGTCGGATTGCGCGGCACGACTTGTTTGATTCACGTGAGGCCGACCGTGTGTACATGCATATACTTATATAATCCACCGACACACACGTATGAGTAACGTCTCACCGGAGAGGTAAGTAATGAGTAGCATGCATATACCAATATAATCTTCAGCCTTCGTACGGTTAGTGAACCGTGCTACTTCTAGACTTGTTTACAGTGACGATCAAGGACGATTGAACAGTTTGATGATCTCTTGACAAATAATGTAGAAAAGAGAGCGACGTAACGGAACCGCCCGTCAGGCTCACTTTTCCATGCCCTCATGCCGATTGACGCAGAGCTTCTACCGCACTGGCTGCTGCTGCTGATTGTGATGCAGGTGCAGATCGGCACGGCACGCCGGTCCTTCGTCAACGCTCGACAGACACGAGCTCCTCTCGCATCGCAACCTGCAAAGCTCAGCCGAAAATGACAGTGCGTGTCCAGAGCGCCCTCGGTGGTTGCCATGGCGGCATCATATGCAGACTGGCCCTCGTTCGTTCCTTCCTTCGGTGTCATGCAGACCCTGGCCTCTACATTGTGAGTGGCTTCTGCATTACGAACATCAACGAATTTACTTAAAATCAATCAATGTGATGACGGATTACAAACTCACAAAGACAAACCAACAAGGAATCTAAATACGCATTGTGGGAGAAGCTTTCCAATGATTGATTGGTGGCCATGCGGGCTGCGGTGTGAGAGGAAGACAGGTCGTTGTAGCTAGGGGAGAAAGATGATGGTCGATTGATTTAGGTCGGCGATCAGCGTCACTCAGTATATCATCATCATCGTATCATCACTCCTTCCAATCTTTCTCCCACGAAGGCGACCGATCGAGCCATGATGCAATGTAGTACGCCGTCGACCGGACCACGTTTTAGTTTACGTGTGTGCCGTTACAGCTTACAAAGTACAGAAACTAGAAACACAAAGTACTCAAATCAATCTAGTCTAGTTAGATAGCTAGGGGTGTTTAAAAAGTGACCAAGTACCGAAACCAACGGGCTAGCTAGCTAGCAGGGGTACTTGCTAGAGGTGGTGGCATGAGAATTTTTCAATCGGGTTGACCGACGAGTCAGCAGTAGGTTATGTGGTTGAGCCATGTAATCTTCTTACTGTGCGGTTGTGGCGTGGAACCTTTTCTTGTTTTCAGGCGCCCAATATATATGTTCTATCCTACAGTATTTAGCAAGAATCTCTACAGAATATAGTTCCGTAACCAGCATGTCTTAAAGATACAGATAAGGAAATACTCCCTCTGTCCCGTAATATCGCATATTTGATGTAATAATATCTTATATCATGGGACGCAAGGAGTACATAATACTCCCTCCGTTCCTAAATATAAGTCTTTTTAAAGATTTTACTAGTAGACTACATACGGATGTATATACACATACTTTAGACTATAGATTCACTCATTTTATTTTGTATGTAGACCCCTAATGAAATCTCTTAAAAGACTTATATTTAGGAACGGAGGGAGTATGTGTTTATAACTCTGGACAACGGCTTTGCACAAAGGAATGATTTGTGCAGTGGTGGCAATTCACATCGCATGGAGCTACTGAGATTGCAAAAATGATGACGGCAACACATATGTGGAGTTAGACGAGCACCCGGTCCCAAGTTCTAGGATGAAAGTCTAGGTCTCTTGTGTGGGATATACCTGACAATTAGGGACGGAGCCAGCATGCAAGCATGGGGAGGGGGGGGGGGGGTTTGTTCATGAAGGGGGCTAAGTTCATATGAAGTGAATTTTTTTTGCTACAACAACCACTATTATAGTAGAAAAATCAATTTGTTGGGGGGGGGGGGGTTGTTCATGAAGGGAGCAAAATTCATATGAAGTGAATTTTTTTTCTACAACAACCACTATCATAGTAGAAAAATCAATTTATTAAGGGGGGGGGGGGTAGCCCCCCCCCCCCCCTAGAATCGTCCCTGTTGACAGTGTTTTTTGGTCTACGCATAATTTTACTCTTACATGGTTTTGCTATTTGTCAGCATGCTTTTGAGTGAGCTATGATGCAAGGTAGTAGGAGTGGGACCACATTTTTTGTTACATATGTGCCGTTACAACTTACAAGTACTTAAAACAATCAGCAAGCTAGCCAGGGGTACTTCAAAAGTGACGAAGTACCGAAATAAATCATGGCTATCAATCAGTTCATGGGTTACCTAGGTAGTTTGTTTACTAATGTGACCCAGCTAGAGGAGAGGGGACAAAGGGTAAGATATTAATATTAAGATCTTGTATTGGTGCCATGTGTCTCGTCTCCTTGCCTTACTTGGCTGGAATTCAACCTAGGCGGATTTAGGGATGTGTTGTATTCTTTGCTCTATTCTTCCCACGCCGGGTGTAGTATCTCCCCTCTCTTTTTGTGTTACTGTTGTTTTCTCATACCTATCAATGAAATGATACACAATCTTTGTGTATTCGTAAAAAAATTTCCAAATTACTTGACAACATACAAACAACAAGAAATATGAATGAAGAATCATCTTTGTGTGTTTCAGGTTGTTTTGGATATGCCAGACGCGGTGCGCAACACCCAGAATTTTTTTACGCTTCCAATTTGACATAGTCACTTGCGAATTCAAAAGGGTCATGTTTTCTGAAATGAATGGAGGGGAAATGGTATAGTTTACATGAACAAATAATTTTTTAGAAAAGGAGGCTGAGCCCCGGCCTCTGCATCGAATGATGCATGCAGCCATTTTTATTACTTATTCAACAAAGGTCTGACAAGTACATACATCAAACCACCCGAAGCCCCCTCTCACACCTACATACCGTGATAATGTGGAGTGCTCTCATCCCCATATCTAAATCCGGTGTCGTCTCCGATCCATCCACATAACGTATCGGAACTCACAGCCGGTGCAGCAGACCTAAAGCGTACACCACATGCACACGTTTTAGAAGCCGCCATCATCCTCGAACCGTTGAACCATCTTCAGGAGAGAGATCCGCATAATCCCCGTCGGTCCAGCCATCCATCGACGCCACCACGGCGCCCAACGGCACCACCTCCCCGCGCTCGTCGATCCAAACGCGAAGGCTCAGTAAGATCTGTCGTGCGTAGCACCTGTCGACCAGGCATGACAAAGCGTAGCACGTGTCGGCCAGACATGACCTGACATCACCACTGAAGCTCCGTGCAAGACGAAGACACTCCACCTCCTGCCACCGTCTTCCAGCACTGCTCCACAAACGATGCTCCCTAGAGAGGAACGACACCGCAATGCCGCCATCGTTCGATCTGGAAAACCAGATCCTAGGGTTTCCCCCGAAGCAGGACGAGTGGATCAACAGTAGTTACAGAACGAAGCCTTCATCAAGGTAACGGCTCAGAAAGCCGCCATCGTTCGCCGTCGGCACGGTTTTCACCGGCAACCATGTCTCCCCACCATCAGACCCGTCATCCCCGACGGAGGGGACGCCGCCACCACCATGGTCCAGGTAAGCCGTCGCCATCGGCACCGCGAAGACCGGATTAGATCCGGCCAGCAAGCACCAGGAGAAGGCACCCGGAACCAGGCTGGCGCAGTGAATCAGGCTGGATTACCAGGCGACCCGGCCCCGGGAGCCGAAGCCGCCGCCACCCCGGGCGCCGCCGTCCAGGCTCTGGAACCCCGCCGCCACCAGGAGTCGCCGGCCGAAGCCACCGCCGTCCCGTGGGCCGTCGTCCAGGCCTGAGATCCCCGCCGCCACCGGTAGCCGCCGCTCCGGGAACCGCCGCCGTCAGGCGCAAGATCCCCGCCGCCCCGGGAACCGCCGCCGTCCAGACGCAGGGTCCCCGCCGCCACCTTTATCAGGGGCCACAAGCCAGTGCCGTGGCTCCCTCTGGCAGCGGCGGAGGAGAGGGAGAGAGGAGGAAAACGCGGCGGCGGCGGTGCTAGGGTTTCCCCCGAGTCGCCAAGGAGGAGCAAATAATGGAGCACCCCATTTAGTGCCAAGCTAATAATTCAAGCTTTCACATGTACACGGGCATGGGCTTGATGCAAGAGCATGGCCCGGTGGATGGACCATGCATGCTCTCTCCTCCCTTCATCCTGTTCTAATTTCAATGGCTGGCCATATCGATGTGTACTATATATCTGTGTTGTGCAGGACCATCCCTTCTCCAACTTCGTTCCCTTTTCAGCACTAGACACTACACTAGACTACACTGCGTACATTCGTACGGTAGTCTGTGTAGTGACCATGGACCAACAGGATAGCACAGCGCAAGCTTCCGAAACATCCTGATCACAAAAAGGAAATAAATTAAACTAAACTCTGAAACTAATACTCCTATGGACCTAACCAATTCTGGGCCAATCTCGAGGTCATTACATATTTGAAGAGTTAAAGTCTCACTAAAAATTAATATTTTCATGTGGTTTGTCCATAAGTGAGTGATATTGACCATGGATAATTTGATGAAGAGAAGATAGATAGGATGTTTCCGATGTTGTTTTTGTGATATCAGGACGAAACTACAAGACACCTCTTTCTCGATTGTCCGTTAGCAAAACTTTTATGGCGTTCGTTGCATATAGCCTTCAATGTTACACCTTCAATGAGCATTAACATGTTATTTGGTACATGGCTTAGTTGAGTCGATTCATCTATTTCAAATCATATTCGGATAGGGATATGTGCACTATTTTGAGCTATATGGAACACACAAAATGATTTGATATTTAATGAGGAAAATTTTACCAACTTTTTGCAGGTTATCTGCAGAACTACTCATTGGATCCGTACCTGGTCATCACTCTCTCATGCGGACTCCAGGAAGCTTTTGGTTATTGAGTGCAACCGGTGAAAGATGGTAGCACGATCTATCTTCAACCGATTTGGATAACAAGCTAATAAAATAGACTAGGTGTATCGTCATCGTAGCCAATTTTTTATCGCCGATTGTGGCGGTTTTTATTACTTTTTTGTTTCAGCTCCATCTGTGAGCATATTTAAGAACTCAGACTTTGTTACCACACTTTATTAAATAATATGGCTGCATGTATCACGCTGATGCAGAGGGGGCTTTCCTCTTTTTCAAAAAAAAAAGAAGAAGAAGAAACTAATACTCCTAGCAAGAAGATTGCAAGAGAAAGAGAAATTGGATGATGATATGTTTGGCCGGACAAGGAAATCCGCATGTGGCTCACCTCCTGGGGCTGGGCCAATGCAGCTACAAGGCGCCAACATGTTCCTCCATTGTAGCAGACAGCTCCCAGCATCTAACTGCTACTACCATGTTAAGCTATTAATGGACTCAAATTAAGTTCACTGGCTTGTTTCCAGGACGGCAGAAGATTTTGTTTCTTTATTGCAGCAGCGACTCTCCTCTCGGTCGAATCCTCCATTCTGGATGAAAGGGCTGCCCCTCATCACGTACAAACATGCCAATTGTTTCTGGTCTGTCACGACTGTTGTCGTGATAATAGTTTGATTGATGCTGAATCTTTGTTGTACATGAGAAACTGCACCAATAAATCATTGTGAAGAAGATATAACACTGAAGTGGTATTGTGCTGGTTTCCCGCCTTGAGTACGCTACGGTAGTACGAGTGTGTGACTTCATCTTGTTTTCCTTCTCTAACCCTAGATGGCTAGGACAAAACCTTTCCTTCGGACTCCACATGCGAGTTCGTGGATTTGTCTTCACTTTACCTGCCTACCGCTTCGTGGTTGTTGGCGTGGAGGGGATTTCCGATGCCTTCGTTCTAGTTGGTAATTCAGGTTAGGGTTTTTTAGTCCTCATAGGTGCGGCGTTTGGACGGATGGCGATGCTTCTTCTTTGAGTTTGTTTTCCAGAGTTTGATTCTTATTGAGTACGTCTGCCTGGATGTAGTCAACGGAGTTCCGGCATAGATTTCTAACATATCCTTAGGATGGTAAAAATAGTGTTTCTCATTACATTGCAAGATTTGATATCATACCTCAGATCTACGAAAGGGTTCAATGGTGACGACTATTTCTTCATTGCATTGGTCGTTAAGGGCACGTGCACGAAAATTAATTTCTCGGCTGTCACTTGCTTCGATAGGGGAGGCACGACAGTGACGCATCGACGACTCGTTCTGATGGCAATAGTGGTCATGCGGTGGCCTCAAAATCTCGATTTAGTTTTTATTATGTTTAATATGTTTTTATATTTTCAATGAACCTTTATAATATATCTGATTTTTTTGGAGAAAAAATAGATAAACCTTGTTATAGTTGCTCAGAGAAGATACTACCAAAAATGAGCGGAAGACAATTTATTTGGCACATTTCGGGGGAACTGTATCCTGAAATCCTGCAGTAAAGTCATCCGTCATTGTAAAACACATGCGAATTTGTATGTACTAGTCTGGCTTTGCTGCCGGCTCGTAATGGATGTATTGGTCGACGTCTCGACGCTTTGATTCATCCGTCAATTTCAGACTTTGATATACGTACATTACAGAGGAGACCTGATGTTGATGCAGCACCAACCAGTTATTGTGGACTTTGTGATAATAGGAAGGCTTGAAGCGTATGCGTTTAGCAGGGATGCGTGCGTGTTTATAAAGGCACAAGTCCTAGAAGATTACAACAAGGAGTTAGGATCTATCTCTATCTACAAGGTTAAACACAAGAGATAGACCCTAACAAGATATCCTAGTTTAAACCATACACGCACGCCTACAATCGTAATACACATGGTTATACATATACCATGTGTATACGTAATACAATGTCTAACATTCCCCCTCAATCACAACTTGTCCAAGTTGAGATTGCGACGAAAAACTTCCAACTGACGAAGAGTAAGAGGTTTAGTAAATCCATCAGCCAATTGATCACCAGTGGGAATAAACCGTATGTGGAGCAGTTTCTGAGCCACTCTCTCACGAACAAAATGATAATCAATTTTAATATGCTTTGTCCGTGCATGAAAAATAGGATTTGCAGATAAGTATGTGGCTCCTAAGTTATCACACCATAGGGAGGCAGACTTAGGATGAGGAATACCCAGCTCAGTCAAAAGATTTTGTACCCGGATTACCTCAGCAGTAGCATTAGCAAGTGCTTTGTACTCAGCCTCTGTGCTGGAGCGAGAAACTGTAGGTTGCTTACGTGCAGTCCAAGACACAAGATTACTCCCAACAAAAACAGCAAAACCGCCAGTAGATTTTCTGTCATCAGGGCAACCAGCCCAATCTGCATCAGAGAATGCGCTGACTAACATGGAATCAGACTTAGATATACGCAGACCATGGGTGATAGTGCCTTGTAAGTACCGAAGTATACGCTTGACTGCTGTCCAGTGAACAGAGGTTGGAGCATGCAAGAATTGACATACCTTGGACCGAAAAACAGATATCTGGTCTAGTAAGAGTTAGGTATTGCAAAGCACCTACAACACTGCGATAGTTGGTAGAATCCCCATCTCCAAGAGGATGTCCATCAAACAAAGATAATTTTTCAGAAGTAGACAAGGGAGTAGGGGCAGGTTTGCAACCATTCATATTGACACGTTGAAGCAGATCAAGCAAATATTTTCCTTGAGATAAAGCAATACCATTATCAGTAGAAGTTACCTCAATACCAAGAAAATAATGCAGGGGTCCAAGATCTTTGAGTGCAAAGTCCATGCGAAGGTCACTGAGAAGAGCTTCAACTGCTTGTACAGAGGAACTAGTAACAATAATGTCATCCACATATATGAGCATAAAGATAGTCACCCCTCTCCGTGAATAAAAAAACAGGGATGTATCACTCTTGGAGGGTTGAAAACCAAGAGACTGAAGCTTAAAAGACAATCGAGAGTACCATGCACGTGGGGCCTATTTCAGACCATACAGAGCTTTATCCAGTTTACAGACCAAGTGCGGAAACCTTGAATCTGTATACCCAGGTGGCTGTCGCATAAAAACATTCTCTTCCAGAACACCATGCAAAAACGCGTTCTTAACGTCCAACTGTCGCATACACCAATTCCTAGAGACAGCTATAGACAGAACCAATCTGATGGTGGCAGCTTTAACAACGGGACTAAAAGTATCCTCATAATCAAGACCATAACGTTGTTTAAACCCTTTTGCAACGAGACGTGCTATAGCGATCAATACTACCATCAGATTTGCGTTTGACCTTATACACCCATTTGCAATCAATAAGATTTGTACCTGGGCGAGGTGGAACCAAGTGCCAAGTTTTGTTGTCCATGAGTGCACGATACTCCTCATCCGTAGCTTCTTTCCACTTGGGATGACCAAGTGATTCTGTTAAATTATGCGGTTCACCTGTAGCACAGAACGAGCCCCAACGAATACATCCATCTGTAAATTCTTTGGGTTTAACAATACCAGTACGAGAGCGGGTAGTAACACGTGTTGATGACGATGATGGAGGAGCTTCGAGCGGTTGCTGGTGATGGCGCTGTGCTGCGGGGGGGTCAGCAGAGACCGCCGAGGAGGACACAGACGTGGAGTCCGACGAATCCTATGTCGCTGCATGGGAGGATGTGTCGGCAGCCGAGCCGACAGGCGCAGTTTCCTGGCGAGGCGCGACAACCGCAACAGGATCCTCCTGGGGCCGGTCGGGTGGATGTGCGCGAAACCGCGGGAGACCTGAGGCGGAGACGTCCTGGCGAGCCACGGCGCGATCAGACCCCGAGGCTAGGTCGGGAGAGGACAGACGTCCAGGGACCAGCGCGGGCCCGCTGACAGGAGGAGATCCCGAGGCGAGAACGGCGGCGGTGCCGCCCGAGACAGGATCCGCAGACGTGGCAGTAGGCAGTTGGCGCGCAGAAACCGGACAGGATCCGTTGGAGCGCGGCGGGATCCCGAGGGTGGTCCGCTAGCCACAGAAACGCCGACCGCGGTGTCAGCGCCAGCAGGAGGAGGCGATCCCGAGGCTGATTTGGCACGGGAATCAGCCCCGTTTTCAGCGCCGACCGGATCGGGTGTGGAGGTCGTTTCTGCAGTAGGATCTGCACACATAAAATCATCAGCGTCGCCAGCCCCTGGATGGATAGATTCCTGCACACTTTCAGCAGAGTTAGGCACATCAGTATTAGAAATTGTCACAGTATTAGTATGCACTTCTTCCGGAGCCAAGAGAGGTGGATGGTTAAGGAGAAGTGGAGGAAGGAGTAGGAGTTCTTTGTGGAGTTGAGCACCGGCATTAGGATGTAGTGCGGCAAAAGGAAAAATATGCTCATCAAAAATCACATCGCGAGAAACATAGACACGACCGGTGGAAATCTCAAGACACTTATAGCCTTTGTGAAGGGCGCTATAACCAAGAAAAACACACTATTTTGATCGGTACTCCAGCTTATGTTTGTTAAAGGGCCTAAGATTAGGCCAGACCGCACAGCCAAAAATACGAAGAGAGGAATAGTCTGGTGAAGTTTTGAAGAGACGTTCCAAAGGTGTTTGATTATTAATAACACGACTAGGAACACGATTAATAAGGTAGACAGCTGTGAGGAATGCTTCATCCCAAAACTTGAGAGGCATGGATGCATGTGCTAGGAGGGAGAGGCCAACCTCAACGATGTGACGGTGTTTGCGTTCGGCAGACCCGTTTTGTTGATGAGCATAGGGACATGAAACATGATGTGTAATACCAATACGTTCAAAGAATTGGTTTAACTTTTGATACTCACCACCCCAATCAGTTTGCATGGCAATGATTTTACGATCAAATAAGCATTCAACTAGAGCTTGGAATATATGAAACTTTTGGAAGACATTAGATTTATTTTTAATGAGATAAATCCAACTAAACTTGCTAAAATCATCGATGAAACTGACATAGTACTTCTGTATACCAATGGAAAGAGGTCCAGGACCCCATACATCTGAGAAAACTAGCTCTAAAGGAGCATTGGACACACTAGTGGAACGAGAATAAGGTAATTCGTGGCTCTTGGCCATTTGACATGCATCACAAACAAGGTGATGATCAGTTTTATCTAACATTGGAAGACTATGGTGATGAAGAATTTGTTGCACCACTTGGATTGATGGATGACCTAGACGCCTATGCCACTTAGAAGTAGATGGCTTGACAACACCAAGGAGTTGGCGTCCAGGTGCAACCGACTGGCCAGCAATGGGGTATAGTCCACGTTTACTTGGACCTTGAAGGATTGTTCTCCCCGTTTCCTGATCGTTAACAGAAAAGAACTCGGGGTAAACAAGGAGATATGCAGAATTATCTTTAGTAAGTTGGTGACCAGAGAGAAGGCTTTTGGATGCGGTAGGAACATGTAGGATGTTGTTTAGCCTGAGGGATTGATGAGGAGTAGGAAGAAGTGCATGACCAATATGTGTAATTTCCATACCTTGGCCACTCGCATTATGAATCTGGTCAGGGCCAGTGTAGCGATCACGCACAGTCAGCTTCTCCAGCTCGCCGGTAACGTGATCGGTAGCGCCGGTGTCAAGGTACCAGTTGGTGTCAACACCGTAGGCAGCAGTAGTGGCAGTGTTGGCAGTCTTGTCGTGGCGCTTGGGATTGTTATTGAAGGTTTTGTCGAAGCGCTTCTTGCAGGACCACGCCCCGTGGCCGTCCAGCTTGCAGATCTGACAGACAAGGGGACCAAGGGGCCCTTGAGGGGAAGCAGCACCGCGGCCTGGAGGAGGAGTACCGCCGCCGGAGCCGAAGCGATGATCGAGCCCCTCTGCAGGGCGAGCAGAAAAACCACGACCCCCCCTTTTGACGCAAGGTTGATGGAGTGGGAGAGCGTGGTATTCTGTGCTTCGAGGCGGGACTCGGCGGAGAGGAGCAGGGAGTAGACTTCGCCGAGGCCGATGGGGTGATCAGCTGCAGCGCGGGCGGAGATCGCCGAGACGAAGGAGTTGTAGTCGGAGTTCATCCCGTGGAGTAGATGAGAGACGACCTCATCTTCATCTACGGGTTTGCCAACCGCAGCAAGCTCGTCGGCGAAGCCCTTCATCTTGGTGTAGTAGGCGGCCGCAGAGAGATCACCCTTGCGGGTTGTGGAGAGTTGCCCTCGAAGCTGCATGACGCGCCCCCGGGATTGAGAAGCGAAGAGCTGCAAGATCATGTGCCATACCCCGGTGGATGAGGTGATGTCATGAACTTGCAGAAGTACCTCCCGGGAGAGCGAGGCCAGCAGGAAGGTGAGGACTTGTTGATCTTGGGTATACCAGGTGGAGTAGGCAGGATTGGTGGTGGAGATCATCTCCTTCTTCCCGGCGACATCCGTTTCAGTTTGAAGAACGGTAGGGGGCGCCGTGGTGGTACCATCAAGATACCCCATAAGACCGGCAGCCCTGATGTGAGGAAGTACTTGAGCTTTCCACACCAGAAAATTGTCACGGGAGAGCTTCTCGGTGATGGTGTGACCGAGGGCAGCGAGGGAGGGAGGAGCATAAGCGTGGGTGGAGGAAGATGAAGACATGGTGGCGGCGGCGGTGGAGAAAGATGAGGCGGTGGTGGCGAAGGGTTGGGTGGCGCGGTGTAGGAGATTTGGACGTGGAAGAGATAGGCTCTATACCATGTGATAATAGGAAGGCTTGAAGCGTATGCGTTTAGCAGAGACGCGTGCGTGTTTATAAAGGCACAAGTCCTAGGAAATTACAACAAGGAGTTAGGATCTATCTCTATCTACAAGGTTAAACACAAGAGATAGACCCTAACAAGATATCCTAGTTTAAACCATACACGCATGCCTACAATTGTAATACACATGGTTTATACATATACCATGTGTATACGTAATACAATGTCTAACAGACTTGTGTAAAAGATATAATATTGGACTGGAATTGTGCTGCAGTGTCAAAACAAAATAAGGAACAAAAGGTGCAGCTGCTCTGCGTGTCTTTGGCATGGAGCATGAATCCATATGAAGGAATAAGTGAATGTACCATCCTGTATCAATTAGTAATAATTTTCAGTTTATTTTGGCAAGATATGAACCATATGGAACCAAATCCATCATACATGGTTGCAAATTCCACTTTATGAAAAATGGAGTCGTATCATAGACAGAAGGAATGCATACAGACAGAAGGATGAATGTGCAAGCCATACAGGCATTGCTCACTTTTGTAACTACCTACGTAACGGTAGGTCCCGTGCTATTCTTTTTCTTCCAATCAAATCATTACAAGCCAGCATTCACATAGACGGTTAGACCTACGAAGAACATTTGCGGAGGTGTATCAAAGCCCTTTGTTTCTTATCCTGTCATTCAGCATTGTACCGAATTATCGATCACAACGATGAATTACCAATCACATCGTTGGTGATCTGGAAGCAAAGATCAACTTGGGATTAACAATTGACAATGCTATACATGAGGCAAATCCAAATATCAATGTTTGAGGGTCCTTCTCTCTTTGAGAAGGAAAACTTTGCTCTGATCAATTGGAATCTAGGTATGGTGCTAGTATTCCATGGCATGTTGAAATTTGGAGGTGGGCTTTAGGCCCATTAGAGAATTTCAGAAAAATCTCCAAGGGCCCATGTAGGTGGTGGCATGACAAGGTGGTGGGAGTTTAGTCCCACCCCGCTAGTGGAGGAGAGTTTGAACCCCTTTATAAGGGTCTCTCCTCGACATACTATTGGAGAGTGAGAAGAGAAGGTGTCCTCGCGCACTCCTCCTCCGTCGCCCGCCTCGCCACGCCTCGTCACGACGCGCCGCGGGTTGCAGGAATGAGCCGAGCCGAGCTCATATCTACGCGCTTACGGATCGTGGCTGTTACCGACTCGTCTCTCCACCCAGCCGCCTTTATAAGCACGCGATCGCCTACCCTAGCCGTCACGAGAATCAGATCACATCTGTCTCACGCGTTCGTTCCTTCAACTTCTGCTGCCGCCGGCGACTCCGTCTCGTTTACCGCGTACACGGTCGACGGGAGAGCAGGCCTCCGAAACCTCGCCTCTCCGGTTCCTGTACGAGAGAGGGGCGATTAGGTTTTTGGGGAGCGATCACGCGACTGCTCGCCTCCGTCCGTCTGCTTCGTCTACGTCCGCGTCGCCTTCGTCATCGCCATGTCTTCACCAAGCGAAGCTGACCGTCTCCGCGAGAAGGCCGAAGCCGAGAAGAAGGCGGCAGAGGATACTGCCGCTGCTGCTACGGCCAACTGGCCGATTGGAGGGTATGACTCGTTTATCCTCATGTTCGTGTTTATCCTAGCAGTGCTACTTGTCTGCATAGATGTATCCACTATATGCGTAGTATGTGCTAGGTTAGCTCAAGATCAGTATATCATTAGTCTAGTCAATGACATGCTAGTTATTATCTTGTGGATTAATATACTCGGAAAATTGCTTATTTACTCAACAATCCAAAAACCTAATGTCTGTAGGAATTTTTTGAGTAATGGTTTTGCTGCTGCACTGAAACCGGATAAGTTTACCGGTACTTTTTTCAAGCATTGGCAAACGAGAACCACCTTATGGCTCACGACTATGAACGTGTTCTGGGTAGCCGGTGTCAGTCCTACGGAAACTATCACTCCTGAACAGGAGAAGATGTTTAAGGAGGCCACCGTCCTATTCCTTGGAGCAGTCATTAGCGTGATCGGAGATAAGCTGGTTGATGCATATTTACATATGCATGTTGCCAAGGACTTGTGGGAGGCGCTCGAATCTAAATTCGGGGCCACCGATGCTGGGAGTGAGATGTATGTTATGGAGCAGTTCCACGATTACAAGATGGTTGACAACCGTTCTGTATTGGAACAAGCTCATGAGATAATATGCATAGCTAAGGAACTTGAGGTTCTTAAGTGCAATTTGCCGGGCAAGTTTGTCGCGGGCTGTATAATTGCTAAGCTCCCTAATTCCTGGAGGAACTTTGCTACTACTCTGAAACATCAGAGGCGTGAGTTCTCAGTAGAGGACATCATCGGCCATCTGAGTGTTGAGCAGAACTCGAGAGCAAAGGACTCCAATGGAAAAGCGGTGGAAAGCTCTTCTTCTGCCAATATGGTACATCAGAGGAACTTCAATTCTCACAAGCCCAAGAGAAAGAATTTTGTCCAACAGAATACCGACTTCAAGAAGAAGGGAAAGAAGCCCTTCAAGAAGAATAAGAAGGGAGATGGCTGCTATACTTGTGGTTCAGAGGAACATTGGGCGAACAAATGCCCAAACAAGTACAAGAAGCCGGCGCAGGACTCCAAGTCTGCCAACATGATTGTGGGCAACAATGAAAGTGGTGCATCTGGGTACGGTAATTTACTTACTGTATTTACAGTTTGTTAGTCCACCGATTGGTGGGTGGACACGGGTGCAAATATTCATGTGTGTGCTGACTTATCATTGTTCTCTTCTTATCAGGCCACCGGTCGCGGGTCCGTATTGATGGGGAATAGAGCGAGTGCTTCTGTTCTTGGTGTTGGCACGGTCGATCTGAAGTTTACTTCGGGAAGGATCGTGCAGCTGAAGAACGTGCAGCATGTCCCCGCCATCAAGAAGAATCTCGTTAGTGGCTCCCTTCTGTGTAGAGAAGGGTTTAAGTTGGTATTCGAGTCTAATAAAGTAGTAGTTACGAAATATGGACTTTTCGTTGGAAAAGGTTATGAATGCGGATGTCTGTTCCGCCTTTCTCTTGCATATTTTTGTAATAAAGTCGTGAACAATATTCATTCGAGTGCTAATGAATCTGAAGTTTGGCATTCACGTCTTTGTCACATAAGTTTCGGTGTTATGTCGCGGCTAGCAAAACTGAATTTAATCCCAACTTTCACTTTAGCCAAAGGTTCTAAGTGCCATTCGTGTGTGCAAGCAAAGCAACCTCGCAAGCCTCATAAGGTTGCAGAGGAGAGACACTTGGCACCATTAGAACTCATACATTCTGATCTTTGTGAGATGAATGGTGTGTTGACTAAAGGTGGAAAGAAATACTTCATGACATTGATAGACGATTCCACTAGATTTTGCTATGTGTATCTGTTAAATACTAAAGATGAGGCTCTACACTACTTTAAAATCTATAAGGCAGAAGTTGAGAATCAACTTGAAAAGAAAATTAAACGAGTCCGGTCTGATCGTGGTGGAGAGTACTTCTCAAACGAATTTGATTCATTTTGTGCGGAACACGGCATTATTCATGAGAGGACGCCTCCCTATTCACCCCAGTCAAACGGGGTTGCCGAGCGAAAAAACCGTACTCTAACTGATTTGGTTAACGCCATGTTAGATACATCGGGTTTATCCAAGGCATGGTGGGGGAGGCTATATTGACCGCGTGTCATGTCCTGAATAAAGTTCCTACAAAATATAATGAGGTCACTCCCTACGAGGAGTGGTCAAAGAGAAGGACGACGCTCTCGTACTTACGTACTTGGGGCTGCTTGGCGAAAGTCAATGTACCGATCCCCAAGAAGCGTAAGCTTGGACCAAAGACTGTGGACTGCGTTAATTTGGGATACGCTAAGAATAGCGTAGGCTATAGATTTCTAGTAGTGAAAACTGAGGTACCTGACGTGAAGGTCGGTACAATAATGGAGTCGAGGGATGCTACATTCTTTGAGGATATAATTCCCATGAGAGATATGCAAAGCACTTCTAGACAGGAATCTGAGATAACTCCTGAGCCTGCCATTCCTATGGAATACTATGAACAAACACATGATGAAAATCCTGAGGAGGATGAGGAGGAAGCCCGTGGTAGGGGCAAGAGACAAAGGACTGCAAAGACCTTTGGTGATGATTTCTTCGTATACCTCGTGGATGATAATCCCTCTTCTATTTCACAAGCGTATGCTTCTCCAGATGCTGATTATTGGAAAGCTGCGGTCCGTAGCGAGATGGATTCCATCATGGCTAACGGGACATGGGAAATCACTGATCGTCCCTATGGTTGCAAACCATTGGGATGCAAGTGGGTGTTCAAAAAGAAGCTTAGGCCGGATGGTACGATTGAAAAGTACAAGGCTAGGCTTGTGGCCAAGGGCTATGCCCAGAAAGAAGAGGAAGATTTCTTCGATACTTATTCACCTGTGGCTAGACTGACCACCATTCGAGTACTACTCTCATTGGCGGCCTCTCATGGTCTTCTCGTTCATCAAATGGACGTTAAGACGACTTTCTTTAATGGAGAGCTAAATGAGTTAATCTATATGCAACAGCCAGATGGCTTTGTGATAGAAGGTCAGGAAGGAAAGGTGTGTAAGTTGCTGAAATCTTTATATGGTCTGAGACAAGCACCTAAGCAATGGCATGAGAAGTTTAATACAACTCTGACATCTGTTGGCTTCGTTGTTAATGAAGCTGACAAATTTGTATACTATCGCCATGGTGGGGGCGAAGGAGTTATATTGTGCTTGTATGTTGATGGCATACTGATATTTGGAACCAACCTCAAAGTAATTGAGGAGGCTAAGTCTTTTCTGTCTCAAAACTTTGAGATGAAGGACCTTGGGGTGGCTGATGTTATCTTGAACATCAAGCTGTTGAGAGATGATGAGGGTGGGATTACACTTCTGCAATCCCACTATGTTGATAAGATTTTGAGTTGCTTTGGATATTCAGACTGCAAAATTTGTCAAACACCATATGATCCTAGTGTGCTTATTCGAAAGTTTAAAGGCACAACTATAGATCAATTGAGATTCTCTCAAATTATCGGTTCACTTATGTACCTAGCTAGCGCAACGAGGCCTGACATCGCGTTTGCTGTGAGCAAACTTAGCCGGTTTGTTGCAAACCCGGGTGATGTTCATTGGCGCGCTGTTGAAAGAATTATGCGCTACTTGAAAGGTACTGTCAATCACGGGCTTCACTATACGGGATTCCCATCTGTACTTGAAGGGTATAGTGATGCAAATTGGATCTCTGATGCTAATGAGATGAAGGCTACCACTGGGTATATGTTTACTCTTGGGGGTGGTGCTGTTTCCTCGAAGTCTTGCAAGCAAACGATCTTAACAAGATCGACATTGGAAGCAGAATTAACAGCATTAGACACATCTGGTGTCGAAGCAGAATTTCTTCGAGATCTTTTGATGGACTTACCTGTGGTTGAGAAGCGATAATCAGACGGTTATTGTTAAAGTGAAGAGTTCAAAGGACAATATGAAGTCCAACAAACATATAAGGAGATTGAAGTCTGTCAGACGTTTGAGAAACTCCGGAGTGATAGCGTTGGATTATATCCAAACGGCTAAGAATCTGGCAGATCCCTTTACTAAAGGGCTATCATGTGTTGTGATAGATAGTGCATCGAGGGAGATGGGTATGAGACCCACATGAGTTGCCATGGTAGTAACCCAACCTATATGATCGGAGATCCCGTGAAGTAGGACCTGGGAAAACAAGCCAGTGGTGAACTGAGGAGAGTAACTTTACTAACCCACTCCGTTGGAGATGCAATACTCTCGGATACTGTATGGTAGGATGACTACAGTCTTAATGTGTTCTAAAGCTTATATGTAAGCAAGATGATGTCCTACAGAGCGATCTTTGGAGGAACACACCTATATGATCTTGGCTGCTGGTCACAGTCTATGAGGTTTGGGTGATCTCTTGTAAACTCATGAATAGGCCAGGAGTGTGACTAATATGCTCCATCCGAGGGGTCACCTTCGGCAGTCTAGTACTAGTAAGACTTGTGGTGAAGCTCCTTTACGCCAAACTGACAATTCAAGGCATAGTCCATTGTTCAGTTGTAAAGGGGTGTAGCTACTTGTTCTAGGTGAAGCTCAACCTTAATAGGTATTCACTGAAATGCTGGTATATTAAAACAGTCATTGGAACGAGGGAACACGATGTGCCCTTGAGATCTGGTGGGGGATTGTTGAAATTTGGAGGTGGGCTTTAGGCCCATTAGAGAATTTCAGAAAAATCTCCAAGGGCCCATGTAGGTGGTGGCATGACAAGGTGGTGGGAGTTTAGTCCCACCCCGCTAGTGGAGGAGAGTTTGAACCCCTTTATAAGGGTCTCTCTTCCACATGCTATTGGAGAGTGATAAGAGAAGGTGCCCTCGCGCACTCCTCCTCCGCCGCCCGCCTCGCCACGCCACGCCTCGTCCCGACGCGCCGCGCCGCGCCGCGTGTTGCGGGAATGAGCCGAGCCGAGCTCATATCTACGCGCTTATTTTTGCCGGTCAGGAACACAGAATACGTAACGGACAAGGCACGATCCAAGACGTCGGATCGTGGCTGTTACCGACTCGGACGTGGGCTTGGCCCACGTCTCTCCACCCAGCCGCCTTTATAAGCACGCGATCGCCTACCCTAGCCGTCACGAGAATCAGATCACATCTGTCTCACGCGTTCGTTCCTTCAAGTGCTGCTGCCGCCGGCGACTCCATCCTGTTTACCGCGTACACGGTCGACGGGAGAGGAGGCCTCCGAAACCTCGCCTCTCCGGTTCCTGTACGGGAGAGGGGCGATTAGGTTTTTGGGGAGAGATCACGCGACTGCTCGCCTCCGTCCGTCTGCTTCGTCTACGTCCGCGTCGCCTTCGTCATTGCCATGTCTTCACCAAGCGAAGCGGACCGTCTCCGCGAGAAGGCCGAAGCCGAGAAGAAGGCGGCAGTGGATACTGCCGCCGCCACCGCTGCTGCTACGGCCAACTGGCCGATTGGAGGGTATGACTCGTTTATCCTCATGTTCGTGTTTATCCTAGCAGTGCTACTTGTCTGCATAGATGTATCCACTATATGCGTAGTATGTGCTAGGTTAGCTCAAGATCAGTATATCATTAGTCTAGTCAATGCCATGCTAGTTATTATCTCGTGGATTAATATCCTCGGAAAATTGCCTATTTACTCAACAATCCAAAAACCTAATGTCTGTAGGAATTTTTCGTGTAATGGTTTTGCTGCTGCACTGAAACCGAATAAGTTTACCGGTACTTTTTTCAAGTGTTGGCAAACGAGAACCACCTTATGGCTCACGGCTATGAACATGTTCTGGGAAGCCGGTGTCACTCCTACGGAAACTATCACTCCTGAACAGGAGAAGATGTTTAAGGAGGCCACCGTCCTATTCCTTGGAGCAGTCATTAGCGTGATCGGAGATAAGCTGGTTGATGCATATTTACATATGCATGTTGCCAAGGACTTGTGGGAGGCGCTCGAATCTAAATTCGGGGCCACCGATGCTGGGAGTGAGATGTATGTTATGGAGCAGTTCCACGATTACAAGATGGTTGACAACCGTTCTGTATTGGAACAAGCTCATGAGATAATATGCATAGCTAAGGAACTTGAGGTTCTTAAGTGCAATTTGCCGGGCAAGTTTGTCGCGGGCTGTATAATTGCTAAGCTCCCTAATTCCTGGAGGAACTTTGCTACTACTCTGAAACATCAGAGGCGTGAGTTCTCAGTAGAGGACATCATCGGCCATCTGAGTGTTGAGCAGAATTCGAGAGCAAAGGACTCCAATGGAAAAGCGGTGGAAAGCTCTTCTGCTGCCAATATGGTACATCAGAGGAACTTCAATTCTCACAAGCCCAAGGGAAAGAATTCTGACCAACAGAATACCGACTTCAAGAAGAAGGGACAGAAGCCCTTCAAGAAGAATAAGAAGGGAGATGGCTGCTATACTTGTGGTTCAGAGGAACATTGGGCGAACAAATGCCCAAACAAGTACAAGAAGACGGCGCAGGACTCCAAGTCTGCCAACATGATTGTGGGCAACAATGAAAGTGGTGCATCTGGGTACGGTAATTTACTTACTGTATTTACAGTTTGTCAGTCCACCGATTGGTGGGTGGACACGGGTGCAAATATTCATGTGTGTGCTGACTTATCATTGTTCTCTTCTTATCAGGCCACCGGTCGCGGGTCCGTATTGATGGGGAATGGCGCGAGTGCTTCTGTTCTTGGTGTTGGCACGGTCGATCTGAAGTTTACTTCGGGAAGGATCGTGCAGCTGAAGAACGTGCAGCATGTCCCCGCCATCAAGAAGAATCTCGTTAGTGGCTCCCTTCTGTGTAGAGAAGGGTTTAAGTTGGTATTCGAGTCTAATAAAGTAGTAGTTACGAAATATGGACTTTTCGTTGGAAAAGGTTATGAATGCGGAGGTCTGTTCCGCCTTTCTCTTGCAGATTTTTGTAATAAAGTCGTGAACAATATTCATTCGAGTGTTAATGAATCTGAAGTTTGGCATTCACGTCTTTGTCACATAAGTTTCGGTGTTATGTCGCGGCTAGCAAAACTGAATTTAATCCCAACTTTCACTTTAGCCAAAGGTTCTAAGTGCCATTCGTGTGTGCAAGAAAAGCAACCTCGCAAGCCTCATAAGGCTGCAGAGGAGAGACACTTGGCACCATTAGAACTCATACATTCTGATCTTTGTGAGATGAATGGTGTGTTGACTAAAGGTGGAAAGAAATACTTCATGACATTGATAGATGATTCCACTAGATTTTGCTATGTGTAACTGTTAAATACTAAAGATGAGGCTCTACACTACTTTAAAATCTATAAGGCAGAAGTTGAGAATCAACTTGAAAAGAAAATTAAACGAGTCCGGTCTGATCGTGGTGGAGAGTACTTCTCAAACGAATTTGATTCATTTTGTGCGGAACACGACATTATTCATGAGAGGACGCCTCCCTATTCACCCCAGTCAAACGGGGTTGCCGAGCGGAAAAACCGTACTCTAACTGATTTGGTTAACGCCATGTTAGATACATCGGGTTTATCCAAGGCATGGTGGGGGGAGGCTATATTGACCGCGTGTCATGTCCTGAATAAAGTTCCTACAAAAGATAATGAGGTCACTCCCTACGAGGAGTGGTCAAAGAGAAGGACGACGCTCTCGTACTTACGTACTTGGGGCTGCTTGGCGAAAGTCAATGTACCGATCCCCAAGAAGCGTAAGCTTGGACCAAAGACTGTGGACTGCGTTAATTTGGGATACGCTAAGAATAGCGTAGGCTATAGATTTCTAGTAGTGAAATCTGAGGTACCTGACGTGAAGGTCGGTACAATAATGGAGTCGAGGGATGCTACATTCTTTGAGGATATATTTCCCATGAGAGATATGCAAAGCACTTCTAGACAGGAATCTGAGATAACTCCTGAGCCTGCCATTCCTATGGAATACTATGAACAAACACATGATGAAAATCCTGAGGAGTATGACGAGGAAGCCCGTGGTAGGGGCAAGAGACAAAGGACTGCAAAGACCTTTGGTGATGATTTCTTCGTATACCTCGTGGATGATAATCCCTCTTCTATTTCACAAGCGTATGCTTCTCCAGATGCTGATTACTGGAAAGCTGCGATCCGTAGCGAGATGGATTCCATCATGGCTAACGAGACATGGGAAATCACTGATCGTCCCTATGGTTGCAAACCATTGGGATGCAAGTGGGTGTTCAAAAAGAAGCTTAGGCCCGATGGTACGATTGAAAAGTACAAGGCTAGGCTTGTGGCCAAGGGCTATGCCCAGAAAGAAGAGGAAGATTTCTTCGATACTTATTCACCTGTGGCTAGACTGACCACCATTCGAGGACTACTCTCATTGGCGGCCTCTCATGGTCTTCTCGTTCATCAAATGGACGTTAAGACGGCTTTCCTGAATGGAGAGCTAAATGAGGAAATCTATATGCAACAGCTAGATGGCTTTGTGATAGAAGGTCAGGAAGGAAAGGTGTGTAAGTTGCTGAAATCTTTATATGGTCTGAGACAAGCACCTAAGCAATGGCATGAGAAGATTAATAATACTCTGACATCTGTTGGCTTCGTTGTTAATGAAGCTGACAAATGTGTATAGTATCGCCATGGTGGGGGCGAAGGAGTTATATTGTGCTTGTATGTTGATGACATACTGATATTTGGAACCAACCTCAAAGTAATTGAGGAGGTTAAGTCTTTTCTGTCTCAAAACTTTGAGATGAAGGACCTTGGGGTGGCTGATGTTATCTTGAACATCAAGCTGTTGAGAGATGATGAGGGTGGGATTACACTTCTGCAATCCCACTATGTTGATAAGATTTTGAGTCGCTTTGGATATTCAGACTGCAAAATTTGTCAAACACCATATGATCCTAGTGTGCTTATTCGAAAGTTTAAAGGCACAGCTATAGATCAATTGAGATTCTCTCAAATTATCGGTTCACTTATGTACCTAGCTAGCGCAACGAGGCCTGACATCGCGTTTGTTGTGAGCAAACTTAGCCGGTTTGTTGCAAACCCGGGTGATGTTCATTGGCGCGCTGTTGAAAGAATTATGCGCTACTTGAAAGGTACTGTCAATCACGGGCTTCACTATATGGGATTCCCATCCGTACTTGAAGGGTATAGTGATGCAAATTGGATCTCCGATTCTAATGAGATGAAGGCTACCACTGGGTATATGTTTACTCTTGGGGGTGGTGCTGTTTCCTGGAAGTCTTGCAAGCAAACGATCTTAACAAGATCGACAATGGAAGCAGAATTAACAGCATTAGACACATCTGGTGTCGAAGCAGAATTTCTTCGAGATCTTTTGATGGACTTACCTGTGGTTGAGAAGCCGGTTCCGGCTATCCTTATGAACTGCGATAATCAGACAGTTATTGTTAAAGTGAAGAGTTCAAAGGACAATATGAAGTCCAACAAACATATAAGAATGAGATTGAAGTCTGTCAGACGTTTGAGAAACTCCGGAGTGATAGCGTTGGATTATATCCAAACCGCTAAGAATCTGGCAGATCCCTTTACTAAAGGGCTATCACGTGTTGTGATAGATAGTGCATCGAGGGAGATGGGTATGAGACCCACATGAGTTGCCATGGTAGTAACCCAACCTATATGATCGGAGATCCCGTGAAGTAGGACCTGGGAAAACAAGCCAGTGGTGAACTGAGGAGAGTAACTTTACTAACCCACTCCGTTGGAGATGCAATACTCTCGGATACTGTATGGTAGGATGACTACTGTCTTAATGTGTTCTAAAGCTTATATGTAAGCAAGATGCTGTCCTACATAGCGATCTTTGGAGGAACACACCTATATGAGCTTGACTGCTGGTCACAGTCTATGAGGTTTGGGTGATCTCTAGTAAACTCATGAATAGGCCAGGAGTGTGACTAATATGCTCCATCCGAGGGGTCACCTTCGGCAGTCTAGTACTAGTAAGACTTGTGGTGAAGCTCCTTTACGCCAAACTGACAATTCAAGGCATAGTCCATTGTTCAGTTGTAAAGGGGTGTAGCTACTTGTTCTAGGTGAAGCTCAACCTTAATAGGTCTTCACTGAAATGCTGGTATATTAAAACAGTGATTGGAACGAGGGAACACGATGTGCCCTTGAGATCTGGTGGGGGATTGTTGAAATTTGGAGGTGGGCTTTAGGCCCATTAGAGAATTTCAGAAAAATCTCCAAGGGCCCATGTAGGTGGTGGCATGACAAGGTGGTGGGAGTTTAGTCCCACCCCGCTAGTGGAGGAGAGTTTGAACCCCTTTATAAGGGTCTCTCTTCCACATGCTATTGGAGAGTGAGAAGAGAAGGTGCCCTCGCGCACTCCTCCTCCGTCGCCCGCCTCGCCACGCCACGCCTCGTCACAACGCGCCGCGTGTTGTGGGAATGAGCCGAGCCGAGCTCATATCTGCGCGCTTATTTTTGCCGGTCAGGAACGGAGAATACGTAACGGACAAGGCACGATCCGAGACGTTGGATCGTGGCTGTTACCGACTCGGACATGGGCTTGGCCCACGTCTCTCCACCCAGCCGCCTTTATAAGCACGCGATCGCCTACCCTAGCCGTCACGAGAATCAGATCACATCTGTCTCACGCGTTCGTTCCTTCAACTGCCGCCGGCGACTCCGTCCCGTTTACCGCGTACATGGTCGACGGGAGAGCAGGCCCCGAAACCTCGCCTCTCCGGTTCCTGTACGGGAGAGGGGCGATTAGGTTTTTGGGGAGCGATCACGCGACTTCTCGCCTCCGTCCGTCTGCTTCGTCTACGTCCGCGTCGCCTTCGTCATCGCCATGTCTTCACCAAGCGAAGCTGACCGTCTCCGCGAGAAGGCCGAAGCCGAGAAGAAGGCGGCAGAGGATACTGCCGCCACCACTGCTGCTGCTACGGCCAACTGGCCGATTGGAGGGTATGACTCGTTTATCCTCATGTTCGTGTTTATCCTAGCAGTGCTACTTGTCTGCATAGATGTATCCACTATATGCGTAGTATGTGCTAGGTTAGCTCAAGATCAGTATATCATTAGTCCAGTCAATGCCATGCTAGTTATTATCTCGTGGATTAATATACTCGGAAAACTGCCTATTTACTCAACAATCCAAAAACCTAATGTCTGTAGGAATTTTTCGAGTAATGATTTTGCTGCTGCACTGAAACCGGATAAGTTTACCGGTACTTTTTTCAAGCGTTGGCAAACGAGAACCACCTTATGGCTCACGGCTATGAACGTGTTCTGGGTAGCCGGTGTCACTCCTACGGAAACTATCACTCCTGAACAGGAGAAGATGTTTAAGGAGGCCACCGTCCTATTCCTTGGAGCAGTCATTAGCGTGATCGGAGATAAGCTGGTTGATGCATATTTAGATATGCATGTTGCCAAGGACTTGTGGGAGGCGCTCGACTCTAAATTCGGGGCCACCGATGCTGGGAGTGAGATGTATGTTATGGAGCAGTTCCACGATTACAAAATGGTTGACAACCGTTCTGTATTGGAACAAGCTCATGAGATAATATGCATAGCTAAGGAACTTGAGGTTCTTAAGTGCAATTTGTCGGGCAAGTTTGTCGCGGGCTGTATAATTGCTAAGCTCCCTAATTCCTGGAGGAACTTTGCTACTACTCTGAAACATCAGAGGCGTGAGTTCTCAGTAGAGGACATCATCGGCCATCTGAGTATTGAGCAGAACTCGAGAGCAAAGGACTCCAATGGAAAAGCGGTGGAAAGCTCTTCTGCTGCCAATATGGTACATCAGAGGAACTTCAATTCTGACAAGCCCAAGGGAAAGAATTCTGACCAACAGAATACCGACTTCAAGAAGAAGGGAAAGAAGCCCTTCAAGAAGAATAAGAAGGGAGATGGCTGCTATACTTGTGGTTCAGAGGAACATTGGGCGAACAAATGCCCAAACAAGTACAAGAAGCCGGCGCAGGACTCCAAGTCTGCCAACATGATTGTGGGCAACAATGAAAGTGGTGCATCTGGGTACGGTAATTTACTTACTGTATTTACAGTTTGTCAGTCCACCGATTGGTGGGTGGACATGGGTGCAAATATTCATGTGTGTGCTGACTTATCATTGTTCTCTTCTTATCAGGCCACCGGTCGCGGGTCCGTATTGATGGGGAATGGCGCGAGTGCTTCTGTTCTTGGTGTTGGGACGGTCAATCTGAAGTTTACTTCGGGAAGGATCGTGCAGCTGAAGAACGTGCAGCATGTCCCCGCCATCAAGAAGAATCTCGTTAGTGGCTCCCTTCTGTGTAGAGAAGGGTTTAAGTTGGTATTCGAGTCTAATAAAGTAGTAGTTACGAAATATGGACTTTTCGTTGGAAAAGGTTATGAATGCGGAGGTCTGTTCCGCCTTTCTCTTGCAGATTTTTGTAATAAAGTCGTGAACAATATTCATTCGAGTGTTAATGAATCTGAAGTTTGGCATTCACGTCTTTGTCACATAAGTTTCTGTTGGAAATATGCCCTAGAGGCAATAATAAAATGGTTATTATCATATTTCCTTGTTCATGATAATCGTCTATCGTTCATGCTATAATTGTATTAACAGGAAACACTAATACATGTGTGAATGAATAGATCACAATGTGTCCCTAGCAAGCCTCTAGTTGGCTAGCTCGTTAGTCAATAGATGATCATGGTTTCCTGATCATGGACATTGGATGTCATTGATAACGGGATCACATCATTGGGAGAATGATGTGGTGGACAAGACCCAATCCTAAGCCTAGCACTAGATCGTATTGTTCGTATGCTAATGCTTTTCTAATGTCAAGTATCCTTTTCTTCGACCGTGAGATTGTGCAACTCCCGGATACCGTAGGAGTGCTTTGGGTGTATCAAACGTCACAACGTAACTGGGTGACTATAAAGGTGCACTACGGGTACCTCCGAAAGTGTCTGTTGGGTTGGCACGAATCGAGATCGGGATTTGTCACTCCGTGTGACGGAGAGGTATCTCTGGGCCCACTCGGTAGAACATCATCATGAGCTCAATGTGACTAAGGAGTTAGTCACACGATGACGTGCTACGGAACGACTAAATAGACTTACCGGTAACGAGATTGAACAAGGTATAGGTATACCGACGATCGAATCTCGGGCAAGTTCTATACTGACAGACAAAGGGAATCGTATACGGGGTTGATTGAATCCTTGACATCGTGGTTCATCCGATGAGATCATCGTGGAGCTAGTGGGAGCCACCATGGGTATCCAGACCCCGCTGATGGTTATTGGCCAGAGAGGTGTCTCGGTCATGTCTACATGTCTCCCGAACCCGTAGGGTCTACACACTTAAGGTTCAATGACGCTAGGGTTATAGGGAATTGTTATACGAGATTACCGAAAGTTGTTCGGAGTCCCGGATGAGATCCCAGACGTCACGAGGAGCTCCGGAATGGTCCGGAGGTAAAGATTGATATATAGGACGGATGGTTTCGGACACCGGAAGTGTTTCGGGCATCACCGGTAACGTACCGGGACCACCGGGACCACCGAAGGTGGTCCCGGGGGGCCACCGAAAGGGGGTGACGACCCCGGGAGGCTAGATGGGCTAAGTGGGGAAGGGAACCAGCCCCTAAGTGGGCTGGTGCGCCCCCCACCCAGCCCATGTGCACCAGAAAAAAGGGGAGAGGGGGGAACCCTAACTTAGGTGGGCCTTAGGCCCACCAGAGGGGTGCGCCACCCCTCCTCCCTCATCTGGCCGCCACAAACCCCATCTGGGAGGGCTGCCGCACCCCCTAGGGTGGAACCCTAGGGGTGGCACCCCCTCTCCCCTTCCCCTATATATAGTGGGCACTTTTGGCCTTTGGAGGACACGGTTTTCCCTCTCCCTCGGCGCAGCCCTGCACTTCTTCCTCCTCCTCTCTGCCGGCGCTTGGCGAAGCCCTGCCGGGAGACCTCGCCTCTCCACCAACACCATGCCGTCGTGTTGCTGGTCTTCTTCCCCAACCTCTCCCTCCTCCTTGCTGGATCAAGGTGCGGGAGACGTCACCGGGCTGCACGTGTGTTGAACGCGGAGGTGCCGTTGTTCGGCACTAGATCGGAATCGCTGCGAGTACGACTCCATCAACCGCGTTCTAGCAACGCTTCCGCTTAGCGATCTTCAAAGGTATGAAGATGCTCTTACCCCTCTCTCGTTGTTGGTCTCTCCATAGGAAGATCTGAACGTGCGTAGGAAAATTTTGAATTTATGCTACGTTACCCAACAGTTTCGGTGTTATGTCGCGGCTAGCAAAACTGAATTTAATCCCAACTTTCACTTTAGCCAAAGGTTCTAAGTGCCATTCGTTTGTGCAAGCAAAGCAACCTCGCAAGCCTCATAAGGCTGCAGAGGAGAGACACTTGGCACCATTAGAACTCATACATTCTGATCTTTGTGAGATGAATGGTGTGTTGACTAAAGGTGGAAAGAAATACTTCATCACATTGATAGATGATTCCACTAGATTTTGCTATGTGTATCTGTTAAATACTAAAGATGAGGCTTTACACTACTTTAAAATCTATAAGGCAGAAGTTGAGAATCAACTTGAAAAGAAAATTAAACGAGTCCGGCCTGATCGTGGTGGAGAGTACTTCTCAAACGAATTTGATTCATTTTGTGCGGAACACGGCATTATTCATGAGAGGACGCCTCCCTATTCACCCCAGTCAAACGGGGTTGCCGAGCGGAAAAAGCGTACTCTAACTGATTTGGTTAACGCCATGTTAGATACATCGGGTTTATCCAAGGCATGGTGGGGGGAGGCTATATTGACCGCGTGTCATGTCCTGAATAAAGTTCCTACAAAAGATAATGAGGTCACTCCCTACGAGGAGTGGTCAAAGAGAAGGACGACGCTCTCGTACTTACGTACTTGGGGCTGCTTGGCGAAAGTCAATGTACCGATCCCCAAGAAGCGTAAGCTTGGACCAAAGACTGTGGACTGCGTTAATTTGGGATACGCTAAGAATAGTGTAGGCTATAGATTTCTAGTAGTGAAATCTGAGGTACCTGACGTGAAGGTCGGTACAATAATGGATTCGAGGGATGCTACATTATTTGAGGATATATTTCCCATGAGAGATATGCAAAGCACTTCTAGACAGGAATCTGAGATAACTCCTGAGCCTGCCATTCCTATGGAATACTATGAACAAACACATGATGAAAATCCTGAGGAGGATGAGGAGGAAGCCCGTGGTAGGGGCAAGAGACAAAGGACTGCAAAGACCTTTGGTGATGATTTCTTCGTATACCTCGTGGATGATAATCCCTCTTCTATTTCACAAGCGTATGCTTCTCCAGATGCTGATTATTGGAAAGCTGCGGTCCGTAGCGAGATGGATTCCATCATGGCTAACGGGACATGGGAAATCACTGATCGTCCCTATGGTTGCAAACCATTGGGATGCAAGTGGGTGTTCAAAAAGAAGCTTAGGCCCGATGGTACGATTGAAAAGTACAAGGCTAGGCTTGTGGCCAAGGGCTATGCCCAGAAAGAAGAGGAAGATTTCTTCGATACTTATTCACCTGTGGCTAGACTGACCACCATTCGAGTACTACTCTCATTGGCGGCCTCTCATGGTCTTCTCGTTCATCAAATGGACGTTAAGACGGCTTTCCTGAATGGAGAGCTAAATGAGGAAATCTATATGTAACAGCCAGATGGCTTTGTGATAGAAGGTCAGGAAGGAAAGGTGTGTAAGTTGTTGAAATCTTTATATGGTCTGAGACAAGCACCTAAGCAATGGCATGAGAAGTTTAATACAACTCTGACATGTGTTGGCTTCGTTGTTAATGAAGCTGACAAATGTGTATACTATCGCCATGGTGGGGGCGAAGGAGTTATATTGTGCTTTTATGTTGATGACATACTGATATTTGGAACCAACCTCAAAGTAATTGAGGAGGTTAAGTCTTTTCTGTCTCAAAACTTTGAGATGAAGGACCTTGGGGTGGCTGATGTTATCTTGAACATCAAGCTGTTGAGAGATGATGAGGGTGGGATTACACTTCTGCAATCCCACTATGTTGATAAGATTTTGAGTCGCTTTGGATATTCAGACTGCAAAATTTGTCAAACACCATATGATCCTAGTGTGCTTATTCGAAAGTTTAAAGGCACATCTATAGATCAATTGAGATTCTCTCAAATTATCGGTTCACTTATGTACCTAGCTAGCGCAACGAGGCCTGACATCGCGTTTGCTATGAGCAAACTTAGCCGGTTTGTTGCAAACACGGGTGATGTTCATTGGCGCGCTGTTGAAAGAATTATGCGCTACTTGAAAGGTACTGTCAATCACGGGCTTCACTATACGGGATTCCCATCCGTACTTGAAGGGTATAGTGATGCAAATTGGATCTCTGATGCTGATGAGATGAAGGCTACCACTGGGTATATGTTTACTCTTGGGGGTGGTGCTGTTTCCTGGAAGTCTTGCAAGCAAACGATCTTAACAAGATCGACAATGGAAGCAGAATTAACAGCATTAGACACATCTGGTGTCGAAGCAGAATTTCTTCGAGATCTTTTGATGGACTTACCTGTGGTTGAGAAGCCGGTTCCGGCTATCCTTATGAACTGCGATAATCAGACGGTTATTGTTAAAGTGAAGAGTTCAAAGGACAATATGAAGTCCAACAAACATATAAGAATGAGATTGAAGTCTGTCAGACGTTTGAGAAACTCCGGAGTGATAGCGTTGGATTATATCCAAACGGCTAAGAATCTGGCAGATCCCTTTACTAAAGGGCTATCACGTGTTGTGATAGATAGTGCATCGAGGGAGATGGGTATGAGACCCACATGAGTTGCCATGGTAGTAACCCAACCTATATGATCGGAGATCCCGTGAAGTAGGACCTGGGAAAACAAGCCAGTGGTGAACTGAGGAGAGTAACTTTACTAACCCACTCCGTTGGAGATGCAATACTCTCGGATACTGTATGGTAGGATGACTACTGTCTTAATGTGTTCTAAAGCTTATATGTAAGCAAGATGCTGTCCTACATAGCGATCTTTGGAGGAACACACCTATATGAGCTTGACTGCTGGTCACAGTCTATGAGGTTTGGGTGATCTCTAGTAAACTCATGAATAGGCCAGGAGTGTGACTAATATGCTCCATCCGAGGGGTCACCTTCGGCAGTCTAGTACTAGTTAGACTTGTGGTGAAGCTCCTTTACGCCAAACTGACAATTCAAGGCATAGTCCATTGTTCAGTTGTAAAGGGGTGTAGCTACTTGTTCTAGGTGAAGCTCAACCTTAATAGGTCTTCACTGAAATGCTGGTATATTAAAACAGTGATTGGAACGAGGGAACACGATGTGCCCTTGAGATCTGGTGGGGGATTGTTGAAATTTGGAGGTGGGCTTTAGGCCCATTAGAGAATTTCAGAAAAATCTCCAAGGGCCCATGTAGGTGGTGGCATGACAAGGTGGTGAGAGTTTAGTCCCACCCCGCTAGTGGAGGAGAGTTTGAACCCCTTTATAAGGGTCTCTCTTCCACATGCTATTGGAGAGTGAGAAGAGAAGGTGCCCTCGCGCACTCCTCCTCCGCCGCCCGCCTCGCCACGCCACGCAAAGCCTCGTCACTACGCGCCGCGGGTTGCGGGAATGAGCCGAGCCGAGCTCATATCTACGCGCTTATTTTTGCCGGTCAGGAACGGAGAATACGTAACGGACAAGGCACGATCCGAGACGTTGGATCGTGGCTGTTACCGACTCGGACGTGGGCTTGGCCCACGTCTCTCCACCCAGCCGCCTTTATAAGCACGCGATCGCCTACCCTAGCCGTCATGAGAATCAGATCACATCTGTCTCATGCGTTCGTTCCTTCAACTGCTGCTGCCGCCGGCGACTCCGTCCCGTTTACCGCGTACACGGTCGACGGGAGAGCAGGCCTCCGAAGCCTCGCCTCTCCGGTTCGTGTACGGGTGAGGGGCGATTAGGTTTTTGGGGAACGATCACGCGACTGCTCGCCTCCGTCCGTCTGCTTCGTCAACGTCCGCGTCACCTTCGTCATCGCCATGTCTTCACCAAGCGAAGCTGACCGTCTCCGCGAGAAGGCCGAAGCCGAGAAGAAGGCGGCAGAGGATACTGCCGCCGCCACCGCTGCTGCTACGGCCAACTGGCCGATTGGAGGGTATGACTCGTTTATCCTCATGTTTGTGTTTATCCTAGCAGTGCTACTTGTTTGTCTGCATAGATGTATCCACTATATGCGTAGTATGTGCTAGGTTAGCTCAAGATCAGTATATCATTAGTCTAGTCAATGCCATGCTAGTTATTATCTCGTGGATTAATATACTCAGAAAATTGCATATTTACTCAACAATCCAAAAACCTAATGTCTGTAGGAATTTTTCGAGTAATGGTTTTGCTGCTGCACTGAAACCGGATAAGTTTACCGGTACTTTTTTCAAGCGTTGGCAAACGAGAACCACCTTATGGCTCACGGCTATGAACGTGTTCTGGGTAGCCGGTGTCACTCCTACGGAAACTATCACTCCTGAACAGGAGAAGATGTTTAAGGAGGCCACCGTCCTATTCCTTGGAGCAGTCATTAGCGTGATCGGAGATAAGCTGGTTGATGCATATTTACATATGCATGTTGCCAAGGACTTGTGGGAGGCACTCGAATCTTAATTCGGGGCCACCGATGCTGGGAGTGAGATGTATGTTATGGAGCAGTTCCACGATTACAAGATGGTTGACAACCGTTCTGTATTGGAACAAGCTCATGAGATAATATGCATAGCTAAGGAACTTGAGGTTCTTAAGTGCAATTTGTCGGGCAAGTTTGTCGCGGGCTGTATAATTGCTAAGCTCCCTAATTCCTGGAGGAACTTTGCTACTACTCTGAAACATCAGAGGCGTGAGTTCTCAGTAGAGGACATCATCGGCCATCTGAGTGTTGAGCAGAACTCGAGAGCAAAGGACTCCAATGGAAAAGCGGTGGAAAGCTCTTCTGCTGCCAATATGGTACATCAGAGGAACTTCAATTCTCACAAGCCCAAGGGAAAGAATTCTGTCCAACAGAATACCGACTTCAAGAAGAAGGGAAAGAAGCCCTTCAAGAAGAATAAGAAGGGAGATGGCTGCTATACTTGTGGTTCAGAGGAACATTGGGCGAACAAATGCCCAAACAAGTACAAGAAGCCGGCGCAGGACTCCAAGTCTGCCAACATGATTGTGGGCAACAATGAAAGTGGTGCATCTGGGTACGGTAATTTACTTACTGTATTTACAGTTTGTCAGTCCACCGATTGGTGGGTGGACACGGGTGCAAATATTCATGTGTGTGCTGACTTATCATTGTTCTCTTCTTATCAGGCCACCGGTCGCGGGTCCATATTGATGGGGAATGGCGCGAGTGCTTCTGTTCTTGGTGTTGGCACGGTCGATCTGAAGTTTACTTCGGGAAGGATCGTGCAGCTGAAGAACGTGCAGCATGTCCCCGCCATCAAGAAGAATCTCGTTAGTGGCTCCCTTCTGTGTAGAGAAGGGTTTAAGTTGGTATTCGAGTATAATAAAGTAGTAGTTACGAAATATGGACTTTTCGTTGGAAAAGGTTATGAATGTGGAGGTCTGTTCCGCCTTTCTCTTGCAGATTTTTGTAATAAAGTCGTGAACAATATTCATTCGAGTGTTAATGAATCTGAAGTTTGGCATTCACGTCTTTGTCACATAAGTTTCGGTGTTATGTCGCGGCTAGCAAAACTGAATTTAATCCCAACTTTCACTTTAGCCAAAGGTTCTAAGTGCCATTCGTGTGTGCAAGCAAAGCAACCTCGCAAGCCTCATAAGGCTGCAGAGGAGAGACACTTGGCACCATTAGAACTCATACATTCTGATCTTTGTGAGATGAATGGTGTGTTGACTAAAGGTGGAAAGAAATACTTCATGACATTGATAAATGATTCCACTAGATTTTGCTATGTGTATGTGTTAAATACTAAAGATGAGGCTCTACACTACTTTAAAATCTATAAGGCAGAAGTTGAGAATCAACTTGAAAAGAAAATTAAACGAGTCCGGTCTAATCGTGGTGGAGAGTACTTATCAAACGAATTTGATTCATTTTGTGCGGAACACGGCATTATTCATGAGAGGACGCCTCCCTATTCACCCCAGTCAAACGGGGTTGCCGAGCGGAAAAACCGTACTCTAACTGATTTGGTTAACGCCATGTTAGATACATCGGGTTTATCCAAGGCATGGTGGAGGGAGGCTATATTGACCGCGTGTCATGTCCTGAATAAAGTTCCTACAAAAGATAATGAGGTCACTCCCTACGAGGAGTGGTCAAAGAGAAGGACGACGCTCTCGTACTTACGTACTTGGGGCTGCTTGGCGAAAGTCAATGTACTGATCCCCAAGAAGCGTAAGCTTGGACCAAAGACTGTGGACTGCGTTAATTTGGGATACACTAAGAATAGCGTAGGCTATAGATTTCTAGTAGTGAAATCTGAGGTACCTGACGTGAAGGTCGGTACAATAATGGAGTCGAGGGATGCTACATTCTTTGAGGATATATTTCCCATGAGAGATATGCAAAGCACTTCTAGACAGGAATCTGAGATAACTCCTGAGCCTGCCATTCCTATGGAATACTATGAACAAACGCATGATGAAAATCCTGAGGAGGATGACGAGGAAGCCCGTGGTAGGGGCAAGAGACAAAGGACTGCAAAGACCTTTGGTGATGATTTCTTCGTATACCTCATGGATGATAATCCCTCTTCTATTTCACAAGCGTATGCGTCTCCAGATGCTGATTACTGGAAAGCTGCGGTCCGTAGCGAGATGGATTCCATCATGGCTAACGGGACATGGGAAATCACTGATCGTCCCTATGGTTGCAAACCATTGGGATGCAAGTGGGTGTTCAAAAAGAAGCTTAGGCCCGATGGTACGATTGAAAAGTACAAGGCTAGGCTTGTGGCCAAGGGCTACGCCCAGAAAGAAGAGGAAGATTTCTTCGATACTTATTCACCCATGGCTAGACTGGACCACCATTCGAGTACTACTCTCATTGGCGGCCTCTCATGGTCTTCTCGTTCATCAAATGGACGTTAAGACGGCTTTCCTGAATGGAGAGCTAAATGAGGAAATCTATATGCAACAGCCAGATGGCTTTGTGATAGAAGGTCAGGAAGGAAAGGTGTGTAAGTTGCTGAAATCTTTATATGGTCTGAGACAAGCACCTAAGCAATGGCATGAGAAGATTAATAATACTCTGACATCTGTTGGCTTCGTTGTTAATGAAGCTGACAAATGTGTATAGTATCGCCATGGTGGGGGCGAAGGAGTTATATTGTGCTTGTATGTTGATGACATACTGATATTTGGAACCAACCTCAAAGTAATTGAGGAGGTTAAGTCTTTTCTGTCTCAAAACTTTGAGATGAAGGACCTTGGGGTGGCTGATGTTATCTTGAACATCAAGCTGTTGAGAGATGATGAGGGTGGGATTACACTTCTGCAATCCCACTATGTTGATAAGATTTTGAGTCGCTTTGGATATTCAGACTGCAAAATTTGTCAAACACCATATGATCCTAGTGTGCTTATTCGAAAGTTTAAAGGTACAGCTATAGATCAATTGAGATTCTCTCAAATTATCGGTTCACTTATGTACCTAGCTAGCGCAACGAGGCCTGACATCGCGTTTGCTGTGAGCAAACTTAGCCGGTTTGTTGCAAACCCGGGTGATGTTCATTGGCGCGCTGTTGAAAGAATTATGCGCTACTTGAAAGGTACTGTCAATCACGGGCTTCACTATACGGGATTCCCATCCGTACTTGAAGGGTATAGTGATGCAAATTGGATCTCTGATGCTAATGAGATGAAGGCTACCACTGGGTATATGTTTACTCTTGGGGGTGGTGCTGTTTCCTGGAAGTCTTGCAAGCAAACGATCTTAACAAGATCGACAATGGAAGCAGAATTAACAGCATTAGACACATCTGGTGTCGAAGCAGAATTTCTTCGAGATCTTTTGATGGACTTACCTGTGGTTGAGAAGCCGGTTCCGGCTATCCTTATGAACTGCGATAATCAGACGGTTATTGTTAAAGTGAAGAGTTCAAAGGACAATATGAAGTCCAACAAACATATAAGAATGAGATTGAAGTGTGACAGACGTTTGAGAAACTCCGGAGTGATAGCGTTGGATTATATCCAAACGGCTAAGAATCTAGCAGATCCCTTTACTAAAGGGCTATCACGTGTTGTGATAGATAGTGCATCGAGGGAGATGGGTATGAGACCCACATGAGTTGCCATGGTAGTAACCCAACCTATATGATCGGAGATCCCGTGAAGTAGGACCTGGGAAAACAAGCCAGTGGTGAACTGAGGAGAGTAACTTTACTAACCCACTCCGTTGGAGATGCAATACTCTCGGATACTGTATGGTAGGATGACTACTGTCTTAATGTGTTCTAATGCTTATATGTAAGCAAGATGCTGTCCTACAGAGCGATCTTTGGAGGAACACACCTATATGAGCTTGACTGCTGGTCACAGTCTATGAGGTTTGGGTGATCTCTAGTAAACTCATGAATAGGCCAGGAGTGTGACTAATATGCTCCATCCGAGGGGTCACCTTCGGCAGTCTAGTACTAGTAATACTTGTGGTGAAGCTCCTTTACGCCAAACTGACAATTCAAGGCATAGTCTATTGTTCAGTTGTAAAGGGGTGTAGCTACTTGTTCTAGGTGAAGCTCAACCTTAATAGGTCTTCACTGAAATGCTGGTATATTAAAACAGTGATTGGAACGAGGGAACACGATGTGCCCTTGAGATCTGGTGGGGGATTGTTGAAATTTGGAGGTGGGCTTTAGGCCCATTAGAGAATTTCAGAAAAATCTCCAAGGGCCCATGTAGGTGGTGGCATGACAAGGTGGTGGGAGTTTAGTCCCACCCCGCTAGTGGAGGAGAGTTTGAACCCCTCTATAAGGGTCTCTCTTCCACATGCTATTGGAGAGTGAGAAGAGAAGGTGCCCTCGCGCACTCCTCCTCCGCCGCCCGCCTCGCCACGCCACGCCACGCCTCGCCACTACGCGCCGCGGGTTGCAGGAATGAGCCGAGCCGAGCTCATATCTACGCGCTTATTTTTGCCGGTCAGGAACGGAGAATACGTAACGGACAAGGCACGATCCGAGACGTCGGATCGTGGCTGTTACCGACTCGGACGTGGGCGTGGCCCACGTCTCTCCACCCAGCCGCCTTTATAAGCACGCGATCGCCTACCCTAGCCGTCTTGAGAATCAGATCACATATGTCTCACGCGTTCGTTCCTTCAACTGCTGCTGCCGCCGGCGACTCCGTCCCGTTTACCGCGTACACGGTCGACGGGAGAGCAGGCCTCCGAAACCTTGCCTCTCTCGTTCCTGTACGGGAGAGGGGCGATTAGGTTTTTGGGGAGCGATCACGCGACTGCTCGCCTCCGTCCGTCTGCTTCGTCTACGTCTGCGTCGCCTTCGTCATCGCCATGTCTTCAGCAAGCGAAGCTGACCGTCTCCGCGAGAAGGCCGAAGCAGAGAAGAAGGCGGCAGAGGATACTGCCGCCGCCACCGCTGCTGCTACGGCCAACTGGCCGATTGGAGGGTATGACTCGTTTATCCTCATGTTCGTGTTTATCCTAGCAGTGCTACTTGTCTGCATAGATGTATCCACTATATGCGTAGTATGTGCTAGGTTAGCTCAAGATCAGTATATCATTAGTCTAGTCAATGCCATACTAGTTATTATCTCGTGGATTAATATACTCGGAAAATTGCCTAATTACTCAACATCTGTTGCATGATGTGCATCGGTGCGCGACACAATCTTCGTATATGACCTATCCTGCCGTATATAGGTCATATCACTGCAGCATAAGTCTGTTCCCGGCTAGCCAAGTTTCGGGAACGCATCTATCGTCATTAGAGGACATGCAGAGTTGTGTCTCCGATGGATCTCGCATTATTTGGTTAGCAATTTGCTTGCATTCAATCTTTATTCGTGTGTGTGTGTTAGATCCTTTCGATTTATACTTCTCGTCATCGCCGACGGCTGCTATTCTTGTGGGGCTGATCCTATGAAACGGCGACGGCTGCTATTTTTGTGGGGCTGGTCCTATGAAACCTTAGCACAACAACATTTTGACTGTCTACTACAACAAGCCCGACTCCGGTGAGGGTTAGGAGTTGACGGCTCTGTGCCACCACGCTTTCAGCTCACTACAGTGTTTGTTGTCGTTGCTAGGTGGTCTATCGATATGGATGTAATTTTTAGAATCTCCGTGTCTTTGCACTGCAATGCTATGATGTAAAAATTTATTTTATGTTCGTGTCTATTATTGTTTGTCTCTTATTTTGTCAAATGCTCACAAATTATTGAAATGTTGACGAACTAAAGATGAGAGTGACGCCCGATGAAGCCAGGTGCCTTACTCACATGTTTGTCATCCTATCCCAGCCGGTGCTCGACTTTCCCAGCGATTGGCACCTCACAAGTTGCAATCTTGCACACTGTAACGAAGTTCATGTCCATAAGAAGACCATAATTTCAGACATGTGCGTGTAATGGGATTCTTGTCCGTAATTTCGGACCAGTACGCGTAGCTGCTCCGGGCGACACTCTTTCTAAAATAATGTACTCGTACGTAGGACCGGCTGGCGCAAGCTTCGTCAGCAGTTAGCCGACGTTGAAAGGTCAGGTCAGGTGTAGGTAGGAATAGGATGAACACACGCGCGCATAGTGAAAGTGCCAGTTGATGCTGATCCATTTGGTTGTGGTGATTAGCTTGGCGCGCGGTTACGGTCACGGAGTTTAGGAGATGGTGGGTCGTCATTGTCGGGCTACATTCGGTCTCCAGATATCGTGCACGGGTTGATGACTAATTGATGCCACAATGTGCCATGAGGCGTGTATGTCGACTCTTCATTGAGACGTCGGATTGCGCGAGGCCCCGATATACTCCATAAATCCATTGAGAACGCAGGAGCCATGTATTGATCTTATTTACATCATGGAGACGATTGCACAACTTGATGACTAATAACAAATATAGAAAAGAGAGCGCGACATAACGGAACCGAACTGGCCCTCGGCGGTTGCCATGGCTGCATCGACCGAGAGCAAAAGCTCCACACGTGAACCCGAAGCTACCTAGCTAGTTCGTTCGTTCGTTCGCGCGCTCGCCTAACCTCTACTTTGTACTCCCCCGTTTCTAAATATAATTTTTTAAGAGTTTTTAATAAAAAATTACATACGGATGTATATAGACATATATTAGAGTGTAGATTCGTTCATTTTATTCCGTATGTAGTCCTCTAGTAAAATCTCTAAAAGGACTGATATTTAGGAACGGAGGGAATAGCATATGCTGTTCGAATCGCAATTCATGGATTTAAATATTCAGCGACGTGACGAGGCATTACGAACTCGAAGCCAAACCAACACGAAGCTGATTAACGAGATCTAAATATGCATTGTGGGAGAAGCTTCATTATATATGATTGGTGGCCCTGCAGAGTGCGGTGTGAGAGGAAGATAGACAAGTCGTAGTAGCTAGGAGAAAAACATGATGATTGATTGATTTAGGTCGGCGATCAGCGTCATTTCACGGGCTTGATTTCCTTTTATCTTTCTCTCGCGAAGGCGACCGATAGAGCCATGATGCGCTCTAGTACCACATTTCAGGGTTACGTGCGTGCCGTTGCAAGTACAGAAACTAGCCAGACACACAGAGCACTCAGACCAATCAATAAGCTGGCTAGCTAGGTAGGGGGTGCTTAAAACGTGACCAGCAAGCTAGTACCGAATCCAACCGGCTAGCTCCATGGGGTGCTTACAAAATGGCATGACAATGAAAAAGGGGTACTTCCTCCACGTACGCACGTCCTTCTTGAAAATATCAATCAACTTCGAACGGGATCCAACAAACATCCCGTTTTCTACAGTTTGGGTCATATTTATCTTGCTCGTATACTGGAATTAAGCACCAACTAGCACAATGTATCATGTGTATTTCATGTCAGTCATATTTGTAGAGTTGCAAATACGCTGAGTTGTGGACTAACTCATAATTTTTCTAGAGAATTAGTACATGTTAAGAAGTGCATAGTAAATGTCTACATCAACCATATTTTGCTACATCAACCGTATTTTGTACTTACATTTTCATTAGGTCGATTTGGCTGATCGGGAGTGATTAATAGATAAGGTTACATGGGTTACATGGGTAGGGGCGTTCACTAAGGTGGCCTAACAAGAGAGGTACTTGCCCCATCCATGAGCCATGTTCTCTCCTCCCTCCGTCCCGTTCTAAATTCAGAGGACCGCCGCACCGATGTACTTCCTCCGTTCCTAAATATAAGACCTTTTAGAGATTATACTATAAACTATATACGGATGTACATAGACATATTTTAGAGTATAGATTCACTCATTTTGCTTCGTATGTAGTCTCCTAGTGAAATCCCTAAAAGGTCTTACAATTTGAAACGGAGGGAGTATCTGTGTTGTGGAGGACCATCATTCTCCAATTTCGTACCCAAGAATGGAGGGCACGCTGCATGCATGCATGCTTAATTGTCCATGGATAATGGTCTTGGAACTCTTTGACACTAAGGCTTCCTTTGCTTTACATAAATTTTGGATTTCTAAATGATAGAAATTTTATAAGGACATTTTCTTCGGAGCTGTTTGGTCTCTTGGAATAGAATCATATTTCTGTACAGCATAGGATTCCTTTGCATTTGAAAGAAAAATAAACATTACGCTAGACTCAATGAAAAAAACCATATTATATGAACCAAATGACATTTCTTTTCCTTTTCTAAAAAAAAAACCTTTTCTAAAAAATGACATTTCTTTTCCTATAGAATTTGAGATACATGTCATCTTATTTTCTACTATGATTTTTCTATTCCCATTAAATTCCTAGAGTTCCTTCCCCCCCCCCCCCCCCCCCCCCCTAGCATACAATGCGCACATACGTACGTCAGCCTGTTAAAAGTGATCATGTACCAACAGGACAGCACCGTGGAAGCCTCCAAAGCATCGAGATCACAAGAGGGAAAGGAATTAAAGCTCTTGAAAGCTAATACAAATAAGATTCCAGAAGAAATAGTATGCCCGGATGATGATTTGCTTGGCCGGACGAGGAAATACCCAAGGGATTCCAAAAGAAATAGTATGCTCCCACAACCCACATGGAGCCAGCAAGTCCCTCCATTTCAGCAGAAATGCAGCTCCAAGCATCTAACTGCTACTCCATCTTAAGTCTGTCACGAATACTGTCGTAATAATGGATTGATGGATGCTGATTCTTTCTTCTACATGAGAGACCGACAGTGACGCGGCACCAATAAATCACTGTGGAGAAGATATAATACTGAAGTGGTATTGTACTGCAAACTCAAAACAAAATAAAGAATAACAGCTACTATGGCGGTGCTTGGCTTCCCTTGCAGCATAAATACATGTAGCATCTTGTGGTCGCTTGGTTGAATAGAAAACATAATTCTGCAAATTATGGAGTAGAAGAATCTCTCCCGATGGCCGACGTAAGACCTGCCTCCTAGGCTGTTTAGTGGTTGCAGGAAGAAACATGGATGTGCAAACCATGCATATAAAAACTACTTTTTTTTTGTAGTTGTAGTTTGGACCATGTGCTTATACTTTCTGATAAATAAGTTCTAAAAATACAAGAGCATCTCTAGCAGACCCCGTAAAAGGGCGAACCCGTATAATTTCGACGAGTATACGGGTTCGTCCGTTTTTCTTGTTAGAACACACTGTATCCCGGATCTGGCCCTAAAAAAATTACCGTGGCCCGGAAAAAGATCCTCTCCACCGTTATTTATGTTGTTTCAGCGCTCGGATACGGGTCAAACCTTATCCGCCTCCGTCGTCGCTCCGCTGCGATTCCTCTTCAACTCCGTCCCAATTTCTCGCCACCGACGAGCCTAAAAAAAGCCCCAGGGTCCTCTCCCGACCCATAGGCGGCTACAGAAATAGTGGGGATCACACGCAGCGCTGCTGCAACCGCATCTCCGACACCACATGCCAGCGAGAGGGGCACGGATGTGGCTCAACGAGTACGAGCTTTCGAACGTCGCGAGCTCGACAAGTACAAGCGCTAGCTCGCGGTCCGTCACCGCACCTCCTTCGGCTCCTCCGCCGCCAGGAGCTCGTCGGCGGGAGCCTCCAGCTCCCAGCTCACTCCGGTCAAGAGAGAGCCGGAGGAGCTCAGGACGCTCACTGTCAAGCTCGAGGCTGACGCGGACCCGCCGCGTCGAAGCATCATCGGCCCCGAAGACTACCTCCTTCCAAGGCAGGAGGTCCACCTCGAGCGCACCATCATGGAGCGCTCGGTGAGGGATGCGGAGGAGGCCGACGCGCGCATCCTCGCGAGCTCAGGATCGAGGAGATCTTTCCTTGAGAAGGGTGTCGCGGTGTCACATGCACACATGTCGAAGGAGGCGGACCTGGCGTCATCAAGGCCGAGCAGGCCAAGGTCTGGATCGACCTCGACTCCAACGAGGACTGAGCTACTCCGGATCCTCCGTCGCGTCATCACTGCCACACCCGTCGATTTTAGTACCCTAGGCTCGGGTACGTTGCAAGGCCCGCAGATCCCCCTTCCCCCCATGTAGTACTATGATGTAGTTTGATGAACAACTATCTGTGATGTATAAGATGATCAACTATGTACGATGAATGTCTTTGTAAGTTTCTTCCGTGAATGTTTTTTTCAAATTTTACAGTTTTATATACTGGGTTTGATCTGCAGCGGACGAATTCGCCTTGCAAATCAGATCTGCAGCGAACTATAAACGTGTTTTCCGGATCCAACTTTTACGGGGTCTGCAAGAGATGCTCTAAGCTTTGTATTTTTGAAACAAATGAATCGTTTTAGGTACATCTTTCTTGAGGCTGGAGCAGTGCAGTAAAAAATCATTTTTCTATTTTCTTAGAAATAAATATTTTTCTAGTATTTTTTTGAACAAATCTTTTTCCTGGATTTCATTATATAAAAAAAAAAATTCTTAGTATCAGCATTTCTTTTACAGAAAAGTAGAGGAAGCGGTGGGCTAGCACGGTTATCATTCCGCTGCCACACTAATAGAATTGGCTGCCCAGACGCAGGGTGAGGCTGTCTATGATTTTGGCCCAGTACAACTGCTGGAATTTTCTGTCACGACGGCTTTGTCTCGCAAAACCTGTATATCTCGTCCATACCGGGAGACAGACGAACCGGTCCACTATGAGTCATGGGGAGCGGTTTCATGGATGTTTTTTTTCATATTGATATGTCTCGGCGATCTACTTTAAATCAAACGTTGCCATGATGTTTACACTGAATTTGCCATAGTATTTAGCATAAAGTTATCACGGCATGTTTCATCTAGTTTTTTCTTTCAGATTTAAATTTACCATAGTATTTCAACTACTTTTCACGTCATTTTTTTACGAATTGACCATGGCAAATTTTAATAATTACCGATGGCATATTTAATTAATACATCATGGCAATTTTTAGTTATCCATCATGGCAAATTGAGTTTATAGCTCATGGCAATTTTAGTATTTTTACCATTTAATTCTAGTATTTTGAACATGTGTTTTTTGTATGAACCAAGACTAATTCTAGTGCATGTATTATGAAAAAATTAAATAATTCATGGTTCATGATGGAATTTGAACCATTGACCATGCACTTTTTAAGTAATTAATGAAATATTTCCTTTTTACATACAAACCATGGCAAAAATATTTGATGGATCATGTCAAATTTTAGTAATTCATCATGACAAGTTTAGTTTCTTAATTTTTTTATAACATGTTACAATTTAATTTAAACATAGTAGAAAAAGCAGTTGAAATATATCATGTCAACTTCATTGTAATCATGATGGTAATTTATGTGCAAAAGACATGCCAACTTTTATCCCAAAAACAAAGTCGTCGAAATATATTGATATGAGATTTAGTTTCAAAGATCTCGCTGCGACGGATTTAGTGGTGAAAATGTTTTTTAATCGAAATTTTCATTCAAGAGGTAAAACATTTTAAAGTTTGAAAAATCCAAAATATTCCCACTAACATCATCTGTTTTTGTCCTGGTTGCATGTATTTTGTTAGAAATAAAAAAAGCTGACATGTCACAATAGGTGGCTAGAAGGGAGTTTGGCCCATCCTCTTTTAGCCCACACGTGTGGCCCTTATTAGTGTCCCTGTTTTTTAGACAATCTCGTAAAGTTTTTTATTAACCCGTCAAAATATTTACAGGGGCAAAGTAAAATCATCAGGGTTGCTTAATCACACATGATGATCAGCCCCAAATGAGAGAGCATGCTTTAATAAATTGTGAGCGTCGATATTAGAGCGTTTGTACTCACAACTAGAAAAAACAACTAGAACGATGACAATCTTGCAATCTGAAGGAACATAAATTCTTCGCTCATAGAGGTCATCCGTCAGGGCTAGCTCTAGTGTTGTAAGTGAGTCCTATATCCCGCCCATTGCTTGATATATGCACCTCCCGTCTACAACAGGCGCTGAATGGGTTGCTAAGCAACTGATGCTACGTCTATAGTTTTTGTTTATTTCTGCAGATCATTTCTTCAGTTCTTTAAATAGATATTTATTTTCTTCTATTGATTTCTTCGTTTTTCTCTGACATTTCTATTTTATGTGTTTTTTTCCGTTTTTAGTTTTTCTCTTGTTTTCAATATATGTCTATTTCTTAATACTCGTTGTATGTCTTTAAGTGAGGGAGCAACTGATGTTATATCTTTAGTTTTTTCTTTGTTTCTGCAGATCATTTATTCAGTTTTTCAAATACATGTTTATTTTCTTTATTTATTTACTCGGTTTTCTCTGACTTTTCTATTTTTATGTGTTTTTTTGCTGTTTTTTTAGCTTTTTTCTCTAGTTTTCAATACATGTCCATTTTTTAATACACTGTGTACAATTTTTTTTATACATATAAAATATATTTTTTGGGCATGTTAAATATTTTTTATATACATGATAAGTAACTAGACGACCAATCTGGCTAGCAAGCTCAAACATTGATATTAAAACAAATACATGATGAGTATTGTGTTTCAAATACATGTTTTGACTATTTATAGTAAATATTCAACATTTTTAATTACATGTTGGATATTTAAATGGTACAGAACATTTTCTAAATTATGCGGACTATTTCACATTCTTTTAACATTTTTTAAAATATCATGAAACTATTTTTGAAATGCGTGAATATCATTTTTGTCAAAGGTCACGAACATTTGTTTGAATGGTATGTAATATTTTTAATATTTACCTGAACAAAATTTATATAATGTATAAACATTATTTTTCTAGTTCCTTGAACAATTGTTTGAAATGTGCGAACATTTTTGAAGTTCACAAAACATTTTCTTCGAATACTATGGACATTTTTTAAAGGATGCAGGAGCATGATTTTTTTAAAATTGAAAAGAAAACCTTTTAATTTTGAACAAATTAATATTTCAAATACATGTATTTGGAATATTTCAAAATTTCTAATACTCAGTGTGTGCCCAGGAGGCGGTTGTACGAGCTTCCTCTTAAACCACCTCCAATACAGTTTGCATGATTAAAATATAGCTTCCGCCAACCGGAAGCTTTCTCATTCTATTGCAGGATGTCTGTTTCTTCATGTATGGTAAAGTGGCAATGACACCACATGTGCTTGAACTTGACGAGAAAAATCAGTTTGGTGCCAAATTTTTGACATAAATTGAATTGGTGACAAAACTTGACATGGAGATGCATATACGATGTTAATCCCATTTGTATATGCTAATAATGTGGGTGAGGCATGCACACGTGACGTGGGATCCAATGCCACTGACCGGAAGGTGAGGACTAAGGTGTGTGGCCTGGATTTTTGCAAAAAACACCTTGGATTTTTTCATAACGACCCCCCCCCCCTCGATTTTGTCATGTCCTATTTTGGTGAAAACAGTATGAAAAGAGAACGAATATGCGAAAACAAGATTCGAACACACGACCTCATCCTAACAAGCCAGTTATCCATGTCTTGCTTATTCTCGAGATGGGATAGATACACTAAATGACCATATGAGCAAGTACCCACGTGTGGTTGACATGATACTTCTTTAATTCATTAATACTATTATAGTTCATATTTATCATTTTCATTATGTAAATATTTGTTTAAATAATAATTTTTTATTTGTAGAATTACGTGAACATTGTTTTAAATAATAATAGTTCTTGTAAAGTGAGCACATGAATGCTTTGTGAATGCAAGAATATAGACTAAAAATACATGAATATTCTTTTGAATACATTAATAATATTTTTTAAATTCTGAAAAAAAATCGAAAAATCGAAAATTTTATTTTAGTTATATAAACATTTAGAAATAATATGTAAATATATTTTTGACAACATTACCATTATTTTACATAAGATTAGCTTTTAGAATTACATGCACATTATTTTATTGAACTAATATTATGTAGAATTACTTGAACATTATTTTAAATCAGAATATGTTTTTATAATTACAAGAAAAATATTTAAAATAAGACAATTTTTTAGAATCATATGAAAATAATTTTAAATAAGTTATTTAATTTTAGGTATATTATTTTCAATTTACATATTTTTATAGGATTCTAAGGATGTGAAAAAACTAACATGTGCAAATAAGCGGCTGGTGATTGCAGCCTGTTTAATCCCTATATGCGTGATGGGCTATACGCCATTAAGTATGGAAACCCCTGTTTATACAACAACTCATACTGTGGTGCGTTGGCTAGCGAACTAGAACTTGTGCTACGAAATATTTTGCGTCCTAATTTTCTCTGTATTGTGCCCTGATGTGTGGGGTTCAATTGCCACGTCTCAAGTTATTTTCAAGGAAAATAATTTCAGAGGCATTTCACAGAAAGATAAAATTCAAGGCTGTTTTTGCAAAATAAACATGCCACACGCCTTTGTCCTATGCCACATGTGTGCATGGGCGGATTTGGGCCCTCGGCAGCCCATGCCATTGCCTGGGGCGTGGGAACAAATTGGCCTGGGGCGCAGCCCAGTTCCAGGCCCAGGTAGCCCAGGCCAAACAGGCCCAACCGCCCAGGCCGACTTTCATAACTATTGGTTCGATAATCATCGGGCTGGTTGGAATATAACATTGAAAAGAAATCAGCCTCTTGCTTTTATTGTTTTATGTTTAAGCAACCAAGAGCTGAAAACTATGGTATTGAAGCATTCACGAAACATGGATTCAAAACATGGAAGGATGGGCCTAAACTTTTTAATCAACATGCTGGGAAGCATGATAGTGCTTATAATAAATCTAGGCAACATTATGAGGATTCCAAAAATCAAAGACAAAATCTGCCACATGTGTTTGATAGGGTTCTCAGAAGAAAGAAGAAGAATACAAAGCTCGTCTCTTGATTGTATTGAGTATTATAAAATGTTTAATACTACAAGATGTTGCTTTTCGTGGTCATGATGAGTACAACAACTCATTGAATAAGGGTAACTATAATGAGTTGTTGGACTTGTTCATAAAGAAAGACCCAAAGGTGGCAAAATTATTGGGGGATGCAGGAGATAACCATAAGTTGACTTCACATAAGATACAAAAGGATTTATGCAAGGCTTGTGCAAAAGAGACCACCAATGCCATTATTGAGGAGATTGGAGATAGTAAATTTGCATTACTTGTTGATGAGTCCAGAGATGCATCAATGAAGGAGCAAATGGCTGTGTGTTTGAGGTCAGTACCTTTGCTTGTATTGTATGTGTGTGTTCTTAAATTTTTATATATTAATCATCCTCCTTTGTCTATTTTAGGTATCTCGGCAAACAAAATGGGTGACGATTGGATGAATCATAGAATGGTATGTTACATTGAGTGAGATATATTTGTTAGTATTGAAGAATCAAAGATAATCGAGCGATTTCAAGGTTATCGCACACGTAAAGTCGTTTTGCCTCGTCATAGACGTAAGTTTTCACATTTTACATCTATCATTAACTAGTTTTATCTGCTATATTATGCATTGATTTGCATTTCAAAATTGATGATTGAAGGTTTAGCTTTTTCTGCTATTGAAGATGTGATCATGGGAGGCTCAGATCAACCAGCAATCCTTTGATTTGGTATCAATCATTTCATCATCTATACCATCTATCTATGCTACATATTGTCTTTTAATTTGTCTTGCTTTATTAATTGACCCATCATGAAACAAATGATGTCATTGAATATTGTGTTTGATTTAATATTAGTTATGCAGCATAGATTGACTTTTGTATGCCTTAAAACTAGAGTTTTTTCTAGGTAGTTTTTAGCCTTTGGTTTCTCGCCTGGGGCGTCAGCTAATCCTAGGTCCGCCACTGCATGTGTGTGCCTCGTCAGCATCCTTATTGTATTCAAACGGATAAGCATCGTACATGCATGCCTAAGCTAAGTTGTGTCACCAGTTTAATGTATGTCACAAGTTTTAGCATCAAATTGATTTTTCTCGCCAAGTTTATACACGTGTGATGTAATTGACTCCATGCTAAACTACCTGTACATCTCTAGAACTTAAGCATGCTGCAATACAAATAGCACTAGTGAGAATACTGGCATTCAAAGCGGTGTGACCAAACAGAATGAATGAAGCCGCCTGTATTATTAGAGTTTGGTGGTAGTATTCAGTTACAAACTTGTTAACAAAAAAGAAACGAGAGAGGAAAAGGAACAGTAAATTGAAGAAACAAGAAAAGAGGCTCCGTCTAGTTATATATGCATGGAAGCTTGACTACACTTTGGGGGTAGGTGTGTGTGTGTGTCTCACTTGACCCAGCAGTCCCCTAAGTAACGTTGGGCTGCACGCTTCTTTCTTTTGGACTTTCTCCGCATCGGTTCTGAACTTGCTTCAGTTACCATTCTTGTCAGGCACATGCTCCTCCCATCTGGTTGTTTTTCGTCACTCATCCTTGCTCCGGGTGTATCAGGGTACATGATAACGTCTTCTCTCGGCTTTGTGACCGGAATGAGACTCTCCGTGTAGGAAACCATAGCGAACATGAAGATATCCTTCCGACCAACAAAATCGAAGGAATCTACTCTAGGTTTGTTATACCTCAGCCTGTCCAGACAAACCATTTCCCTTACATCTGGATGTGCATTGTCATAGTGGTAAAGCCGATTACGACTGCGAATAAGCAAAACATCTTCCCGAGTGACCGATAAAACCTCGAAATTGCATGCCTCTGGTAAGATAATAACATAGTGTCGAGCCCATTCACCAGATTGTAATAACATCCAGATTACTTGTTTTCCTTCAAAGCCTTGAGCTAGGCATAATTTTCCGCCTAGCTCAACAATGTATATTAGCTCCTCCTTTGGCGAGAAAATTTCAGGATGGCTTATGAAGCTAAATGCTTCATCTTCTAAGTTAAAGCGGAGAACACCTTGTGAGGGCCTTTCAACAAGATCATCCCGGATGAACAAATACAAAGAGCCCTTGAAGTGCGTTATGGACCCTGGCCCAATCGGCAACGGTGGATCCTCCGTGATGCTCCTCCAGGAAGAATCGATGTCATCGTCACCGATTGTAAATATCTCCATTCCCATGCTGTAAGTTCCCAAGGAAAAATTCAGGTAACGGTAAAAGAAGCGAACGACCTTGTACTTGTTGGTGCAAGGGTCAAGGCCGAAACCAACTCTTGGGATTTGCGACACATCCTCTTGGCCATCAGGCAGCTTGAGTACATCATGTATGGCCGGGTTGAAGACGTACACCTTGGTGTCGGTCGAGAGGACTACAAGCCCATCACAGTGCAGCGTGTGGTAAACCGACCCGAACTCGCCATGGAAGGTTGTCGAGTGCACGTGGCGCGCCTCGCTCTCGCCATCTTGCCATGAGTAGAAGGAGATGTGGTTGGAAACGTTGGTCGGCCAGGCCTCTCTTCTGATCACCTGGCCCTCCAGGGTAAGCGGGGTGATGAGGAAGGAAGTCTTCCGTTCTTGGTTGTCGTTCTTGCCGGATTGCTTGAGATGTGAGCGGGCGAAGCTTGGATCGGAGATGATGGCACGCCAGGCCTTGCTGACGGACTTGAACCGCACCAGAGCTTTCACGGGCAGCCGGACAAGAATCTCGAATACCATCTGGTCTGGTAGCGCCGGGCAGTAGCGCGCTCTCCTTTTGTATACCATGAGTGTTTCCGGGCTGGTTTTCATGTCCCATTAAAGGGCGAGATCGTGCTGCTTTAACTCAATCATGTAAATGATAGGTTATTAAGAATTCAAAAAATCATACCATATATATGAGATCACCTTCCTAAAAGACAAGCATGAGTTTTTTCTCGATAATTTTTCAAAACAAAATTAGATATACCTCAATAACAAATCGCTATTTCCGTGCACTATGTCATTTATTAATTATTATCATTATCTTTACTATTAATTGACAACCACAACTTTCGTAATATGACAAAAATAACATATCTTTTTTGTTATGAGCGTACGCATCCATACGCCATTGCCGAGGGACGCTGTGAGCGACACCATGTAGGACATTGTGACCAGGCCTGACGTCGGCGTTATGTGCGAGAATGCCAGTGTGTGAATCACGACATCGAGGACCGTCACGTACATGCGTTCGTGGATGCGGTCATATTACATTTCTTGTCATTCTCAAATCAAGTGTGGCATTCAAATGTCAAAAAATACGTTAAGGAAATGTGTCCAACAATACTCAGTAGTAGTCGTCGTCATTCATAGCAACCATTAATGCAAAAATGTTTTGGAAATCGAGCTTGAATCAATTTGGAATCAAACCATCAATAGAGTTAATTAGCTAGACATTAATCACGTATGCATAGGCCATTTAAATAGGATTCTTTTTTGCACCAAATAAATTTTAAAAGCGGGTCATTAATAGAATTAATTAGATAGACGCCTATAGATAACTAGAAGTAAAAAAAGTTCATAATCAGGCAAATAATTAATTGATTTTATTGGTAGTTAAATTAGGCATGCATAGAGTTAGATCGACCATTAATTATTTGTGTAATTAATTAATTAGTAAGTTAAGAAGCTAATCGTGTCCAATCATTTTAAAAGCGCTTGTGGACAAGGATGATCAACACGATCTCTGAGACATGGCCGAGCACCGCTTGCCAATAAGAACAAATGTCACCATGTACTCGCTACATGGGCGACCCAGCGTTCACCAAGAGGGGTCAAGACCATTTTTTGCAGGATGTCCACATGTTGACGGTTGTCGAAATAATAGCGGGCGAGGATGACACAACACAGCATTGACCAGACGGTTCATGCTATAGTGGAAAGAAACTGTGTTCCAAAAATAAGGAAAAAAAAGTAAAGCAACCAAGTGATCCATGATGTTGGAGAAGAAATGAGTGTTTAAAAAAAATATTCTAGAAAATAAGTCGGAACGAGAACTAAAACTAATGAGGTAGAACAACAACAATACTTGAATAAAAAAATGAAAAATAAACGCTTGGGAAGTGTAGCTTGTGTGCCCAAAGAAATGCAAATCGGAGAGAAGAAGAAGATAATGTATCTCTGATGCAGGGGCAGAGCCAAGGGGGTGCTAGCAGGGGTCTGACCCCCCCCCCAACCGTTCGCCCCCCCCCCCCCCCCCCAACAATTTTCAGCAGATAATACTAGGCATAATTAGCCTATTGTTCATAATTATTTCATTGAAAAAAACATTGGACTATTGCATAAAGGGCCAATACACACAGAAGCCCATGTAGACAGACCTGATCAGATCGATCGGTACATATCATTAAGCGATCAAGTCTCTGGCATAATTCAGATCGATCCAGGTCCCTTCTCGCCGCCAGCCTCTCAGCCCGCCCTTCTGCCGCGCAGCACGTCTAGGCCTCTAGGGACTAGGGCACAGCCGCCAGGCCTGACAGCCGCACAGCACAGGCGCTCGCTGCTCGCCAAATCGCCAGGCCCTCGTTGGCTCGCTGCTCGCGTGACGCCGCTACTAGTCTTGTGTCAGTGGATGCTAGCCTAGCCAAGATCTGCCTCTGCCGGCTGCCGCAATACAATCTTCCAAAAGAATCTGTACTTAAGAAATCACGTAATGTTTTCCCGTCACACCAACCTAGGCTAATGCGTCCATTCTTTTTTACTCATCCTTGTGACCTTGTCCATTCTTTCTCGGCCATGAAACTTATTAAGACACGTCTTCGAAGTAGAATGGGAGATGATTATCTTCGGAATTATATGATTGTTTACATTGGTAAGGAAATAGCTGCAAAGATTAGTTCTGATGAGATTATAGAGTTATTCGACACCGGTGGTCGCAAAGCGGAGTTTAAGCTAATAGACATGTAACTTTCTTTCTAAACATCAAACATATATTCGAATATTTATATGGATTTTCTATAATATATTTTGTGACTTAATATATTACGATATTTATTCACTATGATGGTCGTCGAATTTTGCCCCCCCCCCCCCATGTTGGAATCCTGGCTCCGCCCCTGCTCTGATGAACGCACTAATATTGGCGTGATGTTGGTTGGCGTCAACGAAACGGGTTGATGAAGAGACTAGGAGTGGAAGATGTAGGGAAGGACGGGATAGAGAAAAATAACAATTATCCCTTCTAACGACGAATGGTATGTGCACTCGAGGTGGTCCTTATTAGTGAATATGTTCAAGTGGCCACTCGCCTCACGTGAGTGTGCATTTGCAAAGTTGAATGGATCTTTGGGAATGATCCATAAAGTTAGTTGTTGTTTTATGTCAATAGTATGTGTTATTTTTGTTAGGAAGTATTAGTATTAGTCTAGAAGTCCTATTAGTCTATGTTTATTTTTCTTGCACCTTAAGTCATGTGTAATATATATATATATATGCCCTTTGTGCCTTTGATAAAGATAAGTTGCATATTCCTAACATGGTATTAGAGCTTAGGTTATTTTTTTAACACATGCAGATCCAATTTCGAGCCGCCACCAACCTCCTCTCGGCCGGACGCTGCCTCCCCTCGCGATGCCGCCATCGTCCTCTGGTCGTCTCGCGCTCCTCTCCCTCCGCCTTCACGCGCCCTGCCCAGGTCCTTCGTGGTCAACGCTCTCTCTAGGTCAAGAGATTGGGCCGCCCTAGTAAAGGTTGCCTCGCTCCAGATCGGGCTGGTTCTGCACCCTCCAGAGCCAGATACCGGGTCGGCTCGGTCAACGCCGTCACACTGGATCTCATCGCCTTGAGGCCTCGTTTGACACAAGGAGGTTGGAGGGCGGGGACATAAAAGTCCAAAAATTCTCCATGAGTTCATTTGATACAAAGGGTTTGCGATGTACAAACCCCTTCGACCCCCCCCCCCAATCCACAGGGTTTTGAAGCATCTAGGCACGAGACTAGTGAAACTCGTGCAATGGGGATTCAAGGGAATTGGTTGGAAGAAGAGGATTCACCAAATCCCCTGAAATCCACACCTCCTTGGGGCTTGAAAACCACTTGTGCCAAACAAGGTCTGAAGATCGTTGCCGCCCCAGTCAACGTCGCCCCCGTGCAGGTCTCCCGAGCCCGCCCGTGCAGGTCTCCCGTGCGAGCCTGCGCTCCCGCTGGCTGCTCTCCAAGTCTACCGTCGGGACGATCGACCCTCCCACGAAGACCGACCGTCGCCGCCGAGTGATGACCAGCGATTCATCAGCCGCTGCTCTCTGAACATGTGTTTCCATGTGCAACCGCTTCTCACTCGCGTGCGTTAGCTCGTGCAGCCGTACATGCGTGTTGCTCTCCTACTGCTTTTGCTTCCGATTTCCGTGTGCGTGGCTGCTGCTATCTCCTGCTACACTGGCTGCATGCCTGTCTGCACTAGCTGCTGCTAAACCGTGTTCCCTTATTATCATTGGTCCTTCCCGTGATTTTTTGTTGGTTGTCATGGTACCATGATTTTTCTCTTTCGCAACCATCATCCTTAGTCTAGTGTGTGTTTTTTGTTTTCTTTGTTTTTGATGCGTCCATCAAATCTGTTGCTATTTTGTGTTATCACGTCATGCGAGTCCATCATACCTTTGTCCGTCGGCCTTTTCTTTGGTCCTGATCCTTTCTATGCAAATTTGTGGCCTACTTGTCCTTGTTGTGTTTCTATAGGATTTTCTGGACTTCTTTTGCCTTGTCGATCTACGTCCATTGTGCCTTATCCGCCGAGCTTCTTTCGCCGACGGTTGTCGTGGACTATGATTTTCTGCGCAATGCTTTATTTTTCTTGATGTGTCATTTTCTTTTGACAACCCATCTTTTTTTGATACTTATGTTGGCAGGGATGATGAAAAGGAAGTCTTTTGTTCTTGCTTTTTCTTGGAGGATTGCTGGAGATGCATGTGAGCAGATGAAGCTTGGATCGGACATGGTGTCACGCTAGGCCTTGCTGACGGACTTGGACCGCATGAGAGATTTCACTCGCAGCCGGACGAGAATCTCGAAGACCATCTCGTCTGGTAGCGATCGGGCAGTAGCGGACTCTCGTGTGTACCTTGAGTATTTCTTGGCAGCTGGTTTTCATGGCCATGTGCATCTTCTATATCCTTGGATATAATTTCTGATCCACAAGAGGTAATTTATATAATTTATCCAGACTGATCCGGATATCAGATGCTTCCGGAGATGAAAGGTGGTGAATGGAAAAATGTTAGAAGCGAAACACAATGGTAAGTTAATACATCATCAGATCACCGGTAGCGTAGTATAGGACACAGAAATCTCGCGTCGCCTAAACCAAACAGCAAGCAAGGGCAAGCAAATTGGTGAAACTGTGCAAGTTGGACCTTGATTGCCCTCTTTGTGTTCGCAAATGGTTATTTCTCAAGAAAACTATGGACTGAGGAAATTCCTATCCATTGCATTTTACAACGTATTGCCCCTATATTGCACAGGCAAACCACTACTTGGCGAGCCCACGTAGCGATTTTTATTTTCTGTCTTCTATTCTATATTTCTCTCTTTTTTTTCCAAACCCAGTTTCTTAGGGGTTTATCTTTCTGTTTTCAGTGTCGAATTCATGAACATTTTTCAAACATTCATGAACACTTCTTAGAAGATAACAAACACATTTCAGACTCCATGAAATTTTAAAATTTCGTGAATATTTAGTATATTAGTAAACATGTTTTAGAAATGGTGACAGGTTTTAAATCCATATGCATTTAAAAAAATCATGAACATTTGTAAAATTCCTGAGAACTTATTAATTTATGGAACATGTACAGAATTCCTGATCATTTTTCAAATGCATGAAAATATTTTAAAATATCACAACATCATGATTTGTTTAAAGTGTGTGTAATAGAAAAATCAAAGCTTATTGGGCCAACGCATTTGAGGATCATTGTGAGTCATAGGGGTAATTCCATGCTTAAGGCCATTAATATAACCCTAAAAATAAACGATCTATCATGTGTGCTCTCCAGGTATGTATATAGGAGTGGGATCTCCCAGACGCGATCATACATGGGACGACCCATTTGTGGCTTTGCGTTTCCTGAGTTTTCTTTCATTGTTCCCTCTTAATATTTTTACTACTCCCTCCGTTTCTAAATATAAGTCTTTTAAGATATTTCACTAGGAGTCTACATACAGAACAAAATGAATGAATCTACACTCTATAGTATGTCTATATACATCCGTATGTAGTCCACTAATGATACCTCTTTAAAGACTTATATTTAGGAACGGAGGGAGTATCTTTTTTCTTTTTTTGTTCTCTTATTTGCCATATTTTATTCTAGGTATGTTTTATCCTTTTATGTTTCCCTTTTCTATTGATTTATTTTTTAAAGGAAATATTTTTTAAAGTTATTACATTTTCATAAATACATAAGTTTATAATTCTATGAATTTTAAATAGTAAAATAACATTATATTATATATACATTTAAAAGTACATTATGAAAAAATACACTAGAAAATTCTACAAAAATCCGTAACATCTTACTGTCTATTTCGTATATCATTAAATCGGCACCAGTTGATATTGCTAGTAGAAATGGAAATTTGGGTAAATTTCCGACCTTTGGCCTTATGTAACATATTAACCCTTTTGTTTTTATCTCCCCGTTGAAACAACCTTTCAACATGATTTTTTTTCCAAAAACCTTTACTATAAGTATAAATTGATACGATGCCATTGTTAAAAAGATGATCAACTATTATAAGGTACTTTGAATGATCTACTCACACCATGCACACTACATATAAGATTTCAAGCAGATTGGCCTAGACAAATTTACCAACTAGAAGATCATCACAGATGCATCACTAGTTGGCCTGTTAATTTGTGTGGTTACATTTATTGTGTATCATCTCATTGTATTTTTTTTGTATTCCTGAGTTTTAATATTCTTTCCATCTTCAATATAATTAGATTATAAATTTATCTTATATGTTTGAGTTGTTGCCATTTCTCAAGGTCGCAAGACAAGCACAACTGGTAAGTTCTACGGCTATCAACCCACCGTATAAATTAACTAATCAGGTTGTACTCCTTTGGCTTTCAAATCTAATAACAACTGCAATGCATCTTCTAATCATCTTGACCCCGCAAAAATTGGAAAAAGTTGTATAGAGTGTATGCAGCCTGTCCACGGAAGACATCAACATTCAGGTCAGTGCCATCATAACAAAGGCATCAACATAACCCATCTCTTGTTTTTGCCCACCATCTAGCCGACCTACTCTTTTCCCTATATACTACTAATCTCAGCACATGCCATAGCCGCCATACGGGCCAGAGTCCTCATATTTCACACGCTACACACGGAATAGTCGAGGTAACACGCATGTCTCTCGTTGAGTTGTCTAAGCCACTACTTATTTCTGACAAAAAAAAGTATTTCTTGGACTCGGTGGCATACTAGCGCGGTTGCTCTATCTTTCCTATAGCGAGATGGTAGCTCCCCTCGCCGGAAGGGCCCCGTAGCGTCACACGAATGGCCCGACCTACTAGCATGTTTTCTTGGTGGTGCTTTCGTTTGTTCGAAAATTGTTTCTTCTTTTCTTCTTCCTTTTTAGTTTCCTCAAAAAATTTCTTTGATTTTTCATTTTACTTTGCCATACTTAATTTTTATTATTTATTTCTCAGTTTTCTTTGGTTTTATTTTGTTTGTTGTTCTTTTTTAGACAGTTTTTTCTTCGGTTTTCTTATTTTCTTTTTCATATTTCTTATTTTTTTTCCTTTTCTTTTGTTTCTTTCTCAGCTTTCTTTGGGTTTTTTCCATCACAGGAATACATCTTTAAGATGCTCCCTCCGTCCCAAAATAAGTGTCCTAAATTTAGTGTTATTTTGTACTAAAGCTAGTATAAAGTTGAGACACTTATTTCGCAATGGAAGCAGTATATGGTTTGATGCCTATTATCTTTATCATACACATCTAATATTTTTTGTATACGTGAGGAAACTTTTAATAAATGTCTAATAGTTTTCAAATACATGATTAACATTTTTTCCAGACATATGTTTTGATGCCTATTTTCTTTACTATACACAGTTAACATTTTTGTATATAACATGTACATTTTTCTAATAAACGTTTAATAGTTTTGAAATATATGTTTTGGCGCCTACTTTATTTATCATGCACATTTAACATTTTTAGCGTACATCAGGAACAATTTTATTAAATAAGTAACATATTTAGGACGTGATTACATTTTAGAAAATATGATATTTTGTTGTCTAGTTCTTTGCATATACTACTTTCTAATTTTTGTATACATCTAGAAAATTTCTTTATACATGTTTCAAACATTATATTAATGATTAAGAATTTTAATATATACATTTGGATGTCTACTTTTTCCACACAAGTGGTGCATTTTTCGTATAGATTAGAAATATTTTTTTATACAGATAAATGGTTAAAACTTTTCATGTTATTTTAATGTCTACTATTTTCATACACTTCGTACAGTTTTTTTACACATCAGGGATGTATTTCTATACATATTTAACAATTTTTTAATTTATATAAATATTTTTTTCGTATTAAATTATTGATATCTAATTTTTTTTGTTCATACACATTGTTTATGTTTCGGATGCATCAGCAATATTTATGTGCATGTTTATTTATTTTTTTAGAATGCATGATTAACATTTTCCGTATATATATGATATTTTCCAATATAAGAAAATTAAAAAAAGAAAGTAAAATGAAAACGGAAAAAGCTGAAAAATAAAGAAAAACAATCCCTTGAGCTAGGACGGCCCATTGGTATAGGCGCTTTCGGAGAGCTTTCTCCTACTTCGTCGCTATAAGTGAGGCATAGTTACTTTCGCACAGTAGTTAGTACCGCAACACCTGTTCGGCTCGGGTAATTTTAAGTTGGTTCTTTGAATATTTTTTAAATCTTGATGCCACTAGGACAATATTTTTTATGTAATTTTCTATACATAGATGAAATAAAAAAAGGTTTGAAAATATTCAGGATTTTTCTTGAAAACTCAAAAAGATTTTATTTTTTTAGGAATTTTAAGAAAAATCGTTAAATTTAAAGATCTTCACAAATTAAAATATTCATGTGCACAAAATATTGAAAAAAATAATAATTTCAGTGAATTTTAACGATTTGCAAATTTTAGAAATGAAAAAGGGTAGGAGAAAAAAATCAGGTAAATCATGTGAAACCAGAAAATCGTAGAAAAAAATCCGAATGAAAAAATATAGAAAAGAAAAAGGAAAAAATAAACTGCTGGAGAAGAACTGGAACAAAAACAAAAACCAAAGGAAACCATAGTAAACCGACTAAAACCGTGTGGAAAACCGCAAAAATAAAATGGAAACCGGCTGACGAAAATCACCAACCTTGGGTATACATACCTGTTCACTATTTTGTGTTTATTACGCGCACAATAGGATTTGTCGTACGGGTCTTAGTGAGTCGCCATAGCTTCCCTATAAATCAAAACGAGCACATTCTTTCATCCTTTTGTATGTGGCACAACCCTAATTTCTAACTATATATGAAAAAAAATACTATAATCCCTTTTTTTCCTTCCATGACATCTCCTCCCTACATCAACTCAACCATATATATGGAATTCATATACTTGGTATTCTCTCCTTCACGGTAACCATCTTCATGTGTTATGTTCATCTGTGCATGATGTTAGCGTTACTAGGGAGTATATGGTTGTTTCGTTATAGCGATTCCAACTCAAAACTCTAAATTCATTTTCACAAACATAGGAGCTAGAATGCCTTAACATCAAGGTAAATTCTTGATTGGTGAAGTGCAAACGAAAGGATATACAATATACAACCTGTGACACAAAGAATGGTCTCATATGGGTGTGTAACATGCTAGAAGCACGTCACATGGGAGTCATATCGTCGCATGAACAAAAAAGGAATTTCAAACAATTTACATTGCTCGATTATATACTGGTACGTAAGCATCCACTCGTTGATATATAAGATATAGATACATAATTGTAGTTACATATCATTCACTGTCACATGAGAAAAGTGCATTCGTATACAATACAAATCCTTTTACCTGGCTGATAACTGTGACATCGAGATGGTGGCCTTGGATGCAGAGGATGAACTGGACACAGATGTTTCACCTCGCACTCTACTTGTTGAATCAATAAAGGTGGGCCTTGTGGGTTGTATCTCTGGAGAATTTCTTGATAACAACAACACAACTACCTCTGACATCGTTGGCCTTGAAGTAGCGGCCGATTGAGTGCAGAGAAACGCTATCTCTATTATTCTTTTTACCTCTTCTAACATATATTCTTCAAGATCTAATGATTCATCCACCAACTTAATCACGTTCTCATTTTCATATAGCTTCCATGCCTATACCGAGAGCAGGCATCATAAGATGTATGTCTTAAAATAACATGAAGCATGTGTACATAAACAAACCACAATATAGTAAACACAAAATGATCACATCTTCATCAACTATTAAAGGCCTGCCTATTTAAAATTCTTACCGAGGATGGGTAAGACTCACGTGCAATAAGTATATTGGCTAGATAGCCTTGTCTCCGACCTATTGGAAATCTGGGGACTCACATTTTTGGATTGTCTGATGGCTGCGAAGGAACACTTCATCACTTTAGATCGTTCACTACTAGGGTCAGACCAAAAATTCATTTTTCTAGAATAAGTGGTTGGACAACGCCACCATTAGCCAAAAAATAATACTCTTGCACAAGTATTGGGTACATCTCTGCCTAACGTGTTGTTCAAATGAGATCTAGTTGGTTCGTGTCTCGCAACATGGCATGCTCTCTTGGGTACGTTGTAATTAGTCCAATTGTCACAAGGCCATGGGCTTTTCCACTTAAATCTCCATTAGAATGGTAGATTATCGATTGACTCTATATACCACACACTCATTCACTTAGACTCACTATCGTAAAGAATAAAAGGATTCAGAAGTCGAAGGTACCACTGAAATAAATTAATTTTGTGGTGTTTGCATAGGGGTGTGATCGTGATACAAAACATCCACACTCCCCGCAATTCGCGTGGTAGTAACCCGTGTTGTTGCGGTCATAAAGGCAAGCCAATAAAACACACATCTTCTTCCAATGCAAATTTGTGTGAGCTACATGGTTAGTCATCCAAGCTATGTCTAACATGTATCCACAACATAGTGTTGAAAGCACTACATGGCATAGATCACAAGCTTAGTGATGCATAAGGGGTGAGTGGTAGTTTGACTATGTAGAGATGAAATTGTTTGATTGGTAAAACCCCTCTCTTCTACGAGTTATATATGAGTGTACGTGGTGGCTCTCTATGTGGTATACTCTTCAATGACATGAGCACCAACTACAATATTTGATGGTTTGTAAGTGACTCGAGCGGCTAACCGAGGATTATTTTTTCACTCAACATGTATGCAACATAGTCTCCGGACTGGTTCCATGCAAACCTGTCCTTAGGCAACCTCTTTTGTCTTAATATACTTTGCATCTTTGCCGATGTATAATTGTGTGTGTGTGCATGGGTGCGCATCATAGTCATCCAGAAGAAGCCGAATATAAGCTTGTTGTGCTTCTAACACTTGATGTGATATTATGAGTCACTAAAGCTTCATTTAACAAAAATGTTATAGAAAGTATGTTCTTAAAAAACAAACTATTGAAGTTAATCTTGATGAAGAATGATACCGGAGAAATATAAACACAGATCGATGCTTACTTAGCAAGAATTATGTCAATTACTTGTTAAATCTCCAATCATATAGTGAAAACCAGCTAGGGCATTCATACCGCCAAATTAGGAAGTGCAAGTATAAAGAAATATACTAATCAGAACAAATGAAAGATGTGTGAAGTTGTTACGTAAAATATGCAAGCCATATATATGTGGCAATATATGGAATCAAGGGAGGCTTTTCAGAAGAAAGATGAATACCGATTCAAGTAGGTATTGTGCTTCAGGTTCAAGCCTTGTATCATTGATTTTCCGACCACTTATTATTTCCAAAATAACTATACCAAAGCTGTATGTGTCAACCTTCTCCGATAGCTGGCCTTGGATTGCATACTCGGGAGCAGTGTAGCCCCTGTTCAATAGTAAAAAATGTAATTAGAAATAAGAAGTGTTCCCAATGCATTATTTGCATGTGCAAACTTACAATGTTCCTGCAAATCTAGTGCTGACATGACTATGATCATTAGGTAGGAGCCTTGCCAAACCAAAATCAGCAATCTTAGGCTGGAATTCATCATCAAGGAGAACATTGCTAGATTTAATGTCACGGTGTATGATACACACATGGAACTCTTGATGAAGATACGCAAGGCCACGAGCCATGCCAACCATGATATTAAATCGCTGCTTCCAGTTAAGTGTTCCACGTCTCTCACCTATTATGCCAGAAAGTGTGCATGTTAGACCATCACTTAGAGGTGTACATCAACACTATCGTAAGATAATCAACTCGGTTTACAAGATTACATATGTAATTGCCTAGTAAAAACAAAACTACCATGGGAGTAATTTCAGTCTAACAATACAGGTGGAAGTGTAAGATTCAGTTTAGATTAATGAGACCTTCTAGGGAAATCAAATGTGAAATATTATCCATAGTTCCATACAAGATGTTTTCGCACATGTTCAACCAGGCGTAGGCACAATTTTACGCGAGAGGTGGACCAATAGTTATTTTCATATTAATTTGGTTCATGTTGAGTTTTTCCTAACATTTGTTTGCCAGGATATATATAATGCTTAGAATATCTTAGAGTGGGCCATGGCCCACACGTCCACCCCTAGTTCCGCCCATGTATCCAATGATCGGACAAATACATCAAGTAGATGACATGGAAAGGGTTGAGCATACCGAATAGTAACTTGTCAAGACTACTATTGGCCATATATTCATAAACCAGGAGGCATTCAGAACCCTTGCTGGAACAACCAAGAAGACGAACAAGATTTCGATGTTGAACATTGCTAATCAGCTTCACCTCACTTTCAAAATCTTCTTTGGCCCTGCTAGTTTGCATTACTGACAACCTTTTTACTGCCACAATTTTCCCATTTTTCAGCAAACCCTGTTAGAGAAGGACATTAAATAATACTTATGCGATAACCTAATAAAGTATAATGAAAAAACAAATTGTTACATGATGTTCTTATTCTAATTTTCCGTTATGTTCATTTGCCTTTTGTTTACAAATATTCATGGTGGATTAAATATTTGAAGATCACCAGACCTTAAAGACATCTCCAAAACCTCCTTCTCCAATTTTACTTTTCTCACTGAAATTATTTGTTGCAGCCTTAAGATCACGATAGTAAAAACTTGTTGGGCCTTGCAATTCCGTTGCTCCAAGAATATCACCTAAAAGTATACATACAGTCAGTTGAGGAAACAAACTATCAGATTGAAATTACTTGATTCTTTTCTTTTCCATCTAACTTCCTAAAACAATTTCTTTTCCCGCAGGATCTCTTGCAAGAAGAAAATAATCTCCAAATTCAATATGAAAAAAATAGGGAAGTTCTTTTAAATGGAACTAATGACACTCACAAATACGAAACAAATGCAAAATGCTAATACAATTAGTATATTATGCCCTTGTGTAAATAGGCCAATCTTGGAATTTCAAAGTAACCTAGTTGTCAGGAACAACTAGATAAACACAATCTTTCCATAGCTACCAACACTTGATATCATTTGCATGGTGCTACAAAAATAATGGAAAAATCAAGACACGTTGAATAGAAAAGGAACATCCCTAAAAAATTAAGAGAAAAGGTGAACAAAACACATAAGTATTAAAAAGAATCAAAGGTCCGCAACATAACTACAAATTATGGGATAATTCAAAGGCGTGCCCACACGCGCGCGCGCGCGCACACACACACACACACACAAACACCCCCCCCACACACACACACATGTACATAATAAATTCCCATTTCATATCTGTGAATTCACTATGTCTTGTGGCAAAATAGTCACTTTTCATGAAAATTTTGAACATTTACATGTTTATGTTACATTTGAAAAGACATTTTTTTCTATTTTGTTGTTCTGAGGGGGTGCATGATCGCTGGAGCCATTTTGCTTCTCTTGACATTATATTACTTCAGGGTGGAAATTGTATGGTGGCCATGACTCACAAAAATTTGTAATATATGATGTCAACTTCCTAAATTAATTTTGTTTCAGCGCGACATCTATAAAATTATGAGTTACCAAATACAAACATAGATTTTTGACATATTTAACTTAATAATCAATCACAGTTTGACTACTATGGAGAATTAGGATAGTGACCCAATAACAATGGATATTGTGCGATTCATGATGGCATCAATAAATGAGTAATGATCATTATAAATAAAGCTAAAATGCACAATGTGATAATATAGTTACTTCTGTAAAAAATAATCCAACATATCGCTTTCTTGTTTAATTATTTGGGAGTCCTATCCAATTACAAATGAGGAGCCCGTGTTGAGTAGTAAAATGATAGAACTTTATGCCATCATCATCATGGCAACACATGACAATAGTGACATGGCATAGGAGATGTTCTATCGAGGCATCTCATTAGATGGAACTTACAGAATCACTTCTTTACCATCAAGATGATTAAATGGAAGAATCTTTTTTTGAACTAGAGGAAAAAAATACTTGTTCAATTTATTAAACATCTATTTTGGCTAGTTAATGACATCAACTTGGACCATGTTCATAAGATCACATTGAAAAAACAGATAAGAAGTGAAGAGCATTAACTTCTAGAAACTGGGGTACTTTGTAACATTTACCCCTGTGAGGTTTCTTTAGCTTCTTAGACCGCCTAATCCATAACAATGCTGATAACCCTAGAAGCAACAGGAAGGCTAGACCTCCAAAAATTCCTCCTATAGTGGCTCCCTTCACTCTTGATTTTCCTGTAATAAATTGATCAACATTGAATTAGAAACATAAAAATTTCATTGACTTGGGTTTTAATAGAACTTATTATAACAATCTAATTGACATCAAAGTTCAAGAAACACGTTCCCTGGTGCAGAAAAACATGCTTACCTTTGTGACAAAATAGTGAATGTTAAAATTTAAACTCACCTCAAACATTGTGTTCCAAATGTACAAAAATATGATCCAAAGTACTAAAGTTAAGTTTTCAAATTATTCCCTCTAGTACTACATAACTAATTCTCTGTGAAGTTCTTAGCCCAACAGAAAGTACCCGACCCATAGTTGAGTGACGAGATCGAGTACTGAGGGTTGTGAGTGAGAGGAGGAAGGGAGGTAGAAATGACACACTAGTCGCAGTTGCTCTTTTATCTCTCGACCCCCTTTCTCCTTCCTAGAACCCTAGCTATCTTTTCCAGAAATTCCTCTCTAATTTGGTCACTATTGTATCCAATTGCTATCGAGAGCATAGCAAACTCTCCCCTCCACGGTTCGCCGATGAGCCCGTGGGTTAGCCTCCCCTCTACTTGCCACTCCGGTGGTCGGTGGAGGGGAGGGGAATCCTGGTGCCTCTGCTCCGGTTAGTACTCGAGGTTGGAGATTTTAATCCTCGCACGTGCGGCGTTCGAGAGGATGGTGACACTTCTTCTTTGAGCTTTTTTTGTGCTCCGATCCTCCTTGACTTTGTCCGTCTAGACATAGTCGACGGAGCTCGGGTGTAGGATCATGTTGTCTCCTTGGGATTGTAACATCTCGTCATGTGGCGATACTTGATGTCAGGTGCTTCAGATCTATGCAAGGATTCAATGATGACGACTGCAGTTCTAGAGTGCTGGTCCTTAGGGGCATATGCAGGAGGACTTACTAGCTGTCATCGATAAGATCAAGCCGGGTCAGGTAAGGGAGCGGTGACAGCAGAGCGTCGATTGCTCGCTCTCGCGGCGGTAGTGGTCGTTTGATTGCGTTAGAATCTTAATGTAGTGTTTATTGATGCTTGTATTTTCTTGGCATTTTTAATACATAGTAGATCTGATTCTTCAAAATAGGACTAACTTAGGACTATGCTACACTCAAACCCACTTACATATGGTCAATGATTTTAGAAAAATATAAGCCTACCTAAAAATAAAGTACCAACTACTTTCGCACGTCCACCCGTGTCTTTTCACAGAAAAGTCCCTACCATTTTTAGTAAGTAACACACATTTCATCTTGAAGTCGGAACGATATTTTTTGCAGTCTATACAAAACCTCCTGCCTTTTATGCTAATTAACCAGAGGTCCATATTTAAGTCATAGTGTATCATTTTTTTTAGTTTCACATAAACCCCTGATATCTACATTATTAATAATATATTTTTCAAATAACCCTATATTTTAAATCGTAACTTCAATTTTAACATGTTATATATGGAATTTGATTAGTAAAATGTGTAGAATTTGAATGTGATACTATTTTACATGTTAAATATATTTTAAGTGCTATTTATGATGCAATGTTAATTAGTGGCAAATGATCGGTCTTTATTTCGTACCGCCGTGAATCCATATTGCAACATGTAAAATTGAACGTTAATATTTCGGAATGTTTATAATCCTTTGACATGTTACACTTGCACAAAATTCTTTGTTTGTACATGTTTCATGATCTACAAGCTTGCGTACGTAACACTCTTGGCGAAATTCACGCGCATATTTACCAAAGGAGTACACACTTTTTTTTTATAATGAATACACAAACAATTTTTATAGAATGTACACACACTTATAAAAATCATGAACATAAGAAGCACACAAAGATTTATTTTGAAAACATCCAAACTATTTGTGTGATAGTCATGTACATTAATAGTGGAACCGATAAGTATAATCTTAATTTGTGTTCGATTCGTTGTATATGCTTTCTTGACTAAACTTAATTTATATATGCGGTCTCCTTAGTGTCGAATAGCATCACAAAAATACCGCCAAGTGTGGTCGTAGGTGCACACCATCAACATAACAAGTCAGAATTAAAATCATACGAAAATGATAAGATTATATCAAAAAGTTTATTCTTTCACTACAACGCACAAATATGTTTGCTAGTACTGCCTCCGTCCGAAATTACTTGCCGCACAAATGTATAAAAATTGATGTATCTAGAACTAAAGTACATCTAGAACAAGTATTTCTGGACGGAGGGTATTTTGCTAATAATCACGCGTGAAAGACGAGGAACTCACCTCCAGAGGGCAAGTAGGGCGCCAGGTCTTCGGTCAAATTAGCCGGGAAGAACGGCTTATCAGAGTACCTCATGAAGCACCCCGCGTCCACTGCGCGGCCGTCGGATTTGGGCGGGCACCGGCCAATGTTTCTCGAAGCTACCTCCAGGCACTGCGCGCAGCCGTCCATCCCGACCGTCTCCACGCACTGCGCCATGGCGTACACCCCGGTGCGCGCGGCCATCGCGACGAGCCGCGGGAATCGAGGCACGGCGGTCGTGAGGTCGCGGACCAGCGCTTGCACCGCGCCGTTGAAAACGCCGCCGGCCACGGTGGAGCCGTTGCAGAGCTCCGTGTTGCCGGGGAGCGTGGCCTGATCGAAGAAAGCCAGGCTCTCGTACCGTACGACGCAGCCGTCGAGGATGGCGCGCCCGCCGGTGACGGCGCCGCAGTAGGCGCGGACGCGCGCCGCGGCGGCGTCGAAGCAGGCGACGCAGTCTCTCCCGACGACGTATGGGCGGCACTGCGCCACCGCGAACGTCGGCGCGACGATGCGCGGCTGAACCACGGTGGCGAAGCCGCCGCCGGCGGAGAGGTTGGCGCGGAGCTCGGCGAAGGTGGAGTTGAGGGCGGAGAGGAAGGTGGCCGTGGGCGTGGCGTTGTACATGCTGCACCCTTTGTTGAGCATCAGAGCCTGCGGGTCAGCGACGGTGAGCGGAGCCAACGCGGAGGTGATCGCCAGCACTAGAGCCGGCAACAGCGGGAGGTGAGCCATGCGGGGCATCGGCGCCGCCGGCGAGAGGAGAGGAGAAATCGCCGTGAACTCTGGGTTTTGGACGCGAGAGCGGCGTGGCCTGGTTGGGAAAGTGTGCAGTGCAAGGAGAACGTGATTGGTTCCAGGTGGTATAAATACGAGGCATTTTACCGTATATAAATTACTCCCTCTGTCCCAACATAAATATCGTAGATAAATGTCATAGAGCTAGTATAAGCTAGTATAATTTTTCTCTACGACATTTATTTTGGGACGGAGAAGTATTAAGTACGAGTGAGTATAAGCCATCCAACTTGCAGCAATTTCGGCCACAAACTGCACCCCCAATCCACGCTTGTCAAGTTTCTTCCACCTGCATAAATTGGCTGACGCTCGATAATTTTTTATGTACATTAGCAAACGTGGAAAAAAACATTTTGCAGCCAGCAGATCTTTTTGAAATATTCATATTTATCCATGCCACTAGGCCACTAGGTTCGTGTAACATCCACCTCACTCATTGCTTGGCTACTTGCGTTTCCATGCCATCATCGCCGGCCGCTAGCTACTCGCAAAACCTATGAATATTTTGCCAGGTTAAATCAAAATTGTGATGAAGCTTCCCTATATTGAATGTGAATATAGGGTTAGTTTTTTTAGGGCTTATGGATGGTTGTCAAAATAAGCTACTCCATCTATCCATATATATAGGGTCTAATGCGTTTTTTGAAGCTAACTTTAACCATATGTTAGAACAATAATATATGACATGCAAGTTACACAAAGCATGTCTTCAAATTCGTACGTAAAAGGAGTTTTCAATGATATAATTTCCACATTATACATTTCATATATTATTAATCTTATCAATAGTCAAAGGCAATCTTGAAAAATGCATTAGGCCCTATATATATAAATGGAGGGAGTACCCTGTATCCTGCTTATTCGGGCAGTCCAACCTAAATTGTTATGTATTGTAGAACCCACTAATTAAGAGTTAGCACACATTTTATCTAAAAAAGATATTTAGCAGGCTTTTAAAATAAAGTTTTAGATTAAGTTGCTAGAATAAGAAAAAAAGTGAGACTTATTTCCGCAACCATCCATAAAGCCCAAAGCAAATTGCCTGTAGATAGTATGGCACATTGGCACGTACATATTTCTTGTACATGACTCAGTACAAGTAATTATTTCTTGAGGTGGGAGTACTAGTAAATTGTACCGTAAAAGACCTCTTAAATATTGGTCATGTTTGGATCCTAGGGTTAGAGTTAGAGTGGGTTAGATTTAAGCCATCTAACCCTCAAAGATCCAAACAAGTGGGTTAGAGTTGGTTAGATGCATCTAACCCATCCAAAAACTCTAACCCATCCAAGAGGTGTTTTTTTGGGTTAGAGTAGGTGGGGTCCAGGGAAAGAGAAAGGTCCAAAGTAGCCAAATGATTGAGAAAGAGCATTTATTGTCCATCTAACCCTCCCATCCAAACATCTTTAGAGTTAGAGTTAGTTCAGGTTAGTTCAAGGGTTAGATTCCAACTCTAACTCTAACCAGGTTAGAGTATCCAAACAAGGTCATTACTAGGAGAGATAGTCCTGTGAACCTTCACATCTTTCATGTGGCCTTTTAGACTGACTAGCAAAAGGGCCCGTGCGTTGCAACGGGAGAAAAAAATACCACACGTTTTACATCTTTTTATAATCATTTTGATTTATTAAAATAATAAGCTAACTAACTAATGTAGTCAGTCCTATCCTGTTTTGTTGAGAAATTAACCCGTCCATTGTTAATTCCACCATGATGAGAAATTGAGCGGGACAAGCAAAGCAAAACAAAGAGGCTACGTGTATTGATCAATAGACTGTTATATTATTACCATGATGAGAAGATCAATAGACTGTTATATGGGGTAGAGAATGTGGGATCAGATGACAAATTGAAGGTGGTGTTCCATTCTCTGTCTCTACAACAATACAATCTTACATTCAATACATTTATTCATCAGCAAACAAATCCCCACAAAACAAAAATTCTTGCCGGTGCTTGGCACACGGTTGGAGACATGGGGAGGGGATCTCACCAGATGATGAGCTCCTGTCGGAGGAGGGGATACGATGAGGGGAGCATGTTGGGGAACGTCGCATGGGAAACAAAAAATTTCCTACGCGCACGAAGACCTATCATGGTGATGTCCATCTACGAGAGGGGATGAGTGATCTACGTACCCTCGTAGACCATACAGCAGAAGCGTTAGAGAACGCGGTTGATGTAGTGGAACGTCCTCACGTCCCTCGATCCGCCCCGCGAACAATCCCGCGATCAGTCCCACGATCTAGTACCGAACGGACGGCACCTCCGCGTTCAGGACACGTACAGCTCGACGATGATCTCGGCCTTCTTGATCCAGCAAGAGAGACGGAGAGGTAGAAGAGTTCTCCGACAGCGTGACGGCGCTCCGGAGGTTGGTGATGACCTTGTCTCAGCAGGGCTCCGCCCGAGCTCCGCAGAAACGCGATCTAGAGGTCATCCTATATATCAATTTTCGTTTCCGGACCATTCCGGAAACCCTCGTGACGTCCGTGATCTCATCCGGGACTCCGAACAACATTCGGTAACCAACCATATAACTCAAATACGCATAAAACAGCGTCGAACCTTAAGTGTGCAGACCCTGCGGGTTCGAGAACTATGTAGACATGACCCGAGAGACTCCTCGGTCAATATCCAACAGCGGGACCTGGATGCCCATATTGGATCCCACATATTCTACGAAGATCTTATCGTTTGAACCTTAGTGTCAAGGATTCATATAATCCCGTATGTCATTCCCTTTGTCCTTCGGTATGTTACTTGCCCGATATTCGATCGTCAGTATCCGCATACCTATTTCAATCTCGTTTACCGGCAAGTCTCTTTACTCGTTCCGTAATACAAGATCCCGCAACTTACACTAAGTTACATTGCTTGCAAGGCTTGTATGTGATGTTGTATTACCGAGTGGGCCCCGAGATACCTCTCCGTCACACGAAGTGACAAATCCCAGTCTTGATCCATACTAACTCAACTAACACCTTCGGAGATACCTGTAGAGCACCTTTATAGTCACCCAGTTACGTTGCGACGTTTGATACACACAAAGCATTCCTCCGGTGTCACTGAGTTATATGATCTCATGGTCATAGGAACAAATACTTGACACGCAGAAAACAGTAGCAACAAAATGACACGATCAACATGCTACGTCTATTAGTTTGGGTCTAGTCCATCACGTGATTCTCCTAATGACGTGATCCAGTTATCAAGCAACAACACCTTGTTCATAATCAGAAGACACTGACTATCATCGATCAACCGGCTAGCCAACTAGAGGCATGCTAGGGATGGTGTTTTGTCTATGTATCCACACATGTAAATGAGTCTTCATTCAATACAATTATAGCATGGATAATAAACTATTATCTTGATACAGGAATTATAATAATAACTATATTTATTATTGCCTCTAGGGCATAATTCCAACAGTCTCCCACTTGCACTAGAGTCAATAATCTAGCCCTCACATCACCATGTGAATTACATTGTAATAAATCTAACACCCATACAGTTCTGGTGTCGATCATGTTTTGGCCGTGGAAGAGGTTTAGTCAGCGGGTCTGCTACATTCAGATCCGTGTGCACTTTGCATATATTTACGTCCTCTTCCTCGACGTAGTCGCGGATGAGGTTGAAGCGTCGTTTGATGTGTCTGGTCTTCTTGTGAAACCGTGGTTCCTTTGCTAAGGCAATGGCACCAGTGTTGTCACAGAACAAGGTGATTGGATTCAGTGCACTTGGCACCACTCCAAGATCCGTCATGAACTGATTCATCCAGACACCCTCCTTAGCCGCCTCCGAGGCAGCCATGTACTCCGCTTCACATGTAGAATCTGCTACGACGCTTTGCTTGGAACTGCACCAGCTTACTGCACCCCCATTAAGAATAAATACGTATCCGGTTTGCGACTTAGAGTCGTCCGGATATGTGTCAAAGCTTGCATCGACGTATCCTTTTACGGCGAGCTCTTCGTCACCTCCATATACGAGAAACATCTCCTTAGTCCTTTTCAGGTACTTCAGGATATTCTTGACCGCTGTCCAGTGATCCACTCCTGGATTACTCTGGAACCTACCTACCATACTTATGGCCAGGCTAACATCAGGTCTGGTGCACAACATTGCATACATGATAGAACCTATGGCTGAAGCATAGGGGACGGAGCGCATATGCTCTCTATCTTCATCAGTTGCTGGGCACTGAGTCTTACTCAATCTCGTACCTTGTAAAACTGGCAAGAACCCTTTCTTGGACTGTTCCATTTTGAACCTTTTCAAAACTTTATCAAGGTATGTGCTTTGTGAAAGTCCTATCAGGCGTTTTGATCTATCCCTATAGATCTTAATGCCTAGAATGTAAGCAGCTTCTCCTAGGTCCTTCATAGAGAAACTTTTATTCAAGTAACCTTTTATGCTCTCCAAAAGCTCTACGTTGTTTCCAGTCAGTAATATGTCATCCACATATAATATTAGAAACGCCATAGAGCTCCCACTCACTTTCTTGTAAATACAAGATTCTCTAACCACTTGTATAAACCCAAATGCTTTGATTACCTCATCAAAGCGTTTGTTCCAACTCCGAGATGCTTGCACCAGTCCATAAATGGATCGCTGGAGCTTGCACACCTTGTTAGCATTCTTAGGATCGACAAAACCTTCGGGTTGCATCATATACAACTCTTCCTTAAGGAAACCGTTAAGGAATGCCGTTTTGACATCCAACTGCCAGATTTCATAATCGAAAAATGCAGCTATTGCTAACATGATTCTACGGACTTAAGCATCTCTACGGGTGAGAAAGTCTCATCGTAGTCAACTCCTGGAACTTGTGAAAAACCCTTTGCCACAAGTCGAGCTTTATAAACGGTCACATTACCGTCAGCGTCCGTCTTCTTCTTAAAGATCCATTTGTTCTGAATAGCCTTGCGGCCCTCAGGTAGTATCTCCAAAGTCCACACTTTGTTCTCATACATGGATCCTTTCTCGGACTTCATGGCTTCTAGCCATTTGTTGGAATCTGGGCCCACCATTGCTTCTTCATAATTTGCAGGTTCATTATTGTCTAACAACATGATTGATAAGACGGGATTACCGTACCACTCTGGAGCAGCGCGTGATCTCGTCGACATGCGTGGTTCAACAGAAACTTGAATTGGAGTTTCATGATCATCATCATTAATTTCCTCCTCAACCGGCGTCGCAACGACAGAGGTTTCCCCTTGCCCTGCGCCACCATCCAGAGGGATGAGAGGTTCGATAACCTCGTCAAGTTCTATCTTCCTCCCACTCAATTCTCTCGAGATAAACTCCTTCTCGAGAAAAGTTCCATTCTTAGCAACAAACACTTTGCCCTCGGATTTGAGATAGAAGGTGTACCCAACTGTCTCTTTTGGGTAACCTATGAAGACGCACTTTTCCGCTTTGGGTTCCAGCTTTTCACGCTGAAGCTTTTTGACATAAGCATCACATCCCCAAACTTTAAGAAACGACAATTTTGGCCTTTTGCCGTACCACAGTTCGTATGGTGTCGTCTCAACGGATTTTGATGGTGTCCTATTTAAAGTGAATGCAGCTGTTTCTAATGCATAACCCCAAAATGATAACGGCAAATCAGTAAGAGACATCATAGATCGCACCATCTCTAATAGAGTACGATTACGACGTTCGGACACACCATTACGCTGTGGTGTTCCAGGCGGTGTTAACTGTGAAACAATTCTACATTGTCTTAAGTGAGAACCAAACTCGAAACTCAGATATTCACCCCCACGATCAGACCGTAGGAACTTGATCTTCTTGTTACGATGATTTTCCACTTCACTCTGAAATTGCTTGAACTTTTCAAATGTTTCAGACTTGTGCTTCATCAAGTAGACATAACCATATCTACTTAAATCGTCAGTGAAGGTGAGAAAATAACGATATCCGCCGCGTGCCTCCACGCTCATCGGACCACATACATCGGTATGTATGATTTCCAACAAGTCACTTGCACGCTCCATTGTTCCGGAGAACGGAGTCTTAGTCATCTTGCCCATGAGGCACGGTTCGCACGTGTCAAGTGAATCAAAGTCAAGTGACTCCAAAAGTCCATCAGCATTGAGTTTCTTCATGCGCTTTACACCAATATGACCTAAGCGGTAGTGCCACAAAAACATGGCGCTATCATTGTTAACTCTAACTCTTTTGGTCTCAATGTTATGTATATGCGTATCGCTATCAAGATTCAATATGAACAATCCTCTCACATTCGGTGCATGACCATAAAAGATGTTACTCATAGAAATAGAACAACCATTATTCTCTGACTTAAAAGAGTAACCGTCTCGCAATAAACAAGATCCAGATATAATGTTCATGCTCAACACAGGCACTAAATAACAATGATTTAAGTTCATCACTAATCCCGACGGTAGCTGAAGTGACACTGTGCCGACGGCGATTGCATCAACCTTGGAACCATTTCCTACGCGCATCGTCACTTCATCTTTCGCCAGCCTTCGTCTATTCCGTAGTTCCTGTTTCGAGTTGCAAATATGAGCAACAGAACCGGTATCGAATACCCAGGCACTACTACGTGAGCCGGTTAAGTACACATCAATAACATGTATATCAAATATACCTGATTTTTCTTTGCCCGCCTTCTTATCTGCCAGATACTTGGGGCAATTGCGCTTCCAGTGACCCATACCCTTGCAATAGTAGCACTCCGTTTCAGGCTTAGGTCCAGCCTTGGGTTTCTTCGGCGGATTGGCAACAGGCTTGCCGCTCTTCTTCGAATTGCCCTTCTTGCCTTTGCCGTTTCTCTTGAAACTAGTGGTCTTATTCACCATCAACACTTGATGTTCTTTATGGAGTTCAGACTCTGCGACTTTCAACATCGCAAACAACTCGCCGGGAGACTTGTTCATCCCTTGCATGTTGTAGTTCAACACAAAGCCTTTATAGCTTGGCGGCAGTGATTGAAGGATTCTGTCAGTGATAGCTTCTTGCGGGAGTTCAATCCCCAGCTCAGCTAGACGGTTTGAGTACCCCACATTTTGAGCACATGTTCACTGACAGACGAGTTTTCCTCCATCTTGCAAGCATAGAATTTATTGGAGGTCTCATACCTCTCGATCCGGGCGTTCTTCTGAAAGATAAACTCCAACTCCTGGAACATCTCAAATGCTCCATGACGCTCAAAGCGACATTGAAGTCCCGGTTCTAAGCCATACAAGACTGCACATTGAACTATTGAGTAGTCCTCCTTACGTGCTAACCAAGCGTTCTTAACATCCTGATCAGCCGTAGCGGGTGGTTCATCTCCTAGCGCAGCATTAAGGACATAATCCTTCTTCCCAGCTTGTAAGATTAGCTTAAGATTACGAGCCCAGTCTACAAAGTTGCTTCCATCATCTTTCAACTTAGCTTTCTCTAGGAACGTATTAAAATTCAGGATGACTGTCGCGTGAGCCATGATCTACAACACAAATATATTCAAAGTGGACTTAGACTATGTTCAAGATAATTAGAGTTCAACTTAATCAAATTATATGCTAAACTCCCACTTAAAAAGTACGTCTCTCTAGTCATTTGAGTGGTTCATGATCCACTTACACTATCCCAAGTCCGATCATCACGTGAGTTGAGTATAGTTTCAGTGGTAAGCATCCCTATGCTAATCATATCAACTATATGATTCATGATCGACCTTTCGGTCTCATGTGTTTCGAGGCCATGTCTGCACATGCTAGGCTCGTCAAGCTTAACCCGAGTGTTCCGCGTGCGCAACTGTTTTGCACCCGTTGTATGTGAACGTTGAGTCTATCACACCCGATCATCACGTGGTGTCTCGAAACGACGAACTGTAGCAACGGTGCACAGTCGGGGAGAACACAATTTCGTCTTGAAATTTTAGTGAGAGATCACCTCATAATGCTACCGTCGTTCTAAGCAAAATAAGGTGCATAAAAGGATTAACATCACATGCAATTCTTAAGTGACATGATATGGCCATCATCACGTGCTTCTTGATCTCCATCACCAAAGCACCGGCACGATCTTCTTGTCACCGGCGCCACACCATGATCCTCCATCAACGTGTTGCCATCGGGGTTGTCGTGCTACTCATGCTATTACTATTAAAACTACATCCTAGCAAAATAGTAAACGCATCTGCAAGCACAAACGTTAGTATAAAGACAACCCTATGGCTCCTGCCGGTTGCCGTACCATCGACGTGCAAGTCGATATTTCTATTACAACATGATCATCTCATACATCCAATATATCACATCACATCGTTGGCCATATCACATCACAAGCATACCCTGCAAAAACAAGTTAGACGTCCTCTAATTTTGTTGTTGCATGTTTTACGTGGTGACCAAGGGTATCTAGTAAGATCGCATCTTATTTAAGCAAACACCACAACGGAGATATATGAGTTGCTATTTAACCTCATCCAAGGACCTCCTCGGTCAAATCCGATTCAACTAAAGTTGGAGAAACCGTCACTTGCCAGTCATCTTTGAGCAAAGCGGGTTACTTGTAACGATGAAACCAGTCTCTCGTAAGCGTACGAGTAATGTCGGTCCAAGCCGCTTCAATCCAACAATACCGCGGAATCAAGAAAAGACTAAGGAGGGCAGCAAAACGCACATCACCGCCCACAAAAACTTTTGTGTTCTACTCGAGAAGACATCTACGCATGAACCTAGCTCATGATGCCACTGTTGGGGAACGTCGCATGGGAAACAAAAATTTTCCTACGCGCACGAAGACCTATCATGGTGATGTCCATCTACGAGAGGGGATGAGTGATCTACGTACCCTCGTAGACCGTACAGCAGAAGCGTTAGAGAACGCGGTTGATGTAGTGGAACGTCCTCACGTCCCTCGATCCGCCCCGCGAACAATCCCGCGATCAGTCCCACGATCTAGTACCGAACGAACGGCACCTCCGCGTTCAGCACACGTACAGCTCGACGATGATCTCAGCCTTCTTGATCCAGCAAGAGAGACGGAGAGGTAGAAGAGTTCTCCGGCAGCGTGACGGTGCTCCGGAGGTTGGTGATGACCTTATCTCAGCAGGGCTCCGCCCGAGCTCCGCAGAAACGCGATCTAGAGGAAAAACTGTGGAGGTATGTGGTCGGGCTGCCGTGGAAAAGTCGTCTCAAATCAGCCCTAAAACCTCCGTATATATAGGTCGGAGGGAGGGGACCTTGCCTTGGGGCTCAAGGATCCCCAAGGGGGTCGGCCGAGTCCAAGGGGGAGGACTCTCCCCCCCCCCCCAAACCGAGTTGGACTAGGTTTGGTGGGAGGGAGTCCCCCTTCCTTCCCACCTCCTCCTTCTTTTTTCCTTCTCTCTTGATTTTCTTCTCCTTGGCGCATAGGGCACTTGTGGGCTGTCCCACCAGCCCACTAAGGGCTGGTGTGTCTCCCCCAAGGCCTATGGGCTTCCCCGGGGTGGGTTGCCCCCCCCCCCCCGGTGAACCCCCGGAACCCATTCGTCATTCCCGGTACATTCCCGGTAACTCCGAAAACCTTCCGGTAATCAAATGAGGTCATCCTATATATCAATTTTCGTTTCCGGACCATTCCGGAAACCCTCGTGACGTCCGTGATCTCATCCGGAACTCCGAACAACATTCGGTAACCAACCATATAACTCAAATACGCATAAAACAGCGTCGAACCTTAAGTGTGCAGACCCTGCGGGTTCGAGAACTATGTAGACATGACCCGAGAGACTCCTCGGTCAATATCCAACAGCGGGACCTGGATGCCCATATTGGATCCCACATATTCTACGAAGATCTTATCGTTTGAACCTTAGTGTCAAGGATTCATATAATCCCGTATGTCATTCCCTTTGTCCTTCGGTATGTTACTTGCCCGATATTCGATCGTCAGTATCCGCATACCTATTTCAATCTCGTTTACCGGCAAGTCTCTTTACTCGTTCCGTAATACAAGATCCCGCAACTTACACTAAGTTACATTGCTTGCAAGGCTTGTATGTGATGTTGTATTACCGAGTGGGCCCCGAGATACCTCTCCGTCACACGAAGTGACAAATCCCAGTCTTGATCCATACTAACTCAACTAACACCTTCGGAGATACCTGTAGAGCACCTTTATAGTCACCCAGTTACGTTGCGACGTTTGATACACACAAAGCATTCCTCCGGTGTCACTGAGTTATATGATCTCATGGTCATAGGAACAAATACTTGACACGCAGAAAACAGTAGCAACAAAATGACACGATCAACATGCTACGTCTATTAGTTTGGGTCTAGTCCATCACGTGATTCTCCTAATGACGTGATCCAGTTATCAAGCAACAACACCTTGTTCATAATCAGAAGACACTGACTATCATCGATCAACCGGCTAGCCAACTAGAGGCATGCTAGGGACGGTGTTTTGTATATGTATCCACACATGTAAATGAGTCTTCATTCAATACAATTATAGCATGGATAATAAACTATTATCTTGATACAGGAATTATAATAATAACTATATTTATTATTGCCTCTAGGGCATAATTCCAACAGAGCAAGGGTTAGACGCCTCTATCTGACCATAAGGAGTCGTCGTTGCCGCGCCATAACCTCGGAGTTCCCCGTTTGAGACATGGAGGCCTGCCTCCACCTCCAAGTACTTCGCTCCGCCGCGCCTTATCCGCGCGCCGCCGCCGTTCTGCATCGAGCAGACGCATCATCCCCACTCACTGTAGCTGTCGCGTTGATTTGATCCAGAAGCTGTGCTCGAGCGCCGAAACGGGGGCAGCAAGCGGGCAGAGGTACGACCGCGGAGGCGGGTGGGCTGAGATCGACAACAGTGGTGGTTGAGGTCGGCCGCGGCGACGAGTGGTGTGGCAGCGGCCTGGGCACAGGCCAAGGTGGACCAGGGTCGACGTGATGCGCTCGAGCGCCGCAACGGGGGCAGTGACTGGGGAGAGGTACGGCCGCGGAGTGGGGTGGGTTGAGATCGACAACAGTGGTGGTTGAGGTCGACCGCGGCGGCGAGTGGTGTGGCAGCGGCCTAGGCACAGGCCAAGGTGGACCAGGGTCGACGCGATGCGCTCGAGCGCCGCAACGGGGCAGTGACCGGGGAGAGGTACGACCGCAGAGGCGGGTGGGTTGAGATCGGCAGCGGTGACGGTTGAGGTCGGCCGCGGCGGCGAGTGGTGTGGCGGCGGTCTGGGCACAGGCTAGGGTGGCCCAGGATCGACGGGAGGAGACGATGCGTACGGGTATAATTTTTGCAGCGAATCGTTTTTTCCTTTTGCGTTGCAGATAAATGATGGAGCGCGGGTTGAATAACAAAAATTACAGGGGCTTTTTATAAAAATGCTGCGGTGGGTTTTCCGACGGAAGCAATAGCCGCTTTATTATTAGGTATAGATTTGGAAGAGAAAATATCGATGTTCATGGGAAAGCAACATAAGGGATGCAAGGATGATAGTATTTTCTTTGTGATGTATAGTTTTTCTTGTGCGGATAATAGTTTGTGGAGAGTGACTATTGCTCAGTCAATCCTGAAATAATTATTTCTCAATGGTATTGTTAGTCATCTGATCAAAATTATCGCATCCTTTCTATGACTTCTAGTGTTCTTTGTAATTTAACAATTGATGAAAAGATCTGAAGTATTTCCTGGAAAAGTAACATTGGACTGTTCTTAGCGGTGACTTGAAATTTTTACCCTCTCTATCCTACAATATAAAATGTTTTTGTGGTATCCTTGAAAATAAAATATGTATGTGGGAGTATTTCTTAGCCGCCTGAGACTTGAATAGTCCACGGATATCGACATTTAGCATACGGTAGCTGACAGATAAATTGTAATGTTGTGACCTTGTGGGAGAATAGACTCACTCACGTACTAAGAGTATCCACGTGCTCCATAGCACGGTCAAAGCAAGAGAAAATTATAGGAAAATTATACGTGGTGCTCTTAACCTTTGCTCCCAGCGGCAAGGATTCCGCGTGCCTCCGGCCAGTGATAGCGCCGGTCTGCCTCGTCTTCCGTGATCTTAGGGAACGATGGATCCCGTTCTTTGTCGTTAGGAGGATTTTATTTTTAAATATTTTTCTTAAGTTTTATTAGAATTTCTGTTTTGTCCAGAGAGGTGAGGTGCCAGTGGAAGTTGAAATAAAGTTCCTCACGTATCCTTTTTTCTGTCGTTGAAGGGTGTATGGAGGTTTGTCTCTAGTGAATTTCGTAGGATACGTTCGGCGTTTGTCTTCGAAGGATTCACGTGAATTTGTTCTTCATTCATCTGTATTTGTGTGTTTATATGTTGAATCTTTTCGATCTACGTTTTTATATCACAGCGATGGTTGTTGTTTTGATGTGTTAGTCCTTATGGGGTCATAGTATGCGACTTTCTGAGTGTGTACTAAAACAATGTTTGTCTGACTCCTAGGAGGGAAGGATGATGATTGCGGTGCGCCTTTAGCTTGCTCAAGTGCCTGAAATCGTCACTAGATGATTGAGGAAGAACCTGAAACTTATCTCCTATGCTGGCGGCTGGGTTTGAAGCAAGTTTCAAGACAAGATGAAGGATGCCAGCTCATTTATGAAGCGAGATCCATAAATCTTGACAATAAGAAGACATCTAATAACCTTGATAGAGTGTCATTTTAAGCCAAAATCATCATCCCTACAATTATTATGGCATGCGCCAGAACCTCCTCATTGTTAACTGGCTGTGTGCGCATGTATCGCCTGATCGTCGGGTGCCTGTCATGACAAGCTCTCCCCATCACGCGCATTACTTGAAGCGGACAACTTTCTCTTCTTCGGACGTTTCCCTAGTCAAACGGGATTCCTCAGATAGTGAAAGGATCGAATGCAGTACGAAATCGGCATTTCTTTCTTGCATTACCTTAGCTCCACACAATAAAATGTAAATATCACCTTGTGACACGACTATTGAGTCCTGAATTGTGTTCGATCTTCCACGGTCAATGAAAGAAAGGTTGGCATGCATGATTGGTACAGACCAGACGAGTCTAAAATCTATGCCACGTACAATAAACCACAAGCTAGTTGTTCCATTGAAACAAATATAGGTCCAGCAGAATCAGGCCCGGGTTGTTTTACAGTACATGAAACAAATATGGATTGTCATTCTTTATCATCTGAGGATCCAGGTCTATCCATGCATACTTTCGGTCAAAGCACGGACCCGACCAATCAAACCATAGAAAGGACAGAAAAGATATGGAAGTTATTCATCATTGGTTCCTAACAGCATCAACAACCGGACTTCTTAAACACTCCTCAAACGTTTGGGAAGATCACCCGGTCATAAAATTTGATCCACGCGGGCCTCTCAAACCGGCCTCAAACGCCCAGGCTGGCCGGCACCCCCATTTCTAACCCAAAGATGGAACGGATGTGGGGAAGCCCGAGCCCGCTCGGGCATGCTCGCCTGGCCCACACTGGACCGCATGGACCCCACATATATTCGTCCTTATCCGTTGGTCGGACCAAACCCTAGCCACTTCACTCCACTCCCCTCCACTCCCATCTGCCACCCAAGCTCATCTCCGGTGATCTCCGGCCTTCTCCGGCATGGCCTCCAGCGGATCCGTCCCCGATCAATCCGGATCCGTCGAATGGGGGAGGGGGGGTCGTCCCGTGCGGAGGGGAGGAGGCAATGCCAGTTCTCATTGCACTCCGTCGTTCGCGCGAGGACAGTGCCCGACCGACGGGACGATCTGTCCACCTCCACTCCATAGCGTCCACTGAAACGATGCTCGGTTCCTCTGGGGCGGGATCATCCATGTCCCAGTGGGCGGATCCATGTGTTGGGAAACGTTCACCCAGATCAATCTATGGAGACTAACATCTACGAGAGGGGAGAGTGCATCTACATACCCTTGTAGATCACTAAGATGAAGCGTATATAACGCGGTTGATGTAGTCGAACAACTTCGCGATCCAAATCGCAATCCATTCCACGATCCCATCATGATCCGTCCCGCGATCTCATCAAGATTCGTTCCAATCTAGTGCCGAACAGATGGCACCTCCGCGTTCAGCAGTCGTACAGCTCGATGACGATCTCCGCCTTCTTTATCCACCAAGAGTGGCGGAGAGGCCCAACCAACACGACGGCGTGATGGAGATGATGGTGGAGCAGTGATACGTCCCAAACGTATCTATAATTTCTGCTTGTTCCGTGATCTTTTGGGTGACATTGTTATATGTTTTGCTACACTTTTATATCTTTTTACACATATTTGGACTAACCTACTAACTCAGTGCACCCAGTGCCAGTTTCTGTCTGCTGATGTCTTTTTTGCACGGACTTTTATCCAAATTTCCAGAGTCCCAAAAATCCCGAGAAAAATATATAAAAATCAGCGTGACGGAAGCTTCACGAAGCACGAAGATGGGCCAGAGGGGAGCCAGGGGCTGCCCAAGCGGCCTCCCACAGGTCGCCTGGGTGGGTCCCACCTCCTCTGGTGCCCTCCTTCGACCTATATTTACCTCTCCGACGGGAAAAACCTATATCATATCTAGAATCGCGAATTTCTCCATCATTCCACCGTCGCAGCGCTTTCGAGATCGGGAGCATAAGGAGACTCTTCCCGGCACCCTGCCGGAGGGAGGATTGACCTCCGGGAGATTCTCCACCGCCATGGATGCTTCCCGGACGTGTCGTGAGTAGTCCTCCTTGGACCATGAGTCCATGACCAGTAGCTATGTGAGCTGCCCTGGTTAGTCCTCCTTGGACCATGTCTTCTCTTTAATGTTGTGCTTCCATGATTAACCCTTGTGAGCTGCCCTACATGATCAAGACATCTATGTAATTTTTCTGCTATTTCTATGCTCGGTTTGCTGGGATCCGATGGATTATGAGATTATGTTCAGATTGTGATGAGTTATATATTTGATTATCCTTTTATATTATGTTCTTTAGTGATTCATGCATGTTCTCCGTTGCCTTTTATTGCTTTGGCCGAGTAGTAGATTGTAACTCCAAGACGGAGCGTTATGCATGATTGTGGGTTCATGCCCCCTGATGTCTAGCTTGAGTGACAGAAACATTAGACTAGGGGATGTGTTGTTGCCAGCAGGGAGAAAACAACGGTGCTTGTGACCACGGTTGCAAGGATTGTTTACCTTACGCAAAGTTCGTTAATGTAGTTGTCCGTTGCTTTGAGTTTACACTTTGGGTGGGGCTCGCAACTTTATACAAGCGAGATGTTCTGGATAGATATCTCAAGGTGGATGATTAGTAAGTAGATGCTGATAAATAAATGGTCTACTTGTCTTGGCGTGTTGCCCATTACTTTTGAACCTCTAACTTTCTAGTAGCATGATTAGCATTGCGGTGCTTTTATAATTATGTCAATTGACCAGCTGTAATTTGTATACCCAAGCATAGTTGTTTATCGTCTTTTGGAAGAGAGACATCACTAGTGAACATCATGTGACTCAGGTCCATATTACCATCATTGCTTACACCTCCACCATTTACTGTTTTTATTTACTTTTCCGTTGCTATAACTATCACTATTCCCGCTTGTGTTTTGATCCTTTGCAAACTACAAGACCAGAGAGAGTGACAACCTCTCTGTACTCGTTGGGAGCAAAGTTATTTGTTGTGTGTGCAGGTCCACGTCTTCTGCTTGCGCCAGAGCTGCGGACACCTACTTGGTGATCCTCGGAGTCCTCCTGCTTCGATAAACCTTACAGTCCCGTGTAAGGGAAATCTGCTGCTGACTACATCTCCACCTTCTACTTAGGGTAACCAACGAGGGGTGAGAAGTATATCCATCAACTCGTCATCAAGCAAATTTCTGGCGCCGTTGCCGGGGACTCCAGTCTTCAAGATAGGGGAGTAGCACACTATCTTTTACCTTTGCGTATTAGTCTTGTTAGTTTGCTTTTCATGATTGGCATGACTAGTTAGGCTTAATGGAAAACAACAAAAATATGAGAGAGCTTTATAAACTTTATCTTGAACTAGGACATGAAGTGTTTGAGGAGAAAATTAAAAAACCTATGAAACTTTATTATTTTCATAACAGTTATGATGGTGGCAATCTTATTAGTATGCTTTCTTTGAATATCAATATTGATAATGACATGGAAAGCTCTAAGCTTGGGGATGACGGGTTTGATGAACATGATATTTTTAGTCCCCCAATTTTTGAGGAGAAAATTTGCTTTGATGATTACCATGATGATAATGAATGTTTTACTCTCACTATTCCTAATAAGAAAGATTTTGCTTATAAGAAGAGTAATGATACTTTTATGCTTTTGGATCATGGAAATAATGCCTTATGTGATGGTTATATTGTTGAGTTCATCCATGATGCTAATGAAACTTATAATGAGAGGGGGAGGCATGGTTCTAAATATCTAAAAAATAAGAAGTTTCCCCTCTTTATGTCGAAGGTTTTGAAGCTGCACTTGTTTTGCCTTCCTATGCTTATTGTTTTGTGCTTCAATGAATTATTCTATTGCAATATTCTTATACATAGGAAGCATGTTAGACTTAAATCTGTTTGGTATTTGCTTCTTCATGCTCTCTTTTGTTCTACAACTCTTATTCCTACGAGAGCGTCATTAAAATCTTAAGCCTATCTTTATGGCTACAAAGAAAGAGCTCTAGGGAGACAACCATTGTTACCTTTACTTTGAGTTTTTACTTTCAGTTTTAGTGGTCTTGATGCTTGTTACTACTGTAGCAACATCATTGTATCTTTATTTTCAAGCTTTGTGCCAAGTTTTAGCCTTCGATTGCAAGAAAGTTCAAAAGTTGTGACATGCTGTCCAGAAACAGATTATGTCTGCTTGACGGAAAAAATCGCCAAAAATCACCAGATCATCTTTTTGATGTGAATTGTTTTGACAGTATGCTCTATAATTTTGTCTTTATGGCGTTTGTTCTGAGTTTTTTGATTTGAGTTGCAGAAGTGTCTCGATTTTTTTTATTTATTATGGATACTAACCACTCTAATCAGATTATGATTAGTTTCGTATGAAGGGAGTTTTCAAGTATGCGATGGAAGATGATGAAAGAAGATCCAGGAGTGTCAACCGCTCAAGCTTGGGGATGCCCCCATGCATCCCCAAGAAATATTCAAGAAGACTCAAGCGCCTAAGCTTGGGGATGCCCCCATGCATCCCCAAGAAATATTCAAGAAGACTCAAGCGCCTAAGCTTGGGGATGCCCCCATGCATCCCCTTCTCCATCAACAATCATTAGTTCGTCCATCTCCATGCTATATTTTTATCACTTCATATGTTATGTGCTATTCTTGGAGCGTCCCGTTATTTACTTTTTAGTTTTTCTTGTTGTTCATAACAATTTGGAACCTAGCCTTCTTTATTTGGAAGAGAAACACGCTCCACTCCACCCTAGAACACAACATAGGTTTTCATGCTTATCTTTTCTGTGTGTTCTTTATCTTTTCATAGCTGTTGTCATGCTTAGCTCTTAGTTTTCATGCTTTATCTTTTTAAGAGCTTTTATTTAGGTTGCTTTTGGAACTCTCTTGAGTTATCATGCTTATCTTGTTTAAATAATTGGCTTGTTGCACTGAGTTGTGTGTCTTGCATGAGTAGGTAATTGAGGTTGCTATTTAAGTACAGTAGTAACTTGCAATAGTTTTGAGGTATTGGTTTGAGGAATGTTTGGACTATTGGTGCCAAGAGCTTGAGCCTATTAGTGATAGGTGTCATATTTTGGGAAACCCGTGTGTTTTTTCAAAACTAAAAATTAGTTGAGAACTCTAGCTACTAAATTGATCGTACAGGTTTAGGATTGTACACAACACCTTCATGAGATCAATGGAGACCATCTCCAGGTACTTCAAGAAAGTGTTGTATGTTGTTGGGAAGCTTAGAGGAGAGATGATCAGGTCACCAACCAGCCGGACTCCTACCAAGATTCGCACTAGCCCAAGATGGTACCCGTACTTCAAGGTGAGCACTTATACAGTATGTAGTTCATGCCTTGATATGTTGTTATTATTTCTTCTATGGACTAACAACATATTGTAATGTCATTCCAGGATTGCGTTGGAGCAATAGATGGTACTCATGTCACTGCCGAAGTGCCGAGGTCACAAGATGCAACATATAGAGGGAGGAAACACTACACAAGTCAGAATGTGCTACCTATTGTTGACTTTGATCTGAAGTTCACATACGTGTTGGCTGACTGGAAAGGTTCAACACATGATGCTAACATTCTCAGTGACAACATGAGTCGTCATGATGGCATCAACATCCCCGATGGCAAGTTCTACTTTGGAGATGCTGGTTGTGCATGTCGGTCAGGTGTTCTTCCACCTTTCAGGAAAACCAGGTACCATGTGAATGAGTTTGCTGGTAGGAACTATTCCAGGACTCCTCGGGAACTGTTCAACCTCACACACTCCAGCCTTAGAGTGACTGTTGAGAGGGCCTTTGGAGCTCTGAAGAACAGGTTTAAGATCCAGGATCAGAAGCCATTTCACCCTTATCCTACCCAGGTGAAGCTTGTTCTTGAATGTTTCATCATTCACAACTTGATCATGCAATGGAGAGTTGATGAATTTGTGTCGTAGGAGGAAGATGTGACTCCTCATGAGGTGATCAGCTCCGGCCATGGTGTGGAGGCGTTCGACAATGAAGCGTGGAAGAACAAAAGGTTGTAGTGATCTCATGCAATATGGGATAATAGAGGTCAGACAAAGATCTGAAGCAGCAGAACACGAGGAGGAAGAAGAAAGAGGCAGCAACAAAAGCAAGGGAGAGGAAGCACCTTAGTTAACATCATTAAACTATCCTTATTCAGCCATGTTGACTCTTAATAACTTGTACTGCCATTTGCTAGTAGCTAGGATAAACTTCCATTTGTTTTCTAGCTAAGACAAAACAATGTTCAGTGTGTGTGGTAAGATCATCATTTGTGAGAAGTGATTATTATATCTTTAGTCGTTTGCAACCGAGCAACGTGTTGTTTATTTAACAATAGCGACGCAGACAACCAAACAACATGTTCATCACTAATTGATTCTCTCATGCAAAAAGCCTAATGTGGAGGCAACCAAACTACACGTAGATGTTGATTTTTAGCCTCTATTTGCCCAACCAGACCCGACTGGAACAGGGATGTAAAATGTCCTCAAACAGAAATGGGAACCAAACACACCCTAAATGTTTGGGTGCTAAAAGCGTGATACTTCCCTGAAGCGCTGTTTATATCCGCAGAGTTATGAAGCCTTCCCTCGCAGGTGTGGAGAAGTATTTGTGATGTTTATATTCGCAGAGTTATGAAGCGAGACATTCTTCGGCAGCGTTTAGTCCGGCGTATTGGTGACGGAGCCTTGACCCGAGTCATGCTTGACTATTGGATCCCACGTGATTGCATGCTAACTAAGGTGTGCATGCAATTGCATAATCCCCCGGAACTTCTCTCAGAACTGATTCTAACAGCGCCAAGAAGCTAGGATCTTGTGAAGTTACGTGCCAATTAACTTTCTCCCAATGGACGTCGAAGCGATACAGAGTCTATACCGATCAGCCCAGGGCCGGGCCAGCAAAATTGGAGGCCGTGTGCCAAATATTGAAATGTGGACTATTTTAAAAAGAAAGTACTTTCTTCGTCACGGTTTAGAAGGCGTGCATGTAAATTCTCTGAAACCTAGGTGGTTATTGGTTGGCTGTGAGATAAGTTGAAAAAGAGCATTCACACTACGCATGCATATAGAAGTAGTACAACGGAGTATTAATTAGCTGCTAGGAGTAAATGCAATGCGTCTTAAACCATGTCTATTATAAAAATGCATGTAAATTTAACGATGCATTCTAAACCGTGACGAAAAGAGTATTTGTTATTGCTTCACAATATAATCTATAAATAAGACATCGCTTAATAAATACAATGTCTTCTATGACAGAACTAATTGAACTCAGTTGAATTATACTCGCTCTGTGTCTAAATATAGGTTTTTTTATAGAAATTTCAATACAAACTGCATATGGATTACATAAGGATGTATATAGACAATTTTTAAAGTATATATTCACTCATTTTGATTTATATGTAGTTTATATTAAAATCTCTAAAAGACATACTTTTAGTAACCGAGGGAGTATAAAAATAGACACCTACAACAAGTTAATTTCTGGGCAAGGCACTCTGAGAAGCATGGTGTTTTTTCGGTTCGATCGGCATACATAATGATCATAGAAAAAGAAGAGAAGCGGAGAGGCCTGAATTGATAAGACGCTGCAGACGCCAATCAAGAGTGACGCGTATGTCGGCCGGAAGATATTCTGACATACACACATCCCTATAAATATACACACATGTACACCCTACCCATATAATATTATGAGTAATACAAGATGTAGCATTCTTTATTTATTTCACCTTTTATAAAGGAAACGTCTAAAACAAACCTTGAAATTGTAGACGAAAGCTAAATCATACCTTGAACTTTGAATCCCTGAAATTGACACTCCGAATTTGTAATGCCGGTCTATTTAAACCGTAGACCTGTTTGTCACACCGGGATTCTGGCAATACCACAATCCCGACCGGATAACCTGCTACTCTCATAGACAGAAATTGGGCCGGCCCACTAACAAAAAGAATTCATTAAGTTTAAAAAAAGTTCGCGCATTTTTAAAATTATTCAGAAGTTAAAAATATTTTTGTTTTCTCTTTTTGTCACAACTCTATGTCTTTTTTGTTTCAAAAAAATGTTTGGGATTTTTAATTCTATTCGTATACACAATTTCAGAAAAATCACGTTTGGCAAAAAACATTTAGAACTCCAACAGTTTTTCACATGCTATGAAAAATATTCAGATTTTCGAAATCGGTCCATGTTTTTTAAATAATGTTTCCGGATTGTTTGTTGCAGACTCAATTGGGCCAGCCCACCAGACATATAGCTAGTTTTTTTCTTAACACACGACGTAAAATCTTCCTTTCTTTTTATTAACGCGCTACACGATGATTCCAAAACAAAAATAACAACGATGGAGTCGAACTTGGGACCTGGCAGGGTTGATCTCATGTTGCTAGGCATTACACCAGAGGATTATGAGTAACATAATTAACGGTGCCGAAATAATTAAGTCGCGCATACGATTAATAAAGACTGGAATGTATAAAGTATGTATAAAGAAGTGTATACACTGTAAAAAAAGGTTGCATCTTTTTTTTAAAAGTGTGCCATACCTTGAAAAGAATGTTCATAAATATTATAAAATGTTTATTGTTATTTATAAAATATAAAATATATATTTGGATAAATATTACCATGTATTTTTTTTGGATAAGATGTACTTTTAAAATGTACATAATGTGTTGGATAATATTGGAAGTTTATCCAAAAATATAAATATGTACGTTAAAAATTATATTGGATACTAATAAAAAGTAGAGATGTGTGGAAAAGAAAAGAGAAAATAAAAAACAAAGAAAACCAGAGCAGAGGGTAGGCGCGTGCGCAACTGCGCTAATGGGCCCAGCCCAATTCAGTAAATACCGGCTAAGTTCTCTCAAGCTTTAAAATAGACCAGGATCAGTGAGTTCAGTGTGATAATTTCAGGGATTCGAAGTTCAGGGTATGGTTTAGGTTTTGTCTACAAGTTCAAGATTTATTTTGGATTTTTTCCTTTTATAAAGTTAGGTTAATTATGATGCGATACATCGCAATTTTTTCTCGAGGACAACATAGAATACGCAAATCAAAGAGAGTCTATTTAGAATCTTAGAATTATGCTTGATTTTGATTGATAATGCACCTCTAATTTTGTTACTTATGCACGGAATTTATCACGGCAAAGGGTTATGCGATGCAACAAATCTTACTCAAAATGCAGTCTATTAAAATATCGTCAATGCACTGTGATACCAAAGGTTTCATTCATCTTTTACTGTCTTGTGAACTAAAATTTGTATGCATTACAAGAAAGAATGGCATTTTTGTTAATTCACTTTTCTTGTGTTTTTTCCTTTCTCTGTATCTTGCTTCGATCACTAATACAAATTTTCATCTGTTGAAGGTTGGGGTATTATCTTTAAAATGTATACTAGAACAATTTTCCTCCGGTTTGAAGGAAACTTCATCTCGTACAACTTTTGGTTGAACAACCCTTGGCTATATATCATAGGAAAAAGCTTATTTTAAACCCTGAATTCATAGAAGTTTGGCGAATCAAACCATCAAGTCTAAATCTTTGTCGTTTGCTCCCTAAACTACATGATTCCGGTCTAAATCGGACCCTGAGACACAAAAATAAAATGTCAACCGGGATTCGGCTGGCTAATGGGCCAAGTAGTGCGTTGGGTCGGCCCATTTTATTTTTTTAGTTAGACTGCCAAAAAAGTCTGTCGTGTGGTCTAAAAAACTTAAAAACAAAAAAATGAATACAAAACGTTCATAAAGGCGAAATAAGTTAATAAAAAAGGCTGCCCTTTAAAAAAATGAAAATATATATATAAAATAAAATGAATTTTTTTTATAAAAAAAAGAGTAAAAGAAAAAGAAAAAGAAAAACATACGCTGGGCAGCTGCAACAGCTGGAGCTAAAGTCAGCAGCTCTATATTGACCAGCAAATGTGATTTTTCAGGTTAGCACGTACAATATTTTCACTAGCTATGGAATATTCAGACAAGTAGTAGTGCTGCAGCAAAAACATTTCTCTTAAGAAAAATAGAGCGTGTGTAATTTTCCGTGCGGCATTTCAAAATCTATTTAAGTATTATTAAAATAGTACATGCCATCTTAAAATTTATTTAAATATAATAAAAATATTATGTTGCATTTCAGAATAAATTGAAATATTATAAAGATAGTACGTGGCATTTTAAAATATAGTTAGATATTATAAAAATAGTACGTGGCATTTCAAAATATATTTAAATATTAAAAAAACAGTACGTGGCATTTCAAAACATATTTAAATATTATAAAACTAGTACATGGCATTTCAAAATTTATTTAAATACTATTAAAATAGTACGTGACATTTCGAAATATATTTAAATATTATAAAAATAGTACGTGGCATTTCAAAATAGTACTTGTCATTTCTAAATCCATGATTATTTCTTCAAAATTGGTGAATTTGTTTTCTCATTTTTTTATTTCCGTAAATATTGTGAAGTCCGAGAGCGAGATAGGCTTGATTGGGCTGGCTCAGTCATTTTCGCGCGTGCCCGCGCAGCGCAGCCCAATCCCGACGAACCCAGGGTTCTTTTTAAACCGGGATTGCATAGTTTAAGGTGTAATCGATAGGGATTTTGAATTAAAGGTTCATTTCGCCAATCTCTATAAATTTAGAGTTCAAAATGGACATTTTTCTATATCATAGTAGGAACAACTTTGGTTGAAACATTTAAGATATATAGGTAAGTGACTATACCCATGAGTGAACTGTTTTTTGATACCTTTATATACTTATCTTAGTTAAATTGACTTTCACACTGTAAACTGTCAGCTCACTTATTCATATCTTTTTTTTTACTTTATAAGGAAAACAACACAATCACACACGCGCTTCATGACTCCGCCTGCTAGTAAAATACTCCCTCCGTTTAAAAAAAATTGTCTTAGATTTGTTTGAATATAAATGTATTTAATCACGTTTTAGTATTTTGATACATTCATTTCTAGACAAACCTAAAATAACAATTTTGGGATGGAGGGAGTAAATATCACCTTGTGACTGACACGACTATTGAGATCTGAATTGTGTTGGATCTTCCACGGTGAAAGAAAGGTTGGTATGCATGATTGGTACAGATCCAACGAGTCTAAAATCGAGCCCTAGTTAATTCGCAGTAGCCTTGGCAGCGTTCTTGGTGTGTATGAACCTGACGTACTCGACGACCCGGTCGACGTCCTGGAGCAGCTCCACGGCGGCGTCGAGCTCGCCGAAGCGCCGCAGCCACGCCGCCAGCAGCGGCGTCCTGCCTTCATCCTGGAATAGCCTCTCGCCGGAGACCCTGGCTACGGCGTGCACGTACGAGACCGCGCCGCCCACCACGACGTCGACGTACCCGACGCTTTCACCGCCGAAGAAGCATCCTTTCCTGCCCCCGTCGGTGCACTCCCCCAGCCCACGCTCCAGCCCGTCCGCCGCGTCGACCACCTTCTTCATCCACGCCGCCCGCTCCTCCTCCGTCCCTGCCCGGAGCGCCCTGTCCCACGGCGCGCCCAGCTCGTCGTCGAAGTATGCCGCCCAGAACCTCGCCACGGCGCGCTCGTGCGGGTCGGCGGGGAGGAGGGTGGGAGGTCCGAAGGCCTCGTCGACGTACTGGAGGATGGCCTGGGACTCGCAGACGGGGCGGCCGCGGTGGATGAGGACGGGCACGGCGCGGTGGACGGGGTTGCAGCGGAGGAGCAGGTCGCTCTTGCTGCGCAGGTCCTCCTCCACGTACTCGTACCGCACGCCCTTGAGCCGCAGCGCCAGCCGCACCCGCGTCACGAACGGGCTCCCCCAGTGGCCCAGCACCGTCACCTCGCCCTCGTCTCCGGCCATCGATCGAGCCCAGGCTTGGACTAAAATCCGGCGCGGTGCTCGTCGTGTACGGCGCGGTGGTTCAGTTGGGTGGGTATATATAAAATCCTTAATGCTTGTAGTTGGCATTCGCTTGCTTCAGCATGAATCTTCTTCCCGGCTTTATCTTGGGAAGAAGATCAATCAAGAAAGATTAAACAATGTTATCTTCCACGCTAAATAACGGATGCATCGAGCCAGCTGCCTAGACTCTAGAGAGCATCACATCACATTGCACGTTCAACGTTTGACCAAACAATTTGATTTTAGAAAAACTGTCATTACACAATTATTTTTTCAGGTTATCTACAGAACCACGATTTAAATTCGTACGTGGTCGTTATTTAATCATGCGGACTCCAGAGAGTATATGGCTATTGGGTGCAACCGATGAAAGATGACCGGACAGGCTATCTTCAGTCGATTAGATGATAAATTAATAATATGCTAAGTGTATAGACATTGTAGCTTACTTTTGATTTCACCAGATGTGTGAGTTTTCAACTGTTCCCAGCACTTGTTTTTACACTCAGTTTGTGAGCTCTTTGCGGATCTAAGACTTTATGCTTAAATTAATAAATATAGTTGCATGCATCGATTGATACAAAGGTTGAGGGCTTGGTTCTTTTTTTTTTTTTTTTGAAAGCAACAGCATCTCTAACATCAAACACTTCAAACACATACGAACTGTCATCTCTAAATTCATCTTTTGCTTTCGAGCATTTCTCCCAAACTCTAGCGAACCACAAAAGACCAAACCTGAACATGTCGAACAAACCTCAAAGATTTTGAATAGTATCTTGACTGTCATCTCTAACCTGAAACACTTCAAACACATATGAATTGTCATCTCTAACTTCATCTTGTGCTTTCAAGCATTTCTCTCAAACTCTGGTGAACCGCAAAAGACCAAACCTGAACATGTCGAACAAACCTCAAAGATTATAAATAGTATCTTGAGTCCCACCCCAAATAGGTGGGAATCTGAGATCAACGACCCTACTCCTGGGACATACTCCTTTGCAAGGCAGACTGTTGAACCGCTGGTTTATCGGCATACACTTGTACATTTTTATACACATTTAATGTTTCTGAACTACAGGATTAACATTTATCAAAGTAATTGTTTATGAATACGTGCCAAACATCCTTCAAATTTTTGAATTATACAAACATATTTAGAACTATGCGAACATGTTTTAAAACCAATTCACGAACATATTTTTTTAACTTGTAAGCATTTTTTAAAAGAAATGTACATTTTTTTGATCGTATGAAACCTTTTCTAACAGCAGTTTTTTTTCTTACATTGTATATATATTTTTAATTGACATGTGCATTCTTTGGAAACATGTGATTTTATAAATGTTGTAATGTTTGTAATGCAATATTTTAAAAAACTAAGCTACTCCATCTGTCTCTTAATTGACGATCAAATGAATGTATCTAGACATATTACAATGCTAGATACATTTGTTTGAGCGTCAATTAATATGAAACGGAGGAAGTAACAACATTTTACGCCGTGTTGGCATTTCAAAGTACAATAACTAAATTACTTTCCGAAGTATATGTATTTAGAATGTCTCAGAATATAAACAAAATTTTAAAAAAAACTATATGGCGAACTAATGCACATTGGTCGGCTGAACTTAGCGCGTTCCCTAAGGCGAGGCGTTCCTCTATCGTCTCTCTATAAGCCCGGCAAATGTTAAATGCAGCAGATCCTATAAGAGAGAGAGATGTGTGGCTCTATACGTGCGGTGGGTGGTTCATTTTCTTTTTCTTTTTCCCTTCCCCTTTTCTTTAGATAGTTGGATGGACGTGACCAATGACATTAATCCATGGCAAAATTTGTAGGGGAGCTCCTACATGCCGCTCAATGCGGCACGCAGCCCTGCACCGCACAGAGGGCCCGGACTGGGCCGGCCCAGTTTTACTTTTTTTCTGTTACTTTTTTCTTCTCTACTTATTTTCTTTTTTTTCGTTCGTTTTTTCTTTTTTTATTTGAAGAAACTATATTTTTCGAATTTGCATGACAATTTTGAAAAATCATGAAGAAATTTGAAAGTGTGATCAATTTTTTAGAGCCCAAATATTTTTTAAATCTTGAGAACAAAATTTTCAAAACGAGAACCATTTTGAAGCACCCTGAACAAATTTGAACGCGCAAAAAAAATTGTTAAGCACGAACATTTTTTAAATTTTGAGAATAAATTTTGAAACTGCAAACAATTTTAGGAAACGTGAACAAATTTGGAAGCGTGAACAATTTTTCAAAGCAGGAACATTCTTTGAATCTTGAGAACAAAATTTGGGAAAAGGTGAACAATTTTGAAAAATCCTGAACAAATTTGAAAGCGAGGACATATTTTTAAACCACGAACATTCTTGGAATTTTGAGAACAAACTTTGAAACTGAGTACAATTTTTTTTTAAATGAACAAATTTGGACGCTTGAACAATTTTTTAAAGCACGAATTGTTTTTAAATCTAAGGAACAAAATTTTGAAAAGGAGAAAATGTTTGAAAAACAACAACCAAATTTGAAAGTGCGGACAAATTTTTAAAGCACGAGCATATTTTGCATTTTGAGAAGGAATTTTGTAACTGAGAACAATTGAAAAAACGTGAACTAATTTTGAAGAGCGAACTATTTTTTAAATACACGACCATTTCTTGAATCTTGAGAACAAAATTTTAAAAAGGAGAACAATTTTGTAAAACCCCAAACAAATTTGAAAGAGCGAACATTTTTTTTAAAACAAACACTTTTTTGAATTTTTTGGACAAATATGAAATCTATAACAATTTTAAAAAATAAACAAATTCGGAAGCGCGAACAAATTTTTAAATACACAGAATTTTTGAAAACATAAACAATTTCTTAGTCTATAAACAAATTTCAAAACAGGAGCATTTTACAAACAAAGATCATTTTCTTTCTAAGAACGAATATTATTTTTGTAAGAAAGAACAATTTCTGAAATTGGTGAACAATTTTTGAACTTATGTACACTTTTCAAAAGAGGAACGTTTTTTGAACTTACGTACATTTTTTGATAGGACAAATAGTTTTTAGAAAATGAAGAATATTTTCTAAACTTCAAGAACATTTTAAAATCATGAATAATTTTAGAATTGGCGAACAAAATTTGAACAATTTTCAATTTGTGAACAAAGTTTGGAAAAGAAGACACATTTTTCGTAACACGGGAACATTTTTCATAAAAATGTGAAAAGCAAGCACATATTTTAAAAAATTGTGAACAATTTATGAAAATAGGAACATTTTTTTGAATACGAGAACAATTTTTGAAACTCGAGATTTTTCAAAAGATGAACCCATTTTGGAAGCAGGAACATTTTTTGAAGCACAGACATTTAAATATAAAGTGTGAATACGAGAAGATTTTTTGGAATTCAAAACAAAAATTATCAAATGTCAAACAGAAAAATAGGAAAAGGGAAATGGAACAAAAGTGAAGGAAAAAATTAAAAAGGAAACAATAACATTTTTCGAAAGAAAAAAACTTTTTTTTAAAATGGCGAACATTTTTTGAAAATGTCGGACATTTTTCTAAAATCCTGAACATTTTGAAGCTAGGAGTGTTTTTTGGAAAACAGCAAATATTTGAAATTTAGAACATCTTTATAAAATCAAGAACATTTTCTGAATTTCAAGAAACAATATAGAACATAAACTTACATTAAAAAATAACCATAGAAAAAAAGGAAATAAAAGAAACTGAAGCAGAAAACCGAAAAATGAAAAAAAAAGGAAAAAAACGAAACATAAAAAGGGACGAAAAAACTGAAGCAGAAAACAGAACTGCCTGCAAAAGGAGATAGGCCGGCCCAGTTTGTCGCATCCCTGTGCGTTTGCCCGACTATTTGCTGCCAAGAGGGTTAAATAGGATTTTACTATTTTATGTGTGGCGGGTGATGTCTGAGGCCCGCCATAGGTGGTTGAGTTACCAGTGGCACACATGTACTGCGGCCCGTCATTGATATTTTTAGACAAATTTGCTCCAAGATCAAAAAATACCAATGGCGGGTACGTGTTGCTGCCCGCCGGAGGTAACTCAAGTACTAGTGGTGGGCGTAGTTTTGTGCCCGTCATTGGCAACATTTCCTCCATGACAATTTGGACCGGTATTATCAGTGGCAGACGCAAACTCGCGCTCGCCACTACTAACCTAATAGCAATGACGGTCCGGATTTTTCATCCGGCACTAATAAATTTTAAAATTACCAATGTTGGGTTTTGTATTACTCTACGCCAGTTAAATGGGGTTCATATATATGTCCTTTTTCAGCAGTGCGATGGTGGTTTCATGCATAGACCTACTGAATATGAATGTTAAGATTACTCCCTTCGATCTTTAGTTCAAAACTACTACACTTATTATGGATCGAAGGGAGTACAATATCAGTATTTTTTTAATCCACCCTACTATGTTGTAAGCATGCAAATTTTACTTTTTTCGTTGCAATGCACGTGCACTAAACTCTAAAAGACCAAATGCTTAGTACCTCAAATTTAACCAGCAGGCTAACTATTTTGGGCTACTTGTTATTTTATTCGTCCGGTTTCCTAAAGCAGGATGTTGGATACGCTGGTTGACTGGTTTTTCCAGTTATTTTTTTCTTCAAAACCAGGCTACCATGAAATTTTTAAAACATGTTCAAGAAATTTGAAAAGTAATTTTTATTTTGAAAAACCTAAGAAATCAAGAATTTTAAAATATTTAATGATTTTTGTAAAAAATATTCTCTGATTTAGAAATGTCCCCAAATAAAAAGGAGAAAGTGAAAGTTAAAAATACAAGGAAAAGGAAAATAAAGATGGAAAACCAATAAAACCTCAGAGAAATCGGAGAAAAAACGAATGAAAGAAGGTTTCAGAACATTTTCAACAACGATGATAAGAGAAAGAAAGAAGCCCCAGCCAATAATTTTTAGAGCTCCTGATCGACGCACTAAACACCGCATCGGAAACTGATGCGTCATCTCCCGTCGGCAGGCCCAGCAAGGATAGATCCATGCTCTCATGCGCGACTGCTCGCTCGCCAGATTTTATAGTTGACTTTTGCAGAAAGTTCATGAATTCAACAAAAATCGCAAAAACTAAAAAGATGCAATTCAAAAAAAAATGTGGGCTCACAAAATTTCATGAATTTGGAAAAAGATTACAAATTTTGAAAAAAAATATAAATTAGAAAATCACATGTTTTCAAAGCTTGAAAGAAAAAGGATTGTGAATTTTAGAAAAGTTCAAAATTTTTGAATAAGTTAAATCTCTGAGATTTCATTTGTTTAAAAAAAATCTGTAAATTGGTTATTTCACAAATTTAAATAAGAAAAAATTGTAACTTTAAGAAAAATTCTCAATCATTCATGTTTTTTTCCACCGGTTTTAAGAATGGTCTTTCGTCATTTTTAACATGGTCGTTTTTCCTTGGTGTTTTTCAGGAAAGTTCTTGCTTATTTTTTTTTCGTTTTGTAAACATTTCGCAGATTCATGATTTTTTCCAATGTTCGGGAAGAAATTTCAAATTCATGTTTTTCTGAATTCGTGAACATTTTGAAATTCACGGTCTTTTGAAAATTCGTGAACTTTTTCCATGTGAATTTTTCTTCTTTAATGTCGATCAAATCCCTTAGAGCAACTTCAATGGGGCGACCCATTTCGTTCGCCGCCGTCCGTTTAGGTCGGCGCAGACACAAAAGTCGACCCAACCCGCCGACCCAAACAGAGGCGCGTCCAGTTTTCGTCCGCGGGCGAAACATTTTTGAGCCGGATTTGTACCGACGCGGAAACGCGACGGACGCGCGCACGCTCGCCTTCTCCTCCCCCGAGCCCGCTGGTCGGTGGCACATTGGCCTCCCCCCATCCAACCCTCACCCGCCTCCTTCCTCACCGACGCCGCCGCCTATTTTTGCCAGCGACTCTACCAGCTGTCGGCGCCTCCTCATTCGCCCAGCAACGGCGCCCACTTCCATGTCGCCCGCAACCGCCGTCTTGCCGCTGGGGAGCCGACTGCTTCCCACTCCCGCGCCCCCACCACACAGCCCGCCCCGACCAAGAAGTCGCCTCGCCGCCCGGCCATATCCTCACCAGCACGCTCTTCGGACATCAGCCCACTCGTCGGACGCCAAAGGGCAGCTAGCTGGTCCGTGCGCAAGCAAGCTGTTCGGCAGTTTGCCAAGGTACAAAATGGACTCGTCGACGAGTTATTTTTTTACAATTTCCTTTGCGACTCCGACGATTCGTCGTCCGATCACGAGGAGGAGATATTGGCTGTCATGTTGGTCCATCACCACCTCAACATCCACCGATCGTTGTTCCGTGGCTCCATTCCGGGCCACCTTCCAGCGTTGGATCACAACCAAGAGAGCGGACATTTCCTTCTTTGTAAGGACTACTTTGAAACAACAACCCTGTTGTTCAAATAACAAAAATTCCGTCGCCGTTTTCCGTATGAGTAGGCATCTTTTCAATCGTATTAGAGAGGGGGTGGTCGGCTATGATGACTATTTCGAGTGCAAAGAGGATGCCGTTGGCAAGATAGGGTTTTCCTCTAATCAGAAATGAACTGCCGCCATCCGAATGCTTGCATACGGAGTGCCCGGTGATCTCGTTGACGAGTACGTCCATATGAGCGAGTCTACTTGCCTAGAGTCTATGTATAAGTTTTGCAAGGCTGTTATTGCTGTGTTTGGCCCTGAGTACTTGAGAGAGCTGACTGCTGAAGATACAACCCGTTTGTTGGCGATGAATGCCAGCAGGGGCTTTCCAGGGATGCTTGGTAGCATAGACTGCATGCACTAGGAGTGGAAGAAGTGCCCTTCTGCTTGGCAAGGACAGTATAAGGGCCATGTCAAGGCTTGCACTGTCATACTAGAGGCCGTGGCGTGTGAAGATCTCCGGATCTGACACTTTTTCTTTGGCATGGCCGGATCACACAATGATATCAACGTGCTTCAGCACTCGCCGGTGTTTGCTAGGCTTGCCGAAGGCAACAACCCACCGGTGAACTTTACTGTCAACAACCATAACTACGACAAAGGATACTACCTGGATGACGGCATCTATCCTCAGTGGACCACTATTGTCAAGACAATGCCCAACCATGTCGGAGAGAAGAGGAAAAGATTTGCCCAAGAGCAAGAGAGTGCTAGGAAGGATGTCGAGCGTGCCTTTGGTTTTTTGCAATCTCGATGGGGCATCGTTCGGTATATTGCTAATACCTGGAGCACGCAGAAACCGTGGGAGATGATGACTTCTTGTGTGATCATGCATAATATGATCGTAGAAGACGAGCGCCCAAAACATCTGTACGATCAAGGGTTTCAGTTTCAGGGTGAGAATGTTGTGCCTGAACATGGAGGAGCGGCAATGTTTGAACAGTTCATCCAATTTCATCAAAACATGCGTGATTGGGAAACTCACGTGCAAGTACAAAATGATTTGGTTGAGCATACGTGGGCTCACGTTGGCAACCAATATATTTATCTTCTTTTATTCGTTTGCAAAACTATGTGAGAGTTATGCTATTTCTATTCGGCTTGTAATAAATATGCTATTTTATTCGGTCCAAATTTTGTTATTTGATTCAAACTATGCAAACTCATGCAAAATAGGCCGGTTGGCCGGCCACGCCGACACATATGGGTCGACGTGATGGGCGCGCTGTCGACCCATATCTAAAACAGGACGGACGCCGGGCGGGCGGCCAATCCAAATGGATAAAAAACGGACGAAATCGCCGTCCGCTTGGGTCGTCCCATTAAAGTTGCTCTTACACCCAGCATGAATATTTTACTCATATTATTCATTAGCTTGCTATTTTAGTGTATTATTATTATTCAGTAGCTAGCTGAGATCGTGGCTCGGCTAGCCTTTTTTCTTTTTGGTAACTGGGCGCGGCTAGCCTTTTTTTCCTTGAGTAACTGAGCGCGGCTTTGTTTTGTGCTCCAACAAACAAGGGCAGCGAGTAGTGGGCCGGCCCACAATATTTATATTCACCGCCTATTATAAAAGTATTTGGGGAATGTAACTTCTATTGTTCTCGTGGCTTTAAAAAATGTTCGTACATTTAGAAAAAATATGCCATTGAAAGAATGGTCATGCTTTATTTTATTTTCATGCAGTGTTAAAAATCTGTTTGCACAGGTTTAAACGAATTTTTGCACCATTCAAAAAATGTTCATGACATTTAAAAATGTTCACGCGTTTAAAAGTTTATGTTCGTGATATTTTGAAAAACAATTGTGTATCAAAAATATGTATAGCGTGTATTCGGAAAAAAAATCTTCAACAAGTACTTGAAAAGAAAGGTTCATCATGTATTTTAAAAGATCATCCTAAGTTCCAAAAGAGGGTGATATTCAACGTCACTTGTTACTAAAAATTATAATGATATTACAATTTCCAAATATCAAATATCAACATAATGATTACCCGCAAAATTGAAGAAGACACCGTAAATTGTAATGCCATGTCCTTGTGGCGGGAGACTGGGAGTACTAGACTCACCCGCAAAAAGTAAAAGAAAAAAGACCGGGACTGGGATTAGAGTCGCCTATGTCTATGTAGAATGGTATATCAACTAGTGTCACGGTTGCTTTCACCTGTACCGTGAGCTGCCTTGAGCGCGTATCCCGGTCTTGTCCATCTCAACTGGCTTTCCCCCCAGATTGTACGCTAGCTACTTGGCACCATCACACATCTTCTCTTCTTTCTGGAACGAATATTTTTTTTTCATTGGTTTTGTTAGTCACTTGCTAGGTTATATTAGTCGGAATATAGCGAATGAAGTTGATCTAGTTTTGGACGCCCTGTCGAGAAGAAAACCGGATAGTGCAAAATCAGATTAACAAACTGAAAAAATAATAATTTAGTCATTTATTTCGGGTGACAGCAGCATTGATCTTGTCCCTTCACTGTGAGAAAATGATATATGCACGCATAGATCGACGACTAGTACTGTATGGTGATTCAAGGGGACATTGCAAATTGAAGACTAGCTAGGGAGTAGACTTTTTTTTTTTTGCGTGTAAGCTAGGGAATAGACTCGCCTACGTATGTAGAATGTAGTAGAATGGTACACCAACTTTTCTCACGACAGTTGCTTTCACCTGTCTCATGACCTGCTTTTTAGTCTCACATTTGTATTGCGCGCTGTGCTCCACATGGGGGATGATGCCATTGGGACACTGGGTCTCTCTCAACTCAACGTCGTGATAAATTCTTCCCTTCACAGGGGGGCATCGAGAAGGCTACTGATTGTCTATTCAGGCGTCATGTTATTATCAACTCAACGTCCGGGTGGCTGTCGTCTCTGTCCAAAGAATCGTCGCAAGGTTTATTCACAGCGACACCTGCTCCCCTTTATCTCAATGGCGATGCTGGCCACAGGTTTCTACGTAATAGAATTGTTTGTAATCATCATCAGCCAGCCAGTGGATGGATGGAGGGGAGAGGAGGAGAGCATGCCTCCAACGACTAAGAAATCAACGGTAAGCGCTAGTGGACACCCGTCTATTTGTCATAACCGGGCTTGATTTGTGACAATAACATAGCGCGTAGGAGGCACAATTGCTACAGGTGGACCAGGCCGACGAATGGGAGTCTTCGGAGCAACTAATCAAAGAGCGCTAATTCAGGAGCCGTCCCAAGTGTCATTTAGAGTGGGCTGGAAATGCGTCACAACTGCCATTACATGTCGCGTTTTAGTCGCTTCCTTCTTTTTTTAATTTTCTTCATTCATATTAAGCTTTTAGATTATTATTTTTTGAATTTTTTCGGCTTGTTTTGGACTAATTTTTTCTTTGATTTTTTGATGCGGAAAAACGTGTTTTCTTTTCTTTCTCTAAGAAGCCCGAATTTACTTCTTGTGAAAGCACGAATTTACTTTTGTGCCTCTAACAAAAAGACAAAACATATTTTCTTTTCCTACTACGAGAGACACGGATTTACTTTGGTAGATGCATGGACTAGTTTCGTGAAAGGTTAGGCCGTGCCTCTTGAAAAAAGAGAAAAGATCTTTTTTCTTTCGTGCGAAGCACGGTTCTCATGGAGGTACGGCCGTGCCTCTCGTAAAAATAAAAAAACACATTCTTTTATCTACCATGAACGGTATGATCGTGCCTAAAGAAAAGACATTTTTTTCTTTCATGGAAGGCACGGATTTATTTCTCGTGAAGACACGAATTTGCTTACGCGAAAGGCATTGTCGTGTCTCTCGCGAAAAGGAAAAAACAATAAGTTTTCTTTTTTCCTATCATGAGATGCACAAATTGACTTCTCATGGAGGCACGGATTTTCTTCCTCGGGAATGTGATACCGGTTTGGTTTATTTTGTTCGATTTTTTTAAAACTTTTTTTTGTCAAAACTTATCAACATAAGATCTAGTTTTAAAGATCTCGTCACGAGGAATCCAACGGTAAAAACGGTTCGAGATTGGATTCCTCTCATGACTAGATATCAATGATAAGTGCTAGCGAACACCCATCTATTTGTCATAGCGAGGGCCGTTGAAGGGCCTGTGCGAGCTGTGCGCTCGCACATGGCCCCAAAAATCATGGGGGCCCCAACTAGGTCCATAATAGTTTGTACTATGTTCGTTGCTAGGCCTTCTTGGGCCTGGAACGCTCGAGGCCTAAGTGGCTGAGGTGAATCGATGATAGATCCATTGTATCCTAGACGAAATGACAGCCCCTTAACTTCCGCAGTTCTGCTTCTATTCCTTGCATCTCGCCTTCCCGCACCTCGGACTGGATCGGCTCGATGCCGATGGCGACCGTGTTGCGGAACTGGAGAACTCATGGCCTAGGCGAACTGCATTTGACTTTCGAGCGCCAGCCGCTGCCGCCGCAACTGCCACGGTGCCGCCCACAGGAACGGAAGACCAATGGTGTGGTGCCCTCCCTATCCCTCGTCCCCACGCTCATCCAGTTTCTCTAATTTTGGTACAAATTACAATTTACAAAGTCGAGTTGATATTTAACTAATATGTTTTGAAACGATTTTTGTCTAGTTGTTCAAGTTTAGAAGTAGTCAGGGATTCAAGAATTTTAGTAGTTGCTCGTCCTATCGTCCAAGTCCAAAATCAAGGTTATATCTGATTCTATGTTTTTTGAACTATCTATACAAGTCAGAAGTCTATATTTCATGTGAACTCATCAATTCAAATAAATTGAAAGAGTATGTATTTCATTGAAACAGAAACAATCTTGCATTCTAATTCTAGAAGAAAGTATGATTCTGGTGCCTTCAAGCGTGAGGAGAAACATAAATTAGACGAAGATGCTCAATCTCAACGGGATGTTCTTGATAAATATGTTGTGAAAGGACCCCAAACTAATTCTTAATATCAAACTCCAGATACTAATATTAATGATGGTCACGATGTTGAAATCCTACTTGCGTTCTACTTTGACACAAGAAAGACTGAATGGTTTGGCGACAACATCACTAAAATGATATCTTGTAGAAGGTTAATTATGAAGATATAATTGAAGATTTTATTTCAAGAAACACAAGATGGATGATGCTTTTTAATACAGCATGAGGTCGGTCTATTGGTTTTAGTATTTTGAATAGATACTTAAGAATTTTCTAGGCACTGTATAAAATAACATAAATTTTAATTACATAATTAGGTGATTATGTTTTGTTATCATATGTTTTTTTAAATGTTAGGGCCGCATTTTACTTTTCGCACCCGGGCCCCGAACTACTGGAGACGGCCCTGATCATACCGAGCTTGATATGTGACAAGGTCATAGCGCGTAGGAGGATGAACATGGCCCAATTGCTACAGGATGGGCCATGCGACAACTGGGAGTGTTCGGAGCAACTAATCTAAGAGCGCTTTTTTGGAGCCTCTTCAAGGGTTATTTAGGGTGGGTTGAGAGCGCACCACGCGTTACTTGGCGCGCTCTCAGCCGCCGCCACGTGTCTTGTTCTGGCGTTTCATTTGGATTTTTATTTTTTATTTTTCTTTATATGTTTTCGCTTATTAGATGATTTTTTTTTTGCCTTTTCGGTTTCTCACCGGCTTTTCTTAGGTTTTGGACCAATTTTTTCCGAACCCTTTTCTGACTTGAAAAAACATGTTTTTTTGCAAGAGGCATATATTTATTTCTCGTGGAGCCATGAATTTGCTTCTGAGAGAGGCATGAACTTTTTTCCTATTATGTGAGACAAATATTTACTTCTTGTACATGCACGGATATGCTTTGCGAGAGGCACGGTCGTGTCTCTTGGAAAGGAAAAATAACAATTTTTTTCTTCTTTCGCGAGATGTACGGATTTACTTCTCTTGTAGGCACGGCTTTTTCCGACTATATAAGGCACATATTTATTTCTCGTACATGCATGAATTTGCTTTTGCGAGCATGTCCCTTCAAAAAGAAAAATAACACGTTTTTTTCACCGGAGGCACAAATTTACTTCGTTTGTAGGCATGGATTTGCTTCACCTTTTTCTTTGACAAGAGGCACGGATTTACTTCTTGTGAAGGTACAGATTTGCTTACGGAAGAGATATGATCGTGCCTCTCGCAAAAAGGAAAAAAGACATTCTTTTCCTACCACGAGAGACACTGATTTACTCTCGTCGAGGGACGGATTTGATTATGCGCGAACGTGCTTCCGCTTCAGTATTTTTCATCAGCTTTTTTATCAAAGCAAAAGGTTCGTCGAAATTTATCAACATGAAATCTAATTTTGAACATCCGGACGCAAGGAATCCAATGATGGAAACGATTCAAGCTTTGGACATACGGTTTGAGAGATGAAGCATTTTGAATAAACAAATATACGAAAAAATCTAGGTTGCAACAAGTGATGTCCATGCATTGCGACATTTGTATCAACCTCAGAAGATGGGAGTGACTTTTGCAAAGAGTGCTCATTAACTAGTGATTTTGTAATAATCATACAAAGACGCGTCATCGCCTTGGAGTACAAAACATGTATATTACGTAAATATAAACTGTAAACTGACTCGAGCCCAGGTAATCCTACGTCGCGTTCACCTATATAAGGGAAAGATAGGGCCCTCCCTCCCGATAATCACCATAAACTCTGGCATGAAGTAGAATATTACCACATCTCAAGGGCATGAACTTCGTCTTGAGCATCTGGACTTGGAAAAACCATTATCTCCTGTGCACTCATCTAGATTCTCTATATGTATGCTGCTCCATAATTGTTATTGTTTGAAATTTGGGGTCATGATTTTGGGATGTTCATGAAAGAAAAATATTTCGGGTGCACCCCGCGCTACTTATATGGAAAAAACCGGCGTTACTACTAGGCTTTTCACTAGTAGTGCTACATCGGTAATCCTCCGTGTCCTCCATGTGTGCACGACACGGAAGGGATGTTTTCTTCTGTGTTCCACAACCTGTTTTTGGAGCCCTCCACCATTTCTTTAATATCCAGTGATCCTTAGTTATTGGGCTGAAATATAAATACATTTTTTATCCAGAGAGCCCCAACTCACTTACGAGGTGGACACAAGTGCAGGCGGCTAACCCTAGGGTAGGGGTGGAGCTTGAGCTTGTGGGGCATGTGGGCCACCACTTTAGAAATTTTGAAATCATTTGTTTCATGTGTTTTCATAGGAAATGGGCCCAAACATGAAATAATATCATCGCATAGAAGGAATACAAAGTTTGACGGAAGAGGCAAGTTAACAGGAGGCACAACAAGTAGCAATCTAGCTAGAGCGCAAGACGCCGCATAATACAAGCGCTCCCGCTCGTACCGCCGGTCATACCACATGCCGTCAGCACCGGGATGTCCACCAAGTTAACAAGACGTCCACCGCATCAAAATTTCAACAGAGAGAGCACCATTTGCGATACGGAGGACTAGAAACCACCTTCAACCATTGCCGCCGTTGTTTCCCATTCCATCTTCATAGCCATCTCCATATTTACCACCACGTTCATTCTCTCCATGATTAGTCAAGCCCTCGCGAGGTTCCCAGCCAGATCCGCCTCGCGACCCGCGGACGCACTTCCTTCGCCGCCGACCGGTGGCTCGTCTGATCAGAGCGTGCGGCAGCCGTTAGGGACGAACCCTCCCGCCGCCGCCGGCCCCCTCTCCGTCCTCCCACCCGCTTCGCCGCTGCCGGAGGGGACGCCGGCAAAGCCGCGCACGCCCCGGGGATGGCGGCGGCGGGATTGATTTGGCGGAATCGGCTGCCACGTTGGCCCGCGAGCTCGGGTGCTGCGGGATCCGATGCTGCCATGGCGAATGCGGGTCGCGCGTGGATCGGCGGCCGAGCGCGTCTGCGGTGGCAGGCGGTTTCGATCTGGCGGAATCGGCATCTCTGGCTCTGCCACGTTCGCCCGCGGGCTCGGGTGCTGCGGGATCCGGCGCTGCCATGGCGGATGCGGGTCGCGCGTGGAGCGGCGGCCGGGCGCGTCTGCGGTGACTGGGGTGTTGTCTGCGGCGGCCGCGGTTTTGGTGGTTACGGCTCCGGTCAGGGGGCGGTGCTCCTGGTTATGGTCAGCCGACGATGGCTGTATGGCGGCCGGCGGCGTCATATCTGGCCGTTGTCCTCCAGCCCTTATATGTGGGCCTCTCTCCTGCGGACTTGGTGCTGGCGTTTGCCGGCGCTCTGCATGCGGGTGAAGCCGGTGGAGGAGATTCGGATTGGGGGAAACCCCTTGGTTGGCCCAGGCCGGCCTCGCCGACGACGACGCTCAAGGGCGCCGTTTTTCTTTTTGAAGACGTCGGTATATATCTGCTCCTCTGCTCCCCCTCCTTGCCTCTCAGGTGAAAACCCTAACTTCGGTGGGCGGCGGCGGCGTTCTTGACGTCGTGACCTTTCTGAAGGCGTCGCCTTGAGGGCTGAGTGGTGGTGGGCACTATGTGGGTCCTGAACGGTTGCTGGTGGTGGGCACTGGGGGAAACCCTAGGATTTGGTCTTCCAGATCGGACGATGGCGGAACTGCGGTGCCGTTTCTCTCTTGGGAGCATCGTTTGTGGAGCAGCGCTAGCGGACTGAGGTAGGAGGTGGAGCGGCTTCGTCTTGCATGGAATTTCGGTGGAGTTGTCAAGTCATGCCTGGCCGACAGATGCTACGTTGAGTCATGCCTGGTTGGAAGGTGCTACGCACGGCAGATATCCCGGAGTTCGCCGCTGGACGGATGAGCGCAGGGCGGTGACGCCGTTGGGCGCCGTGATGGCGTCGACGGATGATTGGACTGGCAAGGATGATGCGGATCTCTTTCCTGAAGATGGGTCAGTGGCTCGAGGATGATGGCGGCTGGTAAAACGTGTGCGTGATGTGTGCCTTTTAGGTGTGCTGCACCGACTGTTGTTCCCGATACGTTATGTGGATGGATTGGAAACAACATCGGTCTTAGATATGTGGAGTGAGAGCATTCCATATTATGGAGTTTGTAGGCGTGAGTGGTGGATTTGGGTAGTTTGATGTATACTCTTGTTTGACCTTTGTGGAATAATTAATAACATGGCTGCATGCATCGATTGATGCAGAGGCCGGGGTTTGACCTTCTTTTCTATAAAAAAATCACTGTAAGACATACTATCAACTAATCATTCATCTTTATGTTGTCTTCAATGAGTTGAGCTAAGGCCTTGCAACCCTATGTATGTGTGCATGGGATTGTTGGAATTGACTTCATATGATTGATGTTATTTGTATATGTTCGATTGTCGTCTCTTTGTCAAAAAAAAAGATGTTGTCTTCATTGAAAATTATATAGTTTTGCTAAAGCACATCTAGATGTCTTCTAAGTATTGCACATCTTAGGGCACCTTCAGTGACAACCCCCAAAGTTTCTCCCTCATCCGTCCGCAAAAAAGGGGGGGGGGCTATCCACGTACACGGATACGGGAGAGGGTGGCATCCAACCGTAGCCGCATACATTTTAACCATAACTTAAACCAACAAGATGATATTCATTAAAGTTCGGATTGGAAATAGCACAAATCATCCATGCATATCATGCAAATTAAGTCTTGTAAAACAAGGTCTCAATTAAGCATATGTCCAACCAGTTTTGGATCAAAGATCATATCGTTCCACACAAACTGACCCTTTAGCATCATCCAATAGTGTGTGCACCTAAATGATCGTTCCTCTTACTAGTACACGATGACAACGCATGCGGGCTACATATAATGTGTATGTCAACATTGAATGAATGAATCAATCAACAAGTTGAGCAACATGAAGCAATAAACTTACGAGCCCCTCATCGGTCGCATGCAATGGCCACCTTTCCTCGAGCTCACGAACTACGTTGCAAAACTAGATGAAGCTGGTCTGGATCATGTGCCAGCGATACGACAACGATTTCATGTTGCGTGGTTGAATAATGTACATGTCATAAAGTGCAATGTTCCTTCTAGCTTGAAACTTTCCGTGCACTTGCCACCAGAAGGGCTCCCCTCTAGTGCTGTCCACGAAATCCGCAGACGCGGCCAATCAGTCATCGCACAACAACTCATCATCCATGGTTGAGTAGCTCACCATCCTTCCAACTATAAAAAAAGACGTAACATTCGACCGAACACCTACCAGGCGTGGTGACCGCACAAGATGGACATACGCTCGGCGTGCAGTGCCTCCGTCCTCCTGCTACTGCTATCATCACTTTGCACCTTGGTAACGCCGTCCGCCGGCGCCAGGGCGGAGCTCGTGACGTGGGAGTGCAACAACGGCACGTACTACCCCGAGAACAGCACCTACCAGTCCAACGTCCGCACCCTCCTCGCGTCCCTCGCCGCCAACGCCTCCCGCTCGCTGTTCGCAACGGCGGTCGTCGGCGCCAACACCGACACGGTGTGGGGGCTTGGCCTCTGCCGGGGCGACGCCACCAACGGCACAGAGTGCGCGTCCTCCTGCCTCGCCCTCGCGCCGGATGTCGCATTCGGCAGGTGCATGGGCGTCAAGGACGTCTCCATCTTCTACGACCGCTGCACCGTCCGCTACTCCTTCCGGGACTTCCTCACCAGCCCGGACAACCGGCAGGGGCAGTCCAAGGGAGCCAGCGACGACTCCGTGGCCCCCAGCGACGCCGGCAGGTTCGTCGCAATCGTGGCGAGCCTCGTCGGCGCGCTCGCCGACTGGGCCGCGTTCAACACCACGTCCAGGTACGCCACCGGTGTCATGGTCTCAGACCAGGGATTCCCGGTCACCACCAGCAAGGAGGTGGTGCACAACATCAATGGGATGGTGCAGTGCACACCGGACCAGGCGCCGGGGCCGTGCCGCGCGTGCCTCCAGGGGCTCATCGACGAGATGCCGGCCTTGTTCAACGGCAGCGTCGGAGGGCGGATCTTCGCCATATGGTGCAGCCTCAGGTTCGAGACCCACGAGTTCTATGACGGCAACCCCGCGGTGAAGCTCGTCGCCCCGCGGCTCGCGCCGCCACCACCTTCTGCCTTCCCGTCTTCTACAGGAGACGGGACAAGGTGGCGACAACGGGCGGCGACAGTATCGGCCGTTGTTCTCGGCGTCGCGGTTATCGTCTTGTCCCTCTCAATGATCTTCCTATGGAGAAATAAGCCTACGACAAAACTCTGTAAGAAGTTCTTTTGTTTTGAAATTGCATCCATAAACTAATGCACCAACACAACTGGTGTTATCACGAAGATGATCCAGCTGTTAAGTAAGATTCTCCCTCTCTCTTTGTATTTAGCTTACCAGGAAGATGACGAAGGCCCTGAATCACTTCTGTTTGACCTGACAACGTTGAGGCAAGCAACCAACAATTTCGCCGAAGAGAATAAGCTTGGGCATGGAGGCTTCGGGGCAGTATACAAGGTATGTACGATTGGTACAGGCAGTACAGAGACACCTAATCCGCCATTGTTAAAAACGGTTTTGCTAAAACACATCTTAAGATAGGGACACCTCTTCGCTATAATAATTGTGGTCTTTCAGCATGGACCGTGGATTTTTCAAGCAAGTTTCAGGAAATTTTGACAAAACAAATCCCACATATGTAGGCGTATATGTTCCCTGCATATTTGAAAATTTTAATTAATATTTTTTATCTGTTTGCGATAAAAAAGGTAAATTTGTATCTGGATCTGTAATACCCATTCTTCGTTCTCAAATATAAGGCATGTAAGTTTTTTCTTGTCCAAATCAAGATTTTGTATTACCGAATAACAAAATTAGACCACAATGGAATGACCAAAATCCAGGGAGAAGTATCAGTAAGAATTCCAAATAGATAACAGAAAATTTCAAACAATGGTTTTTATTTAGACATATTGCATTTGGTATGGCAGGCTGGTTAGTACAACCGAGGTCGTGACGGGTTTGAACTCCAACTTCGATCTGATTAACTTGTAAATCTGATTATTCTTTCCAGATAACTGAATTTCACTGAAACTCGGATTCGGAACAAGTCCCAAAACCATCGTCCTAAGTAAAAAAGAAAATCAAGTTTGGGAAAGTTTATTTATAAAAAAAATCAACATCTATAATTTGAAATCAACATTGGCAGTTTGACTTAATTAGGTCAAAATTTATATGACTTATATTTTAATTTGCAAATGGTGGAGTAGAAAATAGTCCATCCATTATAGAACCACGTATTTTACTTTTTGTGTAGCCCAAAAACAAACATATATCTTCATGAATTTAACAAGTACATATATAGTGAGCATATATGTGTACACGTGAATTTTTTTCGAAATAGTTTAAACTAAAAAAAGTGTTACAACCACAAACTGTGTATCAAAATTATTATAGGACTAGCACAAACGCCCGGAACAAACAAATGTTGTGAATTTATTTCGGATTGTATGTGTGAAAATGGTATTGATTATATTACAATGAGAGAGAAAATTGGTGAAAATTTCATATGGCTACGGACAACGACATGAGATTATATGTGTCCACTACACGCTCACCACTGATTCAATTTTACGTTCCCGCTTGGCAGCCCATAATTCCCGTATGTGTGAACATAACGTTGGTTGTGTTACAACGAGAGAGATAATTGGTCTAAATTTCGTATGGCTACTCGCAATTACATCCGATGTTTACATAAGAGATTCTATGAGTCCACTACACGCTTACCACTGATTAAAGTTTACGATCCCGCTTGGTAGCCCATAATACCCGTTTCAAATCGATGGTGCAAGACAGGGGCACGTCCTCCTTTAATTTTGCATAATCATGCGATTGATAATCATGATCCCCGTTATGATGCATGTCAACTTCACAATCCCCGTTTTAATTTCCTTTGATTTTGATTATGGGATTAGGCCAATCATGGGATTATGGACCTCCTCTGTTCTTATTCTGGTTTATATAGGTTTTATCTCAACTTTTCCTTTTTTGATTTAAAGGGCCCATCTCCATTTCCTATTGAGATTTTGAGGGGCATTAATTTGCATGCAAGAATTAAAAAGGAACTGGCCAATGCTTGTAATGTTTCTACTCATCTAGTGGCCAAGCACTATAACTAATTCAAATTAATTCATCACTTTACTTTAGGTAGTTTTGTAAAGTACGATATATGTTCATCCATTCTTGGTTGATGAGATTTCAGATTTGAATCTGTTTGAACCTATAAACCAAAAATGGGGGAGTATTTTTGAGGTGGCTTGTTGATATTTCAAACAATTTTGTGAACGTACATAAATTGATGGAATTTGATATAAGGAACCGAGGTGAGACTACTTAACTGTGAATAGTCATGCGTTCTATGTCTTTGCTAGCACTCCCTTGAGGTGGATGTATTAGTCGTACACATCACAAAATATTACTGTTTTCTTTGTCAGCTAGGCATTAATTGTGACTTGTCATAGTGGGAGTAACATATAGTTCAACTCAATAAATTTGCTTATGTGGCAATGATTTAATAAGAAGAGAGATAAATTAAGTAACATAATTAGTTACTCATGCTATGAATAACATCACATATATGAACATAAAATAAATCTACAGTTTAATAAATGAAGTATTGTATGACACCACATATAGATTACTCTACACTGCGGAGGTAGTAACATAGACTAGCAATACATGCATGTTACTAGTCTAAATTACTCTTTACTATGAGTAGTCTGATGTTGTACTTGAGGCAAGTTTTCCCTTTTTTTCTTCGGTAGGTGTGCTTCATTGGATGATTCCATGCGGAGCATTAATCATGTATATTACTCATAGCGCAAGCAGTTTTGTCCTTCCTTTCATTAGTTGGCTGATTCCATGAAGCATTAACAACGGACTCGCTTAATACTATCCATAGTGAAAGCAATATAGTAGATGAAACCTAAGCAAAATAAATAATGTGACAACTAATTAATGCGCAGAAAGACAAATTAAGTATCATAGCTAGTTACTCATAGTCTCATACTGTGGATAACATCATATATATTAAGATAAGATGAGTCTATAACCTAATAAATAAAATATTATAAGACACCATACATATATTACTCTCCACTATAGAGGTAGTAATGTAGACTAGTCATATGTGCATGTTACTCCTCACTATGGTTAGTCTAAGTTGAACTGGGAAAATCAACCACGGTACTTAAACTTAAACCGACTCACTTAAACTTGACGACGGGCAGAAACATTTCTGGTCATTAGATATATTATTATTACTATTATTATTATTATTATTATTATTATTATTATTAGCAGCAGCAGCGGCATTTATAAATATAAATATGTATATATTCATCTTACCTGATCTATATATTACGAAGCTCGTGATCAGATAATGTGTTCCCGCACTTCACATAAATAAAAAAATTATATCACGCAGACCAGTGTGGTTCTAAAACAACAACGAAAAGGTAATTTATTTATTTATACAGAGATTGGTCTGGTTTATGTAAAAACCATCTGAATTGTATCTTTCAGGGGGTGTTGCCTCATGGGCGGCAAATAGCTGTGAAGAGACTGGACAGAGCTTCAGGGCAAGGTGTGAAGGAGCTGAGGAACGAGCTACTGCTGGTAGCCAAGCTCCGGCACAACAATCTCACAAAGCTTCTCGGCGTGTGCTTGAAGGGGAAGGAGAAGTTGGTCGTGTACGAGTACCTGCCCAACCGAAGCCTCGACATCTTTCTTTTCGGTACGTCGATCGATCCAGATGGTACATACTCCCTTCATTCCTAAATATAAATCTTTTTAAAGATTTCATTAGACGCTACATACGAAACAGAATGAATGGATTTATTTTTTTAAAGTATGCATGTTTATATACATCCGTATGTAATTTATTGTAAAATCCATAAAAAGTTTTATTATATTTAAAAACAAAAAGAGTGTCCATGTTGCATGCATGCCACAGATTAGCAACTAGTAATGAATATAATCTGCAGCGCCTGAAATTGAGAAGCGGCAACTGTTGCCCTGGGAGACAAGGTACCGTATAATCTACGGGACGGCACGAGGGCTCCTGTACCTCCACGAGGACTCGCAGGTAAGGATCCTCCACCGCGATCTCAAGGCCAGCAACATCCTGCTCGACACCGATATGAACCCCAAGATCTCGGATTTCGGCCTCGCCAGGCTCTTCGACGGCGACAGGCCGTGTACCGTCACCAGCCAAGTTGTGGGAACACTGTACGTTAGCTCCACGGCGACAAGCCGAGTATCTATATACCTATCTCGCTACGGTGACTTGCTCGATTACTACTCCCTCCGTTTCATAATATAAGTCTTTTTAGAGATTTCACTAGAGGACTACATACGGATGTATATAGACATACTTTAGATTGTAGATTCACTCATTTTACTCTGTATGTAGTTCCTTAGTGAAATTGCTTAAAAGACTTATATTTAGGAACGGAGGAAGTATATATGAAGCTAGAGTGTATATATATATTGATTTCTGGTGTGTTGCAGTGGATACATGGCGCCGGAGTACGCAGTTCGAGGGCGCATGTCGGTCAAGATAGACGTGTACAGCTTCGGCGTTCTGGTTCTGGAGATCGTTACGGGGAGGAAAAACACCGACTTGCTTGAAGAATCATCCTTGGAAGACTCCAGCACCATGCTCAGCTATGTAAGCACAAGCTATCTGAGATCATGCATGCATGCATCGAATGGGCACTACACACACAAACACACACAAACACACGCGCATGCACGCCTTGACACCTACAGGCACCGTGTCTAGCCACCTTGATTGTTTTAAAAACCTTGGTATATTTGATTAGTTTTTTAACTATTCTTAATGCAAGACTTTTCATGCTTACGTTTTATAATTGTTTTCTACTAGTTATTAGACATGCAAGACTTACCATACGATAAATCATATGAATCTTTGATTTTGTTTGAACTCTATGGGTATCTTTTTCTTTTTTTTGAGTGGAAACTCTATGGGTATCTGATGCCCGTATTTTTGTTATCTAATGAAATACACGTATATAATACCTACCAACATATATACTCAATATTTTTTTGGACTATTATATTTTATTTTTGTTTCCTGTCTACCTAATATGGGTATTAATAAAATTAAGCATATACGCCGGTACGTATGTGCCAAATAATTTATTTCTTTTTCTAACACGATACAGACGCAAGCGCTCATATAAACACACATAGAAGTATAGACTCACCATTATAAACATACACAAGCACATTCTATCCATATGAACACCTTCAAGAGACTAAGCTAACATATATATCATCTTGAGATTTAACCAATAATTTATTTTCTAACTGCCTAATATGGATATGCGGTACCTATTAATAAAATTATGTACATACGCGGACATGTATATATCCAACAATTTATTTTTTGAATTATTACATTTTATTTTTATTCCATTGTCACCCTTGTTTATTTTTATTCCATTGTCACCCTTGTCATATACTCCCTCCGTTCCTAAATATAAGTCTTTTAAGAGTTTTCATTAGGAAACTACATACGGATGTATATAGACATATAGTAGAGTATAGATTCACTCAATTTGCATCGTATGTAATCTTCTAGTGAAATCTGTAAAAAGACTTATATTTAGGAACGGAGGGAGTATATATCACCCTTGTCATATACTCCATCCGTTCCATAGTATAAGTCTTTTTAGAGATTGCATTAGAGGACTACATACGGATGTATATAGACGTACTTTAGAGTGTAGATTCACTTATTTTGTTTTGTATGTAGTCCCTTAGAGAAATTGCTTAAAAGACTTATATTTAGGAACGAAGGGAGTATATATATCACCCTTGTCATATACTATGATGTTCTCATGAATATATCATGCAGGTATGGGACCAGTGGCTGAAGGGAACGCCGCTGGAAACGACGGACCCGTCGCTGGACTGCAAGATGGTCGCGGAGGAGGAGGGCGAGGTGATCAAGTGCATCCACCTGGGGCTCCTCTGCGTGCAGGAGAACCCGGCGGACCGCCCGGCCATGCTGGACGTCCTCGTGATGCTGCACGGCCACCCGTCGGGTTTCCCGGCGCCGTCCAAGCCGGCGTTCACCTTCGCGCGCGGCGGCGAGACCGACGACAGCGCGTCCGGGTCGGAGCCGGCCTCCCATAGATCAGCAACTGTGCCGTCCGTCAACGAGGTGTCCTTATCGGAGTTCCAGCCGAGATAGATATCTGATCATATATACATAGATGCATGCATATACTTACCACGTAAGATGTAACAGGCGCCGGATGTGCATATACCACGTACGTAGATGATAGATTTCCTGCGTTTTTTTTTTTTTGCGGGGTATAGATTACCTGCATCTACCGTAAACCCAATTGTATGATAATAAATACTCTCTACATATATCACAAATAGATAAATAAGCCACTTTTGGCCTTCAAGATGTAGCTTTTACAACTGATTTTCATCTTAATGTTTGTAGAAAAGAGCAAAGGGAATTTTACGTAACCTTTGGACACAAATATATACATATACCAATCTTAAACTCCCATCACAATCCGTAAAGAAAAAGCCAAAAATGATTACAATAACTAAAGAAGGCATATTATCTAAAAGAAAAAGAAAACTGGGGTAAATCATCCAATCTGATGTAAAGCGGGGCAAATTATCAGATGCACAAGTAAAGTGGGGCAAATAATCCAATCTCCCCAAATAGACGGGTCTCCGCCTGGCTCTGACCGTTGATCTTTCGGCGTTGAGGTCATTCTCTCCTCCATCCATCTATGGCTGATGATTATTAGAACATCTATTTCATTGATTGCAACATGGTGCATAATCGTCCACTCGTGGTTCAAATTTCAAAAAAGCAGGTGTCGCTGTGAAAAGCCATTGACGAAAGAGATGGGCGCTTCCCGTTTAATAAGACAACGCCTGAATAGACACTGTGTAGCGTTCTGGATGCCCGCCAGTGAAGGGAATAATTCATTATGACAGGCGCCTGTTGAGGCGTAGATTACATGTCCAATCCAATGGCAAACCTAGCACATACTGCCGCCAAGCCCCCTGGCGGTATGTAGGTTTCTCTAAAACAGTTGGCCCTAGTGGAAGGAAAATGACCAAATCTGAATAAAAATTGAAACATGGGCCAGATCATGCTTAACTTTTAAAAAAGGGTCAAAACGGTGATTTCGGCACACATGGGCATCTGCTAGAAAAAAATCAGATCAGATCGATGTTGAACAAAACCCGAGTGGTCCCGAGGCATGAAATCAACCGTAAGAATAATCAATATACTCTTGAAATAAGCTTTCGCTCGGCTTTATAAATAAAATAACCATCACGTACATACAAGTAATTCAAGTGCATCCCCTCAAAAGAAAGTAATTCAAGTGAAGGAAAGTTCTTGGGCAATAACACAAACACGTCAAAAAGAAAAAGAAAAGGCGACACATGACTCCCCAGAGGCAAATGATCTATGACCTAGAGGCCTACCAACAGAAGAATATCAATCATGTTGTATAGCTGGTCCCTATCCTCCTGCCTACATAGCGGGTGGCACTGCTGCAAAATAGACACAAATTCAAACACATAGTCAGAAGCAAGTCGTAAAAAGACACACTCGATAACCATCTTGTCACACATAGTCCATAGTGTTTAGATCATCATCGTGAACATTAACCAAAAGAGGCACCTTGACCTACCGGTACAATTGGTCGGAGCCTCCAAGAACTGTCCCAGGTCCGGGGCATGGCACTGAGGTCAAGAAGGCAGCGGGACAAGAGAAGAGAAATTGTGTTTTGGACTCAGAAACAATGCAAAGAGGAGAATGGCCATCGCGCGCCCCATGCAGTTTTGCCACATCCATACCCGGGCAGAAGTGATCACGGAGGAATGCCAAAAAAATATTTTGATCTTCACAGGCTGCAAAGCTTTTCACACAGTGGAAGGTACATGTAATTAAGGGTCGGCGCTGGCAAAGGGCACGGTATACCGACCCGACATAGAAGAGCCCGAAGAGGGTAGGTGGCATGCCACAACACTCGCTGACCAAGCTAATGTTTCCTTGGCGCCAAGTGTTCGTTTGGATCAGGATGTTCTAATTGCCATAGTGGGCCGCTAAGACAACCAAAAGCATCGGATATGGGGAAATCCTGAAAATGGACAGGAATTCAGCGTGCGATGAGTTTTGATCGAGCCACGGGTCAAGCCAGAAGAGGGTACCGACAACATCACGTATGAAGAAAGTGATACCCAAGTGAATCCCATTGTTGATCGACTGGGGAAATTTCTAGAACCGATACCCCTCCCACGGATCACATGCCAGAAGAGGGAGACCCTGTGGGTATTTGGCCTTTATAAGCTGCAGTCAAATGCTCCCCTGACCCCCTATGGATGTGCCACACCCACCTCAGTATAGGTGCAGAATCATTGAATAAAATGACAAGTTAAGCATATATGCATTAAAGACTTGAGTTGCTAAGTCAATTAATACACTTGGCACCTCATCTAAACACCTATGCATTGACAACAACCTTATATATACCCTTTCTTCTATAATACTATTTTCTTCATTTCAAAATAAGTATCCAACCTTAACCTTAGTACTCTCTTTCATAAAGTCTAAGTAAAATGTTTAGATCATTGCTTTGGTGATCTAAACGTGCTTATATTTCTTTAGAGAGGGAGTACAACTATATACTAACATTAGTATAAACTTAAGACATTTATTTTAAGACAGAAGAACTATATAATATCCTAAAAAAGCTTCAGTCAACACTTCTCTATCTTTGACCACTAATTAAGTAACAAACTGTTCTATTTTATCAATATAAACTTTATTATTAGATTTTTATGGCAAATTAATAGTTTCCAAACCAAACTTTTATACTTCTTCCGCCCCAACATAAGTGACTCAAAATCGACTCTACTTTGTACTAAAATTAGTACTCCCTCCGTCTTAAAATAACTGTCTCAACTTTGTACTAGTACAAAGTCGTACTAAACTTAAGACACTTATTTTGAGACGGAGAGACGGAGTGAGTACAAAACTGAGTCATTTTTGAGTCATTTATTTTGACACAGAGGGAGTATTATTTACTTCCAAATTAATATAAAAATTAATGGTCAAAGTTGTAGATACAAATGTCATGTGTTTTAGAATGAAGGTATGGTAGCATTCTAATTTGGAAGTATTCTATCTTCATTCTAAAGATAGAATACTTTCCCTGCAAAAAAAAAACAAGAAGAAGAAGATAGAATACCTGCAGTCTGGTGTGTGGACCGGACGGGAGAAGGAGGTGGCGTTGGGTGCGGGGCGACGAGCATCACCATGGGGCTGCCGTCGTAGAACTCGTGCACCTCGAACCTGAGGCTGCACCATACCGCGAGGATCCGCCCTCCAACGGTGCCGTTGAACACCGCCGGCATCTCGTCGATTAGCCCCTGGAGGCAGTGGCGGCACGGGCCCGGCGCCTGGTCCGGCGTGCACTGGACCAGGCCGTTGATCCTGTGCACCAGGTCCTTGCTGGGGGTGGTCGGGAAACCCTGGTCGGAGACCATGACCCCGGAGGCGTACCTGGTGGTGGTGTTGAACGCCGCCCAGTCGGAGAGCGCGCCGACGAGGCTCGCCACGAGCGCGCCGAACCGGGCGGCGTCCCGGGGGGCGACGGAGTCGTCGCTGGCTCCCCAGACCTGCACCTGCCGGTTGTCCGGGCTGGCGAGGAAGTCCCGGAAGGAGTAGCGGACGGTGCAGCGGTCGTAGAAGATGGACACGTCCTTGACGCCCATGCACCTGCCGAACGCCACCTCCGGCGCGAGGGCGAGGCAGGAGGACGCGCACTCGGTGCCGCTGCTGGCGTCCCCGCGGTAGAGCCCCAGTCCCCACACCGTGTCGGGGCTGGCGCCGACGACGGCGGTGGCGAAGCCCACCGGGAACGACGGGCGGGAGCGGGAGGCGTTGGCGGCGAGGGACGCGAGGAGGATGCGGACGTTGGACTGGTAGCTGGAGTTCTCCCCGTAGTACGTGCCGTTGTCGCACTTCCATGTGACCAGCTCCGCCATGGCGGCGGAATCGGCCGACGGCTTTGGGAAGCTGGAAAATAATACTAGCACCACGGCGGCACTGCATACGTAGCCGTGCATGTCCATCTTGTGCAGCGGTGCAGCGGTGCACGTACGCCCGTATTACCCTCACACACACCAGGCCTAGTGGTTTTTGGAGTTACATATACACTAGCAAAATGGTCCGTGCGTTGTCACGGAAGAAAAAATATATAATCTCCAATGATGATGACCACATTATGTTCAAATATCATCGTTTGATTTAAAAAATTTGTGCACAAAGGCAAGATAATATTTCTTCTTTTAAAATTATTCACAAGTTGAAGCAATATTTACATTTTCAAAAAACATATATCATGGTCGTTAAAAAATCTTGGTAAGTCAAATATTTATTCTGAATTTCAAGAATTTTTTTAAAAAACATACAATAATCCGATCCATCCAACGGTTAATTCTTCAAAATTCACACAGGTATATTGTCACAAAGACTTAGAAGCATTAATGTTTAACTACATACATTAGATCTTTCGTGAACAATTTTACAAATATGGGAACAATTTTAAAATCGAGAACATTTTTTACAATTTACAAACATTTCCTAAAAATCGTGAATATTTTTTATATTTCGAACGGGTTTAAATATTTTCTTTTGAATTGGCGACCAATTCAAGAAAAGACGAACATAATTTTTTATGTGGGAGGATTTTATTTTAAATTCACAAACATTTTTTGAAACGCATGAAGTTTTTCTGAATAAACAAACATTTTTATAAATCGGTAATATATTTATTAAATTCGTGGACATTGTTTTGGAATTTGCAAAAAAAATATAAAAACCGACGCTTTTTTGAATCCTATTTTTAATTCAAAAAAAAAAATTCGTCAACATTTGAATTCAAAATTCCTATTTTTTAATATGGAAAAGTTTTTTTAATTCTAAATTATTTAAATTATAAATAAACAAAAATGGAACGGAAAATTTTGAATAAAAAAAGAAACTATCAAAATAGGCATTAGCTATTTTTAAAATTTTAGGACATTTTTAAAATGTATTAACATATTTTTAATTAAAAAGCATTTTGTTAAATGCCTTTAATAATTTTTAATACATGGAATTGTATTTGAGATCATGGACATTTCTTATTGTACAAACATTTTTCTAAAATTGCAAACATTTTATAGTATATGCGAGCATATTTTACAAAACTCCGAGCAGTTTTTGAAGTCACAAACATTTTAATTTATTAAATATGTTGATTTATAATTATTTGAAGTTCTAAATTATTAAAAATAAAAAAATAAAACAGAACTGAAAATAAATAAATAAACGAAACTGAAAGCAGGCGCCTGTGCATGGGCCGGCCCATATGGTGTGCTGGATATTCTCCCAGCATGCAGAGCATAATATGGGAGGTTTTACATGGGCCGGCCCAGTCCAACATTTTTCATTTTGTGAAACGTTTTCTATTACTTACCGATGGCATGGTGGGTAATTTATGTAAATTTTAAGGGTAATTTTCAAGACGGACGACCAGAAAACCGTATTTGCTTTATTATTAGGGAGAGATATATGCCAGTCTAGACGTACTGAGCAAGCTTTCTGGCCCTCAAGGCCAGCTACAAAATATCCGGTTCGGTCGAAATCATAGAAATTACTAATTAGGGAGTACTTTTAATAGAGAGTACTTTTTTCAGAGATCGCTTCCATCTTTTCCGGTTGCGACAAGTGGTGCACTGCTTGCGTGTCATTTGTCGCAGCCTGGGAGTATTTTCCTTTTTATGTAGATTCGTATTTTTAAAACGTTTTATCTTCTAAATCGTGCGTGCAAATCTCGAAGCGTATTCATTGTTGGATTTCTCACATCGAGATCTTCAAAACTACATCCCATATTGATAGATTTTGATGATTTTTTTTCTCAAGGAAAAAATGAACGAAAAAACCGTCCCTCTCGCGATAGGAAAAAACTCGTTTTTCTCGTCTTTTTTCTCTTTCCAAGATGCACGGCCATGTCTTTCGCGAAAGAAAAAAAAGAACAAAACGCGTTTTTCCCTTTTCGAGAGGCGCGATCTTGTCTTTCGCGAAGGCAAAACGTGCCTCTCGCGTAAGCAAAATTGTGCCTCTCACGGCAAAAAAATATGTTTTTCCCTTTCCTAGAGATAAGCAAAAATCGTGCCTCTCGCGAAGGCAAAATCATGTGTATCGTGAAAGCAAAAAACCATATCTCCTACGAAAAAACAAAAAACACGTTTTTTGCGTAAAAAATATAATTTTTTTATCAAAAAACTAAGTAACATAGGTGAAAAATAGACACACAAAAAACCCGAGAAAATCAATCTAAAAAGCAAAAACGCGTGCGTAAAATAAAAAAATGAAATCCGAAAAAACGCTCAGAATGCGAGACGTGATGATGGCTGAGAACGTGCCAAATTACGACGCGTGAGAGTGCTCACCGAAAAACTCCCAAAAAAATGCTCGCTAACTAATTGCTCCCGATAGCAGCCACTTCTACATGATACGGAGCTTAGTGCGCCTATTAAGAGCTGTCAAAAATATTGGCTTAGGTATCTGTTCTGCTGGTAACGACGGGCAAGTCCACCAAACGTGCAGCCATCCCCTATGTGGGCCAGCCCAATGGCGAAAATGACCAATGGACGTCGGGCGTCAGTAAGCTCGTTTTTTCTAAATCATATTTATATAACGCATACAAAATTAAAAACAATTGTACATACACAAATACATGGCTAACACGTCTGGGAAAATTGTCAGAACAATATACTTTCATATATGGTGTATAAACAAAAAAGACAAATACGAAAATGAAAGTGGGTCGAATTGTTTTTGTTGTTGGGCCTAGATTTTGTCTTTTCTGCACAACATGCAAACCATATCTTTCTCTAATAATAAGGTGGTGGCTTTTTTTCCCAGAGACTAGACTTTTTTTAGTTTCAGGGACTAAAAACAAAGTCCCTTCAATAGAGTCTTTTTTTAGTCCCTTAAGGAAAAGTCCCTCCTGTTTCTTTCCCTAAGGACTAAAAGGGACTTTTTAGTCTAGTCCCTCGGCAAAGAAACACCACCTAAAGCATCGATGGTTTCTGTCGTCCGTCATGGCTATTTTACAGAAAAGTCTCTGTCTTTTTCATAATTAACCCGCAGTCATCTTTTAGTCACAGTCAAACTTTTTTTTTTGCAGTTTTCAGAAAACTACCTGTCTTTTTCATAATTAACCCGCAGTTCATCTTTTAGTCACAGTCAAACTTTTTTTTGCAGTTTTCAGAAAACTCCTTGATGTTTCGGATAATCAACCCGCCCTCCATATTGAAGTCAATCGAAACGTTATTTTCGTTTTAACAAAAAAAACTGACTTTTCAGTTAATCAATCCATATTTTATCTAAAAAAGTTTATGCATATCTTTTAAACCGTAACTCCGATTTTAAGATGTTATATATGAAATTTGATTAAAAATATATGTAGAATCTAAGTAGGATGTTATTTTTAGCTGTTGAATACTTCTTAAATATTATTTTTGGTGCAAACTTAATCTGTAGTGCATGGTCCTTTTTTCTCTCTCTTTGCGGCGACGATACGAATTGCAATAAACATTCATCAAATGAAAACCAAATTGAAAGGAAAGAAAACATCATTAACCGCACATGCACACCTCTGGAAAACCTTGTGGGGAGAAACAACATATTTATCATCTTATTCCGAGTGACTGTAAATTCAAACGTGTTTTCGTTGTGTGAGCACTGAGCCCATCATCGGCAACACATATGTGATGCCATGTGAAAATATATTGCGTTCAGAACGTGTGTTATTTTCTCTTCCGTTGCAACGCACGGGCTCTTTTGCTAGTTAGTTTTAAACAAAAAAGTCCAAATCCGTCGTAAATATGTATAAGTTTACACATGATTGTTTTAGAATTTTTTTAAACTCAGAAATACCATTTTCAAAGATTAAAAAAAGCGTCCATGGAGACCGGCCTCCAAACATTCGCACCCAGCCCAATAGCTTCTTTATTGCTCTTGCCATCGGTGTTGGAGATGTACTAGAACCTTCTTTGCTTGGCTTTTTCTCCGATTTCTCTGATGTTTTATTATTTTTTCATTCTCTATTTCCATTTTTATTGTATTTTTATTTTTATCTTCGTCCTTTTTTATTTGTAGAAATTTTAAAATTTGCAAACATTTTTAAAATTTCACTAACATTTTTTAATATTGTTCGACTTTTTAGAATTTTCAAAATAAAAAATAGTTTTCAAATTTGGTGAACACGTTTTAAAATTTTCACAGTAGCCCGGTTTTTTAGGAGAAAGCGATTCAAAAAGCAACCGAGCAGCATATCCAGCAGCCTGCTTTAGGAAACCGGTCGAATAAATATAGTACTAGCAATTAGCCCAAACCGGTTACCCGGCCGGCCAAGACTGAGTGTTTGCTCTTTTATTCGCGCGGAGGAGTCTGTCGAGCTGTGGATATTCCTACGGTAGCACCTTTTGGCAGGATCACAACACGCTAATGATGCAAGGAATTTGATTTGGCTGAAATTGAAGTGCTTTTGTCACAATGGAAACGGTTACTTCGATTCCTTGCACTAGCATACAAAATTTGTGCACGGATAATTGTCCAGTTTGGCAACTGTACATTCACAGACATATTTTGCTTCTTCTTCTTTTTTTTACATCTTACGTAATGGCCATTTTGGGCAAAAGTGACATGAAGATGGAATCAGTTAGGACGCAGCACCACACGGAACAAAGCTAGCAGTACAAGATTACTACCCCACAGTGGTGAGTGGACGCCTGAATAATTTCCCCGGACACATCAAACATTCATATCAACCAGGTTCAGTAACCAGGGCTCACGTAACACGGCACAAAACAAAATACACAACTGCTGAACTACAGTGAGAGTTAATCATTTATTAACTCGCATGCAAACAAGCCTCAGGCTATTCATAATGGACAGTAACATAGAGTAGTAACATACATATGTTACTAGTCTAAGTTACTACCTCCATAGTGAAAGTAACGTAGAGGTATTAACATTGAGCCTTTAATTTATTAGCCTATAGGCTCATCTTGCCTTCGTATCCGCTATGTTACTCCAACTATGAGTAACATGTTAAGTTACTCAATTTCTCTTTCTTCTCATTATTTAGTTGCTTCATCATATTTCTTGCTTAGGTGGCATCTATGTTACTACCTATGTTACTCCCATTGTGGGTAGTCTCAAATTTTCTGCAGCTCTGAACACACCTGCTGGTCAATGAGTCACCAAGAACAGTGACATCATCTTTTTTTCGATAATCATAGAGTACAACACTGTGCCGACATTGCGAGACACACGCGGCAGAATTTAGATCAGAGAGATCTAGAACTTAGGGTATCGCAGACCCGCAACCTCCCACAATAGTCTGGACCGCGGAAATCATCTAATGCAGTCTTATATTAGTCTGCGACTGTCGTGGGTATAAGTCTGACAGTAGATGTGTAGGGTACGAAAGGATGGGCAGAGCCTTAGCTACGGCGAGGTTGTATGAGTTCAGGCCCCTCTACGGTGGAGGTAATAGCCCTACGTCTCAGTGCTCTGGGAGCTTGTTGTCGAGTCGAATATAGAATACGGTGAATTGCTAACCCCTGCGCCAGTGGGAGAGGGTGGCTTATATAGAGTGCGCTGCCCTCCACAACGGTTCGGTGCACGGGGGTGGAGTAGTGGCGAATAAATGCCTACGTTACAGGTAACGTATGTCTTAAATGCTAATAAAGGCACATAGAAACGTATGACCGTTTCCCTCCATGGGGGTTACGATGCACAGAGTGGAATCCAGTCGGTTAGTTTGATAAACTCCGAATGCTAATCTCCGACTGGACGGTCGAGAATCTGTTACCGACTGGATGAAGGGAACTCCTTAGTTCAGTCGGAACTGACTAAGGGCCTTGTCCCTTATGAGGGGTAGTCCTTGGGTTGGACCTTCAGGGCAGGCCTATGACCCTACCCTAGGACTATAACCCCATCATTAGTCCCCGAATGGATTGGGGTTGGAACGACAAAGCGATGCTTAAAGTTTGGATCCGACTGGAACGGATGTGACTTTGGCATTGCTTGCCTCGATCCATTTTATCTTTTCTGAACAACGATCCGAGTGGAAGCATTGGTGGAACAAACTGTCGGAAACCGAGTGCTTCCAGGGTATCTCCTAACGTGGCCAGTCAACTGACAGCGGCGGATTTTCAGGGATCCTCAAATTTCGGTTACCGCGCGCTCAGCGGGGATGACGACATCGCGCTCGAGTAGCGCCTGACGCCTCGATTCCTGCGCCTTCATCTTCTCCACTGATATCGCCGCGGTTGGTCGGGGGATAAGGTTTCGGGGCCACCTGCCAGTGACGCAGTCGAAACCTTACTTAAACCTCAGCGGCGAGGGTTTTCTCGTTACGCTCGCCGGATCTCTTGCCTTTAATTGCTCCGCTCCTCTCGCCTCCTCCTGCGCACCCAAGCTCCTTCCTTTTCCTTCTCCTCCGCGGACCCGCAGCTTCCGCCATGACCAAGGGACAGACTAGCAAGCTGGAGGCGAAGAAGAAGAAGGGGAAGGCGGCGGCTCCTGCTCAACGGCGGCAGCGAGCGTTGCCGGCGGGGTGGATCCAGGGGGACTTCCTCCCCTCTACGGTGACGGAGGGGGATCTGCTGGAGCTCGTGGAGCACGGGATGATCGTGCACAAGTCGTGGAGGTTGCCGGCGGAGAATGAGATCGAGCCGGCGCCCCGGGAGGGGGAGCGCGTCCAGCTGCTCAGCCACGTATACCGAGGTTTCTCCCTGCCCCCGCATCCTTTCTTCAAAGGCATAATGAACCACTTCGGGGCGCAGCTTCACCACTTTCCCCCGAATGCTATAGCTCATCTCTCTGCTTTCATAGTCTTGTGCGAGTGCTTCATCGGCTGTCCCCCCCATTGGGGGCTTTTCAAACATATTTTCTCTGCTAGATCCCAAACTATCAAACGACTTCACCAGTCGGATGATAAGACACACCTTCTCCAGCTCTGCGGAGGCTTAGGTTTCGAGAAGAAGAGTAGAAGTAGTTATCCTGCTCTTCAGCTGAGTGAGTCGGTCAGGAACTGGCAGTCGACATGGTTCTACTGCCAGGACGTTGCTTGCCCGAATGCCACGACAGGGTTGCCTCCTTTTAGCTTAGATCGATCCGCTCCGCCTAAGCAGCTTGCGCTTACGAAGGCGGAGAAGATCGACATCCAGCCTATGGTCGACGCACTCGTAGATGTCGTCAGGAGGGGAGTCACCGGCATAGATTTGTTGGAGGTTTTCCTCGGTCGGCGCATCCAACCACTGCAGGCTCGCGACCACGCCATGTGGCACTACACGGGGCCCGAGGACTCCACTCGGACCAACGTCTTGGGCGTAACCGAGGAGAAGGTGGCGTCGTGGGTGCTCCAGATCACAGGCGCCTGCGAGAACCCCAGAGGGTCCCGGCGAGTAAGAGCTTTCTGCGCGGACAACCCTCCTCCGAACGAGGTGAGTACCACTTGTCGAGTGCACGTAACTGTCTTAGGTTTATCGCTTTCTTGAATCTCTGTCTGACGCCTGATGTCGCCGACTGTATTTTATGCAGAAGTGGACCAACTGGTTTTCCCCTGTCTCGAACGGGAACCCGGCCGAGGAGGAGGAGGAGGAGGGCAGCCAGGAGGGCAGCGTGGAGAGCGTCGAGTACGTCTCCGACAGTGGGGAAACGGAGGAAGAGTCTAGTGAAGAGGAGGGGGAAGACAAAGAGCAGGACTCGCCACCCCCGCCGCCAGAGCATCGAACCAAGCGCCGACATGAACCTGCAGCTCTCTCGGCCCTTCCATCATCCTCGAGTGCTCCACCAACTGCTCCTACGGTTCCGAGCGCCCCGTCAACTGTTCCCGGGGGTCCGAGTGCCCGGAGCACCAAGAGGACCAGGGACGCTGCTACTGAACTTGCGGGTCAGCCTTCCAAGGTGGCCAAACCGAGCGGATCTAAACCTCGGAAGGCTTTGCCGCGGATGAGGCTCACCGTTCCCGTCACCTCGACGTAAGTATATTGTTCTTCTAACTTCTTCTGATATTCGATTGGACTCCTGTTTATTGGTCGAATGAATTTCACTCGACAGGGTTGCTACCTCTGCCACCTCTCCGGCACGCCAGGGGGATGACCCCATGGACATGGACAACGTCGTCTCGTCCCAGCCAGGTGCGTCGTAGCGATTCCGAGAGTTTACATCATCGCATCACGAATTCTGTCTTCGGTCTTGCCCCTTTCTTTTTCTGAGATCTCACGTCGTTCGGTCTGGCTTCCCTCAGGGGTGATTTATGTGGATGAGGGTGACCAGGGGAGATCTGAGCAAGCTGCGGTGCCTGTCCTTGAGGCTGTTCCGCCAGTTACTGCTCTCGCTGCGGACGTGCCGCCGACTAAAGCGATGCCGTCGACTGAAGCGGCGCTGGTTGCTGCTGAACCGACTGGAGCAAGCCTTGGGATGCCCAAGGAGCCTCCAACGATGCCAGGCCCGTCGAATGTCGAGTATAACATCCAGCGCCTCCCAGAGGATCAGGTGGGAGCGGCCAAGGGGGTCATGGTGCAGGCGGAGCTGATGGCGGGAGAAGCCAAGAAGGCGTACGACTCCATCGCATCCCTGTACCAGCGGAGCTTGGAGCTGCGGGACGATATCCCAGTAAGTGGGCTGTAAGTATTTACTTTTCTCTTGTAAACCACTGGGTGTGCTCGGATACCGTATGATTTTTGCAATGGGTTCACTCTTAGTGAACCCAGTGGGTGTAGTCCCCGAGACTTCTGTCGAGTGCTTGCACCGGCAGTTGTCTTTATACACATTGTCTTTGACGTGATCAGATCCATAATTAATCTGGTCGAATGCTAACAGTTGGTGCACTCGGAGTGCACCTACTGTAAGAGTCCCCGAGAGTAATTTTACTCAGGTCGGGTAGTATTAGCCTCGTAGGCGTAGGTGTTGTCATGTAGCTCAATAGGGCGGACCTGTTTGAGTTTCAAGCCAGTGGGGTCACTCTCAGTGAACCCACTGGGTGTAGTCCACGAGACTGCTGTCGACTGCTTGCGTCGGCAGGGGTCTAAAGAACTTAGACTTTTTATTGTCGGATTTGTCTGATCGTCTCTTGGCGCTGGCTGGCAGAAAACTTGCGAGATGAGGACAGCGTACGAGACTCTTAGGGCTGAAAAGGTTCAGTTTGTTGGTGAGCTGGATGCGGCACTGGTTGCAATGGCTGGCATGAAGGATGTTCTGGTGGAACGAGAGAAGTCGTTGGAGCAGGCTCGTGAAGCAAACAAGGCACTGACTGCTGAAGTTGAGAAGATGAAGGCGCATAGGTCTGAGCTGATGGGGCAAATGAATGTGCTAAACAAGTGGTGTATAGCGCAGGAAATATATGTCAGTGATTGGGCCCGGCAGATGATAACGCGTCTGGGTGGTAAGTCCTGTTTTTCCGAGTGCTTGTGGTATGTGCGTTACACTCGGCGCTTATTGTTTGCTTGTCCTGTGTTTGCAGATTTTTGCATGGACGCTGAGGCTGAAGCAGCTGACGTGGAGCGGTCGATTCGCGAGAACATTCCACTCGGCGAGGACGCCAATCGAGATCTGCTCCGAGCTCACATTCGCCTGGGCAAAGTTGGGCCTTTCATCGGTCGACTGAGAGAAGTCGTCGGCCGGATCGACAAGGAGCTTTGGCCTGAAGACGAGTCTCGTTATGAGATGGAAGGCTTGATGACTCGGCTGGAGGAGGTCCCAAACCGAGTGCAGTCATGGAAGAAATATGTGGCTCGCTGTGGTGCAGACGTTGCGCTGTCCCTGGTCCGGGTGCATTGCAAGGAGGTGCGCGAAGAGAAGCTGAAAGCGTTGAAGGTCGCCAACACGAAGAAACTTCGATTCGAAGACTTCATGGAAACCTTCCTTGAGAGTGCCACCCGCATCGCCGACGGGATCGACCTGGACACATTCGTGGAGCCCTCCAGTCCTGGCGCCAATCCGGACGACGCTTAAGAAAACTTTTACCTCGGTATGCCGAGTGTTGGTTGTAAGAAACCTTGGCCCCTTCTGTTGGCCGTCACATTCTTGGTTCGGTGTGGGTAAGCTTGATCCGCACCGAGTCAACTATCTTTAGGTGAACTTCGAATTTAAATCAAATCTTTTGCTCTTCTGTTGCCAAAGAGTTGTTGACACCATTTTGGCTCGAGTTTTTGTTTGGCTTTTCTTGTTGAAGCCAATAGCAAACATGCGGAGCATGTAACTGTCAGTTTCCTTGACATCTGTGTGAGCCTCTCTGAGGGTCTTCCAAGTCGCCGAGTGGATCTGTAGGATACACTCGAGGGTAATAGAGTACTTAGGCGATTCATGATCGCGGCTAAGTCTTTGAGTGCGACGGATATGCCACACTCGGAGCGAGTTGTTACTCATGTAATTGTCACTGGTCTTGACATCCACATGAGCCTCAATGAGGGTCTGCTGAGTCGCCGAGTGGATCTGTAGGATACACTCGGAGGTAATAGCGTACTTAGGCGATTCATGATCGCGGCTAAGTCTTCGAGTGCGACGATCATGCCGCACTCGAAGCGAGTTGTTACTCATGTAATTGTCAGTGGTCTTGACACCCACATGAGCCTCAATGAGGGTCTACTGAGTCCCCGAGTGGATCTGTAGGATACACTCGAAGGTAATAGAGTACTTAGGCGATTCATGATCGTGGCTAAGTCTTCGAGTGCGACGGACATGCTGCACTCGGAGCGAGTTGTTACTCATGTAATTGTCTGTTGTCTTGACATCCACATGAGCCTCAATGAGGGTCTGCTACTCACGTAATTGTCAGTGGTCTTGACATCCACATGAGCCTCAATGAGGGTCTGCTGAGTCCCCCAGTGTATCTGTAGGATACAGTCGCGGGAAGCTTTCCCATTTGAGCGATTCTTGATCGCAGTTAAGTCTTCGAGTGTGACGAGTAGTGCACGCTCGGAGAAAGTTATTACTTAGGCGATTCTTGATCGCAGCTAAGTCCCCGAGTGCGACGTTTAGTGCACGCTCGGATAAAGTTAGTACTTAGGCGATTCTTGATCGCAGCTAAGTCCCCGAGTGCGACGTTCAGTGCACACTCGTAGAAAGTTAGTACTTAGGCGATTCTTGATCGCAACTAAGTCTCCGAGTGCGACGTTTAGTGCACACTCGGAGAAAGTTATTACTTAGGCGATTCTTGATCGCAGCTAAGTCCCCGAGTGCGACGTTTAGTGCACACTCGGAGAAAGTTAGTACTTAGGCGATTCTTGATCGCAGCTAAGTCCCCGAGTGCGACGTTTAGTGCACACTCGGAGAAAGTGAGTACTTAGGCGATTCTTGATCGCAGCTAAGTCCCAGAGTGCGACGTTTAGTGCACACTCGGAGAAAGTTAGTACTTAGGCGATTCTTGATCGCAGCTAAGTCTCCGAGTGCGACGTTTAGTGCACACTCGGAGAAAGTTATTACTTAGGTGATTCTTGATCGCAGCTAAGTCCCCGAGTGCGATGTTTAGTGCACGCTCGGAGAAAGTTAGTACTTAGGCGATTCTTGATCGCAGCTAAGTCTCCGAGTGCGACGTATAGTGCACACACGGAGAAAGTTAGTACTTAGGCGATTCTGGATCGCAGCTAAGTTTTTTTTTGAGACCGGAGTCTGCGACCGCGGAAGAATTTTGGATCTACAAAAGCTCAGTATGCTTTATATTATTTCACCAATACTTGTTCTTTACATTGTTTCAGTCGACGGTCACGTGTAGAAGCGCTTCAGGAGATCTCCGTTCCATGCTCGCGGCCCGTCTGTCTCCCTGTCGATGTTGTAGAGTCTGTATGCTCCGTTGTTCAGCACCTTGGAGATGATGAAGGGTCCTTCCCAGGCAGGAGCCAACTTGTGAGGTCTTTGCTGATCCACTCGGAGCACCAGGTCGCCTGCTTGGAACGTGCGACTCCTGACTTGTCGTGCGTGAAAACGCCGTAGATCTTGTTGATAAATGGTTGAGCGAGTCAGTGCCATGTCGCGCTCCTCCTCTAGAAGGTCCACTCCGTCTTGCCTTGCTTGTTCTGCTTCAGCTTCGGAGAAGAGTTCGACTCGTGGAGCATTGTGAAGCAAGTCACTCGGAAGGACTGCTTCTGCTCCGTAAACGAGGAAGAACGGTGATCGCCATGTCGATCTGTTCGGGGTTGTGCGAAGACCCCAAAGCACTGAAGGTAGCTCGGTGACCCATGCGCCAGCAGCATGTCCCACCTCTCGCAGGAGTCGAGGCTTCAAACCTTGCAGAATAAGTCCATTCGCCTGCTCTGCTTGCCCGTTTGTTTGAGGATGCGCCACGGATGCAAAATCCACTCGAATACCTTGGTTTGCACAGAAACCTTTGAATCTGTCCGAGTCAAAGTTTGTCCCGTTGTCCGTGATTATGCTGTGAGGTACACCGAATCTGGAGATGATGTCCCTGACAAACTTGATGGCTGTTAGGGCGTCGAGCTTCTTGATGGGCTTGGCTTCAATCCATTTTGTGAACTTGTCGATTGCCACCAACAAATGTGTGTATCCTCCTTGGCCTGTCCTGAATGGACCGACTGTATCTAATCCCCATACTGCAAACGGCCACACAAGAGGGATTGTCTTCAACGCAGATGTTGGCTTGTGGAACTTGTTGGAGTAGAATTGACAGCCTTCACATCGGTCGACCATATCTTTAGCCATTTCGTTTGCCTGCAACCAGAAGAAACCAGCTCTGAATGCTTTGGCGACGATTGCTCTCAAAGAGGCATGATGACCGCAGGTTCCCGAGTGAATATCTTCCAGGATTAACTGTCCCTCCTCTGGGGAGATGCATCGTTGAAGAACGCCTGAAACGCTTTCCTTGTACAACTGGCCATCAATGACAGTGAACGACTTCGACCTGCGGACTATCTGCCTGGCCTGGACTTCGTCTTCTGGTAATTCCTGCCTCAGGATATATGCAATGATCGGCACAGTCCAATCGGGGATGACAGCAAGAATCTCCATGATCAGATCAACCACATCAGGTACGTCGACTTCAGTCGGATCTGTCGAACTCTTTGGTTGTACTGGTTCCTCTGTGAAAGGATCTTCTTTGACTGAGGGAAGGTGGAGGTGCTCGAGGCACACGTCACTCGGGACTGGTTTCCGAGTGGATCCGAGTTTTGCCAACTCATCAGCTGCTTGGTTCTTCAGTCGCGGAACATGGTGGAGTTCTAGACCTTCAAACTTCTTCTAGAGCTTCCTCGCTGCATTGCAGTATGTGGTCATGGTGGGGTTCCTGACGTCCCACTCTTTCATCACTTGATTAACCACCAAATCCGAATCGCCATAGACCATCAGGCGACGGACGCCGAGTGCGATGGCCATACGCAGTCCATAAAGGAGAGCTTCATACTCTGCCTCATTGTTGGAGGAATCAAAGTGTATCTGCAGCACATATTTGAGTTTGTCGCCCTTTGGCGATACGATCACAACGCCAGCGCCGGAGCCATTCAACATCTTGGACCCATCGAAGAACATTGTCCAATGAGCCGAGTAGATGTGGGTCGGTTGCTGTTGTTCCACCCATTCTGCTATGAAGTCAGCCAGAGCTTGAGACTTAATAGCTTTCTTGGCCTCGAACTTGATATCGCAGTACAACATCTCCATTGCCCACCTCGCCACTCAGCCTGATGCGTCCCGATTGTGGAGGATTTTCGACAACGGAGAATCAGAAACGACAGACACCGAGTGGTCGTGGAAATAATGGGCCACCTTCTTTGCAGTCATGTAAATCCCGTAGATAAGTTTTTGATAGTGGGGATACCTCTGCTTGGAAGGAGTCGGGACTTCAGAGACGTAATACACTGGCCGCTGAACTTTGTATGCTTTGCCTTCTTCTTCTCGTTCGACTGTAAGAACAGTGTTGACGACTTGATTTGTAGCCGCGATATACAGAAGAAGGGGCTCTTTACTGAGCGGAGCAGTAAGAACCGGCTGGGTGGAAAGTAGGCCTTTGAGGTCGTTGAATGCGACTTGGGCTTCATCTGTCCACTCAAAAGTATCTGATTTCTTCATGAGTCGGTATAGAGGAAGTGCTTTCTCGCCGAGTCGACTGATAAACCTGCTCAAAGCCGCTAGGCAACCTGTGAGCCGTTGAACATCGTGTATTCTGACCGGCCTCTCCATTCGGACGATGGTCCCGATCTTTTCGGGGTTGACATCGATCCCTCGTTCGGAAACGAAGAAACCGAGTAACTTTCCGCTGGAAACACCGAATGAACACTTGGCGGGGTTGAGCTTGATATCGTACCTACGAAGGTTGGCGAATGTTTCTGCCGAGTCAGTCAGCAGGTCGGAACCTTTGCGTGACTTGACTATGATATCATCCATATACGCCTCCACATTGCGACCGATCTGGTCGAGGAGGCATTTTTGGATCATGCGCATGAAGGTAGCTCCTGCATTCTTCAAACCGAATGGCATAGTGATGTAGCAGAAGCACCCGAATGGGGTGATGAAGGCTGTTTTTAATTCATCGGGGCCATACAGACGGATCTGATGATAGCCCGAATATGCATCAAGAAATGGCAAACGCTCGCAACCCGCAGTCGAATCGACAATTTGATCGATGCGGGGGAGCGGAAAATGGTCTTTCGGGCAGACCTTATTGAGATGCTTGAAGTCGATGCACATTCGTAGCGACTTGTCTTTCTTGGGCACCATGACAACATTGGCGAGCCACTCGGAGTGGTGTACCTCGCGAATGAAGTTGGCTGCCAAAAGCTTGGTCACTTCCTCTCCGATTGCCTTCCTTTTGTGCGCGGCGGACTGACGCAGGCGTTCTCGGACGGGCCGAGCGGTGGGATCCACATGCAGTCGGTGCTCAGCCAACTCCCTGGGTACACCTGGCATGTCAGAGGGCTTCCATGCGAAGATGTCCCAGTTCTCACGGAGGAATTGGGTGAGCTCGGCTTCCTATTTAGGATCGAGGGTGGTGGAGATGTTCGTCGGGGCAGCAGTGTCGTCCGTCGGGTGGATGCTGACCTTCTTCGTCTCACCCGCCGACTGGAATGCAGACTCCAAAGCTGGCTTCTTCGCACACATCAAATCAGCGGGGTCGACTGTTTTCTTGTACTCGTCAAGCTCGAGGACGGCCATTTGCTGGTCGGCGATTCTTGATCCCTGTTGCAAACACTCTTCGGCCCACTGTCGATTGCCTGTGATGGTGATCACACCTTTCGGGCCTGGCATCTTCAGCTTCAGGTATACGTAACATGGTCTGGCCATGAAACGCGCATACGCCGGGCGGCCCAGAATTGCGTGGTAAGCGCTCTGAAAGTCCACCACTTCGAACGTCAGCTTTTTCTTGCGGAAGTTCTTGTCGGAGCCGAAAACGACGTCCAACGCGATCTGGCCGAGTGACTTGGCCTTCCGTCCAGGGACAACTCCATGGAACTGCATGCTGCTCTCGCTGAGTTTGGACATCGGAATGCCCATTCCCTTGAGAGTGTCGGCGTACATGATGTTCAAGCCACTGCCACTGTCCATGAGGACTTTGCGCAGTCGGACTCCTTCCACCACCGGGTCGACGACCAGAGCTTGCCTCTGTGGGGTAGGTACGTGTGCCGGATGATCCGACTGGTCAAAGGTGATCGCAGTCTGAGACCATTTGAGGAACTGGGGTTGGTAGGGGTGGCCATGTTCACCTCTCTATTCACCAGCTTCAGTCGACTCTTGCTCTCAACGTCAGCAAAAATCATCAGTGTTGCATGGACTTGGGGGAACGGATCCTCCTTATCCTCCTCATCCTGTTCATTGTCCTTTTCACTCGGTTGCCCTTCGCCGAACCCCTGGATCAGGAGCCGACACTGTCGAGTGGTATGCTTCGGGTATATGGGCTTGCCCTCTTCATCCATCTTCGTATGTATCGGACATGGCTGGTCCAGGATGGGGTTGTTGAACTGCTTCTTCTTGGGGGTGAACTGAGCCTTCCCTTTGCCCTTGAACTTGGCATTGGTTACAGCCGCAGCTTCTGCCTGCGGAGTGGTCGGAGCTTTCTGCTTCTGCTTCCGAGTGTTACTCCCATCTCCATCGGCGACTGTTTTGTGCTTGCCGCTTCGGATGCGGTCCTCTTCTTCGCCATTTGCATAGCGAGCCGCTATCTCCATCATCTTGCTCATGGAGATGTCACCTGTTCGGCCGAACTTCAGGTACTGATCCCTGTACTGCACGCCTGCCTTGAAAGCGCAGACTGCCTGATGCTCTGTGACGTTCTCCACCGTGTGGTAGAGGGTTGTCCAACGCTGAATGAAATCACGCAGGGGCTCATTCTGCTTTTGGACGCAATGCTGGAGCTCCACGAGGCCAGCAGGGCGCTTGCACGTCCCTTCGAAGGTCCTGATGAACACTCGGGCCAGGTCTGCCCAGTTGTAGATGCTTGAGGGAGCCAACTGGTTCAGCCATGCTCGCGTAGAACCGTCGAGCATCAGAGGGAGGTGCTTCATGGCGACATGGTCGTCTCCTCGTCCGATCTGGACTGCCACTCGGTAATCATCCAGCCACGTTTCTGGCTTGGACTCTCCTGTAAACTTGCTAATTCTCGTCGCCAATCGAAAGTTGGGAGGGATGTCAGCCGAACGGATGGCTCGACTGAAACACTCGGGACCAGAAACGATGGTCCTGCTTCCACTCGGACGGTCAATATCGTAACCATCGCGGTGGGCTCGCCCCCTGTCGACCCTCCGCTGGGCGATATGCCCTCTCGCGTCGGGCCTTGGGTCGTAAGTGTCACCGATTGAACGCCGATCATCATGATGTCGGGGCCCGTAGGGCCCACCCCGCGGAGGGGTGCGTGAACGGCGACGATCTTTGGGATTTATGGAACGGCTGCCTCCCCTGTGTCGCTGACGAGAACCAGGGCTGTGAACTGACCGATGCGTATTCGCATGAACAGAACTATTGTGGATCCTGTTATGCGACTGCGAAACAGCCGAATTTTGCTGCTGCGCCGTGTGCAACACGGCGCGAATTTGCTCGATCCCCCTGCCAGCTTCTGAATCAGTCGGCTGAAGGGAATCGGCTATCTTGGCAGCCGCAGCCAAGTTGAGGAGGGGTGTGCGGAACAGCTCCACGTTGCTCAACCGAGTGTGCCGACTGGCAGAACGGCGAGGCGGACGACGCGCGCCGGACATTTCGCCGATCTCGTGCTCGTTCCGGCTAGCTTGACGGGGATCTTCATGGGAGTTGGCCATGTGTACTTCTGCTGTAGGCCCGCGACCCGCGTACTCGGAAGGAAACTCAGTCGGTACCGAGTCCGAGCGCTGGGACGGCGGGGCAACCACAACCGACTCTAGAACCGCCACTTGTGAAGACGCGTTCTGGCGCGCCTGGGCGTGTTGCACCCAACGCTGGAGCCGCGGACGGCGGGACTGCTTGTTGCGGCGCGTAACGGTGGTGTAGGTCGACACCGGAGCCGACTGCTGGAGAAGAAGAATGCCGCGGGCGCCGGCACGGAAGTGTGTAGCCCTGCGGCGGGGAAGCGCCTCGATGTCGAGAGGAGCGTCCCGAAGCCATGCCGAATCGTCGACGATGAAGGAGAGAGCGCCGAAGAGGATCTCGTGACCCGTGCTCGAATCTCCACCGAAAGACATGACAAAACGATGTAGTCGCAAACTCGCCGGAAGTCGCTTAGACGCCTGCCCCACGGTGGGCGCCAACTGTCGTGGGTATAAGTCTGACAGTAGATGTGTAGGGTACGAAAGGATGGGCAGAGTCTTAGCTACGGCGAGGTTGTATGAGTTCAGGCCCCTCTACGGTGGAGGTAATAGCCCTACGTCTCAGTGCTCTGGGAGCTTGTTGTCGAGTCGAATATAGAATACAGTGAATTGTTAACCCCTGCGCCAGTGGGAGAGGGTGGCTTATATAGAGTGCGCTGCCCTCCACAACGGTTCGGTGCACAGGGGTGGAGTAGTGGCGAATAAATGCCTACGTTACAGGTAATGTACGTCTTAAATGCTAATAAAGGCACATAGAAACGTATGACCGTTTCCCTCCACGGGGGTTACGATGCACAGAGTGGAATCCAGTCGGTTAGTTTGATAAACTCCGAATGCTAATCTCCGACTGGACGGTCGAGGATCTGTTACCGACTGGATGAAGGGAACTCCTTAGTTCAGTCGGAACTGACTAAGGGCCTTGTCCCTTATGAGGGGTAGTCCTTGGGTTGGACCTTCAGGGCAGGCCTATGACCCTACCCTAGGACTATAACCCCATCAGCGACGTTGTTTGGACATGATTTTTCTAGTGAACCGAAGACAAGTCCGGATCGCTACTTCGTCCAATTCTGACCATCCTTGATAACCAAAAACGCCTCCCCTACCGTGCCAGTTGTTTGCATTCATGCCATTGTAGAGCGCATCGCTCCGCATTGAAGGCGGCACAGGACAAACGCAACCTCTCATTACCTTCACCATTGAAGCGGCTGGTCGGTCGAGGGCACCGCCCGCTGCATGCCCGGCTAAAACACGCCTCCTCGGTGCATTAAAACATCTTTATTAAACCCGCGTGTAAGCCGAGAAATCTACTCCGACCACACGTCCATTCATGAGCAGGTCGACATTAAATGCAACGCCGGCCGAGCTTCTCCCGTCCGCCTTCTATTTAAACAAGGCTAGACACCAGGCAAATATCGCACCCCTCCATCAGTCCCCCATCTCCTCCTTCACCATTTTCTCCACTCTTCCGATGGCTTTCGAAGAGCATTTCTCCGGCATACAAGCCGGCTAGGTGGCCTGCTGAGCTTCACGGATACGAGCACGAACGAGGCAGCTCGCTGCTCCACCTCCCTCGCCTAGCCCGAGGGAGCCAGTTGCCGCCCTAGCTGATACGGTTGAGCTCGTCCTCGGAGTTGTTAAGCTTCCGATTAATCTCCGCCAATTCCACAACGCTGGGGCTGTTGTCAAAGACGAGGCCTACATAAGCAGTTCATATGTGTCAGACTCCCAAATTATCAGATTTTAAACCCTCAACCAGGATTTTTTCCATCCTGCGAGAGTCTTGGGAGCTACGGCTCATTCTAAATTATTATACGTGCCTTTTTCGCACTATTTGACTTCCGCATTATTTTTTCAAACTCACACAGGGCTCGGAGGCTACTAAATATGGGGATCGCATATAGACTCGTAAATTAAAATTACTTTGTAAGAAAGAATGTTGCCTAATTTACCTTGAAGCCTGTCAACACGCCGCCAAAAGCTTTCTTCAATCCGTTGTCAACGGATTGAATACCATGTAAAATTGTACTCATAAGACTAGACTGTGGTGCTCTTGGCGATGGAGGAGTTATTTAAACCCTCATCCATCATGGCCATCCACCCGATTTGGGACCGCTCTGTTACACGCGGCTCCGGGTGCAACACTGTAGTTTCACCTCTCAAAGAAGCCAGAGTAGACGACTCCGGAGGCTTGGAGTCCTCCGAAACTGACTTCAGAGAGAGCTCGGGCTGGCCGAGCTCTCCCTCTTTTCTAACAAGGAGAGAGTCTCCCTCCTGGTCTTTGGCGACCAAGGCGTTAGCCTCGGCCATGGTATCGTCATCGCCGCACCTTGGAAGGGAGTTGTGGGACGTCGTCGCACTCTCCGCTAGTTCGGCTGGCAGAGAGTCCCCTTTCGAGGCTTGGTCGGTGGGGAAATCTCGCGGTGGACTACAAGGAAAGAAGACAAACATGTATACAGTCCATAACCAAACCTTCAAAGCGGAGGATGATATAATCTTCGGATTCATACCTTTGCGCCCCGGGCTTGACTCTTAGGGTTCTTCAAGGAAACCTTTCAAAGTTCTCAAACTCCTCGTGAGAGTACGGAACATCATCAAACAGGGCCACTTAGGCCGTGCATCGTCTTTTTGGGGGCAGTGGGAGCTAGATCACCCTCGCCATCTTTGTACGCCGCCCTCTTCTTCGTATGGGAGGAGTCACTGTCCTCCCCATCCTCTTCCTGCTCTCCTTCAAGAGTAGAAGGAGCGTGCGTACCCTCGGACCTGGTGTCCGGTGGTCCTTTTGAAAGGAGGCTATGACAAAAAAGACAAAAATCGATACCCTAAAAATGCTACTTTCAAAAGCATTTTGAGAAACTGTTTTTCTTTTTGCCATGACTTTCACAAATATGATTTCATAATGAAAATTTATAAACTCTTAAAACATTTGTAAACGTGTGTTATAAAAAAAGTTCAATATACAATCAGTCTTATTGAACCTCAAACCATAAAACAATTGTTCGTCAGTATAGGCGGCGTATGGCCATATGGATCGAGCGCTGCCGTTTAAATAGCTGTTTGATGCACACACAAACGCAGACTTTAGATTGTTTTCGGAAATTTTAAAAGTGGTTTGAATTAAGAAGAAAGCGGGCGCGCGTGCCAGCCGCGTGCTTCATCTCACTCCCCCTAATAATTAGTATAACTATTAAACACTAAACAGGGCCGCTCATCACGTGTACGCGGCAGAATGAGACACGTGTTTTCCGTGCTGTTGCAGGCAGCGTCACGTGCAGGCCACGGTGCCAGCGCTGGGCTGCACGTGAGGCCACAACCCGGCTACAGTGCACGTTCGTTGAGCTAGCCTGGTAGCTGCTGGCCAGGCCTTGCATAGTCTTTTTTTCTTAACATGTTCAAAAAGGCCTTGCATGGTCTTATTGTAGCAGCAGCAGCAGCAGCATGTTAGACGAGTCTGCATGCACGCACGCACGCGCTGAACGAGGTAGATGATGGAAACAAAATGCATTCCAGTAGTTAATTTGATGGATGGATATAACGCATGCCGGTATGGATCGGGTAGATGTAGATCTAGCAGCTAGCTCTACGTAAATCTTATCCACTACAGTACGTACGTCCCGATCATTGGACGCACTGCCTGCTACTATATGTCAGATGATGCATGCATGTACCTTAACAACCTAGTACGTCCTGGTCAAACCTTTCCTCGTACGTACGCGGAATTAGAGCACGTACGATCGATCGATCGAGCAGGAAGAAGCCCGGTAACGGCGCCGGCTTTAGAGGATACTAGCAACTACTTAACCATCCCTACCCTAAATCCCTAATCGGATGCTAGCTACAGCTACGTACTGCATCTTAGTCCACTGTACGTGTTTACGTACCGCTTACTGCGATCTGCATGCATATGGCTTCCAGTGTGGTTTGCGTCCTCTTCCTCTTGCTCCTCGTCGGCGATGGCGATGATGGCCGTGCCGCCGCCGCCGCGTCGGTGGCACCGCTGGTTCCGGCCAACGTTGGGGTGATACTGGACCTGGCGACGGAGCTGGGGAAGAAGAACCTTGTCAGCATGAAGATGGCGCTGCGCGACTTGTACGCCACCCACCCCAGCTACACCACCAGGGTCAAGCTCCACGTCAGGGACTCCCACCAAGACGTCGTCACCGCCGCTTCTGCAGGTACGTACGTACGTGCTCGCATTGAATTCTCATCTTGCATGCATGTATCCTCTTTATTTGAATAACATTAGTATGCATATATACAAGGTCTAGAAGAACTAGTAGTAGTAATCTTGGATCGTCTCAGGATATCTCCTACACATACTACTCCCTCGGTATCAAAATATTTATAGTTGGGAAAAATTAAACTAGTTTTTTTTAACTACAAATATTTTGATCCAGAGAGAGAAAGTAGATCGTCTCGGGACTGCTCTTTATGTCACGTAGAGATGGGAACAAAACATGTCGTGAAGCCATCTCTAGCTAGTAACATGCCCACAAAACTAAACTACACAATGGATTAAATCATTTTACAATGCCTAGCTGATAACCCTCGTACTCCTGGTGAGTGCCGGAAAATGAACTAAAGAATCACGTTTATAGAAGAAGAAAAATGGTCCCAGCTTCTCCTGTCACCGAAGTAGCTATAGGAGACATGGGGAACTAATGGAAACGAGGGCAAGAAATGGAGCTTCCCTCCACTGGCTAGGGTTTATGTCATGCAATTAGACTCATTTTCAGTTTGTTAGGCACACTAGAGAGCGCTTAGCGATTACATGTACGCTGACCTTCGTTTGAGTTGTGTGTCGCCATGTTGGACTTGGGAATCAAAAGGAAAAATTGGTTACCACTACTACAAAATCATGTTTTGTACGAAGTATAATTTCCACACAAAAAATGAAGGAAATGCAATCTTGTACGAATATGTACATCACAAATGGTACGTTAGAGAATGAGCATTATACAATTTTATTTGCTTACGTTTGTTAGTCCCATCCGTTTTTCATCACCGATTCGGTCCATGCATTTAACTCCAATCTTGCCAAAATAACACATGAGAAACAAAGTACAAAAAAAGTCGCAGAAAATATAGTTATTGACTCTTAGTTTTCCATAATTTTTGAAGTGCCTGTCTCCACTATTTTTACCACATCCAGGTGAACTAAGTTGATCATCCTTTTGTCTTGCAGCAATAGATCTCATCAATAACAAAAAGGTTGGGGTTGTCATCGGTCCACAGAATACTTTACAAGCAGAATTCTTGACCCACCTAGCGAACAAAACCAAGGTTCCGTTCATCACCTCATCTGCAACAGGTGATACAATTACTCAATATCATGCTCCGTACTTCCTTCATGCTTGTGTCAAGGGCTCTTCCCAAGCAGCTTCGATTGCTGCTTTTGTTAAGGCATATGGATGGAAAAACGTTGTTCTGGTCCATGAGGACAGCAACCATGGTCTCAGCATTCTCCCTTCCATTACTGGTGCTCTTGAGGCCATTGACGTCCAGATCATTAACCGTTCTGCCATCCCTACTTCTTCACCTAATTACCGAATTGATGTGGAACTATACAAGCTGAAGACCATGCATACACGTGTATTCATCGTTCATATGATGCCAGCCGATGCTTCCCGCCTATTTGCTCGAGCTTCAACTATCGGTATGATGGCTGAAGGGTATGTATGGATTGTCACAGATGACATCGGTAATGCCCTTGATGTGCTTCCCCAACATGCCATCGAAACCATGCAGGGTGTTGTTGGTTTCCGGCCATATGTAGCAAAGACTACGAGGATCAACGGTTTCATGGCTCGATTTGTCCCTCGATACAGATCCACATACCATATAGACCCTGATGTTCGGGTGGCAAAACCCACCATCTTCCAATACTGGGCATACGATTTGATATGGGCAATTGCGTCTGCAACAGAGAAAGGTGAGAGGTTCAGATCCTTACAACTAAGGTCTAAACTAGGGAATATGGACAAGTTAGTCGATGATCGCCAATCATCTCTTGCTGGACCAGAGCTCCTCACTTACATAATGGATGGGGAACATGAAGGATTGGCTGGGAGATTCAAGTTTGTTGATAGGCACTTGGCAGTTCCAACATATGAGATCGTCAATGTGATTGAAGAGGAAATTAGACGCATTGGGTTTTGGAACCCTGGTAACGGTCTTTCAGCTTTTCTTAACTCTAGCGCTAGGCCTGGCCAAGATAGGCATGCGACAAGGACTGGTCAAGTCACGAGAACAGTTATTTGGCCAGGAGATTCAATAACAGTGCCCAGAGGTTGGGGCTTCCCTGAGAATGGAAAGATACTTCAGATTGGTGTGCCCATGAGACAGAATTCTAAGGTCTTTGTGAATGTTGAGACCAATAATCCTAACTCTAGTATACCAATTGTCAAAGGCTACAGCATTGATGTGTTCGAGGCTGCTGTGAAGAAACTACCATATGGGCTGCGCTACGAGTACATTCCATACGACTGTTCAGATTCTTATGACACACTAGTATCGCAGGTTTATTACAAGGTTAGCCTTCATTATGTTATATTCTCAACAAATTTCTTTTATTTCTTTTTAATTATATATAAATAGTCTTCATTAAATAGTAACACATTTTCTTCTATTTTCATGTTTGGGTGGCAGAAATTTGATGCAGTAGTGGGTGATGTGACAATTATGACCAATCGAACTAGGTATGTGGACTTCACGGTTCCATACACAGATTCTGGTATATCGATGCTTGTCCTAGCTAGTAAAGACGAGGATGAACCAAGCATGTGGATCTTCTTAGAGCCACTAACCAAGGACCTCTGGATTGTTACAATAGTTTTTATGGTCTCCACTGGCCTAATTGTGTGGATGATTGAAAATCCTATAAATGATGAGTTAAGGGGTTCTAAATGGAAACGGTTCAACGCTGCTTTCTACTTCGCATTCTCCACAGGGACTTCTATGCATGGTATGTCCTTAAAATCGGCCTAGCTTGTTATTTTCAAATTTGCAAACTTTTTTGATCTTTATACTATGAACTCCAACTTACTTTATACTATGAAATCTAACTTACAGACTCTACTAATATTTCTGGGACAAATCAAAAGTTCAAAAGCCTCCAGTCAAAAGTTATTGTGGTATCCTGGTGCTTCGTAATGATAATTATAGTGCAGTGCTACACGGCAAGCTTGTCATCCATGTTAGCTTCAAAAAGGCTGCCATCTTTAGATATAGACCCAATGCAACTTTTACAGAATGGTCATTCTGTTGGATATCAGAGTGGCTCATTTGTGCACTCATTGTTGAGGGGGCTCCAATTTGAGGAGCACCGGATAAAAGATTTTAGCACGCATGAGGAATATGCAAAAGCACTGAGGTCTGGATCAAATAAGGAAGGGGTATCTGCCATCTTTGATGAAACACCATACATAAATTCTTTCCTCTTGCAGTATGGAAAAGAGTTCCGAAAGGTTGGTCCCATTGAAAGGACAGTCGGCTTTGGCTTTGTAAGTTGCTACAACCTATGTTCAAGTTTTGGAGCTTGCTAACTTGGCTCCACCGTGCCTAATATATTGCACCTTTGTATAGGTTTTTCCTAAAGGCTCTCCGTTGGTGGGTGATCTTTCCAAGGCCATGTCGAATTTGATAGAAGGGTTTGAAGGTTCTAGTATTGAGAATAAGTGGTTCAAGGATCCAATCTTGTCATCGGATGACGGAAGTCTAGAAACTCGCTCCTCACGCCTCAGTTCACGGAGCTTTGCGGGTCTCTTCATCATCAATGGATGCGTCTTAGGATTGATGATCATAATAAACTTGTTGAGGCGCGCTTATGCAAAATATATTGCAAAAGGAAGCACACCTTATGCTAGTAATGGCGAGGCACAATGTCCGCTCGATGTTGAGACGTGCTCTTCTTGCAGTGACGAGTCGCAAAACTCTCGGACATCCCTGATAGTGCAGTTGGCAGACGCAGAGGCAAAGGACATCACCTCGCCAGTTGTGGCTCCGTGTAATAGTGGACAAGTGCTTGTACCGATCCCCTTTTAATTGTCTTGACACAACGGGAATTGCATTGGATAGTCGAAAATGAAAATATACTGTGACTGGTTTTGCACCAAACATCTTGTCAGATGGTGAGACATTGCTGTCCATTGAGATGCACCGGACAAACTCACGCCTGAGAACTCTATACCTAGGACGCACATCAACAAAAAGATAGCGATTCCACTCGATCATATACAAACTCTGGCTCAACTCGATTCGTATGGGAATCCCGCCGTGTTGGCTCGTCATTGTTGCTACCAATGGGACCAAGTTTTATGCTTGTATTATTGTTGGTCATCTCTATGTTTGTCGCAAACGTTTGGAATTCTTTCTTCCAAAGCCAAAACTACGATTCTTACAACCATGCATAAATTTTGGGATAATTTATTTTATACCCTTAGTTGCGTCCCGTTCGGCTAGTTTGCCCCTAATTTTGAAGAAATCTTGGCCTTGACAAAGTGCATTTCATCCGCTTATGTTTTTGCCCTTCCGTCCCAATTCCGTTCAGTGAAAGGTGTTTGACTGTTAGGTAGATATTTCTCTGGTCCATTTTGCCCCTCCTTACAACTCAAGTCAAAAAATAAAAATAAAGATGTGACTTGGGCTAGCTGGGCTGGAGGGCACGAGGCGGCGGCGGAAGAGGTCAACGCTACAAGGGGGCGGCAACACGATGCAGGGGAGGCCGGTGACTCGGGCGAGGTGGGCCGGAGGGCACGCGGCGGCGGCAGCAAGGGGGCGGCAGCGTGATGCACGGGAGGCCAGGATCGGTGCAAGGCATGCGAGCGCGGCAGAGACAACGGATCCGACCACGGGAGGCTCGAGCTCGACCAAATCTAGTCGCGGTGGAAGCCTACTCCGGCCGCTGTGCCGCATTGAAGCGGGCGGCACTCCCGTCCTGTCTGATCGCTCTAAGCGTCATCAAAGACGTCAAGTCACGCCTTCTCTATAGAGCAGATGATCGGCACTTATGCGCAGGTGCAGTTTTTAGAGTGGTTGCCCCGGGAGAGGGTTTGGTTATAATAAAAAAATCATTCATATATGTTGTCACGCACTCCACCGCGAAGCTCTTTGCTCTTGTTCTGCTCTTGGGCCATCCATCCTCCACTATCATGCGTCCCCAAGCTCTCAACCGCAACACCTCCTCTTCCCCCTATGTGATGGAATCGCCGTATTGTAACAAAAATTGACGGTAGCGATTTATGTCAGTAGTTTGCAAAGGAGACATGCTAACTGGACAAGCAGAATTTGGACCTTTTAGTTAGTTACCTGGCAAAATGCCATTAGAACAATGCTCACAGTTACCGTTGCCGCAGCTTTGCTCCTGGAACTTAGTTTGAAAGGCATTGGCAGTAGGGAAAGTGGTAGTGTTACTCCGTTTATCTGCAGAGTCACCAACACTTCAATGTACTCCCTCCATTTCTAAATATAAGTCTTTTTTAGAGGTTTTACTAGTGGACTACATATGGATGTATATAGACATACTTTAAAGTGTAGATTCACTCATTTTGCTTCGTATGTAGACATTTAGTGAAATCTCTTAAAAGATTTATATTTAGGAACGGAGGAAGTATGTCAGATGTTGTCCATTGCTCGCCACGATACTCTCAAGTACACTGATATCATAATTATTTTGTATACTCCTCCCCTTGAAGCTGATTCCCTTGGGCGGCACCGTATGCACCTTAAAAATGTCAGTGCTACAAATACAATGAAGCAGCAAATGAACATAGTCGTGCGTGCTGCCAAGAGCGTCTCCAAAAACGAGCCCCTGCTGATGTGTGTGATGGATAAATCCTCTCGAAATAGACTTTCGCCTCGCTATATATATATAGCAACCACATGATACAACATGAAATCACTGCTGGGCCAAAACAACACATGCACGCCCAAAAAGAAAAATAGAAAAGAAAGAGAAAATAATGCCAACACCGACGGCTTAACGAAAACAATAATGACCCGCAACCGCTGCGTCTCCTCCGGAATATTCCCACCACGATCCAAGCATCTTGATCCATCGCGTATCAAGCAGCACCTTCACGAAGGATAATGACGACGACGACACTGCTGCCCGGACAGGTCCTAGGGTTTCCCCCGGTACGCTCCGAGGCGTGGGGAGGAGGCACACCCGACACCCTTCAGGAAGGAAGGGTGACACTCTCAAGCGTCACCGTTTCGGTGTCAAAAGACAAGGATTTCTCCTGACCCCCAAGCCACCACCCCCCGGACAATCAGAGACGCACCACTAAGCATGCCATCCACCAACAAACGCCACCTCGGTCTTGCAATCATCATCGTCGTCTCACCATGGTCAACGTAGCAAGGCTGGTCAGTCTGAGGCGAACCACCCGAAGACACGATCTGACAGGGGGACAACCACACAGGAGGGGACTACCTCCACCGTCCAAGACGGTCGCCGTCCGAACACGACGACGAGAGCGCACCGAACGATTGGAACCGAAGGGCAGCAGCAGCGCAGCCACCCGGAGGGCGTCCTCCACCGCCATCGGCGGGTGCCAACCGGACACAGCAGCCAGGACACACCAGGCCAAGAAGGCCCGACCGAGCGTCGGCCAAGTCCCGGGGCTCGTAAAGTCCCCGCTGTCGTGCTGCTGCACGTAGGCCGCCACCGCCGCTACCCTCATGCAGCCCAAAAGCTCAGTCGGGCATAGACAAGCTCATGAAGCTCCCATCATCACGCTGCAGCGGTGCGATGTCAACGTTGTCATCCCCGCCGCGAGCCGAGCCCCAAACTAACCAGAGGCGACGAGGCAGGCCCGACCAGACCCAGATCAGGCCCGGGGGGTCCAGATCTGGGCCTGAAGGGCCGGATCGCTGCCACCGCTACCCAACCACCAACGGCAGCACCACCGTCATCGAGACCATCCACGCCGCACCAGGGGGAGCCTCGCCGCCGCGCCGGGCCGCTGCCGCCGAGACGCACCACCAGCCCCGGGCTGCCCCGCGCCACCCGAGCCAGGAGGGGAAAGGCCGGAGTCCCGCCGCCACCGGGGCCGCCCGACCAAGGGCCGGCGCGGCGCACCGGCGACGGCAGGAGGAGGGAGGGAAGGGAGGGGCGAGCGGGCAGGAGGGTGAGGGGCGCGGCCCGGCCGTCGCGGGGGCGGCACGGGTCGCGGGAGGGGAGGAGGGGCAGAGGGGGCGCGGATCCGGGGCCCCTGGGGGTGCGGATCCGGGGCCCCTGGGGCCGCGGAGTGGGAGGGGAGGAGGGGGAGAGGGGCGGGGCCGGCCGGCGGCGGGGGGGGGGGGGGAGGGAGGAGGGGGAACCCGCCTCGTTCCCTGCTCGCCCTGGGTCGTGATGGATAAATCCTACTCCTATTTACTATTGGGATCCTGGTTGTGCTAAGATTATCCACTGTTGGGACACAATCTTCACATGGACATCGAATCATTGTATCTGCTGGTATACCTTTGTATGCAAACTCCATAAATTCATCTACACCAGCTGAGTATTGTGTACTTTCTTTTCGAAATTGCCATAATAATTTGGTGGATTCTAAATCCATTGCACACTGCATAAAAATAACAAATATTACCGCAGTTCTAAATATGAAAGAATGGTAAAAGCTTAGCTTGTAAATAGTATAACTAGCCTTCACCTCTTTTTACAAGAGCAGCTAGCAAGTTCAATAGTCCAATTCAATTGTTGACCAACTGATTTTTCATCATGATACAACACCAGCAGCAGTGAGTTCAACTAATCCGAAACACCATGAACCATATTGTACAATCTGAATACTTCGATCTAAAAATTCACTAAATAAAAAAAATCTAAACATATGACATACAAGTGCCCAAATAACATCAATGATGCACGCACATAACAAATTTTTACAACAACAATTCCATCTCAAAAGAGAGCTAAGAAACTGACAAGATCATGTAGCTGATGCCCGTGTTAGCCAATTCAGAGTAACACATGTTCATCCATCACGCATAAGTCACTACTCTAAGTGAAGTAACATGATATAAGTCATTAATTTTCTTAAATCGATAAAGTGCGGATAAATCGTCAGCCAACATCCATTTTTGGTGCTAGGCTAACAGACTGCGCTTAGGAGTTGGAACATCAAGGTTTGAAGTTCTGAAGAGAGCAGATCAATATAGGATAGAAAATCCCTGAAAAGGACAAAAGATTAGAAACAAACAGAGTGGACACGTTTTTCAATAATGTGTTCTCTAACTGTCCAAAAACAACGCAGTTGAATGTCTCCTGGGCACACTTTCCAATCAAAAGCACCAAAATTGACAGCAGAGCACCAAATTAGAGCATTACTCCAATAGTAATCTGTACTCAAAGTGCAACTAAAAAAAGTGGCACATTCATCGTTTGTAGTATCTGTTTACGAAACAAACACGGGTTTTCAAGCAGTCAAACCATTGCCGTCCAGGCTGCAGTTGTGAACTGGAACAACAAGCTTAAAATATGGAGAAAAAGGGTCAACAGAAACCATACACAAACCATATCAGTGGCATCTATGATCGACATGTTCCTCGAAAAATTATATGAGTCATTTCCAATTGTTCAGAAAATCAATACAACCGAAATCTGAAGTCGATTGCACTTTCGAGAAGACAGTACCCAACTAACACCAAAGGTGTCCTAAGACAACAGATTTACTTACATATAGCTACACTCAACATTCAGTTACATCAAAGTTCAAGTTGTACAAAGAGTAGAGCAAGAGAGACGTTTCCAGAAAATCTATAATCTAGTCAGAAGTACCCACATAACATCAGTGAAATATTCAGAGGGTAACACACGTCTAGTTACAGCCCTACTCCAATAGTAATCTACATACAAATAGCCAACTATAGAACAACACAACACAACGAGGATAGTCAGATTAACTTCAAATGTTATGGTACTTATGTTGGCAGTCATGGGAGCTGATGGAGTAGTCCAAACAACTAGTACTATATAACTAGTCTTATGTGGGTAGTCCCTTCCCGGACTACTGGAATTGGTCTGAACAACAACGGTAGTCAAAACACTGAACATAGCCCAAGTGGCACAGTACACTTATGGAATTCATCCCCTTGGTCATCTATCAAATCTCCCTACATCCCACAGCCATGTCTATTAATAATACTAGATGATGCCCTGCGCGTTGCCGCGGGAATTTTGTAGCACATGATGTTAAGAAATAAATGCAAAACTATTAAGTTGAATAATACTGGATGATGGTATTGGATACAAAATAAACTTCTGACGTCTCACTCGATATCACATTTCTCTAGGTTTACAAAGTATATATAAACCGTCTAACAAACCACTTGTATTACCCTAATGATGTCCAACATGATGTAAATCAAGGCATGCTAATGAAAAATTGGATATACTGCTTGATAATTGAAGCGCCTCCTAGGTGATACTTTATAGTGACATAACTGCCTTATTGTAGCCAACGCTTGCTATTTTGAACTATATTTATAGTGACATAACTGCCTTACTGTTAATAATTTTCGTTTATGTGTCAAAGACTTCTTAACTGGATTATATGGGTATGTAGAGTAGAGATGGCCAAAGTATTTTCCATTTGAGCATGTATGGCAAATCAAGACATGTTTGCATCTTTTCTGCACCTTTCTGTAGACATCCATGAGCGTGTATGGCAAATGTGAGATATATGTATTCAAATGTGGGATACCAACTGTTCGGAGGAATAATAGAGGAAACTCTCTGATACATGAACACTGCAATGCAATTTGAGAATACACAAAATTAATGCAAAATCAAACAGAATATTGTTGATCAAAATCTATAGAAAATTTGTCCTATATGCCTTTGTTGAAGTAAATAAGTTAACTAACCTGCAAAGGAAAAAATAAGGATACACAAAATGGATGCTAAAGCAAACTGAATACTGTTGGTCAAAATCTATAGTAAAATTGGTCTATGTCTTCGTCGAAGTAAATAAGTTAACTGACCATTCACAATCTCCTTAGTAGCGTCATCTTGGTAAACTGTAACTGTGCACATCATATACTGAACCATACTATGATGGGTGATGTGTAAAACAATTATTCAGTATATATCAAGTATATAGATGAGTATTCTACTGGATTCTTGGTTCTATTAATCCCGGGGAAAATTTAAATGGTATTCTTTCCCGTCCACATCCTCTGAAATAACAATGAAGGGTTAAATAAACAGAACCTTAGTCCAATTATTTTGTGTGTAGAGGTCATCGCTATTATATGAACCAAGTGAGTAAGCAAGCACGATTACTTTGTTTCCTGAAATTTTATTTACAGCCCACAACATGCCAATGTCATGGCAAAAATTCTGAACGGGACACATCTTCAGAAGAAAAAAAGAAATATCAGGATCTCTCACCTTGTCATATGCCAATGCTCACAATTCCATCAATTTTGGTCGACAGAATAGAAACCCACAACATGAGGGGAAATAAATAGGAACAAAAGCAGAAATGCATTTTTTAGAGGAAATAGATGGTACTTTCTCTATTCTGTTGAAGAAAACGAAGAGGGAATGAGCAGGGATCTGGGCGCCGCCGGGCTGAAAAGCTAGTGATGTTTACCTTGGTTCCCAGATCTGACCGCCGTGAATAAAACGAAACTCGCCTGTCAAATAGGTCTCAGATTGTTATCTCCTTGATCTCCTCATGGATTCTTCGTCCTTGTGAAAGCCAGGAACATTGTTTGGGAATGGGAGTGATGCATATGTGGTGGGGCTTTAATAAAAATAACGATCCGAAATCAATGGATAGTACTCCTTTTGGACCTAAACACCTGAATTGTGTGAGAGTTGAGACTTCAGAAGTTAGAACATTGCTTGCACATCTTTGTAGAAGAAAGTAACACTGAAAAAGAAAAGATAATAAGGCAGATCTAGCTACCTGTTCGGTGCGTGTAGTAGCAGCTAGCAACGTATGACATAACTAATCTCAAGTCCAAATAAGAAATCATCTAGATTCGGAGAAAGACGTATAAGTAATTAAGGGAAGAAAACGCCATGGCCACCAGTACCAAATAATTCAATTTGAAAATGCAAGCATGTGTTCAGATGCGAGCAGCCAAAGACCTGATGTTGCAACCTCACAATGATGTAGTTGACGTACCGGAGTGAAAGCTAGGAGATTGACATTCATAGTAGAATTCACCGGCGGTAGGCAGAATGCGGGAACAAAAGTGGACGAAGACTTGTGCAAAGGGAACGCTATGAAGCATGTGCGCATTGGTGGTGAATGGTTGATGAACCGATGGGCGGCCGATCGACTGCCTCGTTGCTTTAATGTGTGTGGGAGCATAGGAGGATGAAACGGCTGGAGTGGGTCGGGCGATAAATGAAACGATGGACACTTACAGCATCGTGAAAAAAGGACGGAGTTTTCTCAAAAAAAAATATGATGACATCATCTGATGATGTGGCTTCACCAGAACGCAGGAAAATTACATAGTGGGAGGCATCTATTTAGGAATAGAGGATATGGCTGCATGCATCGTTCTGATGCAGCCGGGGTTATCCTTCTTTTCGGAAAAAAAACCCACAGCCATGTCTCGAGGTGCCCAGGAATAAGTTGACTGGATGAGAGGAGAATGGAAGGAGGGAGGCCAGTCTTGCCAGCAGGCACGCTGGAGTGGCGGCCGGAAGAGCAGGGGGCGCTAGCAAAGGACTTCCTACCACGACCTTGCTCCTTCTCCCTTCCGCGCTTCCACCGCTCGTTCGTCCTTTGCCGCGTTCCCGCCGCTCCCCAGCCTGTCCTCCTTCAAGCTTTCCCCTTAACGAGAGGAGACTGGATGCTTGACTTGTGTCGTAGTTAGATGGAGAAACCTAGATCAATCTGGATACGAAGGTGAAGATTAATCTGGATCGGAGAATAGAAGAGGAGGATTTGTTACTTCGCGAGATTTGGTTTTGCTAGTACGGTTAGCACAAATTTCCACGCCTTATTCATTACTAGCAAAAGGACCCGTGCGTTGCAACGGGAAAAAATATGACATATACTTTTCATTTACAAAAAGTGATCTATAATTTGAGCATTTGTAGGACGACCAAAACAAAGATGATCTTAGCCTACAAAAACGTAGTTCAAGATTTCACATGTCTTTTATTTTAATACGGCTTGCATGTAGATTTAATATGTACAAAGAAACGGTCAAGTGATCTTCAATTTCGTCCCTAATCATGATTTTGCTGAGATCTTCATCCAACAATCCAAATTAGTATCGGTATAAAGAAAGACGGGTAATGCATTATTGATTAAGATTGCATCGTAGATAATATATTTTTAATTTATAACAGGTAAAATAACATCATATTCAGATTCTACATATTTTTCTAATTAAAATTCATATATAACATGTTAAATTTGGAGTTACGGTTTAGAAGATATGAGTATTTTAAAAAAACATTTAATATGTATTACATATTTAATATCAAAAACATCAGGATTTTTTCTATAAAATAACATGACAGACTAAGAATATCTATTTCCTTTATATAATTTTTTATAGAAAACATGCCCGTGCGTTGCTACGGAAAAAAAAATCACCCCTTTATACATATTGGACGATATTTGTAAATTTTTTGACAATAAACAACATGATAAATAGTGTTACATAAAAATGTAATGACTGCATGAGTTTTTGTGAGAGCATTAAACTGTTATATCTACTCAAGTTAAATAGGACAAGAAACATGTGTAATAGGCATTTCCAAAATAACCAGAAGATATTAATTAATATTACACAATAAGCTTTATTGTGAAAAGTAACATGGAAAATAATAGCATATTTGAAATCTTCACTTTTTTCTGAGCGACTTTCATATATAACATGTTAGATTTGAAGTTAGGATTTAAATGATATGAATGTTTTAAAAGCATTTGAATTTACAAAAAAATAAAACAATAGGAAAGGAAAAACAGGAAAGTAACATGCAAAATAATAGCATATTTGAAATCTTCACTTTTTTCTGAGCGATTTTCATATATAACATGTTAGATTTGAAGTTACGATTTAAATGATATGAATGTTTTAAAAGCATTTGAATTTACACAAAAAATAAAGTAATAGGAAAGGAAAAACAGGAAAGTAACATGCAAAATAATAGCATATTTGAAATCTTCACTTTTTTCTGAGCGATTTTCATATATAACATGTTAGATTTGGAGTTAGGATTTAAAAGATATGAATGTTTTAAAAGCATTTGAATTTACACAAAAAATGAAGCAATAGGAAAGGAAAAACACACCGGTGCTGAGTCGAACTTAGGTCTCCTAGTGGTGCAGCAAACTCTCGGTGCGTCTGCCACTGGGCTAGGTACTGAATGTGTTAAAATAAAGGTGGAACTTTATATATACCAGACTAAACGAACCGTTTTTCGATTTTTTCACTTAAAAAGGAAGTGCGGGTTGAATGCACAAAATGTCAGGTTTTTTTTTGCAAAACCGCCATGACGGCGCTGCGCGCTTTATTATTAGGGGAGATGTGCACCCGTGTGCCTAATTTTCTTACCGCTTAATTAATTTTTATTATTAATTATGTATATTTCCAGTATTGTACATATATAATCTGCATGCCTAAAAAAATATAATTTACAACCAATACTTTATGGTGTATAATCTCCCTCTGCTCGTAAATATAAGGTGTATTTTTTTTTTAAAGTCAAACTTGTCTAACTTTGACCGAGTTTGTAGACCAAAATATTAATGTCTAGAATACCAAATCATTATCACTAGATTCATCATGAAATATTTTTTTATATTTTATATGTTTGACATTGTAAATCATTATATATTTTACTATAAAGTTGGTCAAACATAGATAAGGTTTGACTTTTTTTAAACTAACAAACCTTATATTTAGAAACGGAGAAAGTACGTGGCAACATATTAGATCTGTTGCACTTAATAGGGCCATGAGCTGCAAATCTGCACCGCTTATGTTGCACCCATATCTATCCCAAGTTTTGCACCATATATTCAAAACGTTGCAGAATATGTGTTGCTTTATAGGTAGTATTTTTATAATGACTCCGGCTTATATGAGCTCGGATGAAAATGAAATTTTGAAAAAATAGTAAAAAAATCATAAAAACCTGTTTTCTTGGCATGAAACATTTATGTTTTTTTTCTCACACGCACGCAAATTTTCATTACGAAATCACATTCATGTAGGTGTGGGCAAAAAAACAAAATTGATGCTCACAAGAGATTGCTATTTGGAACATCATTTTTTGTCCCATACTTACACCAATGTGATTTCATAGCGGAATTTGGCACACATGCTAAAAAAAATCAATGTTTCCTGTAAATAAATTATGATTTTTTAATTTTTTTACTATTTTTTCGGATTTTACTGTCCCTTCAAGCTCATGTGAGCTCGGGTGTAGAACAACCGCGTCTGATATTCCTATTCCTATGTAGGATAAGAATCAACTTCACATTTTAAAGGACAAATATATATTAGCCTAGACTCAATGATTTTTTTTCTACCCTGTGCATCAAATGGCATGCCTTTTCCTATAGGATTCGATATACATGTCATCGTACTTGCTATGGGTTTTCTATTCCTATGATATCCTATATCTTATGAACCAAAGACGACCTAAATGGGAATCATAAGTGAAGGCCTTACTTTTATCCCAGAAAAAGGCATGCCTTATAAGAAGTTTTTTAAGCAACATTATGGGTAGCTTAGTATGCCCTCCGTTCCGAATTACTTGTATAGAATTTGTCTAGATACATATAAGATTTTTGTTGAAATTCCTTTTTTTAGCTGAGTCAACTTTTGAGTATATTACATGGCCAGTGCTCTGTGCCGGCACGCCGACCGAAACATCTAACGATGCGGACGCGCGGCGGTTGGCGGATCGTGCGGCCCGTGCGCGGTCGGTCGAAAATTTCGGCCGGCCGCACACGGGACGCACGATCCGCCAACCCCCGTGCGTCCGCACCTTTAGATCTCCATGCAACATTTTTCCCCGATGCAGCAAAATTTCGACGCGATGCAGCAATTTGCGTCAACGGTTGCAAAAAAAAAATTGTAGCAAAAAAAAATCTACGTGGTCGTAGCAAAAAAACAAAGATGATGGTGCGTGGTAGCAAAAGTCAAACGTTGGTTGTAGCAAAAATCTACGTGAACGTGTATGCAACTTTTTTAGTGAACGGTTGCAGCAAAAAATGATGCCGGTTATAGCAAAAGTCAAAACGCCGGTTGTAGCAAAAATCCAACGAACTCGAGTTGCAACCAACCGTGGATGCAACTTTTTGAATGGACAAAATGTAGCAAAAATGACGAACGTTTGCATCAAAATTAAACGTGGTTGCAGCAAATCTGAGTAAAAAAATGTTGCATGGTCTGACCAGCGAAGCACGCGCGCACGAAAAATGATGCATGCCCCACGCGAGACAGCGAGCGACCGACGCGTCGGTTCCGCCGGCGCGCCGAAGAGAAACGTTTCCCATATAAATCTATATCTAGACAAATGTACGACAAGTAATTCACAATGGAGGTTTTTTGTTGTTGCTGTCTTGATGAGGGGAAACACCAAGTTTATTCATTAAATTCCACATGGTGTGGGATACAACTTTCTAGAAAGAGGGAATTTAGCTAAGCTATGTGTTTCATAATTAAAACATGACCTTCACAAGAAAATTAATAATGAAAAGTATTCCTTCTCTAAAGAAATATAGGAGTTTTAAGGTTTAATCTCACTCATGGTTGCTAGGTAATACTCCAAAAACAGCTTGGGCTGTCGCTTAACAACGATCTGGCCACTCCTCAATGCAGCTGGCCCAACGAGCCAGCGGTAAAAAGCGCTGAAAAATCTCGCGGACAGTTCCCGGGACATTTTCTATTTGGGGCTGCAAGCGTCACTTAACATGTATTAGAGCAAATACAATAGAGCTGAGTCAGTTGGCTATAAGAAATAAACTAATATATTTTTGTTTAGTTAGAGGAAAGAGAAGAGAAGAGAGAAGGTAAGCGGGCTCTTAGCTAAGAGCCAGCTCTAGCACGTGCTCCTAGACATTTTATGAGTATGAAAGGTGAACCATATAATAAAGAAGTACTACACTTTTGCAATAAACTATTATACATGTTGGCTATAAGATGAGCTATATATGACATGGCAATGACTTATAGCCAACAGCTGGCTATACTATTGTACTTGCTCTTATGTTAACATGCATTTATAGACATTTTGTGAGTATGAAAGGTGGACCATATAATAAAAAAGCAGTACACTTTTATAATAAACTATTATACATGTTGGCTATAAGGTGAGCTATACACATGGCAATGGCTTATAGACAACAACTGGCTATACTATTGTACTTGCTCTTATATTAACATGCATTTATTTTCCTATTTTTTCTTTTTTTCTTTTTTTTTCTCTTTTTATTTTTAAATTTGCTCTTCTTCCGGGTAGATACTTTATTTAGCAAATACGTGAATGTTTATGCAAATACATGAACTTTTTTTGATATCCGATGATTTTTTTTTCAAGTAGCTGATTTGTGTTTTAGAAAATTGATGAACTCATTTCAGAATCGGTGAACTTTTTTCAAATGCAATGCAGTTTTTGAATATTTGATTTTTTTAATGATGAATTGTTTTTCAAAGTCGATGAATTTTTCCAGAATGGACAAACTTTTTTCAGAATCGATGAACTTTATTACAAATTATTAAACTTTTTTAAAATTTGATGAATTATTTATCAAAATCAATGAATTTTTTTAGAATCGATATTTTTTTTCAAATTAGATGAACCTTTTTAGAAAATTGATGAACCTTTTTTAAAGAGATCAACTTTTTGTCAAAATGGATGTTTTTTTCCCTTAAATATGCGAAACCTTTTCTGATTTCACATCATATATGAAGTAGAAAAGGAAATAGGTTAAAATCAGCCGACTGATTTCGACGGATCGTAAGCTTCTTCTAATGCGTGACACGCGTCCGGTGGAGACCTACAGACCGCTTTCTCCACCCTATCCTTATCCGCATGCGAGACGCTCCAGTCACACAAAGCACTAACTCAGTCGTTGACCCAGCCTCTCTCCTACCTCTGCGATAGTAAATCCCCCAATCGATGCTCTCCCTCTGCCTCTTTGCTGCCCATTTCACCGGCGGTCCGGAGCCGCGGTGAGCAGACGGTGCTGCAATGGAGCTTCATCGACGGCTGCAATGAAGCTTCACGAGCGGCCCGGAGCTGTGGTGCAACAGACGATGCTGCAAATGGAGGCTCACCGCGGCTGCAATGAAGCTCCATCGACGGCTGGAGCTGCAGTGCAGCGGACAGTGCTGTAACGGAGTTTTGCCGGCGCCGGTGATGCTGCGTTGCAGCTTTTCTCTCGTCGCGTGGGGGTTGGAATGAAGCTTCCGCAGGGGGAGAAGGTGCTGCCATGGACTTTACTCGGAGTTGCTCCAGATTGGCGGAGGGATCCGACAGATATAGGACACGTAATTGAACGGCTGTCAACCCGGTTGATTTTTCGAGAAAATCAACCGGTTGATTTGTAGCAGCGCCCACTAGAAAAAGTAGGAGGTTTTTTCTACCGGATCAAAAAAAAGGCTGCTAGCGTGATCCAGCGTAATGAGCGACCGAACTCAGTTTTGTTTTCTCGAACGAGCGAGTGCACTCTTGCAGCGCTGCATAGGGGGGTCCCAGTTCCCGGTCCCACGCAGCTGAACCAAGCAGAGCTCACCACGTCGCAGCCGTCCATCCACCGACGACGCAGCTACATCCACGTCGCCCACGTCCGGATACGATACCCGAGCACGCGCGCCCTCAAACCGGTCCCACCGCTCAGTGTCACGCCACCCCCAGGAGCCTACCCCACCTGTCACTCCCAGTGCTTCGGCTGCGCTTTCCTTTTGTCACCGCCACTCCACCCTAAGCCAGCCCATCTCCTCCTCCTCCCACCCCTGCACAGCCGCCACGCCCCGCTCCTCCTCGCCGCCGCCTCCTCCCCCTCCCCCTCGCCGGAGCCGGAGCTCGTCGCGCGCGAAGCTGCCGCGGGAGCGCAGCCGGCGATCCCGCCCGTAGCGCCTCGGGCCCGCGGGACAGCGGACGCGGACGCGGACGCGGGCGGGGAGTTTGATGAGATAGATACGGGGAGCCTGCTGCGGCGGCGACGGCGCGGGCGGTGAACTGGTGATGCTCCTGGCCTCCACGGTGCTGCGGGGTCGCCTCCGCCCCCTCCGCCGGCCCCGGCCCCTGATCATGCCCTCCCCTCTCTTCCTCTCCCGAAACCCTAGCCCCGGCCCCACCACCACCAACAGCCCCAATCTCTCTTCCCCGTCCGGGGCCGCGGCCATGAGCACCAGCGGCGTCTACGTGCCGCCGATGCGCCGGCTGCGCTCCGTCATCGCCTCCACCAACGGGAACCTCGCGCCGCCGCCCGCCGTGCAGCCCGCGTGGACGCCCGACTGGCGGGCCGACGGGCGCTCCCTCAGCCCCCCGTCGCCGCCTCAGCCGCAGCAACGCCGCGCCGCGCAGCTCCCGCCCCGGCCGCCGCCCCAGATGCAGCCCTTGCGCCAGCAGAGCGCCGGGTACTCTCGCTACGCCTACGACGACTTCTCCGAGGAGGATTCGGACCGGGAAATGGACCGCACGTCGGTGTCGAGCAAGGTACATATGAACTGCTCTGCCCCTTTCAGTAGTTCGTTTTATTTCATTTACACTTGACTATGCAAATCCAATACTGGTCTGCGGCGTTAGTCAATGAACGACATAGTATCCCTTGTCCGTGCTCTGCTTTTGTTGCATTTTAGTATGATGAATAGCTTAAGCTTGCATGTATGCTGTGTCTTCATGGACATTGATGCTGCATCTATGTTCTGTGCATTCATGGACAGATAAAAAATAATAAAACACGTCTGAAACATGAGATTTTTTGAACTGATGCTGCAGGCAATGAAACGGATTTACATGAAATTTCTGTCTTCCAAACATGCGCTGATCTACTTTGCTCCATGACATCCTTTTAAGATCATAAAATTGTGAGGATCGCATGAAAAGGATGTGCCCTGCATATTCAGTTCGGACGTTGTGTGTGTTTTGCTTCTATTCATCCCGTTGGCTATGTCGCATGATTCTGGTACCATTTGGAGAGTAGAATGTCAGATGTTTCGGGGAATATATTTTTTACAAAGACCTTGGCTAAGTTTGAAGAAATGCAACGCTTTCAGTATTAAAGAGAAAATTGAATATATCTAAAAGGTACTACTACTTTTCTTTTAAACGGCAACATTTTTAATGAAAAGTAGTTTTGTCTGAAGAAAGGAAGACCTGGTACTTCTTAGTAAGGCTAGGTTTGCTGTTCATTAGTACTTTGACAAAGTATTGCAACTGCAAATATCTTTTATGTTAAGAATCTTGAGATGGCATTTTTCTGCAATGTTTCACTTGTGAAAATATTTCCTATACAGTTTTTTTCTGAAAAGAATTAAGCTTCCCTTTGGTTTTCGGGTCAATTCTATTTAGAAGTGAGGTTTACTAAAATAAGGAAACATTTGGCGTTCGACATAACAATGAAATACCAATCTTTTGGCCATGTTTCTTTTGCGTCATGTTAAGTTCTTTACAGTTGTACTCAATAAAAATTTCAGGGGGGTGCGTCTACTTTAGAGAATGTTGACGAATGGAAATGGAAACTGCACATGCTTCTCCGAAATGACAATGAACAAGAGATTATGTCGAGGGAAAAAAAGGACAGGCGTGATTTTGATCAACTTGCCCAACTGGCAGATCGAATGGGTTTGCACAGGTACTTCATGGCCCCTCTAATATCATTGTATTGCATATGCTTTGCCCCCTGTCTGATGATAATTTACGTTATGGCAGCCGTCAGTATTCCCGAATCATCGTGTTTAGTAAGGTCCCCCTGCCTAATTATAGGTCAGACCTTGATGACAAAAGACCTCAAAGAGAGGTATGCTGAATTGTTGATTCTCCTATAGTAGCTTAAAGATTGAAGTGTGTATGACGTGTGCATTTATTGGTTGAAATATTTGCTTTATAGGTATCTATACCTTCTGGCTTGCAAAGAGAAGTTGATGCGTTGCTTGCAGACTACCTTGCAAGGAAGAGAACAGAGAGTGGGAACTTTCCTAATGCTGCCTTTTCAAGGTCAAGCAGCACAGACAGTTTCGCGACTGACGAAAGCTTCTATGAGCAGCAGGATAATCAGACATCAACCAATGTTGTGATGGAGAGAATCCAAAGAAGGAAAAGCTTACAGTTGCGTAACCAGCAAGCTGCTTGGCAGGTTTGATTATATGCAGTAGACCCACTTGTTAGTTTTTCCCCGTGGGTTGGGAGCTCTATAGTACGCTGAAGATATACACATGAAGTGAAATTTATGTTTAATTTTAAGTCTCAAAACTTGTATCACACTTAACTTCACCACAATATCCTTGCCAATCATGGTTTTGTATAATTTCCCGTAGTATTGTATTGTACTTCACTAACCATCATCTCCCCTCATATGTCGTAAATGGAGTAAATTGTATTTGCGGAAGTACTTTAGGTAACTGATATATCATATTATCTTCATTTGACCAATCTATTGGTATGTCATGAAATGAAGGGATTATTAGTTGTTTACGTACATCATCCTACACAGATACGCTATTGAGTTTGTGATTGTATATGTTACTCAGTTTCACGCTGTTCTTTTAATGTGCTTACTAATTTTCTTTGGGTTTATGTTGCATGGTAAATGATACTTTACTTTGTGTAATATCGTGTCAATGTTCAATATTTGATTATTGAATTGATCATCTAATTTAGGACTGTAGTTGCATGACTAGCCTAACATATTGGTCCTAAGATGCCAGAATTTTAACTTACAAATGGGCAGGACTTTGATGACTTCTGAATTATTAGTCCTGCTAATTTGATATTTCTTTTCTTACTTATGTTTGTGCTTTAATATAGGTTTGAGTGGATCAATGACCTTTTCCGATTATTGCACCCTGTTGATTAACATTCTCTCTGTTTCAGGAATCAAATGATGGTCAGAGCATGATGGAGTTTCGTCGCAGTCTTCCTGCCCAGAAAGAGAGGCAATCACTATTGGAAGCTATATCTCAGAATCAGGTCCTGTTCTTTTTCTTGTAGGGCATTTTAGTCACAGTTTGTTAATGTTTGATTTTCTTGGTATTTGAGGCAAACATTTAAGAGCAGAGCCAAATATGGTTTATTTTTGCAATACCCCAAATAATTTGTTTGTGACAACAAATATGAAGTGATCTTATCATGACATAGAAAAATAAGCATTATACTAAGTGATGTAAAGCCAATCTGTGTGCTTTTCATGTGAAAAAAATGCTATGTTGTGCTCTTCCTCTTGATGTTGGATAACTATTCAAGAATTGGATATGCCCCTTGTTTCTTAAGTGTCACACATATTTATGATTTTCAGTTCTGTATTTCTTAGATATGAACTCCTCCATTTTTCTGGGAAAGTTACTACTAATTGTTTTGTTATCTAATGTTTTTTCAATTAAGAGTGTTTCTGCAAACTATCTGATAAATTTGATAGTTTTACTACTCAGCACATGGGTTAATAGCATAATACTTTGTGAGTAGCTATATTGAGATTACCAAGTATTAAACGTGTTTTGCTTGATTGAACAGGTGGTTGTAGTTTCAGGTGAAACTGGCTGTGGTAAGACAACACAGCTGCCACAATACATTTTGGAGTCTGAAATAGAAGCTGCTCGTGGTGCTACTTGCAGTATCATTTGCACTCAACCAAGACGAATATCAGCTATCTCTGTTTCTGAAAGAGTTGCTGCTGAAAGAGGTGAAAAAATTGGGGAATCGGTGAGCTACTTGCACCTATACAGTGAGAAAATTTCCCATGCTGAGATTTTGGTTTTGTGGTTGCCGATGGGTACTCATGGTTATTTTAGTCATTGGGTGTTGTCCAGGATAGCTATTTGTTGTCCATCCATAGGTTGCTGACTGGCCAGTAGTAATCCAGTTGTTGCAGAACCTTTTCTCAACTTCTCTTACTTTGGGTATCTGATGAAATGGGTTACATTATGCTAAGCAGTTAGTGCAAACTTGGTGAGATTATTCTGTTCTTTTTTATTTTGATAAAAGAATTGTTACCTTAGGTTGGCTACAAAGTTCGGTTGGAAGGAATGAGAGGAAGGGATACACGCCTTCTGTTCTGCACTACTGGTGTCCTGTTGCGAAGATTGCTGGTGGACAGAAGCTTGAAAGGTGTCACCCATGTTATTGTGGATGAAATTCATGAACGGGGCATGAATGAAGGTTTGCATCACTCATAATAATTCTGAACTAGGTATCCAGGAGGTAAATAGCGTTAATTTTGTTGGGTCTCTGTGCTAGATTTTCTCCTTATTGTCCTAAAGGACCTTCTTCCACGCCGACCGGAGCTAAGGCTTGTATTGATGAGTGCAACCCTCAATGCTGAGATGTTCTCTTCATACTTTGGTGGAGCACCCATGATACATATACCTGTAAGATATTTTATTAGGACTTCTTCACTCTTATATTTGCTATCATATAAGTCTGCTCATCAAGTCATTCTTCTATTTGAATCAGCACAAATGTATATCCATAATATGAGCTGAATTACATCCATGTTGTGCATGGTTGCTCTTATCAATCTTAGGAATAGCCTTTTGAACCACTTGCAATTATTTAGTGCTTTGTGTATATTGAATTGGCCTGAAATCTTTTAACCTTGTTTTCCTCTCTAAACCTGCAACTTGATTGGGTGTTCTTTGCGGTCTAAATAAGCTGCATGCATATCTCATTGTAGGGTTTTACATACCCTGTCCGGAGTCGTTTCCTGGAAGATATTCTTGAAATTACTGGCCACAGATTGACTCCATACAATCAGATCGATGACTATGGCCAAGAGAAAAGTTGGAAGATGCAAAAGCAAGCTCTACGGAAGAGAAAGAGCCAAATTGCTTCTGTTGTGGAAGTACGCGAGTCCCTATTTTTATATCATTTGTTTATTTCCTGCTTAAAGCTTTGGTCTCTAAGCTTCTCTTTTTAACAGGATGCGGTTAAAGCTGCGGATCTAAGGGATTATAGTCCGCAAACTCGTGACTCCCTATCCTGCTGGAATCCTGATTCAATTGGTTTTAACTTGATAGAAAATGTCTTGTGCCATATTTGTCAAAAGGAAAGAGATGGTGCTGTGCTTGTATTTATGACTGGGTGGGATGACATTAATACGCTGAAAGATCAGCTACAATCCAACCCATTGCTTGGCGACCCTAGTAAAGTTTTGCTGCTTGCATGTCATGGTTCAATGGCTAGCTCAGAGCAGGTATTACCTCTTAGATGTTTTCATTTCCTCTTTTGATATATCAAACAGTACAGATTTATGTCTTTTGATATATCAATGATGTTATTCTTATATTGTTTTCTTTGTTGTGCAGAAACTAATCTTTGACAAACCTGAGCCTGGTGTAAGGAAAATAGTTCTTGCCACTAATTTGGCTGAAACTAGTATTACTATCAATGACGTAGTTTTTGTTGTTGATTGTGGAAAAGCAAAAGAGACATCTTATGATGCACTGAACAATACCCCCTGTCTGCTTCCGACCTGGATCTCCAAGGCTTCTGCTAGACAAGTAATATTTTCTATCTTATTGGAAAATGACTAATTTTATTTTTTAGTGCAACTCACTTTTGATTAAATAATAAATTCTCTGTGTGTGGATATGTTAAGCAAGCAACTTGTGATTTACTGTCAAAAGCGTCTTTGGTCATCACACTTATATCATGTCCTTCTGTTTTGTTATTTTACTGTCGGGTAATTTAGAGACGAGGAAGAGCTGGCCGAGTTCAATCAGGGGAATGTTTCCATCTCTACCCACAGTGTGTGTATAATGTGTTCGCTGACTACCAGTTGCCGGAACTTCTGAGAACCCCTCTCCAATCCCTCTGTTTGCAAATAAAAAGCTTGCGGCTTGGGAGCATTTCAGAATTTTTATCCAGAGCTTTGCAGTCACCTGAGTCTCTATCGGTACCTTTCTTTTTACTCTTTGTTACCATAATCACAAATTTTGTCCTTCATGCCTTCAGATGATCTGATAGTTTATTCCAATATATTTGTTTCAGGTACAAAATGCCATCGAATATCTCAAAGTCATTGGAGCATTTGATCAGAATGAAGAGTTAACAGTTCTAGGTACCTGATCCACCCTTTAAATTGATCTGTGAATTACCACCTCTTTACTTTAAATTGATCCACACTTGCTGTTTGTCACTCTCAGGAAAGCACCTGTCTATGCTTCCAGTTGAGCCTAAATTAGGCAAGATGCTTATTTTTGGGGCTATATTTAATTGCCTTGATCCCATATTAACCATCGTTGCTGGACTTAGCGTAAGAGATCCATTCATGACACCATTTGACAAGAAGGATGTAAGTATGCCTCTTCCGTCTCTAATGCATCTAAATATGTCTGTTGTGCTGTATACTTCAGTACTGAAATTCAGTGTTTTGCCTTTCTCCATTCAGCTTGCGGAGTCTGCTAAGTTGCAGTTTTCATGCCGTGACTATAGTGACCACCTTGCGATTGTTCGTGCATATGATGGATGGAGAGAAGCTGAAAGAGACCGCAATGGCTATGACTACTGCTGGAGAAATTTTCTGTCAGCACAAACCTTGAAAGCCCTAGATTCTCTCCGGAGGCAGTTCCTCTTTCTTCTAAAGGACACTGGGTTGATTGATGAAAACATGACTATGTGCAATAAATGGAGTCGTGATGAAAATCTAGTTCGGGCAATCATTTGTGCGGGTTTATACCCAGGTGTTTCGTCTGTTGTGGTGAGTTGCTTCTATAAATTTCTGTTCCATTTTATGCATCTACCTCACCTGTAACTCTGTTGGCGTAGTATAGCTTTGTTTTGCCTAGGACAAAGGTCATGTTTGAACTATTTGTTTGGCCTGTGAACTTCTTGGCCACACTATCAGAGCACTTTTAATTCTCTGATATGGATTGTAATGTGCTTCTTGGTAATTCAGAACAAGGAGAAATCGGTTTCTCTCAAGACAATGGAAGATGGACAGGTCATGCTTTACTCGGTAAGTTGGTACATTCATTGTATGTATATCACGGTTAGTGATCATGTTGCAGTTTTATTCCGGTCAGTGACTGTACATGTTGAAGTTTCATCTTGCTGTTCTTTGTTGTTTCCAGAGTTCAGTCAACGGAAAAGAAGCGAAGATTCCATTCCCCTGGCTAGTGTTCAATGAGAAAGTGAAGGTGAATTCAGTGTTTCTCCGGGATTCAACGGCAATATCTGATTCTATATTGCTGCTCTTTGGAGGAAACATACAACAAGGGGGATTGGTAAGTTCCTTTGCATTTCTTGTTTGTCTTTCGGTCTAGCAAATTACCATTGAATAATTTTTACTCCATGTTGCAGGACGGACACTTGAAAATGCTTGGAGGATATCTGGAGTTTTTCATGAGTCGTGATCTTGCATCGACGTATTTGAATCTCAAGGGCGAACTTGAAAATTTAATCCATCACAAGGTATACTTGATCTTGAATGTATCATTCTACACAAATACCCTGCATCTAGAATGTTATTGTCAGCAAGTAATTTAACCTATTGTTCTACTCCCCCCTTGATTGTGCCGATGCTACTAATACTATTGACAATCCAATTATCTGTCTTGACAGCTTCAAAACCCAAGGATTGACATCCAAACCAGTGAGGAGCTGCTGTCAGCCGTACGGCTACTGGTCACAGAGGACCCATGCAGTGGTCGGTTCGTGTACGGCCGGCAAGAACCAAGATCAAAGAAAGCAAAGACGATGATCTCTTCTGCCTCGATGGTCTCCATGGACCGTGGAGGTGGAGGCGGGCACGGAGGGGACAACCCCAAGAACCAGCTGCAGACACTCCTAACGAGGGCGGGGCACGACAATCCGTCCTACAAGACGAAGCAGATCAAGAACACCCTCTTCAGGTCGACCGTGGAGTTCAACGGCATGGAGTTTGTTGGGCAGCCGTGCGCCAACAAGAAGCTGGCGGAGAAGGACGCGGCGGGGGAGGCGATCAACTGGCTGACGGGCGGGGAGGCTCCTCCGACGACAACCAACGCGAGAGACCAGCAGGCCGCGGACCACATGTCCATGCTGACGAAGCCAGCTCCACGCAGGCGGCGGCACCACCATAGGAGGAGCTGATTAGCGCAGAAAGGTTTTGTTCGTTCCCCCCAGTCAGGCGAACAGCGATAAACAGAATACATACGGTAGATTAGCTTCAGAAAGACCGCGATTTTTCGTACGATGCCTGAGTTGTTGAAACTGGCTACGATCGCCTGAAATGGGGTAGTCCTGGTCTTCATTCTTGGATCCCAGGTTCCTACTCCTACGGTGACTTCGATACTGGTTGTGCAGTGCCGTGAGAGACTATCTAGTACGTACACTTCGATACTGTGATGGGCCAATGCCGAGCATTCAAAAACAATGTGTGAAGCATGAAAAACTGGCACGCATTTCCAAAAATGTTAATGATTTTTTTTATGTATATCTCTCTCTTCCAAAATGTTAAGTTTTTTTTAAATTCTAAAAGAGGACTACATACGGAGCAAAACGAATGGTCTATATTTTAAAATATGAAATATGTCTATATACATCTGTATGTAGTTTAATCGTACAATCTCTAAAAAGACATATACTTAGGTATGAAGGAAGCATAATGTAAACAAAATGTAATGTAATTCAAAAACAATAATTTTGAACCATTAAAACAATATACTTTTTTTAATTATATCTCTCTCTTCCAAATGTAAGTTTTTTTTTAAATTCCAAAAGAGGACTACATACGGAGCAAAAGAGTGAATCTATATTTAAAAATATGAAATATGTCTATATACATCTGTATATAGTTTAATCGCACAATTTCGAAAAAAATAATATTTAGGTATGAAGAAAGCATAATGTAAACAAAATGTCATGTAATTTTTGAACCACTAAAACAGTATACGTTGCATTTAAAGTATGTTCGTATGTTTCATGTTCATGACATTTTTAAACTATTTATGCAAATGTAAAAGAGTGTTCGCGTACTTTACAAAAAAGTGCTTCTTATCATTAAATTTTTTTCAACGTATATATGAAATATGTTCAACACATATTTGGAAAAAATATAAATCAAGTATTTGAAAAATGATAAACTCACATACAAACTGTATTTAAAAAAAAATTAATCAAGTATTTAAAAAATTATAAACTTGTATATAAAATGTATTTAAAAAGTATAAATGTGTATAAAAAATGCTCCTGATGTAAAAATGTATAATGTGCAATCCGTGTGAATCATGTGATCCATGTGATCCAAAAAGGAAAGAAACAAGAGACTAAGAATGCCAGTTAAAAACACATAAAAAATCAAAACCCAAAGAAAACACTTGAAAACCGACACTGAAATCCGAAAGAAAAAGGAGAACAGAAAAAGAAGATAAAGGAAAAAGCCCGAGAAACCCGACGAGAAGCGCTAATGAGAAATAGAAAATCAGAATAAGAAGAAGGAGAAAACTGCAAGAAAAGAAAACACGCCCAAAAACCACACCGGCGGGAGACCATACCAGGCCGGCACAATAACACATCGACCGACGCAGAAAAACATTTAGGCTCTGTTCGATCGACAGGGTTGTGAAAGGGTTTTCATAGAAATTGAGATGGACTTACAAATCAAAACCTTCCCAAATTCCCTTCAATCCCCTTGAGCAAGGGCGTAACCGAACAAGGCCTTAGGCAAGACGAAAGGTACCATCATAGACATTCATCGACCTATGCCATTGCCAGCCTAGAAAAGAAAAGGGATGGACATATAGGAATTGCCTCCCCTACCCTACTTGGCAGAATGGCAGCCGAAGCATGCATGTGGCGCAGTAGCGCTGTCACTCCCGCCCCACGTTGGTTCAAACAACAACCCAATTAATCACTGCTTAAGATGAAGATGCGGTTTGGTGATGGCGCCATGTTCCGGAGTGATCTCCTCCAGATTTCGCGGGAGCAAGTCGATCACAAGTTGACCCGGCCGGCATGCATGCATGCATACACGAGGATCTACTCGTAGCTTAAGCGATGGATGGGTCCGTCGATACGGCCGGAGATATGGTATACTAAGCTATCATGTGTACCTCCGGTCGGCCGGCCGGCCGGCTAGACGTACTGCGTTCAACATGCAACGTATTGGAATCTTGCTAGCTAGCTTGCTTTGCTTGCGTTGCTTGCATGGCGCATGTACATGCCTTCATTGGTAGGTCAAATGTACTTACCGTGGTAGTACGTGCGTGCGTGCGTCGCGTCGCGTCGAGTTATTTGATCATACGCCACCAGCCATTCATTGAACAAGCATCCATGGCACGTTGTCGATGATGCGTGAAAAGGCCGGTCCTGCCGTTCATTGAACATGCACGCTTAGCTAGCTAGCTAGCCTGGTCAAATGCTTGCGTTATTCTTGCATATCTTGATGGTATCTTTCCCTCCATCGCCGGCCCAATAATTAATTACCGCCGGCGTCTGTATATATATTCTGCTACTCTCACGGTGCTGGTTGGTTAGGCCAGCTGGATGTGTACTCCCTTGGTTCCAAAATATAAGAACTTGTAAGAAATATTGTTATGGACGGCGTATAAATGTATATAGATATATTTTAAAATATAAATTCACTCATTTTGGTTTGCATGTAGTTCATAGTGAAAAGGGAGATTCCCCCGACCCTCTCCCCCTCTCGCGACAGGGCTCTATGGCTCCGCCCTCCCCCTCCAGCTGCCGGTGGCCGCCGATCGGGCTCCCCCGCCTTTGTCCCCCTCCGAATTCGCCCTTGCGCCGCCTCCCCAGGAGGTGGCCGGGGCGGCGCTCGAGCACTCTCCCCCGTGGGCGTCCTCCTCCCCCGTCTCCCCCCGCCGTCGACGGCTCCTCTTCGTCGCTATGCAGGTCTCTTCTTACGGTGTCGTAATGAGACGACGCGGGGGCCTCAAGACGGTATTGATGCAGGGTGAAGATTTGTTTGGTGGCAGGCTCCGGAGCGCCCGAGATGCAAGTTGGGATCAGGGGAAACCCATGTCGGTCCGGCGGGCACTGACGCGGTGATGCCTTTGGGTGGTGCCGAACCTTCGTGGAGGGCGTCGGGGCTACCCTTCCTTGCGTCTCGTCGCGTATCGGGGGAAACCCTTGGCAACAATGTCATCATCGTCGCAGCCCTTCTTGAAGGTGTTGATGGGTACCGGCGTTTTAGAGTCCCGGAGCTTGGTGGAAGACTCTTGGTGGGCGCAGCGATCGTGAGTGTTTTGTGTCTTTTGTCGATCCATCGGTGTCGCGAGTCCCATCACCTATCCTTGGATGTTATGGTTGGTTGATCTGTAATACAAAGCAGGATTTTTTTTATCATAATGAAAACGTCTTATATTTATGGATGGAGGGAGTACCATGCATTAAGCATGCATGCATGCATGGCTAAACCAAATGCCACGGGTTATCACCTATCAACGAGGCAATAGCTAGTGCACGCTGAGCAAGCGGTGCACAGAAAGCAGCAGGTCCTGCACCTGCACGCACCACGGCCGTGAGCAGGTTAATGACTGATCGAGTGACGACGGATGTGATCATGCACGCATCAATCTTGTTCAAACTTTGGCTGTCGGCCGGCGCAGACGTGCAGTGCAACCCAGCCGCTGCTGCGCGGGCTGACCGCACCGCGCATGCATGCATGAGAGGTTGCACGTTGACTGGCTGCCCGTCCGACCAATGGCCGGCGCCTGTTGTGTGGTAGTACCAATAATAAGTGCGGTATCTTGCTGCTCCGTCTGCGACGACGCCAGGCTGAGTGAGTCCGGACCCCTACTTCCAAGGGAGTGCCGGGCCTTTCTACTTTGGTTAAAAAAGAAAGAACTAACCTGAACGAATTGTTGGGCATAGAGATGACAAGGCCAACTCCACTCCATAATCCCAAACAAACGTCCGTTTTATTCAGATTCTATCTGTTTAGGTAGGACGATGGGATCGTATTCGGGCCTGTATTCGGATGCAGAGGCACGCGGCCGCATCCTTTTGCCCCACCTTGTCTGCGAGGGCCTAAATGCCCATATTTTCGTATCAAAACAAGTTTGCACATCAATCCAATAAAAATTGTCTCTAAATAAAATAGTTTTACAACCAAATTGAAATTGTCTTGAATGAACATAAAATGAAGCAATGCATCTATTGGTTGCCAATATGTTCCCACGTGTGCTCAATCAAGTCATTTTGAAGATCCAAATGAGTGTGCCAATCACGCATCTCATGATGGAACTTGACAAATTGTTGAAACGTAGCCGGTTCTTGGTGCAGGGGCTCAACATTTTCACCTTCAAAATCAAATCCTTGGTCGAAGATACTGTCATCACGCTCGTCCTCGACGATCATGTTGTGCATGATTACACAAGCAATCATCACCTCCCAAAGCTTCCTTGCATCCCATGACAGTGCGGGGTTTCAAATGATACCCCATCGGGATTGAAGCACACCAAAAGCACATTCCACATCCTTTCTAGCACCCTCTTGCATTTAGGCAAATTTCTTTCTCTTCTCATCTTGGGGGTTCGAGATTGTCTTCACAAAAGTTGACCACTGTGGATATATACCATCAGCTAGATAGCATCCCTTGTTGTACTGGTGACCGTTGATCTCAAAGTTGACAGGTGGGGAGTGGCCTTCTGCAAGCCTTGTGGAGACTGGAGAACGCTGCAGCACGTTGATATCATCGTGAGAACCTGCCATGCCGAAGAAAGAATGCCATATCCAAAGATCATGCGAAGCCACTGCTTCTAATATGACAGTGCACGCTTTGACATGCTCCTTGTACTGGCCCTGCCAAGCAAATGGACAGTTCTTCCACTCCCAGTACATACAATGTATGCTGCCAAGCATGCCTCGAAAGCCTCTAGCTGCGTTGGTCGCCAACAATCTCTCTGTATCAGTGACAGTTGGCTACCTCAAGTACTCAGGGCCAAACACCTCGATCACAGCCTGGCAGAACTTGTACATTGACATCAGACATGTTGTCTCACTCATACGCACATACTCATCCACCAGATCGTCTGGAATTCCATATGCAAAGCATGCGGATGGCCGCGGTGCATTTCTGGTAAGAGGAGAATCCTAGCTTGCCAAGGGCATCCGTCTTGCACTGGAAGTATGGGTCATGAGCAACCACTCCCTCTCTGATACGATTGAACACATACCTTGCCATACGAAAACGGGGACGGAATTTATCCGGCTTGAAGAGCGGAGTGTTCGCAAAGTAATCGACATAGAGCAGGGTCTGGCCTCTCTCCCTGTTGCGCATCTCCGGCCTCGGCCTGAAGGTTCAAATTTGCAACCACGACAGCTCCATCGAATGCAGGGTGCGCTGCAGCAGATACAACTACATCTGTGATCTATCTTTCGCCCTTTAAACTTTGTTAGTATGAACTTCTAGTTAGTTTGCTGCGGTGATGGGAGAAATTGTTAATACTTTGTCCAGGATTCAACACCCTGTGGTGAAGCACGGGGCATGAGATGCCCCTGCTGTCTTAAAACTTATTTTGTTAGCAGTATGGATGCTAGTTACTTAACAATATGGGTTTACCTGTTTGTTTTTTATTGTTTGTTGCTATTAAGCTGCTTGTTTAGCCGTGGTTAGTGCTATCTTTGTTGTTGTGCATAATGTGGTGGTAAGTCACCCTGAGCGTTTGGGTACATGAACCCGTTACCCGAACCCGAACCGAACCGAGTTACCCGAATTGTCGGGTAATTCGGGTATCGGGTAAGGGTTCGGTTCTTATTTCTTGACTATTCGGTTTTTAGGTTAGGGTTCGGGTTCTAGTGTGGAAAACCCGAAATACCCATACTACCCAGATTATTCATACTGTCCAAAATTTTCATGCTATTATTACACTAACTCGTTACCCATACTAACTAAAATACTCATATTACCAAAAATACACATACTATCCGAGTTATTCATATCAAAAGTTGATGTATGCTCAGAATATTTTGGGTACCCGAATTACCCAAACCGAAATTTTGGGTAATTTGGGTTCGGGTATTTTTTTGATAGAAATAATTTTGGTTTCCATTTTCGAATACCTAAATTACCCATAAACCGAACTACCCGAACCGAAATAACCGAAATACCCGAATGCCCAGGCTGAGTGGTAAGGCCATCATATTTAAATAAAGTGAACAGAACATAAACATGTATGCAGCCAAACAGATGTGGTTTGAATCTGCTCATCCCTTAAACATAAATGCGGACAATCAAACAACCGACATTAAAACGGTCTTTGATGCAATAATGCAGACAACCAAACAACATGTAGATGTTGATTTGTTGCATGTTTTTGCTCAACCTAGCTAGCTGGATTGAGATGCGAACGAAATGCAGGTAATGTTCGTTCGGGGCAACCAAACGCGCCTAAGCAATCCAAACTTGATGTCATACAATATGGATGTATGTATTCGAAGTGTGTTTGATTGAAAGAACACCACTGGTGCTACGTGCATACGCGTCTCCATTGCCGGACAGGCAGACTCCTCACGCTGGACCTGGCCCGATGCATGCATGCTGTTCTTTCGACCGTCCAGCTCACAAGGGCCAAGCTAGCCAGCTAGCTAGCTGCAGGGATTAGATAGAGAATAGCATCAGTAATAAATCCAGATCAGTGTATTATAGATCAAAGGGGCGGCCGGCCTGTCGGTCGGCGATTCTGCATTACAACTTACATTACGTGTGTGTTTGTTTATATACTAAGCTTGTTCCCATAAAGGAGTAACCATTCATTAGAGCAACTTCAATAGATCGATTTAAACGGACGATGATTTTGTCCGTTTTTTGTTTATTTAGATCGGCGAGGCGGACACGAACGTCCTCTTCCACGTTTAGGTCGACGCATGCGTCCATCACTGGTCCGATCCATTTTGACGACACAAGAAAAAAAAGAATGCATCATATTTAAAATGAAAACAACATTAATTAAACATTAAAGCCGGTCACGAAGGCAGACGAGAATCCACGCGTCCACATTTGCATTTAAGAAAAATAAAAACAAACTAAACTACAAGGTGGCACGGTACCCTAGGCGTCATCGTTGTCGTCCTCGAGGTCGATGAGCGTCGGCGGAGGGCCGGCCCAGGGGAACGCCGTGTTCCAAAGGGTGTTCATGTCGGGCGCGGGCTGTGTCGTCGCGGCCTGGCGCGCCTCCTCCTTGGCTTCGCGTTGCTCCTCCTCGGCGTTGCGCTCGAGCATCTCGAGGTACTCGTCGTGGCGGCGTTCCTCGGCCAGCCGTCGCTGGCGGCAATGTTCGAGGTACGCCGCCTCGTGTGCTGGTATCGTCCCAATCCAGACCGGTGGCGCGCTGACCCGCTCGTGCACTACTCCCGTCCAGGAGTAGCGCTCGATCAACTCCGGCTCTGTCTCGGCATTGGCAGCGGATGACGGGGTCACCGACAGAGGCAGGAGGAACTCGGAGCTGGCGCCGACGCAGGCGGGACGAACTCGGAGGGAAAATGATTGGCAGGGGACTTTCCCTTGGCCTTGCTGCTGCCCGCGTCGGAGACGGGGGAGCGAGTGTGGCTAGATGGGGACGGGGTTGGCCCCGCCGCACGGTTGGCTTAAAAAAGGACGACCGCCGTCGCTGACGCGCGGACCCGGGGTCATAAATTAAGCTGACCAGGTAGGACGCGGGCAGTTAGACGACCGCCAGGTGAGGACGCAGCGGACACCGAAAAGGCGCGCGTGGCGTTCGTTCCTCGTCCACGCCGACGCATTCGGGGCACAAATTTGTGTTGTAAGTGCGTCGGCGCTAACGGAAAGCAGACTCGATTTGGGTTTGGGTCGACGCGTTGGGCTTTTTTTTTATCAACGCCGACCCAAATGAAATACAACGGACGAAATGGATCGCTTCATTAAAGTTGTTGTTGTTAGTCCTCCGTTTTTATTTTCTTCTTCGTTTCGTAATATAAGAACGTTTTCGACAATGGTAGTGTCGCCGCCTGCGCGTGCGTGCGTGCGGGTAATTCAACCGAACTGCTTGCTGCACTATACGCGTGCGTGCAGCAGCAGTTGTGCACTGTAACAACAGGAGCATGCAGCAGCCAGCAATACCATTACCACCTAATAATAATAATTCATTCCCACGGACGGTGCGTGCGTGCGTGCGCTAGATGTTGTGCAGCAGCCCCTGCCCCTCTCCAGGCTGTGCATGTCGACTCGTCGACGTACGTACGTGACCTGGAGGCTGGAGCTAGCCACGCACGCGCGACACCGCCTCGCCTCGTCTCGTCTCGAGCAGCAGACACGCACGCATGGGTTTGATCGCCCATGTTGGCTCCGTGGCCGTGGGCATGCATGCATGGTCATTCAGTTGGTGACGCGCGCGACGCCGGTGCTAACATGACAGCCGAAACAAACAAATCGTTTCTCGCTGCCTGAGGCGCCCTCGTTAAACGTTGCATATGATCGCCATGCTGATTCTAGCAAAACCGCCAGCGAGGGTCTACCCATTCCCTCCGTTCCTAAATATTAGTCTTTTAAAATATTTTATTAAGAGACAATATAAGGATGTATATAGACATATTATAATGTAATGTATAGATTCGTTCATTTTACTCACTATGTAGTCCTTAATGATTTTAAAAAAAATAGGAACGAAGGGAATACTATGCATGCAACAGTTTTTATGAGCCGGTGAGAAGAGATGGATCTGTTACCGTCCGCTGTTCAGCTAATCATTTAATAAATATGCGAATCCAATCAAATCAAATGCAACGCCATGGCATGGCATCGATCGATCGATCCGTGACGAGAGACGACGTGCACACATGCATGTCCCCCAGCTACCGGCCTACCATCCTGTCTCCACTCAACTAGCCTAGCATAGCATAGCCTGTCAACACCAGCCTCGCACATCTCCCTCATCGGCCCTGCTACCTCTGCTCTGCATGCCCACGCTCGCCACTGCTCTACATACGTACGTACCTCCACGATAAACTACACGATTGAATTCCTCCACGCACGCACGCACGCTTGACGCCGTGGCGATGACAACCTCATCCCATGGGTCCGTTTGCTCTGCATCATTGGGAATGCTCCTGGTGCTTGCGCCGGGATGATCGACAGCAACTCATTGCGTCCTCCAGATCTCCCTCACCAGCTAGCAGCTGGGTTAGCTAAGCTGCGGCAGTTGGTTAATCAATCCATCCTATGCATGGTCAGCTGCATGCATCCCTATAGTGATCAATAATCAATCAACCGTAGGGTAAGTAAGTAAGTACGTGGACTTTGCCTTCACGAGCCATGAGGATCCACCTACATGTGCATGCTAGTCTTAGAATGGCAGAAGAAATCAAAGTGGCCCGTGGCGTGCACGTGGACCGCTCGCTAGCAGGCATGCAGCGGCTAGCTAGCTAGGAGCAGTTCATAACTTCATATGTACTGTCTGTATGTATGTACTCCTAGCTGGAGTAGTAGCTAGGCTGCTGCCATGGATGGATCATGGGCGCATGCATGCATTTGCTCGGAAACCTCGCACCGTTTTGGTCCATGCATGCGGTCTTTGGGGTCAGCCTAGAGTCGCCTAGGCTGTCATGCACGGATCCATCCATCCGTCGGTCGCGCACGCGTTTGCTCGGGGGCCTCGAATCGCTTTGGATCTTGCGAATAATCAGTCGTGCGTGCGTGCGTGCGTATATATACGCGTTTGGTACGTGCAGTCTTTGAGATGGGCGCAGAGTCAGTCGGCTGTTGCGTGTCGCGTAGGGTCGCATCGATACTAATTCGTATACTAGGACTTGCGATCATTATGTATTACTACTTCGTTTGTCTCGTAATACAAGAGCGTTTTTAACAAAAATATATATATATTATTTATTATTTCGTAAAAGTAATATACGCATTGAAATGTGTCTAGATATGCTAATTTCAGCAGCAGTTAATTCTGAACGAGGTTGTATTACCTTTGTTTCATTTTTAACCTAGGGATATATATACATACCTACTAGTACCAAAGTTTAGGGAGTTACCGATCTCTGCAAGTATTTATCAAGATGATGTGGTGAGTCAATCCTCATTTTGACCATTTATGCATAATAGACATTTATATTTTATTTGCATCGAATAATAGACATTTATATTTATTTCCGTTAAATAAAAGACATTTATAATTATATGAAATAGGTCTATTTTTGTCTCTGCACTGCCACCGAAGTCTAGATTTTGTCCCTAAACTCTTTTAAATTATGGGAAAAGATTACCATCTACTGGACTATCGCGCGCGCCCATCTGCCGGCTCCGTGGCCGTTTAATCGTGTGGCTCGTCTGGCTAGGAGGACGAGCGGCTGGATTTAATTTTTTTTCTGATATTTTAATTCCCGAAACAACAAACCAGTTACAGAAATAACGGCCGCATTGCAAAAAGGAATTCTTGAAACAACAACCACGTTATCAAAATAATTCCTAAAACAACGGCCGCGTTGCAGAAACAATGATTGTGTTGCAGAAAATTATGTTGCAAAAATTATGACATGTTGCAAAAATTACGACATCTTCTGACCCATCTTGCAAAAATTACGACATGTTGTAAAAATTACGACATCTTTTAACCCATACTATAAAAATTACAGCATGTGGCAAAAATTACGACATTTGGTTTGTTGTTTGAGTTAGATCGGACGGCTGCGCGCGGATATCCAACGGTTATCTTGATGACAGATGTTTCTGCAACTGGACTGTTGCTTCAGGAATTAATTTGGTCGGGGGAGAGGACCGAACCGCGTGCTAGCAAGTAGATCAAAACCACACCTATTTCTTCTGCTAGACCATTGCATGACCGTTCGGCACAATGTCACGGTGGTTTTCCACACATCATAATCTAGTCGGCGCGTGAGTAAGAAATTTTGAAATTTCAACAAGAATGAAAAAACATAATACAATAAAAATTAGATGAAACTAGTTTTTTTTAATTTACAAAAGTGGTAAATACGAAAAGCAAGAAAACATATTCAATGAGAAAATTGAGGGAGTGCCTAAAACCTCACACACTTGTTTATATAAAGTTGAAAACTGGACATTTCACATCCCTTTGGCACGTGAACTTGTCAAATATCTGTTTGACAGTCTGCACGGTCCACCAAGTGTCGACCACTAGCTCCTAACAGTAGAATTTGGTATGAATCCTATGCATGGACTTTTCTGCCTCTTCTTCTTCTCTAGTGTTTTCTCCAGACATCTTACCATGCATCCTACCACAGTAACCGCGCATTGCTGAAATTAGAAGCCACGCACACCTTGAAGGCAGCAGGGTCTTCGATCATGTTGCTTAATTAGCAAGCTGGCAGCCAGATGCACAAGGCCAAATGCACGAAAACATTGTACTCAAACCTTGATCCCAATCGTACCAAATCACGGTACTAATAGTGCCAAATCTCCTCATTCCGAGGTTAAAAAATCTTTGTGCGGCTCCAGATAGAAGCTTCCCATCCTCCAAAGCCAGGATGCAAATAATGGCAACTTGCGATCTAATGGAGGAACATGGAACAAACTGCAATGCTATTATATATAGTAGGAGTAGTAGAGCTGCTTGCTAAGATCGATGGCTCCTGGAGAAAAGAAAGGGTGGTCTCGAACTCTTGTGCATGATTAACTATATATGATGCGTGGGCACGGGGTGCATGCTAGCTAGCTAGCTTGCTGCATCAGAGCATGGCACGGTGTGGCCTTGTCCCTAATCTTCTTCTCGATCATGGTTTTTAATTGATGATGTCAATCGATCAGTTCTCCGTGTAAGATTTGATTGATGCGACCTTCTCATCCTGCTCCACCCAGATGAATAAATAAGTGCTGTGATCTAGCTGATCTTCTCCCTTTAATGGTGAGGGATCTCGTTCTTCGTTGCTTGCAGCTGATCCTTGATCCGTACGGGATTGCTCCCAGATGCAAAAGATAGTAATGTCATTACAATGCCATCCCATGATCCGTGTGATAGGGAGGACTGTTGGAATTAAATCCGACGTCCGGTCTGATTACAAGTATGTATACGAGTCCAACTAGTATAGAAATCCAGTACCTAGTTGGATTGGTACTGGCCGTAGACTAGCTCTTATATATACGATGTAATGCCCCTTTATCACGGTAAGTTGAGATCAAAGCAATACAAATCTCAGGCTCGACACGCTCCTGTTGCTATACATCTCCGCCTCGTGTTTTGTCTCGATGAAGTGTGCACGTTCCGATTGATAGTAAATCTGGCGGCTTGTTGTTTGACGCGTAACGTGGAGCTAGCTTCATGTGTACGTGCTAGCTAATCAGCCAAAGGAACGATCCAGTTCCCTGCTTGCTTGCTTAGTACTACGTGTGTGTTATCTGCCTGTACGTATGTGTGTTTGACGGCCGAAAGCGTAGGTCGCCGGAATCACGTCATACAGAGTACGCCGAAAAGTATTCAGCGTACGGGTCTGTGCCAACAAGGACATTATGTTAACTTGAAGCTATGAGATGAGATGAGGTGCCAGGCATGCATAATTCAGATTTATCCTGTCATCCCCATGCAGTGCATTTTCCATATTAATTAATCAAAGTCAAACAGAAATTTTACTACTGTTGTTTGTGAGATTATAGTTACTTAGAAGTTAATTCATGCAGAAGAAGGCAAGTGGGGTTCAGAGCGAGGTACAAAAATGCCTGGAGGAAAGGCAGACATAGCCATTAACTGATAGTGTACATTCTTGGTCGTACTGCTAGGTCAAGTGAGTCCAGCCAGCTACTAGCTCCTTGGCTGCCATGGGACTACGGGAGTAGTAATGGCGGTGACCTGAAAGGCCTTCCATGCATGTCTTGAGGACAGTTGCAGTGGAATGACTTGAATAGCTTTTGGCTGCCTTGTGCTTGGACTACTCAGTGGCCGTACGTACGCGCAGAGATTAGCCTGAGAAGATAGCAGCTCAAGTGCTTGCATGAGAGCTTGAATGTACTGCTCTGCTTGCCCAGCTGCATTGCCTGAAATTATTTATGGAGCAGCCACCGTCCAGTTTTCTGATCCTCTGCATTCTGCAAAACTGCAAGCTTAGCTTACTCATGCACAGCTGCACTGCAGCATATCATATGCAGATTTTGCATTTTTGTGTGCTCAGAATTAAGTGAGAGAGGAGACACTTTGTAATCATGAGCTGATCCCGGGCTAATCTTTTGAAGCTGTTTTTTGTTGTTAGAGTACGTAGTATTATACTGGTATTATGGTTTTGCCAGCCACCAGCAGACCAGACGGGCACATGCACGCTGTATTATTGCGGCATAAACACAGGGAGAGACTGCTCAATTAGTAGCAGCATTAGCAGACATGATACCCAGTGCCCTAATCCAATGACGCCCCAAGAGGCCAACAATCTGATCAATCTCATTTTTGTCCCGTCAGATCCAGCAAGAGCCAATGAGAATAAAATACATGAAAAATGGTATATGGTAATCGGCGGGCTCCACTAGTCGGCATGAGAAAAGGCTCTTGTCTGTGCTTGAACAACTGGATCCTCTGATTAAAATAAGGCCCCTTTGTCGTCACTCAAAGACTTGGTCAGTGTTCATTTCACTTGGCAGTAAATATTTTCCTTGTCGGAACTGTTAATTAAGAATGAAAATCGTTCAGAGTTACCACTAGCAAGTTGGTGTCTTCCGACTCAGTTGTTTGACCGAACAATATTTTGTCTCCTTCTGAAGAAACTTTGTATTCAAGAATACAAAAAGTTAATCAATATGTTAACTTAGACTCAAATTGTACTGGCTCAGGGCATCTTTCTTAGTAGTATAATGGAGCGTTATCATACTCGAACTGTTGTTTGTTTCGTGTACTTAAGTTCTCCCCCTATAGAACCTAGTGAACTTAACTTGATTTGATCTTACGATCAGTACTTGCTCGGTAAATAAATATAAAAACATTTAAGTCACTACTTTAATAATGTAAAAACTCTTATATTTCTGTACGGAGGGAGAACTTGACTAGATAAAATAATAATAAAGAAAATACCATAATACTAAGAAGATATCAACTACTTCATGTCTCTCCACCAACACACTACCAAAAGCTAGCCAAGACATCAAGAATGCGCGAAAGCAAAACACAAACCAACAAAGATTGACTGCAAAAAGACATGCGACCACCGCCCTTGGCAACACATGAACTGAAAGCGAGTTTGTTCAACAAAGATGTCTCCGAAAAGAGAATGATGTGACTGGTCCTCATCTATCCCCTCTACTCCCCTACCCTCCCGTGACCCGCGCCCCCGCTTCCCGCCTCCTCACCCCCTTTCTCTCCTCCCTCCCGCCGTCGTCGGTGTGCCGCGCCGGCCCTTGCTCGGGCGGCCCCGATGACGGCGGGCCTCCGGCCCTTCCCCTCCTAGCTCTGCGCAGGGCAGCCTGGGGCCTGGTGGTGCTCCTCAGCGGTTGTGGCCTGGCGCGGCGGCGGCGCTTCCCCTCGTGCGGCGTGGGTGGCCTTGGTGGCAGTGGTGCTGCAGTTGGTGGCTAGGCGGCGGTGGCGCTCCGGCCCTGCAAGCCCAGATCTGGGCCCTTAGGGCCCGATCTGGGTCAGGTCGGGCCTGCCTTGTCGCCTCCGGTTGGCATGCGGTGTGGCTCGCTGCGGGGGTGACAACGTTGACGCCACACTGCTGCAGCGTGGCGATGGGAGCTTCACGGGCTTGTCCATACCGGGCTGAGCTTTTGGGCTGCATGAGGGTAGCGGCGGCGGCGGCCGACATGCAGCAGCACAGCGGCGGGGACTTTACGAGCCTCAGGGCTTGGTCGGGCCTATTTGGCCTGGTGTGTCCCGGCAGCTGTGTCCGGTTGGCACCCGCCAATGGCGATGGAGGACGTTCTCCGGGTGGCTGCGCTCCTGTCGCCCACCGGTTCCAATGGCTCAGTGTGCTCTCGTCGTCGTGTCCGGACGGTGATCGTCTTGGACGGTAGAGGTAGTCCCCTCCTGCGTGGTTGTCCTCCTATCGGACCTTGTCTTCGAGTGGTTCGCCTCAGACTAACCGACCTTGCTACGTTGGCCATGGTGAGATGACGATGATGACTACAAGACCGTGGTGGCGTATGTTGGTGGATGGCATGCTTGGTGGAGCACCTCCGATTGTCCTGGAGGTGGTGGTTTGGAGGTCGGAAGAAATCCTTGTCATTTGATACCGTCACGGTGATGCTTGAGAGTGTCACCCTTCCTTCCTGAAGGGTGTCGGGTGTACCTCCTCCCCACTCCCCGGAGCGTACCGGGGGAAACCCTAGGACCTGTCCGGACAGTAGTGTCGTTGTCGTCATTATCCTTCTTTGTGGCGTTGCTTGGTACGCGATGGATCAGAGTGCTTGGATTATGATGGGAATATTTTGGAGGGGACGCAACGGTTGCGACTCATTGTTGTTTTCGTTAATCCGTCGGCGTTGACATTGTTTTCTTCTTTTTCTTTTGGACGTGGATGTAATGTTTGCCCCAACAATGGTTTCATGTTGTATCATGTGGTTGATATATATATAGAAAAGAGAAAAATGTACCATGTTGGCATTACCCGATTTGATCAATGAAAGGACAGATAATAGCTTTTCACCTTCAAGATCAAGTCAAAAAAACTTCAAGAAATACCTTCAAGGAGGGAACATCGTGTACATTGTCATTGACAGCTACAACCAACTAATGTTGGACCTGAGATTTTAACGTGGAGCTTGAGACCGAGTACTTGAGAAACACCACCGAACCCCATCGTCCTGTGCTGTCGCATCCACTTGCTGACCTCAAACCCGACCCATCTTAAATGCATACAAAGGTAAATGCCCATGGAATGGTTTTGACGTGGACATTGCCACACGATAACCATGTGGAAAGTTAATCAAATGTTAACTTAAACTCAAAATGTATTGGCTCAAGGTATCTTTCCTTAGTATATGATATCTACAACCGGACTTGTCTAATTTAACCACCTAAATGTCCACGGGTAGCGTCCCGTCATTCCTCATTAATCCGCCTCCACATCCAACCCTCTTATATGGAAACTCTTAAATTCATGCAATCGCATGTAACGCAAAAACAACACACGAAGTTCATATATATTAAAGGACATAGCATAAGGGAATCATCCATGTCATGGGACTACAAAATATTGGCATGTTATACTATCCATAATGGCTATGGAGAAAGTTCACCCACAACCGCCCTTTGCAATTTCCCTTGTCATCTTTGTCGACGTAGCGGTCCATGATTCAATATGGGTTGAGAAGGATCCGCTCGCTACCAGAGCTGTAGGTGTTGGATACGACACAAGAATCGCCGTCCTCTTTGAGAGGGGGGGGGGGGGGGGCAGGTAAAGGCGCAAACTACCCACGTTTGCTCTAGTGTGATGGCAGGCACTACCGGGGCTTGCCGCTTTGCCATAATGCGTGCACATATGGAATACGCTCACTTGTCCTCCCGTAGTGTGGTGCAACTCGGCCTTTGTGGCACGACACATCTTCGCCCTCTCACGATGGTCACGCCGGGCCTCGACCTTGGGTTTACCGCCATAACCGAAGCATTCGCGATCGTGTGCATTGGCACCATTGACCTTGGATTCAAAGTCCAACATGGTGAATCCGAGGAGCCCCTACAAAGGTTGTGCGGCCATCCTAGGGTTGTCTGGTTGGGCGCACCTGTACCTCGATCCGCTCATGACCTCCCGACACGCCTCGGTCATGCGCCTCATGCTAGCGTCGCCGGATCCAAGCCCCATTTGTGTGGACATAATGGATTCCCGTCGGAGCAACTCCGAGAGTGGAACTCAGACTTTCTCACGGGACCGGCGGAGAGCCAGTCTGATGGCTAACTCCTTCTCGTCCCTGTAGGGGATAAGGTCTCAGTAGACAGATCAAGATATTTTGTACTCGTAGCCGCCGCCCGACATGTTAGAAAAGACTAGAGATCAGTGAGAGAAGCAGGCGCGGTGGAGCATAGTGTATTGGAAGTGAAGTGGAGTGGCAAATGGCTAGGGTTTGATCCGGGATGTGTGGTCTAGGTGGGCCTGGCTAGGGTTTGATCCGGGATGTAGATAGGGACGAGATATTTATGTGCTCTGGGTGGGCCTCACCAACATTTGCGTCATATTCGCCCCGCATTTGGACTGGGTTTGGGGCTGCAGGACAGTCAAGACGCTTGGGCTGAATATAGGGTGCTCGATTGGATGTCAATTTTGTGACTCGAGAATGACTAGGCTGCCCACCTAAAAGTCTAGGGGAGTTTGAGGGGTGTGATTGTAGATGCCTCTTATAGGGCAGGGCGTTTGGGCACCCGGGCTCATGAAAAATAAATAAAAAGAAATACTAGAAAAATTCAAAAAATTCCATTTTTTTTGTATGGTAGATAATTTGATGCGTGAGATCCGTTCTAAATTTTATCTTATTTGGACATCTGAGCAGCTATCGGCAAAAAAGATAAAAATTGGGTCTCTGAAAAAGGTTAACTGTTCACAATTTTTGGACCCGATTTGTCTTTTTTGCTGAGAGCTGCTCAGATGTTCAAATGAGATGAAATTTAGAACGGACCTCACGCATCAAATTGTCTACCACACGCAAAAAAATATTTTTCTGACTTTTTTTTAGTATTTTTTTTCCGAGCGGGAGCAGCTGAGTCCGTGCTCAAAAGGGGATTACCGCCTCTTATAGACTTACATTGCTCCAACTATTGTTTGTTTTCGTGCAATGAATTTTGCTCTTTTTTAGAACCTTGTGAGCTGAAGTGAGTTGATGTTAAGGTGCGTACACTTGACCAGACAATTGTGATTATAACGAATGTGTTCATCATCAAACTCTTCCTTCAAGAGAATATTGATTCATGTAAAAACACCGACATAAATTATTATTTCTGCTCCAGAAAATAATTTCTGTTGAACTCGACCTGTACCAAACAATTGATGATAGATAATTGAGGAGGGAAGAGGAGGAATATTCTCCAAGTGCTGGACTAGAGGTACTACAGGGTGTGAGTAACAATTATTATCAAAGGAGAAGCGAGAGCATATTATTTTGGTGACAGTACACCACATTTATTTAGGAGGAACGCAGCAGAAGGGTTCGTTACTCGCTCATTTTGCTTTGTTTGTTTATATCTCGTCGTTTGCAGGGTACACACATTAACTAGCGGTACAAAGTACCACTTGCAGTACGGCTACTAGCAGTGTACGTACCAATACCATGCGTGAAGGAGGTTAGTGGCGCTGGCCCACCCCCCCTGTGAGTGAGTGAGTGAGTGACTCACTGACAATGCAATATATGCCTCTCACTTCAGTCTCTCGTCTGGCCCCTTGCTTGACCCTCGCATTTTAAAGGCTTGGAGCCACTCATGCCCAATCATTGGTGCCATGAATTTCAGCATGCAAAACGACGTGGATTTCTTTGTAAAATTGACCGAGGTATAATTTTCTCACAAGACCATGATAAGTGTCATCCGTGGGACACGAACATATGACAATTTCAAACATTTCTAGTGACAAATTTAGTGATCCGATGATATCAACTATTGTTGTCAAGTATATGCCAACTTTCTTTTTGAATGACAAATTTCAATTTTTTGTTTTTTTTAATGACAACTTTAGTTGTAAAAACGTCATGACAGAATTGCTTCGTGCCACACGCGTGACATTTATCATTTAGGTTTTCAAAATGATGTGTCGACGAGCTTAGAACTCAATCTGTTGTCTTTTTGTCATGCAACCGACAAAAGCTCTGTCTATTTTTGAAATAGCATTGGCATGTCACCTCAGTCCTTTTGTAGAAAGAATCGTGGTTTTAAGATCTTACACACATAAATCAAGGAGATACTAACCCTAAAGCCCGAAAGAGTATGTAGCTAATTAGAACATGGTTAAAGTATAACCAGCAACTCGCTATATGATATTGACACGTCATCTATAGCTAAGTTTGTACACGTCCATCATCCTCTCTCATAAAGTGTCTAGGAGCGCATGTTACAGTCGGTTGTTCGTTTGTAGCCCACTTCTTCTCTCTCTTCCAACTCATCACAAATATATTACTCTCTTTGTCACGGTTTAGAAGGCGTGCATGGAAATTCTTTAGAACCTAGGTGGTTATTGTTTGGTTGTGAAATGAGTTGAAAAATAGCATTCACGCTACGCATGCATATAGAAGTAGTACAACGGAGTACTAACTAGCTGCTAAGAGTAAATGCAATGCGCCTTAAACCTTGTCTATTGTGGAAATGCATGTAAATTTAACTGTGCCTTCTAAACCGTGACAGAGGTAGTATTTTAATTCTTACAGCCTGCCTACATCATCATATTGTAAAAGCATGGTTAATAGTATAGTCAGCTGCCAGCTATAAGACATTGTCATGTCATTTATAGCCCATCTTATAGCCAGCATGTACAATAGTTGATTAGAAAAATGTACTACTTTTTATTACATGACCCATCTTTCACTCTCATAGAGTGCCTACGAGCACGTGCTAGAGCTGACTCTTAACTAAGAGTACACTTAGGACAAGTATAATAATGTACAGTCAGCAGGCTGTAAGGATTAACAGTCGGCTGTAGCACGGGTTCCAAGAAACATTGCGAGGATGTAAGGTGGTTCATGTATTAATAAATTAGTACTTCTTAGCAACTTGTTACTATACGTGTTAACTGTTAGATCGACTATATATGACATGACAACTCCTTATAGCCAGCAGTTGGCTATACTATTAACCATGCTTTTACCTTTTCTCTCCTGTTCTCTTTCCTTCAACTAAGCAAAAATATACTAGTTATTTCTTATAGCCAACTGACTCAGCTCTACTGTACTTGCACTAATTGCTCTTATCCAAAAAAATATTGTATGAAAGAACTTTAGGAAAGAACACAATGCAAGTCACACACATCCAGCTGGGCGTACTAGGTCATGCCATGTGACCCAATAACTGTTCTAGAGGGACCATATGTATGAGTTTTGATTACTCCAACCATCTATGGTTTGACACTCACCAGTCACCCCTGCCACATCATTTCCTTTTTTGTGAAAACATCAATTTTTTTTTGCAATGTACTTTCATGGAGCATGTTTTTTTGGGTCAAATTAGCATAGTCATAATATAATCTTGGTATAGGGCAGAAAATATTGCAAACACAATTTTTGTAAGTACCCTCTTATCTGGCGACCATTCGCTGGGGTGGGTGGGGGGGCATTTCCAAATATTTTGATGACATTTTTGGTTGATCGAGGGGGGAGAGTTTCTTCACAACTGTATGACATTTTCTAGAATGAAGGCTCAAAACTAGCATCCTCCCAAAGAATGTCATGTTCTATTGAAGAACCTCCCACACCTGATACAATTAGAATTGTCATGAGAAACGTTTGAAATGCCATGCCCTTCCAGCGAATGGTCTACGGAATTTATTTTTAGGGTTTTTATCGTCTACTAACTTTATTTATTTATAATAGTAGGTATTTAAAATAGATATAATTGCAACTTTTCCCCTTTTGATCTAGTAAGTCTACTAAGAGTGGTGCATTTGTTTCATTTTTGAAACGATAACTATCGATTTAGAAGTGGTAAGAAAATCAAGTGTTGTCGCATAAAAACATAAAAAGGAAAGTGCTACGCTGATATGTATAACCTCGCAATGTCCATTTCAACAAGGAGAACAAAAATACAGAAATAGATAGTTCCAAACTTCCAGTGTGTCTAAATAAAGTGCAACTAATCATTCGACATCACTTTTTTTATTTCTTCTTTTGCGCATCAATGCTTTTCTATTACTATAAACTTAACTTGTGTACATATTCAGGGAAAAAAAGATTAACTTGTGTACAAAGAGACTCGTATTTTTTTTGTTCTAGAAGAGGAATAAAAGGACTTGTTAGTCTCCTTTTTCACTTCTGTTTCAAACCTGGCCATGCCCATTTCAACAAGGAGAACAAATAACACATAGCTTTTAATAAATATGGATTATATGGTTATATAATTAGAATAGTAGAAACAACCAAATAACCTTGGTGACTAAACCCATAATTACAGGAAAGGCCCTAATCAAAGGAGGAATTATGGCCAATTCCTCATGCCTTAAGATTCTCACCAAAGTCGTATTTGAACTCTTTCGTGTCGTGACACTCTCACCGTTGAGAGGCAACATTGATAAATTCATCTACTGAAGCACCCTTCGACGTCCAAAAGAGGGGATTGAAGAGGGGATTTGATCGGATTAGGGTTTGACTATATGTGTTTTTCATTTTCTGAATCATGAGCTACACGTGGAGCAAAGCATACATTTTGGACCTCAATAGCCAGCAAATGTCCGTTGGGAGGAATGACATTTGTGAACGATTTTGATGGCAATTCATGTTGGTAGAGCTTGACAATTTTATTTAACAAGCATAGCAACTTTGTTGCATCTATATTTTTCATCAGAAAATTGCGTGCTTGGAAACTAAAATTGCAATCTTTTGACATACCTTGTGACAACTAAAAAAGTTACCGAAACGTTCGCAATTTCCATCCCTCCGAGGAAATGTTCATCTTCATTTTCCACTTGTGCTTCAAACCTGGCCATGCCCATTTTGACAAGTAAGAGCAGATAACAAATTATTTTCAAATAAACATGACTTATATTATTAGATAATAATGAGAATTGCCGTTATCGAACTCTAGTGTGTTGCACCACTCTCATTGGTGAGAGACAACATCGATAAGTTGAGCCACTGAAGCACCCCTCACCATTGAAAGAGGGAAGGAAAGAGAGGATTTGATCACATTAGGGTTTTGACTCAAAAGGAAAAAATTGCGCGCTACACCAAAAGAGCCCCGCCGTGAGAAGACGCTATTGACGTGCTATATCGCGCTATTGTGTGCTATTAACAAGATGTTGTACACTAATTTATTTAACGAGACAATTCCGGAAATGATATATCGTGCTATTAGCTATGCTATAGCGCACTACTTTTTCAGTGGTTTGATTATTGTTGGAATTATGCCCTAGAGGCAATGATAAATAAGTTATTATTATAATTCCTGTGTCAAGATAATCGTTTATTATTCATGCTATAATTGTGTTGAATGAAGACTTAGATACATGTGTGGATACATAGACAAAACACTGTCCCTAGCAAGCCTCTAGTTGGCTAGCCAGTTGATCAAGGATAGTCAGGGTCTTCTGACTATGTACAAGGTGTCGTTGCTTGATAACTGGATCACATCATTGGGAGAATCATGTAATGGACTAGACCCAAACTAATAGACGTAGCATGTTGATCGTGTCATTTTGTTGCTACTGTTTTCTGCGTGTCAAGTATTTATTCCTATGACCATGAGATCATATAACTCACTGAGATCGTAGGAATACTTTGTGTGTATCAAACGTCACAACGTAACTGGGTGGCTATAAAGATGCTCTACAGGTATCTCCTAAGGTGTCCGTTGAGTTAGTATGGATCAAGCCTGGGATTTGTCACTCCGTGTGATGGAGAGGTATCTCGGGGCCCACTCGATAATACAACATCACACACAAGCCTTGCAAGCAATGTGACTTAGTGTAAGTTGCGGGATCTTGTATTACGGAACGAGTAAAGAGACTTGCCGGTAAACGAGATTGGAATAGATATGCGGATACTGACGATCGAATCTCGGGCAAGTAACATACCGAAGGACAAAGGGAATGACATACGGGATTGTTGGGGAACGTCGCATGGGAAACAAAAATTTCCTGCGCGCACGAAGACCTATCATGGTGATGTCCATCTACGAGAGGGGATGAGTGATCTACGTACCCTTGTAGATCGTACAGCAGAAGCGTTAGTGAATGCGGTTGATGTAGTGGAACGTCCTCACGTCCCTCGATCCGCCCCGCGAACAATCCCGCGATCATTCCCACGATCTAGTACCGAACGGACGGCACCTCCGCGTTCAGCACACGTACAGCTCGACGATGATCTCGACCTTCTTGATCCAGCAAGAGAGACGGAGATGTAGATGAGTTCTCCGGCAGCGTGACGGCGCTCCGGAGGTTGGTGGTGATCTAATCTCAGCAGGGCTCCGCCCGAGCTCCGCAGAAACGCGATCTAGAGGAAAAACCGTGGAGGTATGTGGTCGGGCTGCCGTGGCAAAAGTTGTCTCAAATCAGCCTTAATACCTCAGTATATATAGGAGGGAGGGGGAGGGAAGAGGCAGCCTCAAACCCTCAAGGTTTGGCCGAAATTGGAGGTGGAGGAGTCCTACTCCAATCCTACTTGGAGTAGGATTCCACCTTCCCACTTGGAAACTCTTTCCACCTTGTGTTTTTTCCTACTTGGAGATAAACCCACTAGGGGCTGGTTTATATCTTCCCATAGCCCATGAAACCCCTTGGGGCGTGACACCCCTCCCGATGGTCCCCGGCACCCCTCCCGGCACTCCCGGTACACTACCGATGAGCCTGAAACTTTTCCGGTAATGCACGAAAACCTTCCGGTAACCAAATGAGGTCATCCTATATATCAATCTTCGTTTCCGGACCATTCCGGAAACCCTCGTGACGCCCGTGATCTCATCCGGGACTCCGAACAACATTCGGTAACCAACCATATAACTCAAATACGCATAAAACAACGTCGAACCTTAAGTGTGCAGACCCTGCGGGTTCGAGAACTATGCAGACATGACCCGAGAGACTCCTCGGTCAATATCCAATAGCGGGACCTGGATGCCCATATTGGATCCTACATATTCTACGAAGATCTTATCGTTTGAACCTCAGTGCCAAGGACTCATATAATCCCGTATGTCATTCCCTTTGTCCTTCGGTATGTTACTTGCCCGAGATTCGATCGTCAGTATCCGCATACCTATTTCAATCTCGTTTACTGGCAAGTCTCTTTACTCGTTCCGTAATACAAGATCCCGCAACTTACACTAAGTCACATTGCTTGCAAGGCTTGTGTGTGATGTTGTATTACCGAGTGGGCCCCGAGATACCTCTCCGTCACACGGAGTGACAAATCCCAGTCTCGATCCATACTAACTCAACTAACACCTTCGGAGATACCTGTAGAGCATCTTTATAGTCACCCAGTTACGTTGCGACGTTTGATACACACAAAGCATTCCTCCGGTGTGAGTGAGTTATATGATCTCATGGTCATAGGAACAAATACTTGACACGTAGAAAACAGTAGCAACAAAATGACACGATCAACATGCTACGTCTATTAGTTTGGGTCTAGTCCATCACATGATTCTCCTAATGATGTGATCCCGTTATCAAGTAACAACACTTGCCTATGGCCAGGAAACCTTGGCCATCTTTGATCAACGAGCTAGTCAACTAGAGGCTTACTAGGGACAGTGTTTTGTCTATGTATCCACACAAGTATTGTGTTTCCAATCAATACAATTATAGCATGGATAATAAACGATTATCATGAACAATGAAATATAATAATAACTAATTTATTATTGCCTCTAGGGCATATTTCCAACAGTCTCCCACTTGCACTAGAGTCAATAATCTAGTTCACATCACCATGTGATTCCAACGAATCGAACACCCATATAGTTATGGGGTCTGATCACGTCTTGCTCGTGAGAGAGGTTTTAGTCAACGGTTCTGAAACTTTCAGATCCGTGCGTTCTTTACAAATCTTTATGTCATCTTATAGATGCTGCTACTACCTGCTATTCGGAAATACTCCAAATATCTACTCTACTATACGAATCCGTTTCACTACTCATAGTTATTCGGATTAGTGTCAAAGCTTGCATCGACGTAACCCTTTACGACGAACTCTTCAACCACCTCCATAATCGAGAAAAATTCCTTAGTCCATTAGTTACTAAGGATAAATTTTGACCGCTGCTAGTGATTCAATCATGGATCACTCTCTGTACCTCTCAACAGACTTGCTGCAAGGCACACATCAGCTGCGGCACTCAGCATGGCATACTTTACAGTCTACGGCTAAGGCATAGAAGACGACCTTCGTCTATTCTCTTTATTCTGCCGTGGTCGGGTTTTGAGTCTTACTCAAATTCACACCTTACAACGCAACCAAGAACTCCTTCTTTGCTGATCTATTTTGAACTCCTTCAAAACTTGTCAAGGCATGCATCTTGTTGAAACTTCCATTAAGCGCTTTCGATCTATCTCCATAGATCTTTGATGCTCAACGTTCAAGTAGCTCAATCCAGTTATTCCTTTGAAAACTCCTTTCAAACAACCTTGTATGTTTTACAGAAATTCTACATTACTTCTGATCCACAATATGTCAACCACATATACTTATCAGAAATTCTATAGTGCTCCCACTCACTTCTTTGGAAATACAAGTTTCTCATAAACCTTGTACAAACCAAAAATCTTTGATCATCTCATCAAAGTGTATATTCCAACTCCGAGATGCTTGCACCAGTCCATTGAAGGATCACTGGAGCTTGCATACTTGCTAGTATCTTTAGGATCGACAAAACCTTCTGGTTCTATCACATACAATGTTTGCTCAAGGAAACCGTTGAGAAAACAATGTTTTGACATCCTACGTGCAATATTTCATAAATAATGCATCAAAAACTAACATAATTCTAACAGACCTTTAGCATCGCTACGAGTGAGAAAGTCTCATCATAGTCAACTGTTTGATCTTGTCGAAAACATCTTTGCGACAAGTCGAGCTTTTCTTAATAGTGACTTATCACCATCATCGTCTGTCTTCTTTTAAAGATCCATCTCTACTCAATAGTCTTATGACCATCAAGTAGTTCTTTCAAAGTCTACACTTTGTTTTTATACATGGATCCTCTCTCGGATTTCATGGCTTCCAGCCATTTGTCGGAATCTGGGCCCACCATCGCTTTCTCCATAACTCGTAGGTTCACTGTTGCTCAACAACATGACCTCCAAGACAGGGTTACCGTACCACTCTGTAGTAGTATGCGACCTTGTCAACCTACGAGGCTTGTAGTAACTTGATCAGATGCTTGATGATCACCATCATCAGCTTCCACTTCAATTGGTGTAGGCGCCACAGGAACAACTTCCTGCGCCCTGCTACACACTGGTTGAAGTGATGGTTCAATAACCTCATCAAGTTCTACTACCCTCCCACTCAATTCTTTCGAGAGAAACCTTTCCTCGAGAAAGGATCCGTTTCTAGAAACAAACACTTTGCTTTCGGATCTGAGATAGGAGATGTACCCAACTGTTTTGGATATCCTATGAAGATGCATTTATCCGCTTTGGGTTCGAGCTTATCAGACTGAAACTTTTTCACATAAGTGTCGAAGCCCCAAACTTTCAAGAAACGACAGTTTAGATTTCTCTAAACCTCAGTCTATACTGTGTCATCTCAACGGAAATACGCGGTGCCCTATTTAAAGTGAGTGCGGTTGTCTCTAATGCATAACCCATAAACGATAGTGGTAATTCGATAAGAGACATCATAGTATGCACCATACCAAATAGTGCGTGGGTATGACGTTCAGACACATCATCACACTATGATGTTCCAGGTGGCATGAACTGCGAAACAATTTCCACATTGTCTTAACTGCGTACCAAAACTCGTAACTCGGATATTCATTTCCATGATCATATCGTAGACAGTTTATCCTCTTGTTACGACGAACTTCACTCTGAAACGGAATTGAACTTTTCAACATTTCAGACTTGTGATTCATTAAGTAAATACTCCTGTATCTACTCAAATCGTCAGTGAAGTAAGAACATAATGATATCCACTACGTGCCTCAGCACCCATTGGACTGCATACATCAAAATGTATCACTTCCAACAAGTTACTATCTTATTTCATCTCAATGAAAACAAGGCCTTGCTCATGTGGTATGATTTGCATGTCACTAGTGATTCGAAATCAGGTGTGTACAAAGATCCATCAGCATGGAGCCTCTTCATGCAATTTATACTAACATGACTCAAGCGGCAGTGCCACACGTAAGTGGTACTATCATCATTAACTCGTATCTTTTGGCACCAATATCATGAACATGTGTAACACTACGATCGAGATTCAATAAACCATTGAAGGTGAATATTCAAGAAAATAGAGTAACCATTATTCTCCTTAAATGAATAATCGTATTGCAATAAACACGATCCAATCATGTTCATGCTTAACGCAAGCACCAAATAACAATTATTTAGGTTTAACACCAATCCCGATGGCAGAGGGAGCGTGCGACGTTTGATCATATCAACCTTGGAAACACTTCCAACACGTATCGTCACCTCGCCTTTAGCTAGTCTCCGTTTATGCCGTAGCTTTCATTTCGTGTTATAATCACTTAGCAACCGAACCGGTATCCAATACCCTCATGCTACTAGGAGTACTAGTAAAGTACACATCAACATCATGTATATCAAATACACTTCTTTCGACTTTCGCCAGCCTTCTTATCTATCAAGTATCTAGAGTTGCTCCGCCTCAGTGACTGTTCCCCTCATTACAGAAGCACTTAGTCTCGGGTTTGGGTTTAATCTTGGGTCTCTTCATTAGTGCAGCAACTGTTTTGCCGTTTCACGAAGTATCCCTTCTAGCCCTTGCCTTTCTTGAAACTTAGTGGTTTTACAAACCATCAACTATTGACGCTCCTTCTTGATTTCTACTTTCGCGGTGTCAAACATCGCGAATCGCTCAAGGATCATTGTATCTATCCTTGATATGTTATAGTTCATCACGAAGCTCTTACAGCTTGGTGGCAGTGACTTTGGAGAACCATCACTATCTCATCTGGAAGATTAACTCCCACTTGATTCAAGTGATTGTCGTACTCAGACAATCTGAGCACACGCTCAACGATTGAGCTTTTCTCATTTACTTTGTGGACAAAGAATCTTGTTGGAGGTCTCGTACCTCTTAACAAGGGCACAAGCATGAAATCACAATTTCATCTCTTTAGAACATCACTTATGTTCCGTGACGTTTTACAACGTTTTCGGCGCCTTGCTTCTAAGCCATTAAGTATTTTGCACTGAACTATCGTGTAGTCATCAGAAACGTGGATGTCGGATGTTCATAGCATCCACAGACGACGCTCTAGGTGCAGCACACCGAGTGGTGCATTAAGGACATAAGCCTTCTGCGTAGCAACGAGGACAATCCTCGGTTTTACAGACTCAGTCTGCAAAGTTTGCTACTATCAATTTTCAACTAAATTTTCTCTAGGAACATATAAAAACAGTAGAGCTATAGCGCAAGCTACATCGTAATTCGCAAAGACCATTAGACTATGTTCATGACAATTAGTTCAATTAATCATATTACTTAAGAACTCCCACTCAAAAAGTACATCTCTCTAGTCATTTGAGTGGTACATGATCCAAATCCACTATCTCAAGTCCGATCATCACATGAGTCGAGAATAGTTTCAGTGGTAAGCATCTCTATGCTAATCATATCAACTATACGATTCATGCTCGACCTTTCGGTCTCATGTGTTCCGAGGCCATGTCTGCACATGCTAGGCTCGTCAAGCTTAACCCGAGTGTTCCGCGTGCGCAACTGTTTTGCACCCGTTGTATGTGAACGTTGAGTCTATCACACCCGATCATCACATGGTGTCTCGAAACGACGAACTGTAGCAACGGTGCACAGTCGGGGAAACACAATTTCGTCTTGAAATTTTAGTGAGAGATCACCTCATAATGCTACCGTCGTTCTAAGCAAAATAAGGTGCATAAAAGGATTAACATCACATGCAATTCATAAGTGACATGATATGGCCATCATCACGTGCTTCTTGATCTCCATCACCAAAGCACCAACACGATCTTCTTGTCACCGGCGCCACGCCATGATCTCCATCAACATGTTTCCATCGGGTTTGTCGTGCTACTCATGCTATTACTACTAAAGCTACATCCTAGCAAAATAGTAAACGCATCTGCAAGCACAAACGTTAGTATAAAGACAACCCTATAGCTCATGCCGGTTGCCGTACCATCGACGTGCAAGTCGATATTTTCTATTACAACATGATCATCTCATACATCCAATATATCACATCACATCGTAGGCCATATCACATCACAAGCATACCCTGCAAAAACAAGTTAGACGTTCTCTAATTTTGTTGTTGCATGTTTTACGTGGTGACCAAGGGTATCTAGTAGGATCGCATCTTACTTACGCAAACACCACAACGGAGATATATGAGTTGCTATTTAACCTCATCCAAGGACCTCCTCGGTCAAATCCGATTCAACTAAAGTTGGAGAAACCGACACTTGCCAGTCATCTTTGAGCAACGGGGTTACTCGTAACGATGAAACCAGTCTCTCGTAAGCGTACGAGTAATGTCGGTCCAAGCCGCTTCAATCCAACAATACCGCGGAATCAAGAAAAGACTAAGGAGGGCAGAAAAACGCACATCACCGCCCACAAAAACTTTTGTGTTCTACTCGAGAAGACATCTACGCATGCACCTTGCTCATGATGCCACTGTTGGGGAACGTCGCATGGGAAACAAAAATTTCCTACGCGCACGAAGACCTATCATGGTGATGTCCATCTACGAGAGGGGATGAGTGATCTACGTACCCTTGTAGATCGTACAGTAGAAGCGTTAGTGAACGCGGTTGATGTAGTGGAACATCCTCACGTCCCTCGATCCGCCCCGCGAACAATCCCGCGATCAGTCCCACGATCTAGTACCGAACGGACGGCACCTCCGCGTTCAGCACACGTACAGCTCGACGATGATCTCGGCCTTCTTGATCCAGCAAGAGAGACGGAGATGTAGATGAGTTCTCCGGCAGCGTGACGGCGCTCCGGAGGTTGGTGGTGATCTAATCTCAGCAGGGCTCCGCCCGAGCTCCGCAGAAACGCGATCTAGAGGAAAAACCGTGGAGGTATGTGGTCGGGCTGCCGTGGCAAAAGTTGTCTCAAATCAGCCCTAATACCTCAGTATATATAGGAGGGAGGGGGAGGGAATAGGCAGCCTCAAACCCTCAAGGTTTGGCCGAAATTGGAGGTGGAGGAGTCCTACTCCAATCCTACTTGGAGTAGGATTCCACCTTCCCACTTGGAAACTCTTTCCACCTTGTGTTTTTTCCTTCTCAAACCTTATGGGCCTTAGTGGGAACTTATTCCAGCCCACTAGGGGCTGGTTTATCTCTTCCCATAGCCCATGAAACCCCTTGGGGTGTGACACCCCTCCCGATGGTCCCCGGCACCCCTCCCGGCACTCCCGGTACACTACCGATGAGCCTGAAACTTTTCCGGTAATGCACGAAAACCTTCCGGTAACCAAATGAGGTCATCCTATATATCAATCTTCGTTTCCGGACCATTCCGGAAACCCTTGTGACGCCCGTGATCTCATCCGGGACTCCGAACAACATTCGGTAACCAACCATATAACTCAAATACGCATAAAACAACGTCGAACCTTAAGTGTGCAGACCCTGCGGGTTCGAGAACTATGCAGACATGACCCGAGAGACTCCTCGGTCAATATCCAATAGCGGGACCTGGATGCCCAATTGGATCCTACATATTCTACGAAGATCTTATCGTTTGAACCTCAGTGCCAAGGACTCATATAATCCCGTATGTCATTCCCTTTGTCCTTCGGTATGTTACTTGCCCGAGATTCGATCGTCAGTATCCGCATACCTATTTCAATCTCGTTTACTGGCAAGTCTCTTTACTCGTTCCGTAATACAAGATCCCGCAACTTACACTAAGTCACATTGCTTGCAAGGCTTGTGTGTGATGTTGTATTACCGAGTGGGCCCCGAGATACCTCTCCGTCACACGGAGTGACAAATCCCAGTCTCGATCCATACTAACTCAACTAACACCTTCGGAGATACCTGTAGAGCATCTTTATAGTCACCCAGTTACGTTGCGACGTTTGATACACACAAAGCATTCCTTCGGTGTGAGTGAGTTATATGATCTCATGGTCATAGGAACAAATACTTGACACGTAGAAAACAGTAGCAACAAAATGACACGATCAACATGCTACGTCTATTAGTTTGGGTCTAGTCCATCACATGATTCTCCTAATGATGTGATCCCGTTATCAAGTAACAACACTTGCCTATGGCCAGGAAACCTTGGCCATCTTTGATCAACGAGCTAGTCAACTAGAGGCTTACTAGGGACAGTGTTTTGTCTATGTATCCACACAAGTATTGTGTTTCCAATCAATACAATTATAGCATGGATAATAAACGATTATCATGAACAATGAAATATAATAATAACTAATTTATTATTGCCTCTAGGGCATATTTCCAACAGGGATTATATGAATCCTTGGCACTGAGGTTCAAATGATAAGATCTTCGTAGAATATGTAGGATCCAATATGGGCATCCAGGTCCCGCTATTGGATATTGACCGAGGAGTCCCTCAGGGTCATGTCTACATAGTTCTCGAACCCGCAGGGTCTGCACACTTAAGGTTCGGCGTTGTTTTATGCGTATTTGAGTTATATGGTTGGTTACCGAATGTTGTTCGGAGTCCCGGATGAGACCACGGATGTCAAGAGGGTTTCCGGAATGGTCCGGAGACGAAGATTGATATATAGGATGACCTCATTTGATTACAGGAAGGTTTTCGGAATTACCGGGAATGTACCGGGAATGACGAATGGGTTCTGGATGTTCACCGGGGGGAGGGGGTAGCCCACCCTGGGGAAGCCCATAGGCCTTAGGGGTGCCGCACCAGCCCTTAGTGGGCTGGTGGGCAAGCCCAGAGAGGCCCCTGCGCAGGGAGATAGAAAATCAAAGGAGAAAAAAAGGGGAAGTGGGAAGGAAGGGAAGGACTCCACCTTCCAATCCGAGTTGGACTAGGATTGGAGGAGGACTCCTCCTCCCCCCCCCTCCCCCATCGGCCGAACCCCTTGGGGCTCCTTGAGCCCCAAGTCAAGGCCCCTCCCCTCACCCCTATATATACGGAGGTTTTAGGGCTGATTTGAGACAACTTTTCCACGGCAGCCCGACCACATACCTCCACTATTTTTCCTCTAGATCGAGTTTATGCGGAGCTCGGGCGGAGCCCTGCTGAGATTAGATCACCACCAACCTCCGGAGCGTCGTCACGCTGCCGGAGAACTCATCTACCTCTCCGTCTCTCTTGCTGGATCAAGAAGGCGGAGATCATCATCGAGTTGTACGTGTGCTGAACGCGGAGGTGCCGTCCGTTCGGCACTAGATCGGAGAGAATGGTGGGACGGATCGCGGGACGGTTCGTGGGACGGTTCGCAGGGCGGATCGAGGGACGTGAGGACGTTCCACTACATCATCCGCGTTTATTAACGCTTCTGCTATGCGATCTACAAGGGTACGTAGATCTGAAACCCCCCTCGTAGATGAACATCACCATGATAGGTTTTCGTGCGCGTAGGAAAAAATTTGTTTCCCATGCGACGTTCCCCAACAGTGGTATCAGAGCTAGGTTCATGCGTAGATGTCTTCTCGAGTAGAACACAAAAGTTTTTGTGGGCGGTGATGTGCGACTTGCTGCCCTCCTTAGTCTTTTCTTGATTCCGCGGTATTGTTGGATCGAAGCGGCTCGGACCGACATTACTCGTACACTTACGAGAGACTAGTTTCATCGCTACGAGTAACTCCGTTGCTCATAGATGACTGGTGAGTGTCAGTTTCTCCAACTTTAGTTGAATCGGATTTGACCGAGGAGGTCCTTGGATGAGGTTAAATAGCAATTCATATATCTCCGTTGTGGTGTTTGCGTAAGTAAGATGCGATCCTACTAGATACCCATGGTCACCACGTAAAACATGCAACAACAATTAGAGGACGTCTAACTTGTTTTTGCAGGGTGTGCTTGTGATGTGATATGGCCAACGATGTGATGTGATATATTGGATGTATGAGATGATCATGTTGTAATAGTTAATATCGACTTGCACGTCGATGGTACGGCAACCGGCAGGAGCCATAGGGTTGTCTTTAAACTAACGTTTGTGCTTGGAGGTGCGTTTACTATATTGCTAGGATGTAGCTTTAGTAGTAATAGCATGAGTAGCACGACAACCCCGATGGCGACACGTTGATGGAGATCATGGTGTGGCGCCGGTGACAGAAGATCGTGCCGGTGCTTTGGTGATGGAGATCAAGAAGCACATGATGATGGCCATATCATGTCACTTATGAATTGCATGTGATGTTAATCCTTTTATGCACCTTATTTTGCTTAGAACGACGGTAGCATTATGAGGTGATCTCTCACTAAAATTTCAAGACGAAATTGTGTTCTCCCCGACTTTGCACCGTTGCTACAGTTCGTCGTTTCGAGACACCACGTGATGATCGGGTGTGATAGACTCAACGTTCACATACAACGGGTGCAAAACAGTTGCACACGCGGAACACTCGGGTTAAGCTTGACGAGCCTAGCATGTGCAGACATGGCCTCGAAACACATGAGACCGAAAGGTCGATCATGAATCATATAGTTGATATGATTAGCATAGTGATGCTTACCACTCAAACTATCCTCAACTCACGTGATGATCGGACTTGAGCTAGTGGAATTGGATCATGAACCACTCAAATGACTAGAGAGATGTACTTTTTGAGTGGGAGTTTAGCAAGTAATTTGATTAAGTTAAACTCTAATTATCTTGAACATAGTCTAAGTCCACTTTGAATATATTTGTGTTGTAGATCATGGCTCACGCGATAGTCACCCTGAATTTTAATACGTTCCTAGAGAAAGCTAAGTTGAAAGATGATGGAAGCAACTTTGTAGACTGGGCTCGTAATCTTAAGTTGATCCTACAAGTTGGGAAGAAGGATTATGTCCTTGATGCTGTGCTAGGAGATGAACCACCCGCTACGACTGACCAAGATGTTAAGAACGCTTGGTTAGCACGTAAGGAGGACTACTCAGTAGTTCAATGTGCAGTCTTGTATGGCTTAGAACCGGAACTTCAACGTCGCTTTGAGCGTCATGGAGCATATGAGATGTTCCAGGAGTTGAAATTTATCTTTCAGAAGAACGCCCGGATCGAGAGTTATGAGACCTCCGATAAATTATATGCTTGTAAGATGGAGGAGAATTCGTCTCTCAGTGAATACGTGCTCAAAATGTCTGGGTACTCAAACCGTCTAGCTGAGCTGGGGATTGAACTCCCGCAAGAGGCTATCACTGACAGGATTCTTCAATCACTGCCGCCAAGCTATAAGGGCTTTGTGTTGAACTACAACATGCAAGGGATGAACAAGTCGGCGAGTTGTTCGCGATGCTGAAAGTCGCAGAGTCAGAACTCCGTAAAGAACATCAAGTGTTGATGGTGAATAAGACCACTAGTTTCAAGAGAAACGGCAAAGGAAAGAAGGGTAATTCAAAGAAGAGCGGCAAACCTGTTGCCAATCCGACGAAGAAACCCAAAGCTGGACCTAAGCCTGAAACGGAGTGCTATTATTGCAAGGGTATGGGTCACTGGAAGCGCAACTGCCCCAAGTATCTGGCTGATAAGAAGGCGGCCAAAGAAAAATCAGGTATATTTGATATACATGTTATTGATGCGTACTTAACCAGGTCTCGTAGTAGTGCCTGCGTATTCGATACCGGTTCTGTTGCTCATATTTGCAACTCGAAACAGGAACTGGGGAATAGGCGAAGGCTGGCGAAAGATGAAGTGAAGATGTGCGTGGGAAATGGTTCCAAGGTTGATGCAATCGTCGTCGGCAGAGTTTCACTTCAGTTACCATCAGGATTAGTTATGAACTTAAATAATTGTTATTTAGTGCATGCGTTGAGCATGAACATTATATCTGGGTCTTGTTTATTACGAGACGGTTACTCGTTTAAGTCAGAGAATAATGGTTGTTCTATTTCGATGAGTAATATCTTTTATGGTCATGCACCCAATGTAAGAGGATTGTTCATATTAAATCTTGATAGTGATAATACACATATACATAACATTGAGACCAAAAGAGTTAGAGATAACAATGATAGCGCCATGTTTTTGTGGCACTGTCGCTTAGGTCATATTGGTGTAAAGCGCATGAAGAAACTCCATACCGATGGACTTTTGGAGTCACTTGACTTTGATTCACTTGACACGTGCGAACCATGCCTCATGGGCAAGATGACTAAAACTCTGTTCTCCGGAACAATGGAGCGTGCAAGTGACTTGTTGGAAATCATACATACCGATGTGTGTGGTCCGATGAGCGTGCAGGCACGCAGCGGATATCATTATTTTCTCACCTTCACTGACGATTTGAGTAGATATGGTTATGTCTACTTGATGAAACACAAGTCTGAAACAATTGAAAAGTTCAAGCAATTTCAGATGAAGTTGAAAATCATCGTAACAAGAAGATCAAGTTCCTACGGTCTGATCATGGGGGTGAATATCTGAGTTTTGAGTTTGATGCTCACTTAAGACAATGTGGAATTGTTTCACAGTTGACACCGCCTGGAACACCACAGCGTAATGGTGTGTCCGAACGTCGTAATCGTACTTTATTAGAGATGGTGCGATCTATGATATCTCTTACCGATTTGCCGTTATTGTTTTGGGGTTATGCATTAGAAACAACTGCATTCACTTTAAATAGGGCACCATCAAAATCCGTTGAGACGACACCATACGAATTGTGGTATGGCAAAAGACCAAAGTTGTCGTTTCTTAAAGTTTGGGGATGTGATGCTTATGTCAAAAAGCTTCAGCCTGAAAAGCTGGAACCCAAAGCAGAAAAGTGCATCTTCATAGGTTACCCGAAAGAGACAGTTGGGTACACCTTCTATCTCAAATCCGAGAGCAAAGTGTTTGTTGCTAAGAACGGAGCTTTTCTCGAGAAGGAGTTTCTCTCGAGAGAATTGAGTGGGAGGAAGATAGAACTTGATGAGGTTGTCAAACCTCTCATCCCTCTGGATGGTGGTGCAGGGCAAGGGGAAACCCCTGTCATTGCGACGCTGGTTGAGGAGGAAGTTAATTATGATGATCATGAAACTCCGAATCAAGTTCCTGTCGAACCTCGCAGGTCGACGAGACCGCGTACTACTCCAGAGTGGTACAATAATCTCGTCTTATCAATTATGTTGTTAGACAACAATGAGCCTGCGAATTATGAAGAAGCAATGGTGGGCCCGGATTCCAACAAATGGCTGGAGGCCATGAAGTCCGAGATAGGATCTATGTATGAAAACAAAGTGTGGACTTTGGAAGTACTACCTGAAGGCCGCAAGGCTATTCAGAACAAATGGATCTTTAAGAAGAAGACGGACGCTGACGGTAATGTGACCATTTATAAAGCTTGACTTGTGGCAAAGGGTTTTTCACAAGTTCAAGGAGTTGACTACAATGAGACGTTCTCACCCGTAGCGATGCTTAAGTCCGTCAGAATCATGTTAGCAATAGCTGCATTTTTCGATTATGAAATCTGGTAGATGGATGTCAAAACGGCGTTCCTTAACGGTTTCCTTAAGGAAGAGTTGTATATGATGCAACTCGAAGGTTTTGTCGATCCTAAAAATGCTAACAAAGTGTGCAAGCTCCAGCGATCCATTTATGGACTGGTGCAAGCATCTCGGAGTTGGAATAAACGCTTTGATGAGGTGATCAAAGCATTTGGGTTTATACAAGTGGTTGGAGAATCTTGTATTTACAAGAAAGTGAGTGGGAGCTGTGTGGCGTTTCTAATATTATATGTGGATGACATATTGCTGATTGGAAACAATGTGGAGTTTTGGGAGAGCATAAAGGATTACTTGAATAAAAGTTTCTCTATGAAGGACCTAGGAGAAGCTGCTTACATTCTAGGCATTAATATCTATAGGGATAGATCGAAACGCCTGATAGGACTTTCACAAAGTACATACCTTGATAAAGTTTTGAAGAGGTTCAAAATGGAACAGTCCAAGAAGGGGTTATTGCCAGTTTTACAAGGTACGAGATTGAGTAAGACTCAGTGCCCAGCAACTGATAAAGATAGAGAGCATATGAGCACCGTCCCCTATGCTTCAGCCATAGGTTCTATCATGTATGCAATGCTGTGCACTAGACCGTACGTTAGCCTCGCCATAATTATGGCAGACAGGTTCCAGAGTAATCCAGGAGTGGATCACTGGACGGCGGTCAAGAATATCCTGAAGTACCTGAAAAGGACTAAGGAGATGTTTCTCGTGTATGGAAGTGACGAAGAGCTCGCCGTAAAAGGTTACGTCGATGCAAGCTTTGACACAGATCCGGACGACTCTAAGTCGCAAACCGGATACGTATTTATTCTTAATGGGGGTGCGGTAAGCTGGTGCAGTTCCAAGCAAAGTGTCGTAGCTGATTCTACATGTGAAGCGGAGTACATGGCTGCCTCGGAGGCGGCTAAGGAGGGTGTCTGGATGAAGCAGTTCATGACGGATCTTGGAGTGGTGCCAAGCGCACTGAATCCAGTAACCTTGTTCCATGACAACACGGGTGCCATTGCCTTAGCAAAGGAACCACGGTTTCACAAGAAGACCAGACACATCAAACGACGCTTCAACCTCATCCGCGACTACGTCGAAGGGGAAGACGTAAATATATGCAAAGTGCACACAGATCTGAATGTAGCACACTCGCTAACTAAGCCTCTTCCACGGGCAAAGCATGATCAACACCAGAACTGTATGGGTGTTAGATCTATTACAATGTAATTCGCATGGTGATGTGAGAGCTAGATTATTGACTCTAGTGCAAGTGGGAGACTATTGGAATTATGGCCTAGAGGCAATGATAAATAAGTTATTATTATAATTCTTGTGTCAAGATAATTGTTTATTATCCATGCTATAATTGTGTTGAATGAAGACTTAGATACATGTGTGGATACATAGACAAAACACTGTCCCTAGCAAGCCTCTAGTTGGCTAGCCAGTTGATCAAGGATAGTCAGGGTCTTCTGACTATGTACAAGGTGTTGTTGCTTGATAACTGGATCACATCATTGGGAGAATCATGTGATGGACTAGACCCAAACTAATAGAGTAGCATGTTGATCGTGTCATTTTGTTGCTACTGTTTTCTCCTTGTCAAGTATTTATTCCTATGACCATGAGATCATATAACTCACTGAGACTGGAGGAATACTTTGTGTGTATCAAACGTCACAACGTAACTGGGTGGCTATAAAGATGCTCTACAGGTATCTCCGAAGGTGTCCGTTGAGTTGGTATGGATCAAGACTGGGATTTGTCACTCCGTGTGACGAAGAGGTATCTCGGGGCCCACTCGGTAATACAACATCACACACAAGCCTTGCAAGCAATGTGACTTAGTGTAAGTTGCGGGATCTTGTATTACGGAACGAGTAAAGAGACTTGCCGGTAAACGAGATTGAAATAGGTATGCGGACACTGACGATCGAATCTCGGGCAAGTAACATACCGAAGGACAAAGGGAATGACATACGGGATTATATGAATCCTTGGCACTGAGGTTCAAACGATAAGATCTTCGTAGAATATGTAGGATCCAATATGGGCATCCAGGTCCCGCTATTGGATATTGACCGAGGAGTCCCTCAGGGTCATGTCTACATAGTTCTCGAACCCGTAGGGTCTGCACACTTAAGGTTCGACGTTGTTTTATGCGTATTTGAGTTATATGGTTGGTTACTGGATGTTGTTCGGAGTCCCGGATTAGATCACGGACGTCACGAGGGTTTCTGGAATGGTCCGGAGACGAAGATTGATATATAGGATGACTTCATATGATTACCGGAAGGTTTTCGGAATTACCGGGAATGTACCAGGATTGACGAATGGGTTCCGGATGTTCACCGGGGGGTGGGAGTGGGGGGGGGGTAGCCCACCTCGGGGAAGCCATAGGCCTTAGGGGTGCCGCACCAGCCCTTAGTGAGCTGGTGGGCAAGCCCAGAGAGGCCCCTGCGCAGGGAGATAGAAAATCAAAGGAGAAAAAAAGGGGAAGTGGGAAGGAAGGGAAGGACTCCACCTTCCAATCCTAGTTGGACTAGGATTGGAGGAGGACTCCTCCCCCCCCCATTGGCCGAACCCCTTGGGGCTCCTTGAGCCCCAAGGCAAGGCCCTTCCCCTCCCCCTATATATACGGAGGTTTTAGGGCTGATTTGAGACAACTTTTCCACGGCAGCCCGACCACATACCTCCACTATTTTTCCTCTAGATCGCGTTTCTGCGGAGCTCGGGCGGAGCCCTGCTGAGATTAGATCACCACCAACCTCTGGAGCGCCGTCACGGTGCCGGAGAACTCATCTACCTCTCCGTCTCTCTTGCTGGATCAAGAAGGCCGAGATCATCGTCGAGCTGTACGTGTGCTGAACGCGAAGGTGCCGTCCGTTCGGCACTAGATCGGAGCGAATCGTGGGACGGATCGCGGGACGGTTCGTGGGACGGTTCGCGGGGCGGATCGAGGGACGTGAGGACGTTCCACTACATCAACCGCGTTTATTAACGCTTCTGCTGTGCGATCTACAAGGGTACGTAGATATGAAATCCCCCTCGTAGATGAACATCACCATGATAGGTTTTCGTGCGTGTAGGAAAAATTTGTTTCCCATGCGACGTTCCCCAACAATTATATGTAGTGGCGAAGGTACATGGTGGACAGGGTGGGCCATAGCCCATTCTGGGATTTTTACAATAGCTTTATATTATAGAAAAAAGTTAAAAATACTATAAAAATAATTACAATAAACAGTTCTATTATTGCCCCATCCTCATCCATTAGGCTAGATCCGTTATTGATCATATGTGTTTTTTTTAACTTTTTCCGAAAGGTCTCCATGATGAGCTACGTGTGGAGCTAGCGAAGCATACATTTTGAACCTTATTAGCGAGTGAACGTTTGCTTGCTGGTGGAGATGCATTTGCAAGCGACTTTGAGGGTAATTTGCGTTGCCTCGGCATGGCAACTCCGTTGTAGTTTTGTTTCTCACCAGAAATTTGTTGTTTGCCATCTTTTGTCAGATAACTAAAGTTGTCGTCAGAAGTTATCCGGTTAGAGCAACTCTACGCGTTAACTTAAATGGACGCGTATTTTGTTCATCTTTTATCTGTTTGGTTGTACTCATGGACGGATTTAGGCCCTCGGTAACTAGGTCATTGCCTGAGGCGTGTAAAAAAAACTGGGTCTATATCCATAAAAAAATGGACTCGGGCGCATCCCATTTCCAGGGCCAGGCAGCCCAGCCGCCCTCAGGCCACAGGGCGAGAGTGCGCTAATTCATCCTGCATCCTTCATCGATACATTGGTATCGTGAACTGCTCCTCCCGGCTCCCGCTCTAGCTCGAACCCTAGCCGCTGCAGGCGTCGCTCGCTGCACCACCGACCCCATCCAGCATTGCGCCCGCCGTTCGGTCGTTCCAGCGCCCGACGGCGCAACTGCGTAGGCAGCCGCCCCCATTTGGTATGGTTGAAGGTTTTGCTTCTTCTCTTATTGAAGATGTAGTCATGGGAGGTTCAGATCAACCAATCCTTTGATTTGGTATGAATCATTTGTATCATCTATCTATGCTACATATTGTCTTTTAATTTGTATTGCTTTATTAGTTGACCAATCATCGAACAAATGTTGTCATTGAATATTATGTTTGATTTCTTCTTAGTTATGCAACATAGATTGACTTTCATATGTCTTGAAGTTAGAGGTTTTTTCTGGGTGGATTTTAGCCCTTGGTTTCTCACCTCGGGCGTAAGCCAATCCTGGGTCCGCCACCGGGTGTACTACCGTTCGTCTGTGTCGGACGGGTGCACCCAATTGGCCGACCCAAATCTCATCCGCACATAAAACTGTGTGATCATAAAAAGGCAAGTGGCCAGAGTTCATGCCGACAACCATGCCAACAACCAACATATATGTCAGCCTACAAAAAATACCACACAGTTCATGTTGGTGCATTCGTCAGCGGACACACATGCCAACACACAAAAAAGAGGGGGGAGTTAACCACACCATCTCGGGCGTGGTCATAGCGGCACAGTGTCGACTTACAAAAAGATGGCTTCTCGCCATAGATAAATTATCGAGTTTGAGCATGTCGGCCTGCATCCTCTAGAACCAAGGCCTCTTCCACAAGGACAACCTACTCAAGCCCACCATCATGATCTCCACCTCCTTCATCATGCAAGCGATTGCCACGTCTTTTGATTTAGTCTTGGCCTTGGTAGCCCCGATCTCAAGCTTCTTGACTTGGATATCCTCCTCCATATTGAGCTTCTTCGCGTGCAATTCCGCCTCCATCTCGAGCTTCCTCTCTTGTATTTTGCCCCTATCTCGAGCTTCTTCTTTTGAAGCTCCATGTAGACCTTCATTTGCTCCTCCTTATCTTGTTGAGGCTTCTCCTCCCTTGTTTCCTTTTGGGTAATCATACCTTGCAAAGTTTCTTGTAAGGAAATTGATGCGCATCTCACTTGTCCTCTTTCTTGGAGTTCGTCTTCACCCGCGGTTGCAGCTTCTCCTGCTCACCATGCTCCTCAACGACTTGGTGCCCTCCATTCTTCTATAGGACCGCATATTTCTCCTTGAATGACTCCTCATATTTTATGATCATCCAACAATGGGTGAGGTTGAATGATTTGTTCCCGTGTTTGATCATCCAACAATGGGTGAGGTTGAATGATTTGTCCCTGTGTTGACATTTGAATGCATCCAAAGCTTGGGAAGCCTATAATTGAAGACCTGCACGCATATTCATATGTGCAATAGACATGTAAGCATGAAACAATGGAAACGAAGATGAAAGAAGGTATACCATGTCTTTGATGCTGAGGCCAGTCACGGGACGATCCTTTATGCTCTCAAAGGTGGCATAAAACTTGTCACACTCTTGTTGTATGACCCTCCTACGCTTCGAGAGAAACATCCACCCACACTTGCTCTCCACCCTATATGACACAAACTTCTTGCGTTCATGATATTGACGATGAACTCTTAGCCAAAAGGTTGATGCCTTTTGCTTGACGCCGATCTTAGGATCTTGTGCAATGTCTCTCCAACATTCACATAGGTGCTTGTCCTTGTTATTTGTGTAGGCCTTAGTGCTTTTTCTTTGGCGCTTCTTGCCTGCATTGGCTTGGGCTGTGAGATTGTCCACAAAGAACAAAGACTCCCCGTCGATGTCTACTCCATCTTGTTCTTCTTGTCTGTAGTCGTCCGGGAACTCCTGCTTGACCGGGAAAGTGCTACCCATGGCATCTTGGCCTTGTGTGAAGGAGTCAACCGGGCTACCATGGCCTTGAGAAAAGGTGTCGCTCATGCCCTTGTGGCCGACCATGAAGGGGACTCAGCCGTCTTGGCTTTGGGTCTCGCCGAGATCATGAAAGATTGCGCCACCCACGCCACCGCCCACACCGCCCTCGAAGATGATGTTCTCCATGATGAAACGGTTGGCCGAGTCATCATCCCTGCCTGACATTGGGTCGAACAGGTTGCGAGAGTCGGGGAGCATGCCGTCAGGAACCTCGCGTGACCGTTTCCTGTGCCCCTGATGGATGACCCTCCGACCGCAGGTGTCGCGCTGAGGTCCATGACCATGGGCGCGGGCGTGACCGACGCGCCCATGCCAACCTCACCCAAAACGGAGCCCAGAGAGGTGGAGAAACCGAAGGCTTGAAGGCGGGCATGAAAGTCGGGCATCTGCTGCATGGTGGACGTGCACGATGAATCCAGCAGTGGCGGACGATCGGCGACCTAAACCGTGCTGGCCGCGTCCATGGTGACGACGACAACCCCGTGCTGGCCTGGGTTGTCGAACCCTAGCTAGACCAGAGCCTGCTTCATGGCTGCAGCGACGAGGACCTTCTTCTCCGCGTGGGTGGCCTCTTGTTGTGTGACGACGGCCTCGGTGGCTTCCATCTTCTCGGTCGCCACGTGCCGCCGACCAGCTCCCTTGGCCGACTGAGCGGCCCGCTGCGCAGGCGTCATCACCTTCTTCATCTTGGACATCGTTGCCTTTTTTGCGAGGATTGATGACGGTGGAGGCGGGGCCGACGACAACGTTAAGGAGCGGAGTTTTGTCCATGTTCAGTGGGTAGGCAGGAGGTTTTTGAGAAAGGGAAGAAATGAGGTGGATGTGCCACATACAGGTGGGCCACGAGAAGGACAAGGTGAACGCCGCACATGTCCGTCCGCTGCATGTTCGCGCCGACGCAAACACAACCTAGATTTGGGTCTATAATGTATCGCGCATGGACAAAAAATGAACACTCGTATCTTTGAACCGTTACGTTTCTGAATTGATTTTTGTTTTGTTCCAACTCAACAAACACCCACGAACGAAATAGATCGTATGATTTCATTGTCATCCTAAGAGCATCTGCAGCCGTTTGCCCCCTCGCGGCCTGGCAGCGTGGGGATTCGCCGGCGCTAAAAACGGCGTGGGAGGGGGGATCGGGTTCCCAGCCGTCCACCCAAGGGAGCCCCCATCCGTCGCTTTTGGCCCAGTTTCGGCGCAAAATTGGCCCACTTTTGGCCCATATTCGGCATTCTTCAGCATAAAATGAACAACAATAGTTATTTCTTATCACATAGTTAATCACAGAAATCAATACAAATCAAAAAATAGTTTAACAAGTCAATACAAATCAATAATCGAGCTGAGCGTTGCCCTTCAGCCTCAATAGGTGCTCCACCCAATCGTGCTGCAGTTGTTGATGCACCTGTGTGTCTTGCATCTCCTAATGCATGTTGAGGAAGGCAGTCCAGGTTGCCCGTAGCTGGCGATCAACTTGGGCAAGAGGACCTTGCGTGTAACATGGTTCAGTGTCAAACACTGGCTCCTCCTGCTCGCTCTCAATGATCATGTTGTGCTAGACAACACAACAAGTCATGGCTTTCCACATTTGATCTTTCGACCAGGTCTGAGCGGGATACCGGACAACAGCAAAACGAGATTGAAGCACACCAAATGCCTGCTCGACATCCTTCCCTCACGCTTCTTGACGCTTGGAAAAATAGGAGCGCTTGCCTCCTGGTGCTGGATTTGAGATAGTCTTTACAAATGTGGACCATCTTGAATAGATGTCATCTACTAGGTAGTATCCCTTGTTGTAGTGGTGTCCATTGACCTCGTAGTTAACCGGAGGAGCATGACCTTTAACAAGCTTGGCAAAGACATTCGAGCACTGCAGTACGTTGATGTCATTGTGAGTTCCTGATATACCAAAGAAGGAGTGCCAAATCCAGAGGTCATGTGTGGCCACTGCCTCAAGTACCACACTTCAACCTCCTTTGGCGCCTTTGTACATCCCTTGCCAAGCAAATGGACAGTTTTTCCATTTCCAATGCATGCAGTCGATACTTCCATGCATCCAGGGAAATCCTCTTTCTGCATTCTCTGCTAGGATCCGAGCAGTGTCTTCAACATTGAGTGATCGCAAATATTGAGGTCCAAAAACTGCCACCACTGCCTTGCAGAACTTGTAAAAACACTCAATGGTGGTGGACTCGGCCATGCGTCCATAGTCTTCCAGAATATCACCGGAAGCTCCGTACGCAAGTATCCTCATAGCTGTCGTGCACTTCTGGAGCGAGGTGAATCCAAGTGTGTCGGTGCAATCCTTTTTGCACTTGAAGTAGCTGTCGAAGTCCCTGATGGAATTCACAATCCTGAGGAAGAGCTTCCGGCTCATACGATAACGGTGTCGGAATACTTTATCACCGTGCAGAGGAGCGTCTGCGAAGTAGTCGGTGTAGAGCAAGCAATAGCCTTCCAGTCGATACCTCTGCTTTGCCTTCAGCCGGCCTGGCGCCGAGCCACCTCGCCGTGGCTTTGCATTGCTCGCGAACAGGCCGGCCGGAGAGGAGAGGACCATGATGTGCTCTTCATCCTGGGTGTCGGCATCGGCTTCCTTCTCCAGTAGCGTCGTGAACGCCTCCTCGTCGTCGGAGCCCATCGCCCAGGCAAATCGCCGAACACCTGGCGGGCGTGGCGGCCGCGTACGTGTCCGGAGCATTGGGAAAACTCGCCAAGAAGCGGGGGGCGGGGGAGGGGGCGAAGCCGCGGTGAACCCTATGTCCGTCGACGGGGAGATGACCTTTGTAGCGGCGGCAAGCAGGTGGACGACGCTGGGATCGACATGGTGACAAAAGGTGTGGTGCGCGAGGGGCGGTTCCGGAGAAGAAAATGCCTTTTTATTCGCGTGACAGGGAGCCCGGCGTGTCGTTTTTCATTCCGCCGGCATCCCCGGGCGCGCTCCCAGCATGCTGAGTTCGGGCTGGGACCGCCGGGGCCAATTTTGGTCCTAACCGACGAAGAACCGTATCCTAAGGACGTGACCGGATCGTTTTTTCCTTGTCAACTAAAAAAATGACCCGAGGAGGACCTGTTGTGGCACAGGTGGAGATGGAGACGTTCTAAACGGATAAATTCAAACAAAACGGACGTCGCGTTTAAAGTGATGCTTTGAAGTTGGCCTTAGGCCTTGACAGCCCACACGGGCGATAGCGAGAGGTGGTCTGGTCTGGTCTGGGTCGGAACCAACCCCCCCTGCCCCCCTCCACCTCGAAAGCATCTCCAGTCGTCGAAGTTTTGCCAGCCCCCCCCCCCCCCCCCCCCCCCCGGCGGGTGATACCACTAATCACCTATTTATACTGCAAGAAGCAGGATCAATCTCCCCCCCAACGCGCCCTAAATCCCCCCGCCGCCGGCGCGTCCATCAATCCCCCACCCTCCCGCCTCTCTCGCGCGCGCGTGCCGCCGCCGCCGTGGCCGCCCTCCCTCCCTCCCTCCCCGGGACACCGAGCTCCCGCCGCCGCGCCTCGAGGTATGTGATTGCTAATCCCGCTGCCCTTCCTCACAGCTCCCGGCTGCCACCGCCGTCTAGATCTCTCTCTCCTTCTCTCTCTCTCTGAGACGGACGGACGGACGGCATTGCGAAAAGCTGCTGCCTTTTAGCTTTTCCGTTTTCTTAATTTGGAGTGGAGGAGGCGGCCGTACGGCTCCACTGTAGCTAGCTAGCCTAGCGAATCATACTACTAGCATAGAGATAGACTTCTTTCTTCTGAATTTGTTTCCTCGGCCAGCCAATCGCGCCATTCTGTCTCAAGTTCCAACGCTCCTTCCTTTCTTCTTCCTCCTCTGTTTCTGCATTCAAGCCTCTCTCTCTCTCTCTCTCTGGCTGCAGGCAGCAGCAGCAGCAGCAGCAGCAGAGACAGAGCACGCCACCCCCCTATCTGTTATCCTGGAGGCACAACCAGAGCCACACATTGCTCTGCCTTGCTTCAGACGGCGTGCTCATGCTAAATTTAGTTTTTTCTTTTCTTTTCTTGTTTCAAGTGTTTGTTATTTCCAGATGTTCCCTGCTCAATCTCTTCTTGTTTCAAGTGTTTATTTCTTACTGTATTCAGTTAGTCGTCTCACTGGATGCTGTGCATCATTTAGGAACCTAACACTGATCTTTAGGAAGAATGGCATCACTTTGTTTGCTTGTTCTTGAAGGTCAGCAAGAGCATGTACTGATTGATCTTGCGTGCTGCGTGCCATGGATATTTTGCAGGTGGTAATTTCTGCCAAGGTCGTGGTAGCCATGGAGGTCAACGGTCGCCACAAGCCTACAAGAGAGTATATTTCCAGAGACTGCAACGGTGTAAAACCGCCCAGTAATTTCGGCGAAGTTGACCCCTGGACCGCGTGGGCGTACAGGCCGCGGACCATCTCCTTGTTACTGATGGGAACCTGCTTTTTAATGTGAGCAGCTGCTGGACCTCTCTTACCTGTGGGGTTATTTTTAGTTTCCTAGAGAGATTCTTACCACAACGATGTCACTAATACGTTGCTGATGGTTGACCTGCCATGGCATCTTACCATTGTTATTAAGATCACTGCAAAAAAAAAAAGTTAAAAGAATTGCAAAACAGCTGTATGTTTAATGGACGTCTGTTTTATAATTCTTTATCAGTTGGGCAAGTGGCGCTCTTAATCCAGAAGGAAGCTTCTCTCCTGGCCGTGTCTCATCTGTAAAAAGGTATTTTTATTTATTGATGTTAATACTCATTTCTTAATCAACCTCTGATAGAACATATCTTCAACTGGGATATAGTCCCTCACCATTATTTTCCTCGCCTTTTATCTGCTCATTCCCATTCGAGTTGGGCAAATCTGAGTGCTCATATATATATTTTTATCTTGTCAACAGGGGTGTCTTTGCGATGATTGCTGTTTTCTTGGCTTATTCTTTTCTTCAGGCACCTTCAACGTGAGTTGTAGAAACGATGCACCATAATTTCTGAGTCTAGTTTCGTATGGATGGGCATGTAGATATGAATTAAGTATATTGCATACTGCTATTGGGAAGAAGGGGAATGTATTTGTATGTGCATTGTGCTTTATATTTCATTTGAACTTCTCAGTCTTTCAGCTTGTGAGTATGATCTGGAGACGTTTCTCGATCTCCTGATATATCAGATTGTATATAGTAGCACTGAAAGAGTACATACCACCCGGACAGGAAAGCATTACTTCATGTCTGCTCCCTGTATAAAAAACAAGCATTGATCATTGCAGCCTTCTCCATAAATTCTGTTCTGGAAGCCACTAGGGTTTGTGCAGACATTTACTGACATCTACTTCCATTATGATTCAGTGTGCTCATCAGACCACATCCTGCAATTTGGCGCCTGGTCCATGGATTGGCAGTTGTTTACCTTGTGGCCCTCACATTTTTGCTTTTTCAGGTAAGTGCAGTTTTTAAAATCTTGTTTGAAATAAATCTTTATGCTATTTGATTCTTCTGATTCATGAACCTGTCGAAAACATTGCTAGTTAATGGTGGAAAAGTCTCTCTTTTTTTTTCTCCTTAGCATGGGGACTTGCATTTTCCTAGTACTTAGCCTCATCCTGCATATGAAAATAAATACATGCCATTGCACCGATTGGAAACAAATGGCTATATTTATTGATAACATAAAAGTGCTAATACCAAGTACCCAACTGTATTATTACAACTTGAAGTGAATACAGTTTTATATGGACATAGGATGCTTAAGAGAGCAAGAATCAATAGAGAGAAGTGCCAGGGTATACCTTCTCAATATCATGCTGGTAGCTTGTTTATGCAGTAGAAAACTCCCCGACAGCAATAGGCAAGTGCAATATTCAGGTATTGTCTATGGGTAGACAAAATGCCAATAGAAAGATGCTAGTCCTCTTAGGTATTTTCTAATGGTCTGTTTGGGACTACTCTGCTTCACAAAATTTAGCTCCGCTCTAGAAAACGCAAGCCAAACGGGGTAACTTCACAACATGCCGCTCCACGAAAAAAATAGAATCTAGGGTACAACTTCATGTTTTCTGTGAAGCTCCATAGGAGGTGCTTCAAAAAATGTAGAAGCTGGAGTTGAAAGAAAATTACCCACCACTGCCACCAATAAGTGGATACCCCTTCGTTTCTCCTCACTCATCCAATCAGATATATCCTTTCCACCAAATTTCTCTTTCTTAAAGCTGGAGCTAGATAAAAGCCAAACACTCTCTTAAAAGAGTCACAACTTCTATATGAAACTGCTCCAAAGTGGATTTGATGAAGCGGAACTGAATTTTATGAAGTAGAGCTGTCCCAAACAGGCCTTAAATTTAGTTGTGCAATGTAGCACTTAACCGTATTTAAACAACCGTACCATTGCTTTAGTATGATCTGTTCCATATATGTAGTTTTGAGTTTTATTGGTCAAACAGGCCATCCTAATCAGATAAAACAATTTTTAGACATTATAATTTAATTAGTAGTCATATTTCCTTGTATTCCATTTTACAGACTCGTGATGATGCTAGGCAGTTCATGAAGTATCTTCACCCTGACCTTGGTGTTGGTAAGGCGGTTCATTTTACATATGTGATCTAATAGTGGAGCTTCACGTTGTTGCATAAATCCTTAATTTTCGAACCATTGTGTGACAGAATTACCTGAAAGATCCTACGGAACCGACTGCCGCATCTATGTACCTGATCATCCGAAAAGCAGGTTTAACAATGTTTATGTATGATGCCTTCATTCACAAACCTGCTACCTTTCCTTGTTCAATTTGATCTGTTGTATTTCTCTGATTGATCATGATCTTGGAGATGCTTCAAGTTACTGATCTGAATATAGGTTTTTCTAGGACATCCTTTTTGACGAGTTTGTTATTGCCCATATCCTTGGATGGTGGGGAAAGGCTATAATGATACGAAACCAACCACTTCTATGGGTGTTATCAATCGGCTTCGAGTTAATGGAGGTATGCACATTTAAGTCTTATGTGGTCAGTTTATTTTTTACCTATGCATCTTGAATCAAGATTCCTTATATAATCTTGTATGAAGTGCAGCTAACTTTTCGCCACATGTTGCCAAATTTTAACGAATGCTGGTGGGATAGCATTGTTCTAGACATATTGATCTGCAATTGGTTTGGTAAGATTTTTTAGCTGTTTTCACTATTTTATCTATACAGAATACCTCCGAAGTCTGAACTAAATACCTGCATTTGGTACATGTTGACATGAATATTTTGTTGATTGGCTTTATTCACCATTCGCAATTCTAAATGTTAAGGCATCCATCGCATTAAGATTTAGAGACTGTTCCGATCTTTGTGATGATTGGTAATGCTTGGATTTTTTCTCATATTGGTTTATTCTTGTGGCCACATCATCTTTCTATAGATTCATTTAGATAGTTAGATTTACCTCCTAGGTTTTATCCCTTCTTAAATGAAGACATTTTGTCTGTGATCCAGGTATCTGGGCTGGCATGAAGACAGTAAGATACTTTGATGGGAGAACATACGAATGGGTGGGCTTGAGTCGCCAGCCCAATATTATGAGTAAGGTATGATATTCTGTGTTTAGGAATACAAGTTTCCAAGCAAAGCATGCAGTGGTGTTGAATTTTTCTTCCTTTTATGCTTAGTTGTTGTCATGATACTACGATAGCAGATGCATGAATTACTGAGAAACCAAAGCAATTCCTTCAATAGTCTGTCAATTAAATAGTTCCTTGGCTTGTCTGGTCTATTTTAAGTATACAAGCACAAGCCTTTCAGTGCAAGAGTTCACATCGCATATGCTTTATAACTGAATATCTGCAAGTGCACCATATAATCTGTAACTGTAGTGCCACACTTGATATATGCAACAGCTGTTAGTGTCAGTTATTTGCATAAACTCAAATTACGATTGGACACTTCTAGTTGTAGGAGGCATTTTGCTGGCACCACAGTATACTTGCACATATCCAGATTTACCATAGGCAGAACTGACGTATTAGTTGACTACTAGCCCAAAATATAGCATATATGTAAGCCTTTCTGCTTCTTTGAATGTTTTCTCTTGCATGTATAGGTAGGTTATATTATGGTGGCTCTGCTATACCTATCCTAATCTTCTATTTGAAGTTGTATGTTGTTGTGCCTTTACAAAGTGTCAGTTTCTTATTCTAGGTCTTCATGTTCCAAGCTTCCTTATTAGAGTGTTTTTCTAAAACAGTTTTCCTTATTTTAGGTGAAAAGGACACTTGGTCAGTTCACGCCAGCACAGTGGGACAAGGATGAGTGGTACCCTCTGCTTGGGCCTTGGAGGTTCATCCAAGTGCTAAGCCTGTGTGTAATTTTCATGACCATCGAACTTAACACATTCTTCCTTAAATTCTGCCTCTGGATTCCTCCCCAGAATCCCTTGATTGTCTACCGACTGGTCCTTTGGTGGTTGATTGCGATACCAACCATCCGCGAATACAACACATACTTGCAGGACAGGTATAATTTTTGACCCACGAGCTTCAAACTTTGCATACTTCATAGCACATGATTAGGATGATTTACCTCTGTATCTTGCGTATTTCACATAAACATGGAGGCAATCTTGCTGAAAGTAACTTTCTTTATATTTGTGATAAATAATTTCAGGAAACCTGTGAAGAAGGTGGGTTCTTTCTGCTGGCTTTCGCTGGCTATATGCATCATAGAGCTTCTGATCTGCATCAAGTTTGGACACGGTGAGTGCCGCTCCAGTTTCGTGGCGCTCGCAAATAGTAGTGTGTGCCTCCTTCTGTTATGCTGACCGCATCGCTGCCTTCTGAACAGGTCTCTTCCCGAAGTCGATGCCATCTTGGCTGATCGTATTCTGGACGACGGTGGCCGCGCTTCTCACAACGTTCCTTTTTGTGTGGACATGGAAAATTTACCGAACAATGATAAGAAAAAGGCTGTGATTGTTTTCACTGGCCCACACCATTCTTTTCTCCCTCGATTCAATATTGCCGTGTAAATATCCATTCAAATTGTGTACATGTAGCAGTAGCCATTAATCGGTGACCGTCGTTAGAAATTTCTTGTTGATCCACCAGCAGAATAAGCCCCCCTTTCCTTCCATTCATTCATGTACCCTGTCAATCAACTCCCCAACTCTGAAATTCATTTGGCCCGACCTTCTTCGATTAATTGGAAGTAATGAAAATAAGGTTATTCTGTTCCATAAGTTCTCTGACCTAAATCATTGCTATGCCGGGCTCCGTTATTATCTGAAAGAAAAAGATGATATCACTGTTGTTGGTGAGTCATTGACTAGTAGCTGTGTTCAGAGCTGCATAATGTGTGAGGCTGTTGGCATGTGAGGTCGTAAATGATTAAGTTTCAGTGTAGTTCAGCAGTTGTGTGCTGTGTTGTGTGAGCCCATGGTTAATGAACCTGATTGATATCAATGTTGACATGGCCGGGCAAATTATTCAGGCGTCCACTCCCTACTATGATTGCAAATTTTTGTTGATAGCTTACCAAGCTAACCACTATCGGGTTGTAATCTTGTAGCTGCGGTTTCTGTGCTTCTGGGTCCCACCATTTGGCATTTCAAAAAGAAAAAAGAAAAATATCATTTGGTAACATGTAAAAAAAGGCAATATATATTTATGAGTGTACGTACTGTCATGCTGAACTGGCCATTTAAATTTGCCTACTTTTTGTATGCTAGTGCAAAGATTGCAGTATTTCGGCAAACGTTTACAATTTTTTGTGACAAATTGACTTCAGTTTCAGCGAAATCAATTCGCTTTCATCCAGACAAGAATACCCTTTCTTTTGAGTTGTACAGCACACAACAATATTTTGGTCACTCTACTCAATAGTGTGCTGTGATCTGCCGAGGTGCTACCAAAGGAATATGAATTCATACAAATACCTCCAGTCCACCTTTAAAATATAAAAAATACCCCCTCTGTCTTAAAATAAATGACGCAAATTTAATATTAAATTAATATGAAATTTGTACTAAAGCAGCGGTACTTATTTTAAGACAAAGGAAGTAAGTAAAAAATAGAGAACGGGTTGCGTTTTCTCTGGCGTCGTGCGAGACGGAAGACCCCCTCACCAGAAGTGCTTCCTTAATGAGGCAGCCCAGCACAGAGGAGCGCTGCTTTTCAATTACTTATATTTATATTTCTGAATGCAAATTATTATATATAAATTAAAAAAATCATTGCACGTTCAAAAACTGTTCATGCAGTGTAAAAAGTAATTTTCTGTAACTACAAATAATATTATAGTAATTTTCAAAAATTGTTGCTAGCATTCAAAAAAATCATCATTAAATTTTGAAATGACAAATTACAAAGAAAAATGTTTGTGCATTTAGAAAAATGGTTACACAATGTAAAAAATGTATTGAAAACTAAAAGGAAGGTAAATAAAATTAAACCAAAGAAAAAAAGGTCTCTGCCTAGGTTTCCGCCTATGAAGAGATGAACTAGGGTTTGGAGATAATATGGTGTTGGTGAAGATGTTGATGAAGATTGATCCTCTCATGAAGGAGGAAGTGTTGATGATGACGATGGCTTCGATTTTCCCCTTTCGGAGGCAAGTTTTCCCGACAAAATATCTTTGTCGAAGAGCAAAAGGGTCTCTGCCTAGGATTCCGCCTCGATACGGCGACGCTTCGTACCGAAAGCATCCTTATGATTTTTTCCAGGATAAAACACACCATATAAGAGAAAAGGGAGTCACGAAACCTGTTGGGGCCCTACAAGGCAACAAGGCGCGTCAAGGGGGTGGGCGCGTCTTCTTGGCTTGTGGCCAGCAGTTGATAAGAATAACATAAATATCAATAAGAATTTATGATGCACATTTTTTCTAGAAATTGTGTATTAAATAATATTAATAATACAATATTGCAAACATTTACAATAATGTTAATTATAAATGAATACAATATACTTTATATTTTTCTTCTAAAAATCGTGTATTAAATGATGTTAATGAAGTTGAAGAAAATTACGCCAATTCAAAAAATGTTCATCAATGAAAAAACATCCTAAAATTCAAAAACTATTAGTGAATTACAAAATAGTTTATCCACTCAAAAATTGATTATGAATTTTGATAAATGTTTGTTAAATAAAAAAGTATTCATGAATTTGAAAACTTGTTCTACCAATTTTTAAAAACTTGAAGTTGATTCTAGTAATGTTCACAGATTCAAGAACATTGTGTAATTTTTTTCACAATTATAAAAATGTTTGCAAAGATTATTAAATATTCATGAATTAAAAAAATGTTCAAAAAAATTTATAAGTATTCACGTATTAGAAAAATGTTCATGATTTCAAATATGTGCACGACTTAAAAAAAGCATGCATGATTTTGTGAAATTAAAAATGATAGTGTATCTCGAGGATGCAGCAAAATATGCTTATGGGCATTGAAGATTATGATTTTTTTTCTTCAGAGGCAATACATGTTGGGCTAGCCCGTCTAGGGATAGAGGATCACATGGATCGCTTCAATGCTCATACTCGACCGTCTGACCAACTGTTTTGGGCCAAATTTTATTTTATTAGATTGGTTTTCTAAGCAGGTTTTTTGGGGCGACTATTTCTTACTTTAAGCGAGGTGTCCTATGTAGGGGAGGAACCGAGATCAAATAGTTAGCGAGCGCTCCTTCGGGAGCCTCCCAGCGAGCACTTTCATGCATCGTCACTTGGCACGTTCTCAGTCGCCGCCACGTGTTGTGCTCTGAGCGCTTCCTCTGAATTTTGTTTTTTATTTTTCCGCACGCGTTTTCGGTTTTGAGAATGGTTTTTTCCAATTTTTTCGGTGTATCAATTTTTCAACGGTCTTTCTTCGTTTTTTGACAAAAAACAAATTCAATTTTCTTTTTACACGAAAAAATGTTTTTTATGTTTTTTTCGTGAGAGACACAATTTTGCTTTCGTGAGAGGCACGTCTGTGCCTCTCGAAAATTAAATAAAAATGCATTTTCTGTTTTTTGCGAGAAGCATGGTTTTGCTTCCGCGAGAGACACGATTTTGCGTTCACCAGAGGCATAATCGGCCTCTCAAAAAGAAAAAACAAACACGTTTTTTGTTGTTGTTGCGAGAGGCACGGTTTTTCTTCCGTGAGAGGCATGGTTTTGCCTTTGCGAGAGGCACGGCCGTGCCTCTCGAAAAGTAAAAAAACGTGTTTTCTATTTTTTTTGCGAGAGACACGGTTTTGCTTCTGCGAAAAGCACGTTTTTACCTTCGTGAGAGGCACACCCGTACCTATCAGCAAAGGAAAAAACACGTTTTTTCGCGAGAGGCACGATTTTTTCCTTCGTGAGAGGAACGGTCGTGCCTCTCGAAAAAAAACATGTTTTCTGTTTTCTTCCTATGACGAGAGGCACGGTTTTTTTATCTCATATTTTCATGAAAAAAAGTTTGTCAAAACCTATGAACATGAGATATAGTTTTGAAGATATCACCGTGAGAAACCCAATAGTGAAAACAGTTCGAGATCCGAACGCATGGTTTAGGAGATAAAAGATTTTCAAAATACGAATCTATGAAAAAAAGAAAAACTTCCAGGTGGAACACATACAGTACGTCACTTGTCGCAACCTCAGAAGATGGGAGTGATTTTTGAAAGATGCACTCCTCAATTAGTGATTTCGGGAGGAACCCCTCACTGAAGGGGGCAACTAGATGGGCTGACCCACCAGCATGAGAGGCCACATCATTCTTTTTTCTCTATGTTTTCTCTAGATGGGCTGACCCACCAGCACGAGAAACCCAATGTTGAAGAAGTGTTTTAATCTTATTAGATCATGTATATGAAAATGTGAATGAAACATTTGAAATAAAATATTGTCAAAGTATCTAAAAAATGTTGAACAATTATTTAAAAAATGTTACACAATAATTTGAAAAATGTTAAATAAGTATTAAAAATGTTGAGAATTTTAAATACGTATTAAAATATTCGACATGGAATAAAAAATGTAGAAAAAGTATATAAAAGATTAAACAACTATTTTAAAATGTTGAATAAGTATTAAAATCTTAAATAATTACTTAAGAAAAGATGAATAAATATTAAAAATGTTGGACAAGTATTAAAAAATGTTGAACATATATTTGAAAAGTGTTGAATACGTATTAAAACGTTGAACAAGTAACTGAAAAATGTTGAATATGAGTTTGAATAATTTTGAACGTGTATACAGTAAATGTTGTTCACTTATTTAAAATATGTTTTTTTGACATATTCAAAAATGCAGAGTGAAAATGAAAACAAATATAATAAAACACCAAAAAATGGATAAAATTTGCGAGTTTTGATAAGGTCCCGTAACCGGTCCCGTAGTTTGCGGAACGTTCAGATCGCCTCAGGACCCAAAAACTGTGAGTAATAGCGTACAAAACTCGTCAGAATGGACCAAATTAGCGATTTTTGACGAGGTCACCGTAACCAGACCCCAAAGTTTCTCGAACATTCGTATCGTCGCGAGAACCGAAATCAGTGAGTAATAGCACAAAAAACTAGACAGAGTGGACCAAATCTGCGAGTTTTGACAAGGTCACCGTAACTGGACCCAGGAGTTCTCCGAACGTATGTAGATCCCCGGGACCCAAAAACAGTGAGTTTTCACGAGGTCCCCCTAACCGGTCCCTAGAGTTCACGAAACGTTCGGATCACCCCAGGACCAAAAATCAATGAGTAATATCATATAAAACTGGCCAAAATGTATAAAATCTTCGAGTTTTGACGAGGTCCCCGTAACCGGTCCCCGGAGTTCGCGAAACGTTCGGATCGCCCCGGGACCCAAAAACAGTGAGTAATAGCATACAAAAATGGCGTGAATGGACCAAATATGTGAGTTTTGACGAGATCCCCGTAACCAGACCCCGAAGTTCCACGGACGTTCATATCGCCACGGAACACAAAATAAGAGAGTAATGGCATAGCAACTGGCCAGAATGAACCAAATCTGCGAGTTTTGACGAGGTCACCGTAAAAGGACCCAGGAGTTCTCCGAACGTTTGTAGCGCCCCGGGACACAAACACAGTGAGTAAGATCATACAATACTGGCTAAAATGTATAAAATATGCGAGTTTTAATGAGGTCCTTGTAACCGGTCTCCATAGTTCACGGAATGTTCGTATGGCGTCGAGATACAAAATCAGTAAGTAATAACATATAAAACTTGCTTGAATGGACCAAATCCGCAGTAATAACATAGAAAACTTGCTTGAATGGACCAAATCCGCGAGTTCTGATGAGGTCCCCGTAACCGCTCCCAGAGTCCGCGGAACGTTCGGATTGCCTAGGAACCCAAATCAGTGAGTAATATCATACAAAGCTAGCCAAAATGTATAAAATTTGTGTGTTTTGACGAGGTCCCGGTAACCGGTCCCCGGAGTTCGCGGAACGTTCGGATCGCTCTCGGACCCAAAATCAGTGAGTAATAGTATACAAAACTAGCGACAATGTATAAAATCTGAAGTTTTGATGATGTCCCCGTAACCGAACCCAGGAGTTCCCCAAACATCTGTAGCACCCCGGGTGCCACAAAACAATGAGTAATATCATATAAAACTGGCCATAATGGACAAAATTAGCGATTTTTTACGAGGTCATCGTAACGAGACCCCAAAGTTCCAGGAACGTTCGTATCTCCCCGGGACCCAAAATCAGTAAGTAATAGCATAGAAAACTGGTCAGAATGAACAAAATTTGCGAGTTTTGACAAGGTCGGACGCCCCGGGACCCAAAAACTATGAGTTATAGAATACAAAACTGGTCGGAATGTACAAAATCTGCGATATTTGACGAGGTCAATGCTACTGCAATAAAAGACCTTCCAACGGCGCCAGAAATAGGCACTTTCGACGGGAGAATAATTGGCTTGATCTTTCTGCTGCGGCTACGCCTTAAGGGACTTCCTAGGCAAGTATGCAAAGGATTTCCCCCGTGGCCTTGGAACCTTGCGTTGGTGTTCCCTCGAAGCGGAAAGGGTAATGTAGCGTAGCGGTGGTAAGTACTTCCCTCAGTTTGAGAACCAAGGTATCAATCCGGCGGAAGAGTATCTCAAGATCCTGCACAAACACAAAATATTGCACCCAACACTATGAAGGGGTTGTCAATTCCTTATAGATTGTTTGCCAAGTGAAAACTGAAAGCAATAAAGTAACAAAGCAAAGTAAAAGCGGAGATGTAAACGATGGATGTGAATAGACCCGGAGGCTGTAGTGTTTAGTAGTGGTTTCTCTCATAAAAACAAGTAGACGGTGGGTGAACAAATTACTGTCGAGCAATTGATAGAACCGCGCAAAGTCGTGACGATATCTATGCGATGATTATTTCTATAGACATCACGTCCGAAACAAGTAGACCGATACTTTCTGCATCTACTACTATTACTCCACACGTCGACCGCTATCCAGCATGCATCTAGTGTATTAAGTCCATCAGAACAGAGTAACGCCTTAAGCAAGATGACATGATATAGAGGATAATCTCAAACCAATGATAAAACCATCTTTTTACCCTTGATGGCAACTACTTGATGTGTCCCTTGCTGCCCTACTGTCACTGGGAAAGGTCACCACATGGTAGAACCCAAAACCAAGCACTTCTCCCATTGCAAGAATCATAGATCTAGTTGGCCAAAGAAAACCCAAGACTCGGAGGGACTTACAAGGATATCAAATCATGCATATAAAAAATCAGCAAATACTCAAATATATATCATAGATAATCTGATCACAAATCCACAATTCATCGGATCTCGACAAACACACCGCCAAAGAAGATTACATCGGATAGATCTCCATGAAGATCATGGAGAACTTTGTATTGAAGATCCAAGAGAGAGAAGCCATCTAGCTACTAACTACGGACCCGTAGGTCTGAAGTGAACTACTCACGAGTCATTGGAGGGGCGATGATGATGATGAAGAAGCCCTCCAACTCCAAAGTCCCCTCCGGCAGGGTGCCGGGAAGGGTCTCCAGATGAGATCTCGCGGAAACGGAAGCTTGCGGCAGCGGAAAAGTATTTGAAATGTTTAACAATTATTTGAAAAATATGAACAAGTATTTTTTCACTGTTGAATAAGTATTTGAAAAATGTTGAAGAAGTGTTTTATTTTTATTAGATCATGTATATAAAAATGTGAATGAAGCATTTGAAATAAAATGTTGTACAAGTATTTGAAAAATGTTGAATGATTATTTAAAAAATGTTAAATAAGTATTAAAAATGTCGAACAAGTATTTGAGAAATGGTGAGTAACTATTAAAATATTGTACATGTAGTAAACAATGTATAAAAAGTATTTTAGAAATATTTAAAACTATTTTAAAATGTTGAATAAGTATTAAGAATCTTAAAAAAATATTGAAGAAAAGATGAATAAATATTAAAAATGTTGGACAAGTATTAAAAAATGTTGAACATATATTTGAAAAGTGTTGAATACGTATTAAATCTTTGAACAAGTAACTGAAAAATGTTGAATATGAGTTTGAACAATTTTGAACGTGTATACAGAAAATGTTGTTCACTTATTTAAAATATGTTTTTTTGACATATTCAAAAATGTAGAGTGAAAATGAAAACAAATATAATAAAACACCAAAAACTGGAAAAAGAACAGTAAGCCAAAGCAAAAATGGAAAAGAAAAAATAAAATAAATAATTTAGAAACGAAATGCAAAAATGAATGACAAAGAATGAAAGAAAACGGAGAAGAAAAAAAAGGAAAGGAAGGAAAATAAAACCAAAAAGGAAAAAATTCCGATGAAAACCCCTCGGGTAGTTTTAAGTACAGTGCGCGTCCAGCACGTCCCGCTGGAGATCAGAATTAGATACTTAAGGCGATAAATAGCTGCAACGGCTTTAAGTGAGCCTCCCTTCTGTTTCGCTGAAGATCTTCCATCTGCGATGAAGTTATCAAGCCGGTCCAGTTGTGCCTTTTTTTCTTTCTTCTGTTCGCGATAGCTCGCTGCGCTTCGTTCCCTTGTTGCCTGAGCTGGTTATTGATAAGGGCATGTATATCAGATAAGTCACCGGGTGTCTATAATATTCGTCCACGTCACTTGTAGACACCGTCAGAAACAATATGTACAACAGTATGTCTATAAGCGAAGGACAGGTTTCGCTTGGAAAGTGACGAGTTTCTTTATTTGCAAGAAGTGCTCGACCCGTAAATAGACCGTCTCCGTACTGTGATTTATGTGGGATTAGACTATCGGTAATTTAACAGACAGACTAAGTTGTTTATCAAATTCTCTTTCTCCCATGTCATTTAAAATCCTACGTGGCACATGTTACAGACAGCTGACTAGACGCTGTTGTACATGCCTTAAGGAAGCTTCCTTCGCTGGTTTGGATAGATTTGCCTTCGGTTTTTATTGTTTTCTCAGTTTCTCGGTTTTTTCTATTCTTTCATATTTCTCTTCCTTTCTGGTCGTTTTCATTGGTTTTTTCTTTCTTTGTTTTTCAACGGTTTTCTTTCGTTCCTTCTCTGTTTTTTTCTTTTCATTCTTTTTTTGCTGTTCTTTCATTTTCTTGGTTTTCAGTGTTTTTTTATTTTTCGTTCTTTCTTTACCAGGTTCCATTTTTTCCATACTGATTGTATTTGTTTCCTGCGTTTCTCTTTCCATCTTTCGGTTTTTTGTTTATTTTTTCGATATTTTTTAATTCTAAAACCTTTATATAAGTTAAGAACATTTTCATAATAAATATATAATATTCTTTGCATAAAAGATTTTTAATACGTATTTAACATTTTCTTTTCAGATTTTTGATTAAATTTTGTAATACAAGTTTAATACTTTTTTATTACATGGTCAATATTTGTTTTATACACATCTAACATTTCTGAAATGTTTTAAATACTTGGTCAATATTGCTTTAAATGGTTGATTAACATTTTGGTATACACGACCAATAGTTTTTTCCATACATTGTCATTTTTTCTATACATATTTAATATTTTTCAAATGCTTGAATAAAGTTTTTCTAATACTTGTTCAATTTTATTTTCAATTTTATTTTAAAATGCTTGATTAATTTTTTTATGTAGGCACAAAAAAATTTCATTATTTTTTAATACATGTTAAACATTTTTCTATACACATTTATCATTTTTAAATGCTTGAATAACATTTTTCAAATACTTGTTAATAATTTTTTGAAATGGTTGATTAACGTTTTTTATGTACATGATCGAAATGATTCATCCATTTTTAAATACATGATCAACATTTTTCTACATGCATTTAGCATTTATCAAATACTTGTTCAAATGTTTTTGAATTGATTGATTAACCTTTTTTTAATATTGAATAATTTTCTTATACATTTTTCATGTACGTGATAAACATTATCTCTATGGACGTTTAACATTTTCCCTATGCCTGGTCGATATTTTTTAAATGTTTTTATAGAGTTTTGTTTGCATCATATATTTATAATATTTTTAAGATAAATAAAAGTAAAATAATAAAGCAGGCCACTTCCCGCTGCCACCCTTACTCGTCATCGCCACCACTAATGGGCAGCGGGCCACCCATATATAACCACATATCTGGAATTCTACACACTCGTATGAATGTACACAGATGGGTTGGTTAAAAAAAATATCCATAACCTAATTAGGACATCACTATGGAAATAAATAACTTATAAATGTGAAATGCACACAAAATGGGGGCAAGGAATGCTTGCACACCATATTTAATGCAGAGGGTTGTAAATTAAGTAAATTCTTGTAAGATTCCAATAAATAATAGTTTTGAGATGCAAAAAACATATAAGAGTAAATAATCTGAAGTCTTCTAGATTCACATCTAGTTGCTCGGGGGTTCTCTTGCGTTGTTGTAGTCTCATTCATTGTCGAAGTACTAACAACCTCGCCGTTCCTTCACTAGAAGGAAGAACACACCACTTAGAGGTTATGGTGCTCATGTCAAACACCCATAGCGTACATTCCCCGCAATCTATCCAGTAGAAACAGTTGAGCCTTACTCCGAGGGTGGCTTCAACCCGCACCACGGTCTTGGTCTTTCGATGAACACGGAGTAGCCTCCCAGATCCTTCACCACACCCCAATATGGCCATCGGTATGGACAGTATCCGAGAATGAGTATCTCATCTGTAGACATGATGAATACATTGTGTGTGACAGGGTCATATACCAGGGAAACCAACGATGAGGAGCCCAACCTCGTACAAGACACGAGGCCCATTGACATCTCCTTTTTATTGATCCGGTCTTGGAACATAAAAAAGGTATCCCGCACCTATTTCCCAAGAGGTGACCGTAGATATTGAACCCACGAGAGGAAGATTCCCTTGAAGCAATGTTCTCTAGCAAGCTTTTGCCAAAGTGTCAAATCCACCTTTTGACCGGATCAACAAGCAAATTATGATTAAAATAGTTATAATAAAAAGATGTACGAGTATGAGGTCTTAATGCTTACAACCATATATTTGCGTTGGATTAAAAAAGGATATTAATTTGTGCTCGGAAGGTCACCCATCAATATGTGCTTGTTTCATATCAGAGTGGAGGATGTGTCCAAATAACATCTTGACCGACACAAGTCCTGCATCAAGAATCAATTGTCTTACCGAAGGCCCTATCCGCCTCGAAGAGTTGCCCTGATAATTAAGATAATAATATCAAACAAAAGCATTGGATGCTTAATCACCACGCTTCATGAATCACGAAGGATATGATCTATGTTACCCTACTAAACCTTACTGTCACCGGTGTTCGGTATAACACTTCTCAGTCCCCTTGCTCCTAGCCTCACCGGTGTTCAATCTCCATGATCCCGGGTACCTGCATGGATGAAGATCGCAGACAAGACAAGAGACACGTCATGAAACAATTTTATTTCACACGTACTCAACGTTATGTCAAAGACTTCCATTGATCCCCTCAACTAATACTTGGGGTTGCAAGCACTGATGCGGAGACGCCCTATATAAACCGTTTTTACCCCCTTTCCGCGAGAGAGTTTTAAACCATCGCCTTGCCTATGTGGGTGATAGGGGGGGTCCATCCCACGTGACACTAAAAAATCATCGGCTATAGTGACCAATGAACGCAAACGTTTGGCAAAAGTAAATGTATGGGATGTCTACATCTATCACAAACGAGAGTCATCGGTCAACCATTTGAGATATGTAATATTTCCCAAACGATCCATCCTTGAAATTCATGTGGGATCGCATTAGAACCGCACATGCTATTCTGTGATGCAACGTTTATGATATGCGCTACATCACAAACAATTCACAATTGTAAATTTTGTACGGTAAGGAGAATATCACACATACTTACATTTGCTGCATCGTTTGCGATTTTGTTAACTAAGTAAATAATTTATCCGTCGGACAAGTGTCGGATAAATTTATGAAATGTATGTATGTCGTACCCGTGTCGGATGGGATAACTATTGCATGCGCTATTTTGTGATGCAACGTTTACTATGCGTACGATATCATATTTTTTTTTATCATTTTGAACCATCGGCGATATAGATAATATCACAAACGTTTCATTGGGTTGCACCGTTTGCGATATTGTTTGATATCACACACGGTTTAAAAACGACAATTGTGTGCATGTTCGCACGCGTTTTTATCTGTGAAACGTGTCAAATCATGAGGTATATCATAAACGTTGAGATTCACAAACCGTGTGCGGCGTAATGACCCGCAGAGCATTTTTTACATAAGTTAGTCACAAATATTCCAAATTGTACAAACTTTGGGAATAACTTTTCCATATCCCTCATATAGGGAGATAGGTTCAACAACCAATGCATTAATCGATTCACGGGTACAAACGTTCAAGAATTACATCAACAAAAGAATTACATAAGCATCAAATAAAGAATGATGAACGATGGCTGAATACTTATATTAAAGATGGTAGAGAAAGTGGCAACAGATATTCTGGTCATTGTAAAAGGTGAAGCAGAATTCCCGTATTGTGCCATACTCCATGCCGAATGCACACACGACCCCATTGTGATGATCGAATGTCCATTGTTTACTATCTTCATGAGGATTTCCAGATAATCACTGTAGTCTTGTAGGAATACATGTACCTTTGCATGTTCAACAACCATGTAGTTTGAGAGGTGATCTTGAGTAAACTACATCGGGAACGCTGCAAACGAAAATGATACAAACATTGTCATCCAACAACTCATTATGGGCATTAAAAAGGCTACATAGTTCCGAGTTACCATACTGCAGATCACTCTTGTCTTGGAAAAATTATAAATAAATAGTTTAATTGCCTCACATGATGCTGGTTCATGAATATCTCATTGCCCCATACGTCAAAAGGGTTGAAACACGGATATTTACTAGTGACATATGTACCTATGAGCAACAAATAATATTAGAAGCTAAACTGCAATACACAATGATGTAGTACAATACTCTCTCCGTCCCACTATATAAGATCTAATTATATCCAATATACTAGCATATTGGATATACTAACATCTTATATTATGGGGCGAACGAAGTATATGTAAGACATGTGAACCAAATATAGCCAAGGGAACAAAAACCATTGAAAGAGGCATATTGCCACTACAACAGGCTTAACATCAACCAAATATAATCATTTATAATGATATTGTTGAAATTGCATAGAACATAGCTTGTGCTCAAATTGTATAATTGAATATCACATGATGAAAAAACACGGGGCGTATTACGTACACGGGCTTAACAGGAAACAAATATGTCCATTCAACTAATACATCAAATTTTACCGCACATTGTGAATACCTAAATAAACAAGGCATACTACAAACAACCAAATATAACAAATGGAATTGGACAAATACTAACTAGAAACAACCAAAAACCTTTAAATAAGTCATATATACTCACTACAACAGACTTAACAACAACCAAAAAGAGTGAGTGATAGCATACAAAACCGTCAGAATGGACCAAATCTGTGATTTTGACGAGGTCCCCGTAACGGGACTCCGAAGTTCCACGAATGTCCCTATCGCCCCGGGACCCAAAATCAGTAAGTAATAGCATAGAAAACTGACTAGAATGGACAAAATTTGCGAGTTTTGACAAGGTCGCTGTAACCGGTCCCAGAGTTCGCGGAACCTTAGGATCGCCCCGGGACCAAAAAACAATGAGTACTAGCATACAAAACTGGTCAGAATGGACAAAATCTACCACTTTTGACGAGGTCCCCATAGCCGGTCCCCACAGTTCGCAGAATGTCCGGATCGCCCCAGGCACCAAGATAAGTGAGTAATATCATACAAAACCGACCAAAATGTACAAAATCTGCGAGTTTTGACGAGGTCCCCGTAACTGGTCCCCGGAGTTCGCAGAACGTTCGGATTGCGTCGGGACCCAAAAATATTGAGTAATAGCATACAAAACTGGCCAGAATGAACAAAATCTGCGAGTTTTGATGAGGTCCCCGTAACCAGACCGTGAAGTTCCACGAACATTCGTATCGCCTCGGGACACAAAATTAGTGAGTAATAGCACAGAAAACTGGCCAGAATGGACCAAATCTGTGGGTTTTGACGAGGTCCCTCTAATGGGACCCCGAAGTTCCATGAACGTTTGTAGCGCCCGGGGACATAAACACAATGAGTAAGAGCATATAAAGCTGGCCAAAATGTATAAAATTTGCGAGTTTTAACGAGGTCCCTGTAACCGGTCCCCAAAGTTCATGGAACGCTCGTAACATCCCGGGACACAAAATCAGTGAGTAATAACATAGAAAAATGGCCAAAATGGACCAAATCTGCGAGTTTTGACGAGGTCCCCGCAACCGTTCGCAGAGTTCGCGGAACTTTCGGATCGCCCAGGACCCAAAATGAGTGACTAATACCATACAAAACTGGCCAAAAAAATATAAAATCCGCGTGTTTTGACGAGGCCCCCGTAACCGGTCCCCGGAGTTTGCGAAACATTTGGATCGTTCCAGGATCCAAAATCAGTGAGTAATAGCATATAAAACTAGCCAGAATGTATAAAATCTGCAAGTTTTGATGAGGTACCGTTACGAGACCCAGGAGTTCTCCGAACGTTTGTAGCGCCCCGGAACCAAAATCAGTGAGTAATAGCATAGAAAACTGGCCGGAATGGACCAAATATGCGAGTTTTGACGAGGTCACCGTAATCGGACCCAGGAGTTCTCCGAACGTTTGTTGCGCTCCGGGATACAAACAGAGTGAGTAAGAGCATACAAAACTGGCCAAAATGTATAAAATATACGAGTTTTGACGAGGTCCCTGTAACCGGTCCCCAGAGTTCACGGAACGTTCGTATCGCCCCGGGACACAAACTCAGTGAGTAATAGCATAGAAAACTGGCCAGAATGGACCAAATCTGCGAGTTTTGACGAGGTCCCCGTAACCGTTCCGAGAGTTCGCGGAACTTTTGGATCGACCCACAACCCAAAATTAATGAGTAATAGCATACAAAACTGGAATATATATATAAAATCATGAGTTTTGACGAGGCCCCCGTAACCAGTCCCCGCAGTTCGTGGAACATTTGGATTGCCCCCGGACCCAAAATCAGTGAATAATAGTATATAAAACTAGCTAGAATGTATAAAATCTGCATGTTATGATGATGTCCCCGTAACTAGACCCAAGAGTTCTCCGAACGTTTGTAGCGCCTCGGGACCGAAAATCAGCGAGTAATAGCATAGAAAATTGTCCAAATGGACCAAATCTTTGAGTTGTGACGAGGTCACCGTAATCGGACCGAGGAGTTTTCCGAACGTTTGTTGCGCCCCGGGACACAAACACACTAAGTAAGAGCATACAAAACTGGCCAAAATGTATAAAATATACGGGTTTTGACGAGGTCCGTGTAACCGGTCCCTAGAGTTCACGGAACGTTCTTATCATCCCGGGACACAAATTAGTGAGTAATAGCATAGAAAACGGGCCAGAATGGACTAAATCTGCGAGTTTTCAAGAGGTCCCCGTAACCGGTCCCCAGAGTTCGCAGAACTTTTGGATCTCCCCACAATCCAAAATCAGTGAGTAATAGCATACAAAACTGGAAAAAATATATAAAATCTGCGAGTTTTGACAAGGCCCGTGTAACCGGTCCCCGCAGTTCGCGGAACATTTGGATCACCCCCGGACCCAAAATCAACGAGTAATATCATATAAAACAAGCCAGAATGTATACTGCAAGTTTTGATGAGGTCCCCGTAACCAGACCCAGGAGTTTTCCGAATGTTTGTAGCGCCCCGGGACCGAAAATAAGTGAGTAATAGCATAGAAAACTGGCCGGAATGGACCAAATCTGCGAGTTTTGACGAGGTCACCGTAATTGGACCCAGGAGTTCTCCGAACGTTTGTTGCGCCCCGAGACACAAACACAGTGAGTAAGAGCATACAACACTGTCCAAAATGTATAAAATATGCAATCCCTGTAAGCGGTCCCTAGAGTTCACAGAACGTTCATATCACCCCGAGACACAACATCAATGATTAATAGCATAGAAAAATGGCCAGAATGGACCAAATCTGCGAGTTTTTACGAGGTCCCCGTAAGCGGCCCCAGAGTTCGCGGAATGTTCGGATCGCCCGAGGACCCAAAATCAGTGAGTAATATCATACAAAACTTGCCAAAATTTATAAAAGCTGTGAGTTTTGATGTTGTCGTGGGTATAAGTCTGACAGTAGAAGTACGAGGTACGAAAGTATACGGGCAGAGCCTTAGCTACAGCGAGGATGTATGAGTTCAGGCCCCTCTACGGTGGAGGTAAAAGCCCTACGTCTCAGTGCTCTTGGGAGCTTTGTGTCGAGTGTCTTAAGGGATTACAACAAGTGCCAACCCCTGTACCAGTGGTGAAGGGCGGCTTATATAGAGTGCGCTGCCCTTCATAATGGTCCGGTGGACACGGGTGGAGTAGTGGCGAGTAAACGCTGACGTTACTGGTAACGTAAGCCTTAAATGCTAGTTATGGTGTATGAAAACGTATGACCGTTGCCCTCCTGGGAGGTTACGATGTACATAGTGGATTCCAGTCGGTACGTTAGATATGCTCCGAGTGGATCGTCGCCGACTGGATGATGGGGGCGTCCTTAGTTCAGTCGGAACTGTCTAAGGGCCTTGTCCCCTATGAAGGGTAGTCCTTGGGTAGGACCTATAGGGCAGACCTATGACCCTACCCTGGGACTATAACCCCATCATTAGTCCCCGAATGGATCGGGGCTGGAACGATGAAGTGATGTCCGGAGTTTGGAGCCGACTGGTATTGTGGTGATCTTAGCGTTGTCTGCCTCGATCCATTTTATCTTTGCGGCTAGTGATCCGAGTGAATATGCAAGCAAAACGAACCGTGAGGGACCGATTGCTTCCGCGGAATCTTTCGACGTGACCGGTAATACTGACAGCGCCGGATTTTCCGGGATTCTCAAATTTTGGTTGCCACACGCTCGGCGAGGATGACGTCATCGCCATCGAGTAGATTTCACCTCCTCGATTACCGTGCCGCGATCTTCTCTACTAATCTTGCAGCAGCCGGTTGGGAGGATAAGATCTTGGGCCCACCTGTAGGTGACTCAGTTGGAGGCCTTTTAAAGCCTTCCCGGCGGACCTTCCTATTGCGCTGCTCGTCTTCCTCCCATTGATCTTGCCTCCCCGCAACTCCCTGCACACCTCTAGCCACCTCCTTCCCCTCCTCCTCTGCGGATCCGTCGCCCTCGCCATGACGAAGGGGCAGACCAGCAAGCTTGAGGCGAAGAAGAAGAAGAAGGGGGCGACCTCCACTCAGCAGCGGAAGCGGGCGTTGCCGGCGGGCTAGATCCAGGGGGACTTCCTCCCCTCCACGGTGAGGGAGACCGACGCGCTGGAGCTGGTGGAGCATGACATGGTCGTCAATAAGTCTTGGAGGCTGCCGGAAGGCGAGATGGAGCCGGCGCCGAGGGAGGGGGAGCTCGTCCTGCTGCTCAGCCACATGGCCAGAGGTTTCTCCCTGCCTCCCCATCCTTTCTTCCGAGGTATTATGAACTACTTCAGGGCACATCTCCATCACTTTTCGCCGAATGCGATAGCTCATCTTTCCGCATTCATCACCCTCTGCGAGTGTTTCATAGGATGTCCTCCCCACTGGGGGCTCTTCAAATATGTTTTCTCTGCTAGATCTCAAACGGTTAAGAAACTTAGCCAGTCTGATGATAAGACACACATCCTCCAGCTCTGCGGGGGTTTAGGATTTCAGAAGAAAGCGAAAACTAGTTATCCCTCCCTTCAGCTATCCGAGTCGGTTAGGAACTAGCAATCGTCCTGGTTCTATTGCCAGGACATTGCCTGCCCGAATGCTACGAGTGGGTTACCACCCTTTAGTTTAGACCGTCCGGGTCCTCCCAGGAAGCTAGCGCTCTATAAGGGAGAAAAAGCCCAGATCCAGCCTTTGATCGACGCGCTGATAACCGTCGTCCGGAACGGAGTCACCGACATGGACCTGTTGGAGACTTTTCTGGGTCGACGCATCCAGCCGCTCCAGGCCCGAGACCACGCAATGTGGCATTACATGGGGCCTACGGATACCACTCGGTCCCATCCTGAAGACGTGAGCGAGGAGACCGTGGGTGCGTGGGTCCGCATCATCACGGGCACATGTGATAACCCCATGGGATCTCGGCGGGTGAAGGCCTTCCGCGCCCAAAATCCTCCTCCGAATGAGGTGAGTACATGTTGTCGAATGCTTTTAACCTTCTCACTTTTATTGCTTTTCTTGTCTCGCCGACTGACGTTGCCGACTGTGTTTTGTGCAGGAGTGGACGAACTGGCATTCTGCAGTCTCAGGTGGGGATCCGGTCGAGGAAGAAGAAGGCAACATGGAGGGTAGCACGGGTAGTGCTGTGTACGTCTCTGACAGTAGGGAGACGAAGGAGGAAACAGAAGAGGAGGAGGAGGAGAGTGAAGAGCAGAGCTCGTCACCCTCACCACCAGAACGCCGAACCAAGCACCGTCATGACCCCGCTGTTCCGCCAGCTCCTCCCGTGGCCCCGAGTGCTCAGAGTGTGAAGAGAACCAGGGGTTCTTCTGCCGAGCCCGTGGATCAGCCATCCAAGGTGGCTAAACCCAGCGGGTCTAAACCTCAGAAAGCTTTGCCCCGGATAAGGATCGCTGTTCCTGTCGCCTCAGCGTAAGTATCTTTGCTCTTCCATCTTCCTTCAATATCCGATTGGACTCTTCTTTTTGGGAATTCATGTTTACCCGTCGAATGGATTTCACTCAACAGAGCTGCTACCTCCGCCACCTCTCTGCCGCGTCAGGGTGATGATCCCATGGACACTGATGACGTCGCCACGTCCCAGCAAGGTACGTTGTCAGGACTCCGAGAGCTGTATTACCGTTTCGCGAGTGCTGTCTTTGATCTTGATCTTTTTCTGTATTTTTCTTTTGTTCAGTCGGGCTTCCTTCGGAGGTGATCCATCTGGACGACGACGACCAAAGGGGGTCGGAACCAGCTTTGGCGCCTGTCCCTGGGGTTATCCAACCTGCTGCCAACCCTGCCATGAGCGTGCCACCGACTGAGACGGTTGCCTTCACGGCGGAACCGACTGGAGCAGAGCTCGGGATGCCCAGGGAGCTCGGGATGTCTAGGGCGCCTTCTGCCACGCCGGGTCCGTCGACTGTTCACTATGATGCCCGATGCCTCCCGGAAGATCAAGTAGGAGCCGCCAAGGACGCCATGGTACAAGTGGAGCTGATGGTGGGCGAAGCCAAGGGAGCATATGACTCCGTTGCGTCCCTGTACAAGAAGAGCTTGGAGCTTCGGGATGATATCCGAGTAAGTGCGCTAGTAAGTGTTTACATTCCTCTTGGTGCCCACTGGTGGTTTTGGCTGCATACTCGGATACAGTAGGTTAATTTTCCAGTGGGTTCACTCCGAGTGAACCCAGTGGGTGTAGTCCCCGAGACTTCTGCCGAGTGTTTGCACCGGCAGTTGTATTTATATGTATTTTCCATAATCTCTACAGATCAGAGCTGATCTTCCCGAATGGTACCAGTGGGGGCACGCCGAGTGCACCCACTGGGTGTAGACCCCAAGAGTAGTGTTACTCGGGTCGAGTAATAGCAGTCTCATAGTGTTGTTGGTTTTCTATGGAGCTCAATGGGACCGACCTGTTCGAGCTTCATACTAGTGGGGTCACTCTCAGTGAACCCACTGGTGTAGTCCCCGAGACCGCTGTCGATTGCTTGCATCGGCAGGGGTCTGAAGAATCTTGAGTTTTGATTGTTTTGTCATATCTGTCGAGACTTTTTCCTTGTTGAATCTGGCTGATCCTCCCTTTGTGTCTCTTTGACAGAAGACTTGTGAAGTGGGATCGGCCTATAATGCTCTAATGGCTGAGAAGACTCAACTTGCTGCCGACTTGGAGGTAGCTGCGAATGATATGGCTGGCATGAAGAAGGCTCTCGCTGAACGAGAAAAATCTTTGGAGGAATCTCGGGAGACTAACAAGGCACTGTTAGCCGAGTTAGAAAATATGAAGAAGGAGAGATCCGAATGGGTGGGCCAGCTGAAGTCAATGAACGCTCGGTGCAAAGCACAGGAGAAATACGTCGGCGACTGGGCGAAGAAGATGGTCGCACTGCTTGGTGGTAAGTTGCTTGCCGAGTGCTCTTTGACTTTGGAGTTCACTCCGCGCTTATTTTCTCCCTGTCTTTTCTTTGCAGATTTCTGTCGGGACGTTGAAGCCGAGACCGCCGAAATTGAACCGGCGCTTGGGCAACCGAATGTTCCACTCGGTGATGAAGCTAACCGGGACATATTCCGGCTGAATTCCCGCCTTAACAAGGTGGGTCCTTTCATTGGTCGCCTGAGAGAAGTTGTCGGCCAAATTGACAAAGAGCTGTGGCCTGAAGACGACTCCCGGAATGAGATAGAGGGGTTGATGACTCGACTGGAGGATGTTCCAAGCAGAGTGCAAGCATGGAAGAAGTCTGCCGCTCGGTGTGGCACGGACATGGCGCTGTCTCTGGTCCGAGTGCATTGTAAGGAAGCCCATGAAGACAAGCTGAAGACGTTGCAGGTCGCCAACACCAAGAAGCTTTGATTTGAAGACTTCATGGAGACCTTCCTCGACACGACCACTTGGATTGCAGATGGAATCGACCTCGACACCTTCGTGGAGCCTGCCAGCCCCGGCGATGCTTGATTGACTTTATGCTGAACGCGCATTTACCTCGGTATGCCGAGTGGAGTTTGTATTAAACTTTAACCACTGCTGTTGGCCGGTACATTCGTGGCTCAGTGTGCATAAACTTGATTCACACCGAGCCGACTGATCGTTGAACTCAATTTGAATTCGAACCGGATCTTTTGCTCTTCTTTCGCTGAGTTTTTTTTTGACACGAGTTTTGCTCGTGATTTTTGTTTAGGCGACTCAGCTAAGCCTCCGAGTGTAACTTGTGTGCCCACTCGGAGGAAGCTCTTTACTTAGGCAACTCTGGTTCGCAGCTAAGTCCTCGAGTGTGACTTGAAATGCACACTCGGAACAAGTTGTTTGCTTAGGCGACGCTGGGTCACAGCTAAGTCCCCGAGCGAGCGGAGCTGAAAACGAAGACGAAAGATTTTGCCAAAAATGCGGGGTAGAATTAAGTGTGAATTTAAATGCACACTCGGAGCAAGTTGTTTACTTAGGCGACTCTGAGTCGCAGCTAAGTCCCCGAGTGTGACTTTTGGTGCACACTCGGAGTTAGTTTTTACTTAGGCGACTCTGGATTGCAGCTAAGTCCCCGAGTGTGACTTTTGGTGCACACTCGGAGCAAGTTGTTTACTTAGGCGACTCTGGGTCGCAGCTAAGTCTCCGAGTGTGACTTTTGGTGCACACTCGGAGCGAGTTGTTTACTTAGGCGACTCTGGGTCGCAGCTAAATCCCCGAGTGTGACTTCTGGTTCACACTCGGAGTTAGTTTTTTACTTAGGCGACTCTGGGTCGCAGCTAAGTCCCCGAGTGTGACTTTTGGTGCACACTCGGAGCAAGTTGTTTACTTAGGCGACTCTGGGTCGCAGCTAAGTCCCCGAGTGTGACTTTTGGTGCACACTCGGAGCAAGTTGTTTACTTAGGCGACTCTAGGTCGCAGCTAAGTCCCCGAGTGTGACTTTTGGTGCACACTCGGAGCAAGTTGTTTACTTAGGTGACTCTGGGTCGCAGCTAAGTCCCCGAGTGTGACTTTTGGTGCACTCTCGGAGCAAGTTGTTTACTTAGGCGACTCTGGGTCGCAGCTAAGTCCCCGAGTGTGACTTTTGGTGCACACTCGGAGCAAGTTGTTTACTTAGGCGACTTTGGGTCGCAGCTAAGTCTCCGAGTGTGACTTTTGGTGCACACTCGGAGTTAGTTTTTTAGACCGGAGTCTGCAAACGCGGAAGAATTTTGAATCGACAAGAAATTAATCCGCTTTGTATTACTTCGATGACATTTGTTATTTACATTGTCTCTGTCGGCGGTCATGTGTAGAAGCGCTTCAGTAGATCTCCATTCCATGCTCGCGGCTCGTCCGTCTCCCTGTCGAGGTTGTAGAGTCGATACGCTCTGTTGTTCAGCACCTTAGAAATGACGAACGGTCCTTCCCAGGCGGGAGCCAACTTGTGTGGTCTCTGTTGATCCACTCGGAGCAACAGGTCGCCTGCTTGGAATGTGCGGCTCCTGACGTGCCGCGCATGAAATCGCCGCAGATCTTGGTGATAAATTGTTGAATGGATCAATGCCATCTCGTGCTCCTCTTCTAAAAAGGTCTACTCCGTCTTGCCTGGCTTGCTCTGCTTCGGCTTCGGAGAAGAGTTCGACTCTGGAGAGTTGTGAAGCAAGTCATTCGGAAGGACTGCCTCTGCTCCATAAACGAGGAAAAACGGGGATCGTCCTGTCGATCTATTCGGAGTTGTTCGGAGGCCCCACAGCACCGAAGGCAGCTCGGTGACCCATGCGCCGGCGGCATGTCCAACTTCCCGCAGGAGTCGAGGCTTCAACCCTTGAAGAATGAGTCCATTCGCCCGCTCTGCTTGTCCATTTGTTTGGGGGTGCGCAACGGATGCAAAATCCACTCGGATACCTTGGCCTGCGCAAAAACCTTTGAACTCATCCGAGTCAAAGTTTGTGCCATTGTCGGTGATTATGCTGTGTGGAACCCCGTATCTGGCGATGATGTCTATGATAAATTTGATGGCCGTAAGGGCGTCAAGCTTCTTGATTGGCTTGGCTTCAATCCACTTGGTAAACTGGTCGACTGCTACCAGCAGATGGGTGAATCCTCCTTGGCCTGTTCTGAATGGTCCGACTGTATCTAATCCCCACACGGCGAATGGCCAAGAAAGGGGAATTGTCTTTAGCGCGGACGTTGGCTTGCGGGACTTGTTTGAATAGAACTGACAACCTTCGCAATGGTCGACTATATATTTTGCCATTTCATTCGCCTGCAACCAGAAGAAACCAGCTCTGAATGCTTTGGCGACGATTGCCCTTCAGGAGGCATGATGGCCGCAGGTTCCCAAGTGAATTTCTTCCAAAATTAACTGACCCTCCTCAGGAGAGATACACCGCTGAAGGACGCCTGAAACACTTTCTCTGTATAACTGGTCATCAATGACGGTGAAGGACTTTGACCTGCGAACGACCTGCCTAGCTTGGACCTCGTCTTCCGGTAACTCTTGCCTCAGGATGTACGCAATGAATGGCACAGTCCATTCGGGAATGACAGCTAGAATATCCATGACCAGGTCAACCACAGCGGGAACCTCGACTTCAGTCTGATCTGTTGAGCTCTTTGGTTGCACAGGTTCCTCTGTAAAAGGATCTTCTTTTACCGAGGGGAGGTGTAAGTGCTCGAGGCAGACATCACTCGGGACAGATCTCCGTGTGGATCCAAGTTTTGCCAATTCATCTGCTGCTTGGTTTTTCAGTCGGGGAACATGGTGAAGTTCCAGACCTTCGAACTTCTTTTCGAGCTTTCTTATTGCGTTGCAGTATGCAGTCATGGTGGGGTTCCTTACATCCCACTCCTTCATTACTTGATTAACCACTAGATCTGAGTCGCCATAAACCATCAGGCGACGGACGCCGAGTGTGATGGCCATGCGCAACCCGTAAAGGAGAGCTTCATACTCTGCTTCGTTGTTGGAAGAATCAAAATTGATCTGCAACACATACTTGAGTTTATCACCTTTCGGGGATATGAGCAGTACGGCGGCGCCGGAGCCATTCAACATCTTGGACCCATCGAAGAACATGGTCCAATGAGCCGAGTAGATGTGAGTAGGTTGCTGTTGTTCTACCCATTCTGCTATGAAGTCAGCAAGAGCTTGAGACTTTATAGCTTTCTTGGCTTCGAACTTGATGTCGCAGTATAGCATCTCCATTGCCCACTTTGCCACTCGGCCTGATGCGTCCCGATTGTGGAGAATTTCCGACAACGGAGCATCAGATATGACAGATACCGAGTGGTCTTGGAAATAATGAGCCACCTTCTTTGCAGTCATGTAGATCCCATAAATAAGCTTCTGATAATGGGGATACCTCTGCTTGGAAGGAGTCAGGACTTCGGAAACATAATATACTGGCCGCTGAACCTTGTACGCTTTGCCTTCTTCTTCGCGTTCGACTGTCAGAACGGCGCTGACGACTTGATTTGTAGCCGCGATGTACAGAAGAAGGGGTTCTTTACTGAGCAGGGCAGTAAGAACCGGCTGGGTGGAAAGTAGGGCTTTGAGGTCGTCGAATGCGGTTTGGGCTTCGTCTGTCCACTCGAAGGTATCCGACTTCTTCATGAGTCGGTACAGAGGTAACGCCTTCTCGCCGAGTCGAGCGATAAACCTGCTCAAAGCCGCTAGGCAACCTGTGAGCTTTTGTACGTCATGTACTCTTACCGGCCGCTCCATTCGAACAATGGCCCCGATCTTTTCGGGGTTGACATCGATCCCTCGTTCGGAAACGAAGAAACCGAGTAACTTCCCGCTAGGAACGCCGAATGAACACTTGGCTGGGTTGAGCTTGATATCGTACCTACGTAGGTTGGCGAATGTTTCTGCCAAGTCAGTCAGCAGGTCGGAACCTTTGCGTGACTTGACTACGATATCGTCCATATATGCCTCCACATTTCGAGCAATCTGGTCTAGGAGGCATTTTTGGATCATTCGCATAAAAGTTGCCCCTGCATTTTTCAAACCGAATGGCATAGTGATGTAACAGAAGCACCCGAATGGGGTGATGAAAGATGTTTTTAATTCATCTAGACCATACAGACGGATCTGATGATAGCCCGAATAGGCATCAAGGAAGGATAAGCGCTCGCAACCCGCAGTCGAATCAACGATTTGATCAATGCGGGGAGCGGGAAGTGGTCTTTTGGACAGACCTTATTAAGGTGCTTGAAATCGATGCACATACGGAGAGACTTGTCCTTCTTGGGAACCATGACAACATTAGCGAGCCACTTGGAGTGGTGTACCTCGCGAATGAAGTTGGCTGCCAGAAGTTTAGCTACCTCCTCTCCGATTGCTTTTCTCTTGTGCGCGGCGGACCGACGCAGGCGTTCTCGGACGGGCCGAGCGGCAGGATCCACATGCAGTCGGTGTTCAGCCAACTCCCTGGGTACACCTGGCATGTCAACAGTCTTCCATGCAAAAATGTCCGAGTTCTCACGGAGGAATTGGATGAGCTCGACTTCCTATTTTGGATCAAGGGTGGTGGAGATGTTTGTTGGGGCGGCGATGGAATCCGTCGGGTGGATGCTTACTTTCTTCGTGTCTCCCGCCGACTGGAATGCGGACTCGGAAGCTGGCTTCTTTGAACGCATCAGGTCGGTGGGGTCGGCAATCTTCTTGTACTCATCCAACTCGAGTACAACCATCTGATGGTCTGCAATTCTCGACCCCTGCTGCAGACACTCCTCAGCCCGCTGCCGATTTCCTGTGACAGTAATCACGCCTTTGGGACCAGGCATCTTCAGCTTCAAATATACGTAACATGGACGGGCCATGAAACGTACGTATGCCGGACGGCCCAGAATGGCATGGTATGCACTCTGGAAGTCTACCACCTCGAATGTTAACTTCTCTTTGCGGAAGTTCTTGTCAGAGCCGAAAACGACATCCAACGCAATCTGGCCGAGTGATTTGGCCTTTCTTCCTGGGACGACTCCATGGAATTGCATACTGCTCTCGCTAAGTCTGGACATTGGAATGCCCATTCCCTTGAGAGTATCGGCATACATGATATTCAAGCCGCTGCCGCCGTCCATGAGGACTTTGCGCAGCCTAACTCCTTCCACCACCGGGTCGACGACCAGAGCTTGCCTCCCTGGGGTGGGTACATGTGCTGGGTGGTCTGACTGATCAAAAGTGATTGCAGTCTATGACCATTTGAGGAACGTGGGAGTGGATGGGGTTGCCATGTTTACCTCCCTGTTGACCAGCTTCAGTCGACTTTTGCTTTCTACATCAGCAAAAATCATTAACATTGCATGGACTTGAGGGAACGGATCCTCCTTGTCCTCATCATCTTGCTCGGTGTCTTTCTCACTCGGCTGTCCTTCACCGAATCCTTGGATCAGGAGGCGACACTGCCGAGTGGTATGTTTCGGCAATATGACATTGCCTTCTTCATCCGTCTTTGTGTGGATTGGACATGCTTGATCTAGGATGGAATTTCCTGACTGTTTCTTCTTGGGGGTGTACTGTGGTTTCCCCTTGCCTTTGGACTTAGCGTTTGTAACGACTGCCGCCTCTGCTTGCGGAGTGGATTGGGCTTTCTGTTTCTGCTTCCGACTGCTGCTCCCATCTCCGTCGGTGACTGACTTAAGCTTGCCGCTACGTATGTGGTCCTCCTCTTTGCCATTCGCATAGCACGCGGCTATCTCCATCATCTTGCTCATCGAGATGTCGCCTGTCCGACCAAACTTCAGGTATAGATCTCTGTACCGAACGCCTGCCTTGAAGGCGCAGACTTCTTGGTGTTCTGTAACATTCTCCACCGTGTGGTAGAGGGTTGTCCAGTGCTGGATGAAATCGCGCAAGGGCTCGTTTTGCTTCTGGACACAGTGATGAAGCTCTGTGAGACCAGCAGGGCGTTTGCACGTACCCTCGAAGGTCCCGATGAAGACTCGGGACAGATCTGCCCAACTGTAAATGCTTGATCGAGCTAACTGGCTTAGCCAAGCTCGAGCCGAACCGTCGAGCATCAGTGGAAGATGTTTCATGGCGACATGGTCATCTCCGCCACCGATCTAGACCGCCACTCTGTAGTCGTCTAACCAAGTTTCTGGTTTGGACTCTCCTGTGAATTTGCTGATTCCCGTCGCCAATCGGAAGTTGGGAGGGATGTCGGCCGAGCGAATGGCCCGACTGAAACACTCGGGACCAGAAACAACGGTCCTGCTTCCACTCGGATGATCTCTATCGTGACCATCACGGTGGGCTCGGCTTCTATCAACCTTCTTCTGAGTGATATACCCTCTTGCATCAGGCCTTTGATCATGCGCGTTACCGCCCGAACGATGATCATCGTAATGCCGGGGTCCGTAAGGCCCACTCCGCGGAGGAGTACGCGAACGGCGACGATCTTCGGGATGAGACCGAATGGAAAGCGGATTCCGACTCTTGTCCGTGGAACGATCGTTCCAGAGGCTGCCCCCTCTGCGACGCTGGTGAGAGCCGGGACTGAAAACCGACCGAGGTGTGTTCGCTTGAACGGAACTGTCATGGATCTTGTTATGCGACTGGGAGACCGCCGAGTTTTGCTGTTGCGCCGTATGTAACAAGGCACGGATCTGCTTGATTCCTCTACCAGCCTCCAAATCAGTCGGCTGGAGAGAATCAGCGATCCTGGCGGCTGCAGCCAAGTTGAGGATGCGTGTGCGGAACACCTCGACGTTGCTCTGGTGAACGCGTCGACTAGAAGAACGAGGGTGCTGACGACGAGCGCCGGATGATTCTCCGATCTCACGCTCGTTCCGACCAGTCCCGGAGGGACTTTCGTGGGAATCGGCCATGAGTACTTCGGCTGCAGGCCCGTGAACCTGATACTCTGAAGGTAGTTCAGTCGGAATTGACTCCAAGCACTGGGATGACCGCGGGACCACAACCGATTCGAGCACCGCCACTTGAGAGGACATGTTTTGTCGCGCTAGGGCGTGTCGCACCCAACGCTGGAGTTGCGAACGACCGGATCGCTTGTTGCGGCGCGTGACGGGGGCGAAGATCGACACCGGGGTCGATGGCTGGAGAAGAAGAACGCCACAGGAACTGGCACGGAAGTGCGTAGCCCCGCGACTCGGAACGTCTCGATGTCGAGGGGCGCATCCTGAAGCCATGCCGAATCATCGACGATGAAGGAGAGTGCACCGAAGAGGATCTCATGACCCATGCACAGATCTCCGCCGGATGACATGACGAAAAGATGAAATCGCAAACTCGCCGGAAGTTGCTTAGATGCCTGCCCCACGGTGGGCGCCAACTGTCGTGGGTATAAGTCTGACAGTAGAAGTACGGGGTACGAAAGTATATGGACAGAGTCTTAGCTACGGCGAGGATGTATGAGTTCAGGCCCCTCTACGGTGGAGGTAACGGCCCTACGTCTCAGTGCTCTTGGGAGCTTTGTGTCGAGTGTCTTAAGGGATTACAGCAAGTGCCAACCTCTGTACCAGTGGTGAAGGGCGGTTTATATAGAGTGCGCTGCCCTTCATAATGGTCCGGTGGACAGGGGTGGAGTAGTGGCGAGTAAACGCCGGCGTTACTGGTAATGTAAGCCTTAAATGCTAGTTATGGTGTATGAAAACGTATGACCGTTGCCCTCCTGGGAGGTTACGATGGACAGAGTGGATTCCAGTCGGTACGTTAGATATGCTCTGAGTGGATCGTCGCCGACTAGATGATGGGGGCGTCCTTAGTTCAGTCGGAACTGTCTAAGGGCTTTGTCCCCTATGAAGGGTAGTCCTTGGGTAGGACCTATAGGGCAGACCTATGACCCTACCCTGGGACTATAACCCCATCAGATGTGCTCCCCGTAACAGGTCTCCGGAGTTTCCGGTATTCGGATCGCCCCGGGACCCAAAATGAGTGAGTAATAACATACAAAACTAGCCACAATGTATAAAATCTACAAATTTTGATGAGGTCCCCGTCACCGGACCACGAGTTCTCCGAACGTTTGTAGTGCCCCGGGACCCAAAATAAGTGAGTAATAGCATACAAAACTAGCTAGATTGTATAAAATCTGCAAGTTTTGATGAGGTCCTCGTAACCGGACCCAAGAGTACTCCGGACGTTTGGAGCGCCCCGGGACCCAAAAACAGTGAGTAGTAACATACAAAATTGGCCAAAATGTATAAAATATGGGAGTTTTGATGAGGTCTTCGTAACCGGTCCCCAGAGTTCGCGGAATGTTTGTATTACCCCGGGACCAAAAATCAGTGAGTAATAACATAGAAAACTGGCCAGAATGGACCAAATCTGGGAGTTTTCACGAGGTCCCCCTAACCGGTCCCTAGAGTTCGCGAAACGTTCGGATCACCCCAGGACCAAAAATTAGTGAGTAATATCATACAAAACTGGCCAAAATGTATAAAATCTGGGAGTTTTGACGAGGTCCCCGTAACCGGCCCCCGGAGTTCGCGGAACGTTCGGATCGCCCCCAAACCCAAAAACAGTGAGTAATAGCATACAAAAATGGCGTGAATGGACGAAATCTGTGAGTTTTGACGAGGTCCCCGTAACCAGACCCCGAAGTTCCACGGACGTTCGTATCACCAGGGAACACAAAATCAGTGAGTAATGGCTTAGAAACTGGCCAGAATGGACCAAATCTGCGAGTTTTGACGAGGTCACCGTAATAGGACCCAGGAGTTCTCCAAACGTTTGTAGCGCCCCGGGACACAAACACATTGGGTAAGATCATACAATACCGTCTAAAAAGTATAAAATATGCGAGTTTTAATGAGGTCCCTGTAACCGGTCCCCATAATTCGCGAATGTTCGTATCGCCTCGGAATACAAAATCAGTAAGTAATAACATAGAAAACTTGCTTGAATGGACCAAATCCGCGAGTTCTGACGAGGTCCCCGTAACCGCTCCCAGAGTCCGCGGAACGTTCGGATTCCCGAGGACCCAAAATTAGTGAGTAATATCATACACAGCTAGCCAAAATGTATAAAATTTGTGTTTTTTGACGAGGTCCCGGTAACCGGTCCCTGGAGTTCGCGGAACGTTCGGATCACCCCGGGACCCAAAATCAGTGAGTAATAGTATACAAAACTAGCGAGAATGTATAAAATCTGAAGTTTTGATGAGGTCCCCGTAACCGGACCCAGGAGTTCCCCGAACATCTGTAGCACCCCGGGTGCCAAAAATAGTGAGTAATAGCATACAAAACAGGCCAGAATGGACCAAATCTGCGAGTTTTGATGAGGTTCCCGTAACCAGACCCCAAAGTTCCACGAACGTTCGTATCTCCTCGGGACCCAAAATCAGTGAGTAATAGCATAGAAAACTGGCCAGAATGAACAAAATTTGCGAGTTTTGACAAGGTTGCCATAACCGGTCGCGGAGTTTGAAGAATGTTCGGATCGGCCCGGGACCCCAAAACAGTGAGTAATAGCATACAAAACTGGCGAGAATGGACCAAATCTGTGATTTTTGACGAGGTCGCGTAACCACACCAAGAAGTTCCACGAACGTTCGTATCACCCCGGGACCTAAAATCAGTGAGTAATAGCATAGAAAACTGGCCAGAATGGACCAAATCCGCGAGTTTTGACGAGGTCAACGTAACCAGACCCAAGAGCGTGCGATCGTTCGTAGCGCTAGGGATAGAAACACAATGAATAAGAGCATGCAAAACTGGCCAAAATGTGTAAAATATGCGAGTTTAATTGAGGTCCCCATAACCGGTCCCCAGAGTCCGTGGAACGTTCCTATCGCCCCGAGACACGAAATCAGTGAGTAATAGCATAGAAAATTAGCCAGAATGGACCAAATCCGCGAGTTTTCACGAGGCTCCGTAACCGGTCCCCAGAGTTTGCTGGACGTTCGGATTGCCCCAGGACCCAAAAACAGTGAGTAATAGCATAAAAATTGGCCAAAATGGACCAAATCTGCTAGTTTTGACGAGGTCCCCGTAACCGGTCCCCGGAGTTCGCGGAACGTTCGTATCCCCCCGAGACCCAAAATCAGCGAGTAATATCATACAAAACTGGCCAAAATGTATGAAATCTGTGAGTTTTGACGAGGTCCCCGTAACCGGTCCCTAGAGTTCGCGGAACGTTTGAATCGCCCCGGGACCAAAAAAAACTTCGAGTGCATACAAAAATGGCCAGAATGGACGAAATCGGCGAGTTTTGACGAGGTCCCCGTAACCAGACCCCAAAGTTCTACGAACGTTCGTGTTGCCCCAGGACACAAAATCAGAGAGTAATAGCATAGAAAACTAGCCAGAATGTATATAATCTCCATGTTTTGATTAGTTCCCCTAACCGGACCCAGGAGTTTTCCGAACGTTTGTAGCGCCCCGGGACCCAAAAAACAGTGAGTAATAGTACACAAAATTGTCCGGAATGGACCAAATCTGCGAGTTTTGACGAGGTTACCGTAACCGGACCCGAAGTTTCACGAACGTTCGTATCGTCCCGGGACACAAATCAGTGAGTAATAGCATAGAAAACTGGCCCGAATGGACCAAATATGCGAGTTTTGTCGAGGTCAACGTAATCTGACCCAGGAGTTCTCCGAACATTTGTAGCGCCCCAGGACACAAACACAGTGAGTAAGAGCATACAAAACTGACCAGAATGAATAAAATATGCGAGTTTTGATGAGGTCCCCGTATCCTGTCCCAGAGTTCGCGGAACGTCCGTATCGCCTCGTGACACAAAATCAGTGAGTAATAACATAGAAAACTAGCCAGAATGGAACAAATCTGTGAGTTTTGACGAGGTCCCCGTAACCGGTACCCGGAGTTTGCGGGACGTTCGGATCGCCAGAGGACCCAAAATTAGTGTGTAATATCATACAAAACTGGCTAAAATGTATAAAATCTTCGAGTTTTGACGAGGTCCCCGTAACCGGTCTCCGGAGTTCGTGGAACGTTCGGATCGCCCTGGGACCCCAAAGCAGTGAGTAATAGCATACAAAATTGGCCAGAATGGACCAAATCTGTGAGTTTTTGACGAGGTCCCCGTAACTAGACCCCGAAGATCCACGAACGTTCGTATCGCCGATACGTCCCGAACATATCTATAATTTCTACTTGTTCCATGATCTTTTGGGTGACATTGTTATATGTTTTGCTACACTTTTATTTCTTTTTACACATATTTGGACTAACCTACTAACTCACTGCATCAAGTGCCAGTTTCTACCTGCTGATGTCTTTTTTGCAGGGGCTTTTATCCAATTTTCCGAAGCCCAAAAATCTCGAAAAATATATATAAAAATCAGCATACCGGAAGCTTCTAGATCACCGAAGATGGGCCAAAGTAGGGCCAGGGCCTGCCCAGGCGACCTCCCGGTGCGGCCTGTCCCCTGGCCGCGCCCACAAGACGCGTGGGTGGATCCCACCTCTTCTGACGCCCTCCTTTGGCCTATATTTACTCCTCTGAGAGGAAACACTTCGACAACTTCCAGAATCGCAAATTTCTGCATCGTTCCGCCGCTGCATCGCTTCCGAGATCGGGAGCATCAGGAGACCTCCTCCCGGCACTCTGCCGGAGGGAGGATTGACCTCTGGGAGCTTCTCCATCGCCATGTACGCTTCCCGGACGTGCTGTGAGTAGTCATTTTGGACCATGAGTCCATGACGAGTAGCTATGTGATGTCTTCTCTCCAATCTTGTGTTTCCATGATTAGCCCTTGTGAGCTTCCCTACATGATCAAGGCTTCTATCTGATTCTCTTGCTATTGTTATGCTCGGTTTGTTTGGATCTGATGGATTATGAGATTATGTTCAAATTGTTATGAGTTATATATTTGATTATTCTTTTATATTATGTTCCTTAGTGATTCATGCAAGTTCTCCGTTGCTCTTTATTGCTTTGGTCGAGTAGTAGATTATAACTCCAAGAGGGAGCGTTATGCATGATTGTGGGTTCATGCCCCGTGATGTCTAGCTTGAGTGACATAAACATGAGACTATGGGAGTTCTCCGAACGTTTGTTGCGCTCCGGGACACAAACACAGTGAGTAAGAGCATACAAAACTGGCCAAAATGTATAAAATATACGAGTTTTGACGAGGTCCCTCTAACCGGTCCCCAGAGTTCAGGAACGTTCGTATCGCCCCGGGACACAAACTCAGTGAGTAATAGCATAGAAAACTGGCCAGAATGGACCAAATCTGCGAGTTTTGACGAGGTCCCCGTAACCGGTTCCCAGAGTTCGCAGAACTTTTGGATCGACCCTCAACCCAAAATTAGTGAGTAATAGCATACAAAACTGGAATATATATATATATATATATATATATATATATATATATATATATATATATAATCCGCGAGTTTTGACGAGGCCCCCGTAACCGGTCCCCGCAGTTCGCGAAACATTTGGATCGCCCCCGGACCCAAAATCAGTGAATAATAGTATATAAAACTAGCTAGAATGTATAAAATCTGCATGTTATGATGATGTCCCCGTAACTAGATCCAAGAGTTCTCCAAACGTTTGATGCGCCCCGCGACCGAAAATCAGTGAGTAATAGCATAGAAAATTGTCCGAATGGACCAAATCTTTGAGTTGTGACGAGGTCACCGTAATCGGACCCAGGAGTTTTCCGTACGTTTGTTGCGCCCCGGGACACAAACACACTAAGTAAAAGCATACAAAACTGGCCATAATGTATAAAATATACGGGTTTTGACGAGGTCCGTGTAACCGGTCCCTAGAGTTCACGGAACGTTCTTACCGTCCCGGGACACAAAATCAGTGAGTAATAGCATAGAAAACGGGCCAGAATGGACTAAATCTGCGAGTTTTGAAGAGGTCCCCGTAACCGGTCCCCAGAGTTCGCGGAACTTTTGGATCTCCCCACAATCCAAAATCAGTGAGTAATAGTATACAAAACTGGAAAAATATATAAAATCTGCGAGTTTTGACAAGGCCTCCGTAACCGGTCCCCGTAGTTCGCGGAACATTTGGGTCGCTCCCGGACCCAAAATCAGCGAGTAATAGCATATAAAACAAGCCAGAATGTATACTGCAAGTTTTGATGAGGTCCCCGTAACCAGACCCAGGAGTTTTCCGAACGTTTGTAGCGCCCCGGGACCGAAAATCAGTGAGTAATAGCATAGAAAACTGGCCGGAATGGACCAAATCTGCGAGTTTTGACGAGGTCACCGTAATCGGACCTAGGAGTTCTCCGAACGTTTGTTGCGCCCCGGGACACAAACCCAGTGAGTAAGAGCATACAACACTGTCCAAAATGTATAAAATATGCAATCCCTATAACCGGTCCCTAGAGTTCAGGAACGCTCGTATCACCCCGAGACAAAAAATCATTTGAGTAATAGCATAGAAAAATGGCCAGAATGGACCAAATCTGCGAGTTTTTACGAGGTCCCCGTAAGCGGTACCAGATTTCGCGGAATATTCGGATCGCCCGAGGACCCAATATCAGTGAGTAATATCATACAAAACTTGCCAAAATTTATAAAAGCTGTGAGTTTTGATGTGGTCCCCGTAACAGGTCTCCGGAGTTTGCGGAATATTCGGATCGCCCCGGGACCCAAAATGAGTGAGTAATAGCATACAAAACTATCCACAATGTATAAAATCTACAAATTTTGATGAGGTCCCTGTAACCGGACTAGGAGTTCTCCGAACATTTGTAGTGCCCCGGGACCCAAAATAAGTGAGTAATAGCATACAAAACTAGCCAGATTGTATAAAATCTGCTAGTTTTGATGAGGTCCTCGTAACCGGTCCCAAGAGTACTCCGAACGTTTGGAGCGCCCCGGGACCCAAAAACAGTGAGTAATAACATACAAAATTGGACAAAATGTATAAAATATGGGAGTTTTGATGAGGTCTTCGTAACCGGTCCCCAGAGTTCGCAGAATGTTCGTATTACCCTCGGACCAAAAATTAGTGAGTAATAACATAGAAAACTGGCTAGAATGGACCAAATCTGGGAGTTTTCACGAGGTCCCCCTAACCGGTCCCTAGAGTTCGCGAAACGTTCGGATCACCCCAGGACCAAAAATTAGTGAGTAATATCATACAAAACTGGCCAAAATGTATAAAATCTGGGAGTTTTGACGAGGTCCCCGTAACCGGTCCCCAGAGTTCGCGGAACGTTCGGATCGCCCCGGAACCCAAAAACACTGAGTAATAGCATACAAAAATGGCATGAGTGGACCAAATCTGTGAATTTTGACAAGGTCCCCGTAACCAGACCCCGAAGTTCCACGTACGTTCGTATCACCAGGGAACACAAAATCAGTGAGTAATGGCTTAGAAACTGGCCAGAATGGACCAAATCTGCGAGTTTTGACGAGGTCACCGTAATAGGACCCAGGAGTTCTCCGAACTTTTGCAGCACCCCGGGACACAAACACAGTGAGTAAGATCATACAATACCGGCTAAAAAGTATAAAATATGCGAGTTTTAATGAGGTCCCTGTAACCGGTCCCCATAATTCGCGGAATGTTCGTATCGCCTCGGAATACAAAATAAGTAAGTAATAACATAGAAAACTTGCTTGAATGGACCAAATCCGCGAGTTCTGACGAGGTCCCCATAACCGCTCCCAGAGTCCGCGGAACGTTCGGATTCCCTACGACCCAGAATCAGTGAGTAATATCATACAAATCTAGCCAAAATGTATAAAATTTGTGTTTTTTGACGAGGTCCCGGTAACCGGTCCCCGGAGTTCGCGGAACGTTCGGATCACCCCGGGACCCAAAATCAGTGAGTAACAGTATACAAAACAAGCGAGAATGTATAAAATCTGAAGTTTTGATGAGGTCCCCGAAACCGGACCCAAGAGTTCCCCGAACATCTGTAGCACCCCAGGTGCCAAAAATAGTGAGTAATAGCATACAAAACAGGCCAGAATGGACCAATCTGCGAGTTTTGATGAGGTTCCCGTAACCAGACCCCAAAGTTCCACGAACGTTCGTATCTCCTCGGGACCCAAAATCAGTGAGTAATAGCATAGAAAATTGGCCAGAATGAACAAAATTTGCGAGTTTTGACAAGGTTGCCATAACCGGTCGCGTAGTTCGAAGAATGTTCGGATCGGCCCGGGACCCCAAAACAGTGAGTAATAGCATACAAAACTGGCCAGAATGGACCAAATCTATGATTTTTGACGAGGTCGCGTAACCACACCAAGAAGTTCCAAGAACGTTCGTATCACCCCGGGACCTAAAATCAGTGAGTAATAGCATAGAAAACTGGCCAGAATGGACCAAATCCGCGAGTTTTGACGAGGTCAACGTAACCGGACCCAGGAGCCTACGATCGTTCGTAGCGGTAGGGATAGAAACACGATGAATAAGAGCATGCAAAACTGGCCAAAATGTGTAAAATATGCGAGTTTTAATGAGGTCCCCATAACCGGTCCCCAGAGTTCGTGGAACGTTCCTATCGCCCCGAGACACGAAATCAGTGAGTAATAGCATAGAAAATTAGCCAGAATGGACCAATTCCGCGAGTTTTCACGAGGCTCCGTAACCGGTCCCCAGAGTTCGCGGAACGTTCCTATCGCCCCGAGACACGAAATCAGTGAGTAATAGCATAAAAAATTGGCCAAAATGGACCAAATGTGCGAGTTTTGACGAGGTCCCTTTAACCGGTCCCCGGAGTTCGCAGAACGTTCGGATCCCCCCGAGACCCAAAATCAGCGAGTAATATCATACAAAACTGGCCAAAATGTATGAAATCCGTGAGTTTTGACGAGGTCCCCGTAACCGGTCCCTGGAGTTCGCGGAACGTTTGAATCGCGCGGGACCAAAAAAAACTTCGAGTGCATACAAAAATGGCTAGAATGGACCAAATCGGCGAGTTTTGACGAGGTCCCCGTAACCAGACCCCGAAGTTCTACGAACGTTCGTGTTGCCCCAGGACACAAAATCAGTGAGTAATAGCATAAAAACTAGCCAGAATGCATATAATCTCCATGTTTTGATTAGGTCCCCTAACCGGACCCAGGAGTTCTCCGAACGTTTGTAGTGCCACGGGACGCAAAAAACAGTGAGTAATAGCATACAAAATTGTCTAGAATGGACCAAATCTGCGAGTTTTGATGAGGTTACCGTAACCGGACCCGAAGTTTCACGAACGTTCGTATCGTCCCGGGACACAAATGAGTGAGTAATTGCATAGAAAACTGGCCCGAATGGACCAAATATGCGAGTTTTGTCGAGGTCAACGTAATCGGACCCAGGAGTTCTCCGAACGTTTGTAGCGCCCCAGGACACAAACACAGTGAGTAAGAGCATACAAAACTGACCAGAATGAATAAAATATGCGAGTTTTGATGAGGTCCCCGTATCCTGTCCCAGAGTTCGCGGAACGTCCGTATCGCCTCGTGACAAAAAATCAGTGAGTAATAACATAGAAAACTAGCCAGAATGGAACAAATCTGTGAGTTTTGACGAGGTCCCCGTAACCGGTACCCGGAGTTCGCGGGACGTTCGGATCGCCAGAGGACCCAAAATTAGTGTGTAATATCATACAAAACTGGCTAAAATGTATAAAATCTGCGAGTTTTGACGAGGTCCCCGTAACCGGTCCCCGAAGTTCGTGGAACGTTCGGATCGCCCTGGGACCCCAAAGCAGTGAGTAATAGCATACAAAACTGGCCAGAATGGACCAAATTTGTGAGTTTTTGACGAGGTCCCTGTAACTAGACCCCGAAGTTCCACGAACGTTCGTATCGCCGATACGTCCCGAACGTATCTATAATTTCTACTTGTTCCATGTTCTTTTGGGTGACATTGTTATATGTTTTGCTACACTTTTATTTCTTTTTACACATATTTGGACTAACCTACTAACTCAGTGCATCAAGTGCCAGTTTCTACCTGCTGATGTCTTTTTTGCAGGGGCTTTTATCCAATTTTCCGAAGCCCAAAAATCTCGAAATATATATATGAAAATCAGCATACCGGAAGCTTCTAGATCACCGAAGATGGGCCAAAGGGGGGCCAGAGCCTGCCCAGGCGACCTCCCGGTGCGGCCTGTCCCCTGGCCGCGCCCACAAGACGCCTGGATGGATCCCACCTCTTCTGACGCCCTCCTTTGGCCTATATTTACTCCTCTGAGAGGAAACACTTCGACAACTTCCAGAATCGCAAATTTCTGCATCCTTCCGCCGCCGCATCGCTTCCGAGATCGGGAGCATCAGGAGACCTCCTCCCGGCACTCTGCCGGAGGGAGGATTGACCTCTAGGAGGTTCTCCATCGCCATGTACGCTTCCCGGACGTGCTGTGAGTAGTCCTCCTTGGACCATGAGTCCATGACGAGTAGCTATGTGATGTCTTCTCTCCAATCTTGTGCTTCCATGATTAGCCCTTGTGAGCTTCCCTACATGATCAAGGCTTCTATCTGATTCTCTTGCTATTGCTATGCTCGGTTTGTTTGGATCTGATGGATTATGAGATTATGTTCAAATTGTTATGAGTTATATATTTGATTATCCTTTTATATTATGTTCCTTAGTGATTCATGCATGTTCTCCGTTGCTCTTTATTGCTTTGGTCGAGTAGTAGATTATAACTCCAAGAGGGAGCATTATGCATGATTGTGGGTTCATGCCCCATGATGTCTAGCTTGAGTGACATAAACATGAGACTAGGGGAGTTCTCGGAACGTTTGTTGCGCTCCAGGACACAAACACAGTGAGTAAGAGCATACAAAACTGGCCAAAATGTATAAAATATACGAGTTTTGACGAGGTCCCTGTAACCGGTCCCCAGAGTTCACGAAACGTTCGTATCGCCCCGGGACACAAACTTAGTGAGTAATAGCATAGAAAACTGGCCAGAATGGACCAAATCTACGAATTTTTACGAGGTCCCCGTAACCGGTTCCCAGAGTTCGCAGAACTTTTGGATCGACCCTCAACCCAAAATTAGTGAGTAATAGCATACAAAACTGGAATATATATATATATATAATCCACGAGTTTTGACGAGGCCCCCGTAACCGGTCCCCGCAGTTCGCGGAACATTTGGATCGCCCCCGGACCCAAAATCAGTGAATAATAGTATATAAAACTAGCTAGAATGTATAAAATCTGCATGTTATGATGATGTCCCCGTAACTAGATCCAAGAGTTCTCCAAACGTTTGTTGCGCCCCGGGACCGAAAATCAGTGAGTAATAGCACAGAAAATTGTCCGAATGGACCAAATCTTTGAGTTGTGACGAGGTCACCGTAATCGGACCCAGGAGTTTTCCGTACGTTTGTTGCGCCCCGGGACACAAACACACTAAGTAAAAGCATACAAAACTGGCCATAATGTATAAAATATACGGGTTTTGACGAGGTCCGTGTAACCGGTCCCTAGAGTTCACGGAAGGTTCTTACCGTCCCGGGACACAAAATCAATGAGTAATAGCATAGAAAACGGGCCAGAATGGACTAAATCTGCGAGTTTTGAAGAGGTCCCCGTAACCGGTCCCCAGAGTTCGCGGAACTTTTGGATCTCCCCACAATCCAAAATCAGTGAGTAATAGCATACAAAACTGGAAAAATATATAAAATCTGCGAGTTTTGACAAGGCCTCCGTAACCGGTCCCCGTAGTTCGCGGAACATTTGGATCGCCCCCGGACCCAAAATCAGCGAGTAATAGCATATAAAACAAGCCAGAATGTATACTGCAAGTTTTGATGAGGTCCCCGTAACCAGACCCAGGAGTTTTCCGAACGTTTGTAGCGCCCCGGGACCGAAAATCAGTGAGTAATAGCATAGAAAACTGGCCGGAATGGACCAAATCTGCGAGTTTTGACGAGGTCACCGTAATCGGACCTAGGAGTTCTCCGAACGTTTGTTGCGACCCGGGACACAAACACAGTGAGTAAGAGCATACAACACTGTCCAAAATGTATAAAATATGCAATCCCTATAACCGGTCCCTAGAGTTCACGGAACGCTCGTATCACCCCGACACCAAAAAATCAATGAGTAATAGCAAAGAAAAATGGCCAGAATGGACCAAATCTGCGAGTTTTTACGAGGTCCCCGTAAGCGGTACCAGAGTTTGCGGAATATTCGGATCGCCCGAGGACCCAAAATCAGTGAGTAATATCATACAAATCTTGCCAAAATTTATAAAAGCTGTGAGTTTTGATGTGGTCCCCGTAACATGTCTCCGGAGTTTGCGGAATATTCGGATCGCCCCGGGACCCAAAATGAGTGAGTAATAGCATACAAAACTATCCACAATGTATAAATTCTACAAATTTTGATGAGGTCCCTGTAACCGGACCAGGAGTTCTCCGAACATTTGTAGTGCCCCGGGACCCAAAATAAGTGAGTAATAGCATACAAAACTAGCCAGGTTGTATAAAATCTGCTAGTTTTGATGAGGTCCTCGTAACCGGTCCCAAGAGTTCTCCGAACGTTTGGAGCGCCCCGGGACCCAAAAACAGGGAGTAATAACATACAAAATTGGCCAAAATGTATAAAATATGCGAGTTTTGATGAGGTCTTCGTAACCGGTCCCCACAGTTTGCAGAATGTTCGTATCACCCGGGACCAAAAATTAATGAGTAATAACATAGAAAACTGGCTAGAATGGACCAAATCTGGGAGTTTTCACGAGATCCCCCTAACCGGTCCCTAGAGTTCGCGAAATGTTCGGATCACCCAGGACCAAAAATCAGTGAGTAATATCATACAAAACTGGCCAAAATGTATAAACTCTACGAGTTTTGACGAGGTCCCCGTAACCGGTACCCGGAGTTCGCGGAACATTCGGATCTCCCCGGGACCCAAAAACAGTGAGTAATAGCATACAAAAATTGCGTGAATGGACCAAATCTGTGAGTTTTGACGATGTTCCCGTAACCAGACCCCGAAGTTCCACGGACATTCGTATCACCACGGGACACAAAATCAGTGAACAATGGCATAGAAACTGGCCAGAATGGACCAAATCTGCGAGTTTTGACGAGGTCACCGTAATAGGACCCAGGAGTTCTCCGAACGTTTATAGCGCCCCGGGACACAAGCACAGTGAGTAAGATCATACAATACCGGCTAAAATGTATAAAATATGCGAGTTTTAGTGAGGTCCCTGTAACTGATCCCGATAATTCGCGGAATGTTCGTATAGCCTCGGAATACAAAATCAGTAAGTAATAACATAGAAAACTTGCTTGAATGGACCAAATCCGCAAGTTCTGACGAGGTCCTCGTAACCGCTCCCAGAGTCCGCGGAACGTTTGGATTGCCTAGGAGCCAAAATCAGTGAGTAATATCATACAAAGCTAGCCAAAATGTATAACATTTGTGTGTTTTGACGAGGTCCCGGTAACCGGTCCCCGGAGTTCGCGGAACGTTCGGATCGCCCCGGGACCCAAAATCAGTGAGTAATAGTATACAAAACTAGTGAGAATGTATAAAATCTGAAGTTTTGATGAGGTCCCCGTAACCGGACCCAGGAGTTCCCCGAACATCTGTAGCACCCTGGGTGCCAAAAATAGTGAGTAATAGCATACAAAACATGCCAGAATGGACCAAATCTGCGAGTTCTGATGAGGTTCCCGTAACCAGACCCCGAAGTTCCACGAACGTTCGTATCTCTCCGGGACCCAAAATCAGTGAGTAATAGCACAGAAAACTGGCCAGAATGAACAAAATTTGCGAGTTTTGACAAGGTTGCCATAACCGGTCGCGGAGTTCGCAGAATGTTTAGATCGGCCCGGGACCCCAAAACAATGAGTAATAGCATACAAAACTGGTCAGAATGGACCAAATATGTCATTTTTGACGAGGTCGCATAACCACACCAAGAAGTTCCACGAACGTTCGTATCACCCCGGGACCTAAAATCAGTGAGTAATAGCATAGAAAACTAGCCAGAATGGACCAAATCTGCGAGTTTTGACGAGGTCACCGTAACCGGACCCAAGAGTCATGCGATCGTTCGTAGCGCCAGGGATAGAAACACAATGAGTAAGAGCAGGCAAAACTGGCCAAAATGTGTAAAACATGCGAGTTTTAATGAGGTCCCCATAACCGGTCCCCAGAGTTCGCGGAACGTTCCTATGGCCCCGAGACACGAAATCAGTGAGTAATAGCATAGAAAATTAGTCAGAATGGACCAAATCCGCGAGTTTTCATGAGGTCCCCGTAACCGGTCCCCAGAGTTTGTTGAACGTTCGGATTGCCCCAGGACCCAAAAACAGTGAGTAATAGCATAAAAAATTGGCCAAAATGGACGAAATCTGCGAGTTTTGAGGAGGTCCCCGTAACCGGTCCCCAGAGTTCGCGGAACGTTTGAATCGCCCCGGGACCAAAAAAAACTGCGAGTGCATACAAAAATGGCTAGAATGGACCAAATCCGCGAGTTTTGACGAGGTCCCCGTAACCAGACCCCGAAGTTCTACGAACGTTCGTATTGCCCCAGGACACAAAATCAGTGAGTAATAGCATAAAAACTAGCCAGAATGCATATAATCTCCATGTTTTGATTAGGTCCCCTAACCGGACCCAGGAGTTCTCCGAACGTTTGTAGTGCCCCGGGACGCAAAAAACAGTGAGTAATAGCATACAAAATTGTCTAGAATGGACCAAATCTGCGAGTTTTGACGAGGTTACCGTAACCGGACCCCGAAGTTCCACGAATGTTCGTATCGCCCCGGGACATAAATCAGTGAGTAATAGCTTAGAAAACTGGCTCGAATGGACCAAATATGCGAGTTTTGTCGAGGTCAACGTAATCGGACCCAGGAGTTCTCCGAACGTTTGTAGCGCCCAGGACACAAACACAGTGAGTAAGAGCATACAGAACCGACCAAAATGAATAAAATATGCGAGTTTTGATGAGGTCCCCGTATCCTGTCCCAGAGTTCGCGGAACGTTCGTATCGCCTCGGGACACAAAATCAGTGAGTAATAACATAGAAAACTAGCTAGAATGAAACAAATCTGGGAGTTTTGATGAGGTCCCCGTAACCGGTACCCGGAGTTCGCGGGACGTTCGGATCGCCCGAGGTCCCAAAATCAGTGTGTAATATCGTACAAAACTGGCTAAAATGTATAAAATCTGCGAGTTTGACGAGGTCCCCGTAACCGGTCTCCGGAGTACGTGGAACGTTCGGATCGCCCTGGGACTCCAAAGCAGTGAGTAATAGCATACAAAACTGGCCAGAATGGACCAAATCTGTGAGTTTTTGACGAGGTCCCCGTAACCAGACCCCGAAGTTCCACGAACGTTCGTATCGCCGATACGTCCCAAACGTATCTATAATTTCTACTTGTTCCATGATCTTTTGGATGACATTGTTATATGTTTTGCTACACTTTTATTTCTTTTACATATATTTGGACTAACCTACTAACTCAGTGCATCAAGTGCCAGTTTCTGCCTGCTGATGTCTTTTTTGCAGGGGCTTTTATCCAATTTTCTGAAGCCCAAAAATCTCGAAATACATATATATAAATCAGCATACTGGAAGCTTCGAGATCACCGAAGATGGGCCAGAGGGGGGCCAGGGCCTGCCCAGGCGACCTCCCGGTGCAGCCTGTCCCCTGACCGCGCCCACAGGACGCCTGGGTGGATCCCACCTCTTCTGGATCCCACCTCTTCGCGGAATGTTCGTATCGCCTCAGAATACAAAATCAGTAAGTAATAACATAGAAAACTTGCTTGAATGGACCAAATCTGCGAGTTCTGACGAGGTCCCCGTAACCGCTCCCAGAGTCCACGGAACGTTCGGAATGCCTGGGACCCAAAATCAGTGAGTAATATCATACAAAGCTAGCCAAAATGTATAAAATTTGTGTTTTTTGACGAGGTCCCGGTAACCGGTCCCCGGAGTTCGCGGAATGTTCGGATCGCCCCGGGACCCAAAATCAGTGAGTAATAGTATACAAAACTAGCGAGAATGTTTAAAATCTGAAGTTTTGATGAGGTCCCCGTAACCGGACCCACGAGTTCCCCGAACATCTGTAGCACCCTGGGTGCAAAAAATAGCGAGTAATAGCATACAAAACATGCCAGAATGGACCAAATCTGCGAGTTTTGATGAGGTTCCCGTAACCAGACCCCAAAGTTCCACCAACATTCGTATCTCCCCGGGACCCAAAATCAGTGAGTAATAGCATAGAAAACTCGTCAGAATGAACAAAATTTGCGAGTTTTGACAAGGTTGCCATAACCGGCCGCGGAGTTCGCAGAATGTTCGGATCGGCCCGGGACCCCAAAACAGTGAGTAATAGCATACAAAACTGGCCAGAATGGACCAAATCTTAGATTTTTGACGAGGTCGCGTAACCACACCAAGAAGTTCCACGAACGTTCGTATCACCCCGAGACCTAAAATCAATGAGTAATAGCATAGAAAACTGGCCAGAATGGACCAAATCCGCGAGTTTTGACGAGGTCAACGTAACCGGTCCCAAGAGTCCTGCGATCGTTCGTAGCGCCAAGGATAGAAACACGATGAGTAAGAGCATGCAAAACTGGCCAACTGTGTAAAATATGCGAGTTTCAATGAGGTCCCCATAACCGGTCCCCAGAGTTCGCGGAACATTCCTATCGCTCCGAGACACGAAATCAGTGAGTAATAGCATAGAAAATTAGCCAGAATGGACCAAATTCCGCGAGTTTTTACGAGGCCCCGTAACCGGTCCCCAGAGTTTGCTGAATGTTTGGATTGCCCCAGGACCCAAAAACAGTGAGTAATAGCATAAAAAATTGGCCAAAATGGACCAAATCTGCGAGTTTTGACGAGGTCCCCGTAACCGGTCCCCGGAGTTCGCGGAATGTTCGGATCCCCCCGAGACCCAAAATCAGCGAGTAATATCATACAAAACTGGCCAAAATGTAAGAAATCTGTGAGTTTTGACGAGCTCCCCGTAACCGGTCCCTGGAGTTCGCGGAACGTTTGAATCGCCCTGGGACCAAAAAACTGCGAGTGCATACAAAAATGGCCAGAATGGACCAAATCGGCAAGTTTTGATGAGGTCCCCGTAACCAGACCCCGAAGTTCTACGAACGTTCGTATTGCCCCAGGACAAAAAATCAGTGAGTAATAGCATAGAAAACTAGCCAGAATGTATATAATCTCCATGTTTTGATTAGGTCCCCTAACTGGACCCAGGAGTTCTCCGAACGTTTGTAGCGCCACGGGACCCAAAAAACAGTGAGTAATAGCATACAAAATTGTCCAGAATGGACCATGTTGGGAATATTATTTGTTGATAACCCGCCCTAGTTGGGCCGGGTCACCAAAGCTGGCAATTCATCTAAAATATGGTTCGGGCCTTGGCTTGGTAAGACCGAAGGTTGTATGGCGGTTTACGACTTCCGGAAAGAGTCCATAATAGAGAAGGTCTCCAAGCCTTGGAAATGAGGCGACTTAGAGATCGTAAGAGTCACGATTTGTATAAAGGAAAGGACCCTTGTAAACCCTAGTGACTCGATCTATATATAAAGGTGAGTCCCAGGGAAGAAGATGGCAGGTTAGAAATCATCGAGTGCTAGGTCTGGCGAGTTACGCCCTCCTTGTAATCGAAACTCCATCAATACAACACAAAGCAGGACGTAGGCTTTTACCTCCTCACGAGGGGCCGAACCTGGGTAAATCGCCGTCTCACTCCCGTTCAACCCCTTTGAGTCACCACCAAAGTGCGATGGCTCCAATACTAAGTCCTTTCATGAGGATATCTGCCGTGACAAAACCACGACAGACCAAATCTGCGAGTTTTGACGAGGTTACCGTAACCGGACCCCGAAGTTCCACGAACGTTCGTATCGTCCCGGGACACAAATCAGTGAGTAATAGCATAGAAAACTGCCCCGAATGGACCAAATATGCGAGTTTTGTCGGGGTCAACGTAATCGGACCCAGGAGTTCTCCGAACGTTTGTAGCGCCCCAGGACACAAACACAGTGAGTAAGAGCATACAAAAATGACCAAAATGAGTAAAATATGCAAGTTTTGATGAGGTCCCCGTATCCTGTCCCAGAGTTCGCGGAACGTTCGTATCACCTCGGGACAAAAAATCAGTGAGTAATAACATAGAAAACTAGTCAGAATGGAACAAATCTGGGGGTTTTGACGAGGTCCCCGTAACCGGTACCCGGAGTTAGCGGGACGTTCGGATCGCCCGAGGACCCAAAATCAGTGTGTAATATCATACAAAACTGGCTAAAATGTATAAAATCTGCGAGTTTTAACGAGGTCCTCGTAACCGGTCCCCGGAGTTCGTGGAACGTTCGGATCGCCCTGGGACCCCAAAGCAGTGGGTAATAACATACAAAACTGTCCAGAATGGACCAAATCTGTGAGTTTTTGACGAGGTGCCCGTAACCAGACCCCGAAGTTCCTCAAACGTTCGTATCGCCGATACGTCCCGAACATATCTATAATTTCTACTTGTTCCATGATCTTTTGGGTGACATTGTTATATGTTTTGCTACACTTTTATTTCTCTTTACACATATTTGGACTAACCTACTAATTCAGTGCATCAAGTGCCAGTTTCTGCCTCCTGATGTCTTTTTTGCAAGGGCTTTTATCCAATTTTCCTAAGCCCAAAAATCTCGAAAAATATATATAAAAATCAGCATACCTGAAGCTTCCAGATCACCGAAGATGGGCCAGAGGGGGGCCAGGGCCTGCCCAGGCGACCTCCCGGTGCGGCCTGTCCCCTGGCCGCGCCCACAGGATGCGTGGGTGGATCCCACCTCTTCTGACGCCCTCCTTTGGCCTATATTTACTACTCCGTGAGGAAACACTTCGACAACTTCCAGAATCGCAAATTTCTGCATCGTTCCGCTGCCGCATCGCTTCCGAGATCGGGAGCATGAGGAGACCTCCTCCCGGCACCCTGCCGGAGGGAGGATTGACCTCCGGGAGCTTCTCCATCGCCATGTACGCTTCCCGGACGTGTCGTGAGTAGTCCTCCTTGGACCATGAGTCCATGACGAGTAGCTATGTGATGTCTTCTCTCCAATCTTGTGCTTCCATGTTTAGCCCTTGTGAGCTTCCCTACATGATCAAGGCATCTATGTGATTCTCTTGCTATTGCTATGCTCGGTTTGTTGGGATCCGATGGATTATGAGATTATTTTCAAATTGTTATGAGTTATGTATTTGATTATCCTTTTATATTATGTTCCTTAGTGATTCATGCATGTTCACCGTTGCTCTTTATTGCTTTGGTCGAGTAGTAGATTATAACTCCAAGAGGGAGCGTTATGCATGATTGTGGGTTCATGCCCCGTGATGTCTAGCTTGAGTGACATAAACATGAGACTAGGGGAGTTCTCCGAACGTTTGTTGCGCTCCGGGACACAAACACAGTGAGTAAGAGCATACAAAACTGGCCAAAATGTATAAAATATACGAGTTTTGACGAGGTCCTTATAACCGGTCCCGAGAGTTCACGGAACGTTCGTATCGCCCCCGGACACAAAATCAGTGAGTAATAGCATAGAAAACTGGCCAGAATGGACCAAATCTGCGAGTTTTGACGAGGTCCCCGTAACCGGTTCCCAGAGTTCGCAGAACTTTTGGATCGACCCACAACCCAAAATTAGTGCGTAATAGCATACAAAACTGGAATATATACATAAAATCCGCGAGATTTGACGAGGCCACCGTAACCGGTCCCCGCAGTTTGCGGAACATTTGGATCGCCCCCGGACCCAAAATTAGTGAATAATAGTATATAAAACTAGCTAGAATGTATAAAATCTGCATGTAATGATGAAGTCCCCGTAACTAGACCCAAGAGTTCTCCGAACGTTTGTAGCGCCCCGGGACCGAAAATCAGTGAGTAATAGCATAGAAATTATTCCGAATGGACCAAATCTTTGAGTTGTGACGAGGTCCCCGTAATCGGACCCAGGAGTTTTCCGAACGTTTGTTGCGCCCCGGGACACAAACACACTAAGTAAAAGCATACAAAACTGGCCAAAATGTATAAAATATAGGGGTTTCGACGAGGTCCGTGTAACCGGTCCCTAGAGTTCACGGAACGTTCTTATCGTCCCAGGACACAAAATGAGTGAGTAATAGCATAGAAAACGGGCCAGACTGGACTAAATCTGCGAGTTTTGAAGAGGTCCCCGTAACTGGTCCCCAGAGTTCGCGGAACTTTTGGATCTCCCCACAATCAAAAATCACTCAGTAATAACATACAAAACTGGAATAAATATATAAAATCTGCGAGTTTTGACAAGGCCTCTGTAACCAGTCCCCGCAGTTCGCGGAACATTTGGATCGCCCCCGGACCCAAAATCAGCGAGTAATAGCATATAAAACAAGCCAGAATGTATACTGCAAGTTTTGATGATGTCCCCGTAACCAGACCGAGGAGTTTTCCGAACGTTTGTAGCGCCCCGGGACCGAAAATCAGTGAGTAATAGCATAGAAAACTGGCCGGTATGGACCAAATCTGGGAGTTTTGACGAGGTCACCGTAATCGGACCTAGGAGTTCTCCGAACGTTTGTTGCGCCCCGGGACACAAACACAGTGAGTAAGAGCATACAACACTGTCCAAAATGTATAAAATATGCAATCCTTGTAACCGGTCCCTAGAGTTCACGGAATGTTCGTATCACCCCGAGACACAAAATCAATGAGTAATAGCATAGAAAAATGACCAGAATGGACCAAATCTGCGAGTTTTTACGAGGTCCCCGTAAGCGGTCCCAGAGTTCGCGGAATGTTCGGATCGCCCGAGGACCCAAAATCAGTGAGTAATATCATACAAAACTTGCCAAAATTTATAAAAGCTGTGAGTTTTGATGTGGTCCCCGTAACAGGTCTCCGGAGTTTGCGGAATATTCGGATCGCCCCGGGACCCAAAATGAGTGAGTAATAGCATACAAAACTAGCCACAATGTATAAAATCTACAAATTTTGATGAGGTCCCCGTAACCAGACCAGGAGTTCTCCGAACGTGTGTAGTGCCCCGGGACCCAAAATAAGTGAGTAATAGCATACAAAACTAGTTAGATTGTATAAAATCTGCAAGTTTTGATGAGGTCCTCGTAACCGGACCCAAGAGTTCTCCGAACGTTTGGAGCGCCACGGGACCCAAAAACAGTGAGTAATAACATACAAAATTGGCCAAAATGTATAAAATATGCGAGTTTTGATGAGGTCTTCGTAACCGGTCCCCAGAGTTCGCAGAATGTTCTTATCACCCGGGGACCAAAAATTAATGAGTAATAACATAGAAAACTGGCTAGAATGGACCAAATCTGGGAGTTTTCACGAGATCCCCCTAACCGGTCCCTAGAGTTCGCGAAACGTTCGGATCACCCAGGACCAAAAATCAGTGAGTAATATCATACAAAACTGGCCAAAATGTATAAACTCTACGAGTTTTGACGAGGTCCCCGTAACCGGTACCCGGAGTTCGCGGAACATTCGGATCTCCCCGGGACCCAAAAACAGTGAGTAATAGCATACAAAAATTGCGTGAATGGACCAAATCTGTGAGTTTTGACGATGTTCCCGTAACCAGACCCCGAAGTTCCACGGACATTCGTATCACCACGGGACACAAAATCAGTGAACAATGGCATAGAAACTGGCCAGAATGGACCAAATCTGCGAGTTTTGACGAGGTCACCGTAATAGGACCCAGGAGTTCTCCGAACGTTTATAGCGCCCCGGGACACAAGCACAGTGAGTAAGATCATACAATACCGGCTAAAATGTATAAAATATGCGAGTTTTAGTGAGGTCCTTGTAACCGATCCCGATAATTCGTGGAATGTTCGTATAGCCTCGGAATACAAAATCAGTAAGTAATAACATAGAAAACTTGCTTGAATGGACCAAATCCGCGAGTTCTGACGAGGTCCTCGTAACCGCTCCCAGAGTCCGCGGAACGTTTGGATTGCCTAGGAGCCAAAATCAGTGAGTAATATCATACAAAGCTAGCCAAAATGTATAACATTTGTGTGTTTTGACGAGGTCCCGGTAACCGGTCCCCGGAGTTCGCGGAACGTTCGGATCGCCCCGGGACCCAAAATCAGTGAGTAATAGTATACAAAACTAGTGAGAATGTATAAAATCTGAAGTTTTGATGAGGTCCCCGTAACCGGACCCAGGAGTTCCCCGAACATCTGTAGCACCCTGGGTGCCAAAAATAGTGAGTAATAGCATACAAAACATGCCAGAATGGACCAAATCTGCGAGTTCTGATGAGGTTCCCGTAACCAGACCCCAAAGTTCCACGAACGTTCGTATCTCCCCGGGACCCAAAATCAGTGAGTAATAGCATAGAAAACTGGCTAGAATGAACAAAATTTGCGAGATTTGACAAGGTTGCCATAACCGGTCGCGGAGTTCGCAGAATGTTCAGATCGGCCCGGGACCCCAAAACAATGAGTAATAGCATACAAAACTGGTCAGAATGGACCAAATCTGTCATTTTTGACGAGGTCGCATAACCACACCAAGAAGTTCCACGAACGTTCGTATCACCCCGGGACCTAAAATCAGTGAGTAAGAGCATAGAAAACTAGCCAGAATGGACCAAATCTGCGAGTTTTGACGAGGTCACCGTAACCGGACCCAAGAGTCCTGCGATCGTTCGTAGCGCCAGGGATAGAAACACAATGAGTAAGAGCATGCAAAACTGGCCAAAATGTGTAAAATATGCGAGTTTTAATGAGGTCCCCATAACCGGTCCCCAGAGTTCGCGGAACGTTCCTATCGCCCCGAGACACGAAATCCGTGAGTAATAGCATAGAAAATTAGCCAGAATGGACCAAATCCGCGAGTTTTCATGAGGTCCCCGTAACCGGTCCCCAGAGTTTGTTGAACGTTCGGATTGCCCCAGGACCCAAAAACAGTGAGTAATAGCATAAAAAATTGGCCAAAATGGACGAAATCTGCGAGTTTTGAGGAGGTCCCCGTAACCGGTCCCCGGAGTTCGCGGAACGTTTGAATCGCCCCGGGACCAAAAAAAACTGCGAGTGCATACAAAATGGCTAGAATGGACCAAATCGGCGAGTTTTGAAGAGGTCCCCGTAACCAGACCCCGAAGTTCTACGAACGTTCGTATTGCCCCAGGACACAAAATCAGTGAGTAATAGCATAAAAACTAGCCAGAATGCATATAATCTCCATGTTTTGATTAGGTCCCCTAACCGGACCCAGGAGTTCTCCGAACGTTTGTAGTGCCCCGGGACGCAAAAAAACAGTGAGTAATAGCATACAAAATTGTCTAGAATGGACCAAATCTGCGAGTTTTGACGAGGTTACCGTAACCGGACCCCGAAGCTCCACGAATGTTCGTATCGCCCCGGGATATAAATCAGTGAGTAATAGCATAGAAAACTGGCTCGAATGGACCAAATATGCGAGTTTAGTCGAGGTCAACGTAATCGGACCCAGGAGTTCTCCGAACGTTTGTAGCGCCCAGGACACACACACACAGTGAGTAAGAGCATATAGAACTGACCAAAATGAATAAAATATGCGAGTTTTGACGAGGTCCCCGTATCCTGTCCCAGAGTTCGCGGAACGTTCGTATCGCCTCGGGACACAAAATCAGTGAGTAATAACATAGAAAACTAGCTAGAATGGAACAAATCTGGGAGTTTTGATGAGGTCCCCGTAACCGGTACCCGGAGTTCGCGGGACGTTCGGATCGCCCGAGGTCCCAAAATCAGTGTGTAATATCGTACAAAACTGGCTAAATTTATAAAATCTGCGAGTTTTGACGAGGTCCCCGTAACCGGTCTCCGGAGTTCGTGGAACGTTCGGATCGCCCTGGGACCCCAAAGCAGTGAGTAATAGCATACAAAACTGGCCAGAATGGACCAAATCTGTGAGTTTTTGACGAGGTCCCCATAACTAGACCCCGAAGTTCCACGAACGTTCGTATCGCCGATACGTCCCAAACGTATCTATAATTTCTACTTGTTCCATGATCTTTTGGATGACATTGTTATATGTTTTGCTACACTTTTATTTCTTTTGCATATATTTGGACTAACCTACTAACTCAGTGCATCAAGTGCCAGTTTATGCCTGCTGATGTCTTTTTTGCAGGGGCTTTTATCCAATTTTCTGAAGCCCAAAAATCTCGAAATACATATATATAAATCAGCATACCGGAAGCTTCGAGATCACCGAAGATGGGCCAGAGGGGGGCCAGGGCCTGCCCAGGCGACCTCCCGGTGCAGCCTGTCCCCTGACCGCGCCCACAGGACGCCTGGGTGGATCCCACCTCTTCTGACGCCCTCCTTTGGCCTATATTTACTCCTCCGAGAGGAAACACTTCGACAACTTCCAGAATCACAAATTTCTGCATCATTCCGCCGCCGCATCGCTTCCGAGATCAGGAGCATCAGGAGACCTCCTCTCGGCACCCTGTCGGAGGGAGGATTGAACTCCGGGAGCTTCTCCATCGCCATGTACGCTTCCCGGACATGGCGTGAGTAGTCCTCCTTGGACCACGAGTCCATGACCAGTAGCTATGTGATGTCTTCTCTCCAATCTTGTGCTTCCATGATTAGCCCTTGTGAGCTGCCCTACATGATCAAGGCATCTATGTGATTCTCTTGCTATTGCTATGCTCGGTTTGTTGGGATCCGATGGATTATGAGATTATGTTCAAATTGTTATGAGTTATATATTTGATTATCCTTTTATATTATCTTCCTTAGTGATTCATGCATGTTCTCCGTTGCTCTTTATTGCTTTGGTCGAGTAGTAGATTGTAACTCCAAGAGGGAGCGTTATGCATGATTGTGGGTTCATGCCCCCTGATGTCTAGCTTGAGTGACATAAACATGAGACTAGGGGATGTGCTGTTGCCAACAGGGAGAAAACAATGATGCTTGTGACCACGGTTGCAAGGATTGTTTACCTTACACATAGTTCGTTAATGCAGTTGTCCGTTGCTTTGAGTTTAAACTTTGGGTGGGCTCGCAACTTAATACCGGCGAGATGTTCTGGATAGATATCAAGGTGGATGATTAGTAAGTAGATGCTCATGAATAAACGGTCTACTTGTCTTGGCGTACTGCCCATTACTATTGAGCCTCTAACTTTCAAGTAGCATAATTAGCATTGCAGTGCGTTTATAATTCTGTCAATTGCCCAGCTGTAATTTGTTTACCCAAGCATAGTTGTTTATCTTCTTTTGGGAGAGAGACATCACTAGTGAACATCGTGTGACTCCGGTCCATTTCACCACCATTGCTTACACCTCCATCATTTACTGCTTTCATTTACTTTTCCATTGCAATCACTATCACTATTCCCGCTTGTGTTTTGATCCTTTGCAAACTACAAGGCCGGACAGATTGACAACCTCTCTGTACTCGTTGGGAGCAAAGTTATTTGTTGTGTGTGTAGGTCCACGTCTTCTACTAGCGCCAGAGCAACAGACACCTACTTGTTGATCCTAGGAGTCCTCCTGGTTCGATAACCTTACAGTCTCCGTGTAAGGGAAAACTTGCTGCTGACTACATCTCCACCTTCCACTTGGGGTAACCAACGAGGAGCGAGAAGTATATACATGATCTTGTCATCAAGAAAAGTTTTCTGGCGCGGTTGCTGGGGACTCCAGTCTTCAACATAGGGGAGTTGCACGCTATCTTTTACTTTTGCTTTTTAGTCTTGTTAGTTTGCTTTCTAGTTTTGATTTAGAGTCTTATACCAAAAACCACAAAAAAATTTAGTTGCTTTGTTCTTGCTTGTTGCTGCTACTATGGGTTCCACTGAGAAGACCAAGTTGTGTGACTTCTCTAGCCACAGCAACAATGACTTTATCTGCACTCCAATTGCTGCTCCCGCCACTGAGGCTACGTCCTATGAGACTAAACCTGCTTTACTGAACCTTGTTATGAACGATCAATTCTCTGGTGCTGCAGATGCTGCTGCTTTGCACTTGAATAATTTTGTTGAGATTTGTGATATGCAAAAATATAAAAAAGTAGATGGTGATATTGTTAAACTTAAGTTTTTTCCTTTCTCCTTGAGAGGAGGAGCTAAAGTGTGGCTTCAATCTTTGCCTAGGAATAGCATAGATTCTTGGGGTAAGTGCAAAGATGCTTTTATTGGGAAGTATTACCCGCCTGCTAAGATTATCCAGTTAAGAAGTAACATTATGAATTTTAGGCAACTGAATAATGAACACGTTGCTCAAGCTTGGGAACGTATGAAATCTCTTATTAAGAATTGCCCTACACATGGTTTGACTACTTGGATGGTTATCCAAACTTTCTATGCAGGATTGAACTTTACCTCGCGGAATCTGTTAGACTCGGCCGCAGGAGGAACCTTTATGTCAACTACACTTGGTGCTGCCACAAAGCTATTGGATGAGATGATGACAAATTATTCTCAATGGCACACCGAGAGAGCTCCAACAGGTAGGAAGGTAAACTCTGTTGAGGAGATCTCCTCCCTTAATGATAAGGTTGACATGATCACGACTTTACTCACTAAGCAAGCTCCTATTGATACTCATGATGTTCCTTTAAATTCTTTGGTTGCTCAAGAAATAGAGAAAGTTGATGTTAATTTTTTTCTAGGAACAACTTTAATAATAATGCTTATAGGAGTAATTTTGGTAGCAATCCTAGACGGTTCCCTTCCAACAACTATGGGAACAACAACACTTATCCTATCACCAAAAACTCCACTTCTGAATTAGAGAGCATGCTTAAAGACTTTATCACTTTTCAAAAAGCCTTCAACAAGAGTGTAGAAGACAAATTATAAAAATTAGATAGTCTCTCTTTGAAGGTGGACATCATAGCTCATGATGTAGAGATGCTTAAAATTAGAACTTCCCCCCTTGAGGAAAGGAACACCACACCCATGAATGCTATCCAAGTACAAATTAATGAGAACATAAGAATGCTAGCCAAACTTAAAGATAGACGGGCTAGAGAAAAAGAAGAGGAAGATAGTATTAAGAGCCTTCCTACACACACTACCATTGCTACAATACAAGTTGTTGAGGATCTCAAAACTTTTAGCACCCATCACACCCCTAGTCCCAATGGACCTATTAATGGTGATGCTAATACCTCAAGTATAGGACAAGAAGGTCCTTTTGAATTTAGAGACTACCAAAATAATGAGCTTAGATGACATTACTACCACTTTAATTAATGGTAGTAACCTTGATTTTGACAATTGTAATCTTTTCAAAGTTATCACTTTTTTGCAAAGACTGGCTAAAGACCACCACACGAGTACACTCAATATTGCCTTCACCGAGCATATTACCAATGCTCTTATCAAAGCTAGGGAGGAGAAGCTCAAGCTAGATACTTCTATTCCTAGGAACTAGAAGATGGTTGGGATCCTATGGTCAAGATTAAATTGAATAATATCTCTTGCTTTGCTTTATGTGATGTTGGAGCTAGTGCCTCCGTTATGCCCAAAAGAATGTATGATATGCTTGATTTGAAACCTTTTGATCCATGTTCTTTTGATGTTCGTCTTGTTGATTCTTCCGTAAAGAAAGCTTTAGGGAGAACTGATGATGTGCTTATTGTTGTCAGTGATAATTATGTGCCCATTGATTTTCTTATTATGGACATTGAGTGTGATCCCTCATGTCCAATTATTTTGGGACGTCCTTTTCTCCGCATCATTGGTGCTATCATTGACATGAAAGAAGGGACCATTATATTCCAATTTCCCCTTAAAAAGGGAATGGAACACTTCCCTCTAAATAAGATTAAGTTACCTTATGAGTCCGTTATTCGAGCAAGCTATTCTTATGGAGTTGATAATACTTGATCTTTTTTGCATCATGCCTAGCTCAAAGGCATAAAAGAAAGCGCTTGTTGGGAGACAACAAAATTTGTTTTTACTTTCAGTTTTAGTGGTCTTGATGCTTATTACTACTGTAGCAACATCATTGTATCTTTATTTTCAAGCTTTGTGCCAAGTTTTAGCCTCTGATTGCAAGAAAGTTTAAAAGTTGTGACATGCTGTCCAGAAACAGATTCTGTCTGCTTGACGGAAAAATTCGCCAAACATCACCAGATCATCTTTTTGATCTAAATGTTTTTCACAGCCTGATCTATATAATTGTATTTCTGATATCTGTTTTGAGTTTTTTGATTTGAGTTGCAGAAGTGCCCCGAAAAAATTATTTACGACCTGCTGTTCTGTTTATCACAGATTCTGCTATGTTTTTTATTTTCATCATTTTGAAAATCTTAAGCTTGCTTTTCCTTTGCAAAAACCTTTTGGCAATCATGAGAAACAGTATATTTTCATGAAAATCATTATTTCTAGTAGGTAATGAATTATTTTATCATGGGTACTAACTAGTCTAATCAGCTTATGATGAGTTTCGTATGAAGGGAGTTTTCAAGGATGCGAGGAAAGAAGATCCAGGAGTGTCAAGCACTCAAGCTTGGGGATGACCCCATGCACAACCAAGAAATATTCAAGGAGACTCAAGCGTCTAAGCTTCGGGATGCCCCGTGCAGCCCCTTCTCTATCAACAATCATCAGTTCGTCCATCTCCATGCTATATTTTTATCACTTCATATGTTATGTGCTATGCTTGGAGCGTCCCACTCTTTACCTTTTAGTTTGTTATAGTTTTTCTTGCTGTTCATAACAAGTTGGAACCTATCCTACCTTGTTTGGGATAGAAACACGCTCCATTCCACTCTAGAACACAACATAGGTTTTCATGCTTATCTTTTTTGTGTGTTCTCTATCTTTACTTAGCTGCTGTCATGCTTAGCTCTTATTTTTCATGCTATATCTTTTTAAGAGATATTATTTAGGATGCTTTTGGAACTCTCTTGAGTTATCATGCTTATCTTGTTTAGAGAGTTGGCTCGTTGCACTGAGTTGTGTGTCTTGCATGAGTAGGTAATTGAGGTTGCTATTTAAGTATAGTAGTAACTTGCAGTAGTTTTGAGGTATTGATTTGAGTAATGTTTGGACTATTGATGCCAAGAGCTTGAGACTATTAGTGATAGGTGTTGTATTTTGGGAAATCCGTGTGTTTTTCAAAAACTAAAAATTAGTTGAGAACTCTAGCTACTAAATTGATCGCTAACCTCTGGAGGGGTTGGAATATATAGAGTACCGATACGTCTCAAAAGTATCTATAATTTTTGATGGTTTCACGCTGTTATCTTGTCTTCTTTGGTTGTTTTATGTACCTTTTATATCTTTTTTGGGATTAACTTATTAATTCAGTGCCAAGTGCCAGTTCCTGTTTTTTCCGTGTTTTTGACTCTTTTCAGATCTGATTTTGGAACGGAGTCAAAACAGAAGAAAAACCCCGAAATGATTTTTTCCCTAACGGAAGATGACCAGGGGGCCTTTGGGCCAGGCCAAGTGGGCTCCAGGGAGCCCACAAGCCCCCACTCCGCCACCAGGGGGGGAGGTGGCGGTGAGCAGGCTTGTGGCCTCCTTGGCCGCCCCTTGACCTAGGTCTTTGGCCTATAAATTCCCAAATATTCTGCAAAAAATCAGGGGAGCCTCGAAAATACTTTTCGGCCGCTGCAAGCTTCCGTTTCCGCGAGATCTCATCTAGAGACCCTTCCCGACGCCTTGCCGGAGGGGACTTTGGAGTTGGAGGGCTTCATCATCATCATCATCGCCACTCCAATGACTCGTGAGTAGTTCACTTCAGACCTACATGCCCGTAGTTAGTAGCTAGATGGCTTCTTCTCTCTTTTGGATCTTCAATACAAAGTTCTCCATGATCTTCATGGAGATCTATCCGATGTAATCTTCTTTGGCGGTGTGTTTGTCAAGATCCGATGAATTGTGGATTTGTGATCAGAGTATCTATGATATATATTTGAGTCTTTGCTGATTTCTTATATGCATGATTTGATATCCTTGTAAGTCTCTCCGGGTTTTGTTTGGCCAACTAGATCTATGATTCTTGCAATGGGAGAAGTTCTTGGTTTTGGGTTCTACCATTGTGACAGCCCGATGCCGACGTTCCCGAAGATTCCCCTCTCTTTTCGTTTTCATCGTGTGTCTATTTTTTATTTGTCGCATCATCATTGCATCATGCGCATCAGCTGCATTGCATCGGCGTCTCCGTTGCCGCCCATTTTCAAAACTTGCATACGCTGTTAGTTGTCGGTTCACGTCGTTGTCCGTTCTGAGCCCGACCGTACTCGCACGCGCCCGCGACATCGTCAAGACCTTGTTTTTATAACGTGTATAAAACTTTCTCTGATTGGGTTGAGATTTGACGTGCAGTGTTATTTTAATATAGGTAGGCCGCCTGTCAAGTTTCATCGAAATCGGAGTCCGTCTGGTACCCGAACGGTCGACCGTAGCGGCGCCGTATTCGGTCTACCGTCGGACGTCTGTCGATGTTTTAAATAAGTTGCCGCGCCGCCCGTTCTCCCTCTCGTCTCCGGTTATCCCCTCTACACGGCCGTGTACCCATTCCACATGCGGAATCGTTCGAATCCGACCCCGCGGTTGGATCCGGAATGCGATTTCGGTTAACCTAACCCCCCCTTTTGCCTATAAATAGACGCCCGTGCTTATTTTTCAGACTGCCCCTCCTTTGCCTCGAAAAACGTGCAAACCCTAGGCTCTCTCTCTCTGCCCGCAGCACCTCCTCCCACCAGCCGCCGGGCCCGCCCGAACCTGCGCGTGGCCCGCCGAAGCCCATCCACCGCCGCAGCCTCCCTGCTCCCGTCGAGGCAGCCTCCTGAGCCTCCCCTCGCCTCTCCCCGTCGAAGCCGCCGCAGCCAGGGCCCGGATCTGGCCGGAGCGTCGCCGCCGGCGAGTAGCTCCCGAAGGCCAGCGCTGCTGCATGCTCTCTCTCTCTTCCCCGCCGGTTCCTCTCTCTCTTATCTCTCTCCCTCGTTGACCTCGCAGGAGCCGAGAAGGAGCTCGTCGCCGCCTTGTTCTGCACGCCCCATGGCCGCCTTGTGCCCCGGCCGCCATCGGAAGGGATGGATCCGGCGATCCCCGCCGTGGATCCGGCTTCTCCCTCCGTTCTCCGGCCTCCCCGCCCGGTCCAGGGACCTCGCCGGCGCTGCTCCTTCTCTGGAGCGAGGAGGACGACGACCTCCCGAGCGCGTCGCTTGGCCCCCAGCTGGGCCGCGCCAGGAGGCCCAGAGCCGGCCCATCAGCGCGTGTCTGCTCCCCTGCGCCAGCTCGGCCTACCGCCTCGGCCCACTGCTCCCTTCGAGGCCCAGTTCGCTCCAGTCCCTCCAACCGGCCCAGAGGCCCCCATGGTAAGCCCCGCCCCAGCACATTTTAGATATGTTGCGCCACAGTTCGGCCCACTAGGTAATTTAGGATGTTTTAGGAATTAAGTAATTCCAGATTATAGATGATTTTAGTATGCCCGTAGATTTTATTTCGTAAGTCGGATCGAGGCGTATTTTATATGGTTTTGGCGTAGAATTTCGCGTAGAATAGGATTATCCAGCTTGCATAATTGTTTGACATCGTTTAGCGTGCCATATGCCTAAAAACACGTGCGGTCCTATTATGTTTCCGACCCGCATAATTTCTCGTGCGTGTCCGGACTGCCCGTATACCGTAGATTAAATGTCCACGTTTTAGGAATCATTTTTGCATGTATTTTAGAGTGGTCAATTGTATTTTTACGTGTAGGGATTTGCCGGTAATTTATTTTCCCGCGTATAGGTTATTTTTCTCGCATTTATGTGCGGCATTATTTTGTGTTGCAAACCCCACATATTTTATATGCTTCCGGGGTAGAAAAATCCCATGGATTTTTCTGTGCAATTAGTTTTAGCATTAGAGCAAGTTAGTTCGCGAGATATTTTGCTAAGTTGCCCTTTTGTTTAATTCGTAGGATTTATTCCGTGCCTTGTTTGAATTAGTTATCAACTAGGGAGTTCTTCTTAGATGTTTTGTTTAGCCCCTGGTATTTTTGGTTGCAATAGAAATGCATGGTTAGGTGTGGTTTGCTTGCTCTCAAGTTGCTAGAAATAGTGCTGTTTTAGAGTAGCTGAAATATTTCTAAGTCTGGAATCTGTTATATTTTGTTGCTGTCTTGTCTTGCTTGTATCTTGTGATGTGTAGCTCTTTTGAGGTTGGTCCAATGGAGTTAGTTGTACCCCTTGTGTTTCTCTAGCATGCTGTAAATTTTCATGCCATTTGGAGTCCTGTAGCTTAGGATTTTGCTGCTGTCAATATTGCTTCAGATCGAAAACTGCAGTTTCATGAGGTGTAATGTTCACAAAGTCTGAAATAGTGTGTGAGATGCCATTTTGTGTCTTCTTTCCCCTAGTGGTCCATGATGCCATGCTAGTTGTTGTTAGTTGTTTGTAGTAGTGCTTCTTGCCCTCTTCTGTGCCATGCCTTGCTTGAGCATATCGGAGTTGTGTAGCCGTAGTTGTGGGGCGTAGAAAATGCTATGTGGCTGATTTTGGCAGATTGTAGTGATTTCTTGTTTTGCTCGTAGTTTTTGAACCGTAGCTCCGATTTGATCGTGTCCTACATGAAACTTGCTTAGAATCTCGTGTAGTTTCATTTTATCTTGCTGGTTGTATGTTTTGAAGTGCTCGTGAGTGCCGTTGCACACATATTGCATCCATGCCATCATATCTTGCGGTGCTTGTATCTTTTGTTCCGTAGCTCCGTTGGAGATGTTCTCTATGTGTAGATTTCTTGCCATGACGCGTAGAATCACGCGAACCTATTTGTTTTGCTATTTAACAACTAATTAAATGCATTAGTTCAGATCTGGACAGAATTGCAAATTAACATGTGAGGTCGTTTCGGAGGTGCTATATGTCATTTCCGATCTCATTTAAAATGCCTAGATAAGTAGTTTAATTACGCTTCACCACTTGCATGTTTGACAACATTAATATTGTCGTGTTAATAACCGGGAGTGAACTAAATAATTAACGTGGAGTTTCGTCAATATGCAACTCGTTGCATATTGAACTTCACTTAATGTGTAGTGTTTGATTGTGTGGATTGTCATGCCATGACTTGCATGTTTTCAGCTGCTCATGCATCATATGTGTTGTGCATCGTGTGGGGAATTCCGTGTGTTGATTTGTGTTTCCGGTTTGCTTCGTCTCGATAGAGTTCCGCAGCGTGCCGGATTGTGAGGACCCGTTCGACTACGTCGGTTCGTCTGCTTCACGGAGGCATTCTTCTTCCAAGCGGGATCTCAGGGAAGATGACCATTTCCCCTGATACCATTACTATCATTGCCATGCTAGTTTATCGCTTCTATCGTTTATGTCGCGTTGCCTACCAGCTGTTAAATTCAGCCTCTCAACAATGCCATGATAACCTTCAACCTGTTCAACCTAGCAAACCACTGATTGGCTATGATACCGCTTGCTTAACCCTGTTGTTAGCGTTGCTAGTTGCAGGTGCAGATGCTTCCATGCAAAAACATGGGTTCCTTGTAATATCACCATATTAAATGTTATTCAATTTAATGCACCTATATACTTGGTAAAAGGTGGAAGGCTCGGCCTTTTCTAGCCTGGTGTTTTGTTCCACCTTTGTGTTGGGGAACGTCGCATGGGAAACAAAAATTTTCCTACGCGCACGAAGACCTATCATGGTGATGTCCATCTACGAGAGGGGATGAGTGATCTACGTACCCTTGTAGACCGAACAGCAGAAGCGTAAGTGAACGCGGTTGATGTAGTGGAACGTCCTCACGTCCCTCGATCCGCCCCGCGAACAATCCCGCGATCAGTCCCACGATCTAGTACCGAACGGACGGCACCTCCGCGTTCAGCACACGTACATCTCGACAATGATCTCGGCCTTCTTGATCCAGCAAGAGAGACGGAGAGGTAGAAGAGTTCTCCGGCAGCGTGACGGCGCTCCGGAGGTTGGTGATGACCTTGTCTCGGCAGGGCTCCGCCCGAGCTCCGCAGAAACGCGATCTAGAGGAAAAACCGTGGAGGTATGTGGTCGGGCTGCCGTGGAAAAGTCGTCTCAAATCAGCCCTAAAACCCCCATATATATAGGTGGGCGAGAGGGGACCTTGCCTTGGGGCTCAAGGAGCCCCAAGGGGGTCGGCCGAGCCAAGGGGGGAAGGTCTCCCCCCCCAAACCGAGTTGGACTTGGTTTGGTGGGTGGGAGTCCTTCCTTCCCTTCCCACCTCCTCTTTTTTTCCCTTTCTCTTTGATTTTTCTTCCAATGCGCATAGGGCCCTTTTGGGCTGTCCCACCAGCACACTAAGGGCTGGTGCGCCACCCTCAAGGCCTATGGGCTTCCCGGAACCCATTCGTCATTCCCGGTACATTCCCGGTAACTCCGAAAACCTTCCGGTAATCAAATGAGGTCATCCTATATATCAATCTTCGTTTCCGGACCATTCCGGAAACCCTCGTGACGTCCGTGATCTCATTCGGGACTCCGAACAACATTCGGTAACCAACCATATAACTCAAATACGCATAAAACAACGTCGAACCTTAAGTGTGCAGACCCTGCGGGTTCGAGAACTATGTAGACATGACCCGAGAGACTTCTCGGTCAATATCCAATAGCGGGACCTGGATGCCCATATTGGATCCTACATATTCTACGAAGATCTTATCGTTTGAACCTCAGTGCCAAGGATTCATATAATCCCGTATGTCATTCCCTTTGTCCTTCGGTATGTTACTTGCCCGAGATTCGATCGTCAGTATCCGCATACCTATTTCAATCTCGTTTATCGGCAAGTCTCTTTACTCGTTCCGTAATACAAGATCCCGCAACTTACACTAAGTCACATTGCTTGCAAGGCTTGTGTGTGATGTTGTATTACCGAGTGGGCCCCGAGATACCTCCCTGTCACACGGAGTGACAAATCCCAGTCTTGATCCAAACTAACTCAACTAACACCTTCGGAGATACCTGTAGAGCATCTTTATAGTCACCCAGTTACGTTGCGACGTTTGATACACACAAAGCATTCCTCCGGTGTCAGTGAGTTATATGATCTCATGGTCATAGGAACAAATACTTGACACGCAGAAAACAGTAGCAACAAAATGACACGATCAACATGCTACGTCTATTAGTTTGGGTCTAGTCCATCACGTGATTCTCCTAATGACGTGATCCAGTTATCAAGCAACAACACCTTGTTCATAATCATAAGACACTGACTATCTTTGATCAACTGGCTAGCCAACTAGAGGCTTGCTAGGGACATTGTTTTGTCTATGTATCCACACATGTAAATGAGTCTTCATTCAATACAATTATAGCATGGATAATAAACGGTTATCTTGATACAGGAATTATAATAATAACTATATTTATTATTGCCTCTAGGGCATAATTCCAACACTTTGCCCCCTTAGTTTCCGGCTACCGGTGTTATGTTCCATAAATGAGCGCTCCTAACACGATCGGGGTTGTTATGGGGACCCCCTTGATAATTCGTTTTAGATTAAAGCTGGTCTGGCAAGGCCCAATATTGGTACTACATTTGCCTAATCATCTAATAAAATTGCATAGGGACTTCCCGGGCCCCGATAAATTAATCAACCCCCGGGCTAGTGCTCCTCATGAGTGTTGGTCCAAAACAGAGCAGCTTCTTAACGCTACCCGGGGCAACTCGGTGTTTGGCGTGGTAACCATTGCTCATCCGTCGTGTCCTGAGAACGAGGTACGCGACTCCTATCGGGATCGTCGACACGTCGGGCGGCCTTGCTGGATTAGTTTTACCTTTGACGAGATATGTTGTGCATCGGGATTCCGATGATGCTTTGGGTAATCTCAGAGTTGAGGTTTTCCACTATGGAATCCGACTAGATCGCGAGCTTGGTGATTGAGGATTTCTATGCGGCTTGTGGTAATTTGTGATGGACTAGTTGGAGCACCCCTGCAGGGCTAAATCTTTCGAAAAGCCGTGCCCGCGGTTATGTGGCAACGTGGAAACTTTGTTTAACACTGGTTCTAGATAACTTGAAGTTAATTTAATTAAAACATGCCAACTGCGTGCGTAACCGTGACTGTCTCTTTCGTGAGTTCCTTCTCTGATCGAGGACACGGTGGGGTTATGTCTAACGTAGGTAGGTGTTCAGGATCATTCATTTGATCATTCGTACTCACGTCCGTTATGCGTAGATCTTCCCCCTCTTATTTCTTGTACTCGTAAGTTTAGCCACCAAGTAGATGCTTAGCCGCTGCTGCAACCTCACCACTTAACCTTGCCTCACCCATTAAGCTTTGCTAGTCTTGATACCTTTGGAAATGAGATTGCTGAGTCCCCTGTGGCTCACAGATTACTACAACCCCAGTTGCAGGTACATGTAAAGGTTCCTTGACGCGAGCGCGTTGTTTGTTCATTTGGAGTTGCTTCTTCTTCTTCTTCTTCATCAATCTAGGATGGGTTCCAGGCCGGCAGCCTGGGATAGCAAGGATGGACGTCGTTCTTATTTTTCTCGTTTGTTTTCGTTCTGCTCTTACTCTTGATGATTATGTAATGTACTGAAGTGACTCTGATGTAGCTTGTGGTGAGTGTAAGCCAACTCTGTATATATATATATCTTCTTTTCAGTACATGTACTTGTAATGATATCCATTCTTGCGACACGATGAGATGCGCTTCTATCCCTGACGAGGCCTTCGTGCCAAATTGAGGATAGGGTCGCATCTTGGGCGTGACAAGTTGGTATCAGAGCAGTACCGACCTAGGAGCTCCCTTGATTGATCGAACTTGGCCGAGTCGAGTCTAGTGAAAAAAATGCTTTGAGTCTAGTTATATATCGGAGAGTAGGATTCTTTTTTCTCCTCTTCTATGTTCTGGTGGGGAATCTTGACGTAATAATTTATTTCTACTCTTTTTCTCACTCAAAATTTTTGTTAGGATCACGCGGATATTTTTGGAATCTATATGATGCCGATGTGATGGAGTTCTGTCTTGGTGCCTCCTATCTGCTTTGAGTTTCAGGGGAGTTGTGCTCCAGGGGATTCTTTTGCACTTCATTATCATTCAGATTTCTTAGTATCTCAGGACGAAGGATGTTCGTAATTGCTTCAATACTAGTAGTGGCGAGATAACCCCGATGTCCCCAGTACTGGTGCAGATTGTTCGGGAGTACTGCCATACTTTGTATCGTTGTGATCACGAGGGTCTGTTGTAGATGAAGGTCCGAGATTCTGGTCGACTGTTGACGGATGTGATACAGGTGACGGGTTAGTACAGGAGTTGTGTGATATTACTCCTTGTATCCGCGTACCAGATTGCATGACCAGATATTTCGGGAATTCATAGGTGGGAATTCAAGTAGTTGCTTATAGGACAATATTCCAACAAATACATGATGTTAGGTTGGGGTTTGACATCTAGTGGATTCCTGTCCACGAAAATATCGGATGAAATCTTTCTCATGAGTTTGTTCTGGCTTGTTTCATAAGCCTCATCCTTTGTTTTGTTGAATATGGTAATTCGTGTTGCTTCGATGTGAAGTGGTGATTTTAGATCTTTTCTAAGAGGTGTTCTCATATTTTTATGACAGTATTAATTCTTTTGCTATATCAATTATCATGTCAATTCCTTTTCAACTGGAGTCATCGTATCAATTCTTTTCCAACCGGTGTGCTTCTCTTCAGTGAATTCAATCCTCTCTAATTTTTGCAGATCATTCTCTCAATCCTTTCCGGAGTTCATCTCATCTGTCTGAAGTTGTCTTTGTTTTCCCCGCCCTCCCACCCTTTTTCTTCAGTGATTCAATTTTCATCCAAGAGCTTTCTTTTCATTGTGCTTCTGCTATCTCTTCGTCCTTTCATAGCCGGTGATTCATTGTGAAGATTCTCAGGAGATTCGTATCATATTTGTTCATTCTTGTCTTCCTTACCGGTGAATTTAATTCAGTTGTCCGTGTCATCATATCCTTTTCATCCTTGTAATTCTTTCCTATGTTGGAATTTTTTATCAATCTATCTTCTTGTCGTCATTTCCCTCTATTCTATCCGGAGTGTTGAAGATGTCTCAGAGTTCTTGTTTTCAATTTTTCCAATTATTTCAAGGTGCTCAACCTCATCAAGTTTTCATTGTACCGGGGCAATCTCTCTTTCTAATCTATTGTTTCAACGGTTGTTTCTTTGAGTGGGCCCATAACCCACAGGTTCTTCCCAGGATCTTACCTGGCTCTTTAATCTTTTCCGGAGATCCTTAATTCTTTACAACTATGACGTAAGTATGATTTTCATCAGTCATATTACTTCGTCAAGATCAATTGGAATTAATTCTCATATTTGGCTCAACCTTTCATTCTTCATTATTCCGGAGTGTCTCATTATTCTTGGTGTTGTTTCTCGTCATCATTCTCAGTTTGCAAAATCTGAAGGAGTGTTTCTCTCAATCTTGGTCTATTCTCTTGGATATTCATCATTTCAGCTTCATGTTATCATCTTGAATTTGTTCCAATCATGAGAATCCATTTCTCGCTATCCGGTGGTTTTCTGAGTTGTTTTCATTCTCGATCCTCCGAAGGCCATCATTTCAGAAGACTTCTTTGTTCTCATCTTTCAGCTTTCGTTCTCTAATTCTTCTCAATTGTTGTCTATTCGTTCGTCTCTCTATTATCCGGTGCCTTGTTCAAGTTTTCTCTCAGGTGGCTCATGATCTCTTCATTCTCAGGTGTTCCCATGCATTCTTGGAATTCCCATTCAGTTGTGAATTCTTACCAGTGCTTCCTTCAATTTTGCCTCAAATGGTGCTTATCTCTCTGCCTCTTCAAGTTCTTTCAAGAATAAGTGCTACGCTAATCCGTTGCTTGTCATCAATTAAACTTGATGAAGGATAAGCATAACATAATTCTTATTCATGTTTCATAGTGATTTCAATCTTTCTTTCGGAGTGGCTCATGATATCGATTCCTTTTTCTCAAGTGTTCTTATCTTTTCTTTCCGGAGTTCCAACTTTTGTCAAGTATCTCTTTGTGAAGCTTCATCTAAATCCTGGCAAGGTCATAATCTTATTCTTTTCTACCTTGTTATCTTTGCATCGTTCATTTGTATACGGAGGTCCTTCATGGTGATTCATCAAGATTTCAATTCATTCTGAAGTGTTCTTCAAGATTCTTGTTGGAGTACCTCAAACATTCTTTCCCTTGCATTTCAGTGCATTTGTCTTCCTTTATCCTTTGAGGTGGTATTATAGCATTCTTGTTAGTGTAGGAGCCTCGAAGAGATTTCTTTTCAGGAATGAGATAATTAAACCCACCAATTCTTTGATCATGAGATATTTTCAACCCATGATTTCTTCATTGAGCTATCTTGGTTTGGGTTTCACCTAAAGCCTTTCCTATGGCTTGTTGCTATCATGGTGTTTGCCATTAATCCAAGTTCTCAATTTGTCCTCTTGGTGTAAGAAATTGTTCATGTCTTGTTTCTCCCAAGCAATCCTTAATTCTGTTAGTGGCTGGTTGTCACTTCATTAGTTTGAAAGGTTTCCATAAGCCCACTACTATCTTGTTCTTTTCGTTGTTGTTTGTCCAACAACTCCGTCCAATTCTTCTTGCAAGGATGCTTGCCAAGTTCATTGGAGTTAGTAGTTGTCATTCCTTTCTTCATTCCCTTCTTCCGTTTGAGCTAGTTCCTATTCTATTGTTTCGGAGGCATTGTGATGTTGCTCATTTGGCTCAATCTTGTTGTTCTATCAAGATCATGGCGTTCCCTTGTTCCATTTAGTTGTTTGTTGTGAATATTGTCTATTTCTTCCACCTTTTAGAATTTTTTGTCCCATTTTCCTACCGAAATGCTGCCGAAATTTTCCATGAATTCTTGCTTCTTTCTCATATCATTCCTCAACGCTTTGCAACCTTCAAGGTTCATTGTTTTCACTCGTTTGTCAAAGAAGCGACTAAGTTTTTACCTCTTGTTCTTTCTCATCCTCTCCCCCTTTCATTCTTGGACCTCGGGGCGAGATCCTCTTGTAGTGTAGGAGAGTTGTGACAGCCCGATGCCGACGTTCCCGAAGATTCCCCTCTCTTTCCGTTTTCCTCGTGTGTCTATTTTTTTATTTGTCGCATCATCATCGCATCATGCGCATTATCTGCATTGCATCGGCGTCTCCGTTGCCGCCCGTTTTCAAAACTTGCATCCGTTGTTAGTTGCCGGTTCACGTCGTTGTCCGTTCTGAGCCCGGCCGCACTCGCACGCGCCCGCGGCATCGTCATGACCTTGTTTTTATAACGTGTATAAAACTTTCTATGATTGGGTTGAGATTTGACGTGCGGTGTTATTTTAATATAGGTGGGCCGCCTATCAAGTTTCATCGCAATCGGAGTCCGTCTGGTACCTGAACGGTCGACCGTAGCGGCGCTGTATTCGGTCTACCGTCGAACGTCTGTCGGTGTTTTAAATACGTTGCCAAGCCGCCCGTTCTCCCTCTCGTCTCCGGTTATCCCCTCTACACGGCCGCGTACCCATTCCCGCGTGCGGAATCGTTCGAATCCGACCCCGCGGTTGGATCCGGAACGCGATTTCGGTTAACCTAGCCCCCCCTTTTGCCTAGAAATAGACCCCGTGCTAATTTTTCAAACTGTCCCTCCTTTGCCTCAAAAAGCGTGCAAACCCTAGGCTCTCTCTCTCTCCCCGCAGCACCTCCTCCCACCAACCGCCGGGCCCGCCCGAGCCCGCGCGTGGCCCGTCGAAGCCCATCCACCGCCGCAGCCTCCCTGCTCCCGTCGAGGCAGCCTCCTGAGCCTCCCCTCGCCTCTCCCCATCGAAGCCGCCGCAGCCAGGGCCCGGATCTGGCCGGAGCGTCGCCACCGGCGAGCAGCTCCCGAAGGCCAGGGCCGATGCATGCTCTCTCTCTCTTCCCCGCCGGTTCCTCTCCCTCTTATCTCTCTCCCTCGTTGACCTCGTAGGAGCCGAGAAGTATCTCGTCGCCGCCTTGTTCTGCACGCCCCAGCGCCGCCTTGTGCCCCGGCCGCCACCGGGAAGGGACGGATCCGGCGATCCCCGCCATGGATCCGGCTTCTCCCTCCGTTCTCCGGCCTCCCCGCCCGGTCCATGGACCTCGCCAGCGCTGCTCCTTCTCTGGAGCGAGGAGGACGACGACCTCCCGAGCGGGTCGCTTGGCCCCCAGCTGGGCCGCGCCAGGAGGCCCCGAGCCGGCCCATCAGCGCGTGGCCGCTCCCCTGTGCCAGCTCGGCCTACCGCCTTGGCTCACTGCTCCCTTCGAGGCCCAGTTCGCTCCAGTCCCTCCAACAGGCCCAGAGGCCCCCATGGTAAGCCCCGCCCCAGCACATTTTAGATATGTTGCGCCACAGTTCGGCCCACTAGGTAATTTAGGATGTTTTAGGAATTAAGTAATTCCAGATTATAGACGATTTTAGTATGCCCGTAGATTTTATTTCGTAAGTCGGATCGAGGCGTATTTTATATGGTTTTGGCGTAGAATTTTGCGTAGAATAAGAGTATCCAACTTGCATAATTGTTTGACATTGTTTTGCGTGCCGTATGCCTAGAAACACGTGCTGTCCTATTATGTTTCCGACCCGCATAATTTCTCGTGCGTGTCCGGACTGCCCGTATACCGTAGATTAAATGTCCACGTTTTAGGAATCATTTTTGCATGTATTTTAGAGTGGTCAATTGTATTTTTACGTGTAGGGATTTGCCGGTAATTTATTTTCCCGCGTATAGGTTATTTTTCTCGCATTTATGTGCGGCATTATTTTGTGTTGCAAACCCCACATATTTTATATGTTTCCCGGGTAGAAAAATCCCATGGATTTTTCTGTGCAATTAGTTTTAGCATTAGAGCAAGTTAGTTCGCGAGATATTTTGCTAAGTTGCCCTTTTGTTTAATTCGTAGGATTTATTCCGTGCCTCGTTTGAATTAGTGGTCAACTAGGGAGTTCTTCTTAGATGTTTTGTTTAGCCCCTGGTATTTTTGGTTGCAATAGAAATGCATGTTTAGGTGTGGTTTGCTTGCTCTCAAGTTGCTAGAAATAGTGTTGTTTTAGAGTAGCTGAAATATTTCCAAGTCTGGAATCTGTTATATTTTGTTGCTGTCTTGTCTTGCTTGTATATTGTGATGTGTAGCTCTTTTGAGGTTGGTCCAATGGAGTTAGTTGTACCCCTTGTGTTTCTCTAGCATGCTGTAAATTTTCATGCCATTTGGAGACCTGTAGCTTAGGATTTTGCTGCTGTCAATATTGCTTCAGATCGAAAACTGCACTTTCATGAGGTGTAATTTTCACTAAGTCTGAAATAGTGTGTGAGATGCCATTTTGTGTCTTCTTTCCCCTAGTGATCCATGATGCCATGCTAGTTGTTGTTAGTTGTTTGTAGTAGTGCTTCTTGCCCTCTTCCGTGCCATGCCTTGCTTGAGCATATCGGAGTTGTGTAGCCGTAGTTGTGGGGCGTAGAAAATGCTATGTGGCTGATTTTGGCAGATTGTAGTGATTTCTTGTTTTGCTCGTAGTTTTTGAACCGTAGCTCCGATTTGATCGTGTCCTACATGAAACTTGCTTAGAATCTCGTGTAGTTTCATTTTATCTTGCTGGTTGTATGTTTTGAAGTGCTCGTGAGCGCCGTTGCACACATATTGCATCCATGCCATCATATCTTGCGGTGCTTGTATCTTTTGTTCCATAGCTCCGTTGGAGATGTTCTCTATGTGTAGATTGCTTGCCATGATGCGTAGAATCACGTGAACCTATTTGTTTTTCTGTTTAACAACTAATTAAATGCATTAGTTCAGATCTGGACAGAATTGTAAATTAACATGTGAGATCGTTTCGGAGGTGCTATATGTCATTTCCGATCTCATTTAAAATGCCTAGATAAGTAGTTTAATTAAGATTCACCTCTTGCATGTTTGACAACATTAATATTGCCATGTTAATAACCGGGAGTGAACCAAATGATTAACGTGGAGTTTCGTCAATATGCAACTCGTTGCATATTGAACTTCACTTAATGTGTAGTGTTTGATTGTGTGGATTGTCATGTCGTGACTTGCATGTTTTCAGCTGCTCATGCATCGTATGTGTTGTGCATCGTGTGGGGAATTCCGTGTGTTGATTTGTGTTTCCGGTTTGCTTCATCTCGATAGAGTTCCGCAGCGTGCCGGATTGTGAGGACCCGTTCGACTACGTCGGTTTGTCTGCTTCACGGAGGCATTCTTCTTCCAAGAGGGATCTCAGGCAAGATGACCATTTCCCCAGATACCATTACTATCATTGCCATGCTAGTTTATCGCTTCTATCGTTTATGTCGCGTTGCCTACCAGCTGTTAAATTCAGCCTCTCAACAATGCCATGATAACCTTCAACCTGTTCAACCTAGCAAACCACTGATTGGCTATGATACCGCTTGCTTAACCCTGTTGTTAGCGTTGCTAGTTGCAGGTGCAGATGCTTCCATGCAAAAGCATGGGTTCCTTGTTATATCACCATACTAAATGTTATTCAATTTAATGCACCTATATACTTGGTAAAAGGTGGAAGGCTCGACCTTTTCTAGCCTGGTGTTTTGTTCCACCTTTGCCCCCTTAGTTTCCGGCTACCGCTGTTATGTTCCATAAATGAGCGCTCCTAACACGATCGGGGTTGTTATGGGGACCCCCTTGATAATTCGTTTTAGATTAAAGCTGGTCTGGCAAGGCCCAACATTGGTACTACATTTGCCTAATCATCTAATAAAATTGCATAGGGACTTCCCGGGCCCCGAGGATAATTTAATCAACCCCCGGGCCAGAGCTCCTCATGAGTGTTGGTCCAAAACAGAGCAGCTTATTAACGCTACCCGGGGCAAGTCGGCGTTTGGCGTGGTAACCATCGCTCATCCGTCGTGTCCTGAGAACGAGGTACGCGACTCCTATTGGGATCGTCGACACGTCGGGCGGCCTTGCTGGATTAGTTTTACCTTTGACGGGATATCTTGTGCATCGGGATTCCAGTGATGCTTTGGGTAATCTCAGAGTTGAGGTTTTCCACTAGGGAATCCGACGAGATCGCGAGCTTCGTGATTGAGGATTTCTATGCGGCTGGTGGCAATTTGTGATGGACTAGTTGGAGCACCCCTGCAGGGTTAAATCTTTCGGAAAGCCGTGCCCGCGGTTACGTGGCAACGTGGAAACTTTGTTTAACACTGATTCTAGATAATTTGAAGTTAATTTAATTAAAACATGCCAACTGCGTGCGTAACCGTGACTGTCTCTTTCGTGAGTTCCTTCTCCGATCGAGGACACGGTGGGGTTATGTCTGACGTAGGTAGGTGTTCAGGATCATTCATTTGATCATTCGTAGTCACGTCCGTTATGCGTAGATCTTCCCCCTCTTATTTCTTGTACTCGTAAGTTTAGCCACCAAATATATGCTTAGCCGTTGCTGCAACCTCACCACTTAACCTTGCCTCACCCATTAAGCTCTGCTAGTCTTGATACCTTTGGAAATGAGATTGCTGAGTCCCCTGTGGCTCACAGATTACTACAACACCAGTTGCAGGTACATGTAAAGGTTCCTTGACGCGAGCGCGTTGTTTGTTCATTTGGAGTTGCTTCTTCTTCTTCTTCTTCTTCATCGATCTAGGATGGGTTCCAGGTCGGCAGCCTGGGATAGCAAGGATGGACGTCGTTCTTATTTTTCTCGTTTGTTTTCGTCCGTAGTCGGACCCTGCTCTTACTCTGGATGATTATGTAATGTACTAAAGTGACTCTGATGTAGCTTGTGGTGAGTGTAAGCCAACTCTGTATATATATCTCTTCTTTTCAGTACATGTACTTGTAACGGTATCCATTCTTGCGACACGACGAGATGCGCTTCTATCCCTGACGAGGCCTTCGTGCCAAATTGAGGATAGGGTCGCATCTTGGGCATGACAACCATGCGGTGACCTTTCCCAGTGACAGTAGGGGCAGCAAGGCACACATCAAGTAGTTGCCATCAAGGGTAAAAATATGGGTTTTTATCATTGGTTTGAGATTATCCCTCTACATCATGTCATCTTGCTTAAGGCGTTACTCTGTTCTTATGGACTTAATAGACTAGATGCATGCTGAATAGCGGTCGACATGTGGAGTAATAGTAGTAGATGCAGAAAGTATCGGTCTACTTGTTTTGGACGTGATGCCTATAGATATAATCATTACATAGATATCGTCACGACTTTGCACGGTTCTATCAATTGCTCAACAGTAATTTGTTCACCCACCGTCTACTTGCTTTCATGAGAGAAGCCACTAGTAAACATTACGGCCCCCGGGTCTATTCACATCCATCGTTTACACCTCCGCTTTTACTTTGCTTTGTTACTTTGTTGCTTTCAGTTCTCACTTGGCAAACAATCTATAAGGGATTGACAACCCCTTCATAGCGTTGGGAGCAAGCTTTTGTGTTTGTGCAGGATCTTGTGATACTCCTCCACCGGATTGATACCTTGGTTCTTAAACTGAGGGTAATACTTACCGTTACTGTGCTACATCACCCTTTCCGCTTCAAGGGAACACCAACGCAAGGCTCCAAGGCCACGGGGGAAATCCTTTGCATACTTGCCTAGGAAGTCCCTTAAGGCGTAGTCGCGGTTGAAGGATTCCTGGTGCCGTCGACACACCTGTTTCTGGCGCCATTGGAAGGACTTTTGTGCATTAGCATAGCTAACATCAGAAGCATTTCTGGCGCCATTGCCGGGGAGGAGAAATCAAGATCTATCCAAGTAGGTCTCACAAACTCTTCTCTTGCATTTACTTTTGTTGCCAGTTGCCTCTCGTTTTCCTCTCCCCTACTTCACATTTGCCGTTTCCATTTGCCTTTCTCCTTTGCCATTTTCTTTTGCCTTTGCCGGTTTTCTTGCTTGCTTGTGTGCCATGTGCCTTCAATATGCTTGCATCTTCGCTTGCTGAAAATCTATTGATATGGATCCTCATCCACTAGCTATTCCCTTTAAGAGACCCACTATTAATTATTGAACGAATTGCTAGTGAATTGAGGACAATTGACTATATCTATGGAGTTTTGCTTAAGATGCGTGAATCTGAAAATTGTGAGGAAGAAATTCATGAAGTGATTCACGAGGGCTCCTTCACTAGTAGAAAACAGGACTACCGTTCGGCCCTGGCCAGCCCATTAGTCCCGATTCTTCAAGAACCGGGACCAATCAGTAGTAGAAAAGAGGGCTTTGGCCTGGACCCTTTAGTCCCGGCCTGCCTATGGGCCGGGACTAAAGGCCCGGACACATCGCCCCAAATCGCATTACCTCCCACGAGGCTTTGGTCCCGGCCCGTAAGGAGCCTTTAGTCCCGGTTTGTGTCCCAAACCGGAACTAAAGGGTTTGGAGGATTTAGTCCCGGTTCGTGTCTTGGACCTTTAGTCCCGGTTCGTGTCTCGAACCGGGACTAAAGGCTTTGGAGGATTTAGTCCCGGTTGGTGTCTTGAACCGGGACTAAAGGGTAGACCTTTAGTCCCGGTTCGTGACACGAACCAGGACTAAAGGTGTTCAGATTTTTTTTTTCTGTTTCTAAATTCTTGTTTGTAGTTTCTGTTTTAAATTGCTTATATCTTTTAGGATATTTAATGTTTTTGATTGATTCTTTTTGCATTAGATTCAAAATTTTGTCTAGTTTCTGTTTGTGCCATTAGTTTTCAAATTTGAATGGTTTAAATTTGCTTCAAACCCAGTTTTTGAATAACTTGAGTTTACAAATAGTTTTTAATTTAATTCTTTTTGCTCCCACTCATGTGTTAGATTGTAGTCACAGTATGATTTATTTTGTTATTTTTAGAATAATTTAAATTAGGATTTTAATTAAAGAAATATTGTTTTTCTTATATAGTTGTTTTAGTCGTTTAATTGTTAGTTTTATTATTTTTAGTTAGTTTTTCCTGTAGATTTTAACATGTTGTTGTATGGTGCATATTTAATGCACAAAAGAATCTACAGTTCAATTAATTTAAAAAAATGCCTTTGTAGCAGATGGGTTTTCGTCTACAACCTTGATACTTTGAGTTTTGTAGAAAATAAACAAAAATGATAAAATCTTCAAAAAATAAACAAAAATGATAAAATCTTAAAAAAATAAAATCCTTTGAGATGTTGTTAGGTTTTGGTGTCTAGTCGGTATAGAAATTTTGAGATATGAATTTTGACCGTTTTTGCAAAAAAAGGAAAAAAAATAAACGGCCATAACTTTTGCATGCGACGTCCAAAAAAAATTAATATATAAAAAAACTAGAAAAAATTGGTACTCGATTTCACCCGGGCTTGCCCGATGAAGTTTTCTCACATGCTCAAAATTCCAAATGGAAAAAAGTTATTTCAAAAAGAAGTTTTTTCCAAAAAAAAGAAAAATAATTTTATTTAAAAATATTAGGTTGTTTTCATTGAAATTCACTATTATTGTTACTTATTAAGTTTATTTTAATAATTGTTTGTAATTCAAAAAATTGAATCATGTGACATGACATCAAGACCCAAGTTGTTTAGGATTGATAGCTTACTATTGTCAGGAAAACAACAAGTGCACACTTGGCAACTAGGGACGATAGAACCAGAAAGTTAAGGGTGCTCGGGCTGAAGCAGTGAAAGGATGGGTGATCGTCCGGGAAGTTAGACGATTTGAAATGAGTGATCCACGCTAGAGCAGTGAGGATGGATGATTAGAGATTAATTTGTCAAATAATTCAAAGATTAGAAAATTGCAATAAAACATAAAAAATATTCAAAAATAAAATTTGAAAAAAAAATCTACCTTTTCGGGTAAAAAAACAGACGGATCCTTTAGTCCCGGTTCGTAAGTAGAACCGGGACTAAAGGTACTTCCTCCGAGGCGGCCACGTGGAGCACCTTTGGTCCCGGCTTGGAACAGGGCCAGGACTAAAGGTTAGGCCTTTAGTCCCGCCCCTTTAGTCCCGGTTGGTGAACCGGGACTAAAGCCCCTTACGAGCCGGGACTAAAGGCGCTGTCTCCACTAGTGAATGGGGGGTATTAGACCCGGTTCGTGAGCCCAGGGGGCCGGCCGGGGCCTCGTGGGCATTGGTCCCGGTTCGTGTGGAACCATTCGTCCCGGTTCGAGCCACGAACCGGGACCAATGGTCCTCGCTGTTGGCCCACAACCTTTAGTCCCGGTTCATGCCACGAACCGGGACAAATAACTTGCCTACATATATACCCACCGCCGCGGCAGAGCACTCCACAGTGCTCTATTTTTGTCGAGCCAGCGAGGGGAGGGCATTTGGGTGCTCTAGTTCACCTCCTATGCACATGAGGTGTTCGATGAAATGCCCGAGCCACACTAGTTAAGCTTTCTCCTCTCGAAACTCGACCTCCGAGCTCCATTTTCAACGAGACTTGTCTAGATTTAGTGGTCCGTCACACCCCATCCCCGACCCGTCTTCACCGCCGTCGATCGCCCGCGCCGATCTCGTCACCGACACCACCGTGGTGAGCCTCTTGTTCTTATCTTCTTTCTGAAAGAAAAAAAAATTCTGACTTCAGATAGATACTTGTCTAATTTTCTTACTTTTATTATTCCTTGTCATGATATAGTGCGATGGTTTTTGTATTCCTCCCCCGTCGGCCCTCGTCGTGTCTATGATTCAGATGTAGTATATATTATCTTTTCATAACCATTTGGTTCATTTATTGTTTACGACAATTATGATGACCAACGTGACATATATTTTTAATCTAGGAGGTATGTGAACCGGAAATTCCAACCCACCTAGAAATGCTTCTCGAGAAGTTAACTTTGGTTGAAAAAGAAAACAAATACTTGAAGGAAAAATTGAAAATAATTGAGGATAAGAATATGGAAATGGAGTTGCATGTTGCCGACGTCATTGACGATCGCAAGATGAAGATCGATGCGATGCATTTGAAGATGGATGCAATGCGCTTGAAGATGGATGAAATGCGCTTGAAGATTCAGAATATTAGAAAATATGCCATTGATAAAGAGGCTTGGTATCATTATGCTGTTGGGTCAATTGTTACCTTAATTGCGATTTTGATCGCGTTTGTTGTTGCATTTAAATGTTTTACATAGTTGTATGTTGTGGGTGAAATGATGATACCATGCCAACTTGGAACCTTTTCAGAGTTCATTTCAAATGCTTTTCAATTTCATGGTCTTATAGCTCATGATAATCAGTAAATGCATGAAAAATAACAAATGAAGTCAGAATGGATTGTAAATTGATGATGTGGCTTTGAATGGTGCATTTTGAACAGAGAAAAACTATGGAGTTCAAATAAGTTCAAAAAAATGAAATCCCTTTGTAACAGACGAGTTTCCGTATGAAACCCTGATACTTCGAAAGAGATTGTCCGTTTTGTACACGAAGTGCATCCAGTTTTTGCCGTAACCCTCTCAACTTTCTCGCACATGCTATGTGGGTGAAATGATGATACCATGCCAACTTGGAACCTTTTCAGAGTTCATTTCAAATGCTTTTCAATTTCATGGTCTTATAGCTCAAAATAATCAGTAAATGCATGAAAAATAACAAATGAAGTCAGAAAGGGTTGTAAATTGATGATGTGGCTTTGAATGGTGCATTTTGACCACACAAAAAACTATGGAGTTCAAATAAGTTCAAAAAAATAAAATCCCTTTGTAACACACGAGTTTCCGTATGAAACCCTCATACTTCAAAAGAGATTGTCCGTTTTGTACACGAAGTGCATCCAGTTTTTGCCGTAACCCTCTCAACTTTCTCGCATATGCTATGTGGGTGAAATGATGATACCATACCAACTTGGAACCTTTTCAGAGTTCATTTCAAATGCTTTTCAATTTCATGGTCTTATAGCTCATGATAATCAGTAAATGCATGAAAAATAACAAATGAAGTCAGAATGGGTTGTAAATTGATGATGTGGCTTTGAATGGTGTATTTTGAACACAGAAAAACTATGGAGTTCAAATAAGTTCAAAAAAATGAAATCCCTTTGTAGCAGACGAGTTTCCGTATGAAACCCTCATACTTCGAAAGAGATTGTCCGTTTTGTACACGAAGTGCATCCAGTTTTTGCCGTAACCCTCTCAACTTTCTCGCACATGCTATGTGGGTGAAATGATGATACATTTCCAACTTGGAACCTTTTCAGAGTTCATTTGAAATGCTTTTCAATTTCATGGTCTTATAGCTCAAAATAATCAGTAAATGCATGAAAAATAACAAATCAAGTCAGAAAGGGTTGTAAATTGATGATGTGGCTTTGAATGGTGCATTTTGAACACAAAAAAACTATGGAGTTCAAATAAGTTCAAAAAAATAAAATCCCTTGGTAACACACGAGTTTCCGTATGAAACCCTGATACTTCGAAAGAGATTGTCCGTTTTGTACACGAAGTGCATCCAGTTTTTGCCGTAACCCTCTCAACTTTCTCGCACATGCTATGTGGGTGAAATGATTATACCATACCAACTTGGAACCTTTTCAGAGTTCATTTCAAATGCTTTTCAATTTCATGGTCTTATAGCTCAAAATAATCATTAAATGAATGAAAAATAACAAACGAAGTCAGAAAGGATTGTAAATTGATGATGTGGCTTTGAATGGTGCATTTTGAACACAGAAAAACTATGGATTTCAAATAAGTTCAAAAAAATGAAATCCCTTTGTAACACACGAGTTCCCGTATGAAACCGTGATACTTCGAAAGAGATTGTCCATTTTGTACACGAAGTGCATCCAGTTTTTGCTGTAACCCTCTCAACTTTCTCGCACATGCTATGTGGGTTAAATGATGATACCATGCCAACTTGGAACCTTTTCAGAGTTCATTTCAAATGCTTTTCAATTTCATGGTCAACTTGGAACCTTTTAAGAGTTAATTTCAAATGCTTTTTTATTTCATGGTCTTATAGCTCATAATAATCAGTAAATGCATGAAAAATAACAAATGCAGTCAGAAAAGGTTGTAAATTGATGATGTGGCTTTGAATGGTGCATTTGGAACACAGAAAAACTATGGAGTTCAAATAAGTTCAAAAAAATGAAATCCCTTTGTAACACACGGGTTTCCGTATGAAACCCCGATACTTCGAAAGAGATAGTCCGTCTTGTACACGAAGTGCATCCAGTTTTTGCCATAACCCTCTCAACTTTCTCGCACATGCTATGTGGGTGAAATGATGATACCATGCCAACTTGGAACCTTTTCAGAGTTCATTTCAAATGCTTTTTAATTTCATATTCTTATAGCTCAAAATAATCATTAAATGCATGAAAAATAACAAATGAAGTCAGAAAGGGTTGTAAATTCATGATGTGGCTTTGAATGGTGCATTTTGAACACAGAAAAACTATGGAGTTCAAATAAGTTCAAAAAAATGAAATCCCTTTGTAACAGACGAGTTTCCGGGACTAAAGATCCAGTGAAACCATGTGGCGTGACGCGCAAACACGTGGCGTGCCGCATATGTTATTAGTCTCGGTTTTAGATACGAACCGGTACTAAAGGATTGCCTATATAACCCCCCTCCCACCCCTCTCCTGTGTTTTTGGGCGTTGAGGTTTGAGCATGCATGCTATGCTCTTGCCACTCTAGGTCATGCATATGAGAGAAGAAGAATGCCGGCTGTTGTTATGGGGGTCGTTCTTCCTTCTTCTCCTTGTGCTAGATATTTGTTATGCATTAGGGGAAGAAGGAATAGCGGCCATCATCTACGGTCAAAAAATTAGGTGAGGGAGTGTCCACCATATATGCGAGAAACTTTAATAGCAAAAAGAATTATCATAAAATAAAATTAATAAGTAATTATAAACAAAATAAAATAAAATAAATAAGTATTTTGTTGTAAGTAGAAACAAAACAAAATAAGCTAACTAGCACTTTGAATTTAAGTAGAAACAAAAGAAAATAAAAAAAACAATAAATGAAAGAAAAAAATAATCAGTAAATGCAACTAAAATTATCAAAGTATTTTCTCTTAAAAATCAAAAATCATTAAAAGCAAAAAGAATTTTCATAAAGAACTTGTTTTGTTAGAAACTTTAATGGCAAAAAGAATTATCATAAAATAAAATAAATAAGTAACTAGAAACAAAAAAATAGAAAAAATAAGTATTTTGTTGTAAGGAGAAACAAAACAAAATAAGCTAATTAAAAAAAATAAACAAAAAAAATAAAGCAAAAAACAAAACAAAAATAATGGAATTTAAAAAAAAATAGACGTTCCTCTCCACGTTGCAGCCGCGGCGGAGCTTATAAACAGGCTCGGAAGCCCTTCGCTTGCCAAGGTGGGACTAAAGATTCAACCGCACCACGGCTGTGGCAGGCAACCGATACCAATGCAAAAAAGAAATAAAATAAATAAAGCAAAAAAGAAAACAAAAAAAAGTGGGAAAAAATAAAATTTTTGCCACCAACTCGGCCACCCCGGCCTGAATACGACTAGAAACCCATCCATGGGCCAGGATTCAGGCCCGCAGTAGGCCCAGAAGGCCCATCAGGCAAAGCATTAGCAAGTAGGCCCGTAAGCCTATAGTGGAGAGGAGCTCGAGAGGGGTGCGACAGTGGGGCTTATAAACCACTGCGCGCCCCTCTCAACTGGCGAGGTGTGACTAAACTTTGGCCGCGACGCGGACAGCACAGGGGCCTTTGGTACCGGTTCATGGCACCAACCGGTACCAATGCCCACCCTTTAGTCCCTGTTGGTGCCACCAACCGGGACCAAAGGCTGCCCGCTTCCCGCCCTTTGGGATGCTGAAAAGTGACCTTTAGTCCCGGTTGGTGGCACCAACCGGGACTAAAGGGGGTATTGGTACCGGTTGGTGCCACGAACCGGTACCAATGGCTTTGCTATATAAGCTAGCAGTTGTGAAAATTTTGTCAGTTTCTTCGATTCCTCCGACGACGCCGCCAGGCTGCCCGATCTCGCCGTCGTCGCCCCTGCCCCCGACCACGCCGCCGTTGCCCGGCCCGACCACACCGTCGTCGCCCCTGCCCCCCGACCACGCCGCGCGCCCTCCCCGTGCCTCTACCGCGCCCCTACCCGCCCCGTCGACGCCGTCGCCGCCCTTTGCCCCGTCGATCGCCATCGCCCCTGCCCCGACCACGCCGCCCTCGCCCTACCCCGACCACGCCGCCGTCGCCGCCCTCTACACCGACGCCAGCGTCGTGCCTCTCCTTGGTCAGGCCGGCGCCGCCCACCCTGTCCTCTCCTTTGTTCATATAAATGATGATTTGTTTTTTGCATTTTTATAAAAATGTATATATGTATGTATGTTCTGTGTGCATATAAAAGTTAGATTTTTAGTACATTTGGGTACATTTTAGCTTAGTTTTATCTATATATGTTCTCTGATTTAATACATTTTAGGTTAGTTTCATTTTTAGAAAAGTTTTATATATTTAGGAAAAGAAGGAAGAGAAGGAAGAAGGAAGAAGAAGAAAAAGTTTTATATATGCAAAAGTTACATTTTTAGAAAAGTATTATATATAGCTAGGAAGATAAGAAGAAGAAGAAAAATAATGAGAGGAGAAAAAGGAAAATAAGAAGAGGAAGAAAGGAGAAGAAGAGGAGAGGAAGAAGAGGAGAAGAAGAAAGGAATATAGGAGAAAGAAGAAAAAAATTAGAAATTTTCTATTTTTTTCTTCTTTCTCCTTTATTCATTTCTTCTTCTCCTTTTTTTTCTTCTTTTTTTCTTCGATAGCTTCTCTTCTATTCCTTTCTTCTTCTCCTCTTTTTATTTCTTCTTTTGTCTTCTTATTTTTTATCGGGTATGTCGTTGTCGATATACCCCCTCCCGATCGAACTTCAACACGAGGGGGGGGGGTACCGATATACCCCCTCCCCGATAACATTATTTTCCCATGTATATGTATGTCGCGTCGTTGTCGATATAACCCCCTCCCGGATAACTTCGACATGAGGGGCGGTCTATATATATACCCACTCTCGACCATGATAACTTATACCACGGGAGCACCCCCCTCGGCCCTCTCACTCGACCAAAACTCTCGAGGACACCCAAACCCTAGAGAAAAAACGATGTTGGTCTCCTACCCCCTCCCGTCGCGCCCCTACCCGACAAACTCTCTCGAGGCCACCCAAATTTACCAAGTTAAAAGAGCGTTGTCGTCGAGGCCACTCCAAACCCTTGAAGCGTTGTGTCGAGGCCACCCCAAACCCTTGAAGCGTTGTCTAGGCCACCCCAAACCCTAGAGAAGCAGCGTCGAGGCCACTAACATGATTCCTTATTGTGATTAGCTAGCTAGTTCTATGTTTGCCACTAATATATATCCATATGTACCATGTTTGAATAATAATTGACATGTTGTAAATATTTGCAGAAACTATGGATCACTCCCGAGATGAAGAGGAAGAAGCGATGTTGGGGGAGATAATCGCACAAGGAAGTGATGTCATTGCGTCGTTTCTCAGAGACAGCGATGGTCTGGAAGGACCGGGTGAAGAAGAGGGCTATGTTCATGATGATCTGGAAGGAGCGGGTGAAGAAGAGGGCATTCATGATGATCTGGAAGGACCGGGTGAAGAAGAGGGCGTTCATGACAGCTCCGTTGACCGAACCGAGTCCGGCCAGGTATATATATATTAGTTAAGCCCGTGCTGACTAGTTAATTGATGCATTCATTGTTTTCATATGTACACATAGTAATTAACTCTCGTCTTTCTTATTTTTTCTCTAGCCCTCCGGATCGACCTCAACTTCGATAAAGAAACGAGGCCCGAAGAAAAAGTTGCGCTCGGATGAAAGGTTTGAGATCACCGCAATCGCGCGCGATGGCAAGCCGATTGAACCCATCCGGACAAGGGATGCATTTCGTGCTCAGTGTGGGGTTCTTGTTAGGGACAAGATCCCGATCAGTATCCAGCAATGGTTAAAGCCAAAGAAGGAATAACCTGAGGTGCCGACGTCTTATGTCTCCGATAAACAGAAAGACGATCTTTGGACAACGCTTAAGGAAAATTTCACCCTACGCCAGAGGAGGATCCAGAGAAGCCAGTTAATGAGGAATTGATCAAGTCTCATGCTCTTAAGAAGATGGCATAACTATTCAGGAGGTGGAAGAATGAGCTAAAAACGTTTGTCGACAAAGAAGAGACACCAGAATTCACCGGCCGGTTTGAGAAGATCAGAGATCAATGGCCCGCATTTGTGGCCCACAAGACATCGGAAAAGAGTAAGAAGATGTCAGCGACAAACAAGAAAAATGCTGTGAAGAAGAAGCATCACCATCGCACGGGGTCAGGTGGTTACCTCAAAGCCCGACCTTTGTGGGACAAGGCTGAGAATGACCTGATTGCTAAAGGGGTCGAACCAGAGACATTGAGATGGCCAGACCGTTGCCGGACTTGGTTCTTCGGGGTTGGCGGAACCTTGGACCCTGTATCAGGGGAGTGCGTTTGGACGGAAGAGCAACTGCGAATACCCATCACGAAGCTTCAGCACTATATCGCCGCAGCACAACAAGGGGCGTTCATTCCAGACAGAGAGAATGACGAGCTCACAATGGCCCTCGGGAATCCTAAGCACCCTGGACGGACACGAGGCACGCCAGGCTCCCTTCCGTGGAAGGCTGGGTTTCCGGACGCAGGTGGCTACAAAACTAGGAGAGGAGGAAGAAATCGGAGCATAGCCAACTGCAGGCGCTACACGTAAGGGTACAAGGGCTAGAGGAACGAGAAGCAGATCGCAGCAAACGACCTGCCGAAGCTTCCCGTGAAGCTACCCCGCCATCTCAGCGGAGAAGCAGCGTGGCTTCCACCGAGCAGACTCAGCAGCTGGAGCCTGTCTTCACGCGCTACCCCGTGGATGCTATCACAGAGTCTCAACATTGCCACCTTATGACGCAATGGATGACATTCAAAGTCAAGGCGGCTGTTGGCTCTGTTATACCTAATGAACCTGGCTCAACCTACCACGGCCAGCCGATTCCAGAAGGATATGCTAGGGTGATGGTGGATCAAATAACGGAAGGATTTGAGGACCTTGAGCTTGACCACCCTACGGGTGAAGGGGAGATTCGGCTGGGTTCTTCTCTGAAGACTCCATGCCTATGGCGGAAGGAGCTCATCCACCTTCCGAACTGGACGCCTCCGCCTCCTCCTCGTCCTCCGGCGAGTCAGGGCCCGCCTCCTCCTCCGCCTCCTCCTCCACCTCCTTCGGCGAGTGATCAGGGCACTCAGCCTCCTTCTCCGGCGCGTGACGGCACTTCGCCTCCTTCTCCGCCTGCGCTGGCGCGCCCGAGCAGCCAGCTGCCTCCTCCATCTCTGCCTCATCAACAAGGGCTGAAGAGACCCGCCGTCGCTCCGGCTCCTCTGGCGCGTAGTCCTTCTCCTTCGCCTGGTATGAAAGGAAAGACAGTCGCAGCCGCTCCGTCTGCTCCGACGTGTAGCAGTACAGCCAGAGGCAGACAATACAAATACGGTCCTTCTCTGAAGCCTCTAGAGAAGTTACCATACGAGAGGAGCCCAGAGGAAAACGAGAAGATCTTGGAAGCCGAAGTGAAGAACTTCTTTGAAGGGGTGAAAGCAAAAAAAACATCCACCTCCGGAGGAGAAGATAGATCCGGTAAAAGCAAAGCGTACTCTGGCTGCCCTGAAGAAACCACCAAAGTCTCCGACAAAAGGCAACTATGAGCGTATTATTACAAAGTCATTTATCAAAGCGCAGCGGTCGGGAAGTACTGTCAGTGATCAAAGGTTAGCAGAACGACGAGCTGGGAAAAAAGTTGCCCAGCTCGGCGAACAAGCGAACCAATCGTTCCCCCCGCTCAAGGTGTCAAGCGATATCGTCGCTAATCATCCGGGGATCTTGTTGCCCGGTACCAATCCTGCAGATTACCTGCCCGATGATGCAAATTTTGATTTACTGGAGGTGGACGAACACAAATACGTGTACGGGAAGCCTCTCGTCAAAGATGAAAGATCTCTAACAACGATGATGCGAAGATTCCATGATTGGTACATGAAAACTTGCAAAGAGTCTCGGGGAGTAATATTTTGGCGCTGGGAGTTAGAAAGGAGCATGACCTCGTTGGACTTGAACTGTTCATGGTTCCATTTGAGGAGTTCTTCCTGTTTTTCAATCTAAAGGCCCTCGATAAATTAATGATCACTTGCTACTGCCTGTAAGTAGTACTACTTCTGTCATTAAGTCTCTATATATATGTCAGCTCTTTCATTGCATGAATTTTTAATTATCCTCACTATATTATATGCAGATTGAAGATTGTCGAATTGAAGAAAAGACAAATCAGTGATATTGGGTTCATTAACACAAATCTCGTAGATGCATTTATGATTAAATCTCAGGCCAAAGATACCGAGGCCAACCTGCTACAATCGTTTGTATTGAATCAAAACAAAGCTATAATACTCTTCCCTTACGAATTCCAGTGAGTGTTACTGTCTTGTGCATATTCGGTTTCCCTTATTAGTCAAGGTTATAGTAATGTAATTGATGAGTTATTCATGCGTGCGCAGCTTCCACTATATTTTCCTAGAGATTAAGCTTGAGCAGGGACTAGTAACCGTCTTAGACTCGAGACGAAAAGATCCCAACGAGTATGCGGACATGACTGAAATTCTAGAGAAGTAAGTTAAATCGATCATTATCGCACCATATCGGCAACTTTGTTCATTTCCTGATATCAAGTAATTGTTTTCTTTGTCTGACAGGGTTTGGAAAAAATTCACCGCAAAAACTCCGGGACTGCCGAAGAAGCTGCAATTTAGACACCCGAAAGTAAGTACTATAGTAGCATGTTCCACACATCTCCTAGTGATTCAAGCGCTAGTTTCATCAATACCATTTAGCATGCTTGCTAACTATCAGTTTGATTGACCTCTATTTGTTGTAAAGTGGTTGTGGCAGGAACCAGGGAATGATTACTGTGGATACTACATTTGCGAGTCCATCCGCCACGTGACCTGTGAGCGGGGCTACTCTGACAAACAATATGACGTGCGTAAATAATAATATTCACAATTTTATTTTATTACCATCATTTGTGTTCAGTTTCATTTATTCATATATATGTATTGACCCCCTTCTTCAAATTAGATATATCAGATGCGGAATGAACTCCTACCAACAGATCGTATGCGAGGAATTCAAGAGGAATTGGCGGCATTCTTTCTTGATCACATGATCCCTGAAGACGGAGAATACCATGTGAACCGTAATCAGTTGAATTTTAATTAGGATATTATATTGTAAGAGATAATTATATTGTATATATGTAGCCAGTAGCGTCGGATAGATATACGAGAACTTGTTGTTCGACCAATCTCTCAGAGAAGGAGAGGTGGTCGATATCACTTCTCTTTGTATGCATATGTTCATGACGATCTTCTGTTTCCTTCATTTGCTTACTAGCTAGCGTGTCTAGTCCTCTCTATACGTATAGTATGTAGCGTCGACCAAGCACGGAGATAAGAGAGCACACTTCTCTCTATTCATTAGCTAGCTAACACAATATGTGAAACACCTAAATTAACCCCCCAAAACCCCCAAAACCCCTCCCCCCTTTCAAAAAAAAACCCCAGCACCTGAAATGCTGATGCGTGGATGCCTTTTGGTCCCGGTTGGTGTCACCAACCGGGACTAAAGGACCCCTTGCCTGGGCTCGCCGCACCGGCCACGTGGAGGCCCATCTGTCCCGGTTCGTGTAAGAACCGGGACTAAAGGCCAAGGGCATTAGTAACGACCTTTTAGTCCCGGTTCTGAAACCGGGACAGAAGGCCCTTACGAACTGGGACAAAAGGCCCTTTTTCTACTATTGCTTGGATGAAAAGCATGATTGCAATGGTTTCACTATAAATTCTATTAGTGACAATCATGCTAAAAATATGCAAAACCCTAAGCTTGGGGATGCTAGTTTTGCTTTGACCACTACTTGTTGCAATAATCATGATTGGGGTCATGATCTTTCTTATGATCTTGAATTTTTTTTCAAACCCCATGATGAATATGATATTTGCAATAATATTGGAAGTGGGTTTGGAGACGTCATGACTTTGGTTGATGATAATCCCACTATTTTTGAAGAGCGTCAACTTTGCATGCATGTGGATCATGAAAAGAATATCCTATGTGATAGTTACATTGTTGAATTCATTCATGATGCCACTGAAAATTACTATGAGAGAGGATCATATGCTTCTACTTATTGCAATAGTACCAAGCTTCCTCTCCATGTGTTGAAATTTTTGAAGCTATGCTTGTTTTGCCTTCCTATGCTAGTTGATTCTTGATCCAACAAGTTGTTTGTTCACAAAATCCCTATGCATAGGAAGTGGGTTGGACTTAAATGTGCTAGCCATATGCTCCATGATGCTCTCGTTGTGTTTCAATCCTTACCTTTTATGAGAGCATCGTTGAAATCAATGCCTAGCTAAGGGCGTTAAACAAAAGCGCTTGTTGGGAGGCAACCCAACTAATCTATCCTTTTTCTTTCTGTTTTGTGTTTCCCACACTTTCATAATTCTGTTATGATTGTGTTCTTGTGTTTCTTTTTGCGTTTGTGCCAAGCAAAACCGTTATGATTAGTGATGGGGTTATAGTCCCAGGGTAGGGTCATAGGTCTGCCCTATAGGTCCTACCCAAGGACTACCCTTCATAGGGGACAAGGCCCTTAGACAGTTCTGACTAAACTAAGGACGCCCCCATCATCCAGTCGGCGGCGACCCACTCGGAGCATATATAACGTACCGACTGGAATCCACTCTGTACATCGTAACCTCCCAGGAGGGCAACGGTCATACGTTTTCATACACCATAACTAGCATTTAAGGCTTACGTTACCAGTAACGCTAGCGTTTACTCGCCACTACTCCACCCCTGTCCACCGGACCATTATGAAGGGCAGCGCACTCTATATAAGCCGCCCTTCACCACTGGTACAGGGGTTGGCACTTGCTGCAATCCCTTAATACACTCGACACGAAGCTCCCCAGAGCACTGAGACGTAGGGCTTTTACATCCATCGTAGAGGGGCCTGAACTCATACATCCTCGCCGTAGCTAAGGCTCTGCCCATATACTTTCGTACCCCGTACTTCTACTGTCAGACTTATACCCACGACAATTAGTCTTGGGGATGATCGCTTGGTCATGCTGGAAAAGACAGAAACTTTCTTCTCGCGAAAAGAATTTTCTTTTTTTTTTTCTGTAAGAGCTTTTGAGTTGATTCTTTTTGCTGCTGATTCCTACGCAAATTCTTCAGACTGTCGTAATTTTTCAGAATTTGTGAAGTACCAGAGGTATACGAAATATACAGATTGCTACAGACTGGTCTGCTGTTAACAGATTATGTTTTTGTTGTGTTGGTTGCTTATTTGGATGAAACTATGGATAGTATCGGGCGGTATTAGCCTTGGAAGATTGAAAGTACAGTAAGCCAACATCAGCACAAGTAGAATTTAAGTTTGCTACAGTACCTAAGGAAGTGGTGGTTTGCTTTCTTGTACTAATGTTATCACGAGTTTCTGTTTAAGTTTCGTGTTGTGAAGTTTTCAAGTTTTGGCTGAAGTTCTTATGGACAAAGAGATAAATAATGGCAAGAGCTCAAGCTTGGGGATGTCCAAGGCACCCCAAGAGATTCAAGGATGCCGTAAAAGCCTAAGCTTGGGGATGCCCCGGGAATGCATCCCCTCTCTTGCATTCAATCCATCGGTAACGTTACTTGGGGCTATATTTTTATTCACCACATGTTATGTGTTTTTGCTTGGAGCGTCTTGTATCGCAGGAGTCTTTTATTTTTGTTGTGTCACAATCATCCTTGCTGCACACCTAGAGAGAGAGAGACATGCACACACCATGATTTTGTCAAGCTTCACTTATATCTTTTGGTAGACAATTAAGCTCACATGTGCTTCACTTATATCTTTTGAGCTAGATACTTTTGCTCTATGTGCTTCAGTTATATCTTTTAGAGCACAGCGGTGTGTGTCTTGGTAGTTGATCTACACTTTGAAAGTAGTCTCAAAAGGGGTAGTTATCCAAAGGGATATGAAAACTTCCACCTTCATGTGCATTGAATAGTTAGAGAAGTTTGATTCATCTCAATTAGTATTGAGTTGTGGTTATGGTAATATGGAAGTCATGCTAGTAAGGTGTTCTGTATCTAGAAATACTTGTGTTGAAGTTAGTGATTCCCGTGGCATGCACGTATGGTGAACCGTTATGTGATGAAATCTGAGCATGATTAGTATATTGATTGTCATCCTTTGCGTGGCGGTCGGGATAGCGCGATGGTTTATACCTACCAACCCTTCCCCTAGGAGTATGCGTTGAATGCTTTGTGTCAATTACTCATAAAACTTTTGCAACAAGTATATGAGTTCTTCATGACTAATGTTGAGTCCATGGTTTAGATGCACTTTCACCTTCCACCATCACTATCTTCTTAGTGCCGTGCAACTTTCGCCGGTGCACAAAACCCACCATTAGCCTCCCTCAAAACAGCCACCATACCTACCTACTATGGATTTTTCAAAGTCATTCCGAGATATATTGCCCTGCAACTACCACCATGACATGTGCCACCACGTCTACATTGCCATTGCATGATCGTAAGATAGCTAGCATGATGTTTCCATTGATGTCTATGCCATGCTAGATCATTGCCACAGTACACTACCGAAGGTATTCCATATAGAGTCATAGTTGCTCTAAGTTTTGAGTTGAAATACAAAGTTAGTAGCTAGATGGCTTCTTCTCTCTTTTAGATCTTCAATACAAAGTTCTCCATGATCTTTATGGAGATCCATCCAAAGTAATCTTCTTTGGCGGTGTGTTTGTCGAGATCCGATGAATTGTGGATTTGTGATCAGATTATCTATGATATATATTTGAGTCTTTGCTGATTTCTTATATGCATGATTTGATATCCTTGTAAGTCTCTACGAGTCTTGGGTTTTGTTCGGCCAACTAAATCTATGATTCTTGCAATGGGAGAAGTGCTTTGTTTTGTTGGGGACCCGGGACCAGAAAACAGTGAGTAATAGCATACAAAACTAACCAGAATTGAACAAATATGCGAGTTTTGACGATGTCCCCGAAACCGGTCCCAGAGTTTGCGGAACGTTTGGATTACCCCAGGAGCCAAAATCAGTGAGTAATATCATACAAAACAGGCCAATATGTACAAAATTCACGAGTTTTGACGAGGTCCAGGTAACCGGTCCCCGGAGTTCGCGGAACCTTCTGATCGCCCCGGGACGCAAAATCAGTGAGTAATACCATACAAAACTAGCGAGAATGTATAAAATTTGTAAGTTTAGATGAGGTCCCCATAACCGGACCCAAGAGTTGTCCGAACATTTCTAGCGCCACGGGACCCAAAAATAGTGAGTAACAACGTACAAAAGAGACCAGAATGGACGAAATCTGCGATTTTTGACGAGGTCCCCGTAACCAGACCCCGAAGTTCCACGAACGTTCGTATCTCCCCGGGACACAAAATCCGTGAGTAATAGCATAGAAAACTGACCAGAATGGACAAAATTTGCGAGTTTTGACAAGGTCGCCATAACCAGTCCCGTAGTTCGCGGAACGTTCAGATTGCCCCGGGCCGCAAAAACTGTGAGTAATAGCATACAAAACTGGCTAGAACGGACCATATCTTTGATTTTTGACGAGGTCACCGTAACCAGACTCCAAAGTTCCATGAATGTTCGTATCGCACTGAGAACCAAAATCAGTGAGTAATAACATAGAAAACTAGCCAGAATGGACCAAATCTGCGAGTTTTGACGAGGTCACTTTAACAGGACCCACGAGTTCTCCAAACGCTTGTAGCGCCCCGGGACCCAAAAACAGTAAGTAATAGCATACAAAACTGACCAGAATGGACTAAATATGCGAGTTTTGAACAGGTCCCGGTAACTGGTCCCTAGAGTTCGTGGAACGTTCGTATCGCCACGGGACACAAAAACAGTGAGTAATAGCATACAAAACTTGGCATAATGGACCAAATTCGCGAGTTTTGACGAAGTCCCCGAAACCGGTCCGAGAGTACGCGGAACATTCGGTTCGCCTAGAACCCAAAAACTATGAGTTATAGCATACAAAACTGGTCAGAATGGACCAAATCTGCGATAGTTGACAAGGTCACCGTAACCAGACCCCAAAGTTCCACGAACGTTCGTATCGCTCCAGGAACCAAAATCAGTGAGTAATAGCATAGGGAAGTGGCCAGAATGGACCAAATCTGCAAGTTTTGACGAGGTCACCGTAACCGGACCCAAGAGTTCACGGAACGTTCGTATCACCAAGGGACACAAAAACAGTGAGTAATAGCATACAAAACAGACCAAAGTGGACCAAATAGCGAATTTTGACGAGGTCCCCGAAACCGTTCCCAGAGTTCACGGAACGTTTGGATTGCTCTAGGACCCAAAAAACACTGAGTAATATCATACAAAACAGGCCAATATGTATAAAATTCGCGAGTTTTGACGAGGTCCAGGTAACCGGTCCCCTGAGTTCGCGGAACCTTCAGATCGCCCTGGGACCCAAAATCAGTGAGTAATACCATACAAAACTAGCGAGAATGTATAAAAATTGTAAGTTTAGATAAGGTCCCCGTAACTGGACCCAGGAGTTGAACGAACATTTGTACCGCCCCGAACCCAAAAATAGTGAGTAATAGCATACAAACAGGCCAGAATGGACCAAATCTACGAGTTTTGACGAGGTCACTCTAACCGGACCCAGGAGTTCTCCGAACGTTTCTAGCACCCTGGGACAAAAAAACATTGAGTAATAGCATACAAAACTGACAAGAATGGACAAAATATGCGAGTTTTGACGAGGTCCTCGTGACCGGTCCCAGAGTTTGCGGAACGTTCATATCACCACAGGACAGAAAAACAGTGAGTAATAGCATACAAAACTTGGCAGAATGGACCAAATCCGCGTGTTTTGACGAGGTCCCCGAAACCGGTCCTAGAGTTCGCGGAACATTCGGATCACCCAGGACACAAAATCAGTGAGTAATATTGTTGGAAATATGCCCTAGAGGCAATAATAAAATGGTTATTATCATATTTCCTTGGTCATGATAATCGTCTATTGTTCATGCTATAATTGTATTAACAGGAAATAGTAATACATGTGTGAAGAAATAGATCACAATGTGTCCCTAGCAAGCCTCTAGTTGGCTAGCTCGTTAGTCAATAGATGATCATGGTTTCCTGGTCATGGGCATTAGATGTCATTGATAACGGGATCACATCATTGGGAGAATGATATGATGGACAAGACCCAATCCTAAGCGTAGCACTAGATCGTATTGTTCCTATGCTAAAGCTTTTCTAATGTCAAGTGTCTTTTCCTTCGACCGTGAGATTGTGCAACTCCCGGATACCGTAGGAGTGCTTTGGGTGTATCAAACGTCACAACGTCACTGGGTGACTATGAAGGTGCACTACGGGTACCTCTGAAAGTGTCTGTTGGGTTGGTACGAATCGAGATCGGGATTTGTCACTCCGTGTGATGGAGAGGTATCTCAGGGCCCACTCGGTAGAACATCATCATGAGCTCAATGTGACTAAAGGAGTTAGTCACACGATGACGTGCTACATAACTAGTAAAGAGACTTACCGGTAACGAGATTGAAGAAGGTATAGGTATACCGACGATCGAATCTCGGGCAAGTTCTATACCGACAAACAAAGGGAATTGTATACGGGATTGATTGAATCCTTGACATCGTGATTCATCCGATGAGATCATCGTGGAGCAAGTGGGAGACACCATGGGTATCCAGACCCTGCTGATGGTTATTGGCCGGAGAGGTGTCTCAGTCATGTCTACCTCTCTCCCGAACCCGTAGGATCTACACACTTAAGGTTCGATGACGCTAGGGTTATAGGGAATTGTTATACGAGGTTATCGAAAGTTGTTCGGAGTCCTGGATGAGATCCTGGACGTCACGACGAGCTCCGTAATAGTCCGGAGGTAAAGACTGATATATAGGACGGATGGTTTTGGACACCGGAAGTGTTTCGGGCGTCACTGGTAACGTACCAGGACCACCGGGACCACCGGAGGTGGCCCCGGGGGTCCACCGGAAGGGGGCAACGACCCCGGGAGGCTAGATGGGCCAAGTGCGGGAGGGAACCAGCCCCTAGGTGGGCTGGTGCGCCCCCCCACTCAGCCCATGGCGGGAGAAGAAGGGAGAGGGGGGGAACCCTAGCGCAGGTGGGCCTAAGGCCCACCAGAAGGGTGCGCCACCCTCCTCCCCCCCTTGGCCGCCGCACCTCGCCCCATCTAGGGCTGCCGCCCCTCCAGGAGAGGGAAACCTTCAAGGGGGCGCAGCCCCTCACTCCCCCTATATATAGTGGGCACTTTTGGGCTTTTGGAGATATAGTTTTCCCTCTCCCTCGGTGCAGCCCTGCTCTTCTTTCTCCTCCTCTCTGCTGGTGCTTGGCGAAGCCCTGCCGGGAGACCTCGTCTCTCCATCGACACCACGCCGTCGTGCTGCTGGAGGTCTTCCCCAACCTCTCCCTCCTCCTTGCTGGATCAAGGTGCGGGAGACGTCACCGGGCTGCACGTGTGTGGAACGCGGAGGTGCCGTAGTTCAACACTAGATCGGAATCACACCGCGATCTGAATCGTCGCGAGTACGACTCCATCAACCGCGTTCTAGTAACGCTTCCGCTTAGTGATCTTCAAAGCTATGAAGATTCACTCACCCCTCTATCGTTGCTGGTCTCTCCATAGGAAGATCTGAATATGCGTAGGAATTTTTTTGAATTTATGCTACGTTTCCCAACAGTGGCATCCGAGCCAGGTTTTCTATGCGTAGATTCTATGCACGAGTAGAACACAAAAGGTTGTGGGCGATGATTTGTCAATTGCTTGCCGCTACTAGTCTTATTCTTTTCCGGCAATATTGTGGGATGAAGCGGCCCGGACCGACATTACACGTATGCTTACGTGAGACTGGTTCCACCAATAGACATGCACACTGTGCATAAAGGTGGCTAGCGGGTGTCTGTCTCTCCCACTCTAGTCGGATTGGATTTGATGAAAAGGGTCCTTATGAAGGGTAAATAGCTTTGGCATATCATCGTTGTGGCTGTCATGTAGGTAAGAAAGCGTTCTTGCTAGAAACCCAAATCAGCCACGTAAAACTTGCAACAACAATTAGAGGACGTCTAACTTGTTTTTGCAGGGTTTGACATGTGATGTGATATGGCCAAAGTTGTGATGTTGCATGTATGATGTATGAGATGATCATGTTATTGTAATAGGTTTCACGACTTGCATGTCGATGAGTATGACAACCGACAGGAGCCATAGGAGTTGTCTTAATTTATTGTATGAGATGCAACGCCATGTGCTTACTACTTTTACTTCATTCCTAACGGTTAGCTATAGTAGTAGTGATAGTAGTAGTTGGCGTGACGACTTCACGGAGACATGTTGATGGAGATCATGATCATGGAGATCATGGTGTCACACCGGTGATGATGATGATCATGCGATGCCTGAAGATGGAGATCAAAAGAGCAAAGATGATAATGGCCATATCATGTCACTATATGATTGAATTGTGATGTTTATCATGTTTTTCATCTTATTGCTTAGAACGACGGTAGCATAATAAGATGATCCCTCTTAAAATTTCGAGAACGTATTCCCCTAGGTGTGCACCATTGCGAAGGATCGTTGTCTCAAAGCACCACGTGATGATCGGTTGTGATAGATTCTAACGTACGCATACAATGGGTGTAAGCCATATTTACACACGCGAAACACCTAGGTTGACTCGACGAGCTTAGCATGTACAGACATGACCTCGAATACAAGAGACCGAAAGGTCGAACATGAGTCGTATGGTTGAATACGATCAACATGAAGTTGCTCACCATGGTGACTAGTCCGTCTCATGTGATGATCGGACACGGGTTAGTCAACATGGATCATGTATCACTTAGATGACTAGAGGGATGTCGATTTAAGTGGGAGTTCGTACTTAATTTGATTAAATGAACTTAATTGTCATGAACTTAGTCTAAAAGTTGTCTTTATAAATATTGTAGATGGCCAACGTCAACCTCAATTTCAACGCATTCCTAGAGAAAAAACAAGCTGAAAGATGATGGTAGCAACTATGCGGACTGGGTTCGCAACTTGAAGCTCATCCTTGAAGCAGCTAAAAGGGCTTATGTCCTTGATGCACCTCTAGGTGACCCTCCTGCTCCCACAGCAGCCCAGGACATTTTGAACGTCTGGCGAACGCGGAGTGATGACTACTCTTTGGTTAGGTGTGGCATGTTATACAGTTTAGAAACGGGGCTCCAAAGGCGTTTTGAGCAACACAGTGCATATGAGATGTTCCAAGAGCTGAAGCTAGTTTTTCAAGCTCATGCCCGTGTCGAGAGATATGAAGTCTCCGACAAGTTCTTTAGCTGTAAGATGGAGGAGAACAGTTCTGTCAGTGAGCACATACTCAAAATGTCTGGGTTACACGGTCGTCTGACTTCACTTGTAGTCGAACTTCCGGATGATGCTATAATTGACAGAATCCTCCAGTCTCTCCCACCAAGCTACAAAGGTTTTGTGCTGAACTACAACATGCAAGGGATGGAGAAGACCATTCCCGAGTTGTACTCGAGGCTCAAGTCTGCAGAAGTAGAAATCAAGAAAGAGCATCAAGTGTTGATGGTCAACAAGACCACTAGTTTCAAGAAGGGCAAGGGTAAGAAGAACTTCAAGAAAGACGACAAAGCCGTTGCCGCGCCCGGTAAGCCAGATGCCGGGAAGAAGAAAAAGAATGGACCCAAGCCTGAGACTGAGTGCTTCTATTGCAAGGGGAAGGGTCACTGGAAGCGGAACTGCCCCAAATACTTAGCGGACAAGAAGTCCGACAACGTTAAAGGTATATGTGATATACATGTTATTGATGTGTACCTTACCAGCGCTCGTAGTAGCTCCTGGGTATTTGATACCGGTGTTGTTGCTCACATTTGCAACTCAAAGCAGGAACTGCGGAATAAGCGGAGACTCGCCAAGGACGAGGTGACGATGCGCGTCGGAAATGGCTCCAAGGTCGATGTGATCGCCGTCGGCACGCTACCTCTAGATCTACCGTCGGGATTGGTTTTAAACCTTAATAATTGTTATTTAGTACCAGCTTTGAGCATGAATATTGTATCAGGGTCTTGCTTAATGCGAGACGGCTACTCATTTAAGTCAGAGAATAATGGTTGTTCTATCTATATGAGTGATATGTTTTATGGTCATGCTCCGCTGGTGAATGGTTTATTCCTGATGAATCTCGATCGTGATGTTACGCATATTCATAGTGTGAGTACCAAAAGATGTAAAGTTGATAATGGTAGTCCCACATACTTGTGGCACTGCCGCCTTGGTCATATCGGCGTTAAGCGCATGAAGAAGCTCCATACTAATGGACTATTAAAGTCTCTTGACTTTGAATCATTTGACACATGCGAACCGTGCCTCATGGGCAAGATGACTAAGACTCCATTCTCAGGAATAATGGAGAGAGCAACCGACTTATTGGAAATAATACATACTAATGTGTGTGGTCCAATGAACGTTGAAGCTCGCGGTGGCTATTTTTATGTTCTCACTCTCACTGGTGATTTGAGTAGGTATGGGTATATCTACTTGATGAAGCACAAATCTGAGACGTTTGAAAAGTTCAAGGAATTTCAAAGTGAAGTCTAGAATCAACGTGACAGAAAAATTAAATGTCTACGATCTGATCGTGGAGGAGAATATTTGAGTCACGACTTTGGCACACACCTAAGGAAGTGTGGAATCGTTTCACAACTGACGCCGCCTGGCACACCGCAACGCAACGGAGTGTCTGAACGTCGTAATCGCCCCTTATTAGATATGGTACGATGTATGATGCCTCTTACCGACTTACCGCTATCATTTTGGGGATATGCATTAGAAACTGCAGCATTCACTTTAAATAGGGCACCGTCTAAATCCGTTGAGACGACATCGTATGAACTATGGTTTGGCAAGAAACCTAAGTTGTCGTTTCTTAAAGTTTGGGGCTACGATGCTTATGTGAAGAAACTTCAACCAGAAAAGCTCGAACCCAAAGCGGAGAAATGCGTATTCATAGGATACCCTCAGGAAACTATTGGGTATACCTTCTATCTTAGATCCGAAGGTAAAACCTTTGTTGCCAAAAACGGATCCTTTCTAGAGAAAGAGTTTCTCTCGAAAGAAGTAAGTGGGAGGAAGGTAGAACTTGATGAGGTAATTACACCCCCTCTCGAACAGGATAGTAGCGCAGCGCGGGAAGTTGTTCCTGTGCCGCCTACACCAAATGAAGAGGAAGTTAATGATAATGATCATGAAGCTTAGGATCAAGTTACTACTAAACCTCCAAGGTCCACAAGGGTACGCTCCGCACCAGAGTGGTACGGTAACCCTGTAATGGAAATTATGTTGTTAGACAATGGTGAACCTTCGAACTATGAAGAAGCGATGGCGGGCTCGGATTCCAACAAATGGCTTGAAGCTATGAAATCCGAGATAGGATCCATGTATGAGAACAAAGTATAGACTTTGGTGGACTTGACCGATGACCGGCAAGCCATAGAAAATAAATGGATCTTCAAGAAGAAGACTGATGCAAACGGTAATGTAACCGTTTATAAAGCTCGACTTGTCGCAAAAGGTTTTCGACAAATTCAAGGAATTGACTACGAAGAGACTTTCTCTACCGTAGCGAAGCTGAAATCAGTCCGAATCATGTTAGCAATTGCCGCCTTTTATGATTATGAAATTTGGCAAATGGACGTCAAAATAGTGTTCCTTAACGGGAACTTTAAGGAAGAGTTGTATATGATGCAACCAGAAGGTTTTGTCGACCCTAAGGGTGCTCACAAAGTGTGCAAGCTCCAGCGTTCCATCTATGGGCTGGTGCAAGCATCTCGGAGTTGGAAGATTCGCTTTAATGAGGTGATTAAAGCGTTTGGGTTCATACAGGTTTACGGAGAAGCCTGTCTATACAAGAATGTGAGTGGGAGCTCTGTAGCTTTCCTCATACTGTATGTGGATGACATATTATTGATGGGGAATAATATAGAGATGTTGGAGAGCATAAAGGCCTATTTGAACAAGAGTTTTTCAATGAAGGACCTTGGAGAAGCTGCATACATATTAGGCATCAAGATCTATAGACATAGATCGAGACGCCTCATAGGTCTTTCGCAAAGTACATACCTTGACAAGATATTGAAGAAGTTCAGTATGGAAAACTCAAAGAAAGGGTTCTTGCCAGTTTTGCAAGGTATTAGATTGAGTAAGACTCAGTCGCCGACCACGACAGCATATAGAGAGAAGATGAGTTCTGTCCCCTACGCTTCAGCTGTAGGCTCTCTTATGTATGCCATGTTGTGTACCAGACCTGATATAAACCTTGCCATACGGTTGGTAGGGAGGTACCAAAGTGATCCCGGTATGGAACACTGGACAGCGGTCAAGAATATCCTTAAGTACCTGGAACGGACTAAGGAAATGTTTCTCGTTTATGGAGGTGACGAAGATCTCGTCGTAAAGGGTTACGTCGACGCTAGCTTTGACACAGATCCGGATGACTCTAAGTCGCAGACCGGATACGTATATGTTTTGAATGGTGGGGCAGTGAGCTGGTGCAGCAGCAAGCAAGAAGTCGTGGCAGCATCTACATGTGAAGCGGAGTACATAGCTGCTTCAGAAGCGGCTCATGAAGGAATTTGGATGAAGGAGCTCATCACCGACCTTGGAGTGGTTCCAAGCGTGTCGGGTCCAATGACACTCTTCTGTTATAACACTCGGGCCATTGCCATAGCCAAGGAGCCCAGGTTTCACCGGAAGACGACGCACATCAAACGCCGCTACAACTCCATCCAGGACCATGTCCAGAGTGGAGTAATAGAGATTTGTAAAGTACACACGGATCTGATTGTTGCTGACCCGTTGACTAAACCTCTTCCACGAGCAAAACATGATCAACACCATAATGCTATGGGTGTTCGATACATCACAATGCAACTATATTATTGACTCTAGTGCAAGTGGGAGACTGTTGGAAATATGCCCTAGAGGCAATAATAAAATGGTTATTATCATATTTTCTTGTTCATGATAATCATCTATTGTTCATGCTATAATTGTATTAACAGGAAACAGTAATACATGTGTGAATAAATAGATCACAATGTGTCCCTAGCAAGCCTCTAGTTGGCTAGCTCGTTAGTCAATAGATGATCATGGTTTCCTGGTCATGGGCATGAGATGTCATTGATAACGGGATCACATCATTGGGAGAATGATATGATGGACAACACCCAATCCTAAGCGTAGCACTAGATCGTATTGTTCCTATGCTAAAGCTTTTCTAATGGCAAGTGTCTTTTCCTTCGACCATGAGATTGTGCAACTCCCGGATACCGTAGGAGTGTTTTGGGTGTATCAAACGTCACAACGTAACTGGGTGACTATAAAGGTGCACTACGGGTACCTCTGAAAGTGTCTGTTGGGTTGGTACGAATCGAGATCGGGATTTGTCACTCCGTGTGACGGAGAGGTATCTCAGGGCCCACTCGGTAGAACATCATCATGAGCTCAATGTGACTAAAGGAGTTAGTCATACGATGACGTGCTACGGAACGAGTAAAGAGACTTACCGGTAACGAGATTGAACAAGGTATAGGTATACCAACGATCGAATCTCGGGCAAGTTCTATACTGACACACAAAGGGAATTGTATACGGGATTGATTGAATCCTTGACATCGTGGTTCATCCGATGAGATCATCATGGAGCAAGTGGGAGCCACCATGGGTATCCAGACCCCGCTGATGGTTATTGGCCGGACAGGTGTCTCGGTCATGTCTACCTGTCTCCCGAACCCGTAGGGTCTACACACTTAAGGTTCGATGATGCTAGGGTTATAGGGAATTGTTATACGAGGTTATCTAAAGTTGTTCGGAGTCCCGGATGAAATCCCGGACATCACGAGGAGCTCCGGAATGGTTCGGAGGTAAAGATTGATATATAGGACGGATGGTTTTGGACACCGGAAGTGTTTCGGGCGTCACCGGTAACGTACCGGGACCACCGGGAACACCGGAGGTGGCCCCGGGGGTCCACCGGAAGGGTCCAACGACCCCGGGAGGCTAGATGGGCCAAGTGCAGGAGGGAACCAGCCCCTAGGTGGGCTGGTGCGCCAGCCCCCCCCCACTCAGCCCATGGCGCAAGAAGAAGGGAGAGGGGGGACCCTAGCGCAAGTGGGCCTAAGGCCCACCAGAAGGGTGCGCCACCCCTCCTCCCCCCTTGGTCGCCGCACCTCCCCCCATCTAGGGCTGCCGCCCCTCCCAGGAGATGGAAACCCTCAAGGGGGCGCAGCCCCTCCCTCCCCCTATATATAGTGGGCACTTTTGGGCTTTTGGAAATACAGTTTTCCCTGTCCCTCGGTGCAGCCCTGCTCTTCTTTCTCCTCCTCTCTACCGGTGCTTGGCGAAGCCCTGCCGGGAGACCTCGTCTCTCCATCGACACCACGCCGTCGTGCTGCTGGAGATCTTCCCCAACCTCTCCCTCCTCCTTGCTGGATCGGTGCGGGAGACGTCACCGGGCTGCACGTGTGTTGAATGCGAAGGTGCCGTAGTTCGGCACTAGATCGGAATCACACTGCGATTTGAATCGCCGTGAGTACGACTCCATCAACCGCGTTCTAGTAATGCTTCCGCTTAGCAATCTTCAAAGGTATGAAGATGCACTCACCCCTCTCTCGTTGTTGGTCTCTCCATAGGAAGATCTGAATATGCGTAGGAATTTTTTTGAATTTATGCTACGTTTCCCAACAAATATATCATACAAAACTCGTCAGAATGGACCAAATCTGCGATAGTTGACGAGGTCACCGTAACCAGACCCCAAAGTTCGACGAACGTTCGTATCGCCCCGGGACCCAAAATCAGTGAGTAAGAGCATAGAAAAGTGGCCAGAATGGACCAGATCTCTGAGTTTTGACGAGGTCACCGTAACCGGACCCAAGAGTTCTCTGAACGTTTGTAGCGCACCGATACCCCAAAATAGTAAGTAATAGCATACAAAACTGACCAGAATGGACCAAATATGCGAGTTTTGACGAGGTCCCCGTAACCGGTCCCCAGAGTTCGCGGAACGTTCGTGTCGCCATGGGACACAAAAACAGTGAGTAATAGCATGCAAAACTTGGCTGAATGGACCAAATCCGTGAATTTTGACGAGGTCCCCGAAACCGTTCCCAGAGTTCGCAGAACATTCGAATTGCTCCAGGACCCAAAATTAGTGAGTAATATCATACATAACTGGCCTATATGTATAAAATTCACGAGTTTTAACGAGGTCCAGGTAACCGGTCCTAGAGTTCGCGGAACCTTCGGATCGCCCGGGACCCAATATTAGTGAGTAATACCATACAAAACTAGCGAGAATGTATAAAATATGTAAGTTTTGGTGAGGTCTCCGTAACCGGACCTAGGAGTTGTCCGAACATTTCTAGCGCCCCGGGACCCAAAAACAGTGAGTAACAACATACAAAACACGCGAGAATGGACCAAATCTGCGATTTTTAATGAGGTCCGCGTAACCGGAACCCGAAGTTCCATGAATGTTTGTATCTCCAAGGAACAAAAAATCAGTGAGTAATAGCATAGGAAACTGGCTAGAATGGAAAAATGCGAGTTTTGACATAGTCGCCGTAACCGGTCCCGGATTTTTCGGAACGTTCGGATCGCCTCGGGACCGAAATACAATGAGTAATCGCATACAAAACTAGCCAAAATGGACAAAATCTGCGATTTTTGATGAGGTCATTGTAACCGGACCCCAAAGTTCCACGAACGTCCGTATCTCCCCAGGACCCAAAACGAGTGAGTAATACCATAGAAAACTGGCCAGAATGGACCAAATATGCGAGTTTTGACGAGGTCCCGGAAATCGGTCCCAGAGTTCGCGGAACGTTTGGATTGCCCCAGGAGCCAAAATCAGTGAGTAATATCATACAAAACAGGCCAATATGTATAAAATTCATGAGTTTTGACGAGGTCCATGTTGGGGAACGTTGCATGGTAAACAAAAATTTTCTTTCGAACACGAAGACCTATCATGGTGATGCCCACCTACGAGAGGAGTTTGGATCTATGTACCCTTGTAGATCGCATAGGAGGAAGCGTTAGGAAACGTGGTTGATGTAGTGGAACGTCTTCACATCCCTCGAACGGTCCCACGAACCGTCCCGCAATCCGTCCCACGACCCGTTCCGATCTAGTGCCGAAGGGACGACACCTCCGCATTCAGCACACGTACAACTCGATGATGATCTCGGCCTTCTTGATCCAGCAAGCAAGACGGAGAAGTAGATGAGTTCTCTAGAAGCGTGACGACGTTCCGGTGGTGGTGATGATCTACTCCTGCAGGGCTCCGCCCAAGCTCCGCGCAAATCCGATCTACAGGTGAAACTGTGTAGTTTAGTCTAGAGTTGCACGTGGCAAAGTTGTATCTCAAAAAGCCCTAAAACTCCACTATATATAGGAGGGAGGGGGAGGGGCTAGCCTTGAGGGACAAGGCCCTCAAGGGTGCGCCTGCGCTAGGAGGAGGAGGAGGAGGAGGACTCCTCGAATTTGGTTTGGGAAGGAGGGGTCCTCCCCTTCCTTCCCACCTCCTCTTTCCCTTTTCTTTTCTTTTCTTCTCTTTTTGGTATTTTCTTATGTGGCGCCATGGCCCCCTTGGGCTGACTCCACCAGCCCACTAAGGACTTGTGGCGCCACCCTAGTGCCTTGGGCTCACTCCCGGGTGGGTGGGCCCCTCCCGGTGAACTCCCGGAACCCATTCGTCACTCCCAGTACACTGCCAAAATTGCCCGAAACTTTCCGGTGACCAAATGAAACCATCCTATATATCAATCTTCGTTTTTGGAACATTCCGGAAAACCTCGTGACGTCCGTAATCTCATTCGCGACTCCGAACAACATTCAGTAACCACACATATAAGTCAACTATACTAAAACATCGCCGAACCTTAAGTGTGCAGACCCTGCGGGTTCGAGAACTATGTAGACATGACCCGAGGCACTCCTCGGTCAATATCCAATAGCGGGACATGGATGCCCATATTGGATCCTACATATTCTCCAAAGATCTTATCGGTTGAACCTTAGTGTCAAGAATTCATATAATCCCGTATGTCATTCCCTTTATCCTTCCGTATGTTACTTGCCCAGATTCGATCGTCGGTATCCGCATACCTATTTCAATCTTGTTACTGGCAAGTCTCTTTACTCGTTCTGTAATACAAGATCGCGTGACTTACACTTAGTCACATTGCTTGCAAGGCTTGTGTGTGATGTTGTATTACCGAGTGGGCCCCGAGATACCTCTCTGTAAAACGGACTGACAAATCCAAATCTTGATCCATACTAACTCAACGGACACCTTCGGAGATATCTGTAGAACACCTTTATAGTCACCCAGTTATGTTGTTACGTTTGATGCACACAAGGTATTCCTTCGGTGCTAGTGAGTTATATGATCTCATGGTCATAGGAATAAATACTTGGCACGCAGAAAACAATTGCCATAAAATGACACGGTCAATATGCTATGTTCATAGTTTAGGTCTAGACCATCACATGATTATCCTAATGATGTGATCCAGTTATCAAGCAACAACACTTGCACATAGTTAGAAAACCTTGACTATCCTTGATCAACTGGCTAGCCAACTAGAGGCTTGCTAGGGACATTGTTTTGTCTATGTATCGAGACATGTATCTATGTTTTCATTCAATACAATTATAGCATGGATAATAAACAATTATCTTTAAACAAGAAATATAATAATAACTATTTATCATTGCCTCTAGGGCATATTTCCAATAGTCCACGTAACCGGTCCGCAGAGTTCGCGGAACCTTCGGATCGCCCCGGGACCCAAAATCAGTGAGTAATACCATACAAAACTAGTGAGTATGTATAAAATTTGTAAGTTTAGATGTGGTCCCCGTAATCGGACCCAGGAGTTGTCCAAACATTTGTAGCGCCCCGGGACCCAAAAACAGTGAGTAATAGCATACAAAACAGGCCAAAATGGACCAAATCTGCGATTTTTGACGAGGCCCCCGTAACCGGACTCCGAAGTTCCACGAACGTTCGTATCTCCCCGGGATCCAAAATCAGTGAGTAATAGCATAGAAAACTGACCAGAATAGACAAAATTTGCGAGTCTTGACAAGGTCGGATCGCCCGGGGACCCAAAATCAATGAGCAATAGCATAGAAAACTGGCCAGAATGGACCAAATTTACGAGTTTTGACGAGGTCCCCGTAACCACACCCCGAAGTTCCACGAACGTTCGTATCTCCCCGGGACCCAAAAACAGTGAGTAATAGCATACAAAGCAAGCCAAAATGGACCAAATCTGCGAGTTTTGACGACATCCCCGTAACCGGACCCCGAAGTTCCACGAATGTTTGTATCTCACCGGGACCCAAAATCAGTGAGTAATAGCATAGAAAACTCGCCAGAATGGACAAAATTTGCGAGTTTTGACGAGGTAGCTGTAACAGCTCCCGGATTTTATGGAACGTGCGGATCACATCGAGACCCAAAAACTGTGAGTAATAGCATACAAAATTTGGCCAGAATGGACTAAATCTGCGATTTTTTACGAGGTCACTGTAACCAGACCCGGAAGTTCCACGAACGATCATATCGCCCCAGGAACCAAAATCAGTGAATAATAGCATACAAAAGTGGCCAGAATGTACCAAATCTGTGAGTTTTGACGAGGTCAGCATAACCGGACCTAGGAGTTCTCCGAACGTTTGTAGCGCTCCCGGACCCAAAAACAGTTAGTAATAGCATTCAACACTGACCAGAATGGACCAAATATACGAGTTTTGACGGGGTCCCCGTAACCGGTCCCCAGAGTTCACGGAACGTTCGTATCGCCACGGGACACAAAAATAGTGAGCAATAGCATACGAAATTTGGGAGAATGGACAAAACCCGTGAGTTTTGACGAGGTTCCCGAAACCGGTCTCAGAGTTCGTGGAACGTTCGGATTGCCCCAGGACCCAAAATCAGTGAGTAATATTATACAAAATTGTCCAATATGTATAAAATTAACGAGTTTTGACGAGGTCCAGGTAACCGGTCCCCGGAGTTCGCGAAACGTTCGGATCGCCACGGGACCAAAAATCAGTGTGTAATACCATACAAAACTAGCGAGAATGTATAAAATCTGTAAGTTTTGATGAAGTCCCCGTAACATTTGTAGTGCCGGGACCCAGGAGTTGTCCGAACATTTGTAGCTCCCGGGGACCCAAAAACAGTGAGTAATATTATAGAAAACATGCCAGAATGGACCAAATCTACGACTTTTGACGAGGTCCCCGAAACCGGACACCGAAGTTCCACGAACGTTCGTATCTCCGCGGGATCTGATACGTCCATTTTGCATCATGCTTTCATGTTGATATTTATCACTTTTGGGCTGTTGTTACACTTCAGGGTACAATACTTATGCCTTTCCTCTCTTATTTTGCAAGGTTTACATGAAGAGGGAGAATGCCGACAGCTGGAAGTCTGGCCTGAAAAAGGAGCAAGTTTGAGATACCTATTCTGCGCAACTCCAAAAGACGTGAAAATCAACGAGGAATTATTTTAGAATTTATAAAAAATACCGGGCGGAAGAAGTACCAGAGGGGAGCAACCAGGAGGCCACAAGCTTCCTAGGCGCGGCCTACCCCCGTGGCCACGCCTAGGGGGCTTGTGGGCTCCCTGTTGGCCCTCTAGCTCTCCTCTTTTGCTATAAGGAGGGTTTCGTTCCACAAAAAATCAAGAGGAGGCTTTCGGGTGGAATCTCCGCCACCACGAGGCGGAACTTGAGCAGAACTAATCTAGAGCTCCGGAAGATTCCCTTGAAGCAATGGTCTCTAGCAAGCTTTTGCCAAAGTGTCAAATCCATCTTTTGACCGGATCAACAAGCAAATTATGATTAAAATAGTTATAACAAATAGATGTACGAGTATGAGGTCTTAATGCTTACAACCATATATTTGCGTTGGATTAAAAAAGGATATTAATTTGTGCTCGGGAAGTCACCCATCAATATGTGCTTGTTTCATATCAGAGTGGAGGATGTGTTCAAATAACATCTTGACCGACACAAGTCCTGCATCAAGAATCAATTATCTTACCGAAGGCCCTATCCACCTCGAAGAGTTGCCCCGATAATTAAGATAAAAATATCAGACAAAAGCATTGGGTGCTTAATCACCACGCTTCATGAATCACAAAGGATATGATCTATGTTACCCTACTAAACCTTACTGTCACCGGTGTTCGGTATGACACTTCACAGTCCCCTTGCTCCTAGCCTCACCGGTGTTCAATCTCCATGATCCCGGGTACCTGCAGGGATGAAGATCAGAAACAAGAGAAGAGACACGTCATGAAACAATTTTATTTCACACGTACTCGACGTTATGTCAAAGACTTCCATTGATCACCTCAACTAATACTTGGGGTTGCAACCACTGATGCAGAGACGCCCTAAATAAATTGTTTTTACCCCCTTTCCGCGAGAGAGTTTTAAACCATCGCCTTGCCTATGTGCGTGATAGGGGGTCCATCCCACATGACACTCAAAGATCATCGGCTATAGTGACCAATGAACGCAAACGTTTGGCAAAAGTAAGTGTATGGGATATCTACATCTATCACAAACGAGAGTCATTGGTCAACCATTTGAGATATGTAATACTTCCCAAACGATCCATCCTTGAAATTCATGTGGGATCGCATTAGAACCGCACATGCTATTCTGTGATGCAACGTTTATGATATGCGCTACATCACAAACAGTTCACAATTGTAAATTGTGTACGATAAGGAGAATATCACACACACTTACATTTGTTGCATCGTTTGTGATTTTTTTAACTAAGTAAATAATTTATCCGTCTCACAAGTGTCGGATAAATTTATTAAATGTATGTATGTCGTACTCGTGTCGGATGGGATAACTATTGCATGCGCTATTTTGTGATGCAACTTTACTATGCGTATGATATCATAATTGTTTTATCATTTTGAACCATCGGTGATATAGATAATACCACAAACGTGTCATTGAGTTGCACCATTTGCGATATTGTCTGAGATCACATGCGGTTTAAAAACGGCAATTGTGTGCATGTTGGCACGCGTTTTTATCCGTGAAACGTGTCAAACGATGAGGTATATCATAAACGTTGAGATTCACAAACTGTGTGCGGCGTAATGACACACAGACCATTTTTTACCTAAGTTAGTCACATATATTCCAAATTGTACAAACTTTGAATCTAAAAGTTGGGAATAACTTTTCCATATCCCTCATATAGGGAGACAGGTTCAGCAACCAATGCATTAATCGATTCACGGGTACAAACGTTCAAGAATTACATCAACAAAAGAATTACATAAGCATCAAATAAAGAATGATGAACGATGGCTGAATACTTATATTAAAGATGGTAGAGAAAGTGGCAAAATATATTCTGGTCATTGTAAAAGGTGAAGCAGAATTCCCGTATTGTGCCATACTCCATGCTGAATGCACACACAACCCCATTGTGATGATCGAATCTCCATTGTTTACTATCTTCATGAGGATTTCCAGATAATCACTGTAGTCTTGTAGGAATACATGTACCTTTGCATGTTCAACAACCATGTAGTTTGAGAGGTGATCTAGAGTAAACTACATCGGGAACGCTGCAAACAAAAATGATACAAACATTGTCATCCAAGAACTCATTATGGGCATTAAAAAGGCTACATAGTTCCGAGTTACCATACTGCAGATCACTCTTGTCTTGGACAAATTATAAATAAATAGTTTAATTGCCTCACATGATGCTGGTTCATGAATATCTCATTGCCCCATACGTCGAAAGGGTCGAAACATGGATATTTACTAGTGACATATGTACCTGTGAGCAACAAATAATATTAGAAGCTAAACTGCAATACACAATGATGTAGTACAATACTCTCTCCGTCCCACTATATAAGATCTAATTATATCCAATATACTAGCATATTGGATATACTAACATCTTATATTATGGGGCGAACGGAGTATATGTAAAACCTGTGAACCAAATATAGCCAAGGGAACCAAAAACCATTAAAAGAGGCATATTGCCACTACAACAGGCTTAACATCAACCAAATATAATCATTTATAATGATATTGTTGAAATTGCATAGAACATAGATTGTGCTCAAATTGTATAATTGAACATCCCATGATGAAAAAACACGGGGCGTATTACGTACACGGGCTTAACAGGAAACAAATATGGTCATTCAACTAATACATCAAATTTTAGCGCACATTGTGAATAACTAATTAAACAAGGCATACTAAAAACAACCAAATACAACAAATAGAATTGGACAAATACTAACCAGAAACAACCAAAAACCTTTAACGAAGTCATATATACTCACTACAACAGACTTAACAACAACCAAAAACAGTGAGTAATAACATACAAAACCGTCAGAATGGACCAAATCTGCGAGTTTTGACGAGGTCCCCATAACGGGACTCCGAAGTTCCAAAACGTCCCTATCGCCCCGGGACCCAAAATCAGTGAGTAATAGCATAGAAAACTGACTAGAATCGACAAAATTTGCGAGTTTTGACAAGGTCGCTGTAACCGGTCCCAGAGTTCGCGAAATGTTAGGATCGCCCCGGGACCAAAAAACAATGAGTAATAGCATACAAAACTGGCTAGAATGGAGAAAATCTACGACTTTTGACGAGGTCCCCGTAACGCGTCCCCAAAGTTCGCAGAATGTCCGGATCGCCCGAGGCCCCAAAAGAAGTGAGTAATATCATACAAAACTAACCAAAATGTATAAAATCTGCGAGTTTTGACGAGGTCCACGTAACCGGTCCCCGGAGTTCGTGGAACGTTCGGATCGCCTCGGGACCCAAAAATATTGAGTAATAGCATACAAAACTGGCCAGAATGAACCAAATATGCGAGTTTTGATGTGGTCCCCGTAACCAGACCGCGAAGTTCCACGAACGTTCGTATCGCCCCGGGACACAAAATTAGTGAGTAATAGCATAGAAAACTGGCCAGAATGGACCAAATCTGTAAGTTTTGACGAGGTCCCTCTAATTGGACCCCGAAGTTCCATGAACGTTTGTAGCACCCGGGGACACAAACACAATGAGTAAGAGCATATAAAGCTGGCCAAAATGTATAAAATATGCGAGTTTTAACAAGGTCCCTATAACCGGTCCCCAGAGTTCACGGAACGCTCGTAACATCCCGGGACACAAAATCATTGAGTAATAGCATAGAAAAATGGCCAGAATGGACCAAATCTGCGAGTTTTGACGAGGTCCCTGTAACCGTTCCCAGAGTTGGTGGAACTTTCGGATCGCCCAGGACCCAAAATGAGTGAGTAATATCATACAAAAATGGCCAAAAAAATATATAATCCGCGTGTTTTGACGAGGCCCCCGTAACGGGTCCCCGGAGTCCACGAAACATTTCGATCGTCCCACGATCCAAAATCAGTGAGTAATAGCATATAAAACTAGCCAGAATATATAAAATCTACAATTTTTTATGAGCTCCCGTTACGAGACCCAGGAGTTCTCCGAACGTTTGTAACGCCCCGGGACCCACAATCAGTGAGTAATAGCATAGAAAACTGGCTGGAATGGACCAGATCTCTAGAGTGCCCCGGGACCCAAAATCCGCGTGTTTTGAAGAGGTCCCCGTAACCGGTCCCCAGAGTTCGAGGTACTTTTGGATCTCCCCACAATCCAAAATCAGTGAGTAATAACATACAAAACTGGAAAAAAATATGAAATCCGCGAGTTCTGACAAGGCCCCCGTAACCGGTCCCCGCAGTTCGCGGAACATTTGGATCGCCCCCGGACCCAAAATCAGCGAGTAATAGCATATAAAACTAGCCAGAATGTATATTGCAAATTTTGATGAGGTCCCCGTAACCAGACCCAGGAGTTTTCCGAACGTTTTTAGCGTCCCGGGACCGAAAATCACTGAGTAATAGCATAGAAAACTGGCCGAAATGGACCAAATCTGCGAGTTTTGACGAGGTCACCATAATCGGACCCAGGATTCTCCGAATGTTTGTTGCGCCCCGGGACACAAACACAGTGAGTAAGAGCATACAACACTGTCCAAAATGTATAAAATATGCAATCCATGTAACCGGTCCCTAGAGTTCACGGAACGTTCGTATCACCCCGAGACACAAAATCAATGAGTAATAGCATAGAAAAATGGCCAGAATGGACCAAATCTGCAAGTTTTGACGAGGTCCCAGTAAGCGGTCCCAGAGTTCGCGGAATGTTCGGATCGCCTGAGGACCCAAAATCAGAGAGTAATATCATACAAAACTTGCCAAAATTTATAAAAGCTGTGAGTTTTGATGTGGTCCCCGTAACCGGTCTCCGGAGTTTGCGGAATATTGGGATCGCCCCGGGACCCAAAATGAGTAAGTAATAGCATACAAAACTAGCCACAATATATAAAATCTACAAATTTTGATGAGGTCCCCGTAACCGGACCAGGAGTTCTCCGAACGTTTGTAGTGCCTCGGGACCCAAAATAAGTGAGTAATAGCATACAAAACTAGCCAGATTGTATAAAATCTGCAAGTTTTGATGAGGTCCTCGTAACCGGACCAAAGAGTTCTCCGAACGTTTGGAGCGCCCCGGGACCCAAAAACATTGAGTAATAGCATACAAAATTGGCCAAAATGTATAAAATATGCGAGTTTTGATGAGGTCTTCGTAACCGGTCCCCAGAGTTTGCGAAATGTTCGTATCACCCCAGGACCAAAAATCAGTGAGTAATAACATAGAAAACTGGCCAGAATGGACCAAATCTGGGAGTTTTCACGAGGTCCCCGTAACCGGTCCCTAGAGTTTCCGAAACGTTCGGATCACCCCAGGACCAAAAATGAGTGAGTAATATCATACAAAACTGGCCAAAATGTATAAAATCTGCGAGTTTTGACGAGGTCCCGTAACTGGTCCCCGTAGTTCGCGGAACGTTCGGATCGCCCCGGGACCCAAAACAGTGAGTAATAGCATACAAAAATGGCGTGAATGGACCAAATCTGTGAGTTTTGACGAGGTCCCCGTAACCAGACCCCGAAGTGCCACGGACGTTCGTATCACCACGGAACACAAAATCAGTGAGTAATGGCATAGAAACTGGCCAGAATGGACCAAATCTTCAAGTTTTGACGAGATCACCGTAATAGGACCCTGGAGTTCTCCGAACGTTTGTAGCGCCCCGGGACACAAACAAAGTGAGTCAGATCATACAAAACTGGCTAAAATATATAAAATATGCGAGTTTAGTGTGGTCCCTGTAACCGGTCCCCATAATTCGTGGAATGTTCGTATCGCCTCGGGATACAAAATCAGTGAGTAACAACATAGAAAACTGGCTTGAATGGACCAAATCCGCGAGTTCTGACGAGGTCCCCGTAACCGCTCCAGAGTCCGCGCAAGGTTCGGATTTCCTAGGACCTAAAACCTGTGAGTAATATCATACAAAACTAGCCAAAATGTATAAAATTTGTGTGTTTTGACGAGTTCCCGGTAACCGGTCCCCGGAGTTCGCGGAACGTTCGGATTGCCCCGGGACCCAAAATCAGTGAGTAATAGTATACAAAACTAGCGAGAATGTATAAAATCTGAAGTTTTGATGAGGTCCCCGTAACCGGACCCAGGAGTTCCCCGAACATCTGTAGCACCCCGGGTGCCAAAAATAGTGAGTAATAGTATACAAATCAGGCCAGAATGGACCAAATCTGCTAGTTTTGATAAGGTTCCCGTAACCAGACCCCAAAGTTCACGAACGTTCGTATCTCCCGGGACCCAAAATCAGTGAGTAATAGCATAGAAAACTGGCCAGAATGAACAAAATTTGCGAGTTTTGACAAGGTCGTCATAACCGGTCGCGGAGTTCGCAGAATGTTCGGATCGGCCCGGGACCCCAAAACAGTGAGTAATACCATACAAAACTGGCCCGAATGGACCAAATCTGCGATTTTTGACGAGGTCACCCTAACCACACCAAGAAGTTCCACGAACGTTCGTATCACCCCGGGACCTAAAATCAGTTAGTAATAGCATAGAAAACTGCCCAGTATGGACCAAATCCGCGAGTTTTGACGTGGTCACCGTAACCGGACACAAGAGTCGTGCGATCGTTCATAGCGCCAGGGATACAAACACATTGAGTAAGAGCATGCAAAACTGGCCAAAATGTGTAAAATATGCGAGTTTTAATGAGGTGCCCGTAACCGGTCCCCAGAGTTCGTGGAACGTTCCTATCGCCCCGAGACACGAAATCAGTGAGTAATAGCATTGAAAATTAGCCAGAATGGACCAAATCTGCGAGTTTTCACGAGGTCCGTGTAACCGGTCCCTATAGTTTGCTGAACGTTCGGATTGCCCCAGGACCCAAAAACAGTGAGTACTAGCATAAAAATTAGCCAAAATGGACCAAATCTGCGAGTTTTGACGAGGTCCCCGTAACCGGTCCCCGGAGTTCACGGAACGTTCGGATCCCCCCAAGACCCAAAATCAGCGAGTAATATCATACAAAACTGGCCAAAATGTATGAAATCTGTGAGTTTTGGGGAGGACCCGTAACCGGTCCCACGAGTTCGCAGAACGTTCGAATCGCCCCGGGACCAAAAAAACTCTGAGTGCATACAAATAAGGCTAGAATGGACCAAATCGGCGAGTTTTGACGAGGCCCCCGTAACCAGACCCCGAAGTTCTACGAACGTTCATATTGCCCGAGGACACAAAATCAGTGAGTAATAGCATAGAAAACTAGCCAGAATGTATATAATCTCCATGTTTTGATTAGGTCCCCTAACCGGACCGAGGAGTTCTTCGAACGTTTGTAGCGCCCCAGGACCCAAAAAACAGTGAGTAATAGCATACAAAATTGTCCAGAATGGACCAAACGTGCGAGTTTTGACGAGGTTACCGTAACCGGACCCCGAAGTTCCACGAACGTTCGTATCGCCCCGGGACACAAATCAGTGAGTAATAGCATAGAAAACTGGCCCGAATGGACCAAATATGCAAGTTTTGTCGAGGTCAACGTAATCGGACCCAGGAGTTCTCCAAACGTTTGTAGCGCCCCAGGACACAAATATAGTGAGTAAGAGCATACAAAACTGACCAAAATGAATAAAATATGTGAGTTTTGATGAGGTCCCCGTATCCTGTCCCAGAGTTCGCGGAACGTTCGTATCGCCTCGGGACACAAAATCAGTGAGTAATAACATAGAAAACTAGCCAGAATGGAACAAATCTGGGAGTTTTGACGAGGTTCCCGTAACCGGTACCCGGAGTTCGCGGGACGTTCGGATCGCCCGAGGACCCAAAATCAGTGTGTAATATCGTACAAAACTGGCTAAAATGTATAAAATCTACGAGTTTTGACGAGGTCCCCGTAACCGGTCCCCGGAGTTCGTGGAACGTTCGGATCACCCTGGGACCCCAAAGTAGTGAGTAATAGCATACAAAACTAGCCAGAATGGACCAAACCTGTGAGTTTTTGACGAGGTCCCCGTAACCAGACCCCGAAGTTCCACGAACGTTCGTATCGCCGATACGTCCCAAACGTATCTATAATTTCTACTTGTTCCATGATCTTTTGGGTGACATTGTTATATGTTTTACTATACTTTTATTTCTTTTTACACATATTTGGACTAACCTACTAACTCAGTGCATCAAATGCCAGTTTCTGCCTGCTGATGTCTTTTTTGCAGGGGCTTTTATCCAATTTTCCTAAGCCCAAAAATTTCGAAAAATATATATAAAAATCAGCATACCGGAAGCTTCCAGATCACCGAAGATGGGATAGAGGGGGGGCCAGGGCCTACCCAGGCAACCTCCCGGTGCGGCCTGTCCCCTGGCCGCGTCCACAGGACTCCTGGGTGGATCCCACCTCTTCTGACGCCCTCCTTTGGCCTATATTTACTCCTCCGAGAGGAAACACTTCGACAACTTCCAGAATCGCAAATTTTTGCATCATTTCGCCGCCGCATCGCTTCCGAGATCGGGAGCATAAGGAGACCTCCTCCCGGCACCCTGTCGGAGGGAGGATTGACCTCCGAGAGCTTCTCCATCGTCATGTACGCTTCCCGGACGTGTCGTGAGTAGTCCTCCTTGGACCATGAGTCCATGACCAGTAGCTATGTGATGTCTTCTCTCCAATCTTGTACTTCCATGATTAGCCCTTGTGAGATGCCCTACATGATCAAGGCATCTATGTGATTCTCTTGCTATTGCTATGCTCGGTTTGTTGGAATCCGATGGATTATGAGATTATGTTCAAATTTTTATGAGTTATATATTTGATTATCCTTTTATATTATGTTCCTTAGTGATTCATGCATGTTCTCCGTTGCTCTTTATTGCTTTGGTCGAGTAGTAGATTGTAACTCCAAGAGGGAGCGTTATGCATGATTGTGGGTTCATGCCCCCTGATGTCTAGCTTGAGTGACATAAACATGAGACTCGGGGATGTGCTGTTGCCACTAGCGAGAAAACAATGATGCTTGTGACCACGGTTGCAAGGATTGTTTACCTTACGCATAGTTCGTTAATGCAGTTGTCCGTTGCTTTGAGTTTAAACTTTGGGTGGGGCTCGCAACTTAATACCGGCGAGATGTTCTTGATAGATATCAAGGTGGATGAGTGGTTTGCTTGTGATCTCGCTGAAATTCTGATTGTGAGTTAGACATAGTTGCAACAACAAGATCAAACAGAGTTCGTCAAAGTTTTTCTTTTGTCTCTTTCAGTTTTTCAACTGAATTGCTTGAGGACAAGCAAGGCTTTAAGCTTGGGAGAGTTGATACGTCTCCGTCGTCTCTACTTTTCCGAACTCTTTTGCCCTTGTTTTGCACTCTAATTTGCATGATTTGAATGGAACTAACCCGGACTGACGCTGTTTTCAGCAGAATTGCCATGGTGTTGTTTTTGTGCAGAAATAAAAGTTCTCGGAATGTCCTGAAAATTTACGGAAATTTTTTATGGAATAAAAAAATACCTGCGCAAAGATCCATCGGAGGGGGCGTGCTAGTGGGCCACAAGCCCACAGGCCGCGGCGACCCCCTAGGCCGCGCCGTGCAGGCTTGTGGGGCCCACGTGGCACCACCGCCCCCAAACTCAGTTCTATATCTTCCGTCTTGCCCGGAAAAAAATCAGAGAGAAGGTTTCATCGCGTTTTACGATACGAAGGCACCGCCACATCCTGTTCTTCATCTGGAGGGCAGATCTGGAGTCCGTTTCGGGCTCCGGAGACGGGAAATCGTCGCCATCGTCTTCATCAACCTTTCTCCATCGACAATTCCATGATGCTCTTCATCGTTCGTGAATAATCTCATCGTAGGCTTGCTGGACGGTGATGAGTTGGATGAGATCTATCATGTAATCGAGTTAGTTCTTGACGGGGATTGATCCCTAGTATCCACTATGTTCTAGATTGATGTTGCTACTACTTGGCTATGCTTAATGCTTGTCATTAGGGCCCGAGTCTCATGATTTCAGATCTGAACCTATTATGTTTTCGCCAATATATGTGTGTTTCAGATCCTATCTTGCAAGTTGTAGTCACCTACTATGTGTCATGACCCGGCAACCCTCGAGTGACAATAGCCGGAACCACTCCCGGAGATGACCATAGTATGAGGAGTTCATGTATTCACCGCGTGTTAATGCGTTGGTCCGGTTCTTTATTAAAAGGAGAACCTTAATATCCCGTAGTTTCCATTAGGACCCCGCTGCCACGGGAGGGATGGACAATAGATGTCATGCAAGTTCTTTTCCCTAAGCATGTATGACTACATACGGAATACATGCCTACATTAGATTGACGAACGGGAGCTAGTCACTTATCTCTCCGTGTTATAGATGTTACATGATGAATCACATCCGTCATGCTCATCCATCACCGATCCACTGCCTACGAGTCTTTTACTACTGGTTCTTGCTACGTTACTTTGCCTAGGCTTGTCCCTTGCTACAAAAGGGATTGGGCCACTCTGTTGCTACTGCTGTCACTTTGCTGCTGCTGCTACTGCTGTTCCTTGTTACTTCGCTATTACTTGTTGTAGGACTTTTCTGGAGCCGTAGCCGGGGAATCATTCTTCTCAAGAATAATCCCTCATCAATGTGCTATTTACTGGCGCCATTGATACAACAGTTAGGAATAGTCTGCCGTCAACAGATCATTTCTGGCACCGTTGCTATCATACTACCTTGCTACTGATACTTTGCTTGCAGACACTAATCTTTCAGGTGTGGTTGAATCTGACACATTCAGCTGCTAATACTTGAGAATATTCTTTCGCTTTCCGTCGTGCGAACCAACAAATTTGGGTTGAATACTCTACCCTCGAAAACTGCTGCGATCCCATACGCTTGTGGGACATCAACGTCTCGGCAATAAGCAGAGAGGATGTGTACCCGGAGAATAACAAGGAGGCACTGACGAAATTCTGCATCGGATCCAAAGCACAGCATATGGGAAAACGAACCCAATCTACACATACTCGGGTTGTCCATGGATAATGTTGGACAATTCGAAAGGATGCCAGTTATAAATATGCAAAGAAATGCATATTTATAGATGTCACCCTTTCGAACGGGAGACGAATAATGTTCACGCATACTCATGATTGAAGAAACCTATAGCTAGCAAGTTTCATCGGCACGAAGACCGGGACAGAGCAAATTAAGGGGGTAGGAGGAGAAGTCATTTGTGCTCACCAACAAACGCAGGGGCGGAGCTCGTCCAACACACGTGTTCGTCGTCAAACAACTGCACATTGAAATTCACATGAGCAACACAAATATGATTTTTTTATAATTAACATAATCGGAAATATGTGACCTAACTCATAATTTACAGAACTATGACCCCGTGGGCTTCTAGAAGGCCGAAAAGCACCTTTTCGTTCAACAGTAAGTAGAAGAGGTGTCGGGGGTAGGGGCTTAGTGGCGTCGAGGGTCGGTGGTGTCGGGTGTCGACGGTCGGGAGTCGGGTTAAATGAGTCGATGGTCGGGGTTCAGTGTCGTCGGTGGTCGAGGGTCACTAGCGTCAGGGGTTGGGGTCTTTTCGATAAAGAAGAGGCCAAAGAGGTGTAAGGGGCCCGGGGTTGGGGGTTAGTGGCGTCGGGGTCGGGGGTAGGGGGTCGAGGGTCAGTGGCGTCGGGGGTCGGGGGTCAGTGGTGTCGGGCGTCGGGGGTCGGGAGTCGGTGGTCGAGGGTCGGGGGTCAGTGGTGTTGGGCGTCGGGAGTCGGGGTCGAGGGTCAGTGGTGTCGGGCATCGGGGGTCGGGAGTCGGGTGTCACTGGCGTTCGGGGTCGGGGGTTGAGGGTCGGGAGTTGGTGGCGTCGGGCGTTGGGGGTTGGTGCCGTCGGGCGTCGGGGGTCGGGAGTCGGGTGTCGGGGGTCGGGGGTCAGTGGTGTCGGGCGTCAGGGGTCGGGAGTCGGATGTCAGTGGCCTCGGGGGTCGGGGGTCGAGGGTCGGGGGTTGGTGGCTGATGACCCACAAGTATAGGGGATCAATCGTAGTCCTTTCGATAAGTAAGAGTGTCGAACCCAACGAGGAGCAGAAGGATCTGATAAGTGGTTTTCAGCAAGGAAAAATCTCCAAGCACTGAAATTGTCGGTAACAAGTGATTGTGTGGTGAGATGATTCATAGCAAGCCACAAGTAACAAAAGTAGCTACGATGCAGCAAAGTGGCCCAATCCCTTTTGTAGCAAGGGACAAGCCTGGACAAAGTCTTATAGGAGGAAAAACGCTCCCGAGGACACACGGGAATTTCTTTCATGCTAGTTTCATCATGTTCATATGATTCGCGTTCGTTACTTTGATAGTTTGATATGTGTGTGGACCGGCGCTTGGGTACTGCCCTTACTTGGACAAGCATCCCACATATGATTAACCCCTCTCGCAAGCATCCGCAACTACGAAAGAAGAATTAAGACAAAGTCTAACCATAGCATTAAACTAGTGGATCCAAATCAGCCCTTTACGAAGCAACGCATAAACTAGGGTTTAAGCTTCTGTCACTCTAGCAATCCATCATCTACTTACTACTTCCCAATGCCTTCCTCTAGGCCCAAATAATAGTGAAGTGTTATGTAGTCGACGTTCACATAACACCACTAGAGGAAAAACAACATACAACATATCAAATTACCGAACGAATACCAAATTCACATGACTACTATTAGCATGACTTATCCCATGTCCTCAGGAACAAAAGTAACTACTCACAAAGCATAATCATATTCATGATCAGAGAGGTAATGAGTAGCATCAAGGATCTGAACATAAACTCTTCCACCAAATAATCCAACTAGCATCAACTACAAAGAGTAATTAACACTGCTAGCAACCTTACAAGTACCAATCGGAGTCGCGAGACGGAGATTGGTTACAAGTGATGAACTAGGGTTTGGAGATGAGATGGTGTTGATGAAGATGTTGATGGTGACGAGTCCCCTCCGATGATAGGAGTCTTGGTGATGACGATGGCGACGATTTCCCCCTCCGGGAGGGAAGTTTCCCCGCAGGATCGTCCTGTCGGAGCTCTAGATGGGTCATGCAAAAGTTCCGCCTCGTGGCCGCGGCGAAACCACGAAAAAGCTCCTCCCCGATTATTTTCCTGGACGAAACCCTCCATATAGAAAAAGAGGGGGGCCAGTGGGCCAGAGGGCTGCCCACAAACCTTGCAAAATAAGAGAGAAAAGGCATAAGCATTGTACCGTGAAGTGAAATAACAGCCAAAGAAGCGATAAATATCAACGTGAAAACATGATCTAAAATGGACGCATCAGTGGCGTCGGGCATCGGGGGTTGGTGGCGTCGGGCGTCGGGGGTCGTGGGCGGGGGGTCGGGGGTCGGGGTCCTCTGCTTTCTTCTTCTCCTCTCTCCTCTTTTCTTCTTCTTCTTCTTGTTCTTCTTCTTCTTTATCATCTTATTACTATTATATTGTTTTTTCTCCTCCTCCTCCTCCTCTTCTAACAGTAACCTAACTAACACTAAACTAATAGTAACCTAATTAACCTAAACTAGCAATAACCTAATTAACACTAAACTAATAGTAACCTAATTAACCTAAACTAACATTAACCTAATTAACACTGACAGTAACCTAAACTAACAGATGCAATGAAATGAAAAAAAGAAAAAAAATGAAAGAAAATGAACTAAAAAAATGAATTCACCAGGGAGGAGGTGTGGTGGTGGGGGAGGAGGGCCGCGGGGAGGGGGTCGCCGCGGGGAGTGGGTGGCCGCGGGGAGGGGGTTGATGCGGGGAGGGGCCGGGTGGCCGCAGGGAGGTGGTGGCCGCGGGGAGGCGGTCGCCGCGGGGAGAGGGTCGCCGCGGGGAGGGGGTCGCCAGTGGGAGCGAGGCGGGGCGGCGGCAGGGGCGAGTGAGGTGAGGGGGAGAGAGAGACAGTGTGGGGGGGAGAGAGAGAAAGTGAGCGCGAGGGGGAGTAGACGACCGTTACAGGGTCGGCCCCTTTGTCGTCCGCCCCGTGGCGGCAAAGGGCCCCATGGCAGACGGCGAAGTCCGACACATGGCAAAGTTAGCCTTCCATCGGACACGGCAGGCATGGGACCCAACCGTCCTCTTTGTCGTCTGCCCTGGGTCTCTTTGCCGTCCGCTGGCAGACGGCAAAAGGGTCGACACATGGCAAATAGTATTTTTGCCATCAGTCAGCCCTTTGTCGTCTGCCTTGTGTCAACTGACAGCAAAGAAGTTCTTTGCCATCAGCCAGCAGACGGCAAAGACCTGGCTGACGGCAAAGAACTGCATTCCAGTAGTGACTGTAACCGGTGCCGGAGTTCGCGGAATGTTCGGATCGCTCCCGGACACAAAAACATAGAGTAATAGCATACAAAACTAGCCAGAATGGACCAAATCTGCAAGTTTTAACGAGGTCCCCGTAACCAAACCCCGAAGTTCCACAAACGTTCGTATCACCCTGGGACCCAAAATCAGTGAGTAATAGCATAGAAAACCTTCCAGAATGGACCAAATCTGCGAGTTTTGACGAGGTCACCGTAATCGTATCCTCGAGTTCTCTGAATGTTTGTAGCTCCCCGGGACACAAACACAGTGAGTAGGAGCATACAAAACTGGTCAGAATGGACCAAATCTCCAAGTTTTGACGAAGTCCCCATAACCGGTCCCTAGAGTTCGTGGAACGTTCGGATTGCACCAGGACCCATAATCAGTGAGTAATATCATACAAAACTGGCCAAAATGTATAAATCTGCGAGTTTTGACGAGGTCCCCGGAGTTCGTCGAAAGTTCGGATCGCCCAGGGACCAAAAGTCAGTGAGTTAGCATACAAAACAAGTCAGAATGTATAAAATCTGCAAGTTTTGATGTGGTCCCTGTAATCGGACCCAGGAGTTCTTCGAACGTTTGTAGGGCCTAAGGACCCAAAAACAATGACTAATAGCATACAAAATTGGGGAAAATGGACCAAATCTGCGATTTTTTACGAGGTCCCCGTAACCAGACCCCGAAGTTCCACGAACGTTCGTATCGCCCCGGGACATAAAAGCAGTGAGTAATAGCATCAAAAACTCGCCAGAAAGGACAAAATTTGCGAGTTTTGACGAGGTCACTGTAACCGGTCCCGGAGATCGCGGAACGTTCGGATCGCCCCGAGACCCAAAAACTGTGAGTAATAGCATACAAAACTGGACAGAATGGAAAAAATCTCCGAGTTTTGACGAGGTCCCCGTATCCAAACCCCGAAGTTCCACGAATATTCGTATCACCCCGAACCCAAAATCAGTGAGTAATAGCATAGAAAACCGGCTAGAATGGACCAAATCTGCGAGTTTTGACGAGGTCACCGTAATCAGACCCTGGATTTCTCCGAACGTTTGTAGCTCCCCGGGACACAAACACAGTGAGTAAGAGCATACAAAACTGGCTAGAATGGACAAATCTCCGAGTTTTGACGAGGTCCTTGTAACCGGTCCATAGAGTTCGTGGAACGTTCGGATTGCCCCAGGACCCATAATCAGTGAGTATTAGTATACAAAACTGTCCTAAATGTATAAAATTTGCGAGTATTGACGAGGTCCCCTGAGTTCGCGGAACGTTCGGATCGCCCAGGGACCCAAAGTCAATCTGTAATGGCATACAAAACAAGCGAGAATGCAAAACTCTGCAAGTTTTGATGAGGTCCACATAACCGGACCCAGGAGTTCTCCGAACGTTTGTAGGGCCTCGGGACCCAAAAACAGTGAGTAATAACATACAAAATTGGCCAGAATTGACCAAAGCATACATAATTGGCCAAAATTGACCAAATCTGTGATTTTTGACGAGGTCCCCGTAACCGGACCCCGAAGTTCCACGAACATTCGTATCGCCCCTGGACACATAATTAGTGAGTAATAGCATCGAAAACAGGCCAGAAAGGATAAATTTGTGAGTTTTGACTAGGTCGTTGTAACCAATCCTGGAGTTCGCGGAACGTTCGGATCGCCCGGGACCCAAAAACAGTGAGTAATAGCATACACAGCTGGCCAGAATGGACCAAATCTGCGAGTTTTGACATGCTCCCCGTAACCAAACTACGAAGTTCCACGAACGTTCGTAAAACCCCGGGACCCAAAATCAGTGAGTAACAGCATAGAAAACCGGCCAGAATGGACCAAATCTGCGAGTTTTGACGAGGTCACTATAATCGGACCCTGGAGTTCTCCCAACGTTTGTAGCTCGCCGGGACACAAACACAGCGAGTAAGAGCATACAAAACTGTCGAGAATGCACCAAATCTCTCAGTTTTGACGAGGTCCCCGTAACCGGTTCTTAGAGTTCGTGGAACGTTCGGATTGCCTAGGACCAATAATCAGTGAGTAATATCATACAAAACAGGCCAAAATGTATAAAATCTGCGAATTTTGAGGACGTCCCCGAAGTTCGCGGAACGTTAGGATCGCCTAGGGACCCAAAGTCAGTGAGTAATACCATACAAAACAAGCTAGAATGTATAAAATCTACATGTTTTGACGAGGTCACCGTAACCGGACGCAGGAGTTGGCAGAACATTTGTAGGCCCTCGGGACCCAAAAACAGTGAGTAATAGCATACAAAATTGGCCAGAATGGACCAAATTTGCGATTTTTTACGAGGTCCTCATTACCGGACACCGAAGTTCCACGAACGTTCGTATCACCCCGGGACACAAAATCAGTGAGTAATAGCATAGAAAACTGGCTAGAAAGGACAAAATTTGTGAGTTTTGACGAGGTCGCTATAACCGGTCCCGGAGTTCGCGGAACGTCCGGATTGCCCCGGGAGCCAAAATAGTGAGTAATAGCACAGAAAACCGTCCAGAATGGACCAAATCTGCAAGTTTTGACGAGGTCACCGTAATCGGACCCTGGAGTTCTCTGAATGTTTGTAGCTCCCCGTGACACAAACAAAGTGAGTAAGAGCATACAAAACTGGCCAGAATGGACCAAATCTCCAAGTTTTGACGAGGTCCCCGTAACCGGTCCCTAGAGTTCTTGGAACGTTCGGATTGCACCAGGACCCATAATCAGTGAGTCATATCATACAAAACCGGCCAAAATGTATAAATCTGCGAGTTTTGACGAGGTCCCCGGAGTTCGCGGAAAGTTCGGATCGCCCAGGGACCCAATGTCACTAAGTAAAAGCATACAAAACAAGTCAGAATGTATAAAATGTTCAAGTTTTAATAAGGTCCCCGTAACCAAACCCAGGAGTTCTCCGAATGTTTGTAGGGCCTAAGGACCCCAAAACAGTGAGTAATAGCATACAAAATTGGGGAGAATGGACCAAATATGCTATTTTTGACGAAGTCCGTGTTACCGGACCCCAAAATTCCACGAGCGTTCGTATCACCCCGGGACACAAAATCAGTGAGTAATAGGATATAAAACTCGCTAGAAAGGACAAAAATTCCGAGTTTTGACGAGGTCACCGTAACCGGTCTAGGAGTTCGCGAAACGTTCGGATCGCCGCGGGACCCAAAAACAAATAGTAATATCATACAAAACTAGCCAGAATGGACCAAATCTGCGAGTTTTGACGAGGTCCCCGTAACCAAACCCCGAAGTTCAACAAACGTTCGTATCACCCCGGGACCCAAAATCAGTGAGTAATACCATAGAAAACCGGCCAGAATGGACCAAATATGCGAACGTTCGTATCGCCCCGGGACACAAAATCAGTGAGTAATAGGATAGAAAACTCGCCAAAAAGGACCAAATTTGCGAGTTTTGACGAGGTCACTGTAACCGGTGCCGGAGTTCGCGGACCGTTCGGATCGCTCCGGGACACAAAAAACACAGAGTAATATCATATAAAACTAGCCAGAATGGACCAAATCTGCGAATTTTGACGTGGTCCCCGTAACCTAACCCCGAAGTTCCACAAACGTTCGTATCACCCTGGGACCCAAATTTACTAAGTAATAGCATAGAAAACCTTCCAGAATGGACCAAATCTGCGAGTTTTGACGAGGTCACCGTAATCGTACCCTGGAGTTCTCCGAATGTTTGTAGCTCCCCGAGACACAAACACAGTGAGTAGGAGCATACAAAACTGGTCAGAATGGACCAAATCTCCAAGTTTTGACGAAGTCCCCATAACAGGTCCCTAGAGTTCTTGGAACGTTCGGTTTACACCAGGACCTATAATCAGTGAGTAATATCATACAAAACTGGCCAAAATGTATAAATCTGCGAGTTTTGACGAGGTCACCGGAGTTCGCGGAAAGTTCAGATCGCCCAGGGACCCAAAGTCATTGAGTTAGCATACAAAACAAGTCAGAATGTATAAAATCTGCAAGTTTTGAAGAGGTCCCCGTAATCGGACCCAGGAGTTCTCCGAACATTTGTAGGGCCTAAGGATACAAAAACAATGAGTAATAGCATACAAAATTTGGGAGAATTGACCAAATCTATGATTTTTGACGAGGTCCCCGTAACCGGACCCCGAAGTTCCACGAACATTCGTATCGGCCCGGGACACAAAAGCAGTGAGTAATAGCATCGAAAACTCGCCACAAAGGACAAAATTTGCGAGTTTTCACGAGGTCACTGTAACTGGTCCCGGAGTTCGCGGAACGTTCAGATCGCCCCGGACCCGAAAACAGTGAGTAATAGCATACAAAACTGACCAGAATGGACCAAATCTGCGAGTTTTGACGAGGTCCCCGTAACCAAACTCCGAAGTTCCACGAACGCTCGTATCACCCCGGGACCCAAAATCACTAAGTAATAGCATAGAAAACAGGCCAGAATGGACCAAATCTGTGACTTTTTCGAGGTCACCGTAATTAGTCCCTGGATTTCTCCGAACGTTTGTAGCTCCCGGGACACAAACACATTGAGTAAGAGCATACAAAACAGGCTAGAATGGACAAATCTCTGAGTTTTGAGGACGTCCCTATAATCGGTCCCTAGAGTTCGTGGAACGTTTGGATTGCCCCAGGACCCATAATCACTGAGTAATATTATAGAAAACTGTCCAACATGTATAAAATATGCGAGTTTTGACGAGGTCCCCTGAGTTCGCGGAACGTTCGGATCGTCCAGGGAACCAAAGTCAATATGTAATGGCATACAAAACAAGCCAGAATGTAAAAGTCTGCAAGTTTTCATGAGGTCCACATAACCGGGCCGAGGAGTTCTCCGAACGTTTGTAGGGCCTCGGGACCCAAAAACAGTGAGTAATAGCATACAAAATTGGCCGGATTTGACCAAAGCATACATAATTGGCCAAAATTCACCTAATCTGCGATTTTTGACGAGGTCCCCGTAACCGGACACCGAAGTTCCACGAACCTTCGTATCGCCCTGGACACAAAATTAGTGAGTAATAGCATCGAAAACAGGCCAGAAAGGACAAAAATTGCCAGTTTTGACGAGGTCGCTGTAACCGGTGCCGGAGTTCGCGGAACGTTCGGGTCGCTCCGGGACACAAAAACATAGAGTAATAGCATAGAAAACTAGCCAGAATGGACCAAATCTGCAAGTTTTAACGAGGTCCCCGTAACCAAACCCCGAAGTTCCACAAACGTTCGTATCACCCTGGGACCCAAAATCAGTGAGTAATAGCATAGAAAACCTTCCAGAATGGACCAAATCTGCGAGTTTTGCCAAGGTCCACATAACCGGACCTAGGAGTTCTCCGAACGTTTGTAGGGCCTCGGGACCCAAAAACAGTGAGTAATAACATACAAAATTGGTCAGAATTGACCAAAGCATACATAATTGGCCAAAATTGACCAAATCTGTGATTTTTGACGAGGTCCCCGTAACCGGACCCCAAAGTTCCACGAACATTCGTATCGCCCCTGGACACATAATTAGTGAGTAATAGCATCGAAAACAGGCTAGAAAGGATAAATTTGTGAGTTTTGACTAGGTCATTGTAACCAGTCCCGGAGTTCGAGGAACGTTCGGATCGCCCGGGACCCAAAAACAGTGAATAATAGCATACAAAACTGGCCAGAATGGACCAAATCTGCGAGTTTTGACGAGGTCCCCGTACCCAAACTACGAAGTTCCACGAACGTTCGTAAAACCCCGGGACCCAAAATCTGTGAGTAATAGCATAGAAAACCGGCCAGAATGGACCAAATCTGCGAGTTTTGACGAGGTCACTATAATCGGACCCTGGAGTTCTCCCAACGTTTGTAGCTTGCCGGGACACAAACACAGCGAGTAAGAGCATACAAAACTGGCGAGAATGCACCAAATCTCTCAGTTTTGAAGAGGTCCCCGTAACCGGTTCTTACAGTTCGTGGAACGTTCGGATTGCCTAGGACCCATAATCAGTGAGTAAGATCATACAAAACAGGCCAAAATGTATAAAATCTGCGAATTTTGAGGACGTCCCCGAAGTTCACGGAACGTTCGGATCGCCTAGGGACCCAAAGTCAGTGAGTAATAGCATACAAACCAAGCCAGAATGTATAAAATCTGCATGTTTTGACGAGGTCACCGTAACCGGACGCAGGAGTTGGCAGAACATTTGTAGGCCCTCGGGACCCAAAAACAGTGAGTAATAGCATAAAAAATTGGCCAGAATGGACCAAATTTGCGATTTTTTACGAGGTCCTCATTACCGGACACCGAAGTTCCACGAACGTTCGTATCGCCCCGGGACACAAAATAAGTGAGTAATAGCATAGAAAACTGGCTAGAAAGGACAAAATTTGTGAGTTTTGACGAGGTCGCTGTAACCGGTCCCGGAGTTCGCGGAACGTTCGGATTGCCCCGGGAGCCAAAAATAGTGAGTAATAGCACAGAAAACCGTCCAGAATGGACCAAATCTGCAAGTTTTGACGAGGTCACCGTAATCGGACCCTGGAGTTCTTCGAATGTTTGTAGCTCCCCGTGACACAAACAAAGTGAGTAAGAGCATACAAAACTGGCCAGAATGGACCAAATCTCCAAGTTTTGATGAGGTCCCCGTAACCGGTCCCTAGAGTTCTTGGAACGTTCGGATTGCACCAGGACCCATAATCAGTGAGTAATATCAAAGAAAACCGGCCAAAATGTATAAATCTGCGAGTTTTGACGAGGTCCCCGGAGTTCGCGGAAACTTCGGATCGCCCAGGGACCCAATGTCAGTGAGTAAAAGCATACAAAACAAGTCAGAATGTATAAAATCTTCATGTTTCAATGAGGTCCCCGTAACCAAACCCAGGAGTTCTCCGAACGTTTGTAGGGCCTAAGGACCCCAAAACAGTGAGTAATAGCATACAAAATTGGGGAGAATGGACCAAATATGCGATTTTTGACGAAGTCCGTGTTACCAGATCCCAAAGTTCCATGAACGTTCGTATCACCCCGGGACACAAAATCAGTGAGTAATAGGATAGAAAACTCGCTAGAAAGGACAAAATTTGCGAGTTTTGACGAGGTCACTGTAACCTGTCCAGGAGTTCGCGAAACGTTCGGATCGCCGCGGGACCCAAAAACAAATAGTAATATCATACAAAACTAGCCAGAATGGACCAAATCTGCGAGTTTTGAGGAGGTCCCCGTAACCAAACCCCGAAGTTCAACAAACGTTCGTATCACCCCGGGACCCAAAATCAGTGAGTAATACCATAGAAAACCGGCCAGAATGGACCAAATATGTGAACGTTTGTATCGCCCCGGGACACAAAATCAGTGAGTAATAGGATAGAAAACTCGCCAAAAAGGACCAAATTTGCGAGTTTTGACGAGGTCACTGTAACCGGTGCCAGAGTTCGCGGAACGTTCGGATCGCTCCGGGACCCAAAAACATAGAGTAATATCATATAAAACTGGCCAGAATGGACCAAATCTGCGAATTTTGACGTGGTCCCCGTAACCTAACCCCGAAGATCCACAAACGTTCGTATCACCCTCGGACCCAAATTTAGTGAGTAATAGCATAGAAAACCTTCCAGAATGGACCAAATCTGCGAGTTTTGACGAGGTCACCGTAATCGTACCCTGGAGTTCTCCCAATGTTTGTAGCTCCCCGAGACACAAACACGGTGAGTAGAAGCATACAAAACTGGTCAGAATGGACCAAATCTCCAAGTTTTGACTAAGTCCCCATAACCGGTCCCTAGAGTTCTTGGAACGTTCGGTTTGCACCAGGACCTATAATCAGTGAGTAATATCATACAAAACTGGCCAAAATGTATAAATCTGTGAGTTTTGACGAGGTCCCCGGAGTTCGCGGAAAGTTCGGATCGCCCAGGGACCCAAAGTCATTGAGTTAGCATACAAAACAAGTCAGAATGTATAAAATCTGCAAGTTTTGAAGAGGTCCCCGTAATCGGACCCAGGAGTTCTTCGAACGTTTGTAGGCCCTAAGGACACAAAAACAATGACTAATAGCATACAAAATTTGGGAGAATAGACCAAATCTACGATTTTTGACGAGGTCCCCGTAACCGGACCCCGAAGTTCCACGAACGTTCGTATCGGCCCGGGACACAAAAGCAGTGAGTAATAGCATCGAAAACTCGCTAGAAAGGACAAAAATTGCGAGTTTTGACGAGGTCACTGTAAATGGTCCCGGAGTTCGCGGAACGTTCGAATCGCCCCGGGACCCAAAAACAGTGAGTAATAGCATACAAAACTGACCAGAATGGACCAAATCTGCGAGTTTTGACGAGGTCCCCGTAACCAAACCCCGAAGTTCCACGAACGTTCGTATCACCCCGGGACCCAAAATCACTAAGTAATAGCATAGAAAACCAGCCAGAATGGACCTAATCTGCGACTTTTTCGAGGTCACCGTAATCAGACCCTGGATTTCTCCGAACGTTTGTAGCTCCCGGGACACAAACACAGTGAGTAAGAGCATACAAAACAGGCTAGAATGGACAAATCTCCGAGTTTTCAGGACGTCCCTATAATATGTCCCTAGAGTTCGTGGAACGCTTGGATTGCCCCATGACCCATAATCAGTGAGTAATATTATAGAAAACTGTCCAAAATGTATAAAATATGCGAGTTTTGACGAGGTCCCCTGAGTTCGCGGAACGTTCGGATCGTCTAGGGAGCCAAAGTCAATCTGTAATGGCATACAAAACAAGCCAGAATGTAAAAGTCTGCAAGTTTTCATGAGGTCCACATAACCGGGCCGAGGAGTTCTCCGAACGTTTGTAGGGCCTCGGGACCCAAAAACAGTGAGTAATAGCATACAAAATTGGCCAGAATTGACCAAAGCATACATAATTGGCCAAAATTGACCTATTCTGCGATTTTTGACGAGGTCCCCTTAACCGGACCCCGAAGTTCCACGAACCTTCGTATCGCCCTGGACACAAAATTAGTGAGTAATAGCATCGAAAACAGGCCAGAAAGGACAAAAATTGCGAGTTTTGACGAGGTTGCTGTAACCAACCGAAGTTCGCGGAACGTTCGGATCGCCCGGGACCCAAAAACAGTGAGTAATAGCATACAAAACTGGCCACAATGGACCAAATTTGCGAGTTTTGACGAGGTCCCCGTAACCAAACCCTGAAGTTCCACGAACGTTCGTAAAACCCCGGGACCCTAAATCAGTGAGTAATAGCATACAAAACCGGCGAGAATGGACCAAATCTGCGAGTTTTGATAAGGTCACTGTAATCGCCGGGATACAAACACAGCGAGTAAGAGCTTACAAAACTGGCCAGAATAGACCAAATCTCTGAGTTTTGACGAGGTTCCCATAACCGGTCCCTAGATTTCGTGAAACGTTCGGATTGCCTAGGACCCATAATCAGTGAGTAATATCATACAAAACATGCCAAAATGTATAAAATCTGTGAGTATTAAGGACGTCCCCGGAGTTCACTGAACGTTCGGATCGCCTAGGGCCCCAAAGTCAGTGAGTAATAGCATACAAAACAAGCCAAATGTATAAAATCTGCATGTTTTGATGAGGTCGCCATAACCGGACGCAGGACTTGTCCAAACATTTGTAGGGCCTCGGGACCCAAAAATAGCCAGAATGGACCAAATTTGCGATTTTGACGAGGTCCCCGTAACCAGACACCGAAGTTCCACGAACGTTTGTATCGCCCCGGGACACAAAACCAGTAAGTAATAGCATAGAAAACTGGCTAAAAAGGACAAAATTTGTGAGTTTTGACGAGGTCGCTGTAACCGGTCCCGGAGTTCGCGGAACGTTCAGATTGCCCCGAAGGCCAAAAATAGTGAGTAATAGCATAGAAAACCGGTCAGAATGGACCAAATCTGCGAGTTTTGATGAGGTCACCGTAATCGGACCCTGGAGTTCTCCAAATGTTTGTAGCTCCCCGGGACACAAACAAAGTGAGTAAGAGCATACAAAACTGGCTAGAATGGATCAAATCTCCAAGTTTTGACGAGGTCACTGTAACTGGTCCCGGAGTTCGCGGAACGTTCAGATCGCCCCGGACCCGAAAACAGTGAGTAATAGCATACAAAACTGACCAGAATGGACCAAATCTGCGAGTTTTGACGAGGTCCCCGTAACCAAACCCCGAAGTTCCACGAACGCTCGTATCACCCCGGGACCCAAAATCACTAAGTAATAGCATAGAAAACAGGCCAGAATGGACCAAATCTGCGACTTTTTCGAGGTCACCGTAATTAGTCCCTAGATTTCTCCGAACGTTTGTAGCTCTCGGGACACAAACACATTGAGTAAGAGCATACAAAACAGGCTAGAATGGACAAATCTCTGAGTTTTGAGGACGTCCCTATAATCGGTCCCTAGAGTTCGTGGAACGTTTGGATTGCCCCAGGACCCATAATCACTGAGTAATATTATAGAAAACTGTCCAACATGTATAAAATATGCGAGTTTTGACGAGGTCCCCTGAGTTCGCGGAACGTTCGGATCGTCCAGGGAGCCAAAGTCAATATGTAATGGCATACAAAACAAGCCAGAATGTAAAAGTCTGCAAGTTTTCATGAGGTCCACATAACCGGGCCGAGGAGTTCTCCGAACGTTTGTAGGGCCTCGGGACCCAAAAACAGTGAGTAATAGCATACAAAATTGGCCGGAATTGACCAAAGCATACATAATTGGCCAAAATTCACCTAATCTGCGATTTTTGACGAGGTCCCCGTAACCGGACACCGAAGTTCCACGAACCTTCGTATCGCCCTGGACACAAAATTAGTGAGTAATAGCATCGAAAACAGGCCAGAAAGGACAAAAATTGCCAGTTTTGACGAGGTCGCTGTAACCGGTGCCGGAGTTCGCGGAACGTTCGGGTCGCTCCGGGACACAAAAACATAGAGTAATAGCATAGAAAACTAGCCAGAATGGACCAAATCTGCAAGTTTTAACGAGGTCCCCGTAACCAAACCCCGAAGTTCCACAAACGTTCGTATCACCCTGGGACCCAAAATCAGTGAGTAATAGCATAGAAAACCTTCCAGAATGGACCAAATCTGCGAGTTTTGACAAGGTCCACATAACCGGACCTAGGAGTTCTCCGAACGTTTGTAGGGCCTCGGGACCCAAAAACAGTGAGTAATAACATACGAAATTGGTCAGAATTGACCAAAGCATACATAATTGGCCAAAATTGACCAAATCTGTGATTTTTGACGAGGTCCCCGTAACCGGACCCCGAAGTTCCACGAACATTCGTATCGCCCCTGGACACATAATTAGTGAGTAATAGCATCGAAAACAGGCTAGAAAGGATAAATTTGTGAGTTTTGACTAGGTCATTGTAACCAGTCCCGGAGTTCGAGGAACGTTCGGATCGCCCGGGACCCAAAAACAGTGAGTAATAGCATACAAAACTGGCCAGAATGGACCAAATCTGCGAGTTTTGACGAGGTCCCCGTACCCAAACTACGAAGTTCCACGAACGTTCGTAAAACCCCGGGACCCAAAATCTGTGAGTAATAGCATAGAAAACCGGCCAGAATGGACCAAATCTGCGAGTTTTGACGAGGTCACTATAATCGGACCCTGGAGTTCTCCCAACGTTTGTAGCTTGCCGGGACACAAACACAGCGAGTAAGAGCATACAAAACTGGCGAGAATGCACCAAATCTCTCAGTTTTGAAGAGGTCCCCGTAACCGGTTCTTAGAGTTCGTGGAACGTTCGGATTGCCTAGGACCCATAATCAGTGAGTAATATCATACAAAACAGGCCAAAATGTATAAAATCTGCGAATTTTGAGGACGTCCCCGAAGTTCACGGAACGTTCGGATCGCCTAGGGACCCAAAGTCAGTGAGTAATAGCATACAAACCAAGCCAGAATGTATAAAATCTGCATGTTTTGACGAGGTCACCGTAACCGGACGCAGGAGTTGGCAGAACATTTGTAGGCCCTCGGGACCCAAAAACAGTGAGTAATAGCATAAAAAATTGGCCAGAATGGACCAAATTTGCGATTTTTTACGAGGTCCTCATTACCGGACACCGAAGTTCCACGAACGTTCGTATCGCCCCGGGACACAAAATAAGTGAGTAATAGCATAGAAAACTGGCTAGAAAGGACAAAATTTGTGAGTTTTGACGAGGTCGCTGTAACCGGTCCCGGAGTTCGCGGAACGTTCGGATTGCCCCGGGAGCCAAAAATAGTGAGTAATAGCACAGAAAACCGTCCAGAATGGACCAAATCTGCAAGTTTTGACGAGGTCACCGTAATCGGACCCTGGAGTTCTTCGAATGTTTGTAGCTCCCCGTGACACAAACAAAGTGAGTAAGAGCATACAAAACTGGCCAGAATGGACCAAATCTCCAAGTTTTGATGAGGTCCCCGTAACCGGTCCCTAGAGTTCTTGGAACGTTCGGATTGCACCAGGACCCATAATCAGTGAGTAATATCAAAGAAAACCGGCCAAAATGTATAAATCTGCGAGTTTTGACGAGGTCCCCGGAGTTCGCGGAAACTTCGGATCGCCCAGGGACCCAATGTCAGTGAGTAAAAGCATACAAAACAAGTCAGAATGTATAAAATCTTCATGTTTCAATGAGGTCCCCGTAACCAAACCCAGGAGTTCTCCGAACGTTTGTAGGGCCTAAGGACCCCAAAACAGTGAGTAATAGCATACAAAATTGGGGAGAATGGACCAAATATGCGATTTTTGACGAAGTCCGTGTTACCAGATCCCAAAGTTCCATGAACGTTCGTATCACCCCGGGACACAAAATCAGTGAGTAATAGGATAGAAAACTCGCTAGAAAGGACAAAATTTGCGAGTTTTGACGAGGTCACTGTAACCTGTCCAGGAGTTCGCGAAACGTTCGGCTCGCCGCGGGACCCAAAAACAAATAGTAATATCATACAAAACTAGCCAGAATGGACCAAATCTGCGAGTTTTGACGAGGTCCCCGTAACCAAACCCCGAAGTTCAACAAACGTTCGTATCACCCCGGGACCCAAAATCAGTGAGTAATACCATAGAAAACCGGCCAGAATGGACCAAATATGTGAACGTTTGTATCGCCCCGGGACACAAAATCAGTGAGTAATAGGATAGAAAACTCGCCAAAAAGGACCAAATTTGCGAGTTTTGACGAGGTCACTGTAACCGGTGCCAGAGTTCGCGGAACGTTCGGATCGCTCCGGGACCAAAAACATAGAGTAATATCATATAAAACTGGCCAGAATGGACCAAATCTGCGAATTTTGACGTGGTCCCCGTAACCTAACCCCGAAGTTCCACAAACGTTCGTATCACCCTCGGACCCAAATTTAGTGAGTAATAGCATAGAAAACCTTCCAGAATGGACCAAATCTGCGAGTTTTGACGAGGTCACCGTAATCGTACCCTGGAGTTCTCCCAATGTTTGTAGCTCCCCGAGACACAAACACGGTGAGTAGGAGCATACAAAACTGGTCAGAATGGACCAAATCTCCAAGTTTTGACTAAGTCCCCATAACCGGTCCCTAGAGTTCTTGGAACGTTCGGTTTGCACCAGGACCTATAATCAGTGAGTAATATCATACAAAACTGGCCAAAATGTATAAATCTGTGAGTTTTGACGAGGTCCCCGGAGTTCGCGGAAAGTTCGGATCGCCCAGGGACCCAAAGTCATTGAGTTAGCATACAAAACAAGTCAGAATGTATAAAATCTGCAAGTTTTGAAGAGGTCCCCGTAATCGGACCCAGGAGTTCTTCGAACGTTTGTAGGCCCTAAGGACACAAAAACAATGACTAATAGCATACAAAATTTGGGAGAATAGACCAAATCTACGATTTTTGACGAGGTCCCCGTAACCGGACCCCGAAGTTCCACGAACGTTCGTATCGGCCCGGGACACAAAAGCAGTGAGTAATAGCATCGAAAACTCGCTAGAAAGGACAAAAATTGCGAGTTTTGACGAGGTCACTGTAAATGGTCCCGGAGTTCGCGGAACGTTCGAATCGCCCCGGGACCCAAAAACAGTGAGTAATAGCATACAAAACTGACCAGAATGGACCAAATCTGCGAGTTTTGACGAGGTCCCCGTAACCAAACCCCGAAGTTCCACGAACGTTCGTATCACCCCGGGACCCAAAATCACTAAGTAATAGCATAGAAAACCAGCCAGAATGGACCTAATCTGCGACTTTTTCGAGGTCACCGTAATCAGACCCTGGATTTCTCCGAACGTTTGTAGCTCCCGGGACACAAACACAGTGAGTAAGAGCATACAAAACAGGCTAGAATGGACAAATCTCCGAGTTTTCAGGACGTCCCTATAATCGGTCCCTAGAGTTCGTGGAACGCTTGGATTGCCCCATGACCCATAATCAGTGAGTAATATTATAGAAAACTGTCCAAAATGTATAAAATATGCGAGTTTTGACGAGGTCCCCTGAGTTCGCGGAACGTTCGGATCGTCTAGGGAGCCAAAGTCAATCTGTAATGGCATACAAAACAAGCCAGAATGTAAAAGTCTGCAAGTTTTCATGAGGTCCACATAACCGGGCCGAGGAGTTCTCCGAACGTTTGTAGGGCCTCGGGACCCAAAAACAGTGAGTAATAGCATACAAAATTGGCCAGAATTGACCAAAGCATACATAATTGGCCAAAATTGACCTATTCTGCGATTTTTGACGAGGTCCCCGTAACCGGACCCCGAAGTTCCACGAACCTTCGTATCGCCCTGGACACAAAATTAGTGAGTAATAGCATCGAAAACAGGCCAGAAAGGACAAAAATTGCGAGTTTTGACGAGGTTGCTGTAACCAACCGAAGTTCGCGGAACGTTCGGATCGCCCGGGACCCAAAAACAGTGAGTAATAGCATACAAAACTGGCCACAATGGACCAAATTTGCGAGTTTTGACGAGGTCCCCGTAACCAAACCCTGAAGTTCCACGAACGTTCGTAAAACCCCGGGACCCTAAATCAGTGAGTAATAGCATACAAAACAAGCCAAATGTATAAAATCTGCATGTTTTGATGAGGTCGCCATAACCGGACGCAGGACTTGTCCAAACATTTGTAGGGCCTCGGGACCCAAAAATAGCCAGAATGGACCAAATTTGCGATTTTTGACGAGGTCCCCGTAACCAGACACCGAAGTTCCACGAACGTTTGTATCGCCCCGGGACACAAAACCAGTAAGTAATAGCATAGAAAACTGGCTAAAAAGGACAAAATTTGTGAGTTTTGATGAGGTCGCTGTAACCGGTCCCGGAGTTCGCGGAACGTTCAGATTGCCCCGGAGGCCAAAAATAGTGAGTAATAGCATAGAAAACCGGTCAGAATGGACCAAATCTGCGAGTTTTGATGAGGTCACCGTAATCGGACCCTGGAGTTCTCCAAATGTTTGTAGCTCCCCGGGACACAAACAAAGTGAGTAAGAGCATACAAAACTGGCTAGAATGGACCAAATCTCCAAGTTTTGACGAGGTCACTGTAACTGGTCCCGGAGTTCGCGGAACGTTCAGATCGCCCCGGACCCGAAAACAGTGAGTAATAGCATACAAAACTGACCAGAATGGACCAAATCTGCGAGTTTTGACGAGGTCCCCGTAACCAAACCCCGAAGTTCCACGAACGCTCGTATCACCCCGGGACCCAAAATCACTAAGTAATAGCATAGAAAACAGGCCAGAATGGACCAAATCTGCAACTTTTTCGAGGTCACCGTAATTAGTCCCTGGATTTCTCCGAACGTTTGTAGCTCCCGGGACACAAACACATTGAGTAAGAGCGTACAAAACAGGCTAGAATGGACAAATCTCTGAGTTTTGAGGACGTCCCTATAATCGGTCCCTAGAGTTCGTGGAACGTTTGGATTGCCCCAGGACCCATAATCACTGAGTAATATTATAGAAAACTGTCCAAAATGTATAAAATATGCGAGTTTTGACGAGGTCCCCTGAGTTCGCGGAACGTTCGGATCGTCCAGGGAGCCAAAGTCAATATGTAATGGCATACAAAACAAGCCAGAATGTAAAAGTCTGCAAGTTTTCATGAGGTCCACATAACCGGGCCGAGGAGTTCTCCGAACGTTTGTAGGGCCTCGGGACCCAAAAACAGTGAGTAATAGCATACAAAATTGGCCGGAATTGACCAAAGCATACATAATTGGCCAAAATTCACCTAATCTGCGATTTTTGACGAGTCCCCGTAACCGGACACCGAAGTTCCACGAACCTTCGTATCGCCCTGGACACAAAATTAGTGAGTAATAGCATCGAAAACAGGCCAGAAAGGACAAAAATTGCCAGTTTTGACGAGGTCGCTGTAACCGGTGCCGGAGTTCGCGGAACGTTCGGGTCGCTCCGGGACACAAAAACATAGAGTAATAGCATAGAAAACTAGCCAGAATGGACCAAATCTGCAAGTTTTAACGAGGTCCCCGTAACCAAACCCCGAAGTTCCACAAACGTTCGTATCACCCTGGGACCCAAAATCAGTGAGTAATAGCATAGAAAACCTTCCAGAATGGACCAAATCTGCGAGTTTTGACAAGGTCCACATAACCGGACCTAGGAGTTCTCCGAACGTTTGTAGGGCCTCGGGACCCAAAAACAGTGAGTAATAACATACGAAATTGGTCAGAATTGACCAAAGCATACATAATTGGCCAAAATTGACCAAATCTGTGATTTTTGACGAGGTCCCCGTAACCGGACCCCGAAGTTCCACGAACATTCGTATCGCCCCTGGACACATAATTAGTGAGTAATAGCATCGAAAACAGGCTAGAAAGGATAAATTTGTGAGTTTTGACTAGGTCATTGTAACCAGTCCCGGAGTTCGAGGAACGTTCGGATCGCCCGGGACCCAAAAACAGTGAGTAATAGCATACAAAACTGGCCAGAATGGACCAAATCTGCGAGTTTTGACGAGGTCCCCGTACCCAAACTACGAAGTTCCACGAACGTTCGTAAAACCCCGGGACCCAAAATCTGTGAGTAATAGCATAGAAAACCGGCCAGAATGGACCAAATCTGCGAGTTTTGACGAGGTCACTATAATCGGACCCTGGAGTTCTCCCAACGTTTGTAGCTTGCCGGGACACAAACACAGCGAGTAAGAGCATACAAAACTGGCGAGAATGCACCAAATCTCTCAGTTTTGAAGAGGTCCCCGTAACCGGTTCTTAGAGTTCGTGGAACGTTCGGATTGCCTAGGACCCATAATCAGTGAGTAAGATCATACAAAACAGGCCAAAATGTATAAAATCTGCGAATTTTGAGGACGTCCCCGAAGTTCACGGAACGTTCGGATCGCCTAGGGACCCAAAGTCAGTGAGTAATAGCATACAAACCAAGCCAGAATGTATAAAATCTGCATGTTTTGACGAGGTCACCGTAACCGGACGCAGGAGTTGGCAGAACATTTGTAGGCCCTCGGGACCCAAAAACAGTGAGTAATAGCATACAAAATTGGCCAGAATGGACCAAATTTGCGATTTTTTACGAGGTCCTCATTACCGGACACCGAAGTTCCACGAACGTTCGTATCGCCCCGGGACACAAAATAAGTGAGTAATAGCATAGAAAACTGGCTAGAAAGGACAAAATTTGTGAGTTTTGACGAGGTCGCTGTAACCGGTCCCGGAGTTCGCGGAACGTTCGGATTGCCCCGGGAGCCAAAAATAGTGAGTAATAGCACAGAAAACCGTCCAGAATGGACCAAATCTGCAAGTTTTGACGAGGTCACCGTAATCGGACCCTGGAGTTCTCCGAATGTTTGTAGCTCCCCGTGACACAAACAAAGTGAGTAAGACCATACAAAACTGGCCAGAATGGACCAAATCTCCAAGTTTTGACGAGGTCCCCGTAACCGGTCCCTAGAGTTCTTGGAACGTTCGGATTGCACCAGGACCCATAATCAGTGAGTAATATCAAAGAAAACCGGCCAAAATGTATAAATCTGCGAGTTTTGACGAGGTCCCCGGAGTTCGCGGAAACTTCGGATCGCCCAGGGACCCAATGTCAGTGAGTAAAAGCATACAAAACAAGTCAGAATGTATAAAATCTTCATGTTTCAATGAGGTCCCCGTAACCAAACCCAGGAGTTCTCCGAACGTTTGTAGGGCCTAAGGACCCCAAAACAGTGAGTAATAGCATACAAAATTGGGGAGAATGGACCAAATATGCGATTTTTGACGAAGTCCGTGTTACCAGATCCCAAAGTTCCATGAACGTTCGTATCACCCCGGGACACAAAATCAGTGAGTAATAGGATAGAAAACTCGCTAGAAAGGACAAAATTTGCGAGTTTTGACGAGGTCACTGTAACCTGTCCAGGAGTTCGCGAAACGTTCGGATCGCCGCGGGACCCAAAAACAAATAGTAATATCATACAAAACTAGCCAGAATGGACCAAATCTGCGAGTTTTGACGAGGTCCCCGTAACCAAACCCCGAAGTTCAACAAACGTTCGTATCACCCCGGGACCCAAAATCAGTGAGTAATACCATAGAAAACCGGCCAGAATGGACCAAATATGTGAACGTTTGTATCGCCCCGGGACACAAAATCAGTGAGTAATAGGATAGAAAACTCGCCAAAAAGGACCAAATTTGCGAGTTTTGACGAGGTCACTGTAACCGGTGCCAGAGTTCGCGGAACGTTCGGATCGCTCCGGGACCAAAAACATAGAGTAATATCATATAAAACTGGCCAGAATGGACCAAATCTGCGAATTTTGACGTGGTCCCCGTAACCTAACCCCGAAGTTCCACAAACGTTCGTATCACCCTCGGACCCAAATTTAGTGAGTAATAGCATAGAAAACCTTCCAGAATGGACCAAATCTGCGAGTTTTGACGAGGTCACCGTAATCGTACCCTGGAGTTCTCCCAATGTTTGTAGCTCCCCGAGACACAAACACGGTGAGTAGGAGCATACAAAACTGGTCAGAATGGACCAAATCTCCAAGTTTTGACTAAGTCCCCATAACCGGTCCCTAGAGTTCTTGGAACGTTCGGTTTGCACCAGGACCTATAATCAGTGAGTAATATCATACAAAACTGGCCAAAATGTATAAATCTGTGAGTTTTGACGAGGTCCCCGGAGTTCGCGGAAAGTTCGGATCGCCCAGGGACCCAAAGTCATTGAGTTAGCATACAAAACAAGTCAGAATGTATAAAATCTGCAAGTTTTGAAGAGGTCCCCGTAATCGGACCCAGGAGTTCTTCGAACGTTTGTAGGCCCTAAGGACACAAAAACAATGACTAATAGCATACAAAATTTGGGAGAATAGACCAAATCTACGATTTTTGACGAGGTCCCCGTAACCGGACCCCGAAGTTCCACGAACGTTCGTATCGGCCCGGGACACAAAAGCAGTGAGTAATAGCATCGAAAACTCGCCAGAAAGGACAAAATTTGCGAGTTTTGACGAGGTCACTGTAAATGGTCCCGGAGTTCGCGGAACGTTCGAATCGCCCCGGGACCCAAAAACAGTGAGTAATAGCATACAAAACTGACCAGAATGGACCAAATCTGCGAGTTTTGACGAGGTCCCCGTAACCAAACCCCGAAGTTCCACGAACGTTCGTATCACCCCGGGACCCAAAATCACTAAGTAATAGCATAGAAAACCAGCCAGAATGGACCTAATCTGCGACTTTTTCGAGGTCACCGTAATCAGACCCTGGATTTCTCCGAACGTTTGTAGCTCCCGGGACACAAACACAGTGAGTAAGAGCATACAAAACAGGCTAGAATGGACAAATCTCCGAGTTTTCAGGACGTCCCTATAATCGGTCCCTAGAGTTCGTGGAACGCTTGGATTGCCCCATGACCCATAATCAGTGAGTAATATTATAGAAAACTGTCCAAAATGTATAAAATATGCGAGTTTTGACGAGGTCCCCTGAGTTCGCGGAACGTTCGGATCGTCTAGGGAGCCAAAGTCAATCTGTAATGGCATACAAAACAAGCCAGAATGTAAAAGTCTGCAAGTTTTCATGAGGTCCACATAACCGGGCCGAGGAGTTCTCCGAACGTTTGTAGGGCCTCGGGACCCAAAAACAGTGAGTAATAGCATACAAAATTGGCCAGAATTGACCAAAGCATACATAATTGGCCAAAATTGACCTATTCTGCGATTTTTGACGAGGTCCCCGTAACCGGACCCCGAAGTTCCACGAACCTTCGTATCGCCCTGGACACAAAATTAGTGAGTAATAGCATCGAAAACAGGCCAGAAAAGACAAAAATTGCGAGTTTTGACGAGGTTGCTGTAACCAACCGAAGTTCGCGGAACGTTCGGATCGCCCGGGACCCAAAAACAGTGAGTAATAGCATACAAAACTGGCCACAATGGACCAAATTTGCGAGTTTTGACGAGGTCCCCGTAACCAAACCCTGAAGTTCCACGAACGTTCGTAAAACCCCGGGACCCTAAATCAGTGAGTAATAGCATACAAAACCGGCGAGAATGGACCAAATCTGCGAGTTTTGATAAGGTCACTGTAATCGCCGGGATACAAACACAGCGAGTAAGAGCTTACAAAACTGGCCAGAATAGACCAAATCTCTGAGTTTTGACGAGGTTCCCATAACCGGTCCCTAGATTTCGTGAAACGTTCGGATTGCCTAGGACCCATAATCAGTGAGTAATATCATACAAAACATGCCAAAATGTATAAAATCTGTGAGTATTAAGGACGTCCCCGGAGTTCACTGAACGTTCGGATCGCCTAGGGACCCAAAGTCAGTGAGTAATAGCATACAAAACAAGCCAAATGTATAAAATCTGCATGTTTTGATGAGGTCGCCATAACCGGACGCAGGACTTGTCCAAACATTTGTAGGGCCTCGGGACCCAAAAATAGCCAGAATGGACCAAATTTGCGATTTTTGACGAGGTCCCCGTAACCAGACACCGAAGTTCCACGAACGTTTGTATCGCCCCGGGACACAAAACCAGTAAGTAATAGCATAGAAAACTGGCTAAAAAGGACAAAATTTGTGAGTTTTGACGAGGTCGCTGTAACCGGTCCCGGAGTTCGCGGAACGTTCAGATTGCCCCGGAGGCCAAAAATAGTGAGTAATAGCATAGAAAACAGGTCAGAATGGACCAAATCTGCGAGTTTTGATGAGGTCACCGTAATCGGACCCTGGAGTTCTCCAAATGTTTGTAGCTCCCCGGGACACAAACAAAGTGAGTAAGAGCATACAAAACTGGCTAGAATGGACCAAATCTCCAAGTTTTGACGAGGTCCCCGTAACCGGTCCCTAGAGTTCGTGCAACGTTAGGATTGCACTAGGACCCATAATCAGTGAGTAATATCATACAAAACCGGCAAAAATGTATAAATGTGCGAGTTTTGACGAGGTCCCCGTAACCGAACCCAGGATTTCTCCGAACGTTTGTAGGGCCTAAGGACCCAAAAACAGTGAGTAATAGCATACAAAATTGGGGAGAATGGACCAAATATACAATTTTTGACGAGGTCCCCGTTAACGGACCCCGAAGTTCCACGAACGTTCGTATCGCCCCGGGACACAAAATCAGTGAGTAATAGGATAGAAAACTCGACAGAAAGGACAAAACTTGCGAGTTTTGACGAGGTCAATTTAACCGGTCCAGGCGTTCGCGAAACGTTCGGATCGCCCCGGGACCCAAAAACAAAGAGTAATAGCATACAAAACTAGCCAGAATGGACCGAATCTACGAGTTTTGACGAGGTCCCCGTAACCAAACCCCGAAGTTCCACAAACGTTCCTATCACCCTGGGACCCAAAATCTATGAGTAATAGCGTAGAAAACCTTCCAGAATGGACCAAATATGCGAACGTTCGTATCGCCCCGGGACACAAAATCAGTGAGTAATAGGATAGAAAACTCGCCAAAAAGGACCAAATTTGCGAGTTTTGACGAGGTCACTGTAACCGGTGTCGGAGTTCGCGGAACGTTCGGATCGCTCCGGGACCCAAAACATAGAGTAATAGCATACAAAACTGGTCATAATGGACTAAATCTGCGATTTTTGACGAGGTCACCGTAACTAAACCCCGAAGTTCCACAAACGTTCCTATCACCCTGGGACCCAAAATCTATGAGTAATAGCATAGAAAACCGGTCAGAATGGACCAAATCTGCGAGTTTTGACGAGGTCACCGTAATCGTACCCTGGAGTTCTCCGAATGTTTGTAGCTCCCCGGGACACAAACAAAGTGAGTAAGATCATACAAAACTGGCCAGAATGGACCAAATCTCCAAGTTTTGACTAGGTCCCCATAACCGGTCCCTAGAGTTCGTGGAACGTTCGGATTGCACCAGGACCCATAATCAGTGAGTAATATCATACAAAACTGGCCAAAATGTATAAATCTGCGAGTTTTGACGAGATCCCCAGAGTTTGCGGAAAGTTCGGATCGCCCAGGGACCCAAAGTCAGTGAGTAATAGCATACAAAACAAGTCAGAATGTATAAAATCTACAAGTTGTGATGAGGTCCCCGTAACCGGACCCAGGAGTTCTCCGAACGTTTGTAGGGCCTAAGGACCAAAAAACAGTGAGTAATAGCATACAAAATTTGGGAGAATGGACCAAATCTGCGATTTTTTATGAGGTCCCCGTAACCGACCCGAAGTCCCACGAACGTTGGTATCGCCCCGGGACACAAAATCAGTGAGTAATAGGATAGAAAACTCGCCAGAAAGGACAAAATTTGCGAGTTTTGACAAGATCACTGTAACCAGTGCCGGAGTTCGCGGAACGTTCGGATCGCTCCGGTACCCAAAAACATAGAGTAATAGCATCCAAAACTGGCCAGAATGGACCAAATATGCGAGTTTTCACGAGGTCCTCGTAACCAAACCACGAAGTTCCACGAACGTTCGTATCACCCCGAAACCCAAAATCAGTGAGTAATAGCATAGAAAACTAGGCAGAATGGACCAAATCTGCGAGTTTTAACGAGGTCACCATAATTGTACCCTGGAGTTCTCCGAATGTTTGTAGCTCCCCGGGACACAAACACAGTGAGTAAGAGCATACAAAACTGGCCAGAATGAATCAAATCTCCAAGTTTTGACGAAATCCTCATAACCGGTCCCTAGAGTTTGTGAAACGTTCGGATTGCACGAGACGTTCGGATCATACAAAACTGGCCAAAATGTATAAATCTGCGAGTTTTGACAAGGTCCCCGGAGTTCGTGGAAAGTTCGGATCACCCAGGGACCCAAAGTCAGTGAGTAATAGCATACAAAACAAGTCATAATGTATAAAATCTGCGAGTTTTGACGAGGTCCCTGTAACGGAACCAGGAGTTCTCCGAACGTTGGTAGGGCCTAAGGACCCAAAAACAGTGAGTTGCATACAAAATTTGGGAGAATGAACCAAATCTGCGATTTTTGACGAGGTCTCCGTAACCGGACCCCGAAGTTCCACGAACGTTTCTATCGCCCCGGGACACAAAATCAGTGAGTAATAGGATAGAAAACTCACCAGAAAGAACAAAATTTGCGAGTTTTGACGAGGTCAGTGTAACCGGTCCCGGAGTTCGCGGAACATTTGGATCGCCTCTGGACCCAAAAACAGTGAGTAATAGCATACAAAACTGGCCAGAACGGACCAAATCTGTGAGTTATGACGAGGTCCCCGTAACCAAACTTCGAAGTTTCACGAACGTTCGTATCACTCCGGGACCCAAAATTAGTGAGTAATAGCATAGAAAACCGGCCAGAATGGACCAAATATTCGAGTTTTGAAGAGGTCACCGTAATCGGACCCTGGAGTTCTCCGAATGTTTGTAGCTCCCCGGGACACAAACAAAGTGAGTAAGAACATACAAAACTGGCTAGAATGGACCAAATCTCCGAGTTTTTGACGAGGTCCCCGTAACCGGTCCCTAGAGTTCGTGGAACGTTTGGATTGCCTAGGACCCATAATCAGTGAGTAATAGAATATAAAATTGGTCAAAATGTATAGAATCTACGAGTTTTGAGGATGTCGCCGGAGTTCGCGGAATGTTCGGATTGTCTAGGGACCTACAGTGAGGTACCCGTTGCCGGAGCAGGTGATGTCGTTGATGTGGCATGCGAGCGTGGGGAGGCGGAACGTCCGCTGCATCGGGAAAGATAGGGCATATGCATGGGTGTTGAAGCGAGGGTGTCGTCGTCATAGGGTTGGCAGCAGTGGAAGATCTCCTTAATTCTGTGTGGATACTGTATGTTGGGGAGAGGAAGCAGCTCGATCTCCTCGCCGATCGAGCTCCTTCCTTTCCCCAACATACAGTATCCACACAGAGTCCTGCTCAAGACAAACCCAAGGCATGATGACTACGCCGTTGCGGCCATCTGCGGCCATGACAACGTGAGCAAGGTCGCCTACATGACGAGCAGGGACAGGGAGTGGACGATCTTCGACATCGCAGCGAATGGACCGAAGTTGGTCGATCTGGTCCACGAACGTTGCGATGTATACTGCCTCGATGAACATGGGGCCGTGCAAGTCCTCCACGTCCCCCTCCAGGCCTCCTCCAAGGCGGCCGGGTGTAGGAACACAACGTCTATCCCTTGCTGGCTGAGCGTGTCGCCGGCACCCACTCCGACACTCCCTGCACGCCGCTTTACGACACCGCGGCCAAGGAAATATCTTTCAAGCGCCTGTTCTTCTGTGAGGGCACCCTATACCAGGTGTGGCAGAACACCGGGTGCACCATTCGGTTGCGGTTACAGGCTGGCGGCATATTCATCATGTCCTCAGATGAGATACTGGTTCTGAGGTACTACCCGGAGCAACGGCCATGCTGAGATGCGGTGAAGGATCTAGGAGGCTGCTCAGTTTTCATCGGCAGGAATAACACCGTCACTAGTAGAAAACGGGCCTTTGGCCTGGACCCTTTAGTCCCGGCCTGCCTCTGGGCCGGGACTAAAGGCCCGGCCACGTCGCCCCAATTCTCAATGCCTCCCTCGAGGCTTTAGTCCCGGCCCGTAAGGAGCCTTTAGTCCCGGTTTGTGTCACAAACCGGGACTAAAGGGCTACGCGGTGGGCAGCCCGCATGTGCGCCACCTTTAGTCCCGGTTTGTGTCTCAAACCGGGACTAAAGTCCTCTGCCTATATATAGCACAGCCCCCCTCTCCCCTCTTCCTTGCATTTTTCTTGGATGGGGGATTGTGGGTGTGTGCTAGCTCAGCACTTTTTTTATGCACTAGAGGTGTTTGTTGAAATGTGTGTTAGAGCGATGCCGCTTCTGTTCACCAAACACAACTACGATATGAGATGCCTGAGCCTCGCTTAAACCTCTTCCTCTTTATTTCAACTTATTCTAAAAGGTTAGCAACTATATTTCCTCGTTTATTCTAAAAGGTTAGCAACTATATTCTAAAAGGTTAGCAACTAATTGTATTTGATATATTGTCGTATAACACAGATGAGTCATCCATGGATGTACGGTGATCGACGCACAGCCGCTTACAGAGAAGGCGTGCATTCTTTTTGAGATGCAGCCGATGCGAACAAGCATGGTGGTGGCTATATGTTTTGTCCATGTGTTGAATGTCGGAATGAGAAGGATTACACTTCCTCAGGAGTCATTCAGAGCCACCTGCTTCGGTCCGGTTTTATGTCGGGCTATAATGTTTGGACCAAGCACGGAGAAAGAGGGGTTATGATGGAAGACGGTGATGAAGAAGAAGAGAACGATGATGACAACTACCGATCTATGTTCACTGAGTATGCTAATACCGCAATGGAAGACAATGAAGAAGAAGATCAGGATGAAGAACGGGAACCAGATGAGCCCGCTGATGATCTTGGCCGGGTCATTTCTGATGCACGGCGAGGTTGCGACACAGAAAAGGAGAGGTTGCAGTTCGAGCAGATGTTACAGGACCACAACAAATTGTTGTACCCAACTTGTGAAGATGGCCAGAAGAAGCTGGGTAGCACACTGGAATTGCTGAAGTGGAAGGCAGAGACCGGTGTGACTGACTCATCATTCGAAAAGTTGCTGGTACTGATGAAGAAGATGCTTCCAAGAAAGAACGAATTGCCCGCCAGCACGTAAGAAGCAAAGAAGCTTGTCTGCCCTCTAGGATTAGACGTGCAGAAGATACATGCATGCCCTAATGACTGCATCCTCTACCGCGGTGAGAAGTACGAGAATATGGATAAATGTCCGGTATGCAGTGCATTGCGGTATAAGATCAGAAAATATGACCCTGGTGGTATTGAGGGCGAGCCACCCAAGAAGAGGGTTCCTGCCAAGGTGATGTGGTATGCTCCTATAATACCACGGTTCAAACGTCTGTTCAGAAATAAAGATCATGCGAAGTTTTTGCGATGGCACATGGAAGATCGTATGAAAGACGATAAGTTGAGGCACACCGTTGATGGTCGGCACTGGAGAAAAATCGAGAGAGAGTTCCCGAGATTTGCAGCTGACGCAAGGAACTTATGGTTAGGTCTCAGTACAGATGGCATGAATCCTTTTGGGGAGCAGAGTTGCAGTCACAGCACATGGCCCGTTACTCTATGTATCTACAACCTTCCTCCTTGGTTGTGCATGAAGCGGAAGTTCATTATGATGCCAGTGCTTATACAAGGTCCAAAGCAACCCGGCAACGATATTGATGTGTACCTAAGGCCATTAGTTGATGAACTTTTACAGCTGTGGGCCGAACCAGGTGTACGTGTGTGGGACGAGCACAAACAAGAGAAATTTGACCTTCGAGCGTTGCTTTTCGTAACCATCAATGATTGTCCTGCTCTTAGTAACATTTCAGGACAGTCAAACAAGGGATACAATGCATGCACGCACTGTTTGGATCAGACCGAAAGTATATATCTCGACAACTGTAGGAAGAATGTGTATCCGTACAATCGTTGTTTTCTTCCGCCCAAGCATCCCTTAAAGAAAAAAAGGCAAGCATTTCAGTGGCAAGGCAGAACCCGGGGGAAGCCTGTCATACGTACTGGTGCTGAAGTATTTGATATGGTCAAAGATTTAAAAGTAATCTTTGGAAAGGGTCCTAGAAGCCAACCTGTTCCTAACGGCCCTGATAAGCGCGTACCCATGTGGAAGAAGAAATCTATATTTTGGGAGCTACCCTACTGGGAAGTCCATGAGGTCCGCTCGGCAATCGACGTGATGCACCTGACGAAGAATCTCTGCGTGAATATTCTAGGCTTCCTGGGCTTGTATGGGAAGTCAAAAGATACACCGGAAGCACGGGAGGACCAGGAACGTCATAAAGGAAGATATGGCATGCATCGAGGGCAGTTTCAAGTGCGTGCCAGCTACGCTCTTACTAAGGAAGAGAAGGAAATCTTCTTTGAAGTCCTTTTTAGTATCAAGGTCCCGACTGGCTTCTAATCGAATATAAAGGGAATCGTAAATATGAAAGACAAAAAATTCCAAAACCTAAAGTCTCATGACTGCCACGTGCTTATGACGCAATTGCTTCCGGTTGCATTGAGGGGAATTCTACCGGAAAATGTTTGCCTGGCAATTGTGAAGGTATGTGCATTCCTCAATGCAATTTCTCAGAAGGTAATCGATCGAGAAAGTCTATCAGGGTTACAGATTGATGTGGTCCAATGTCTGGTCAGCTTTGAGTTGTTGTTCCCGCCATCCTTCTTCAACATAATGACACACCTCCTAGTTCACCTAGTCGAAGAGATTAGAATTCTCGGTCCTGTGTTTCTACACAATATGTTCCCCTTCGGGAGGTTCATGGGAGTCTTAAAGAAATATGTTCGTAACCGTGCTAGGCCAGAAGGAAGCATCTCCAAGGGCTATGGAACAGAGGAGGTCATTGAGTTTTGTGTGGACTTTCTTCCTGACCTTAAGCCGATTGGTGTTCCTGAATCTCGGTATGAGGGTAGGCTGACAGGAAAAGGCACAGTAGGAAGGAAAGCAAAAGTATGTATGGACGGGCATTCTTTCTCTCAAGCACACTACACAGTTCTACACAATTCCACCGTGGTGGCTCTGTATATCGTGAGACACAAGAATATTCTACGCTCCGAAAACCCGGGGAAGGCTGACTATTGGATTAAAGGGGAACATGAGAAGACTTTCGGCAGTTGGTTGCAGACACATCTCATGAATGACGATACCGTTGGAGATGAGCTGTATTGTTTGGCCAGGCCACCATCTTCGACTATATGTACTTTCCAAGGGTATGAGATAAATGGGAATACATTTAAAAGATAAAAAGAGCACCAACCAAAATAGTGGTGTCCGCTTTGATGCAACAGACGAGAATGGGCACTGTTTGGAAACATATTACGGGTACATAGAGGAGATATGGGAACTTGACTATGGACCTACTTTTATGATCCCTTTATGTCGGTGCAAATGGGTGAAGTTGACAGGAGGCGTGGTAGTTGTAGACCAAAAGTACGGCATGACAACAGTGGATCTTAACAATCTTGCGTACATGGATGAACCATTTGTCCTAGCCAATGATGTCGCTCAGGTTTTCTGTGTGAAGGACATGTCTACATTAACGAGAAAAAGAAATCAGCAAAAAAAGATATCATTCGATGAGCCAAAACGCCACATAGTTCTTTCAAGGAAAAGAAACATCGTGGGAGTAGATGACAAGACAGACATGTCAGAAGATTATAATAAGTTTCATGAAATTCCGCCCTTCAAAGTGAAAACTGACCCAAGCATCCTACTGAATGATGAAGATTCTCCATGGCTACGACCCAGAAGAAAACAGAAATAATAGATAGGAATATTGGTGCAATAATGTAATAATGTATTAAACCTTTTATGTAATGCATGTATGGAACGTACTAAATTTCAAACACTTTTCATTTTCATATTACCCATGTAAGAGATGAGTTCTCGTTCGAAACCCTGATACTTCGAGAGAGATTGTCCGTTTTGTACACGAAATGCATCCAGTTTTTGTCGTAGCCCTCTAAACTTTTTAACACATGCTATGTGGGTGAAATGATGATAGCATGCCAATTTTCAACATTTTCAGAGTTCATTTGTAGTGCTTTTCAATTTCAGGGTCAACTAGCTCAAAAAAAATAAGTAAATCCACGAAATATACCAAATGAAGTTAGAAATTGTTGAAATTTTATGTTGTGCCTTTGAATGGTGCATTTTGAACACACAAAAAGTATGGAGTTCAAATAAATTCACAAAAATGAAATCCCTTTGTAAGAGATGAGTTCTCGTTCGAAACCCTGATACTTCGAGAGAGATTGTCCGTTTTGTACACGAAGTGCATCCAGTTTTTGTCGTAGCCCTCTCAAATTTTTAACACATGCTATGTGGGTGAAATTATGATAGCATGCCAACTTTCAACATTTTCAGAGTTCATTTGTAGTGCTTTTCAATTTCAGGGTCAACTAGCTCAAAAAAAAATAAGTAAATCCACGAAATATACCAAATGAAGTCAGAAATTGTTGAAATTTTGTGTTGTGCCTTTGAATGGTGCATTTTGAACACACAAAAAGTATGGAGTTCAAATAAGTTCACAAAAATGAAATCCCTTTGTAAGAGATGAGTTCTCGTTCGAAACCCTGATACTTCGAGAGAGATTGTCCGTTTTGTACACGAAGTGCATCCAGTTTTTGTCGTAGCCCTCTCAACTTTTTAACACATGCTATGTGGGTGAAATGATGATAGCATGCCAACTTTCAACATTTTCAGAGTTCATTCGTAGTGCTTTTCAATTTCAGGGTCAACTAGCTCAAAAAAAAAATAAGTAAATCCACGAAATATACCAAATGAAGTCAAAAAGTATGGAGTTCAGAAAACCATATTGTGAAATTAAATATTATCATTGGCGATTCATCTCTATTATGAAATCAAATATATCAAAAAACCATTGCAGAACATATGACCAAATTAATACTAGTTCATCATCACATTAAAGCCAAAGAACAGTAGTGATCACATCTTATTATTGCAAAAAACAAATACATAAAGTTCTCTCATAAAACAACATACAACTATGTAAAACTTTTAAATGCAACAACAAACGCGATCAAAATCGCAACTAAGGTAACAATTGACCCAACAGCATAATGATACCAAGCCTCTTTATCAATGGCATATTTTCTAATATTCCTAATCTTCAAGCGCATTTCATCCATCTTCAAGCGCATTGCATCCATCTTCAACCGCATCGCATCGATCTTCATCTTGCGATCATCGATGACATCGGTGACATGCAACTCCAGTTCCATATTCTTATCCTCAATTATTTTCAATTTTTTCTTCAAGCATTTGTTTTCTTTTTCAACCAAATTTAACTTCTCGAAAAGAATTTTTATGTGGATTGGAATTTCCGGTTCACATACCTCCTAGATTAAAAAAATATATGTCACATTGGTCGCCATAATTGTCATAAACACTAAATAAAACAAATAGTTATAAAAGATAATATATACCACATCCGAATCATAGACAGGACGAGGGCCGACGGAGGTGGATACCAAAACCATCGCACTATATAATAACAAAAAATAATGAAAGTGAGTAATTTATACAAGTATGTATCAAAATCATACAAGTAAGATTTTTTTGATTTTAAAAAGAAGATAAGAACAAGAGGCTCACCACGGTGGTGCTCGCAGTTGGTGCACGGCCAAACCTAGACAAATATTAAGGAAAATGGAGCTTGGAGGTCGAACTTGGAGAGGAGAAAGCTTAAGTAGAGTGGCTCGGGCATTTCATCGAACACGTCATGTGCATGAACTAGAGTGGCAAGAGCATGGCATGGTCACACTTTCAACAACCAAAAAACAGGGGATATGGTGGGCACGGGCGAGGGTTTATATAGGCAACACTTTAGTCCCGGTTCTTGCCATGCCCCGGGACTAAAGGCCCCTGCTTCCCGCCTTCTGGTCTGCCGAAAAAGGGCCTTTAGTCCCGGGTCGTGGCTCCACCCGGGACTAAAGGGTGTCTTTAGTCCCGGTTCGGGCCACGCACCGGGACTAAAGAACCCTGCTTCCCGCCTTCTGGTCAGCCGAAAAAGGGCATTTAGTCCCGGTTCGTGGCTCCACCCGAGACTAAAGGGTGTCTTTAGTCCGGGCTCGAGCCCCGAACCAGGACTAAAGGCCCCTGCTTCCCGCCTTCTCGTCAGCCGAAAAAGGGCCTTTAGTCCCGGTTTGTGGCTCCACCTGGGACTAAAGGGGTCTTTAGTCCCGGATCGAGCCACGAACCGGGGCTAAAGATCCACCTGTATAAGCGGGAGTTAGAAAATTTGGAACCCAAATCGTCCATTTCTCTTCTTCTTCCTCTTGTTCTCCTGCCCGGCACGGCAAGCGACGAACTCGACGACGCCGTCAGGCTGCCCGCCGTCCTGCTCGCCGCCGCCTGCCGTCGCCGTCGTCCTGCTCGTCGCCGCCGTCCTCCTCGCCGCGCACCGCCCCGTCCTCCTCGCCGTCGCTGTCGTCCTGCTCGCCGCCGCCGTCCTCCTCGTCGTCACCTGCCGTCCTCCTCGCCGCCGCCGTCCTCCTCGCCGCGCGCCGCCCCGTCCTCCTCGCCGTCGTCGTCGTCCTGCTCGCCGCCGCCGTCCTCCTCGCCACGCGCCGCCCTCCTCGCCGCGCGCCGTCGACACCTCCGGCTGGTAAGCCCCACGCCCCCTCCTCCCCAACACTCCGGCCAGCACAAGCAAATAAGAAAAAGGAGAAGAAAGGAAGAAAAAGGAGAAGAAATGAAGAAAAAATAGAAGAAAATAAAAAAAAGGAGAAGAAAGGAAGAAAAAGGAGAAGAAAAGAAGAAAAAGGAGAAGAAAGGAAGAAAAAGGAGAAGAAAGGAAGAAAAAGAAGAATAAGAAGAGGAGGAGAAGAAAAGAAGAAAAAGGAGAATAAGAAGAGGAGGAGAGGAGAAGAAGAGGAAAAATATGAGAAGAGGAGAAGTAGAAGTAGAAGAAGAAGTAGAAGAATAGGAGAAATAGAAGAAGAGGAAAAATTAGTTTAGGGTTACAAAAAGAAGAACTATTTTTTGTCATTTAATTTTGCTATTGTATAGTGTATATGCTTAAGTGTTAATAGTGTTTCTTAGATTATTGCTTAGTTTTGCTATTGTATATGCTTAAGTGTTAATAGTTTAATTTTTCTATTGTATATGCTTAAGTGTTAATAGTTTATTTTTAGCAAGAAAATTAATAGAACTAGTTTAATTTTGCTATTGTATATGCTTAAGTGTCCGTGACTCGGCTCCGCCCGGCTGGTATTTTAGAGTTTAGTTTCTAGCCAAGACCCGGGACTAAAGGTCCTCCTATATAAAACGAGCCTTCGAAGTTTCCAATCCCTCTTATATAGTTTGTTAGTTTATTAGTTAATCAAATGTCCGTTTTTTGCAGAACTATGGATCCACATATCAGGAACCTCGAAGAGGAAGAACTTCTCGAAGATATAATCAAAGACGGCCCCACAGTTGAATCAGCCGAATTTCCGTCGTCATATCTAAACCCCTCCGGATATGGAATGGAGGTCGAGCGACACGAAGATGAAGCCGCCGATGGGGCAGGAGATAGGTGCAATGACGGAGAAGGTGATAGCTCCACTGATGGAGAAGCCGGTGGAGAAGCCGGTGAAGAAATAATAAAGTCCGGCGAGGTATACATATGAAGTTCGACAATCACTTGTAATATGTCAAAAATATTGGAGATAGCTCTACATTGTATACATATACATTCATTTGACGAATGTTTCTCCCTCTTAGGCCTCCACATCGAGCAAATCTACGAAACGAGGCCCGACTAGAAAGTTGGATGCACGGACGCATTACACCTTTGAGGTGATAATGCCTACGGGCGAACCCAAGCTTCCTAAGAATGCTGCTGACACATTCAAGAAGCAATGCGGAGTTCTCGTTAGGGATCACGTCCCGATCAGCGTTCGGGAGTGGAACAAGCGCAAAGGGGCAGCCGATAGTGACTATGTTGCCGAAAGGTACAAAGATAATCTTTGGAATGATCTCATGTCACATTTCAACCTGCCAGAATGTGAGAATGAAGATGCCGCAGACAAACTGAGGGCCAAAGTCAAGCAGTGGACTCTAAAGAAGATGGTCGAACTGTTCCGTAGCTGGAAGAAGAAGCTATGGAAAAACTATCTGAAGACAAAGAAAGTGCCAGTATTCGAGGGGTATCTAGCTAAGCAGGCGAATCACTGGAAGGAATTTCAAGAGTACAAGGAGTCACAGGATGCCCAGGCATTATCAGAAAAGAACAAGATAAATGCCGACAAGAAGAAATATCACCACAAGCTGGGCCAGGGGGCTATGAGACTGCCATCCCAAAGTGGGAAAAGAAAGAGCAAGATCTGATAGATAAAGGCATCGTACCTGAACCACTCCGTGATGAGTGGGAATTGAGAGCAAGAAATTGGTTCCTTGCGCATGGTGGGTCGTACGACGAAAAAACAGGGGACCTCATCTGCAATGACAATCCTAGGATACCCAGGGAGAATTGGAAAAGGATAATAAAAGAAATTAAGGAGGGACAAAGAAAGTTCACTGCAGATAGAGATAAAGATTTGCTCACACTGGTCCTCGGCAATGACGAACATGGAGGATGAACGCGAGGCTTCGGTCCATCTTACCCGTGGTGGCTTGGGTTTGCCAGAGACCAAGACACTTACAGAAGCCGAGAGAGAGCAAAGAAGCGGCAGCAGGATGAGGAGAATGACAAGTTCAACCAGTTGCTTGCCAGGATTAACGAGCAACATAAGCAGATTGATGAGCTTAGAGGAGTACCGCGCCAGGAAGATCCTGCACTTGATATTACCGGCGCCCCATCTAAGCCGAAAAGCAGCGTGGCTGAATTTGAGGCCCCGCCCGATGATGAACGAAGAATGATAGAGGGTGGTCCCGGCTACCCCGTGGATGGAATCAAGGATTCAACATCATGTGAACTTCATCAGAAATTCAAGAACATATCCATGAAGGTGGCCGTCGGACAAGCTTTACCTTCTGGCCCTAATGCACGCTGGCATGGCCGTGAGATTCCAGCTGGCTTTGCTAAAGTCGGGATGGATGAAATCATGACGGGGTTTAATGATATGGAGCTCGACATAGCTGGACCCGAAGATGAGAGGACACTCAGAGAAGTACTGGGTGGAGTCATCCTATGGGACAAGAACTACATCAAGCTTCCAGGCTCGGCCCCAAGGACAACACCGCCTCCGAGTCATCGCAGGTCACCTACACCTCCATTACCTCCAAGCCCTCCACATGACGTCGGCCAGCACAACACGAGTCCATCTCGATCACCGCCGCCGGACTTGGGTCGTCCGTCTCCGCCGCTGCCCGCTCTGGATACAAACCCTGAGCCTGCCACGGATACAAAGCGGGAGCGTGCCACCAAGAACGCTCGGCCGCTGCCCGCTCCGGATACAAACCCTGAGCCTGCCACGGATACAAAGCGGGAGCGTGTCACCAAGAACGCTCTGCCGCCGCCCGCTCCGGATACAAACCCTGAGCCTGCCACGGATACAAAGCGGGAGCGTGCCACCAAGAACGCTCTGCCGCGGCCCGCTCCGGATACAAACCCTGAGCCTGCCACGGATACAAAGCGGGAGCGTGCCACCAAGAACGCTCCGCCGCGGCCCGCTCCGGATACAAACCCTGAGCCTGCCACGGATACAAAGCGGGAGCGTGCCACCAAGAACGCTCCACCGCCGCCCGCTCCGGATACAAACCCTAAGCCTGCCACGGATACAAAGCGGGAGCGTGCCACCAAGAACGCTCCGCCGCCGCCCGCTCCGGATACAAAGCCTGAGCCTGCCACGGATACAAAAGCGGGAGCGTGCCACCAAGAACGCAACGCCGCCGCCCGCTCCGGATACAAAGCCTGAGCCTGCCACGGATACAAAGCGGGAGCGTGCCACCAAGAACACTCCGCCGATGATTCCTAAGCCATAGAGCACCCCAAAGCGCAAACGGTCGCCCCTCCCAAAGGTACGTCATGCTAATCTTCCTATCGGACCTTATGATCGTACCCCCGAGGAAAACGCCAGGATAGCAAAGGAACATCATGATGCGCAGATGAAAAAGAAGGAACCCGAGCCCCGCCCGGAATACACCTAGAAGCAAATAGCATTTGCAAAATACTTCACGACCCTTCCATCACAGTATGACTTATACCATAAGCCTGATGACTATACACGCACATTGCAAAAGGCAGTGAAAAAGAGCAGATCTCGATCACCGCCGCCGGACTTGGGTCGTCCGTCTCCGCCGCCGCCCGCTCCGGATACTAAGCGGGAGCGTGCCACCAAGAACGCTCCGCCGACGATTCCTAAGCCACAGAGCACCCCAAAGCGCAAACGGTCGCCCCTCCCAAGGGTACGTATGTTAATCTTCCTATCAGACCTTATGACTTACACCATAAGCCTGATGACTATACACGCACATTGCAGATGTACAATGGCGACGCCCTCGACAAATCGCTTATGAGTTGCTATTGTCTGTAAGTTTTTCAATTCGTTGTCTACATATAACTTGTTTAGTTATTTCAATTCATTGTCTATATATAACTTGTACTCTATTATGCAGAATGAAGATTCTGGATTGTAAAAGTAAGAGCATCATAAATATTGGGTTTATTGACCCAGATAAAATACATATAGCGACGCTAACTAATTATCCCAAGGAGACGGAGGAAAACCTTCTAAGGTTTCTGACAGATCAAAATTTCTGTGACCACATACTGTTTCCATACAACTTCAAGTGAGGGTCTTTACTCTGTTGTGTCCATTCACTAATTATAAGTGTAATTGATAAGTTACTGACACACACACACACACACACACACATATATATATATATATATATATATATATATATATATATATATATATATATATATATACATGTGCAGCTTCCATTGGATTCTGTTGGACATTCAAATTGATAAGGGAAGAATTGATGCCTTCGACCCATTATCGAGACCCTTGAAACAGTTCCAAAGCCTCATGGACATACTTCAAGGGTAATTTTAATCATTCTTGCGCTCTATCGGTCTCTTTCGATGATTTTCTGATATATCAATTAATGAAAAACTTAGCAAATCATTATCCTTGTCGGGCAGGGTTTGGAATCGCTTCAAGTGCGTGACTCCCGGTAACTTTCCTGAGAAGCTGACCTTTAGAGCGGCTCAGGTAAGTAGTAGTATGATATACTTCTATTAATTTTCAATACATTTATGATGCTAGATTATTATTTTGATTATATATTCTATTCTCGTAAAGTGCGACCAGCAGCCACGGGGAACGCATCTATGCGGATACTATGTTTGCGAGACCATTCGCACGTTTACCTCTGAGCGCAAGGATCACAGATTCGACGTAAGCAATGAACATTCACACCTCTATTTTTACCCGTCATTCTTTGTTATCATGATTGATATTCATATTCATCTCCTCTTCTTATATAGCACACGGCCACGAAGGTCCTACCAGAGCAACACGCGATTGCTGTTGCAGAGGAGCTTGCGGGATTTCTGAGGACGTAAGCTATAGATGACAAAGGACGATTTAGTGTAAATAGGGGCCATTACTGATGTTCGTCCATGTAATCGAATAGACGGGCTCTAGTCCCGATAATTCAGATCTGCATATAATTGTATATATATGCTCGCTTGTAAGATAAGTTAATCTTATATATATACGCATAATTATTTCTATTTAAATTATATGAAAACTAATTCCCGAACACCAAACGAGGCATCACGTTAATCTCCCGAACACCTAAACCCTAAAACCCCTAAAATCCAAAAATAATTTCATTCAAAAAAACCCCCAAAACCAGCAAAATCTGAAAATCTTTAGTCCCGGCCCGTGTAACGAACCGGGACTAAAGGTCCTGCCCGTGGGGCGCTACGAAGCGCCCACGTGAAACACCTTTAGTCCCGGCTTGTAACAGGGCCAGGTCTAAAGGTTAGGCCTTTAGTCCCGCCCCTTTAGTCCCGGTTGGTGAACCGGGACTAAAGCCCCTTACGGACCGGGGCTATAGGCTCTGTCTCCACTAGTGCGTCGTGGTGCAAGCTGAGGCTGCTCCGGGAGTAAGGCCCAACTGTGTCTACTCGATTGATTGTGGGATACGTACGCCACGGGTGTTTGACATGAGCAACAAAACCTCTACGCCTTGCGTTCGTCCTCCTTATACGGTACGATTTGCAAGGTGTTGGTACCTGTAATGGTGGCTAATTAAGATTACTCACTAGTGTCGACAACAATGTAAGAGAAACGTCGCAAAACTAGATATGGGTCTTGCAGACTTTAAAGTCTATGATTCTCGTCATCATTGCTTTTCTAATCTATTTGAGAGATTAAATTTCTGAAGTGTGATATCTTACTCTTTTGAAGAAACTGTAATTTAGTGCACACCCGCCTTTTCTGAGGTTTATATGCACTTATGTTTATTAATTATATTTAGTTTATTGTAATTTTCTAGTTAAGTTGTTCGGGATTGAGTTATATTTAGTTTATTAATTGGGAATCGTTTTCCACCCGCGCGCCGGCTGAACCGACGCGTCGGTCGCCTCCTGGCGCATGCGGGCCCTTGCAACATTTTTGTCATCCGCGCGCTTCTTCGGTCAATGGATGCAACATTTTTCATCTAAATATGTTTCAACCTGCGTTATTTTTGCTGCAAGTGTTTTTTTACTATATTTTGTCTCAATAAAAAAGCTGCATATACGTTTGGTTGCAACTCTAGTTCGTCGGATTTTTTGTTACAATCGATGTTTTTTACTTTTTACTACAACCGTGTTAATTTTTGCTACAACCGACATCATGGTTTGCTGCAGTCGTTTACTAAAAAGTTGCATACACGTCACGTAATTTTTTATTACAACCGGCGTTTGACTTTTGCTACCACGTACCATCAGCTTCGGGTTTTTTTGCTACGATCACGTAGATATTTTTTTTGCTACAAATTTTATTTTTGTTGCAACCGTTGAACAAATTGCTGCATGGCATCAAAATTTTGCTGCATAGAGAGGAAAATATTGCATGCGGATCCAACGATGCGGACGACGCGGGGTTGGTGGATCCTGCGGCCCGCGCACGGCCGGTCGAAAATCTGGGCCGGGGCACCGGCGCAGATCACCCCCTTATTAATTGGCCTTTTTGATATATATATATGTAGTACTTGCATATCATAAAAGGGAACATACACGTACGTCCCGACTGGAGGCAACCCTCGATGGAGCCGCCGTTCAGGCCATGGGCAGATCTCCACGCCGACCTCTTCCTCCCCATCGTGGACCGCCTGCCATCGCCGAGGGACTACGTCTCCGTCCGCGCCGTCTGCACCGCCTGGCGGTCCTCGCTCCCTTCCGGACCTCAGTCCCCGTCCCTCCTCGTCCTCGACGACCTCCTTCTTCATGACGGCATCCCTGGCCGCAACACCCATGTCTACGCCGTATCGCTCCCGATGCAGCGCAGGTTCCGCCTCACCACGCTCCCATGCCACAGCCGCGACATCGTCGGCTGCAGCAACGGCTACCTCACCATTGCCGATGGCTCTCGCCTAAGGATCCTAAATCCCGTCACCGGCGCGAAGATCGATCTCCTTCTTCTTCCCAACAACAAAAACCCACTCAGGCTCGTGGTTGGGCCAAACCCAAGGCCCGATGACTACACCGCCGTGGCCATCTGCGACGTTAACAAGGTCGCCTACGTGGAGAGCGGGGACATGGAGTGGACGATCACCAACGTCATCCCCGTGAATAGAACCAGGCAGCTGGTCGATCTGGTCTACAATGCCGACCGTGGCGATGTATATTGCCTTGATGAACGCGGAGACGTGCGTGTACTCCACATCCCCCGAGTCGGCCGGATGCCGCAACGCACCGTCGAGCCTTTGGTGGCTCACCTTGACACTCATCCCTACTACCATGCTCCGGCCGGGTACGCCCCGCCTTACCACATCGTGGGCACGCAAATGTGTTTCAAGCGTGTGTTCTTCTGTGAGGATACTCTATACCAAGTGTGGAAGGACATGAGGACCTTCATGGTGTTCAGAATGCCCTTGGATGAGATCGTCGTTCTCAGGTATTACCCAGAGCGATGGCCATGCTGGGATGCGGTGAAGGATTTGGGAGGTTACTCGGTGTTCATCGGCGAGAACAACACGACGGTAGTGCAAGCTGAGGCCGCCACAGGAATTAGACCAAACTGTGTCTACTTTACAGATTGCTTGCTATGTACGCCGTGGGTGTTTGACATGAGCAAGGGAACCTCTACGCAATGCCTTCTTCCTCCTACTAGTGTAGGATTTAAAACCCTTTGGTACTTTAATAGTGACGACTAATATTACTTGCTTGTATCGTCAACAATGAAAGCTGGATATGGGTCTCCAAGACTTCAAAATCAATGATTCTCATGTTTATTTGCAATTTTGCATTTCGGTTTTTATTTTCTTTCAGGGACTGCAGTTCTGAACTATTATTTCTTGACCTTCTGAAGAAGTTTTAATTCAGTGCAAGTGCATCCCTTCTCACGATTATATATGTATCTTACGTCTCTTATCTAAATTATATTTCGTTTATTGTAGTTGTCCATGATTTATGTTTGTTAACCAACCCATCAACGTCCAATCACGAGTGCAGTCATAAGAGCATCTCCAACAGGCGCGCTATACAAGCGCCGCGCCATAAAAAAAGGCAGTTTTAGCGCGCGCGTAACGCGGCGGTAGCTCCAGCGGACACGCAAAAACGGCGCGCGCGCCATTTCTAGTTCAGCGCGCTGGCCAAAACGCAATCCCGCGCCCATTATTTGCTGCGCCGGCTCCCGCGCGCGCGACTCTCCCGCGCTCGCTCCTGCTCTCTCCTGCGCTCGCTCCTGCACTCTCGCGACCGCGCCGCCGCCATCCGATCGCGCCGACGCCGCCGCTCGCACCCCCGGTGACCGTTCAGCGTTTCCCCGCGCCGCCGTCGCCGCCCGCACCCGCCGGCGACCACTCAAGCGCTTCCCCGGCCTGTCTCCGCTGCGGCCGCCGCCCGCGCCCCCCGGCGACCGTTCAGGCGCTTCCCGCGCCGCCGCGCTTCCGCCCCACCCCCTCCTAGTCCGGCCGGCCCTCGCGCGCCTCCGACATCCGAGGAACAGCGCTCGCTGCCGCGCTGCGCCCGCAAGGTGTTTGACAAAACGCCTACAAGGTATGTATTGCTCCAAACTTATGAATTTGGTGCATGTTTTGAATTGTAGTTTTTATAGTATAGTATTGAACATTGTAGATGAGTTCGTCCTATGATTCTTCCGAAGAAGAATTTGATATGGAAGAGGAGGAGGATCTTGCAATGATCATAGAAGGATCTAATTGAAGAGTGGTGGGCATGGCATGGACGACAAAGAACATGATTTGATTGCATTATTTGTATTGTATTGTTCATGAACTATTGGTTGTGTTTATTGCATTATTTGTTGTACTGAACGATAAATTATTTGTTTGAGTTGTAATAACTATTTATTGTTGATTTATTTTGTTTGTTTGGTCGTTTTTCTCCTATTTTTTGAAATGTATATGTGGTTTGTGCGTGCTGCGTGCGCTGCATTTTTAGGCACTGCTGGAACGGCGCGCGCGCTGCATTATAGCGTGGCTGTTGGAGCCAGCGCCTATCCCTACGCTAAACCAGTCAGCGCGCGCGCTGTAAATACATTTTTTGGGCGCGGCGCGAAGCGCGGCTGTTGGAGATGCTCTAAGTGCGGAACATTTGAAGATATGTGGTTATACGGGAGGCCAAACGATGTGGCGACATGGTGTAAGAGCACTGGCACGGCACGCGGTGGATGGGGTTGCAGCGCAAGAGGAGCTCGCTCTAGCTTGTTTTTTTTTCAGGAAAGCCATAAGGAAAGCCCCCACAATGAGTTTTTAAGAAAAATTATAAGAATCCCAATTCGCCTCCGTGAGGACATGAACTTGGAAGGCTGGGTTGTTCAGCCAATCCACTAACCAAGTGAGGTAGGCTCACTTCTTTCGCTCTAGATTGTTGCGGCAAGTCCCCCCCTTACTTAAGACCATTCGAGTAGCTCACGTCCTTGAGGTGCAGCGCCAGCCAGACCCGGGTCACGTATGTGCTCTCGCAATGGCCAACAACATTTCCTCCACCTCGGGCCAATGATCTCCAATGATTGCTTGTGTATATATGGACTTATGGAGTTATCGACTATGTATGCTTGACACTTGTTGCATATAACTTGCTTATGAACGAAGCTTCTTGGCTAGATATGACCCCTAGCTTCCTGATCGGGCAGCCTTTTGGATGAGTACTTGGCGGATGCTTGTGTTGAATAAAGCTCTCTGAAGTTCCCTGCAGAACCTTATTCCATCTTAAGGAGTCGTCGCCGTTTTGCCTCCCTGAGCAAGATATACAAACTCTAAACAAAGAGAAAAAGAATCTAAATTTGGCAAAAGTAAAAAAATAATATACTTGTTATACGTTATTCCTGTTGTATAAAAAATTGGCAAGACAAGCTATACTGCTCTGATTCAAACCTGGGTCTACAAAACTGGGAGTAACGGGCGCACCTTTGGGAAAGATTATTTTTCATGCAAAAATATTGCTCAAACCTAGTTTGTTCAATTCTTTAAATTATTATCTGATTGTGGTTGAACTATCTTTTCTCTATAAGTACATGTCCATATTTATAAATGCTCTAAAGCTTAACAGTGAAGTCCGTCAAACCAAAACAGGAGGTGCTGCCCGTGGTTTAGCAAATATATCATACAATAATGCTATAAGAGTAATAACTTTAAATATGCGTTATTTTTTAGAATATTTGGAAATATATCATACAATAATGCTATAAGAGTAAACATGGTACTGAAACAAAATAACCCTAGGGGGGAGGGAGAGATTATTTGTATAAGAGTAAACACTATCATAAACTTTTTATTTGTGGTAAACTTACCGTATGTTCTACCGAAAAGCATCAACTGTCCAGTATTTCTTGAAAGAAAATCTTTAATATGCTGGTAGTGTAGCAAGGGAGCACATAACTAAAAATAACCCTAGGGGGGAGGGAGAGATTATTTAGAGCATCTCCAACAGCCGCGCCAAACTAGGGCCGCGCCGCAAATTAGGCCGTTTTAGCGCGCGCGCAACGCGGCGGGTGGCTCCAGCGGGCGCGTAAAAACGACGCGCGTGGCATATGCAGTTCAGCGCGCTGGCCGAATAGCAATCGCGCGCCGTTTAGAGCATCTCCAACAACCGCGCTAAACTTGCGCCGCGCCGCAAATTAGGCCGTTCTAGCGCGCGCGCAACGCGGCGGATGGCTCCAGCGGGCGCGCAAAGACGACACGCGCGGCATATGCAGTTCAGCTCGCTGGCCGAAATGCAATCGCGCGCCGCTTAGAGCATCTCCAACAGCCGCGCTAAACTAGCGCCATGCCGCAAATTAGGCAGTTTTAGCGCGTGCGCAACGCGGCGGGTGGCTCCAGCGGGCGCGCAAAAACGGCGCGCGCGGCATATGCAATTTAGCGCGCTGGCCGAAACGCAATCGCGCGCCGCTTATTTGCTGCGCCCGCTCCCGCGCGCTGGACTCTCGGGCGCTCGCTCTCCCACTTTCACCCCCCATCCGGCCGCGCCGCCGCCGCCGCCCGCGCCCCCCGGCGACCGTTCAGGCTCTTCTCCGGCCTATCCCCGCGCCGCCGCGCTTCCGCCCCACCCCCTCCTAGTCCCGCCGGCCCTCGCGCGCCTCCGTCCTCCGAGGAACAGCGCCCGAGCGCTCGCTGCCGCGCCGCGCCCACAAGTGGCAAACCTTCGTGAAGCCGTTGAAAAAGCCGGAAGGTAAGAAAAATCTTGATTTCCACAATGCTCAGGCGGTGGCTAGAAAAGATGTGGAGATAGCACTTGGGATTTTGCAAGCCCAATTTGCTATTGTGAGAGGACCGGCTAGATTTTGGGATCAAAAAATGCGTTGGTACATCATGCACGCTTGTGTGATCATGCATAACATGATCATCGAGAATGAACGTGGCCAAGATTTAGACTACTCACAGTATGAGCTCTTGGGACATCCCGTGCGAGTGCGACGGATGGCTGAAAGGGTAGCCCGTTTTGTTGTCTCCTGTCATGCCATTCGGTGTCCCACAATGCACAATGAACTTCAGAAGGATCTGATTGAAGGGTGGTGGGCATGGCATGAACGACAAAGAGCATGATTTCTGCATTTAACATTGTATTGTTCATGAACTATTGGTTGTGTTTATTGCATTATTTGTTGTACTGAACGATAAACTATTTGTTTGAGTTGTAATGACTATTTATTGTTGATTTATTTTATTTGTTTGATCATTTTTGTTTCTCTTTTTTGAAATGTATATGTGGTTTGTGCGTGCTGCGCGCGCTGTATTTTTGCACGCTGCTGGAGCGGCGCGCGCGCTGCATTATAGCACGGCCGTTGGAGCGAGCGCTGGTGGCCGCGCTAAACCAGCCGAAGCGCGCGCGGCAAACAGGTTTTTTGCGTGCGACGCGAAGCGCGGCTGTTGAAGATGCACTTAGGAAAGTTAAGTAACATTACGTAGAAATTTTACGTAAGTGTGGCATTTTTGGGTTTTCAGTAACGCGTGTACACGATCCCTTATCTATTTAGGGAAGAAATGTTGGCTGGTTTGAGGTGTCAAGGTAGGGCATAAACGCCACGGTTTTTGACATAAGAGTTCATTTTATGCTAAAGTTTTCTAACAAGGTCAAAACAGTAAGAGAAGTCCTTGACCAACAATCTCATAAACAACAAATTTGTTTAGTTTCTACCAAGGCAGGAGCTAATTTTTCTAACGACTCCAGTTCTACGCACAAGAAATCTACCGAATGTCGTTGTTTGGGATCCGACCCGTGGCCATATTTTTGGAGCTCGTGGTCACTGTGTTGATCCATACGTGGTTATTACTAATTTCTGTAGAAGCCAGAGAGACTATGGTTATTCGGCCTGCTCAATAAGGTATGATAGATTGATATGTCTACAATCGGTTTGGATGTGAGTATAGTAATAGAATAGATGTTTAGTCATATAGGTCTATTTTCATCCATTGTGACATCTTTTTCGCATTCTCAGGTTTACATCTTTGATTAAGATTGTTTGGACTACATAACTATTTAGCGATGTGCAGACGGCGCCACGCGGAGACGTAGTCTCTTAGCGGTGGCACGCGGTCTATGATGGCGAGGAAGTAATCGGCGTGGAGATCGGCCCAGGGCCGGAACGGAGGAGTCATGGTGGAGGAGGTCTTCGAGGCTCCCTACCTGTCTATTAGAGACAACGGGAATTACGTGTCTATTGATTGGCTGACCGTGTAGTATTACCTACCTTCAGCAAAGGACAGTAAAAAAATAAGGAAACGCCAGATGAAATCTAGTAGCATGGCTCGTCTACAAAATCGGTGAAGTGACGTGTTTTGCCCCAGGGTTTCCTAACATGCATCCTCCAGCGGCAGCGGCTCCCCTGCTAGAGTTCCCCTAGGACCGATCGGTTCTAAGTATAATTTGTACTACGTGAGAAGGAAGCGAAGATCATCTAGCTAGGAAGATCTCTGAGCCGTGGTTGCTTCTCGTGGTGCCCTATCATGGCGGAAATTGACCCGATCGAGGATTGCAGCAGCCCCTATGCCGGTTGTGGCGGAAGCTTGATTATTACTATATTTGAAGGTACTTCCAAATATATTTTTCCCAGTGGACTTACAGTTCGAATAGCAATAACTGATTGTCAGCATGTGCTCCAAAACTGATTGATTTGAAATAAGCTGGGCACAAATAGTTTGTTGATTATAGACTCTTTTTTTTTTGCCTTCGTTCTCGAAGTTATTTGTTTATTTCTTACAAAAGATCTAAGTTAGAAATTTGTTGTTAAACAACAACAATAAAGCCGTTGGTCCCAGAAAAGTTGGGGTAAGCTAGAGATGATACCCATCAGATCTCGCGACAAACTCATGGTTATAACACATCGATAGCAAGCTTCCTCGCATCCGTATCCATGGCTAGTTCTTTGGTGATACTCTAGTCATTCATATCTCTTTTTACGGACTTCTCTCAAAACAAGTTCGGTCTACCCCGATTTCTTTTGATATTATCGCCACACTTTAGCCGTCCAGTATGCACTTGAGCTTCTGAAGGCCTGCGGTAAATATGCCCAAAGCATCTCAGACGATGCTGGATCAGCTTCTCTTCAATCAGTGCTATCCCAACTCTATCTTAGAAATTGGTTAAACTACCAGGTAATTTATGAAGCCATGCAAAGACAAACTTACCATCTTCGTTACAACTTGCTTTTTTTAAGGATTCAATTCTTCATGTTTATGACCTCTAGTTAAGAATATTCCGACTTGTACTTTTGCTAGCTACAATGGTAAAAGATAATTAATTTTTGCATATTTCAAAACCTGTTGAGATCAATATTGCCAATTGGTACAAATAGTTGGATTACAGAACACAACACACACTTGTATTCACATATGATGGGGCTATTTACACAGCAGATGTACAAGGGGGTGAGGGAGATCGTGACCAACAGTCGTGGCCCGAGCACGCCGTGCGTGCGAGAGCTGGTCGTCGTGCGCGTGCAGAGCGCGGCGCCCTGGAGAAGCGGTCACGGCTGTTGGGCATTGCTGGGCGTCGTGTGGTGTCTGACAGTGGGCTTCCAACAGCCCCCCGCAGCCGAAACGTGGGGTTCCGGAACGTTGAGGCTGGACCGGAAGTCGAGGAAGACACTCGTGGGCAGCCCCTTGGTGAAGACGTGGCGAACTGGGAGCTGGTCGGCACATGTAGGACGCGCACTTCGCCGAGCGATACACGCTCCCGGACGAAGTGCAAGTCGATCTCCACGTGTTTGGTACGCTGGTGCTGCACCGGGTTGGTAGACATGTACATCGCGCTCACGTTGTCGCAGTAGACAATGGTGGCACGCGCAGGCGGTTGATGGAGTTCACCGAGGAGCTGGCGCAGCCAGACGGCCTCGGCGACGGCATGAGCGACGGCGCGGTACTCGGCTTCTGCGCTGGAGCATGATACGGTGTGTTGTCGTTTGGAGGACCACGACAGAAGGTTGCCACCGAGAAACACACGGTACCCGGACATGGAGCGACGCGTGTCAGGGCAGCCGACCCAGTCGGCGTCGGAGTACGCGATGAGCTCGGTGGAGGCAGAGCGGTGGAATTGGAGCCCGAGATGGGTGGTGCCGCGAAGATAGCGTAGAATCCGTTTGAGGAGCTGGAAGTGGGAGTCGCGGGGAGCATGCATGAAGAGGCAGCATTGCTGAACTCCATAAGGGAGATCGGGGCGGGTAAGGGTGATGTATTGGAGAGCACCGGCGAGGCTGCGGTACAGCGAGGGGTCGTGGAAGAGAAGACCGGCATCAACGAGAAGTTTGGCGTGTGTGTCAACAGGGGTGGGGATGGGCTTGCAGTTTAACATGCCAGCCCGATCGAGAATCTCCAAGGCGTACTGTTCTTCAGACAAGAACAGGCCGGCGGAGGTGGAGGCGACGTTGATGCCGAGGAAGTGATGCAGGGACCCAAGGTCTGACATGGCGAACTCTTGGTGGAGAGAGGAGATGATGGACTGGAGGAGTGTGGTGGTGTTGGCGGTAAGTATGATATCATCGACATATAACAGAAGATAGGCGAGGTGGGTACCACAGCGGAGAATGAGGAGAGAGGAGTCTAAGCGGGAAGCCACAAACCCCAGCCGGAGTAAATACGAGGTGAACCATGAGAACCACGCCCATGGCGCCTGTTTCAGCCCGTAGAGCGAGCGGTTCAGACGGCAAACACTGGTAGTTTTGGTGGTGTCGATGAAGCCAGAGGGTTGCTGAGCATAGACTGTCTCAGCGAGATACCCGTGCAAGAAAGCATTCTTCACGTCAAGCTGATGGATCGGCCAGGAGCGCCCCATAGCGAAGCCGAGGACGGTGCGGATTGTCGCCGGCTTGACCACGGGACTGAAAGTCTCGCCATAGTCGACGCCGGCTTGTTGCGTGAAGCCGCGGAGGACCCAGCGCGCCTTGTAGCGAGCGAGCGAGCCGTCGGGATGGAGTTTGTGCCCGTAGATCCACTTCCCTGTCACCATGTTGGAACCTGCAGGACGAGCAACCAAATCCCAAGTGTTATTCTGCAAAAGCGCGTTGTATTCCTCAAGCATAGCGTTGCACCAGTTGGGATCCTGCAGGGCAGTTTTGTAGGAAGAGGGAATGGGACTGACGGCGGTGGCGGAGGTATGGAGGCTGAGCTGGGGTTTCGGAAGATGGAAACCGGATTTGGCACGCGTGCGCATGGCGTGCTGGTTAGTAGGAGGGGCGGTGGGAACGGCTCGGGGAGGAAGAGGTGGTGCGGCAGGCGCAACAGGGGGAGCAACCGGGCGAAGGCGGCGCGGATGCGGCAGGCGCAAGAGAAGCGCGGGTGCTGGGGCCAGCCGGCGAGGGGGGAGTGGAGCCTGCATGCGATATAGGTGGAGAGATGGGCGGGAGATGCCCGTGGGACCCGGTACGAGGTAGGTGGTTTGGATCCATGCGGTGGGTAGGTGCGGCGGCAGGCGCGTGGATTGGTGGCAGAGGCGCACGGGCGGTCCGAGGTAGGTGGGGAGGCTCCTCGCGACAGGGAGGCGCGGTGATTGGCGGCAGGTGTGCATGCGTAGGCCGAGGAGGGTAGTTGGGATCCGGGCGGGGGCCAGTACGAGGTAGGTGGTGTGGGGGGGGGCAGGATCAGTGGGATCCTCTGCGCCCGCCTGTGGCGGAGCGGATCGCGGTGTGTCGTAGGGAAAAATAGACTCGTCAAAAACTACATGCCGCGAGATGATGACTTTGCGAGTGGCGAGGTCGAGGCAGCGATACCCTTTGTGTTCGAGGGGGTAGCCGATGAAGACGCAGCGAACGGCACGAAGGGAGAGCTTGTGGGCAGTGGTAGGGTAGACGTTGGGGAAGCAAAGACACCCAAACACTCGAAGGTGATCGTAGGTGGGGTGTTGGCCGGAGAGGCGGAAGAAGGGGGTGGCGTTGGCGATGGTGGAGGAGGGACGCCGGTTGAGGAGGTGGGTGGCAGTGTGGAGTGCCTCGACCCAAAAGGTGGGTGGGAGGTGGGCGTGTAGAAGGAGTGTGCGGAGGACATCATTGGTGGAGCGGATCATTCGTTTGGCCTTGCCGTTTTGGGGTGAAGTATATGGGCAGGAGAGACGAAGGGAGGAGCCGCGAGAGGAGAGAAAGCCGCGGAGCGACGCGGTTAGCAATTCGCCTCCGTTGTCGCACTGGAGGCACTTGATGGGGACACGGTATTGTGTGGCGACAAAGGCGAAGAAACGAAACAGGATGGTAGATGTGTCGGACTTAGAGCGTAGGGGGAACGTCCATGAGAAGTGCGAGAAGTGCGAGATCCAGCTTGAAGCGGAGGAGATGGGTGATGGTGGCCGGGAGACCGTCAGCAAGGGGCGGCGCTGGAGCGTCGGGAGGGTCGATGGTGGGGACGAGGGCGTTGCCGACACCGCGGTGGAGGCGAGCCGCGAGGGGTGCGGCGTCGGCCGCTACCGGGAGCGCCGAGATCAAGGGGAGCTGGTGGCGGAGCCGGGGCGCGGAGAGGGCCCGGCGCTGCAGGGGCGGGTCGAATGGCTGCAAGAGGTGCCAGGGGAGGGAGGTTCGCCGCTGCTGCTAGGTCGGCAGAACGAGAGCGGCGGAGCAGGCGATTCATGGCGGAAGTGTGGGGTGGATCAAAACCTGCTCAGGTACCAAGTTGGATTACAGAACACAGCACACACTTGTATTCACATATGATGGGACTATTTATACAGCAGATGTACAAGGGGGTGAGGGAGATCGTGACCAACAGTCGTGGCCCGAGCACGCCGTGCGTGCGAGAGCTGGTCGTCGTGCGCGCGCACAGCGCGGCGCCTTGGAGAAGCGGTTACGTCGTGTGGTGTCTGACAATGGGCTTCCAACACAAATGGGTAAAAAGGTAATTCTGAAGGTGGCTTTCCCATGTCCCAGCTATTCTTTTGGTTCCCGTTGTTATCCTGTAAACAATTTACCAAATGTGGCCCCGATAGAATAGAAAGACCCAAATACATGTGATCTTGAATGGGTAAGGGAATTCTGAAGGTTTGCTTACAAGCTCTTGAATATCCGCAATGAAAATACATGTGATCTTGAGATGTTGGGCAGGTGTTGAGGAGGTGATACTAAAAGATGCAAATGCGCTGTGAGCTGAAGAGCCTATAAATAACCATGACCGTGAGGGTGCCAGTGATGATGCGGATGCTGGTGGCCGGAGTGGCGTGTCGAGGGATTATGGATGATGCTGATTATGGTCGTTCTGCAAGACGGTGCTTCTGGCTTGTGTGCATTGATCTGACAATGACCGCTGCATTTGTCAGGAATAAGGTGATGGGAGCACTAACGAAGGCCTGCAGTTTCTGCAATCAGCAGGTTAATTAAATACCTGGAAGAAGTCGAAGTGATAAATCGTGCGCTGTCAAATTTAGCGTCTCCTTTCTGCAGATGATATACAAGTTGGAGGTGTGCGCGCTGCACTGCCGCTGAAGCAGAAGTTGCTGCCGCTCACGATTTCACGAACCACCTATGTATACGCATGCCAATCGTTATTGTTGTGTATGGTGAGTCGCCGAGGTTATACAATCTCCCCTAATAATAAAGCGCGGAGCGCTTCTTGCATCCGTCGTCGGTTATTTTGTAAAAAAGCCCTCGCAGTTTCAGATAATTAACCCGCAGTCCAATTTTAAGTCAGAACGAACCTTTTTTATCATTTTGCAGAAAAATCCTCACAATTTTAAATAATCAATCCGGGGTCCATCTTTTAGTCACAGCCGAACCGTTTTTTTGCATTTTTCAAAAAAACCCTGATGTTTCAGGTAATCAACCCGTCGTCCCTATTTAAGTCAGCCAAAACGTTTTTTTATTTTAACAAAAAAACCTGACTTTTTAGTTAATCAATCCATATTTTATCTAAAACAAAATTATCCATATCTTTTAAACCGTAACTTCGATTTTAACATGTTATATATGAAATTTGATTGAAAAAATGTGTAGAATCTAAATAGGATGTTATTTTTAGCTGTTGAATACTTCTTAAATATTATTTTTGGTGCAAACTTAATCTGTAGTGCACGGTACTTTTTTTTCCTCTCTTTCCGGCGACCATACGAATTGCAATAAATATCCATTAAATTAAAACTAAATTGACAGGAAAAAAACATCGTTAACCACACATGCACACCTTTGGAAAATCTCGTGGGAAGAAACAACATATTTCTCATCTTATTCCGAGTGATTGTACATTTAAACACGTTTTCGTTATGTGAGCACTGAGGCCATTGTCGACAACACAAATGTGATGCCATCTGAAAATATATTGTGTTCAAAGCGTGTGTTATTTTCTCTTCCGTTGCAACGCACGGATTATTTTGCTAGTGTATGTTTATCTGCTTTTGTTCCTAACAAGCGTGGATATCGCTTAGGACCAATGCTAATCAAGCATCATATAACATCAATTATGGTAAGATCATGGTAGCTAGAAGCAAACCAACAAATACTATGGCCCTGTTTGGATACACTCAGATTATATAATCCGGTTTTTATAATCTATTATGTCTCCAAACAGGACAGATTATATTGCAGTTTATAAAAACTAGATGGCCAGATTATTAAAAACTCATAATCTACTCTACCCCAGCTAAAATCAGATTATGGATTACTAATGACCCATCACCCTTGAAAACTTGGAGATAATTACCTACTGCCACCGCCATCGTCCTCCAAACATGCCCATCTAAATTATTACCTTTGCAGTTAAAAAACAGAGGAAATACATGTCATTGTACAATATAAACCTGGATTACAGTTTATATAATCTGGCCTCCAAACATGCCCACCTAGATTATTTTTATAAACCAGATTATATAATCTATCTTTATAATCCAGATTATTATAATCTATTATGATTCCAAACATGGCCTATATCTCTGTGCGTGCATCTCTTACAAAGCTGCAGGCATGATCGTGTGTGTTGTTTTGAGCAGGATTTGCCAAGCTAACACAACCAACGTGGTATCGTCCAATTTACCCAGAGGGTTGGTTAAAAAACATAAATCCATAGCAAATTAATTAAGGCATTACAATAAAACTGAATAACTTAGAAATGTAAAATACACATAAAGTGGGAGAAGGGTTGCATGCACATCATCTTGATGCACATGGCTGAAAATAAATCGAAGACTTGTAAGAGGCCAAGAAATAATACTTTAGACATGCAAAGTACACGATAATAACTGATTTCAAGTCTTCATGGTTCATATCATGGCTCGGTATTTCTCTTGTGTTGTTGTAGTCTCATTTATTAATTGTTAAAGTACCAACAACTTGGCCTTCCTAATCCTACACTACGAGGAAGAACGCATCGCTTAGAGGTTCTCGTGCTCATGTCAAACACCCACGGCGTGCATAGCACACAATCTATCCAATAGACACAGTTGGGCCTTACTCCCAGCGCGGACTCAGCCTGCACCACTGCCGTGTTGTTATGGCCGATGAACACGGAGTAGCCTCCCAGATCCATCACTACATCCCACCATGGCCATCGCTCCGGGTAGTACCTGAGAACGAGTTGCTAATTTTTTTTTAATATTGCATTTTTTTATTCTTTTTAAAAAATAATGCACCGAATTGAAATTTTCCAAAACTATACCTGCCTCGGCCACCCTCTAGCCGACTGGAGGCTGTCGGCTTTGGTGCGGCCGACAGGAGGCAGTCGGCCGTGCCTAAACCGACTAGTTGCTCTCGGCCACGTGGGAGCCGACTAGTGGCCAGGTCACTGCCTGTCAGCCTTGGGGAAGCCGATAGGGCACTCGGCCTAGCCGTGGCCGACTAGTGGCCACGAGCCAGCCCCAGCCCGCCGCCCCTCTCCTTGTTCCTCCTTCCTTCTCTTTTCTCTATTTCTTATCTCCTTCCTTCTCCCATTCTACCTTATCTCCTTTCTCTATTTCTTCTCCTTCCTTCTCCCCCCACATAAAAATCTTCCATTTCCACGTTTTGAACCGTATATTTGTTGTGTAAGGAGGAGGGCATCCAAACTATCCGTCTCACTCGCGATGATATTTTATGTAAGAAACTTATGTGTATTTTGAACGTTAGCTATTTTCCCTACTCCATTTCCTGTCCATATTCCCCCAATCGGCCACGCCATTTCGTTCCCTCCTCCGTTGCCGCAAATATTTCCACGTCTCCATTCCTGCCTAATTTTTCGCACCACCTTTCCCGCCAAATTGTGCCCGTTTCTTTTCCCGCCACCTTTCCCGCCAGCTATTTAACCTCTTATTTCCCGCCAAATCTTTCCCGCCTCATTTCCCTCCTTGTTTTCCCGCCATCTTCCTGGTCATCTAATTTTATAAAAGGAGGCATTGGACTGCCTTCCTCCATCATCCAGCCTCACTCGAGAACACTATACCTGCCTTCCTTCCTCCATCATCCAGTCAATATGAGTTTGCGTTGCTCGGATCAGAGCATCAGGCCTAAGAAAATGCAGAGTGCGAGTTTGTCTCAGGGTGTGGAAGCAGTTCGATGTTGGTGCGGTGATCTCTGCAAGGTGAAGTAGGTGACGGATTTTTTAGATTGGTTGGCCATGAAGTTTTTCATGTGCGCCAATTATGAATCTGATCCGCCCGAATCTATTTCTGTGTACCTCAGGCCTCCGGTATGCTCAAGTTATCCAGAGTAAATATGTTGTTGATATTATTGTTTACTTGATATTTATATATATTTTTTCTAGTCTCCTCCTCCTCTCTGCATGTACTATCGTTGGATTGACACGGAAATGCCGGACTGGGCGGTGACCGATATTCGTGAAAGAGGTCGCCGTGCATGGGTTAGCTTGGACTTGGAAGAGCGCCGCGCGAAGGCTGAAGCAGAGGAGAAAGCAGAGCAGAAGAAAGAGTGGGCAGATTACTGTGTGGAGCAGAGGACTTTTATTGATGAGATGATAAGGAAGAATCAAGAAGAGAAACTTCGGTTGGAGGAGGTTTACAGACAGCGGGAACAGGCCCGTGAAGCTGAGAGGGAGAGAAAGAGAGAAAGGGCTCGTGCGGCCAAAGCAGCAGAAGAAGCCGGTGATGGAAAAGGCAAATATCCACGCTGGACTCAGTAGATTTATTTTAATTTCAGCAAGTTGTATCTTAGTTTCAGCAAGTTGTGTCAGCACGTTGTATCTTAATTTCAGCAAGTTGTATTTTAATTCCGGCAAGGTGTATCTTAGTTTGTCTGTAATCTCAAGTTATTGGTAGTATATGTGTTATCCACGAAGAACCAACTGAGCATTTTTGTTCCCGCCATTTTGTTCCCGCCTTGCTTTCCCGCCATTTTGTTCCCGCCTCGCTTTCCCGCCATTTATTTCCCGCTCTTCGGCACCTATAAAACCCTCTCCACAGCAAGGTTGGTAAGTAGTGTGCTCAAAATGTCTCATTATCCTTTCGATCGTAGTTTTTACAGTGATATGTCCGAGTGTGTTCTACGCTTGGCTAGCAATTTCAAGATAGACAATAGAATAGTTTCATGGGACGAACTCATCAGTAGTGACACGCTACTGAATGAGGTTGCTCATGCATTAGCTAGGAAGGGGTGGCCTGCAAGGACATATGAGGAGATTCGGAAAGAACTTCTATGGTTGAATGAAAGATGGAAGAAGAAAAGCCAGCACATACGCGTTGGAGGTGGAGTAAAACATCCCTTTTTATGGATTGACGATAGCGAGGACGAAGACGATATCTTCATGCCAAGTAGCAAGGACAAGAGGGCAGCATCAACGAGTGCCAAGAGTACCGCTTCGTCGAAGGGACAGAGCTCTGCATCATCGAAGGATGACGACGACTTTATGTAGTTTTTGTATGAACTCTGCATCTTAATGTATCTTATTTTATGTATCTTATTTCATGTATCTTATTTTATGTATCTTCGGAATCTTACTTTGTTTGTAATCTCAAGTTATTGGTAGTATATGTGTTATCCACGATAAACCAACTGAGCATAGAAATAGATAGGAATATGTCTCATAGATAAAATACACATAAGTCTCATAGATAAAATACACATAAGTCTCATACATAAAATACACATAAGTTTCTTACATAAAATAGACATAAGTCTGAAGTGATACATAGCAGGGCAAAGAGTTTGCTTCACTCACGACGTCTCGGTTGGTGCTCTAGGGGTGTGGGGGGTGTACTCCATCCCCACCTGTGGGGGGGGGCTTAATGTTACGAGGAGGAATCTCGGATCCACCCTGGTCATACTGTGTATCCTGTGTGGGCCACGGTGGAGGAGTCGAAAACATGTCCAACCACATGTTTTGCTACGATGGTGGCTCATCTGGTTCACTCCCTAACCCGGATCCGGACGCCGACACATCATGATATGCAGGAGGGACCATACCTGTTGGATGTGGATGAAACATGAAACCAGGAGTAGGATTGTGATGTTGCGGAGTTGGCTGAAACATGAAGCTCGATGACGAAGCGTGGTGCTGTGGCTGATGCCACGCTGAACTGCCAGGCTGGTCAGATGGGGGTGGATGTGGCGTCGGTTCCACTCCTTGTAGACGTGGACATGGCTGATGTCGATGCACGGAGTGACGTGGCACCGGCGTAGGCTGCGGCTGGTGATGCACAACATCTGAAGTGCGCGTGCACGTGATAGCTTTATAGATATCTCTTATCCTCTGCTCGAGCCTCTTGAACCATGGTTGAATCTGAGACCGAGGTACCATAAGAGGTGCTGATGACAATTGTTGATCAAAGTTCATCACGTCAGTATGAAGACTGTATGCCAACTCACCCTGAAATTGTCATTAAGAATAATAAGTACCGATGATGAAGCAAGTAACAACAACTTAAATGACGTAAAGAGAACAAATATTACCGCATACTGCCTGGAGCCAGAAGTATCATACGTCGGGTACGTTTCAGACGTATGCGGGTCCGGAATCTCATCTGTATTGGAGTGCTGAACAATGCGTAATCGTGTTCCTCTCATGTACCCCTCCAAATATGCATTGTATTCAGCGAGATCAAATGCTTGTTGTTGATGCCACCTACGTTCAGTGACAGTTTCCCATTCTAAAACGTACTCTTCAAGCCTTTGTAGCCACTGAGCCCGTGTCCTATTGGTTCCCTTCCTTGTCATCCTGTAATTTATGATGATATTTAACCATAGGTCATAGAGAAACAAAATATAATATATAGTTAGTATAACATACCTATGGACTACTACTGACAGCAGGTTCTCTGTGTTGGGCGGAGGAGTCAACTGTCAAAGACCGAACTGTCTCATAATGCGTTGTTGCGCCATCTCCTCGACAAAGACATCGAAGATAATCTTCGATTTCATCATCCAGTAACCCCGATCTCTCGTGCATAGCACAGGAATACCACCGGGATATCTAGAAATTCTGGCTGCTTCCGTGTATGGTTGCCAAATAACTCACGTGTACGTATCAAACTGCTCATTTAGTGCAGTGTAGGCTCGCCTAGTCTGTTCACTAGCATATCGTCTATGCGCAAGACATAAGTTAGTTTCAACAATAGTGTAAACTAAGAAGGTGGATAACATTATACCATGGGACATACCTTGCGACGCGTCCAACACAGGCCGAAAGTTGGCAAGTCGATGTCATCACCATCAAGCATGTTGCCCACATGATAACTGTGGTCCACATCTATGTTTGGTCGTCCAATAGAGAACCTCTCCCAGGACCATAGTTGTAAAAACAGCGGGCAACCAAGAATGGCCGACTTGGCCGTGGAAAGCTGACAACCGTTGCACATACCTCGGTAGGTAGCAGCTAATACCGCAGATCCCGAACTCCTCGGTGTGATCTGTTCAGCTGACTCAGCAGTCGCGATTTCCAGTGCAATGGGGATGTAACGCGCACTCAAAGTAGTGACATGGTTCTCTGTGAACATCACCTTCCCGAGAAGCCACAATAGGTATGCCTCCAGGCTACGAGTAATCTGTATAGCACTCAAAGGGACTTGTGAATAACCTGGAAATCTCTCGATCTGCAATCATGTAAGGAGAAAGGGACTTGCGAATAACCTGGAAATATTGCAACTTGAAACATTTACCTTTGATAGATATGCGAGGTAGGAACTAACCCTGAAATGTTGTAACCAGTCATACTTAGGTCCGTGCGCCTCTGACGCCAGTATTGGAGCCCCATCTGAAGTAGGAGTCATCTCACCCCATCTGAAGTGGAAAGTGTGGGTCTGAGTCCTCCATAGGTCCACTAAGCAAGTGAGCAAAGAAGAGTCAATGTTGAGGTGCCGCGACGTCTCAGTGGCCTCAACTAGATGTGCGAACGGTAAAAGTCCGGTCCATTTGAGTCTGCATATCCACCAATCATAAAATTTATGTTACTTACATTGCATATTTAATACAATGATTAAAGTTTAAAATAAAAACATTTACCTTTCAACCCACAGCGGATGTATACTCCAGTTCACCTTAGCAGTACGAGTGACTAGTGGTACGAGCTTCTGCTCAGTTAATAGCGAAGCACGATGCTTACTATCAACGTCCGGATTAAGAAGATACATTCCCTCCATTGCTATACAATACAAAACGTAGTGCAGCACATAGTACAAACTTAAAACATAGTGATAGTACAAACTTAAAACATAGTGATAGTACAAATTTTAAACTCTTCCACCTCCTCTTGCCCTCCCTCTTCCTCCTCTTCTTCCTCGGCTGCCTCGTCCACGCCTAGTGCCCCTTGCAGTGACGAAGGTGGGACAATCAGGATCTCTATGCCCAAATTCATTACATAGAATGCATTGCACGGTGCGCCCGCCGACCTCAGATTCATCCATGTCATTCCGGATGCGCTGACTCTGCCGCCTCCCTCTACTTGTGCGCATATGCGCAGGATGCGGAATGTATCGAATTTGAGCAGGCTCAACAGTGTTGAAGTTACCCATTGGTCGGAAACCCATCAACTCACATGTCCAGGTATTGAGGATAGCCTCTTTTAGAAAATACGGAGACACAAAAGAGATTGCGTCAAGACCTATAAGCCCGCAAGCAGCAAGTACATGCGAGCAAGGTAGGTGAAGCAACTTTGGTTTGTTGCATGTGCATTCGCACGTTGGCCACAATTCATTTCTAATTTTCACCTCGTGTGTTCTCATCTCATTTGCACATCCGAATTTGTTGTTGCTAAGCGAACCTCGAACCTTCGCTCTAGATTTCCAATGGCGACAACACTGTGTGACCGGGCTTTCTTCATCTTTTCATCCATGTACTTCGTAACCCTTTCACAGTAACGTGTGTTCGGATTGTTTGTCATATGCTCCGCAGCAATTTGACGTCTTTCCCTGAAATACTTCACTGTGCCATAGAAAATGCCCTCAACAATCGTTGTAAGTGGCAAAGCTCTGTTTCCTCTTAGGACAAAATTATATGTTTCAGAGGTTGGTAGTCATGACACCATACCTGGCTCCATGTGTGTCATGCAAGAGAGACCACCTCTCCAATGACTCATGCTCTATCCACTGATCGAAGGTTTTAATCGTCCTCGCTAGCCTTCTCCTTGTACCAGGAGGGTCAAATCCTGGCAAGTCACAAAGCCCAACCAGCTCTTCCTCCACGGTAGCAGCTCCAGTTGCTAATTGTGCAGCTACTGCTTCAACATGTGCCCTGACAGCAGCATCTCTTGGAGCTCTCCTGTCCCTAACATGTCTCTGTGTGCAAACATTTAGTCTATTACGTATCAGCTCATATTTCCATTGTTTGTTCTGCTTGCAGAGTTTCTTGAATAGATTCATGAGGTTCTTATTTCTAAACTGCGAGAAGAAATTTGCCCCTAGATGGCGCATGCACCAACGACTCTGAATGTCCTGCCAAGGAGTTTGTTCACCGGGAGCAGGGTTTGACAATGTCTTGATCGCGTTGAGTATACCTGCATGCCTATCATGAAGGATGCACATATTCTGCTTATCTTGCACAACAACTATTTTCAACTGCCTGAAGAACCATGTCCAACTATCGATGTTCTCGCTCTCCACAAAAGCAAATGCAAGTGGGACGACTTGATTTTGCCCATCTTGACCTATGGCTGTGAGGATCTGACCCTTGTACTTGCCGGTGAGAAATGTGTCATCAACACATATCACCGGTCGACAATGTCTGAAAGCTTCAATGCAGGCACCGAAAGAGAAGAACATCCGATGCAACACCCTAACCATTGGGAACTCTGGCAGGTACAACTCTTGGATGTCAACATACGTGCCAGGATTCCGGTTTTGAGTGTCTGCACGAGCCGAACAACAAAGTCATATGCATCAAAATATGAACCAAATCTGGTCTCCAGTGCCTTCTGCTTAGCCCTCCAAGCCTTGCCATATGATATGTTGTACTTAACCTGACGAAGACTTTTTTCTGGATAGCCTTCACTTCCATCGCCTTGCACTCCACAATCTCGTTGTAAAGCAAGCGAGCTATCACAGTGGAAGTAAGGTTAGGATGATCTTGAGGGATGCATAGAATAACACAATTATGACTAACTAAGTCACTTATGACCCAACTTGTGTCGTACTTAGGGAGATATCCATGCACCCTTGCGGGACAACCCTGATTTCTACAAACCATTGTCAACTTATCCGGACAAGAAACTTGAGCTAAAAATACCCTTTGAGTGGACATTGCCCAATTAAGGATGGCATCCTTCAGAGCTTGTTTGTTCGGGTAGAGGGCACCTGTTGCAATGTTGTTTTGGTGATACTGCCAGGAAGAATCATGACCGTCGTTCACCAACATTGTAGATGAGAAGTCCTGATTCCATGATGTAGGAATAGGCACTTCATGTGTGTGCTCTTCTCCATCTGATTCGGCGGATTCATCGGAAATATCACCCGCTATATCTTAATTCTTCATGCATCTCGTTTTGCATGTGCCCATCTATCTCGTCGGCATCCGCCTCACCGCTGAAATAATCATCTGCATCTCCCCCTTCTGCCTGACTACTCTGGCCTGCTTCGTAAAAATCATCCCCAGCATGGGACGCATGAATTGACTGTGAATCATGCATTCCTACACTGCTCTCACCATATTCATAGCTACGTTCCACTTCAGGTTCAGTAACCGGCTTTAACACGGGGAGAAGTAAGGCCACAGGATGACATCCCCTACTCGCAAGATTGTAACAAGCGCACCCACTGGTCGTCCCGCTCTATATGCTTCAAATACCAGAAAATATTACCAGTGGACCGGATCCATAATGCATAAACACCGACGGTGTGTGTTTCAGTATTGAACCCTAAACATCGCGCAAGCCATTCTATCAACTGACTAACATACCATGTTTTAGGGGAGGACACCTGCACCTCTGTGTACTGAAATTCACTAAGATTAGCTCCCATCTCATTTGTTTGAACGGTACCACGACCATAGTGCAAACATAACGTCACTAAATCAGACATCTCTGCTGACCTAACATATTATTCAACAAGGAAAAAAATTAGAAGAACGACAAACCGAAATATATTTTCCAAATCAATGGAAGAACCTAAAAATATTTAAACTACTTCATTTACAAAACTAAATTTGTACTAATCTACCGGAACACCTAAAACTAGTTAAACAACTAAATTTATACTAATCTACCGGAGCACCTAAAACTAGTTAAACAACTAAATTTATACTAATCTACAGGAGCACCTAAAACTAGTTAAACAACTAAATTTATACTAATCTACCGGAGCACCTAAAACTACTTAAACAACAAAAATATTTTACCCTTGAAGCGTGTGCAGAAACGATGAACGACGAACGACTCTTGACGAACACCGAGATTAATCCCACACCACCACCTCCAACTCCACCAAAACAACCAACTTCACCCACACCACCACCACCACCACCACCACTACAACCTCCACCTCAACCTCCACCACCACCACCAAAAATAGCTTCAAAACAAGCACCACAAACTACCCCATCGCGAGTGAGGCGGATAGTTCAGATGCCCTCCTCCTTACACAACAAATGTACGGTTTAAAACGTGGAAATGGAAGATTTTTTGTGTGGGGGAGAAGGTAGGAGGAGAAAGAGAGAAAGGAGATAAGGTAGAATGGGAGAAGGGAGAAGGAAGAAAAAGGAAGGAGGAAGAAAGGAGGAAGGAGGAAGAGAGGGGGAAGGGGCTGCCTCTGCTGGCTAGTGGCCACTAGTCAGCCTCCCCCAGGTCGATAGCCTTATCGGCTACGCTAGGGCCGACAGGCAGAGCCGAGAGGGCAATCGACGTGGCCTGGCCACTAGTCGGCCGCCACGTGGCCGAGAGCCACTAATCGGCCGGGCCTAGGCCGACTGGCCTCCTGTCGGCCACGCCGATTCCGACAGCCTCCTGTTGGCCACGCCAGGGCCGAGACAGGCCTATTTTTGAAAATATTCAAATCGGTGCATTATTTTTCAAAAAGAATAAAAAAATACAATATTAAAAAAAATTGCTCGTCCTTGCATATTGTGAATACGCCGCCATCCGGTAACCAAAACCGCGTGGTCACCCCGATGTTCTGCCACACCTGGTATAGACTGCCCTCGCAGAAGAAGAGGCGCCTGAGATTTATCTTTCTCGACACGGCTTCGTAAGGTGGGGCAAAGGAAGGACCGACACGGTCAGCCAGCAAGGGCATGACGGTGTGTTCCTGCATTTGTTTGCGTCGAGGGATGTGGAGTACTTGCACGCCCCCGTGTTCATCGAGGCAATATACGTCGCCGGCATCGTAGACCAGGTCGACCAGCCTCCATCCATGGCGACATTGAAGATGGTCCACTCGGTGTCGCCGCTCGTCACGTAGGCGACCTTGGTGGATTGTCCATGGTAGCAGATGGCCACGGCGGTGTAGCAACCGGGCCTTGGGTTTGGCCCAAGCACGACTCTTTGCGGGCAGGGGTTGTGGTTGGTTGGCAGAGGAAAGAGGTCGATCTGCTCGCCGGTTACGGGGTTGAAGAAGAGGACTCCGGGACGACGGCCATCGATGCCGTTGTTGATGGTGAGGTAGCCTCTACTGGAGCCGGTGACACTGATGTTGTGGTTCCGGAGCATGGGGAGGTGGAACGCGCGCTGCGTCGGGATGGATAGCGCCTGTGCAAGGGTGTTGTAAAGAACGAAGCCAAGGTGCGAGGCGGCGAGTCGTGGAGCACGAGGACGCACGGCCGTCGGCGTAGTTTGACCCTCGGCATATTTTTCATGAAACGGTTTCTAACGGCGCCGTTACTCCGTCGGCCGTCCCGCGGAGTGACGCGTGACGCATCTATGCCTACAGCCAGGCCGTCGGCATAGATGGTAGATGTCCTGCGCCGGCCGTCCCTCGGACGACACGTGGCGCATCTATGCCTACGACCAGGCCGTCGGCATAGATGGTAAATATATGCCGACAGCTAGGCCGTAGGCATAGATGCGCCACGTGTCGGCTATTGGTGCCATATCTATACGCCGACGAGCTAGCCGTCGGCACAGATGTGCCACGTGGCAGCAACTGGCTTACTTGGACATATCTATACCGACAGCAAAGCTGTAGGCATAGATACCCTCTGTTATTTTTTTATATTCTCTATTTTGACCATTTCATTCAAAATCAACACAATAATATGACAGATATATGACAACAAATATGACATCACACTAAGATCATCATAAAGTCCAACATCATCATCATCTCACATAAAGTTCAACATCATCATCTCACAAATATCACATAAAGTTCAATATGACAACACATATCATGATTATCTCAAGAACATCATCTAATGAACACAAGTAGAAACTTAAAGAACACCATTAAAACTCGACGAAGCAGGAGTCGAGTCATCAGTCCCCTACATGTTTGAGAAAAGATTGTAAGGATAAATATAATATGATAGTGTTGATTGAACGAGAGCTAGTCTGTCAATAGTTAGGTAAATGTACTAACCGGAGTCTGACTGTGTAGTGCCACCCATTCATCGAACGTGGGCACATGTGGGGGTTCTCCAGCAGGTGGTGGTGGGGGTCCCATTTGTTGGGGAACGTCGCATGGGAAACAAAAAATTTCCTACGCGCACGAAGACCTATCATGGTGATGTCCATCTACGAGAGGGGATGAGTGATCTACGTACCCTTGTAGACCGTACAGCAGAAGCGTTAGTGAACGCGGTTGATGTAGTGGAACGTCCTCACGTCCCTCGATCCGCCCCGCGAACAGTCCCGCGATCAGTCCCACGATCTAGTGCCGAACGGACGGCACCTCCGCGTTCAGCACACGTACAGCTCGACGATGATCTCGGCCTTCTTGATCCAGCAAGAGAGACGGAGAGGTAGAAGAGTTCTCCGGCAGCGTGACGGCGCTCCGGAGGTTGGTGATGATCTCGTCTCAGCAGGGCTCCGCCCGAGCTCCGCAGAAACACGATCTAGAGGAAAAACCGTGGAGGTATGTGGTCGGGCTGCCATGGAAAAGTCGTCTCAAATCAGCCCTAAAACCTCCGTATATATAGGTGGGAGAGGGGGGACCTTGCCTTGGGGCTCAAAGAGCCCCAAGGGGGTCGGCCGAGCCAAAGGGGGGAAGGACTCCCCCCCCCCCAAACCGAGTCCTACTTGGTTTGGTGGGTGAAGTCCTTCTTTCCTTTCCCACCTCCTCCTTTTTTTTCTCTTTGATTTTTCTTCCAATGCGCATAGGGCCCTTTTGGGCTGTCCCACCAGCCCACTAAGGGCTGGTGCGCCACCCTCAAGGCCTATGGGCTTCCCCGGGGTGGGTTACCCCCCCCCCCCCCCCCCCCGATGAACTCCCGGAACCCATTCGTCATTCCCGGTACATTCCCGGTAACTCCGAAAACCTTCCGGTAATCAAATGAGGTCATCCTATATATCAATCTTCGTTTCCGGACCATTCCGGAAACCCTCGTGACGTCCGTGATCTCATCCGGGACTCCGAACAACATTCGGTAACCAACCATATAACTCAAATACGCATAAAACAACGTCGAACCTTAAGTGTGCAGACCCTGCGGGTTCGAGAACTATGTAGACATGGCCCGAGAGACTCCTCGGTCAATATTCAATAGCGGGACCTAGATGCCCATATTGGATCCTACATATTCTACGAAGATCTTATCGTTTGAACCTCAGTGCCAAGGATTCATATAATCCCGTATGTCATTCCCTTTGTCCTTCGGTATGTTACTTGCCCGAGATTCGATCGTCAGTATCCGCATACCTATTTCAATCTCGTTTACCGGCAAGTCTCTTTACTCGTTCCGTAATACAAGATCCCGTAACTTACACTAAGTCACATTGCTTGCAAGGCTTGTGTGTGATGTTGTATTATCGAGTGGGCCCCGAGATACCTCTCCGTCACACGGAGTGACAAATCCCAGTCTTGATCCATACTAACTCAACGAACACCTTCGGAAATACCTGTAGAGCATCTTTATAGTCACCCAGTTACGTTGCGACGTTTGATACACACAAAGTATTCCTCCGGTGTTAGTGAGTTATATGATCTTATGGTCATAGGAACAAATACTTGACATGCAAAAAACAATAGCAACAAAATGACACGATCAACATGCTACGTCTATTAGTTTGGGTCTAGTCCATCACGTGATTCTCCTAATGACGTGATCCAGTTATCAAGCAACAACACCTTGTTCATAATCAGAAGACACTGACTATCTTTGATCAACTGGCTAGCCAACTAGAGGCTTGCTAGGGACAGTGTTTTGTCTATGTATCCACGCATGTAAATGAGTCTTCATTCAATACAATTATAGCATGGATAATAAACAATTGTCTTGATACAGGAATTATAATAATAACTATATTTATTATTGCCTCTAGGGCATAATTCCAACACCATTTGTGGTGGCTCCGCGCGGTTATTTCAAGACGCCACCATAGCCTGGATGTTAGTTAACCAAGCAAACTAGAAGGTCAGAAGGAATGAAAGTGCAAATTTTAGCTTTGTTTGAAGAGGGCAAAACTAACCGCCATCATCTCACGATTGTAATTGTCGTTTGCCTTCACTAGGCGCAAGTACTCCCGCGCCGCGCCTCGAGATTCCTAAGCTCGACAAAGGCCATGTATGCCTACAAAAATTAGGTTGTTTGTAAGTGAACAATGTTGAAAATAAACTAAAAAAGTGAGAAAGAAAGATGATAAGGGGGTAATTACTTATATCACGCTGGGGGTCTAAGGGAGGTTGCGAACGCCCCTTACTGATGCACGGGCTTGGATTGGTAGCCCGCAGTTGTGTGTAAGAGACTGAAGGAGTGATCAAGCTATCGAAACATGGATAGCGGCCATGGGCTTTCCCCTGAATAGACACCACCGCTGTCTCATCGATCTGAGACTCAATCACGTCAGGAGCATCCGGACCAGGCGGATGCAACCTCTCAAACTGTTGCTTGTAGGACTCCATGTGCTCCTCTGTATTGTCATAGTACTTGCTCTCGCCTTCCTTGGGATTAGTCCTAGCACGGGCCAGCACCCATGACTGTATGTCTGAGAGTGACCTCTTCAACTTGGCCTCCTGCAACGTCACACGGAAGTTAGCCATACATAGAAAACATGACGGTAAATGTAAAAAGAAGAACAAAAATAAACCATGCATATAGATATACCGTCATTGCCTTGAAGCCCCAGTGGTTCCTGTTTCCTTGGCCGTGTGTCCCATCTTTTCCACGGTTAGCCCGGGCCCTGCTGCTCTTGGCAGCAAACTCTGCATCGTCGCCGAGCCACCTATCCACCAACCTAGCCCATCCATCATCCTTTCCCAAGCACCATTTAGGAATAACCTAAAAATGGAAGCATGACATGTCAGCACAGAACAACATGTCAGCACAGAACAATGAAATTGACTGCTTATACGTTGGATTGAAAAGTCTCTAATACTTACCATCATGTACTGCTCCGTGTTCAAGGTAAGTCGTTGTTTCTGCGCTTCAGTTTTGCTCATCTTTTGATTAAGGTAGGTGTGATAGTAGTGTGAGACGGCAACCCAACGCACCTCGTACAGGAACTGACGAGCTTTATTCTTTGCAGCCGCCAGCAAGACCCCGTCGGCTTGGGCCTTGTGCTCGTCAAGAACTCTATAGAATTCCTGCAATCATGCATAAAACCAGAAGTAAACAAGGCATGAGTTGAGTGATTCAATGACAAACTATGACTGAAACTGAAGACAAGTTATTCAAAACAGAACTTACCCAAAATTTAGTGATCACGGCCTTAGCGGCCGTCCCATACTCCGCGAGGCTGAAAGCCTCGAAGTGGGCCCAGCTCCGGCTCCTTGTCTGGCCACGGGCGGAATAGGCCCGACCAAAACTCCTTCAACAGGACAGTGATAAGGCCGTTCGGTTTAGATGTTCGGTTGAAGGAGTGATAAAGCATTCATCTAGAATCGCAAGATAATCTCCACTAAAATTTAATTACCCATCAACTAAGTTAAAAATTGTCGGGCCAAATTTAAACCAATACAATTGTATAATGTTTCAGTTGCGCATTGCATTTTTTTTTGTTGCGTTAGACATTTCTTTTCAAGTTTTCTTTTTTTTAGCACTCCGCCTGGCTCCGTCCAAGATGCATGTAATTTTTCTTAAAAAAAAATTTAAGAATACTTTTTTTAGCACTCCGCCTGGCTCCGTCCAAGATGTCCATGGAGGTCACGGCTGTAGACTAACCAACATTAATCAGAGAAGACGGGGTTGCGTTCGTATCTGCTTTTACATTACACTAGATCTTTAATGGCGCGCGTTGTTGCGCCCGTGCTTTTATTAATATAGTATGGTAGCTTTAGAGATTTGTGTAAAAACATGAGGTTATTTTATTTAGCAAAGTTCTTGTTTTCTTTTCAAATGTGAGTGCAGACTGGAAGTTTAGTCATTTTCGCTCAGCTGGTTATGGGTCTAATTTGAAGACACTTGAGAAAACATGTATGGTTATAAAACATAAACAATACGAAACTGATATATGTATATAGTGCATATTTCCCAATCCAACAAATGATGTATCCAAATTAGCATACTATTATTTTTGATTCAAGGTATAATAAAACAAAATCATAAAACATAAATCAAACTAACAACAAATTAGCATAGGTACTTCCCCAAATCATCATAGCACTAAAATGAAATAGTTTACATAGCCCACTATCATTTTTTGATTCAAGCTATAATAAAACAAAATCACAAAACACAAATCAAAATTACAACAAATTAGCATTGGTGCTTATCGAAGTCATAGCACTAAACATTAAGAAGCAGCGTGGTATCCTCATTCGGCTACACATACAACTACATGCATCATCACCACTTCAATTGTGCATTATGGCTAACTTGGTCAGACAAAACACTTCCATCTATGTTGTATGTTCAAAGGGTAGCTCGCAGACAAGTTTGCACTTGACAAATAATGAAATGACAAGTATTGTTTCTTTGTTATTAACAAATCACAAGCATTTAGATTAGAAGTCTACAAGGGAGAAGTTTTGGATGGAAACGTTGTTTTCTTTAAATTTGAAAGAAATGTGATATATGTAGTAGCCCAAAATACATGAACATAAAATATCCAAGACCATGCTAAATAAAATATTAACACTGGTAATGAGAGCGAAATTCTCTAGTGGAAATGTTAACTATAACACAAGATGTGATACCTGATTTTGAATTTATCGGTCTAGAAAGTGAATTTTACTTTAACGACATCAACACCCCATTCTAGTATCCCTGAAACAAACAAATAAAGAATATATTCTTTCTCTGATTATTGCATGAAATGTACTCCCTCCGTCCCATATTATAAGATGCTATTACATCCAATATACTCACATATTGGATTTAATAACATTTTATATTCTGAGACGGAGGGAGTATATCACAAATGCAGGAGGAGGAAACAATATAAGACTCAGTAACTCACTCCATAAGGAGTATTGAGTCGGCACGAGCATCTAGTAAGCACTTCATCGTATCAGGTAGGACATTGTTCGTTGCTTGCAGCCATCAATTAACACCTATATGATCAATTTTACACACATAAGCACCAACACGTAAATTAATTATAATTTTTTGAGTAAATGCTTGAAATGTCATCACAGAAAATGTACACACCAATAAATAAAGTTGCATCTATAGACTACGCTGAACGAAGCTCCGTAAATGAAGACATCAAGAAGTAATGTTACATAAAAATAGCAAGAACAATTAAAATAGTATACACACATATTAAATCAAACAAAAAATTTCAGCTATTTCTTCAAACTATGGAAATGAAATTGCTAGGTCTCGATCCTCCTTTATGATGGGCTTGTTTGTAATCACAATTTATTTATTTCAAGGAAAGATATCTACGTAAAGCTTAGAATGGACATCAACAGTTGTGAACTTGCCGGAATGGTCACTCTGTGATGTCTCATTCTAGGAGGTAAGGGGGTTTTAGTGGTGTTTCTCGGGTTAGTGGATAACTGGAAACAAGTTTACCTAGTATCCATACACACATCCGGTGGATACGACAATAACATATGCACTCTAAAGCAAATCTAGTAATAAGGTTAAGTGTTCATATTAAAAACATATGTTCATTTAATCATATTTTACCATTGCTTCTTGGAGAATATATATGCCACCTGGACAGGTGTGTATGCTCCTAACACACACAAAAAAAAGAACTGCTACATGATATCATTAATCTAAGATAGAATGAAAAAACTGAATCCAAAAGTTAGGCAACATAAGTCAGTTAGTACAGTTCATATGACAAACATTTCGGAAACAACATTTTCCAAATACATTTTCTGTTGCAGACTTTCTCTGTTTAAGCCAGGAACCATAAGATAAAAGCACTTAAGGATTTCAAGGTTGAATTTCATTACCCATTGGTTGGAAAAAATAACAAAAACATTGTAGTATTTGATTTCAATAACTTTGTGGCTCTTAAATTTTGCTTCCTTTGGAGTACCTTATCTGAAAAACATGAGAGTAATTATTAGCAAAATTTACCAACTGCATATCAGTATAGTTTCTTAATTCAAAACTTTGTGGAAATCGAGCACCAATATAACCTTCACCATAGTAAAATACCTTCTAATGGATATATTTTTGTGGCATAGATCTAATAATGTTATGCTATCTTTGCCATTTTCGTATATGGATGCATACACCAAAAGGAAGCCTCTGCCAAGATTAAACACCATCACAATTAGTACTTTAGCGGTGGTAATCATCTGCCTTAACTTTAGCATGGAGCTGAATTAGATTCATAATACAGCAGATCAAATCAACCTGTAACCCAGCAGGTAATAGGTCGAAAAGAAATTCTGGCAACAATGATGATTGTTCCTCATGTTGACGCTCGTGAGGAGAAGGCAACGAAGCTCGCCTAGAGATGGGCGCTATGGCATCTGAAAAAAATATTCTCAATTAAAAACATGAAGAACGGCGAACTTGTATGGAAAAGTCAGCAAGTAATCATAAACAAGAGAACTACACTAAGTTACTTCTAAGCCAACCACTACTGTGATATACTAAGTCATAGAGAAACAGTTAGCGCATCACAAATTTTGTAGACATCATTCACTAAAAAGAAATAGAATTTAGTCAAATAGTTCAGATTTGCACATATATGATCCTATAATGAGATAGAGATGGAATAAAACGTGAATTAGACAGCCAAGAATGATTCAGAGCCAAAATCGAACTGTTGAAGTTCCAGATTGCGTGAGAGGGCTGGGAACTTGTATGTTGGTGTTGTGCCATGATGGTCATTGTTGTCATCCGAGCATGAGGTCACACCTGCCGGATCGGATGTCCTTGCAGCTCCGTGCGTGTGGATTGTGTCCAAAGCCTATCGACACACATTGACATTTGCCTCTGCTTCTCCAAGTGGTGATTTGACTCTAGAGCATGAAACATCAAGTACTATGTGAACGAATACAGGGATCGAACATAAAAGGCATGTGTGAATTACAAATCATCAAAAATCAAAATCTGAGTACCAACATGTTCACAAGATAAAGAAAAATGTTCTTCACCAAAATTTTGCTACGGCTTGTTCCTTTTCTTTTCTTTTCCTTCACAAACCTGCACAATTATCTGAAGAAAATGATCTTTGATATATATTGACTGCAGATTAACACTGAAACACTACTGAAAGTGTGTTCTAGGAGAGAGGTTGGGGAGAGGCGGGGAGAAAAAAATCATGAACCACTTAGCATGTACTTGTTCCCCTGGAGAGATAGTGGCAGCAAGGGACATCGGAGTGCAGACACAATGAGGAGCTCGACGGAGTCCATTGAAGCGCTCAAATCCATGGTCGAGGGCTTCCTCCTCCTCATTGCCAGTCACCGTGGCCGCTATAAGTGCGCCGGTGCGGGGTGGCATCATCGAGGTTTGTGAAATCGCTACATGAGGAGCTAGGCGAGGATGCGGTGGGGGAGTCCGGCGGATGGTGACGAGGTGCAGGTGGCGTGGGTCAACGGGGAGGAGGCATCGCTGGATGTGTTAAAGGAGGATCGGAGGAGGGATACGAAGGGGAGCAGCCAGCGGAAGGTGACGAGGTGTATGAGGCCGTGGTAAAGGTCTCGGGGCGGCGTGGCAGCTAGGGTTCGCCAGATCGAGAGGGCAGAGGTCGGGAAAGATGTGGACAGACGCTTGCTCTCTTGGTCACGGGTTGGTGGATGGGGAAATTGTTTAACGGGTTGGTAATTCCGTGAATGAGCGGCCCGAACTAACCACAGGCCTCCGAAAATGCTACGGGAGTAGCAGCCCAGTAGGACAGTCGGTCCAGTTCGCGATCCAAACTTAGATCGGACGGCCATGTATGTATCCAACACGAAATCTAACGGCTTGCGGGTAAGGATGCGTGGGAGGCCAGGGAAATGGTGCAGTTTTACTTTCCTAAATAATCGAAGCCCACGGGATTTATTTCGGCTTACCGTGCATTACCAGGGCCGCGTCAGGTGTTAGGCAAGCCTTAACAAAGCCCGGTCTAAAATGCCTAGCCCGGCACAAAACGGATGAACAATTTAATTATTTTTAATTTTTAAAATATATCATTATATTTTGGGAAGCGAAACTTTTCCTTGGCGCGCCGGTCGCTCGCTGCCCACGCGCCTCGTGCGCGACCCGTGCGTATGGCCATGCAACATTTTCTCCTGTGGCGATCGTTTAAATTTGCTACAACCGGTGTTTAAATTTGTTACATTTGCCCACTAAAAAAGTTGTTTTTTTTCTACAACCGTGTTAATTTTTGCTACATGCGGTATCATATTTTGCTGCAAGCGTTCACTAAAAAAGTTGCATACACGTTCGTCAGAGTTGCAACCTGAGTTCACCGGGTTGTTTTGCTACAACCCTAATTTTGTTTTGCTATCACGCATCATCAGCTTCGTTTTTTTGTTACAAAGACGTTGATATTTCTTTTGCTGCATCTATATTTTTGTTGCAACCGTAGACGAAAATGACTGCATCGTGAATGAAATTTATTGCATCGAGAAATTTTGCTGCATGAAAATCTAAGGTGCGACCCACGTGCAGCTGACGGATCAGACTGCCCGCGCGCGGCCGACCGAAAGTTTTGACCGACGCGCCAGGGCAGAGCACTGCCCTTTTGGGAACGCTTACATTCAGCCGGTTGATCACCTGCGGGCATGTACCATCTCCGTGTCAGTTCGATTGACTCTTATTAGACGATGGAGAGAAATCACTTACGTGTCTACTTTTTATGCAACTGAGCCTCTGCCTTGAAAGAGAATTTGCAGCTGGCCTAGAGTTTTACAGTAACGGAGAATTGTGCGGCTCGAAAGGTGATGGCGGGGATGCGGGCTGTGGGCGGTATGGGCTCCGACGGGCGACCTTCTTGGCGCAACAGCGAGGTGTAGGAGAAGTGACGGATCCAGAAGTTAAGGTTTGCCGGGTCGGTGAACGACAATGAGCTTCATTGTGCTGCGCCGAAGGTCGTTAGGCACGGGAGATACCCTGCTTCGGTGGCCGCCCCAATGGTGGATCCGCCACTGTGTAGGAGGGCTTTGTTGGCTCCTCGTGGTGGCAGGGCGTGCTGGGTGGCCGGGGGCAGCGGTCGGCTCCGTCAGATCTGGGAATGATGGGTGGCCGGGGGCGTTGGCGGTGGGTGCCAGATGTTGGATCTCGTATCGGTGGCTGCAGAGTGGTGGAGGTGGTGCAACGTGGCTGGGGTGCCGTGGGCGCATGCAGGGGTGCGCGGGGGCGGCGCTGGCTCATGCCCTGCGCAGATCTGGCGCAAGGTGCGCGGCTGATATACGGCTCGGGCCGGCGGCCACGGGGGAGGGGGTGGCGGGGCCTCGCCGGTGGCCTGCCTTTTCGGCGGTGCCTCCGGTCTCGGCAGTGACGTGGCTCAGTAGCGGGGTGGCGCATGTGATGGTTCGGGTGAAAGCCTCGTGCTGATTTGGGTCGGCACCAACGGCAGCTTCGCTTCCTAGCGTCGGATCCCTCCTTGGAGGTGTTCTTGTGTGATGCATTGATTTCGCGTTTACTCTGTTCATTCTCTGGGCGAAAGCCTTAGATCCATCTTCTGGATCGGACGGCGGCGACGTCCTTGACGTCGTTTTACCACAATGGTGGTGCCTTTCTTGGGAGATGCGTTGTTACTCTGTTTGCCTGAGATTTGGGATGGTAGTTGGCTGGTTTGAGGTGGGTGGTCGGTGGTGGTGGTGCGGCCGGTCTGGGGTCGACGGTAGTGTGTTGTGCTCGATTGCTCCTGGTGCGTCTCTGCTTGGTGGTCCCTGCAGCTACGCTGTGGGCACGCAGGTGTCAAGGCTCGTCTCGGCCTCGCATTTCCATTTGAATGCACCCCCGACGCAGGTGTTGTCGCGGCGTCGTGCAATCTTGGTTTGTGAGGTGTTGTTCGATTGCGTCGACGATGCATTGCTTCAGATTGGTTTGCTTGGCGATGCCCCTCGACTATGATGATGGCACACATGAGCCGTGGTGTCGTCTCGGCCTTGCATGGCCTTCGACTGTGCCTCGCGATGCAGGTCCTGTGTCGCGGCGTTGTGTAGCCATGGTTAGTGAGGTGTCGTTGGATTGTGTCGACGGTGTTGTGCCATGGTTTTGTCCGGCTGCCAATGTTGGTCTTCTCCTATGGTGCTCTTTGTTGTGTTTTCCTTGTTGTCCCTGCTATGTGTGTTGTTGGCGTGCGTTTTTTGTTTATCTCTTCTTCCTTATGTCTCATGTACTTCTGGTTCGCTTGAAGCTATCTTGCGAGGTTGTAAAGCCTTATATGCAAATTTGAATAGAATTCAGGTCTAAGGCCTTGCCCTCCCCCGCTGACCTTCAAAAAAGACACGAGTAAATCTGAAGTTGCAAGCTTGATTATACTAGCAAAAGAGCCCGTGCGTTGCAACGGAAGAGAAAATAACACACGTTCTGAACGCAATATATTTTCACATGGCATCATATTTGTGTTGCCGACGATGGTTTCAGTGCTCACACAACGAAAACGCGTTTGAATGAGTCACTCGAAATAAGATGAGATATATGTTCTTTCTCCCCATGAGATTTTCCAAAGGTGTGCATGTGTGGTTAACGATGTTTTCTTTCCTCTCAATTTGGTTTTAATTTAATGGATGTTTATGAAATTCGTATCATTGCCGGAAAGAGAAAAAAAAGGACAGTGCACTACAGATTAAGTTTGCACGAAAAATAATATTTAAAAAGTATTCAACTGCTAAAAATAACATCCTATTTAGATTCTACATATTTTTTTAATCAAATTTTATATATAACATGTTAAAATCAGAGTTACGGTTTAAAAGATATGGATAATTTTGTTTTAGGTAGAATGTAGATTGATTAACTAAAAAGTCAGGGGTTTTTTTTGTTACAAAAAAAGTTTCGGCTGACTTAAATACGAATGGCGGGTTGATTACCTAAAACATCAGGGGGTTTTCTAAAAAATGCAAAAAACGGTTCGGCTGTGAGTAAAAGATGGACTACGGGTTAATTATGAAAAAGACAGGGACTTTTCTGCAAAACAGCCAAGACAGACGACGGAAGCACTACATGCTTTATTATCATGGAGAGATTTTTGAAGATATTTACAAATATATTTTCCCTAGTGGACATGCAGTTCGAATAGCAATAACTAATTGTCAGCATGTGCTCCAAAACTGATTGATTTGAAATAAGCTGAGCACAAATAGTTTGTTGATTATTGGTAGCAGGTACAAACACCCTTTTTTTTTTCTTTGTGCTCTAAGTTATATATTTTTATTTCTTTTAGAGTATCTAAGATGAAAATTTGTTAAACAACAACAACAAAGCATTTAGTCCCAAACAAGTTGGGATAAGCTAGAGTTGAAACCCATCAAATCTTACGACCAACTTATGATTTTGGCACATGAGTAGAAGGCTTTCGAGCAACCCTATCCATGGCTAGTTCTTTGGTGATACTCGAGTCCTTTATATCCTTTTTAACAACGGTCGCTGGAGACAGCGTTCCACGGCGCGTAAAAACTGGCTATCAAGGCGTTGTAAATGTTTTTTTGGGAGGCGCTCTTATAAGAATAGCAAAACAAGCTAGTAGGTGACCATATATGATACAGCAGCAGTAGCAAATATCAAAAGGATATGAATGAGTTAGAAAGAAAACAAGAATTGAACAACCCAGCCTCATACATACATACATACATACATACATACATACATACATACAGGAACAAATTTGATTACACGAGAAGAAGCTAGCTGGAGTAGTGGTGGATGAAACAAAAAATCATCTTTACGCAAAGAGGAATTAGTACAATAAAGATAATCGAATACATGGAATTTTCTTCTTTTCTTCTTCTGTTGAATTCATTACAGACCAACAATGTATGCTAGCTGAAAGGATAACACCTAGAAGAATGATAGAGATAGACACAAAGCTTCAAGCAGCAAAAGTAAACTAAATGTGGACGTTGGCAATTTCCTCAATATATAGCTAGCTACATGTTGCTATAATTTATTACAAAAGGGGGTTTACGAGCAAGTTTGGGAATAAGCTCCTTCATAATAGACGGGCAACTTGTTGCCAGATGCTCAAAGTCAGAACTCCGTGTGATCAAATCCAGCGTGCTATTATTACTGGACTCGAGGAATCTCAAGCATTCCTCCTTGAGTGCAGGACAAGCATGTTGCTCGGCGAGTGCCAACGTAGTGGCAACTGTACTAGTGTTGAAGTAACTACATAGTTTCTCTTCACAGGTCAACTTTAGTCTCTTGAGGCCGTACCTGTCAGCGGCAACAAGCAGATGCTGGATCATCCCTAGCGCTTCAGCCTCATCGATCTCGGGCAGCGAGTCGGTGTAGATGAAATGAAGCAATGCCTTGAATACTTTTGGCTCCATGTCCTCTATCTGCACACACGTTGATGTGCTCTCCTTCATTGGTCCCAGAAGCTCCGCCCTGAAGACGAAGGAACGAGCGCCGAGGATACACCTGTGTGCGGCGAACGTCTCACCGCCGACCTCGAACGTGACGTCCACCCCTTCACCGGAGGAGAGGAGCTTGCCGAGATCATGGAGAATATCCGGCGGTGGCACTAGCATGCGGTCATGGTTCCGTCCAGGGACGTATTCGGTGGAGCTCTCATCGGACACAATGATATCGAACTGGACACTGAAACCACCGTTCTCCGACGACACGTGACCTAATCTCTCCAGATCAGCCCTCGTGATGAGCCGAGAGTAACCCCACGGCCCTTCATTGCTCGAGAAGGTGCAGCTCCTCCACGCTCCTCTGCTGCCGTAGGACGGCACCGGCTTCCCGTGCGTGTCGAGTAGGCTGATCTTGAGCTGCGTCGTCACGACCTCGTAGGCGCCGGCCTGGACGAGGAAGAGGAAGAGAGATATCCAGCCAGCGTCCCGCGGGCCATGGCCGTCCGGGTAGAACTCGACGTACCAGCGACGGCCTCCGGCGAGGAAGGTCTCCGATTTGACGCACTTGCCGTTGCCGAGCCGTTGGTATATCGCGTAGGCGTTTATGTAGAGAAGTAGAACATGCGAGCCTGACCTGGGTGAGACGGTCTGAGGCTTGACGTCGGCGGCGGCGGAGGGAGGAGTTGCGGTGGAGAAGCTGGACGACATGGCACAACCCATGGCCGGCGGTTGGCTTGAGTGCACGTACGAGATCGATCATGCGTGCCTGGCGGCCCTGCAGGCCTCCATTGATGAGTTTAGAAGGAAGGTAGTTGGGATTTCAGCCGAGATGCATGGATAGAGATTAGAGAGAGTCAGTTACCATGCATGCAGTCATTACGGCTCGATCTGGATCATGGATGGTTACGCGCTGACTCTATTGGCTTCCGTACGTGGTTGGTGTGCGGCCTGCAAATATACTGAGTTGAATACAATATATATTTTTTTTTTGAACAGAGTACAATCAAATTCGCTCACATACACGAGCATACACTCACCCCTATGAACGCACGCACGCACAGCCTACCCATATGAGCATCTTCGAGAGACTAAGCCGGCACATCATCTTGAGATTGACGAAGTCGTCACTGACGCCTTCGTTGTCGACGGGAACGTCTCCTCCCACTGAAAGCACATCGCCGGAAGACCTGGAATAAATCCAGGAAAATGCAAGCACCGACGTCAAGTCTGGGACTTGAGCTCTGGTGGGCAGGGGATACCACAGTCCTTCTAACCATCCAACCACGGGTTGGTTTGCGAGTTGAATACAATATATCCTAGGTTTTTTTCAAGGGGAAAATATAATTTGGGTCATTGTACGAGTACTCGGCAGCAGCCTCTCGTTACGCTGAATCGCGTCCTAAAACTCAACAGTCTCATCTTTCTTGTTAGGTCCTGTTTGAAACCATTCAGATTATATAATCTGATTTTTATAATCTATTATGTCTCCAAACAAGACAGATTATATTGCAGTTTATAAGAACTAGATGACCAGATGTGTCGCCTGGCTGCTGAGCGTCAAGCCATCCACTAATCCAAATTCAAGGTAATGAACCACAACCTCTGCATGTCTTCACAACACATATCTTCTCCGCATGGTTCTATGATAGATTGGCCGATCTTTGCAAGGTTTTTAATGTCTGCTGGCCGATCTTTCCCTGTTGCAAGCCGTCAGATCTAGTGGATCATGCAGCCAATTGACGTCTCCATTATTGCAATCAAAATCTTGTTGCTGATATTTTTGTAACAAAGTTCTTGTCACATCAATTTTTGACAACAATAAATTTTTTTGTAAGAGAGGACTTATTGCAGAATTTTTTGCCACACAGGTTTTGCTGCAGAAATATTTTTTACAACAAAGTTGATGTTGCAGGAATTTTCTCCCAGGCGAGGAGGTAGCCCACCGGGCCGTGGCGTTTCCCTACTGCAGGTGATGTACATGCTCAAGTAGTGTGAGGTGGGGAACTGGTCCATGACAGGATGTCACACGTCGGCAATGCGAGAGGAAAGGTGAGGTGCGGAGAAGGGCTGGGACGAAGCAGATGCGGGCAATGGCGGCCATGCACAGCTCAGCAGTGGCGGTGCAGTCCAGCGACCGGCGAGCCCAATCATTTCCATGGAACTTCCGGCCGACACCGGTGACCTTGCAGGGGCAGCGCGGTTAGATGCAGCGGCACGGCGAGTGGAGCGAGAGAAAGAGAGCGAGCGGCGGCGGGGTACTTTAGATGCACGAACGACAACCCTTGAGGGCTTTAGATCCTGCAACATACGAGCTGTTGCGCGGGGCAAACTGTAACAAGTTTGCAATAACAAAAAAGTGATAATGCTAGATGAGACCACGCAAGACGCCCGCCTGCAATCTGCCGGCTGAAGCCGATCGTTTCCCATTGCTTATCACCTATGCTTTGGTTGATATAGACTATGGAATAATATTTAATTATTTATCAACTAATTATCAATCGCCATATCCAAATAATGATGTGGTCACTCCAAATAAAGTCGGTAGATCCAAGGAAAGTGCATCAAATATCTATGCTGCAAGTAATCTGTCTGATCGAAAGATAATTCGTACGTAGAAATTCCTATAAGAAGTAATATGTGCTTAGGTGAAAATAGTTGACCATAGGACCTTGCTGTCCACCACCTAATTTTCATTATACATAGAGGGTCATTGGATGTTGATAACCTACAAATATAGGAGATTATAACACTCTTTGATGTTAGTATTTCACCTAATTTATAGATTTGATGTAAAGGGAGTCAAATAATATTTATGAGTTTTAACAGTTGAGTTGTCAATTCAATCACACCTGAAAAACTAAATATCCACAGCAAAGTGTTTAGTAGCATAGTAATATGGTAGTTTGATAGTAGTCGTAACAGTAACATTAGTAGTAGTTGTTTATAATGATTATAATAGCAGCAACAGTAATAACTTAGCAGAAACGAATATGAGAAAAGTATAGACATTAGATTGGTGATGGATATTTCGATGACATTCATCATATAACAACCACAACCGAGAGGACACAACTAGTTCCCATTAATCAATGTAATATAGGCATGTATTCTATAAATAGTTATACATACTTACAATAAGACCTTGCATAAAATCTTTTGTCGTACCCTCCTGTCGCAGGAAATATAAGGAATATTAAGGCCTCTTTTTATTTACTAGCAAAAGGGCCCATGCGTTGCAACGGGAGAAAGAAATACCACACGGCACACGCTCTTAATTTATAAAAAATGTCTATAATTTGAGAATATAAGGAATATAAGGAATATTAAGGCCTCTTTTTATTTACTAGCAAAAGGGCCCATACGTTGCAACGGGAGAAAGAAATACCACACGACACACGCTCTTAATTTATGTGACGCCTCATCATGGTTTTGGGGTATACAAACGAGGCACTAAGTGGATGTCGATGACAAGTTCAAGACTTATATATTTTAATTTCACCACCCTAATATGTACAATCTGGTTCGCCAGGATTAATTGATTAGTTCAATCAAAGAAAGTCCATGCTAGCAAAGTGACACACGTTTTCTTTCCCGACGGGTCGCGTCATATTGTAACGGATGCGTCCTCTTAACCCCTTCGATCGAATCCATCATGTTTGTGCAACGTGTCTCTTCACAGAATATAAATATGTGCATCATCATTATTAACAGAAAGCGATTTTTATTGTTTATTCGCACTGTTTTTCACATGATCAATGGTGGTACTGAGGTGGGAGAATATCATACGAAAACCAACGTTCAATGAAAACTTCGTGAAAACCATATTTTAAAGTTCCAAAAAAATCTGAAAAAATATGGGATGTTAAGATGATGATGTTTCATTGCCACACAAAATTTCAAATTGAAACACAGTACAACATATGAGCTACGAAAAAGGAAAATTTCAGCCTTAAATAGTGACATTGCTATTTGACATTATTCAAAGCTGGTTTTATCTTTTTCGTAGCTCATTTCTCGTAATGTGTTTTAATTTAAAATTTAACATGATAATAAAACATCACCGTCCTAAAATCCAGTATTTTTTTCATTTTTTGTTGGAATTTTAATATACATTTTTTGGTTTTCATCGGTTTTCGTGGAACGTCGGTTTTCGTATTCTCTCTCTAGTGATGTACTCCTTCCATTTCTAAATATAAGTCTTTGTAGAGATTTCACTAGTGAACTACATGCGGATGTATATAGACATACTTTAGAGTGTACATTCAATTATTTTACTCCGTATGTAGACACATAGTAAAATGGATTAAAAGACTTATATTTAGCAACGGAGGGAGTAGGAACGGATGGTCGTTGTGGTGAGTTGGTGAGAAAAAGAGGGGCGTTCTCGTGATTTCCACTTCCATTGTGGGCGTCTCATCTCGCCTCGGCGGATCCGCCATGCGGCGGAGAGATCCACGGCCAATATAAAAAGGGAACTATCTCACTTTGACCCGTCACCTTTCACATATCACGCAAATCGCCGCATTCCTCGGAGGAGATGGTTGGTCAGGGGCTCGAACGAACTCATGCACAGCAAATGGAGGGCTGATGTGCATAAATCCGCGGCCCTACTTCCTCCTCCGCCAGCCACCACCAACCCACCCCCTCCCTATTTCTCGCCGTCGCGTCCAAGAGCAGAACGCATCGACCGATCGGAGAATCAATGGCGATGGTGACGGCCAAGCTCAGCTCCCCGGCCACCGCCCGGCTCGGCCCCGTCCGGTCCGCGCAGCCCGCCCGCCGCGCCTCGCTCGTCCGCGTCCGCGCCTCCGGCGGCTCCTACGCCGACGAGCTCGTCTCCACCGCGGTGAGCGCCCCCCAGCCCCAACCCCGTCCGTGCCTGATCCCCGTAGGCCATACGAGTCGGTGGCCCGTGGAAAGATCTAAGCTTTGGGGGCGTTGCACGTGTCGCCTACTCGTGTGCCGCGATCTGTTCGGTTTGCGTTGGCGCCTAGCGATCCGTGATGGGGACTGCTCTGCCGTGGGGTTGGGGAGTCGAATTCAATCCGGGTTGCAACAGACCTCTTGTCCATGGGATGTATTCTTCTTCCATCCAATTATATTATATTAGCACAATCAAAGGGATCGCAATTCTTTTTCCGTTGCAATCGAGTTCGGGCTGGTAGATGAGCGGGCATGCCGTGTTCAGTCAAATCCTCTGTTGTTATTTTAGATGGCGGGTTGCGTGCTGTGGGGAAACCACGGATAGATAGATTGGCGCGGCTACTCTGTTTTTTTCTGCTACTTGCATCGTCCCAGATCAGGACATGGTAAATCTGCTTGTCTTTGTTAGGGTTGACTTATAAATTAAGGTTGAACAACGAGCTTGAGTATCAGGGTGATTGTCCCAGCGGATACGCAAGGAGGTAATGTGATGCTAGGTGTTGCTCTTAAAAGTAAATTCTCAGATCCAAATACCGTACAACTGTTTCTGGGAGATGTGGCCAACTGGACACCCATGTGTTCATATTTGGTTTGTCGATTGATGGCTGGACTTGCTGTCGTATGGTTGCTCTGCGATGGTTTGCTGTGCGGCAAACCTACCAGCAGTGTCTTAAGTTTTGGTTTTGCTAGAATTAATGTTGGCCTCTCTGCTCGGATGAAAAGGATTTGTCTGCTTTCATGCTATGTCCTTTCCATCATGTGTATGTTAGGTTTTATTCTGTTTCAACTGTAATGTTCTGTTCAAGTGTTGATTTGGCAGTTAGTGTGAAGCATGCCCTCATGTAAACGAACCGTGCCTTTAGATTTTGAACCACCGCAAGTCTAAAACTAACACTGATGACCACATTTATTCAGTGTTCCTTCCTTCACAGCTGCAATGCATTCTCTGTTGCGTTTCGTGACTGCAAATCTAATAGTTCGCCCCGTTGCAGAAAACTGTTGCTTCCCCTGGCCGTGGGATCCTTGCGATCGACGAGTCAAGTGCAACATGTGGAAAGAGATTGGCATCTATTGGTTTGGACAACACGGAAGTTAACCGCCAGGCTTACAGGCAGCTTTTGCTGACCACTGCTGGTCTTGGTGAATATATCTCTGGTGCTATTCTTTTTGAGGAAACTCTCTACCAGTCCACTACAGATGGCAAGACCTTTGTTGACGTCTTGAAGGACCAGAATATCATGCCTGGTATCAAGGTTGACAAGGTATGTATGCCATGATATGACAATTGTTGACTCATCGTGCTGTTGTAGTCAGCAAGACACCTCTAGCATTCTAATTTTTATTACTTGGTTTATTTTGTTCTGCTCAAAAGGGTTTGGTTCCATTGCCCGGATCCAACAATGAATCCTGGTGCCAAGGTCTTGATGGTTTGGCCTCAAGGTGTGCTGAGTACTACAAGCAGGGTGCACGCTTTGCGAAGTGGTGAGTTCATACTGTCCTTGTGCATTTTCTGACTAGTTTTATTCTCTTGCCCTTTCTAAACTTGCTATGCTAATATCGATCTTGTACAGGCGGACTGTTGTTAGCATCCCTTGTGGTCCTACTGCATTAGCTGTCAAGGAAGCGGCATGGGGACTTGCTCGCTATGCTGCTATTGCTCAGGTCACTATACAGGCTTTCAACTACTGAACATTTTGCAATGAAGAAGTAATCCTTCATTTAGTTTGATATTTTACTCATGGAGAGTTGATGAACACCATAATCATTTTTATGCTTGTAGGAGTATTTGATATCTTATACCTGGAAACCTATGTGACGACATAACATATCCTACAGTATTTTCATCCGTTGAACACTATCTGATACTCCCTCCGTCCGGAAATACTTGTCCTAGAGATGAATGTATCTAGACTTATTTTAGTTATAGATACATCCATTATATCCATTTCTAGGACAAGTATTTCCGGACGGAGGGAGTACATAGTAAGTAGGGAGAACTAATTAACAAGTGAAAAAAGTAAATTTTTGTATGCTCGTGTCGGTATGCTGTTATTGAAATCATATATACCATTGAACACTAGCATGGTGGTTTTGCTCTGACACCACCGATTGGAACTATTTGTCCCTTTGAAATTTCGAAATCAGGTTCCTGTTGTAAGCTGATACTAGAATTCGATGAAATAGATACAATAATAGTAGTACATATTATTATTGCTGAAAATATGCAACCAAATACACTACAATCTCTACTATTTTGCGCCCCTCTTTATCTTTACTCATCTTGTTTCAAACCTGAATAATCTGCAGGACAATGGTTTAGTGCCAATTGTGGAGCCAGAGATCCTTCTTGATGGTGACCATGGCATCGAGAGAACTCTCGAGGTAGCAGAGAAGGTGTGGTCCGAGGTGTTCTTCTACCTGGCCCAAAACAATGTTCTGTTTGAGGGCATCCTGCTGAAGCCCAGCATGGTTACCCCTGGTGCTGAGCACAAGGAGAAGGCTTCTCCAGAAGCCATTGCGCAGAACACCCTCACAATGCTGAGGAGGAGAGTACCACCTGCTGTCCCTGGAATCATGGTATTGTCTTCAACCTTGAACCATCTGAGCTTCTGCTGATTATCTTTCGTCGGTCCATTTCTGATGGGTATATACATAAACAGAGTAAAAAACAGTAGCTATAAGTAACCTGATCACCCTTTTTCCTCAGTTCCTTTCGGGTGGACAGTCCGAACTGGAGGCGACCATGAACCTGAATGCGATGAACCAGTCCGCCAACCCGTGGCACGTGTCCTTCTCCTATGCCCGGGCCCTACAGAACTCGGTTTTGAAGACGTGGCAGGGGCAGCCCGAGAACATCGAGGCGGCGCAGAAGGCCCTGCTGGTCCGCGCCAAGGCCAACTCGTTGGCGCAGCTCGGCAGCTACACCGGCGAGGGCGAGAGCGACGAGGCCAAGAAGGGCATGTTCCAGAAGGGTTACACCTACTGATGAGGCGGCGGCGGGATGATTTATATATGAGATGCACGTCATTTTGCGGGGTTTTGTTTTCTTAATTATTATTGGTGTGAATAACAACCAATCGCCAGCGTGTTGGTGCCAAGGACTGTTAGCTGTATTGGCAGTGCGGAAACTCTAGAGTTGCCTGAAGTTATATTTATGAGAACAAACAATTACTGTATGCATACCCTGAGAAAGTTGATGATGAGAACAGCTTTGGTTATGGACCTGAGAAGCTATGGCACACATGGAGAATTTACCCAGGCATCGGGCTTCTGCAGACTACAGTTTTCTGAAATTTCCTGAAAATTCAGATAACATAGATTCAAAAAAAATATACAATTTCTTGAAAAATCAATTCAAAATTCAACCTATAACCCTAGAAAAATAAATTGTGATGATATTCTGAATATTTAGGGTGTGCAATGCATTATATACCGTGTATGGTCTCACAAAATTTCTGAATATTTTAGGAACACTAGAATGTTCTAATAAGCCTTGACATGGGGATTCTATGATCATCTTCCGCAGACTGCCAAAAAAATCTCTCATTTAGTTTGTAGGAATTTCATAGGATAATAGTTTTGTAGGATTTTTTTTAGAACCCTTTGGTGCACATGAATGTATTCCTTTTCTACATAGGATTGATTTTTATTCTTCAAATTTCAAAGAAAGAAAAACATGAGCATTGAGTCAATGATTTTTTTAATGATCAGAATCAAATGATATCTCTTTTTCTAATACTACTCATAAGATTTTCATCGCATTTCCTACATTTCCTACAAGTTTTCTATTTCTATGATAATCCCATCCTATTAATCAAAGGAGGCCTAAGTGTTTGCAGGAGCTCTATACCAATACCTTTATTGGTATTCATATACACACCATTACAAAACCATAAGCAATACTTTTTTTATAAAAAAAATATATATTAATATCAAGATGTACCAATCCAGCCTCTGCAACAACATAATGTCCAGAGAAAGTCTAGACATCATGGATGCACATAACCAAAGAATAAAAAAATAAGAAAAAGAAAAATAAAGGCTCGAAACAAAGAGAGGCTCGCAACACCAACAACACCATCAGTGGTGCAAACACCTAGACTCCAAAAAATGATTCTGCAAAAATGACGCCATCTGGAGGTAACAGCGCACAAACACCATCATCGTCCGGTCCAACCACCATAGTCAGATCCTAAGTTTTCACCCTTGAGAAGGTCCTATCTCAAAACAATGCCTTCAACAAGAAAACGACTAGGAAGTCCTCATTGCTAGGTACAAGACATAGGGTTATCACCCCAGAAGTTGAGACCGCCAAGAACGAAGTCTGCCAGTGTCGTCACCCCACTTGCCGAGATTACTACTGCAAAACTCCAATCGTCCAACACACAAACTTCTTCCGACCAGTCCCATCCATTCTTCTTCTTACCAAGAAGTCTCACACAATATAAGTGTGTAAAACCTATGGTCTTCGATCCATCTTGACATACCCACCTCCGTTAATCCGTGGCCGGGGGGGGGGGGGGGGGGGGGGTAATGTGTTGTGGTGGCACCGCCACTTGTACCTCATCAGGGTGATTTGTGCGCAACATCGAAGATCTCGGGCAAAGACCACACAATGGTACCAGACAAGGAACATTTATGGGCAGCTCTGGATGGCATCATGCCCCTCGCCTATGGATGACCGCGGCTGGAGGGGCGCGCTCCTGCCAGATTGTGATCAAACGCTGGGATCGACGCCGCGATCTTGACCAAGTTGTCTCGGCAATCAGACCAGTTCAGATTGAACGGATGTGGGGATAGGAGAATGAGCTAGTGCAAGGATAAAAATGAAGGAAAAACTGAGGGCGGAGGTGAGGGTAGGGACAGGGGCGGGCCCACCTCAATTCAAGGATATTTAGCTGAATACCCATTATTCTGGCTAAAAAAATGAGGTATATATGTATATATATTGTGTTAGAACATTGTGCCCATATGTTTGGTTTTGGTAATTGATGACAATTCTTATGGACTAATGGTTGCCTTAAGTTATATTTGAAGAATTTGCCTATAGGCATTTTTTGAAGTTCATTTTTTTTGTTTCAAGGAGTTTATGAGATGATCAAGGTGGTATTTAAAAATTTATTCAAAGATTGGCCATGTGAGAATTGAGCTTAATGCAAGCATGTCTTAAAAAAAAGATTATGTAAACATTCATGTTTACCTTCAAGACATCACTTTTATAGAAAGAAGATAAGTCTCAAGACTTGAAGATAAATCTCATGTTTACCTTCAAGGCATTCTTTCAATATGATTGTATCACCTGGACATATCAATTGAATGAAATGTTCTCCATATAAAAAAGAGGGTCTGCTACGCATCCACCGACGGATGTTTTATATACATCCGTCACCCGCACAACCGTACGATCGAGGCGAGCAGCCGTCCGATCCGCAGATGGGTGCTTCGTCGGGCATCAAAATTTTCCTGAAACGGCGGTCAAGTTGCAGAAACAATCGTTTTGTTGCAAAAAAAAAAACTTTGGACCTAACAATTCCTGAAACAACTGTCGAGTTTCAAAAACAATCGCTTTGTTGCAGAATTTTTTTTGTGTCTTTCTGCAACATAGATAGTATTGCGAGAGAAATTTTTGCAACAAAGGTCATGTTGCAGAAAACTTTTGCAGCAAAGGTCAGGTTGCAAGAATTTTTGCAAACTTGCTGCGGGCTGGGATGCGACGGCGCTCCGGCGGCGCGGGGCGACGGGCGGCTGGCCCGTGGCCGCGGGAGGCGAGGCGGCTGCCCCCTTGGTCGTGTGAGCTCGCCGGCGTGGCCGCCGTCGGACATGGCCACGGTGGCCCTCTTGTCTTCCCAGATCCGTTCCATGTCAGATCTGAGGCATGCGATTCCTGTATAATCCAACGGTTGGGTAAGAGGTGGAAGCATCAGTTGAATCACCCGGTTGAACGAAAACTTTTCCCATAAAAAAGACACAAATAAGGGGCACCTATGCCTCACGCGACTCAAAAAACTTAATCGCATACGTTACTTATAGTTCAGGCCATCATCATCATCATCATCTCAGATCAATAATACAAGGACTATTTCCATCGCCCGGCGGATCCTATTATTGCATCGGTCTTCTTCATTGATAACCACATGTCCTCATGGTCCTAAACAGCACGTGTCCCTTCTTTACAAATTTCATGAGCATTACATCTCCTTCCCCGCCTCTCTATGCCCGCTTGCAGCCATGGTCACTACTCGGGCGCGTATGCATCGCTCCGGCCACCGTCGACCTAGCTACGCTGCTCCAGCCTCCCCTCTAGCCCTTCGTTGCCGCTCCGGCAGACTGCGGTTTTTATACTTCCCAACGAGAACCTTGTTGCACAAGTCACGCCACGCCGCTATGGCATGTTCGTACCGCGGGAACTGTTGGCGTCACTCTGTCATGGCATGTTTGTCCAGCTCAACGATGCCGAGGCAACGCTCCCGCCTCCATTCCTGGCACGGTCCTTTCCGATGACAAACCACGGAGGAGGTGTGAGCCGCTGCGTCCACTCCCGCGTCATCACCTCGAAGAAATTCATATTCCTACTAGGCCGGCCGAGGCGTCATACGTGCAGGCGGCCTCTTCGACGGTGTCGAATGTGACGAGACCGAGGCATATGTCGTCGGAGCGGATCTCGATGTAGAAGGTGCCGGAGGGCGCTCGCAGACACCCCGAAAGTCTAAACTTTCACGACGGTGCGGCGGCGGCGAGGTGAGTAGAGACGAGAAAGTGCGGCGGAAAGAACAGCGTAAAGACGCGTAACAAGGCACAAAGCGGTAAGAACACGTGTGAAGAGACGCTAAATTTAAAAAACACATCGAACGTTATATGTCAAAACTAGCGCGCGCAGGAATCTCCCGCGCCCGCTGGATCGGGCGAAACCCACACGTTTTTTATCGTCCCTCTTATGGAATCGACTGACACATGAATTATTTTAGGGCACCCAACGAATACCAAACCGTGCAAATAAACATTTAACCGCGGAAAATAGACCGTGCATGGCTTCTTATGAGCACTTTATTAAGTGAGAAAACAGTACTAACTCTCTAAATTCCAAATTAAGTCCCAAAAGGTAAATTTGATGCTGGTTAATTTCGCTGGACAAACATGAGCTGAATCTGCATTTACGTGTTGATATACGGATCGAACTCGTGCGGGGCAAACATTTTCTCCCTATCTTGTAGCAGGTCGTACTTCCAGCTATATTTCCCGTCGAAGCTGTCCACGTACTCCCGTCCCTCGGCGGCGGCGCGCCGGCGCTTGGCCACCCGGTCGATGACGCGCTCGAGGGCGACGTCGAACGCGTCCTTGAACGCCACCCCCTCGGCCGCCGGATCCCGGTACAGCACGGTGGGGATCAGCCGGATGACCCGCTCCCGCATCCGCGCCACCTTCGCCGCCGGTATCCTGCCCAGCACCTCCTCGATGCTCGCGTTCCGCTCCACCACGTCGCCGTGCGGGATGAACACCGAGTAGCTCCGGTGGTCCCTCGGCAGGTGCCACATGTACTGCAGGTAGGCGGAGATGGGGTGGAAGAAGACCGGGATGCAGCCTGCCAGGATGGTGTCGAACGTGGACTTGCGCGTGTACCCGTCGCCCCGCGGCTGCACGCAGAACTCGGCGCTCTCCAGCAGCCGCATGGCGCGGCCCGGCGCGTACTGCCCCGGCGCCGGCACGCCGAGGAGCGCGCACCGGCTCGACCGCCCGCACTGCTCGATGATCTGGGCGCGCACGGTGCGCTGGCTGCCGCCTCGGGGCCCGCCGGCGAATCCCCAGAGGAACGGGCGGTTCGTCCGCCACATGCGGTCCTGCCAGGCCACCACCTCGGCGTTGGACGACGGGTGGAAGTGCGACGGGAACGGCACGGCGAAGTCGTTGCCGTGCCACGGGCTCGCCTCGGTGGTCAGGAACGTGGCGTTGAGGATCGCCGGGAAGGACATGAGCGCGTTGCCCCAGCCCACGGCGTCGGGCCGGACGATGAAGTCCCACGTGCCCCGCCCGGACACCAGCAGGTGGTCGCGCCCGCCCATGGCGCGCCACTCCGGCCGCTGCGCCAGCCAGTCCACCACGTCCCGCGACAGGGCGTCCCGCGCGGCGAGGTCCTTGCTCCCCAGGTGCATCGCCGAGTCGAGCCCGGCGTAGAACGGGACGTACACCACGGCGGCCGCGGCGGGGTCGGCCGTGAGGCACTCGTGCCGCCGCATCCGGGCGTGGAAGATGAGGCCGAGCATGTACTGGTCGGTGTCGTAGGCGCCCCGCTCCGGCAGCGACCCGGCCTCGCCGCCGCCGGTGATGGACGGGCCGAACCCGTCGTTGGCCACGTCCTTGCACACGTCGGTGGAACCCGAGATCCGGCGGCACTCGCGGACGAGGTCGGCGTTGAACCGCGGCGGCAGGTCGTACATGTACACGTACCGGCCGGCGCACGGGTCGCGGCGGAAGAAGCGGGGCACCGAGAAGAAGGCCGCCGGCTTGAGCTGGAGCACGGTGGGCGCTGCGCCGACCGATTGCTGCACGCTGGTGGAGAAGTGGTGGTAGAACACCAGCGCCCAGAAGACGACGTAGAGGAGCGCGAGGAAGAAGAGCCGGGACGGCCGCCGTGCGCCCCTCTCGGAGCTCTGCTTGCCGCTGCCGTCGTCGGCGGAGTACTGCTTAACATCGTCGTCGTCGTCGGCCGCGGCGTCGAGATCTCGCTGGAGGCTCCGCGAGAAGGGCTTCATCGGTGGTACCGCCGTGCTTGTGCTGATGCTGGTGCTCTGCGGCGTGCAGCTGCTCCAGTGAGTGTCAGTGTGTGCGACCGTACTACTCGTATAGTAATATAATTTCATCGAGGTTACTCGTATTACTCGTCGAGTTGACTCCATTAATGGCGCTGCACTGCACTACACTACACTACGAACGCCAAAAAGAATTCTCATGTAGATCCTTCGAGCAGCTTTGGATCCCGCGCGGTAAATAAGTTTTCTTTGTGAGCAGCTCGCGCTAGTACTAATTAAGTTTAATTACTAATTACCTGCACCGAGACTTTGGAACCGTCGAACAGCTTTGGATCCCGACCTGTTTACCCTATCTTCCACGTTTCCCAGGCTCACCGACGCATGTACCATCCGCTGTGATCCGTGCTACCTTTTTTCACTTTTTTTTTTACTTTGTGTATAAGATTTGTTTGAGGTCAATCTCTGTTAAGTTTGATTAATTTTACAGAAAAAATATCGACATTCACAACGCAAAATCGTTATCGTCGTTAGATGCATCATGAAACTAATTTTGATATAGTATATCTTTAGCATTATAGATGTTGATATGTTTTTATACAATGGTGTGGCTAGGTCTGGGTGGACTGGTATTTAACCAAGTCTCAGTCAAGTGACAAAGTATATAAGAATAAAATGGAAAAATTGAAAAGAAAAAATTGTCTGGAGCCCGATGCAAGATCAAAGGCATATAGCATCGACTGAAACATAACGAAGTCTAAGTCGACTGAGACTTAGCAAAACTGTTTATACAAATTTGGCCACATTTTACTAAGTTTGGCTTCAAACATATCTTGTATGTGAAGTATAAAACAAACAGAGGGTAGATGTGACCTTTTGCTAAATATTCAAATACCCCTAACACAACCTGCCAATGCTTGAATCGTACCAGATCAGGTTCGTCCGATCAAAGTGAGAAAGTGCGGAGAAGGGAAACTGTGAAATGACGGTTGTATGTAGATGACTCTTTTGGATACTTCAGTTCGCATTGAGAAGATCTTCAGAAGCAAGATCAATGTTGGATGCATTTGAACTAGTTTCGATTTTACTATTTTAATAATCTTTGAAACCAGTTTCTTAAACATTATGTTGCCTCGAATGATATTAAACACACATTTCATCTATTGACTCAACTCTAGAAAAACAACATCGGATTATTTCATGCAATTAAACATTAGCACATATCTCAATTACTTCACTCAATTTCAATATTCAAATATACATTTAATTTTTCACATACATTAGACAAATATTTCAATTATGTTGGGAAAAAGTGAACACACATTTTCAATTATTTCACTCACCTTTCGAAAAAAATGAACACATATTTTAGTTATTTTACACAATTTCAGAAGAAGTATTGCTTATCAGGGTTGTCAGAATTGGGATTCTGAATCGGATCGTAGCTTTGATGATAGGATCGCAACTGCACAATCTTAACTATCAGGATCATAGAAACATAGATCCTATGAACTAAAATCGTAGAATTAGAGGGGTCAATTTGGATCGTAATGCCCTAGAATCGTATAAAAGAACCGTGATTCTGACAACCTTGTTTCTTATACATTGAATTATATTTTTATTTATTTCACACATATTTTAATCATTTTTAAAAATATACACATTTCTATTATTTCATTCATCAATTTTAGAAAATATTTAACACATGTTTAAAACGATTAGAACTGAACACATATGATAAAACAATAACTCATGTTGTTTCTCTCTATTTTGGAAAATATTTAGCACACATTCCAGTTATTTCACTAAGAAAAATATTGGGTAAAATAATTAAAATTACTTATTACATCTTTATTCAATTTATTGAAATATAACCAATGTGAATTTACTTTGAAAAACATTTCCCATACATTTCAAACATTCCACTCAATCATACAAAATCATTTGTGGAACTAGTTCTAACTTTGTATATATGTAATGAATTCGCATGTGAAGATTTTTAGAAGCAAGGTAAATCTTGGATGCATTTGACCTAGTTTTATTTTTACTATTTTAATAATCATTGAAATCACATTCATAAACATATTATAGTGTCTCAAATGATATTAAATACATATTTCACTTATTTAATCAACTCCATAAAAGATAACCATCCGATTATTTCACCCAATATTTACAAATTGACACATATTTCAATTACTTCACTCAATTTTAGAAAATGTTGCACATACGTTCAAATATGTTTATTTTTTTCACATACATTAGACAAATATTTCAATTATGTTGGACACAACATAACTCACATTTTCAGTTATTTCACTGAACTTTCTTAAAAAATGAACACACATTTCAATTATTTCACTCAATTTTAGAAGAAGTATTACAAATACATTTCAATTATATTTTAATTGTTTCACACGTATGTTATTATTTTGAAAAATACGTAAATTTCTATTTTTATGCAGAAATTTTAGAAAATATTTAACACAGATTTAAGACCATTGAAACATTACACATAATACAAAATAAATATTCATGTTGTTTCACTTTACTTTGAAAAATATTTAGCACATATTTCAACTATTTTAATGGTAACAACATTGAGTCAAATAGTTTAATATTCCTATTACATCTTTATGCAATTTAATGAAACAGAACCAATATAAAAAAAAATCCCATACATTTCAACCATTCAACTCAATCATACAAATCACGTAACACATATTCCATGCTTTCGCTCGATGTTTTAGCATACTATTCAAACTTCCATCTTGTATCAATTTTTTTAACTGAGGTGTTTGTGGTAAAAGTGATATTCTCTTCTTCCATGTATATTTCGGCTCCATGTCAAGTCGGATGGATTAAACTGAACACAGATGGTTTGTATGGTGAAAACTAATCCTCATGAACGTGCATGCTTCTTCAAGATCACTCAGGGTACAAAATATTCTCCTCATATCAACATACAATATCATTTATCTATATGCATTTGTGCCCGAGGATGATTCGCTCGCCGGTGCCGGGCCCACCAACAAGTGCCTCCCAATTACAACAACTATCAATATGCGTATATCCTCAATTACTAACTTTATCTGCAGCAACTAGACCAACGTGAGCTTGAACGAGGCCTCGGCAAACGTGTGTTGCAAGCAGGGAAGATAGTAAGTCATTCTTGCACACCAATATAAGAGCAGCGGTAAGGCTAGCCAGGCATTTAGGGATGCTCTTCAACTCTGTGAAGTGGTGGATCTAGGCTTTATGGGCACGCCCTACACATTCGACAATGGCCAACTGGGACAAGGTAATGTCCGTGTCCGTCTAGACCGGGCATGTGCCTGTGAAGAATGGCGGTAACTCTTCCCTTATGCTAGGGTGCAGCACCTTGTCTCCCCTAGATCAGATCATTGCCCTATAGTGATGATCCTAGATTCAACTGAGGATCGACGGCGCAAGGGAACCCCAAAGTATGAGATTATGTGGGAGCGTGACCACAAACTCCCGGAGCTTATTTCACAAACATGGGCCAACGTACGGTCTGGTGGAGACCTGGGCAATGTGTCCAATTCTCTAAGCTCGGTCATGAGTGCCTTACGCCGATGGAGCAAAGCAAACTTTGGGCAGGTGGAAAAACAGATTGAGGAACTACGTAAAGAGCTTGAGAACGTGCAACTAGCTAATGCTGACCGACTCTTACTACGTATGAAAATGCAAAAACTTGATGAACTCCTGTATAGAGAAGAGATGATGTGGTTGCAACGGAGCAGAATATCATGGTTGAAAGAAGGGGATCGTAACACAAAATACTTTCATCGTCAAGCTGTCTGGAGGGCAAGGAGAAACAATATCCGTAGACTCCAGAAGGAGGATGGTTCCTGGTGTCATTCTCCAAAAGAGATGGAACGTATGGCTCCGTCCTACTTCAAGGAATTATACACTAAGGATCCAACCCTGAATCCGACCCCCGTTCTGGATACCCTTGTGCAGAAAGTCTCCCCTGAAACAAATGATCGTTTGTTAGCCCCGTTTACAGATCAGGAAATTTCAGATGCTCTCTTCCAGATTGGCCCCTTAAAAGCCCCCGGTCTGGACGGCTTCCCGGCAAGGTTTTTCCAAAGGAATTGGGGATGCCTAAAAGAGGATATAGTGGCTGCGGGGCATCGGTTTTTCGAGACTGGACAGATGCCCTTGGGTGTCAATGATACTAGTATTGTTCTTATTCCAAAAGTCCAACACCCGGCCACCTTGAAAGAGCTACGGCCTATATCCCTCTGCAACGTAATCTACAAGGTGGTCTCTAAATGTCTGGTGAACAGGTTGAGGCCGTGCTTGACGGATTTGATCTCTGAAAATCAAAGTGCTTTCATCCCAGGGAGATTGATTTCGGACAATTCCCTTATTGCATTCGAATGCATTCACCACATCCAAACTAATACCGGGAATTTAGATTTCTGTGCCTACAAACTTGATCTATCCAAAGCATATGACAGAGTGGACGGGGATTATTTGGAAGGAGCTCTATTGAGATGGGGTTTTGCCCCACGTTGGGTCTCTCTTATTATGGTTTGTGTCCGATCAGTCAAGTTCTCTGTCAAGTTTAATGGGCGTTTGCTGCAACAGTTCACTCCCACACGCGGTATTCGTCAAGGTGATCCCCTATCTCCCTTTTTGTTCCTCTTTGTGGAGGATTCATTGTCTTCATTACTGCATAAGGCTATACAACAAGATGGGCTGGAGGCGCTCCAAATCTGCCGTAGAGCACCGGCTGTGTCACATCTTCTTTTTGCGGACGATTCATTGCTTTTCTTCCGAGCAAATCTTGAGAATGCAACAATTGTCAAGGGTGTCTTGAACACTTATGCCTCAGCGACGGGTCAACTTATTAACCCTTCAAAGTGTTCCATCCTTTTTCATGACAACTGTGCTCCTCCAGTGGCTGATGAGGTAAATCTAGTCCTCCAAATCACACAGCAAGCATTTGAGCCAAAGTATCTCGGCCTCCCTGTGCCGGAAGGTCGCATGCATAAGGGACGTTTTGAATCTTTACAAGCTAGGGTGAGCAAAGGTCTAATTGAATGGAGTGAACGCTATTCCTCATACTCGGGTAAGGAAGTGCTTATTAAAGCTGTGGCGCAAGCTATTCCAGTATATGTCATGAGAATCCTTAAACTCCCGGTGGCAGTGTGTGATGAACTATCAAGAATAATGCGACAATTCTGGTGGGGTGTTGAGAATGGAAAAAGGAAAATGGCGGGTAGCTTGGGATCGACTTTCTCTTCCAAAATCCCGTGGTGGTCTGGGTTTTAGAGATATGCAGGCCTACAATCAAGCTCTCCTTGCAAAGCAAGCATGGCGGCTCATCACCACTCCCGATTCCTTATGTGCTTGTCTTCTTAAGGCAAAATATTACCCCAATGGTAACCTAGTGGACACGGTCTTCCCTGCTAACTCTTCGGCAATATGGAAAGGCATAGAACACGAACTCGCCCTTGTCAAAAAAGGTATGTTATGGAGGGTAGGGAACGGTGAACATATTCGGGTTTGGAGAGACCCTTGGATTCCACGAGGGCCACCTTTCACGCCTATTCTTCCGAAAAGAACATGTTGGCTCACAAAGATTAAGGACTTCCTCGATGTTCATGGGAATTGGAAGACTGAACTGCTGCAAAAAAAATTCTGCCACGTAGATGTGGCATCCATCACAAAGATCCGTACTTCAGTGCACCAATTGGATGATTTTATTGCTTGGCCATGGGACAAATCTAGAAATTTTTCGGTCAAATCTGCTTACCACCTAGCTATGACCACATGTTGGAACCAGCTGAGTCCTGGTGCAACCTCCTCTCCTCCTACGGGTGACCGTTCTATGTGGAAGCTAATTTGGAAAATCGCAGCTCCCCCAAAGTTGCGCCACTTCGCGTGGCAGGTGATCTCTGGTTCCCTTACTTCTTCGGCAGAGATGCACAGGCGCCATATGACTACCCAATCTACATGCCTCTTATGTGACCGCGATGTGGAATCATCATTTCATGCTCTCCTGGTTTGCCCGCATGCGGCTACCCTGTGGGACGCAATGCAGACAGTGTGGCCTTTACCTCCTCGTACGGACATCAAATGCACTGGCAAGGAGTGGCTGTTTCACTTCCTACTGGAGGTTCCGGAGTCTATTCATAGCAGGATCATCATGGTCTTATGGAGGATATGGTACTTGCGGAATGAAGTTGTTCATGGCAAAACGGTACCCCCCCCCTTGATATCTCCTGTTCTTTCCTGGCTAGCTACTATAACTCCTACAAGAACATATCATTGAGTGTGGAGGATACGGTGAAAGGGAAAGCCCCAGTGATGGAACTACTCCCTCCAACACCTGCACCCGTAAGAGTGATGAAGAAGTAGCCGGCTCCGGATTCTAACATGGTGGGCTTATCTACTGATGGCTCCTTCAACCTCGAGGATGGAACAACTGGTTCAGGGATGATCCTTAGAGATTGTCAAGTAGATGTCATATTTGCATCCTACCAGAAATTGTTCCAATGCAATGATGCGCTAGAGGCGGAGCTTCAAGCAATAAAAGAAGGGCTACAACTGGCTTTTATTCATGCCTCATCACCGGTGGTGCTGCAATCTGATTCGGCTATGGCTCTAAAGATGATAGTTACTGGTGCTTATGATAGATCACTCTACGGTGTCCTAGTGGTAGAAATTAAGAGTTTAGTTTTGAATAGGGAGGTTACTTTCTGTAAGATTAGTCGTGAACAAAACAGAGTTGCACATTGCTTAGCAAACTTTGGTCGTAGTGGTGATAGCACGGCATGTTGGTTGGGTAGACCACCTCCATGTGTCACTATGCTAGTTGCTGAGGATTGTAAGTCCGTTGCAGTTTAATAAATCTCCCTATTTCCCCGCTAATAAAGACTGTTGTAGAGCGATAGACAACCGAAACATGCTACTCCATGGATTTGTGAGTTGGGTGGTTGCTAATTAGCTAATTTAAAGACCATGACAACCATCACCACAACCCCGTGGGCTAGCCGAGTAGCCATCCCCACGCGCAATCCAGGGCTTTTCACTCACTTGTAAAAAGAGATTAGCCTGGCCTGGCCTGCTCTCTATATGTGTGTCTATCCTGTCACTGCATGTCAGGGCGAAAAAAATAACTTGTGGATGTGAGGAGCAAGGAATGTGCATGCTCCGAATCCAATGCTTTCCAGGTTATATAATATTATTCTAGTATATGTTGAAAATTCTGCTATTATATTCTTATTCTAGTATATTATTAAAATGCACAATTTATATGTAAATTAATTACAAATTTTACCATTATTTGTTTTTCTTATTTTTTTTGTTTTCTTTCTTATTAAAGGTAAATCAATTACACCAATTCATTCTTTGTTAGAAAAAAAAATCATTATTTCGATAAGTTTTTATCCCATATTTTTTCTTCTTCAAGGTAATATCATCCCATATTCTTTCTTCTTCAAGGTAATATCATTGCCACTAATTCATTCTTTAATATTATAAAAACACAATTGCTGTGTAAATTGTATGCAAAATTTCAATATTATATGCTTATTGTTTAATATTATAAAAACACAATTGCTATGTAAATTGTATGCAAAAATTTGAAATTATTTGCTTATTCTTGGCTTTTCTTTCTTCTTAAAGGGTAATACTGATGTCGCAAGTTCATTCTTCCTTGGAAAACTTCATTATATTGATTTTGTTTTTTTTACTTGAAGGTTAATATCAATACTACTAATTAATTGCTTCTTAGGAACTATTGTATTCTTATTCTTTCATATTATAAAAAGGAGCTATTTCCACGTAACATTGTTTGTAATTTTTGTCATTATTTTCTTTTTAAAGTGTAATTCCGATGTCATCAATTCATTTTTCTTTTAGAAAACTTCATCATTTTGATTTTGAGAAATAGAGACTCCATGGATTAAATACGAGTAATGCATTCTTTCTTTAGAAAGCTTAGTTTTTTGCAAAAACAAATCGACTATTATATATTAGGTCTTGCATATTATAATAAAGCATAATTCGTGGATCCAACCGTCCTTAACCACTTCCCAGCATTGCTGATAAAACTCAATGGAGAAACTGTCAGTCCAGGGGACCTATTAGAGTCGATAGCAAACAAGGCCTTTATAATCTCCTTAGTTAATATTAAAATGTCTAGTCAAAGCAGCATTGTCATCCTCAGTAGTAATTTTTTCATTGTCACTCCACAAGTCAGGAGAGCAGGAGCAAAAAGGTTCTTATAATAAGGAGTTGCATGATTAATCAAATCATCAGTGACATCAGTCATAGCATCACTACATTGAAGAAAGTGAATTGCTCTTTTTTCTTTTCATACCATTAACTGCTTGATGAAAGCAAGCATTATTAATTAGGCCCCTCCTAATACTTCACCTTAGACATGTGCTAAGCCTGCCATGTAGGCAAAAAGGATGATGTGGCAAGGCAATTATGAATGTGGTGACCCCAGAAAAAAACAATGTCAAGCGCGCGAACCTAGGCAAAATACTTAAATTAAAGAAACCTAGCAATGCATGAAGAACTTTAGTAGCTAAATCATTAAGTAAAGAATGCTTAGCTAGAACAAGTTAATCATCTATGCATTAGGGGCTTCAGTTGCTAAATATTTTAATGTGCTTAGCACCTTATCTTAACATCAATACATTGGAAGTAGCCTTACCAACCCCATGGAGCAAGCATCTCTCGTTAGTCATTTTAAACCAATGAAGTTCCTCATGAGCATACATATTATGCAATTCAACCACAATTTCTTTTTTTTTCCTAAAAAGTCTCCAGATCATGAATAGTAAGTTCCCGAAGACTCTCCAGGATTTGCAAGTCAACTTGCAATTCTGGCTTCTTCTTTTTATTATGCCCACCAAACACATTAATTAGGTCTAGTTTGGTTATCCCATCCCTGCGGGGATTGGAAGGGATTTGCAGGAATTTTGGCTTGTAGGGAATTTAATCCCCATCAATCCCCTTCAAATCCACCTTAACCGAACAAGCTCTTAGCGAAATCCGCCAACATCATACGTATCATGGAAGGAAGAAGAGGAGGTGCCGGAGGTTGAAGATGAACAGTAAAAGGACGACATTCGTTGAATTCACATCGTACGGCTCAGATAGAATCGACCAAAACCTTTTCTTGTTTTATTTTTTTCATCGGTCACTTGATCGCTCTCAACAATAACTATGTTTGACAATCCATTTCAAAAAAAAAAAACTATGTTTGACGACAATCCTGCTAAAAAAAAGTATGTTTGACTAGAAACGAAACTAGGCAAAGTAAATTGATCTGCGGTTAGTGCAGATATTGATCAAACTCATGCGGACCAACCTTGGTCTGCCCATCTTCTAGCAAGTCGTACTTCCAACTATCAGCTCCGTCGACGCTGTCCACGTACTCCCGTCGTCCCTCGGCCGCCGCCCGCCGGCGTTTCGCCACCCGGTCGACGACACGCTCGAGGGCGACGTCGAACGCGTCCTTGAACGTGACCCCCTGCGCCGCCGGGTGCCGGTACATCACGGTGGGTATAAGCTGGATGATCCGCTCCCGCATCCGCGCCACCTTCTCCGGCGGTATCTTACGCAGCACCTCCTCGATGCTGGCGTTCCGGCCGACCACGTCGGCGTGATGGATGTAGACGGAGTAGCTCCGGTAGTCCCTGGGCAGGTGCCAGGTGTACTGGAGGTAGGCGGACACCGGGTGGAAGAAGACGGGGATGCAGCCGGCGAGGATGGAGTCGAAGGTGGACTTGCGCGTGTACCCGTCGCCGCGCGGCTGCATGCAGAACTCGGCGCTCTCCAGCAGCCGCATGGCGTGGCCCGGGACGTAGTGCTTCAGCTTGCCGAGCAGGGAGCAGCGGGTCGAGTTGCCGCACTGCTCGATGATCTCGGCGCGCTCCGGCCCCATGCCGCCGCCGCGGGGACGTGGCCAGCCGGCGAAGCACCAGAGCCACGCGCGGTCTAGCCGGCGCACGCGGTCCTGCCAGGCGGTGACCTCGGCGTCGGAGGATGGGTGGAAGTGCGACGGGAACGGCACGGCGAAGTCGTTGCCGTGCCGCGAGCTGGCCTCGGTGGTGAGGAAGGTGGCGTTGCGGATGGCCAGGTCGTAGGTCAGTAGCGTGTTACCCCAGCCGGCGGACTCCGGGCTGCGGAGGAAATCCCATGTGCCCCGCCCGGCGACCAGGAGGTGGTCGCGCCCGCCCATGGCGCGCCACTCCGGCCGCTGCGCCAGCCAGTCCATCAGGTCCCGAGACAGGGCGTCCCGCACCGCGAGGTCTTTGTTGCCCAGGTGCATGGCCGCGTCGAGGCCGGCGTAGAACGGGATGTAAACCACGGCGGCGGCGGCTGGGTCGGCCGTGAGGCAGTCGTACCGCCGCATCCGGGCGTGGAAGATGATGCTGAGCATGAACTGGTCGGTGTCGTAGGCGCCCCGCTCCGGCAGCGACCCGGCCTCGCCGCCGCCCGTGACGGGCGGGCCGAACCCGTCGTTGGACACGTCCTTGCACACGTCGGAGGAGGCCGAGACCCGGCGGCACTGGCGGACGAGGTCGGCGTTGAACCGCGGCGGCAGGTCGTACATGTACACGTATCGGCCGGCGCACGGGTCCGGGCGGAAGAAGCGGGGCACCGGGAAGAAGGCCGCCGGCGTGAGCTGGAGCACGGTGGGCGTCGTTGCCGCCGCCGCGGTGCCTGAGGCTGACTGTTGCACGCTGGTGGAGAAGTGGTGGTAGAATACCAGGCCCCAGAAGACGGTGTAGATGAGGGCGAGGTAGAACAGCCGGGGCGGCCACCGGACGCCTCTCTCGGAGTTGTGCTTGCCACTGCCGTCGTCGGCGGAGTAGTGCTTGCCGTCGTCGACGTCCAGATCTTTCTGGAGGCTCCGTGAGAAGGGCTTCATCGGTGGTGCGGCCGTGCTGGTGCTGTGCGGCATGCCGCGCGCGCTCCAATGGTAGCTCAGCGTCACTCACTCTCACTCTCACTCTCACTCTCACTGAGCGAGCAGTAAGTATTAATAATCTTTTTTTTATATCAGGGCATCGAAGTTGACTTCATTAATGGAACTGCACTACACACATGCATGCATGCGTGGCCCAAATTTTCTCATTTGCAGCAGCTTTGGATCCCGCGCGGGTGTACTAATTTACGTGCGCCGAGATGCCATCGCCGAGCTTTGGATCATCAGCTTTGGAACCGTCGAGCGGCTTTGGCTCCCGGCCTGTTTACGCTATCGTCCACATTTCCCAAAAAAGAATACATGCATTGATGAAGACATGGTGCATAAGTGTGTAAATATTCAGGACGAAATACGTAGAAATGAGGGCTGCGCAAAAAAAAAAGAAATTTGAACAGCCTATGAGACAATGAATTTCTCCGTTTTGTACAGGTCGTGTATCAAAGTATTTCTTTCTGAAATTTTACACACATAAGCCTCGTATCCTTGTTTAGTTGTACAAAAAAAAATCAGATTTTTTGAAACCAAAATTCTCTAATTTCAAAATTTTAAATTGTTTGGCCTCAATGGAGGCCGAGAGCCAAAACGGCATTCTCTATTCTATCTTGTGTCCTGTTTAGTTCTATTTTTTCCCCTTACAAGCTGTCAAATAAGCAACAATGTCTGGTTACGCCCAAGGCCAACCTAGTTTGAGTGACGTGATTTTCTATACTCTCTTCAGTTTTATTTGTTCTGCATATTAACTTTGTCACAAGTTAAGCTTTATGAACTTTGACCAAATTCGTATGATATTATGACATCCACAGCCCCCACATTTTTTTGACATCCACAATACTAGATCAACAGTATTAGAATCATCATTGAGTATATTTCACATCATATATATTTCTTACCGTGAAAGTTCATATTATTCTCTATAAACATGGTCATGCATTATAATTTTGATTTAGGTCAAATCTAATCCTTAGTAAATAAAAATGACGATTGTACTTTTTTAGGATACACTAGCAAAATGGTTCGTGCGTTGCCACGAAATAAAAAAAATATAATCTCCAATGATGATGAACACATTATGTTCACATATCATCGTTTGATTTAGAAATTTTGTACACAAATGCAAAAAAATGTTTCTTCTTTTAAATTTATTCACAAGTTGAAGCAATCTTTACATTTTCAAAAATCTTGGTAACTCAAAGATTTATTCTGAATTTCAAGATTTTTTAAAAAAAACATACAATAATAATCCGATGCATCCAACAGTTAATTCTTCAAAATTCACACAGCTATATTGTCACGTAGACTTAGAAGCATTAATGTTTAACTACATACATTAGATCTTTCGTGAACAATTTTGCAAATATGGGAACAATTTTAAAATCGAGAACATTTTTTACAATTTACAAACATTTACTAAAAATCGTGAATATTTTTTATATTTCGAACGGGTTTAATATTTTCTTTTGAATTGGCGACCAATTCAAGAAAAGACAAACATAACTTTTGATGTTGGAGGATTTTATTTTAAATTCACAAACATTTTTTGAAACGCATGAAGTTTTCTGAATAAACAAACATTTTTATAAATCAGTAATATATTTATTAAATTCATGGACATTGTTTTGGAATTTGCAAAAAAAATATAAAAATCCGGCGCTTTTTTTGAATCCTATTTTTAATTCAAAATAAAAATTCGTCAGCATTTTAATTGAAAATTCCTATTTTTTAGTATGCAAAAGTTTTTGTAATTCTAAATTATTTAAATTGTAGATAAACAAAAATGGAACGGAAATTTTAAATAAAAAAAAGAAACTATCAAAACAGGCATTAGCTATTTTTAAAATATTAGGACATCTTTTAAATGCATTAACATATTTTAAATTAGAAAGCATTTTGTTAAATGCCTTTAATAGATTTTTATACATGGAATTGTATTTGAGATCATGGACTTTTCTTATTGTACAAATATTTTTCTAAAATTGCAAACATTTTATTGTATATGCGAGCATTTTTTACAAAACTCCGAGCAGTTTTTGAAGTCACAAACATTTTAATTTTTGAAATGTGTTGATTTATAATTTTCAGTTTATTAAAATTTTAAAGATTGTTTGAAGTTCTAAATTATTTAAAATAAAAAAATAAAACGGAACTGAGAATAAGTAAATTAATGGAACTAAAAGCAGACGCCTGTGCATGAGCCGGCCCATATAGTGTGATGGATATTCTCCGAGCATGCAGAGCGTAATATAGGGTGTTTTTACATGGGCCGGCCCAGTCCAAGATTTTTTGCTCTATGAAACGTTTTCTATTACTTACCGGGGGCATGGTGGATAATTTATGCAAACTTTAGGGGTAATTTCTAAGACGGACGACCACAACCCGTATTTCCTTTATTATTACTAGTACAAATGCCCGTGCGTTGCACCGGGCGAAAAATAATAACAGCAAAATCCATTACCGCACACACAATGTGCTTCATCCGTTTGAATACGGCCACCCATCCATTTCATAGTTGTCCTTCTTTCTGCCGTCGATGACGTAGGTCGTTCACCTTGTCGCACATGTGCGAACATGATTAATCTTGAGGTCGCAAATCAGTGTTCTTCATAGAAACTGTATGGAGAACACTGTACTTTGCTAGCTGCTCCTCTAGCACCAAGATCTTTCCATTACTCTTCATGATTTGAGGATGTTCAGGATTAATAAACTAACACTCATAGTGGAATGAATGGATGGAGTATCTAGCTAGTAGGATCAAACAATTGATCCTTTGCTGATTGATTAATTACCAAATTGTCATTTTTCTGAACCTTTCGTTGTATGGAAGTGTAGGATGAATTAGTTAACACAGTCGGGGTCTCGGGGGAGCATATTCTAGTGGAGCGGGCGCGACCCTACTTGACCAGCAAGCTTCATGTCTTCCCTATCCTGGACATGTAGATGTGCAAGGAGTGCTCGATCGCCGGCACACATAGGTGATCGCACTCGCGGGATGGAGCAACAGGTGAGCGTGTCAAAGTGAATAACGTCATACATAGTAGCAATGGATGTAATCCAGGTTATTCAGTATTTTTTGATAAATGAGAACACTTAACATCCTCTGATGAAATTAATTTCCTTTAGTTTCGATACAATTTACCATTTTGTAATGTAAGTACTATCTATCTACCCAATCAACCATTTAGTGTCGATGAAAATGTTATTGATAGGAACCCCAAGTAACAATTATGATCAAATATAAAAAAGATCACAATGTGTCAGGAGTGCTATTAAAACATTATTTATATCAAAACTATAATATGTTAAGTCAAGATCTCTCTTCCGTATAGCATGGTCCAAACGAAGTGGGGGTGGATACAAGGATGTCGCAATGCATATCCTTGAAATTGCCATCTTGTGATAGATCTTTGGAGATTAATCTGACACCAAACTTCCTCCCTTTTGCCAACTTCTTGCGCTCTCGCGTGGTCTGTGCTGCCAATTCCCTTGTCGGGCAAAGAATAATAGCCTTAACACATCCTTTAGACCCTGGCTATTAGAACAATATACTCATCATAAAGCATGCCCAACAAATCTAAATAACATTACACAATACCATGGAGATTAATACCAACTGATTTCGGACTTCCATGGAATTTGATTAAGAAAAACATCAGCTACATATGTATCTCCCACTCCCAGGATAATTTAATTTCCTCGTATGACAAAGCTCGATATTTTGGATTACATTTGTTACAGCTGGTGGTGGTGCTACCTTGTATCAGAATGGCACATACTGCTGTTCCTACTTATGCTTCACCAGTTGATACCCTGTGATTGCATCTTAAAGTATCTCCATACTGCAGGCTCATCAAAAACTGGTGAAGCAACACTCTAAAATCCAGGATGTACATGAACAAGTAAGAATAACTGCAAAGCATGATTGAATTCTGTAGCTGGATTGATTGAATGAGACTGGGCTAACTCTTCTACTTTCTGTTGCTGCTAGCTTGCTTCTGCTAAAACAGTTGAAAAGGAAATTAAAACTCGTAAAGCTAAGCAAGAATGCCAGTGTCTTGCCAGAGCCTGTAGGTGCACAAGCAAAGCACTCCCTGCCCTGAGCCTGTAGGTGCATACGTGGTGGTTGCTAATGGCCACGGCCACGGGCGTGTGATGGCCAGGCTCGGCTCATGCGCCTCATCCTGAGGTAGGAGGAGCTCTCCCACGGAGGTGGCCGTTGATGCCCGGAATGTTGGAGGCGCGCGTCATCGAGGGAGCTCGAGATGCGGCGGATCCTGCCGATCTCGACCGTATTCCACGATGGAGGAGCGAGGACGGGCACCACGGATAGGATGGATGGGGCACGACGGTAGAGGCGGGCGCCACATAGAGGATGGATGGGGGCGTCGGTGCCGGCGGCGGGCACCGTGGATATGATAGATGGGGGCGTGGCGACGCTGGCGGAGGAACCGTTCTCGTGCGGCTAAGGTCCGTGCGTTGCAACGGGAGAAATATAATCCTGAAAATTGGGTTCTCTTTTCTTACTAAAAAATCATTTTGACAAGTGTTGTGAATAACCAAAACACATTTTGTAAGAAATGCAGTGATGTTTTAAAAACATGATGCATATTGGTTTTACTGCTGAAAGTCATTACTTTCTTTCTAGACAAGCCAATACCTTTGATTTACCGACGAATGGCCAACCTAAAAAAATCTAACATCAAATCTTGCAACGTGCGCATAGGTTGGGGTAGCAAAATACACGTGCACATACTCGAGATGTTTATTCGGTGAAGGGATCATCCCTACTTCTACTTGCGTGCCAGAAGTAAATCGTTTCTTTTTTAGGTTGAATCTATGTTATCTTCATTTCTTTTCCCCTCTCTGGCTCTCTCCTACCTCTGTTACTGCTTCCCCTGCCTCCTTCGACCGCGTGAGAGAGGAGCTCCTCTGCCCCGTGCCGTCTGAAAAGTAGGCCAGCTCCGTCACTCTCCTACTCTCTCTCTCTCTCGGTCCCTTGATTCATAAAAACTGGTTGCATGCTCTTGATTCAGAATTCACACACACCAAGATTTAGATCAGGGTTCACAAGTTGAGCGCAGCCCCAAATCTGCTTCATGTAGCAAGTTAGTTAACGGAGTATATATGAAGCAATCGTAATCTCGAGCACTGATTTTCTATACACATTATTTACTCATTGACAGAAAATGGACCAAAAGATTAGTCCTAACATTTTCTAGCACAGCAAATACAAAGATTGCAGAAAAAAATGCTGAGTACAGGAGTAAATCTATCGCATGATCTCCCAGTTTTATTTGTTCATGAACTTATTCACCAATAATAGCAATGCATACAGGGAATTAAGCACTCAATTATTTGTGACCTTTCTTCACTGATTGGCCAAGAAGAAAAGGGAACAGGGAGTTCAAGTATCCACCGCCATGTTAATGTCAAACTCACATCATTGTTGTAATCTTATAAATAATATTCCACTAATTTGACAAATTAAGCACAATCACCATCAGGAACATTCTCCATAAAGCAAAAGAAATCCAACCTTCTCTAGAAATTTCTTGCCAAAGTTTGCACTTTTTTTCTACTCTGTTAGTACACACAATCAGACCACTGAAATTGATGGCAGCCATCCCTTCCTAATTCCTACCAACCTCAATCCAATACTCTTTTAAGTCAGATAGATCACTAAATCCTTTTCTAAAAAAGATAGATCACTAAATAACAGAAGAACATAAGATTGCAAGATGAATTCAAATTAAATCAACATGGATTCAACCTAAGCTAAACGAATCAATAAGCAAGCAAATCTGGAGCTTGACTCACCAGTTTCTTCGGCGGGGCGGGAGGCGAAGCCCTATCACGCTTGCCACAGGATATCTTCTTGTTTATTAAGGCAATAAAGTTGATTTGCTAGCTTCTCGATCTGCATTGGTAGAGAACAAAACACCATTAGACACCGCGCCTGCATTACTGAGGAGGGAGGAGGATCCCATGGATGAAAGCAACAACAACGGCGGAGAGGCTAAGAGGACGTGTGACCCCACCGCCAGCCCGCACGGCAGTTCCACCGTCCGGACCCCGTCTACGGGGAGCTTGTCCGCGTGCAGCGAGATGGAGAGCGGGCAGGTCGGGGAGGACGGGGGCGGGGGCGGGGATGCGGCGGTTAATCCAGCGAGAAGGAGTCGCCATTGCCATCGACGGAGCAGCGGGGTGGCCTGCCGCCGGTGCGAGGCGGCCGAATCTGGCGAGATCGAGGAACGGCGGCACCATGGTCCTCATGGAGGTCCGTGTCAGTGAGAAAGAGAAAGAGATGTGAGAGGAGATCGAGAGGAAGAAGGAGAAGGGAGAGGGGCGAGGTGGCGGAGCGGCCGGATCTCCGGCGGGGAAGATCGCCGGCGACGGGGCGTGGCGGAGATGCAGGCTCGACGACGAGGTGGATCTAGGACGCGAGGGGAGCGATGGGGGCTTGATGAGGAGGGAGCTCGAGCGGTGTACGGTCCGGTAAAACACAGGGGCTTTTTTTACAAAAAACGAAACATTTTTCCCCACTTACAAAAGGACTGCGGGTTTATTAACAGAAAACGGAAGGGCCTTTTTGCAAAAATGCCATGACGGACGACCAGAAACCCTATTTGCTTTATTATTATTAGGGAGAGATATTAGGGAAAGATTGAAATAGTATAAAACGTGCTACCCCTATTTAGTTTTGAATTCTCGCGCTGCATTTTTGTCACTAGTCCTCTTCAATCGTAGTGGCTAGCACCAAAAAAATGTTCATGTTTCATCATTTACGAAAATGTTCACGTTTCAAAAAAGTTTCGCGGTTTCAACATTTTCGTTGCAATTTTAACAAATATCGTGTTTCAAATTTTGTCCGCATTTGTAAAAACATGGACAATATAAAATTTGCGTGCATTTAAAAACAGTTTCTGCTTAAAAAAATGTTCTGAAGTGATTTTTTTTCCTATTATCCATTTTTTTCAAAATTAAAAAGTGTTCTTGATCTCAGAAAAGATTTCGAAATTTCAAAAATTATTTGCATTTTTCATAATTTTTCTTTTTCAGAAAATATCCATTTTTTAAGAAAAAGTTGATGTTTAGAAAACTGTTCGGGAATTGAAAAAAGAATCATGTTTATTTTTTGAATGGGAATTACAAAAAACCTTTACTTCTTCAAAAAATTGTTGGAATATATAAATATTGGGATGAAAACTGCTTGCAATTTCAAGAAATGTTTATCCAATCACAATCCTAATGCGTGCTCCTATAAGGTTTTGCACGTACTACATTCACGTAACTGTGGGCATTTCCTATCTGGCGCCACAGACGCCAGTTAACAAGCAGTTTTGTCAACTGGCCCCTGTCGCATCCGTAATTGGCCCGGCCCATCTTGGCATAGGTTGACGATTTCTTTTTGAATACCCTAGTAACTTTTTTAAAATATCGATTAACTTTTTAAAAAATTCAACTACTATTTTTTGAGATTGATGAAGTTTTCTCTGAAAATTGATGAACCTTATCTAAAATATTAAAATTCTATGAACGTTTTTGAATATAGATGAACTTTTTTGAAATTTGATGAACATCTTTTGGAAAATGGATGAACTTTTAATCAAAATTGATGAGACTTTTTCAGATTTATGAACTTTTTTTCCAGTCCAATGAACTTTTTTAAAAAAATACTTGAAATTTTTTGAATTTAGGTGATTTATTTTCAAATTTAATGAAAATTTCCCAAATTGGATGATTTGTTTTTCCAATTTCAATGATCTTATTTTGAAATAGTTGAACTTTAAAAAAAAATTATGAACCTTTTGTAAAGATATGATATTTTTTTGAAATGCATGAACCTTTTTCTTTAAACCTGTGTAAAACTTTTTTGATTTCATATTTATTTTTGTAACAAAAAGAAAATATCGATGTTTTTTTTCTACTGGATCAATAGAAACAAAACAGATGAAAAATAAAAACTGGGCAGCACGCTAATGGGCTGGCCCATGCGAGCGAGGCCTCAGGCACACGATCGTTAACGGAAGTCTACAACGCTGTATGGGAGGTCCTGTAACTGTGTGGTGTAGTGGTTAATGGCGCAGGGTCAGTTTTCCTCTGGGCGGGCCTAGTCGCACGTCACCCACGTGTGTCAACATCCTTTATGACAGAAAATGCGTCATATACGAGGCCACGAAAAGGACACCTCCTCTTGAGCGCCTGTTTTTTTAACACAACATGACGACCACCACCAAGAGATAGAGCGCCTTATTAAATCGTCACAATGTTTACAGGGGCGGATGATAGATTTTCAGGTTGACCTAACCAAACATGACGACCACCACCAAGAGATAGAGCATGCTTCGCTAAGTTGTGAACTTCATAATTTGAGCTCCTAAACTCATGACTAAAATTGTAAATTTCTAAAGCTGAAGAGTGGTCTAATATTTCATGTATAATTGCCCCGTAGCTTGCTAAATTCTTCTTCTGAATGTATTGTATCACCACTTTGCAGTTCGACGCAACTTGAATCCGTCTTATATGTAGATCATCTGCTCTTGAGGGCATTTATCTGAGGTAATCCAGTTAAGGAAATTGCGCTCACGCGAGACGGCATTGTGGACCGGCCCAAAAACAAATTGGTGTTCACCACACTCAGCTTGTGCTCACAAAAAAAGAGCCAGCATCTGAGATGGTTGATGGTCGAACGTTTTGACCGCTGACACATTGAATGGTTGGCGTTGGACATGTTGCCCTTGACCAGACCATTGACTTTAAAAAGTTCATGAAATAGAAAAATTGTAGCATTAAGAAAAAATGTTCGGGGATATTAAAAAATCACAATTTTTGGAAAAGTTCACACATTTTAAAAATTCACAATTTAGGAAAAACCTTCATGGGTTTAAAAAAATGCTGGCAGTTTTTAAAAAATAATTTAAATTTGAAAGAAGTTCATTTATTTCAATACATTCATGCATTTGGTTAGTATTTCATCAATTGACACCTTGGCTTGACTCACCGAAGCGTCACACAACACCGTCTTCGTCGTCACCTAGCACACTGATATCAAATGTTGGAGCTAACTCTCGAGCTCATTTTTTCTGTTTTGGCTATTTCACACAACACAGAAGAATACAAAGGCAATGAGTTTGGTGTCGAGCTACCTCACACAACCCAATCTTTTCTCCTCTGCATTTTTCTTGACAAAGAAAGAATGCTTAGAATTTTATTCTAGATATTACTCTTATATATATATATAAAATCTCAAAACTATAATAAAGTTTTAAGATATTTTAGTTCTATGACCTTGTGACTCTCGACTAGGCTGAAGAGGCGTTCATATTAGGGATGAAGACGTACACTTCGTTCTCGGTTTGACCAAAGATTCGCTCTTCCGTTGGTGTCGAAGAGTTGCTCTTCGTTCCCCAACAAGTGGAAGAACAAAAGGGCCTCGACAAACCGGATCGACTTTCTCCTTCCTCTCACATTTTCTTCTCTCTTTCTATGTTCTTCGTCACGCATACCGATGGATGGGGACATCTTAGGTCCATGTTGGTGTATGCACAACTCACACTGATTGCGCCTCGTGTCCAACTAACTGGCTAACAGAAATTAAACGTGAATTATACGTGACAACATGATCATTGGGGCCCCTCCGCTCTTTTCTTTCGCTGGCAGAATGAAGGGCCACTCTTCCACTACCGTAGGAATGCCTAGTAGTGGTGGACGCTAAAAGCCTATCAGTGGCGGACAAGGCACTTAGGGGCGTCCGCCACTGACCGCCTACCACTGCTAACATGACACTAGTGTGAGGCATATTTTGATGCAGGCCTTCTCAATGTGTTGAAGCAGTGGCGGACATATTTGAGTGCCCGCCGCTTACATCTTTGACATTCAAATAAAAAATTTATAGCCACGACAACATATGTGCATGCTATCATGGATGGGTCTTGCATAAAACCCATATCATAAATTACAATACGCTGCAACATTATAATGATTGAGGTAAGAAACTACGATACATTGTAGCACACGTAAACCACTAGCTACGTGTTATCAAGGATGACTTAGAATGCACTAACTAATTGTTATCATCTTACCTAGATAGCTACCCAACACATAGTAGTCAAAACATGATTGAGGGTACAGACATCTAGTAGTTTGTTACTACCGATCATGACAAGTATTAGGACCTACTCCTCATTTTTAGGCAAAAATGAAAACCCCTCCATGTCCTGATGGATCTCATAGATCCACCAGCCTCCAATTTTTTATTTGTGTCCACACTCCGCGACCGACGGACGCTAACACGCACCGCCTCTCCGCTCCGCCCTCCCTTCAACCTCATCGCACTGTCGTTGTTTGCTGCTATCCTGGCTATCCTTCTAAGCTAGAACTCCAACGATCCTTGCACACCCACCGTTAAGGATAGATAATGGGGCAATGGCTTCTCCCTAAGATAGATAGTGGGGCAATAGCTTACTCCTAAGATAGATAGTGGGTTGTCCCTTTGCCAGCAAGACCCCTTCTTCTCCGGTGAGCTCAGGGTGAAGTATAAAAAGTGACTTGCGCGAAGTACATTTTGTTTGTTTTGTGTAGATCACAGGGAAATGCTCAATTTTGTTTGTTTGTTTTGTGTAGTTTTACTAGGTTTTTAGATACATATACTCAATGTGATAGCTAGTTTGAAGTGTCAATGCTTTTTTTGTGACCTAGTGTGAAGTGCAATGCTATTTTTCTCTAAGTATGAAACTCGTAGTATTAGGGCCTGTTTGGGACTGTTTCAATTCATCAAAATCAGCTTCACTTCATCAAATTCACTTTAGAGCAGTTTCATACAGAAGCTATAGCACTACTAAGAGAATGTTTGGCTTCCACCTAGCTCCAGCTTCAGGAATAAAAAATTTGGTGGAAAGAATCTATTTGATTGGTTGAGGGGAAAGAAATGAAGGGGTATCCACTTACTGGTGGCAGTGGTGGGTAATTTCTCCCCAACTCCAGCTGCTAGAGTTTTTTGGATCACCCTCTCATGAGCTTCATAAAAACTTTGAAGTTGTACCCCTGATTCTATTTTTTTGGCGGAGCGGCATATCGGCTTGTCTTTTCTGGAGTAGAGCTGAATTTGAAGGAGCAGAGCAGTCCAAAACAGACTCTTAATACTTTGCATTTTTCCTTGAGGTTTGCAACGAAACTGTGCATCTTTGGATCATGATCAGTAAGGTTGTTTTGTTGAGGGTAATTAGTACATGCTTGCCATGCTCTTTGTTACCATGAAAACCTGATGTAGCATATATTTTACTTGCCTCAAAGGTTGCAACATGAATCTGTTTTCTGCCACTCTATGCAAATATCACTAAGTCTAAAAATTTGTTAATAGTTGTCAACTTCTCATGATGATTGCCATTGATCTAGGGGTCATTTGAATTAGTTCAGGAAGCATGATTTGCCATGTGTTACATGTACATTCATGTCATGCCATTTGTTTCCATATAGAAATTCTATAGCATGTCCAAATCTCGCTTTCAAATTGGTATCTAGCTATAATGGACAGATTTGCATTGCATATTGCTTTGATCACCACTTGGGTTCCGTGCATCCGTTTGCCATGACCTTTAGGTCCATTTCATATCTCTTGTAGATTTTGTTTTGCCATCATCATACATGTTAAAATAAATAAACTTGTTGTTCTATATCCAACATACTAAAACTGTATAACATGCATATGAAATAACTTGCAAGTGATTGTAGAAACTATGGATCCGGAACACGCTAGAGACGAAGAACTAGAAAACCCGTTTGAAGAAATGATTCGCGAGGGAGATGATGATATCACCACACAATTTCTGAACGACTCCGGTGAGGGACTTGACGTCTCCGGCGAGAGAACGGAGCGAGAAGATGACGGCTCCGGTGTTGGAACCGTCATTACTACAAAGTCCGGCGAGGTATATTAATTAAGCCTCTACTGACTAGATGCATTACTTGATTTGTATATACATATATTAACGCTTCTTTTCTCTTTTAGCCCTCCGGATCGAGCGAATCTTCGATACATAAACGAGGCCTGAAAAAAGGTTGGGCGATAATGAAAGGTTCAACATTGAAGAAGTTCTTCACCCGAGATGGAATCAATCCATGGAGCGCTCTCCGCTCGAAATTTTAAACTTTGCAGGTATTTGAAGACCCCATAATTTCTTCCATACATTACTCCCTTGAGAGCCTCGAGTGTCCATAACATTTGGGTTATTCGTTCCAAGTTGTACTCAGATCGTATCATAATAGGAGTATCATAAGCAGTATCATGCATGCCAACTAGGCTTATTTGATGATGTGGCACACCATTTGATGATGAAGTATCATATTATGATATTGTATCATATTTAAATGTTGTACTACTTTGTGTCATGCATGACAATTAATAAGGCACTCTAAGGAAAATACACTTTGGTTCCTGATTGTATATGCATCCTATATGAAGAATTTTTGTAATAATTAATGAAAAAGTCTAAATAGTTTCAAAGTATTTTTAGATTAAATTTATTTTTGGTTTACACTAGTATATAAATTTTCAAAAGAAAAAAGTCAACATCGACTTCTGGACAAAAAAAATAAAATTTATTTGCTATTATAGGTCATTATTCACTCTATTTTGACTGAGAATTTGTCTTTTTTGAAAAGAAGTCAAGGTGTAATTTTTCTTTGTGAAATTCTTCTTACAAGTACAATGAAAGGTCAAGTTTATTTCAAAATTATTTTCAGATTTTTATACTTTTTATTGGATTGCTATTTTCTTTTTAATATAAGGTGTATGTGTATATACACCCACGTTCTAAAAGTTTCCGTTCAACAATCTAGATACTAACTTATGATAATATGCATTATAGAAACAATCTAGATACTAACTTATGATAATATTAACATGTATGATATTCCACAATACAGTCAGCCTAATATATCACACTCCAGCAGGACAGCCTGACAGTACTTCATATGAGTCTCGCGTTCTGACCGGCCTTAGCAATTTCAGAACATGAATGTGTAGTACTACCATTAATGAAGTCAACTCGAGTAGTACGAGCTTGGATCGAACCTCGATGCGATGATGAAATATTATTTGGACTTTGTACTGCGTCAACGGCCGTGTACTACCCACTAATTAAATCCTTCTCAGGTGCTCCTGCTACACATTACTTGTATAGTGCTTGTTGCACTGCGCAGGTCTTGAGGTCATCAGCTTGCAGATCCAGCACCACATACGATGAAGTCCTTCTCGCGGAACATCCAGAGAGATATCGACGCCGCGGCCGTGGCCGACGGTGACCACGTCGGCAAGCCGCACTCCGAGAGAGGCGTACGGCGGCCGTCCCGGCTCTTCTTCCTCGGCCTCCTCTACACCGTCTTATGGACGTCCCTGGTATTCCTCCACCACATCTCCACCAGCGTGCTCGACCTCAAGCCGTCGGCTTTCTTCCTCCGGGACCCATGCGCCGGCCGGTACGTGTACATGTACGACCTTCCACCCCGCTTCAACGCCGACCTCGCCCGCGACTGCCGCCGGATCTCGGGCTCCCCCGACGTGTGCAAGGACGTGAGGAACGACGGCTTCGGCCCGCCCCTCACGGGCGGCGGCGAGGGCGGCCGGTCGCTGCCGGACCGGGGAGCCTACGAGACCGACCAGTACATGCTGGGCATCATCTTCCACGCCCGGATGCGGCGGCACGAGTGCCTCACGGCCGACCCCGCCGCGGCCGCCGCGGTGTACGTCCCGTTCTACGCTGGGCTCGACGCGGCGATGCACCTGGACAACGCAGACCTGGCGGCGCGGGACGCCCTGTCGCTGGACCTGGTAGACTGGCTGGCGCAGCGGCCCGAGTGGCGCGCCATGGGCGGGCGCGACCACTTCCTGGTCTCCGGCCGGGGCACGTGGGACTTCCTCCGCCGCCCCGACGCCGGCGGCTGGGGCAACGCGCTCATGACCTACCCGGCCATCCGCAACGCCACGTTCCTCACCACCGAGGCCAGTCCGTGGCACGGCCACGACTTCGCCGTGCCGTTCCCGTCGCACTTCCACCCCTCGTCCGACGCCGACGTCGCCGGCTGGCAGGACCGCATGCGCCGCGCGCGCCGCGGCCTGCTCTGGTGCTTCGCCGGCGGGCCTCGCGGCGGCGACACGGGAACCGTGCGTGCCCAGATCATCGAGCAGTGCGGCCGGTCGTCGAGCCGCTGCTCCCTGCTCGGCAGGTCGGCGGTGACGAAGCCGGGGCACTACGCGCCGGGCCACGCCATGCGGCTACTCGGGAGCGCCGAGTTCTGCATGCAGCCGCGCGGGGACGGGTACACGCGCAAGTCCACCTTCGATGCCATCCTCGCCGGCTGCATCCCGGTTTTCTTCCACCCGGTGTCGGCTTACCTACAGTACACTTGGCACCTGCCCAGGGACTACCGGAGCTACTCCGTGTTCATCCCCGCCGGCGACTTGAGCCGGAACGCCAGCATCGAGGAGGTCTTGCTCAATATACCGCCGGAGAAGGTGGCGCAGATGCGGGAGCAGGTCATCCGGCTCATACCCACCGTGATGTACCGGCACCCGGCGGCCATGGGGGTTACGTTCAAAGACGCGGTAGACGTGGCCCTGGAGCGCGTCATCCACCGGGTGGCGAAGCGCCGGCGTGACGCGGCCGAGGGGCGGGAGCACGTGGACGGCGTCGACGGAGGTGATAGCTGGAAGTATGACTTGCTAGAAGATGGGGAGGAGAAGATAGGTCCGCATGAGTTTGATCAATATCTATACATGCACGTAACAAAAGATTTACTTGCCTAGCTAGTTCTAGCGGCCGGCCGCCGCCGGCCGGCCGTCGTCGCCGCTGCTTATTCCGATCGACCCATCGGCGTTGCGGCAGGAGTGTGGACGTGTCGTCTCCATCGATCCAGTCCTCTTGCTTTGTCAGGGCGTTGTGTTCTTTATACGACTCCTCCGTGGCATCAAGTTCCGGCGTGGATTCTCAACTTGATGGTATTGTGATGCGCGCATGTTGAGATCGATCTCACACAAAAGTGATTTGCTCAAGAGTCACGGATGAAATGAATCATAACCTGACTCGGATTTTTTCTGAAGAGGAGGTAAAAAATAATTGTTTCAGATTGAAGAGTCTACATGCCGTATTCTATAAAAGGTGTTGGTCTATGCTTGGGGATGACTTGACGCATGAGGTTTTGCGTGCTGTGAATTTGGGTATTACCCCCGATGGATGGAATGATACCGTGGTTGTGCTAATTCCCCAAAGTTGATAATACTAAGAAGATATCGCAATACCGTTCTATTAGTTTATGTAATGTTATTTACAAAGTCATCTAAAAAAGCTAGCGAATTGATTGACCCTTACTTTGCCAGAGATTATTAGCCAACATCAAAGCGTGTTAATTCCAGAACGCCTAATTAATCACGGATAATACACTCATTGCTTATGAGTGTATACATACAATAAATAAGAAGCGGGGAAGAAAGGGACTCTATGCTATGAAGCTAGAAATGCATAAGGCTTATGACAGAGTTGAATGATGTTCCTTGGAAAAGATGGTGATGAGATCGGGTTTTGATCCAACCAAGATGGGTGAAACTTATTATGGCTTATGTTTCATCGGTTTGGTACCGGATCCGTTTTAATTCGAATGAGACGGATATGTTTACTTCCCCAGGGGGATTCGCCAAGATAATCCCCATTCATCTTATCCTTTTTTGATAATATGTGCAAAGGGTTTATCAAACTTCTTGGCGCATGCTGAAATAACTAGTGAATTGACTGGTATAAAGGTATGTCGTCAGGCACCTACAGTGTCTCGTCTCCTTTTTGCCAATGATTCACTCATTTTGATGGGTGCTGATGGTGACAATGCAAGAGCACTGAAACAAGTTCTTGATTCATATTGTGGTAGTACTAGACAACTAGTGAGTGCAAGCAAATGTAGCATCTTTTTCAGTCCAAATAAGTTGGTCAACAATAGGGTGGAAGAATGTGAAATTCGGGATATTTGGAAAGGCTCTTTGAATGATAAACATCTCAGTTTGCCACTCATGGTGGGCGTTGATAGAAGTGATTGTTTTAAGTACCGTATCGAGAGAGAGTTCAAGGTATTATTAGTGGGTGGAAGGAGAAAATGTTATCAATGGGAGGAACATAATTACTAATAAAGGCGGTTGCTCAAACTATACCACTCTTTGTGATGACAATATTCAATATCCCAAAGAAAATTATGAAGAGAATTATTGATGACATTTCACAGCTATGGTGGGGTAATGATGATGACCACAAGAAGATGCATTGGCTACCATGGTGGAAGTTGTGTATGCCAAAGGAGAAAGCAGGTATGGGCTTCGGAGATCTCACTGGTAGAAAAAGAGGCTTCCGACCAGCCCCATAAGTCGCGACACTGTAGGAACCGCGACTAATGATTTCTTTAGTCGCGGTTCGGCAGACGAACCGCGACCAAAGGCCTGGGCCAGGGCGCTCGGTGGCCAGCTGGTGCACGTGAGGGGCTTTAGTCGCGGTTGGCCAGGCCAACCGCGACTAAAGGTGCCCAAAGGCCTTTAGTCGCGGTTTGCCATGCCAACCGCGACTAAATCTCCTCCCCTATAGATACCAGTTCAGCACACTCACTTAGCCATTTGGTGCCACTTCTCTTCACAAGCTTCACAAGGGGGTGTAGGTTTGCTTTTGGTTCCTCTTATGCACACAAGGTGTTTGATGAAATGCCCCAAGAGCGTGAAACAAACATGATATGAAGTGTTGGAGCCACACTTGAGGTTCCTCATTTATTTTTTCCTCCTCGATCGCGGTTAGCAACTTGAACCTTTCATGCATGTGTGTCATTGATAAAATATGCATGTGTGTTGTTCATTGTTTAATTTCTATTGTTTATAGCTAGTTAGTTTAACAAATGCATGATGGTTAATTATATATTTTATATTATAATAATGCAGATGAATCGGCAATGGATGTACGGTAACCGACTCTCCCGCGAGTTCACTACGGGTTTGAAAGATTTCCTCGTAGTGGCTAATGCGAACAAGCAGAAGGGTTTTGTTATCTGTCCATGTGTTGACTGTAAGAATCAGAAGGGTTACTCTTCCTCAAGAGAAGTTCACCTGCACCTGCTTCGGCACGGTTTCATGCCAAGCTATAATTGTTGGACCAAGCATGGAGAAAGAGGGGTTATAACGGAAGAAGATGAAGAAGGGGATGATTTCATGGATGAAAGCTATCTTGCTCATTTCGGTGATACTTTCATGGAGGATGCTGAAGGGGAAGGTGAAGGTGAAGAAGAGGCACGTGATGAGACCGTTGATGATCTTGGTCGGACCATTGCTGATGCACGGAGACGCTGCGAAACTGAAAAGGAGAGGGAGAATTTGGATCGCATGTTAGAGGATCACAGAAAGTCGTTGTACCCCGGATGCGATGATGGTCTGAAAAAGCTGGGCTGCACACTGGATTTGCTGAAATGGAAGGCACAGGCAGGTGTAGCTGACTCGGCATTTGAAAACTTGCTGAAAATGTTGAAGAATATGTTTCCAAAGAATAACGAGTTGCCCGCCAGTACGTACGAAGCAAAGAAGGTTGTATGCCCTCTAGGTTTAGAGGTTCTGAAGATACATGCATGCATCAACGACTGCATCCTCTACCGCGGTGAATACGAGAATTTGAATGAATTCCCGGTATGCACTGCATTGCGTTATAAGATCAGAGGCGATGACCCTGGTGACGATGTTGAGGGCGAGAAACCCAGGAAGAGGGTTCCCGCCAAGGTGATGTGGTATGCTCCTATAATACCACGGTTGAAACGTTTGTTCAGGAACAAAGAGCATGCCAAGTTGTTGCGATGGCACAAAGAGGACCGTAAGTCGGACGGGGAGTTGAGACACACCGCAGATGGAACGCAATGGAGAAAGATCGACAGAGAGTTCAAAGATTTTGCAGCTGACGCAAGGAACATAAGATTTGGTCTAAGTACAGATGGCATGAATCCTTTTGGCGAGCAGAGCTCCAGCCATAGCACCTGGCCCGTGACTCTATGCATCTACAACCTTCCTCCTTGGTTGTGCATGAAGCGGAAGTTCATTATGATGCCAGTGCTCATCCAAGGTCCGAAGCAACCCGGCAACGACATCGATGTGTACCTAAGGCCATTAGTTGATGAACTTTTACAGCTGTGGGGCAGACCTGGTGTCCGTGTGTGGGATGAGCACAAAGAAGAGGAATTTGACCTACGAGCGTTGCTTTTCGTAACCATCAACGATTGGCCTGCTCTTAGTAACCTTTCGGGACTGTCAAATAAGGGATACAATGCATGCACGCACTGCTTACATGAGACTGAAAGTGTACATTTGCCAAATTGTAAGAAGAACGTGTACCTTGGGCATCGTCGATTTCTTCCGAAAATTCATCCAGTAAGAAAGAAAGGCAAGCATTACAACGGCAAGGCAGATCACCGGCCGAAGCCTGCGGAACGCACTGGTGCTGAGGTATTTGATATAGTCAAGGATTTGAAAGTCATCTTTGGAAAGGGTCCTGGCGGACAATCAGTTCCGAAGGGAGCTGACGGGCACGCAGCCATGTGGAAGAAGAAATCTATATTCTGGGAGCTAGAATATTGGAAAGTCCTAGAAGTCCGCTCTGCAATCGACGTGATGCACGTTACGAAGAATATTTGCGTGAACCTCCTAAGCTTCTTGGGCGTGTATGGGAAGACAAATGATACAAAGGAAGCACGGCAGGACCAGCAACGTTTGAAAGACCCTGATGACCGGCATCCGGAATGGTTTCAAGGTCGTGCCAGCTAAGCTCTGACCAAAGAAGAGAAGGTCATCTTTTTTGAATGCCTGAGCAGTATGAAGGTCCCGTCTGGATTCTCGTCCAATATAAAGGGAATAATAAACATGGCGGAGAAAAAGTTCCAAAACCTGAAGTCTCACGACTGCCACGTGATTATGACGCAATTGCTTCCGATTGCTTTGAGGGGGCTCCTGCCGCAAAATGTTCGAGTAGCCATTGTGAAGCTATGTGCATTCCTCAATGCAATCTCTCAGAAGGTAATCAATCCAGAAGTTCTACCACGGTTACAGAATGATGTGATCCAATGTCTTGTCAGTTTCGAGCTGGTGTTCCCGCCATCCTTCTTCAATATTATGACGCACCTCCTGGTTCACCTAGTCGAAGAGATTTTCGTTCTCGGTCCTGTATTTCTACACAATATGTTCCCCTTCGAGAGGTTCATGGGAGTATTAAAGAAATATGTTCGTAACCGTGCTAGGCCAGAAGGAAGCATCGCCAAGGGCTATGGAAATGAGGAGGTAATTGAGTTTTGTGTTGACTTTGTTCCTGACCTTAAGCCGATTGGTCTTCCTCGATCGCGGCACGAGGGGAGACTAAGTGGAAAAGGCACGATCGGAAGGAAATCAACGATATGTATGGACGACCATTCTCTGACTGAAACACACCACACTGTACTGACCAATTCCAGCTTGGTGGCTCCGTACTTTGAGAAACACAAGAATATTTTACGCTCGGACAACCCGGGGAAGCCTGAATCCTGGATTAGGAAGGCCCACATGGAGACTTTCGGCAGTTGGTTGAGAAAACATTTAATGAATGACAATGATGTTGTAGATCAGCTGTACATGTTGGCCAAGACACCATCTTCGACTATAACGACTTTCCAAGGGTACGAGATAAATGGGAATACATTTTACACGATCGCCCAAGATAAAAAGAGCACCAACCAAAACAGTGGTGTCCGCTTTGATGCAGCAACCGAGAATGGGCAAGAGGTCACATATTATGGTTACATAGAGGAGATATGGGAACTTGACTATGGACCCTCCTTTAAGGTCCCTTTGTTCCGGTGCAAATGGTTCAAGCTAACAGGAGGTGGGGTAAAGGTGGACCAGCAATACGGAATGACAATGGTGGATTTCAACAATCTTGGTTACCTTGACGAACCATTCGTCCTAGCGAAAGATGTCGCTCAGGCACGTGAACTTCGTAGGCAGGCACTCATGTTGAAGGAGAAGAAAGAGCGGGCGGAGAACCAGGAGAACAAAGCCTTGGAGGAGGCCGAGAAAACGGAATTAGAAAGTAAAAAAAGCGGGAAACGAGTTGCCCAGCTCGGGGAACAAAGTAAACAATCGATTGCCCCGCTTATAGTGAAAGCCGCCGGTCCGGATGACCCCGATATCATAGCAGCTGCGGCAGCACATGGATTGACTGTAACGAGTGCCAGAGAACAAGCGGCCAACTTAGGTATTACTCTTCGTGAAATGTTAGGCCTTGATGAGGCGCCAGTGAAGGAGGTAGTAATTACATATGTGAAGAATGGGCCTCTCGTCGAGCCTGCGCAGGAAGAGGATCTACCTCCACAAATGAAAGGTCTGCTGAAATGGTACAAGGGTTACATAAAAAATAAAAACGCCAAAGATTATATTTATGCGGAAGTTAGATATGAGCATCACTTCAAACATTACTATGTACAAATTCATCTGAGTGAATTGTTCCAGCTTTTCAATCTGCGCGAGCTCGACAAATCTATCATCAGTTGCTACGTTCTGTAAGTGATTTATTTATACCCCATCTCATTCATATTGCCTGCACTATATATATGTCGTAACTATATTGTTGTGTCCGCTATTATACATGCAGAATGAAGATTAAGGAATGCAGAGTAAGGAACATCCATGATGTTGGGTTCATTGACCCACACATCGTTAATGGATATGTGTTGGAGCATCACCCCGCCGACATGGAGGCAGACCTGTGGCAGTTTCTTACAAAGCAGGAACTCAAAAGTGATATTCTATTTCCTTACCATTTTGGGTGAGTGTTTCTGTCTTGAGCACATTCTCTTTTGTTTACTCCATGCATGGTATGTGGCCGGCTAATCGATGAGTTATGCATGACGTACTGTGCATGTATCGTGTCCGCAGGTTCCACTGGATTCTGCTAGTAATTAAAGTTGACACCTCAGAATGTCTCGTCCACGACTCTCTGAATATGGATCCAAAGCTTTGGGGCGGCATGAGAAGAATGCTGCAGAAGTAATTATTTTCATTCATTTGCGCTCTATATCGATCGGCCTATTTCGTTCATTTCCTAATATCAAGTAACTAATAACTCTCTTGTTCATTTAATTTTCTTTGCCTCGTAGGGTTTGGAGACGGTTCGTAGATACAAAGGTCGGTGAATTCAAAAAAGAGCTAGAATTCAAAAGGTCAAAGGCTAAGAATGGTGGGGATATTCAGCCAGCGGGGACCAATCTATGTGGATACTATGTCTGTGAGATGATCCGGAGATACACCTCTGAGCGGGTTCCGAGTGATACCAATGCTCAGCGGAATAACCTCCGGGTGATGCTTAGTCCAGAAGCTCGCTTCCGACCACTTCAAGAGGAACTAGCTGGATGGTTCAGGAGGGAAGTCCTCCATCGTAAAGGAGAACACCATTACGAGGACGTAGAACTTTATATGCATTAAATTATGTATGGAAACTTGTTCAAAATTGTATATGGTCATCCGATGATATTGAATATATATTGTATATTCCTCTTGAATTCTTTTTGGTTCTAATTTCAAATTTGTTTGAAATTGTACATTCATATGCATGTATGTAGTACCGTAGAATATGTGAAACTCCTTCAAAATTAAAATAAAGCACAAAAGAAATAAAACAATACAAATTAAACAGAAAACAGGTTTAGGGGGGGGGGGCTAAACCCTGTGGCGGCCTTTAGTCGCGGTTGGCCAGAAGAACCGCGACTAAAGGTCCTCCGCCCCGACGGCCGCCTGGCGCCCACGTGGACGGGCCTTTAGTTGCGGTTCTTAAGCAACCGCGACTAAAGGGGGGGGGCCTTTAGTCGCGCCTATTTGGTCGCGGTTGCGCAACCGCGACTAATGGCAGTTGCGAACCGCGACCAAAGGCCCTTTTTCCACCAGTGTCTGCACACTTTTAATACAATAATGTTAGCAAAATAGTGTTGTAGATTAAAGGAAGAGCCATGTTCTCTATTTGCGAGGGTCCTTCATGCTAAATATTATCTGGATTATAATATCCTAAAAGCAAAGTTAAAGAGTGGGAGCTCTTATACATGGCAAAGTATTACATATTGTATTCAATGCTTATACCGTGGAAGTATTTGAAGAGCGGGAGGAGGTGATCAAATAGATATATGGAAGATGCATGGGTTCCAACAAGTCCAACAAGAAAGGTGTATACTCCAAAAGAAGGTATTTTGTTGAGTAAAGTTTTTGGTTTAATTAATCCAATCACCGGAGCTTGGGATGAAGAACTTATTCATGAGAATTTCTGGAGTATGGACGCAAATAGGATTTTGGACATTCCAATATCACCGTATGGTATTCAAGATTTTGTAGCACGGCATCTAACAAAAGGACTGTTCACTGCTAGCCTTAGTACATGTACTAGTAATCAAATATTACTATGATTTTAGTTACGATGTTATCTTCATAATGCATAGTACCACGAAGTGTCACGGAGTATAACCTATGGATGATTCCTTCGTTAATTGAGGCACAAATCCCAAAATCTTAACTAATTCCACTCACCAAGAATTTCTCACAGATCCTTCGACTGGCTTCGGATCCCGCGCATGTGTAATCTCTAGTACGTAGCATCATAACTAATTAATTAAAAAAGAAGAAAATGAAAAAAAGTAATTTGATACGAGCGTTAAGATGTCCTAGTTAGTTAGTATGTTTCTCTCTTAACAAACAGATCATGGGTTTGATGCATGGTTAGTTAGTTACTGTGTTTCTCTCTTAACAAAGAGACATGGGTTTGATTCCTCTCACAATAGCAAACTGGATTTGCAAAATTCTAAAAAAAATCTCCATATTTCTTCTAGCCGTCGCTTGAGCATTGTGTAAATCAAGAATTTTCTCACCTTTCGGTGCCTTCAACGGCTTCACAAATGTTTGCAACCTTGGATAGATGACATCCGCAAGATAGTAGCCATAGTTGTATGTATGGCCATTTGCTACAAACTCCACCAGTGTATATAGTTTCACCATTTACATACCTATTCATGAGTGGTGACCGTTGTATAACATTGATGTCATTGCAAGATCCGGGCATCTGAAATAAGCATGCCAAATCCAAGTCTCATGATCGGCCACCGCTTCAAGGATTGTAGTGGAATCCTTTTTCTGACCCTGGAATTGTTCATGTCATGCAGCAGGACAGTTCTTTCAACTCCAATGCATGCAATCTATTGAGTCAAACATACCTGGGAACCCGCGAGCATTGTTGAACTCCAGATGCATTGCGGTGTCTTCAGCATTGAAAGCTCTCAAATATTCCGGACCAAACACTTGCATTGGAAGGTCTTTGTTATTATTATTATTTTTGGGAGCAGGATCGAGAAGCTATGGAAACAACATCTGTCTCGTGCACAATAATTTTTTTATATAAGTAAAATCATTAGGAAAAAAGCAGTCATATTTGGGAATCAAAGGTGTTTGACTTTTTTAGGTGCTTGTAAAATTTTGTGTCAGGATGACTTCCTACAAACTCGGTAATTTTTTTTGCACGTCAGATCGAGAAGCTCCTTTAGATAGTCGTTCCCCTCTCGCAAGCCAACTGTGGCAAAGCCTTTATTCCGTTATTCTCTACCGGCGTGCCCATGGATTTGCCTGCGGATAGGCGCGGAGGCAGGCCGGTCCTGAGATTTTGGGGGCCTAAGACGAAGCTAGAAATGAGGCTTCTTAATATAAACATCAAAATAATAATCGATGTGTTAGCTTCATTTTTTCATTAAAAAAAATCTACAATCTAGCCGGGTCATTTTATGAGGTAAATATATGTATAGCTACAGCCCACAACAAAACTAAAAATATATCTTCCACCCTTCGATTTGAACTCTAAATTTTGTTAAGTTAATCAAATCAAACAAATAAGCACACTGTAGTGATCGGCAGGAAATTATGTACAACTTTCATATTGTGTCCAGAAATTGGATCTTCATAGAAATAGACTAGTTCTTGCAAAACATAAATTTACTAGAATCAGATACTCTGGTATAGAAGCACTGTTTGGTAATATCTGAACAAACAATAATCCAAATTGACAAAATTCTGTTCTATTGGAAAGCTATAAAAAAATCATTACAGCTATAATGCTGGTCTCATCTCCAAAATTATATATGAATTAGTGACAGTTTTTAAAACACTAATCTTGATTGACGATTCATATATCAAACACAATTCTGGCTATCCACTTCGATTGACAAACTACATATTTATTTAGCTATCGAAACAAAGTGTTTAAGGACTAGATAATATATTCGACAGAATATGAACTAAATAATAGAAAGAGGTTAACCTTGATCCGTAGAGCATTGATCCGAAACTAATTGATCAATTCTGATCCAATCTAGCTGGTGCCCAGGGCCGGCCCTGGCGTATGGCCAAAGGGGCGACGACCAAGGGCCCAGACTTGAGAGGCGCCCATCATCTGTTGTATATATGTAGTATGGCCCAGCAAAAAATTAAGTTGGAAAAAACCTAAAAGAGAAAACAAAAGAGACGGGGAGGCCCAATTGTCTTGGCAGATAGGCGACGTGAGCCGCACGTACACGGCCGCACACGTACATCTCATTGGCGTCCGGCGATCATTTGTTTCATCGGATCGTCTTCCTCAACCAGCGCGCATTGGCTGCTGCCCGCTGTTGCGCGTCGTTCGCGCATGCCGGTGCCAGCATCCGGCAGCATGGGCGAGACCGCGAGTCCAAGGCAATGACTAGACCATCTAATTTGTTAAGTCTTTTACAAGTATGTATTCATCCATGTTCCCTCCCTAAATTTCAGATTTTCCATACATGATTAAGGTTCAGATTTCAGTTTTAACAAGTTGAATACGTGCTTGTCTAGTGTACATGACTAGGATTCTGAACTATGGTTCAGATTTCATTCTTTCATCCTAAATTTATGTGTACATCAGTACATGACTAGGGTTCTGAACTTCGGGTGAATTCCGTTCGAGGTATTCATGTTAGTTTCATATTTCTATCATTTTAGTATTTTTGTATTAATGGCATTGTCCCATAATTATTATAGTCAAATATCAAACTAAGAATGTATGGTTGAAAATTTACTTTTAATATTATGCAAATGAAATTATATATAGTTGTTTACGTATCACATCACGTACACTCACATATATATACCAACTTAGGACTTAGGGCTTATGTCATAAAGTTTGTCCTAAGGCTTTTTGAAACATAGGGCCGGCCCTGGTGGTGCCTTGTCCGCTATTGTTAATCTATTCCTGGTCGACACTTTTGTGAGGCTCTGGCGGGAGGCGCCCCACGATACTCGTGATTTGTGAGTGCATCAGGGCTTGGAGACAAGACAGGAGAGGTGTCGCGTCTCCGACTCACAATTATCGTCCGGGAATTAGGATTGCAAATTCATGATAGGAAATTAGGAAGAAGAAAAGGAGTACAGGGATGCGGGCTACTTCGCTCTGGTTAGGGATCGGTCGAGGGATTAGAGAACTCGCAGGACCAGGATCCTTAGAGCAAGTACAATAGAGCTGAGTCAGCTGGCTATAAGGAATAAACTAATTTTTTTTGCTTAGTTAGAAGAAAGAGAAGAGGAGAGAGAAGGTAAGAGCATGGTTAATAGTATAGCCAACTGGTGGCTATAAGCATTCTTATAGCCCATCTTATAGCTAGCTTGTACAATAGTTAGCTATAAAAGAATACTACTTTTATCATATATGGCCCACATTTCAATCTAACAAAGCACCTAAGAGCACGTGTTAGAGGTGGCTCTTCACGAAGAGCCCGCTTCCCTTCTCTCTACTCTTCTCTCTCATCCAACTCAGCAGAAATATAGTATTTTAATCCTTACAGACTGCTGACTGTACCTTATTGAAATTGTTCTAAGCGGGCTCTTAGCTAAGAGCTAGCTCTAGCACGTGCTCCTAGGCATTTTGTGAGTATGAAAGGTGGGTCATATAATAAAGAAGTAGTACACTTTTATAATGAATTATTGTACATGTTGGCTATAAGATGGGCTATAGATGACATGACAATGGCTTGTAGCCAGCAGCTGACTATACTATTGTACTTGCTCTTAGAGCAAGTACAATAAGGTCCAGTCAGCAGGCTGCAAGGATTAAAATAATATATTTCTGCTGAGTTGGATGAGAGAGAAGAGGAGAGAGAAGGGAAGCGGGCTCTTCGTGAAGAGCCAGCTCTAGCACGTGCTCCTAGATGCTTTGTGAGAATGAAACGTGGACCATTTATGATAAAAGTAGTATTCTTTTATAGATAACTATTATACAAGCTGACTATAAGGTGGGCTATAAGACTGCTTATAGCCAGCAGTTGGCTATACTATTAACCATGCTCTTAGAAGGTTGCATCTGCATGTTCTACCTACGTCCGTGATTAGCTGCCTACCCTAGGGGACAATTCCCTACGTGATTAGCTCCATCTACATGGCATGTAGGCTGTTGCAAACCTCCTACACTAAATTCTTGCGGGCCTGGGCCTGGGATATTAATTATACTGCACATTAGCATTAAGTAAGGCTGATCATAGTGGGGGTATCATAGCTCGTAACATAGTCTTGGGACTAGCAAACATGGTGATGTGTCAAGTAATTAAAGAAGATAGAGAGGGTTAGAGTAACATAGGTAGATATTGTATCATGTTAAATGCTATGCTACTATGTGTCATGCATGTCAATAAATGAGATCACCTATGATACTAGTTTATGATACTTCCTCCATCACAGTATATTGGGCACATCTCACATCTCTTTGGGACCAAGGTGTGTAGCTATTGGCAGGAAAAACCGAGCCACACGAGCTGTAGACACGCCTAATTACTCGCGAAACTGACGCACAGTAACCCCTCCGTCCACTAAATGAGCGACTTCCTCGCATGCATTGGTGGAGACTCCCTCGCATGCAGGAAACAATATTCTGTTCACACTTGCATGCGCACACGGAAGGAGAGAAATGAGGGGTCTAATTAAATCCAAAACGCCCCAATTAATTGGCTAATTAATATCATGCGTCTTATTTCCTTTTAATTGTGAAAAAACATGGTTTTAGAGATGCGCCCAATATACTGTGATGGAGGGAGTACTATGCACTATAAAGGTAGTATCATACAATACTAACATATGCATGATACTACTATATGTTACTTCCCACTATGAGCAGCCTAAGATAAAAATTACATGTTAATAATAAGGGATATAATTACTTGATAAATGCTAACGCATGATATTCATCAGTAAAGAGTGCTAAATGTGTTTAGTGCAAAGCATGATTAATGCTATAAACGCCATAGCAACTTAGAGCACTGAAACTCACACATATTAATCAGGTATATAATTAGGTATAGTTATAGATCTGCGTAATAAATTTAAGGGTATTACAAAATCTTAGATTTCATAAAACTAAAAATAGTTTATAGAAAAATGATGGTTGTCATTTTTTCGATAAGCTAACGCATGGGTCAAATCTGTTTTGACATTTCTCATCCAACCAAGATTCTGTGCGTACTTGTCTTTCTTTTTTAACACAGATTCTAATGTAGCTCACATACACAAACCATACTTGTCACTAACCGAACCCTCTATAACACTAAGATTCCTAGTTTTAAAGAGCTCACACTCAATTGAGGTCTTTAATTAGAATTGGGTCACCCGATTCTAACCAGATCAATAATTTCTCAAATCTATCTTAGTCGATTATTTTATTCTATACACTTTGCTTTTAAATTTTAAGGCCTCACAATTTAATTGAACAATTCAATTTAGAATTGGGTCATCCTATTTTGGCCGGTCAACAATTTCTCAAGCTCTCCCATATAATCTTTTTAAGTCACTATGTTCCCTAATTTTGACGCTATTTCATTCTATTGAGATATTCAGTACTGAATTTGATTTACAATTTTGACTGGACCAATGATTTTTTCAAATCAATCGACAACAACCGACATATAAAAACATATCAATCATATGCACCCTCTCATCACCTAGAAAAAGAAGTGTGTGATATTGTAGCACCAATATAGCACATGCAAACACTCACACAAAAATTTCTTCATATAAATATAAATTGGTTAGTGGATAATACAAAATCACACTACGAAAGGCCCACCAAATCACCACACTATATAAATAAAAAGAAAACACACTCTCTTTTTCCCCACCCGCTAAATTAATATTGCATAAGTTTCAAAATATAAGGGGTATTAGTTTTTTGGAAAATCATCTTTTTTTTACTTTGACCAAGTTCACATCAAGCAGTTGCCATCAAGGGTAAAAAGATGGGGTTTTTATCATTGGTTTAAGATTATCCCTCTACATCATGTTATCTTGCTTAAGGCGTTACTCTGTTCTTATGAACTTAATACACTAGATGCATGCTCGATAACGGTCGACGTGTGGAGTAATAGTACTAGATGCAGACAGTATCGGTACAGTTTCGGTACAGATGCAGACGTGATGCCTATAGAAATAATCATTGCATAGATATCATCATGACTCTGCACAGTTCTATCAATTGCTCGACAGTAATTTGTTCACCCTCCGTCTACTTGCTTTCATGAGAGAAGCCACTAGTAAACACTACGACCCCCGGGTCTATTCACATCCATCGTTTACACCTCCGCTTTTACTTTTGTTTTGTTACTTTGTAGCTTTCAGTTCTCACTTGACAAACAATCTATAAGGGATTGACAACCCCTTCATAGCGTTGGGTGCAAGCTCTTGTGTTTGTGCGGGATCTTGAGATACTCTTTCGTCGGATTGATACCTTGGTTCTCAAACTGAGGGAAATACTTACCACCGCTACGCTACATCACCCTTTCCGCTTCGAGGGAACACCAACGCAAGGCTCCAAGGCCACGGGGGAAATCCTTTGCATACTTGCCTAGGAAGTCCCTTAAGGCGTAGCCGCAGCTGAAGGATTCCTGGTGCCGTTGCTGAGGAGTACCAAGCAACACTCCTATTTCTGGCGCCGTTCGAAGGTCTTTTGTTGCAGTAGCACCAGGGTGCTCAGGATTCCCGAGGGCCATTGTGAGCTCGTCCTTCTCTCTCTCTGGGACGAACGTCCCTTCCTGTGCTGCGGCGATATAGTGCCGAAGCTTCCTGACGGGTATTCGCAGTTGCTCTTCCGTCCAAACGCACTTCCCTGATACAGGGTCCAAGGTTCCGCCAACCCCGAAGAACCAAGTCCGGCAACGGTCTGGCCATCTCAATGTCTCTGGTTCGACCCCTTTAGAAATCAGATCATTCTCAGCCTTGTCCCACAAAGGTCGGGCTTTGAGGTAACCACCTGACCCCGTGCGATGGTGATGATTCTTCTTCGCAGCATTTTTCTTGTTTGTCGCTGACGTCTTCTTACTCTTTTCCGATGTCTTGTCGGCCACAAATGCGGGCCATTGATCTCTGATCTTCTCAAACCGGCCGGTGAATTCTGGTGTCTCTTCTTTGTCGACAAACGTTTTCAGCTCATTCTTCCACCTCCTGAATAGTTCTGCCATTTTCTTAAGAGCATGAGACTTGATCAATTCCTCTTTAACTGGCTTCTCTGGATCCTCCTCTGCCGGTAGGGTGAAATTTGCCTTAAGCGTTGTCCAAAGATCTTCTTTCTGCATATCGGAGACATAAGACGTTGGCACCTCAGGGTCTTCCTTCTTTGGCTTTAACCGTTGCTGGATACTGATCGGGATCTTGTCCCTAACAAGAACCCCGCACTTAGCGCGAAATGCATACCTTGTCCGGATGGGTTCAATCAGCTTGCCATCGCGCGCGATTACTGTGATCTCAAACCTTTCATCCGAGCGCAACTTTTTCTTCGGGCCTCGTTTCTTTACCGAAGTTGAGCTCGATCCGGAGGGCTAGAGAAAAAACAAGAAAGACGAGAATATGTGTACATATGAAAATAATGAATGCATCAATTAACTAGTCAGCACGGGCTTAACTAATATATATATATACCTGTCCGGACTCGGTTCGGTCACCGGAGCCGTCATCACGGTCTCCTTCTTGTACCTCCATTGGGTCACCGGAGCCATCATGAATATAGCCCTCTTCTTGTACCGGCATTAATGGGTCACCGGAGCCATCATGAACATAGCCCTCTTCTTCACCCGGTCCTTCCTGACCATCGGTGTCGTAGAGAAACGACGCAACGACATCACTTCCTTGTGCGATTATCTCCCCCAACATCGCTTCTGTTGCTTCGTCTTGGGAGTGATCCATAGTTTCTACAAATATTTACAACATGTCAATTATTATTCAAACATGGTACAGATGAATATATATTAGTGGCAAACGTAGAACTAGCTAGCTAATCACAATAAGGAATCATGTTAGTGGCCTCGACGCTGCTTCTCTAGGGTTTGGGGTGGCCTAGACAACGCTTCAAGGGTTTGGGGTGGCCTCGACACAACGCTTCAAGGGTTTGGGGTGGCCTCGACGACAACGCTCTTTTAACTTGGTAAATTTGGGTGGCCTCGAGAGAGATTGTCGGGTAGGGGCACGGCGGGAGGGGGTAGGAGACCAACATCGTTTTTTCTCTAGGGTTTGGGTGTCCTCGAGAGTTTTGGTCGAGCGAGAGGGCCGAGGGGGGGGTGCTCCCGTGGTATAAGTTATCACGATCGAGAGTGGGTATATATATCGACCGCCCCTCATGTCGAAGTTATCCGGAAGGGGGTTCGGGGAGCGGGTATATCGGTACCCCCCCTCGTGTTGAAGTTCGATCGAGAGGGGGTATATCGACAACGACATGCCCGATAAAAAATAAGAAGACAAACAAAGAAATAAAAAAAGGAGAAGAAGAAAGGAATAGAAGAGAAGCAATCGAAGAAAAAAAAGAAGAAAAAAAGGAGAAGAAGAAAGGAATAGAGGAGACTCTATTCCTTTCTTCTTCTCCTCTTCTTTTTCTTCTTTTTTCCTCTTCTTATTTATTTCTCCTCTTCTTCCTCTCCTCTTCTTCTCCTTTCTTCCTCTTCTTATTTTCTTTTTTCTCCTCTCATTCTTTTTCTTCTTCTTCCTTTCCTTGCTAGATATTTAAAAAAATTCTAAAAATTAAACTAACCTAAAATGTACTAAATCTAACTTTTTCATATATGAACATATATACACAAAGAACATACAAACATATATACATTTTTATAAAAAAGCAAAAACATCATATTCTATAAAAAAAAATCATATACATATAATCTAAAAAAATCATATTCTATAAAAAATCATAATATATATGAACAAAAACAATTATCACATATATTAAAAAACAGGGGAGGGCGCCGCCGGACCAAGGTGAGGAGGGGCAGGGGCGCGGGGTTGGGCAGGGTGGCGAGCGGCGACCGCGACGGCGCGCGTCCGGGCAGGGCCGGGGCGGCGCGACGGCAACGGCGTCGGGCGAGGGCGCGGGCGACGGCGTCGGGGCACAGCGGCGACGGTGTCGGGCGAGGGCACGGGCGACGGCGTCGGGGCAGGGCTTGGCGGCGACGGTGACGAGGAGCAGCGTGGGGGCGTCGGGGGGAGAATAAGTGATTTTTGCAGAAACTGCTAAGTGTTTATTATATACCCAAGGCATTGGTACCGGTTCGTGGCACCAACGGTACCAATGCCCCCTTTAGTCCCGGTTGGTGCCACCAACCGGGACCAAGGGCCCTTGTGCTGCCCGCGTCGCGGCCAAAGTTTAGTCCCACCTCGCTAGTTGAGAGGGGCGTGCGGTGGTTTATAAGCCCCACTGCCGCACCCCTCTCGAGCTCCTCTCCACTGCAGGCTTACGGGCCTACTTGCTACTGCTTTGCCTGATGGGCCTTCTGGGCCTACTGCGGGCCTGAATCCTGGCCCATGGATGGGTTTCTAGTCGTATTCAAGCCATGGTGGCCGAGTTGGTGGCAATTTTTTTTATTTTTTCCCAGTTTTTTGGTTTTCTTTTTTGCTTTATTTATTTTGTTTTGTTTCTACTTACAACAAAATGCTTATTAATTTTATTTTATTTTATTTATAATTACTTATTAATTTTATTTTATGTTAATTCGTTTTGCTATTAAAGTTTCTAACAAAAAAAGTTCTTTATGAAAATTCTTTTTGCTTTTAATGATTTTGAACAGAAAATACTTTGATAATTTTAGTTGCATGAATTTTATATAATTTTAGTTTCAATAATACTAGAAGTTGCTTATAATGTTTTGAACAGAAAATACTTTGATAATTTTAGTTTCAAAATTTTTATTTATGTTATTAAAGTTTTTTTTGTTTCTACTTATCTATTTTATTAAATTTTATATTATTTTGTTTCAAATTCCTTATTTATTTTATTTTATTTTGTTTCTGACTTCATTTGTTATTTTTCATGCATTTATTGATTATTTTAAGCTATAAGACAATGAAATTGAAAAGCATTTGAAATGAACTCTGAAAAGGTTCTAAGTTGGCATGATATCATCATTTCACCCACATAGCGTATGCAAGAAAGTAGAGAGGCTTACGGCAAAAACTAGATGCACTTCGTGTGCAAAACAAACAATCTCCTTTGAAGTATCAGGGTTTTATACGGAAACTCGTCTGTTACAAAGGGATTTCAATTTTTTTGAACTTATTTGAACCCCCTTGTTATTCTGTGTTCAAAATGCACCATTCAAAGCCACATCATCAATTTACAACCCTTTCTGACTTTATTTGTTATTTTTCATGCATTTACTGATTATTCTGAGCTATAAGACCATGAAATTGAAAAGCATTTGAAATAAACTCTGAAAAGGTTCCAAGTTGGCATGGTATCATCATTTCACCCACATAGCATGTGCTAGAAAGTAGAGAGGCTTACGGCAAAAACTGGATGCACTTCGTGTACAAAACAGAGAATCTCCTTCGAAGTATGAGGGTTTCATATGGAAACTCGTCTGTTACAAAGGATTTCAATTTTTTTGAACTTATTTGACCCCCCTTGTTATTCTGTGTTCAAAATGCACCATTCAAAGCCACATCATCAATTTACAACCCTTTCTGACTTCATTTGTTATTTTTCATGCATTTACTAATTATTTTGAGCTATAAGACCATGAAATTGAAAAGCATTTGAAATGAATTCTGAAAAGGTTGCAAGTTGGCATGGTATCATCATTTCACCCACATAGCATGTGCAAGAAAGTAGAGAGGCTTATGGCAAAAACTGGATGCACTTCGTGTACAAAACAGACAATCTCTTTCGAAGTATCACGGTTTCATACGGAAACTCGTCTGTTACAAAGGGGTTTCAATTTTTTTGAACTTATTTGCACTCCCTTGTTTTTCTGTGTTTGAAATAAACTCTGAAAAGGTTCCAAGTTGGCATGGTATCATCATTTCACCCACATAGCATGTGCAAGAAAGTAGAGAGGCTTATGGCAAAAACTGGATGAACTTCGTGTACAAAACAGACAATCTCTTTCGAAGTATCAGGGTTTCATACGGAAACTCGTCTGTTACAAAGGGGTTTCAATTTTTTTGAACTTATTTGCACTCCCTTGTTTTTCTGTGTTCAAAATGCACCATTCAAAGCTGTAAGACCATGAAGTTGAAAAGCATTTGAAATAAACTCTGAAACCAAAGTACATACATAGTTCTCCAGAGCATTAAAACCAAAGTACATACATAGTTCTCATTGAACAACATATAGCTCTCCAGAGCATCTAATTAAACCATACATTGAAATTATGTAAAACATTTCAATGCAAAAAAACAAATGCGATCATAACCGCAACCAAGGTAACAACTGATCCAACTGCATAATTATACCAAGCCACGGTATGAATGGCATGTTTTCTAATCTTTTTAATCTTCAACCGCATTGCATCCATCTTGATCTTGTGTTCATCGACGACATCCGCAACATGCAACTCCAATATCATCTTCTCCTCCTCAATTTTTCTTATTTTTTCCTTCAAGTAATTGTTTTCTTCTTCAACTAAATTTAACCTCTCGACAATAGGGAGGTTGGAATTTCCGGTTCAACAACCTCCTAGATAAATAAAATCTATGTCACATTGGTCGGCATAATTGTCATAAACAATAAATGAACCAAATAGTTATGAAAAGATAATATATACCACATCTAAATCATAGACAGGACGAGGGTCGACGGGGGCGGATACCAAAACCATCGCACTATATAATAACAAGGAATAATAAAAGTAAGAAAATTAGACAAGTATCTATCTGACATCAGATTTTTTTTTATTTCAGAAAGAAGATAAGAACAAGAGGCTCACCACGGTGGTGCCGGCGACGAGATCGGCGCGGGCGATCGACGACGGTGAAGACGGGGCAGGGACGGGGCGTGACGGACCGCTAAATCTAGACAAATCTCGTTGAAAATGGAGCTCGGAGGTCGAGTTTTGAGAGGAGAAAGATTAACTAGTGTGGCTCGGGCATTTCATTGAACACCTCATGTGCATAGGAGGTGAACTAAAGCACCCAAATGCCCTCCCCTCGCCGGCTTGACAAAAACAGAGCACTGTGGAGTGCTCTGCCGCGGCGGTGGGTATATGTAGGCAAGTTATTTGTCCCGGTTCGTGGCATGAACCGGGACTAAAGCCAACCCTTCTGTCCCGGTTCAAGCCACGAACCAGGACCAATGGTTGTGGGCCAGCAACGAGGACCATTGTGTTGGGTAACGTAGCATAAATTCAAAAAAATTCCTACGCATATTCAGATCTTCCTATGGAGAGACCAGCAACGAGAGAGGGTGAGTGCATCTTCATACCTTTGAATATCGCTAAGCGGAAGCGTTACTAGAACGCGGTTGATGGAGTCGTACTCTCGGCGATTCAGATCGCAGTGTGATTCTGATCTAGTGCCGAACTACGGCACCTCCGCGTTCAACACACATGCAGCCCGGTGACGTCTCCGGCACCTTGATCCAGCAAGGAGGAGGGGGAGGTTGGGGAAGAACTCCAGCAGCATGACGGCGTGGTGTCGATGGAGAGACGAGGTCTCCCGGCAGGGCTTCGCCAAGCACCAGCACAGAGGAGGAGAAATAAGGACAGGGCTGCGCCGAGAGAGAGAGAAAATTGTATCTCAAAACAGCCCCAAACCTCAACTATATATAGGGGGAGAGGGAGGGGCGCAGCCCTTAGGGTTCCCACCCCCAAGGGGTGCGGCAACCCCCATCTGCGCAAGGAGGTGGCGGCCAGGAGGGGAGGAGGGGTGTGGCGCACCCCTGGTGGGCCTTAGGCCCACCTGGCTTAGGGTTTGCCCCCCTTCCCTCTCCCCTGTGCCTTGGGCCCCTGGTGGGAGGTGCACCAGCCCACTCTAGGCTGGTTCCCTTCCACCTTTTGGCCCATGTCACCTTTTGGGGCTGGTGGCCCCTCCCGGTGGACCTTCGGAACCCTTTCCGGTGGTCCCGGTACGCTACCGGTGACGCCTGAAACACTTCCATTGTCCTAAACCATCCGTCGTATATATCAATCTTTACCTCCGGACCATTCCGGAGCTCCTCGTGACGTCCGGGATCTCATCCCGGACTCCGAACAACTTTCGATAACCTCGTATAACAATTCCCTATAACTCTAGCGTCATCGAACCTTAAGTGTGTAGACCCTACGGGCTCGGGAGACAGGTAGACATGACCGAGATACATCTCTGGCCAATAACCATCAGCGGGGTCTGGATACCCATGGTGGCTCCCACTTGCTCCACGATGATCTCATCGGATGAACCACGATGTCAAGGATTAAATTAATCCCGTATACAATTCCCTTTGTCTGTCGGTATAGAACTTGCCCGAGATTCGATCGTCGGTATACCTATACCTTGTTCAATCTCGTTACCGGTAAGTCTCTTTACTCGTTCCGTAGCACGTCATCATGTGACTAACTCCTTAGTCACATTGAGCTCATGATGATGTTCTACCGAGTCGGCCCAGAGATACCTCTCCGTCACACGGAGTGACAAATCCCGATCTCGATTCGTACCAACCCAACAGACACTTTCGGAGGTACCCGTAGTGCACCTTTATAGTCACCCAGTTACATTGTGACGTTTGATACACCCAAAGCACTCCTACGGTATTCGGGAGTTGCACAATCTCACGGTCGAAGGAAAAGACACTTGACATTAGAAAAGATTTAGCATACGAATAATACGATTTAGTGCTACGCTTAGGATTGGGTCTTGTCCATCACATTATTCTCCCAATGATGTGATCCCGTTATCAATGAGATCTAATGCCCATGACCAGGAAACCATGATCATCTATTGACTAACGAGCTAGCCAACTAGAGGCTTGCTAGGGACACATTGTGATCTATTTATTCACACGTGTATTACTGTTTATTGTTAATAAAATTATAGCATGAACAATAGACGATTACCATGAACAAGGAAATAAGATAATAACCATTTATTATTGCCTCTAGGGCATATTTCCAATAGTCTCTCACTTGCACTAGAGTCAATAATCTAGTTACATTGTGATGTATCGAACACCCATAGCACTATGGTGTTGATCATGTTTTTCTTGTGGAAGAGGTTTAGTCAATGGGTCTGCAATATTCAGATCCGTGTGTACTTTACAAATATCTATTACTCCACTCTGGACATGGTCCTGGATGGAGTTGTAGCGGCGTTTGATGTGCTTGGTCTTCCGGTGAAACCTGGGCTCCTTGGCAATGGCAATGGCCCCAGAGTTATCACAGAAGATTGTCATTGGACCCGACGCGCTTGGAACTACTCCAAGGTTGGTGATGAGCTCCTTCATCCAAATTCCTTCATGAGCCGCTTCTGAAGCAGTTATGTACTCCGCTTCACATGTAGATGCTGCCACGAGTTCTTGCTTGTTGCTGCACCAGCTTACTGCCCCACCATTCAAAACATATACGTATCCGGTCCGTGACTTGGAGTCATCCGGATCTGTGTCGAAGCTGGCGTTGGTGTAACCCTTTACGACGAGCTCTTCGTCAACTCCATAAACGAGAAACATTTCCTTAGTCCTTTTCAGGTACTTAAGGATATTCTTAACCGCTGTCCAGTGTTCCATACCGGGATCACTTTGGTACCTCCCTACCAAACTTATGGCAAGGTTTATATCAGGTCTGGTACACAACATGGCATACATTAGAGAGTCTATGGCTGAAGCGTAGGGGACATAACTCATCTTCTCTCTATCTGCTGCCGTGGTCAGCGACTGAGTCTTACTCAATCTCATACCTTGCAAAACTGGCAAGAACCCTTTCTTTGAGTTTTCCATATTGAATTTCTTCAATATCTTGTCAAGGTACGTACTTTGAGAAAGACCTATGAGGCGTCTCGATCTATCTCTATAGATCTTGATGCCTAATATGTATGCAGCTTCTCCAAGGTCCTTCATTGAAAAACTCTTGTTCAAATAGGCATTTATGCTCTCCAACATTTCTGTATTGTTCCCCATCAATAATATGTCATCCACATACAGTATGAGGGAAGCTACAGAGATCCCACTCACTTTCTTGTACAGACAGGCTTCTCCGTAAACCTGTATGAACCCAAACGCTTTAATCACCTCATTAAAGCGAATGTTCCAACTCCGAGATGCTTGCACCAGCCCATAGATGGAGCGCTGGAGCTTGCACACTTTGTTAGCACCCTTAGGGCCGACAAAACCTTCTGCTTGCATCATATACAACTCTTCCTTAAGGTTCCCGTTAAGGAACGTTGTTTTGACGTCCATTTGCCAAATTTCATAATCATAAAAGGCGGCAATCGGTAACATGATTTGGACTGATTTCAGCTTCGCTACGGGAGAGAAAGTCTCTTCGTAGTCAACTCCTTGAATTTGTCGAAAACCCTTTGCGACAAGTCGAGCTTTATAAACGGTTACATTACCGTTTGCATCAGTCTTCTTCTTGAAGATCCATTTATTTTCTATGGCTCGCCGGTCATCGGGCAAGTCCACCAAAGTCTATACTTTGTTCTCATACATGGATCCTATCTCGGATTTCATAGCTTCAAGCCATTTGTTGGAATCCGGGCCCGCCATCGCTTCTTCATAGTTCGAAGGTTCACCATTGTCTAACAACATGATTTCCATCACAGGGTTGCCGTACCACTCTGGTGCGGAGCGTGCCCTCGTGGACCTTCGTGGTTCAGTTGTAACTTGATCTGAAGCTTCATGATCATTATCATTAACTTCCTCCTGAGTTGGTGTAGGCGCCACAGGAACAACTTCCCGCGCTGCGCTACTATCCTGTTCGAGAGGGGGTGTAATTACCTCATCAAGTTCTACCTTCCTTCCACTTACTTCTTTCGAGAGAAACTCTTTCTCTAGAAAGGATCCGTTCTTGGCAACAAAGGTTTTACCTTCGGATCTAAGATAGAAGGTATACCCAATAGTTTCCTTAGGGTATCCTATGAATACGCAATTCTCCGCTTTGGGTTCGAGCTTTTCTGGTTGAAGTTTCTTCACATAAGCATCGCAGCCCCAAACTTTAAGAAACAACAACTTAGGTTTCTTGTCAAACCATAGTTCATACGGTGTCGTCTCGACGGATTTAGACGGTGCCCTATTTAAAGTGAATGCTGCAGTTTCTAATGCGTATCCCCAAAATGATAGCGCTAAGTCGGTAAGAGACATCATAGATCGTACCATATCTAATAAAGTGCGATTATGACGTTCAGACAATCAGTTGTGTTGCAGTGTGCCAGGCGGCGTCAGTTGTGAAACGATTCCACACTTCCTTAGGTGTGTGCCAAACTCGTGACTCAAATATTCTCCTCCACGATCAAATCGTAGACACTTAATTTTTCTGTCACGTTGATTCTCGACCTCACTCTGAAATTCCTTGAACTTTTCAAATGTCTCAGATTTGTGCTTCATCAAGTAGATATACCCATACCTACTCAAATCATTGGTGAGAGTGAGAACATAACGATAGCCACCGCGAGCTTCAACGTTCATTGGACCACACACATCAGTATGTATTATTTCCAATAAGTCGGTTGCTCTCTTCATTATTCCTGAGAATGGAGTCTTAGTCATCTTGCCCATGAGGCACGCTTCGCATGTGTCAAATGATTCAAACTCAAGAGACTCTAATAGTCCATCAGTATGGAGCTTCTTCATGCGCTTAACGCCGATATGACCAAGGCGGCAGTGCCACAAGTATGTGGGACTATCATTATCAACTTTACATCTTTTGGTACTTACACTATGAATATGCGTAACATCACGATCAAGATTCATCAAGAATAAACCATTCACCAGCGGAGCATGACCATAAAACATACCACTCATATAAATAGAACAACCATTATTCTCTGACTTAAATGAATAGCCGTCTCGCATTAAGCAAGACCTTGATACAATGTTCATGCTTAAAGCTGGTACTAAATAACAATAATTAAGGTTTAAAACTAATCTCGACGGTAGATGTAGAGGTAACATGCCGACGGCGATCACATCGACCTTGGAGCCATTCCCGGCGTGCATCACCACCTCGTCCTTTTGCGAGTCTCCGCTTATTCCGTAGTTCCTGCTTTGAGTTGCAAATGTGAGCAACAACACCGGTATCAAATACCCAGGAGCTACTACGAGCGCTGGTAAGGTACACATCAATAACATGTATATCACATATACCTTTAACGTTGTCGGCCTTCTTGTCCACTAAGTATTTGGGGCAGTTCCGCTACCAGTGACCTTTTCCCTTGCAATAGAAGCACTCAGTCTCAGGCTTGGGTCCATTCTTTTTCTTCTTCCCGGCATCTGGCTTACCGGGCGCGACAACAGCTTTGCCGTCTTTCTTGAAGTTCTTCTTACCCTTGGCCTTCTTGAAACTAGTGCTCTTGTTGACCATCAACACTTGATGCTCTTTCTTGATTTCTACTTCTGCAGACTTGAGCATCGAGTACAACTCAGGAATGGTCTTCTCCATCCCTTGCATGTTGTAGTTAAGCACAAAGCCTTTGTAGCTTGGTGGGAGAGACTGGAGGATTCCGTCAATTATAGCATCATCCGGAAGTTCGACTCCAAGTGAAGTCAGACGACCGTGTAACCCAAACATTTTGAGTATGTGCTCACTGACAGAACTGTTCTCCTCCATCTTACAGCTAAAGAACTTGTCGGAGACTTCATATCTCTCGACACGGGCATGAGCTTGAAAAACTAGCTTCAGCTCTTGGAACATCTCATATGCACCGTGTTGCTCAAAACGCCTTTGGAGCCCCGCTTCTAAACTGTATAGCATGCCACACCTAACCACAGAGTAGTCATCGCTCCGCGTTTGCCAGACGTTTAGAATGTCCTGGGCTGCTACGTGAGTGGGAGGGTCACCTAGCGGCGCATCAAGGACATAAGCCTTTTTAGGTGCTTCAAGGATGAGCTTCAAGTTGCGAACCCAGTCCGCATAGTTGCTACCATCATCTTTCAGCTTGTTTTTCTCTAGGAATGCGTTGAAATTGAGGTTGACGTTGGCCATCTACAATATTTATAAAGACAACTTTTAGACTAAGTTCATGACAATTAAGTTCATTTAATCAAATTAAGTATGAACTCCCACTTAAATCGACATCCCTCTAGTCATCTAAGTGATACATGATCCATGTTGACTAACCCGTGTTCGATCATCACGTGAGACGGAGTAGTCACCATGGTGAGCAACTTCATGCTGATCGTATTCAACCATTAGACTCATGTTCGACCTTTCGGTCTCTTGTATTCGAGGTCATGTCTGTACATGCTAAGCTCGTCGAGTCAACCTAGGTGTTTCGCGTGTGTAAATCTGGCTTACACCCGTTGTATGCGAACGTTAGAATCTATCACACCCGATGATCACGTGGTGCTTCGAGACAACGATCCTTCGCAACGGTGCACACTTAGGGGAATACGTTCTCGAAATTTTAAGAGGGATCATCTTATTATGCTACCGTCGTTCTAAGCAATAAGATGAAAAACATGATAAACATCACAATGCAATCATATAGTGACATGATATGGCCATTATCATCTTTGCTCTTTCGATCTCCATCTTCAGGCATCGCATGATCATCATCGTCACCGGCGTGAGACCATGATCTCCATCATCGTGTCTCCGTGAAGTCGTCACGACAACTACTACTATCACTACTACTATAGCTAACCGTTAGCAATGAAGTAAAAGTAGTAAGCACATGGCATTGCATCTCATACAATAAATTAAGACAATTCCTATGGCTCCTGCCGGTTGTCATACTCATCGACATGCAAGTCGTGAAACCTATTACAATAACATGATCATCTCATACATCATACATGCAACATCACAACTTTGGCCATATCACATCACATGTCAAACCCTGCAAAAACAAGTTAGACGTCCTCTAATTGTTGTTGCAAGTTTTACGTGGTTGATTTGGGTTTCTAGCAAGAACGCTTTCTTACCTACGTGACAGCCACAACGATGATATGCCAAAGCTATTTACCCTTCATAAGGACTCTTTTCATCAAATCCAATCCGACTAGAGTAGGAGAGACACACACCCGCTAGCCACCTTTATGCACGGTGTGCATGTCTGTCGGTGGAACCAGTCTCACGTAAGCGTACGTGTAAGGTCGGTCCGGGCCGCTTCATCCCACAATACCGCCGGAAAAGAATAAGACTAGTAGCGGCAAGCAATTGAAAAATCATCGCCCACAACCTTTTCTGTTCTACTCGTGCATAGAATCGATGCATAGAAAACCTGGCTCTGATACCACTGTTGGGTAACGTAGCATAAATTCAAAAAAATTCCTACGCATATTCAGATCTTTCTATGGAGAGACCAGCAACGACAGAGGGGTGAGTGCATCTTCATACCCTTGAAGATCGCTAAGCGGAAGCGTTACTAGAACACGGTTGATGGAGTCGTACTCGCGGCGATTCAGATCGCGGTGTGATTCCGATCTAGTGCCGAACTACGGCACCTCCGCGTTCAACACACGTGCAGCCCGGTGACGTCTCCCGCACCTTGATCCAGCAAGGAGGAGGGAGAGTTTGGGGAAGAACTCCAGCAGCACGACGGCATGGTGTCGATGGAGAGACGAGGTCTCCCGGTAGGGCTTCGCCAAGCACCGGCAGAGAGGAGGAGAAAGAAGGGCAGGGCTGCGCCGAGAGAGAGAGAGAAAACTGTATCTCAAAACAGCCCCAAACCTCAACTATATATAGGGGGAGAGGGAGGGGGCGCAGCCCTTAGGGTTCCCACCCCCAAGGGGTGCGGCAGCCCCCATCTGCGCCAGGAGGTGGCGGCCAGGAGGGGAGGAGGGGTGTGGCGCACCCCTGGTGGGCCTTAGGCCCACCTGGCTTAGGGTTCCCCCCCCCCCTTTCCCTCTCCCTGCGCCTTGGGCCCCTGGTGGGAGGCGCACCAGCCCACTCTGGGCTGGTTCCCTTCCACCTTTTGGCCCATGTCACCTTTTGGGGCTGGTGGCCCCTCCCGGTGGACCTCCGGAACCCTTTCCGGTGGTCCCGGTACACTACCGGTGACGCCCGAAACACTTTCGGTGTCCGAAACCATCCGTCCTATATATCAATCTTTACCTCCGGACCATTCCGGAGCTCCTCATGACGTCCGGGATATCATCCGGGACTCCGAACAACTTTCGATAACCTCGTATAACAATTCCCTATAACCCTAGCGTCATCGAACCTTAAGTGTGTAGACCCTACGGGTTCGGGAGACAGGTAGACATGACCGAGACACCTCTCTGGCCAATAACCATCAGCGGGGTCTGGATACCCATGGTGGATCCCACTTGCTCCACGATGATCTCATCGGATGAACCACGATGTCAAGGATTCAATTAATCCCGTATACAATTCCCTTTGTGTGTCGGTATAGAACTTGCCCGAGATTCGATCGTCGGTATACCTATACCTTGTTCAATCTCGTTACCGGTAAGTCTCTTTACTCGTTCCGTAGCACGTCATCGTGTGACTAACTCCTTAGTCACATTGAGCTCACGATGATGTTCTACCGAGTGGGCCTAGAGATACCTCTCCGTTACACGGAGTGACAAATCCCGATCTCGATTCGTACCAACCCAACAGACACTTTCGGAGGTACCCGTAGTGCACCTTTATAGTCACTCAGTTACGTTGTGACGTTTGATACACCCAAAGCACTCCTACGGTATCCGGGAGTTGCACAATCTCACGGTCGAAGGAAAAGACACTTGACATTAGAAAAGCTTTAGCATACGAACAATACGATCTAGTGCTACGCTTAGGATTGGGTCTTGTCCATCACATCATTCTCCCAATGATGTGATCCCGTTATCAATGACATCAAATGCCCATGACCAGGAAACCATGATCATCTATTGACTAACGAGCTAGCCAACTAGAGGCTTGCTAGGGACACATTGTGATCTATTTATTCACAGATGTATTACTGTTTCTTGTTAATAGAATTGTAGCATGAACAATAGACGATTATCATGAACAAGGAAATATGATAATAACCATTTTATTATTGCCTCTAGGGCATATTTCCAACAGTCTCCCACTTGCACTAGAGTCAATAATCTTGTTACATTGTGATGCATCGAACACCCATAGCACTATGGTGTTGATCATGTTTTGCTCGTGGAAGAGGTTTAGTCAACGGGTCTGCAATATTCAGATCCGTGTATACTTTATAAATATCTATTACTCCACTCTGAACATGGTCCCAAGCGCCTTTTTTAGCATTGGCGACGAAAAATTGTCCCAGTGGCGCCCCCGAGACGTCGCTTTGAATCGGATTTGGCAAAAACTAGCTCCGGCGACCCCAGGCCAAATCAAGCCCCCGGGGCGCTTGGGGCGTCTGGCGCTATTTTTGGATGCACAAACCTCACCTGTCAGCCTCTCTCTTCTCTCTCTCTCTCTTTCTCTCTCCTCATGTGGCCGGCAAGGTGGGGGGACGAGTGGAAAAATTTGGCCCCTCAGCTCAAAATTTTCGCCGTCAGACCCCAAGACAGACCCCAAGCGGCAAAAAAATGCCTCCTGTGAGGGATCAAACGGCTCAAGATGCTCTTAACTGATGTCCTGCAGCAGCATTTGTTGTGAACGTGAGTGTAATATAGTACTAGAGGCAGAGCCATCGGTTACGTACTAGCTAGGCATCCAGCAGTTAGTATTTCCTACAGTCGGAGTCGGAGAGGATATATACCCCTTCCGGAGAGAGTCGTGTCCAGATCAAAATACCCAACACCTACACGGACTGGGTGTGGATATAATAGCTCCGGCGATTATCCATAATCCATCGCCACAACCTATGCACTACGATCAACTATGATAATCGACGACGCCTCCACCTCGACACTAACCACCACGGTAACCACCGGCAGCCACATCCTCAGAATCAACGGCTACACGGAGTCGAAGTTCCTCGGCAACGGCGTGGCCGCCCCATCCGGCGAGTTCGAGGCCGCCGGCCACCGCTGGCGGATCCACTACTACCCCAACGGGGGATGGTGGAACAACGTCGACGGCATCTCTCTCGCCCTCAGCATTGCCGACAAGTACGTCCTCAGCCATGTCAACGCAAACGTGCGCTTTTCTCTCGTCCCTCACGACGGCAACAAGCCGGCGCCGGCCAAGCGCAAGCAGTATAATTCCAGTTTCGGCGGCGTCTTCAAGTTCAACGGGCATGTCATCGGCGAACGATCTAGGTTTATGGGGAGAGACCAGCTGGAGAAGTCGGGTTACGTCGTAGACGACTGCCTCATCGTCCGGTGCGACATCGACGTCGTCGTCACGTCGACGGCTAGGGCCACGGATGCTTGTGATGATCTAGAGGAGGCGGAGGTGGAGCTGCCCTGCAGCAGCATGGATCAGGAGGACATGTGCAAGCACGGGGACAACGTCACTGGCGGCCACACTACGGATAGGGAGGACGCTTCCGATATGTGGCTGGGGAAGATGATGATGCATCCGATGGCCTCGGCTGTTTTTTCTTCTGTTTTCTCATGTTTTGCAGATTTTTTCTAGACAATCAATGGTATATATATTGACGATTATTACTTTTTGAAATTTGTACTCATTATTATATTCTCTACACATTCTTGAAAAATATATTATATTCTCTACCATTGGAAAATAGCAGCTCATCCGGTGCAACCTCCCTATAATTTTTTATTTGACAAGACAATTATGTTCTGAATCCTACATCAATTTATACAAACAATCAACTTTACCATAGTTTTAAACATCTGCTAATTCTTACTCCCTCCATTTTAAAATAAGTGTCGTGATTAAACGGAGGGGTAGCAGATAGTACAAAGTAAATAAGCACAAGGCCGTGGTGGGTAGCGCTCCGGATGGTGACAGTCCGTCGGATCCGGGAGTTCTTGTGGTGGCGTGGTGGCTGCCATGGTGGGGCGCGCCTGGCGCGGATCATGGTCGGCCTGCGGCCGGATCTGGTTCCTCGTGGCGTGGGTTGCGGGCGGCGTGGGTGGCTGCTATGGTCCGGCTTCAGGCTCGGTGGCTGCAGGTGGTCGTCCCGTCGCGGGTGCGCGGCGGTGCTCCTCGGGCAGCGGCGGTTCCGGTGACGGCTCTTCCTCGGGCGGCGCTGCTCCGGGTGGTGAGGAGGTGGTGGCGCGGCCACTTGGCGGCGGGCTGGCACGACGATTGGCTGCAGCGTTCTCTCGGCCCAGATCTAGGCCCTGTGGCGCCGGATCTGGTTCTGGGCGGAACTGGCTCGGCTACGACTGCGTCAGCTTCGGGGGACACAGGGGGTGGCTCCTGCGAGGGGTTGCGGAGACGGCGGCATGTCCACTGCAGCGCGATAACGGGAGCTTCACGAGCCATTAAGGGCTCGAGCGGGCCTAACGTCTGGTGTGTTCCCCTGCTGCGTCTGGTCCGTGACCGTCGAGGGTGGTGGAGGTTGTCCCCTCCCGTGTGGCTGCTGACTCTGCCGCTCCTCGTTCCCGACCGTTCCTTCTAGGGCCCGTCGGTCCCGCTTCGCTTTCCATGAGGAGACGGCGGTGGTTTCTCCTAAATCATGGTAGCACATGTTGGTGGGCGGCACGTTTGGTGGAGCGTGACGGATCGATCGGGGTGGGGGTTTGTGGTGAACGGGAGAAATCCTTGTCGGCGTGCCTAGCACCGATGCGGTGATGCCCGTTGGCGCCGTCGTCCCTTCCTGAAGGGTGTCGGGTATCCCACTGACCCACGCCCCACCGCATACAGAGAAAACCCTAGGATCAATCCGGACAGCAGGGTCGTCACCGTCGCATTCCTTCTTAAAGGTGTTGCTTGTTATGCGATGGTCCGAAGTGCTAGGAGCGTGGTGGATTTCTTCGGAGGGCGGAACGCCTCGTTTTCGTCGAGCTGATTAGTAGCAGGAAAGCTTCAGCCATGCAAACTGTATGTAGTACGAAAAGAACATGATAAATAAGATGTCACATTTTATAACCTATTCCTACATGATTAGTAGCAGCAAAGCTTCAGACATGCAAAATGTATGTAGTACCAAAAGAACATGATGAATATGTAGCAGCAAGCATGAAAATACATGATTAGTAACAGCAAAGCTTCAGCCATGCAAAATGTATGTAGTACCAAAAGAACATGATGAATAAGATGTCACATTTTATAACCTATTCTTACCCCCCCCCCCCCCCCCCCACACACACACGCGCGCGCGCGCGCGCGCACGCGCAACCCAATAAATAAAAGGTAAAATCCCGGATGCAGAAGCAAACAGGCAGGCTCTTTTCTCCGAAATGTTGAAAGCCAATGAAACGAAGTATGTAGTTGCTAATCTTCTCAACAGTGCTATTGATAGCAGAACTAATACTTCAGCCATAATATTGTTCAGGTATACTGGTTGCAACAGCGCAATACTCGACAAATTGCCATCCAACATTGGCACGGTCAAAGACGATTCAGACTGTGGGCCATAATGTATTCACCGTCTAGTCGTACAAGTGTCGGATGAAAAATGATCGAACACAAAGCAGTTTCGAAGTAATTGTAGGAACAAAGATCAAAAGACATGGCACATGTGAGATAGATATATAGTTCAGGGGCACAGCGATAATGATGAACGGGGAGGCTTCTTGTGCATGGCATCATTTCTCTGAAAGGATATTCTTTTAGATGTGGTCAAGCAATTAGTGCTTCTTAGAAATATGAAGTGAAAGTGAATGCGGCATACTAGTAGAAAATTTCTCAATTCTCGCATTTGACATAAGTTATCATAAATAAGTTCAAATTCAAACAAACATAACACAGTTTTACGCGCCAATAAAAGCCAAGTTCAGTACGACAAACGCAAAAGAGGGTCTTGCATCATCTTGGTCCATCTTCACACCATGCCATCGAGTCCATCTTGAAATTCATCGGCATTGCCACCATATGGAGCAGAAAAGACCATTCTCCTCTTCAAGATCTCTCTCCTTGCCATATCATGCCATGTTTTGGTGAGGTCGTCCATGTCATTGCGGTTCATTGACATGATCTTGTTCTCTTTGGCGAGCAACAAAGATTCTTTGTCGATCAACTTCCACTTCTCGTACTTTTGAAGCAACTCCCAACAATGATCTAGTTTGAAGAATTTGCCTTCCCAAGCTTTCATGTCTTTGTATCTATGTTGGGCAATCTTATCCTACACAATGTGAACGAAGTGATGTAATCAATTCTCATGATGCAAATATGATTACGCACAACTTGAACAAAGGCAAAACAAACTCACATAATCGAATTCCACGGTCCCACTTGGAAGTGCATTGCGTACTTGCTCCAAGCAAGCTGCCTAACGGCTGCACATAGGCTTGATATTCTTCCAACGCCCTTCAAGCGACCGAAATGTGCGTGGAGTCCTATTGGGCTACTTTGCCATAATGCGGAAGTATTGATCTTCGATCCTTTGCCAATATCCCTTGGCGGTTTGAGAAGTACCCGTGCATACATCAAGAGACACCGCACTCCATGCTTGGATCAAAGCTTGATCTTCCAAAATCGTGTGGTTCTTTGACCTTTCACTATATTGAACGATTGACAAGTCACGAGCAATCGCAACAAATGGCGAAAACGAAAGAAAATGACCATGACCGAAGACGCATACATTCCGTCCATTTCGTCGAACACCTCGCTTGCGGGGGGATCGACACCGTTGAACGGCATCGCTGGGGCATCTCTTTCCGGGATGGAGTGAGAGGATGAAGGAGCCTGAATCCTCTTCCTCTTGACGCCCCGGACCTTGGTGACCTTCTCCGCCGCCGGTCGAGATCACACAACAGCATTAGCGCCAAGAGCGCAAGCCTTCGGGGCGGGGGCTGTCAGATTTCCGCTCGGCACGACCACGTTGCCCTGCCACTTGCGGCGGACGCGACGCTAGCTTGAGCGACGGCGGGGCCAACATGGCCGGCGACGAGATTCGCCCGAGGGGAAGGAGTGTGCGCGACCTCGACGGTGACGGGGGGCAGCAAGGAGGCGTCCATGACGGCGAGGGACGGCGGCGGAGGATGCACCGGAGCGTGCAGTGGCGAGGCAATGGTGGCAACGGATGGGGGAGCGGAAAAGGCCGCGCGGAAATGTCCCTCTCGCCAAATCTTGCTGCGGATAGAGGCTGAGCTCGGGTCGGCCTCCCGGCCCATGAAACTAGAGGTTGGGGGAGAAGTTTTGTCGTGCCTCGCAAAAATATTTACAAACCGGGACGGGATGCGGGGTCTGATCGGGCAGGTTTTTCCGCCCCAACCCGCACTTTGACGGTTATTTTACTAATCGGGCGAAATGCAGGGTGTACTAGAGTTACTCTAACAAAACACGGTCGTACTGCAACACTGCAACACGCAAAACTAGCCAACGACGACTCAAGGAAAGACTCACAGTGACATTACCAAATAAACAATTCCTAATTCTTAAATAAGCTACTAAACTAGACTCACCATATGACATTGTGTGATTAAGGCAAGATTATTGCCACCAGATTTCGAGTGGCGTTGCCTGCGAATTGATGTGAGGGAGAAAGCTTTGGCTCGAGGAACTTGGTGCCTAACGAGAGACACAAACCCGGGTTCTGGTGAGGAGGGGGTCGGTTCGCTAGTCCCGCTCCCTCGAGCGGGGGGCGAACCCTAGATCGAGCACCGCCAGCCCCCTCCCTCCTTGCCCCCCCCCCCCCCACCACCACCCTCACCCCACCGTCAGAGTGAGTCGCCGGGGCAAAGCCCGACCGGCGTCCCAAATGGATGCACACTATGTCCGTATTTTGTTTATTTGGGCCGGTCCAACGGACATCCGTGTCCGTTTTTGCAATTGAGTCGGCGCTTGCGTCCAACGCGGTCAGCTACCCATTTTCAGGGTGTGAAAAAAAACATAAGCAAACATTTTAAAAATATAAGAATCATTAATTAAACATTTCATGCCTACCTGAAAGACCGGCGGTAGTCCATATCATATTAAACATAAAATAAAATAAAATAAAAACGAGGAGGCGCTGCCCTAGACGTCATCCTCCTCGTCGTCGTCAGGGACAGTGAGGTCGACGAGCGTCGGCTCTTGGCCAGCCCAGGGGAAGGTCGTCACCTAGATGACAACGATGTCGTTCGCCGGTGGTTGCATCAGCTTCATCCTCGCGCTCCATCAGCTCGATCTGCCGGGTCTCTGCGTCCTCCTCCGACACCCGCGCGCTGCCGCCAGTGCTCCAGGTAGGCCACATCCTGTTCCGACATCGCACCCACCAGAAGGGTGGCGCACTGACCCACTCGCGCACCACCCCCGTCCCAGGCGTACAGCTCAGGCCTGAGGACTAGTGACCCTGGCTCGGCGGGGGGTAGCGGGGCCAACGGTGGCATGACGCAGTCGCTGGCAGCGGAGAGCGCCATGGCCTCCGCCTGCTACTTCTGGTAGGGATGCTCCTACTCCTCCTCCTTAAGGCGCTTCCTCCTCGCTTGCACGCAGGACGGCCGCCAGCGTGTTTTGGTACGCGACCTCCGCCTCCCGGTCTTCTTGGCGCACGATGAGGGGCGACAACGGTCCAACGACCACGTTGCGAACGCCACGCCGGCGCTGCTCTTTGAGCTCCCACGCGAACGAGACCTCCTAGTCTGGGGATTCTGCAGTATAGACAGGGGTGCGCCGCTACTCTCGCGTCAACTGCTCCCGCCGACGCCTCACCTCCTCCGCATGCGCTCGCGCCGACTGCGGCACCGCTGGCAGTGGGATCCTCTTCGAATATAAATACCAATTGTGTGGGCCCCCAGCTTTGGACCAATTTGTGAAGAAAAAATTATTGGAAGGACTTCGATGAGAACTTTTTTAGTATTTGGCCCCCCCAAACACTCGTATTTTCTGATGTTGAAGACAGCATAACAAGCATGAACTGATGAGTAGTAGTAGCTATGCTTCAGCCATATAGTGTAGTACTAAAAGAAGTAAGAACAAAGAACAACCTAACAGCGAAACCTGCAGCATTGTAAACAGATTATCACCAGCCTTCCATCATACCACACCATGATGATTAAGATTGCACATCTTATAACCTATTACTGCCCAAAAAAGGGGTCGAATCCTGGGCACAAAAGCTTCAGCCAAGCTCTATTAGCCACCATGGTGAAAAGGCCAATGGAACAAAGAGTACTGCTTGCCAGTTTTTGATACATACTAGAATTTGACATTTCAGCAATAGGATCAAAAGTGTCTACTGAACATGAAACACATCAAAATTTTGGGGTACACTACAGAGCAGAAAATCAGAACTAACCATTTCAACAACCAAAATATCGTACCATAACTTCTCATGGATAAATTAGCATTTCAAACTGCAACTGCCTTTCATGCTTTCCAACATTACAAACTGAGAGTAAACATGAACGAACAGTAGAACAGTTCTCTAGCACAGATACTCCATTGTTCAGAACATTAAGACAACATAACAAGTACCAAATGCTGACAGCAGAAGCGCTACTTCTTCCATCCTAATAGTTCAGTTGTACTACGAAATAGTAAGAACAAATAACAAAAGACATGGTCCATATGGGATAGGACAATCCAGCAGCACAGCAAGCAAGGAGTCCAAAATATCATAGATGGAGCACGGCATCTTACAGAACTATGGTGAACGGAGGATCCTCGTTCACGGCATCTTCTCGTTGCATCTCAAACAATGGAAGTGAAATCATGCTCTCCTTGAGGTGATACCGAGCAAGTGTCAAACTGTTCGCAAATCGACTAGAAAGGCTTCCATGCTCCCCGATTTCCACATCCCCTAGAAACACACCGTCAATGTCGCAATGCAACAGACGGTCAGAGCAATGCTGGATCAAGAGCTCACGCTCGTTGACCACAGCCATCATAGGGGCAAAATAATTTACTGTCAAATCAAGCGGCGGTGATGCCTCCATCGCTCGCAAGTCAATTCGGTATCGAAAGGACCATGCCTCGGCATCGTAGTCCTGCAGCATCCAAACGTCTAGAGTGACAAAGTCGGCGGCGGCGCGACACAAAGCGAGGTCGCCGCAGGTATCGATTAGTGACACCGTGCCGCCCGGCAACTGTGCCGGGCGGCTCATCTGCCGGAATGTCTCGGTGTCGGTGTCGAACACCGTTATGCCGAGGCCCAGTGCCCAGTGCAAGCCACCACGATGGTGGACTGGTGGGTCGACAAAGGACCTGGTAGCCGGAAAATTCCCTAGATGTGTCGGCCATTGGACGCATCTCGGCTTGTGAGATCCCACCGGGAGGACCAAGTAACCAGGCCGCTCGACCGTGGCGTCACTCGTCAAGGAGCGGGAGTGCGTCGACCAGAGCACCCGGTGCTCTGCGGATGCGCGGTGCCGGTAGAAGGCGACGGTAGCGAAGGATGCGTGGCGCCGTAGGGAAGGAGGCGGCAGGGGTGCCCACTTGCGGGTGGCCGGGTTGCAGATGTAGAAGCCGGGACCATGCCGCGACAGGATGAGGAGGCCATCGCAGGAAAGTGGATAGCACCTCATGGAATACCGGACGACGTGCCGTATCTTCTGCTCTCCGGCGGCGGCGAGGCAGTAGATGCCCCGCAGGTGTTGGAAGATGGGGAGCGACGGCTGGTGGCGGTGGTGGTTGAGGACGAACTTGTCGGTGGAGGTGGCCGCGCGCCACGACTGTTTGACCGCGCGGCAGCGGAGCACGTCCTTGGTCGGCAGCCGGACCAGGATCTCCTCGACGACGAGCCACTCCGGCAGGTCGTCCAGCACGGTGGCGCCGCTGCTGTCCGGCATGCTCTTCTTCTGAGAAAATGAAACAAGAAAGAGGGGCGCAAGAAACAAGTGCTTCAGCGATCTACATGCAAATCGGCTTAAAAGGGACAACCGAGAGGCAGAGCCGAGAGGATTTACTTTGGAGCGGACGCCGGAGGCCATTACCGGCTTACAAGGCTTGGAGGACGGAGCGGCGATTACCGGCGGCGTGCTGAGCCGTTCTGGGAGCCAAAGTCCGGATGCCAAGCGATGGCCTCTGGATGAAGATGAAAGCCTTGGCGAATCTGATGTACTAGCGCCTCGTCTCTTGTGCGCAGTAAACGAGGAGCAGGCGGTGTTCAGCGTGATGGGACTGGACCAGCTGCGTAGTGTGCAGCCTAGGTTGGAATTGACTGATTTTATTTTCGTTTTCGCTTTTAGGAGCAATTCCAATGGCCGTCGACTACGATTTTATCTGTTTATTTTTGTCCGTTTGAGTTGGTCAGTCGTACATAAACGTCCGTTCGCCGTTTAGGCGGCATCCTGTCTGAGCCTCGTCGGCAACCCCCATCCGTGTCTTCTCATCCTCGGCCTCGGAGCTTTGATCAAATCAACTGGTCTGAATTGTTTCCGAGGAAGTTTACAAATGGGAATTTGAAGATTTGCCACACGTATGTTTGCCATGAAGATTTGCCTATGTATTCATTATCATCAATTATTGGCCACTCATTTCCTAAATTCTTGATGATTTCCCCTGATGAAATGGACCCACAACGAAATGTTCAAAGTACCATTGCGAGAACCAACCTCGTCCCCGTTTCCCTCGTCCTCATCTCGAGTAAAAGCGGCATCATGGCTGACGGAGGCTACCGTGACTAGCGTGTAGAAATAGGAGGAACCCTTGTTAGAGGCGATGACTTCATGTTAAATAAGCAGGGGCACATCCCTGAAGATGCCTATATGTGTGGGTTACAAGGAGGGGAAACGGAAAAGAGATGAAGGAGATTAATTACAACACACATAACATTCTAACATAATACAAGTGCTACACAAGATAACTCCTTGAACCTAGACGTGATGGTCTTCTGTTTAACAGCCGTCCTTAATCGCAACTACACAACTTGAGATTATGCCTAAGGTCTTTTTATACCTCTATGTCGCAATGCTTTAATTTGTAAATCCCCTTGCAAGCTGATCTTTGCAAGGAATGAACCCGATCTCGGGCATGGAATTTCTGCTCCCGAGCTCAAATGCTTCCTCATGAACAATAAAATCAAAATAATAATAATAATAATAATAATATTTAAGGAATCTGTTTTTTTATAAACTTTAACAAATGTTTTGTATGCTTGTAAATTTCAACATCAAATGACATTCATGAAAGTCATGGCAAAAAAACAAAATCAATGCTCCAAAAATGCTAGTTTTGAATACATTTTGGAATGTCAATTTTTTTTCCCACGACTTCCACAAATGTTATTTCATGGTGAATTTTGGTATGCACGTAAAATATTTGTCAAAGTTTACCATGAAATAAATTTAAAAATGTTTGAATTATTTTTCTTTTTTTCAATTTTACTAGCAATATGTTCTCTAACAAAATAAAAATTTATCGCAATATGCTTTGCTTCTGGCATAGAATACTGGATTGACAGACAGATACGTAGCACTAAAATTATCATACCAAATACATGACTTTTGAGCTTGCGTAACTCCAAGTTCCTTTAGTATACACTGGACTCAAATGATTTCAGTTATTGCATTTGATAAACGCTTTGTACTCTCCTTTGTTTTCTAGCACATCATGGAGTTAAATTTAATACATAAAAGAATGCAAATCCATCTGTTGTCTAAGCAGCCAACCAAATCCGTTTTTCTAATAAAATGGAAGAGGAAAACGTTAGTGGTCCGACGAATCGGGTGCAAGAAAAGAACTGCCTCGGCGATGTACTCCGGAAGATGACCGGGCGAGAGCGGCGGGCTGGCCATAATGGGAGTAACTTAGGTAGTATTATGTTTTTGAAACTAATAAATATGCTAATGTGACACATAATTAAATATGAAAGAGAGAGTTAGAGAAATATAGGTAGATAACATAACATGTTAAGAGGGTGCTTGGATCCAAATGACTAAAACTAGTCTGACTAAAAATAGTCTCTTTAAGAGGCTAAAGTTCCAAGCAGCCCTGACTAAAGAGAGGCTAAAACTAGTCTTGAGACTAATTTTTTTAGTGAGGGGTGTCCCTACTAAAATGTGGATTAGTCCTCTTTCTCCTCATTTAATTCCTATCCTTTAACACATGTGAATTCTGGATTGGAGAGTTTGGAAGATAATAAATTCTCATTAACTTGATTTTAGTCTCTTTAGTACTTCAAGTATGTGAATCCAAGCATGTGTAAGGCTAGCAAGTTTTAGTTTCACTACTTTTAGTCATGGGACTAAAACGTATCCAAACACCCTTTAAATGTTATGTTACTATGTGTCATGCATGTTAATAAATAAGGTTAGATATGATACTAGTTTATGATACTATACACTATAAATATAGTATCATAAATAATATCATATGCAGTATGACCAGCGTTAGCGAAAATCCGGATGCGAATTGATGCGAGCCAGAAAGCTATGGCTTGGCGAAGCTGGTGCCTCGTCTGTTGTGCACGGTAAATGAGCAGAAGGATGGGCGGTGTGAGAGTGAGACGACGTGGGCTGGACACTGCCTCTGCTGCAGCGGGTCGATGGGACCGGAGGATATGCATATGTAGCCTTTTCAGCCGTGGAGCGTAGGCTCGAATTCATCTGGATGGAGAGAAGTCTTTGAGAGTTCTTCCTTGATTGAATCCTTACCGTTTGACTGCCTTCATATGTTGTAAGGAGCATGGTTAATAGTATAGCCAACTGTTGACTATAAATTATTTTATAGTCTATTTTATAAATAATATATATATAATAGTTAGTTATAAAAGAATATTATTTTTATCATATATAATTCATTTTTTATTCTCACAAACATTTATGAGCAAGTGATAGAGCTAAGCCTGGCCATAATGAAAGTAACTTAGGTAATATCATGTTCTTCAAACTAGCAAACATGCTGTGACACATAATTAAAGATAATAGAGAAGATTAGAGTAACATAGGTAGATACCGTAACATGTTAAATGATATTCTATTATGCGTCATGCATGTCAATAAATAAATTCATCTATTATACTAGTTTATGATACTATGCATTATAAAGGTAGTATCATAAATAGTATTATATGCATGATAATATTATATGATACTTCCCACTATGGCCAGCTTAACTCTTCACGAAGAGTCCGCTTCCCTTTTCTCTCCTCTTCTCTCTCATCCAACCCGGCAATAATATAGTATTTTAATTCTTACGGTCTACTGACTGTATCTTATTGTACTTGCTCTAATAACACTAAACAAAACCGTCCTTCTAAACGTTGAAAGCAACATCCTCAATATCATATTTCACTCAAATATCATATTTCACAAGTGGACCATTCGTTAGAAAATGCTTAAATTCATACAATTACATGCAATGTAAAGCCGTCTAATCTTCAGTGTCCATGTTCGACCGATGTGAGATCCGCGAAAATGAAGGTCTAGTCACGAATGAGAAAGAGTAGAACATAGGACACTGATTGTCCCAGATGGTACACGTGGTCCCGTCGTCTCGCATGCATCGTGGTTGACGTCGACTCCTCGCACAAGGGATTCGTAATCGAACTCACATTCACACGCTATACATATATTTTTAGTATATGTGAATGAAATTTCATAAACATATATATTCATATAGATGGGGGGAGAGAAGCTGCAATTTGACCGATTTTATTTTTACAGTTTTTACATAGACATGAAGGCCGTAGTTTGGTTGCGTTTATTAGGTCCAACAAGACCCCTGCGGGAAGAATCCAGTTCTTTGGTTGTCCGCGTACCCTGTTGCGCCTGCATCGCACAAACTTTCAAGCAGTCCCAAGCCAGGCCCATGAGCTACTACCGAATCGATGGTTTTTTAAAAGACAGACCCGAGCAATGCAATGAATTTTTGTCCAAAAGAAACATCGTCCAATAAAATTAACAAAATGATCACCTATAAATGAAATTGCCACAAAAGACCATCCAATTGTGATGCGTGGCACCTGCCATCATGGGCCGAGAAGCAAGACGGCAGCCCGCGCATAACATTTCTTTAGAGTGCGGAACTTGTTTTCAAAAATCAATAACAATTTTCGAATTTGAAGATATTTTTTTGAAATACGGAATATTTTTAAAAAATCAAGAACATTTTTCAAAAATCTAATGACTATTCTGAAAAACACCGAACAAATTTCAAAGCGTGAGAATTTTTTTAAAGCACGAACATTTTTTGAATTTTGACAACCAATTTTGAAACCAAAACAATTTAAAAAAACTTGAATAAATTTGGAAGGGCAAACAATTTTTTAAATAATTTCCAAACATTTCTAAATCGAGAACAAAATGTTAAGTCTAGAACAATTTTCAAACATTTTTTAATTTGAAGAATAACTTTTGAAAATCCAGAACACTTTTTGAAAGTCCCAATCATTTTCTAAAAGTCCAGAACATTTTATTTATAAAAAAAATTCGAATTTAAAGAACAATTTGTGAAAACCCGGAACATTTTTCGAAAATCCACAACAATTTTTGAAAATCAAGAAGACTTTTTGAAAATACAAAACAATTTTCAAAATCCAGAACGATTTTTGAAAATCTTGAACAATTTTTTAAAAAGCAAGAACTTTTTTCGAATTTGAATAACATTTTTTGAAAATGAAAAACATTTTGTAAAACAGAAACAGAAAAATTAGAAAAAAAGAAAAATGATTCTGGAAACTTCTAGAAGCTTTTTAAAACTAAAAAACGACGAGCACAAGGTTTTCAAAACCGGAACGTTCAAACAGTTATGTGGGCCGGGCTGTCGCGTCGTTGCTTGGTCGTTCCGTGTGCGAAGCGTCGACAGGTTGACGTAACAAGAGACAAGTAGCATATTCCCTCCTCTTCAGCGCTTGGTACAGCAATCAAGAAAGTGGCGCTCACGTGAGGGCATTGTGGGCTGGCCCGACAAATCCGGTGCTCACCACATGCAGGGACGAGGGTTTTTTCACTGTTTTGACCCACGAGAAGAAAAAAATGCACACAATGAACTCGATGTGAAAGTTTTTTATGATCTGACCCTTTTAGAAACGCCAGAAACTGTGACGTTGCAGACCTTATGTGAAACGCCTGTCCACTGGACGTTGCATGCCTTATGTGAAACGCTAGTCTATTGGACGTTGCGGACCTTGTGCTCAACTTTAAAGGCACACCACCATGGTTGAACGCCACGGCCCTAACCGCACTTACGGACCGTTGGAGGCCGGAGACGCACTCTTTTCACCTTCCTCTTGGTGAGATGAGCATAACCTTGGAGGATATTGCTATGATCACCGGCCTTCCTATCAAGGGCAGGGCTCTTACAGGGAAGGTTAGGTCAAATGGGTTGCGACAACGGGTTGCAGCTTTGGTTGGTGTTGAATCCGAGCCATGGACTTATGAAACTAGGAAGGATCCTAGGCCAGCCGGTGTATTGTTCTCTTGGATACAGAGACATTTTCGCAGGTGCCCAAAAGATGCTAGTCCGGTTGTTGTGGAGAGGTTCGCGAGAGCTTATCTCTGGAATCTTTTGACCCAAGTGGTGTTTCCGGATGGCACTGGGGACACAGCCTCATGGATGTTCTTGGATCCTCTTCGTGACTGGGATGTTAAGTGGAGTTGGGGTTCGGCGGCACTAGCCTTCTTGTACCGTCAGGTATGGCTTAATATCATGCATTTTCATTTTATTCAATGGGATATGATGCATTTTCATTATATTAAATGGGTATATGTTGCATTTTCATTCTATTAAATCTGTAGTTGGATGGAGCATGTATGAGGAGTAAGCCGACGTCCAGTCTTGGAGGTTTCGTCTGGGCCCTACAGGTTTGGATGTAGGAGCGTATCCCTGTTGGCCGGAACTTCAGCCTTGCTCCGGAAGAACCCTGGAAGTACCCGTTTGACGGGGATGAGGAGCGATACCCCACTATCACATACACATGGGCTAATGTCCAATGGACGGGTATCGCGGCTATGGGGCGGTATAAGGCATACATAAGCGAGCTTTATCAAATTTGCTGATTTTTTTTCATGGATGGTTGAATGACTTGTTGTTATGTAGGTCAATTGGAGGCCGTACACGGTACTTAGGCAGTTCCCTCTGAGCAACATGTGCCTTTGTGACCAGCATCTTTGGCGTGTGCGGTGCGCGATGATATGCTTTTGTGCGGTGGAGTGGCATCTTCCTCATCGTGTTTCAAAGCAGTTCGGGGTACAACAACGCACCCCGTCGGATTACGTCGAGACAATTGTGAAGCTACATAAGTGAGTATTTTGTATCACGTGTTTTCCTGTTGATCAATGTCTAACACGAAAAAATAAAACTGATGTAGTATTCTAATGCTTTGTAGGACAAACCGGCAAAGCAATAAGACTGTCATCAATTGGGAGGAGCACCACATGACTTGGGTGGACATGTGGAATGCTCAGAGACAACATTGAGTTGAAAATGATCAAACACCCGACACTGACGAGGCGGCATACTTAAGGCATTTGGAGTGGATGCGTACAGAGTACAGAGTTATCCATAAGGCCGCCTGGACTCGTTCCGATTGCTTGGACTTACTGTCGAGTGAGGCTGCTGATGCTGCATTCAACAATTCAATTAGGGAGACAGTTGGAGCGCATGTTGACTATGGTCCTCTCCATGACCGAGTGGTACGTCCCTCCTTTAAAATATGAACAAGTGTCATTTATTCGTGGGTGGTATGTCACATGTGTTTTATCCAGAGCACGGAGCTATGGAGATGTATCAACGATAGTAACGTGGTCCTTGGTTGTGCCCCATGTCCACAAACGGACGGACTTGTTAGAACTACCCTGCAGGTTTGATGCCTTGTTAACCTTTGTTTTGTCGTACCTTTGTTAGCATATTAACATGTCATTATCTTTTCCTTGCGCAGAAGGTCGTCAATCGTTGCCGCACACTAGCGACTTTACTTTCTTGCCACGGTGTTTCGTCCACTGATGTGAGGGCACGTGCGCAGTACACGATGGATGTGCAGTCTTCCGCTCGTCCGTCTGCCAGCCGTCCACGGTCCTCTTCCGCTCGTCCGTCTTCGAGTCGAGCACATGCTTCTTCTAGCCGAGCACATGTTGAGAAGATTGAAGAAGAAGAGGAGTCAGACAACGAGGCCGCGGATCCGGACTTCATTGAGTTTGGGGCTTCGTAGATGGAAGATGCTCCGCAGCCAAGTCAACCCACTCAGCCGACGGAAGAAACACGTCGAGCTAGCTCAAGGAACATCCGGCGTCCTGGCTGGCAGAATACTCCAGAGGGCTACGTCACTAAGGGAAAGTTGGCTGCGAAGAGAGGGAGGAAATGAAGTATGAACTAGTGTCATGTCATGCTAGTATGAACTTGTCTTATGGAGTTTTATGTAGTTTCAAGTTTGAAGTATGAATTTGTCTTAAGTACTTTGAAGTATGAACTGTGAACTAGTGAATTTGTCTTATCGAGTTTTATGATGTTTCAAGTTATATGAACTAGTGAACTTGTCATGTCATGCTACTTATAATTTGATATGCGGATGGTTGAATGCTATGGTATGGGAAGTGCTTGTTGGAATCAAAATCTGTACTGGAACAAACTAACAAGTTGGAACATGTACTAACTTCATATTGTGTGTAAGTTGGAAATGTGTTCTCAATGGCTCAGAGTGTAGAGTTGTCTGCTAAGAGAAGCAAATTTTTTTGGCCTCTAGAACTCAAGCTCCTGCTTCTGCTAGTGATCTTCCACAATCCTCGGCTCATGATATAGAAGAAGAAATGTCAGAAGAAAGCAGTAGTTCTGATCACCATCCTACAGTTTCTGGTCTAAAGAAACGCCGAAGCCTCTGGCGTTTCTGAGGTGGTCTGCAACGTCAAGGCGGCTGGCGTTTCTGCGGTGGGCTGCAACGCCACGGTGGACTGGCGTTATGGTTGTGCCAGGAAACGCCTCGGTAGACTGGCGTTTCATAATGGGGCAGAAACGCCATGGCTTATGACGTTTCAAAAAGGGTTAGATCATAAAATCTTTTCAAACTGAGTTCATTTTATGCACAACTTCAAACAATAGGTCAAAACAGTGAAAAAATCCCAGGGATGAGCTATCAGCTTGTGCACAGAAAAAAGAGAGCAAGTATCTAAGAGGCTCGACGGTAGGTTGTTTTGACCGTTCACACATTGAATGGTTGACCTCGGACAGGTTGTCCGTTGACCATACCATTGATTTTTTGAAAATTTTCATCAAATGGTAAAGAAAAACTCTCAGCGTCAACCGGTTGAAAAAAGACATGGTATCCGCCCCTTCGTTGTGCAACACGTGTCCATGTGGTCACTACGCACGTCTCCACCTTTCCCCATTTTCTGAATCTAAAACAATGTGCAACTGTTCTTTCCTCGACTCTAATCTGTATCTCTCTCCCGCACCTCTTCTCTCATGCTACGGATTGGACGGGGGTTGGAAGCCGGCCGCGCAGCTGCTCATACCGGGCATCCTGACACCATCGCCGCTCACATCTCTCATGCCCTAGGTACCGGATCAGGCTCGAGCTCGTCGGGAAAGCAGGCGGAGGTGAAGGACTCGAAGGCGGCGGGCATGGTTCCTATCAAAAGAAGGAGAAGGATGTGTGTGAGAGAGAGGCGGGTCATGGGAGAGCAGAGGCACGACGCGATCGTTGTTTCTGCAACGCGACTGTTGTTGCATGAGTTGGAGAAATTTTTTCTACGATCCGTTTGTTGTTTTAGGAATTGTTTTGCAACCCATTCGTTGTTGCAGGGATTGTTTCGGCAACACAACCGCTGTTGCTGAAAGCGAAGGAAAAAATTTCTGCAACAAAGCGATTATTTCTAAAACTCGACCTTGGTTTTAAGAATTAATAGGTCCAAAGTTTATTTTTTGCAACAAAGCGATTGTTTCTGCAACTCGACCGTCATTTTAGGAATCACTGGGTGCCGGCCGGGGTCCCGCGCGCGGATCGGATGGACGGATCGGACGGATCAGACGACTGTGCGTGTAGATCGGACCGTCGTCGAAGTGGCGGATGTTTACTCAACATCCGCCGGTGGACGCGTCGCAGCCCCCAATGGTAAAACTAAAACTAGGGGACTGCTAGGCGTCCGCCGGTGGATTTGTAGTGACCATCCGTCACCTCATTAGCCATTCGATGTACACGCGTGCACCGTCCGATCACCACCTCTGTCGCCTCCGACCACCACATAAAATCCTAAAACAACGTTCCAGTTGCATAAACAAGCACGCTGCTACGCGTCCGGCTGACGGATTAAAAAGTGGTTGACAGATCTTTTGCAACATAGATTATGTTGCAATTTTTTTTACAACAGAGAGCATGTTGCGAAAATATCCATAGATTTTAGGGCAATAGAATTTGTTATAGAATATTTTCTGTAACAAGGATCATGTTGCGGAAACACCTGTATATTTTTTGTAACATAGGTTGTGTTGCGGAATGTTTTTTATAACCTCGGTTGTAATGCAGGATATTTTTTGCAACAAAGTTCTTGTCGCAAAAAAAAATCACAACAGGGATTTTGTTGCAATTATTTTGTGCAACATAACTGATGTTGCAAAAACTTATGTAAGTTGCCATCGCCGTTTCCCGACGTAGTATGCAACACCGTTATTATTGCAAGATACGACAAACAGGTATGTGATAGGCAAAGAATGGAGGTGTGTGAGCACGTTTGAGTTCGTATGGATTAAGGACAATTCAACAGCTACGTAGGTGCGGAACTTCTTGTACAATCAGTCAATAGAGCATTACCTTTTCCCTTAAAAAAGTCACGGATTTTTTAAAAGTTCAGGAATTTGAGAAAAACTCATGAACGTCAAAAGTTTAAAATTTAGAAAAACCTTCATGAGTTTTGCATAGGATGTCAGGATATTTTGTAAAGGTATTGTAACTTTGATTTTTTTTTTCATTTATTCGGCGGTATTCATATATTTGAGAAAAAAAATCAACAATTAAAAAAAGGTTCACGTTTTCGAAATAACTTCATGAATTTTTAGAAACATTCACTTGTTTTAGAAAAAAAAAGTTCATGAATATAAGAAATAAAACAAAAAATTGCAAAATTAATTAAATTTGAAAACATTCATGAATCTCGGAGAAATTAAGAAGTCGAAGTGTTTCGTTCCCTAGGCCTTTTGTTGATGCCTATGATGTCCTTAGGGTGTGTTTGGTTTCAGGATGAGGTGAAATCGAACGGGTTCGTTCCATCCCTAGCAGCCGTTCACGTGTTTAGTTGGGTTAGGAATCGGAATTGGGTCATCCGCATGCAGGGAATATTCCCTCCAGATGGTTCACCAAGTGATTCCACCGATTTGGAGGAATCGACTCGTTATTCGTGTGAGAAAGCAAAGAAAAAAAAGAAATAACCAAGCAATTCTCACCGCGTTCACCCCCGCACCCGAACAAAAGTTTTCGTGGTTATTTTTTTATGGTTATTTTTTCGTGGTTAATTTTTCTCGTTTTCGTGATTAATTTTTTTCGTGGTTATTTTTTCATTTTCGTGATTATTTTTCGTAAATATTTGATATGTACTGAGGATCATATATTTTTATTTGCATTGTTGAAAATAGAAAAAAAATGTTGCAGAAAATTTAAATTATAGGCTTGTTAGTTGCAAATAACTCTATTTGTTCAGATATGTAATCTCACCATTTATATCGAAGAGGTGAGTGGTATCAGATTCTTTTCATTTCATCTCTCTAACTAAACACCGGGACGGAACCAACCCATGACTTTTTTTTATCATCAACTGAACACAAGGGATGAACCAACCCATGACTTCGGAACGGAACCATGACATTCCATGACTTTCGGTCCTCAAACCAAACACACCCTTATAAACGGTCAACCACGCATCTTACACCAACTCATCCTCACACACTTGACATGTGCTCTTGTGCGCAGTAAACGAGGAGCAGGCGGTGTTAAGAGCAAGTACAATAAAGCTGAGTCAGCTGGCTATAAGAAATAAACTAATATATTTTTGTTTAGTTAGAGAAAGAGAAGAAAAGAGAGAAGGTAAGCGGGCTCTTAGCTAAGAACCAGCTCTAGCACATGCTCCTAGACATTTTGTATGAAAGGTGGACCATATAGTAAAAAAGTAGTACACATTTGCAATGAACTATTGTACATGCTGGTTATAAGATGGGCTATAGATGACATGACAATGGCTTATAGCCAGCAGGTGGCTATACTATTGTACTTGCTCTAAGCGTGATGGGACTCGACCAGCTGCGTAGCCTTTTTAGATGGGGTTTCTTTTCCATACTAGACTAAAAAGTCTTTTTAGTCCTTGGGAAAAGAAATAGGAGGGACTTTTTCTTAAGAGACTACAAAAAGACTTTATTTGAGGGACTTTTTTCTTTAGTTCTTGGGACTAAGAAAAAGTCTAGTCCCTGGAAAAGAAACACCACCTCAGTGTGCAGCCTAGGTTGGAGTTGACTGATTTTATTTTCGTTTTTTCTTTTAAGAGCAACTCCGGGCCGTTCAAACGGACGACGATTTTGTATGTTTTTTGTCCGTTTTGGTTGGTCAGGCGTACACGAACGTTCGCTTCGACGTTATTTGTATGCTTGTAAATTTCAATAACAAATGATATTTGTGCAAGTCATGGCAAAAAAACAAAATCAATGCTTCAAAAATGCTAGTTTTGAATACATTTTGGACTGTCGATTTTTTTTCCACGACTTCCACAAATGTTATTTTGTGGCGAATTTGGTGTGCACATAAAATATTTGTCAAAGTTTACCATGAAATAAATTCAAAAAAGTTTGAATTATTTTATTTATTTATTTTTAGTTTTATTGTTCACGAGGGATCATTTGAGCCCGGGAGCAAAATAGGGCTTTCGCCCGACCGCTAACTATTTACTAGCAATACGTTCTCTGACAAATTAAAAATTTATCGCAATATGCTTTGTTTGTGACATATAATACTGGATTGACAGACAGGTAAGTAGCATCAAAATTATCATACCAAATACATGACTTTTAAGTTTGTGTAACTCCAAGTTCCTTTAGTATACACTCGACTCAAATGATTTCAGCTATTGCATTTGAATTCTCCTTTGTTTTTTGGCACATCATGGAATTAAATTTAATACATAAGAGCAAGCCCAACGGGGCGATCTATTTCGTCCGCCGCCGTCCATTTGGGTCCGTGCGGACCAATTTACAAAACGCGTCCGCTTTGCGTCCGCACCGACTCATTTGTGACTCAAATTTTGGACAAAATGGGTCGGCACGGACAAGAAGCGGACGCGCGCGCGTCCTTTCTGTGTCCGCATGTGGCCGGCCTGGCTTACTTGTCATACAGCCATCCACCCACCTCTGCCTGCTTATTTAATTCGCTGACCCACTTTCACTCATCTCTCTCCTATTATTATAATATTACAATGCTGCTGCCCATTTGTTTTCTTTGGGGACGTGTGCCAATTCATTTTTAAAAACGGACGCAAACATGCCGACGAACAATCCAAACGGACGAAAAATGGACGGATCACCCCGTTGGAGTTGTCCCAAAATATTGCAAATCCATCTATTGTCTAAGCAGCCAACCAAATCTGTTCTTTTAATAAAATGGATCAGGTGCAAGAAAAGAACTGCTTCGGCGATGTACACCGGAAGATGACCGGGCGAGAGCGGCATCTGTTGGAGGATTAGCGAAAATCCGGATGCGTATTGATGCCAGCGAGAAGGATGGGCGACGTGGGCTGGATACTGGCTCTGCTGCAGCGGGTCGATGGGATGCAGCGGGTCGATGGGACTGGAGGAGATGCATGCATGCGTAGCCTTTTCAGCCGTGGAGCGTAGGCTCGAATTCATGTGGAGAGAGAGAAGCTGCACTTCTTTGAGAGTCCTTCCTTGACTGAATCCTTACCCTTTGACTGCCTTCGTATGCTGTAATAGCACTCAGCAAAACCGTCCTCCTAAACGTTGAAAGCAACATCCTCAAATATCATATTTCACTCAAATATCATATTTCACAAGTGGACCATTCGTTAGAAAATGCTTAAATTCATACAATTACATGCAACGTAAAGCCGTCTAATCTTCAAAGCCCATGTTCGACCGATGTGAGATCCGCAAAAATGAAAGTCTAGTCACGAGTGAGAAAGAGTAGAACATGGGATACTGATTGTTCCACGGGGTACACGTGGTCCCGTTGTCTCGTATGCGTCGTGGTTGACGTCGACTGCTCCCACAAGGGATTCGTAATCGAACTCACGTTCACACGCTATACATATATTTTTAGTATATGTGAACGAAATTTCATAAACATATATATTCATATAGATGGGGGGAGAGAAGCTGCAATTTGACTGATTTTATTTTTACAGTTTTTACATAGACATGAAGGCCGTAGTTTGGTTACGTTTATTAGGTCCAACAAGACCCCTGCGGAAAGAATCCAGTTCTTTGGTTGTCCGCGTATCCTGTTGCGCCTACATCGCACAAACTTTCAAGCAGTCCCAAGCCAGGCCCATGAGCTACTACCGAATCGATGGTTTTTTAAAAGACAGACCCGAGCAATGCAATGAATTTTTGTCCAAAAGAAACATCGTCCAATAAAATTAACAAAAAGATCACTTATGAATGAATTTGTCACAAAAGACCACCCAATCATGATGCGTGGCACCTGCCATTATGGGCCGAGACGGCAGCCCGCGCATAACAGCCAGCCACGCTTGCGATGGAACGGAGGTTCGCAGGTGAGTCATGCCGCATCGTGGTGTGGAATTTGTAGATTTGCCACACGTATGTTTGCCATGAGAATTTGCCTTTGTATTCATTATCATCGATTATTGGCCACTCATCTCCTAAATTCTTGATGATTTCCGCCGATGAAATGGACCACAACAAATGTCCGAAGTGCCATTGTGAGAACCAACCTCATCCCTGTTCCCCTCGTCCTCATCTCGACAAAATGCGGCAACGTGGCAGACGGAGGCTACGGTAACTCATGTAGAAATAGGAGGAACCGTCGTTAGAGGAGATGACTTCGACCGTACATGCTCAATTCTATGTTCATGTTTGGAGCTGTCTTAGATGAATTTTGTTAAATTTGTTGCGCATGTTGATCATTTAAAATTTCCTTTGACCGGTAGCTTTATCTCACAATTTCACGCGACATTCATGTTGCAGTTTTCTTTTTCGACGATTGTTCATCTCGTACTTCTTTCCTCGACCCGCCATTAGCACACACTGTATTTCTTGTACACTGTCCTATGTTAAAAGGATACTTACGACGAGGAGACAGAGTTGAGAGGACTTACATCGGAGCGGAAGCCGTGTAACTCTTTTTCTTGTTTTTTTCTTTAGATTCTCGGACTTTTTTGTATTTCGTTCAGACTATTTTCTTCTTAATAAAATGGCTGTATGCATCACTCGATGCAGAGGCCGGGACGATGCCTCCTTTTTGAAAAAAAAACATCGGAGCTCAAGCCGGAGGATGTCTGGGCGAGAGAGCGGCAATTTCCAACGACGTCGCCTACTGGTTGAGCGGAGCCGTGCTAATTCTTAGACGATTTTGTTGAAACTCAACACATAGGATCGATCGCATTAAAATCACAACTAACCTGGTTCATATATATTGGACTGAACAGACCAAAACTAACCAAGACCTACACCTAAAAGATAGCTGAATCCTAACCAGACTGTTCAACCCACACGGCTAAGAGCAACTCTAGCAAACTCCGCATAATGCCGGCCCGTAAAATGCGTTTGTAGTTCGCGCAAAACCCCTTTTACGGGCCGGCGCGGCCTGGCATGGATGCAGACACCTCAAACGAACCCGTATAACAGTATATTCGCCGAATATGCTTTTATACTGGTCGGCTTTTGCGGGGTCTGTTCGGACACGGTCGCGTGGCCCTAAAAACAAAAAACGCTCAATTCTCGCATTTGACATAAGTTTTCACAAATAGGTTTCAAATCAAACAAACATAACACAGTTTTACGCGGAAATAAAAGCCAATTTCAGTACGACAAACGCAAAAGAGGGTCTTGCATCATCTTGGTCGATCTTCACTCCGCGTCATCGAGTCCATCTTGAAGTTCATCGGCATTGCCACCATATAGAGCAGAGAAGACCATTCTCATCTTCAAGATCTCTCTCCTTTCCATATCATGCCATGTTTTCGTGAGGTCGTCCATGTCATCGCGGTTTATTGACATGATCTTGTTCTCTTCGGCGAGCAACAAAGATTCTTTGTCGATCAACTTCCACTTCTCGCACTTTTGCAGCAACTCCCAACAATGCTCTAGTTTGAAGAATTTGCTTTCCGAAGCTTCTATGTCTTTGTATCTATGTTGGACAATCTTATCATATACAATGTGAACAAAGTGATGTAATCAATTCTCATGATGCAAATTTGATTACACACAACTTGAACAAAGTCAAAACAAACTCACATAGTCGGATTCAACGGTCCCACTTGAAAGTGCATTGCGTACTTGCTCCAAGCAAGCTGCCCAACGGCTGCACATAGGCTTGATATTCTCCCAACGCCCTTCAAGCGACCGAAATGTGCGTGGAGTCGTATTGGGATACTTTGTCATAATGCGGAAATAATGCGGAAGTATTGATTTTCGATCCTTTGCCAATATCTTTTGGGGTTTGAAATGTACTCGTGCATACATCAAGAGACACCGCACTCCATGCTTGGATCAAAGCTTGATCTTCCAAGATCGTGTAGTTCTTCGATCTTTGGCTATATTGAACGATTGACAAGTCACGAGCTATCCCAACAAATGGCGAAAACGAGAGGAAATGACCATGACCGAAGACGCATACCTTCCGGCCATTTCGTCGAACACCTCGCTTGCGGGGGAAGCGACACCATTGAACGGCATCGCCGGGGCATCTCTTTCCGGGATGGAGTGCGGGGATGAAGGAGGAGCCTGAATCCTCTTCCTCTTGACGCCCGCAGCCTTGGTGACCTCCTCTCTTTTCGAGATAGAGTTAGACGATGAAGGAGCGCGAGCCTTTGCGGCGGGGGCTGTCGGATTTCCGCCCGGCACGACCACGTTGCCCTGCCGCTTGCGGGCAGGCGCGGCGCTAGCTTGAGCGACGGCGGGGCCAACATGACCGGCGATGGCGGGGCCAACATGGCCGGCGACGAGATCCGCCCGAGAGGGAAGGAGCGTGCGCGACCTCGACGGTGATGGGGGACAGCAAGGAGGCGTACATGGCAGCGAGGGACGGTCATGGAGGATGCACCAGAGCGTGCGGTGGCGAGGCAATGGTGGCGACGGGTGGGGGGGAGCGGAAAAGGCCGCGCGGAAATGTCCCTCCCGCCAAATCTTGTTGTGGGTAGAGGCTGAGCTTGGGTCGGGAGTCGGCCTCCCGACCCGTGAAACTAGAAATTGGGAGAGAAGTTTTGCCGCGCCTCGACCCGCACTTTGACGGTTATTTTGCGGGTCGGGGCGAGATGCGAGATGTGCTAGAGTTGCCCTAACAAAACACGATTCGTACTGCAACACACAAAGCTAGCCAACGACGACTCAAGGAAAGACTCTAGCCAACGACGACTCAAGGAAAGACTCACAGTGACATTACCAAATAAACAATTCCTGTTTCCTAAATAAGCTACTAAACTAGACTCATCATGTGACATTGTGTGATTAAGACAAGATTATTGCCAACAGATTTCCAGTGGCGTTGCCCGCGAATTGATGCGAGGGAGAAAGCTTTGGCTCGAGGAAGTTGGTGCCTCACGAGAGACACAAACCCGGGATCTGGTGAGGTGGGGTCGGTTCGCTCGTCCCGCTCCCTCGAGCGGGGGGCGAACCCTAGATCGAGCGCCGCCACCCCCCTCCCTCCTCGCCCCCCCCATCGGAGTGAGTCGTCGGGGCAAAGCCCGGCCGGCGTCCCAAATGGATGCACACTATGTCCGCATTTTGTTTATTTGGGTCGGTCCGACGGACATCCGTGTCCGTTTTTGCAATTGAGTCGGTGCTTGCGCCCAACGCGGTCAACGGTCCATTTTCAGACGGTGTGAAAAAAACATAAGCAAACATTTCAAAAATATACAAACCATTAATTAAACATTTAACGCCTACCTGAAAGACCGACGATAGTCCATATTACATGAAACATAAAATAAAATAAAATAAAAATGAGGAGGCGCTACCCTAGGCGTCATCCTCCTCGTCGTCGTCAGGGCCAGTGAGGTCGACGAGCGTAGGCGCTTGGCCAGCCCAGGGGAAGGCCGTCTCCCAGGCGACGGCGATGTCGTTCGTCGGTGGTTGCATCAGCTTCATCCTCGCGCTCCATCAGCTCGATCTACCGGGTCTCTGCGTCCTCCTCCGACACTCGCGCGCTGCCGCCAGTGCTCCAGGTAGACCACCTCCTGCTCCGGCGTCGCACCCACCAGAAGGGTGGTGCACTGACCCACTCGCGCACCACCCCCGTCCCAGGCGTACAGCTCGGGCCTGAGGACCAGCGACCCTAGCTCGGCGGGGGGTAGCGGGGCCAACGGTGGCACGACGTAGTCGCCGGCAGTGGAGATCGCCATGGCCTCCACCAGCTACTTCTGGTAGGGATGCTCCTACTCCTCCTCCTTGAGGCGCTTCCTCCTCGCTTGCACACAGGACGGCCGTCAACATGTTTTGGTACGCGACCTCCGCCTCCCGGTATTCTTGGTGCACGATGAGGGGCGGCAACGGTCCAGTGACCACGTCGCGGACACCACGCCGGCGCTGCTCCTTGAGCTCCCATGCGAACGAGGTCTCCTAGTCTGGGGATTCTGCAGTATAGACGGGGTGCGCCGCTGTTCTCGCGTCAACTGATCGCGCCGACGCCTCACCTCCTCCGCATGCGCCCGCGCCGACCGCAGCGCCGCTGGCAGTGGGATCCTCTTTGAATATAAATACCAATCGTGTGGTGTGTAACATCGGGGTATGGGAGGGGGACGCGGTACTCCCAGTGCCATCTCGCGTGGTGCACTGGTACGTTGGCCCACTGGCGAGGCAGGCAAGAGGACACCAACGATGGGAGCGCGCGGACAGGGATGGCGGGGCTACTTGCCCTTGTTTTTGTTGGAAAAGAAACCCATGGTGGCTAGGATTTGCTGCCGACGGGGGAGCAGCGGGTTGATAGATATGGTTGGGACGACTTCTGCAAGAGGATGAGCCCCCCCTCCGCTGCATGTTCGGATTAAAAAAGAACGACTGTGGGTCGGTGACGCGTAGATCTGCGGTGGGCGATCGTCTTTAATAAAGACGTCACTGGGTTTGATCGGCGCCACGCGTGGAAGGGCGCGCCGCGTCAGAGGCGCAATTTTGGGCTGAAAATGGATTCGCGTTGGCGCGAAGCAGACGCGTTTTGGGTTTGGGTCGGCGCGTTGGGCCTTCACTTTTGTCCGCGCTGATTTAAACGGACGTAGATGTATGATTTGGGTCGCTCCATTGAAGTTGCTTTTACATCTGTTTATGAACCCGTATATAACTAAGCTCTTGCATAAGAGCCCACTTCCTTAAATTTTTTCATGTCTTTCTACTTCACATAAACTTAATTTTCATGTAAACCAACTTACTCTCTCCGTCCGGTGAAGAGTGTACGATTGACTTTAAAATTTGTCCACAAAAGAGTGTATTTTTATCTTTCCAATGCATTTTAAAGTATAAAAAATGCTTCTCTCTCATCACACCGTAATGAAGACCAATAACATTCTACACATAGTCTCCTTAATTTTTATATGCACTTAACTCATTAGGGGTTAGGTAACTAAAGAGAAGAGAGATGGTGGCTTGCACCTTTTCATTGTATTTTTTACTATACTTCATAATTTGTCCTATAATGTCTATATGTACACTCTTCACCGGATGCAGGGAGTATAGCTTATTATTGTATCTGTTTTTAGTGTGACCATTGAACAATAAATTGCATTTGACCATGGTCAAATTCGTTGTACGCCCATGTTCACGATTTTACTACTCCTTCTCTCTTTATACATACTAGTAAAATGCCCGTGCTACGCTACGGATCACATAAGATTAGGTGGATTTAAGTTATAGTCAGAAATTCATATGTTCTTATAGATGATAACATCTAGACATGATCGAAGCAATGTTATATGGTTGATGTGTACATATCACACATGATCAAACATAGCGTTTATAATTAATAAACCTTTTAATCCAAGCCAAACATTTTCAGTCTTCACCTCGCGAGAAGATTTTTTGTGGAGTTGTTCTCCCTACTCACCTTTCTCACTTCTCATTGTATCATGTATCGAGGGGACAGAGCATGCATCGCTTGTGGCAATTTGTGATGACTACTAACTTCATCTTTCGACTCTAGTCCAATGAGTTAATCCTATCCTGACCACCCATGCTTGACATATGTCATCTCTAGCAAGTGAGCATTATATGATGCAACATGCCGACCATGACCAAAAGATAATGACGACATCCAAAATAAATTGACGTTGTAACATTCCAAACCCTTTACAAGATTTTACAAAAAAGGATCATATGAAATATTACATAATAGTATCTTAAGATAGCAATCAAGGCAATGTAATAACATACAGAAGAGGATTTATAGCACCGAGCTGCTCCACTCCGTATATGAACATTAAGTACAAAAAATGCATGGAAAATTGGAAAAAACTGGGGTTTTGCAATATCAAACTTGGGTGTCCTATCTACTTTCGTGTGATATCGTGAAAAAATAACATACATAATAAAATTACGATATACCCAGGTTTGTTATCCCCAAAATTACAGAGTGTTCTAAAAAACTGGTATATTTTAAATTTAAATTTCGTACAAGAGTGTGAAGCACCCAGGAGCTCCTGAGTACTTCCCAATAACACACATAATATAGCTTGAGCACACACTTATATATATGGTTTCATGACAAAGAAGAATGAAGTGGAAGTGGTTAACTAAATGGTTTTCTAAATATGCAGAATAAAAAATAATGAATCTGGAAATATTCAGACAACGGGAAGAAAACTGAGCCCTTAGAGGGTCTGTTTTATATTTAGATAAAAGGAAAAAAAATTGCAAAACATTTTGTACCGAGCAAAGAAACAAAATGTACGGTAAAAGATGCTTGGAAATCATGTGTATATAGAACGGAAGAGCGCACAAGTGCATACATACACAAAATTAGTATTGGACCTCTTGTAACTCCAAGTCGTATCCAACAGAGACAATCCTAAATAACTTACAACTATGCAATGGTAGCGTTGTTCAACACCAAGACAAAACTTGGCTCCACCCAAACAGACAAGAATCCTATGCAAAGATTTATTTCAGCAACAACCAGTTCTAGTCTTCTAGATCAGTAGTCTTCACTAAAGTGTGCTTCAGGACATTTCTCTGTATAGGCATATACTGCGAGAAAATAGTGTGATTTCTTTGAAACAAACTATAACAGAAAAATAGATGCAATGGACTCACCTTGCTCGTCAGCGATCCCTCTGCGAAGCTGCCTTCTATATCCTGAAATCTGCAGGAAATATCAAAATGAAAAACATATGTTATAAGGAGATTATCTCGTGTTGTAGAGAACAATTTCAGTGGCAGGATTCCACAGTCTATAGGCCATCTTAAGAGATTGGAGGAACTCTATTTGAACAATAATATCATGTATGGGGAGCTGCCATCAACTCTAAAAACTGCACAAATCTCATAATCCTCAACTGCAACAATTTCAGCGGACAACTCACCAAGGTCAATTTTTCCAACCTACCTAATCTACCGTCTTTAGATCTTATGCGGAACAACTTCGATGGCACAATTCCATAAAGTATATACACTTGCAGAAATCTAATTGCACTGCGACTATCTCCCAATATGTAGTCCAAATCGCCCCACATTTAAACATGTGGCATGAAACAACCATGTTATGGACCATAGAGAGTTAAGATTGTAACATAAGATTGGATATAGGCCAATAGTTGAACAATCATTTCAACATATCATGACAGAAATAAGCTAGTTTACTGAGACTCTATGCTAAAAATCTAACATAACACCTAATGTAGTCAATCAAGTAAAGCAATAGTGCTGCAAGCCACTACAATGAACTTGCAAAAATAACACAACACCTCATGTAGTCATTTTATTGCCATGTTTTATGAGGGCAGGGTTACTGCATGAGTATCTGCCATATTTAGTGAAAGTGTGAAACTTCCTTGCTTGTCATGTTTTATAAGAACAAACCATGAAATCCTCGAATGTTCTAAATAAAGTTAGTAAGACCAGATCTTGCAAGAAACCATGTACTTGAATGGAGCCACGGTAGTTTTTCCTTGATGAGAAACATGGAACTACAAAGTCTATATTAAAATAACGCAGATCAACAACAACAACAACAACAACAACAACAACAACAACCAAGCCTTTCAGTCCCAAACAAGTTGGGGTAGGCTAGAGTTGAAACCCATAAGATCTCGAAGCCAAGTCATGGCTCTGGAACGTGGATAGCTAACTTCCACGCACCCCTGTCCATGGCTAAGTCTTTGTCGATATTCCAAACCTTCAGGTCTCTCTTAACGGACTCCTCCCATGTCAAGTTTGGTCTACCACGACCCCTCTTAACATTCTCAGCACGCTTTATCCGTCTGCTATGCACCGGCGCTTCCGTTGGCCTCCGTTGAATATGTCCAAACCATCTGAGACGATGCTGGACCAGCTTCTCTTCAATCAGTGCTACCCCAAGTCTCTCTCGTATATCGTCATTCCGTACCCGATCCTTCCTTGTGTGGCCACATATCCATCTCAACATGCGCATCTCTGCTACACCTAACTGTTGGATATGTCGTCTCTTGGTTGGCCAACACTCCGCGCCATACAACATCGCAGGTCGGATAGCTGTCCTATAAAACCTGCCTTTTAGCTTTTGTGGCACTCTCTTGTCACAGAGTACGCCAGAAGCTTGGCGCCACTTCATCCACCCAGCCTTGATTCGGTGGCCCACGTCTTCATCGATATCGCCATCCTTCTGCAACACGGACCCCAAATATCGAAACGTGTCTCTCTCCGGTACCACCTGCCCACCAAGGCTAACCTCTCCATCCTCGTGCCTAGTAGCATTAAAACTGCACCTCATGTATTCAGTTTTAGCTCTACTAAGCCTAAAACCTTTCGATTCTAGAGTCCGCCTACATAATTCTAACTTTCTATTAACCCCCGTTCGGCTATCATCGACTAGCACCACATCATCCGCAAAGAGCATACACCATGGGATATCTCCTTGTATATCCCTTGTGACGTCATCCATCACCAAATCAAAAAGATAAGGGCTCAAAGCTGACCCTTGGTGTAGCCCTATTCTAATCGGAAAGTCATCGGTGTCGCCATCACTTGTTCGAACACTTGTCACAACATTATCATACATATCCTTGATGAGGGTAATGTACTTTATTGGGACTTTGTGTTTCTCCAAGGCCCACCAGATGACATTTCGAGGTATCTTATCATAGGCCTTCTCCAAATCAATGAACACCATATGAAGGTCCTTCTTTTGCTCCCTGTATCTCTTCATCAGCTGTCGTACCAAGAAGATGGCTTCCATGGTAGACCTCCCAGGCATGAAACCAAATTGGTTTTTGGTCACGCTTGTCAACCTTCTTAAGCGGTGTTCAATGACTCTCTCCCATAGCTTCATAGTATGGCTCATCAGCTTGATTCCGCGGTAATTAGTACAACTTTGAACATCCCCCTTGTTCTTAAAGATTGGTACTAAAATACTCCGCCTCCATTCTTCGGGCATCTTGTTTGACCGAAAAATGAGGTTGAAAAGCTTAGTTAGCCATACTATCGCTATGTCTCCAAGGCCTCTCCACACCTCGATGGGGATACCATCAGGACCCATCGCCTTGCCTACTTTCATCCTTTTTAATGCCTCCTTAACCTCACACTCCTGGATACGTCGCACAAAGCACATGCTGGTATCATCAAAGGAGTCGTCTAGCTCAATGGTAGAGGTGTCAACCTCTCCATTGTAAAGGTTGTCAAAGTACTCCCGCCATCTACGCTTGATCGCCTCATCCTTCACAAGAAGCTGATCATCTCTGTCCTTGATGCATTTGACTTCGCCGACATCGCAAGCAAAAAATAATGCTTAGCACATAACTTCAATAGAGCACACACAATAATCAGATTGATAAACAACGTTCACAGCTAAAACTAACCAAGTCTTGGTATAAGTGATTGCCCATTATTCGGGAAAATACCTTTCTGGATATCAGAGCTAGCAAATTTACATTTTTAACAAATCTTCGCAACAACACAAACAGATGGATGAAAAAGAGAAAGGGCGAGAACATGACCCATGACCATATGGGAAAGCTTCCATTGGATGCCTTGCCGAGGAGCAACGGGAGGTCGACCGACGGATGGGAAGCAATGGAGATAAGCACAGCAATCAGGCAAGCGTATATGAGGGGCAATTAGAGCACTTTCATGCCCAATCCATGAGCGAAATACGCCGCAGTGAGCAAGACAACTGCCTTGAGTCCAATCAACCCGGATATCCCCCCAACCCATCTTCACAAGCCTTCAACTGAACCCTGACATCAAATATAAAATGTCAACAAACCTGCATCGGGAGGGATAGTATCCAGTTCCAGCTAAGAGGAAGCTACGCCTTTACGCTTCGAACAAATCAAATTGTTGCGTACAAAGCGATACTGTATTTGTGAGTATTGTATTGGTGCAATACTTATCATGTTTTTTTACCATTAAATCACTCTTCTTTCTTAATTACAATATACCATGAATAATATTTGCTCTCCTCCGTAGCTCAGAAATAAATAGTTCAAATTAGCGATTTAGTTCGGGAAATCAGGCAAAAATGTTAATAGTACTCCCTCTGTTTCCTTGACGTTTTGGTGGTTCAAATTAAACTACAGCCAAAAAGGATGATTCACATGTGCTCGCGACCTGTATGATTTGGGGGAGGTTGTCACTGAGCTAGGCATCCAAGTCCTCATGCGACGATGGCGCTTCGTCGGGGAGGAGGAGGTGGATGGTACGCGGATCCGGGAGGGAGGCACCGGATCTGGCCGGTGGAGATGCCCTGACGCGCTGAGCTCCCGGAGAGAAGGAGAGAAAATGAGATTAGAGAGGGAGAGGGAGAGAGGAAAGAGAGAAGGCAGGGGAGCGGCGGTGTGACCTGGGAATCGGCGGCGAACGATGCGCGAGGGAGGCCGGGGAGGCGGCGGCGGCGACGACGGACGACGCGCGAGGGAGGCCGGGGAGGCGGCGGCGGCGCCTCACCCCTCCGCCGACCTATCCCCGCGGTCCCCTGCCGAGATCCGCGCGGTCCTCTGCCGAGATCCGCGCGGTCCTCTACCGAGATCCGCGCCGGAGAGCCCCTGCTGCCGCCGCCATGCGTCCTCGCCACGGCCTGGCTGTGCCCTTCCCAAGGCCTAGCTCGGCCTGGCCGTCGTCGGCTCGTCGCACCTCCAGCACCGGGAAACCACAGGGGGTTTTATATAAAAGTGAAACGTTTTCCTCACTAAAGAAAGGACTGCGGGTTTATTAACTGAAAACGAAGGGGCCTTTCTGTAAAAATGCCACGACGGACGACAGAAGCGATCAACGCTTTATTATTAGGGGAGATTAAACTAGTTCGTAGTAGTAAGCAAAATAAAATTTTGTACGTATTAAATTAGCTCCTTTATAGGACACACATCCGTCAGTGAGTTTCATCGGTATGTATGCATGACTGATTTCATAAGTGGGTTTCATCATTTAAAGCAACTCCAACCGATCCATTTCAGTCCGCTCATCGTCTGTTTGAATCGCTGCGGATAAAATTAATGACCCAACACATCGATTTATGTAAAAATTATGTTCCCTTTATGTCTGCGTTGATCTATTTCAGATATAAATTTAAGGTCAAAATGCATCGGCAGGGACGCGTCGTGCGTCCTTTCCATTCCTGCCGCGACCCCACATGGCGGCCGGCCAACTACCGCTGGCGTCTTTATTAATGAGGATTGAAGACCACGGGCCCATGGTAGGCAGCTCGTCGTCCTTTACTGCGAACCAACATTTTCCCCAGCGCTATCTCCCCATCGGCAGCCTAATCAAGAGTGCTTTCTCCCCAGCCTCACCTCACCAAGAGCGCTTCCAAATCGCGGCCGACGATCTGCCACAAGGTGGTAAATCCTCTAGCTTTCTTCCCCGCTTTCGAATCCATTCCTTTCTCTCCGCTCAATCCGATTTGTAGATCGCTGAAGCACTGTTTTCTTTCTTTCTTTCTTTCTTTCTTGCGCTTTCTTTCATCAATCAATCAATCATCATGCGGTTGGAGTATGATGAGTAGCAGTAATGCTTGCTTCTCTGTATCTTTTCCGTGCAAGGAGGAGCAGCCAGCATGCCGGACGCCGTGACCGTGCTGGAGGACCTGCCGGAGTGGCTCGTCGTCGACGAGATCCTGCTCCGGCTGCCGCCCAAGGACGTGCTCCGCTGCCGGGCCGTCCGGAAGTCGTGGCGCGCCGCCACTTCCACCGACAAGTTCATCCTCAACCACCACCGCCGCCAGCCGTCGCTCCCTATCTTCCACCGACACAACGAGGGCATCTTCCGCCTCGTCGCCGCCGGAGATCACAAGATACAGCAGGTCCTCGAGTACCTGACTCCTACTGATCCAACTGCACACATCGGCGTCATGCACCACGCCGCATGCGATGGCCTTCTCCTTGTGTCGACCAATGGCCCGTTAATAAAGCACGCCACTTTCTACAGCTCTAACCCGGCCACCACTTTCTACATCTGCAACCCGGCCACCCGCAAGTGCGCACCCCTGCTGCCACCTCCTCTACGGCCGGCTTTCAACAAAGCCACCGTCGTCGCCTTTTATCGGCACCAAGCGTCCGGAGAGCACCGGGTGCTCTGGCTGATAAACAACCACGATGCGAGCGGCGCCGTGGTCCATCCGCCTGGTTACTTCGTCCTCCCGGTGGGATCTGACCAGCCGAGGTGCGTCCAATGGCCGACACATCTAGCGAATTTTCGGGCTATACAGACCCATGAAGGCCCACCAGTCCACCATCGTGGTGGCTTGCACTGGCCACCCGGCCTCGGCATAAAGGTGTTCGACACCGACACCGAGACATTCCGGCAGATGAGCCGCCCGGCACAGTTCCACATGGTGTCATTGCACCATCTTGGTGGCGACCTTGCTTTGTGCGGCACGTCCCTTGAGTGTGTCACTCTAGACGTTTGGGCGCTGCAGGACTATGACGCCGAGATCTGGGGGTTTCTCTACCGGATTGACCTGCGAGTGGTGGTTGCATCGCCGCCGCTTGATTTTGGGTCGATTCATGTCCCTTGGATGGCTGTGGTCAATGGCCGTGAGCTGTTGATCCAGCATGGTCGTTACCGCATCTTGCATTGTGACATTGAGGGTCTCTACTTAGGAGAGGTGGAAATCAAACAATATGAAAACAGTTGGGATATGTTTACAAAGTATTTGTCCCTTACTAGGCATCGCCTCCAAGAGAGCCTGATTTCGCTTCCGTTGTTTGAGATGCAAGAAGAAGATGCCGTGCACCACAAGCCTCCGTTCACCATAGTTCTGTAAGATGCGGTGCAGCTGCAGCGCCATCTTTGTGTTTTGGACTACCGGTTTGATGCTGTGCCCCCTGGACCATCCTATCCCATATCAACCATGTCTTTTCTTCTTTGTTACAATTTCGCACTACTACTAGCTAGTAAAACATTTGGTACTGTTAATTATGCTACCTTCAACATCATGTTTATGTTATTAAGAATGGAGCTTCTGTGCTTTAGAGCTGTGCTACTGTTTCCTCCCCCGCTTACTTTCAGTTTTCCATTGTTGAAAAGCGCAAAATTCTGCTATCATCATTTGGGAAGCTAGCTGTGATTTTGTGCTTGGCATAATTTGTGTTTGATTGTTTACTACAGCAGCGATAAGTAATTTGGTCACTACCACTGTCGTGTGTCTGATTGCTACTTTAATACCGCTATTGTTGAAAAAGTTAGCACGAACTTTGTTTCGCCATTTAGTATAAAACAGCTTGGCTGTTACTTTTATGTCCAGGACTTGGAATTTATCTGTAGGAATAGGTTACAGGAGTGTTATCTTAATCACCATGTTATAGTAGAAGCCTGGGGATTGTCTGTTTATGCTGCATTAGCTAGTGTAACTTTTCTGTAAATATGGTTGTCTCTATTGCTTTTACTGTCTGTGGGTTTACCAATTTATTGCTGGTGATTGGCTTCACTGTTATGCTGCTCTTTGTATGTTCTACTCAAAATGGGGAGCTGGAGATGTCCTATCATTGCAGCATCCAACCCAAGTGAAATAAACCATGTCTTTTGTTCTTTGTTCTTTATATCTCATCGTAGGGCTGACTTATTAGGATGGATGAAGTAGCGCTTATGCTATCATCATCTGGTGCTTGTTATGCTATCTTGAACACCATTTTAATGTTAGGAACAATGGAGAGCTTCTACGCTTCAGTTCAGTTTTTGAAATTTAGTACAAAGTTGTACTGTACTGACTTTGTACTAAATCCGCGGCACTTATTTTGGGACGCAGAAAGTACTTTGTTTCATTGGCTCTCGCCATTTCGGAGAAAAGAGCTTGGTTGTTGCTTTTCTGTCCAGGATTTATTTTTCTTTTATGTTACGAATAGGTTTCAAGGTGTGCTCTCTTAAATCATCATGTTGTGGTCTACTGGAAGGCTGGCGATTGGGTTTACGCAGCTGTTAGCTAGTACCATTATAATGTACGGCTTTAGGGCCGGCCCTTGATGTCTCTTATAGTTTTATTGTTGGATTTACTGATTTACTCCCTTCTGATCTACCAGTGCATTTTCGCTTGTTGAGCTATGCTGCCTGGGAGTTTGGGTTGCAGCCAAAATAAAAAAATACTCCCTCTATCCCGAATTACTTGTCGCACAAATGAATAAAAATGAATTTATTTAGATTAAAATACATTTAGATACATCTATTATTATGACAAGTATTTTCGGACGGAGAGAGTATACGATAACGTTTTTTTAGCCGTGACGATAAATTGGGTCACGCTGTTTGGATGGGTGCCAATATTTTTGTATGACAAATTTGGGCTTAAAACAAGCATGCCAGGGGCAAGTCTCCTGGGCACTGTGACAAGGAATGCTTATAGCTGTTGGCTAGTTCCCTTCTACAGTTCTACTACACATTTTCTTCCATAATGTTAAGCGGCTCTGCCGTGGATTCTGAATCTGTGTTTGTTGTTCTGAAACATCGATCATATGGCCACACTTTTTCAAAGCGCGATTTCCCCCCCTTTCGTTTCCTTTTTTTTCTTCTGTTTCTTTACCTTCCCCTTGTTTTTCTTTTTTTATTCTATGAACATTGTATTCATACAATGTTGAGCATTTTTAATACATGATGAATCTTTAATAAAAATTATATGAACTATCTTTCTATCCCTAAATATAGAAAATAAAACAACAGTTTGTTGGATAGAAGATGGGCCATGGGATTGTACAAGCTACATATGGCGACATTGACCTAGAGAACGCGAGAACTTGGCTAGGTTGTGCGCATTGACATTTGCATCATGACCTCGAGCCACTGTCGGTTGCTTCATGACGTCAAGTTTAGGGATGAACCTAGCGATGAATGCATGAGTTGCCTGTGGGCTTTCAAATAAACATTCAGGATCGTTTTCCCCTCGCTCACCAAGTGACCCACAAAATGACTGGTTGTTTAACAAAAGCCTCATGAGATAACGAATTGATCAAAGTGAACAACCACTATTTCACGCTTGGCTTCGTCATCGCAGCAAGATTGTCCGCAGACGAGAAATGTCAAGCAACGCGAATAGCCCACTACCGTGACGTTTAGCCCAGTCGATGATGGCGTGCTGTAGGCGGCAAACACAATAAACCACAGAACGATGTATGCACTTGGGACCGCCTATTTGAGGCTTATTGCATTAAATTGGAGTAAAACGGCACATGATGCGCGGAAGTGTGCCGGCCAAGTTGTCATCTCCCGATGGTTACACTACCTAGTGTTTTTCTTTTCTTCTATTTGTTTTACTACTAAAATATAATTTTAAAAATATGTTCTAGTTTTTATAAACTTCTCAAAATTTAGATATTGATGATTTGAATTTTAAAAACTTAAGAAATAAAATTAATTTTCTCACATTTAAAAATACATTTAGATTTTTATAAAATTTAGGAGTTTGAAAAACATTTCTTCAAATTTAGGAAGTGTATGATTTCCTAAGAAATTGTAAAAAAAAAAACGAAATTTAAATTGTTCTTGGAATAAAAATATCCATATTTAAGAAATATTTTGCATTTTCAAAATCCTTAATGTTAAAAATGTGCACGAATGTAAACAAAAGTTCAAAACAAAATTATCAGATTTAAAATTATTCATAGTTTCAAACTGATTTATGAATTTAAAAGAACACAAAACGATTTAAAAAAAATATTTCAAAATAATCCCTGAGAGAAACAAAGAAAAGTTGAAAGAACCAACTTACCCAAACAGCATGATAGAAAACCCCACCAAATTTGGGCTGGAAACCAGTAAATGGGCCTGACCCATGCCTTGACATAAGTGCATCGTCCGTCCATCATAAAATCATGTGCTAGTAAAATATATACAGTCCCGAAAATAGAAAAAATAGATAACATTGCTCTCTCACATGTGTTTTCCATGGACTCCGGACCTGTAAATGATTATTTACGCCCTCCCACCATCGGGTCTTTCATGATTCACGATACTCCACCCGTCTCGGTGTATAAGTCATCTTAGGTTGTGCACCGTGACCAAAACGGAAAGAAAAACGAAAGAAGTATATGTTAATTTGCTAATTAATATCATTGCATGTAATGAATTGACCAATGCATGTTGTGCTAGTTAGTCTCAAGTCATTAAAAACACACACACCGCATGTTTCTTATTGGTTGATTCCTCTATTCATGACAAAAAACAAGAAAACTAGGTGAGAGTTAATGCACGATCCCTAACTGTTTTGGGATTATTTGATTTTCGTAAGATGATTTATACACCGAGATTGGATCTTAGGTGGATGGTGTTAGAGATTGTAAAAGATGTTATATTGTATATATGTTGGTGCGTCGGATAGATATACGAAAATTTGTTGTTCGACAAAGCATGGAGAAAGTGATGCCATTTCTCTTTATATATGTTCAACATGACGATATTGTGTAATTAATGATTTTCTTCATTTTTTTATTAGCCAGCGTCGAGTTCTCTCTCTATGTAGTACCTAGCGTCGACCAAGCACGGAGAAAGAGAGGACAATTCTCTCTGTTAGCTAGCTAACACAATATGAACCCTTCAAATAACCCTCCCCCCTCAAAGAAAACCCCAGCTCCTGCATTGAAGGAGGAAAGGCGGTTGATAGTTTAACCTTTTTGTTAAGGTTCACTTTAATGTGTCCTCGGTTTCAACATTCAACATTCTCTCCATATTTAAGGCGAAGGAATGAGGAGCTGGAAAAACAGGAGGAGGATCGAATAGGACGCACCACCGCGCGAACCGACCGGTCGCACGCGCCATGCATTGATCGCCCGTCAGCGTCAGGTGATCCCATGCACCCACCATTTCCTCCATGCATGCATTTACGTACATTTTTCGTCGTGCCCATTGAATCATTCATTGATCCATCCATCGATCAGCACGGACGGACGGACCCTTTCCATTGCATGCATGCTTAACACCACGTACTAGTACCGTGCTACGAACAACCAGCCCCTTTTCTTTGGACCCATGCATGTTGCCAGCAACAACCACCAGAGCTCTAGACCTAAACCAGTCTCCGTGTGTCAAGACCGTATCCCGCTGCTCTCCAACTCTGCTTCTGGAGCCGGTGAGCTGCAGTTAAAAAAGCAGGAGCTGCAGTTTTTCAGGTCCGCGGATTCCGGGAGCTGGAGGATTATCGAACAAGGTCTAAGCAATACCGGATCCTGTTGGCCATGTGCAGGTGTTGCATCCACCAAACCGATAGACAGGATGCACGTATGTACAGTGCACTCCTGGATGAGATGTGCAACGGCCATGCATCAATGCTAATTATACATGCGGCACGAACACACGCCACAAGCCTTGATCGGTCGACCGAGCGATCCACGTTGTGCTCGAATTGTTATTTGATACTGTCATGAAAGCAATACTTCGCAACGAGTCGAGGAGCATAAAAGTGCAACTTGTCTTCAAAATTTGATGCACTCGGAGAATATAAAAGTTGGGGCGTGCTACACGTCGGCTGGCTCCGTCAGGTACATAGCCATCAGACCTGACATAGAATTGTGGCCGAGCGTTGTTCGCACTTTTGCAACAGAGTCGTGTTGCAAAAAACATGTCGCAACACAAGTCATCTTGCGGAAGCATTGTAACAAAGGTTGTATTGTTGCCGGGGTTTCTATTTGCAGTTATTGTTGCAGATTTATTTTATAACATAGGTTTTGTTGCATAAATGTCCCAGACGGGATCACATTGCTGGTCGCGGCTAGCAAAAACGAATTTGAGTTGTGCGGTTGGTTTAGATCACACAGAATCCAATGGCTCTGTGCACGACGAAATGTTGTTCCTGATCGATCGGTTGAACAAAATGATTTCCCATAAAAAATTGGCATGTAAAAGGTTAGATATTCTCTTATATATAGTACACTCCTCTCCACATCGTGAAAACATTATACATATGTCAAAACATGAGTAATACATGCATATATCGTCGCGCGAGTGGTCAAGCCCCTATGAGCAGTAGACTAGTATGTACTAAACAAAATTTGGCCTTTATTTTCATACTTTTTTGCGGGGTAAAGACATTTTTTTTTTGAAATTATAGGGTTACAGTCACGGGGCCTCCGCGATATGTGGGTCTTGTATGGAATCACACCACAGTGGTGTGCTCGATCCGACTAACAATGCCTAACGATTTGCTACCCTATTTTCTTACTCCCTAAGCTTCCATGTAATACATATACAAAAACCGATGTAGTGAAAGAGAAAGGGGATGGAGACGCGGGTCCGGGTGTGATTTTGGGTTGGCTTGGGGTGTGGGAGCTCAACGTGGCGGAGGTACGGACTTCCGCAAAGGCCCTCTAGTTTGCTTCTGCCAGGGACAGAGCCAACATGCAAGCATAGAGGGAGGGGGGCAAGTTTGTACATGAAGGGGACAAAGTTCATATGAAATGAAAATTTTTAGCTACAACAATCATTATTATAGTAGAAAACCCAATTTGTTAGGGGGGGGCTAGACCCCCCTTGCCCCCCCTTAGAATCGTGCCTGGCTTCTGGTTTGCGGGAATGAACTATCGGGTTGGTCCATAGACAGATTCAGGATGATGTTGGATGACATAGTATGTTCGGACTGCTCGCTCCGGGTGGTTTAAGGGTTCACTTTAAAGATGCTCTTGAGGGATAATCATTGAGATGCGTAGATCTCACCTGCTGTACACCACAGCCATGCATGCATGGCTCCAACAGTACTTGAACAGCATATACTCCTACTAGAGTTGTACCAAGCAGGCCCAAGGGACGAAGGAACCAACATCCATAACGTAAATGCATTCGGCCGGTGCAACGATAGAGCACCAACCGTACCTGATGGTGCCACGGAAGATCGCCAACAAATCCATCATGCATTCACGTACATGTTCATCACAGATCGCGCCATTCATATCGGTCGATCCCCATGTTACATATATCCGGACCCATATATATGTAACCAAGTACGTGCTGCAACAAGAGCTCTAACCTAAATGAATTTGGTGTGAGGAGTACGTACCCCATGAGTTAAGTGCGTGAGGCAGGTCCACACGTACGCCATGCATGTGCGAGTGTCGCAACGGACCGATGGACAGGATGCACGCACGCACGCACGTACGGTCGAGATGACCTGACGCCGACCCGACCTCTCTCACCAGCCAGCATCAATGTGCTATGCTCCACCACACACAAAGCCAGCTTGATTATATTCATCCATCCATCCACTTTGTGTTTGCTTATTATTTCCTTTATCTTAATTTTTTTGTCTTAGTTTTATCTAAAAATAAGTGTATCTAAATACTAAAACGTGACTAGATACATTCATATCTAGATAAATGTAAAATAAAAATTTTAAGACGGAAGAAGTACTTATGATATCATATGGTTCCAAGCATAAATAAGAGGGTGTTTGTTTCCACGGACTTATTGATTTTGGGACTTAAAAAGGTCCCTATAAGTCCCACCTAAACGAAACACAAGGGACTTATTGGGACTTATTATGGTTATTTGGGACTTATCAAATAAGGCTCTCTAATAGGAGCTTATTGGGACTTATTCTGGTTAGGCCCGCGGTAGTCTCCCGATGCAGTGGCCGCCGCCCTGCCCCGATTAACGCTCGCACCGCCCCAATCGCCGCCGGCCGGCCGCCCCGTCCCCGCCCGCCCCGTCGCCGCCCGGCCGCCGCCTCGTTCCCTCGGTTCGTCTGGTCCGGCCGCCACAACATGGACTTATAAGTCCCTGTAAACAAACAGGTAGGGACTCGGAACTTATAAGTCCCTGTAAACAAACAGGTAGGGACTCGAGACTTATAAGTTGAGACTTAAAAAAGTCCTAGGACTTATGAAACAAACAGGGTGTAAGGAACAAAGGAGAGAGAAAAGCAGCTGGCGGAGATCAGTTGCAGTGTCACACTCGCTCGATGCATGCACATTTGTCGCGTCGCGCATTCCCCACCACACGTGTGCCTGCTTCTTTGCCTGCCCATGCTTTGGTGTAAATGTACGACGTGATCTATGGACGTGGAGCTTGGATGAACAGTAAAATCGGAAAAATTTAAAAAAATATTCAAATATTTTTGAATTTTTTTTTAGATCAACTTTGACAAAAGTTCTAAGTGCATGCAAATATTTGGCATGAACTAGCATTTTTACAAGGCGTGCAAAATAAACAAAATGGATGCTCTGAAAATGCGCATTTTCAGAGTGTCTATTTTATTTATTTTTTCACACCTTGTAGAAATGTTAGTTCATGCTAAAATTTTGCATGCACTTAGAACTTTTGTGAAAGTTGGTCTAAAAAAATTCAGAATTTTTAAAACATTTTCCGATTTTTTTTTTGATTTTACTGTTCACCTGAGCTCAAATGAGCTCGGGAGCAGAAAGGCACTTCCAGTGATCTATTCTCTTCTTTGAAATAAAAAATGGTTTCGCCCCGCTTTATGAAGAATGAATTTCGGTTTTTATCTCTTAATTTGAATTTTTTTACACTAATTACCCCATTTACGGGATTTCATCCGTTTTACCTTATTAAAAAAATTAAAATTCTAAGAAAGTTATTATGAAAAGGTTTCAGTTGACAGGTTCATCCGGCATGCCACATCGATGGTTTTTTCTTGCCAATTTTTCTTCATGTTGAACTGGTCCTCTGAGCTCCTCCCTACCCGGCCGGCCCGATGTGATCGCAACAGTGCATGCCAATTGCATCACTGACCAATGCATAAGTTAGATTTAAAAGAGTGATATGTATACACGTGATCTTTTAATAACCATCTTAAATATGTCCGAATCAAACGCCTCATCGTCCAAAGTGAGGAAAATATCAAAATATACAAATTGCTATGATAGTGATGGTTAAAGACATGTGGAATATGGTATGAATGAGAGGGCCATAAACCCGGCATCAACTGAGCGCAACCTGATGGGGGGACTGGTTTGTCGCCAAAGTTTAAAGAACAACTGAGCACAGCCTGATGGTGTCACGTACATGCACGCGTCCATGCTAACATCGATGAGCTTGATGGAGCCATTAGATTCCATGGGACCTCATTGTCGCGGACATACAATCCTACCCGAGGAGTTACGAAATCGAGCGGCCATCGCCGCTGACGCTACCTGGCGTTCTCGAAAAACCTAGGATCGAGAAAGCCTGACGGGTGCGTGCGGTCGGAAAGCTAGACGGATGATGCAATCGATTGGAGCAAGCATGGCGCGCGGTCGACTCAGGCATTGTGCGTTGGACGCGATGCGAGCAACCTCCATCGGGCTGGGCCCAGTTGGCAGAAGCTACGATAACTGGTTCAGCGTAGAAAAAAATAGGCAGGAAAATCGACACCGGCTACCTCCATCAGGCCGGGCCCAGTTGGCAGAAGCTATGACTAACTCGGTGCCTCCTTGCCCCGCAACTTCACGACGACTTCCTCGACGCCGGCTAGATGTAAATGATAACTATTATAAGCTATGACACCAATAAAAATGTTAAGCTATGACATCACTCAATAAAAATGATAACTATTATTAAAAAAGTAATCCAATTTTTATGTCAGCATTACATTATATTTTAAAACTTCAAAAAAACTCCTTCCGTCCAAAAAATAGATGTCTTACATTTAACATTATAACAGACATTTATTAAAATTAATGCCGCATCATGGCAAAATAAGTAGGTTCTGCACTTTTTTCTAGCCCGTTGCGACACACGGGCATTTGTACTAGTAATTAGAAAAAAGACTTACCCTGTTGAAGCTTCAACAAATTTCACACTTGTTGGTGATGAATGTTACTCCTTCTTTTATAAGCTGAACTTGTGTGCGCTGCCCTTGCTACCACAGTTTTGAGTTTTTTGACCTAAAACTTTGTGCTTTCAGATGGGGCCATCTCACTCACTAGTAGGGACGGGGCCTTTAGCCCCGGTCCATAAGAGGCTTTAGTCCCGGTTCACCAACCGGGACTAAAGGGGCGGGACTAAAGGCCTAACCTTTCGTCCCGGCCCTCTTACAAGCCGGGACTAAAGGTGCTCCACGTGGGCGCCTCGTAGCGCCCCAAGGGCAGCACCTTTAGTCCCGGTTCGTTACACGGGTCGGGACTAACGTGATGCCTCGTTTGCTTATTTTCGGGTTTTTTTTAATGAAATTATTTTTGGGTTTTAGGGTTTTAGGGTTTAGGTGTTCGGGAGATTAACGTGATGCCTCGTTTGGTGTTCGGGAATTAGTTTTCATATAATTTAAATAGAAATAATTATGCATATATATATAAGGTTAACTTATCTTACAAGCGAGCATATATATACAATTATATGGAGATCTGAATTATCGGGACTAGAGCCCGTCTATTTGATTACATGGACGAACATCAGTAATGGCCCCTAGCTACACTAAATCGTCCTTTGTCATCTATAGCTTCCGTCCTCAGAAAGGTCGCAAGCTCCTCTGCAACAGCAATCGCGCGTTGCTCTGGTAGGACCTTCGTCGTCGTGGCCGTGTGCTATATATGAAGAGGAGATGAATATGAATATCAATCATGATAACAAAGAATGACGGGTAAAAATAGAGGTGTGAATGTTCATTGCTTACGTCGAATCTGTGATCCTTGTGCTCAGAGGTAAACGTGCGAATGGTCTCGCAAACATAGTATCCGCATAGATGCGTTCCCCGTGGCTGCTGGTCGCACTTTATGAGAATAGAATATATATAATCAAAATAATAATCTAGCATCATAAATGTATTGAAAATTAATAGAAGTATATCATACTACTACTTACCTGAGCCGCTCTAAAGGTCAACTTCTCATGCTCGATACCGGGAGTCACGCACTTGAACCGCTTCCAAACCCTGCCCGACAAGGATAATGATTTGCTAAGTTTTTCATTAATTGATATATCAGAAAATCATCGAAAGAGACCGATAGAGCGCAAGAATGATTGAAATTACCCTTGGAGCATGTCCTGCAGGCTTTGGAACTGTTCCAAGGGTCTCGATAATGGGTCGAAGGCATCAACTCTTCCCTTATCAATTTGAATGTCCAACAGAATCCAATGAAAGCTGCACATGTATATATATATATATATATATATATATATATATATATATATATATATATATATATATATGTGCCAGTAACTTATCAATTACACTTATCAGTGAATGGACACAACAGAGTAAAGACCCTCACCTGAAGTTGTATGGAAACAGTATGTGGTCACAGAAATTTTGATCTGTTAGAAACCTTAGAAGGTTTTCCTCCGTCTCCTTGGGATAATTAGTTAGCGTCGCTATATGTATTTTATCTGGGTCAATAAACCCAATATTTAGGATGCTCTTACTTTTACAATCCAGAATCTTCATTCTGCATAATAGAGTACAAGTTATATATAGACAATGAATTGAAATAACTAAACAAGTTATATGTAGACAACGAATTGAAAAACTTACAGAAAATAGCAACTCATAAGCGATTTGTCGAGGGCGTCGCCATTGTACATCTGGAAGAGTTCATCAAAGTCGATATGGATTTGTTCGGGGCGGCCGTAGTACTCCTGTGGGACACTCAGCACGATCATCGTTCTCCCATTCTTTGATTCACTTAAGTACCATTGATGCAAGTAACGCATATTTGTTGGGAGATCATCTTTGCTGACCAAAGGCTCACCCATCACAAACTGTGGCTTAGGGGCTACCACAGCCTTGGGTATCTTGTCGTCTTGGGAAGACAGCAATTCTTCAACCGAGACACCACATGCAGCCGCCAACTCCTTTGCTCTTTCTAAAGCTAGCCCCTGCACCGGAGGGGGAACATTCTCGGTTAACACCTTGAGGGGTGGGATCGACTGTTTGGCCTGTTGTCCAAGCTGAGGAACGTCTGATTTTTTATTGCTTGTAGTTGAACTTGATTTGCTCCCACTTGCACTTGCACGTGATCTGCTCTTTTTCGCTTCCTTCTGCAATGTGCGTGTATAGTCATCAGGCTTATGGTGTAAGTCATAAGGTCTGATAGGAAGATTAGCATGACGTACCTTTGGGAGGGGCGACCGTTTGCGCTTTGGGGTGCTCTATGGCTTAGGAATCGTCGGCGGAGCGTTCTTGGTGCCACGCTCCCGCTTAGTATCCGGAGCGGGCGGCGGTGATCGAGATGGACTCGTGTTGTGCTGGCCGACGTCATGTGGAGGGCTTGCACGTGATCTGCTCTTTTTCACTTCCTTCTGCAATGTGCGTGTATAGTCATCAGGCTTATGGTGTAAGTCATACTGTGATGGAAGGGTCGTGAAGTATTTTGAAATGCTATTTGCTTCTAGGTGTATTCCGGGCGGGGCTCGGGTTACTTCTTTTTCATCTGCGCATCATGATGTTCCTTTGCTATCCTGGCGTTTTGCTCGGGGGTACGATCATAAGGTCCGATAGGAAGATTAGCATGACGTACCTTTGGGAGGGGCGAGTGTTTGCGCTTTGGGGTGCTCTGTGGCTTAGGAATCGTCGGCGGAGCGTTCTTGGTGGCACGCTCCCGCTTTGTATCCGTGGCAGGCTCAGGCTTTGTATCCGGAGCGGGCGGCGGCGGAGCGTTCTTGGTGGCACACTCCCGCTTTGTATCCGTGGCAGGCTCAGGCTTTGTATCCGGAGCGGGCGGCGGCGGAGACGGACGACCCAAGTCCGGCGGCGGTGATCGAGATGGACTCGTGTTGTGCTGGCCGACGTCATGTGGAGGGCTTGGAGGTAATGGAGGTGTAGGTGACCTGCGACGACTCGGAGGCGGTGTTGTCCTTGGGGCCGAGCCTGGAAGCTTGATGTAGTTCTTGTCCCATAGGATGACTCCACCCAGTACTTCTCCGAGTGTCCTCTCATCTTCGGGTCCAGCTATGTCAAGCTCCATATCATTAAACCCCGTCATGATTTCATCCACCCCGACTTTAGCAAAGCCAGCTGGAATCTCACGGCCATGCCAGCGTGCATCAGGGCCAGAAGGTAAAGCTTGTCCGACGGCCACCTTCATGGATATGTTCTTGAATTTCTGATGGAGTTCACATGATGTTGACTCCTTGATTCCATCCACGGGGTAGCCGGGACCGCCCTCTATCATTCTTCGTTCATCGTCGGGCGGGGCCTCAGATTTAGCCACGCTGCTTTTCCGCTTAGATGGGGCGCCGGTAATATCAAGTGCAGGATCTTCCTGGCGCGGTACTCCTCTAAGCTCATCAATCTGCTTCTGTTGCTCGTTAATCCTGGCAAGCAACTGGTTGAACTTGTCATTCTCCTCATCCTGCTGCCGCTTCTTTGCTCTCTCTCGGCTTCTGTAAGTGTCTTGGTCTCTGGCAAACCCAAGCCACCACGGGTAAGATGGACCGAAGCCTCGCGTTCGTCCTCCATGTTCGTCATTGCCGAGGACCAGTGTGAGCAAATCTTTATCTCTATCTGCAGTGAACTTTCTTTGTCCCTCCATAATTTCTTTCACTATCCTTTTCCAATTCTCCCTGGGTATCCTAAGATTGTCATTGCAGATGAGGTCCCCTGTTGTTTCGTCGTACGACCCACCATGCGCAAGGAACCAATTTCTTGCTCTCAATTCCCACTCATCACGGAGTGGTTCAGGTACGATGCCTTTATCTATCAGATCTTGCTCTTTCTTTTCCCACTTTGGGATGGCAGTCTCATAGCCCCCTGGCCCCAGCTTGTGGTGATATTTCTTCTTGTCGGCATTTATCTTGTTCTTTTCTGATAATGCCTGGACATCTTCTGACTCCTTGTACTCTTGAAATGTCTTCCAGTGATTCGCCTGCTTGGCTAGATACCCCTCGAATACTGGCACTTTCTTTGTCTTCACATAGTTTTTCCATATCTTTTTCTTCCAGCTACGGAACAGTTCGGCCATCTTCTTTAGAGTCCACTGCTTGACTTTGGCCCTCAGTTTGTCTGCGGCGTCTTCATTCTCACATTCTGGCAGGTTGAAATGTGACATGAGATCATTCCAAAGATTATCTTTGTACCTTTCGGCGACATAGTCACTATCGGCTGCCCCTTTGCGCTTGTTCCACTCCCGAACGCTGATCGGGACGTGATCCCTAACGAAAACTCCGCATTGCTTCTTGAATGTGTCAGCAGCATTCTTAGGAAGCTTGGGTTCACCCGTAGGCATTATCACCTCAAAGGTGTAATGCGTACGTGCATCCAACTTTCTAGTCGGGCCTCGTTTCGTAGATTTGCTCGATTTGGAGGCCTAAGAGGGAGAAACATTCGTCAAATGAACGTATATGTATACAATATAGAGCTATCTCCAATATTTTTCACATATTACAAGTGATTGTCGAACTTCATATGTATACCTCGCCGGACTTTATTATTTCTTCACCGGCTTCTCCACCGGCTTCTCCATCAGTGAAGCTATCACATTCTCCGTCATTGGACCTATCTCCTGCCCCATCGGCTTCATCTTCGTGTCGCTCGATCTCCATTCCATATCCGGAGTCATTTACATATGACGTCGGAGATTCAGCTGGTTCAACGTCGGGGCTGTCTTTGTTTATATCTTCGAGAAGTTCTTCCTCTTCGAGGTTCCTGATATGTGGATCAATAGTTCTGTAAAAAACGGACATTTGATTAACTAATAAACTAACAAACTATATAAGAGGGGTTGGAAACTTCGAAGGCTCGTTTTATATAGGAGGACCTTTAGTCCCGGGTCTTGGCTAGAACCTAAACTCTAAAATACCAGCCGGACGGAGCCTAGTCCCGGACACTTAAGCATATACAATAGCAAAATTAAACTAGTTCTATTAATTTTGTTGCTAAAAATAAACTATTAACACTTAATCATATACAATAGAAAAATTAAACTATTAACACTTAAGCATATACAATAGCAAAATTAAGCAATAATCTAAAAAACACTATTAACACTTAAGCATATACACTATACAATAGCAAAATTAAATGACAAAAAAAATATTTCTTCTTCTTGTAACCCTAAACTAATTTTTCCTCTTCTTCTATTTCTCCTCTTCTTCTACTTCTTCTTCTACTTCTACTTCTCCTCTTCTTCTACTACTTCTCCTCTCCTCTTCTTCTATTTTTCCTCTTCTTCTCCTCTCCTCCTCTTCTTATTCTCCTTTTTCTTCTTTTCTTCTCCTCCTCTTCTTATCCTCCTTTTTCTTCCTTTCTTCTCCTTTTTCTTCCTTTCTTCCCTTTCTTCTTATTTTCTTTTCTTTTTTCTTCTCCTTTTTCTTCTTTTATTCTCCTTCCCTTTTTCTTCCTTTCTTCTCCTTTTTCTACCTTTATTCTCCTTTTTCTTCTTTTCTTCTCCTTTTTTTCCTTTCTTCTCCTTTTTCTTCCTTTCTTCTATTTTTCTTCCTTTCTTCTCCTTTTTCTTCCTTTCTTCTCCTTTTTCTTCTTTTCTTCTCCTTTTTCTTCCTTTCTTCTCCTTTTTCTTCTTTTCTTCTCCTTTTTCTTCCTTTATTCTCTTTTTCTTATTTTCTTCTCTTTTTTCTTCCTGTCTTCTCCTTTTTCTTCCTTTCTTCTCCTTTTTCTTCTTTGCTTGTGCTGGACGGAGTGTTGGGGAGGAGGGGGCGTGGGGCTTACCGGCCGGAGGTGTCGACGGCGCGCAGCGAGGAGGGCGGCGCGCGGCGAGGAGGACGGCGACGGAGAGCAGGATGACAGCGACGACGAGGAGGACGGCAGGCGGCGGCGAGCAGGACGGCGGGCAGCCTGACGGCGTCGTCGAGTTCGTCGCTGTGCGGCGCCGGGCAGGAGAACGAGAGGAAGAAGAAGAGAAATGGACGATTTGGGTTCGAAATTCTCTAACTCCCGCTTATACAGGTGGATCTTTAGTCCCGGTTCGGGGTTCGATCCGGGACTAAAGACCCCTTTAGTCCCGGGTGGTGCCACGACCCGGGACTAAAGGCCCTTTTTCGGCAGACCAAAAGGCGGGAAGCACGGGCCTTTAGTCCCGGGGCGTGGCAAGAACCGGGACTAAAGGGGGTCTTTAGTCCCGGGTGGAGCCACACCCCGGGACTAAAGGCCCTTTTTCGGCAGACCAGAAGGCGGGAAGCAGGGGCCTTTAGTCCTGGGGCGTGGCAAGAACCGGGACTAAAGTGTTGCCTATATAAACCCTCGCCCCTGCCCACCATATCCCCTGTTTTTTGGTTGTTGAAGTGTGACCATGCCATGCTCTTGCCACTCTAGTTCATGCACATGACGTGTTCGATGAAATGCCCGAGCCACTCTACTTAAGCTTTCTCCTCTCCAAGCTCGACCTCCAAGCTCCATTTTCCTTAATATTTGTCTAGGTTTGGCCGTGCACCAACTGCGAGCACCACCGTGGTGAGCCTCTTGTTCTTATCTTCTTTTTAAAATCAAAAAAACTTACTTGTATGATTTGGATACATACTTGTATAAATTACTCACTTTCATTATTTTTTGTTATTATATAGTGCGATGGTTTTGGTATCCGCCTCCGTCGGCCCTCGTCCTGTCTATGATTCGGATGTGGTATATATTATCTTTTATAACTATTTGTTTTATTTAGTGTTTATGACAATTATGACAACCAATGTGACATATATTTTTTAATCTAGGAGGTATGTGAACCGGAAATTCCAACCCACATAAAAATTCTTGTCGAGAAGTTAAATTTGGTTGAAAAAGAAAACAAATACTTGAAGAAAAATTGAAAATAATTGAGGATAAGAATATGGAACTGGAGTTGCATGTCGCCGATGTCATCGATGATCGCAAGATGAAGATCGATGGGATGCGGTTGAAGATGGATGCAATGCGCTTGAAGATGGATGAAATACGCTTGAAGATTAGGAATATTAGAAAATATGCCATTGATAAAGAGGCTTGGTATCATTATGTTGTTGGGTCAATTGTTACCTTAGTTGCGATTTTGATCGCGTTTGTTGTTGCATTTAAATGTTTTACATAGTTGTATGTTGTTTTATGAGAGAACTTTATGTATTTATTTTTTGCAATAATAACATTTGATCACTACTGTTCTTTGGCTTTAATGTGATGATGAACTTGTATTAATTTGGTCATATGTTCTGCAATGGTTTTTTGATATATTTAATTTCATAATAGAGATGAATCGCCAATAATAATATTTAGTTTCATAATATGGTTTTTTGAACTCCATACTTTTTGTGTGTTCAACAATTTCTGACTTCATTTGGTATATTTCGTGCATTTACTTTTTTTTTTGAGCTAGTTGACCCTGAAATTGAAAAGCACTACAAATGTGTTGGAATTATGCCCTAGAGGCAATAATAAATATAGTTATTATTATAAATCATGTATCAAGATAATAGTTTATTATCCATGCTATAATTGTATTGAATGAAGACTCATTTACATGTGTGGATACATAGGCAAAACACCGTCCCTAGCATGCCTCTAGTTGGCTAGCCAGTTGATCGATGATAGTCAGTGTCTTCTGATTATGAACAAGGTGTTGTTACTTGATAACTGGATCACGTCATTGGGAGAATCACGTGATGGACTAGACCCAAACTAATAGACGTAGCATGTTGATCGTGTCATTTTGTTGCTACTGTTTTCTGCGTGTCAAGTATTTATTCCTATGACCATGAGATCATATAACTCACTGACACTGGAGGAATGCTTTGTGTGTATCAAACGCCGCAACGTAACTGGGTGACTATAAAGATGCTCTACAGGTATCTCCGAAGGTGTTGGTTGAGTTAGTATGGATCAAGACTGGGATTTGTCACTCCGTGTGACGGAGAGGTATCTCGGGGCCGACTCGGTAATACAACATCACACACAAGCCTTGCAAGCAATGTAACTTAGTGTAAGTTGCGGGATCTTGTATTACGGAACGAGTAAAGAGACTTGCCGGTAAACGAGATTGAAATAGGTATGCGGATACTGACGATCGAATCTCGGGCAAGTAACATACCGAAGGACAAAGGGAATGACATACGGGATTATACGAATCCTTGGCACTGAGGTTCAAACGATAAGATCTTCGTAGAATATGTAGGATCCAATATGGGCATCCAGGTCCCGCTATTGGATATTGACCGAGGAGTCTCTCGGGTCATGTCTACATAGTTCTCGAACCCGCAGGGTGTGCACACTTAAGGTTCGACATTGTTTTATGCGTATTTGAGTTATATGGTTGGTTACTGAATGTTGTTCGGAGTCCCGGATGAGATCACGAACGTCACGAGGGTTTCCGGAATGGTCCGGAAACGAAGATTGATATATAGGATGACCTCATTTGATTACCGGAAGGTTTTCGGAGTTACCGGGAATGTACCGGGAATGACGAATGGGTTCCGGGAGTTCACCGGGGGGGGGGGGCAACCCACCCCGCGGAAGCCCATAGGCCATAAGGGTGGCGCACCAGCCCTTAGTGGGCTGGTGGGACAGCCCAAAAGGGGCCTATGCGCCAAGGATAAGAAATCAAAGGAAAAATAAAAAAAAAGGAGGAGGTGGGAAGGGAGGGGGACTCCCTCCCACCAAACCTAGTCCAACTCGGTTTGGGGGGGAGAGTCCTCCCCCTTGGCTCGGCCGACCCCTTGAGGGTCCTTGGACCCCAAGGCAAAGCCCCCCTCCCTCCCACCTATATATACGGAGGTTTTAGGGTTGATTTGAGACGACTTTTCCACGGCAGCCCGACCACATACCTCCACGGTTTTTCCTCTAGATCGCGTTTCTGCGGAGCTCGGGCGGAGCCCTGCTGAGACAAGGTCATCACCAACCTCCGGAGCGCCGTCACGCTGTCGGAGAACTCTTCTACCTCTCCGTCTCTCTTGCTGGATCAAGATGGCCGAGATCATCGTCGAGCTGTACGTGTGCTGAACGCGGAGGTACCGTCCGTTCGGTACTAGATCGTGGGACTGATCGCGGGATTGTTTGCGGGGCGGATCGAGGGACGTGAGGACGTTCCACTACATCAACCGCGTTCTCTAACGCTTCTGCTGTACAATCTACAAGGGTACGTAGATCACTCATCCCCTCTCGTAGATGGACATCACCATGATAGGTCTTCGTGCGCGTAGGAAAGTTTTTGTTTCCCTTGCGACGTTCTCCAACAGTGGTATCAGAGCTAGGTTCATGTGTAGATGTCTTCTCGAGTAGAACACAAAAGGTTTTGTGGGCGGTGATGTGCGCTTTGCTGCCCTCCTTAGTCTTTTCTTGATTCTGCGGTATTGTTGGATTGAAGCGGCTTGGACCGACATTACTCGTACGCTTACGAGAGACTGGTTTCATCGTTACGAGTAACCCCCTTTGCTCAAAGATGACTGGCAAGTGACGGTTTCTCCAACTTTAGTTGAATCGGATTTGACCGAGGAGGTCCTTGGATGAGGTTAAATAGCAACTCATATATCTCCGTTGTGGTGTTTGCGTAAGTAAGATGCGATCCTACTAGATACCCTTGGTCACCACGTAAAACATGCAACAACAAAATTAGAGGACGTCTAACTTGTTTTTGTAGGGTATGATTGTGATGTGATATGGCCAACGATGTGATGTGATATATTGGATGTATGAGATGATCATGTTGTAATAGAAATATCGACTTGCATGTCGATGGTACGGCAACCGGCAGGAGCCATAGGGTTGTCTTTATACTAACGTTTGTGCTTGCAGATGCGTTTACTATTTTGCTAGGATGCAGCTTTAGTAGTAATAGCATAAGTAGCACGACAACCCCGATGGCAACACGTTCATGGATGATCATGGTGTGGCGCCGGTGACAAGAAGATCGTGCCGGTGCTTTGGTGATGGAGATCAAGAAGCACGTGATGATGGCCATATCATGTCACTTATGAATTGCATGTGATGTTAATCCTTTTTTTGCACCTTATTTTGCTTAGAACGACGGTAGCATTATGAGGTGATCTCTCACTAAAATTTCAAGACGAAATTGTGTTCTCCCCGACTGTGCACCGTTGCTACAGTTCGTCGTTTCGAGACACCACGTGATGATCGGGTGTGATAGACTCAATGTTCACATACAACGGGTGCAAAACAGTTGCGCACGCGGAACACTCGGGTTAAGCTTGACGAGCCTAGCATGTGCAGACATGGCCTCGGAACACATGAGACCGAAAGGTCGATCATGAATCATATAGTTGATATGATTAGCATAGGGATGCTTACCACTGAAACTATACTCAACTCACGTGATGATCGGACTTGGGATAGTGTAAGTGGATCATGAACCACTCAAATGACTAGAGAGATGTACTTTTTGAGTGGGAGTTTAGCATATAATTTGATTAAGTTGAACTCTAATTATCTTGAACATAGTCTAAGTCCACTTTGAATATATTTGTGTTGTAGATCATGGCTCACGCGACAGTCATCCTGAATATTAATACGTCCCTAGAGAAAGCTAAGTTGAAAGATGATGGAAGCAACTTTGTAGACTGGGCTCGTAATCTTAAGCTAATCTTACAAGCTGGGAAGAAGGATTATGTCCTTAATGCTGCGCTAGGAGATGAACCACCCGCTACGGCTGATCAGGATGTTAAGAACGCTTGGTTAGCACGTAAGGAGGACTACTCAATAGTTCAATGTGCAGTCTTGTATGGCTTAGAACCGGGACTTCAACGTCGCTTTGAGCGTCATGGAGCATTTGAGATGTTCCAGGAGTTGGAGTTTATCTTTCAGAAGAACGCCCGGATCGAGAGGTATGAGACCTCCGATAAATTCTATGCTTGCAAGATGGAGGAAAACTCGTCTGTCAGTGAACATGTGCTCAAAATGTCTGGGTACTCAAACCGTCTAGCTGAGCTGGGGATTGAACTCCCACAAGAAGCTATCATTGACAGAATCCTTCAATCACTGCTGCCAAGCTATAAAAGCTTTGTGTTGAACTACAACATGCAAGGGATGAACAAGTCTCCCGGCGAGTTGTTTGCGATGCTGAAAGTCGCAGAGTCTGAACTCCGTAAAGAGCATCAAGTGTTGATGGTAAGCAAGACCACTAGTTTCAAGAGAAACGGCAAGGGCAAGAAGGGCAATTCGAAGAAGAGCGGCAAGCCTGTTGCCAATCCGCCGAAGAAACCCAAGGCTGGACCTAAGCCTGAAACAGAGTGCTTCTATTGCAAGGGTATGGGTCACTGGAAGCGCAATTGCCCCAAGTATCTGGCAGATAAAAAGGCGGGCAAAGAAAAATCAGGTATATATGATATACATGTTATTGATGTGTACTTAACCGGCTCTCGTAGTAGTGCCTGGGTATTCGATACCGGTTCTGTTGCTCACATTTGCAACTCGAAGCAGGAACTGCGGAATAGACGAAGGCTGGCGAAAGACGAAGTGACGATGCGCGTAGGAAATGGTTCCAAGGTTGATGCAATCGCCGTCGGCACAGTGTCACTTCAGCTACCATCGGGATTAGTGATGAACTTAAATCATTGTTATTTAGTGCCTGCGTTGAGCATGAACATTATATCTGGATCTTGTTTATTGCGAGACGGTTACTCTTTTAAGTCTGAGAATAATGGTTGTTCTATTTCTATGAGTAACATCTTTTATGGTCATGCATCGAATGTGAGAGGATTGTTCATATTGAATCTTGATAGCGATACGCATATACATAACATTGAGACCAAAAGAGTTAGAGTAAACAATGATAGCGCCATATTTTTGTGGCACTGTCGTTTAGGTCATATTGGTGTAAAGCGCATGAAGAAACTCCATGCTGATGGACTTTTGGAGTCACTTGACTTTGATTCACTTGACACGTGCGAACCATGCCTCATGGGCAAGATGACTAAGACTCCGTTCTCCGGAACAATGGAGCGTGCAAGTGACTTGTTGGAAATCATACATACCGATGTGTGTGGTCCAATGAGCGTAGAGGCACGCGGCGGATATCGTTATTTTCTCACCTTTACTGACGATTTGAGTAGATATGGTTATGTCTACTTGATGAAGCACAAGTCTGAAACATTTGAAAAGTTCAAGCAATTTCAGAGTGAAGTGGAAAATCATCGTAACAAGAAGATCAAGTTCCTACGGTCTGATCGTGGGGGTGAATATCTGAGTTTCGAGTTTGGTGCTCACTTAAGACAATGTGGAATTGTTTCGCAGTTAACACCGCCTGGAACACCACAGCGTAATGGTGTGTTCGAACGTCGTAATCGTACTTTGTTAGAGATGGTACGATCTATGATGTCTCTTACTGATTTGCCGTTATCGTTTTGGGGTTATGCATTAGAAACAGCTGCATTCACTTTAAATAGGGCACCATCAAAATCCGTTGAGACGACACCATACGAACTGTGGTATGGCAAAAGGCCAAAGTTGTCGTTTCTTAAAGTTTGGGGATGTGATGCTTATGTCAAAAAGCTTCAGCCTGAAAAGCTGGAACCCAAAGCGGAAAAATGCGTCTTCATAGGTTACCCAAAGGAGACAGTTGGGTACACCTTCTATCTCAAAACCGAGGGCAAAGTGTTTGTTGCTAAAAACGGAGCTTTTCTCGAGAAGGAGTTTCTCTCGAGAGAATTGAGTGGGAGGAAGATAGAACTTGACGAGGTTGTCGAACCTCTCATCCCTCTGGATGGTGGCGCAGGGCAAGGGGAAACCTCTGTCGTTGCGACGCCGGTTGAGGAGGAAGTTAATGATGATGATCATGAAACTCCAGTTCAAGTTTCTGTTGAACCACGCAGGTCGACGAGATCACGCGTTGCTCCAGAGTGGTACGGTAATCCCGTCTTATCAATCATGTTGTTAGACAACAATGAACCTGCAAATTATGAAGAAGCAATGGTGGGCCCAGATTCCAACAAATGGCTAGAAGCCATGAAATCCGAGATAGGATCCATGTATGAGAACAAAGTGTGGACTTTGGAGATACTACCTGAGGGCCGCAAGGCTATTTAGAACAAATGGATCTTTAAGAAGAAGACGGACGCTGACGACAATGTGACCGTTTATAAAGCTCGACTTGTGGCAAAGGGTTTTTCACAAGTTCCAGGAGTTGACTACGATGAGACTTTCTCACCCGTAGCGATGCTTAAGTCCGTCAGAATCATGTTAGCAATAGCTGCATTTTTCGATTATGAAATCTGGCAGATGGATGTCAAAACGGCGTTCCTTAACGGTTTCCTTAAGGAAGAGTTGTATATGATGCAACCCGAAGGTTTTGTCGATCCTAAAAATGCTGACAAGGTGTGCAAGCTCCAGCGATCCATTTATGGACTGGTGCAAGCATCTCGGAGTTGGAACAAATGCTTTGATGAGGTGATCAAAGCATTTGGGTTTATACAAGTGGTTGGAGAATCTTGTATTTACAAGAAAGTGAGTGGGAGCTCTGTGGCGTTTCTAATATTATATGTGGATGACATATTACTGATTGGAAACAACGTAGAGCTTTTGGAGAGCATAAAAGGTTACTTGAATAAAAGTTTCTCTATGAAGGACCTAGGAGAAGCTGCTTACATTCTAGGCATTAAGATCTATAGGGATAGATCAAAACGCCTGATAGGACTTTCACAAAGCACATACCTTGATAAAGTTTTGAAGAGGTTCAAAATGGAACAGTCCAAGAAAGGGTTCTTGCCAGTTTTACAAGGTACGAGATTGAGTAAGACTCAGTGCCCAGCAACTAATGAAGATAGAGAGCATATGCGCTCCGTCCCCTATGCTTCAGCCATAGGTTCTATCATGTATGCGATGCTGTGCACTAGACCGGATGTTAGCCTGGCCATAAGTATGGCAGGTAGGTTCCAGAGTAATCCAGGAGTGGATCACTGGACAGCGGTCAAGAATATCCTGAAGTACCTGAAAAGGACTAAGGAGATGTTTCTCGTGTATGGAGGTGACGAAGAGCTCGCCGTAAAAGGTTACGTCGATGCAAGCTTTGACACAGATCCGGACGACTCTAAGTCGCAAACCGGATACGTATTTATTCTTAATGGGGGTGCAGTAAGCTGGTGCAGTTCCAAGCAAAGCGTCGTAGCAGATTCTACATGTGAAGCGGAGTACATGGCTGCCTCGGAGGCGGCTAAGGAGGGTGTCTGGATGAAGCAGTTCATGACGGATCTTGGAGTGGTGCCAAGTGCACTCGATCCAATAACCTTGTTCCGTGACAACACTGGTGCCATTGCCTTAGCAAAGGAACCACGGTTTCACAAGAAGACCAGACACATCAAACGACGCTTCAACCTCATCCACGACTACGTCGAGGAAGAGGACGTAAATATATGCAAAGTGCACACGGATCTGAATGTAGCAGACCCGCTGACTAAACCTCTTCCACGGCCAAAACATGATCGACACCAGAACTGTATGGGTGTTAGATTTATTACAATGTAATTCACATGGTGATGTGAGGGCTAGATTATTGACTCTAGTGCAAGTGGGAGACTGTTGGAATTATGCCCTAGAGGCAATAATAAATATAATTATTATTATAATTCCTGTATCAAGATAATAGTTTATTATCCATGCTATAATTGTATTGAATGAAGACTCATTTACATGTGTGGATACATAGACAAAACACCGCCCCTAGCATGCCTCTAGTTGGCTAGCCAGTTGATCGATGATAGTCAGTGTCTTCTGATTATGAACAAGGTGTTGTTACTTGATAACTGGATCACGTCATTGGGAGAATCACGTGATGGACTAGACCCAAAGTAATAGACGTAGCATGTTGATCGTGTCATTTTGTTGCTACTGTTTTCTGCGTGTCAAGTATTTATTCCTATGACCATGAGATCATATAACTCACTGACACTGGAGGAATGCTTTGTGTGTATCAAACGTCGCAACGTAACTGGGTGACTATAAAGATGCTCTACAGGTATCTCCGAAGGTGTTGGTTGAGTTAGTATGGATCAAGACTGGGATTTGTCACTCCGTGTGACGGAGAGGTATCTCGGGGCCCACTCGGTAATACAACATCACACACAAGCCTTGCAAGCAATGTAACTTAGTGTAAGTTGCGGGATCTTGTATTACGGAACGAGTAAAGAGATTTGCCGGTAAACGAGATTGAAATAGGTATGCGGATACTGACGATCGAATCTCGGGCAAGTAACATACCGAAGGACAAAGGGAATGACATACGGGATTATACGAATCCTTGGCACTGAGGTTCAAACGATAAGATCTTCGTAGAATATGTAGGATCCAATATGGGCATCCAGGTCCCGCTATTGGATATTGACCGAGGAGTCTCTCGGGTCATGTCTACATAGTTCTCGAACCCGCAGGGTCTGCACACTTAAGGTTCGACGTTGTTTTATGCGTATTTGAGTTATATGGTTGGTTACCGAATGTTGTTCGGAGTCCCGGATGAGATCACGGACGTCACGAGGGTTTCTGGAATGGTTCGGAAACAAAGATTGATATATAGGATGACCTCATTTGATTACCGGAAGGTTTTCGGAGTTACCGGGAATGTACCGGGAATGACGAATGGGTTCCGGGAGTTCACCGGGGGGGGGGGGGGGGGGCAACCCATCCCGGGGAAGCCCATAGGCCATAAGGGTGGCGCACCAGCCCTTAGTGGGCTGGTGGGACAGCCCAAAAGGGGCCTATGCGCCAAGGATAAGAAATCAAAGGAAAAAGAAAAAAAAAGGAGGAGGTGGGAAGGGAGGGGGACTCCCTCCCACCAAACCTAGTCCAACTCGGTTTGGGGGGGGGGGGAGAGTCCTCCCCCTTGGCTCGGCCGACCCCTTGAGGGTCCTTGGAACCCAAGGCAAGGCCCCCCTCCCTCCCACCTATATATACGGAGGTTTTAGGGCTGATTTGAGACGACTTTTCCACGGCAGCCCGACCACATACCTCCACGGTTTTTCCTCTAGATCGCGTTTCTGCGGAGCTCGGGCGGAGCCCTGCTGAGACAAGGTCATCACCAACCTCCGGAGCGCCGTCACGCTGCCGGAGAACTCTTCTACCTCTCCGTCTCTCTTGCTGGATCAAGATGGCCGAGATCATCGTCGAGCTGTACGTGTGCTGAACGCGGAGGTACCGTCCGTTCGGTACTAGATCGTGGGACTGATCGCGGGATTGTTCGCGGGGCGGATCGAGGGACGTGAGGACGTTCCACTACATCAACCGCGTTCTCTAACGCTTCTGCTGTACGATCTACAAGGGTACGTAGATCACTCATCCCCTCTCGTAGATGGACATCACCATGATAGGTCTTCGTGCGCGTAGGAAATTTTTTGTTTCCCTTGCGACGTTCTCCAACAAAATGAACTCTGAAAATGTTGAAAGTTGGCATGCTATCATCATTTCACCCACATAGCATGTGTTAAAAAGTTGAGAGGGCTACGACAAAAACTGGATGCACTTCGTGTACAAAACGGACAATCTCTCTCGAAGTATCAGGGTTTCGAACGAGAACTCATCTCTTACAAAGGGATTTCATTTTTTTGAACTTATTTGAACTCCATACTTTTTGTGTGTGCAAAATGCACCATTCAAAGGCACATCACAAAATTTCAACAATTTCTGACTTCATTTGGTATATTTCGTGCATTTACTTATTTTTTTTGAGCTAGTTGACCCTGAAATTGAAAAGCACTACAAATGAACTCTGAAAATGTTGAAATTTGGCATGCTATCATCATTTCACCCACATAGCATGTGTTAAAAAGTTGAGAGGGCTACGACAAAAACTGGATGCACTTCGTGTACAAAACGGACAATCTCTCTCGAAGTATCAGGGTTTCGAACGAGAACTCATCTCTTACAAAGGGATTTCATTTTTTTGAACATTTTTTGAACTCCATACTTTTTGTGTGTGCAAAATGCACCATTCAAAGGCACATCACAAAATTTCAACAATTTCTGACTTCATTTGGTATATTTCGTGCATTTACTTATTTTTTTGAGCTAGTTCACCCTGAAATTGAAAAGCACTACAAATGAACTCTGAAAATGTTGAAAGTTGGCATGCTATCATCATTTCACCCACATAGCATGTGTTAAAAAGTTGATAGGGCTACGACAAAAACTGGATGCACTTCGTGTACGAAACAGACAATCTCTCTCAAAGTATCAGGGTTTCGAACGAGAACTCATCTCTTACATGGATACTATGAAAATGAGAAGTGTTTGAAATTTAGTACATTCCATACATGCATTACATAAAAGGTTTAATACATTACTACATTATTGCACCAATATTCCTATCTATTATTTCTGTTTTCTTCTGGGTCGTAGCCATGGAGAATCTTCATCATTCAGTAGGATGCTTGGGTCAGTTTTCACTTTGAAGGGCGGAATTTCATGAAACTTATTATAATCTTATGACATGTCTGTCTTGTCATCTACTCCCACGATGTTTCTTTTCCCTGAAAGAACTATGTGGCGTTTTGGCTCATCGGACGATATCTTCTTTTGCTAATTTCTTTTTCTCGTTAATGTAGACATGTCCTTCACATAGAAAACCTGAGCGACATCATTGGCTAGGACAAATGGTTCGTCCATGTACGCAAGATTGTTGAGATCCACTGTTGTCATGCCGTACTTTTGGTCTACAACTACCCCGCCTCCTGTCAGCTTCACCCATTTGCACCGAAATAAAGGGATCTTAAAAGTAGGTCCATAGTCAAGTTCCCATATCTCCTCTATGTACCCGTAATATGTTTCCAAATAGTGCCCATTCTCGTCTGTTGCATCAAAGCGGACACCACTATTTTGGTTGGTGCTCTTTTTATGTTGGGCAACCGTGTAAAATGTATTCCCATTTATCTCATACCCTTGGAAAGTACATATAGTCGAAGATGGTGGCCTGGCCAAACAGTACAGCTCATCTCCAACGGTGTCGTCATTCATGAGATGTGTCTGCAACCAACTGCCGAAAGTCTTCTCGTGTTCCCCTTTAATCCAAGAGTCAGCCTTCCCCGGGTTTTCGGAGCGTAGAATATTCCTGTGTCTCACGATATACGGAGCCACCACGGTGGAATTGTGTAGAACTGTGTAGTGTGCTTGAGAGAAAGAATGCCCGTGCATACATACTTTTGCTTTCCTTCCTAGTGTGCCTTTTCCTGTCAGCCTACCCTCATACCGAGATTCAGGAACACCAATCGGCTTAAGGTCAGGAAGAAAGTCCACACAAAACTCAATGACCTCCTCTGTTCCATAGCCCTTGGAGATGCTTCCTTCTGGCCTAGCACGGTTACGAACATATTTCTTTAAGACTCCCATGAACCTCTCGAAGGGGAACATATTGTGTAGAAACACAGGACCGAAAATTCTAATCTCTTCGACTAGGTGAACTAGGAGGTGTGTCATTATATTGAAGAAGGATGGCGGGAACAACAACTCAAAGCTGACCAGACATTGGACCACATCAATCTGTAACCCTGATAGACTTTCTCGATCGATTACCTTCTGAGAAATTGCATTGAGGAATGCACATACCTTCACAATTGTCAGGCGAACATTTTCCGGTAGAATTCCCCTCAATGCAACCGGAAGCAATTGCGTCATAAGCACGTGGCAGTCATGAAACTTTAGGTTTTGCAATTTTTTGTCTTTCATATTTACGATTCCCTTTATATTCGACGAGAAGCCAGTCGGGACCTTGATACTGAAAAGGACTTCAAAGAAGATTTCCTTCTCTTCCTTAGTAAGAGCGTAGCTGGCACGCCCTTGAAACTGCCCTGGATGCATGCCATCTCTTCCTTTATGACGTTCTTGGTCCTCCCGTGCTTCCGGTGTATCTTTTGACTTCCCATACAAGTCCAGGAAGCCTAGAATATTCACGCACAGATTCTTCGTCACGTGCATCACGTCGATTGCCGAGCGGACCTCATGGACTTCCCAGTAGGGTAGCTCTCAAAATATAGATTTTTTTCTTCCACATGGGTACGCGCTTATCAGGGCCGTTAGGAACAGGTTGGCTGCCAGGACCCTTTCCAAAGATTACTTTTAAATCTTTGACCATATCAAATACTTCAACACCAGTACGGATGACAGGCTTCCCCCGGGGTTCTGCCTTGCCATTGAAATGCTTGCCTTTTTTTCTTTAAGGGATGCTTGGGCGGAAGAAAACGGCGATTGTACGGATACACATTCTTCCTACAGTTGTCGAGATATATACTTTCTGTCTGAGCCAAACAGTGCGTGCATGCATTGTATCCCTTGTTTGACTGTCCTGAAATGTTACTAAGAGCAGGCTAATCATTGATGGTTACGAAAAGCAACGCTCGAAGGTCAAATTCCTCTTGTTTGTGCTCGTTACACACACGTACACCTGGTTCGGCCCACAGCTGTAAAAGTTCATCAACTAATGGCCTTAGGTACACATCAATATCGTTGCCGGGTTGCTTTGGACCTTGTATAAGCACTGGCATCATAATGAACTTCCGCTTCATACACAACCAAGGAGGAAGGTTGTAGATACATAGAGTAACGGGCCAGGTGCTGTGACTGCAACTCTGCTCCACAAAAGGATTCATGCCATCTGTACTCAGACCTAACCATAAGTTCCTTGCATCAGCTGCAAATCTCGGGAACTCTCTCTCGATTTTTCTCCACTGTCGACCATCAGCGGTGTGCCTCAACTTATCGTCTTTCATACGATCTTCCATGTGCCATCGCAACAACTTCGCATGATCTTTATTTCTGAACGGACGTTTCAACCGTGGTATTATAGGAGCATACCACATCACCTTGGCAGGAACCCTCTTCCTGGGTGGCTCGCCCTCAATATCACCAGGGTCATCTTTTCTGATCTTATACCGCAATGCAGTGCATACCAGACATTTATCCATATTCTCGTACTTCTCACCGTGGTAGAGGATGCAGTCATTAGGGCATGCATGTATCTTCTGCACGTCTAATCCTAGAGGGCAGACAAGCTTCTTTGCTTCGTACGTGCTGGCGGACAATTCGTTCTTTCTTGGAAGCATCTTCTTTATCAGTACCAGCAACTTTTCGAATGACGAGTCAGTCACACCGGTCTCTGCCTTCCACTTCAGCAATTCCAGTGTGCTACCCAGCTTCTTCTGGCCATCTTCACAAGTTGGGTACAACAATTTGTTGTGGTCCTGTAACATCTGCTCGAACTGCAACCTCTCCTTTTCTGTGTCGCAACCTTGCCGTGCATCAGAAATGACCCGGCCAAGATCATCAGCGGGCTCATCTGGTTCCCGTTCTTCATCCTGATCTTCTTCTTCATTGTCTTTCATTGCGGTATCAGCATACTCAGGGAACATAGATCGGTAGTTGTCATCATCGTTCTCTTCTTCTTCATCGTCGTCTTCCATCATAACCCCTCTTTCTCCATGCTTGGTCCAAACATTATAGCCCGACATAAAACCGGACCGAAGCAGGTGGCTCTGAATGACTCTTGAGGAAGTGTAATCCTTCTCATTCCGACATTCAACACATGGACAAAACATATAGCCACCACCATGCTTGTTCGCATCGGCTGCATCTCGAAAAGAATGCACGCCTTCTCTGTAAGAGGCTGTGCGTCGATCACCGTACATCCATGGATGGCTCATCTGTGTTATACGACAGTATATCAAATACAATCACGATCCTAAAAATTAGTACCACACGGTCTAAACGAGGAAATATAGTTGCTAACCTTTTAGAATAAGTAGAAATAAAGAGGAAGAGGTTTAAGCGTGGCTCAGGCATCTCATTTCGTAGTTGTGTTCGGTGAACTGAAGCGGTATCGCTCGAACACACATTTCAACAAACACCTCTAGTGCATCAAAAAAAGTGGAGAGCAAGCACCCACCCACAATCCTCCATCCAAGAAAAATGCAAGGAAGAGGGGAGAGGGGGGCTGTGCTATATATAGGCAGAGGACTTTAGTCCCGGTTTGAGACACAAACCGGGACTAAAGGTGGCGCACATGAGGGCTGCCCACCGCGTAGCCCTTTAGTCCCGGTTTGGGACACGAACCGGGACTAAAGGCTCCTTACGGGCCGGGACTAAAGCCTCGAGGAAGGCATTGAGAATTGGGGCGACGTGGCCGGACCTTTAGTCCCGGCCCAGAGGCAGGCCGGGACTAAAGAGTCCATGCCAAAGGCCCGTTTTCCACTAGTGACTTATCTTGCGATTCTTTCTTCATTCATATTAAATTCTTTTCCTGTTCATCCATCTTAATTATTTCTGAAGGGATCTTAAATCTTAACTGAGTAAGCATCAGATAATTAATCCTCCACGCAAGAGAAAAATATCCATGGTTGACTTTTCGCCCTCAGGATCGAACACACGATCACCCTGCAGCTCGATTAGTCATGTACGTGCAACTCGGCTCAACGTATACGAACTAGTTGTAGCACTCGATATCTCACCGGCGCTTACGCAAACACCGGGACCAGAACACACGCACGTGAATTGTAACATCCCAATTTTCTTAAATTCGGATGTTAATAGATCATTCATATGCATCTCATATTTTTATGCATTATTTGTTCTTTTGTAAATTTTATTCAGTTGGCAACTTCGAGAAATTTATTGGAGTGGAGATAATATGACTTCTCCCGTGTGAAATAAAAAGTTCATGATGTTAAAATGTTATTTGAAGTTGTCCGATTTGGTTTTGCGAATTTTATAATCTCTGAAATTATTTTTAGTTAAGTTTTTAAATGCTTTTTGTGTGGCCTATTGCATAAAACTTATTTTAAAATTTCATTAGGAGGAACTAGGGTTCCTTTATTATTTATTAGGTGGATTTACTTTATATCTAGATTAGCATTTTAATATATATATATATATATATATTACTTTAATACTTTTTATATTTTTTTTATTTTATTTTTTTTTCTTTAAAAAAAATAGCTAACTGGCCAAAGACCAGCTGGCTAAGCCAGCCAGCCCGGCCAGGCTCCACCGAGCCAGCTCCTGCCCGCATGTGCACTTGCCCACGTGCTCCAGCGAGCCAGGTTAGCATGCACAAGCTAGCCAGCCCGTTGACCGAGTCAACTCGCAAGGGCCAAGCCACCCCAGCACGAACCAGGAACCGAGCCAGCCAGCTCCTTTGACCGATCGGCCAGCTCCTGTTGCCGCGAGCGGCCAGGACTCCCAGCGACCGAGCGCCTCGTTCCTGTTCCGAGCCGGACACAGGAGTCCCAACCCCAGACCAAGTGCTATCAGGAAACAGACTCCCAACGCTAGGATAAATCACCATAGCCTTGTCCCGATTTCCTTCTGTCACCCCATCTCGCCTAGATCGCAGAGGAGCCGCCCCTCACCGCGCCGACGACGGAGCCCCGTCCGGCGGAGCACCACCGGAGTTCGTCCGTGTTCGTCGGAGCTCGCGGAGCCGCCGTCACCGGAGTCCGTTTGACCATCACCGAAGCATCATCGGAGGAGCCACACCGAGACGGTTCCGTTTTTCCCCGCTGTTCGTGGTGAGAACGCACGCGCGAGCGATTCATCAAACCCCGATGAACAGCTTCAGGACGAAATTCAATCTCTTTTTAATCTGTTTTTAGCTCTGTCAGATTCTCGGTATAATTTTGAAACTCGTTTATCTTTTTACTCGTAACTCCGATTCAGGAAATTCTTTTTCCTGTGATCTCATATTGATGAGTAGAACATGTTAGAACCAGTACTTTTTAGTTTTACGATTTTTTTTTTGTTAAAACAGATTATTTTACACCTACCGGAGGCCATATTTTGCAAACCGTTCATCCGGTTTAGTTGATTCTTTTTGCGTTGTCATCGTATCAACATGTAGATGGTTTTATACCTGCTGCCATGCTATTTATGCTTTGGTTTTAAACAAATTGTTTTAATGCCGATGATTTTATTTGGTGTTATGTGATTGTGATGATTGATTGGTGTGACTGTTTGCAACGTGTAGATTGTGCGGAGTGCGACGCAAACTATTGTCAGGAGTGTGACTTTCTGAATCAGAATCAAGGCAAGTTACATGTTGATCATCCTTTACCTATTATTTTTCTATGCATGTAGTATTATATCACCCTATGAAAATTATGCATGTATAGGAAGATTGTTATTGCTATGCTATTGAGCTATATCCCCTTGTCATTGAAGATCGTGTTAGATATATTTTGCTATGCTATGTAGACGGGGATTGGTTTCTGTATTCCTTGAGTTTATGTGAGGATTACTACAAAATAAATTGAGTAGTAATTCAGGATATAATACACCTCTGGACGGATATGGTATTGCTGGGTGGTTTCAAGAACATCATGGTTTCTACCCTCTGAATGTAAGTGGAATGCCGCCCAGGTTCAAAAAGATCAGACAGACTTAGTGACTAGTAGCTTCCGTGCGCAACCACTAGCTATATGGGCTCTAGCTTAGTTGAGTAGGTTGTGGGAGCCTTGCCTGGGCAAAGCTAGCAGATGTAGATATAAATAGGTGTACCGGCTTGCCGTTGGGTGGAGGTGACTGCTTCTGAAAGACTTCGTCTCAATCTTCGGGTTGGGTCTAGTGGGTACAGTGTGCAAACCTCTGCAGAGTGTATAAACTAATCATGATTAGCCGTGTCCCCGGTTATGGACAATTTTGAGCAGCTAGGCCATTACAGTTGTTGGATGATCTTGACAGATGACACACTTAATAAAACTTGGTGGGAAACTTAATAATGGTAATAGGTTGGAGTTGGAGATGCCAATTCAACCATATGTAAGTTATTGTAGCAAGCTAACTAAAACTTGACTATTAGGTAGCTATGAGGATAAAATCAGCTTTCTGCAAAATAACCATCAGCCTTTCTCTTGTTATACTATGCATATACATGTAGGTCTGTTATATTATTTTTTCCTGTGTAACTTGCCAATACATTCAAAGTATTGACCTATATGGCTGCAACGTATCATGTTGCAGGATATTCAGACGAGGAGTAAGGTACCGTTAGGGTCGCGAGTCTTCACTCAACATCGCCAGTGGGCTATGATGGGACTCATCGTTATTATTCTGCTACTTTTCCGCTGTTTATTAGAATAAAACTAGCTAAGTGCTATGCAGATTGTTATATTTTATAAATTCTGGATCATACGTTATTATAAATGATGCACTTGCTATATCTGGTTTTCATCTATACTGTGTGTGCTAGCGAGTCGATCCAGGGACTAGCACAGTAAAGCACAGAGACTCAAATCCTTCGAGGTTTGGTCGTTACACGAATGCAGCAACACGAAGATGGCCAGAGGCACGTGTCGTGCCTCGTAATAATCTCTTTATTGCTTTTCTCGTTTTTCTGGTGCTTACAAACGATGCTAGGTAATGCTACTTCTAAACAAGCACGTTACAACTTTACTAGGAAATAATGAACCGACTAGTACACTTAGCTTATTTGAGCTCGGACCCCTGCTGGAATCGGACCCGAACATACGTGTATGAAAAGGTAAACTGACTCAAACTAAACCTTCCACTACTACTGCTAATGATCCGGCAAGGTTGAACACATTACTAATCCTAACTGGATTCAACGAAGCTAGCTCACGTTTGGATTATTCTACATCCACACAGTTACCTATATTCGATTTCGATACATATATATATCCATCGCCGTCCATGTCACCGGACAGACCGGCCACTCATGAAGAGTCGCGATCACACACCATGCGTCTCGAGCTAGCTGATCCCAAGAGAATCACGCAGGGATCGCAAGACGATGAAGATGATAATCTAAAGTAGACAATTCCGAGAAAGATGCAGGAAGCATCGAACTCGGGTCGACAGGGATATATACAGGACCATGGAATGATGGACCACGTACGGTTTAACTGCGTACCACACCTAATATAATCACCTGTTTTTTCTCCGATTAATGGACCCGGCCCTGTGGGGGTGGAACAAGAGCAAGAGCTCTAAGCTAAAGTAGTTTGGTGTGAGGAGTATGGTAGTTCGTGAGATGCTCGATCACAAAATCAGTTAAGTACTCGTGCGCCGTGCTAGCATGCATGCATGCATGCATGCTGCATGGGACCTTCTCATCTGATCTGATGGTCTCTGCCTGCCACGGACATGTATGCGGCACAGACCTTGATTGATCGGTTCGGTCCATCCACCATTGCCACCGGAGGGATTGATGATGGATGCATGGGGGGCTCTCCTAGTGTCGTCGCATAGTAGCCCTAGCGCCATCGATAGACAGCAGATTTGTCCTAGCGCCGCGTCCCGCATGTGTGCTATTTTCTCTGTCAAGTGTCCAGGGATGCTACGATCGAGCATTCAACCATTCAGTTCACGTCTGTACGTACCGTCACCGTAGGTTGCCGGACTGATTGACATGGGATTGAAAGATTCAGAGTTTCGATCTTTATTGAGGAAACTCAGACCATGGAAGGAGAAAAACTCCAAGCATGCATGATCTCTTGCTGTCAGCTCGCCGCTGATGGATAATTAGGGGCCCTTTGTATACTGTAGTGCCATATTTGCTACAATATACAAAGGCTGCATGCATCACTCGATGCAGAGGCCGGAGCGATGACTTCTTTTTTTTTGCTACAATATACATAAGATTTGGACCTCATGCGCCGGGTCTAGGCCTTCCGGTCTGGGGCCCAGATGCACCACTACGGATAATCATGATTACACCATGTCGATCTTTGCATAATTAATTATGATAGTACGAAGAACATTAGAGGCAACCACAAGAAAGAAAGAACATCAGAGGCAACAAAAATTACAAGTCCATGGATCGCCTAGCGATGACTACATGGAAGCGAGTCAGAGATGATCATGGTAGTACGAAGAACACCGGAGGTAACAAAAATAAGAATCAGGTACGTGGATCAGCTAGCGATGACTACAAATACTCGAGCGAGTCGAATGCACGTCACCGTCATCGCCCCTCCCTCATCGAAGTCAGACAAACCTGGTTGTAGTAGATAACCGAGCATTCGTCGTGCTAAACTCCCAAAGAACCGACGCACCGGAGCAACAACCATCGCCGATAAAGAGAATCCTAAATTGAAAGGATCACATATGTAAACACCCAAACAAAAGCAAACGACGATAAGATCCAAATAGAACCAGTAAAGAACAGCACCGACGGAATCCCGTAAGATCCGCCGCACCTCCGCGTGCCTTCAAACGATGGTAGATGCACCATCGGGGCGGGGATCAAACGTGGGAGACATTATTTCTACCGGGGGACATTGTGGCCGCCACACAATTCCAACCAAGATGCTGGACTTAACAAAAATAAGAGCAAGGTCCCTCCCACCATATCTAGTTGATCTCAAAAGAATCACCACAAAGCGATCTAAATATGAAGTACAACAAACACAGCCAAAGAAAGGTGCGACAAACCACCTCTGGCTTCATCAAGCCTCCCTTTCTTTGGTTGAAGGGTTGGCCCATGCGAATAACTTGATGCCGATATCCCTTCAATCCTTTGAGTGAAATGTAGCAAAAAGGAGGGACAATCCATTGATGGTCGCAGGGGAGTTGGATCAACGAAAGGTTGCATCGGTCGCTTCTCATGTTCGAGTTGTCTACGCATGTTGGACACACATATATAGAACAAGGGTAACAAGATTTTGATTTTCAGAGGCAGCTTGGTTTTCCAGAGGATCCGTCTTGTCCGTGGCCTCTCCTTACGTATGGTTGTACATCAAACTAACATGTGAGAGAAGACACCACGTACGCCAAGTCCGGTTCCAATTGGGATGGTTTGCCTCAGTATTCAAGGCCACTCTCATCTGCTGAGCTTAATCTTCTCCGATAGACAAATTGCAACTTGCAACCGCAAAAACAACAACAACAAAAAAAAAACCCACCCCAACCATTTGCTACAAAACTGCACAGCCATCTCTCTGTCATCATCAGCAACTTGCTCAACATCGCATCCTAGATCGTATTATTTATGCGCAGAATTAATCCCACATCATTATTGACATCAAACATGCTTGGATACTCATGTCGCAGGGCAGTTGACCATCAACCACACCAAGCATGCATGCATCATCCCAGAAATCAGAAATCAGAAATCAGTTTGTCTCCCATATGCAACTACCGTAGAGTAGCAGCTCCGTCCAACAGATATAACGGCTTCGATTTTGATCGGATCTGCCCAGCAAAGCAGATTAAGTAGAAGCTGCTTCTGCTCACATGCATGACAGATTCCTATAAGAATCTTTTACAACTTCTCCTAATGATATGTATATACACCTTATCACATGCCATCCCCCCTGCCTGTCCCCAATCTCCACCACTTGCACAACAAAACTAACATTAAATCTTACAAGATTGTAATTTTGTAGGCCCAGAATTCCAGCTCATCTCAGCATTTTTGTTAGCATTGGTCTTAAGCAATCTATGCATGGACATATGGTGGGTGTGATCGTTTTTTTTTTTTTGGACTCCACTACAACTCTGATGTCACATTTTTGACCATTACAAATTAACCAAACATTTTTCGTGGCAAATTATGTTCTCTGAAGATGGCGAGTTTAATTTCGCGAGTACGAAGAAACCGTTTTAGTTAAATTTTCTGTTGAAGAATTTCCGTGCTTGTAAATTAAATTTGATGTCATCGCGTCAATATAAATCGCCATGCAAGGCATCAGATTTGACATGTCTGAAAATCTGACGTTAGAGTTATTAGTTTTTCCTTTTTTTTAAGTTCAAAAAAGGTACCCAATATATCAGCAGCAACATGTAACATTGCTACATGCCACACACAAACACACAGCTAGACACACCTCATGCATGCGCATCATGATAATAATTAACCTGAACCCGTTGACCTGTCTGTCTGGTGATTCTTTCTTGGTCTTCCATGGAGGAACACCAACACATGCAAGGGGAAGAAACCCATACCATACCATACCATACCATGCCAACACCTCCTTCCCTCTGTGCTGTCAATCTCACTCATTCATCAGACCACTCATGAATCACCATGACCACACCGCCTCAAGTGGATCCCAAGCTGAAAACCTCATACCACACAACACACACATGAATCATGACTATCTCGATCTTGCCGTCCATGTCACCAGGATCAGACTGCTCATGGATCATCATGATCACACACCTCTATCATCATCTCAAGAGAATCATGGATGGATCGCAAGACGATCAGGAGGATAAACTAAAATAGATCACTCCGAGAAGGATGCAAGAAGCATCGTGTTGAAGTGGACAGGGATAGAACAGGGGTGCAGGAGGAGCCCTCCTGTTCATTGATTGCAGGCTTGAAAACCCAGCATCCTGACCTGTCACGAACCCACTGCCCATCAACCAAGCCATTTCATCAAGTGGCAACGGCATGCATCCAAAACCCCTCCATACCCACCAAGAAGATGGAGTCAAAACCGCGCTCATGGTCGACCGATCGCACACCGACAGCGAGAAGAAGAGGGATCGACTGAAGGGAATGTGGCATGAGCATGCATGATGAACAATCAGAATATATAAAACTGAGCCGGTTAATTAACCAGGGTGGTCTGAATCTGAACCTGTGGCGCTAGCTGCAGCTGATCTCAGTACTAATTAGCTGTTGGTGTTTTATAATCTCCTGTAGGACACAGCACATCTCAGTTGAAAATGGTCCCAGAGAATCAAAATGGAGTATCTGGTGAAGGAATAAAAGCCAAACAGTAGGCATGTACTTATGTCAGTGTGGATGCTGAGTGATGAACATGTGTAGTACTAGTACGTACTAATTAACTGGACTGGATTAGAATGGACATCTGTACATATGACCGTGACTTATAATTGGAATGTATGTACACATCATGTTACTACTAATTAGCAAACAGTAGTGGTATGTATGTATGTATGTATGTATGTATACGTCTGTGTAGATTTTGATTCAGGATGTAGACCGGATTAGCTAGCTAGGATGTTCTGATTCAGAATGTAGACTGGATCATGTTACTACATTTATGGCCTGCTGCAATAACTATGTGCCCTGACTGCCTACATGGACAGGTGTACCATTTAACTGTTGGTATTGATTTATGGCCTCCTGTCCTGTGTAGATCACATGATCACATCACATTTCTGTTAAAACGTCCTAGCTCGAGAATCAGAACATCGGGGTGTCTGGCCAAGGAATAAAAGGCAAATAGTATATGTGCATGTCTGTGTGGATGCTAGGTGATAGATAGAACATGGCACTCACTTAACATCGTGCTGCCGCTGAAAATCAAATTAAGGCGCCTCATCATGGGCTGCTGCGGTTAGGCAGGCGGCCAGCGACATCAATTTCAGTTGATCTGTTGCTGCTGGTAATCCGGCGTGCACGTGACGGGTAATGAATGGGTTAAAGCGATTGCATCATGGGCTTGGACGCGATGCAACGCCAATTATGTGAGGCATTAGGCCATGGATCAAATTCAGTTGCTGCTGGAAAGAGAGAGCATTCATGCACTTGCCAGGTCTCTTTAGCTAGCAGTCGTCCTGTGTCTACTTGTTACCAGGACCATGTATGTATGTATGTATGTATGTATGTCTACTGCTCCAGGACAGGACAACCACGCCGAGATAGGTAGGAGAGGCCACCCAGAGGATGCAACAATGGCGACGACCGCTATATATACCCCTGCACCCTGCATCTCCTCCTCCTCCTCCCAGCTGAACCACAAGCAGTGAGCGCTGTCCATTGTTTGTTTCTCTGTAGAAGATCAGTAAGAAGAGTTGTGGAGATGGGGAGGGATCAGCAGCAGGCAGGTGTTGGTGCGGGCGCGGCGGCGGCGCACCGGGAGAAGGTGAAGCTGTTCATGGGGGTGCTGGCGCTGCAGTTCCTGCTCGCCGGCTTCCACATCGTCAGCCGGGCGGCGCTCAACATGGGCATCAGCAAGCTCGTCTTCATCGTCTACCGCAACGTCATCTCCCTCGCCCTCCTCGCCCCCTTCGCCTACTTCCTCGAGAAGTGCGCTCCCGCCTCCACCGTTCTTCTTCCCTGCTTCTTCTTCCACCAATCCAGCAAATCAGCAATGGTGGTCGACGGTTTTCTGAATCCTGGTGTCTGTGTTTTTTCTATCTTGTTGTACTTCAGGAAGGACAGGCCGCCGCTGACCTTGTCGCTGCTGGCGGAGTTCTTCGTGCTGGCGCTCATCGGGATCACGGCGAACCAGGGGTTCTACCTGCTGGGGCTGTACCACCTGTCGCCGACCTACGCGTCCGCGATCCAGAACATGGTGCCGGCCATCACCTTCGTGCTGGCCGCGGTGCTCCGGCTGGAGCAGGTGGACCTGGGCCGGCGGCACGGGGTGGCCAAGGTGGTGGGCACGGTGGTGAGCGTCGGCGGCGCCACGGTGATCACGCTCTACAAGGGCCTGCCGCTCTTCAGCCACAACCTGCACGTGCAGGCCGTCCTCTCCTGGACCTCCGGCAGCCCCATCTTCAACTGGACCCTGGGCTGCGTCTTCATCCTCGGCCACTGCCTCTCCTGGTCGGGATGGATGGTGCTCCAGGTGCCCGTCCTCAAGCGGTACCCGGCGAGGCTGTCGGTCATCTCGCTCACCTGCGTCTTCGGGCTGCTCCAGTTCCTCGTCATCGCCGCCTTCACCGAGGTGGACCTCAGCCGGTGGAAGGTCCGGTCCGGCGGGGAGCTCTTCACCATCCTCTACGCCGGGCTGGTTGCCTCCGGCGTTGCCTTCGCGCTCCAGATCTGGTGCATCGACCGCGGCGGCCCTCTCTTCACCGCCGTCTTCCAGCCCGTCCAGACCGTCGCCGTCGCCGTCATGGCCGCCGTCATCCTCGGCGACCAGCTCTACACCGGAGGGTACGTACGTCTAGCTGCATGCAGACACCACCATTACATCGCACTTGTCTGACTGACTGACACGATCGATCCATGGCTGGTTGGGCGCATGCATGCAGGATCATCGGGGCGGTGCTGATCGTAATCGGGCTATACTTCGTGCTGTGGGGGAAGAGCGAGGAGAAGAAGACGAGGAGCCAGCAGGACCCGGAGATGGCGAGGCACCTGCTAGACGGCGGCGCGGCTGGCAAAGATCAGCGAGTGAGCGCCACCGTGCTGGCGTGAAAGCAGCTGCAGGAGTGGACATACATGCATCCATTGGAGGTGTGTGTGCTAGCTGATGCACGTGGGTGTTTGTACCCTAGTACGTACGTGCCATTTAGTAACTACTACTGCTGTTTTGGGTGTGCAACCAAGAAGAAGACTCGTACTAGTTGACGATGTGAACTGCAAAAACACTCGGTCATACTTTCGGTGCCTACTGTGTATAGCCTTTGTCTTCGAGTTGTGTGTGTATATGGATCGATAGTTGGGAGGAAACCTGCCACTTTTTTTTTATCTATTATATTTTTTTTCATTTTAAAATAAATGTCGCTGATTTAGTATAGAAGTTGTATTATCGGACGGATAGAGTATTATCTATGGGCATCTCCAACTATGGCCCAATAATAAGGCACCAAAAGTTGGTGGAGTAAAAAAAAATTGGGCATAAGGTGTTTTTTTTGGCACCAGAAGCGGTCATCTTCAACAACTGCCCTATAATAGGGCAGCCAAACCACATTTTGCGTATAGAATTTGCATACTAATAATAAGAAATGTACCTCAGATGAATTCGAACAAACTACAAATTATTTCATAGTTCAGCAAATTATTACATGGTTCATCAAATCCACAACATAAATTGTTCATGAAGCTGAACAACAAAGTTTAGGACACAAATGAAATAAACATAGGGATGCCAACCATGCTCAATGTCGCCCATGCCATGCCCACCACCATTCCATCACATAGTTCTGTAGATCTTCGTGTGTATCGAAATTTCAAATCTTTTGGTAGACCTCAAGAAAGCGACGGAGACGGTCTTGCACCCGACACAGCCAAACCGGAATCCCCGTGAGGTCATCTATATGATCACATTGTGTTAGATCCATGCAAATTGTCATGATGTACGACAGGGGCGGACCTAGAAACTATTTTAAGTGGGGGCAAACAATAGGAGTGGGGGCACACTTTGTACAAATTTACATAGTTTTGGCAAAAAAATCTGAAATTTCAAAGAATTATAACTGGAGTTCCATATTTTGAGTGGGGTCCTAGGCCCCCACTCCCATGAACGTGGGTCCGTCCCTGATGTACGATAGGATATCTTTATACCGAAAATCTAGGCGGTCCTCGTACAATAATAAAATTGGGCTTGTAAAATCCCAAAAGCCCCTCCTCCACATCTTTTTTAGCAGAGCATGCATTGTAAAAAGTAAAGTTATTTCTTACCACGGGGTTTCGAAACTGGCTTGAGGAAAGTACCCCACTTTTGAAAAAATCCCATCCGTGAGATAATACTCAAAGTTGTGTGCTCAGATTTGCTTGTAAGGTCACTGTGTTTTTGTTCCCCATTGGCTAACTTGATGAAGAGAGGATATCGATGCATCACATTGATATCATTACAAGATCCAGGCATCCCAAAGTAGGCATGCCAAATCCATGTCTTCTGATCGGCCACTGCCTCAAGAATGATGGTTGCGTCCTTGCTGCCTCCTTTGTATTGTCCATGCCATGGTCCAAGAAGATTCTGTCACTTCGAGTGCCTGCAATCAATGGAGCCAAGCATACTCGAAAACCCATTGGTCTTGTTCATCTCCAAAAGTCTCATCGTGTCTTGAGCATTGGGTGCTCTCAAATACTCTGGACCAAAGATTTCTACAACCATCTTTGCAAATTGTTTGGCGAAGAAGATTGAAGTGATCTCTTCCATTGCCAAGTTGTCATCAATGGAACCAACATGAATACCATATGCTATCATGTGCAATGCGGCAGTGACCTTCTGTTCATTGCTATGTACATGAGCTCCGGCATAGTTCCTCCTTTAAAAGAAGGACCGATAATGTTCTTCACAATATTGCAAATGCGACGAAACAAGATTGTTGGCATCCTAAATTGGTGCCGCAAATACCTCTCTGGCAAGCGAGGTCTTGGGGCAAAGTAGTTGCGCCACAATTGGTCGCCCGCCTTTTCCTTATCTCCCATAGAGAACACACAGCCAAAAACGAACCTCCAATGCTCCGGCTTCTTGTTCTTGTGCATCATCACAATCATAGCAATATCTTCCTCGTCGGTCAAATCAAATTTCTCATGTGGTGAGGAATCATCATAATCCTAAGTAGTGTCAGTAGTTTCAGTACACTGTTTGATCATGTGGTCACAATCCCCAGTAGTGTATGTAATTTCCATGTCAATGGTTGGAAGAGGGACCCTGTCAATAGGATGCAGTTTAACACCGATCAAGCCTAGTGTGGCAAAATGCTCATACCTACCGTATGTCCATGTATATATTGCCAAAGACTAATGTTATGGTGAGATGACCTAGTATTTGTAGGCCTAAAAAAGGGTGGTCTTGGATTCACACTCTAGAAAGATATATATAGTATTATCTTGTTGTTTAAGTGGTGGTGGGGATTGTTTAGACAGGTGATGGCATGTGACAACGTATCGTTAGGGAAGAATATAAGTTCCAGAACCGAATCTGTCATGTGAGGAGAAAGGCTACTTGTTCTGCTACCCTAGCATATCTGATCAAAGTCAAGGCCGTCCTCTAGATGTATGGCAGTTGCATATGGGAGACAGGCTGATTTCTTGGAGGATGCTCGGTGTGCTTCAACTGCCCTGCGACATGAGTATCCAGGCATGTTTGATGCCAATAATGAAGTGGGATGCACCGTACTACGTTAAGAAAATGGCTGATAATACGAGTTGGCGCTGCAATTCCAGGAGATGGTTGGGGTTAGGATTTGCAACAGCTGCTGGTCTCTTTGAGAAGTAGCCACCGCATGAAAAATATAAAGTAGCCTGATGAAATGGACGACAAAGTGAATCATGAAAAATATAAACACTTTTGCTTCGGTACAACCCCCTCCCCCACAAAACGTATAAAGAAGAATGTATATCCACCTCGTATTGTACACTATAGGCCGCCGTACGTATATCCACCTCATATATTATACGTATAACGGTCTATAGTGTACAATACGAGATGGGTATACATTCTCCTTTATACGTTTTGTGGGGGAGGGGGGTTGTACCGAAGCACGCCTCTAATATAAATTGATGGATGTATGCATGGATTGATGCAGAGGCCGGGGGCTCGTTTCCTCCTTTTCAAAAAAAATGAAAAATATAAAGAGCATGAATTAGGGAAATTTATAACGATAGCACACAATTCCATCGTCTCTTTCGACATAGGCATAGTGACGATCCTATTTGACTCTAACGGTGTCGAAGTTTTTTGTCCTTTTTAGACTGTTCATGTTTGACTGTGTGTATCTTATCTGTGCAAAAGTGAGGTGTTGCTTATAAATAAACTTTATCCACTGGATGCTACATTCTAAGTTAATAAAATCACCCTTTTATCGAAGTTGAGTTTGAGCTCCCAGCAGGAAGAAGGCATGCAGTTCAGTTTAGCAATCCTCACGGGATCGGTCGTGGACTGTACAGTGGGTAGGACGGAATGCCATCGCGTTATTAGCAATGCAAGTGCATGGGAAAACAGGGAAGCAGGGACAGGTACCTGTGGACGCGAGACGGCAAATCTGTTAGTCCATCGATGACCCTAGCTACTGTGGGACGACAGCACCCATCCGGTGCCACTTCTTTCCTCCTTCCTTGTCCCTTTGCGTTTTGCATCCTGATTAGCAAGCTAGAGCAACTCTAACCGCAGGACACCCAAATGAATGAGTGTTTTGTTCTTTTTTCGTTTGTTTAGGTCGACGTGTCCGTTCTCTATTGAAAATGGATCAATCGTGTATTCGCGGATTCATTTTTCGTCCGTGCTTAACATTTCTCAAAGGTAAAAAAGTCTGCGGTCATAGATCATGCTAGCGCCAAGAGTTCATATCAATGATATGCCAGCGGCCGGCATACATATGCCAACCTAAAAAAAATATAGTTTTCGAGCTGGACGCACTTGCCAGCGGGCCGACACACATGCCAGCACACGAAATGAGGATGTAGTTCCACCACGACATCTCGTTCGTCGTCATCATGCCCGCACACCATGGCATGGATCACTAATCATCGAGGTTGAGCATGTCGGCCTGCATATTCTCGAACCTAGACCGCTTCCTCGAAGAGACCGTGCTCAAGTCCAGCTTCATGATCTCGACTCCCTTTGTCATGCAAGCGAGCCGGACTTCTCTTGCTCTGGTGGCTACTTTGGCGGTCTTGATCTCTAGCATCTTCGCTTGCTTCTCTGCCTCCAACGCGATCTTCTTGTGTTGTATGTCCATGAAGGCCTTCATTTGCTCCTTCTTGTCTTGCCGGTGCTTCTCTTCTCTTGAATTCTTGATGGCGATCATACCTTGCAATGTAGCTTGCAAGACAAGGGACGCCGCCTCGCGCGCTTGTCCTCTTTCTTGGAGTTGGTCTTCCCTCACGGCCGCGGCGTCTTCCTCTCATCATGATCTTCAAGGGCTGCAGCCCCCCTCCCCCCGCCCCCATGTGCCCAAGCCGTGTTGGTCCGCCATGAGGGGGTCGACCATGTCTTCACCAAACGGGTACCCAATGCCATCGTGCCCGACCATGAAAGGGGTGCGGTCATCCTGGCTTTGCTTCTCGTCGGGGTCGAAGGGAATACCGCTGCCACCACCTTCGTAGATGAGGCTCTCCATGAACACGTGGTTGGCCTCGTCTTCTGGAGTTGGCATTCTGTCGAACAGGATGCATACGTTTCCCGCGGCATCGTCTGGGAGCTCGCGAGGCCGTTTGCGTGCACCCCTGGAGGACGATCCACCCCTCCTCCATAGGCATCGTGGTGAGATCGGTGGCCGAGGGCGCTGGCATGGCAGGTGCGACCACGCTCACCTCCTGCGAACCAGATCCCGTGGAGTTGGACAACCGGGAGGTTTGCGGGGTGTCGCCGTTCGAAGCCTTGCCCCTACGGCGCCGTGGACATGTGCGGCGACTGCGGCATCGATGAGTCGGTGCTGGTCGCGGACAAAGCGGCAACGATGAGCTCGTGCTGGCCTCGGTTCAACCATAGCATCAATAAGGTCTGCCTCGCGGGGACAACGATGAGCCGGTGGTTCTTCGAGGCTTTGGCCTCCCGATCCATGGTGGCGGCGATGCTGGACGCGGACGCGGCCTCCTCCCTGGCCTCTAGCTCATGCCGGCAGTGCTTTCTCCTCGTCGATTGCACGACGCGCTCCTCAGACGTCAGAACCTTCTTCTTCCTGGTCGCCGTCGGCCCTTTGCGTCCGCCCTTGGCAGAGATGGGACCCGCGGAGGCGGCGAGGGTCGACACGTCGTCGTCCATGGCACGCGCGTGAGTGGGCGGGATTTTTTTGGGAGATTGGAGGGAAATTGTGGTCTTGTGCCACCGACGGGCGGGCCATGGGGAGGAGAAGGACGGGCGTAGCGCGCGGTCGTTTCATGTCCGTGCTAACACAAATCCGATTAAAATTTAAGTCCGAAATGAGTTGCGGGTGGACAAAATGGATCGCACGGTAGGTGGCTCGCCTAATCAAGGCATGTGTTGCGTGCGTGCGTGGGTGCGTGATTGATTAGCCGTCCATGCAGGCAGGCAGGCAGGCAGGCAATGCACCCACACATCAGGCTGGTCACCTTGGCGGTACGTGCGTCCATCGGATCTGGTGCATGCGTGCAACATTGCACATGGCGTGTGGCCCTGCAGCATCAGACACTTAACCGAGTGATCCAACATCTCACGTACTATAGCACCATTCTACCATACTCCCCAGACGAAACCACTCGATCTAGCTAGGTTAGAGCTAGCTCTTGTTGCACTACTTGATAGAGCCCGGGTCCATTGCACATGCACATGAGGCGGCCGGGATTAGTTGTACCTGGTTAATTAAACATTAAACAGGGAACCATCAATCCATGGTCCATGGAGCACCGAGCGCACACACACTTGACACTCCTGCATGCATTCCTGTTCCATCTTTATGGCAAAATTGACAAAAATGATCCTGGGAGGAAAAAACTCACAGAGTGACCCTTCGGGGAAAAATGTCACCCGGCTGACCCTTTTGTGTAGCGCCCGACACCTAGGCGCCACACTATACTGTGTGACGCCTAGACGTTCGGCGTCACACACCCCCGGCCACCTGGCAGAGAAGGCCCACCCCCAGGCCGTGTGACGCCTAAGCCTCAGGCGTCACACATTGTAATGTGTGGCGCCGAACGCTTAGGCGTCACACAATGACTTATATAGCCACGGGCCAGCCCCCCTCCCCACCCCCTCCCCATTCCCCTCCCTATTCCCCTCCCCCAGCCCCTCTCCTAGCCACGGACCCCTCTTCAAATCCTTCTCCAAATCACCAAATCTGAAGGTTTGGACCGGGCATTTGGTGTCCAATCACTCCCTAAGGTAATCCCCACCTCTCCCCTCATTCTCATCCAAAGAAAAATCTTTTGTGGTATTTTTTTTGCAAATTTGAGGAAACCCTAGTTTTTCATGAAATGTGGGATGTATATGATATTGTTCTATTTGTTTGTATGTTAGGATAAGGGGTATGATGGGGTTAGGATTAGGGTTGTTTGGATGTTTGCATTATGGTTGTTTTAGGGTTAGGCTATGGTTAGGCTAGGGTTAGGGATGTTTGGTTGTGTTAGGGTTATGGTTGTTTGGAAGTTAGGCTAGGGTTATTGTAGTTGTATGATTGCTTATAAAAAAGTTATATGTTTTGTTGTTTAGGGATGGGAAGAACATGTGTTTATGTTCATCACGTGGACAAGGATGCCTTTTTAAAAGGCAATATTGATCCGGACCCGGATGAGCTTGACATGGTGTTCGATTTGTGTCCTAGCTATGGTGAATGTTGGAACAAGTCCGAAAGGATTTGAATTGGATGGACCCTGGTGATGTTGATGAGAAGATGTCTTGCACTTTGTTTCTCATTTTATCAAGACTATGTTGATGAGTAATGTGTTGGAAATATGCCCTAGAGGCAATAATAAATTAGTTATTATTATATTTCTTAGTTCATGATAATCGTTTATTATCCATGCTATAATTGTATTGATTGGAAACACAATACTTGTGTGGATACATAGACAAAACACTGTCCCTAGTAAGCCTCTAGTTGACTAGCTCGTTGATCAAAGATGGTCAAGGTTTCCTGGCCATGGGCAAGTGTTGTCACTTGATAACGGGATCACATCATTACGAGAATCATGTGATGGACTAGACCCAAACTAATAGACGTAGCATGTTGATCGTGTCATTTTGTTGCTACTGTTTTCTGCGTGTCAAGTATTTATTCCTATGACCATGAGATCATATAACTCACTGACACCGGAGGAATGCTTTGTGTGTATCAAACGTCGCAACGTAACTGGGTGACTATAAAGATGCTCTACAGGTATCTCCGAAGGTGTTAGTTGAGTTAGTATGGATCAAGACTGGGATTTGTCACTCCGTGTAAACGGAGAGGTATCTCGGGGCCCACTCGGTAATACAACATCACACACAAGCCTTGCAAGCAATGTAACTTAGTGTAAGTTGCGGGATCTTGTATTACGGAACGAGTAAAGAGACTTGCCGGTAAACGAGATTGAAATAGGTATACGGATACTGACGATCGAATCTCGGGCAAGTAACATACCGAAGGACAAAGGGAATGACATACGGGATTATATGAATCCTTGGCACTGAGGTTCAAACGATAAGATCTTCGTAGAATATGTAGGATCCAATATGGGCATCCAGGTCCCGCTATTGGATATTGATCGAGGAGTCTCTCGGGTCATGTCTACATAGTTCTCGAACCCGCAGGGTCTGCACACTTAAGGTTCGACGTTGTTTTATGCGTATTTGAGTTATATGGTTGGTTACCGAATGTTGTTCGTAGTCCTGGATGAGATCACGGACATCACGAGGGTTTCCGGAATGGTCCGGAAACGAAGATTGATATATAGGATGACCTCATTTGATTACCGGAAGGTTTTCGGAGTTACCGGGAATGTACCGGGAATGACGAATGGGTTCCGGAAGTTCACCGGGGGGGGGCACCCACCCGGGGAAGCCCATGGGTGTTTGGGGTGCCACACCAGCCCTTAGTGGGCTGGTGAGACAGCCCAAGAGAGGCCTATGCGCATAGGAAAGAAAATCAAAGAGGAAAAGAAAAAAAAAGAAGGAGGTGGGAAAGGGAAGAAGGACTCCACCTTCCAAACCAAGTAGATTTCTGTTTGGGAGGGGGAGACCTTCCCCCTTGGCTCGGCCGACTCCCTTGGGAGTCCTTGGACCCCAAGGCAAGTCTCCCCCCTCCTCCTCCTATATATAGTGGGGTTTTAGGGCTGATTTGAGACAACTTTGCCACGGCAGCCCGACCACATATCTCCACGGTTTCACCTCTAGATCACGTTTCTGCGGAGCTCGGGCGGAGCCCTGCTGAGACAAGATCATCACCAACCTCCGGAGCGCCGTCACGCTGCCGGAGAACTCTTCTACCTCTCCGTCTCTCTTGCTGGATCAAGAAGGCCGAGATCATCGTCGAGCTGTACGTGTGTTGAACGCGGAGGTGCCGTCCGTTCGGTACTAGATCGTGGGACTGATCGCGGGATTGTTCGTGGGGCGGATCGAGGGACGTGAGGACGTTCCACTACATCAACCGCGTTCTCTAACGCTTCTGCTGTACGATCTACAAGGGTACGTAGATCACTCATCCCCTCTCGTAGATGGACATCACCATGATAGGTCTTCGTGCGCGTAGGAAATTTTTTGTTTCCCATGCGACGTTCCCCAACATAATGCTCATCCTTATCTTAGTATTCTTAAGTGCTTTGCCATGACTCACACACATTAGTTTGGTTGAGCCTATCTTAAGATTACAAACAAAGTAAGATACAACGTGCTGATACAACTTGCTGAAATTAAGATACAACTTGGTGAAATTAAGATACAACTTGCTGAAATGAAGATACAACTTGCTGAAATTAAGATACAACTTGCTCATACAACTTCGTGAAATCTACTGAGTCCAACGTGGATATTTTCCTTTTCAATCACTGGCTTCTTCTGCTGCCTTGGCCGCACGAGCTCTTTCTCTCTTTCTCTCCCTCTCGGCTTCACGGGCCTGTTCCCGCTGTCTGTAACCTCCTCCAGCCGTAGTTTCTCTTCTTGGTTTTTCCTTATCATCTCATCAAGAAAATCCCTCTGCTCCACACAGTACTCTTCCCACTCTTTCTTCTGTGCTGCTTTCTCCTCTGCTTCAGCCTTCTCACGGCGCTCTTCCAAGTCCCAGCTAGCCCATGCACGGCGACCTCTTTCACGAATCTCGGTCACCGCCCAGCCCGGCATTTCCGTGTCAATCCAACGATAGTACATGCAGAGAGGAGGAGGAGACTACCGGATGGATCAGATTCAAGTAAACAATAATATCAAGTAAACAATAATCTGGATGACTTGAGCATACCGGAGGCGTGATGTACGCAGAAATAGATTCGGGTGGATCAGATTCATAATTGGCGCACATGAAAAACTTCATGCCCAACCAATCTGAAAAATCCTCCACCTCCTTCACCTTGCAAAGATCACCGCACCAACATCGAACTGCTTCCACCCCCCGAGGCAAACTCGCACTCTTCATTTTCTTAGGCCTGATGCTTTGATCCGAGCAAGGCAAACTCATATTGACTAAAGCGGTGGTAGTGTTCTCAAGTGAGGCTGGATGATGGAGGAAGGCAGTCCAATGCCTCCTTTTATAGACCAGAAAGGATACGTCAAAAATTTGACGGGAACGTAGGAGGGAAAGGTGGCGGGAAAGAAGACGTGGAAATATTGGCGGGAACGGAGGAGGGAAAGTTGGCGGGAACGGAGGAGGGAAAGTTGGCGGGAAAGAAGACGTGGAAATATTGGCGGGAACGGAGGAGGGAAAGTTGGCGGGAAAGAAGACGTGGAAAAAATGGCGGGAACGGAGGAGGGAAAGGTGGCGGGAAAGGGTGTGCTCAAAATTTGGGGGGAACGGAGGAGGGAAAGGTGGCGGGAAAGAGTGTGCTCAAAGGTTCCAAAAGGTTTTCACATGTGTGGCGCCTAAGCCTTGGGCGTTGCGCATGTGTGGCGCCTAAACCTTAGGCGTTGCGCATGTGTGGCGCCTAAGGCTTAGGCGCCACACATGTGAAAACCTGTTAGAAGCTGAGTTTTGACAGCAATACAACATTTTGACAGCATATATTTTGACAGAAATTTAAAACATATGTGCAACACCAACAAGTGCAAATGATTGTTCACAAGTGCAACACCAATACCAACAACACAAGTTCACAACTCCTAATGGTTCACAACACAAGTGCAATACCAAGTAAATGGTTCACAACTCCAAATGGTTCACAACAAAAGTAATATGGTTCACAACACAAGTGCAACACCAACAAGTGCAAATGATTGAAAACTCCAAATGGCTCCGGTTCACATCTTGGCGCCTCGTCCCCTCTTAGAAACTAGCTTCTTTCTTCTCGAAACTACAAATTGCTCCGGGTCATCCGACTCATCGTCATCGTCATCGTCATCCTCATCGTCCATGCTTCTCATCCTTGAAAAACGAGAGCCCCCGGCGATCGGGTTCTTTCCTTTCGCATAATCATCCGGTGAGTACCGCCTAAATTCCTTCCTAGGCTTCAACATGTAAGCGGAGCGTTGGAAAGCCTTCAACGTCATCCCGTGCGCAACCTAATACATATGAAAGTTGAAGGTTGAAAGTGCACAATGTTTTCTGGCTATGTCATACCTCAGGAGTGTCAACATCATCCTCTACAGTATTTCTTTGGGTATTAGCTGCCGAGGTAATGTCACCATCGTCCATACGAGCGCCCGAAGAAGCTGAATCGTCTAGAGTATTTCTTTGGGATGAACCGGATCTCGAAGGTGAAACATATTCAGGGTCACGGCAACCTAAAATGTTGGATAGGCGCCGCAACACTAGTGGGGACAGGGCCTATAGCCCCGGCCCGTAAGGGGCTTTAGTCCCGGTTCACCAACCGGGACTAAAGGGGCGGGACTAAAGGCCTAACCTTTTCGTCCCGATCCTCTTACACGCCGGGACTAAAGGTGCTCCACGTGGGCGCTTCGTAGCGCCTCAGGGGCAGGCCCTTTAGTCCCGGTTCGTTACACGGTCCGGGACTAAAGATTTTCAGATTTTGCTGGCTTTTGGGTTTTTTTTTGAATGAAATTATTTTTGGGTTTTAGGGTTTTAGGGTTTAGGTGTTCAGGAGATTAACGTGATGCCTCGTTTTGTGTTCGGGAATTAGTTTTCATATAATTTAAAATAGAAATAATTATGCATATATATATAAGATTAACTTATCTTACAAGCGATCATATATATACAATTATATGGAGATCTGAATTATCGGGACTAGAGCCCGTCTATTCGATTACATGGACGAACATCAGTAATGGCCCTTAGCTACACTAAATCGTCCTTTGTCTTCTATAGCTTCCGTCCTCAGAACGCGCAAGCTCCTCTGCAACAGCAATCGCGCGTTGCTCTGGTAGGACCTTCGTCCTCATGGCCGTGTGCTATACAAGAAGAGGAGATGAATATGAATATCAATCATGATAACAAAGAATGACGGGTAAAAATAGAGGTGTGAATGTTCATTGCTTACGTCGAATCTGTTCTCCTTGAACTCAGAGGTAAACGTGCGAATGGTCTCGCAAACATAGTATCCACATAGATGCGTTCCCCGTGGCTGCTCGTCGCACTTTACGAGAATGGAATATATATAATCAAAATAATAATCTAGCATCATAAATGTATTGAAAATTAATAGAAGTATATCATACTACTACTTACCTGAGCCGCTCTAAAGGTCAGCTTCTCAGGAAAGTTAACGGGAGTCAGACACTTGAACCGATTCCAAACCCTGCCCGACAAGGATAATGATTTGCTAAGTTTTTCATTAATTGATATATCAGAAAATCATCGAAAGAGACCGATAGAGCGCAAGAATGATTAAAATTACCCTTGGAGCATGTCATGTAGGCTTTGGAACTATTCCAAGGGTCTCGATAATGGGTCGAAGGCATCAACTCTTCCCTTATCAATTTGAATGTCCAACAGAATCCAATGGAAGCTGCACATGTATATATATATATGTGTGTGTGTGTGTGTGTGTGTGTATGTGTGTGTGTGTGTGAGTAAGTTATCAATTACACTTATAAGTGAATGGACACAACAGAGTAAAGACCCTCACCTGAAGTTGTATGGAAACAGTATGTGGTCATAGAAATTTTGATCTCTTAGAAACCTCAGAAGGTTTTCCTCCGTCTCCTTGGGATAATTAGTTAGCGTCGCTATATGTATTTTATCTGGATCAATAAACCCAATATTTATGATGCTCTTACTTTTACACTCCAGAATCTTCATTCTGCATAATAGACTGCAAGTTATATATAGACAATGAATTGAAATAACTAAACAAGTTATTTGTAGACAACGAATTAAAAAACTTACAGACAATAGCAACTCATAAGCGATTTGTCGAGGGTGTCGCCATTGTACATCTGGAAGAGTTCATCAAAGTCGATATGGATTTCTTCGGAGCGGCCGTAGTACTCCTGTGGGACACTCAACACGATCATCGTTCTCCCATTCTTTGATTCACTTAAGTACCATTTATGCAAGTAACACATATTTGTTGGGAGATCATCTTTGCTGACCAAAGGCTCTCCCATGACAAACTGTGGCTTAGGGGCTACCACAGCCTTGGGTATCCTGTCGTCTTGGGAAGCCAGCAAATTTTCAACCAAGATACCACATTCATCCGCCAACTCCTTTGCTTTTTCAAAAGCTTGCCCCTGCACCGGAGGGGGAACATTCTCGGTTAACACCTTGAGGGGTGGGATCGACTGTTTGGCCTGTTGTCCAAGCTGAGGAACGTCTGATTTTTTCTTGCTTGTAGTTGAACTTGATTTGCTCCCACTTGCACTTGCATGTGACCTGCTCTTTTTCACTTCCTTCTTCAATGTGCGTGTATAGTCATCAGGCTTATAGTGTAAGTCATACTGTGATGGAGTGGTTATGAAGTCTTTTGCCCATGCTATGTTCTTCTCGGTGTATTTCGGGCGGGGCTCGGGTTCCTTCCTTTTTCATCTGCGCCTCATGTTGTTCCTTTGCTATCCTGGCATTTTCCTCGGGGGTACGATCATAAGGTCTGATAGGAAGATTAGCATGAGGTACCTTTGGGAGGGGCGACAGTTTGCGCTTTGGGGAGCTCCGTCCCTTAGAAATCATTGATGAAGCGTTCTTGCTGGCACGCTTCCGCTTCGTATCATGTGCAGGTGGCGGCGGAGACGGACGACCCAAGTCCGGCGGCGGTGATCGAGATGGACTCGTGTTGTGCTGGCCGACGTCATGTGGAGGGCTTGGAGGTAATGGAGGTGTATGTGACCTGCGACGACCCGGAGACGGTGTTGTCCTTGAGGCCGAGCCTAGAAACTTGATGTAGTTCTTGTCCCATAGGATGACTCCACCCAGTACTTCTCCGAGTGTCCTCTCATCTTCGGGTCCAGCTATGTCGAGCTCCATATCATTAAACCGCGTCATGATTTCATCCACCCCGACTTTAGCAAAGCCAGCTGGAATCTCACGGCCATGCCAGCGTGCATCAGGGCCAGAAGGTAAAGCTTGTCCGACGGCCACCTTCATGGATATGTTCTTGAATTTCTGATGGAGTTCACATGATGTTGACTCCTTGATTCCATCCACGGGGTAGCCGGGACCGCCCTCTATCATTCTTCGTTCATCGTCGGGCGGGGCCTCAGATTCAGCCACGCTGCTTTTCCGCTTAGATGGGGCGCCGGTAATATCAAGTGCAGGATCTTCCTGGCGCGGTACTCCTCTAAGCTCATCAATCTGCTTATGTTGCTCGTTAATCCTGGCAAGCAACTGGTTGAACTTGTCATTCTCCTCATCCTGCTGCCGCTTCTTTGCTCTCTCTCGGCTTCTGTAAGTGTCTTGGTCTCTGGCAAACCCAAGCCACCACGGGTAAGAAGGACCGAAGCCTCGCGTTCGTCCTCCATGTTCGTCATTGCCGAGGACCAGTGTGAGCAAATCTTTCTCTCTATCGGCAGTGAACTTTCTTCTTCCCTCCTTAATTTCTTTCACTATCCTTTTCCAATTCTCCCTGGGTATCCTAAGATTGTCATTGCAGATGAGGTCCCATGTTGTTTCGTCGTACGACCCATCATGCGCAAGGAACCAATTTCTTGCTCTCAATTCCCACTCATCACGAAGTGGTTCAGGTACGACGCCTTTACCTATTAGATCTTGCTCTTTCTTATCCCACTTTGGGATGGAAGTCTCATAGCCCCCTAGCCCCAGCTTGTCGGCATTTATCTTCTTGTCGGCATTTATCTTGTTCTTTTCTGATAATGCCTGGGCATCTTCTGACTCCTTGTACTCTTGAAATGCCTTCCAGTGATTCGCCTGCTTGGCTAGATACCCCTCAAATACTGGCACTTTCTGTGTCTTCAGATAGTTTTTCCATAGCTTCTTCTTCCAGCTACGGAACAGTTCGGCCATCTTCTTTAGAGTCCACTGCTTGACTTTGGCCCTCAGTTTGTCTGCGGCGTCTTCATTCTCACATTCTGGCAGGTTGAAATGTGACATGAGATCATTCCAAAGATTATCTTTGTACCTTTCGGCGACATAGTCACTATCGGCTGCCCCTTTGCGCTTGTTCCACTCCCGAACGCTGATCGGGATGTGATCCCTAACAAGAACTCCGCATTGCTTCTTGAATGTGTCAGCAACATTCTTAGGAAGCTTGGGTTCGCCCGTAGGCAATATCACCTCAAAGGTGTAATGCGTCCGTGCATCCAACTTTCTAGTCGGGCCTCGTTTCATAGTTTTGGTCGATGTGGAGGCCTAAGAGGGAGAAACATTCGTCAAATGAATGTATATGTATACAATATAGAGCTATCTCCAATATTTTTCACATATTACAAGTGATTGTCGAACTTCATATGTATACCTCGCCGGACTTCTCCTCTTCACCGGCTTCTCCATCAGTGGAGCTATCACCTTCTCCGTCATTGTACCAAAAACCAAAGTAGGAGTACTTTTCCAATTTGAGACTCCTAGATTTCTGCATAGTATTCAAAGTAGGAGTAATTTTCCAATTTGAGCATTCAATAAGCAAAACCAAATCGTAAAATAAAGTAGTATTCAAATTAGCATGCATTCAATTATAAGCTAATACATCATCACTTTTGTCCGTACATCGTCGAATATTATCATTAATACTCCTCGAATACTATCATACATATAGCATCACTAATACATCTAGAACCGTAGCGCCCGACGGGTATCGGCGCGGGCGGTGGACTCCCAAAGAGAAGGAACCATCACAGGATCATAGCTCCAGTGAGATCCCCGAAGAACCTGCCAGGTATGCTCGAAGCTGCCCTCCAACGCAACCATGTAGCGACGGACGTGCTCATCCTCCTCGCTGACACGGTGACGTACCACCTCCGCGGTGTCCGGAAGCCTCGGCACCCTCACTGGCCCACGCGACCGCCACCAAACAAGGATCGGGTCAACGACGGGCTGGCTCCTCAGCAACCTACGCCCCCCGGAAGGTAGCACCTCCCAATACCAGCCGGGCGGAGCCCAGTCCCGGACAGGGCCCCTCTGATCAAGCAGGTGTCCTCCGCCAAGTCGAAGACGAGGATGCGGGATAGGCATCGTAAAATGAACTAAAAAAATAAACTAGTTCTATTAATTTTCTTGCTAAAAATAAACTATTAACACTTAAGCATATACAATAGCAAAATTAAACTATTAACACTTATTTTCATTTTTCTTCTCCTCCTCTTCTTTCTTCTCTTCTCCTCATCTTCTTTTCTTCTCTTCTCCTCCTCTTATTTTCTTCTTTTCTTATACACTATACACTATATACACTATAGCAAAATTCCTCCTCTCCTTATACACTATATACTATATTCACTATACACTTAAGCATATACACTATACAATATACACTTTTTCTTCTTTTCTTCTCCTCCTCTTCTTATTTTCATTTTTCCTAATCTTATTTTCTTATTTTTATTCATATTTCTTCTTCTTGTAACCCTAACCTAATTCTAAATATTACTAACCCTAATAATCTAGCACAAACCTAATAACAATAGGAATTAAATGACAAAAAAATCTTTTCTTTTTCTTCTTTTCTTCTCCTTTTTCTTCTTTTCTTCTCCTTTTTCTTCCTTTCTTCTCCTTTTTCTTCTTCTCTTCTCCTTTTTCTTCTTTTCTTCTATACTGGCCGGAGTGTTGGGGAGGAGGGGGCGGGGGGCTTACTGGCCGGAGTGTTGGTAAGGAGGACGGCGCGGAGGACGGCGCGACGGCGAGGAGCACGGCGCGATGGCTAGGAGGACGGCGCGGCGGCGAGCAGGACGGCGGGCAGCCTGACGGCGTCGGTTACGTTCGTCGCTGTGCCGCGCCGGGCAGGAGAATGAGAGGAAGAAGAAGAGAAATGGACGAATTGGGTTGGAAATTTTCGAAGTCCCGCTTATATAGGTGGATCTATAGTCCCGGTGCGTGGCTCGGGCCGGGACTAAAGACCCCCTTTAGTAAGACCCCCTTTAGTCCCGGGTGGAGCCACGACCCGGGACTAAAGGCCTCTTTTCGGGCAGACCAAGAGGCGGGAAGCAGGGGGTCTTTAGTCCTCGGGCGTGGCTCCAACCGGGACTAAAGGGGGTCTTTAGTCCCGGGGCGTGGCTCCAACCGGGACTAAAGCCCCTCCTCGGCTGTACGATAAGTTTAGTCCCACCTCGCCCAACGAGGGGGACTAACACTTGTTTATAAGCCCCGTCACAGCTTCTCCATCGAGCTCCTCTCTAAAGCAGGCTTACGGGCCTAAACTCACTGAAAATTGTAACTATATTAGAAATTATAGGAAAATTCAATCTAAATTCAAATGAGAATTTAGATTGAATTTTCTCTATGATTTCGAATATAGTTTCAATTTTTTTTATTTTCATAATTAATAATTTTGACTATCCAAACTATTATCTATTTTGTTATTTTCAATTAAAAACTATGTTTATTAAAAATTCTTTTTGCATATTTGAGAATTCGACAAAACTATGATAATGAAAAGTGTTTCAAATTGAATAAATAATGCAAAACTATTTTTTATTTTCATAATTATTAATTTTGACTATCCAAACTATTATCTATTTTGTTATTTTCAATTAAAAACTATGTTTATTAAAATCTCTTTTTGCATATTTGAGAATTTGACAAAACTATGATAATGAAAAGTGTTTCAAATTGAATAAATAATGCAAAACTATTTTTTATTTTCATAATTAATAATTTTGACTATCCAAACTATTATCTATTTTGTTATTTTCAATTAAAAACTATGTTTATTAAAAATTCTTTTTGCATATTTGAGAATTTGACAAAACTATGATAATGAAAAGTGTTTCAAATTGAATAAATAATGCAAAACAATTTTTTATTTTCATAATTAATAATTTTGACTATCCAAACTATTATCTATTTTGTTATTTTCAATTAAAAACTATGTTTATTAAAAATTCTTTTTGCATATTTGAGAATTTGACAAAACTATGATAATGAAAAGTGTTTCAAATTGAATAAATAATGCAAAACTATTTTTTATTTTCATAATTAATAATTTTGACTATCCAAACTATTATCTATTTTGTTATTTTCAATTAAAAACTATGTTTATTAAAAATTCTTTTTGGATATTTGAGAATTTGACAAAACTATGATAATGAAAAGTGTTCCAAATTGAATACATAATGCAAAACTATTTTTTATTTTCATAATTAATAATTTTTGTGTGTTCAAAATGCACCATTCAAAGGCACATTATAAAATTTCAACAATTTCTGACTTCATTTGGTATATTCCGTGCATTTACTTATTTTTTTTGAGCTAGTTGACCCTGAAATTGAAAAGCACTACAAATGAACTCTGAAAATGTTGAAAGTTGGCATGCTATCATCATTTCACCCACATAGCATGTGTTAAAAAGTTGAGAGGGCTACGACAAAAACTGGATGCACTTCGTGTACAAAACTGACAATTTCTCTCGAAGTAGCAGGGTTTCGAACGAGAACTCATCTCTTACAAAGGGATTTCATTTTTTTAAAACTTATTTGAACTCCATACTTTTTGTGTGTTAAAAATGCACAATTCAAAGGCACATTACAAAATTTCAACAATTTCTGACTTCATTTGGTATTTTCCGTGCATTTACTTATTTTTTTGAGCTAGTTGACCCTGAAATTGAAAAGCACTACGAATGAACTCTGAAAATGTTGAAAGTTGACATGCTATCATCATTTCACCCACATAGAATGTGTTAAAAAGTTGAGAGGGCTACGACAAAAACTGAATGCACTTCGTGTACAAAACTGACAATCTCTCTCGAAGTAGGAGGGTTTCGAACGAGAACTCATCTCTTACAAAGGGATTTCATTTTTTAAACTTATTTGAACTCCATAATTTTTGTGTTTTCAAAATGCACCATTCAAAGGCACATCACAAAATTTCAACAATTTCTGACTTCATTTGGTATATTCCGTGCATTTACTTTTTTTTTTTTTGAGCTAGTTGACCCTGAAATTGAAAAGCACTACAAATGAACTCTAAAAATGTTGAAAGTTGGCATGCTATCATCATTTCACCCACATAGCATGTGTTAAGAAGTTGAGAGGGCTATGACAAAAAATGGATGCACTTCGTGTACAAAGCTGACAATCTCTCTCGAAGTAGCAGGGTTTCGAACGAGAACTCATCTCTTACAAAGGGATTTCATTTTTTAAAACTTATTTCAACTCCATACTTTTTGTGTGTTCAAAATGCACCATTCAAAGGCACATCACAAAATTTCAACAATTTCTGACTTCATTTGGTATATTCCGTGCATTTACTTATTTTTTTTGAGCTAGTTGACCCTGAAATTGAAAAGCACTACAAATGAACTCTGAAAATGTTGAAAGTTGGCATGCTATCATAATTTCACCCACATAGCATGTGTTAAAAAGTTGAGAGGGCTACGACAAAAACTGGATGCAGTTCGTGTACAAAACTGACAATCTCTCTCGAAGTAGCAGGGTTTCGAACGAGAACTCATCTCTTACAAAGGGATTTCATTTTTTTTAAAACTTATTTGAACTCCATACTTTTTGTGTGTTCAAAATGCACCATTCAAAGGCACATCACAAAATTTCAACAATTTCTGACTTCATTTGGTATATTTCGTGCATTTACTTATTTGTTTTGAGCTAGTTGACCTTGAAATTGAAAAGCACTACAAATGAACTCTGAAAATGTTGAAAGTTGGCATGCTATCATCATTTCACCCACATAGCATGTGTTAAAAAGTTGAGAGGGCTACGACAAAAACTGGATGCAGTTCGTGTACAAAACTGACAATCTCTCTCGAAGTAGCAGGGTTTCGAACGAGAACTCATCTCTTACAAAGGGATTTCATTTTTTTTGAACTTATTTGAACTCCATACTTTTTGTGTGTTCAAAATGCACCATTCGAAGGCACATCACAAAATTTCAACAATTTCTGACTTCATTTGGTATATTTCGTGCATTTACTTATTTTTTTTGAGCTAGTTGACCCTGAAATTGAAAAGCACTGAACTTATTTGAACTTATTTGAACTGAAGACTTTTTGTATATGTATGTGGTCGAAATGCATGATACCATGAAGTTAGAAAGGGCTAAACCATTCAAAAGTAGCAAATGAAGTTAGAAAGGGCTAAACCATTCAAATTTGGAAACTATAATGGCACAAACAGAAACTAGACATATATAAATTGGTCCAAGAAGTACATGATACTAGCCCAAACAGTACATAATAATAGCTACCATAGATATATATACAAGTGTTAGACGTGCAGAACACTACTCGTCTGAATCATCTAAATCAGAATGTCCAAGTTCCTCGAGGTGACGCTCGCCATAGTTGACGACTCGAATCTTGCGGTACAACTCGTATGAAACGTATGCATCTTTTGCTGCATACTGAATGTTGATATCATCAAGTGGGCCCTTCTCCCAAAGTTTGTCCTGATACTTTGGGAAACTGGTCTTCATATCACCATATGACTCGTCGATCAAGGCAACTGCCATATGAGCCATCGAAATCCTGTCATGTCGAAGCCTGAATATCGTTTGGAGATCAACGAGGCAACCAGTTGGTATCTCAATACCGAAGTTGTGCCTCATCTTCAGCCTGTCGTTCCTTATGTCAATGGAAGCAAAAGTGACGCCGCTGCGAAGGAACTCCATGAGTCCAGGACAATGCTTGTCACTCCTGCAACAGAAACAAATTAGAATGGAACAAATGTTACATACTGCTGCAATAAGGAAACATGTTTCACTACAACTAAAGAGAAACTTATCTTTAGGATTCAAATAGAACATATGCAATGGAACCTAGAGAGATCACTACAACTATTTGAAGCGAACCAACTATGATTCCAATGGAACATATTAAACACTAGTTCATTCTAATACGATTTTTTAGATTATGGAACACTATTCCAATCAGATTGTGTTCCCCTTCAACTAATCAAAATTGTTTCACTACAACTATTTGAAGCGAAGAAACTATGATTCCAATGGAACATATTGAACACTAGTTGATTCTAATACGATTTTTCAGATTATGAAACACTATTCCAATCAGATTGTGTTCCCCTTCAACTAATCAAAAATGTTTCACTACAACTATTTGAAGGGAACCAACTATGATTCCAATGGAACATATTAAACACTAGTTGATTCTAATACGATTTTTCAGATTATGGAAGACTATTCCGATCAGATTGTGCTCCCCTTCAAGTAATCAAAATTGTTTCACTACAACTATTTGAAGGGAACCAACTATGATTCCAATGGAATATATTAAACACTAGTTGATTCTAATACGATTTTTCAGATTATGGAACACTATTCCAATTAGATTGTGCTCCCCTTCAACTAATCAAAATTGTTTCACTACAACTATTTGAAGGGAACCAACTATGATTCCAATGGAACATATTAAACACTAGTTGATTCTAATACGATTTTTCAGATTATGGAACACTATTCCAATTAGATTGTGCTCCCCTTCAACTAATCAAAATTGTTTCACTACAACTATTTGAAGGGAACCAACTATGATAGAAACAAATAAACTTATACAATGTCATTATCTTGGATCAAAGAAAGCCTCAAAACTTACTTCGCCCATTGGAAGATCAAGACATGGCTTGCGAAGCATATTTGGATGACGGCAACACCGCGTTGATCAGTCGTGTACTCTAGATCCAGCCCGAAGAACTTCTCATGAACCGGTGCGTGGTTAAACCATCGTTCCTTCCACTGTTGAAGGAAAAACGGCACCTCCGTGCTCAGGTTCGTGTACATGACACGGAGCTTCGTCGTGCCATGCGCGACCATCTCATGAAAGGTAGTTGGCATGGTGGAAGAAGAGAAGGGAAGAAGAGAGGAGAAGAACAGAGAGGGCGACGCGAGAGAGAAGAAGAACAGAGAGGGCGACGCGAGAGAGAAGAAGAATAGAGAAATGGCGACTGTACGCTTCGGTTCGTGCTTTTCATCGCCCGAAACGACGCGGGATGCAAACCGTTTGGGCCTTTAATCCCGGTTTGAGCCACCAACCGGGACTAAAGAGGTATACCAAACGGTTGCCACCACTACGGTAGGCCACGTGTTAGCCTTTTAGTCCCGGGTTCAACCACCAACCGGGACTAAAGAGGTATGCCAACGGTCGCCCCACTACGGCAGGCCACGTGTTAGTCCTTTAGTCCCGGGTTGAGCCACCAACCGGGACTAAAGGGGGATACGAACGGTTGCTACCACCACTGCCCGCCGCGTGTTAGTCCTTTAGTCCCAGGTTGAGCCACCAACCGGGACTAAAGGGGGATACGAACGGTTGCCACCACCACTGCCTGCCGTGTAGCCCTTTAGTCCCGGTTTAGGACACGAACTGGGACTAAAGGCTCCTTACGGGCCGGGACTAAAGCCTCGAGGGAGGCATTGAGAATTGGGGCGACGTGGCCGAGCCTTTAGTCCCGGGCGAGAGGCAGGCCGGGACTAAATGGTCCAGGCCAAAGGCCCGTTTTCTACTAGTGCAACTTCTTGCCCTGTTCCTGTTAGATTCAAATATAAATGACATATATAAGGTACCGTATGTTGCATTCATGGGCAAAATAATAATAATGACACAACACCTTTATGAAAAGACGAAGTGCAGATTCTTCCTTTTTTCCTCCAGGCGTCTTCTCTAGAATATCTTCGGACTCATCAGCTTGTTTCTTGACCTCTTTGCGCTATGATCACAAGACAATGGCATGCAAGTGAATAGGTGTACTAGCATTCATACTTAACATAGGTGAGCACACTTATCACAAAGTTCAGGACAGGGGCGAAGGAAGTTTGGTACCCTTCACAAATTAACTTGTTGTAATCGCCTTGGGCAAGTGCATCGTACTCAGTGGGTTCTTCCAATATGTCCTCCTCGTAAGCCGACGGACAAATCTCGACACGAGTACTCTCCTGAAACCATCTTAGGTAGTTGTTGAACGCAAGCGGACAATGCTGGCGGTGATGGGTTCGTTGCGCACTCGAAGCTGCCTGCACACTTTGCTCGAACATAATGACATAGTTCTTATGATGCTTATGCCAATCCTTGATCTTTCGCTGCCTCCTCCTATCCAACCTGCTTTTAACAAAACCCATCAGTAGCTCGCTCAACACTAAAAACAGAACTCATCAGTACTTCTTTATTTATTGTGCATGATTTTGTTACCTGTGAAGCCGTGTGTCCGTGTCCACCCACTCCGACGTGTGTGGCTGAAACAACCCAAATTGATGCATCACACGATGCGGAAGATGAAACTCAACCGCCCAATTGCATATAAGGGGACAACACATTAGCCAAAGATGTTTTTCCTGCAGGCATAGTGGATTGAGCTCGAACGTGTGTGCATCACCAAAGTTTGGCCTGGCACCATATGGCTGCCATTCCACCTACAACACAACATATATAAAAGGCACAATTCATTTTACTCACAACATAAAAGGTGGAAGTCAACTCTGAAACCATCTTACCTGCTCGGGGGTAAGCGAATCCATCTCGTTGGTGTATTGCTTGTACAATAGGTTCACTTCGCTTGCCAACTCCGATACCAAGTCCCACTTGTAAGCCCATGTAGGAAGCCGTACAGGGTTGCCGTGGTCATCCCAGGTATTCCACTTTGAGATTTTAGGGCGTCCAACAGGTAGGCGTTCCCAGCTCCATACTGAAAGTAGGAGCATACAACCACCAACTCCACCGTTCTTTGTGGTCCTGCGACAAGCATCGTCCAACTACAAGTAACAACAAACATGCATCAGTTTAGCAGAAAAAGATAACATAGAGTACTTAATATTAACAATTTATTACCTGCCGATACAAGTAAGCCAGTGCGGCCGAGCCCCAACTGAACTTGTTGTCGAAAACAGTCAACGCCTTCAGCCACATCCATGGAGCATTCTTGCCAGTGCTGTCAGCAAAGATAGTCCTAGAGATGACGTACCACATGTACACGCGAGCATACCTCTGGATCACCTCGTCATCTGCGTCCTCAGGACAATGAGCAAAGTTCGCGGCAATCCAAGTGAAAGGAGCGCCGGCCGGGACTCTATCTTTCTTCCCTCCATCTTCTACCTCCGGCTCCTGCGACGACATACCAATAAGGGCCTCCATTTGTTGCCGCCATCCCTCGGAATTAGTGCTCATACAAAGAGGCTTCCCCTCGATCGGAAGTGCGGTGATCATGAAAACATCTTCAAGAGTAACTGTCATCTCTCCGATCCGGAGGTGAAAACTATGTGTCTCCGGCCTCCAACGATCAATAAGTGTTGTGACTGCCGCAGCGTTCAGATTCGGCGTTGGCCGACTCACAAGGTGAATGAATGGAAGGAGTCCTGTCATCTCGATGTATGGGGTGTATCGCTCATCATACTGCATTACAGACATGCCCCATTTTCAAGGGCGTAAGCTCCTGCAAACAGATAGGAGTAAGTGATATCATTACATTTTCAAGTGCTTATTAAATACATGATTTTTTATCATATGATCTACTTACCATTTTCTTTTCCGACATGAAATAGGCCCGGTGTTCAACGTCATAAACAGCATTCAGAAGCCACACCATCCTACAAATCATAAAAAAATACTCATATTCTAAAAATTACTCATCTACTAATCCAGTCATCTACATATTATTCAAATCCTAAGAACTCATATCCTAACTACTCAAATCCTAAGAACTCATATGAATCTACTAATATCCTAACTACTCAAATCCTAAGAACTCATATGAATGTACTCATATCCTAACTACTAAAATCCTAAGAACTCATATCCTAACTACTCATATCAATCTAGTCATATACTAACTATTAATACTAACTACTAATATGAATCTACTCATATCCTAACTACTCAAATCCTAAGAACTCATATCCTAACTACTCAAATCCTAAGAACCCATATCCTAACTACTCAAATCAATCTACTCAACAAAAACCTATTCCACTTGGATAGAAGGATGGGAAACGGAAGAGATTACCTAGTAGCCAACCTTGGAGGATCAATCCAAGGAAGAAATCACCAGATCTGAAGGAGATGGGGGAGGGGATTAGGGATTGGATGAGAGCCGGCCGCCGCCGTTCCTGTTTCTGTTTGAATGAGGGAGGGGAATGGGGAGGGGGCTGGCCCGCGGCTGTATAAGTCATTGTGTGGCGCCTAAGCGTTCGGCACCGCACATTACAATGTGTGACGCCTGAGGCTTAGGCGTCACACGGCTTGGGGGTGGGCCCTCTCTGCCAGGTGGTCGGGGGTGTGTGGCGCCGAACGTCTAGGCGTCACACAGTGTAGTGTGGCGCCTAGGTGTCGGGCGCCACACAAAAGGGTCAGTCGGGTGACATATTTTCCCCGAGGGATCACTCTGTGAGTTCTTTCCTCCCATGGGTCATTTTTGTTAATTTTGCCCAGCTTTGTCGACTTAGAATGCCATGCTACGTGGCCTGCATCTTTTCTCATAAAGATCTTTTTTTTGTTCTTGCGATTATTTTATCACAAAGATCTACTCCCTCCCTCCCAAATTACTTGTCGTATAAATGAATAAAAATGAATGTATCTAAAAACTAAAGTACATTTAGATACATTTATTTCTAAGACAAGTATTTTCGGACGAAAGGAGTAATAGCTACTTCCTTCGTCCCAGAATAGAAGATTATTTTTTACACTATATAGGATTAAAAATGGTCTTACATTTTGGGCGGATTATCCTTGTGATCGTCTTGCGATCCATGCATGATTCATTTGGGATCAGCTAGCTCCAGACGCATATATGGTGTGATCATGACAATATATACATGCGCGGTGTGCCTGTCGACATGGACGATCAAAATCATGTCCGTATGGTATGACTTTTTTCTTTCAACTTGAGACGCATATATGGAGTACGTAATGACCGATCCAAAGTAATGGGCAGGGCAGAGTAAGCAACAAGCAGCAGGCAACAGCACACGTGTGGACGGGGACACTGGGACAGATCAAATTCGGTGACGATGGCGACACTGTTTTTTTTTAGAAAAGGAGGATGACCCCCGGCCTCTGCATCTGGAAGATGCATGCGGCCATTTTATTGACTATTCTCGAAGATGACCCCCGGCCTTTGCATCTGGAAGATGCATGCGGCCATTTTATTGACTATTCTCGAGGATGACCCCCGACCTCCGCCATCGACGCCATCATGACGTCAAACGACGACCTCCACCTACGCGAGTCCATCTCCAAGCAGGACGGAGATCCATGCTAGGATAGGGTCGCACCACCGCCGTCGCCCACCACCCACAAGCGCGACCCAGCCCCAAGGTTCCAAAGCGGCGCCTTCAAGAAGGGAACGGCGCCGTAAGCGCCGCCGCCGTCCAACAAAGTTAAGGCTTTCGCCCGGAAGACCTAGGGGAAGGGGAAGTGAGGGGATCAGTCCATACCGACGTCTCCAAGGAGGGGAACGGCGCCCTCAGGCGACGATGGCGACACTGTAGGACGACCGCGCCCTTGCATATGCATGATGCATCCGTGACCCATCCGTCGCAACACCGCATGCATCTGTGACCACCCTCCTGTTGGAAATATGCCCTAGAGGCAATAATAAATTAGTTATTATTATATTTCTTAGTTCATGATAATCGTTTATTATCCATGCTATAATTGTATTGATTGGAAACACAATACTTGTGTGGATACATAGACAAAACACTGTCCCTAGTAAGCCTCTAGTTGACTAGCTCGTTAATCAAAGATGGTCAAGGTTTCCTGGCCATAGGCAAGTGTTGTCACTTGATAACGGGATCACATCATTAGGAGAATCATGTGATGGACTAGACCCAAACTAATAGACGTAGCATGTTGATCGTGTCATTTTGTTGCTACTGTTTTCTGCGTGTCAAGTATTTATTCCTATGACCATGAGATCATATAACTCACTGACACCGGAGGAATGCTTTGTGTGTATCAAACGTACGTAACTGGGTGACTATAAAGATGCTCTACAGGTATCTCCGAAGGTGTTAGTTGAGTTAGTATGGATCAAGACTGGGATTTGTCACTCCGTGTGAACGGAGAGGTATCTCGGGGCCCACTCGGTAATACAACATCACAGACAAGCCTTGCAAGCAATGTAACTTAGTGTAAGTTGCGGGATCTTGTATTACGGAACGAGTAAAGAGACTTGCCAGTAAACGAGATTGAAATAGGTATACGGATACTGACGATCGAATCTCGGGCAAGTAACATACCGAAGGACAAAGGGAATGACATACGGGATTATATGAATCCTTGGCACTGAGGTTCAAACGATAAGATCTTCGTAGAATATGTAGGATCCAATATGGGCATCCAGGTCCCGCTATTGGATATTGACCGAGGAGTCTCTCGGGTCATGTCTACACAGTTCTCGAACCCGCAGGGTCTGCACACTTAAGGTTCGACGTTGTTTTATGCGTATTTGAGTTATATGGTTGGTTACCGAATGTTGTTCGGAGTCCCGGATGAGATCACGGACGTCACGAGGGTTTCCGGAATGGTCCGGAAACGAAGATTGATATATAGGATGACCTCATTTGGTTACCGGAAGGTTTTCGTGCATTACCGGAAAAGTTTCGGGCTCATCGGTAGTGTACCGGGAGTGCCGGGAGGGGTGCCGGGGACCATCGGGAGGGGTGTCACGCCCCAAGGGGTCTCATGGGCTATGGGAAGAGATAAACCAGCCCCTAGTGGGCTGGAATAAGTTCCCACTAAGGCCCATAAGGTTTGAGAAGGAAAAAACACAAGGTGGAAAGAGTTTCCAAGTGGGAAGGTGGAATCCTACTCCAAGTAGGATTGGAGTAGGACTCCTCCACCTCCAATTTCGGCCAAACCTTTAGGTTTTGAGGCTGCCTCCTCCCCTCCCTCCCACCTATATATACGGAGGTTTTAGGGCTGATTTGAGACGACTTTCTCACGGCTGCCCGACCACATATCTCCATAGTTTTTCCTCTAGATCGCGTTTCTGCGGAGCTCGGGCGGAGCCCTGCTGAGACAAGATCATCACCAACCTCCGGAGCGCCGTCACGCTGCCGGAGAACTCTTCTACCTCTCCGTCTCTCTTGCTGGATCAAGAAGGCCGAGATCATCGTCGAGCTGTACGTGTGCTGAACGCGGAGGTGCCGTCCGTTCGGTACTAGATCGTGGGACTGATCGCAGGATTGTTCGCGGGGCGGATCGAGGGACGTGAGGACGTTCCACTACATCAACCGCGTTCTCTAACGCTTCTGCTGTACGATCTACAAGGGTACGTAGATCACTTATCCCCTCTCGTAGATGGACATCACCATGATAGGTCTTCGTGCGCGTAGGAAAATTTTTGTTTCCCATGCGACGTTCCCCAACAGTGGCATCATGAGCTAGGTTCATGCGTAGATGTCTTCTCGAGTAGAACACAAAAGTTTTTGTGGGCGGTGATGTGCGTTTTGCTGCCCTCCTTAGTCTTTTCTTGATTCCGCGGTATTGTTGGATTGAAGCGGCTTGGACCGACATTACTCGTACGCTTACGAGAGACTGGTTTCATCGTTACGAGTAACCCCCTTTGCTCAAAGATGACTGGCAAGTGACTGTTTCTCCAACTTTAGTTGAATCGGATTTGACCGAGGAGGTCCTTGGATGAGGTTAAATAGCAACTCATATATCTCCGTTGTGGTGTTTGCGTAAGTAAGATGCGATCCTACTAGATACCCTCGGTCACCACGTAAAACATGCAACAACAAAATTAGAGGACGTCTAACTTGTTTTTGCAGGCTATGATTGTGATGTGATATGGCCAACGATGTGATGTGATATATTGGATGTATGAGATGATCATGTTGTAATAGAAATATCGACTTGCACGTCGATGGTACGGCAACCGGCAGGAGCCATAGGGTTGTCTTTATACTAACGTTTGTGCTTGCAGATGCGTTTACTATTTTGCTAGGATGTAGCTTTAGTAGTAATAGCATAAGTAGCACGACAACCCCGATGGCAACACGTTGATGGATGATCATGGTGTGGCGCCGGTGACAAGAAGATTGTGCCGGTGCTTTGGTGATGGAGATCAAGAAGCACGTGATGATGGCCATATCATGTCACTTATGAATTGCATGTGATGTTAATCCTTTTATGCACCTTATTTTGCTTAGAACGACGGTAGCATTATGAGGTGATCCCTCACTAAAATTTCAAGACGAATTTGTGTTCTCCCCGACTGTGCACCGTTGCGACAGTTCTTCGTTTCGAGACACCACGTGATGATCGGGTGTGATAGACTCAACGTTCACATACAACGGGTGCAAAACAGTTGCACACGCAGAACACTCGGGTTAAGCTTGACGAGCCTAGCATGTGCAGACATGGCCTCGGAACACATGAGACCGAAAGGTCGAGCATGAATCGTATAGTTCATATGATTAGCATAGGGATGCTTACCACTGAAACTATTCTCGACTCACGTGATGATCGGACTTGAGATAGTGGATTTGGATCATGTACCACTCAAATGACTAGAGAGATGTACTTTTTGAGTGGGAGTTCTTAAGTAATATGATTAATTGAACTAATTGTCATGAACATAGTCTAATGGTCTTTGCGAATTACGATGTAGCTTGCGCTATAGCTCTACTGTTTTTTTATGTTCCTAGAGAAAATTTAGTTGAAAATTGATAGTAGCAAACTTTGCAGACTGAGTCTGTAAAACCGAGGATTGTCCTCGTTGCTGCGCAGAAGGCTTATGTCCTTAATGCACCACTCGGTGTGATGCACCTCGAGCGTCGTCTGTGGATGCTGTGAACATCCGACATACACGTTTCTGATGACTACACGATAGTTCAGTGCAAAGTACTTAATGGCTTAGAAGCAAGGCACCGAAAACGTTTTAAACGTCACGGAACATAAGTAATGTTCTAAAGAGATGAAATTGTGATTTCATGCTTGTGCCCTTGTTAAGAGGTACGAGACCTCCAACAAAATTCTTTGACCACAAAGTAAAGGAGAAAAGCTCAATCGTTGAGCGTGTGCTCAGATTGTCTGAGTACGACAATCACTTGAATCAATTGGGAGCTAATCTTCCAGATGAGATAGTGATGGTTCTCCAAAAGTCACTGCCACCAAGCTTTGAGAGCTTCGTGATGAACTATAACATATCAAGGATAGATACAATGATCTTTGAGAGATTCGCGACGTTTGACACTGCGAAAGTAGAAATCAAGAAGGAGCATCAATAGTTGATGGTTTGAAAAACCACTAAGTTTCAAGAAAGGCGAGGGCTAGAAGGGATACTTCGTGAAACGGCAAAACAGTTGCTGCACTAATGAAGAGACCCAAGATTAAACCCAAACCCGAGACTAAGTGCTTCTGTAATAAGGGGAACAGTCACTGAGGCGGAGCAACACTAGATACGTGGTAGATAAGAAGGCTGGCAAAAGTCGAGAGAAGTATATTTGATATACATAATGTTGATGTGTACTTTACTAGTACTCCTAGTAGCACGAGGGTATTGGATACTGGTTCGGTTGCTAAGTGATTAGTAACGCGAAATGAAAGCTACGGCATAAACGGAGACTAGCTAAAGGCGAGGTGACGATACGTGTTGGAAGTGTTTCCAAGGTTGATATGATCAAACGTCACACGCCCCCTTTACCATCGGGATTGGTGTTGAACCTAAATAATTGTTATTTGGTGCTTGCGTTAAGCATGAACATGATTGGATCGTGTTTATTGCAATACGATTATTCATTCAAAAGGAATAATGGTTACTCTATTTGCTTGAATAATCACCTTCAATGGTTTATTGAATCTCGATTGTAGTGTTACACATTGGTGCCAAAAGATACGAGTTAAATGATGATAGTACCACTTACTTGTGGCACTGCCGCTTGAGTCATGTTAGTATAAATTGCATGAAGAGGCTCCATGCTGATGGATCTTTACTCACCTGATTTCGAATCACTAGTGACATGCAAATCATACCACATGAGCAAGGCCTTGTTTTCATTGAGATGAAACAAGATAGTAACTTGTTGGAAGTGATACATTTTGATGTATGCAGTCCAGTGAGTGTTGAGGCACGCAGTGGATATCATTATGTTCTTACTTCACTGACGACTTGAGTAGATACAGGAGTATTTACTTAATGAATCACAAGTCTGAAATATTGAAAAGTTCAATTCTGTTTCAGAGTGAAGTTCGTCGTAACAAGAGGATGAACTGTCTACGATATGATCATAGAAATGAATATCTGAGTTACGAATTTTTGGTACACAGTTAAGACAATGTGGAAATTGTTTCACAGTTCATGCCACCTGGAACATCATGGTGTGATGATGTGTCTGAACGTCATAGCCACGCACTATTTAGTATGGTGCATGCTGGGATGTCTCTTATCGAATTACCACTATCGTTTATGGGTTATGCATTAGAGACAACCACATTCACTTTAAATGGGGCACCGCGTATTTCCGTTGAGATGACACAGTATAGACTGAGGTTTAGAGAAATCTAAACTGTCGTTTCTTGAAAGTTTGGGGCTTCGAAACTTATGTGAAAAAGTTTCAGTCTGATAAGCTCGAACCCAAAGCGGATAAATGCATCTTCACAGGATATCCAAAACAGTTGGGTACATCTCCTATCTCAGATCCGAAAGCAAAGTGTTTGTTTCTAGAAACGGATCCTTTCTCGAGAAAAGGTTTCTCTCGAAAGAATTGAGTGGGAGGGTAGTAGAACTTGATGAGGTTGTTGAACCATCACTTCAACCAGTGTGTAGCAGGGCGTAGGAAGTTGTTCCTGTGGCGCCTACACCAATTGAAGTGGAAGCTGATGATGGTGATCATTAAGCTTCGAATCAAGTTACTACAAACCTCGTAGGTCGACAAGGTCGCGTACTGCTGCAGAGTAGTACGGTAACCCTGTCTTGGAGGTCATGTTGTTGAGCAACAGTGAACCTACGAGTTATGGAGAAAGCGATGGTGGGCCCAGATTCCGACAAATGGCTGGAAGCCATAAAATCCGAGAGAGGATCCATGTGTGAAAACAAAGTGTAGACTTTGGTAGAACTACTTGATGGTCATGGGACTATTGGGTAAAATGGATCTTTAAAAGAAGACAGACGATGATGGTGATAAGTCACTATTAAGAAAAGCTCGACTTGTCGCAAAGATGTTTTCGACAAGATCAAACAGTTGACTATGATGAGTCTTTCTCACTCGTAGCGATGCTAAAGGTCTGTTAGAATTATGTTAGTAGTTGCTGCATTATTTATGAAATATTGCACGTAGGATGTCAAAACATTGTTTCCTCGACGGTTTCCTTGAGCAAACATTGTATGTGATACAACCAGAAGGTTTTGTCGATCCTAAAGATACTAGCAAGTATGCAAGCTCCAGTGATCCTTCAATGGACTGGTGCAAGCATCTCGGAGTTGGAATAAGCACTTTGATGAGATGATCAAAGATTTTGGGTGTGTACAAGGTTTATGAGAAACTTGTATTTCCAAAGAAGTGAGTGGGAGCACTATAGAATTTCTGATAGGTATATGTGGTTGACATATTGTGGATCAGAAGTAATGTAGAATTTCTGTAAAGCATACAAGGTTGTTTGAAAGAAGTTTTCAAAGGAGTACCTGGATTATGCTACTTGAAGGTTGAGCATCAAAGATCTATGGAGATAGATCGAAAGCGCTTAATAGAAGTTTCAACAAGATGCATGCCTTGACAAGTTTTTGAAAGAGTTCAAAATAGACCAGCAAAGAAGGAGTTCTTGGTTGCGTTGTGAGGTGTGAATTTGAGTAAGACTCAAAACCCGACCACGGCAGAATAAAGAGAATAGATGAAGGTCGTCTTCTATGCCTTAGCCGTAGAATCTAAAGTATGCCATGCTGTGTACCGCACCTGAAGTGTGCCTTGACTCAAAGTATGTTGAGAGGTACAGAGAGTGATCCATGTTTGAATCACTAGCAGCGGTCAAAATTTATCCTTAGTAACAAATGGACTAAGGAATTTTTCTCGATTATGGAGGTGGTTAAAGAGTTCGTCGTAAAGGGTTACATCGATGCAAGCTTTGACACTAATCCGAATAACTATGAGTAGTGAAACGGATTTGTATAGTAGAGTAGATATTTGGAGCATTTCCGAATAGCACGTAGTAGCAGCATCTATAAGATGACATAAAGATTTGTAAAGAACACACGGATCTGAAAGTTTCAGAACCTTTGACTAAAACCTCTCTCACGAGCAAGACGTGATCAGACCCCATATGGGTGTTGGATTCGTTGGAATCACATGGTGATGTGAACTAGATTATTGACTCTAGTGCAAGTGGGAGACTGTTGGAAATATGCCCTAGAGGCAATAATAAATTAGTTATTATTATATTTCTTAGTTCATGATAATCGTTTATTATCCATGCTATAATTGTATTGATTGGAAACACAATACTTGTGTGGATACATAGACAAAACACTGTCCCTAGTAAGCCTCTAGTTGACTAGCTCGTTAATCAAAGATGGTCAAGGTTTCCTGGCCATAGGCAAGTGTTGTCACTTGATAACGGGATCACATCATTAGGAGAATCATGTGATGGACTAGACCCAAACTAATAGACGTAGCATGTTGATCGTGTCATTTTGTTGCTACTGTTTTCTGCGTGTCAAGTATTTATTCCTATGACCATGAGATCATATAACTCACTGACACCGGAGGAATGCTTTGTGTGTATCAAACGTCGCAACGTAACTGGGTGACTATAAAGATGCTCTACAGGTATCTCCGAAGGTGTTAGTTGAGTTAGTATGGATCAAGACTGGGATTTGTCACTCCGTGTGAACGGAGAGGTATCTCGGGGCCCACTCGGTAATACAACATCACACACAAGCCTTGCAAGCAATGTAACTTAGTGTAAGTTGCGGGATCTTGTATTACGGAACGAGTAAAGAGACTTGCCAGTAAACGAGATTGAAATAGGTATACGGATACTGACGATCGAATCTCGGGCAAGTAACATACCGAAGGACAAAGGGAATGACATACGGGATTATATGAATCCTTGGCACTGAGGTTCAAACGATAAGATCTTCATAGAATATGTAGGATCCAATATGGGCATCCAGGTCCCGCTATTGGATATTGACCGAGGAGTCTCTCGGGTCATGTCTACATAGTTCTCGAACCCGCAGGGTCTGCACACTTAAGGTTCGACGTTGTTTTATGCGTATTTGAGTTATATGGTTGGTTACCGAATGTTGTTCGGAGTCCCGGATGAGATCACGGACGTCACGAGGGTTTCCGGAATGGTCCGGAAACGAAGATTGATATATAGGATGACCTCATTTGGTTACCGGAAGGTTTTCGTGCATTACCGGAAAAGTTTCGGGCTCATCGGTAGTGTACCGGGAGTGCCGGGAGGGGTGCCGGGGACCATCGGGAGGGGTGTCACGCCCCAAGGGGTCTCATGGGCTATGGGAAGAGATAAACCAGCCCCTAGTGGGCTGGAATAAGTTCCCACTAAGGCCCATAAGGTTTGAGAAGGAAAAAACACAAGGTGGAAAGAGTTTCCAAGTGGGAAGGTGGAATCCTACTCCAAGTAGGATTGGAGTAGGACTCCTCCACCTCCAATTTCGGCCAAACCTTTAGGTTTTGAGGCTGCCTCCTCCCCTCCCTCCCACCTATATATACGGAGGTTTTAGGGCTGATTTGAGACGACTTTCTCACGGCTGCCCGACCACATATCTCCATAGTTTTTCCTCTAGATCGCGTTTCTGCGGAGCTCGGGCGGAGCCCTGCTGAGACAAGATCATCACCAACCTCCGGAGCGCCGTCACGCTGCCGGAGAACTCTTCTACCTCTCCGTCTCTCTTGCTGGATCAAGAAGGCCGAGATCATCGTCGAGTTGTACGTGTGCTGAACGCGGAGGTGCCGTCCGTTCGGTACTAGATCGTGGGACTGATCGCGGGATTGTTCGCGGGGCGGATCGAGGGACGTGAGGACGTTCCACTACATCAACCGCGTTCTCTAACGCTTCTGCTGTACGATCTACAAGGGTACGTAGATCACTCATCCCCTCTCGTAGATGGACATCACCATGATAGGTCTTCGTGCGCGTAGGAAAATTTTTGTTTCCCATGCGACGTTCCCCAACACCTCCTTCCTCACCTTTTCTCCCAACACGGCGTATGTAGCGTCATACTCCTTCCGTCCTAAAATTATTATGTTAGGTTTGTCTAGAAATGGATGTATCTAAATACTAAAACGCGACTAGATACTTTCATATCTAGATAAATCTAAGACACGAATTTTGGGACGGAGGGAGTATCATACTCCGGCAATTATCAATCTCTGTACGTGCTGCATGCGTGCGTGTCCATGGCATAACTAGTATCTACCCCCAATACCGAAATATAAGACGTTGAAGAAGGTTTTCGACCAGGTGAAAAACTGGACAAATGACCAGGTTACCCTTTCGATCGTTTATTTGAAATTATCCGAGATCTGAGTCACCCCCCACCTCCGCCCAGCTCGTCTGCCCCCCTCCTCTGCCTTAGCTCGTCCCCCACCCCACCTTCTTTAGCTATCAGCGGCTTCTCCACCACTTGGCAGCAACAACTCCTCCGCATAAATTATCGATACGTTGGAGACGCATCACCTCCCGGCTTCCTTCTAGTCCTCCTTTATTCATGTCGGCTTTGCAAGAGAAGCTGATGCATCCTTCTTGACTTGAGAGTTTCCCTTGGGGATCCACGCCATGTTCTTCTTTCCCAACTCTCCGGCTCTTAGCCGCTTCAGCTGCCACACTTGCCAATGTGATAAGCTAAGTGGGCATCCAGGATGTGATCTTATTTTATATAGGTAGTTCTTTCATAACTTTAGGCACTTCCAACTTGACCTGTTCAGACTCGACGACTGGGCCCATTGAAAGTTATCCGCTTCACTTTCTTTCCCTTCATAGCCAACATCTACTTAGCTGGTTTTTGGCTACTTAGAGTCGGGTTTGAAACAGCATCCTTGCGGCCATCTCTTTTTACATGGTAGACCTGCTTGGCCACCTCCTTGTTCCTCCATGAGCTACTGGTCGATTCATGATTGAGTCGGTTCTTGACATATGGTTGTCGGCTTGATTCTCTCGGAGGTGCACAAACTTGGTGAGGTGATTTAGTGTAAGAATGATGGTGTGCCTGTGAATTGTACCTGTCCCGTGATTGATATGAACATAAGCCGACCTGGGAAGGCATGTATGACTTTGCCATTGGCGACCCAAAAGAAGTCCGCGGAGTCGGCATGTTCAGATTCTTCTTTCGCCAATCCGGGTCATCAGATTTACACATTGGGGGTGACTTCGATGTTTTTGGTTCACTTGGCTGATAAGCTATCTTCGCCTCGCTTATTTTCTGTTATTTTTCCAATAACCGTGCGAAAGTAACTTTCAATTTTTTACCTTTGTGCTTACCATGGCCCTTGCTTTGTTTGGTCTTGCTTGCATCGATCTTTGAATTTTCTTGTTGCCCCTAGTGCTAGATGTCTTCTGTGTATCTTTGTTGATGGAATTCCCATCTTAAATAATTTCTTTATGCGACAAATTGGCCACACCATCTTCAGCGTGCACCCGTTCGTCTTGGGAGGAGCTGGCTTGCAGCCGGGTCAACACATGATCGCCGTCAAGATTAATGATAGACGGCTCGCCATCACCTTGTGTTCCAACAATTTCCAATTGCCCTTCGACGGCCGATTGTGTGGCTTGATGAAGCACGTCGTGGTCTCTGACTTTCTGTTTGAACGAATTGAGCATTCTCTCTTGTCTTGATGGATCATTATGGTGATCTTCTATGATAATTGGATTAGTCGGCGACGCACCGATAATGTGATCACCTACACCCAAACTAATGGCACATTGTTGAACCCTTGGCTGATATTGTGATACATGATTTGGAATTAAGAGACCGAGTGGTGCCGGCTTAACATCATCCAACTCGGCTATGCATCGTCTTTTGTCCTCCTTTTCTGATTTTCCTGAATCGGCAATCTTGAAGGATAGAAATGAAACAAATATAGAGATGTAAACTATGCTCGTTGTCACCCATGTCAATCCCACCACTCCTCCACCACATCTTTTTGTAGATCTTCGTGTGTATCAGAATCTGAATCTTATCGTAAACCTCAAGAAAGCGATAGAAACAGTGAAATCGCAATCCCCATGAGGTCGTAGGTGCTATAGTGTAAATCTTGACCACGCTTATTCTCTATGACCATATTGTGTAAGATCACACAGGTTGTTATGATGTACCATAGGATATCTTTATCACAAAACTTAGATGGTCATCACTCAATAGCAAATTGGGACGTAAAATCCCAAAAGCCCCCCTTCACATCTTTTTTAGCAGTTGCTTGAGCATTATAAAAGTAAATTTCTTCCTCTCCCACCTTAGATTTTGAAACTGGCTTTACTAAAGTACCCCATGCCACTTTGCAAAAATTCCATCCACGAAATAATACCCAAAGTTGTACGTGCACATATTTCCTTGAAAGGTCAGCGCGTTGTTTGTTCCCTATTGGCTAGCTTGGTGAAGAGAGCAGATCGATGAAGCACATTGATACCATTGCAAGATCCAGGCATCCAAAAGTAACCATGCAAAATCCATGTCTCCTGATCGTCCACTGCATGCCTCAAGAATTATAGTTGCATCCTTGTTGTGTCCTTTGTACTGTCCATCCGAGGGTGCGGGGAAATTCTTCCACTTCCGGTGCATACAAGAAAATGATCCAAACATGCCCGGAAATTCTTCCACTTCCGGTGCATGCAAGAAAATGATCCAAACATGCCCGGAAATTCTTCCACTTCCGGTGCATGCAAGAAAATGATCCAAACATGCCCGGAAATTCATGGGCCTTGTTCATCTCCAAAAGTTTCGCTGTGTCTTGAGCATTGTGCGCTCTGAAATACATTGGACCAAACACTTCCACAACCACCCTTGCAAATTATTTGGCGAATAAGATTGTAATGCTCTCTCACATTGCCAAGTTGTCATCAATGGAATCTGCATGATACCATATGCCATCATGTGCAATGCGGTAGTAGCACCCACCTCTCTAAACGGTGACGTAGCTTCCCTCTAAGGAAGTGAAAATCGACATACATCCTCGTCTCTCAGAGTTGCGTTTATCCCTAACCCTAGCTCCTTACTTGTGGTTACTTGTCTCTTAGTATTTACTTGCATTATATGGTACGTGCCTATCTAAATGCTTGTTATATTTTGTTCATCTTACTTAGCATTAATATCACCTTTGTAATTTTTTGGCTCACTTTCATATTCCGCAATATTGCCTAAAATTGCTAAGTAACAATTAAAATTTGTAACTATACCTATTCACTCCCCTTCTCTAGGTCCATCTCGATCCTTTCATATGCAACATACGTTAAGAAAATGGCTGATAATACGAGTTGGCATTGTAGTTCCAGGACATGGTTGGGGAATCTTGGGGTTAGGATTTACAACAGTTGCTGGTCTCTTTGAGAAGTAAGATGTCGGCTAGGGGGAGGGGGGTTGAACGAGAGATTTTAAATTTAGTTTGAGTAAAATTAACTAGCCGAAGCAAAATATACACAACTAGCGGGAATGAATGTTGTTGAGAAGACAAACTTCTCATAAAGCAAACTAAAAAGCAGTAAAGTTGACTAACATGTCAATCATAGAGGCATGAACATGGTAGCATACTACACAACAAGACAAACTAAACATAGCTATTGAAGCGGGATGGAAAGGAAAATATCATAATCTTCATAGATGATGACGTAGAGGGAGCAAGTTCTTCACAATAAAAGCACATAAATAATTGGAGAGCAAGAAAATATAACCCGAAGCCCGGTAAAGAAAATTAATTTGTCACGTAGTTCAAGTTGTTGGCACAACTCTACCTCTCGTCAAAGGGGCTGCGATTTAACTTGAAAGACAAGGCATCACCCTTTTCTCCTTGAGCTGACTGCGCGAATGGCTCTTGGCAGATCCTCAATGCCCTCATAGAGTTGTTCTTCAGGCACTCTACAATTACTCTTGGATGCTCACAACAAGCACCTAATCGTCTAGTGGATGCATAACCCACGAGAGTAACAACCCAAGATCAACTCAATCAAACTTGCCAGTGATGCTCAATCACTTTAGAATTTTGGACTTTTGCTTTTCCATCACTAAGATTCTATCCAATCTTATCGGAGGGAAATGGGTTGCTCACGTAATCTTTGTCTTAGTTTGTGCGGAGAAGCCAACCATATACAGTTGAAGTGCGTGTCTATTTATAGTCAGTGGAGCAAGCTCGAGGGCTGATATCACTGTTGGAGGCGCACCCGCGTGTGGTTAAATTGACAACTTAATTGTTAAACCTTATAAATATTCTTTGGGTTTCCTTATGTCGAACCAATAAATTAGGATGAAATATATACTACCCTTGAAGATCGTTGTGATCCCCTATATATACTTGTGGGTCAGCAGCAGCCTCCCATGTTCTACACTTCTTCGGTACTGGCCGCACCCACGAATGTGCTGGCTTTGTCATCACGACGGTGGGGCCTGGCTGCCGCAGAGTAGACACCGTCATCCTTGCCATCGTAAAATGTCGTCGACCTCTCATCGGTCTCCGTGGAGAGGGCTTCTTTCTCCGGCCGGGTTTGCTGACATCGCTCGATGCCGATGTCGTGGTCGTCGTGGTAGAACATGAGCAGTCCATCCTGCCCATCCATATGCAAACCCAGCACGGTGTCTGTGCTGACAAGTTGTTCCTCCGTGCACCGGTGCTTGCCAAGGAGGCCGAGATTCGGTGATGGAGACAGGGGTGCCAGCGAGGGCCCAGCCCCGTGCCACTTCATTGATTTAAACCTAATTTGTATATGGACAATGCGGTATTGACAACTTTTACAGTAACCGACCCTCCTTGACATCCAGATTTGTGAATCCTGCCTCCGCCATTGTCGAGGTTGTACCACTGGTCGGCCTATGCCTACCAACCAAAATGTGACCTCGCGCTCTTCCAACACCATGTCGGTGTAGTGTGCCGAGCCTCACCCATGATGAGGCTGTCATGGACTGGCGAGGACGATGGCGCGGGCTCATTGCTACCCGCTTTTTTCCTTGGTCCGTTCGTAGTGCCAGACTCCAGAGAGTTCGTTCGTCTGCCGGCCCGCTTGTCGGCCGTAATGCAGGCGATCTCCTTCTTCAGTTCCTCCGAGAGGCTCGATCTCCCATGGGGCTTTGGAGCTAGGGAGCGGAGGAGGTTCGATGTGGTTGTCACCGAGCCTGGCACTAAAATAGTTGGAGGTGGTTAATGGCGGCCGACGAATGAACGCACGTGGGGCGCCCGCATGCGTGCGGGCGCTCGAGTAGGTTCTACGGCAACCGCAACACGTTTGTTTAATAATGAAATGGACGGACGCGTGTCGTTTGAATGCAGAGAGACGACGCGTGCACCGGGAAGCTGGAAATTCCAGAGAGGCCGCAAGACTTTATATACTCCCTTCGTTCCAAATAAGTGTCTTAACTTTATATTAGATTTAATACAAAGTTGTATTAAGCTTGAAACAGTTATTTTGGGACAGTGAAAGTATTTTTTTTAAATTTGAATAGAGGGGGCAGGTGCAAAAGGGAAGAGAAAAAAAAAAAAGCTTCGTATCTTCCTCGATAAGATATCGCCCGTGTGACCGGCGGCCACACGCGCGCTACAGTGCAACGGCACGCCGCACCGTGCGCGTGACCCCACCCCGCTCAGACTGACAGTGGGCCATCCACCCACCCTCCCCCACTCTCTCTCTTCCCTCGCCGCCTGGCGCCACCCCTCTCTCTCTCCGGAAGCCACCGACCAAAACCCCCCCAACCAACCGCCCACCGCCGGGCAGCAAAACCCTACCCCCCCACCCCTGCGCCACCGCCGCCCGACCTCCCGATGGTCGTCTCCTTCAAGCTCCACCGCCGCGGCCGCCGCTTCTACCCGCCGCCGCCCCCCGCGTCCGCCCCCGCCGCCGACGCCCCGGACGCCCCGCCCAAGCCGCCGCGGGAGGTGAGCACAGCACCCTCCCCTCGCCGCGCCTCCCCCGTTCACCACAATCTCCTCCGTACCGCGACACTCCGTCGCGACCGCGACCGTACGGTACGGACGCACACAATCTGACTGAAAGTCTGAAACCCGTGCCCGTGCGTGCAGGCCGCCGCGGCGAGGCCGGGGCTCGGCGGCGCCGACCGATCGTCCGCACGCGGGGCCGATCCCGCCGATTCCGGTGAGCCCGCCCGGTCCCGCCGACAGGGGTTCGCTCGGTTAATCTGTTTGTTGTCTTGTTCCGTACTCGCTCAAACCAAATGTTGCTCGACGACAAGCTGGTGATGCTGAAACCTCTGCTGCTGCTGCAGGCCTAGAGGCGTCCTTCGCGCTGAACCTGTTCCCGGACGGGTACTCCGTCGGTGGGCTCGACAAGGTCTGTATGCGGACCGCACCGGCCGCTGCTGCTACATGTTTGCGTGTTTGTTTGTCTGTCTGTTACCTGATGATGATGATGGTGCTCTGTTGCTCCTGACGGAATCTGTTGGTTTCGGTGGGTGCAGGGGATGCTTGTGTTTCTGATCGGCGATGATCCGGAGAAGAAGCCCTACACCAGGGCATCCAGAGCTTTGCTGTCTGTGAGTATGGTGCTCGTTTCCACAATGTCATGAGGGGGAGAGGGTGGGGTGGGGTGGGGTGGGGTGAGGGTGATTAATCATGAGACTGTTTTCCAGTTTATACAGAGTTAACAGCAACAAGGTAAAACAAAAACAAAAACAAAGGAGTGAGCACTTGCCCTGGGAAGTGGGTGCTGTACTTTGCAGTCCATTCCTCTGCGACATACTCATGGGCGCGACGGGGGCAAACACACCACACCAGCCTCCAGACTATGTGATATTTTGACTCCCGCAATTTGTTACACAGAGCATTCCCTTTTTGCCGATGAGGCCAGAGTAAAGTATTATTGTGCATGCATTTCATAGAGACAATGTACATTTTACATTTGTGGGAAGTGTTCATTTTATTTCTCTCATGGTATATTCTTTCTGTGGGGGGGAATCACCAGATAGCTTTGGTTGCATTTTTATTCCCAGAAAGGAAATTTTCTATTCAGAGTATCCTTAACAAGTTATGTTGTCCTGATGGCTCGCTTATTTCTGTTACAGTTCCTTTTAGTGCATCATCTGAGGATTTTATACTTCTATAAATGTATTCTTGCAGGATATTGAGTATGGCTGCTTGCCTAAAGACATCTTGCATGGCATCCCTTGCAAATTTCAAAATGGAGTTGTTGTTTGTGAGGTTAGCTCAAGTCGTATCTTGCGACTTTACTGTATGTATTATCTCTGCTTATGTGGGCTTTCTTTGCATTGTAATGCACCTAGGTGCGGGACTACCGGTCCTTCCTGTCGAATGGGGATGATTCTTCAGAATACGACTTCCCCATAATGAACAGAATTGCTCTTAGATTGGGCACTGAATGTGTTGTCAATGATCTATCTTTGATTGCGGATGCTTCGTGGACTTATCACGAGCAATTGGTCAGCATTTCTGTAAACCTGGAAAGCCAAGGTTTAACAGTCATCTACTATTTCCAGAATCCCACCTGATTTATTTTTTCTTATGCATGTTTCAGATTGCCGAGTCGACCATCATTAATTCCTTGCAACCCATGCTTAATTTGGATCCTAAGCCATGCCTTGAAAAGCTTTGCAACTCAGTTAAGAAGGTACCCCTGCTTTCAGTTCCTGGATCCTACTCTGTTCTTTTGTTAACTTCAGAAAGTACTGCAACTTAGCTTGTGCTTTTGTGCCAAATTGTATGCAAATAGATCGATTTGGGTCTACATAATGGAAGATGGCGAATGAAAGAGACATCTCTTCTCAATTCTTCTCCTGGCCCTCCTGAAAAACGAAAGCCCGAGGAATGTGACGGCTGGGAAGGTGCAGCAGTATGCATTGAGAATTCAGCTTTAGAAGTCTTGCCAAGTGGAATACTGAGCTGCTCCCCCGTCAACTGTCCATCACCTCCCCAAGTTAACAGTGCCAAATCAACTGTAGTGTCTGATCCTGAAGATACTACTCAATGTTCTTCTACCATTATCAACAGTTCTGCCTTCTGTGACAGAGAACAAAGTGCATCAAGTACTCCTGCTTCTGATAATTTTCTTCAGAATCATGATCAGCAGGCGGACTTAGCTATCGTGAAGGTTGATCATAAAAAGGGACCATTGCAACCAGAGACAGTTCTGCCACAAAAGAGAAAGGAGTGCTCGAATCTCGTACATGAAAGGCGGTTTTCAGACAAAAGTGCAAGGTTGAGCTTCCAAAGTTCCAATGACCAGTTTCAAAAGTCAGCGGGGGCTTCAAATAAAGGTCTTATGCTAGGATCTCCAAAAGAACCGTCGGTTGAGGACATGGTAGATCAGACGATAGGCAACAAGGACATGGAAGTACATCAACACAAGTCCTTCTCAACTCCTTCCCTTAACATAAAGGATCCATTTTCAGAAAAATTCGCCGAAAAGGTTAATCAGGGATCTCGGAAAGAACTGCCAGTTGAGGTTATGGTTGATCAGACCATGGGCAAAAAGGACATGAGATTACAGGAACAGAAGCCCTTCTCAGTTATCCCAACAAATCACCCATTTCCTTCGTTCAACAGAAATGATCCATGTTTAGAACAGTTCCCTGAGAAGGTTAAGCTGGGATCCGGAAAAGAGCTGCCGGTTGAGGTCAAGTTAGAACAGGCAATTGGCAGAGGAAAGGAAAATGAGCCCCTGTCAATACTCCCGACCACTCTTCCACAGTCTTCCTTGATTAAAAATAGTCTGCATGTAGAAAAAATCCCTGAAAAGGTTCACTCTTCGCATACAACAATGAGAGAAAGTCATCTGGTCTCATTTGTAGATGTGGGCAATCACGGAGGAGAGCTCAAGGACAGTTCAGTGACATCTGTAACCTCCTGCAATGCAAGTTCAGGAAATGCAGATGCCAAACCCCATGAGGATAAAGCTTCTATGGAGCCCCAACCTACTACTTCAAAGATAAAAGTATCAGGAACTTCTACCATTTCTCTGAACCAGCAAATCAATTTCGAAGGGAATGGGCAGAAACAAGCTGATATTCTGGTCAGGCGTTCGTGTGAGGACAGAAGCTCAATAGAGCCAGGTGTTACTGATGGTACTAGCAGTCAATCTGGTATTTCTCCAGATATTGAGTTGTGCATTGGATACCCTTTATATAACATTGAACCTAACATAGAAAAGATTCTATCAGAGGTCATCTTGACCACCCAGAGGTGTTGTACAACTTCACTCTCTGTACTTCTCATTTAAGTTGGGATTTTTTTGGGTACAACTGGTGCCAGAATTATAGAAGTTCTTTACATTGTTCACTATTCTTTATGTAGGCATGCACCAGATGGAAATGCTGATAAAATTGATGGTGTTGAAACATTGACGCAATTGAATTCCTGCTTACCATCTTGTATCGTTCGGTATGAGAGTGCTGAGGGAAGTCCGTACACACGGGAAGAGACCATTTCATGCTGTCTGACTAGGAGAATGAAACATACTCGAAATATCAGAAGCTTTGTTTTTCACTGTGTACAGTATTTCTGTGGAGGTGGGTTTATTTCTGCTTGTTCATGCGTAATCTTAGTTTGCGTTTAGTTCTACACTTGTTCTAAAGCATTACACATGGCAGGTATTGTTGATCAATCTCATTACATACTTTGCCTTCTTGAGTCTGAATCACCAGAGGACCATCAAATTGCTGTTGAAATGATATCGGGAGACGAGCGTTTTCATATTGCTACTCTTCCCACTTCTGTGAGTACTATTTTATTTCAGTGTTACAATGCAAGAACAATACTAGTAGACCTCCTCATATCTGTCTCCTCCATGGTATGCTCTTGCAGGATCAAGCAAAGAAGTTTGTGGATCAATTCATTCTTCTGGTAAGTAAGCATTGTCTTCCAAGGCTTTCATTGTTTTGACAATGAAGAAATTGAATCTTTCTGTCTTTGTCCGGTTAAATAAAACATTCTGTATAAGGCCACTTGCCGCTAGGCACTGACAAGCTGTTGATATATGTTTAAATATCAGTATCTTTTATTGTGACCCGTTGTGCATATTAAACTAGTTGCTGCCGTAGATGAATATTTTTCAGGAACCGTCTTCTTCGTATACTGAAATAATATTTCAGGTCTATTTCTGAGTTTTGGGCTGTATATGCAGATGAAACGGGATGGTTACACACTATGCAATTCTACGGTCTGTAATGGATTCTCTGAACCCACACAGGTAAGATGAGGATTCCTTTTAATACTTGCGTTTTCAGTAGCACTCTCTTCTCGCACATTAAGATTTCGCAGATATTTTCCCACATTGGCAAGCCGCCTTTTGCATCACTTACTCGAATGCGCCATCATTTTTCAGCAATCCGCAGATGTATCTCAGCCGGGCTATCTGACTGGAGAACACTCACAGTACCAGGAGTTCTCGCCTTCCGTTGCGAAAAGCATTGTGATTAATGAATGCAAGGATACAGGTTTTGCATCGGAGAAGAGGCTCCCAGATGTACATGCCAATGCTCGGCAGCAAGGGAGCCAGCAATGGGGACTGCCAGATGTACATGCAGCTGTTCTGCATCAAGGGAGTCGGCAGTGGGGCCTGCCAGATGTGCATGCAAATGCCCAGCCCGAAGGGAGTCAGCAGTGGGGGATGCGAGATGCACACAGAAATGCCTCGCAGCATGGGAGTCGTCATCAGCAATGGGGGCAACCATATGCACACACAAATGTTCCACAGCAAGGGGGTAACCAGCAATGGGGGCAACCATATGCACACACAAATGTTCCGCAGCACAAGAGTAACCAGCAGTGGGGGCAACCATACGCACACGCAAATGTTGCGCAGCAAGGGAGTAACCAGCAGTGGGAGCAACCATACGCACACGCAAATGTTGCGCAGCAAGGGAGTAACAACCAGCAGTGGGGGCAACCATACGCACAGGCAAATGTTGCGCAGCAAGGGAGTAACAACCAGCAGTGGGGGCAACCATACGCACAGGCAAATGTTCCGCAGCAAGGGAGTTACCAACAGTGGGGGCAGCCACACCCACACACACACGCAAATGTTCCGCGGCAAGGGGGCAATCAACAGCGGGGGCAAACATATGCACACGCAAATGTTCGGCTCAAAGGAAGCAAGCAGCAACGGGGGATGCCAGATGCTCATGCAAATCTTCGGCATCAAGGGAAACAGCAATGGTCGCTGCCAGATGATCATAGTACAAATGCTATGCACCAAGGGAGCCAGCAGCAATGGGTACAGCCAGAGAAGCAACCCTCAGCCTCGGCTAATGTCGGCACACCCCACTTCTCGAATCCTGGTTACCCAGCCGAGCAGCAGTATAGCAACAGAGTCTTCCAACAAGACCAGAGGTGGCCACCATTTTCGGGTGGGACGTGCTCAACGAATCAGCACCAGCACCAGCACCACCACTATCCCCAAAGCAGACAGGATACACCAAGAGGGTCCGACGAGAGATACGCTGCGACCACAAGCATGGGCGCCGGCAGCTATGGCCAGCGGCACCACCAAGCTCCTCACCGACAGAAGCGCGGCGGCAGGAGGACGTACCCGTGGGGTTTCCAGGATTCCAGCAGGCAGGTGCAGATCAACAACCTGCCTCCAATGCAGGCCGGGAGGAGCGTGGTGCTGTCGACGCTGCGTCCCGCTGGAGGCACACAGACGAGCTCCCCGACCACCGGTTCGGATGGCTGCGTCACAAGCACGTTCCTGGCGTGTCCCAGTGGTTACGACCAGCACCCGCCGCCGCACGGGATATGCTGAAGGGTGATGTTATCCAGCGTGGTTTCGTTGGCGCGCTTTTGGTTCAGATTGAAAGTACGGGAAGTAATTTGCAGGCATCATATAGATTACCGATCTTTTGTAGAGATGAATGAAGTTCCTTCTTTTGTTTCGCGCTTCGCCGGTGGATAGCAGGTGCACGGTGGTTTGTCTATGCTCTGGTAGCCTTAGCGTGATGGCTACATTTCTGTCAAGTACCAAGGGTTTAGGGTTTAGGGTTAGGATGGGCTACTGATGTTTTTTGCTTGCAGCATTCTGTTGTCATTGGCAGTTTGGTTGCTTGAGGCTCCTCCTGGGCAGTATCACTGAAATTTGGTGTGGCATTGCATATGGAAAAGATGATGAAAACTCTCTGGTTATCTGGGCAGAGACCTACAACGTATCATTTTGAACTTGAGTATATATATAAGAACTATTTAAAATCCCAGTAAAACTTCAGTTTTGCAAATTTGGCTTCTACGTGTACATGAAAAAGACGACAACTTTCTATGACAGTTTGGGTGAAGATGAAACGAGCATTCTCGATTACGCCTAAAAGTTGTAATATAAGCTGACGCAAATTATTGTAACTCACGGCAGGAAGACCCTATGTCTCCCCTGCCGTTCGTTAAGGTCATGGAGGGCCTTCACCATTTGCTAGGAGCATTAGTCCCGGTTTGAACTGAGACTAGTGTAACTCACGAACTCAGACTAATACGAGCATTAGTCCCGGTTTCAACGGCTAGGAGCGGACGGACGGTACTGTCATTTTTAGTCCCGGTTGGTGTCACCCTTTAGTCTCGAATGATGTCACCAATCGGGATTAAATGTCTGTCTTCAGTATCATCAGTTTTAGACACCAATCTAGACTAAAAAGTAGCCTATATATATCCCCTGTCCGACCTTTTCTTTGTTTTTTTTTCATTGAAGGTGGAAGGTGTGTGTTAGTTTGTTTTTCCTTTCCATGCACAAGACGTTCTTGATGAAATGCCTAAGAGTATGATGCCTTATGAGGTGTCCAAGCTACACTTAGGATGTGTTTGGTACAGTGTATGAGCTTAAAAGTTTTTTTTAACCCACTTTTTGATGTTTGGTAGCTTACATGGAGCCTTCTCAGCATGTATGAGCTCAGCCCAAATATCCTTTTAACATGCACGAAGAGAAAACACCCAATAGTCGTTCGCTGGTCAGCATGCATGAACGAAGTGGGCGATAATGTATTCAAAAAATATTCAGAATATCTAAAAAATAATTTAAATTTCAGAAAATGTTTAGAGTAACATTTTTTTTTTCAAAATTTCCTCAAATTTTCAAAAAATGTCCAGGTTTTCGAAATTTGTTTAAGTTTGCAAAAGTTGTCCAGATATTAATTTTTTGTTAAAATTTTCAAAAGTTGTCCAGGTTTATATTTTTTTTAAAAATGGAGTTATTTAGAATTTTGAATTTTAACAAAAATAAGTTTTCAAAATTTGTTATTTTTTTTTAAAAAAGATCAAACTTTCAAAAATAACTTTAGAAACTAAAAAAATGTTTAAATTTTCATTTTTTTTCCATGTTTCAACTTTTTTGAGGAAATAGATGCAAGCTGCCAAACCGAGTCTCAACTCAGCATGTCTCAACACATACACCGCTATCAAATAATAATAAATGCATGTACTCAGCGATGTCTACACTCAACATGTATCAAAGAAGAACAACCATGCTAGATTGAGAATGCTACCAAATATACCCTTAAGCTTTCTCCTTTTTTCCGCACATGTGTAAGTGTGGTTTAATTTAGGATGCCGTCCTGTTCCTCTCCCCGTTCTCACCGCCGTCGATCGCCCGTGCCGTTCTCGTCGTTGCTACTGGTTGTTGTAGATCATGTGAGTAGAAGGGACGTCACTACTGTTGGTTGTTGTAGTAGCATCGATTGCTGTTGGTGGTGTTGTTGTAGTAGCATCGATTGCTGTTGGTGGTGTTGTTATTAGCAACATGCTAGTAGCCGCTGCTACCACCACTGCCGCCACCTCCATAGTTGCTCGCACCCCCGTTGTAGCCGATGTTGTGACCACTGCTGTAGCCATCGCCGCTGCCTTGGTTTCCACGGGAGCCGCCACCTACGCCGCTGCCTTTTTGCTGGTTGTCGCGGTAGCCTTTTTGAGGGCAGCGAGTAGCAGAATTCGCCGAGGATTTGTTCATAGTCAAGATTTAAACCGGCTATGATGTAGGAGATTAACTCCTCTTCTGATATGGGTTTTCCAGCGACAGCAACATCATCCGAGAGAAATCTCATGTAGCAGAAATCGGTGGCTGCAGATTGTGTTCCCTTTTGGGCATTGGCGAGGGAGGATGTGATATTGTTGGCACGGGATATGGAAGGGCAGAAACATTTTGGTAAGCGTTGTCCAAATAGCATGTGATTTCTCAATCGAGGCTACTTGGATCAACACTTCATTGGATAGGTTTTGGATTAGGTATGCTATAATATGTTGGTGGGAGCGCTTGCCGTTATTTGGTCGCTTTGGCTATGTAAGAAATGATAAGGTTTTTCACGATAAAAGTAATTCTCTTATGCAGGTTATCTACAGATGTACCGGGACTCTTCGTTTATGGTCCTCTCTACAACGCGTGGAGAATCGAGACCTATTTACGGAGGTGTGTACACGATTGGAGGTTACGGCGAGGGATACTTTTATCCAACATGGATGGCAGCATGATCTTAGGATTGGCCCCCCTCCGCTTTAGGCATTATACAGATTCTACATGTTTCATTGTATTTCGCCTTTTTATTTTTCGTTTTAGAGGGAGAGGACATTGATTGGCTGTGTGCATTTTAACTATGCAGATGCCGGGTGTACTTAAATCTTTTAAGTAATAAAGCCCCCCTTTTAAAAAAAATGCTATAATATGTTGGTCTTGGACAAGCCATGGGTTGTAGGCAGGATTGGGAAAAATTTAATCCTTGCCTTCGGAGTTCTTGGTGACAATGATTTTGGTAGGCTCGACAATGGTTTGATCTATGTATCCGAAGAGGCCAGCCCCCAAGATCTGGGAGCGAGATTGGGTGCGCCATAGGATGAAGTTGGTGTGGGTATAGGGTTCCGAGGTGTTGTTGTTTAGGCCGGCCGAGGAGACAGAGCTGGAGGAGCTAGACATGGCGGCTATGGTGGCTTGGAGGGATAATGAGGAAGGTAGCTAGATGAGATGGAAGGGGAAGGATCTGTATACCATGTGAGACTTCTATGAAGCGTCTCAACATCCAAACAAGGTGCCCGCATTGTATTTATTGATTGGTTTGTTGTGGCTTACAAGGCATCGGTAGGGAGAGCCTAACCGAGAGGAGAGATTCTCTCTCTCGAGAGAGGGAGAGATAAGATTACAACAGATGTTTAAACCTCCTCTATCTATTCCCTGACGTGACATATGAGGATGTAAATAAATATCTAATAGGTCTATGTTTACTGGGTTTGCACTAACAAATAAGGGAAATCTTCTTGCCTTTTTTATTTTTATAAATACAGAATTTCAGGGGTCACGTTGATGCCGAGCTACCATTGATTTTCGTTTTGGCAAAGAGACCTAGCAGGCGGGCTATTGAACGGTTGAGCTTCCTGTGCCAGGTTCCGAAGTTGGCAAAGCACTGACCCGTCGTCTATCCCGCGCATATAAACGTGGACGTGCATCTCCCTCCTCCTCCTCACATTAAAGTCAAAACATATACCACAAATATTCCTTATCTGGCTGAATTTGACTGCATTCCAACCAACATTTGTCGGAATTTTTATTACTGCATTCTAAGGTCTGTACGAATTTGACAGAGTTACAAATGGTGCTGAGCAAATGTACATTTACATGTTTTGGCCTACTACATAACACAACTGCACAAAATGCTGATCATCCCCTATTCTTAATAACCTACATCAGCAAGTACATTGTCATATTTTTTTTGGAGAATCTACTGTAAGTAATTGACGGAGCATGTTATTTCATTGGCATATCAAAGAATTAAAGGTTGGATCAGACTGACAAAGAAAGATCTTTGTATAGTTATCTTCTGAGATCGATATGTGCAGAAGTGGTGCTTTACTTGCACACTGTTTGTCGTAATCACGTGTATCAGCTCCATGAATAGCATGGTAGCTTATTCGGCGCTGGGAGGGCGTGTGCCGATGTACTCAAAACCGACGATGAGGAATGCTAGGCCTTGAATGAAGAGGTAGATGTAGTACCCTTTGTTTGCGTAAAGCACGTCGTAGCAACCACATATAATTATGCAGGTTCCAACAAAAATCTCTGAGCAGTTGTACCTGATAAAAAGAACAGATAAATCAGGCATTATTTGACAAAACTAGAAAACATTTAAATCGGTAGTTTATATAGAGTAAACCAAAGTAGTATATCTCATAATGTATTAGCTTCGAGACAATAGACTTTGCTTACTTGTCCCATAATCGTGTTTGCCTCTTCTCTAGTTTTGGTACTAGGGGCGTCGTTAGCTCGACATCTATCACTTCCACAACATCTAATCCTTCCATATCTTGGTTTGCCTTGTTGGCATCTCCCAATTTCTCAGTGACAATCCACTCATTGACTCGTCCAGTCTCGAGAAGGCCAGTTATTGTGGCTTTTATCCGGTGCAACGACATCACATTCTCAAAGAGAACCCAGAGGATCACCAGATGAAATGAACTGAAAGATTTGTTTTATGGTGTTAACTGTTAACTGAATGTAATAAACATTACAACTCTCATTCGATCTTGGGATGCGTGTTACCTTGGTGATCCAAGAGCCTTGCAGAGGGTGATAACAGTTGGAACGTAGACCACGCCCCAGAGAGGTATCTGAATCTCAGGGAAGAAAACGGACACCGGGATCACAAAGCAATAGTAGATGAATGTAACCGTATGAGCAGCGATCTTCCCAACGAAGAAGAAGTCATACAACATGTGGAGTTTGCTCCAAAATGACACTCTCTGCACAAAGGTAACGAAATTTCAGGCAACAAGATGGTGTGTGTGTGGTGATGCATCCTCCCATATCAAATAAATACATACCTTGTTCTCTAGAATCTCTACCAACATTTTCTTGAAAAGGTTTGCTGGTCCACATGACCACCTGTGCTGCTGAAATCGGTATGCCTTGAATGTGCTTGGCAGCTCACTCCTGACCTAACAAAACACAGGTCCGAGCATCGTTAGGTTTGTTTCTCGGTGGCTTTGATTATTACTGACAGAGAAGCAAGTAAACAAAAAAGAATTATTTCTGGCTTACTTTTACCGTGCCGACATACACGAACTTCAAGCCCAGCAGCGCCGTGCGAACAGCCAGGTCCATGTCCTCCACCGTAGTCCGGTCCTTCCAACCCCCGGAATCATTGATCGCCGAGATCCTCCAAACACCGGCTGTCCCTGGAAAATGCAAAAATCTCCAACAAATCACTCACTCAACATGGTTGTGTGCATCACAATTATGCAGAACCCTAGGGTGCATCACAATGATGACGATGAAACCGAATTTACATACCATTGAAGCCAAAAAACGAGTACACTAAGGACCCAGCCTCCTGCTCAAACTTGAAATGGTAGTCCAGTGACATCTCCTGGAATCTTGTCAACAAACACTCATCCGAATTAACTGCACAACAAGCAGTACAAAATAAGCCTTAGATCCAGCTTATTGAGTAAAACAGTAGTTTTAAAACATAGTGCACGAGGGCTGACTGACCGAATTTCCAGCGAGTCTGGACGAGGGCGATGTCGGGGTTGTGCACGAGGAAGGGTACGGTCCGAAGGAGGAAGTCGGACTCGGGCTGGAAGTCGGCGTCGAACATGGCGACGAACTCGCACTCCTGCACGTAGTCATGCGTCATCCCTCTCTTGAGCGCGCCGGCCTTGTACCCCTTGCGGTTCCCTCTGACCTCGTACCTGATGTTCACGCCCTTGCCCTTCCATCTCTGGCACTCGGTCTTCACCATGTCCTGATAAAAATGAAGCAGAAAGCACGGTCGGTTTTTATCTGGCATTGTGCTGCTGGGTCATCTGTTGTCCAAAACTCTGCAGCAGAAACACTGAGCATGCCTTTCGAAACTGCATCTACCACTGGCAATTTGTCTCAAATTATAGCATTAAATCTCTTTGAAAAAACAAGGGTGTAACTACCTCTCAGAATTAACCAAGTCTCATATAACTCCTATACTATTTGAATTTAGATGGAGATCTGAAGAATTGTTTTTGACTAATTTTCATGGTAACCGGGCTAGTTCTAGATTTGTGCTAAGTCAAAACTTGCTTCACTTTTCCCAAATCTGTATTGAAAAATGTGCTAAGATCTAGTACAACGGAAAATGTACATTGTAGGAAAATAAATTTCACAAAGAATACTTTTCCCAAATCTGTATTGAAAAATGTGGTAAGATCTAGTACAACGGGAAATGTGCATTGTAGGAAAATAAATTTCACAAAGAATAGCATGAGACACATACTTTGATACTCTAATAATTTTTACTATAAACTTAGTCAAACTTAAACAAGTTTAACTCGAACTAACGTACTAGTGTGTAAAGTTGTAAAGTTTTTCTTCCTTTTGCTTTTCTGTTAGGCTCCAAATTAAAGATAAGTGAAGCGTTGACTAGGGAGATCCAGCCACCTAACCCACTGCCACGCCTCCTCACGTTCCTTGTTGGTCACATGAACGCCAGGTATTCTGCTTAGTTAATATGCCAAAGAATCGGGGAACATGTTGTGGCGACGCAGGGTATTATCAGATCATGCCAAAGAAGTAGAACCCGTCATGGATCCCAGATTGATTGTGTGCACTGCACATGCATGTGGTTGGCCACCGCTTGCCTACGATCGATCGACGTCTATGTCCAAGACTTCATTTCCACTTATCACGGCTGGCAAGAAACTAGTAGTACGGCCAGCAAATTGCATGCAAAAAACCGACCCATAAGGCCATAACACATGAATAACCTGCACTGCATTGCCCATGGTTAATTGATTGATTGATCGATCGATAGATTACCTTTACGACGGGGTCGGTAGAGTCGTCAAGCACCTGGATCACCATGCGGCCCGACGGCCACTCCAGCGCACATGCCGCTCCGATTGACACCTTGTACACCTTCATTCGTTCATTCCACCCATCGATCGATCCAACCCATCGATCGTACAAGGCATCAGTAAAGCAAATCGCCACGACACAAAATGGGATCAACATTTTCCTATTGAGCACTAGGGAGGAAGAGGAGCTCACCTCGCGCTCGTTGTACATGGGGATCTGGACCAGCACCATGGGGAATTCCTCGCTGCCACTGCTGCTGCCGACGACGACAATGCCGTCCTCCTCGTCGTCACCGCCAGTCTTGCAGGCAGATGTGGCGATCGGCCGCCACCGGTACCGGCGCTCGGGCCTGTGCCCGAAGGCCTTGGCGGCGTAGCACACAGCAGCGACGAAGAGCTTCTCCAGCAGGATCATCACTGTCATGGCCAGGGACAGGAGCACCAGCAGCCGCACGGCCGGCACCACCAGGAACACCCGCGCTTGCTCCCCGGCCAACGCGCATTGCGAGGCCATGGCCGCCCAGTCCACCCGCACCCGCACCGGCACCTGCGCCCACAGCCCCGCTGTCGCTGCCATGACCTCCTCGCCGGCGCCGGATCTAGCTAGGAGGACTGGGTGCAGATGCTAGCACGACTGGCTAGGCGCAGGCTCTTATATAGATAGTGTGGATGGATGGAGGATGCACATGGCAAGGTGGTGATGCACCTCCATATGGCTGCACGCGTATGCGATGTGGTCAATTACTGGTTCATTGGAAGTTCTTGGTCTAGCTGAACTTTTATTTTTCTTCCCACATCGACCGACATGATCTAGATGCATATCATATGTGCATGATGAGTTTTGATCATCTGGTTTGTTGGCGAGATGCATGGGAATGTGGCCACGAGGCCATGGGGTCGGGTGACCTGTCACGGGTGAGTGTGGAAGTAGTAGGAGCAGTACTCCCCCAATCCACATAGAAGCCAAGTAGTCGTCATCTATTATTGGTGTAGAACTTTAGATAGATAGATGTAAAGTATAAGGGGTGAGTGACATGGATGGCAACATATCCTTCCTCGACATGGTGTGCGGCGATCATCCCGGCCCCTCGAAGACAGATTGGCTGGCCGTGTGATGTGGGGGTCAGTAAGATGGGTAGATGTCGGATGCAGGGCGGGATGCGGAGAGGGTGAGCAGTAGGAGATGTAGGGTGGCCTCGCCGGAAGAGCGCGGGATGACCGGGTTGTGGCATACACCGTCAAGACGATGCTGTCGGGGAAGCTGATCTTGTCGCCGGTCACCAGGCTCGCGGCGATGCTGCTGGGGACGCGATGCAAGCGGTGGTGATAGTTCGATAGATAGATAAAATTGCACAGGAATTTGTTTTTTGTATTCTTTAGGAATTAAGAATAGATCCAGGGGACAGAGCTAGGTTCACTACGAACATCTTTTTCAATCATACAACTGTGATGTGTCTAACAAATTACAGTTCGGTGGTGATTAGATTACAATATTTATATTTATGGGTATAATCATCCATGGTATAATTTCATATAGTATTCCGTCTGTGATAAGTAGACCGGTATCCAACTACATCTGGTAGTAAGGCTCCACTTAAAGACCATTATCCAGCATGCATCCTAAAGTATTAAGTTTACAAGAATATATAAAGGATCACAATAAGCATGATGACATAATATAAACAATAAAACATCATGCAATATAACGGGACACATTCGTCTTAACCTTAGTAGTAGCAACAATACGATATGTGGCTTGTCATTTTCTATCACTAGGATATAGAACACCACATGATTAAAACCCATTACAACTTGGACATAGGTTGGTTTATCTACCTTGCACAAGATGTCCTGTGCACTGATCCACTGTCCATTGTTGCTTTGCAATTCATGCTACTTTTTTGGTTGTTTACAAAATCTGCCGCGTTTCAAAATATTTCGTTCACTTTTCCTCTTTCATGTGTATCATCGTGTTTCATTGTGTATAAATAAATAGAAATGCACTTAATTTGAATCGGGCTGGCTGATACACAAGTTCACAGCGAGGCTTCAAGATACACTTTAGAACAAGAAGAAAAACTCAATGTACCACTTTGAAGCAAGGCAAATTCTGAAAACAGTAAAAAATAGCACAAATTTGAAACCAACGATAAGGGTAAGGCCGAACCATGTACCGGGTAGAATTGCTTTTTTTTTTTTTTAACGAAAGGGGTTTCCCCCCTGTCCCATTTTATAAATGAAGCAGACAGCCCGCAATCCAGCTACAAAGCAATTCACAAAAAGCAAACAAGGAACGAAACTAAACACATGCAGAACCCATGGGGCACTGTCCTGGATAGTGCAAAGTAACTACTTATTACAAGACCAAAGTATAGACTACACCATAGGAAGAAGGAACTAGGAATCTAAATCTTCAGATCATCGCCAGACAATCCTCAGAACCTCCCCTCGACGTTTGTCCAGCAGGCGAATGAACTGCTTCAGCTCGGCTAGCTGAGCAGTGCCGCAGAGAACTTCCCAGTGCAGCAAAATCCCTCTTAACTTGACAAGGTTGCAGTCCAGACTTTCCCATTTGCGCCCCTGGAAACAAAATTCGTTTCTCAATTTTCATATACTCCACAAGGAGGCAGCAACCACCAAATTAAGAACATGTTTCTGCTTATTAAATTTCCAAAAGGAAGCAACCTCACTAATGCATTTAATTCTGCAGATTTTAAAGAACTCAGAAATGATATCCCAGATCAGGGTAGAATTCACACAGTCAAAGAACACATGTTGGATAGATTCATCTTCACTACAAAATAAGCAGGTTTTGCCCTCAATTGTTTTCCTTTTAGCCACATTATCTCTAGTCAAAGCCTTATTATACAGACAAAGCCACAAAAACACATGTATTTTTTGAGGACACGGTGTTTTTCATAAAGAATCTCCAAAAGGAGATACCACACCTCCAAAATTGATACACCTATAGAAGGATTTAACAGTGTAAATACCTTTAGCTTCCAAATTCCTGTTGGAATTATGCCCTAGAGGCAATAATAAATATAGTTATTATTATAATTCCTGTATCAAGATGATCGTTTATTATCCATGCTATAATTGTATTGAATGAAGACTCATTTACATGTGTGGATACATAGACAAAACACTGTCCCTAGCAAGCCTCTAGTTGGCTAGCCAGTTGGTCAAAGATAGTCAGTGTCTTCTGATTATGAACAAGGTGTTGTTACTTGATAACTGGATCACGTCATTAGGGGAATCACGTGATGGACTAGACCCAAACTAATAAACGTAGCATGTTGATCGTGTCATTTTGTTGCTACTGTTTTCTGCGTGTCAAGTATTTATTCCTATGACCATGAGATCATATAACTCACTGACACCGGAGGAATGCTTTGTGTGTATCAAACGTCGCAACGTAACTGGGTGACTATGAAGATGCTCTACAGGTATCTCCGAAGGTGTTAGTTGAGTTAGTATGGATCAAGACTGGGATTTGTCACTCCGTGTAACGGAGAGGTATCTCGGGGCCCACTCGGTAATACAACATCACACACAAGCCTTGCAAGCAATGTAACTTAGTGTAAGTTGCGGGATCTTGTATTACGGAACGAGTAAAGAGACTTGTCGGTAAACGAGATTGAAATAGGTATACGGATACTGACGATCGAATCTCGGGCAAGTAACATACCGAAGGACAAAGGGAATGACATACGGGATTATATGAATCCTTGGCACTGAGGTTCAAACGATAAGATCTTCGTAGAATATGTAGGATCCAATATGGGCATCCAGGTCCCGCTATTGGATATTGACCGAGGAGTCTCTCGGGTCATGTCTACATAGTTCTCGAACCCGCAGGGTCTGCACACTTAAGGTTCGACGTTGTTTTATGTGTATTTGAGTTATATGGTTGGTTACCGAATGTTGTTCGGAGTCCCGGATGAGATCACGGACATCACGAGGGTTTCCGGAATGGTCCGGAAACGAAGATTGATATATAGGATGACCTCATTTGATTACCGGAAGGTTTTCGGAGTTACCGGGAATGTGCCGGGAATGACGAATGGGTTCCGGGAGTTCACCGGGGGGGGGGGGGACCCACCCCGGGGAAGCCCATAGGCCATGAGGGTGGCGCACCAGCCCTTAGTGGGCTGGTGGGACAGCCCAAAAGGGCCCTATGCGCCTAGGAAAGAAAATCAAAGAGAAAAGAAAAAAAAAGGGAGGTGGGAAGGGAAGGAAGGACTCCCACCCACCAAACCAAGTCCAACTCGGTTTGGGGGGGAGCCTTCCCCCTTGGGGCTCCTTGAGCCCCAAGGCAAGGTCCCCTCCCTCCCACCTATATATACGGAGGTTTTAGGCCTGATTTGAGACGACTTTTCCATGGCAGCCCGACCACATACCTCCACGGTTTTCCCTCTAGATCGCGTTTCTGCGGAGCTCGGGCGGAGCCCTGCTGAGACAAGGTCATCACCAACCTCCGGAGCGCCGTCATGCTGCCGGAGAACTCTTCTACCTCTCCGTCTCTCTTGCTGGATCAAGAAGACCGAGATCATCGTCAAGCTGTACGTGTGCTGAACGCGGAGGTGCCGTCCGTTCGGTACTAGATCGTGGGACTGATCGCGGGATTGTTCGCGGGGCGGATCGAGGGACGTGAGGACGTTCCACTACATCAACCGCGTTCACTAACGCTTCTGCTGTACGATCTACAAGGGTACGTAGATCACTCATCCCCTCTCGTAGATGGACATCACCATGATAGGTCTTCGTGCGCGTAGGAAATTTTTTGTTTCCCATGCGACGTTCCCCAACAGTGGCATCATGAGCTAGGTTCATGCGTAGATGTCTTCTCGAGTAGAACACAAAAGTTTTTGTGGGCGGTGATGTGCGTTTTGCTGCCCTCCTTAGTCTTTTCTTGATTTCGCGGTATTGTTGGATTGAAGCGGCTTGGACCGACATTACTCGTACGCTTACGAGAGACTGGTTTCATCGCTACGAGTAACCCCGTTGCTCAAAGATGACTGGCAAGTGTCGGTTTCTCCAACTTTAGTTGAATCGGATTTGACCGAGGAGGTCCTTGCATGAGGTTAAATAGCAACTCATATATCTCCGTTGTGGTGTTTGCGTAAGTAAGATGCGATCCTACTAGATACCCATGGTCACCACGTAAAACATGCAACAACAAAATTAGAGGACGTCTAACTTGTTTTTGCAGGGTATGCTTGTGATGTGATATGGCCAACGATGTGATGTGATATATTGGATGTATGAGATGATCATGTTGTAATAGAAAATATTGACTTGCACGTCGATGGTACGGCAACCGGCAGGAGCCATAGGGTTGTCTTTATACTAACGTTTGTGCTTGCAGATGCGTTTACTATTTTGCTAGGATGTAGCTTTAGTAGTAATAGCATGAGTAGCACGACAACCCCGATGGCAACACGTTGATGGAGATCATGGTGTGGCACCGGTGACAAGAAGATCGTGCCGGTGCTTTGGTGATGGAGATCAAGAAGCACGTGATGATGGCCATATCATGTCACTTATGAATTGCATGTGATGTTAATCCTTTTATGCACCTTATTTTGCTTAGAATGACGGTAGCATTATGAGGTGATCTCTCACTAAAATTTCAAGACGAAATTGTGTTCTCCCCGACTGTGCACCGTTGCTACAGTTCGTCGTTTCGAGACACCACGTGATGATCGGGTGTGATAGACTCAACGTTCACATACAACGGGTGCAAAACAGTTGCGCACGCGGAACACTCGGGTTAAGCTTGACGAGCCTAGCATGTGCAGACATGGCCTCGGAACACATGAGACCGAAAGGTCGATCATGAATCATATAGATGATATGATTAGCATAGGGATGCTTACCACTGAAACTATACTCAACTCACGTGATGATCGGACTTGAGCTAGTGTAAGTGGATCATGAACCACTCAAATGACTAGAGAGATGTACTTTTTGAGTGGGAGTTTAGCGAATAATTTGATTAAGTTAAACTCTAATTATCTTGAACATAGTCTAAGTCCACTTTGAATCTATTTATGTTGTAGATCATGGCTCACGCGACAGTCACCCTGAATTTTAATACGTTCCTAGAGAAAGCTAAGTTGAAAGATGATGGAAGCAACTTTGTAGACTGGGCTCGTAATCTTAAGCTAATCTTACAAGCTGGGAAGAAGGATTATGTCCTTAATGCTGCGCTAGGAGATGAACCACCCGCTACGGCTGATCAGGATGTTAAGAACGCTTGGTTAGCACGTAAGGAGGACTACTCAGTAGTTCAATGTGCAGTCTTGTATGGCTTAGAACCGGGACTTCAACGTCGCTTTGAGCGTCATGGAGCATTTGAGATGTTCCAGGAGTTGAAGTTTATCTTTCAGAAGAACGCCCGGATCGAGAGGTATGAGACCTCCGATAAATTCTATGCTTGCAAGATGGAGGAGAACTCGTCTGTCAATGAACATGTGCTCAAAATGTCTGGGTACTCAAACCGTCTAGCTGAGCTGGGGATTGAACTCCCGCAAGAGGCTATCACTGACATAATCCTTCAATCACTGCCGCCAAGCTATAAAGGCTTTGTGTTGAACTACAACATGCAAGGGATGAACAAGTCACCCGGCGAGTTGGTTGCGATGCTGAAAGTCGCAGAGTCTGAACTCCGTAAAGAACATAAAGTGTTGATGGTGAATAAGACCACTAGTTTCAAGAGAAACGACAAAGGCAAGAAGGGTAATTCGAAGAAGAGCGGCAAGCCTGTTGTCAATCCGACGAAGAAACCCAAAGCTGGACCTAAGCCTGAAACGGAGTGTTACTATTGCAAGGGTATGGGTCACTGGAAGCGCAATTGCCCCAAGTATCTCGCAGATAAGAAGGCGGCCAAAGAAAAATCAGGTATATTTGATATACATGTTATTGATGTGTACTTAACCGGCTCTCGTAGTAGTGCCTGGGTATTCGATACCGGTTCTGTTGCTCATATTTGCAACTCAAAACAGGAACTGCGGAATAGACGAAGGCTGGCGAAAGATGAAGTGACGATGCGCGTAGGAAATGGTTCCAAGGTTGATGCAATCGCCGTCGGCACAGTTTCACTTCAGTTACCATCAGGATTAGTGATGAACTTAAATCATTGTTATTTAGTGCCTGCGTTGAGCATGAACATTATATCTGGATCTTGTTTATTGCGAGACGGTTACTCTTTTAAGTCAGAGAATAATGGTTGTTCTATTTCTATGAGTAACATCTTTTATGGTCATGCACCTAATGTGAGAGGATTGTTCATATTGAATCTTGATAGCGATACGCATATACATAACATTGAGACCAAAAGAGTTAGAGTTAACAATGATAGCGCCATATTTTTGTGGCACTGCCGCTTAGGTCATATTGGTGTAAAGCGCATGAAGAAACTCCATGCTGATGGACTTTTGGAGTCACTTGACTTTGATTCACTTGACACGTGTGAACCATGCCTCATGGGCAAGATGACTAAGACTCCGTTCTCCGGAACTATGGAGCGTGCAAGTGACTTGTTGGAAATCATACATACCGATGTGTGTGGTCCGATGAGCGTAGAGGCGCGCGGCGGATATCATTATTTTCTCACCTTCACTGATGATTTGAGTAGATATGGTTATGTCTACTTGATGAAGCACAAGTCTGAAACATTTGAAAAGTTCAAGCAATTTCAGAGTGAAGTGGAAAATCATCGTAACAAGAAGATCAAGTTCCTACGGTCTGATCGTGGGGGTGAATATCTGAGTTTCGAGTTTGGTGCTCACTTAAGACAATGTGGAATTGTTTCACAGTTAACACCGCCTGGAACACCACAGCGTAATGGTGTGTCCGAACGTCGTAATCGTACTTTATTAGAGATGGTGCGATCTATGATGTCTCTTACTGATTTGCCGTTATCGTTTTGGGGTTATGCATTAGAAACAGCTGCATCCACTTTAAATAGGGCACCATCAAAATCCGTTGAGACGACGAACTGTGGTATGGCAAAAGGCCAAAGTTGTCGTTTCTTAAAGTTTGGGGATGTGATGCTTATGTCAAAAAGCTTCAGCCTGAAAAGCTGGAACCCAAAGCGGAAAAGTGCGTCTTCATAGGTTACCCAAAGGAGACAGTTGGGTACACCTTCTATCTCAAATCCGAGGGCAAAGTGTTTGTTGCTAAAAACGGAGCTTTTCTCGAGAAGGAGTTTCTCTCGAGAGAATTGAGTGGGAGGAAGATAGAACTTGACGAGGTTGTCGAACCTCTCATCCCTCTAGATGGTGGCGCAGGGCAAGGGGAAACCTCTGTCGTTGCAACACCGGTTGAGGAGGAAGTTAATGATGATGATCATGAAACTCCGGTTCAAGTTTCTGTCGAACCACGCAGGTCGACGAGACCATGTGCTGCTCCAGAGTGGTACGGTAATCCCGTCTTATCGATCATGTTGTTGGACAACAATGAACCTGCAAATTATGAAGAAGCAATGGTGGGCCCAGATTCCAACAAATGGCTAGAAGCCATGAAGTCCGAGATAGGATCCATGTATGAGAACAAAGTGTGGACTTTGGAGGTACTACCTGAGGGCCGCAAGGCTATTCAGAACAAATGGATTTTTAAGAGGAAGACAGACGCTGACGGCAATGTGACCGTTTATAAAGCTCGACTTGTGGCAAAGGGGTTTTCACAAGTTCAAGGAGTTGACTACGATGAGACTTTCTCACCCATAGTGATGCTTAAGTCCGTCAGAATCATGTTAGCAATAACTGCATTTTTCGATTATGAAATCTGGCAGATGGATGTCAAAACGGCGTTCCTTAACGGTTTCCTTAAGGAAGAATTGTATATGATGCAACCCGAAGGTTTTGTCGATCCTAAGAATGCTAACAAGGTGTGCAAGCTCCAGCGATCCATTTATGGACTGGTGCAAGCATCTCGGAGTTGGAACAAACGCTTTGATGAGGTGATCAAAGCATTTGGGTTTATACAAGTGGTTGGAGAATCTTGTATTTACAAGAAAGTGAATGGGAGCTCTGTGGCGTTTCTAATATTATATGTGGATGACATATTGCTGATTGGAAACAACGTGGAGTTTTTAGAGAGCATAAAGGATTACTTCAATAAAAGTTTCTCTATGAAGGACCTAGGAGAAGCTGCTTACATTCTAGGTATTAAGATCTATGGGGATAGATCAAAACGCCTGATAGGACTTTCACAAAGCACATACCTTGATAAAGTTTTAAAGAGGTTCAAAATGGAACAGTCCAAGAAAGGGTTCTTGCCAGTTTTACAAGGTACGAGATTGAGTAAGACTCAGTGCCCAGCAACTGATGAAGATAGAGAGCATATGCGCTCCGTCCCCTATGCTTCAGCCATAGGTTCTATCATGTATGCAATGTTGTGCACTAGACCGGATGTTAGCCTGGCCATAAGCATGACAGGTAGGTTCCAGAGTAATCCAGGAGTGGATCACTGGACAGCGGTCAAGAATATCCTGAAGTATCTGAAAAGGACTAAGGAGATGTTTCTCGTGTATGGAGGTGACGAAGAGCTCGTCGTAAAAGGTTACGTCGATGCAAGCTTTGACACAGATCCGGACGACTCTAAGTCGCAAACCGGATACGTATTTATTCTTAATGGGGGTGCAGTAAGCTGGTGCAGTTCCAAGCAAAGCGTCGTAGCAGATTCTACATGTGAAGCGGAGTACATGGCTGCCTCAGAGGCGGCTAAGGAGGGTGTCTGGATGAAGCAGTTCATGACGGATCTTGGAGTGGTGCCAAGCGCACTGAATCCAATAACCTTGTTCTGTAACAACACGGGTGCCATTGCCTTAGCAAAGGAACCACGGTTTCACAAGAAGACCAGACACATCAAACGACGCTTCAACCTCATCCGCGACTACGTCGAGGGAGAGGACGTAAATATATGCAAAGTGCACACGGATCTGAATGTAGCAGACCCGCTGACTAAACCTCTTCCACGGCCAAAGCATGATCAACACCAGAACTGTATGGGTGTTAGATTTATTACAATGTAATTCGCATGATGATGTGAGGGCTAGATTATTGACTCTAGTGCAAGTGGGAGACTGTTGGAATTATGCCCTAGAGGCAATAATAAATATAGTTATTATTATAATTCCTGTATCAAGATGATCGTTTATTATCCATGCTATAATTGTATTGAATGAAGACTCATTTACATGTGTGGATACATAGACAAAACACTGTCCCTAGCAAGCCTCTAGTTGGCTAGCCAGTTGATCAAAGATAGTCAGTGTCTTCTGATTATGAACAAGGTGTTGTTACTTGATAACTGGATCACGTCATTAGGGGAATCACGTGATGGACTAGACCCAAACTAATAAACGTAGCATGTTGATCGTGTCATTTTGTTGCTACTGTTTTCTGCGTGTCAAGTATTTATTCCTATGACCATGAGATCATATAACTCACTGACACCGGAGGATTGCTTTGTGTGTATCAAACATCGCAACGTAACTGGGTGACTATGAAGATGCTCTACAGGTATCTCCGAAGGTGTTAGTTGAGTTAGTATGGATCAAGACTGGGATTTGTCACTCCGTGTAACGGAGAGGTATCTCGGGGCCCACTCGGTAATACAACATCACACACAAGCCTTGCAAGCAATGTAACTTAGTGTAAGTTGCGGGATCTTGTATTACGGAACGAGTAAAGAGACTTGCCGGTAAACGAGATTGAAATAGGTATACGGATACTGACGATCGAATCTTGGGCAAGTAACATACCGAAGGACAAAGGGAATGACATACGGGATTATATGAATCCTTTGCACTGAGGTTCAAACGATAAGATCTTCGTAGAATATGTAGGATCCAATATGGGCATCCAGGTCCCGCTATTGGATATTGACCGAGGAGTCTCTCGGGTCATGTCTACATAGTTCTCGAACCCGCAGGGTCTGCACACTTAAGGTTCGACGTTGTTTTATGCGTATTTGAGTTATATGGTTGGTTACCGAATGTTGTTCGGAGTCCCGGATGAGATCATGGACGTCACGAGGGTTTCTGGAATGGTCCGGAAACGAAGATTGATATATAGGATGACCTCATTTGATTACCGGAAGGTTTTCGGAGTTACCGGGAATGTACCGGGAATGACGAATGGGTTCCGGGAGTTCACCGGGGGGGGGGGGCAACCCACCCCGGGGAAGCCCATAGGCCATAAGGGTGGCGCACCAGCCCTTAGTGGGCTGGTGGGACAGCCCAAAAGGGCCCTATGCGCCTAGGAAAGAAAATCAAAGAGAAAAGAAAAAAAAGGGAGGTGGGAAGGGAAGGAAGGACTCCCACCCACCAAACCAAGTCCAACTCGGTTTGGGGGGGAGCCTTCCCCCTTGGACTCAGCCGACCCCCTTGGGGCTCCTTGAGCCCCAAGGCAAGGTCCCCTCCCTCCCACCTATATATACGGAGGTTTTAGGCCTGATTTGAGACGACTTTTCCACGGCAGCCCGACCACATACCTCCACGGTTTTCCCTCTAGATCGCGTTTCTGCGGAGCTCGGGCGGAGCCCTGCTGAGACAAGGTCATCACCAACCTCCAGAGCGCCGTCACGCTGCCGGAGAACTCTTATACCTCTCTATCTCTCTTGCTGGATCAAGAAGACCGAGATCATCGTCAAGCTGTACGTGTGCTGAACGCGGAGGTGCCGTCCGTTCGGTACTAGATCGTGGGACTGATCGCGGGATTGTTCGCGGGGCGGATCGAGGGACGTGAGGACGTTCCACTACATCAACCGCGTTCACTAACGCTTCTGCTGTACGATCTACAAGGGTACGTAGATCACTCATCCCCTCTCGTAGATGGACATCACCAAGATAGGTCTTCGTGCGCGTAGGAAATTTTTTGTTTCCCATGCGACGTTCCCCAACAATTCCAGATAGGAATATTAGGAGAATCATATAAAGGATACTCTTTAATGTGATTAATAAGCATCTCCCAATCACTTAGGCCCCTATCATCTACACATCTTCTAAAGGATAATCTAAGAGTCACCCCATCCCATACCTGGGCCACAACACACTCTTGTTGATTACAAATGTCAAACAAATTCCAAAATCTAACCTTAAGGGAACAATCCCCAGCCCAAGTATCATGCCCAAAACTGACATTAATCCCATTGCCTATTTTCCAATGGTAAAAGTTCCTGGTGGCTTGTAATGCCCAGGACACACTTTTCCAGAAAGGAGAGCCTAAGTGTTGTTTGGTCCAAAAAATATTTGGACAAGCCACATCATATTTATAAGCAATCACTTTTTTCCAGTCCCGAGAGGTGTTCATAAAAAATCTTTTACCCCAGGAAGCCAACAGTGCCATATTATAGTCTCTAATGTTAGGAATTCCCAAACCACCAAATTCCTTCTTTCTAGACACCAAACCCCAATTAGCCAAATGGAATTTATGTTGGTCCCCTATATTGCCGCACAAAAAATGAGCTATCTGGGAATTAATGGCATTGATAGCCCATTTAGGGAACTTCACAAATGCCATTAGGTAAGCAAGAATGCTCACAATACAAGCAGAATTGCTTTTCTCAGGTCGGGCGTGTCTGTCCTCGCGGCTTCCAGGTGGCCGGCGGTGGCGGAGCGGCGGGGAACATGGGCGGCACAACGGAGAACATAGTGTTCTTGTTGACGGCGTGGACGCCAAGGCCGCGACCGCTGTTGGTGCTGGCGACGAGGGCAGCGACAAGGCCGGCGTTGCCCACCAGCGCGGGCTCGTTCTGCGCGTAGCTGATCCTAGCATCCTTGAACTTGTCGTGCTTGTCGGGTCCCCCGACCATGGCGCCCATGAGCACGTGTGGGTCTTTCCCCTTGGCGTCGCCCAACTTATTGTCGTCGGTGCAGGAGTACTTGACGCCGTTGTTGGGTGTGGTCGCCCCACGGTGATGCATCCGCCTCGGGTACTTATTGCTGTACCCCATCATGTAGCTCATTTTCATGGTGTTATCATGAGGGGAGGAGGCGTCCCAAGAGGACACATCAAGCCTTTGGCGCCCCTCACTCACTAGTAGAAAACAGGGCTATCGTTCGGCCCTGGCCAGCCCATTAGTCCCGGTTCTTCAAGATTTACACGTAATCTTTGGAAAGGGTCCCGACGGACTAGCTGTTCCGAGTGACGCTGGGGGACACGCACCCATGTGGAAGAATAAATCTATATTTTGGGACCTACCCTACTGGAAAGACCTAGAGGTCCGCTCTTCGATAGACGTGATGCACGTGACGAAGAACCTTTGCATCAACCTGTTAGGCTTCTTGGGCGTGTATGGGAAGACAAAAGATACAACTGAGGCACGGAAGGACCTGCAACGTTTGCACGAAAAAGACGGCATGCCTCCAAAGCACTATGAAGGTCCTGCCAGCTACGCTCTTACCAGAGAAGAGAAGGAAATCTTCTTTGAATGCCTGCTTAGTATGAAGTTCCCGACTGACTTCTTGTCGAATATAAAGGGAATAATAAATATGACAGAGAAAAATTTTCAGAACCTAAAGTCTCATGACTGCCACGTGATTATGACGCAACTGCGTCCGGTTGCATTGAGGGGGCTTCTACCGGAAAACGTCCGATTAGCCATTGTGAAGCTATGTGCATTCCTCAAGGCAATCTCTCAGAAGGTGATTGACTCAGAAATCATACCAAGGCTAAGGAGTGATGTGGTGCAATGTCTTGTCAGTTTCGAGCTGGTGTTCCCACCATCCTTCTTCAATATCATGACGCACGCCCTAGTTCATCTAGTTGACGAGATTGTCATTCTGAGCCCCGTATTTCTACACAATATGTACCCCTTCGAGAGGTTCATGGGCGTCCTAAATAAATATGTCCGTAACCGCGCTAGGCCAGAAGGAAGCATCTCCATGGGCCATCAAACAGAGGATGTCATTGAGTTTTGTGTTGACTTCATTCCTGACCTTAAGAAGATAGGTCTCCCTAAATCGCGGTATGAGGGGAGACTGACTGGAAAAGGCACGCTTGGAGGGGAGACAATAATATGCAGGGACGGATATTCTTGGTCTCAAGCACACTGCACAGTTCTACATAACTCTACCTTGGTGATCCCTTATGTCGATGAAGACAAGAAAAGTCTGCGCTCCAAACACCCGGAGCAGTGCGACGACTGGACTACATGTGAACACGTCATGACTTTCAGCAGTTGGTTGGAAACACGTCTCAGAGATGAAAACACTGTTTGTGATGAGCTGTACTCGTTGTCCAGGGGACCATCTTCGACTGTTATGATTTGGAAAGGATACGAGATAAATGGGAATACAGTTTACACGATCGCCCAAGATCAAAAGAGCTCCAACCAAAACAGCGGTGTCCGCTTTGATGCAGCCACCGAGAGGGGAAATGACACATATTATGGTTACATAGTGGACATATGGGAACTTGACTACGGAGTAGATTTTAAGGTCCCTTTGTTTAAGTGCAAATGGGTCAATCTGTCAGGAGGCGTGGTACAGGTAGACCCACAGTACAGAATGACAACAGTGGATCTGAACAATCTTGGGTACACTGACGAACCGTTCGTCCTAGCCAATGATGTGGCACAGGTTATCTATGTGAAGGACATGTCTACCAAACCGAGAAAAAGAAAAAATAAGGAAGCGAATACATCATACGATGAGCCAAAGCGCCACATAGTTCTTTCAGGAAAAAGGGACATCGTGGAAGTGGAGGGCAAGACAGACATGTCCGAAGATTATGAAAAGTTTCATGAAATTCCTCCCTTCAAAGTCAAGGCTGACCCAAGCATCCTGATAAATGATGAAGATTATCCATGGTTACAGTGCAATAAGGAAAGGACACAAGCGAAGAAAAAGTGAAGACTTTCTCCACAACTATTATGATGATACCATGCCAACTTTCAACCTTTTTGTAGTTCATTTAAAATGCATGTTGTAACAGACAAGTTTCCGTATGAAATCCTGATACTTCGAAAGAGATTGTCCGTTTTGTACACGAAGTGCATCCAATTTTTGCTGTAACCCTCTCAACTTTCTTGCATATGCTATGTGGATGAAATGATGATACCATGCCAAAATAAAAGAGAGGCGCAACGCTCACCTGCACGTTGCTTAGCTTCAGTCCAACGTGCAGGGCTTATAAACCGCTGCGAGTGCCTCTCGCTTGGCGAGGTGGGACTAAAAAACAGTTGCAGAAATAATCAACTAAAAAACTCTTTTACCGGTTCATGCCACGAACCGATACTAAAAGATGCTCGTGGGGCCCCAGCCTTAAAACCTGTACCAAATAAAATGCCTTTGTAACAACCTTAGAACTGGTACTAAAGGAATCAACTAAAAAGCTTTTATAAACCTCTAGTATTATTGAAACTAAAATTATATAGAATTTTGTTACAAACTTTAATAGCAAAAAGAATTATCATAAAATAAAATAAATAAGTAATTAGAATTTTGTCCAAAACATTAAAAGCAAAAAGAATTATCATAAAAGAAAATAAATAAGTAATTAGAATTTTGTTACAAACTTTAATAGCAAAAAGAATTATCGTAAAAGAAAATAAATAAGTAATTAGAAACAAAAAAGAAAGCAAAAAAGCTGGGAAAAAATTAAAATAAAGGAATCAACTAAAAAGCTTTTATAAACCTCTAGTATTATTGAAACTAAAATTATATAGAATTTTGTTACAAACTTTAATAGCAAAAAAAATTATCATAAAAGAAAAATAAATAAGTAATTAGAATTTTGTTCAAAACATTAAAAGCAAAAAGAATTATCATAAAAGAAAATAAATAAGTAATTATAATTTTGTTACAAACTTTAATAGCAAAAAGAATTATCGTAAAAGAAAATAAATAAGTAATTAGAAACAAAAAAGAAAGCAAAAAACAGGAAAAAATTAGAAAAAGTGCCACCTACACGGCCACCACAGCCTACATACGACTAGAAACCCATTACTAGGGTCAGGATGCAGGCCCGTAGTAGGCCCAATAAGCCCACAAGCACAGAGAGTGATTTTAGGCCCGTAAGCCTGCAGTAGAGAGGAAATCGGAGTGGTTGGTTCGGCAGGGCTTATAAACCACTCCGAGCCCCTCTCGGCTAGCGAGGTGGGACTAAACATAGCACCGCACCGCGCCAGCACACGCCCTTTGGTCCCGGTTGGTGCCACCAACCGGGACTAAAGGGGTGCACTGGTACCGGTTGGTGACACCAACCGGGACCAATGCCCTCTTTTGTCCCGGTTTGTGGCACCAACCGGGACCAAAGGTCTGCTGAAAAGAGGCCTTTGGTCCCGGTTGGTGCCACCAACCGGGACTAAAGGGGTGCATTGGTCCCGGTTGGTGCCATGAACTGGGACCAATGCTCTACCTATATAAGCAGCACTCGCGAAAATTTGGTTCAGTTCGTTCTTCCCCGCCGCCCGACGCCGCCAGGCTGCCCGTCCGTCTCTGCCTCGCAGTCGCCGTCGTCGCCCCGCGCCGTCCCGCGCCGCCCTGACGCCGCCGCCGCCCCCAGCCCCCCGCCCCGTGCCCCGCGACGCCGCCGGCCCCTGCCCGTCGCCGCCCCACCCCGGCCCGCGCCGCACCTCACCGTCGATCGTCGCCGCGCCGCCCCGCCCCGCGCCGCACCTCGCCGTCGCCGTCGCCGTCCTCGACACCGTCGTCGTGAGCAAAATTTTTGCTAATTTAATTTGATGTTAGTAGTAGTTAATTTAGATGTGTAGTTAATTGAGTTAGATTTTGTTAGATTTTTTTAGATTTTTTTGTAGTTCATAGATTTTTTTGTTAGATGTGTAGTAATTTAGATGTGTAGTTCATAGATTTTTCTGTTAGATTTTTTTTCATATTGTGTAATTAATTTGTTCATATTGTGTCAGATTTTTTTCTATTAAAAGATTTTTTTGGTGATATTATTGTTGAATATGCATGTTTGTATGTTCATATATATGCAAAGATCGAATATGTCAAATTTTTATGATTTTTTTCTGTTCATAGAATTTTTATGATTTTTTTTGCTGTTGTAATTTTGTTCATAGAATTTTAATGATTTTTTTGTTCATAGTATTTTCTTTGTCAATTTATGTATATGTTCATATTGTGTATGTATAAGAAAATTGTGCATGATCAAAGTCATTTATGAATATGTTCATATTTAGAATAGAGGAAAAAGGAAAAAATAAGAAGAGAAAGTGTTTAATATAATTAGTTAGAAAAATAAAAGAACTATAGTTAAACTAGTTTATTTTTAGTAAGTACTACTTTATTTTATTTATAGTAAGTGCTTCATATATAGTTTAACTAGCTAGTTGATTTAATAAACTACTTTATTTTACTATATAGAAGTAGTTTGTTTTTAGTAAGTACTACTTTATTTATTTATAGTAAATGCTTAGTAGTTGAACTAGTTGATTTAATTAATAAAACTACTTTATTTAACTATATATAGAAGTAGTTCCCGCATCGACGTCGACGATGCCTATCCCACATCCTCGTCGTCGTCGACTCGGCGGTGGAGGCCTACTTGATCAGGGCCATGTTTGGGACTGGGCTCCGCCGGGCTTGTATTAGGAGGTGCTACCTTCCGGGGGACATAGGTTGGTGAGGAGGCAGCCCGTTGTTGACCCGATCCTTGTTTGGTGGCGGTCGCGTGGGCCAGTGACGGTGCCGAGGCTTCCGGACACCGCGGAGGTGGTACGTCACCGTGTCAGCGAGGAGGACGAGCACGTCCGTCGCTACATGGTTGCATTGGAGGGCAGGTTCAACAATACCTGGCAGGTTCTTCACGGATCTCACTAGAGCTATGATCCTGTGATGGTTCCTTATCTTTGGGTGTCCACCGCCCGCGACAATACCCGTCGGACGCTACGGTTCTAGCTGTATTAGTGATGCTATATGTATAACAAGAGATGATTTAGTTTTGCTTATAATTGAATGCATGCTAATTTGAATACTACTTTATTTTACGAATTGGTTTTGCTTATTGAATGCTCAAATTGGAAAAGTACTTCTATTTTGAATGCTAAAATTGGAGAGCACTATGCAGAAATCTAGGAGCACCCTCCATCATCCACGTCGTCGTCCCCGTCATCGACCCCCCTCCGACCTCGAGTCAGGGTCTATATTGTTTTATGCTATTTTACCTTAAAGAGGGTATTTAATTAGGTCCTACCTAATACTGATGATCATGTTGGTGTAAATGTTGTATGACAATGTTGTAAAGGGTAGTAATTGGTCTGTTCAGCTGCTTTTCACAGATGGAGTTCTTCACAATTATACTTGAGAAATCCTCCAGCAGGCAGGTGCTGCCGGACAATTTTGTGAAGATGCTGGACGACCATCGGCCACAGAACATGAAGCTGAGGCAGGCCGGCAACGGGCTTCGTAAGCTGTGGGACGTGGAGGTGGTGTTCGACACCGATGGAAGCATGTACCTAGATCGTGGCTGGAAGCAGTTCGTCCGTGCCTACGACCTGCGGCACGGGTACTTCCTTGTCTTCAGGTATGATGGCAACGCCACGTTCGCCGTGGAGGTGTTCGACACGACTATGTGTCAGAGGCGCTACCAGGACGACGGCGATGCCAGTATGCTCTGCTCTTCTTCCTCTCCATTAGGCTATGTCTCACACCCATTTTAAAAAAACATTTTTGCATTTGGCAAGGCAATGGGAGCAGGAGCAGCGAGTACTGACAATGTTGTAAAGGATAGTAATTGGTCTCTTCTGCTGCTTTTCAGAGATGGAGTTCTTCACGATTATACTTGAGAAATCCTCCAGCAGGCAGGTGCTGCCGGACAATTTTGTGAAGATGTTGGACGGTCATCGGCCACAGAACATGAAGCTGAGGCAGGCCGGCAACGGGCTTCGCAAGCTGTGGGACGTGGAGGTGGCGTTCGACACCGATGGAAGCATGTACGTAGATCGTGGCTGGAAGCAGTTCGTCCGTGCCTACGACCTGCGGCACGGGTACTTCCTTGTCTTCAGGTACGACGACAACGCCACGTTCGCCATGAAGGTGTTCGACACGACTATGTGTCGGAGGCGCTACCAGGACGACGACGATGCCAGTACGCTCTGTCTCTTCTTCCTATCCATTAGGCTATGTCTCACACCTATTTTAAAAAAAAACTTTTTTGCATTTGGCAAGGCAATGGGAGCAGGAGCAGCGAGTACTGCGACAGGTGCTATGTCTACGGCAGTAGCGACTCTGGCTATAGCAAAATTAGCAGCCACTCTGGCTACAGCAAAAGTAGCAGCGACGATGGCCTCGCGATGGTGATCCCACAGCTGGGTGACAGAGCCATGCCAATTCTGGTAGAGGAGTACATCCCACAGCCTGGCCTGGGGCTTCGCCGCTCTAAGCGCATCAGGATGATGAAGGAGAAGGTGAAGAAGCAATTCCTGCTTCTTCACCTTCTCCTTCATCATCCTGATGCGCTTAGAGCGGCGAAGCCCCAGGCCAGGCTGTGGGATGTACTCCTCTACCACAATTGGCATGGCCCTGTCGCCCAGCTGTGGGACATCCATCGCGAGGCCATCGTCGCTGCTACTTTTGCTGCCAGAGTCGTTGCTGCCGTAGACATAGCACCTGTCGCAGTACTCGCTGGTCCTGCTCCCATTGCCTTGCCAAATGCAATTTTTTTTTAAAATGGGTGTGAGAGATAGCCTAATGGAGAGGAAGAAGAGACAGAGCGTACCGGCATCGTCGTCGTCCTGGTAGCGCCTCCGACACATAGTCGTGTCGAAGACCTTCACGGTGAACGTGGCGTTGCCGTCGTACCTGAAGACAATGAAGTACCCGATCCCCAGGTCGTAGGCACGGACGAAGTGCTTCCAGCCACGATCTAGGTACATGCGGCCATCGGCGTCGAACACCACCTCCACGTCCCACAGCTTGCGAAGCCCGTTGCCGGCCTGCCTCAGCTTCATGTTCTGTGGCCGATGGCCGTCCAGCATCTTCACAAAATTGTGCGGCAGCACCAGCCTGGAGGATTTCTCAAGTATAACCGTGAAGAACTCCATCTCTGAAAAGCAGTAGAAGAGACCAATTACTACCCTTTACAACATTGTCATACAACATTTACAGCAACATGATCATTAGTATTAGGGAGGACCTAATAAAATACCCTATTTAAGGTAAAATAGCATAAAACAATATAGACCCTGACTCGAGGTCGGAGGGGGGGTCGGTGACGGGTATCGTCGCGGGCGGTGGACACCCAAAGAGAAGGAACCATCACAGGATCATAGCTCCAGTGAGATCCCTGAAGAACCTACCAGGTATTGTCGAACCTGCCCTCCAATGCAACCATGTAGCGGCGGACGTGCTCGTCCTCCTCGCTGACACGGTGACGTACCACCTCCGCGGTGTCCGGAATCCTCGGCACCGTCACTGGCCCACGCGACCGCCACCAAACAAGGATCGGGTCAACAACGGGCTGCCTCCTCACCAACCTACGTCCTCCGGAAGGTAGCACCTCCCAATACCAGCCGGGCGGAGCCCAGTCCCGGACATGGCCCCTCTGATCAAGCAGGTGTCCTCCGCCGAGTCGACGACGAGGATGCGGGATAGGCATCGTAAAATGAACTAAAAAAATAACAAAATCAATACGTTGAATGAAACTGTTCTATGCTTTATTATATTTCATTTAAATGTTAATATTATAAAGCATTTGATTTCCGTTTTAATACACCCACAAAAATTAGCACTTTGGTTTTCACATTTGTTTTGAAGGAACTACACACATAACAAAAAAAATCTGACAAGTATAAGACTAACCACCATTTCCAAAATCAATATACTTTCACGAGCCCATTGCTAAGTAACCATGCATTAAAACTAGCCCGTGCAAATGCACGGGTTGTTGACTAGTGGATATTAGTTTGAATCGTCCTTTGCATGTAATTAGATGCATGAATGAGAAAACTAGGGATGGTTGATAGAGTATATTCACTGAACGATCTAGAAACACCATATGAATTATTGGCCACTACACAAAGTGGTTGGGTATATCAGATAACAAACACATGCTGATGATCTATTCATAGCAAGAATGACGAACAATGAAGAAGGTGAAAGCATATAAACAAGGGAGAGATAAAAAGGTATATAAATGTAAAAAGTGGTTGATTGAATATTTTGCTATGTGTTGCTCAATGAACCGTGACCTCACATCTATTTATGATGTTGCTGGACTTCCCATAAAATGGAAGTATTCCAAATCTTTTAAACATTCTTTAAAAATTAACCAAACTCGGATTTAAGTATGGTTGAGACAACAATTTCATTTTTGGGTACCACAGTCCACATATGATCTCGGATGGAGGTGCGCCCAATTTCAAATTTATATATATGGGTGATACAAACAACTTTCTTGTTGAACCTTTTTTGATTTGAGGCCATATTTGTGCCAAATATCGCGCACAAAGAAGGCAACGACTCACGCTACCCATCAGACGTTGGTCATATGGGTATATTTTTGTTTGAAAAGGAGGTTAAGACCCCCAGTCTCTGCAAACATACATATATGAAAAATGCAAACATACATGCATGAAATGAGCATTCTACAACTGTATATTTGTATAGAAATAAAATGTTACAAATCAAAAATTAAAAACAATAAATAAAAAAACATAGCCATGGCGGCGGCTCACATTGGGGGCGGCCGGGGCGACGGCGTGGGCGGCGAGAGCGACGGCGACAGCGGCGGGGGGCGGAGGGCGAGGGCGACGGTGACTGGCGACGGCTCGGGGGCGGCGGAGGGCGACGACGACGGCGGCGGGGGGCGGAGGGCGACGGGCGACGGGCGACGGCGTGGGCTTGGTGGGGCGGAGGGCGACGGGCGTCGACTACGGGGCAGCCTGGCGGCGCCGTGGATGAGCTCGCGGCGTCGTCGGGCGTTGATGAGCTCGCGGCGCCGTCAAATCTAAAAATTTCCAAAGTGTTGGCTTATATAGCAGAAGCATTGGTCCCGGTTCGCGGCACCAACCGGGACTAAAGGGTTGCATTGGTCCCGGTTGGTGGCACCAATCGGTACCAAAGACCTCTTTTCGGCAGACCAAAGGGCGGAAAGCAGAGGCCTTTGGTCCCGGTTGGTGCCACCAACCGGGACTAAAGAGGGGCATTAGTCTCGGTTGGAGCCACCAACCGGGACTAAAGGCATGTGCCTGCCACAGCCGTGGTGCGGTTGGATGTTTTAGTCCCACCTCGCCAAGCGAAGGGCTGGCGAGCCTGTTTATAAGCTCCGCCGCGGCTGCAATGTCGAGCGGTACGAATTTAGAGACAAAATTCAACCTAAATTCAAAGAGCTAGTTAGGCTAACTAGCACTTTAAATTCAAAGAGCTAGTTAGGCTAACTAGCACTTTAAATTTAGGTTGAATTTCTCTCTAAATTCGAATCTATTTTTTATAATTTTTTTCCATTATTTTTGTTTTGTTTTTTGTTTTGTTTCTACTTAAATTCAAAGTGTTAGTTAGCTTATTTTGTTTTGTTTCTACTTACAACAAAATACTTTTTTTTTATTTTATATTGTTTCTAATTACTTATTTATTTTCTTTTCTGATAATTCTTTTTGCTATTAAAGTTTGTAACAAAATTCTATATAATTTTAGTTTCAATAATACTAGAGGTTTATAAAAGCTTTTTAGTTGATTCCTTTATTTTATTTTTCCCAGTTTTTTTTGCTTTCTTTTTTGTTTCTAATTACTTATTTATTTTCTTTTACGATAATTCTTTTTTCTATTAAAATTTGTAACAAAATTATAATTACTTATTTATTTTCTTCTATGATAATTCTTTTTTGCTTTTAATGTTTTGAACAAAATTCTATATAATTTTAGTACAAAGTCATTTTATTTGGTACAGATTTTAAGGCTGGGCCCCACGAGCAGCTTTTAATACCGGTTCGTGGCATGAACCGGTAAAAGAGTTTTTTAGTTAATTATTTCTGCAGCTGTTTTTTAGTCCCACCTCGCCAAGCGAGAGACACTCGCAGCGGTTTATAAGCCCTGAGTGTAGAGACGATGAAGGGAGAAGCGCAGTGCTTACCTGTCTGTTACAACAAGCATTTCAAATGAACTACAAAAAGGTTGAAAGTTGGCATGGTATCATCATAATAGTTGTGGAGAAAGTCTTCACTTTTTCTTCGCTTGTGTCCTTTCCTTATTGCGCCGTAATCATGGATAATCTTCATCATTTATCAGGATGCTTGGGTCAGCCTTGACTTTGAAGGGAGGAATTTCATGAAATTTTTCATAATCTTCGGACATGTGTGTCTTGCCCTCCACTCCCACGATGTCCCTTTTTCCTGAAAGAACTATGTGGCGCTTTGGCTCATTGTATGATGTATTCGCTTCCTTATTTTTTTTTCTCGGTTTGGTAGACATGTACTTCACATAGATAACCTGTGCCACATCATTGGCTAGGACGAACGGTTCGTCAGTGTACCCAAGATTGTTCAGATCCACTGTTGTCATTCCGTACTATGGGTCTACCTGTGCCCCGCCTCCTGACAAATTGACTCATTTGCACTTAAAGAAAGGGACCTTAAAATCTACTCCGTAGTCAAGTTCTCATATGTCCACTATGTAACCATAATATGTGTCCTTTCCCTTCTCGCTGACTGCATCAAAGCGGACACCGCTGTTTTGGTTGGTGCTCTTTTGATCTTGGGCGATCATGTAAAATGTATTCTCATTTATCTCGTATCCTTTTCAAATCGTAACAGTCGAAGATGGTCCCCTGGACAACGAGTACATCTCATCACAAACAGTGTTTTCATCTCTGAGACGTGTTTCCAACCAACTGCTGAAAGTCCTGATGTGTTCACATGTAATCAAGTCGTCGCATTGCTCCGGGTGTTTGGAGCGCAGACTGTTCTTGTGTTCATCGACATAAGGGATCACCAAGGTAGAGTTCTGTAGAGCTGTGCAGTGTGCTTGAGACCAAGAATATCCGTCCCTGCATATTATTGTCTCCCCTCCAAGCGTGCCTTTTCCAGTTAGTCTCCCCTTATACGGCGATTTAGGGAGACCTATCTTCTTAAGGTCAGGAATGAAGTCAACACAAAACTCAATGACATCCTCTGTTTGATGGCCCATGGAGATGCTTCCTTCTAGCCTAGCGCGGTTACGGACATATTTTTTAGAACTCCCATGAACCTCTCAAAGGGGTACATATTGTGTAGAAATACGGGGCCCAGAATGACAATCTCGTCAACTAGATGAACTAGGACGTGCGTCATGATATTGAAGAAGGATGGTGGGAACACCAGCTCGAAACTGACAAGACATTGCACCACATCACTCCTTAGCCTTGGTATGATTTCTGAATCGATCACCTTCTGAGAGATTGCATTGAGGAATGCACATAGCTTCACAATGGCTAATCGGACGTGTTCCGGTAGAAGCCCCCTCAATGCAACCGGAAGCAGTTGCGTCATAATCACGTGGCAGTCATGCGACTTTAGGTTCTGAAACTTTTTCTCTGTCATATTTATTATTCCCTTTATATTCGACGAGAAGTCAGTCGGGACCTTCATACTAAGCAGGCATTCACAGAAGATTTCCTTCTCTTCTTTGTTAAGAGCGTAGCTGGCAGGACCTTCATACTGCTTTGGAGGCATGCCGTCTTTTTCGTGCAAACGTTGCAGGTCCTCCCGTGCCTCAGGTGTATCTTTTGTCTTCCCATACACGCCCAAGAAGCCTAGCAGGTTGACGCAAAGGTTCTTCGTCACGTGCATCACATCTATCGAAGAGCGGACCTCTAGGTCTTTCCATTAGGGTAGGTCCTAAAATATAGATTTCTTCTTCCACATGGGTGCGTGTCCCCGAGCGTCACTCGGAACAGCTAGTCTGTCGGGACCCTTTCCAAAGATTACATGTAAATCATTGACCATAGCAAGTACGTGATTACCGGTACGCATGGCAGGCTTCTTCCGGTGATCTGCCTCGCCTTTGAAATGCTTGCCTTTCTTTCGACATTGATGGTTGGTCGGAAGAAATCGACGATGGCCCAAGTACACATTCTTCCTGCAGCTTCCCAGGTATATACTTTCGGTGTCAGCTAAATAGTGCGTGCATGCGTGGTATCCCTTGTTTGTCTGTCCTGAAAGGTTACTGAGAGCGGGCCAATCGTTGATGGTTACAAACAGCAACGCGTGCAGGTTAAATTCCTCCTGTTTGTGCTCATCCCACGACGTACACCGTTTCCATTCCACAGCTGTAAAAGTTCTTCAACTAATGGCCTTAGGTACACATCAATGTCGTTGCCGGGTTGCTTAGGGCCTTGGATGAGAACTAGCATCATAATGAACTTCCGCTTCATGCACATCCAAGGAGGAAGGTTATACATACATAGAGTCACGGGCCAGATGCTGTGATTGCTGCTGTGCTCCCCAAAAGGATTAATGCCATCCGCTCTTAAACCAAACCATACGTTCCTTGGGTCACGTGCAAACTCAGCTTAGTACTCTCTCTCGATTTTTCTCCACTGCGACCCGTCAGCGGGTGCTCTCAACTTCCCGTCTTTCTTACGGTCCTCACTGTGCCATCACATCAACTTGGCATGCTCTTTGTTTTTGAATAGTCGTTTCAACCGTGGTATTATAGGAGCATACCACATCACCTTCGCAGGAACTCTCTTCTTGCGGGGCTCGCCGTCAACATCACCAGGGTCATCTCGTCTGATCTTATACCGCAATGCACCGCATACTGGGCATGCGTTCAAATCCTCATACGCACCGCGGTAGAGGATGCAGTCATTAGGGCATGCATGTATCTTCTGCACCTCCAATCCTAGAGGGCATACAATCTTCTTTGCTGCGTACGTACTGTCGGGCAATTCATTATCCTTTGGAAGCTTCTTCTTCAATATTTTCAGTAGCTTCTCAAATCCTTTGTCAGGCACAGTATTCTCTGCCTTCCACTGCAGCAATTCCAGTACGGTACCCAGCTTTGTGTTGCCATCTTCACAATTGGGGTACAACTTTTTTTTGTGATCCTCTAACATGCGATGGAACTCCAGCTTCTCCTTTTGACTTTCGCATTGCGTCCTTGCATCGACAATGACCCGGCGGAGATCATCATCGGGAACATCGTCTGGTTTCTCTTGATCTTCAGCAGCTTCCCCCGTTGCAGCATCATCGGGCACATCGTCTGGTTCCTCTTGATCTTCAGTAGCTCCCCCGTTGCAGCATCACCGTATTCGGGGGCACATAGTTGTCATCGTCCTCTTCTTCTTCGCTGTATTCAGTCATAACCCCTGTTTCTCCGTGCCTCGTCCAAACATTATAGTGTGGCATGAAACCCTTGTAAAGCAGGTGGGTGTGAAGGATTTTCCGGTCAGAGTAAGACTTCGTATTCCCACATTTACTGCATGGACAACACATAAAACCATTCTGCTTGTTTGACTTAGCCACTTGGAGAAAAATATGCACGCCCTTAATGTACTCGGAGGTGTGTCTGTCACCATACATCCATTGTTGGTTCATCTGCGTGCATTACATATAATTATGTGTGTCAAAATTAAGAAAATCAGACAAATATCTATCTAAAGTAAGAAAATCAGATAAGTATCATAAAGAAGATAAGAACAAGAGGCTCACCACGGTGGTGTCGGCGACGAGATCGGCGCGGGCGATCAACGGCGGTGAAAACGGGGACGGGGCGTGACGGACCCCTAAATCTAGACAAATCTCGGGAAAAATGAAGCTCCTAGGTCGAGCTTCAAGAGGAGAAAGCTTAACTAGTGTGGCTCGGGCATTTCATCGAACACCTCATGTGCATAGGAGGTGAGCTAGAGCACCAAAATGCCCTTCCCTCGCCGGCCAAAAAAAAACAGAGTGCTCTGCTGCGGCGATGGGTATATATAGGCAACTTATTTGTACCGGTTCGTGGCATGAACCGGGACTAAAGCCACCCCTTCTGTCCCGGTTCATGCCACGAACCGGGACCAATGGTTGTGGGCCAGCAGCGAGGACCATTGGTCCCGGTTCGTGGCTCGAACCGGGACAAATGGTTCTACACGAACCGGGACCAATGCCCGCGAGGCCCCGGCCGGTCCCCTGGGCTCACGAACCGGGTCTAATACCTCCCATTGATCCATTCGATAGCCCTATTTTCTACTAGTGATCTATGTTTGTTTTTATTTTGTGGGAAAAATGTGGTCTTTGACCACGTAGCAGATTGATACGGACACGCGTTAGATGGCATTCGGGGGGTCAGAACCTTTTGGGGTCCGGACCTATGTGGACTGTTTGTGTCTAGCTGGCCGTTGCCAAAAACAAAATTGCACGTGTAGAATGTGGATTGATTCCTCTTATCAAACTAGGGACTAATGCAAAGGTTAGGTGGATTGCATGGATAGATAACCTGTGGCAGAGAGAGGAAAATGACACAAAAATAATAAAAGGGCACGCAACACTTACCATGGAGTACATGATGAGAAGGCTGTTATTCTTGACAAATAAGTCCATGAAGATTGAGCAGGACGGTATCGTCGTTAATTAGCAGCTAAAGATTCCCCAGATGTGCATATGTAGGTTGTGATGTTTAAAGTTTTGCGAAATTGTCTCAAAAAATAACACGGATTAGTCAGAAAGGCGACAATGAGATTATTTTAGACGTAGTGCTGTCGTCAGCCGCTGCTCCTGTAGTATCCATGTAAGCCGTCGTCAGCCGCTGCTCCTGTAGTATCCATGTAAGCCGTCGTAAGCATAGTTGCCATGTTTCCGGTACGATGGGAACGAGGAACGGGAACGGGGGCGAGAGTCGAAGGCTGGAAAAAATAGGGAACAACGGGGTATACATTTCTAGAACGATTTTTCTAAAACGGAAACGTGATCCGATCAATTTCGATACGATGAATCCGGTACGGTATCATGGAACGAGGAACGTGAATCTTTACTAGTGGGGAGCAAGGAGGGAGAGGGACCGATGGAGTACTTATACACGGAACTGGCTGGGTTGGGAGCAACTGGCTGTGTCGTCGATCCATGAAGACTAAAATAAATCATCTCCTTCCCAATGAAAAATTTATTAGCAGCCTTGGAGTAATTGGAGAGCAAAACGAAAAGTTATTTAGGGTAGTGAAAAAGAACTGGACAGAGAGTAAAACGAGGAGTTCGTAATTGATATGACTGACCTTTTGCTTACTCGATCGATTCAAGAACCAAGACTATCGAGTCACGGAAACTGAATCGACGATCTGGCTGCGGGAACGCCAAATCCGCATCAAATCTTACCGAATCAACTCGCGTTTCCGAATCTGATTCTGGACGATGAATCCGGGTCGAGGGACGGCCCACCGTTCCCCGTTTCCGGCTACTATGGTCGTAAGCCGTCCTCAGGCGACAATGAGAAAGGCGACAATGAGATTATCTAATTTTAGGGAATGGACAGAAGTATTCAGACGTGTCCATGTAATGCGTCTGGTCATATGCAAGCTTGTCAAAATGAAAACCATAAAATGGATTCTTTTAAGGACACATTACAAACACAGGTACTCACATACATGCATCAGTGATTTGCCTTTGGATACTCCCCCCGATTTATTGTTGATTTAGTTTGTAAGTTGCATAGCTAATTTTGTAAAATCCAGCAGATTGGCATGCCTCAAACATCTCATCCGTCTGTGGCACAATCAGGTGGACCGAGACCGCCGCGCCGTCGAAGACTACCTTGTTCCGATGCCGCCAAATGCAGCAGAACACAAGGATCAGGCACACTAATGGAAGTTCACCAAGCTACAAGATCTGAATCCACCGCAGGCATGCACTACATCTTGCCCCACCAGAGAAACAGCGATGCCCATACCTGAAGAGCCAGCACACAACCGATCGACCAGTGTAATACTGTATTATTCAGGTGGACGATAATGTCAGCATCAGATGGAACCTACCCATGCGAACAATGCCGTATGACTAGTAAGTTGTAATCGGGGTATTCATGTGACTCTGCATATGACTGATATACTTAACAGTTCCCCGGCCCTTATCTTATAGGGCAGTATTAGTATTCCTTCTGTCTGATAGAGGACCATTTGTCTGCAACCGGGGGCGGTCACACTCTGGACCAATCGTGATTATTACTCAACATGCAAGATACTTCCTCTAGTTCTCTCTAACTACAATTATTTAGGTACAGAGTGAGTAGATCACACCTAACTTGTAGCAACAATTTCCGTAGATTATGGCCAACCTGGCCGTGGCCGCCAATATCATTAGGACAGTAGCTTTTGCACGTTTAGAATGTGTACATGATGAGAAATAAGTCTAGGCAAATTGAGCGGGCCGCTAGCCTTTTCAATTAGCAGCGAAAGATTCCTCGGATATGCATATGTAGGCTCTGATGTTCACAGCGCACCCAATGCATTGTTTATCTGCAACTGTATACCCATAAACATTTTCATTTGGGCAATAAAGTTTGGCACCCCTAAAAAACACAGCTAGTATGCAGATTTTCAGGAAATAAAAACCGTGTGCATCATAGTATGCCATTTTAGGAAGCATTTTATATGATATATAGACTGACATATTGTCCAAAAACAGTTGATAGGCCGAAAACTCGGGAAAGGTCCTTATGACCTAGATCGGGAAGCACTCTCCCCCCTTCCCCTTACTCTACACACCCACCCTCGCAGTCCCGCCATCGCGTCCTGCCATCGCCTCCCTCTGCCTCCCATCGCCGTCGACTTTCTTGCCACCCATTATCAGTGCCGCCCTTGCCTTCCATTGCTGACACCCCCGCCTTCCATCGCCGTTGGCCCTCCCTGCATATGAGCCGCAACGCCTCCCATCCTATTGCCGTCGTTAATACACCAGATCTAGAGTTCCCCAAACCACCTCTTTGACATGGTTCCTTTTCCTTGGTCAGCAGCCATCGCCCAACGTAGATCCTCCTCCTCCGTACCTTCTCCCTCTTCATCGTTAATTAGTCAATTAGCAAAATATTTATAAGATATCATTCTAGGTATACCGACCCTTGTTGTTTGTAGGTGTAGTTGGGTTACTTAATTGGCTAGGTTAGCTAAATAGTACTGTATTAGGTAATTACGTCTAGCAATTTTTTTGATAATACAGAGCTAATTTACAATTTTTTTGTTTGTTAATTCCATGTCATTTGTAAGTCAATTAGCTAAAAATTGTTGTGTGCTAGGTTTCATGTCATTAATTCGTAAATTATATAAGAATTTTTAATTATAGTTTCTGTGTGAGTGAATCACCTAATTATAGGTCGGTATGTAGGTGATTTATGATGATGTCATGTGAGATGTTTTAAAAAAGAGAATGTGTGTGTGTGTGTGTGTGTGTGTGAATATAAAAGTTAGAATAAAACTTCAAATTTTATCACATGTGATGTGTTGTGGAAGTGCAAGTCCAAGTGATCTGATGTGTGTATGTGTGCCATGCTATATAATAAGTGTTGAAATTTGTAAAAGTAAAAGTAAAACTAAAAGAGTTTCCATGGCAGCAGAAATGGTTTCCTGCAACAACAACTAATTTTTGGCTAAGATATCGGGGGCAAGGGGTTTAGGGTATGGATCACTAGACATCGAGTTGTCGAAGGTGAGCCCTCTAGGTTAAGGAGTAGGGGTTTTGGGGAATGTGGTTAGGGGTTTGTCGTTTGGATCACTCGACGTCAAAAAATATTCTTTGTTATTTTATACTCAGGTTATATTTCTTTTGCGACACATTTTTAAAATAATGAATTATTAGGTATTAGCACCGAGTGAAGTTCAGGCCACCGCCATCGAAGTACCACGGCATTAGGCTTCAGTCGGGCCATTGGGTGGAAGATATTTGTGCGCCAGGGGAGACTAATAAGCATTGGCTTTGCACGTTCAGTACCAAGCAAAAAATAGTGCGCTAGTACGAGTCCGCAGCTACCAACCTATTGGAGAGCCAAGGGCAACTCAGCTTCCCCGACTACTACGCCCGGTTCAGGGTCGAATCCTTGGACGGGGACAAGAAGGATCGCTTGACCCATGCGCAATTTATCATCGAGCGCGTCAGTGAAATTTACATGACCTCACTTGTTCAGGCTAACCAGCAGCTCTGCATTGAGAACCACACTCTGATCGAATACGTCAGGGATGATAGGGAGATCCAGGCCAACCGCCAGGACATGGCCTGCCGTCGTGTCGGTCAGGAGAATTACTTCACGAAGCTCCAAAAGTTTAACCACGAGCTAGAGGAGAGTGATAACCCAGTCCTACGGAATTGGCCTACTATCAACTACCATGAGGCGGCGATAACTATTCTCTCAATTTGGACTCTTTGTTGTCAAGCTTCTTGGGTAAACTAACTAGCTAGTCTTATGTACATGTAGTAGGCAATGTAGTGTCTTGTCTACTAAATGTTCGCCTGATGTTAATGTGGTACCATGCTCTACTTGTGCAACGAAGTACTTTAAATTCGCCAGTTCTTATGAATGTGATTTGTGCTTGTGTATGTGATATGTGCCACCACAGCTTGTTTACCATGTTTCTTCTAATTTGAACTATTTATTTAACATGCATTATGATTTCAGACATTTTTTCAATTTATTGTGATGATATTAATACGTGTTTTTTTGTTTTGCTTTTCTTATAGCTGGTAGGTGCTTCATCAAACAAGAAGTGATTCATAAAAACAATGATGCTTCTCGGATGTGGCGGCTGTGACTACCGTTCCTCAAATAATTCTATATCCATGGTCACGAAGGATCATGATCCATACAAGGCTCGAGAATTTCACGGGATAGAGATATGGTATAAGAAATAGTCTATTAAGTAACTCTAAGTGAATTGTGGATACATCTGTATCCTTAACATACCGAAACGATTGCCATTATTCGTATCAAACTAATAGCGATTTATACAAGATAAATCTTCAAATCAATGGTGGGCCAATAAAGAATTTTTGTGCATACTTATTAAGATGCTTGGCTTTCCAAATAGGAGGAGGAACCTAAGTCCACTACCGAACACAATCCATACGCTACCGACGAGAAGGAGGAGAGGTAGAGGAGAAAGTGTGTGAGGATGACCTTCTAGGCTTGTGCCTCCATCTCTATAGTCAGGAGAAAGAACATTGGGAATCACCATATGATGTCTAGAAACCCATGCCCACCGAGCGCCAACATGTTGTTAGACCAATTGGAAACATGTAAATGATGATCTTAAAATTTATTAGCATATAATATTTGAACAATGACACGTGATTTTCCTTCCATTGTGCAATCAGTGTGAACTCATTCAAGTGGGTTTTGACCACCTCCAGGTGAACCACCTTATTATTGCTCTTCCGAGGGCACATTACATCGGCTTGGTAAAGTTGAGTGACAAGGCTCCACTGTCGCCACGTTTCACCAAGGAGCAGTACCTATGACACTCATTGGTCCATATCCAATGCTTAGTAATTATTTAACTACTATATTCACTACTCCCTCCATCTCAGTTTATAAGTCCGGCACGTGTACCTAGATCATTAATTTGACCAACTTAATGATAAGCATATATTATAAAAAATATATCTTTAAAAACTTTAGATGTTCTATTTTCTAATGATATATTTTTATATTAAACAATAGATTTTATATAAGTCAAATTGACGACCTAGGTACAAGTGTGTGCCTTCTAAACCGTGACGGAGGTAGTACTACCTCCGCCGCGGTTTAGAAGACACGGTTAAATTTACGTAATAGATAAGGTTTAAGGCGCATTGCATTTACTCCTAGCATCTAATTAGTACTCCGTTGTACTACTTCTATATGCATGCATAGTGTGAATGCTATTTTAACTTATTTCACAACCAATCAATAACCACCTAGGTTCTAAAGAATTTTCATGCACGCCTTCTAAACCGTGACGGAGGGAATATTGTAGGATCACTTTACCTGTCTTGATGGGAACCTCGATGAGTGTGCCTGGCCGTTGACAGAGTTGCCAAGAAACATCTCTCCAACATGAAGCACATTGTGTGATACCACATGACGGGATGAGAGCTTGCCCCCCCCCCCTAGATGGAGATAGTAACAAGATGATGAAGTGTGTTGCTTGCAAGACCAATATGGTCCGGGCGAGCACTTTTTGGTAAGTAATATTGTTACTTTCTACTACTTGCATCAACAATAGATTGTTCCTTCTACTCGTCATATGATTTATTCTGTCTAAGTAGGTAAGGGAGCCATGGATCCTAGTTGATTGATTGTCGGCGTTGGTGGATATACAACCCGAAGTGAAAAGGACAACGCATTGTGAAAAGGGAGGACTGGCTATGGATGAAGGGTCTATCACACATCTAGGTGAGCCTCACCCTCATAACTCTCCAGCAAAAAATTGTATGTGCAACCCAAAGGTCAATTTTCTATCTAGGTGCATCTATGTTTAGTAATCATGATGCTTTCTCTTCCAGATGAGAAATCCTAGGGGCACAACCATAGGGGAAAGGGGTCAAGGGATATTGCAGCAACTCGACCAAGGAGAAGGTGGATCTGTACACATCTTTCTATCAGGAGAAGTACGAGGACAAGCGTAATCCATAGGACCAAATTCTCGGTCAGGAGTTGGTGATGAGGGTAGGAGGTGGGAAGAAGAGTGACCGCCACCTCATACGCAACATCACGATTGCCACCTCCTCGGGTGTCAAGCTATATCAGATCCATGTTTAGAGAATAAGAATAAGTCCCTTCATAAGGAGTCGTTTGATGCCTCATTCGCGTGAGATTGCATGGCTGCAGTTTGTATCTTCCATACACATGTCTTTACATTATTCCATTGTAACATATATTTGAGACTGCAATGACATATTATTGGCCATGTTTGAGGTGGGAAAAGCCTCTCGGGTCACAAAGATGGAAGAAGGAAGGAGGAAAAGGGAGGAAGTTGAGGCCGTAGAGGCGACACATATGTAAGAAGAAGTGGTGACATGAGAGATGCTCTAGGCAGAGTCAAGTTTAGTACTTTCGCAGAATCAACACTAGTAGTAACTGATCGACCATTGTGATACAATGGTAACAAAAATATATGCAGATGTTCTATCAAAGTCTCGAGGCTATAAAGCATGCCCCACCTCCTCTTCCCCCACCCCATTCCTCCTCCACAAGCATAGAACTCGTATGCATGGAGTTGATGTTCATCACCGAGATGCCGTGTCAGCGAATTGTATGATGCTTTGATGCTGTTAAGTCACTATGCTTGTGTCGGTGAATTGCAAGTACTATGCTTGTGTTGGTATGGACTATATAGGTTTTTATCTAACTTGTTGTTGTGTGACATGTGAACTTTCTATGGTAATTGACTTGTTGCTAGTTTGTGTGGAGTATGTGCGATTTTTGGATGGTGCTAGCTGGATGGCTTTTGCTGAGTACCAAACTAGCAACAAGAGTACTACTAATTCACAAGTAGTGCTAGTTCTTTCACGAGCACACACTACTTCCTAGTCTTGTTCTCGGCAAAGGGATGTTGTGTCGTGAGCCCGTGAAATGAAACTCGGCAAAGACCTTCGCACTCGGTAAACACATATTTTTGGTTAGTGTTTTTTACTATCCCTAACATGTGACTATTCGCCAGTTATTAGGGTCCTATATGTATTTCTAGTTTCAGTTCTCATATGCTTCCTCATAGTTTAACCAATCTTATAACTTTTTTTGCCTTCAACAATAGTTCTCTTTAAAAGGTACCATACTATTTTCTGTTTTGTCCTAGCAGAACGATGGCCAGCTACAAGGTTTGAACCTACATTTGCTAGTTGTTACTCGTTAGCACAATGGTATTCGCACACGAACACGTCACCGTGTACCCTCGACGCCAGGGGTGACGCACCGCAGCTCACATCGAAGGAGACCCGACCGACAGCGCGATACGCAAGACAGTCAGTGGATGCTTTTGCAGACCCAAAACCCCATAGGACCACGAGGGACCCCGTAATGGCGAGTGGTGGCTATGGGCTGCCCTAGGTCGGCCTGACCGCCCCTAGGGCCTCGTGGATCACTGCCCTCCAAACGAAGAATGAACGAAGAATGAGAAAGTAGAAGAACAAGGGAGAGAGATAAAGGTCAAGATAAAAAGTGGTAGATTGATTTGTTCGATTGTGTGTTGTTTCAATCGGCCGTCACCTCCACTATATATAAGAGGCGGCATAATTTACCGTACAAGTAAAGCATTCATCTAGGCTTTTCTTACAAAAAAATTACATTAATTCACGTCCCAGAGTCCTAATTTCAGTCTAACTTGGATTATCCGACTGAACCTTTAGCCTGATCTTGTTTTGCCTCTCCAGGTTGCATGCGACCTCAGATTGACCCGTTATGGCAAGTCATATTTGGTGATGCATGTGTACAATCATGGATATATGACTTTCCAAGTTTGTTTGCATGTATTTCATCATTAACGGTCACTGAATCCTTTCCCAAAGAATAATATACTACGGCTTTCCTAGAATGCACTGTATTGTACGTTCATTTTAAAATATTTTGAACTCTCATACCTCCTTTTGACTGCTAGAAAAAAATGTTGTGTGTACATATATCCATGACATTTTTGGTTATTTGTATATCCTTTATATTTCCCACATTTTCACCGTAGCTGCATTCCAAGATATCCAAGTGTATGTGTATATCTAATGATACAAAATAGTATGTATATAACCTCTAATTTTTAAGGTATTAGATACGGCCAAATAATATGAAATGCCATCCCAAGGTTTGTATGTATAATTATGAAGTTCCTATATATTTTTTGTAATGTTTTACTTTTCAAGGTATCTAGTATTTTTTGAATGATTCAGGAAACTTTTTACGGACTAATTTTTTATAGAAATAAAGGTGACCAAATAATATAAAATATGATCTAGGTGGCCATGTTTGGAGGCCAGATTATATAAACTGTAATCCAGGTTTTTTATATTGTACAATGACATGTATGTCCTCTGTTTTTTAGCTGCAAAGGTAATAATTTAGGTGGATATGTTTGGAGGACAGTGGCTGTGGCAGTAGGTAATTATCTCCAAGTTTTCAAGGATAATGGGTCATTAGTAATCCACAATCTGATTTTAGCTGGGGTAGAGTAGATTATGAGTTTTTAATAATCTGGCCATCTAGTTTTTGTAAACTGCAATATAATCTGTCCTGTTTGGAGACATAATAGATTATAAAAATCAGATTGTATAATTTGGGTGGTTCCAAACAGGGCCTAAGTAACCTACTTTACCATAGCATCCAAGGGTGAAGCGCTTCAGAGGGATGCGGTTGGGAGGAGCTAGGATGGGGTGGAACACCTTCTCGTGGTTGTTGCCACACACGAGAAAGCCGGGGAGGGGTGCCTTCCGGTGGTGGGCACGAAAGCGGCTGAGGAATTCAAGGTCAGTGTCTATGCCAACATGTCACCAACTCTTGCAGATGGCCGTTGCACACTAGAGGGAGGTCGGCTACGACGGGAGGTGGAGTATGACCTCCCAAAGCATACCATGTTGTCCAAAAAGATGTCGCGGAGGCGGCGGCGGTGGATAATTCCGGCTGCACCGTCGTCCATGTGGGTTTGGTGATGGAGATGTGTGCTGGGTTGGCGGACCCTGCAGCGACCTTGTGACTCGCATGGATTTGAGTATGGAGGCATGGGCTACGGCGGCAGCATATTCCGACGTCCACCTCATTGTGTTGGATGTGTTTCATGTCCTGGTACGCCGCCAAGGCAAAAGACCTACATGGAACACATGTATGTAGTACTAGCACAAATGCCTGTGCACTGCAACGGAAAAACAACTATTGTATTGCTATGAAAAAAGGCTAGTACCAGCAATGCGACACAGGCTTCATGGTCAATACACAATTTTTCCACTGATGGATTAAGCCTAAGGAACTTTTAATAAAATTATAGTTTAATCATACTCAATCACCCTTAGTGAATGTACATGATTCAGAAATGAAGTCACACGATTCAAAATTAATAATAGGACACACACAAATAAAAGATTATGATTTCTATAAGTTTGGTCAAAGTAGAGATACTTTGACTTCGGACAAAACTTATATGCAGACTAAAAAGGACCGGAGGGAGTAAGTTTTTCTATTAGAGGTCGTCTTGAGGGCTGAACAGCTCGCGCGACCCATCAGACAGTTGTGTGATCCCTCGCGCCACATTTCACCTTGTGGTAGGGTGGGATTCAGATGACTACAACTTTTGCATACGACCTCGGATTGAGACGATTTGTATATCAAATTCAATCTTTTCGACGACACGAAGATAATCTGCGAACAACACTTTCTCATCTGAGGTCGTCTTGGGGGATCAATCGGCCGAATATCACTCGGGAAGCAAAATTCGGGCATTTTAAATACAATTTCAGCCCTTAAGATGAGATTCGATAATGATGACCTACTCATGAAAATTGTTCCGTTCGGCATTGTAAAACGTCTTTCTTCTGAACACCTTTTTATTTGAATCCATCTCAATAATGTTTTATTCCATGTCAAAATCTGATGTCAACAAATGGAACTGTTCTTTAGGAAGTCTAGTGGAACTGTTATTGGTCCGTTGTCACTTGGCTATCGTGCAGGGTCACAATTACAAATGCTATAGCGCACGTGCTAAAACATTGGTATTTTGGATGATTCACGTGGCCGGATCCACTAGTCCAGCTATGCACTGATCTTAACAACAGGAGAGTCCATTGTACACACAATGTAATTTTGTATGGTTGCGCAACCAGCACCTTTAATTTGCTGGTACACACAGAATATGATTTCCACTAGATCCAGGCCAGATAACAAGCAGGATCTAACGACTCATTTGTTTGTTTAACGTTGGACCATTTGTCTTAGGCTTGAGAGGGGCCTTAGTGTGACCAAATTATACACGGATCTTAATCTTGATCGACAACAGGAGAGTTCATTGTACACGTAATATAATTTTGTATTGTTGCACAACCACTCGCACCTTTAATTTGCTGGTGTCTAGAATATGATTTCAACTAGATCCAGGCCAGATAACCAGGTTGCAACGACTCATTGTTTGTTTAAGGTTGGCACATTTGTCCTAGGCTTGAGAGGGGCCTTAGTGTGAGCACACACTATACTGACAGAGTGGACGCACGCTTCCTTATAAACCCCAAGACTAGACATCAGGTTGCATAGCAGCTACAACGATCGAGTTGATCACCCACCGATCAAGGTAAACAATTCCACTACTACACGCATGGTTCTCTCATTAATTCTAATTCTGTTGTGTCTCATGTCTATCTCGTTACTGAACCAGCTGCCAAGTCAGTCGCTACGGACGGAGAGATGCTAATGGACGACATGGATGACTCACTCCTATTCATGCAGTGGGCGGTGAGCACGCTGCAGCACGAGGAGGATCAAAGAGGAGCCGACGAGAACAGGGATGGCTTCCCATGCGATTCCTCGGAGCTCGCTGAAGCAAACAACAGGCAAAGCTCCGGCGCCGATACCGGCCTCGGTGGGGGGATCATCATCAGTCCATCCCCCGATGCGGCCATGCAGCAAGGCAGCAATTCCACGTTGACGTCGTTCCCAGCCTCGGGCAGCATGAGCAGTACCGGCGCCACCAACACCCAATCCATGAGCTGGAACTTCGACGCAGCACAGCCGTCTAGCGATGGCGGTGGCACACGGGCCACCAGAGCGCCGCTTCGTTGTTCTGGCGCTGGCGTGTCACAGCCGACGAGGAGGGCCGCCGCAAGGAAACTCGCCGCCTGCGCGCAAGACCACATCATGGCGGAGAGGAAGCGCCGGGAGAAGACGAACCAGCGCTTCATCGAGCTTTCCGCCGTCATCCCCGGACTCAAGAAGGTCTTTGACTTCCCCGTGTTTTTCGACGCATCCTAACATACCTTCAGTAAATGCATAGTTCTTTTTTCTGTTTTGCTCGTGGCGTCAATGCTTACTTATAATCTGTTAATGTGTTATTTTGTTTACAATTTATGTCCATCAGATGGACAAGGGGACGATTCTTACCAACGCAACAAGCTATGTGAAAGAGCTACAAGAGAAGGTCAAGTCCCTGGAGGAAGCCGGCAGGAACCATAGGAGCGTCGAGACCATGGTGCTCGTCAGGGAGCCGAGCCGCCATGCCGCCCAGAACTGCGACGAGGGGTCCCGTTTGTTCTACGCGACAGACCGGACGCCGGCGAGGAGCCAGCTGCTGCCCGAGATCGAGGCAAAGCTTTCAGGGAACAAGGTGATGTTGTCGATCCACTGTGAAATAAATGGGAAGGGCCTGGTCGCGAGGGTTCTTGTGGAGTTGGAGGAGTTGCACCTTTGCATCGTGCACAATAATGTGATGCCATTCACGGAGTCCACCGTGATTATAACCACCATGGCAAAGGCAAGTTCTCACCATTACTTTTATGATGGCACCATGAAAACAGGGCAGGGTGTTTGTGTGATTTCATCGAGACTAAGCCCGGCCAGTGGAAGACCACACTAGCTGTATTAGATAATTGTCGCCACCACACGAAAAAGAATTTTCCCTCGCTTTGTATTACAAAGCAATCAACCGATACAACCAACGACAATTGTCGCCATCACATAGCTCCGCATGTGCCACATTAGTGTGGACACTAGACTGCCTAGAGGCCCCTTGGACCAACATAACTGATAGATATACGACATGGAAATGGAAGGATGAAGAACCAAAATTAACACATAGGAAACAAGGATTTAACGTTGAAAACCATCCAACATGAAGGGGACAAAAGTACGGGAGTCAATCAGCAGATCTTCACTATATTGGAAGAGGTTAGAAACGCCGAGGATTTAGAACTGATTGACTTATGTCGTGTTGTGGCTAATAAGATGTACATATAACAGGGGTGACCTTGGTCAATATTGATTCATATCGCCGGTGATCTTTGCGACACCCCCAGGTGTCCTTGACACAAGCCTCCAGGCAACGGCCCTCCAATCTGCTCCGCTCCTCAAAAGTTAGCTTTTATACTTATATATGAATTTGGATCATAACATAACAAATAACTTGGGTGACTGCAGTTATCGCCGACCAGGTCCATCACAACTATACCACGTCGCACTCATTGCTAGATCTACCACACACACACAACAAACACCCTTCCCCGACCGCCACCACCTCCACCATCCCACACATGACATGCCGTCACACAATGTTTTATGGGGAAGTGGAAGGATTAGTTAGGTGGATCTATGGGCAGATACAGCCACACATGAATGAGTTTTATTTGTTCTCGACATTCTTTTATATATTTAGTGCATGTCGCTACAAGATGAAGTTAGGCTGTCCAACAAATAACGTATTCGGTTCCCAATTTGATGATATATCTTGCATTGTAGGTAAAACATTATTTTCTCTCTTTATTACAGGTATAAAAAAGAATTGACATTTATAGTCATCTGATCAATATTTTTCTCAACACTTTCGTGCTTGCGTGAATCGCGTATTAGAATGGATGCTTCTTAGTGATTAATTAGAAATTGGTATTTCTCAGTAAGTGAAATGGGAAAACTGATTTACTAAATTTTTGCTTACTTGAGGTTTTATCTTATTTACCAAGCTATGATGCTAATGACACCATTGGCCATGTAAAATGAAGTTCCTCTGCGAGGATGGACTCCTCTCAATATTCTTTTTCCTCATTCTCCACTGTATGTTCTTTAAATAGATAGATATGCAGACCCAAAGCGGTCGGACCTTTCCGAGGGCCCGGAGCCAGCGGGAGTTATGTGCACCGGGCTATCCTTTTATAGATATGCAGACCATGCTATAAAATGTACACTTGCAAAATATAATACAAAAAGACAAAGAAATTATCAAGTAGCAACGCAAAATCAACTTAACCATAGAAACATTAGATTGTTTCATTTGGAAGTGGAGTTTCAGTTTTTCTGATATCCAATATAGTACCCTTTTTCAAAGACCCAATATAGCACCTTATGCAATTCAAATTAAACGTAAACTTTCTGGTAGGACACAACACATTCTTCAAGATAGTAATTTGACGGTTGTCTTATCTACAATCATGTTATGTCGTATAAATTTTTTATTAAGGTATATTTCATAATAAATATCATAATGTCAACGTAATTCACTATATATTATTTTCTTTGTAGACAGGCAAAACTAGAATTGTTTGACTGATAAAATTGTAGAAATAGTTGAATTTTCCATTCGGAGGCCATAGTACATCACTACTTAAAAGTGTCTATCCGTCATCATTTAAGTTGGAGAAACAACGGAAAAAGGCACACTATTGATATTATGTATAATTCTATTATACATGACCATCCGTGTCCTTAAGAACTTTTGGCTTTAAAGTTGTGTGGATCGACTAACTTTCATATTCAGGTGGAGGAGGGCTTTACCATCAATGCAGAGGAGATAGTAGGAAGACTCAACTATGTATTGTGCCAACATAGCAGCAACAAGAGTTGTTACAAATAACGAAGAAATGGGCCCGAATGAAAGACCACCTCAGACAGATTAAACATCTTAGATGGGCCTTTCTTTCTACCTGCTGAGAATATATTCAAGACGGGCCTTCCTTGCAACCAGACTCGGAAACCAAATATTTTCTAGGTGGGCGCTTCTCCCATGAGGTTTTGAGATGAAAGCATAAAAAATCCTACTTCATATAGCCTTTGTGTGACAGTATTTTTCGGTCAGTGTGAAAAGTCATGTCCAATAAAGTCAATTGTGTAGCAATGGTGAGATGCTTGTTTGTTATATGGTATCTCTCTAGAGTGGTGAGATGCTTGTTCGTTTTAGGGTATCTCTCCAGAGTGGTGAGTTAACTGTTGGTCAAATTTTCCACATAGAATTCATAATGATGTGATGAAGAATAAATGAAGTTATTGAACAAACTTGTTAATTTTTACCTTAAGAATCTATGCATAGGCTCTCTACCGGTGATAATAAACAAAAATGTGTATTCTTTAACTTTTTATTTGAAAACCAAGGCTCTGTAGTGATTTATTCGGTTGAGAATGTTTTTTTAAACTACCCACAAATCAGCACACAATCTATTGGAGCCATGAATCAGCTAGAATAGAAACTCGTCATGAAAACATTATCTTGTAGTCAGAATCATTTCATATCTTACAAAGCCGAATATTCATCCAAAAAACTATTTTCATGTCTTGGGTAACCAATTTTTTTTGTAGAGCAGTAACATAAAAGTAAAAAATATCTTGTTCTATTCGTCTGCACTGTTGGTTGTTAAGGCAGATGTCACTAATTTAATGCCAAGCAAGCCTTCTCTGTAAAAAGAAGAACACAAAACAATGAGTTATCCGTGGTAAACAGAGAAATGTACAAAGAAAAATAAAGATATACAATAGTATTGATGATATTTCGACCTGTGAAGCTTCGCAGTTGTGTTTGGTTCATTTTGTTTGTTTCTCATGTTGATATTATTGACTTGTTACAAGGGCGGATACATACAAATATGTTCTGATAGAAAATTTGGATACTTTGTTTATGTGATGTCCAATCACAATAGAACACATCAAATCAAAGCTGGGATTGACACCCAAATCAAGTGTACAGAAAACTCTAAGTTGAAATTCTTAATAAAAAATAGACTGTCTAACTTTTTATAGAAGATTAGGGATCCCCCGGTCCATTTATCGAGTGAAAACACAAGTCCTATAGGCATGGAAAGTATGTTCGGATCAACTAATAGTGCAAAAGAAACCTCCAAACAAAAACTACGAAGAAGCAGCACTGCGAAGACTACAATCACGCATGAGGTGTTAAGGTTTTTAAACCGATGCCTCATGAATGAATAAAAAATAGATCCACTATAGTGACCGGGGAAGTAAAATAGTCTAAAAAATATAAAGTCAAAAGATAAAATCTAACAAGTTTTGTCTTTTCTAGAAATGTTAGAAGCTTGCTCGCATAATTCAATAACCTTTAATATAAAAAGCAATTTATAAATTATTCGGTTAGTCGTGCGTTGCACGTGCATGCTAACTAGTCGTGTATAAATAAAAAAATGCATTTAATTTGAATCGGGTTGGCTGATACGCAAGCTTACAGTGGAGCGTCGAGATAAACTTTAGAACAAGAAGAAAACTCAGTGTACCACTTTGAAGCAAGGCAAATTCTGAAAACAGTAAAAAATAGCATGAATCTGAAACCAACGATAAGGGTAAGGCGGATCAATGTACCGGGTAGAATTGCTTTTCTCAGGTCGGGCGGGTCTGTCCCCACGGCTTCAATGTTCAGGGTGGCCGGCGGCGGTGGCGGAGCGGCGGGGAACATGGGCGGCACAGCGGAGAACGTAGTGTTCTTGTTGACGGCGTGGACGCCAAGGCCGCGACCGCTGTTGGTGATGGCGACGAGGGCGGCGACAAGGCCGGCGTTGCCCACCAGGGTGGGGCTCGTTCTGTGCGTAGCTGATCCTAGCATCCTTGAAATTGTCGTGCTTGTCGGGTCCCCTGACCATGGCGCCCATGATCACGTGTGGGTCTTTCCCCTTGGCATCGCGCAACTTATTGCCGCCGGTGCAGGAGTACTTGACGCTGTTGTTGGGCGTGGACGCCCCGCGGTGATGCAGCTGCCTCGGGTACTTTTTGCCATACCCCACCGCGTAGCTCATTTTTCATAGTGTTATCATGAGGGGAGGGGGCGCCTTAAGAGGACACATCAAGCCCTTGGCGCCCCTGTGTCTTCCTGGATCGTTTTCTCCTTCGTTTGAGGTTTCGGTAGCACTCGACGTAGCCCTGTCGGAATAGCACCACTACAGCAGTCACCACGTCGTCGTGTTTTCGGAGAACTCAACTACTACTCCATCCACGCTCGCTGGATCGAGGTGGTGAAAGCGTCATCGAGCCGCACGTGTGCTGAACGCGGAGGTGCCGTCCATTCGACACTTGATCGGGACGTTCGTGATTGGATCGCCAGACGGATCGTGATTGGATCGCCAAGATGTTTGATTACATCAACCGCGTTTCTAAATGCTTCTGCTTAATGATCTACAAGGGTATGTAGATACACTCTCCCTCTCGTAGTTGTTGATCTCCATAGATTGATGTTGGTGAGCGTAGGAAATTTTCTGTTTCCCATGCGACTTTTTCCAACAGATGCCACCATTGGGGCTCCGCTACCTACAACACATACTCGACTGGTAGGCGCAACGCCGCAGATGCCATATAAACGCGTGCCATTGGCCGCCTTCCTCTTATTGAGCTTCTCCGCCTTTGCGCCCTTCACTTCGACACGGCGAGTTTACCGCGTCGCAGAGTTGATTGTCCGAGCGAGGGTGATGCTGGGATCCTACTACACCTCCACCACCACCTCCATCTCTGGCAGGTCCTTGTCCGGTTCCTTGTGTCGGCGACGGAAGCGGGGAAGGAAGTGGTAGAAAAGGGCAGGAATTGCTTGGAGGGCAGTGGGATGGATGAAGATAGTGGGGGATTTTTGTGCAAAAAGAGTGCGGGTACTACAAAAACGCGAGCTCCGACTTCTGTTTGGGTGGGCCTTGGGTGTAAGAGATTGATGTGGCTCGTGTCCGGACTTCCGAAAAGCCATTTATGTTTGTATTTATTTTGCGAGAAAAATGTGGTCCTTGACCACGTGGTAGATTGATACCGACCCGCGTTCCATGGCATTCAATTCAGGGTCAGAACCTTTTGGGGTGCAGGCCTATGTGGACGGTTTGACTGTTGGCATTGGAGATGCCCTTAGAGCATGGTTAATAGTACAGCCAGCTGCTGGCTATATGATGTTGACACATTATCTATACCCAAGCTTATAGCCCACAAGTATAATAGGTAGATGTAAATAAGTGCTAATTTATTGATACAAGGCCCATCATCCTCTCTCACAAAGTGCCTAGGAGCATGTGTTACAGCCGGCTGTTAGTTTGTGGCCCGCTTCTCTTCTCTCTTTTCTTTCTCTCTTCCAACTCATCATAAATATATTATTTTAGGTCTTACAGCCCGCCTACGTCATCCTATTGTACTTGCTCTTAGTCATGTGTCTAGCTGGCCGTTGCCAAAAACAAAATTGCACGAATGTGGATTGATTCCTCTTATCAACTAGGGACTAATGCAAAGGTCAGGTGGATTACATTGATAGATAACCTGTGGCAGAGAGAGGAAAATGGCACAAAAATAATAAAAGGGCACGTGACACTTACCATGGAGTACATGATGAGAAGGCTATTATTCTTGACAAATAAGTCCATGAAGATTGAGCAGGACGGTATCGTCGTTAATTAGCATCTAAAGATTCCCCACATGTGCATATGTAGGTTCTGATGTTTACAACACACCCATTGCATTTTTTTATTTAGAAAAGGAGGTTAAGACCCCCTGCCTCTGCATCAATCGATGCATACAACCATCTTTATTACTTATTCAACAAATGTCTGACAAGAACATACATCAAAACACCTGAAACTCTCTCTCACACCTACAAAACGCGATAATTTGGAGTGCTCTCACTCCCCATATCTAAAGTCGGTGTCGTCGCTGATCCATCCACATAACGTATCGGAACTAACAACCGGTGCAGCTGACCTAAAGCGTACACCACATGCACACGTTTTAGAAGCCGCCATCATCATCGAACCGCTGACCCATCTTCAGGAGAGAGATCCGCATCATCCTTGCCAGTCCGGCCATCCGTCGACGCCTCCACGGCGCCCAACGGCGCCACCTCCCTGCGCTCGTCCATCCAGACGCGAAAACTCTGTAAGACCTATCGTGCGTAGCACCTACCGACCAGGCATGACAAAGCGTAGCACCTGTCGGCCAGGCATGACCTGACATCACCAACGAACTCCGTGCAGGACGAAGACGCTCCACCTCCTGCCTCTGTCTTCCATCGCTGCTCCACAAACAATGCTCCCTAGAGAGGAACGGCACCCCAATGCCGCCATCGTCCGATCTGGAAAACCAGATCCTAGGGTTTCCCCCGGAGCAGCACGAGTGGATCAAGAGTAGTTATAAAACGAAGACTTCATCAAAGTAACGACGCAGAATGCCACCATCGTCCGCCGTCGGCTCGGTTTTCACCGGCAACTATGTCTCCCCACTACCTGGCCCGTCATCCCCGACAGAGGGGACGCCGCCAACACCATGGTCGGATCCGGGTTAGCCGTCACCGCCAAGACCAGATCCGGGCCCCACCTCACCCAAATGCTAGATCCGGCCAGCAAGCACTAGGAGAAGGTTGCAGCCACATGCTGCCCGCACAGCCATGGAGGACGCCCACCAGTACCCCCCGACGACGCGAGGGAATACCAAGATAAACATGGTCTTCAGAATTTTTTTAAATGAGTATCAAGATATTTGTTGGTGAGTAGTTCCACCACACATCAAACTTGATCCTCAATAAATGGGGAAAAACCCCTGAGCATCACCTGTCAATTCTAGAAATTGAACTCGGGTCGTTAGGCTGCACAACCGCATGTCCAACCATTGAGCCAAGGCTCTCTTTGCATTATATCATTGCATGGTTTAAATCATTGTTAATAATAATACAACCAGTTCATGGCTATATAATGTTGTGATATAATGTTGCCTTATTATCTATATTCAAGTTCATAGTCCGTAAATACAATAGTTAGATATATAAAGATGAGCTATTTTACTAAAACATGACGCTCACGTAGTGCGGACCATCATGTGTTGCACCTGGATCTTATTCTGTAGCCGGCTCCTCTTCTTTCGCTTTCATGTCAGCAGGAAAATAATATATTAACTCTTATAGTCTGCCTACATAAGCTTATAGTTTGGGAAATGGATTTCTAATAATCAACATGAACCAAGCGGATTCAGTGCACAAAGATTTACAATCATTTCAACCAAATGTGCTTTTCATATCTCACGCCAACGCTACCAAACTTGTGGCTAACATGATTTTTCTCAGACCTGATATACTTCACCTGAACCGTCCTGTCCCCTCTAATTTTGTTTAAACTAAAGCATCATCCCAGGATTGCACTGCTTCGCTGGTGGATAGCAACGCGCACACAGGGTGGTTTGTCTATGTTCTCGTTCTTTGGTAGAGTTAGACATATTGTGAAGTAGTATCCGCGTACATTAATATAAGAGATTCTTTAAATTTATTTTAAACTGCAAAAACATGTTACATTAACTAGCACATATGCCCGTTGTAAGAGAGATAATTGACGTGTCCATTGACAAAAATCTGACTTAAAACTGAAGTATGAGTTGATTACGAAAAACATCAAGAGATTTCTGCAACAATAAAAATCTGACTTAAAACTGGACTGCAGGTTGATTATCGAAAACATCAATTGGTTTTTTATAAAATAGCATGACGGATCAAAAATACTTATTTACTTAATAGTAGGGATACAAATACATAATATATAGTATTATATACATAGTCCAAACCGGTGGTTGGCTGTTGGCTCTAGTCTGAGGCGGACGGACGCGTAGACAAAATGGTTTCAGTTACTTCAGGCCTGGATATGGAATTATTAGTTCAACAACTGTAGCTCTAGGACAAAAGTCTAAACTGAAGGTTATTTTGTGGAGTATAAATTGAGAAGGACCAAAGACTAGCCTTTTTTCAAGAACCGCCCTTAAGACTTTATTCCTTAGGTAGAGTACCAATCGAAAAAGCAGGGACTACCATAATCTGACACCAAGGGCCAGTTCTTTTAGTGATTTTCCTTTTTGCTTCTAAAATAAGCTGTTCTCTATCCAGATTATTCTAAAAGTCCAATCAAATATATATTTTTAGATAGAAGCCTAGTTGTCAAGTCTTAATTAGTAAGCTTTTAAATAAATAAATTTGATTGGGTTTTTAGAATAAGCTAGTTAGATGATGGGCAGCTTATTTCAGCTTATTCTATAAGTTAGTAAAAGTACGTATCCCAAGTATTGAGATGAAGCTGCGGCTAACATGAAGGGCAGTTGCCCATCGTCTTCGTTATGCATGCATGCTTGCAGGTCTTTGACAACCTCGTCTGACTTGCGGACCACAATGCGACATCGACAAGGCTATATGATCTTTGATGCACGAGTGGCAAAACATGCAACTGGGCACATATGAGTGATATCCTACTTAGTTTTGACATGAGTTTGGTGGCCCCATGACTTGACAAGATTACATAGAGTACGACCAGACCATCAGGAATGAGATGTGGGAATTGAATTCCCGATCCTTCCCAAGCCTAGTGTATATATGCAGGCCCCAGTTGGCAGCCAACTTGGCACAAAGTGTTGTCAATTATGTTGTCTCTGCCTATACTATACCAAAGTGTTCCCATGGTAGCTCCTTTATATACCATCCCGGTGTTGGATGGATGTACTTACAAGGGCCTTCAATATGAAGATGACATTGGTGGGTGCCATAAAACTTAGTGTGGTTTGGTCCTTCTCAACAATTCTTGTGTCTTGATCAGTTGCCCCAAATTCACAACGTTTGGAAATAAAGTGGAAACAATTGTAATCTGTATTGGTTAGGTAAGGTGTGACATATAGGGCAAGTTTGGTAGGTCATCCAACAAGATGAGGGGCGGATCGAAGGTCAGGCAAAGCTCAAAACTTATGAGAACATATGACCCTTTATGAGAACATATGACCCTTTATGAGAACATATGATATTCCGCAATTTACGGTAGAAGAGAATGATATACTCAAGACAGTTTCCTCTGAAGAGTAAGTGAGAGTTGACGTGTTCCAAATGGAATATAACAAAACTCCACGCCATGATGGTTTCCCCGTGGAATTTTATCACAATTGTTGTGATATCATCAAGATTGACCTTTTAAAGTTGTTCACTTGTTTTCGTGCCGGCCATCCTGACCTATCTAGACTTAATTTTAGCAAAGTTGCTTTGTCGCCAAAAAATAAGGATGTTGAGCAGATCCGAGAATATAAACACATATGTCTCCTTAATGTTAGCTTCAAGATTTTCACCAAGTTGCCTACTAATATGCTCAGCACAATTGTTGACAATGTCCTCAGGCCATACCACACGAATTTCATGCAAGTAAGAATCATACTCTATGGAGTTGTAATCCTACACGAGACCATTGACAAGATGCATCGAAAAAACTTGAGCGGAGTAGTTGTCAAGATAGTCTTTACAAATGCCTATAAAAATATCAATTGGCCGTTCCTTCATTAGACGCTAAGAATGAAAGGATTCTTCGATAAATGACGCTAGTGGATCCAAAATTTTGTTGCTAGAAGAAGTGTTGTTGTAAGGCAATGATGACACAGGATGGTACTGACAAAAAAGGAAAGGACTATGTCAGGGTGACTAATGTAAACAATATTGTGACCCTATGTATCCAATACTATTTAACATTGTTGCTGACATGTTAGCTATTATGATTAATCATGGCAAACAAGACATAAAATTGTAGGATTAGTGCAACACTTTGTGGATGGTGATCTCTCTATTCTGCAACATGTTGATGATACGATTTTTTTATAGAAGATGAAGTAGATAAGGCTCAAAACCTGAAACTCCTGCTTTCAATGTTTGAGCAGATGTCCGGCCTTAAAATTAACTTCCATAAAAGAAATTGTTCTGGTTTGGACAACGCAGTGAGGCGGTGGATATAATTACGTTGACCTATTTGGTTGTGCACAAGGTCATTTTCTGATTAAATATTTGGGAATTCGGATTCATTATCGATGTCTCACTAATGCAAAGTGAAAACATGTAGAGAAGTGATTTGAGAAAAGGTTGAGCAGTTGAAAAGGCAAGTTGCTCTCTCGTGAAGGACAGCTGGTCTTGATTATTTTTGTCCTCACAAGTATGTTTCTCTATATGTTTTCTTTTTTACAACTCCCAAAAGGGCCTTGCATGGAAAATACTATTTGTATGTGTATGTGTGTGTGTGTGTGTTCACAACTACTCCATCTGCCATGTCTTATCTTTTGAGCGAGAGGGAGCACATAACAATCAAGTACAATGTATCATATCTATTTCTAAATTTCATCCAGAAAATATTGCTAGAGACCTCCACAGCAGTGTGCCGTTTGAACTATTTGTCACCTTCAACTCGTTTGGACATGGCCACACTATTTTGGCGGTGCAACATATTCTGTTGATGCACCATTGTCTTAATGTGGGAGCGGGCGCATATAAGTGGTACCCTACTCAGTTTCTAATATGAGTTTGGTGGCGCCACAGACAGACAGACTCACAAGATTCCACCAATTACGAGTAGGCTTAGCAGAATGGATGGTGGTAATCAAATTCTCGATGCTTCCCAAGCCTAGTTGCATATATGCATACACCCAATTGGCTGCCAGCTTGGCGCATTGTGTCATGCACGTTATTCTCTCTATCTAAACTACACCGAAGTAGTGTCATGAGAGCTTATTTATACACCATCGTCCCAGCCTAGGATGGACCACATTTACATGTGCGTTAAATATGAAGATGGGCATTTGTGACTGCCATCAAAGTGGTCTAGTCCTTCTCAACTACGTTGCTCCTATGTCTTATTTAAATAGCTCAAATTCATAAAGGTTTGAAATAAATTGGAAGTAATGCATGACCCTGCATTATAGAATGATGTGTCAAAAATATATATGACATTGCGTATAGCCATTGAAACGATTGTGTACACTTTTAGTTACGATATAGACTTTCCTCAGTTATGTTTCTTCTTCTCGAGAATGACACTTTTGCTAATTCTGAGATTTATATCAGACGCCTTATGTTTCTTCACTTCACTATCTACATGCCATTTTTTCAGGTAACGTACTAGTGGCTTGTTTTTTTTAGGTAGGAGTAATATTTCCCTCTTTTTTTGGTAATAACATACTAGTTTTGTTTTTTGAGGGAAAGGTAATAACGTACTAGTGGATTGGTCTTTTATATTATTTTTTGAGGGGAGAACCAAAAAAATTATTCATAAAAAATCACATGGTGTGGGATACATCTTTGGTCATGGGGTTCACCAAACCAGACATGGCGATCCGGGCCTCTAGATAGAGAAAACTTTGCTAAGCTATGTGCTTCATAGTTAACAACACGACTCTCAAAAGAAAAATTACAATGAAAAGTAGATGCTCTAAGATTTATTTCAGTAATAATTGCTCCATATGTTTCCTGTGCACTTCTATTGATATCTGACACCACTTGCTGGCAATCTGACGTCACCACAAATTTCGGATACCCAAATCTTCTGCTAAGCAGAGAGCCTCCCGGCAAGCTACCGCTTCTAGAGTCGGTGGATCAACGATTCTTTCGATCACTAGTGCTGAGCTCCCCATATAATTTCCTCCCTCATCTCTGCACACTGCCACAGCTGAACCTCCTCTCCTTGTTAAAACTCCCGCATCCACATGTATCTTACAAAAACCCACAGGTGGCCTTTTTGGCATTTGCTGTCCGAGGCGTGCCACGGCAACGCTATGAACCCAGCTTCTTCCCTTGTTGCTAATGAGTAACTTGGGGGCTCTGGAAGAAGGCTTGGTTTTTTGGGAGCTCCTATACGGCGCTGCAGGCACCGGTTCGTGCTTCTGACGCCTGCAGCGCCGCCCCTAGGACGGCCCATAAAACTTCTCCTGACGCCCGCTGCAGGTCCTGAAAAAATTTCATTGATTTTTTAAAACGTTAATTACAAAACATGCATTATAATTTTATTAAATTAAAAAACACTGAATTTGCAAAAAAGTTTAATGATTATGCAAAATAGTTCACAGATTTTTAGATTATGTTCATGGATTTTCAAAAAGTTTACAAAATTCGCAAAACAATTGACGAATTTTGTAAAATAATTCATAATTTTCAAAAAATAGTTCAATAATTTTGAAAAAAAATCAGGAATTTTCAAATTTGTTCACCGATTTTCAAAAAAAGTTTACAATTTTTAAAAATAGTTCATTTATTTTGAAAAAAGTTCATGAATTTTAAAATATGTTCACAAATTTTTAAAAGAAGTTCAACAATTTCAGAAAAAAAGTTCATAAATTTTGAAAAATTGTTTATTTATTTTGAAAAAAGTTCACGAATTTTAAAATATGTTCACCGATTTTCAAAAGAAGGTCCCCGATTTCAAAAAAACGTTCATCGGTTTTGAAAAAAAGTACACGAACTTTGAAATATGTCACCGATTTTCAAAAAAAGTTCATCGATTTAGAAGAACGTTCACAAATTTTAATTATACTTACAGATTTTCAGAAAGGTCCACCAATTTCGAAAAAAAGTTTATCAATTTGGAAAAAAGTTCACCAATTAAAAAAAGATTCCATCAAATTTCCTAAAATAAACGATTTGAAAGTAAATTTACATATTTCCAAAAATAAATCAACGAACCAGGATGAAAAGAAAAAAAAAGGAAAACGACTAAGAAAAAAATAAAAAGGGAAAATAACAAATAAAGGAAGTAAAAAAGTTCAGTTCTATCACATACCGTTGGGGTGGCGGAGTGGTTGCAACACTAGAATATCAGTGACAGGTCGCTTGTTCGAATATCGCTAGGACTCTTTATTTTTACGGAAAAACACCTAGATGGGCGGGCCCATCACCGAGCGCTGCAGGCACCGGTTATGAAAAATGCACTTTAACCGGCATCTGCCGCGTCAAATAGGATTTGCCTGGTTTTTATATATACTAGCAAAAGGGCCCATGCGTTGCAACGGAAGAAACAATTATAATCTCCAATGCTGCTGGACATATTATATCTTTAAAATTTTAGCACATTTTTTGAAATGCATGAACATTTTTTGAATTAGCAAACATCCTTTTCAATTTCACTCAAAAAATTATACCTAATTTTTTTCTTCAAAATCATGGAATTTTATTATTTTCACCAACATTGTTCTCAAAATGATGAACATTTTTCTGAATATGCGAATATTTTTACAAAAATCCCGAGCATTTTTTGAATTCACAAACATTTTATGTTTTCTTCAAACTTTTATTTCAAAATTATAAGTTTTATAAATTACATAAATTTTTCAAAGTTCTAAATTATTTAAATTAAAAAATGGAACAGAAAAATGAAAATATAAAACGAGAGTAAAAACAGAGGGACGAACTGTTTTTAAGATTTTTACACGGACTTTTGTTTAAAATCATTGACTTTTTTATTTTATGGACATTTTCTCAATATTTAAACATTTTTTGCATATGCAAACATTTTTCAAAACTCCTGAGTAGTTTTTGAATTCTCAAAACTATTATGTCTCTTTAAATATCTTATTTCGAAATTCTCAATTTCTTAAAATTGAAAAAAGTTATTTGAAGTTTTAAATTATTTAAAGTAGAAAAACGAAATGAAATGGAAAAGAAAAATTTAAAACTAAACTAAGAAAAACAGACGCCCACGCATGGGCCGGCCCAAACAGGTGTGCTGCATTTTTTCCAATGCCGAGAGCATAATATATGAGACGCCTACATGGGCCGGCCCAGTCCGGTGATTTTTCTGTTTTAAACGATTTCTGTTACTTATATGTGGCATTAGTGGGTAATTTTAGCCAAGTGTAGGGGCATTTTGAATGACGTACGGCAGAAGCAATATTTGCTTTATTAGTAGGTAAAGATATGAGCAGTCCGCCGTTCCACAATCGAATCAATTCATGGACTGGCCCAGCAATGAATTCCTATATTGTTCTCATTGCCCATGTCTACATGGGAGCCCTACCCAACTCACGCTTATCCCCAAAGGGGAAAGCCACCTGCAACTGGTCCCTAGCCGGCAGCCGACCGCCGGCGAGTTCTGACTCTGGTGACGCAGTCAAGCTGTACCTTCCTGCCGGAGGCCGTCCTGCTCGCGCAGCTCGCATTCTCCGCCGGGTGGGCGAGCTCCTCGTCTTCCCTGAGTACCTCGCGTCTCCCCGGATGGGCAGAAGCAATCCTTTTAATTTTAGAACAGAAATGCCAGCGTTTCTACTTTCCAGTAGTAGCTGGGGTAGTGGCATGCACTAGTAGGAAAAACCTTATAGGTAGGAGTCTAGTAGTAGCGCTGGAAAACATCACACGCTGATGATACTTAGCAGTAGCGCTGGAAACACTACGCGCTACTGCTAACGTCCGCAGTAGTAGCGCTAGATGCATTAGCAGCGCCACTGCTAAACGGGGCCCAACGAGGTCACCCACAATATCTGTAGTAGCAGCGCTGACACCAGTTGTAGTAGCAGCGCTGGCTGGGGAAAAGCGCTACTGCTAAGTGCAATAGCAGTAGCGCACCTCTCGAACCAGCGCTACTGCTACACGTGGCTGTGGGCAACTTTTTACCCCCACACACACCCCTCGACCCCTTCACCCCCTTTTCCCTCCTATCTCCTTTCCTCCTCCATTGTTACTTCTCCACCATTCTTGCCCTTCTTCTCTCTTCCTTCTACTTATCACCCACACACACACCCTCTCCCCCTCCCTCCCAACTTTGCCCCTCCTTTCTCCTTTCCTCCATCATTGTTGCCCTCATTTCACCCACACCTGAAAAGACCTCGATGACGCCTAGAGGGGGGGGTGAATAGGCTATTTAAAAACTTCTTCGGATTTGTCTTGAACCTAATGCGGAAATAAACTAAGAGGGTACTTGTCAAGCACAAATCCTAAATGCATTAGGCACTGCAACGTGTATCAACAACACGATCGACCAAGATGAACACAATACAGATACTAACAAGCACAAGTAAGTTACACAAACTTACTTGAGCTATATCACTCGACAAGTAGGTGAACAACGCAAGATACTAGATCACACTATATCAACACAAAATATCAAGGGCTGCAAGTATGGACGTGTGGATATAGAGGGTATGCTTGAATGATTAATCTTGTACAAGAAATAGCCAACACAATATAATGAGCACAAATAATATGCAATGTATGTATGCTCAAGTAACACAAGTAAACCACAAGTAAGGAGTTAGGGTTAAGGATAACCAAGGTCACTGAGATGAAGATGTATCCCGATGTTCACTTCCTTGGAGGGAAGCTAGTCACCGTTAGAGAGGTGGATGTTACCACGAAGGCACACCAACGCCACGAAGGCTCACCCTATTCTCCTTTTGAGATAACACCACGAAGGCGTTTCTCAACCACTAGTGGTAAGCCTATGAGGTGGCTTCCAAACCCTCACAAAATTTTCCAGGGGAAATCACACGGATTGATTCCTCTCCGAAGAACTCCTACCGCCTAGGAGTCTCCAACCTCCAAGAGTAACAAGATCACGGGGAATGCTCAAAACTTGCTCAAATCACAAATAGCTTGGGTTGAGAGAAGGAGAGGGAGACGATCTATCTTTTGATTGAAACAACTCTCAAAGGGGCTCACAAATGCTCTTGGGATCTAAGATTTGGAGTGAGCAAATGTGTGTGAGGTGGAAATGTGTTCTTATGAGGATAAGGCTGTGTTAGGCAACCCTCTCACGAAGTGGGAGGGGGGTATTTATAGTGGGGAGAGAAAAAGAGCCGTTGGGGACACTTTAAGTCACACAGGGTCCGGACGTCCGACAGTTGTCGGAAGTCCGGGCGTCCGCGAGGGGTCGGACGTCCGACAGGGGTCGGTCGTCCGAGGCATGTAGATACGAATGAAACTATTTTGAATTAAACAGCGACCGGACGTCCGACAGGGGTCGGTCGTCCGAGGCCTGTAGATACGACTGAATCCTATGTTGAATTTATCAGCCACCGGACGTCCGGAGAGGACCGGAAATCCGAGTTATACAGCTCAACTTCTACTGGTGGTAGGTTCCGGATTTCCGACGGGTGTCGGACGTCCGGCGCTCGGACGTCCGGAGGGAGCCGGATTTCCGAGATATAGAACTCAACTTCTACTAGTGCAGGCTTCCGGATTTCCGGGGCTTGGCCGGACATCCGGGCCTCGGACGTGTGGAGGGAGCCGGAAGTCCGAGTTATATGGCTCTGATTTCTCTGGTATAGGATTCCGGATTTCCGAACTAGTCGGTCGTCCGGTCCTCGGACGTCCGGAGAAAGCCGGATGTCCGAGGCACTGGTTCTGTTTTCAGATAACAACACAACAGTGGAGATGTGGACTGAGCAGAAAGTGATGATGTAATTTGAGCAAGTTCATCGCAAAACCTGTGATCCCCTCTTAATAGTGCGGGATCCCTAAGGACTCAAGAATCATAAAAGAGTACTGATGATCCATACTTGACTGTATACTTTTATTCGCTGATCATCACTCCGCACCACTAACGTCAAAGGAAACTGATACCTTTGAGTTAGCCCTTTCACCTGAGCTTGATTTTGTTGTTCCTTCTTGGCTCAAGTTGAAAGCAAGACATGATGAAGTCTTCAAGTAGCTTTCCCATACACAACGCGGAAAGCCTAGCTTATGTATTTATCTTCATTTGTCCACCATGTGCACATCCACAAGAATCAAGCATGTAGTGCTCAAGAATGCTTATCTTGATCTTGTCCTTGTTAGCACATGAGATTGTCCTTATCAACACATGATCATTGACAATAGTTTGAATGATATATTCGTGCTGATCCACTTGAACTTGCACACAACAATCTTGATGACGATCACCACTTGACGTCATCCTTCATGGGTTGTATGAGATCTTCCTTTTGACGCAAGCCCAATGGAAACACACCTAACCCCCACATAGGAGTCTCACAAAGACCATGGGTTAGTACACAAACACGTAATGGACAATGCTTACCATACCATGGGTTCACTTGATCCCTCTCGGTACATCTTATACGCTTTGTGTGTTGATCATCTTGATTTATTCTTAGTCTGAGATCTTGATCAACCTAGTGTTTCTATGACCATTCTTTGGATAATACCTTGAATAACATCTTGGTCAACATATAAACTCCTTGAACCCAACAGATGGACTTCAAGAAGTGCCTATGGACAAATCCTATAAATATAACTTAAGGCAACCATTAGTCCATAGGAATTGTCATCAATTACCAAAACCACATATGGAGATACATGCTCTAACAACACCCCCCTCTCCCCCTTCCTCCCTCCTTTGCCCTATCCCCTCCTTTCTCCTTTCCTCTCTGTAAGTTACTTCTCCATCATTGTTACTTCTCCAGTATTTAGCCGTGCACAATCCCTCTCGGGGTATATATAGGTGAGTAAAAAGTTGTGCATTTCAATAATGCGAATATGTTTGTTGGTGATACGTCTCCAACGTATCTATAATTTTTGATGGTTTCATGCTATTATCTTGTCAAACGTTGGATGTTTTGTATGCCTTTTATATCTTTTTTGGGGCTAACTTATTAACTCAGTGCCAAGTGCCAGTTCCTATTTTTTCTGTGTTTTTGACCATTTTCAGAGGAGGATTTTAAACGGAGTCCAAACGGAATCAAACTTCCAAAAAGATTTTTTCCGAAACAGAAGACGATCGGGAGACTTGAGAACTAAGACAGAGGGTCACCAAGGACCCCACAAGCCCCGTAGCCGCGGCCAGGGGGCCCGCGCCTCCCAGGCTTGTGGGATCCATGGGCCTCCTCTGTCCTAGGTCTTTTGCCTCTATATTGCCTAAAATCCCAGAAAAAAAATCCTTGTAATTGTGGATTTATGATCAGATTATCTATGAATTGTGGATTTATGATCAGATTATCTATGAATCTTATTTGAGTTTCTTCTGATCTCTTTTATGCATGATTTCATATCCTTGTAATTCTCTTTGAGTTGTGGGTTTTGTTTGGCCAACTTGATCTATGATTCTTGCAATGGGAGAAGTGCTTGGTTTTGGGTTCATACCGTGCGGTGACCTCACCCAGTGACAGAAGGGTTAGCGAGACACGCATCGTGTTGTTGCCATCAAGGGTAAAAAGATGGGGTTTTCATCATTGGTTTGAGTTTATCCCTCTACATCATGTCATCTTGCTTAAGGCGTTACTCTGTTCGTCATGAACTCAATACACTAGATGCATGCTGGATAGCGGTCGATGTGTGGAGTAATAGTAGTAGATGCAGAAAGTATCGGTCACTTGTCTCGGACGTGATGCCTATATGTATGATCATTGCCTAAGATATCGTCATGACTTTGCGCGGTTCTATCAATTGCTTGAGAGTAATTTGTTCACTCACCGTAATATTTGCTATTTTGAGAGAAGCCTCTAGTGAACAATATGGCCCCGGGGTCTACTTCACACCATATTTTCAGCCTTACACTTTTACTTCGTTGCACTTTCTGCCTTCAGTTCTCACTTTGCAATCAATCTTGAAGGGATTGACAACCCCTTTATAGCGTTGGGTGCAAGCTCTTTTGTGTTTGTGCAGGTACACTGGACTTGACGCGATTCTCCTACTGGATTGATACCTTGATTCTCAAACTGAGGGAAATACTTACTGCTGTTGTGCTGCATCGCCCTTTCCTCTTCAAGGAAAAAACCAATGCAAGCTCAAGAGACGACAGAATATTTCTGTCGCCGTAGCAGTTGGCGATATGAAGGAATTTGTGTGAGTGATATGACCCGTGAGTTGCTTATGTTTTGTCGAAATGTTGATTTATTTCTGTTTCGGCAAATTTTGAGCAAACTCGATATGTCCTATTTTTAGGCACGGTCATGCCAAATTTTTATATGCATGCAGTTTTTATAACCCTTTTTCTTGTTATACCTTGCAGTCACGAAGGTGGTTGGTAGGAAGGTGGAGCGATACTTGCAATCCGCGGTGATGGACATGTATGAAAATAAACGGACTGGGATTAGATGTCCGTGTACAAGGTGCAAAGGAGTAATTTTGGACCCTTTTGATCATGGCAGTTTGAAGGCCCACTTGTTGATCAATGGTTTCATGGATGGCTATACTCTTTGGATAAGTGAATATGATGATGATGACGTCCACATGGCAGGGAATAACAACATGGGTCTAGACGAAGAGATGACCGATCAACACGAAGACGATGGTGCCGGACACGACGACTGTGAAGAGTCCGAACACGGCGGCGGGGAAGAGTCCGGACATGGCGTCGGAGCACACGGCGAATAAGCAGAGTTTGTACATTGCGGAGAAGAGTCGATGGACACGCTGCAGACTTCGACGCTACTAAGTTCAGTCGTGTAGGACCTTCATGTTTGAGACCTCCTTCGCAAGAGTACGAATAGAGACACACTTGCTTCTAGAGAGAAGGCTAGGTTGGCGCAACTTGAAGTAGACTCGAATACTCCACTATATGACGGTTGCGATCCCGAGGTTACCTGATTGAGTTTCACGATCGAACTTCTAAAGACGAAGGCCAAAAACAAATGGACAAACAAAAATCTCGATGATCACTTGAAGTATCTACAAAATAAAGTTCTTCCCGCAGGGAACCTGTGTCCTACTAGTGTCGATGAGGCCAAGAAAATCGTTTGCCCTCTGGATCTGCTGCACATTAGGTACCACACATGCACCAACGATTGCATCATTTATCGGGGTGAGCACGCAGAAAAAACCACGTTTCCAGTGTGTAATGCTTCTCGATACAAGAAGGTAGGAAAGAAAGCTCCTCAGAAAGTTGTATGGTAGTTTTCGATCACTCCACGTCTGCAGCGGTATTACGTAGATCCTAAGGAAGCAAAGCTCACACTACTAGAAACTAAAGTTTTCCTTAGGGTGAACAATTTTCCTGTGAGGCCCGAAGCACCTCAGAGTAAAATGTGTTTTTCCTGGCGGGCTTTTCCTGGCTGCGAGGAAAATAGCTCATTTTCCTGTAGGGTAGAATGCAACTCACAGGAAAAAAACATTCTCCTGTGAGCCGGGCCACACAAAAGAGTCAGCCAGCCCGTTCAAAACAAGCCCGTGTTAGCGCCAAAACAATTTCTACGCGCGGAAAAATTGTGGGGCTATTTGGATTGTGACTATCTTTGCCATATCTTACCACATTATTTTTGCCACACTTGCCACACTTGCCTTACTTGAGTTGCTCAAATTGTTAGCCACACATTGGCTTGCCTAAGGAAATCTTGCCACACTTTTTGTGTCTATGACATGTGGGGTTTAGTACTCATTAAAAAATGCTTGCCTTAGGTGTGGCTAGAACCAAACACCCACCTAACTTGGTCAAACTTGCCTAAGGTAAGTTGTGGCAAAGTGTGGCAAGGTGTGGCTAGGAACCAAACAACCGTTGTATCTCTCGCGCGAATAGAGGAGAAGGACAGGAAGCTTCGCGCAGGTTCCATTTTCCTGTCCGTAAAAGCCCACGGGAGATAAAAATAAGGGGACTGTTACGCATCTACCGATGGATTTGTAGAAACCATCCACGACCTTTTTCACCGTCCGATGCATACGCGTGCACCGTTCGATAACCAGCTCGGTCGCATCCGTTCACCACACAAAATCCTGAAACAACGCTCCAGTTACGGAAACAAGCACGTTGTTACGTCGTCCGGCTTGTTACGTCATCCGGTTGATGGGTTAAAAAATGACTGACGAGTCTTTTGCAACATAGATTATGTTGCAATTTTTTTGCAACAAAAAAGCATGTGGCGAAAACGTTCGTATATTTTTTTGCAATAGATTTTGTTAAGAATATTTTCTGCAACAAGGATCGTGTTGCAATATTTTTTGCAACAAAGGTCATGTTGCAAAAAACTTTTGCAACGTAGGTCAGGCTGCACAAATTATTTGCAACAAAAGATTTTGTTCTAATTTTTTGAAACAGAGACGAAGTTGCAGAAACTCGTCATTACGCCCTACTTGCACTATGCGATCGTAGAAATCGACCAGCTGATGAGAAGAGTTTTCCTTATTATATAATATTTTTCACAACAAAAGATCGTGTTGCGGAAACATATGTAGAATTCTTTCTGTACAACAAAAGTCTTGTTGCATAAATATTTTGCAACTAGGTGTTTATTGTAGATTTTTTTTTTGCAACAGTAGATAATATTTTTTTTAACAAAAAGTTACATTGCAGATTTTTTTTTCAGTTTTCCCTTTTTTGCAACACATGTGTTGTTATGGAAATAAGTTCTATAACATATGTAATGTTTTAGGAAAAAAATAACGACGTTGCAATCTAGATTCTCACCCGCACCGTCCGTCATCGACTTCATAGTCGCGGCGCAGCGCATGGGACACGTGTCACGCGCACGAGGAGACGGATGGTAAATGTCCGATTTGGATGATTAGCATCATTTCCCTAAAAATAACGAGAAAGAAAACGAAACATATCGAAAAGTTCCCCATCCATCCCCTCCCAGCTCACATCGAGCCTTCACAGTCCAGCCGCCGCTGCCCCCGATCCCGATCCAGCCACACCTTGCCGCCCCCACCGCCGCCGCCACCGCATCCCACCTCCATTGCCGCCCCTTCTCACCACCACCGCGACTCCATAGTCCTGCCACCGCCGCCCCCGATTCAGTCACACCTCTACGGCCTGTCACCACCGCCGCCGCGCTACCCCGCCTGCAGCGCCCCCCAACCCACGTCCATCCCCAGCTCCCCGCCCTCTCTCACCACCACCGCGACCCTTGCACCACCACCGCTGGTCTCCATCGTGGCCCTCCCGCCACCACCGCCTCTGCTCTATCCCGCCCCACCTCCCATTGTCTCCCACCTAGTCACGGTAACTTTGCTCCTCCCCCCTGCCCTGCTCATTTCCATAATTTCTTCTCTTTGGTCATCCCAGAGTGGGTAGTTGTAGAAATCTTGCTGACCTGCTGCTGCTCTATTCACCTCATTTCGCAGGATCCATTTCATCCGGGAACTGCATCATCTCTCCTTTTGTCCAGAACAACTACTCCACTTGTTGTGGTAAGTCTCCGCCTTGGTAGTCAAAAGCAAAAAATACGTGATATATTGCTTTATTCACTTGCTTATATAATTTATTTACAACCTAGGTCTGACAACAGCAAGGCTAATTCTACGAACACAGCGCTATTATGGCAGACCGTGTTGCGAGGCTTGCTGACGCCTTGCCGTGAGGCTTGCTGGTGCCGCTGCCAATGACCGTCATCTTCATGAGATTGGAGACGACAACGACGTGGTGAGGGGCAAGACACCTCGCAGATGATGGTGGACCATCGAAGACAAGCACCTCGCTAGGGTACTCGTCCTGCGCAGGCACCTCCTCAAGGGTGAGCGTGCTGAAGGTAGCGCAAAGCGCGTCGATGTCGATGCCCTCGCCGAGGTACCGAGGCTCATCGTCGAGGCGCAAGTTGCTAAAGAGGATGCCGAGGTTCGCAACCGCAGCGATGACGACGCTGGGGAGCAACTCGTCGTCAGACTCCTCGTCGGAGTCCATGAGATGGACTGGAATATCAACCAACATCGCAGAAACCTCCTCGAGGGCAGGCTTCATGGGCATGCTGCTCGATCCGGACGCGAGGCATCCGGCGGTGTTGGCGAAGGGCCCCGCCCAGAGCGTAACTCTGGCCGATGCCGCGGACGCCCCACGATGGGCTCCAAATGTCGGTGTTTACTCATGACATAAGCCATGTGTAGGCTAAAGATATGAGGTGGAGACCGAAAGGACACCGACGGGCTCTGGGAGTGGGGTTGGTACAAGCGAGGGACACACGATGTACCCAGGTTCGGGGCTCTCCGTAGAGATAACACCCCTAGTCCTGCCGGAATGTATAATGCACCAGAGTGGTTAAAATGTGCTCCTTGAGCTGTTCGACAGAGGATGAAGAAGGAGTCGTCGGCTCGCTACTACCTCTCCTGTATGGGTCTGTGTGTGCGCGGTTGGCCGACCCTGTGCATGGAGGGGGTCGGGGGGTTTTATAGACGAACTCACCGACCTACAATAAGGATAAAAGTACAAAGGTGGGACCCGGATGGCAGCCCCGCCGGCTGGCCAGGGGGTCCACAGTGGTCTTCTCTTGTCGCTGGAGGGGCCCGCCAGCTGCGAGGTCCCATCTGGCTATGGGACCCGCCGGCCAGCCAATGAAGCTCTCCCGTAAGGCCGACGCAGGACACGTGTAGTACGTCCAGCGTCGTCTTGCGAGATTCGTCATGGGTTTCTAGTACGGCCGTCTCCACTGTTCCCACGCCGAGTGTGGTAATGGAGTGGGTGTTTGACGGGCTGACACTGTGCGGGGATGATGGATCGGAGCAGGAGTAGGTCAGCGGCATGGCCGCTGACACTGTACCTGCCGCGCGCTCCAATCTTGTACCCGCGCTGACGCGTATTCAGCTTTAATCGTAGGGTCTCGTCATGACCTACGATCTGATGTGACTTGAGCTCCTCGGCCGGCTAGCGGCCTCGCCAGCCGGCCTAGGAACGCCCATCTCGCCTCTAGCCAGTAGATGCCTCCCAGACGGCCAGAAGGAGGTAGCCGTCTCGCCCCTAGCCGGCAGGTGATTCCTAGCCGACCACGAGAAGTTGACCATCTCGCCCCTAGCCGACAGGAGCTTCCTAGCCGGCCAGGGGGATTCGACTGCATGGAAAGAGTTGTGATTTTCCTTCAATACAAAAGGTAAAGGAGTAGGCTCGATGAGCCTATCCCGGGGTTATCCCCCGTCAAAAGTTGTTCGTAAAGATTGGCCCATTATCATCTGAGGTAGTACACGGCCTGCAGGAACGCTACAACACTCGGGCGGTCCAGTCCGCTACATGACCGAGGCTGATTCAAAGATAAAGATGACCTCATGGAGTATTCGAGATGGCTTTATTTGGGAAAGTGATCAACATATGGATTGTTGGCCTCATTGAGGTGCACAAAATTGGTGTTTAGACCGTCTCCATCAGAGGTCATATGCAGATCCCGCGGCCCACGCAAGGAGCGGGACAGAAGATTGGGCCAGATTTGGGCTGAATCCGAATTAGACTAGAGTTAGGACTCTAGGACATGATGTGCTATAATTTTCTTGTAAGGAAAGCCTAGATGAGTCTTTTGCTTGTACGGGAAGTCCAGCCGCCTCTTATATATATTGGGGTGATGGCCGATTGAAACAACACATAATCGAAACATCAATATACTACTTTTTCATCTACGTTTTATCTCTCCATCGTATTTTATCTCTCGTTCTTCGTTGTTCCTCGAGTTTGAGATCTGCAAATCCCGAGGTTCTAGGGCGAGTGAATCAACCTAAAGCAGCCCATAGCCGCCGCACTCCCTGACGGGGCGAGTGAATCTACAAAAAAGCTCTTGGATCAATGGATGGCTTGAGAGTTCAATATGCTGGTATAAGGGAAAGTACTGCATGTGGTGCATTCAGGTATATATATATTACTCTTAAGCAAAGTTTCATAGTACTCCTTTATAAACTAATATAAAATTATTTAGATTATTAAAGTAGTGTTCTAAATGCTTTTATATTAGTTTATGGAGGGAGTATATATTTGCTTTCTGTCTTTTGGTGGGGTTATTAAATTGCCTAATGAAAGATAGTGCTCGGTTCATGCAGTGTGAAATTGCTCTGAATTTATTTTTATGAAGTCATCAACAATTTTATTGCTTTGAATTCATTGTAAATATATAGCCCAACACGCTATAAAATAAATTTTTAGTATAGATGTTAGCTTTACTAGATTAATTAGGACCATAATAAAGTAAGAAAAGAAAGAATAATGTTGTAAACGAGTGCAGATGGATTTACGGATCAATGGAAGATAATGTCCAAACAATTCTCATAGAAAACATTAGTGATTTCTACAAATATATTCTTTGAATATTATGTTGAACAAGCAAAAAAAAACCTTAAAACTTGCACAAAGTTCATTCCAAGGAAAGCTTTTCAACATTGAAAAATATTATTTTGATGTTCATATTTAGAGGCCCCAGGTTGTCGTTTCGCCCCGGGCCCCCGAAATCTCAGGACCGGCCCTGGTTGCGGTGCATCACCCCCGGTGTCGAGGGTACACGTGATGTGTTCGTGTGTCAACATAATTGTTGATATACTTTCATGAAAATTAATCCTCACCATCTCTACTAAAAATAGTGCACCAAAGCATAACTTGAATATATGTGCCTTCAATGTCAAAATGTCGTTCATTGTCACAAGTAAGAAGAGATCGAGTACACTACTGCCGTCCTTTACCACCAACCAGTTGATGACTATTTACCAAGAGTCCAGACAGTACGTGGGATTTAAGTGAAAGTCTATTATTGTCATGCTCACAGAATAGAAATGTGAATCCCGGAAAAATAATGATGTGCTAGTTTATAGATTGTTGTAACACTCCTAAAATAGCTACAAAACTCCTTCTATTTATAATTTGTTAATTTTATAAATTATTTTGTTAACTGTTAATCAGCTAATTTGCTAGATCTTTATTTCTAAAATTCTAAAATATACACTTGCATGTTTTATAAAAATCCATAAAGAGTCACGTATACTAATAGAGTGCAAGATTTTTTTTTGATAAAAGTATATTACTTCGGAGCTCTATATTCATAAATTTAAGAAAGTTGTGACGGTCTGTAATAGCCAACAGCGGAAAAGAAAAACACAACATGTCTTCTCTGGGTGGTTTTGATGGGCTGGGCCCGCCCTTCCTACTTAGTGGTATCATCACGCTTGGATACCACGATGTGATGTAGGCACTGTAGCGTAACATGCTCTATTGATCCACGCTGGGCACAATATACCCTACTCAAATTTTAACATCAGTTTTGTGGCACCATCTATTCAAAAGATTACGGAAAAAGTTCAAAACAAACCTTGAAGTGGTAGACGAAAGCTAAATCAAACCCTGAACTTTGAATCCCGGAAATTGACACTCTGAACTTATAATCCCGGTCTATTTTCGACCCTATATCTGTTTGACACGCTGGGAATACTACAATCCCGGTCGGGATTGCCTGCTACTCTCAATTTGGGCCGGCCCACTTTACCAGAACAAACATTCATTAAGTTTAAAATATCTTGACGTATTTCTAAAATTGTCCAGAAGTTAAAAAATAATCCTTTTTAAATTTTTGGCAGAAACTCAATCCCGTTTTTATTTTTAAAACAAAGTTTAGAATTTTTTAATTTTTATTCGCATTTTTTAAAACTCTCTGTGATATAAAAAAAATCACATTTTTCAAAAGACTTCAAAAATTCCAACAGTTTTTCAAATAATGTATTTGCAATTTCGTAAATTATTTGTGTTTTGGAAAACATTGAAGCAACAAACTTCGAATTTATTTTTTGGGCAGACAAATATTGAAAATATAAACTATTTTGGAATGTCCATGATCGGAAGAACGGTTCAACTCTGGACAGTACCTCGTGCATGCTGATTCTTCAGCTCGTAATATATTTAACGTAAAAAAATATGTCATACCTGTAAAAGAATATACGTGATGTGTGTTTGTTAAAAATGTATAATATTTTGAAAATGTGTAATGATGTAAAAACAATGTCTATGTAGTTTTATAAAATATTTGTTGTCATTAAAAAAATGTAAACACGTATTTGTAAAAGTATTAAGATGTATTCAGAATATCTTTTAAAACATAAATTTGAAAATGTAAATAATGTATCACAAAAAAGGCAAAACTGTATCAAAAAATATTTCATGTGTCCGCTAAAAAATTACGTTGATACTGAGAATAATTAGACATGTGTAACCAAGAAAATCGGTTACACGTAAAGAAATAAAACAAAAGCGATAAACAGATAATATGAAGAAAACCTAGAAAGAAGAAAAGAAAAAGAAAAGTATAATGAAAAAACCCTAACAAAACTACTAAAAAGAAAAGTACAATGAAGAAAAAAAACAACGATAAAAAACATAGAAAAAGCAGAGCATCACGAGCGAGTGTATTAATGGGCCGGCCCAAACTCAGCAAATCCCGGTGAAATCCTCTTGAGGTTCAAAATAGACCGGAATAATAAAGTTTGGTGTGCTGATTTCAGGGATTGAGAGTTTAGGGTTTTAATTTAGCTTTCGTCTATAAATTCAAGGTTTGTTTTAAACTTTTTTCAAAGATTACACAGAGTATGAGGCTCGCAATTAGGGAGAGTGATAACTGAATTCCCGATCCTTCCAAAGCCCTGTCATATATATATGCATGCCCCCAGTTGGCTGCAAAACCTGGTACAAAGTGTTCTCCATTGTGTTATCCCTGCCTATACTACATCAAAGTGTTTTAGGGCTCCTTTATATACCATTCTGATGTAGGACCGACACATTTACATGCACTTCTAATATGAAGATGGCACTGGTGGGCGCCATCAAAGGTAGTGATGCTGAGTAAAGTGGTTTCGTCCTTCTCAACCACGCATGTGTATTGTTCAGTCGACCCAAAGTCATAAGGCTTTGAAATAAATACAAAATAATGCATACATTTGGCATTAATAGGATGGCGACTGGACATATATGTAATTTCCTAGTCTCTTGAAAAATTATGTATACTCATAGTTAGGATATAGACCTTTCTCACATGTTTTCCCACTTCTAGAGAACTTTCCATTCTTGAGAAATCTCAGTTGTATGAAAGTTGGATTTTCACTTGGTTTTCCCGAATTAACTAAGAATGTTTGGTTCTTGGGTCCGGTTCTACTTATAAACCGGAGCATTTCTCTTCTTCGCAATGAGGTTCTTCAAAAAGAAGTCTTTGTGTTTCTCGCTGCACTGGATGCAACACAACTCTACTGCTAACGAGATCATGACATACTAGTGTTAGTGTAGTATTTTCCTTCCTGTCTTGTTTCTCACAGAAGAAAAACAACATGCTGTTATAATGGTTCAGAACCAAGGTGGCATGGAATCGCACTTATTGTCACGTAGTTCTCCAGATCCTCCATGGGCTTGTCACACGGGTTAATAGTTACACTTTCACGAGATAGAAGGCATGATACAATTCTTGATACTTCCATGCATCATCGTGCACCAAAGCTCCTCTTGAACGCTTATTTATGTACCTTCAGAGCTACCTTGCTCCGTCGCGAATTTCCCTACCTTGGAGATCCGCGGCTGAACGGAACCCTCATATGCGTCGCCTAAGGTACCAACCCTATCCCCTTTGTTCCATGGGAATCTCCTTCCGTTTTGCACTGCTCAATCCAAGCACGAGTTGTACCTCCCCAATCCATGCATGTCCTGCCATTGAAATGGGACGAGACGCTCATAGCTTACGCAATTCCCTGTAGAAAGTACTCAAGCGTCGAACAGCACTGCAGGATACCTTGTTTTGATGCTTTTGTGTTTTAGTACTGTGTCAAAATGCAAATAAAGCTACTATGTGATTCTGTACTATATGTCTATAAGGTGACGACTGATCGACCCCGCTACCGCTCCCGTACGGCGCCGCCCCGCCGCACCCCTGCCGCCCCTTGCTCTAGTCCTCTCCAACGCCATGTCCCCTACAGCCGCCGCCATCGGGGGCTCGCAGGCAAAGCGTGTGCGACGGCGGCGCTTCTTCTCGGCCAGATTCCGTTAGGGGGGCGGCGCTCCTCGCCGGCCGGACATATAAGGCAGTGACGTGAGGGGGCGGCAACCAGTTTCAACATGCTAGCGGCAGCGTACGATGAGGGGTCCTGTAGCGGCGGCTTGGATGGCCGATTTTATTCCAGGTGGGCTTCGGCGGGCTGCACAAGTTGTTGTCGTGTATCATCGCTGTTCCATCAACGACATTGCTGTTATTGGGCTCAACCTAGAACCCAAGGACGTCGAGGGCTCTGGCCCTGGACGTGGCGGTCGTGGCCGCCTCCTTCGTCAAAGGTGGTCGGCCTGAGGCTGGGTGGTCGGATGTCAAGATCCGTCATCTAGCCTTAGTTGCGAGTTGGGGAGACGTAGTTGTCGGTGAAAACCAAGCCGTTGTCAGGTGATGGCGGTGTTTTACGCCGCTACCTTGATGAAGTCATCGTCGTGTAACTATTGTTGATCCATTTGTATTGCTTCGGGGAAAGCCCTAGGAGCTACTCTTCCAGATTGGACGATGACGGTATTGCGGTGTCGTTTCTCTCTTGAGAGCATCGCTTATGGAGCAGCGTTGAAAGACACAGGAGGAGTTGGAGCAACCTCGTCTTGCACGAAGTTTCGATGAAGTTGTCAAGTCATGTCTGACCGACAGGTGCTATGTTGAGTCATGCCTGATCGAAACATCAAAACAAGGTAGCCAACAAATTAATGTATTTTTAACTGCTTTTTTACATTCCAAATAAAGTTTGATGTGATTACGATTAAAAATATCTAGTAGTAGTAGTGTTATATGGCGACGAATCATTATTCATACATCGGGTGCTAATGTAGTGGGAAAAGTCGAAATGTATTGGATGCTAGTGATATGCATTCATGTGCAATACGTGGTGGAGTATTACATGCCTCCAGTGTTTTCTCCATGATTTACACCACAGGATGACTTCCAGATAAGATGAACGGCTTAGGTTGGATCTGTCGATTCTGCAATCTCCGGGTTAGCATGTTTACCACCTTTGTCATCGACGGCCGATTCTTTGGGTTCCACTGGATACACCACAGTAACGTAGCCAACTCAATAATTTAGGATGGTTCAATAATATATTTTTTTATTTGTATTTAACTACCCACATTAAATTTTACGCCACTGATACACCATAGTCCTGCAATGGCAAGCTGTTTGGCATTTTCTTTCTCTTCCTGTACCATTTGCAAAGTAAGTTCCAATTCTTGCCCAGTGATTACTTTCTTATAGATCCACTCCGGGAGGTAGACCTCATTCTGGCTCCCAACACTTTTTTTAGAAAAGGAGACGACGTCCCGGCCTCTGTATCGAGGGATGCATGCGGCCATATATTAATAACGATCCCAAATCATCAAACAGTACAAATAATCTCCAAAAAATAAAAGAAAAAAGAGAGAAAGATACACGGCGTCCAACGCGCCACAACCGGGGTGCATATAAATAAGCCTAGATGACTAACAACCTATCCTATTAATATGACGCCATCCAAACCGATTGAAGATAACCCGAGTTACCATCTCTCATCGGACACACCCAGTAACCAAAGGCTCCCTGGCTTCCACAGGAGTGAGTGGTGATCATGTGCGGATCAAGGCAGTAGCCCTGAAAATGACCTGCAAAAAGTGAATATGTTGATGTTTGTTAAATACCAAGTCATTTCTACAATTTCAAGTAGCCCACAAAAGTGCACACGTTCCTACTCGGATATGGCTAGCAGTTTTAACATCAACCTCCTTTAACCACGTTCCAAATAGCGTGTTTAAACTGTTAGGTGGCTTAATGTTAAAAGTAATAAGAAGCGTTTGTCATAAAAGTTTAGCCAAAAAACAATCCAGAAAGAGGTGCTTAATCGTTTCATTGTTATACATCAACACTTGGGTCCGAGCTTCTATTTCCACTCACCATTTCTAACACCAGCATGCCAAAACTACATACATCAGACTTATATATATGATATTCCGCCAAAGTTCTGTGAGTATAGATCTGGTGCAATGTAGCCCATCGTGCCCCTTGCTGCAGTCAAGATAACGATGCTCTGGTCCCTTGCACACAGCTTTGCTAGGCCAAAGTATGAGATTGGGATTAAAGTTGAAGTCCAGCAAGATGTTGTGAGGCTTCGTGTCAAAGTGTAGAATGCGTTGGTTGCACCCCTTATGCAGGTACGCCATTCCTCGGGCAATTCCCAGAGAAACATCTAGCATTTTACTGATCACTAGGATATCTTCAAAAATATTATGTATTTATCCAATGAATCTTTAGGCATGAATTCATAAATAAGAGCCCGTTCAGAGCAAAACCCTAAGAATGGATAATATTTGTATGGTGAAGTAGTCCGACGGTTTCTAGTTCATTTAATGCATTCTTCTCGCTTTCCTTCAGAGTTCTCAAGCATACTGCCACAGACACTCCATTTGATAACTCGCCCTTGTACACTAGCAGAGAACAGGGCTGTAGTCCCGGTTGGTAAGGGCTTGTAGTCCCGGGTCAGCAACCGGGACTAATAACTTGGGACTAAAACCCCCCTCCTTTTCCCCCTCCTAGTCCCGTCTAGCCACGATCCGGGACTAATGCCCTTTCACGTGGCTAGCAACGCGCGCCGGGGCGTGGGCCGTAAATCCCGGTTTGCTTACACAATCTGGGATTAAAGGCTTTGGGGTTTTGGGGGTTTTGGTGTTTAGAGGTTTATTATTTATTTTTACTTTTCATTCTATGTTTTTCATTTAAATATTTTTTATTTCAAACATACTTTATGCTACTACATACTATACATGTTATGCATATGTCATAGAATTTTTCGTAGGACCAATCATATATCATAGAATTTTTCATACGAACATATGCACGCGCGCGTTAGGTGTAGTGGTATTCTTCGTCGGAAGTTACGACCCGCTGAATCAAAAATTCCACCATTTCCTCTCCAAGTGCTCGTATGCGGTCCTTTGCTAGGAGTTGTTCCCGCATCTCAGACATCTTTAAAAAAAGAGATCAATATGAATATATTAGTTGTGTGTATATATATTAGACCATGATAAAAAATTGTAAATAGTGTTTACGTACCGACCGATGTCTTCTATCTGTGCGTCATTCGGTCATAAATCGAATGTTCTCCGAAACATAGTATGCACATAGATTAGTCCATTGTTCCTGCTGCATGCATCACTTTACGAGAATTGAATTTGGTCAGATAATAATCAAGCATGATAATGGTATTGAAAGTAAAACTAAAGAGATGCGAAGATGTAGCTAGTACTACTTAGTTACCTTGGGTCGTCTCCATGTCAGCTCATTTTTCCATGCACCGGGAATCTCCTAGATGAATTGTGTCCAAACCCTGCCCGGCAAAGAAATAGAATAAAGGAGTCATTGGTTACTTGATATCAGGAAATGAAGTAAAGAGGCTGACACAGTGCGATAATGATTGAAATTACTTGTCGGGCATCAACTTCAGGTCCATGTACTCTTTAGGGTCTTTTTGTAGTGAGTCCAGTACTTCAACTTTTCCCTCATCAACACTAATGATTAGCGGGATCCAATGAAACCATCATTGTATAAGCGGACCATCAAGTACTACGTACACTTAACATCAAGTAAGCAAAATATAATTTAGAGTATAAGACAGTATAACACTAACCTGAAGTTGTAAGGAAATACTATTTCTGGTTGGGTATTTAGTACCTTCAAAAACTATACAAGTTCTCCTCTATTTCATCTTTAAAATCAATTACCATCTTTTCATAAATGGTATTTGGGTTAATGAAGCCAATGCCAAAAACTCCATATCTTTTCATTCAAACATCTTCATTATGCATAAGAGCACACAAATGAATACAGTGGGGATAATTACAAGCAATGAACGAGCTGATGAGCTACAGACTTAAATTACAAAAAGAAATCACTGACTAACAATAGCAACTGACGAGAGATTTGTCGACCGTGTGTTGATTGAATAACTAAAGCAATTCTGGAAACTCAATCCACAAATCTTTTTCATTGAATAAATGTTCTGCCTTGACTTTCACCATGAGGATCTCTCGCCCGACTTTTATTTCCCTCACGTACCAGTTATGCAATTTGTACATTCGCCTTGATAGAAGCGGGAGCTCCTTAGGCCTGAACAGAGGTTTCCTGAAGACATATTTTCATGCTAGTTTATCCTCTTCCACCTTGGGCATTTCCTCATCGCCTAGGAGTTGTTCAATAGTGACACCGGCCTCTCTAGCCATCTCTCTAATAGTAGCGGGATCGATTGCCTCGGTACTCACCTTGAGCGATGGGATCGATTGCACTGCCTATTCTCCCAGCTTTGGAATTGCTTTCCCGCTTTTCTAAGTATCGTTCGACTCTTTATTTTGATGTTCATGATATGCCTTGTTAATAGAGCATTCATAGTCTGATTGCTTTGTCTCTGGAGGCGGTTTAGCAAGATTCTTCAGAACACGTTGTACGGTTTGCACATGTACTATATCCTTTGGCGGCGGGGGCGTTTTCGGTCCAAAATGGGCCTGCAATTCGGAAGCCGTTTGGGCCTTGAGTTCCTCCTCGGACATCTCGTAAGCCAACTTCTTTTTAGCAAACAAGTTGGATGGGATACATCGCACCGGAGCTATACTCTCCGAACTTTGGAGGGGTGTCGTACAAGTCGGATGTGTACAGTTTCCGCATGCTGGTGTTGGAGATGGTGAGCGGACGGAGGGACTTAGACCCAAGTGTTGAGAACCAGGACGAGGTATATCTCCCGGAGTGAACCTACGAGAGAGTAATCGGTGGGCAAGAATGGGAGCGTACTTTGGAGATGTTAGTAGAAGACAAAGAAAAGATTGGACAGCTGAGTATTGTGGGGCTGTGGTGCATCGAGTGGAACCCAAAGAACCGGCTTTCAATGACAAAGGTAGAGGTTGCAGAATCTACAGATTCCCCTTAAGCCCTTTGTGTCATCTGAAAATCATCCTAGTAGAACATAAAGCACAGAGAACATGCTGCCATGATTTGGTCCATATTGCAGGCGTGCACTTAGTCCATGTGTTGCACAGCAATGCACAGCACTTGGATGCAGTATATTTCCATCTGATTGTATGAATAGCCGTCCCTCCCCATGTAATAAAATAGTACTACTAGGTCTATGCAAGACCATATGCGAATCACATTGAGCATTATTTGGACTGTATAATAGTTAAAAATGCAGCTGCTTTTTGTTGCTGATTTACTTCCACTTGAGTATTTCCTGCAGTGCATTTTTCCTCAGTCGGCTCCTCAGGAAACATGATTACACCCTTTGACTGCCACTTTCATTGTGCTGAGAATATCATAGAATCACCCTACAGGTCGATTAATCATGCCCTCTCCCTTAAAATGTCAGCAATCCATAGCACTAGCCAGATGATGCGTGTATATTGGAATAGCTATTTGCAGCATATCAAAACAAATGGAACATTATATTTTGCATTTTGACAGTTTAACCTAGCCCTAGCATGCAGTGTATTTCCATCGTTCCACTGCATTAGCACCTGCTTGTATGAATAATCATCCTACCCCATGTAATATAATAGTACTACTAGGTATATATGCAAGAACATATGAGAACGACATTGAACTTTATTTGGAAACTGTAATAACAGTTAAAAATACAGCGATTTGTTGGTTACCTTGGTGTGCTGTTCCACTGATTTATCTCCATTTCAGCATCTCCCGCGGTGCATTGCTCCTCACAGAACTGCAGAGGAAACATGATTATGCCCTTTCATTGCCACTTTCGTTGTGCTGGTAATATCATGGGATCAGGTTGATTAATCATGCCCTGTTCCGTAAAATGTCAGCAATCCAGAGCATTAGCATGGAATATGTTTCGACCTTCCCCCTCTGCTAGCACCTGCCAGCTGATGCGTGAATATCGGAATAGTACTAGTAGCTATTTGCAGCATATCGATCCGAATCAAATAAAGCTTTATTTTCTGCAGTTTGACAGTTTAACATGGAGCTTTATTCTGTGGTTCCACGCTTCAGTATTTTCTACAGGGTATTCCTCATCAGTACTAGGAGTAGTATTTCCCGATGTGATTTCCCTGGTTTTAAGAAGATAGCAAGTCGGTGCTAGTGTTCCCTGCTGTGATTTTATACCCTTTTCCCTCATACATACTGCCATTGTGTAGTGTAGCAGCCATTTCCTTGTCCAAATCACAATACAGAGGTCCTGTAACTAATACAGAGATGCGCAGATCCCCTGCTTATTATTCTAGAAAAAAAAGAGTATCCTGTAGCTAATCACGCCACTGCAGTAGTTACTACTTCCTCCGTTTCTAAATATAAGTCTTTTAAGCGATTTCATTAGATGTCTACATACGGAACAAAATGATTGAATGTATACTTTAAAGTATGTCGATATACATTCGTATATAGTCCAATAGTGAAAACTTTAGAAAGACTTATATTTAAAAACGGAAGGAGTAGTATACTGTAGCGGGAGATGGCCAGGTGCGACAGCCGCGCGGAAGCACGCCTGGGGAGTGGTTCGCCGGCGGCCGGGTGGGCCCCAGTTGCAAAAGGGACATTGTGATTGTGGATACGTCCTTGACCTTCGGGATAAGCCAGAGTTGGGCTTATGGGTCGGGCTGCCCTGCAAAAGGGGCTTACTTGGGACTTTGACAATCTGCCACTGTCTTGTGTTGGGATCAACATTGTCCACACGCGCTACAGGAAGCGATGCGTGTGATAATCCCCAAATACGAAGATTTGTCGCAACACTTTTTAACGATAAAATCGTTTGGGCGATCGCCGGCTGTTGAGGACCAAAGCGTGGTGGGAGATGGGGAAAGTGAAATAGGGACGAGCCGTGTAAAACGGGTCGGCCTTGTTTGCACCATTGAGTTGTTTTTCCCATGGAAATGATGTATAGATAAGAAGTGGGTTGAGCATTTGTGTGGATTTGCACGCGTGACAATACAAACTGATCGACTATTTGTGGGCGCTTCATATTTTGTCCTAGGTAGCTGGATATCTATCTACCACAAGTGCTTCTATAGTCGACATTATGATGATGTACCGGCTTAATTTCTCGGAGTTGCTTATAGGGGTAATTATGTGTATATATGAGCATATGTGTTTGTACAGTGTTAAAAGAAACAATCTGCTGAGTAAATAGGTAATTTTTTGACTAATTTAATCCACAAATAGATGACTAGCATGGCATTGACAGAATTAACTACATACTGATACTGATCTAAACGTGCACGTACTACGCAAACAGTAGACAAATCTACACATGATGCTAGTACTGATAAGACAGAAGTAATCAGGAGAGGGATAAGCACATTATACCCTCCAGTAGGCCATGCAGAAGCCCCCGGGCGGTGGCGGCAGCAGCTGCGGCCTTCTTGGCGACAACACGGTCGGCGTCGGTGGACATGGTGATGATGGAGACGACGCGGACGTAGACAGACGGAGGCGAGCAGTCGCGTGATCGCTCCCCAAAAACCTAATCGCCCCTCTTTCTCGTACAGGAACCGGAGAGGCGGGGTTTCGGAGGCCTGCTCTCCTGTCGACCGTGTACGCAGCGGACGGGATGGAGTCGATCTCGGCTCGGCTCATTCCCGCAACCCGCGGCGCGTCGTGACGAGGCGTGGCGAGGCGGGCGGCGGAGGAGGAGTGCGCGAGGGCATCTTCTCTTCTCACTCTTCAATAACATGTGGAAGAGAGACCCTTATAAAGGGGTCCAACTTCTTTTCAACTAGCGGGGTGGGACTAAACTTCCCACCACCACCTTGTCATGCCACCACCTACATGGGCCTTTGGAGTTTTCTGAAATTCTCTTATGGGCATAAGGCCCACTACTAATTTTAACAATCCCCCACCAGATCTTAAGGGCACATCGTGTTTCCTCGTTCCAATCACTGTTTTAATATACCAGCATTTCAGTGAAGACCTGTTAAGGTTGAGCTTCACCTAGAACAAGTAACTACACCCCTTTACAACTGAACAATGGACTATGCCCTAAATTGTCAGTTTGGCGTAAAGAAGCTTCACCACAAGTCTTACTAGTACTAGGCTATCGAAGGCTGACCCGTCGGGTGGAGCATATAAGTCATACTCCTGGCCTATTCATGAGTTTACTAGAGATCACCCCAATCTCATAGACTGTGACCAATAGTCAGACTCATATAGGTGTGTTCCTCCAAAGATCGCTCTGTAGGACAGCATCTTGCTTACACATAAGCTTTAGACACATTAAGACAGTAGTCATCCTACCATACAGTATCCGAGAGTATTGCATCTCCAACGGAGTGGGTTAGTAAAGTTACTCTCCTCAGCTCACCACTGGCTTGTTTACACAGGTCCTACTTCACGGGATCTCCGATCATATAGGTTGGGTTACTGCCATGGCAACTCATGTGGGTCTCATACCCGTCTCCCTCGATGCACTATCTATCACAACATGTGATAGCCCTTTAGTAAAGGGATCCGCCAGATTCTTAGCCGTTCGGATGTAAACCAACGCTATCACTCCGGAGTTTCTTAAACGTCTGGCATATTTCAATCTCATTCTTATATATTTGTTGGACTTCATGTTGTCCTTTGGACTTTTCACTTTAGCAATAACTGTTTGATTATCGCAGTTCATAAGGATAGCGGGAACTGGGTTCTCAACCACGGGCAAGTCCATCAAAAGATCTCGAAGAAATTCTGCTTCGACACCAGATGTGTCTAATGCTGTTAATTCTGCTTCCATTGTCGATCTCGTTAAGATCCTTTGCTTGCAGGACTTCCAGGAAACAACACCACCTCCAAGAGTAAACATATACCCAGTAGTGGCCTTCATCTCATCAGCATCTGAGATCCAATTCGCATCACTATACCCTTCAAGTACTGATGGGTATCCCGTATAGTGAAGTCCGTGGTTGATAGTACCTTTCAGATAGCGCATAATTCTTTCAACAGCACGCCAATGGATATCACCCGGATTGGAAACAAACCGGCTCAGTTTGCTCACAGCAAATGCGATGTCAGGCCTCGTTGCGCTAGCTAGGTACATAAGAGAACCAATAATTTGAGAGTATCTCAATTGATCTATGGCTCTGCCATTGAACTTTCAAATCAGCACACTAGGATCATATGGTGTTTGAGAAATTTTGCAGTCTGAATATCCAAATCGACTCAAGATCTTCTCAACATAGTGGGATTGCAGAAGTGTAATCCCACCCTCATCATCTCTGAAGAGCTTGATGTTCAAGATAACATCAGCCACTCCAAGGTCCTTCTTCTCAAAGTTCTGAGACAGAAAGGACTTAACCTCCTCAATCACCTTGAGGTTGGTTCCAAATATCAGTATGTCATCAACATACAAGCATAGTATAACTCCTTTGCCCCCACCATGGCGATAGTATACACACTTGTCAGCTTCATTAACAACGAAGCCAACATATGTCAGAGTTGTATTGAACTTATCATGCCATTGCTTAGGCGCTTGCTTCAGGCCATATAAAGATTTCAACAACTTACACACTTTTCCTTCTTGACCATCTATCACAAAGCCATCTGTCTGTTGCATATAGATTTCCTCGTCTAGATCTCCATTCAGGAAAGTTGTCTTAACGTCCATTTGATGAACAAGAAGACCATGCGAGGCTGCCAACGAGAGTAGTACTCGAATGGTGGTCAGTCTGGCCACAGGTGAATAAGTGAGAAATCTTCTTCTTGTTTCCGGGCATAGCCCTTAGCCACAAGCCTAGCCTTGTACTTCTCGATTGTACAATCGGGCCTAAGCTTTATTTTGAACACCCACTTGCATCCTAGTGGTTTGCAACCATAGGGACGATCAGTAATTTCCCATGTCCCATTAGCCATGATGGAATCCATCTCGCTACGGACCGCAACTTTCCAGTAATCAGCATCTAGAGAAGCATACGCTTCTGAAATAGAAGTGGGATTATCATCCACGAGGTATACGAGGAAATCATCACCAAAGGTCTTTGCAGTCCTTTGTCTCTTGCCCCTACCAAGGGTTTCCTCGTCATCCTCCTCAGGATTTTCATCATGTGTTTATTCATAATATTCCATAGGAATGGCAGGCTCAGGAGTTCTCTCAGATTCCTGTCTAGAAGTGCTTTGCATATCTCTCATGGGAAAAATATCCTCAAAGAATGTAGCATCTCTCGACTCCATTATTGTACCGACCTTCACGTCAGGTACCTCAAATTTCACTACTAGAAATCTATAGCCTACGCTATTCTTAGCGTATCCCAAATTAACGCAGTCCACAGTCTTTGGTCCAAGCTTACGCTTCTTGGGGATTGGCACATTGACTTTCGCCAAGCAGCCCCAAGTACGTAAGTACGAGAGTGTCGTCCTTCTCTTCGACCATTCCTCATAAGGAGTGACCTCATTACATTTTGTGGGAACCTTATTCAGGACATGACACGCGGTCAATATAGCCTCCCCCACCATGCCCTGGATAAATCCGATGTATCTAACATGGCGTTAACCAAATTAGTTAGAGTACGGTTTTTCCGTTCGGCGACCCCGTTTGACTGGGGTGAATAGGGAGGCGTCCTCTCATGAATAATGCCATGCTCCACACAAAAAGAATCAAACTCGTTTGATAAGTACTCTTGACCATGATCAGACCGGACTCGTTTAATTTTCTTTTCAAGTTGATTCTCAACTTCTGCCTTATAGATTTTAAAGTAGTGTAGAGCCTCATCTTTAGTATTTAACAGATACACATAGCAATATCTAGTGGAATCATCTACCAATTTCATGAAATATTTCTTTCCACATTTAGTCAACACACCATTCATCTCATAAAGATCAGAATGTATGAGTTCTAACGGCGCCAAGTGTCTCTCATCTGCAGCCTTGTGAGGCTTGCAAGGTTGCTTTGCTTGCACACACGAATGGCACTTAGAACCTTTGGCTAAAGTGAAAGGTGGGATTAAATTCAGTTTTCCTAGCCGCGACATAACACCGAAACTTATGTGACAAAGACGTGAATGCCAAACTTCAGATTCATTAACACTCGAATGAATATTGTTCACGACTTTATTACATAAATCTGCGAGGGAAAGGCGGAACAGAGCTCCGCACTCATAACCTTTTCCAACAAAAAGTCCATATTTCGTAACAACTACTTTATTAGGCTCAAAGACCAACTTAAACCCTTCTCTACACAAAAGGAAGCCACTAACGAGATTCTTCTTGATGGCGGGGACATGCTGCACGTTCTTTAGCTGTACGGTCCTTCTCGAGGTAAACTTCAGATCGACCATGCCAACACCAAGAACAGAAGCACTCGCTCCATTCCCCATCAATACGAACCCTTGACCTGTGACCTGGTAAGAAGAGAACAAGGAGATGTCAGCACACACATGAATATTTGCACCCGTGTCCACCCACCAATCGGTAGATTGACAAACCAAAAATACAGTAAACAAATTACCGTACCCAGATGCACCACTTTCATTGTTGCTCACAATCATATTGGCAGACTTGGAGCCATGTCCTGGCTTCTTGTACTTGTTTGGGCACTTGTTGGCCCAATGTTTCTCAGAACCACAATTGAAGCAACCATCTCCCTTCTTGTTCTTCTTGAAGGGATTATTACCCTTCTTCTTAAAGTCGGTATTCTATTGCACAGAATTCTTCCCCTTAGGCTTGTGGGAATTGAAGTTCCTCTGATGTACCATATTGGCAACAGAAGAACCTTCCACCGTTTTTTCATGCGAGTCCTTTGCTCTCGAGTTCTGTTCAACACTCAGATGGCTAATGATGTCCTCTACTGAGAATTCACGCCTCTGATGTTTCAGAGTAGTAGCAAAGTTCCTCCAGGAATTAGGGAGCTTAGCGATTATACACCCCGCGACAAACTTGCCTGGTAAATCGCACTTCAGAACCTCAAGTTCTTTAGCAATGCATATTATCTCATGAGCTTGTTCCAATACAGAACGGTTCTCGGCCATTTTGTAATCATGGAACTGCTCCATAACATACATCTCGCTCCCAGCATCGGTGGCCCCGAACTTAAATTCGAGCGCCTCCCACAAGTCCTTGGCGACACGCACATGTAAATATGCGTCGACCAGTTTATCACTGATCACGCTAAGCACTGCTCCGAGAAACACAATGGTGGCCTCTGTGAAAGCCTTCTCCTGTTCAGGAGCAACCATTCCCGTGGAGACACCGGTGACCCAGAACACGTTCATAGCCGTGAGCCATAAAGTGGTCTTTGTCTACCAACGCTAAAAGTACGTACCGGTAAACTTATCCGGTTTCAGTGCGGCAGCAAAGCCACTTGCCGAAAAATTCCTACACACAGATTAGGTTTTTGAATTGCTGAGTAAATAGACAATTTTTCGACTAATTTAATTCACAAATAGATCACTAGCATGGCATTGACAGAATTAACTACATACTGATACTAATCTAAACGGGCACGTACTACGCAAAGAGTAGACAAATCTGTTGGAAATATGCCCTAGAGGCAATAATAAATTAGTTATTATTATATTTCTTAGTTCATGATAATCGTTTATTATCCATGCTATAATTGTATTGACTGAAACACAATACTTATGTGGATACATAGACAAAACAATGTCCCTAGTAAGCCTCTAGTTGACTAGCTCGTTGATCAAAGATGGTCAAGGTTTCCTGACCATAGGCAAGTGTTGTCACTTGATGACGGGATCACATCATTAGGAGAATCATGTGATGGACTAGACCCAAACTAATAGACGTAGCATGTTGATCGTGTCATTTTTTTGCTACTGTTTTCTGCGTGTCAAGTATTTGTTCCTATAACCATGAGATCATATAAATCACTGACACCGGAGGAATGCTTTATGTGTATCAAACGTCGCAACGTAACTGGGTGACTATAAAGATGCTCTACGGGTATGTCCGAAGGTGTTAGTTGAGTTAGTATGGATCAAGACTGGGATTTGTCACTCCGTATGACGGAGAGGTATCTCGGGGCCCACTCGGTAATACAACATCACACACAAGCCTTGCAAGCAATGTGACTTAGTGTAAGTTGCGGGATCTTGTATTACGGAACGAGTAAAGAGACTTGCCGGTAAACGAGATTGAAATAGGTATGCGGATTCTGACGATCGAATCTCGGGCTAGTAACATACCGAAGGACAAAGGGAATGACATACGGGATTATATGAATCCTTGGCACTAAGGTTCAAACGATAAGATCTTCGTAGAATATGTAGGATCCAATATGGGCATCCAGGTCCCGCTATTGGATATTGACCGAGGAGTCTCTCGGGTCATGTCTACATAGTTCTCGAACCCGCAGGGCCTGCACACTTAAGGTTCGACGTTGTTCTATTCGTATTTGAGTTATATGGTTGGTTACCGAATGTTGTTCGGAGTCCGGGATGAGATCACGGACGTCACGAGGGTTTCCGGAATGGTCCAGAAACGAAGATTGATATATAGGATGACCTCAGTTGATTACCGGAAGGTTTTCGGAGTTACCGGGAATGTACCGGGGAAGCCCATAGGCCTTGAGGGTGGCACACCAGCCCTTAGTGGGCTGGTGAGACAGCCCAAAAGGTCCCTATGCGCATTGGAAGAAAAATCAAAGAGAAAAAAAAAAGGAGGAGGTGGGAAGGGAAGGAAGTGTTGGGGAACGTCGCATGGGAAACAAAAAATTTCCTACGCGCACGAAGACCTATCATGGTGATGTCCATCTACGAGAGGGGATGAGTGATCTACGTACCCTTGTAGATCGTACAGCAGAAGCGTTAGTGAACGCAGTTGATGTAGTGGAACGTCCTCACGTCCCTCGATCAGCCCCGCGAACAATCCCGCGATCAGTCCCACGATCTAGTACCGAACGGACGGCACCTCCGCGTTCAGCACACGTACAACTCGACGATGATCTCGGCCTTCTTGATCCAGCAAGAGAGACGGAGAGGTAGAAGAGTTATCCGACAGCGTGACGGCGCTCCGGAGGTTGGTGATGACCTTGTCTCAGCAGGGCTCCGCCCGAGCTCCGCAGAAACGCGATCTAGAGGGAAAACCGTGGAGGTATGTGGTCGGGCTGCCGTGGAAAAGTCGTCTCAAATCAGCCCTAAAACCTCCGTATATATAGGTGGGAGGGAGGGGAGGAGGCAGCCTCAAAACCTAAAGGTTTGGCCGAAATTGGAGGTGGAGGAGTCCTACTCCAATCCTACTTGGAGTAGGATTCCACCTTCCCACTTGGAAACTCTTTCCACCTTGTGTTTTTTCCTTCTCAAACCTTATGGGCCTTAGTGGGAACTTATTCCAGCCCACTAGGGGCTGGTTTATCTCTTCCCATAGCCCATGAGACCCCTTGGGGCGTGACACCCCTCCCGATGGTCCCCGGCACCCCTCCCGGCACTCCCGGTACACTACCGATGAGCCCGAAACTTTTCCGGTAATGCACGAAAACCTTCCAGTAACCAAATGAGGTCATCCTATATATCAATCGTCGTTTCTGGACCATTCCGAAAACCCTCGTGACGTCCGTGATCTCATCCGGGACTCCGAACAACATTCGGTAACCAACCATATAACTCAAATACGCATAAAACCACGTCGAACCTTAAGTGTGCAGACCCTGCGGGTTCGAGAACTATGTAGACATGACCCGAGAGACTCCTCGGTCAATATCCAATAGCGGGACCTGGATGCCCATATTGGATCCTACATATTCTACGAAGATCTTATCGTTTGAACCTCAGTGCCAAGGATTCATATAATCCCGTATGTCATTCCCTTTGTCCTTCGGTATGTTACTTGCCCGAGATTCGATCGTTAGTATCCGCATACCTATTTCAATCTCGTTTACCGGCAAGTCTCTTTACTCGTTCCGTAATACAAGATCCCGCAACTTACATTAAGTTACATTGCTTGCAAGGCTTGTGTGTGATGTTGTATTACCGAGTGGGCCCCGAGATACCTCTCCGTCACACGGAGTGACAAATCCCAGTCTCGATCTATACTAACTCAACGAACACCTTCGGAGATACCTGTAGAGCATCTTTATAGTCACCCAGTTACATTGCGACGTTTGATACACACAAAGAATTCCTCCGGTGTCCGTGAGTTATATGATCTCATGGTCATAGGAACAAATACTTGACACGCAGAAAACAGTAGCAACAAAATGACACGATCAACATGCTACGTCTATTAGTTTGGGTCTAGTCCATCACATGATTCTCCTAATGATGTGATCCCGTTATCAAGTGACAACACTTGCCTATGGCCAGGAAACCTTGACCATCTTTGATCAACGAGCTAGTCAACTAGAGGCTTACTAGGGACAGTGTTTTGTCTATGTATCCACACAAGTATTGTATTTCCAATCAATACAATTATAGCATGGATAATAAATGATTATCATGAACTAAGAAATATAATAATAACTAATTTATTATTGCCTCTAGGGCATATTTCCAACAGGAAGGACTCCCACCCACCAAACCAAGTCCAACTCGGTTTGGGGGGGAGACCTTCCCCTCTTGGCTCGGCCGACCCCCTTGGGGCTCCTTGAGCCCCAAGGCAAGGCCCCCCCTCTCCCACCTATATATACGGAGGTTTTAGGGCTGATTTGAGACGACTTTTCCACGGCAGCGCGGCCACATACCTCCACGGTTTTTCCTCTAGATCGCGTTTCTGCGGAGCTCGGACGGAGCCCTGCTGAGACGAGGTCATCACCAACCTCCGGAGCGCCGTCACGCTGCCGGAGAACTCTTCTACCTCTCCGTCTCTCTTGCTGGATCAAGAAGGTCGAGATCATCGTCGAGCTGTACGTGTGCTGAACACGGAGGTGCCGTCCGTTCGGTACTAGATCGTGGGACTGATCGCGGGATTGTTCGCGAGACGAATCGAGGGACGTGAGGACGTTCCACTACATCAACCGCGTTCACTAACGCTTCTACTGTAAGGTCTACAAGGGTACGTAGATCACTCATCCCCTCTCGTAGATGGACATCACCATGATAGGTCTTCGTGCGCGTAGGAAAATTTTTGTTTCCCATGCGACGTTCCCCAACAGTGGCATCATGAGCTAGGTTCATGCGTAGATGTCTTCTCGAGTAGAACACAAAAGTTTTTATGGGCGGTGATGTGCGTTTTGCTGCCCTCCTTAGTCTTTTCTTGATTCCGCGGTATTGTTGGATTGAAGCGGCTTGGACCGACATTACTCGTACGCTTACGAGAGACTGGTTTCATCGCTACGAGTAACCCCGTTGCTCAAAGATGACTGGCAAGTGTCAGTTTCTCCAACTTTAGTTGAATCGGATTTGACAGAGGAGGTCCTTGGATGAGGTTAAATAGCAACTCATATATCTCCGTTGTGGTGTTTGCGTAAGTAAGATGCGATCCTACTAGATACCCATGGTCACCACGTAAAACATGCAACAACAAAATTAGAGGACGTCTAACTTGTTTTTGCAGGGTATGCTTGTGATGTGATATGGCCAACGATGTGATGTGATATATTGGATGTATGAGATGATCATGTTGTAATAGTTAATATCGACTTGCACGTCGATGGTACGGCAACCGGCAGGAGCCATAGGGTTGTCTTTAAACTAACGTTTGTGCTTGCAGATGCGTTTACTATATTGCTAGGGCGTAGCTTTAGTAGTAATAGCATGAGTAGCACGACAACCGCGATGGCAACACGTTGATGGAGATCATGATGATGGAGATCATGGTGTGACGCCGGTGACAAGAAGATCGTGCCGGTGCTTTGGTGATGGAGATCAAGAAGCACATGATGATGGCCATATCATGTCACTTATGAATTGCATGTGATGTTAATCCTTTTTGCAACTTATCTTGCTTAGAACGACGGTAGCATTATGAGGTGATCTCTCACTAAAATTTCAAGACAAAATTGTGTTCTCCCCGACTGTGCACCGTTGCGACAATTCTTCGTTTCGAGACACCACGTGATGATTGGGTGTGATAGACTCAACGTTCACATACAACGGGTGCAAAACAGTTGCACACGCAGAACACTCGGGTTAAGCTTGACGAGCCTAGCATGTGCAGACATGGCCTCGGAACACACGAGACCGAAAGGTCGAGCATGAATCGTATAGTTGATATGATTAGCATAAAGATGCTTACGACTGAAACTATTCTCGACTCACGTGATGATCGGACTTGAGATAGTGGATTTGGATCATGTACCACTCAAATGACTAGAGAGATGTACTTTTTGAGTGGGAGTTCTTAAGTAATATGATTAATTGAACTAATTGTCATGAACATGGTCTAATGGTCTTTGCGAATTACGATGTAGCTTGCGCTATAGCTCTACTGTTTTTATATGTTCCTAGAGAAAACTTAGTTGAAAGTTGATAGTAGCAAACTTTGAAGAGGATTGTCCTCGTTGCTGCACAGAAGGCTTATGTCCTTAATGCACCACTCGGTGTGCTGCACCTCGAGCGTCGTCTGTGGATGCTGTGAACATCCGACATACACGTTTCTGATGACTACACGATAGTTCAGTGCAAAATACTTAATGGCTTAGAACCAAGGCACCAAAGACATTTTGAAACGTCACGGAACATAAGTGATGTTCTAAAGAGATGAAATTGTGATTTCATGCTCGTGCCCTTGTTGAGAGGTACGAGACCTTCGACAAGATTCTTTGTCCACAACGTAAAGGAGAAAAACTCAATCGTTGAGCGTGTGCTTAGATTGTGTGAGTACGACAATCGCTTGAATCAAGTGGGAGTTAATCTTCCAGATGAGATAGTGATGGTTCTCCAAAGTCATTGCCACCAAGCTGTGAGAGCTTCGTGATGAACTATAACATATCAAGGATGGATACAATGATCCTTGAGCGATTCGCGATGTTTGACACTGTGAAAGTAGAAATCAAGAAGGAGCATCAATAGTTGATGGTTTGTAAAACCACTAAGTTTCAAGAAAGGCAAGGGCTAGAAGGGATACTTCGTGAAACGGCAAAACAGTTGCTGCACTAATGAAGAGACCCAAGATTAAAACCAAACCCGAGACTAAGTGCTTCTGTAATGAGGGGAACAGTCACTGAGGCGGAGCAAGTCTAGATACTTGGTAGATAAGAAGGCTGGCAAAAGTCGAAAGAAGTATATTTGATATACATGATGTTGATGTGTACTTTACTAGTACTCCTAGTAGCATGAGGGTATTAGATACCGGTTCGGTTGCTAAGTGATTAGTAACACGAAATGAAAGCTACGGCATAAACGGAGACTAGCTAAAGGCGAGGTGACGATACATGTTGGAAGTGTTTCCAAGGTTGATATGATCAAACGTCGCACGCTCCCTCTACCATCGGGATTGGTGTTAAACCTAAATAATTGTTATTTGGTGCTTGAGTTAAGCATGAACATGATTGGATCGTGTTTATTGCAATACGATTATTCATTTAAAGAGAATAATGGTTACTCTATTTTCTTGAATAATCACCTTCAATGGTTTATTGAATCTCGATCGTAGTGTTACACATGTTCATGATATTGGTGCCAAAAGATACGAGGTAATCATGATAGTACCACTTGCTTGTGGCACTGCCGCTTGAGTCATGTTGGTATAAATTTCATGAAGAGGCTCCATGCTGATGGATCTTTATACTCACTTGATTTTGAATCACTAGTGACATGCAAATCATACCACATGAGCAAGGCCTTGTTTTCATTGAGATGAAATAAGATAGTAACTTGTTGGAAGTGATACATTTTGATGTATGCAGTCCAATGGGTGCTGAGGCACGCAGTGGATATCATTATGTTCTTACTTCAATGACGATTTGAGTAGATACTAGAGTGTTTACTTAATGAATCACAAGTCTGAAATATTGAAAAGTTCAATTCTGTTTCGGAGTGAAGTTCGTCGTAACAAGAGGATAAAGTGTCTACGATATGATCATAGAAATGAATATCTGAGTTACGAGTTTTGGTACACAATTAAGACAATGTGGAAATTGTTCCGCAGTTCATGCCACCTGGAACATCATAGTGTGATGATGTGTCTGAACATCATAGCCACACACTATTTGGTATGGTACATGCTATGATGTCTCTTATCGAAATACCACTATCGTTTATGGGTTAAGAATTAGAGACAACCACATTCACTTTAAATAGGGCACCACGTATTTCCGTTGAGATGACACATTATAGACTGAGGTTTAGAGAAATCTAAACTGTCGTTTCTTGAAAGTTTGGGGCTTCGACACTTATGTGAAAAAGTTTCAGTCTGATAAGCTCGAACCCAAAGCGGATAAATGCATCTTCATAGGATATCCAAAACAGTTGGGTACATCTCCTATCTCAGATCCAAAAACAAAGTGTTTGTTTCTAGAAATGGATGCTTTCTCGAGGAAAAGTTTCTCTCGAAAGAATTGAGTGGGAGGGTAGTAGAACTTGATGAGGTTATTGAACCATCACTTCAACCAGTGTGTAGCAGGGCGCAGGAAGTTGTTCCTGTGGCGCCTACACCAATTGAAGTGGAAGCTGATGATGGTGATCATCAAGCATCGGATCAAGTTACTACAAGCCTCGTAGGTTGACAAGGTCGCGTACTACTGCAGAGTGGTACGGTAACCCTGTCTTGGAGGTCATGTTGTTAAGCAACAATGAACTTACGAGTTATGGAGAAAGCAATGGTGGGCCCGGATTCCGACAAATGGCTGGAGGCCATGAAATCCGAGAGAGGATCCATGTATGAAAACAAAGTGTAGACTTTGGAAGAACTACTTGATGGTCATAGGACTATTGAGTAAAGATGGATCTTTAAAAGAAAGACAGACGATGATAGTGATAAGTCACTATTAAGAAAAGCTCGACTTGTCGCAAAGATGTTCCCGACAAAATCAAACAGTTGACTATGATGAGACTTTCTCACTCGTAGAGATGCTAAAAGTCTGTTAGAATTATGTTAGTAGTTGCTGCATTATTTATGAAATATTGCATGTAGGATGTCAAAACATTGTTTCCTCGACGGTTTCCTTGAGCAAACATTGTATGAGATACAACCATGAGGTTTTGTCAATCCTAAAGATACTAGCAAGTATGCAAGCTCCAGCCATCCTTAAATGGACTGGTGCAAGCATCTCGGAGTTGGAATATACACTTTGATGAGACGATCAAGGATTTTGGGTTTGTACAAGGTTTATGAGAAACTTGTATTTCCAAGGAAGTGAGTGGGAGCACTATAGAATTTCTGATAAGTATATGTGGTTGACATATTGTGGATCAGAAGTAATGTAGAATTTCTGTAAAGCATACAAGGTTGTTTGAAAGGAGTTTTCAAAGGAATACCTGGATTGAGCTACTTGAACGTTGAGCATCAAAGATCTATGGAGATAGATCGAAAGCGCTTAATGGAAGTTTCAACAAGATGCATGCCTTGACAAATTTTTGAAGGAGTTCAAAATAGATCAGCAAAGAAGGAGTTCTTGGTTGCGTTGTAAGGTGTGAATTTGAGTAAGACTCAAAACCCGACCACGGCAGAATAAAGAGAATAGACGAAGGTCGTCTTCTATGCCTTAGCCGTAGAATATAAAGTATGTCATGCTGTGTACCGCACCTGATGTGTGCCTTGACTCAAAGTCTGTTGAGAGGTACAGAGAGTGATCCATGATTGAATCACTAGCAGCGGTCAAAATTTATCCTTAGTAACTAATGGACTAAGGAATTTTTCTCGATTATGGAGGTGGTTAAAGAGTTCATCGTAAAGGGTTACGTCGATGCAAGCTTTGACACTAATCCGAATAACTATGAGTAGTGAAACGGATTCGTATAGTGGAGTAGATATTTGGAGCATTTCCGAATAGCACGTAGTAGCAGCATCTATAAGATGACATAAAGATTTGTAAAGAACACACGATCTGAAAGTTTCAGAACCGTTGACTAAAACCTCTCTCACGAACAAGACGTGATCAGACCCCATAACTATATGGGTGTTGGATTCGTTGGAATCACATGGTGATGTGAACTAGATTATTGACTCTAGTGCAAGTGGGAGACTGTTGGAAATATGCCCTAGAGGCAATAATAAATTAGTTATTATTATATTTCTTAGTTCATGATAATCGTTTATTATCCATGCTATAATTGTATTGACTGGAAACACAATACTTGTATGGATACATAGACAAAACACTGTCCCAAGTAAGCCTGTAGTTGACTAGCTTGTTGATCAAAGATGGTCAAGGTTTCCTGGCCATAGGCAAGTGTTGTCACTTGATGACGGGATCACATCATTAGGAGAATCATGTGATGGACTAGACCTAAACTAATAGGCGTAGCATGTTGATCGTGTCATTTTGTTGCTACTATTTTCTGCGTGTCAAGTATTTGTTCCTATGACCATGAGATCATATAACTCACTGACACCGGAGGAATGCTTTGTGTGTATCAAACGTCGCAACGTAACTGGGTGACTAAAAGATGCTCTACAGGTATGTCCGAAGGTGTTAGTTGAGTTAGTATGGATCAAGACTGGGATTTGTCACTCCGTATGACGGAGAGGTATCTCGGGGCCCACTTGGTAATACAACATCACACACAAGCCTTGCAAGCAATGTGACTTAGTGTAAGTTGCGGGACCTTGTATTACGGAACGAGTAAAGAGACTTGCCGGTAAACGAGATTGAAATAGGTATGCGGATACTGACGATCGAATCTCGGGCAAGTAACATACCAAAGGACAAAGGGAATGACATACGGGATTATATGAATCCTTGGCACTAAGGTTCAAACGATAAGATCTTCGTAGAATATGTAGGATCCAATATGGGCATCCAGGTCCCGCTATTGGATATTGACCGAGGAGTCTCTCGGGTCATGTCTACATAGTTCTCGAACCCGCAGGGTCTGCACACTTAAGGTTCGACGTTGTTTTATGCGTATTTGAGTTATATGGTTGGTTACCGAATGTTGTTCGGAGTCCCGGATGAGATCGCAGACGTCACGAGGGTTTCCGGAATGGTCTAGAAACGAAGATTGATATATAGGATGACCTCATTTGATTACCGGAAGGTTTTCGGAGTTACCGGGAATGTACCGGGAATGACGAATGGGTTCCGGGAGTTCACCGGGGTGGCAACCCACCCCGGGGAAGCCCATAGGCCTTGAGGGTGGCGCACCAGCCCTTAGTGGGCTGGTGAGACAGCCCAAAAGGGCCCTATGCGCATTGGAAGAAAAATCAAAGAGAAAGAAAAAAAGGAGGAGGTGGGAAGGGAAGGAAGGACTCCCACCCACCAAACCAAGTCCAACTCAGTTTGGGGGGGAGACCTTCCCCCCTTGGTCGGCCGACCACCTTGGGGCTCCTTGAGCCCAAAGGCAAGGCCCCCCCTCTCCCACCTATATATACGGAGGTTTTAGGGCTGATTTGGGACGACTTTTCCACGGCAGCCCGACCACATACCTCCATGGTTTTTCCTCTAGATCGCGTTTCTGCGGAGCTCGGGCGGAGCCCTGCTGATACGAGGTCATCACCAACCTCCGGAGCGCCGTCACACTGCCGGAGAACTCTTATACCTCTCCGTCTCTCTTGCTGGATCAAGAAGGACGAGATCATCGTCGAGCTGTACGTGTGCTGAACGCGGAGGTGCCGTCCGTTAGGTACTAGATCGTGGGACTGATCGCGGGATTGTTCGCGGGGCGGATCGAGGGACGTGAGGACGTTCCACTACATCAACCGCGTTCACTAACGCTTCTGCTGTACGGTCTACAAGGGTACGTAGATCACTCATCCCCTCTCGTAGATGGACATCACCATGATAGGTCTTCGTGCGCGTAGGAAAATTTTGGTTTCCCATGCGACGTTCCCCAACAAAATCTACACATGATGTTAGTTCCTGTTTTTTCTGTGTTTTTGACTCTTTTCAGATCTGATTTTGGAACAGAGTCCAAACAGAATAAAATCCCCGAAATGAATTTTTCCAGAACAGAAGAAGATCGGGGGACTTGAGGGCCAAGGCAGGAGGCCCACAGGGGGCCCACAAGCCCTGTAGCTGCGACCAGGGGGCCCGCGGCTACCAAGCTTGTGGCCCCCCTGGAGCTCCCCTGCCCTAGCTCTTTGGCCTATATATTCCCTAAAATCCTAGAAAAAATAAGGGCGTCCACGAAACCACTTTTCCGCCGCCGCAAGCTTCCGTTTCCGCGAGATCTCATCTGGAGACCCTTCCCGGTGCCCTGCCGGAGGGGACTTTGGAGCTGGAGGGCTTCTACATCAACATCATTGCCTCTCCAATGACTCGTGAGTAGTCTATTTCAGAACAACGGGTCCATAGTTAGTAGCTAGATGGCTTCTTCTCTCTCTTGGATCTTCAATACAAAGTTCTCCATGATCTCCATGGAGATCTATCAGATGTAATCCTCTTTGGCAGTGTGTTTGTCAAGATATGATGAATTGTGGATTTGTGATCAGATTATCTATGAATTATATTTGAGTCTTTGCTGATTTCTTATATGCATGATTTGATATCCTTGTAAGTCTATCCGAGTCTTGGGTTTTGTTTGGCCAACTAGATCTATGATTCTTGCAATGGGAGAAGTGCTTGGTTTTGGGTTCATACCGTGCGGTGACCTTTCCCAGTGACAGAAGGGGCAGCAAGGCACGCATCATGTTGTTGCCATCAAGGGTAACAAGATGGGCTTTCATCATAGATTTGAGATTGTCCATCTACATCATGTCATCTTGCTTAAGGCGTTACTCTGTTCTTATGAACTCAATACACTAGATGCATGCTGGATAGCGGTCGACGTGTGGAGTAATAGTAGTAGATGCAGAAAGTATCGGTCTACTTGTTTTGGACGTGATGCCTATATGTATGATCATTGCCATAGATAACGTCATGACTTTGCGCGGTTCTATCAATTGCTCGACAGTAATTCGTTCACCCACCGTCTACTTGCTTTGATGAGAGAAGCCACTAGTGAACACTACGGTCCCCGGGTCTACTCACAATTATCATCTTCGCTTTTACTTTTACTTTGCTTTGTTTACTTTTTGCTTTCAGTTCTCACTTTGCAAACAATCTATAAGGGATTGACAACCCCTTCATAGTGTTGGGTGCAAGCTCTTTGTGTTTGTGCAGGTACTTGTGACTTGACGCGATTCTCCTACTAGATTGATACCTTGGTTCTCAAACTGAGGGAAATAGTAACCGCCGCTGTGCTACATCACCCTTTCCTCTTCAAGGGAACACCAACGCAAGGCTCCAAGGCCGCGGGGGAATCCTTTGCATATTTGCCAAGGAAATCCCTATAGGCGTAGCCCGCAGCACGCATCCGTTACGTATTCTTCGATCCTGACCGGCAAAATTAAGCGCGTAGGTATGAGCTCGGCTCATTCCCGCAACCCGCGGCGAGGCAGGCGACGGAGGAGGAGTGCGCGAGGGCATCTTCTCTTCTCACTCTCCAATAGCATGTGGAAGAGAGATCCTTATAAAGGGGTCCAACTTCTTCTCCACTAGTGGGGTGGGACTAAACTTCCCACCACCACTTTGTCATGCCACCACCTACATGGGCCCTTGGAGATTTCTGAAATTCTCTTATGGGCCTAAGGCCCACTACTAATTTCAACAAAATCTACCGTTTAACACAACACACGCTCTTTCCTCTGCGTGGGTCGGTCCATTCTGCCTTTTTGTCAACGGTTTTCAAAACGGTCTAGAACCTTCTCTGGACTTTTTATCCTTTCCTTTTGCTTCTTATTTTAATTCTGCTTTTTTCTTTTTCAAATCCATGATTTTTCCAAACAAGGTAATTTTTCAAAATCATGAAGTTTTAAATATTTGTTATTTTAAATTAGTAAAACAGTTTAAATTCATTTTGTAAAATATTCAAGAATATTTTTCAAATTCATGAATATTATTTATCATTCAAGAAAGTTTTCAACTTTGTAGACATTTTTACAATCCCGTTAACATGTCTTGAAATTTGGGATCATCTTTTCTATTCATGAATAGATTTTGAAATCTATAACATTTTATGAATAGGAATACCAATATGAAAATTTGCACATTGTTTCATAATTTCTGAACTTTATTTGAATTTTTAGAGAATTCTTTTGAATTAGCAAAAAATATTTTCAGTTCTTAACATTTTTACATTCATGAACATTTATTGAAATTTGGAATCTATGAAATTTTTCAACATATATGTGAATTGGTAAATTTTCTCATATTTAAAATTTCGACGGTGAAAACGGATCTGAATTCCGACACGTAGTTTGGAAGATATGGCTTTTTAAAATTTTGAAAAGCTCAAATTAAATGCATTCACATATGTTCGGATGACTGTTTTGCATTTACTTTTTATTTTTTCTATTCACACGTATTCACTTTTCCTAATATGTACTTAGGGGACAAACTGCTTTATTTATAGATTGAGAGCCACCCTTTTCTTTACGGACAAAAGGATCATTTGTATTCCATTCCTATCTGATATACTCCATCCGTTCCTAAATATAAGTCTTTATAAAGGTTCCACTAGTGGACTACATACGGATGTATATAGACATACTATAGAGTATAGATTCATTTATTTTTCTTCGTATGTAGACTCCTAGTGAAATCTCTTAAAAGACTTATATTTAGGAACAGAGGGAGTACTTAGCAAAGTAAAAAGAGATCAATATTAAGAAGACATACTGTTTTGTGTGAGAATTTCATAAGCTTATTAAATAAAAGATATATCTGATTTTTCAAAATACAGTTTTTAAATTTATACTCATACAAATTTAATGTGTTTTGACGAAGACGTCCGTTTTAATGTCTACGAAATGTAAGAAGAAACATGACTGAGGAAAGTCTATATTGTAACTACAAGTGTACGTTTTGACGCATCATCCCATAATGCAGGGTCATGCATTACTTCCAAATTATTTGAAACCCTTATGAAGTTGAGCCAATTACATAAGACATAGGAGTAACGTAGTTGAGAAGGACGAAACCTCTTTGATGACAATCACAAATGCCCATCTTCATATTTAAAGCGCGTGTAAATGTGGTCCATCCTAAGCTTGGATGGTGCATAAATAAGCTCTCATGACAACAGTTTGGTGTAGTTTAGATAGGGAGAATGCCGTGCATGGCGTTATGCGCCAAGCTGGCGGCGGCCAATTGGGGGGTATGCATATATTAACTAGGCTTGGGAAGCATTCAGAATTTGAAGAAAAATATTAAAAAAAAACTACCTTTTTGAATCAAACAAATAAAATAAACAGACGGATCCTTTTGTCCCGGTTCGTAACTAGAACCGGGACTAAAGGTCCTTCCTCCCCCTCGCTTCCAGCCCCGCCACGTGGAGGGTCATTAGCCCCGGTTTGGGGCCGAACCGGGGCTAGCATTAGTCCCAGATGATTAGTCTCGGTTCCTGAACCGGGACTAATAGCCCAAACGAACCGGGGCTAAAGACCATTTTTCTACTAGTGCCCTGCTGTTAAGATTACTTGTGATTGATGGAATCTTGTTCTGTTGTGCCACCAAACTCATGTTAAAAACCGAGTAGGGTATCACTTATATGCGCCCGCTCACATTCTTAGAACTATCGTGCATCAACTGCCTACATCGTGTGGTGGTGGTGGTGTCTAAGCAAGACGAAGGTGCCAAATAGCTCCAGCAGCCCATGCCTGGCCAGACGGCTAACCATTTGTCCTTCATGCTGAGTTGAGTCTAGTCGTGGAGTGTTTCCTTACAGATATCCTTTTAGGATGTACTTCCTTTATAGCAAAATATAAGACTTTTTGAGTCTTTTTATATTTCGATGCGGATGGAAGTACACTTCAAATTGACTCAGATTTACGGTTTTGTTTCATTGAGTTGTATTTTTCAACGACAAAATGACTTCCTAGTACTCCACGAAATGAGTATTTGATAGCCGAAAAGCATTTTCATCAAAATGATCCTAGAGCTAGCACCATCGTGTGGATTCATATTGCTTGGTGTGCCATTCGAAGGAGCCAACGTTGGAACAATAAATAAAAATGTAATAAAAGGCGAAAAGAATTTAGAGCACGAGGTAGCAACAGTCAAGAATGCTCATATAGTATTTCATATTGTTTTGTTTAATTTTAATTTATTAATCAATCAAGAATGCTCATATAGTAGTACTGTATTTTTTTAGTCCATAGCAGTCGAGCGAGACCAGCCCAAAGCGTGCGGCTTCATCCCCAGATCCACGCTAGTGACCACGGCGACGAAGTGGCCCGGCGCCTCGATCCCTAGGTCCACGCGAGCGAGGATGGAGCAGGAGCCGAAGTGGCTCTCCGACGCAGCGCGCGCCTCCGTCCCCTGTCTACGCGGATGAGAAAGGCATCCGGATTGACCCGCCGCCGCAGTGGGATCCCATGAATGTTATACATATCGATGGTCTTCCACACAAGTGTTGCGATGCTATGGAAGACCATTGATATCCATAACATTCATGGAACCCACCTAAGGTTGAAGGAGAGAAACCGTATCTTTTAAATTAAATATGTCAAGAATTTGAGCTGTGTGCCCAACACCCGTCCTGGTACGCTCTTATATATAGCTTATCTATCCAACTGCTTTCGCATGACCGATCAAAGGTGGAACTAAGGGCCTGCTTGATTCTAAATAAGTCATCAACTTATAAGTTGAAAAATACAAAAAATGATTTATTTTGTTAAACAGATCCAGCTTATAAGTCACCTAACTTATAAGTCACTAGTAAAAATGTCCGTGCGTTGCAACGGAAAAATAATAATGGAAAACGTTTCTCTACGACAGGCCGACGGAATGCTCAGCCGTTTCAACGCGCATCGTTCAATTGTGTGCATCGTACATCTCACGTCGTGTGTCCCTCTCTTAGAAACCACACGTTTTGATGGTCCCACGTCCCTTGCAACCTACATTATCTGCTTTGAGCCGTCCTCCTTCACACATCTACTTTCTCAAAATACATCTCTCTTTCTTTCTAGAATAAGCCAAGGTTCATAGCGACGCATGATTCACAAATGACTGCAACTGGTGTTTGGGAAGGTTGCGACCGGCCATGAAACAGTGAGCATAGTGATTGCAGTATAGCGAGGATCGAGCAACACTCGTCCGAGGAAAAATTAACGTCACAGTTTTTGCTACATGCTTCCACCAGCGTCAGAATTTGCTACAAACGGCATCGTGTACAACTTTCATCGGCGTCATGTTTTACTGTCATGTTTTACTACAATGCAAAATCGAGATCACAATTTTGCTACAACCGATGTCACTCTTTGCTACAACCCTTTTAATTTTTGCTACATACGTTCAAGACTGAGGTGCGACCCCGCAACAATGTCAATGACGTTTTTGCTGTAACCGTAGTAGAATTTTAATACGTGCGACAATAATTTTTGCTATATTCATTCATTTTGACACAAAATGCGGCAACCTGCAACGGTGAGCTACAACCATCGGCGAGGATGACAACACTTTTTGTTGCAATCGTTGTTTCTGTTTGCTATGACCAACAACGGAATTTGCTACCAAGGAAGGCGAGCAAGATTTGCGACCAGCGACTGCGCCGACGAGCGGCTCCAGCGAGATACAGAAAGATGCATGCCAACTTAACTCTTCTCTCGGTTGCTGATAGCGTCGTTTGATTCTAAACATATTAGGCAACTCCATCAAAAACAGTAAATTTGTAAGGACATGCATACCAAATGCTCTACTTTGTGACCCACGGGCAAGTTTGTTTGGTCTTAAAAATCATTATATTTTTTTAAAACAACATGAAATCAAAGTTAAGCCATTGGTTTATGTAAAGCTTGTATCAACAACATTGTGCATTTTTAAATACATTTAGAAACATTTTCCAGAGATGCGTTTAATATTTTTCTACTTCATGGTGAACATTTTTCAAAATATATTTAGTTTTGATGTCTGATTTTTAATACACATTCTATATTTTTTGTATACATCAAGAACATTTTTGATATACACGTTTGGCATTCTCTGAATACATGGTTAACATTTTTCTAAACTTATACCTTTTATGTCTACTTTGTTTCATACACATTGTATACTTTTGTATACATTTTTATATACATCAAAAACATTTTATATGCACATTAAAATAAAATAAATGCATGATAAAAAAATTAAAAAGAAAGAAAAAATATATATTAATTATCAATATGTATTGTACATTTTCTGTATATAATGGAGAACTTTTCTATTCAAGTATATCTAAATAAAGCCAAAATAAAAAAGAAAGCAAATATAGAAACAAAACGGCTGCGTTGGGGGAGGGGAGAAATGAGGATTCGAACTTGCGTCCCACGGGCGGAAGAGCAAGTAGCAAACCAGTTGAGGTGGACAGGGACTTGTGTTTCAATGAGGGACAGCTACCTCTTGACTCAAATATAACGACCGATTTATAAAACGAAACGTTTTTTGCACTTGCCAATGGCATAGGGGGTAAATCGTACGAAATACAGGGGTAAATTACATGACGGACGACAGAAGCACTACTTGCTTTATTAGTAGGTATAGATAAGTTGCTCCACCCCAACTTAAAACTTATAAGTCACCCACTTTTGCGTGGGAAGGTGTGGTCAGGTGACTTATAAGTCAGATGACAACCAGACAGGCGTGACTTATAAGTCACTGGTTTTAAGTCACCTGACTTATTGAAACCAAACAGGTCCTAAACAACAACGGGCAGCACCAGCACCTTGCGGTTCTATCGGCAGCGCTGATGACTGGCCGTGGAAACGCACAACCACCACCGCCCAAGGGGCCACCGACGAGGGATGATGCCCAGCGATTTCCACCTCCTGCTAGGGACGGGCGAGCGGTGGCTACGACCGCTGGTTCGCAGGGAACCGAGGCCCTTGGGGCAGGTGGTGGCCGTGGGATTGGACCGAGCCACAACTTTGCAGCGCCGATGGACGGTGGTCACTTCGATCACCGGGGAAACAACAGCTTCAACGACTCATGGGGAGGTGACGGCATGCATCAGGGATCTTCTTCCATCGGCGCTGGCCGAGGTGACGGAGGAGGCTGGGGTCTCAATGCCCCTCCTGGGCAGTTCTTCGAAGGAGCAAAAGGCCCGCTATACCGCCAGCGCTACCAGGGTCAGCGCCCGAATCATGGTGGGCGCGGGGGTGGGAGACGGACCTACCCGCGTCGAGATCTACCTAGGGTCGATCCTACACCACCACTGGAGAACGCTGAGGTTGGGACGGGGCCAACGACGATCGCTGATGGAGCGGATGCTACTTTAGCATCTCTGACAGAAGCAGCACTACAAGAAATATGCTCATACATGACATTTTTTAAGACTTCATTGATGAATTCGTCCTAAATGTATGACGATTTCATCCGAGATTGTCGTAAACCGTTTGAGAGGATCAAATCTACATATAAATTATGAAGATGTGAGTCAAAAACACCGTAACCGCATAAGATGAGATCGTCATAACTTTTATGACGATTATAAAAATGTCGTAACATGTTTTAACTATGTTGACATGTCACTCGTGGGTCCATTCTATGTCACGCTTCAAACCCGTCTAGTTTGCGAAGCAACCTACTATTCTGTCATTCCAAAAATTCTCGAAAAATTCTCATAAATATTTTGGATCATATATACCTCAAATATGTGAAAACCCTTCCTTCCATAGTTCAAAAATAATTCAGCAATATTCATTTTCCTATTCTGTTCAAAATAACACTTTGTGAAGGAAGTGCTATTTCTATTTATTTGATTACCCTCCTATTTTTTGAGCACTCTTTCCTATCCAAAACATTGCCTCATGAAAACTTTCGGAACCATTTTCCTAGTAAATATTTCTTAGCAAATTTCCAAAGTTTGTGTTCAGCTAACAGCTTTGTGAAGGAAGTACTAGATAGGAATATCCTAATGAGTTGAATTTTTTTCCACATCTTCTATGTGCCCAAAACATAGCTCTCCACAAAATTTTAGCCCCATATAACAATCCATGTGAGCTCATCATCCAATCTTTGTTTCTGGTAATATTTTCATTTTATGAAGCAACTACATTTTGTATTGTTTTATAGTTGATGAAAAATTACCACTGGATGAAACTGACCATATAACTTCACTCCACCAAATTTTAGCTTATTTAATTCAGCCAGTTTTCCTCAAAAGAAAATTCCCAATATTCTGTTCAGTAGAGATCATTGTGAAGGAAGTACAATTCTTGTTTATCCAAATTTTTCGAAATTTTTACAGTGCCCTAATGTGTCTAAATTATCATCCTCCTCCAAATTTTAGCTCAATCCAATCATCTATGTGAGCCCAGTTTCAATTATCATTTTCTGTCCAGATTGACACATTGTGAAGGAAGTGTCACTTTGGCATGTCCAAATGGTATTTTTTTTACAGTGCCTACATATGCCCAAATTAACATCATACACCAAATTTCAGCTCAATCCATTCATCCATTTGATCCCACCTTCAACATCCATATTTCTGCACAGTGTGTTACTTTGCAAATCAAGTGCCACCTAGGTTCATCCATTTGAGCTAAAAATTTGCCAAGAGAGTCTCCTTAGTAGATGATCATCCTCAGCCAAAATTTAGGCCAATTGTCTATGTGCATTACCCGCACCGTTAACCAAACACTTGGCTCCTAATTCATGTTTGAGCTTAGTTCAGTCTCCTCGTGAGATTCTTATATTGTATTCTTCTTCCTAACACCTATCGAGGCTTTATCCAACCCACCAGACATACCTGTTCCACCCAGAACGCGTGGCAACGCAACAGGCAAGCGGTGATCATGCGACTGGCATGCAAGTTCACGCACTCTGGAGTTGGTGCCCTCAACCACCTTCCAAACCTCGACGTCAAGACACCACACCATGTATTTATGATTAAATAGATTCTTATGTACCTATCAATGATTTTTGGGAAAAATAAAGATCAAACTATAATGCAGCTGCAGTTCAAATTTGACCCGCTTTCAGCTGATTCGACGAAAATTTATCTTTTTCACGAGAGGTGGATAAAAGCTTTTAACACCCAACCATTTTGTCAATTGTAAATTAAAGGTGTCCTAGTATTTTAGAAAAATGATTTGGTACAATTTTAAAACAAATATATGATAGGTCCTTCACAAAAAAACTCATTTTGGACACTTGAAAAATGGAAAATGATTTTTACATACAAGGAAAATGAAAATTTTCTTAATCAACGTTGTTTGCCATTCCTAACTAACTCGGGTGTCGGCTCAGGATTATTTCAACTTTCATGTAGTGTTGTTGAAATATATATTATGTAATACTCAAATTTGGTGATATTTTGAATGGGCATAACTGTGTCGGTACAGGTTGACAATTAATGAATTTTGTGATAATCTTAAATTATATTGTTATATATAACAATTTCCTAGTTATATGGTTCACATTCTTTGAGCCATTTCATAATGACCATTCCAGATTTGGGCCTTACATTTTTAAATTATTTTGTAACATTTGGGTTAATTTTTTATGCTGCTCTTTAATTTTTTACATTGAACGGTGTAGAACTAAATGAGTGTTGCCATTCACGGGAAGCCACAAGCTTTAAAACAGTATATGAATGATGTTAGCTCGCTTGTTCACAAATAAGTCTCTTGACGTGTGTCATCTGTCATTGTGTATAACATTTGGTCTTTCTATTTTTCATTGATTTTTCTTTTCCATGTGCAACGCACAGGCACATTTACTAGTTAATATTTAAATGTACATACAATATTTGGATCCATCATTGTCTAATGTTTGATGTTGTGTACATATGATTCTTATTTTTTACACAGGTGAAGTACAAAGCCAAGTGTGAAGCTATGAAGCGTATCAACAAAGAGCACCATATGTATTGTAATAGTAGGCAGTAGTAAGCATTTCTGGGTTGTGGTGTAGTGTAAAGATTGTAATAAACAAATTTAATGTTGGTTTGGAGGAATTTCATTTGCTCCCTATCCTGTTTGAAATATTGATTGTGAAATAGTCATTTGCTCCCTAGGCATTTCAAGGGTGATCTTCACCAATTTCCTATTTTGTCTTTGTCTTGGCTACCGTCACATGCTTGGGAAAGATCTATATTCATATGTCAACTTGGAGGTAAGTATTCATGAATTATTATTGTTGACATTACCCTTGAGGTAAGCAGTTGGGAGACAAAACTATAAGCCCCTATCTTTCTCTGTGTCCAGCTGAAACTTTGATCTCATGAGTATCACGTGAGTTGTAGCAATTGTAGAGAACGAAAGAATGATTGAGTATGTGGATTTGCTTTACAAGCTCTTATTGACTCCTTTTGATGTTGTGATAAATTGCAATTGCTTCAATGACTAAAGGCTATCGGTTGTTACACTAGTGGAGAAAGGGGTATTAGAACCGGTTGGTAAGGGCCTTTGGACCCGGATACACATCCGGTGCTACGTATCCGGGACTAAAGGCCCCCCACTTTAGCACCGGTCTCTTACAAACCGGTGCTAAAGGCCTCCACGTGGGCGCCGAAAAGTGCGCGCAGGCGGAGGACCTTTAGGACCGGTTGGTAACACCAACCGGTCCTAATGCTTTTTTTTTTCTTTTTTTTTTCCTTTTCTTTTCAGGGTTTCCGATTCCGTATTTCGGTGTTTCCGTGTTCCGCATTTTCAGGGTTTTCGTTTACGTGTTTCCGGTTCCGTATTTCCGTTTACGTCTTTCCGATTCCGTGTTTCCGATTCCGTGTGTCCGTGTTCCGTTTTTTACGAACACGTAATCGGAAACACGTATCCGGAAACACCGATTCCGTGTTTGCGGTTAAGTGTTTCTCCGATTCCGTGTTTGCGGTTAAATGTTGATGCACCAAATAAAAGTACATATATACATGTAACACGAAGTACTGGACCGATTATCATTACATAATTTGAAGTTCGTTTCCTATATATAGCTCTATACTTGCATAGAGAAGGGAGCTGGCTATTGGTTCATAGGATGGAAAAATTCTCCGCCTTCATCTATGACTTGCGTGAGGAGAAATCCTGCCAATTCCTCTGCAACTGCCTTGCAACGTTGGATTGGTCTTAGCATCGCCCGCTTTCGTTGCAGCTTTAAAAGAAGTAGATGAAAACAATTAAGTTATGAACAAAACTAACATAATTGATGGCAACATAAATAAAGTTATGAAGATCCGGTTACGTACCTCTAGATTTTTGCAAGTACGGGATTTCTCATTGATAATCCTGTGAATGTACTCGCAAACGTAGTATCCACAATAATCAGTGCCCTGTGGTTGTTGCGGGACGCCCTATATACGAGAACATAATTCAGTCAAATTAATAATAATCAAGAGAATGGTAATGGTATTGAAACCAGGGTACGTAGTACTACTTACTTTGTTAATCTGAAAGTGGAGCTTGTCTGCCCATGTACTGGGTTCTTCCTTGATGAACATTTGCCAAACCCTGGCCGACAAACAAAAATGAATACAAGAGTTAATTATTACTTACTTGATATCAGGAAATGAACGAAAAAGAGGCCGATGAACGAAAGAGGCTGATATATATATACCTTTGAAGCATCTGACGCGCGCTCTTCCATTTGTCAGCGTCCCAGGTTAACGGGTCCCAGACTTCAACCACTCCTTGATCGATTCTAATGATGAACAATATGAAGTGGGACCTGCGCACGTGTACACACGCAGTCATGCATACTCATCAATTACACTTAACATCAGGTAAGCAAAATGGAATGTGTACAAGACAGTAACACTCACTTGAATGCGTAGGGCCAAAGTATTTCTTTTTTGGTACTTTGTCGCTTCAAAAACCTTAGCAAATCATCCGGTGTATCCTTGTTGAACTTTTCTATTGTCTCTTGATGAAACGAATACGGGTCAATGAACCCAAAGTCCCAGATTCCTGCCAGCCTGCATTCACGAATCTTCATTCTGCATAGTAGCGTACAAAAAGAATGTCTCGTGAGTGATAATTATACGGGCAATGAACGCGAGCTTAACTAAATAATTAAATTATACAAATAAATCACTTACAAACAGTAGCAGCTGACGATAGCTTTGTCGAGGGCACGTTGATTGTACATCTGGAAAAAATCATCGAACCCAACCTCCACACCGTACTCTCCGAAGTAGTGTTGATCCTGAACTGCCGCCATGATACAGTCTCTCTTTTGCCTTGCGGCCTCCAAGTACCAACCATGTAAATTCCATAGTTGGGTTGTTAGAGCACTAGGATTTTCGACCAGAGGCTGCTCGAGCTTATATTTATATACCACATCAGCAATAGCGTAACCTACGTCGCCCATGCGTGGACCGGACACTAAAGCCTGGTCCGATAACACCTTGAGCGGGGCAATTGACTGTGCTTCTTGTTGTCCGAGCTGGGGAACTTGTTTCCCGCATTTCGTCTGCTCCGCCTGCTTCATCTGCTCCGCCTGCTTCATCTGTGCGGTGTGCATCTTTTCAATGAACCGTTCATAGTCTGAAAGGGGCGGCGGTGGCGGCGGTTCAGGATAATATAAGTTGTCGATGGTGCGCTCAATTTTCCACTTTGGTACGTTCTTCAGAGTTTCCTTCCAGATGTCTGGAGGGGGCTTCAGGGGAAACCGTGCGAACCATGCTTTGTTTTTGGCTTTCACGACCTCGTCTAGTTCCTCCGGAGTCATTAGGCCTAGTAACTTCGGGGGAGTCTTGACTTTATTGGGTTTCCTTTCTCTCTTCTTGGGAGGACTCCCGTTTCTTCTGAACTGCAGCTTCCGCTTTGCCGTACCCGTAGTGCGCGCATCCGTCGGCTCACTGGAGTGCACGGGCGATGGACACTCGGCCTCGGGCTCCCTATCTTCGTTGTGGGGTGGACTTGGAGGTGCGTTGGGGGTGGACTTGGAGGTGCGTTGGGGGGTGGACTTGGAGGTCGTGCATTCTCTGTACGAAAGTGAAAAAACTATTAAAAATAGGCTTACATGTGGTGCAACATTCAGTAATTGTTGGAGGTGGTGCATAATTGTACCTGGAGGAGTCGGTGGCCTTGGCGCCTCGTTAGGAAACACGATGTGTTTCTTCTTCCACAAGATGATACCAAGCTCCATTTCTCCCAGTGTCTTCTCGCCTTCACCTCCAGGAATATCAAGCTCAATTGACTGGCATCCCGACGTAATTGTTGACAACCCGACACGAGCATGGGATGCTGGAATCTGACCACCATGGTAGGTTGCTCCAGGTTGATTCGGTAAAGCATAGCCTGACGCCACCATGAAGGATATGTTCCCCATTGGCATATGTATCTCACAGTTTGTCTTCTCCGTGACATCATCCACGGGGTAGTGAGGCGCCGACGGTTCGACTGCAGGACCGTCTTCTAGCTGCAGCTGCGTGGAACCCACGCTGCTTCTATGCTGAGATGGGACGGCATCTGCTACAGGATCGTCTTCTAATTGCTGCCTATCAGCGTCAGGTGCAGGATCTTCTTCCTCCTCTTCAGTGTCAGGTACAGGGTGTCCCCCTTTCTTCAAGAGAAACGACACCTTTTCTTCTAATGTCGCTATCCGTTCCAGCGCCTTCCTCTTGCTTCTACCACGGCTTCTGTAAGTGCCAAGGTCCGCCGGAAACCCTTGGTTCCACGGGGTAGTGGCTCCAAAGCCTCGTGTTCGTCCCCACTTTTCGGGGTTCCCGAGTGCCTTCGTCAACTCGTCGTTCTCTCTATCGGGAACAAAAGTTCCTTTTCGAACAGCTTCTATTGCCTTCTCTAGATCTGATACGACTTGTCTTATTTTTTCCGACCATGGTCCCTCCGCAACAATCATCCCAGTCTCAGCGTCCAACGTTGCCCCATGCGCGAACAACCAGAACTTGGACCTATCGGGCCAGTCATGTGTCTGTGGAATGATATTTCTTTTCAGAAGCGCATCTTCATAGCGTCGCCACCTAGGCAGGGCAGTCATGTAGCCACCTGACCCCAAAATATGGTGATATTTCTTCTTCTTCGCATTCTCCGTATTTGTGGCTGATCGGGATGTAAAGACACCCGATTTCTTGTACGCCTTAAAATCAGGCCAAGCGTCTCTTATCTTCACTAGGTGCCCAGTGAAAACTGGATCTTCGTCCTTATATTTCTTCCACAAGTCTTTCTTCCACCTCTGGAATTGTGTGGCCATCTTCTTCAAAGCCCACTCCTCGACTTTCTTCTTCTTATCTTCCGCTACGCTGAAATTTAGCCAGACCGTGTCGCAAAGCACTCTTTTCAATCTGTCATCGACATAAGTAGCTCCAACGTTGGCGCCGGTCTTCGGCTTATTCCATTCTATTAAGTTGATCGGGACTAGGTCTCTTACAACAACTCCGCACTGATTTACAAATTTAAGATAAGTTTCTGGGGGTTCCAGTGGTTTGCCATCAGCAGCAACTTTATCGATCGAGTACCTTGCAGTATCTTTCAACCTTGCGGCCGGGCCTCGTTTCGACTTTGTCTCAGTACTTGCGCTAGGTGTTCCGGAGGGCACCTAAACGGGAAAATAATGATTCGTTAGTAAGTGCAATACAAAATAATTGTTGCGTCAACAGTGACTTGAGATATACATTGGCAGAGTTTGTTCCGGAGGGCACTTCTTCATCTACTACATCTTCTATATTCTCAGCTCCGTCACCGGAGTCGTTCAAAAATTGATTGCTAAACGCATGCCCACCGTCGTCATCATGATATATGGCCGTTGCATCTTCAAAAATCATCTGGCACATGTATCTTTCCTTCTCCGCCTCACCCATTTCCGCGAGCTGATCGGCGTGCTGATCATGTGGTTCTTGGGGATCCATAGCTCAACACCTGCTAGTAACAAGAATTTAACTTAGCAAAATTATTTACGGAAAAGTTTTACGGAACCGGAAATTTTACGGAAAAGTTTTACGGAATCGTCGGAGTCGTAATCATCGCAAAGTTTTACGGAATCGTCGGAAAGTTTTACGGAATCGTCGGAATCGTCGGAAACTTTCCCCGCAGTTATGGAATCGTCGGAATCGTAGGAAAGTTTTACAGAATTGTAACCGTCAGAAAGTTTTACGGAATCGTCGGAATCGTCGGAAACTTTCCCCGCAGTTATGGAATCATCGGAATCGTAGGAAAGTTTTACGGAATTGTAATCGTCGGAAAGTTTTACGAAATCGTCGGAATCGTCGGTTTAGGGTTTTACGGAATCGTCGGTTTAGGGTAAACTATGAATCGTCGGAATCGTCGGTTTAGGGTTTTACGGAATCGTCGGAATCGTCGGTTTAGGGTAAACTATGAATCGTCGGAATCGTCGGAATCGTCGGTTTAGGGTTTTACGGAATCGTCGGAATCGTCGATTTAGGGTAAACTATGAATCGTCGGAATCGTCGGAATCGTCGGTTTAGGGTTTTACGGAATCGTCGGTTTAGGGTAAACTATGAATCGTCGGAATCGTCGGTTTAGGGTTTTACGGAATCGTCGGAATATGATGAAGGCGGCTTCACGTAACTTTTTTTTATAGGATGTCCTTACGTGAATATACGAAAATATGGATATACGAAAATATGGATATACCTTTGACGACGGCGCGGCGAAGAGGCGGCGAGGAGGCGACGTTGCGGCGAGGAGGCGGCGCGAGGATCGGCGAGGAGGTGGCGCGAGGAGGCCGCGCGCGAGGAGGCGGCGAGGATCGGCGAGGAGGCGGCGGCCGGCGCGGCGAGGAGGCGGCGAGGATCGTCGGCCGGCGAGGCGGCGCGAGGAGGCGGCGGCGCGGCGAGGAGGCGGCGGCGGCGCGAGGCGGCGACGGCGCGGCGAGGCGGCGAGGAGAGATCGAGGCCGAGTCGGGGAGGAGAGAAGGCACGCGCGGGAAGGCGAGAAGTTGGCGACCCCGGAGAGGTATAGGGCCTTTAGCACCGGTCTGTGTTAACAACCGGTGCTAAAGACCCATTAGCACCGGTTGTTAACACATACCGGTGCTAAAGGGTCCAAAATTGAGCGCGAACCGAACCCACCTTTAGGACCGGTTGTTGTTACAGACCGGTCCTAAAGGTCACTTTTAGGACCGGTTGGTGTTACAGACCGGTCCTAAAGGTTTTTTTCCTTTTTCTTTTTTCCTTTTTTCTGTTTCCTGTTTTCTTTTTCTTTTTGTTTCCTTTTTCTTTTTCCTGTTTCTTCTTTTATTTTTCTTTTTTCCTTTTTTCTGTTTCCTGTTTTCTTTTTATTTTTGTTTCCTTTTTCTTTTTCCTGTTTCTTCTTTTATTTTTCTTTTTTCCTTTTTTCTTTTTCTTTTTGTTTCCTTTTTCTTTTTTCTGTTTCTTCTTTTATTTTATTTTTTGTTTCCCTTTTCTGTTTTTTTTACATTTATTTACAAATTGTCAAAATGTCATTTTTACACTTAAAAAATAAAAATGATATTTATCAAAATGATCAAATTTAGTGGAAACTGGTCAAATTTTTAATATTTATCAAAATGGTCAACACAATTACATAAAAGGTTTAATACATTATTACACATCACCAACAACACCCCCTATCTATTTTTCTTCTTGCCTTTCTTCTAATTGCGCCGTAACCATGGACTATCTTCATCATTTAACGGGATGCTTGGATCATCTTTGACTTTGAAGGGAGGAATTTCATCAAATTTATTGTAATCTTCTGACATGTCTGTCTTGTCCTCGACTCCCATGATGTTTCTTTTCCCTGAAAGAACTATGTGGCGCCTTGGCTCATCGTCTGATGTATTCGCTTCCTTATCTTTTCTTTTTCTCGGTCTGCTAGACATGTCCTTCACATAGAAAACCTGAGCCACATCATTGGCTAGGACGAATTGATCATTGCCATACCCAAGATTCTTCTGATCCACTGTTGTCATTCCGTACTTCGGGTCTACCTTCACGCCTGACAGGTTGAACCATTTGCACCAGAACAAAGGGACCTTAAAGGAAGGTCCGTAGTAAAGTTCCCATATCTGCTCTATGTAACCATAGTATGTGACCCTTTGCCCGTTGTCGTCTTTTGCATCAAACCGGACGCCACTGTTTTGGTTGGTGCTCTTTTTATCTTGGTCTGCCGTGTAAAATGTGTTACCATTTATCTCGTACCCTTTAAAGGTCAATACAGTCGAAGATGGTTGCTTGGCCAACAAGTATAGCTCATCTTCAACAATGTTGTCATTAATGAGACGTCTTTGCAACCAACCGCCGAAAGTCTTCGTGTGTTCTTTAGCAATGAAATCTTCAGGTTGCTCCGGGTATTCCGAGCGTAAAATATCCTTGTGTTCCTGGATATATGGAGCCGCCAAGCTGGAATTAACTAGAACTGTGTAGTGTGCTTGAGTGAAAGATTGCTCGTCCATACATGTTGTTGATTTCTTTCCTAGCGTGCCTTTTCCACGCAGTCTCCCCTCATGGCGCGACTGAGGAACACCGATCGGGTTCAGGTCAGGAATAAAGTCAACACAAAACTCAATGACCTCCTCTGTTCCATAGCCCTTGACCATGCTTCCTTCTGGCCTAGCACGGTTTTTAACATAATTCTTCAAGACTCCCGTGAACCTCTCAAAGGGGAACATATTGTGTAAGAATACAGGACCGAGAACGGAAATCTCTTGGACTAGGTGAACTATGAGGTGCGTCATAATATTGAAGAAGGTTGGTGGGAACACCAACTCGAAGCTGACAAGACATTGGACCACGTCCTTCTGTAAACTTGGTAGAGTTGCTGGATCGATTGCCTTCTGAGAAATTGCGTTGAGGAATGCACATAGCTTCACAATGGGTACTCACACGTTTTCTGGCAGAAGCCCCCTCAATGCAATCGGAAGTAACTGGGTCATGATCACGTGGCAGTCATGAGACTTTAGGTTTTGGAACTTTTTCTCTTCTAGGTTTAGTATTCCTTTTATGTTCGACGAGTAGCCAGACGGGACCTTGATACTGCTCAGGACTTGGAAAAGATCTCCTTCTCTTCCTTGGTAAGAGCGTAGCTGGCAGGACCTTTGAAATTCTCTCGATTCATCAGGTCGTCTCGTTCGTGCATACGTTGGTGGTGCAGCCGTGCTTTTGGTGTATCTCTCGACTTCTTCCCATGCACGCCCAATAAGTTTAGCAGGTTCACGCAAATATTTTTCGTCACGTGCATCACGTCGATCGCAGAGCGAACCTCTAGGAATTTCCAATAGGGTAGTTCCCAGAATATAGATTTCTTCTTCCACATGGATACGTGGTTGTCGGCGTCATTCGGAACAGATTGTGCGCCAGGACCCTTACCAAAGATTACTTTTATATCTTTGACCATGTCATATATATCAGTACCTTTAGGGAGGGTTGGCTTCCTCCGTGTATCTGCCTCGCCTTTGAAATGCTTTCCTTTCTTTCTTACGGGATGCCTGTCTGGAAGAAATCGACGATGCCCCGGGTACACATTGTTGCCTATATGTATACTTTCAGTCTCGCCTAAACAGTGTGTGCATGCATTGTATCCCTTGTTTGACTGTCCTGAGATGTTACTAAGAGCGGGCCAATCATTGATGGTTACAAACAGCAACCCTCGTAGGTCAAATTCCTCCTGTTTGTACTCGTCCCACACACGTACACCTTCGTCAGCCCATAACTCTAAAAGTTCATCAACCAGTGGCCTCAGGTACACATCAATGTTGTTGCCGGGTTGCGACGGGCCTGGGATAAGCACTGGCATCATAATGAACTTACGCTTCATGCATAACCAAGGAGGAAGGTTATAGATACATAGAGTCACGGGCCAGGTGCTATGACTGCTACTCTGCTCCCCAAACGGATTCAGACCATCTGTACTTAGACCAAACCTTAAGTTTCTTGGGTCACGTGCAAAGTCCTCGTACTTATCGTCGATGTTTCTCCACTGCGACCCATCAGCGGGTTGTCTCAGCATATCATCTTCCTTACGGTCTTCTTTGTGCCATCGCAGCAACTTGGCATGCTCTTTGTTTCGGAACAAACGTTTCAACCGGGTATTATAGGAGCATGCCACATCACCTTGGCAGGAACCCTCTTCCTGGGGCGGTCGTCGCCCTTAACATCACCAGGGTCATCTCGCCTGATCTTATACCGAAATGCACCGCATACTGGGCAGGCATTTAAATTCTCGTGCTGACCGCGGTAGAGGATGCAGTCATTGATGCATGCATGTATCTTATGCACTTCCAATCCTAGAGGGCAGACAACCTTCTTTGCTTCGTACGTACTGCAGGGCAGCACGTTATCTCTTGGAAGCATCTTCTTCATTATTTTCAGCAGCTTTTCAAATCCCTTGTCAGATATTCCATTCTCTGCCTTCCATTGCAGCAATTCCAGGGTGGTGCCCAGCTTTTTCTGGCCATCTTCGCAATTTGGGTACAACAATTTTTTGTGATCTTCTAACATGCGCTCCAACTTCAACCTCTCGTTTTCACTTCCGCAGTTTATTTGTTCTTCACGAATGACCTGACGAAGATCATCATCAGACTCATCAACAATGTCCTCAAGTTCAGGCTCGTCTTCCCCCATTTCAGTATCACCGTGTTCACCGAACATAGGATAGTTATCATTATCCTCTTCTTCTTCATTGTCTTCCATTACAACCCCTCTTTCTCCGTGCTTGGTCCAACAAAAATAACTGGGCATGAAGCCTTCTTGCAACAGGTGGGTGTGTATGGTTCTTGAGTTAGGGAAATTCCTCTTATTCTGGCATTTTTTACATGGACAAAAAATAAATCCATTCTACCTGTTTTTCTCAGCCACATTGAGAAAACTATGCATGCCATTAAGGAATTCGGGACGACGTCGATCACTGTACATCCATTGCCGGTTCATCTGCATTATATAAATTTATCAAAAACCATTATGCTAAATCATCATGACTAAATTAATTAATTAATACAAAAAGTTCATCACACGTTAAAACCAAAGTAGCGTAGTGACCATACATATATAGTTCTCATAAAAACACACACTGAAACCAACCATAAAAACTCTCTCTAATTAATGCATTTAAAAACAACAACAAATGCGATCAAAATCGCAACAAAGGTAACAATTGACCCGACGGCATAATGATACCAAGCCTCTTTACTAATTGCATATTTTCTAATCTTTCTAATCTTCAGACGAATTGCGTCCATCTCGCTCTTGTGACCATCGACGACACCGGCAAGAACCTTTTCCAAGGTCATCTTCTCTCTTTCAGTTTTTTCCAACCTTTCTTCAGTTTTTTTCAATCTTTCTTTCAGGCCAACATTTTCTTGTTCAACTAAGTGTAACTTCTCACCAATAGGGTCGATTGGCATTTCCGGTTCCACTACCTCCTAGATAAAAATATCTATGTCAAGTTGGTCGGCGTAATTAATTGTCATATAATCAGGAAATGAAAATATGTAGTTATAAAAGATAATATACCACATCCGAATCGTAGACTGGACGAGGGCCAACGGGGACGGATATCAAAACCATGGCGCTATACATATAAAAAAAATCTTACACAATAAGAAAATTATATACAAGTAAATATGTAAATCATACAAATCAAAATTTGTTTTGGTAAATAAAAACAATAGGCTCACCAAGGTTGTGTCGGTGACGGGGCGATCGACGGCGGTGAGGAAGGGGACAAGGCGCTCGACACTAAAAAAACCACAAATCATAATTAAATTTGAGCTCAAATTGCATATGTATACATAACAAATGATGAACTCTCTCTAGCTTAGGCATTTCATCAAACACCTAGCTAGCACAACAAAAATGAAATGAGCAAGAAAACGAGCAAAACTTGCAATGCCGGAAGAGGGAATGTTGATGCTAACCGTAGGACCGATGGGTGCCAACAATCTTGACAAATGGTGGAGAAAAATGGGGATGGATTAGAGCTCCCAAGAGGAAGGAGAGAGCAAAAATGGAGTTGAGCTCGAGCTAGAAAAAATGGGGTGGAATATAGGGTGCTCGGGGAGGAAGGAGAGGAGGGCTTTAGGACCGGTTTGTGTCAAAAACCGGTGCTAAAGGGTCTGACAGCGGGGCCCCGCAGTTGCTGCAAAAATGAGAAAACCTTTAGCACCGGTTTGTGATACAAACCGGTTCTAAAGGGTCTGTCCACTAGGCCCCCTCCCTGCAGCAAACGGTCCAAAAACCTTTAGGACCGGTTTGTGTTACAAACCGGTCCTAAAGGCCTTGCGGCCATTTGCTGCAGGGAGGGGGCCCAGCGGACAGACCCTTTAGAACCGGTTTATATCCAATCCGGGTCCAATGTGGTTGGCTCAATGCCCTGTTTTCTACTAGTGTTACTTCTCGGTAAGGTTCTTGATCCATGCTTTACTTTGTGAAGGAATTATCACTTTAGCATGAGAGATTATATGTTGGTATTGCTGTTCTGAGCTTGATCATGATGCATGCATGTTCGTATCTTGTTTTGTCGACACCTCTCTCCCTAAACATGTGGACATATTTATTGAGCTCGGCTTTCGCTTGAGGACAAGCGAGGTCTAAGCTTGGGGAGTTGATACGTCCATTTTGCATCATGTTTTCATGTTGATATTTATCGCTTCTTTGGTTGTTATTTCACTTCACGGTACTATTCTTATGCCTTTTCTCTCTTATTTTGCAAGGTTTACATGAAGAGGGAGAATACCGGCAACTGGAATTCTGGCCTGAAAGTGGAGCAAAGTTGAGATACCTATTATGCGCAACTCCAAACGCCGTGAAAATCAACGGAGATTTTTTCCCAATTTTTAAAAAATACTGGGACGAAGAAGTGCCGGAGGGGCACCAGGGGGTGCCCACAAGCCTGCACGGTGCGGCCAGCCCCCCAGGTCGCGCCATGGGGGCTTGTGGGTAGCCCACTGGTCCACTGGCCCCCCTCTTTTGCTATATGGAGGGTTTTGTCCAGGAAAAACTCAGAAAGGAGCTTTTTCGTGGTTTCGCCGCCGCCACGAGGCGGAACTTGAACAGAACCAATCTAGAGCTCCGGCAGGACGATCCTGCCGGGGAAACTTCCCTCCCGGAGGGGAAAATCGTCGCCATCGTCATCACCAACACTCCTCTCATCGGAGGGTACTCGTCACCATCAACATCTTCATCAGCACCATCTCATCTCCAAACCCTAGTTCATATCTTGTAACCAATCTCCGTCTCGCGACTCCGATTGGTACTTGTAAGGTTGCCAGTAGTGTTGATTACTCTTTGTAGTTGATGCTAGTTGGATTACTTGGTGGAAGAGTTTATGTTCAGATCCTTGATGCTACTCATTACACCTCTGATCATGATTATGATTATGCTTTGTGAGTAGTTACTTTTGTTCCTGAGGACATGGGATAAGTCATGCACTACTAGGAAAAGGTCTGCTAGTGGCGCACCTGTTTTGGCTACTAATGGCGCACTATAGGTGCACCACTAGCATCACGCCATTAGAATTTTTTACTAATGGCGCATCACAGGTGCGCCATTAGTATTTGGTATACTAATGGTGCACCAGGCAGTGCGCCATTAGTATAGCTCATGGTGCGCCATTAGTATGCCTCCCAGGTGCGCTATTAGTATGCCTCCCAAGTGCGCCATTAGTATAGCTCATGGTGCGCCACAGGTTACACTACCAGCTTTAAAAATATTCAATTATTATCCTCACGCCCACAAGAAGGTTCAAGATAAACACATATTACACCACAATGAAAATATGTTTATAAACATGCACATACATTGAACGCAAGTTGACAAACAAATTAACCTAGAGGAAGCATAGTTTTGACCATCTTAACAATCATCTAGAACACACAAGTCACAAAAAGATAAGGACTATTGGTTACTATGAGAGACTTCAGATGGTCCAGAACAAACAAGTTTGTATCTACATGCACAAAGTGCAAGCTCCAAAACACTCGAAACACCAAATGGTCTACAAGACAATAAAGTCCATGATTACAGGTTGGTTGGTCCATAAACGCTAGAGAGTTATCATGTCCATGTGAATCAATAGGTTGAGTACCTGAAAACATTTTGCACAAATTTGTCAAGAAAGTGGAACCAGATCAAGTTGTTAAAATCTCATATGCGTATTAAAAATATTCGATCAAAAGATTATCATGATATCATAGTTAACAATATAGTTTCTATAAAAGTTATAATTATGTCAGATGCTATTATATAGAACTATGTTCCAGTGCTTGTAGAACTATGCATTGAGCTATTATATAGAGTGATCTTGAACTATGCACTGCCGATATAAATATTGTGTGCAGTTGCTTCAGTTTTATTTGTCTTTACATGTGAAATGCATAAATTACAACCAACCGGGCAAAAATGTGATGAAAAAATTGCGGAAAGATGCCTAGGCTACCGCCATTGGGGTGTTTAATCATTTAGCCTGGACTACTTTCTTCCTGTCAGCACTGAGACCATGAAGCGATGCATCTGTGAAGAAAGTATCAAACAGTGATGGGATATGTGTGTAATCTAGCAATGCTTTGACAATCAACGATGCTAGATCAATTGTGCTACAAACCTATGAAGATACAACATGAGAGTTATTTAGAGAAAGAAAGGTAATATCATCACTGAAGCCCTTCAATTATATGATGATGAATCAAGCCAGAAATCTAGGAAGACATGCGGAAGCGTGCTCATCACCAAATGATTTGAATATTCAATCCTGCTTAAAAAAGTTACTGGTAAGTGTATCAACAAAGTATATAAAAATACTCACAGATTAATTCATGCAACTCCAAATTTAAGTGTTTTCCACTCCCATTTTCTCTCCCATCTTTCTTAGCTGTTGTACCTGCAAGGCGACAACCACATTAGCTTGCTACTTAGCTGACTTCAGAATGATGCTCTACTGATTGTTGAAGAGGCGAGAGCACAAATAGGCAAGGACTGTAAGAGGCTCCGGTGTGGAATTAGAACAACCATTTAGAGTTTCTTCCTAACACAGCTTGGTGATGATTGAATTAAATAACCAATTTGCATGTGTGCATAGCTTGATCCTATGGTTCAAAGAATAAAAGGAAGAAAGCTGCAGTAGAGGAAAATTTAAAGAAGAATCATGTTCAAGGAGGTGCATCGATGCATCAATGCCACTTTTGGCAGTGCCCTTAGCTGACCTTTGAACATGAGTTTGATGTTGTTGTACAACAGATTTGAAACTTCCGGACAACTCACCCTGCGACGGTCATGTTGCAAATCATTAATAATTACAAACTTCGGTAGGGATCCCACGGTCTTGTATAGTCAATGCTTATGCACGTGTGAGCGGAGAAATATAGAAACTTATGAACTGGTGGATTGATCGACGATTGACATATGTTATTTCTGCACATGCATTTATATAAAATCACACTGAAGTTAGGCATGATAAATACTGAATAATCTATGGTAGCTCCTTACCTTGCTGGCATAAATGATAGATTGATGGCGAGTATATGAAAATATGTATACCTTAATTAAAACTGTAGAAAATATGACTGCAACCTAGAACTACAATGAATATTCAGAAATTAAATCGATCAGACTTCCACATTAGCACAATTCATCTATACAGATCCAGAAAAACTACATATACGTTTCAATAAATGTGGGAGATATTAGATGACACATGAACCGAGTAAAGATATATGATGCAAAAGATTAGGCTCCATAGAATCAAAGCAGAAGACTGAGTTAACATGGAAGATGAACAATACAGAAAGCCATTTCATGATATTTCAAAAATAAATTAAGCATGGGCAGCACACAGCAAGATTAAATCAGAAATCTGTCTGAAGCTGTCAGCAATGCTGTAGCATTAACTCAAGAGATTGGAGGACCTCCTTCGTCGACCCTCCTACCCTCCTGCGGCGAGGATCAGCAACATATTCTAGCCAATCCTCTCTGCAATCTCATTCTTCTCCATCCTCTGCCCCATATCTTCTCTGCAGACTCTGCTCAAGCGGGGAGAAGTAGGATCGCATGCACTGTTCTCTGATATTTCATTCAGTCCAGCAGGAGCAGCAAGTCAGCGACCACTTCTTCCATCCACAATAACATGGTCCTTGTCACGATAGTCATGCCGCTGCCCTCCTTTACCTCATCTAGATGTTCAATCGAGTTTCCTGCTCAGCCGCATCAAAGTTCTCTGGATGGATGAGTATTACCGATACATGTGTTGAACCAAACACGCTTATCTTTTTGTCAATACCATTAATAGTACAAGCTTAATCGGATTACAAATACCTCTCAAGTAATAGCTATTAGGATCAGATGGGTAGCCGCTGATAATCCCCGTGGGTGTGAATACCTCAGACAGCGTGGGAATAATCTCCTGGCGGCCGGGTAGTACAGCCCTAATAGTTCCACTGCAGCAGGTCGTGAGGGAGCATGGCATCGAGAGAGGTGAGGGCTGGCTCTGGTGCGGGCTTATACCTAGATCAACTGGCAAGCTCAAGCGGAGATGGACTTCGTGGATGAGATAGAGAATACATCAGAGGATGAAAGGGAAGGAAAAGGCATAGGGAGAAAATATCGTGAGGAGGATTCTTTGGGGATGGATCGAGCCTGAAGTTTAAAAAGTAATACACGATCTATTGTTTGTTTTTTGAAAGCAGTATACGATCTATTGGTTATTTTACGGGTATCCTAGATTGGTTTTCTTATTGCTTCTGTATGTTTTTTATTTTCTTACATATATATTGTAGGGATTATACGGGTGGATCCACACCGTTATAACTCGGTCCCACCAGATGAATGGCCGGCAATTTCTAATTAACGTGGTAATTTCTTGGAAGTCTAGAATTAGTATAGGTATAGATAGATGCACATAAAAACGAAGGGTCCAACTTCAAAGCTGTATCAAACATTTGCAGAGTCTAAAGTGCGATCCACCAGTTAGTTCAATAAATATATCTAAACACACCAATTCAAATTCTAGAGAACAATGGTCAGTGGTCACTAATATCATGTTGTCAAATAGCTAAGTATACCACACTTCTACAGCACCCCAAAGCAATTGGGTTCACAAAATCATCATAAAGAAGTCATTCCTGATTGATAAACAAAATTATCCAAAAACATTTATACCGGGCCATGGTCCAATTCAGACAGTTCGGAAAATCTATAGGTTACAGTACATCCAAAATAGTAGCTCCAGGCATGAACTTACAACTCCTGCAGAACACCAAGAATAAGAAAGAAGCATACCATTGCATCCATTGACCATGGTATCCAGTTGTTCCCTTCGAACCTCCAAGGGTGACGGCGGCACCGGTGATACGCCCATTTTGCATCATGCTTTCATGTTGATATTTATCGCTTTATGGGCTGTTATATTACCTTGTGGTACCATACTTATGCCTTTTCTCTCTTATTTTGCAAGGTTTATTAAAGAGAGAGAATACCGGCAGCTGGAATTCTGGACTGGAAAAGGGGCAAGTCCGAGTCCTCTATTTTGCACAACTCCAAATGCCCTGAAAATCAACGTGGAATTTTTTGGGAATATATAAAAAATACTGGGCGAAAGAAGTACCAGAGGGGAGCTACCAGGGCCCCACAAGCCTGGTAGCCGCCACCCCCCTGGTGGCGGCTACACGGCTTGTGGGCTCCCTGACGGCCCACTGGCCCCCCTCTTTTGCTATATGAAGGGTTTTGTTCCAGAAAAAATCAAGGAGGAGCTTTTTGGTGGATTCTCCGCCGCCACGAGGCGGAACTTGAGCAACTCCAATCTAGAGCTCCGGTAGGACGATCGTGCCGGGGAAACTTCCCTCCCGGAGGGGGAAATCATCGCCATCGTGTCGCCATCGTCATCACCAACACTCCTCTCGTCGGAGGGGAGTCATCTCCATCAACATCTTCATCAACACCATCTCCTCTCCAAGCCCTAATTCATCTCTTGTAACCAATCTCCATCTCGCGACTCCGATTGGCACTTGTAAGGTTGCTAGTAGTGTTGATTACTCTTTGTAGTTGATGCTAGTTGGATTACTTGGTGGAAGAGTTTATGTTCAGATCCTTGATGCTACTCATTACACCTCTGATCATGATTATGATTATGCTTTGTGAGTAGTTACTTTTGTTCCTGAGGACATGGGATGAGTCATGCTGATAATAGTCATGTGAATTTGGTATTCGTTCGGTATTTTGATATGTTGTATGTTGTCTTTTCCTCTAGTGGTGTTATGTGAACGTCGACTACATAACACTTCACCATGTTTGGGCCTAGAGGAAGGCATTGGGGAGTAGTAAGTAGATGATGGGTTGCTAGAGTGACAGAAGCTTAATCCCCAGTCTATGCGTTGCTTCGTAAGGGGCTGATTTGGATCCATTAGTTTAATGCTATGGTTAGGCATTGTGTTAATTCTTCTTTCGTAGTTGTGGATGCTTGCGAGAGGGTTCAATCATAAGTGGGATGCTTGTCCAAGTAAGGGCAGTACCCAAGCGCCGGTCCACCCACATATCAAACTATCAAAGTAACGAACGCGAATCATATGAACATGATGAAACTAGCATGACAGAAATCCCCGTGTGTCCTCGGGAGTGTTTTTCCTCCTATAAGACTTTGTCCAGGCTTGTACCTTGCTACAAAAAGGATTGGGCCACTTTGATGCATCGTTGCTACTACTTATTACTTGTTACTTTTCACTTGCTACATTTCACCTCGCTACACCATCACTTGTTACCGCTACTTTCAGTGGTTGCAGTTATTACCTTGTTGAACACTGTTTATCAGAGCCTTCTGCTCCTCGTTGGGTTGGACACTCTTACTTATCGAAAGGACTACGATTGATCCCCTATACTTGTGGGTCATCAAGACTCTTTTCTGGCGCTGTTGTCGGGGAGTGAAGCGCCTTTGGTAAGGAAACATTTATATACTGTGCTGAAAATTTATTGTCAAATGTCACTATGGAAATTGTTCCTTTGAGGAGTTTGTTCGGGGTATTTTCACCACGAACGGAAGCACGAGGAGTTGTTCCTCAACCTGAGGTACCTACTGAAAATATCTTTTATGAAATTCCTTCGGTTATGCTTGAGAAAATGCTGGCTAATCCTTTTACAGGAGATGGATCTTCACATCCAGACTTGCATCTGATCTATGTAGATGAAGTTTGTGGTTTATTTAAGCTTGCAGGTTTGCTCGAGGATGAGGTAAATAAGAAAGTCTTTCCTTTATCTTTGAAGGATAAGGCGTTGACATGGTATAGGCTATGTGATGATACTGGATCATGGGACTACAATCGGTTGAAATTGGAATTTCATCAAAAGTTCTATCCTATACATTTAGTACATCGTGATCGGAATTATATTTATAACTTTTGGCCTCGTGACAGGGAAATCATAGCTCAAGCTTGGGGGAGGCTTAAATCAATGCTATACTCATGCCCCAATCATGAGCTCTCAAGATATATTATCACTCAAAACTTTTATGCTCGGCTTTCTCATGAAGATCGTACCATGCATGCTTGACACTTCTTGTACCGGTTCTTTTATGAAGAAGGATATTGACCACAAGTGGAATTTATTGGAAAGAATCAAACATAACTCTGAAGATTGGGAGCTTGAGGAAGGTAAGGAGTCAGGTATGAATTTCAAGTTTGATTGCGTTAAATCTTTTGTTGAAACAAACACTTCTAGAGATTTTAGTGCTAAGTATGGTCTTGACTATGAGATAGTAGCTTCTCTATGTGAATCTTTTGCTGCTCATGTTGATCTTCCCAAAGAGAAGTGGTTTAAATATCATCCCCCTGTAGAAGTCAACAAGCTAAACCCAATATAGTTGAGGGGAAAGTCATTGCCTTTAGTGATCCTATTGTTCCTTGTGCCTATGCTGAGAAACCACCATACCCTGCTAGGAAAAAGGATTATTCTAAAGCTCCAACTGTGATACATAGGGGTTACATTAGACCACTTGCACCCCCTGAGGAAATTATAGTTGAACCTAGTGCTGCTATTATCAAAGATCTCTTAGCCGAAGACATAGACGGGCATGTTATCAAATTCTGTGAGGACTCTGCTAGAATTGCTAAACCTCACGCGAAAGACAAATACGGACCTGTAGTTGGCCTGCCCGTTGTTTCTGTCAAGATAGGAGATCACTATTATCATGGTTTATGTGATATGGGTGCTAGTGTTAGTGCAATACCCCGTTCCCTTTATGATGAAATCAAAGATGAGATTGCACCTACTGAGTTAGAACCCATTGATGTCACTATTACGCTAGCTAATAGAGACACTATCTGCCCTATGGGAATTATGAGAGACGTAGAAGTCCTGTGTGGTAAGACGAAGTATCCTACTGATTTCCTCGTCCTTGGTACTGCACAAGATAGCTTTTGTCCCATCATATTTGGTAGACCCTTTCTCAACACTGTCAATGCTCACATTGATTGCATTAAGCAGACTGTCACTGTTAGTTTCGAGGGTGTGTCTCATGAATTTAACTTCTCCAAGTTTGGAAGACAACCCATGAAAAAGAGTCGTCTGGTAGGGATGAAATCATTTCTCTTGCCTCTATTGCCGTACCTCCTACGGATCCTTTAGAGCAATATCTGCTTGAGCATGAGAATGATATGCATATGGATGGAAGAGATGAGATAGATAAAATTGTCTTAGAGCAATATCGTATTCTCAAGAATAATCTGCATGTTGAACTGCTTGGGGATCCTCCCCCACCGAAGGGTGATCCTGTGTTCGAGCTTAAACAATTGCCTGATACTCTTAAGTATGCCTATCTTGATGAGAAGGAGATATATCCTATTATTATTAGTGCTCTCCTCTCGAATCACGAAGAGAAGAAGTTACTAAAAACTTTGAGAAAGCACCGTGCGGCTATTGGATATACTCTTGATGATCTTAAGGGTATTAGTCCCACTCTATGTCAGCACAAGATTAAAACTGATCCTGACTTCAAACCAGTTGCTGATCATCAAAGGAGATTAAATCCTAAGATGAAAGAGGTCGTGAGAAAAGAAATATTAAAGCTTCTGGAAGCAGCAATCATTTATCCTGTTGCTCATAGTGATTGAGTAAGTCCAGTACATTGCGTACCTAAGAAGGGAGGTATCACCATCGTTCCTAATGATAAGAATTAATTAATCCCACAAAGGATTATTACTGGCTATAGGATGGTGATAGACTTTCGGAAACTGAACAAGGCAACCAGGAAAGACCATTATCCTTTCACTACTGGAAAACAGTTATTTGCCATCTGCTGCTTCTTTGCCGTGTGCTGACTGATGGCAAAGACCCTCTTTGCCATCAGCTACTAGAAACCAGACGGCAAAGAGCAGGTTGATGCCAAAGGTACTATTTGCCATCAGCCAGCTCTTTGCCGTCTGCCACCTCACGGCAAAGAGCATGCAGGCAGACGGCAAAGAGCATGGGCGGCCCACCCCACAGCCCCTCTCTCCCCCTAACGGCCACTTTCTTTGCCGTCTGCCTGCATGCTCTTTGTCGTCGGGAGGCGACCGGCAAAGAGGGTACCCCCCCCTAACGGTCGTTAGCCCCACCCCCACGCGCCTCTCTCTCCCCCTAACGGCCACCCCGACTCCCCTCTCTCTCACCCCCGACACCACCACCGCCGCCGCGCCCTCCTCCAGCCTCCCTGCGCCCTCCTCCTCCCTGGCCGCCCTGCGCCCTCCTCAACCCCGGCCGCCCCGCACCCTCCTCCACCGCCGCCGTGCGCCCCCTCCTCCACCCCGGCCGCCCTACACCCTCCTCCACCGCCGCCCTGCACCCCCTCCTCCTCCCCGGCCGCCCTGCACCCTCCTCCACCGCCGCCCTGCGCCCCCTCCTCCACCCCGGCCGCCCTACACCCTCCTCCACCGCCTCCCTGCACCCCGTCCTCCTCCCCGGCCGCCCTGCACCCCCTCCTCCACCCCGACACCCCCTCTCTCTCACCCCGACACCACCACCGCTGTCGCGCCCTCCTCCGGCCTCCCTGCCCCACCGCCGCCGCCGTTGATGCCACCCCACCCCAGCGCCCCACCCCACCGCCGCCGCCCTCCTCGCGCCCCTCACCGTTCCCCTCCTCCCCCTGCTGCCCTCCTCCCCCTACGGCCTCTCCTCCCCCTGTGGCCTCTCCTCCCCCTGCGGCCCTCCTCCCCCCGGTTAGTTTTCTTTCTTCTTTTTTTAATAGTTTTTGTTTAATTAGTTATATGTTTTAGTGAGGTTTTGGCTTAGTTTTAGTTTAGTTTAGGTTCAGTTTTAGTTTAGGTTTAGTTAGGTTAGTTTCCTGTTTAGTAAAGGAGAAGAAGAAGAAGGAGAAAGGAGAAGAAGAAGAAGGAGAAAGGAGAAGAAAAAATAAGAAGAAGAAGGAAAAGGAAGGGAAGGAGAAGAAAGAAGAAGAAGAAGAAAAATAGGAGAGGAAGAGAAGAATAAGAGGAAAAAAGAAAATAAGAAGAAGAAGAAGAAGAAGAAGAGAAGAAGAAAACAAGAAGAAGGAGAAGAAGAATAAGAGGAAAAAAGAAAAAAGAAAAGAAGAAGAAGAAGAAGAAGAAGAAGAAGAGAAGAAGAAGAAAAGAAGAAGAAGGAGAAGAAGAATAAGAGGAAAAAATAAAAAAGAAAATAAGAATAATAATAATAATAATAATAATAATAATAATAATAATAATAATAATAAGAAGAAGAAGAAGAGAAGAAAAGAAGAAGAAGGAGAAGAAGAATAAGAGGAAAATAGAAAAAAGAAAATAAGAATAAGAAGAAGAAGAAGAAGAATAAGAGGAAAAAAGACAAAAGAAAATAAGAGTTAGGTCACATATTTTTTGATTATCTTATAAAAACATCATATTTGTGTTGATCGAGTGAATTTCAATGTGCAGTTGTTCGGCGACCTCCACGTGCGTTGGACGAGCTCCGCCCCTACGTTTGTTGGTGAGCACAAATGACTTCTCCTCCTACCCCCTTAATTTGGTCTGTCCCGGTCTTCGTGCCGATGAAACTTGCTAGCTATATATAGGTTTCTTCAATCATGAGTATGCGTGACCAGTATGCGTCTCCCGTTCGAAAGGGCGACATCTATAAATATGCATGTCTTTGCATATTTATAACCGCCATCCTTTCGAATTGTCCAAAATTATCCATGGACAGCGCGAGTATGTGTAGATTGGGTTTGTTTTCCCGTATGTTGTGCTCTGGATCCGATGCGGAATTTCGTTAGTGCCTCCCTGTTGTTCTCCAGATGCACATCCTCTATGTTTATTGCGGAGACGTGTATCAGGAGAACAGTGGGGAGGTGCTGCCGAAATTTTGCGTTGGATCCGGAGCAGAGCATGGGAAAACGAACCCAATCTACACATACTCGGGTGGGATTAGGACCTATCTTTACCTATTAGCGTGTAGGTTGCGTGGACGTAATAAAAATGGCGAACCTGATTAACCGATGAATATAAATGCTAAATTATATATAAATATATTTCTTCTGTCTTTAGTAGCTATGCAAGATGAGTGATCGTGCGTGGATGTATACCGGTCACCCTAGTCAGAAAGAGATGACGAAAGAATGGTTTGTAAAAACAAAGGAATTTGTGAAAGCCGCATTCGCAAATGGCCAGGAAAGAAACTATTGCCCCTGTCCTGGATGCGACAACTATAAAAAGACGACAGAGGCTGTAATGATTAAACACCTGCAGAGGAGGGGTTTTAAGCCTAATTATACGGTATGGACATTTCATGGTGAGTCTATACAACGCACAAGAGCTGAGGTGGTCCGTCGTCGCACGGACGAGCATGGTACCGGGATCGAAGACATGGTGCAAGACTTTTATGATGCTCGGGATTCGGAAGATGAGATGGAGGAATCTGCAAAGGCCTTTTATGAAATGTTGGAGTCTTCAAAACGTCCTCTCCATGAGCACACTGAGCTCTGTCAGCTGGATGCAATTGCACAAGTAATGGCTCTGAAGGCTCAGTTCAACTTGGGAAGAGAATGCTACGACGCGATGATGACACTATTTGGACGGTTCCTACCCAAAGGCCATGTCATGCCTGCAAACCTGTACTAGTCGAACAAAATACTTCGTGTACTTAAGATGCCCTATGAGAAGATAGATGCATGTGAGAAAGGATGTGTCTTATTTAGGAAGGAGTATGCACACTTGGACTATTGTCCCAATTGCGAGTCTTGCAGGTATCTTGTGGTAGACAACGGTATGGGTGAGAAGAGGCAGACCAAAATCGCAGTTAGTGTTCTTCGGTATATGCCAATCATACCAAGACTTCAACGTCTTTTCATGGTCGAAGAGACAGCCAGACAGATGACATGGCACAAATTGGGCAAAAGAACCGAACTAGATGCGGATGGGAATAAGATGATGGTGCACACATCGGATGGGGAAGCGTGGAAACATTTCGATGGATTGCATCAGGATAAAGCGGCAGATCCAAGGAATCCTCGAGTCTGCGCCGTCACAGATGGTTTTAATCCCTTCGGCATGACGACAACCTAATACAGTTGTTGGCCTGTATTTGTCATTCCACTCAATCTCCGCCCCCCCGGGCAGATTATGCAAAGAAAGAACATATTTCTGACCTTGATAATTCCAGGGCCCAATTATCCGGGGAAGAATATGAATGTGTACGTGCAACCGCTTAAGGATGAATTGGAAGAAGCTTGGGATAATGGGGTCAAGACATACAATGCCGCTAGAAAAGAAAACTTCAAAATGCATGTGTGGTACATGTACTCTATGCATGACTTGCCAGCGTATGCGCTATTCTCTGGATGGTGTGTGCATGGAAGGTTTCCGTGCCCCCAATGCAAGGCAACTCTTCAGTTTCATTGGTTGCGGGAGGGTCGGAAGTATTCTTGCTTTGACTTGCATAGACAATTCCTGGATCCTGACCATCAGTTCAGAAAAGACAAGAAGAACTTTACCAAAGGTAAAGTTGTCAAAAACTTGGCACCACCTGCGTTCACAGGCCAACAGATCCTGGATCAGTTAAACGCCCTCGAGCCTGATCGAGAGCGTCCAGGGTATTTCAAGGGGTATAATTCAAAATACGCCTGGACTCACAAGCCATGCTTCTGGGATCTGCCTTACTTCAAAGACCTCCTTCTTCCACACAATATCGACATGATGCACACTGAAAAGAATATCGGAGAGGCTATTTTTGGTACATTGTTCGACATAGATGAGAATACAAAGTATAATATTAAGGCTAGAGTCGATCTTTCCACCGGGCTTCTTTAATCCAATGCAGCATTTGATTTTACATCTACCGACCGAGGCAAGATTGGGTGGGCCCGTGCAAGATCGTTGGTGCTATGCAACTGAGAGGATGCAGAAGGCCCTTCGAGCTAAATGAAAAAATAAGTGTAGAATTGATGCATCGATGGCTGAAGCATTCATTACTGAGGAGGTGGCAAACTTTGTGACAGCACACTACGAAGCCAAAAATCATCATTTGCATAATCCGAAGCCTCGGCACAATGATGCAGACCCTAAAAAGGTGGGTCCAACCTCAGCCTATTCAAAGGGAAGCTCGCACCAGCCGGTGCTTCGAAACCAATAACGTTGGATGTCGAAGAATGGCAGAACATTTCGTTGTATATCTTCAACAACCTAACAGAAGTGTGGCCGTACATCGAGTGAGTTCTCGGCACATTTTCCCGTAACTTCTAATTCATTTGAACTGCTCTTATTCCCGGATATTTCAAACATACGTTACGTCGCTGAATTCTCGGATGGAGCGGTGATCGAAAATGATCCCGTCGAAGAGTATGAGCTTCTGTCAAAGACAGGAGGCTGCTATCCCGGTTTCATCTCTTGGTTCAAACAAACGGTAATTATCAATAATGGACCATTTCATTCTTGGTCTAACTTGCGGCTAATGCAACAATCGTTTCGTATTAAACTTGTAGGCTAATTCAGAGTCTATGGACGCCGAATTGAGACAAGTCGCTAATGGTGTTGACTATAAGGTCCGTTCATTTGAGAAATACAACATCAACGGGTATCTCTTTCATACCTTTGGCAAAGAGATATCGAAGCCCGATCAGAAATCTACAAATTGTGGTGTCTCTACTATCGGCGAAGGTGTTATCGAGTATTATGGAAGAGTTGAAGCAATTTATGAACTTCAATTCTATGGTGAAAACCCACCGAACGTCGTAGTCTTCAAATGTTATTGGTTCTAGCCGAAGAAGACTAGAAGGACTCATGAACATATAGGACTAGTCGAAATCAATCCAAACACCCATTTAGATGTTCCCGATGTCTATATTACGGCTCAACAGGCGACCCAAGTTTTCTATCTACCGTGGGCATGCCAAACGGATAAGAATCTGGAAGGTTGGTATGTTGTTTATGAAGTGCCGCCACATGTCAGACCACCTCTCCCAAATGAACAGGATTATGAACCTCACATTAACCCAGACACATATGATGGAGAATTCTTCCAAGAAACACGTCTTTCCAAGAAACGTTTCAAGAACCGCCGTGCTTCACCCAAGAACATGGAAGTAGACAGCGACAATGAATCCGACTCCAGCCCTGAGCCGGAACGAGAAGACCTGGAACTCGTAGAGGTTACTGATGCAGATGACCTGTCAATTCTTCAATGATTAAATGAAGGCCTTTCACAACTTCACGCTGTTGAACCCGACGAGCACGTCATTCATGAAGACATGCGTGATAGTGATGATGATGATGCATTTATTGATGATGATTATTAGTTTGTAAGATTCACAACTTAAATTATATATATTTTAATCTTTATTATTCATGTACATATTATTATTCATGTCAGTTATTCAATTTTTTTATGTTGTACTAATTTCTTTTAATCTTTATCATGGCAGGTCACCAGGTGTGGAAAGATGGTGGGCGCTGGTCCAGATCGCTCGACGGGTTCTTCCCAGGCGCCCCGCACGAGGGGTGGTACTTCCCTTCCACCCCTATCTCTCCGTAGAGCCTTGGCAGACAGTCTGTCGACACCACCCGTGGGTTCTTCTTCGTCGGCGGCATTGCCCACTGGGAAAGGTGTTGGTCGGGTAGGGAAGAAGGGGAAGGGTACAGGGAGAGGTGGTGGCCGCGGAAGATCCAGGAGGACTTTTGAGCCATCCTCGGCACCACCACAAGCTCATTCACCCGAGCATAGGACTACTATGGTCGACCCGTTTGCGGAGGAGGCTACGGGGACTCCGTTCCAGGAGCCTGTTGTTGATGGGCATTCGTCCCATGAGACTCCGGTACAGGAGCAGCCTCGGGTCAAGGTGCATTCGGCCCAGGAGCAGCGGGATGAGACTACGGTTCCATAGGCTTCACCCGACGTGGAGAGGACCGGATGGGAGACCTGGACGGATCGTACCAGTTGCCGGATTGGACCGAGGGTCCGGGTCGCTTAGGGGGCGGGGATGGCGGGGATGAGCTTACGGATAGTGAGGGCGATGTGCAGGTGCACGGGGCCACCGTGTACAAGCGTGGTAGTACACGTCTCCCAGTCGCGCTGGCTATCCGCAAGCAGAGGCCGGTGATTAAACCTGAAGGAGATAGGTAAGTACATTTACTCTTTTTTTAGCTTTTGCCTTCAAGTTTGTTAAAATATCTAATGCGTTGACCTTATCATACTACAGGGGATGGGTACACCCTCTTGGAGTCCGCATGCCGAACTCCGTCCTTGGTGTGCTTTGCTGGACAAATTTCCCGGGGTTTGTCACGTTGCCTAGTGAGGATCAGGTTCCTACATTAGGATTTTCCTGGGAGCACTACCAGGCTGAGCAGGCCCCGCCGGAGGAGATTATAGATGGTGTCTTGTGCCACCCGAGGGCCTAGATGGTGATCAAGAGCTTTTGGGTAAATTATCCTTTTACAGAATCTAAAATTAACTATATAGCTAATTATTGTACTAATCGGTGTTTTCACGTTTGATTGCAGACCTTCTATAGGTGTGAGGATGGATATGAGGAGGAGGCGGCCAGGGTTCTCGAGGCCGAGTGTAGGCTGTTACTACAGAACTTGCGCCACGAGGCTCGGCCGCAGGCTATTCGAGATTACTACGCCACATGTGGTATTAAGAAGCAGAAGAAGGATTGCCGCGGAAAGTTTCTGAAGAAGGAGCAATACATGAAGGTAATTACCTATTCTTAAGTCCTTCTACATAGTTTTTTGATTTCATTCATAGGCGTAGCGCTGAAAATTCTTTCTAATAACTTACAGGTTCCCCCGAGATGGTGTGCGGATAAGATGGATTGTTGGGAGGTGTTCCTTGATGAGTGGTGCACAGGCAGCTGGCGAGCCGTCCACGAGAATGCGAAGGATCGGCGTAGCCAAATGGTTGGTGTGCCACACCATCAAGGCAGCGCCAACTTACTTCAGTTTGGACGAAACTGGGTATGTGATTTGCTTCATGATTCATGCAATTCATTCTTGATGCTAATATTTTGTTACTCTCTTTTAGGCGCATCACAATAAGACAGAGATGCCACACTTGTACGACCTTTATGGCATGGCCCATACTTCCTCGTACAGGAAGGCGAAGGCATTCTTTGAGTCTGACCTGGATGATCCCAATAACTTCACCAACATATCATCCCACCAGAAGCTCGTGGCATACAGGGACGCGGGGAAGGCTACGAAAGGGGATGACTTTAACCCTAGCCAGGAACCTTTGGATACAGAGCTGGTGATGATATCTGGTGGCGGGAGGCCCCATGGCTCGATAGCCATTGGAGATGGGATAATATGTTGTTCACTCACTCTCCCAGAGATCAAGGCGCGCCAGTCGAGCAGCTGTCCTGAGATAATGTGTCATCCACGGCCAGTCGAACTTGCCATCGAGGTTAGTTGTACGGACTAAGAACACTTTCATCCATTTCATTATGTGTGTCACCATAGATCATTACTGTGGTAACGAGGAATGGTGTTTCAGGCTGGTCTTCAGAAAGAGAGATTGGCAAACCAGGCTTCTCTTGAGAAAGAGAGATCGGCAAGCCAGGCTGCTCTTGAGGCTGCTCTTGAGAAAGAGAGATTGGCAAGTCAGGCTGCTATTGATGAGAGGGACCAGACCACAGCACGATTGATTGAGGAGGAGAGGTCCCGGAATGAGGCGGGTCAACGGGCCCTGTACGAGCTTTTTGTGGTAAGTTTTTTTTCACATTAGCCAAATCATGTGTGTAATGTATGTTTCATTACTAACTAATACGACCCACTCTTCATAGTCTGTGCGAGAAGAGCGGTCAAGTCCCTCCGCCGATGCCCGTCTTCTCTTCAATTGGCACGGTGAGTTTCATTATAAACTAGTATTAATAATTGAATGTCATCATGCTAACTGAGACATTGGGAAATATCTATTCTGCAGAATAACTCCCGAGCGGCATCGCACGACCCTTCTCCAGGTGTTTCAACTCCTTGATGACCACTACGGTAAGTTTCTCTTCTCCTCTTTCATATTCTCCTTTCCTTAATTTCCCCAACAATGACATAGTTAGCCCATTTAGCTCAAAAAAGACGTAATTAGCCCATTTAGCTCCAAAATGCCATAATAACCTCAAAATGGCATAAGAACTTTTGTAAGCTCATTAATATTATATACTTAGCTTGTTTTCCTCTAAAATGGGATAATTAGCCCATTTAGCTCCAAAAATACATAGTTAGATAATTTAGCTCCAATAAGAGGAGAAGAGGAGAAGAAATAGGAAAAATGAAAAGAAAGAAGAAGAAGAAGAAGAAGAGAAGAAGGAGAAGGAGGAGGAGGAGGAGAAGGCCAAGGACCTTCTAGTCCTTCTCCTCCTTCTCCTCCTTCTTCTTGATTTCTTCTTCTTCTCCTCCTCCTCCTCCTCTTTCTTCTCCTCTTTCATATTATCCTTGCTTTAATTTCCCCAACAATGACATAATTAGCCCATTTAGGTCCAAAATGCCATAATAACCTCAAAATGGCATAAGAACCTTGGTTAGCTCAGGAATATTGTATACTTAGCTTGTTTTCCTCTAAAATGGGATAATTAGCCAATTTAGCTCCAAAAAGACATAATTAGGTAATTTAGCTCCAAGAAGAGGAGAAGAGGAGAATAAATAAGAAAAATGAAAAGAAAGAAGAAGAAGAAGAAGAAGAAGAAGGAGAAGGAGGAGGAGGAGGAGGAGGAGGAGAAGGAGGAGAAGGCCAAGGACCTTCTAGTCCTTCTCCTCCTCCTCCTTATCCTCCTTCTCCTCCTTCTTCTTGATTTCTTCTTGTTATCCTCCTCCTCCTCTTTCTTCTCATCTTTCATATTATCCTTGCTTTAATTTACCCAACAATGACATAATTAGCCCATTTAGCTCCAAAATGCCATAATAAGCTCAAAATGGCATAAGAACCTTGGTTAGCTCATGAATATTATATACTTAGCTTGTTTTCCTCTAAAATGGGATAATTAGCCCATTTAGCTTCAAAAAGACATAATTAGGTAATTTAGCTCCAACAAGAGGAGAACAGGAGAAGAAATAGGAAAAATGAAAAGAAAGAAGAAGAAGAAGAAGAAGAAGAAGAAGAGAAGAAGGAGAAGGAGGAGGAGGAGGCCAAGGACTTTCTAGAACTTCTCCTCCTCCTCCTTCTCCTCCTTCTTCTTGATTTCTTCTTGTTCTCCTCCTCCTCCTCTTTCTTCTCGTCTTTCATATTATCCTTGCTTTAATTTCCCCAACAATGACATAATTAGCCCATTTAGCTCCAAAATGCCATAATAAGCTCAAAATGGCATAAGAACCTTGGTTAGCTCATGAATATTATATACTTAGCTTGTTTTCCTCTAAAATGGGGTGATTAGCCCATTTAGCTCCAAAAAGACATAATTAGGTAATTTAGCTCCAACAAGAGGAGAAGGGGAGAAGAAATAGGAAAAATGAAAATAAAGAAAAAGAAGAAGAAGAAGAAGAAGAAGAAGAAGAAGAGAAGAAGGAGAACGAGGAGAAGGCCAAGTACCTTCTAGAACTTCTCCTCCTACTCCTTCTCCTCCTTCTTCTTGATTTCTTCTTGTTCTCCTCCTCCTCCTCTTTATTTTCCTCTTTCATACTATCCTTGCTTTAGTTTCCCCAATAATGACATAATTAGCCCATTTAGCTCCAAAATGCCATAATAAGCTCAAAATGGCAGAAGAACCTTGGTTAGCTCATGAATATTATATACTTAGCTTGTTTTCCTCTAAAATGGGATAATTAGCCCATTTAGCTCCAAAAAGACATAATTAGGTAATTTAGCTCCAACAAGAGGAGAAGAGGAGAAGAAATAGGAAAAATAAAAAGAAAGAAGAAGAAGAAGAAGAAGAAGAGAAGAAGGAGGAGGAGGAGGAGGAGGAGGAGAAGGCCAAGGACCTTCTAGTCCTTCTCCTCCTCCTCCTTCTCCTCCTTCTCCTCCTTCTTCTTGATTTCTTCTTCTTCTCCTCCTCCTCCTCTTTCTTCTCCTCTTTCATATTATCCTTGCTTTAATTTCCCCAACAATGACATAATTAGCCCATTTAACTCCAAAATGCCATAATAAGCTCAAAATGGCATAAGAACCTTGGTTAGCTCATGAATATTATATACTTAGCTTGTTTTCCTCTAAAATGGGATAATTAGCCCATTTAGCTCCAAAAAGACATAATTAGGTAATTTAGCTACAACAAGAGGAGAAGAGGAGAAGAAATAGGAAAAATGAAAAGAAAGAAAGAAGAAGAAGAAGAAGAGAAGGAGGAGAAGGAGGAGGGGGTGGAGGAGAAGGAGAAGGCCAAGGACCTTCTAGTCCTTCTCCTCCTCCTCCTTCTCCTCCTTCTCCTCGTGCTGCTTGATTTCTTCTTCTTCTCCTCCTCCTCCTCTTTCTTCTCCTCTTTCATATTATCCTTGCTTTAATTTCCCCAACAATGACATAATTTGCCCATTTAGCTCCAAAATACCATAATAAGCTCAAAATAGCATAAGAACCTTGGTTAGCTCATGAATATTATATACTTAGCTTGTTTTCCTCTAAAATGGGACAATTAGCCCATTTAGCTCCAAAAAGACATAATTAGGTAATTTATCTCCAACAAGAGGAGAAGAAATAGGAGAAATGAAAAGAAAGAAGAAGAAGAAGAAGAAGAGAAGAAGGAGAAGGAGGAGGAAGAGGAGGAGGAGGAGGAGAAGGAGAAGGCCAATGACCTTCTAGTCCTTCTCCTCCTCCTCCTTCTCCTCCTTCTCCTCCTTCTTCTTGATTTCTTCTTGTTCTCCTCCTCATCCTCTTTCTTCTCCTCTTTCATATTATCCTTGCTTTAATTTCCCCAACAATGACATAATTAGCCCATTTAGCTCCAAAATACCATAATAACCTCAAAATGGCATAAGAACCTTGGTTAGCTCATGAATATTATATACTTAGCTTGTTTTCCTCTAAAATGGGATAATTAACCCATTTAGCTCCAAAAAGACATAATTAGGTTATTTAGCTCCAACAAGAGGAGAAGAGGAGAAGAAATAGGAAAAATGAAAAGAAAGAAGAAGAAGAAGAAGAAGAAGAAGAGAAGAAGGAGAAGGAGGAGGAGGAGGAGAAGGCCAAGGACCTTCTAGTCCTTCTCCTCCTGCTCCTTCTCCTCCTTATCCTCCTTCTTCTTGATTTCTTCTTCTTGTCCTCCTCCTCCTCTTTCTTCTTCTTCTCCTCCTCCTCCTCTTTCTTCTCCTCTTACATATTATACTTGCTTTAGTTTCCCCAACAATGACATAATTAGCCCATTTAGCTCCAAAATGCCATAATAAGCTCAAAATGGCATAAGAACCTTGGTTAGCTCATGAATATTATATTCTTACCTTGTTTTCCTCTAAAATGGGATAATTAGCCCATATAGCTCCAAAAAGACATAATTAGGTAATTTAGCTCCAACAAGAGGAGAACTGGAGAAGAAATAGGAAAAATGAAAAGAAAGAAGAAGAAGAAGAAGAAGAAGAAGAGAAGAAGGAGAAGGAGGAGGAGGAGAAGGCCAAGGACCTTCTAGTCCTTCTCCTCCTCCTCCTCCTCCTCCTCCTTCTCCTCCTTCTTCTTGATTTCTTCTTCTTCTCCTCCTCCTCCTCTTTCTTCTCCTCTTTCATATTATCCTTGCTTTAATTTCCCCAACAATGACATAATGAACCCATTTAGCTCCAAAATGCCATAATAAGCTAAAAATGGCATAAGAACCTTGGTTAGCTCATGAATATTATATTCTTAGCTTGTTTTCCGCTAAAATGACATAATTAGGTCAAAAACATCATATTTTGTTCTTCTTCTGACTTTCTTATTCACACTTTTGCAGATTGGATATACTACATGCATGGAAGCTGGCATTCATGGAGTTGAACAATGTCGATGGATGAACTTTATATGTATATCATCTAGTTTTCATTTGAGTTGATGAACAATGTCGAATTATATGTATATATGGATAAACAGTGCAATACTTTGTATGTTGGTTCTTTCGATATATGGGGATGTACATTGATTTATATGTATATCATATATGTGTGGTGAATTATATATATGTGTTGGCAAGTATATGTGTGGTGAACTATATATCATATATGTGTGGTGAATTAGATAAATGTGCTGTCAAATATATATATATATATATGTGTGTGTGTGTGTGTGTGTGTGTGTGTGTGTGCTGTGAAATAATATAAAACAAAAAACAGGTACTATATGGGCTCTTTGTCGTCTGCCAGCTGATGGCAAAGACCTGTGCCATCAGCTGGCAGATGGCAAAGGTGCCACATGGCACCCAGCTGTGCATCCTGGGGTGTCTATATAGGCTCTTTGCCGTCTGCCTCCAGGGCGGGCAGACGGCAAAGAAGAGGGCACAGAGGAGGGGGGGAGGAGGAGGCAGACGGCAAAGAGTGGAGGGGGGGAGGAGGAGGCAGACGGCAAAGAGTGGAGGGGGGAGGAGGAGGCAGACGGCAAAGAATAAGGGGAGGCAGACGACAAATAATAAGGGGAAGGCAGACGGCAAAGAATAAGGGGGAGGCAGATGGCAAAGCCTCCGTTAACCCCTAACGGAGGCAAGGCCTATCGACTGCCGTCTCGAGCACTTTGCCGACTGCTCGTATGGAAAGCTGACGGCAAAGAGCTTTGCCGTCCGCTTTGGGGGGACAGACGGCAAAGAAGGTACGATGCCGTCGTAGGCTAACGTATAAATTTTGCCGGCCGTGAGATTCTTTGCCGTCTGTGGTATTCTCTTTGCCGTCCGGGATTTAGTCTTTGCCGTCTGTGATGGCAGACGGCAAAGAAGCTGATTCCTGTAGTGTTTGTCGTTTATCGACAAAATGCTAGAAAGGCTATCCAAACACACACACTTCTGCTTTCTAGACGGTTATTCAGGTTTCTCGCAAATACCTGTTGCACAATCTGATTAGGAGAAAACCACTTTCACCTGCCCCTTCGGTACCTTTGCTTATAGACGTATGCCTTTTGGCTTATGCAATGCACCTGCCACCTTTCAAAGATGTATGGGCAATCCCCTTTTTCTGCCCATACCAATGCTTAGTTGTCTTCCTTTGGTGGTGATGGTGGTGGTGGTGTTGTCGCCTTTGATTCCAAGAGAGCTATCAATCTTTGATTTATACCTTTCAGATCTGTGACATGGTTTTCCAGCAAAACAACTTCACGAGAAAGAGAAATATTGCGAGCACGAGTTGTTTCGCAAAACCTCAAGAGTTCAATCAAGGATGTAGACATCACGTGGAGGAAAGGTTGGAGAAAATCTACTCCTTCAACTTCTTCAATGTTGAACATAGGTTGAACTTCCCCCCTAGCTTGGGTTTTCTCCTTAGCTTTGTCCCTCGCTTCCGTGACTTCTACTCTTTTCAGATCAGCATCTACTTCTTCATGAACTTGGGGAGATCATTCTCCCCAACAGATTCCTGAGACATCTTTGCTCTAAATCTGCAGCAGACAACAGGCTCGAAACGAAAACATAGGAAAACTGCATGATACGGAGATCAAAACCCTCGGGCGTATATATAATGATTTTTTCTAGACCAGAAGGAGTGCTCCGCAAGAAAACGGAGTCCGGGAGGCACACGAGGTGCCCACAAGCCCTGTAGCCGCCGCCAGATTCCAAGAGAGCTATCAATCTTTGATTTATACCTTTCAGATCTGTGACATGGTTTTCCAGCAAAACAACTTCACAAGAAAGAGAAATATTGCGAGCACGAGTTGTTTCGCAAAACCTCAAGAGTTCAATCAAGGATGGAGACATCACGTGGAGGAAGGGTTGGAGAAAATCTACTCCTTCAACTTCTTCAATGTTGAACATAGGTTGAACTTCCTCCCTAGATTGGGTTTTCTCCTTAGCTTGGTTCCTAGCTTCCGTGACTTCTACTCTTTTCAGGTCAGCATCTACTTCCTCATGAACCTTGTGAAGATCATTCTCCCCAACAGATTCATGAGACATCTTTGCTCTAAATGTGCGGCAGAAAACAAGCTCGAAACAAAAACAGAGGAAAATTGCACGATACGGATATCAAAACCTTCGGGCAACTATATATTGTTTTTTCTGGTCCAGAAGGAGTCCTCCGCAAGAAAATGGAGTCCGGGAGGCACACGAGGTTCCCACAAGCTTGCCCTCTGCCACCAGGGGGTAGGGGGGCGGTGGCAGGGCTTGTGGCCGCCTCGTTCGCGCTCCGGACTGCTTTTTAATTTTCTAATTTTCCAAAAATTCCAAAACGGAAGAAATTTCCTATTGGAAAAGTATCGGAGTCCAATTTCTTACCGAAACAGATACATCTTTGTTTTCAAGGTCTGAAACAGGCTGATAAACATCCCTTATGTACTCCTGTGGGGTTATGACATTGATGATATTGGTCTCAACATTTATGGGAGTACCAGAGATGTAAAGGTTGATTCTTTGACCATTTACCACTCTAGGAAAATTTCCTTCCGTGTTATTGATTTTGATGGCACCGGAACGATATACTTCCTCGACAACATAGGGACCTTCCCATTTAGAGAGAAGCTTGCCTGCAAAGAATCTCAAACGAGAATTGTATAGCAAGACATAATCACCTACATTGAACTCTCGTTTCTGTATTCGTTTGCCGTGCCATCTCTTAACCTTTTCCTTGAACAACTTGGCATTCTCATATGCCTGGGCTCTCCATTCATCTAACGAGCTGATATCAAACAACCGCTTCTCACCGGCAAGTTTGAAATCAAAGTTGAGCTCTTTAATTGCCCGATAAGCTTTGTGTTCCATCTCAAGAGGTAAATGACCGGCCTTACCGTAAACCATTTTATACGGTGGCATGCCCATGGGATTCTTATAAGCATTCTTCATAGTACATCGTCAAGTTTGCTAGACCAGTTCTTTCGAGATCTATTGACGGTCTTTTGTAAGATCAACTTGATCTCCCTATTACTGAACTCAAGTTGACCACTCACTACAACAAGACCCCACCTATAGCAATGCTTTTTCCGTATCTAAAAGTCCATATATGCTTTTTAGTGTCTTTACCAATGGTTTGGGATGCGTAGCCTTATCCGGTGTTGCTAGCCCATAACGCAACGCTTATACTATTGTTGGTAAAAGGGACCATTGCAATAGTACAACACATAAACACAACTTCTACAACACATATATATGTTGGTGATTAATGTATAGGAATCCAAATCTCAATGCTTATATATATGTTGGTGATTAATGTATAGGAATCCAAATCTCAATGCTTGGCAACCGATGCAATGCTTCATGTGGCGGTATATATATATTGCTAGCAATTGAATTAATGCTCCACATAATGGTAATGATTAAGTATATCAACTAACAAATGCGAAAAAAAGAATGAACTCATGGGAGAAAGAAATCATATATTGGATAAAACTGTTGGATTACAATAGTAGATATTACATGAGGAACATCATCCCACTATGATGCATAATCTAAATATTTTTTTGACATCTAACTTAAACTAAAAGCTTTCATCAACATCCCTACAACTTCACAAAAACTTAACCGAGGAACATCATCCAATAGGAATAGCATCCCTAGCTACAACATAAACTAAAATTGAAAGCATCCGTCAATCATCCTCATTAACTCCAACATCATCATCATTGTTGCAGTATACTTGCCAGCACCATATATCTTTCGAATCTACTAAGAAGATAACAAAATGAATTGTTAACACATAATGCATTGACATGATGGAAGTAGTGATAGAGGCATGATATTATACATGTACAAAGCTTGAAGGCCATGCAATCTTTGTTTTTACTGCATTATCGACATGATGCAAGTAGTGATAGAGGCAAGATATTAGACATATACAAAGGTTAAGGGCTAGACAATCTTTGTTTTTTCTGCATTACCAAAAGTATTTTAGTTTTTGCGACTCCAGACCAACTCTTTAGTTTGCACAAGTCATATCAACATGCACTCCAAGAATTCGTTTGTAAATTCAGCACTATCAAGTTTAAATCTAGGGTCACATCCTACAATTGTAGCAAGAGCTACAGCCCTGTTATCATTACGAAAAGATATCAGCATGAGTAGTTGTCATTAATGACTAATCCAAGCGCCACAATATACGACACAGCCTGCAGAACAACATGGCTTGGTAAAATTATATGGATAGTAGTCTAAGTGTTGTTCTGCATTCAAGGGTAATGTGAGTGACTGTACCACTTCTCTTCTATTCTCCGGTTAGTTAGAAAACTGAACGAAAAAGGTTTTCGTCATCTGAAACTGAACCAAAACATTTAGCTCTTGTTGGTTTAAGTCATCCAATAGAAAACATACAAACTTACACGTGCTCACCGTGCTTAGGGAATAACCTGCAGCCCCAATTCCACTCAAACGAATTTACATGGCCATCACAGCCCTAGAGATTCCTTGCTAATTCTGAACACCTATTTTGTGTGAACCAACAGATTCCATTGAAACCTACAGCCGCAAATCCTATAAATTTGCATGGACAACACCAAAAACCTAGCACGGCTCAATGGTCGTGGACACAACAAGTAGTAGCAGTAGGGAGAGGGAGAGTATACCTTTGATGGCATCATCAATAACATGCTCCACGAACTCGACTTGCTCCATGGCTCCACAAAATCAAATTACCCTCAAGCAGCAGGACTTCACCCTTAGATTCTCTCATCTAATTTCCAGTTTACTGAATTTATCAATGAAGCCTCACAAATTGGCTCATGTTTGATGTGGAACAAAAATAATAATCAGTTATGCAGGTCTATAAGCAATAATAATCTATGCAAAATCATGAGCTGAAGAAATAGAAGGAGATCTGCTCTGCAATGCCACAAGACGCACCATACAATACTTGCAGCAAGGCAGCGTTCATTGAATCAACACATAAAACACCAGACAACCAACTCAGTTTGACACCAACTCACTTTAATTTTCACAAGAGGCTTTAGAGATGTCCTCCATGTAATGTTAAGTAACACTGTCCTTCAGTGTACGTACTGACTAGAATTAGGACTTAAGTTGTGCTACTCAGCATATGTGGATTTGAATATGCATGTACTTTGCTACGATGCACTTTGCACCTGAAACTGATGGAAGAAAAGTTTTCTAAAAACCTATATTCATAATGGTATAGATATAGCTCCCTCAAATATGCATCAGACCTAGTGACACTGTTATCCTCATCTAAAACAAATCCTGACAAAATAAACATGATAACTTCCTCAATAAGTATAACATGGACTGCATCTCTATCATAAAGTACAACTGCCGTAGTAACGATATACATCATTTGTTATAGTAAGCTCACCTTTTTTGCAAAGTTATCTTTCAAATAAAAAAAACCATCTGGTTTGAACCCAACCAGCTGAAAACAACATTACCCGTATATGTTTAATTAACATGCATACGCACCTGAACAACCATATACATAATACTGAATCAATTTTGAATGTACTAATACGCACACGAACATGTTCAAAGAGAGCCAGAACTGGAATTACGCCATAAGTAAAAAACACAAGCTGGAGTTGGTTTAGAAGATGTCACTTGTTCCAACTGCATTGTACATGTAGCTGTTGAAACTATATGGTAAGCATTTTTCTACATGTGCATAAGAAATTTATTGTAAGCATTTATTTAGCAGCGAAAAATATCAACACCTTTTCACCAATAATAATACAACACCTTATATATACAATGTACATGTTAAATTTACATTTTATATGTACAGAAAAAAAAACTTTCAAGGCAAGAAATCAACATAATGTTAAAATAAAATATAAGTGAGTTTGAATGGAATCACCTTTGCGTGGTTAAAAAGTGAAATAAAATCATTATGAGAAAGTTTACCCATGCTGCTATGTACTTGAGCCCAAACAGTGACAAACCCTCACACCACGCATGTGATGTGCCACGAACTACATGAGAGAGGAGGAGTAGACTCACTTAGTTGAAGCCACCGGAGGAGGAAGCTCCATCACTGCTTCGTCCTGAACAACAGCAAGGTTGTCCACTGGTCATTCCTCCCTGCACGTCTACAGGTGAAGATAAGATTAGAAGTTAGAGAAAAGGGGGGGAGGCCGAAGACATGGGACATGATGCACTCACCGGACAAGAAGAGGACAACATGGACACTGGCGTCCGAGCCGACGTTGAAACCCTAGCCATGGGTTTAGGGTCGTGGTAGGGCTTTGTTGGCCACGAGCCCACGAATGACGAATCTAGGTGGATGGGAGAGCGTCCCTTTGAGAGGGGACCTTAGGATGTGCTTCGCGGTGGTGGGATTCATCGGTCGTCGACTGAATCAGCCGCCATAGGTGGCCCAGCTGGGAGCCGTGTGATGAGAAACGGGCGGGGCGTGACAGGGATGTGTGTGTGGAGGACGCAGCGGATCCGGCAGCCTCCGCGGCGGATCCGGCAGCCTCCGGAGCTGCGAGGTCGGAGGATTGGAGGGCGACGTCCGGCAGCGAGGTGGGGTGGAGCAAGAGTTGGTTCGGAGGAGGGAGACGAGGTGGTGGGTGGTAACGATTTGGGAGGAATCGTGGGCTAGGTTTGTTGCGTGTATCTCTCTCTCCTTTTCTCTGGTTTTTTTCTCAAATGTACCAACAACGCATATTGTGCACCGCTTATATCCGTATCTATCATGGATTTTGCAACATATAGTTAAAATGTTGTAAAGTTTATGTTGCTTTGTAGGGTGTATCCTTGTAGTGACTAGACTGAGGATGATAAGGAGATGCAACTCTATGGTTGACATCATACTTAGCTAGCATCTTGCGGAAAAACCATGAATGAAGTGTGAACCGCCATTAGTCATCAAGTATCTAGGGACTCCAAATCTTGGGAATATGACTTCTTTAAGCATCTTAATAGAGGTGTGGTGATCAGCATTTTTAGTGGGGATAGCTTCTACCCACTTAGTAACGTAATCCACGGCAACTAAGATGTGAATGTACCCATTGGAACTCGGGAAGGGTCCCATATAATCAAAGCCCCAGACATCAAATGGTTCAATGACAGGTGAATAGTTCATAGGCATCTCTTGACGCTTACTGATGTTCCCTATCCTTTGGCATTCGTCACAAGACAAGACAAACTTACGTGCATCCTTGAAGAGAGTGGTCCAATAGAAACCTGATTGCAATACCTTATGGGCAGTTCTATCTCCAGCATGGCGTCCTCCGTAGGCTTCAGAATAACCTTATGGCCGCCTCTTACCAACCTCTTGCAGAAGGATGTTCCTTTTGTTCCTTTTGTTGATAAGGCTAAGGAACATCCTTCTGCAAAAGGTTGGTAAGAGGCCTAGAAATCTTAGAGAAGTCTTTAATGAACCTTCTATAGAAACCAGCATGACCTAGGAAACTTCGTATACCTCTGATATCTGTGGGGCAAGGAATTTTCTAAATTGCATCAACCTTAGCCTTATCAACTTCAATGCCTCTTTCAGAGATTTTGTGTCCTAAGACGATACCTTCATTAACCATAAAGTGGCACTTCTCCCAATTCAAGACGAGGTTGGTTTCTTCGCATCTCTGTAAGACTCGATCAAGGTTGCTGATGCAATCATCAAAGGAAGACCTCTAAACGGAGAAGTCATCCATGAAAACCTCGACGATCTTTTCACAAAAGTCAGAGAATATAGCCATCATACATCTTTGGAAGGTGGCACATGCATTACATAAGCCAAAAGGCATACGTCTATAGGCAAAGGTACCGAAATGGCAGGTGAAAGTGGTTTTCTCTTAATCAGATTGTGCAACATGATCTGCGAGAAACCTGAATAACCGTCTAGAAAGCAGAAGTGTGTGTGCTTTGATAGCCTTTCTAGCATTTGGTCGATAAATGGCAAAGGATAATGATCTTTCCTGGTTGCCTTGTACAGTTTCCGGAAGTCTATCACCATTCTATAGCCGGTAATAATCCTTTGTGGGATTAGTTCATCCTTATCATTAGGAACGACGGTGATACCTCCCTTCTTAGGTACGCAATGTACTGGACTTACCCAATCACTATGAGCAACAGGATAAATGATTCCTGCTTCCAGAAGCTTTAATATTTCTTTTCTAACGACCTCTTTCATCTTAGGATTTAATCTCCTTTGATGATCAGCAACTGGTTTAAAGTCAGGATCGGTTTTAATCTTGTGCTGACATAGAGTAGGACTAATACCCTTAAGATCATCAAGAGTATATCCAATAGCAGCGCGGTGCTTCCTCAGAGTTTTTAGTAACTTCTTCTCTTTGCGCTCTGAGAGGAGAGCACTAATAATGACATGATATATCTCCTTCTCATCAAGATAGGCATACTTAAGAGTATCAGGCAACTGTTTAAGCTCGAACACAGGATCACCCTTTGGTGGGGGAGGATCCCCAAGCAGTTCAACACGCAGATTATTCTTGAGAATAAGATATTGTTCTAAGAAAATTTTATCTATCTCATCTCTCTCCTCCATATGCATATCATTTTCATGCTCAAGCAGATATTGCTCTAAAAGGATCCGTAGGAGGTACGGCAATAGAGGCAAGAGAAATGATTTCATTCCTACCAGACGACTCTCTTTCATGGGGTTGTCTTCCAAACTTGGAGAAGTGAAATTCATGAGACACACCCTCGAAACTAACTGTGACAGTCTCCTTAATGCAATCAATGTGAGCATTGACAGTGTTGAGAAAGGGTCTACCAAATATGTGTTGGAATTATGCCCTAGAGGCAATAATAAATATAGTTGTTATTATAATTCCTGTATCAAGATAATCGTTTACTATCCATGCTATAATTGTATTGAATGAAGACTCATTTACATGTGTGGATACATAGACAAAACACTGTCCCTAGCAAGCCTCTAGTTGGCTAGCCAGTTGATCAAAGATAGTCAGTGTCTTCTGATTATGAATAAGGTGTTGTTGCTTGATAACTGGATCACGTCATTAGGAGAATCACGTGATGGACTAGACCCAAACTAATAGACGTAGCATGTTGATCGTGTCATTTTGTTGCTACTGTTTTCTGCGTGTCAAGTATTTGTTCCTATGACCATGAGATCATATAACTCACTGACACCGGAGAAATACTTTGTGTGTATCAAACGTCGCAACGTAACTGGGTGACTATAAAGATGCTCTACAAGTATCTCTGAAGGTGTTAGTTGAGTTAGTATGGATCAAGACTGAGATTTGTCACTCCGTGTGACGGAGAGGTATCTCGGGGCCCACTCGGTAATACAACATCACACACAAGCCTTGCAAGCAATCTAACTTAGTGTAAGTTGCAGGATCTTGTATTACGGAACGAGTAAAGAGACTTGCCGGTAAACGAGATTGAAATAGGTATGCGGATACTGACGATCGAATCTCGGGCAAGTAACATACCGAAGGACAAAGGGAACGACATACGGGATTATATGAATCCTTGGCACTGAGGTTCAAATGATAAGATCTTCGTAGAATATGTAGGATCCAATATGGGCATCCAGGTCCCGCTATTGGATATTGACCGAGGAGTCTCTCGGGTCATGTCTACATAGTTCTCGAACCCGCAAGGTCTGCACACTTAAGGTTCGACGTTGTTTTATGCGTATTTGAGTTATATGGTTGGTTACCGAATGTTGTTCGGAGTCCCGGATGAGATCACGGACGTCACGAGGGTTTCCGGAATGGTCCGGAAACGAAGATTGATATATAGGATGACCTCATTTGATTACCGGAAGGTTTTCGGAGTTACCGGGAATGTACCGGGAATGACGAATGGGTACCGGGAGTTCACCGGGGGGGCAACCCACCCCGGGGAAGCCCATAGGCCTTGAGGATGGCGCACCAGCCCTTAGTGGGTTGGTGGGACAGCCCAAAAGGGGCCCTATGCGCATTGGAAGAAAAATCAAAGAGAAAGAAAAAAAAAGAGGAGGTGGGAAGGGAAGGAAGGACTCCCACCCACCAAACCAAGTCCAACTCGGTTTGGGGGGGGAGACCTTCCCCCCTTGGCTCGGCCGACCCCCTTGGGGCTCCTTGAGCCCCAAGGCAAGGTCCCCTCCCTCCCACCTATATATACGGAGGTTTTAGGGCTGATTTGAGACGACTTTTCCACGGCAGCCCGACCACATACCTCCACGGTTTTTCCTCTAGATCTCGTTTCTGCGGAGCTCGGGCGGAGCCCTGCTGAGACAAGGTCATCACCAACCTCCGGAGCGTCGTCACGCTGCCGGAGAACTCTTCTACCTCTCCGTCTCTCTTGCTGGATCAAGAAGGCCGAGATCATCGTCGAGCTGTACGTGTGCTGAACGCGGAGGTGCCGTCCGTTCGGTACTAGATCGTGGGACTGATCGCGGGATTGTTCACGGGGCGGATCGAGGGACGTGAGGACGTTCCACTACATCAACCGCGTTCACTAACGCTTCTGCTGTACGGTCTACAAGGGTACGTAGATCACTCATCCCCTCTCGTAGATGGACATCACCATGACAGGTCTTCGTGCGCGTAGGAAATTTTTTGTTTCCCATGCGACGTTCCCCAACAATATGATGGGACAAAAGCTATCTTGTGCAATACTAAGGACGTGGAAATCAGTAGGATACTTCGTCTTACCACACAGGACTTCTACGTCTCTCACAATTCCCAGAGGGCAGATAGTGTCTCTATTAGCTAGCGTAATAGTGACATCAATGGGTTCTAACTCAGCAGGTGCAATCTCATCTTTGAGTTCATCATATAGAGAACGGGGTATTGCACTAACACTAGCTCCCATATCACATAAACCATGGTAACGGTGATCTCCTATCTTAACAGAAACAACGGGCATGCCAACTACACGTGTGTGTTTGTCTTTCGCGCGAGGTTTAGCAATTTTAGCGGAGTTCTCACATCATTTGATAACATGCCCATCTATGTCTTCGGCTAAGAGATCTTTGATAATGGCAATACTAGGTTCAACTCTAATCTCCTCAGGGGGTGCAAATGGTCTAATGTAACCCCTACATATCACAGTTGGAGCTTTAGAATAATCCTTTATCCTAGCAGGGTATGGTGGTTTCTCAGTGTAAGCACAAGGAACAATAGGATCACTAAAAGAAATGATTTTCTCCTCAACTAGATTGATTTTGGCTATGTTTCTTTCTACAGGAGGATGATATTTAAACCACTTCTCTTTGGGAAGATCAACATGAGCAGCAAAAGATTCACATAGAGAAGCTACTATCTCAGAGTCAAGTCCATACTTAGCGCTAAAATCTCTAGAAGTGTTTGTCTCAACAAAAGATTTAACGCAATCAAACTAGAAATTCATACCTGACTCCTTACCTTCCTCCAGCTCCCAATCTTCAGAGTTGCGTTTGATTCTCTCCAATAAATTCCACTTGTGATCAATATCCTTCTTCATAAAAGAACCGGCAAAAGAAGTGTCAAGCATGGCACTACAAGGAATATGCTAGTACACGACGGCATTTTTTCGTTGCTACACCGTCACGGTTTTTCATTTACGACGATCGCACGACGAAAAACCAAGCGTCGAAAACGGAGCGTCAGAAATGAACAGCAACGACGTTTTGGTCAAAATCGTCGTAACTTTACGACGATTCCTGGATTGTCGTAACCTTTACGACGATCCTAAATCATCGCTGACAATCAAACCCAGTCCTACGTCGCAGTCCTACGTGGCAAAATTACGACGAAATCAAAACGTCATGGCTGAAATCAGCCCAACCCATTTCAATTGATCACATGGGCTCGTTTTATTTTTTTTGGGCTTTTCTTATTGGGCTTCTTTTGGGCCTTGGCCTATTTTCAGCCACTTTAGTTTTTTTTTGAATTTTTTTTATCATTCTAATTTGGGCCCTGGCCTTTTATTGCCCAAATACATTCGATCCAGTTTAAGTTTTGGCCTTTTTTATTTTTGGACCAGGCCCATTATTTTAGCCTTTTTAATTTTGGGTTGTGGCCTTTTACTTTCTATTGATTTTATTTTCTGGCCATTTTATTTTTGTACTGGTCCACATGTCATGCTGATCTCAAAATTAGTCCCACACGTCAGAAATTTCACATTTTGTAAAATAAATATCATAACTTGGTCCCCTTGTCAAGTTGCCATTTCGTAGGTATTCAAATCACATTCATAATCATCATCATAACTTGGTCCCCTTTTAATATCATAACTTCGACCCCTTTTACTTTTACAACAGTTTTCAGACCTACAGCTAGGCATCACGCTGCACATCATCATGAACCTTCAGGATTGGGGGAATGGCTTCCCTGCCAGGAATGACACGAACATCCTGAATGCCCTCCTGCCCTGCGCCTCTCACCAACTCAAATGTCAGACGTTCATACACCTCAGACCACCCTCCTACCTGCAAATGCAAAGAGGTTACATTGTCACTACAACAAAATTTCAAGTGCAGAAGAGCAATGGCTACACAAGTACCTGACCCGCTGAGTACCATGGGTACCAGGACCGGGTACCAGCAGATGTTAGTCTTCAGACCAAGGTGGATGAGCAAAAAACTCTCGGGCCAGGACAACTGAATCTGTGTGTCGGCTGCATTCACCATTTAAAATAGGTTACACAACTTCCTAATAGCACAGCCCCAGCATCTATTAGTTCCAGGAAACCTCTAAAATAATAGCAAAGTAATACAAAATACAGCAAGCCAATCAGTTCCTAAGGCAGGTGCAAGGTTCTAAAATGGCGTTAGGCTGGCGATGGCGGGTGTCAGACCGAATGCTTGGTTAACAAATATGTATCGGCAGTTCAACAAAATTTTCCCCGCATTCAGCAGGGAAATCAGAATAAATTAAACATGGATAAGGCAAGCAAGAGAGTGTGAGAGAGAAATCAATGATCCACAACTAACAACCGATGCCATGTTTAGTTGTAGTGCTTAGATCTGATTCTTCTTTCTCATGGGTGCAAAAGTAGCATTATATGATTATTAAAGATCAATGAGGTTAGTTCGCACACATTTTTATCTATGAGTTTATCTTCTTACAAAATCAATGAGAATATAATATCCGATCGTGCTATACATTATTAAAGAGCACAGAAAATGGATATGAGTGTAATAATGCATCTGATCAATAAGATGCTCAGGATTCATCTCTATGAAATTTCTTCTTTCGGAGTGTGCTGTACAATTATACATACAATTCTGGCATTGGAAGCTTTACCTGCTTATAAAATCTGTAATAAGTTCTGGGCCTCAAATCCTTTTTGAAAGAACCAACTCCATATTGCGAACAAGCATGCATAGTATTTGTGGATCAGGTCCCTACTTGCCTAATCAACTACCAGTACTTCCATAGAATGCATGCCGAATGCTAATCTCTTACTAGGAAGCTTCTTAGCATGTGAGTTGCGCTTAGATGTGTGATGTGATTTTCGCTGTGCACGGGGCATGGCTGCTACTGACATAGGCATGGCAAACTGGACATGTACAGCAAGCCAGACAAGCGGTGAGCTGAGAGAAGAAGACGATGACTGGATTGTGCTATTCATTCGTTCAAATCCCGTCGAGTTTGATTTGTGATAAAGATCGCTGACAAGGTCAGAATAGTGAATTCGGCCTAAAACTGGAAGCTCTCTGTTTTGAAGTTTAAATAATAAAATTTCATACACACTTGACATCATTACCAGACAGGATCCCTACTCTGAAGTCTGAATTTCATCATACTCAATAAGTAAAAAACTGCACTAGTCACTTTTAATACTGATTGGGCAGCTATTACCAAAGGCAATAGACAAAAGGCTGCACATAAACTATGGTTAATACTCAACGATTACTCGTACACGATGGTGAATATACCCTTGCAGTACTAGACTATTACCAAAGGCATTTGACCAAAGGTTGCGCCTAAAGTATGGTTAATTACTCGTATATTAAGTGATGCTGCACTAAACTTGATAGTACCAAGAGGACAACATGTATTACTGCCAAAGGCATTTGACGATCGCCCTTGATAAGCTGCTGAGATCTCAATCAACAGAGGCAAGAAGTCGACCGAACCAACCTGGGTGTTGTTCTTGACGCCGAGCATGAGGATGGAGAGGGGCCCCGTGCTGAACTCCTCCTCCTCCTTCTTCCCCTGCTGCAAACCAAGAAAAGAGAGAAACCAACGACTGTGTCAGCTCAGCTAGCTGCGATGTATGAGATGGCATGTGGCTCCAATAAAATGTGAGAGTTGCCGGGTGCTTACGTCAACGGGCGCTACCTCCACCATGGACGCGACGGCTGGATGACGAGGCAAAGGCCAGCGACCTACACGCGGAGCAAACCGAATCAGTGAGAGATCCGCACGGCAAGAGAACCCTAGGTTTTGGCGGCAGCGGCCACTAGGTCAGGGGCGCGAGATAGTGGAGGCGGGACTGGGATAAGAGACGTATGGGGAGGAGCTCATACCCCAAAACCGGACCTAGTTGTGGAAGAGACGGTCCATCGCCACCACCACCGACTTGTGCATCTTGTTCAACACCACGATACCCACCACCGGCTTCATCTCTTCGCTTCTCCCGCCGACGAACGGACGAACGGACCAACGTTGCCGGGATTAGCGGCGGCGGCGGCGGCGGCGAGTAGGTTGAGATGCGGAACACCTGATGCTGCTGTTTTCCCCTCGGGTACGAGGCGACCTTGGCGGAGCGGTAGTGGACGCGCGCCTTCATGTCCTCGTCCTCCTCCGGCCTGCCCAGGCGCGGCAACGACACAGGGGTCAACAGACAGCAAAGTGAAGCAAGCAAGGAAACAAACAGAAACAAAAACAAAAATATTGGCATGATCTCAGAAAAATGGATCAGAACCGAGAGAGAGAGAGAGAGAGAGAGAGAGAGAGAGAGAGAGAGAGAAACCTGAGAGCACGATTGAGTCCATCTTCTGATCCTTTAAGCAAATATCACCAGCGAGGCTGAGACAGTACAAAGCAAATTTCATTTTGCTATATACTAAACCAGACCTCCAGTATCTCAACTGCTTTATTTAAATCAAGGGATCCATCTTCTGCTCCTTTAAGCAGGTTGATGAATTTCTTTGTCAGCAGACCTGGCAAGAAGAAGATAATAAGCAACAAACATACATCATCACTTTTTTAACTTTGGAAGAACAACAGCATACTTCACCTAGTGAACTGTCATAGCGGCAGTTGTTTGCTGCATCTCCTGAAAGTAAAATTGGTGCCGTCAATAAATGACTATTATAGTAACCAACTTGGTTGAATAATAAACTGGAATTATTATCATCAAATCACCAAAGTGACACACATCGAATATTATGTAAATTTGCTTAAGTGTAACCAAGAGCGCACCTTCAATTGATCCATGTGGTTTTCTTGCTAGCTTTATACCTTTTGTTGGTCCAGTGGTACTCTCCTTATGATGCCCTTGACTAATCTCTCTCTTCCCAGCTTCAGACTGGGCATTTTCTATTTGAATTTCCTCCTCATTTTCCTAAATCATGTGAAGAAGATACATGAAGATGTTGGTAACACTTATAGTATCATAGTAGAACACTAACTCGCTAACATTCTGCGGCTAATTGCCTAACCATATTGGAACACTGTGTCATTTCTAACGATGAATTATGAGATCCATGAGTCTTGAAATGGATGGCATGCTGTGCTAACTTGCTAATTTTTTTAGAATAAGGATATAATCAAAGGAATTCAGCAAGCACAAGCCCTCATTCCAAGGGCTGAAAAGGGAGTTAGGATATATACACTACAAAACCAGAGTTCGATAATTTCTATAAGAAACTGTGAACAGCATTGCACTATAAGTTCAGTACCAGGACAGTCTTATCTCATAAGGCCAGGTACAAAAGATCTTAAACCTTCAGCCTGAAAATCATCCAAAGACATTATATGCTGCTACAACTCACTTTACACATTCAAGGTGAGACTAAAATCATCATTGCAACTATACTTAGACAACCTGGGTCACCACAACCGAAGATACACACAGAACATGTTACTATGGCCAGTTCTAAGCTGAAGAGAAAGATAAGCTGCATAGAAGAAGTAAATGAGGATGCATATATATAATAACTAAAGCCCACATACACAAGGCTGCTTTACTAAATAGTCTTCATCTGAGATGTTCCCTCCAAAACAGAGCATGTCAATCGGATGTCAGTTTCATGGTTGGAGTGCAGGTTTGTTCGAACACTGCAAGAATTTAATCTAACACGGCGATCGTTACTACGCACATTGGCCGTATAGGTAACCGTGGGAACACACAATTGTTGCCCTTAGTCATGATGTCCCCAATCATGGTATACACAATGTAGACCGACCTGGGAAAGCACCAACAATCACATATTTTAATGGGGAGTTAAAAGGAACATATGCTTGGTTCAGATTGAAGTCATGGCAACCATGGAACTGGAGTTGAAGATGCATATGTAGCAGCTCGAATTCTCTATCATATGGCTTATTGTACAGATGCCTAAGGGAAGGTTACTTTGAAAAAAAATCTTGCAATTTACTGGGCTATCAACAGCTCATAATACGAACACCGTCACACAAGAAGCTAGGAGTAATAATCAAAATGACAAATCAAGAATGTCTGATCCAGTAACAAGTCAGGTAACTGCACGTCGGTCAACTACTGGCGCCAACACACAGATACAGGTGTATAGCAATGGTAATTAGAAGCTGATCCAGTACCAGGTGCACCATATTCATATATCATCCATCAAACAAACGACAATAGGCATGAGTATCTATTAAAGCTGAAGTGCCTTTTGGTGACATGAAAGGGGTCAAATAATTTCTATTTCGGAGATAGATAGACATCATCAAGGAGCAGGGGCTAATAATGGTCATGTTTAATCTAGACATCTCCGAGCTCTATGCTGCTTCCACCACTGACTCAGCAGCACCTAGTACTCCCATACTAGTCCTAAATTGGCATGAGAATGGCAGTTGGAGTTGCTGTGGCCTGTGGAGCATATGTGTGTGTACTACTAGTAGCAACGAAATGAAGTGGCTTATAGAGGAAATGCTACTGGGTGGTGGAACAACGGATAGCAAGCTACCAAATATTACATCTAACATCAAGCAAAGTAAGTTGCTGACCAAGACATATAGTATCAGGGATTTCCCCATTGATTTGGTTATCGTGGAGTAGCAAATGGTAGGTGGAAGCTAATAGTATGTCATGAGGGAATGAACCATAGAAATTGTTGCCAGACAGGAACAAAGAACGAATATTGGACTTGCTTCCATTGAAGGCAGACGCTATGCTATCCAAGAAATTATTGTTAGACAAGTCTAAAAATGTTAATCTGTCTATATAGTGAAGCCAAGAAGGAAAGATGCCCTGGAAGGAATTACTCGACAAGTCTACATAGTACAGACTTGGGAATGTGATGTTGATGCCCGTGGGTAATTTGCTTAGTCTATTATGAGATACATCCAGCCAGAACACATTGTCGTGTATTTTGGATGGAAGGAAAAGACTTCCACTGAATGACAGATCAAGAATTCTGAGAGAAGTAAGATTCCCTATGCACGATGGAAGCTCCCCAGATACGGTATTATTTGACAAATCCAGGATTCTAAGAGAAGTAATATTCCCTATGCACGATGGAATCTCCCCAAATAACATACTGCTTGCAAGATGTAATTCATAGCCACCGCCCGTCTCTACTGTGGTGGAGCATAATGAAGACAGAGAGAGCGGGAGGGGGCGATGGAGGGGGAAAGGGCAAACTCACGGCGTCCTCCATGGTGGTCCTCCATCCCTACATGGAGGCGAGGCCGTAGCGGACGCGGGCGCCCTCGCCGTCCGCGGATTGCTTTTCTGTCTTGGGCGTGCTGAGGTACGTCCCCATGGCGGCGCTCCCTCCGCCTAGCCCTCGAGCCCGGCGGCACCTGCGTCAACCAGCAACAACAACAACAACACTCGCCGTCACTGCCACCGCCCCGTCTCGGCCTCGTCCGCGATCCCGGCGACCCCGACCCGCGCGATTGCACCAATTGCGGCCTCGCGGCGGTGGCGGGGGACGGAGGGACTCGCTGCGGTCGCGCTGGATCTCCTTCCTTCCCTCTCTGTGTCGTCTGATGTGAGCAGGGGAGGGGAGTGGAGGAGTGGAGGAGGCCATGGCCGCCGGCGAGGTAGGTGTGCGCTGTGGGAGAGGGAGACGGCGGCGAGGGAGGTGTGCGCTGTGGGAGAGGGAGGAGGTGGCGGCGGCGAGGAGATGGGGAGGAGGGAGGGGTCTGAGATAGGGTTTGGGCTGTGGGTGGGGTTTTCTTTTTTTTTTCTTTTTTTTCTATAGATACATGGATGGATGGATGTAAGATGGTGAGATAGATGGATGGATGGATGGGCGCCATGTCATCGATCCATGGGAAGAAATGTGATTGGTTCGAAAAATCAGTGATTTACAATAGTTTTCGAGTACTAAAAATAGAGGTATTTTGTGAAGCATCTATCAAAAATATTTTGCAAAAAAGCATCACACAAATTTTCACTAGAGTTAGACCACATGTTATGGATGAGGACCAATTTGTATGCATTTCTCATCTTTCTAGCTATTTTTAATCATTTTCCGAGTGGCAAAAATGGTTTTTTTTGTGAAGAACCTACCAAATATTTGTTGCAAAATTAGACTCCATCAAATTTCTAAAATACTAGTGGAGTGAGGTTATATGGTTTGTTTCATCCCGTGTTAAATTTTCATCAACTATAAAGCAGTATAAATTGTAGTTGCTTCACAAAATGAAAATATTATCAGAAACAAATATTGGATGATGAGCTCACATGGATTGTTAGATGGGGCTAAAATTTTGTGGAGAGCTATCTTTTGGGCACATAAAAGATGTGGAAAAAATTCAACTCATCAGGATATTCCTATCTAGTACTTCCTTCACAAAGCTATTAGCTGAACACAAACTTTAGAAAATTGCTGAGAAAGATTTACTAGGCAAAGCATTACGAAGGTTTTCATGAGGCAATGATTTGGATAGGAAAGAGTGCCCAAAAAATATGAGGGTAATCAAAGAAATAGAAATAGCACTTCCTTCACAAAGTGCTATTCTCAACAGAATAGGAAAATGAATATTGCAGAATTATTTTTGAACTATGGAAGAAAGGGTTTTCACATATTTGAGGAATATATGATCCAAAGTATTTATGAGAATTTTTAGACAATTTTTGGAATAATAGAATAGTAGGTTGTTTCACAAACTAGGATGAGGTGGGATAGAATGGACCCACGAGTGACATGTAAACATAGTTAGAACATGTTACAACATTTTTATAATTGTCGTAAAAGTTATGACGATCTCATCTTATGCGGTTACGACGTTTTTGACTCACATCGTCGTAATTTATATGTAGATTTGATCCCCTCAAACATTTTACGATGATCTCGGATGAAATCGTCGTAGATTTATGACGAATTCATCAACGACATTTTAAAAAATGTCAAGTATGAGCATATTTCTTGTAGTGTGGTACGATCTTCGTGAGAAAGCCGAGCATAAAAGTTTTGAGTGATGATTTCTCTCGAGAGCTCATGATTGGGGCATGAATATAGCATTGATTTAAGCCTCCCCCAAGCTTGATCTATGCTTTCCTTGTCACGAGGCCAAAATTTATAAATAAAGTTCCGATCACGATGTACTAAATGCATAGGATAGAATTTTTGATGAAATTCCAATTTCAACCGATTGTAGCCCCATGATCCAGTATCATCCCATAACCTATACCATGTCAACGCCTTATCCTTCAAAGATAAAGAAAAGACTTTCTTATTTACCTCATCCTCGGGCAAACCTGCAAGCTTAAATAAACCACAAACTTCATCTACATAGATTAGATGCAAGTCTGGATGTGAAGATCCATCTCCTGTGAAAGGATTAGCCAGCAGTTTCTCAAGCTTACCCGAAGGAATTTCATAAAAGATATTTTCAGTACGTACCTCAGGTTGAGGAGCAACTCCTCGTGCTTCCGTTCGTGGTGCAGATACCCCGAACAAACTCCTCAAAGGAACAGTTTCCATAGTGACAAGTGATAATAAATTTCAGCACAGTATAAAAATGTTTCCTTACCAATTTCCACTTACCAAAGGCACTTCACTCTCCGGCAACGGTGCCAGAAAAGAGTCTTGATGACCCACAAGTATAGGGGATCAATCATAGTCCTTTCGATAAGTAAGAGTGTCGAACCCAACGAGGAGCAGAAGGCTCTGATAAGCGGATTTCAGCAAGGTAATAACTTTAAGCACTGAAAGTAGCGGTAACAAGTGATGGTGTAGTGAGGTGAAACATAGCGAGCAAAAAGTAACAAGTAACAAGTAGTAGCAACGGTGCAGCAAGTGGCCCAATCCCTTTTGTAGCAAGGGACAAGCCTGAACAAAGTCTTATAGGAGGAAAAACGCTCCCGAGGACACACGGGAATTTCTATCATGCTAGTTTCATCATGTTCATATGATTCGCGTTCGTTACTTTTATAGTTTGATATGTGGGTGGGCCGGCGCTTGGGTGCTGCCCTTACTTGGACAAGCATCCCACTTATGATTAACCTCTCTCGCAAGCATCCGCAACTACAAAAGAAGAATTAAGACAAAGTCTAACCATAGCATTAAACTAGTGGATCCAAATCAGCCCCTCACGAAGCAACGCATAGACTGGGGTTTAAGCTTCTGTCACTCCAGCAACCCATCTTCTACTTACTACCTCGCAATGCCTTCCTCTAGGCCCAAATATGGTGAAGTGTTATGTAGTCGACGTTCACATAACACCACTAGAGGAAAAGACATCATACAACATATCAAAATACCGAACGAATATCAAATTCACATGACTATTATTAACATGACTTATCCCATGTCCTCAGGAACAAAAGTAACTACTCACAAAACATAATCATAATCATGATCAGAGGTGTAATGAATAGCATCAAGGATCTGAACATAAACTCTTCCACCAAGTAATCCAACTAACATCAACTACAAAGAGTAATCAACACTACTAGCAACCATACAAGTACCAATCGGAGTCGTGAGACGGAGATTGGTTACAAGAGATGAACTAGGGATTGGAGAGGACATGGTGCTAATGAAGATGTTGATGAAGATGCCTCCCCTCCGGCGAGAGGAGTGTTGGTGATGACGATGGCGACGATTTCCCCCTCCGGGAGGGAAGTTTCGCCGGCAGGATCGTCCTACCGGAGCTCTAGGTTGGATCTGCTCAAGTTCCGCCTCGTGGTGACGGCGAAACCACGAAAAAGCTCCCGTCTGATTTTTCTGGACCAAGATGCTTCATATAGAAAAAGAGGGGGCTAGTGGGCCGTCAGGGAGCCCACAAGCCCCCACTCCGCCACCAGGGGGGTGGCGGTGTCAGGGCTTGTGGCGCCCTGGCAGCCCCCTCCGGTAGTTCTTTCGCCCAGTATTTTTTATATAATCCAGAAAAAATCTACGTAACTTTTCAGGGCATTTGGAGATGTGCAGAATAGTGGACTAGGATTTTCTCCTTTTCCAGTCCAGAATTCCAGCTGCCTGAATTCTCCCTCTTCAAATAAACCTTGCAAAATAAGAGAGAAAAGGCATAAATATGGTACCACAAGTAATATAACAGCACAAAAAGCAATAAATAACAACATGAAAGCATGGTGCAAAATGGACGTATCATGTCCTCGGGAGCGTTTTTCCTCCTATAAGACTTTGTTCAGGCTTGTCCCTTGCTACAAAAGGGATTGGGCCACTTTGCTACATCATTGCTACTACTTGTTACTTGTTACTTTTCACTTGCTACGTTTCACCGCGCTACACCATCACTTGTTACCGCTACTTTCAGTGCTTGCAGTTATTACCTTGCTAAAAACTGTTTATTAGAGCCTTCTGCTCCTCGTTGGGTTCGACACTCTTACTTATCGAAAGGACTACGATTGATCCCCTATACTTGTGGGTCATCAACCGGCATGACCCCACCTGCACAAGTTGACCAAACCAATTGCTCACGCTATGTGTTGTGGTAAAAAAAATCCAAGACATCGCTGCAGCAGTCCAAATAAAGCAGTACATTATCTTTGAACAAATACTATGATGTATTATCAGGAACGCCGAAGATAATTCGGCTTAAGAGGAACAAAATCGAAAATTCATGTACATACAGGGGATCTGGGTGATGTAGAGATGCAGCTGATGCCCGTCCTTAAGCCTCCACCGCCCATCAGTGCCAGAGGCGACCAACCAACTTGGTGGGTTGTCCGTACCGATCTCGGCATAGATGAGGTGAAGGAGCGCGCGGCGGGCGATGACCTCAGCATGGGCGTCATGGAAGAGGTCACCGCGAGGTCCGAGGCGTGCTGCGCCGAGGCATTTGGTGTCGGTGGCGAGGGAGAGGACGATGGGGTTGAGTGGGTTCTCCGGGGAGGAGAGAAGGAAGGCGGCGAGGACGGCGGACTTGCGCCCCTGTGGCTTGCCCTTCTTGGGGAGGGCACGGTACTGGCGGAGGGCGGCCGAGGAGGCGGCCTCAGCCCACTGGACGCCGTCTTGCGGAGGCGCGGAGGTGGTGGGAGAGGCGGAGGCGCCGTCTTGTAGATCTCGATCCAACGGTCGCCTGCGCTGGGGAAGGCGCCGTCTTTCGGTGTGGAGGAGAAGTAGCCGTTGGCTTGTGGAGAGACGGAGGAGAAGTAACCATTGCCGTGGAAGATGGTGGGATCCGGGACCGAGGACGGCGGGGGCGGAGGTCGCGATGGTAGGGGCGGTGGTAGTCGGCCATGGAGAGGAGGGGGAGGGGGAGGTGGTGGCAGTGGAGATGGGGAGGAAATGGATGCTGGGAAAATTTGGAATAGTCGTTTGGCAGTAGTGGCGCACTCGGTAGTGGTGCGCCATTACTAGTTAAACTAGTAATGGCGCACTCTCCCAGGTGCGCCATTAGTAGTTTTGCAAAAAAAATATAGTAGTGGTGCACTGTGTGAGTGGTGCGCCATTACTAGTTAAACTAGTAATGGCGCACTCTGCCCCGGTGCGCCATTAGTACTTTTGGAAAGAAAAAAAGTTTGTTAGTAGTGGCGCACCGTGTGTGTGGAGCGCCATTAGTGTCCATCACACTAATGGCGCACCTGCACATGGTGCGCCACTGCTATATAGTAGTGGGGCACCACTTGTCTGGTGCGTCATTAGTGTCTATATTATCTATAGCCCTTTTCCTAGTAGTGATGCTAATAATAGTCATGTGAATTTGGTATTCGTTCGGTATTTTGATATGTTGTATGTTGTTTTTCCTCTAGTGGTGTTATGTGAACGTCGACTACATAACACTTCACCATTATTTGGGCCTAGAGGAAGGCATTGGGAAGTAGTAAGTAGATGATGGGTTGCTAGAGTGATAGAAGCTTAAACCCTAGTTTATGCGTTGCTTCGTAAGGGGCTGATTTGGATCCACTAGTTTAATGCTATGATTAGACTTTGTCTTAATTCTTCTTTCGTAGTTGCGGATGCTTGCAAAAGGGGTTAATCATAAGTGGGATGCTTGTCCAAGTAAGGGCAGTACCCAAGCGCCGGTCCACCCACATATCAAACTATCAAAGTAACGAACGTGAATCATATGAATATGATGAAACTAGCATGACAGAAATTCCCGTCTGTCCTCGGGAGCGTTTTTCCTCCTATAAGACTTTGTCCAGGCTTGTCCCTTGCTATAAAAGGGATTGGGCCACTTTGCTGCACCGTTGCTACTTTTGTTACTTGTTGCTTGCTACGAATCATCTCACCACACAATCACTTGTTATCGACAATTTCAGTGCTTGCAGATTTTTCCTTGCTGAAAACCACTTGTCAGATCCTTTTGTTCCTCGTTGGGTTCGACACTCTTACTTATCAAAAGGACTACGATTGATCCGCTATACTTGTGGGTCATCAATGTCCATCTACGAGAGGAGATTTGGATCTACGTACCCTTGTAGATCGACAGCAGGAAGCGTTAAGAAACGCGGTTGATGTAGTGGAATGTCTTCACGTCCCTCTATCAGCCCCACGAACCGTCCCACGAACCGTCCCGCAATCCGTCCCACGATCCGTTCCGATCTAGTGCCGAACGGACGGCACCTCCGCGTTCAGCACACGTACAGCTCGAAGATGAGCTCAGCCTTCTTGATCCAGCAAGCAAGACAGAGAAGTAGATGAGTTCTCCGATAGCGTGACGACGCTCCGGTGGTCGTGAGGATCTACTCCTGCAGGGCTCCGCCCGAGCTCCATAGAAATACGATCAAGAGGTAGAACTATGGTGTCTAGATCTGAGTTGCACGTGGCAAAAGTTGTCTCAAATCAGCCCTAAATCACCACTATATATAGGAGGGAGGGGGAAGAGGCTTGCCTTGAGGACAAGTCCCCAAGGGTGCGCCGGCCAGGAAGGGAGTAGGATTCCTACTCCAATCCTACTCAAAATAGGATTGGAAAGTGGAGTCCTTCTCTTCCTTCCCACCTCCCCCTTTTTTTTCTTTGGCTTTCTTCTTATGGTGCCAAGGCCCTCTTGGGTTGTCCCACCAGCCCACTAAGGGCTGGTGCGCCACCCCTAGGGCCATTGGGCCTCCCCCGGGTGGGTTCCCCCCACCCGGCGATCTTCCAGAACCCATTCGTTGTTGGGGAACATCGCATGGGAAACAAAAATTTTCCTACGCTCACGAAAACCTATCATGGTGATGTCCATCTACGAGAGGGGATGTTCGATCTACGTACCCTTGTAGACCGCACAGCAGAAGCGTTAGTGAACGCGGTTGATGTAGTGGAACGTCCTCACGTCCCTCAATCCACCCCGCGAACCGTCCCGCGATCAGTCCCACGATCTAGTGCCGAACGGACTGCACCTCCGCGTTCAGCACACGTACAGCTCGACGATGATCTCGGCCTTCTTGATCCAGCAAGAGAGACGGATAGGTAGATGAGTTCTCCGGCAGCGTGACGGTGCTCCGGAGGTTGGTGGTGATCTTATCTCAGCAGGGCTCCGCCCGAGCTCCGCAGAAACGCGATCTAGAGGTGAAACCGTGGAGATATGTGGTCGGGCTGTCGTGGCAAAGTTTTTTCAAATCAGCCCTAAAACCTCCATATATATAGGGGGAAGAGGGGGAGCCTTGCCTTGGGGGTCCAAGGACCCCCAAGGACTTCGGCCGAGCCAAGGGGGGCAACCCTCCCCTTCCAAACCGAGTCCAACTAGGTTTGGAAGGAGGAGTCCTTCCCCCTTTTCCCACCTCCTCCTTTTTTTCCTTTTCTCTTTGATTTTCTTCCTATGGCGGATAGAGCCTTCTTGGGCTGTCCCACCAGTCCACTAAGGGCTGGTGCGCCACCCCCAAGGCCTATGGGCTTCCCCGGGGTGGGTTGCCCCCCCCCCCCCCCCGGTGAACACCCGGAACCCATTCGTCATTCCCGGTAACTCCGAAAACCTTCCGGTAATCAAATGAGGTCATCTTATATATGATCTTCGTTTCCGGACCATTCCGGAAACCCTCGTGACGTCCGTGATCTCATACGGGACTCCGAACAACATTCGGTAACCAACCATATAACTCAAATACGCATAAAACAACGTCGAACCTTAAGTGTGCAGACCCTGCGGGTTCGAGAACTATGTAGACATGACCCGAGTGACTCCTCGGTCAATATCCAATAGCGGGACCTGGATGCCCATATTGGATCCTACATATTCTACGAAGATCTTATCGTTTGAACCTCAGTGCCAAGGATTCATATAATCCCGTATGTCATTCCCTTTGTCCTTCGGTATGTTACTTGCCCGAGATTCGATCGTCAGTATCCGCATACCTATTTCAATCTCGTTTACCGGCAAGTCTCTTTACTCGTTCCGTAATACAAGATCCCGCAACTTACACTAAGTCACATTTCTTGCAAGGCTTGTGTGTGATGTTGTATTACGGAGTGGGCCCCGAGATACCTCTCCGTCACACGGAGTGACAAATCCCAGTCTCGATCCATACTAACTCAACGAACACCTTCGGAGATACCTGTAGAGCATCTTTATAGTCACCTAGTTACGCTGCGACGTTTGATACACACAAAGCATTCCTCCGATGTTAGTGAGTTATATGATCTCATGGTCATAGGAACAAATACTTGACACGCAGAAAACAGTAGCAACAAAATGACACGATCAACATGCTACGTCTATTAGTTTGGGTCTAGTCCATCACGTGATTCTCCTAATGACGTGATCCAGTTATCAAGCAACAACACCTTGTTCATAATCAGAAGACCCTGGCTATCTTTGATCAACTGGCTAGCCAACTAGAAGCTTGCTAGGGACAGTGTTTTGTCTATGTATCCACACATGTATATAAGTCTTCATTCAATACAATTATAGCATGGATAATAAACGATTATCATGAACCAAGAAATATAATAATAACTAATTTGTTATTGCCTCTAGGGCATATTTCCAACAGTCTCCCACTTGCACTAGAGTCAATAATCTAGTTCACATCACCATGTGATTTCAACGAATCCAACACCCATATAGTTATGGGGTCTGATCACGTCTTGCTCGTGAGAGAGGTTTTAGTCAACGGTTCTGGAACTTTCAGATCCGTGCGTTCTTTACAAATCTTTATGCCATCTTATAGATGTTGCTACTACGTGCTATTCGGAAATGCTCCAAATATCTACTCTACTATACGAATCCCTTTCACTACTCATAGTTATTCGGATTAGTGTCAAAGCTTGCATCGACGTAACCCTTTACGACGAACTCTTTAACCACCTCCATAATCGAGTAAAATTCCTTAGTCCATTTAGTTACTAAGGATAACTTTGACCGCTGATCAGTGATTCAATCCTGGATCACTCTGTGTACCTCTTAACAGACTTGCTGCAAGGCACACATCAGGTGCGGTACTCAGCATGGCATACTTTAGAGTCTACCGCTAAGGCATAGAAGACGACCTTCGTCTATTCTCTTTATTCTGCCATGGTCGGGTTTTGAGTCTTGCTCAAATTCACACCTTACAACGCAACCAAGAACTCCTTCTTTGCTGATCTATTTTGAACTCCTTCAAAACTTGTCAAGGCATGCATCTTGTTGAAACTTCCATTAAGCGCTTTCGATCTATCTCCATAGATCTTTGATGCTCGATGTTCAAGTAGCTCAATCCAGGTATTCCTTTGAAAACTCCTTTCAAACAACCTTGTATGCTTTACAGAAATTCTACATTACTTCTGAAACACAATATGTCAACCACATATACTTATCAGAAATTCTATAGTGCTCCCACTCACTTCTTTGGAAATACAAGTTTCTCATAAACCTTGTACAAACCCAAAATCCTTGATCATCTCATCAAAGTGTATATTCCAACTCCGAGATGCTTGCACCAGTCCATTTAAGGATCGCTGGAGCTTGCATACTTGCTAGTATCTTTAGGATCGACAAAACCTCATGGTTGTATCTCATACAATGTTTTCTCAAGGAAACCGTCGAGGAAACAATGTTTTGACATCCTACATGCAATATTTCATAAATAATGCAGCAACTACTAACATAATTCTAACAGACTTTTAGCATCGCTATGAGTGAGAAAGTCTCATCATAGTCAACTGTTTGATCTTGTCGGAACCATCTTTGCGACAGGTCGAGCTTTTCTTAATAGTGACTTATCACTATCATCGTCTGTCCTCCTTTTAAAGATCCATCTTTACTCAATAGTCCTATGACCATCATGTAGTTCTTCCAAAGTCTACACTTTGTTTTCATACATGGATCCTCTCTCGGATTTCATGGCTTCCAGCCATTTGTCGGAATCTAGGCCCACCATTGCTTTCTCCATAACTCGTAGGTTCACTGTTGCTCAACAACATGACCTCCAAGACAGGGTTACCGTACCACTCTGCAGTAGTACGCGACCTTGTCAACCTACGAGGCTTGTAGTAACTTGATCCGATGCTCGATGATCACCATCATCAGCTTTCACTTCAATTGGTGTAGGCGCCACAGGAACAACTTCCTGCGCCCTGCTACACACTGGTCGAAGTGATGGTTCAATAACCTCATCAAGTTCTACCACCCTCCCACTCAATTCTTTCGAGAGAAACCTTTCCTCGAGAAAGGATCCGTTTCTAGAAACAAACACTTTGCTTTTGGATCTGAGATAGGAGATGTACCCAACTGTTTTGGATATCCTATGAAGATGCATTTATCCGCTTTGGGTTCGAGCTTATCAGACTGAAATTTTTTCACATAAGTGTCTAAACCCCAAACTTTCAAGAAACGACAGTTTAGATTTCTCTAAACCTCAGTCTATACTGTGTCATCTCAACGGAAATACGTGGTGCCCTATTTAAAGTGAATGCGGTTGTCTCTAATGCTTAACCCAGAAACGATAGTGGTAATTCGATAAGAGACATCATAGCATGCACCATACCAAATAGTGTGTGGCTATGACGTTCAGACACATCATCACACTATGATGTTCTAGGTGGCATTAACCGCGAAACAATTTCCACAGTGTCTTAACTGCGTACCAAAACTCGTAACTGAGATATTCATTTCTATGATCATATCGTAGACAGTTTATCCTCTTGTTATGACGAACTTCACTCCGAAACAGAATTGAACTTTTCAATATTTCATACTTGTGATTCATTAAGCAAATACTCTAGTATCTACTCAAATCGTCATTGAAGTAAGAACATAATGATATCCAGTGCGTGCCTCAGCACCCATCGGACTGCATACATCAAAATGTATCACTTCCAACAAGTTACTATCTTATTTCATCTCAATGAAAACAAGGCCTTGCTCATGTGGTATGATTTGCATGTCACTAGTGATTCAAAATCAAGTGAGTATAAAGATCCATCAGCATGGAGCCTGTTCATGCAATTTATACCAACATGACTCAAGCGGCAGTGCCACAAGTAAGTGGTACTATCATCATTACCTCGTATCTTTTGGCACCAATATCATGAACATGTGTAACACTACGATCGAGATTCAATAAACCATTGAAGGTGGTTATTCAAGAAAATAGAGTAACCATTATTCTCTTTAAATGAATAGTCGTATTGCAATAAACACGATCCAATCATGTTCATGCTTAACGCAAGCACCAAATAACAATTATTTAGGTTTAACACCAATCCCGATGGTAGAGGGAGCGTGCGACGTTTGATCATATCAACCTTGGAAAAACTTCCAACACGTATCGTCACCTCGCCTTTAGCTAGTCTCCGTTTATGCCGTAGCTTTCATTTCGTGTTACTAATCACTTAGCAACCGAACCGGTATCCAATACCCTCATGCTACTAGGAGTACTAGTAAAGTACACATCAACATCATGTATATCAAATATACTTCTTTTGACTTTTGCCAGCCTTCTTATCTACCAAGTATCTAGAGTTGCTCCGCCTCAGTGACTGTTCCCCTCATTACAGAAGCACTTAGTCTCGGGTTTGGGTTTAATCTTGGGTCTCTTCATGACACGCCCAAGATGCGACCCTATCCTCAGTTTGGCACGGGGGCCTCGTCAGGGATAGAAGCGCATCTCGTCGTGTCGCAAGAATGGATATCGTTACAAGTACATGTACTGAAAAGGAGAGATATATAAAGAGGGTTGGCTTATACTCGCCACAAGCTACATCAGAGTCACATCAGTACATTACATAATCATCAAGAGTAAGAGCAGGGTCCGTCTACGGACGAAAAACAAACGACAAAAGAAGAACGACGTCCATCCTTGCTATCCCAGGCTGCCGGCCTGGAACCCATCCTAGATCGAAGAAGAAGAAGAAGAAGCAACTCCAAATGAACAATCAACGCGCTCGCGTCAAGTAACCTTTACCTGTACCTGCAACTGGTGGTGTAGTAATCTGTGAGCCACAGGGGACTCAGCAATCTCATTTCCAAAGGTATCAAGACTAGCAAAGCTTTATGGGTGAGATAAGGTTAAGTGGTGAGGTTGCAGCAGCGACTAAGCATTTATTTGGTGGCTAACTTACGAGTACAAGAAGTAAGAGGGGGAAGATCTACGCATAGCGGACGTGAACTACAGATGACCAAATGAATGATCCTGAACACCTACTTACGTCAGTCATAACCCCACCATGTCCTCGATCGGAGAAGGAACTCACGAAAGAGACAGTCACGGTTACGCACACAGTTGGCATATTTTAATTAATTAGCTTCAAGTTATCTAGAACCAGTGTTAAACGAAGTTTCCACGTTGCCACATAACCGCGGGCACGGCTTTCCGAAAGATTTAATCCTGCAGGGGTGCTCCAACTAGTCCATCACAAATTACCACAAGCCACATAGAAATCCTCAATCACGAAGCTCGCGATCTCGTCGGATTCCCTAATGGAAAACCTCAACTCTGAGATTACCCAAAGCATCACCGGAATCCCGATGCACAAGATATCTCGTCAAAGGTAAAACTAATCCAGCAAGGCCGCCCGACGTGTCGACGATCCCGATAGGAGTCGCGTACCTCGTTCTCAGGACACGACGGATGAGCGATGGTTACCACGCCGAACGCCGAGTTGCCCCGGGTAGCGTTAATAAGCTGCTCTGTTTTGGACCAACACTCATGAGGAGCACTGGCCCGGGGTTTGATTAAATTATCCTCGGGGCCCGGGAAGTCCCTATGCAATTTTATTAAGTGATTAGGCAAATGTAGTACCAATGTTGGGCCTTGCCAGACCAGCTTTAATCTAAAACGAATTATCAAGGGGGTCCCCATAACGACCCCGATCGTGTTAGGAGCGCTCATTTATGGAACATAACACCGGTAGCCGGTAACTAAAGTGGGCAAAGGTGGAACAAAACACCAGGCTAGAAAGGCCGAGCCTTCCACCTTTTACCAAGTATATAGGTGCATTAAATTTAATAGCAATTAAATATGGTGGTAACAAGGAACCCATGCTTTGCATGGAAGCCACTGCACCTGCAACTAGCAACGCTATCAACAGGGTTAAGCAAGCAGTAACATAGCCAATCAGTGGTTTGCTAGGGTGAACAGGTTGATGGTTTCATGGCATTGTAGAGAGGCTGATATTTAACAGGTGGTAGGCAACGAGACGTAAACGATAGCAACGGTAAAACTAGCATGGCAATGATAGTAATGGTATCTGGGGAAATGATCATCTTGCCTGAGATCCCGCTTGGAAGAAGGATGCCTCCGTGAAGCAGACGAACCGACGTAGTCGAACGGGTCCTCACAATCCGGCACGCGTGCGGAGCTCTATCGAGACGAAGCAAACCGGAAACACAAACCATCACACGGAATTCACCACACGATGCACAACACAAATGATGCATGAGAAGGTGAAAACATGCAAGGCACGGCATGACAATTCACGCAATCAAACACTACACCTTAAGTGAAGTTCGGTATGCTCGAGTTGCATTTTGACAAAACTCCACGTTAATTATTTAGTTCACTCCCGGTTATTTGCACGGCAATATTAAATGTGATTAAGCATGGCAAGAGGTGAAGCATAATTAAACTACTTATCTAGGCATTTTAAGTGAGGTCGGAAATGACATATAGCACCTCCGAAATGACCCCACGTGTTAATTTACAATTCTGTCCAGATCTGAACTAATGCATTTAATTGGTTGTTAAACAGCAAAACAAATAGGTTCACGTGATTCTACGCGTCATGGCAAGCAATCTACACATAAGGAACATCTCCAACGGAGCTACGGATCAAAAGATACGGACACCGCAAGATATGATGGCATGAATGCAATATGTGAGCAACGACGGCTACGAGCACTTCAACACATACAAACAGCACGAGAAAATGAAACTACATGAGATTCTAAGCAAGTTTCATGTAGGACACGATCAAATCGGAGCTACGGTTCGAAAACTACGAGCAAAACAAGAAAACACTACAATCTGCCAAAATCAGCCTCATAGCATTTTCTACGCCTCACAACTTCGGCTACGCAACTCCGATATGCATAAGCAAGGCACGGCACGGAAGAGGGCAAGGAGCACTACTACAAACATCTAACCACAACTAGCATGGCAGCAAGGAGCACTAGGAAAAGAAGGCACAAAAAGGCATCCCACACACTATTTCAGACTTGGTGAAAATAACACCTCCTGAAAGTGCAGCTTTCAGCCTGAAGCAATATTGACAGCAGCAAAACCTATAGCTACAGGCCTCCAAATGGCATGAAACTTAACAGCATGCTAGAGAAACACAAGGGGAACAACTAACTCCATTGGACCAACCTCAAAAGAGCTACAGATCTAAAGATGCAAGCAAGACAAGACAGCAACAAAATATAACAGATTCCAGACTTAGAAATATTTCAGCCCCTCTAAAACAGCACTATTCAAGCAACTTGAGGGCAGTCAAACAACACCTAAACATGCATTTCTATTGCAACTAAAATTACCAGGGGCTAAACAAAACATCGAAGATCAACTCCCTAGTTGACAACTCCGTCAAACAACGCACGGAATAAATCCTACGAATTAAACCAAAGGGCATCACGGTAAAATATCTCGCGAACCAACTTACTCGAAAGCTAAAACTAATTGCACAGAAAAATCCCATGGATTTTTCCACCCCGGAAACATATAAAATAAGTGGGGTTTGCAACACGAAATAATGCCACACAATAATGCGGGAGAATTAAACCTAGACACGAAAAATAATCTAACGGGCAATCCCTACACTCAAAAATACGAGTGACCGCGACAAAATACCTAGAATAAAGGTCCCTAAAACATAGGCATTTTATCTAAGGCACACGGGCAATCCGGACTTGCGCGGGAAATAAATACGGGCTCTAACAAATTAGGACAGCAAGTTAATCTATGCATACGGCACGCCAAACGACGCCAAACAAATATGCAAGTTTCAAATTCGTACTCTACGCGCGAAACTACCACAAAAGCATATCTAAAACATCGCGATCCGACTTACGGATAAATAACTACGGGCGTTCTAATATACGGATATTTCTGGAAATATAACTAATTCTGAAAATCAACTTAAATCGCTAAAGGGCCGAACAGGCGGGCGCTGCTTAACAAAACTACGCATGAGGGAAGGGGATAGCTCACCCGAGGAAAAAGGTCTCTTGGGCCGGGGCGCTGGAGGCGAGATGGGCCGAGGAAGCTGCCATGGGAGCGGGCCGAGGCGGCCGACTGGTGTCGGTGGAGCTGGACCGACGGCTCAGGGCACTGGGCCGCTGCGGGCCGGGGCCGGCCTGGCGAGCGACAGCTGGCGGCGGCGCTGCGGGCGACGCACGGGAGGCCAGGCGGGAGAAGCGCTTGCGTCGGCTCCGCGCGAGGGGATCTGGCGGCGCTGGCACGGACACTGGGTGGCAGCTGCCTCGGTCCACGCGAGGCCGACCCGATCTGTCGGATCGGGCGGGAAGGCGCTGGAGGTAGCGCGGTCAACGGGAGGGACTGAGGCGGCGCCTCGCGCTCGTCCCGATGCACCCGAAGGGCGGCGGCGGCAGAAGACCTGTCCAGGGCACGGGACCAGGGCGGTGATGGGGCGCTCCCGATCTGGATCCCCAGATCGCGCGGGGTGGCGGCGCTCCCGAGGCCACTGCGGCAAGAGGAAGCAAAGACACGGGCTGATGCTTGAATGGATGGATGGATTCGGGACGCCAGGCTTCGCGACTGACTGCACTGGACCTAGGGAAAAACGGCTGGCATTGAAACCGAGGAAGGAAAAGAACCCTAGGAAGAAATGAGACTCGGCGGCGGCAGGGGGACAAATCTCCTAGAATTCAGGGGCTAGACTGTTTGGCTAGGGTTAGATTAGGGGTTATCTGGACCCTCTGATATAAATCGGATGGTCGAGAAAGAATAGGCTAGGGAGTCCAATGGACAAACCGATGACTGATTGCGGTAAAACGGGGTTGATCCGGACCCAACGGTCACGAGCACCCGGGTTCGGGTTTCGGGAGGTTTTCGGACTGGCCGCGAGTAGAGTCGACGCACTAAACAGAGGGGCTAGGCGAAGATGAGAGGGAAAACGGGCGACCCGGCAACATATTTTAAAACACCGACAAACGTCCGACACTAGACCGAATACGGTGCCGCTACGGTCGACCGTTCGGGTACCAGACGGTCTCCGATCGCGACGAGATTCGACAAGCGGCCTAGCTATAATAAAATAAGACCGCACGTCAAATCTCAACCCGATCAGAGAAAGTTTTAAACGCATTTTAAAAACAGGGTTCCGACGGTGCCGCAGGCGCGTGCGAGTGCGGTCGGGCTCAGAACGGACGACGACGCGAACCGGCAACTAACAACGGATGCAAGTTTTGAAAACGGGCGGCAATGGAGATGCCGATGCAATGATGATGATGCGCATGATGCGATGATGATGCGGCAACTGAAAATACGCACACGACGAAAACGGAAAGAAAAGGGGAATCTTCTGGAATGTCGGCATCGGGCTGTCACACTTCATTAGTGCAGCAACTGTTTTGCCGTTTCACGAAGTATCCCTTCTAGCCCTTTCTTGAAACTTAGTGGTTTTACAAACCATCAACTATTGATGCTCCTTCTTGATTTCTACTTTCGCAGTGTCAAACATCGCGAATCGCTCAAGGATCATTGTATCTATCCTTGATATGTTATAGTTCATCACGAAGCTCTCACAGCTTGGTGGCAGTGACTTTGGAGAACCATCACTATCTCATCTGGAAGATTAACTCCCACTTGATTCAAGTGATTGTCGTACTCAGACAATCTGAGCACACGCTCAATGATTGAGCTTTTCTCCTTTACTTTGTGGACAAAGAATCTTGTCGGAGGTCTCGTACCTCTCAACAAGGGCACGAGCATGAAATCACAATTTCATCTCTTTAGAACATCACTTATGTTCCGTGACGTTTCAAAACGTCTTCGGTGCCTTGTTTCTAAGCCATTAAGTATTTTGCACTGAACTATCGTGTAGTCATCAGAAACGTGTATGTCGGATGTTCACAGCATCCACAGACGACGCTCGAGGTGCAGCACACCGAGTAGTGCATTAAGGACATAAGCCTTCTGCGCAGCAACGAGGACAATCCTCTTCAAAGTTTGCTACTATCAACTTTCAACTAAATTTTCTCTAGGAACATATAAAAACAGTAGAGCTATAGCGCAAGCTACATCGTAATTCGCAAAGACCATTAGACTATGTTCATGACAATTAGTTCAATTAATCATATTACTTAAGAACTCCCACTCAAAAGTACATCTCTCTAGTCATTTGAGTGGTACATGATCCAAATCCACTATCTCAAGTCCGATCATCACGTGAGTCGAGAATAGTTTCAGTGGTAAGCATCTCTATGCTAATCATATCGACTATACGATTCATGCTCAACCTTTCGGTCTCATGTGTTCCGAGGCCATGTCTGCACATGCTAGTCTCGTCAAGCTTAACCCGAGTGTTCTGCTTGTGCAACTGTTTTGCACCCGTTGTATGTGAACGTTGAGTCTATCACACCGGATCATCACGTGGTGTCTCGAAACGAAGAACTGTCGCAATGGTGCACAGTCGGGGAGAACACAATTTCGTCTTGAAATTTTAGTGAGATATCACCTCATAATGCTACCGTCGTTCTAAGCAAGATAAGGTGCAAAAAAGGATTAACATCACATGCAATTCATAAGTGACATGATATGGCCATCATCATGCGCTTCTTGATCTCCATCACCAAAGCACCGGCATGATCTTCTTGTCACCAGCGTCACACCATGATCTCCATCAACGTGTCGCCATCGGGGTTGTCGTGCTACTCATGCTATTACTACTAAAGCTACGTCCTAGCAATATAGTAAACGCATCTGCAGGCACAAACGTTAGTTTAAAGACAACCCTATGGCTCCTGCCGGTTGCCGTACCATCGATGAGCAAGTCGATATTAACTATTACAACATGATCATCTCATACATCCAATATATCACATCACATCGTTGGCCATATCACATCACAAGCATACCCTGCAAAAACAAGTTAGACGTCCTCTAATTTTGTTGTTGCATGTTTTACGTGGTGACCATGGGTATCTAGTAGGATCGCATCTTACTTACGTAAACACCACAACGGAGATATATGAATTGCTATTTAACCTCATCCAAGGACCTCCTCAGTCAATTCCGATTCAATTAAAGTTGGAGAAACTGACACCCGTCAGTCATCTTTGAGCAACGGAGTTACTCGTAGCGATGAAACCAGTCTCTCGTAAGCGTACGAGTAATGTCGGTCCGAGCCGCTTCGATCCAACAATACCGTGGAATCAAGAAAAGACTAAGGAGGGCAGCAAAACGCACATCACCGCCCACAAAAACTTTTGTGTTCTACTCGAGAAGACATCTACGCATGAACCTAGCTCATGATGCCACTGTTGGGGAACGTCGCATGGGAAACAACAAATTTCCTACGCGCACGAAAACCTATCATGGTGATGTCCATCTACGAGAGGGGATGTTCGATATACGTACCCTTGTAGACCGCACAGCAGAAGCGTTAGTGAACGCGGTTGATGTAGTGGAACGTCCTCACGTCCCTCGATCCGCCCCGCGAACCGTCCCGCGATCAGTCCCACGATCTAGTGCCGAACGGACGGCACCTCCGCGTTCAGCACACGTACAGCTCGACGGTGATCTCGGCCTTCATGATCCAGCAAGAGAGACGGAGAGGTAGATGAGTTCTTCGGCAGCGTGACGGCGCTCCGGAGGTTGGTGGTGATCTTATCTCAGCAGGGCTCCGCCCGAGATCCGCAGAAACGCGATCTAGAGGTGAAACCATGGAGATATGTGGTCGGGCTGCCGTGGCAAAGTTTTTTCAAATCAGCCCTAAAACCTCCGTATATATAGGGGGAAGAGGGGGAGCCTTGCCTTGGGGTCCAAGGACCCCTAAGGGCTTCGGTCGAGCCAAGGGGGAAGGTCTCCCCCCCCCAAACCGAGTCCTACTTAGTTTGGAAGGTGGAGTCCTTCTTCCCTTTCCCACCTCCTCCTTTTTTTTCTTTTCACTTTGATTTTTCTTCCAATGCGCATAGGGCTCTTTTGGTCTGTCCCACCAGCCCACTAAGGGCTTGTGTGCCACCCTCAATGCCTATGGGCTTCCCCGGGGTGGGTTGCCCCCCCCCCCCCCGGTGAACTCCTGGAACCCATTCGTCATTCCCGGTACATTCCCGGTAACTCCGAAAACCTTCCGGTAATCAAATGAGGTCATCCTATATATCAATCTTTGTTTCCGGACCATTCCGGAAACCCTCGTGACGTCTGTGATCTCATCCGGGACTCCGAACAACATTCGGTAACCAACCATATAACTCAAATACGCATAAAACAACGTTGAACCTTAAGTGTGCAGACCCTGCGGGTTCGAGAACTATGTAGACATGACCCGAGTGACTCCTCGGTCAATATCCAATAGCGGGACCTGGATGCCCATATTGGATCCTACATATTCTACGAAGATCTTATCGTTTGAACCTGAGTGCCAAGGATTCATATAATCCCGTATGTCATTCCCTTTGTCCTTCGGTATGTTACTTGCCCGAGATTCGATCGTCAGTATCCGCATACCTATTTCAATCTCGTTTACCGGCAAGTCTCTTTACTCGTTCCGTAATACAAGATCCCGCAACTTACACTAAGTCACATTTCTTGCAAGGCTTGTGTGTGATGTTGTATTACCGAGTGGGCCCCGAGATACCTCTCCGTCACACGGAGTGACAAATCCCAGTCTCGATCCATACTAACTCAACGAACACCTTCGGAGATACCTGTAGAGCATCTTTATAGTCACCCAGTTACGTTGCGACATTTGATACACACAAAGCATTCCTTCGATGTCAGTGAGTTATATGATCTCATGGTCATAGAAACAAATACTTGACACGTAGAAAACAATAGCAACAAAATGACACGATCAACATGCTACGTCTATTAGTTTGGGTCTAGTCCATCACGTGATTCTCCTAATGACGTGATCCAGTTATCAAGCAACAACACCTTGTTCATAATCAGAAGACCCTGACTATCTTTGATCAACTGGCTAGCCAACTAGAGGCTTGCTAGGGACAGTGTTTTGTCTATGTATCCACACATGTATATAAGTCTTCATTCAATACAATTATAGCATGGATAATAAACGATTATCATGAACCAAGAAATATAATAATAACTAATTTATTATTGCCTCTAGGGCATATTTCCAACATTCGTCACTCCCGGTACATTCCCGGTAATGCTCGAAAACCTTCCGGTAACCAAATGAAGCCATCCTATATATCAATCTTTGTTTCCCGACCATTCCTGAAACCCTCGCGACGTCCGTGATCTCATTCGGGACTCCGAACAACATTCGGTAACCACACATATAACTCAACTATACTAAAACATCATCGAACCTTAAGTGTGCACACCCTGCGGGTTCGAGAACTATGTAGACATGCCCCGAGGTACTCCTCGGTCAATATCCAATAGCGGGACCTGGATGCCCATATTGGATCCTACATTTTCTCCGAAGATCTTATCGGTTGAACCTTGGTGTCAAGGATTCATATAATCCCGTATGTCATTCCCTTTGTCCTTCGGTATGTTACATGCCCGAGATTCCATCGTCGATATCCACATACGTATTTCAATCTCGTTACCGGCAAGTCTCTTTACTCGTTCCGTAATACAAGATCTCATGACTTACACTTAGTCACACTGCTTGCAAGGTTTGCGTGTGATGTTGTATTACCGAGTGGGCCCCGAGATACCTCTCCGTCATACGGAGTGACAAATCTCAGTCTTGATCCATACTAACTCAACGGACACCTTCAGAGATACCTGTAGAGCACCTTTATAGTCACCTAGTTAGGTTGCGACGTTTGATGCACATAAGGTATTCCTCCGGTGCTAGTGAGTTATATGATCTCATGGTCATAGGAACAAATACTTGACACGCAGAAAACAATAGCAATAAAACGACACGATCAATATGCTACGTTCATAGTTTGGGTCTAGTCCATCACATGATTCTCCTAATGATGTGATCCCGTTATCAAGTGACAACACTTGTCTATGCTTAGGAAACCTTGACCATCTTTGATCAACGAGCTAGTCAACTAGAGGCTTAGTAGGGACAGTGTTTTGTCTATGTATCCACACATGTATTTGAGTTTCCAATCAATACAGTTATAGCATGGATAATAAACGATTATCACGAACAAAGAAATATAATAATAACCAATTTATTATTGCTCTAGGGTATATTTTCAACAAAACCTTCCTTCTTGAAAACAATTGTACCGCCCAAGCCAATAAAGTAGGAACAAGGAATGCTCACATATATATCATCATCTTCAGAATTCAAACCAATTTCAAGAGTTAAGGAACCAGTTCTAGGAATTGACAGAAAATCCTTCAAACTACTCACAACCAAGCTCGGAATAACCTGGCAAAAAACATCAAGTTATATGATGTTCAACTTGCAAATTTTAAAAAATAAACTCTAAAGCTCAACATACATAAATAACAAATAAATAAACAGTACCAAAAACAAGCTCACCATATGTTCACGATTGACATTCATGGAGGTAATTATGTGAACAAAAGGAGAACATAATATGTAGTTGTCATCAAAGAGCTGTCGCGACATGACATACATTTGATGATAATTTAGAGTGACACCACAACTATGAAAACAACTTTCAACAAGTTCCCTCCGAGTTTCACTCAAATCCTCGAGAGCTACAAAAAAATAATTTCACAAACTGAGCAAAACAGCAAAACAGCAAAACGTATAAGCTGAAACAAAACTAAAAATCAGTCCAACAAATAACATAGCAACACAGGGTAAAGGGAACAACATAACACCACCCCGATGAAAATCGACACAATCATAGTTCCATACTGCTCAAGCCTAACAGTCATCATGTAATGATGACGGAGACCATAATCATTCACAAGTTCCTCCCACGAAGAACCATGGAATTTACTGCTCATCCAACCATGTCTAAACAGAACATGGTATAAGTTACCCTCACTGTTGTGAAGAGCAAGATCAATATCAGTGTCACCCCTGCGAATAGCTAAAGATGTACACTCCTCAATGTACCGAGCAAGATGTGATCTAACACTGCACGGAACATACTACAACAAAAATGGAAGCAAACATCATAATCATATAAACAAAGACATTGGAAAACATTCCAACCAAAACATCATCAACAAAATGCCACAATCAGATAAACAAGATATAAAATCTTACAACACGCCTTGAACATCGACGATCCAGCACAACAGTGAATACAGACGCACCGGAATCAAAGGAAGAACAAGGGCCACCTGGAGATCGACAAAATGGGCAAGCCATTTACCTGCAAATTAATGGTGACCAATAAGAACTACTTCCACATCAGAATTGAAAGTTGACATTTGATCTTGTTGGAAGCCCTCACCCGTAATTTCCCCTGAAATCTCAATTTCCTGGAAATATAATTGGAAAAACAAAAACAGGAAACAACATGGCGATTTACCAGGGATAACCACAGCGACGCGACGACGACGCGACCACGATGGAAGGTCGACGACACCGGGACGGACGACGGCAGGACAAGCACAGCAGGACGCATGACGACAACACGACCACAACGGGACGAATGCCGGCAGGACGACCAAAGTGGAACGAACGGCGGCCGCGAGACGGGACGAAGCAAATCTGAATAAATAGATTGAAGGATTACTAGAAAACCTAAATTATATAGAGGCTTAATTGCATAAATGGGAAAACCGAAAAAGCGAAAACCGGAAATAACGGGACTCTTCCCTGCACGACAAGTGTCACGCGCGGAGCGCTGTTGAAAGGTCTACAACACGCTCAGAACACGACAATTGTCGCGCGGAGGGAACATCCCGCCTAACCGTTGCGAGTTGTACTTCCTACCTAGTGATTTCGAGTGGATAGATGTATAGACAACTCCTTTCGTTGTTTCGCCGGCCCATTACACAATCTGGCTTTCCAATCATTTTTACAGAGGGGCGACCCATAAGCCCAACTCTGGCGTATCCCCTCATCCCCGCAAAGGGGAAGATGCATCCACAAATTTTGCAACGGTGGCGGACGGCGGCCGGAGACCTGCTGCCGGCGAGCGATTCCCCCGGCGTGCTTCTGCCGGCCGTAGCACCTTCCGGGCAGATCCCGTTCAAATTGGCTGGCGTCTAAGCCAGCTCCCTCGTCTTCCCTCTCGTCTCAGCGAATCGCCCCCAATCCTCTGCTCTGCTCTGGCGAGGGACTAAAGGGCAGCGGGAGGAGCTCTCTGCCATGGTGAGTAATCCCTTTGTGTTTGCTCTGCCTTTTCTTTTATTTTTGTGCAGTGGCATGATTAGTTTCAGGATCCTCTTTTATTTTTTCTAGAATAATAAGCAGGGGATGTGCGCATCTCTTGTATTGTGATTTGGACAAGGAAATGGCTGACACACTACACTACACAATGGAGTATGTACGAGGGAAGCAGGGATAAAATCACAGTAGGAAACACTAGCACCGTCTTGCTATCTTCTTAAAATCAGGGAAATCACATCTTCATAACTACTGATGAGGAATGTACTGTAGAAAATACTATTACTGATGAGGAACTACACAGTGGATAAAATCACGGCAGGAAATGCCAGTACTGATGAGGAATGCACTGTAGAAAATACTGAACCGCGGAATAAAGCTCCATGCATTCTAAACTGTCAAAATGCAAAAAATATAGCTCCATTTGACTCAGATATGCTGCAGATAGCTACTAGTACTATTACATGGAGATGACTGGCAGGTGCTACTAGAGGGGGAAGATCGAAACATATTCCACCACAATGGACTTGGCAATCAAATCAAAGGGCGCAATCATGTTCCCTGAGGAGCCCAGTGAGGAGCAATGCACTGCAGGAAATACTCAAGTGGAGATAAATCATCCGAACATTACAACAAGGTAAGCAATAAACTACTGTATCAACCCAAATAAAGTTTGATGTGGTTCTCATATGTTCTTGCTTATACCTAGTAGTACAGTGTTACATGGGACAGACGATTTATTCATACAATCAAGTGCTAATAGAGTGGAAATATGGAAATATAGTGCATCCTAGTGCTATGCATTGCTGTGCTATGTTGTTGGATGATTTTCAGATGACACAAAGGGCTTAGGAGGAATTTGCAGGTTCTGCAACCTCCCCGTTAACATGTTTACCACCTTTGTCATTGAAGGCCGATTCTTTGGGTTCCATTGGATACACCAGAGGGCCACAATAGTCAGCTGCCTCATCTTTTCTTTGTCTTGTGCTGCCATTTCCAAAGTAAGCTCCCATTCTTGCTCAGTGGTTATTTTCTCATAAATCCACTCTGGGAGGTACACCTCATTCTGGCCCTCAACACTTGGGTCTGAGTTCCTCCTTCCACTCACCATTTCTAACACCAGCATGCCAAAACTGTACACATCTGACTTGTAAGACACCCCTCCAAAGTTTCGAGAGTATAGCTCTGGTGCGATGTATCCCATGGTGCCTCTTGCTGCAGTTAATGTAATGATGCTCTGGTCCCTTGCACACACCTTGGCAAGGCCAAAGTCTGAGATCTTCGGGTTGAAGTTGTAGTCCAACAAGATGTTGTGTGGCTTGATGTCAAAGTGGAGAATGCGCTGGTTGCAGCCTTGATGCAGGTACTCCATTCCTCGGGCAATGCCTAAAGCAATATCTAGCATTCTGATGGGTGCTAGGAGTTGTTGAGAAGTATTAGAAACATGTGAGAATATGTATTTTTCCAGTGACTCATTAGGCATATATTCATAAATCAGAGCCCGTCTTGTTCCTTCGGAGCAAAAGCCCAAGAGACGAACGATATTTGCGTGGTGGATCAGTCCAATGGTTGCAACTTCATTAATGAATTCCTCTCCCTCTCCTGTAGAGCTCTCTAGCATCTTGACTGCTACAGGCACTCCATTTCCTAGCTCACCTTTGTACACACTTCCAAATCCACCCTGGCCCAGTTTGTCCTTGAACCGTCTTGCTATCTTCCTAACTTGAGGGAAAGTGTACCTTGTGGGTTTCGATGTGCCATATGCCTTCAGAAACATTTCGACCTTCCTATTTATCTCTTCATTATACCTTGACTTCAATGAGAGGTAGAGTGTCGTGACTACCATCAATGAGAGCGCTACAAATGCAGCTACAGATGATGCTGCTGATTTACAAGAAAGCAAATTAGCCAGCTGCAGTTTGGATAGTTAACTGTGCATCCATGATTAAATCTCCCACAGCCCCACCCTTTCTTTTTCCGACGGATATATCTCATCTCATTGCAATGAGGGAATATTAAATTTAAGGTGGAAAGAATTGACGCAGCTCACTTAAACTCACACCACACAGATTTGACTCGAGTTAAATTCCAGTGGCTGTTTCTCATGAGTGAAAGTTAAAAACATTTATAATGGGAATGGAGAAGAGTTGCATCAGTACCTGCAATTGGGATGACCTTTGTACCTGCATGGAAGAATGACAAAATGAGTTCTCCCATGATTTAGTGTAGACAAAAACATAATAAGCTACTTCTAAAAATTTGATAGGAACCACCACTTCTTGATTTTCTTTCATGAGATTTGATATGTGGGTATAGGAGGGGCATATAGTGTAGCTTCCTGTTAGCTTCATCCTTCGTGTATATTGGATCTCATATGTATAGGTTATATAGATCAATATGTACCAATTTTTTTCTATTTTTTCTCATAACTTTTGTGCAGATTGACGTGAAACTGCTACGAACGTTTGAATACTACAGGAACGTGCTTATTGTTTTGTATCCAGTATCTTTATCTGCTATTCTAATTGGATATTTGACATGTCGAACATGATTTAAGTTAATACAACTTTATTAAAATAGATGTTTATAAATGTGAAGTTTGTTAGAGTTATAATATAAGTCATGTACCCTTTTGTATTTATCCCAATATATAAGGGGTTTCCTGCATATAGTCCACCACCTGTACATGTATATATACCGGCCTATGGCCTCATGGGAATACAAGTTGCTTATTCCTAACATGGTATTAGAGCTAGGTTAACTTTTGCACGCCGCAACTCGTGCTGTTGATCCGCTCCTCCTCGTCATCCTCGTCGCCAGATCCCGTTCCAGCTCCTGCGATCCTCGTCGTTTCTCCCACGATCGAGGACGGGATCGATCCCAGCCTCCGCTCGATCCAGAAGGGCCGGCTCCTCCTCCTGTTGTCCCGTGCCGTGGCGTCGGGATCCAGACGGGACGGGACTCCAGATCGAGCCGCGCATCGATCCCAGCCTACGCTCGATCCAGAAGGGCCGCCTCCTCCTCCTGCTGTCCCGTGCCATGGTGTCGGGATCCAGATGGGACGGGCCTCGAGATCGAGCCGCGCATCGATCCCAGCCTCCGCTCGATCCAGAAGGGCCGGCTCCTATCCAGACGGGACGGGCCTCCAGATTGAGTCGCGCATCGATCCCAACCGCCCCGCTCCACCACGGGACCAGCCGTCCCGCTCGGCTCTCGCAGGTTCCACCAACCGCCTGGATCGTATCTCGCGGTTCCACCCCAGTTGACGCGGTTTCCGATCCCGCTGACTGATTTCCTCTCCTAATAAATAAATAAAATAAAATAAAATAAAAAATGTCTACTGCATCTAGCTATGTTGTTGTCCCTCGTTGTTCGGTGATCTTTGATGGTACTAACTACATCGCGTTCACTGGCTTCATGCGCATTCACATGCGTGGCATTCGTCTCTGGGGAGTTCTCTCTGGCGAGGTCTGTTGTCCGCCACGTCCGGTTCCTCCTGGGAGCGGCTCCCACTCCGCCGACCCCACCGGCTCTTCCTGCGGATGCTCCTCAGACTGCGAAGGATGCGGCTAAGCTTGCGGATGAGGTCACTATCCGTGCTTATGATGAGAAGGTTTTGGCTTATGAGGAGGCTCTTCAGACGTATCATGGTGCTCTGTCTGCTTACACCCAGTGGCTTGATGATGATGCTTGTGCTGCAGCTGTTCTCACTGCTAGCGTTCTGCCTCAGTTTGCCTCTGAGTTTCTGGGCCTTCCTACTGTGTTTGAGATGTGGACTCGCCTTCGTCAGCGCTATGAGCCCTCTGGTGATGCCTTATGCCTCTCTATGGTCCGTCAGGAGCATGCTCTTCAGCAGGGTGACTCTACTGTTGATGACTTCTATGCACAGAGTTCTGCTATCTGGCGCCAGCTTGATTCTCTCCGTAGTGCTGGTTGTCGTACTTGCCCCTGTTGCTAGGATGTCCATGCCGACTTGGAGTTTCATGGCGTCTACGAGTTCCTGTCTTGGCTCCGTAAGGAGTTTGAGCCCCGGCGTGCTCAGTTGTTTGCTCATGGCCATATTTCTCTCATGGAGGCGCTTTCTGAGATTCGTGCTGAGGAGACTCGCTTACGTGGTGCTGGTTTGCTGGAGGTTCCCTCGGTGCTCGTTGCTAGGACTTTTTCTACGCCACCTGTTGCACCGACCCCTTCTCGCTCGAGTGCTCCGCCGCTCTTGCCCACTCCTTCTGGAGGCTCAGGTCGCCCCCGTCCACATTGTGACTACTGCAACAATGATGGTCATATTGAGTCCCACTGCTACACGAAGAAGAAACACTTGCGCAAGGCGCGATCATCATCTACAACGACCTCGTCATCTACTTCGACAGCTTCATCCATCGCTTTGACTGAGCAGGATATTCTGAGACTTAAGCGTCTGCTCGCTGCTTCAGGTTCTTCCTCGACGGGTACTGCTGGTTCTGTGACTGAGGCTTCCCGCACTGAGCAACCACCTTCTACACAGTCAGGTACATCCCCATGGGTTCTGGACTCTGGAGCTTCCTTTCATATGACTTCTAATTCTTCCACTCTGTCCTCTCTTCGATCGCTTGATTCTCCTATTCATGTCCTCACCGCTGATAGTACTCCCCTTTCTGTCGTTAGTAGAGGCAATCTTACCACTCCTTCTTATTCTGTTCCTGATGTTGCTCATGTTCCTCGCCTTACCATGAATCTGTTTTTCGCTGGTCAACTTGCTGATTCTTGTTGTCGTGTCATCCTTGACCATGACTCTTGTTCTGTCCAGGACCGTTGCACGCACACTCTGGTTGGGGCTGGTCCTCGTCGCCGTGATTCTGAGGGTCTTTGGGAGTTGGACTGGCTTCATGTTCCTTCCGCTGCCCACTCTATCGCCAGTTCTTCCGCTTTGGTCGCCTCGGCTTCTGGTTCCTTCCAGCAGTGGCATCATCGACTTGGTCATCTCTGTGGTTCGCGTTTGTCGTCGTTAGTTCGTCGAGGTCTTTTGGGGTCTGTCTCAAGAGATGCCTCTTTAGAGTGTCAGGGTTGTCGTCTTGGCAAGCAAATTCAGTTACCATATCCACATAGTGAGTCAGTGTCTAAGCGTCCTTTTGATTTAGTTCATTCTGATGTATGGGGTCCGGCTCCCTTCGCTTCGAAAGGGGGTCATAAATACTATATTATTTTCATAGATGACTTCTCTCGTTACACGTGGTTTTATTTCATGACTTCTCGTACTGAGGTGTTGTCCATTTATAAACGTTTTGCTGCCATGGTTCATACTCAGTTCTCTTCCCATTCGTGTGTTCCGTGCTGACTCCGCTTCTCTAAGATGTTGCGTGGTGTTCTTGCTGAGCAAGGGACTCTCTCTCAATTCTCTTGTCCTGGTGCTCACGCTCAGAATGGCGTGGCTGAGCGCAAGCATCGTCATCTTCTTGAGACGGCTCGTGCATTGATGATTGATGCCTCTCTCCCGCCTCATTTTTGGGCTGAGGCCGTCTCCACCTCCACCTATCTCATCAATTTCCAGCCTTCCGCTGCTCTACAGGGTGGTGTTCCTTTCGAGCGTCTTTTTGATCGTTCTCCCGATTATTCGATGCTTCGCTTATTTGGTTGTGTTTGTTATGTTCTTCTTGCCCCCCGCGAACGCGCCAAACTGACCGCCCAGTCTATTGAGTGTGTCTTCTTAGGCTATAGTGATGAGCATAAGGGCTATCGTTGTTTGGATCCTATCGGTCGTCGGATGCGTATCTCTCGGGATGTGACTTTCGATGAGTCTCGTCCCTTCTACCCACGCCCATCTTCCTCGACTTTTTCAGTGGAGGATATCTCTTTCCTCACTTTTCCTGACACACCTATCACACCCGTCGAGCCTTTGCCTCTTCGTTCCGCTCCCTCTGCTTCTCCACCTCCAGTCGATTTGTCGCCACCATCTTCCACGGTCTCCTCGTCTAGCATGTCACCGGATTCTACACCTTCATCTCCGGTGACTTCTTCGTCACCACTCCCCGATTCTACATTGGCGATTCCTCCTTCCATTGTTCCCTCTTTTCCTCAGTGTTACACTCGTCGTTCACGTCCTGTGGATGTGTCGTCATCCTCGTCTCAGCCTATTTATGGCTTGCGTTCTCGTCCTCGTCCGCCTGTTGATCGTTTTGGATTTTCCACCGCTGGTGCTGCTGTTCTTGAGTCGACTACTTATCATCAGGCTGTTGTTCATCCTGAATGGCAGTTCGCGATGGCAGAGGAGATTGCTGCTCTTGAACGCACTGGTACGTGGGATCTTGTTTCCCTTCCTCCCGGAGTCCGTCCCATCACTTGTAAATGGGTCTACAAGGTTAAGACTCGCTCCGATGGTTCTCTTGAGCGTCACAAAGCTCGTCTTATGGCTCGTGGTTTTCAGCAGGAGCATGGTCGTGATTATGACGAGACTTTTGCTCATGTGGCTCATATGACCACTGTTCGTACACTTCTTGCTGTGGCCTCTACACGCCATTGTTCTATCTCTCAGCTTGATGTTAAGAATGCTTTTCTTAATGGTGAGCTGCGTGAGGAGGTGTACATGCAGCCACCACCTGGGTATTCTGTTTTTGATGGCATGGTATGTCGTCTTCGTCGCTCTCTCTATGGCCTTAAGCAAGCCCCCCGCGCCTGGTTTGAGCGTTTTGCCTCTGTGGTGACTGCCGCTGGTTTTTCACCCAGTGTTCATGATCCAGCATTGTTTATTCACCTTTCTCCTCGTGGTCGGACTCTTCTTCTTCTCTATGTTGATGACATGGTCATCACTGGAGATGACCCCAAGTATATTGCCTTTGTTAAGGCCCGTCTTAGTGAGCAGTTTCTTATGTCTGATCTTGGACCTCTGATGGCTTCTTTATATCCCAGGAAAAGTATATCCGGGATCTTCTTGCTCGTGCTGCTCTTACTGATGAGCGCATTGTTGAGACTCCTATGGAGCTCAATGTTCGCCTCTGTGCTACTGATGGTGATCCTCTGCCTGACCCGACGTGTTATCATCATCTTGTTGGCAGTCTTGTTTACCTAGCTGTCACTCGTCCGGATATCTCTTATCCGGTTCATATTCTGAGTCAGTTTGTCTCTGCTCCCACATGGTTCACTATAGTCATCTCCTCCGTGTTCTTCGATATCTTCGGGGCACGATCTCTCACCGTCTATTCTTTCCTCGCTCCAGTTCCTTACAGCTTCAGGCCTATTCGGATGCTACGTGGGCTAGTGATCCTTCAGATCGCCGTTCACTTTCTGCTTACTGTGTTTTTCTTGGTGGTTTTCTCATTGCCTGGAAGACGAAGAAACAGGTTGCAGTTTCCCGTTCGAGTGCAGAGGCTGAGTTGCGAGCAATGGCTCTTTTGACGACAGAGGTGACTTGGTTACGGTGGTTACTTCAGGATTTTGGTGTTTCTGTCACTACACCGACTCTCCTACTATCTGACAGTACAGGTGCTATTAGCATTACGCGCGACCCTGTGAAGCATGAGCTCACCAAGCATATTGGCGTTGATGCTTTCTATGTGCGTGTTGTTGTGCAGGATCAGGTTATTGCTCTTCAGTATGTGCCTTCCGAGTTACAGTTGGCGGATTTCCTGACGAAGGCCCAGACTAGAGCACAACATGGCTTTTATCTCTCCAAACTCAGTGTTGTTCATCCACCATGAGTTTGAGGGGGGGGTGTTAGAGTTATAATATAAGTCATGTACCCTTTTGTATTTATCCCAATATATAAGGGGTTTCCTGCATATAGTCCACCACCTGTACATGCATACATACTGGTCTATGGCCTCATGGGAATACAAGTTGTTTATTCCTAACAAAGTTTACAGTCTGTACATTTATACATTGCTGCACATTCTATTTTGTCTCTAACCAACATGGGAGATGGGGAAATATAGCATCGACATAAAAACTGGTATCTTTTCACACACACTGATAAAATCCATATGAGTGTATATATGTAATAAAGAACCATATAGGTAAATGGTGGTATTTTAAAATATAACTTTTGGTGTTCATTTTGTGAGTAGTAAGGAAAAAGATAACTTGTTGGTTGGCTTCATAAATTTACACCAACTTGACACGAATAAAGACCATTGCACGTTGTGGATGGAAATGTTGTGTATCATGGCTAGTTTGCATTCTCTAAACAAAATATATGTCAACTCACAATCAGGTGCTAGCCGTTACTTTTTGTCCATTATGTCTAGAGAGAACAAAAATGTTTAATACAACAGTCCCGAAGATCATCATAACAGAGGTGCATATGGACAACTTTGCGACCAACACAGGTTTATAAGAATCTGTCTCAGATTCAACTTTGTTAGCGCTGTATGATCTTGTTGTGTGAATGGTCTAAATAATCTTGTTATTATTAATTCCTTGTGATGGGCATAGCTTTTTGTTTAACCCAGACTCAGGACTACTGCATTAACACCAATGGAAATAATTCTACTGGCAACTACTCTTTTCCAAACAACTAGTAGTCTAAAGTTCCAAACTAAGAACCTGGTGCCAGGTCATTGAACCAAATATTAATATTGAAGAAGCCCAAGTCGATGATTTTTTTAAAGTTGGACCAGCTCGGTTCAAATTCTCTGAAGTTATTGGAACTTAATCCAGCACAACCAAATTATGTCCTAAAAACCATTTACATCTAATTTGTTGAAATCTTCAAATAGGGAATATATCTGACATTATGCAAGTGTTAACATTCAAATGTTACCAATGTTGGATTTGTTGATGGTCATCAGTGCACCTTATCCATACAGTGCCAAATTTCATGGGCTAAACTCATCTTCTGAATGCTTACTTTGGGCAGAAGCAAAAAAGGAAGAAAGGAAATAATAAGGGAGTTACTGATAACCAAAGTCCATATGAAGCCTTGCTAATCTAGGAAAAAAAACACCTTACACCCAAGCAAAGTTTGGTTTCTATTCTAAAATGATCTGCACAGCGGGTAGTTAGAATTTTGCAAAAGAGTTAAGCCTAATAGTTTCGCACTGCCATCTGCAGACAAAAGTTTTTGAGGGTACGTTCAGGGATGTGAACCTAGATCCTCTCCTTGTTTGCACTGAAACTGTAGGGGAGGCCACAAAAGTAAGTTTTATTGAAGACAAAGAGCTTATGCTCAAACAAAGTTTGTTCTCGAGATCTAAAGTAATCTGCACAGCAGGCTGTGACTGGCTAACTGCTGGACTAATTTGCAGTACAGTTACATGAAAAGTTATGCTATAGGTAAAAATCTTGCTGACTGTTAGAAACTTGGAACATATGAGATTGGTAAGAGAATAGACGGGGAAATAAAAATTCTGAAATGTCATTAGAAAGAAATTGAGACACCATAACGGAACATGATCTCGACTAGGGAAAGAAACAATACCATGACGCTTGCAGAAAGCTTGATTCCTTTGTGAGTTAAATCCACATTGTTGACCTTCTTTTTCACACTGTTGGCAAACACTAGTGATGTTACTAGTGTACCAAGAGAATGCCATCTCACCCAAGCTGATTATTCTGTTTGCCCTATACTTGAAGGTTGCTGTGTGGCTGACCTTCTCCAACTTGAAGTATGAGTGATGAATCTTTCTAGTATATAGTATGGGGATGTCCTTAGAAAAAACCATGCAGTCCAACGGAAGAACAGACATGTATGCGTCGGGGTTCACCAAATACCATAACTGGATGGCCTTGTTAACAAGACAAGCGACTGGGCCCACTATACCGTATAGATCTATTGGTATAGAATCTCTTGAACAACCTACTAAGCTGGCAACTTGCAACTTTTGAGGTTTGTACACATCAGTTGATAGATTTGCTGAGATGAGTCTCTGAAGTGGGCAGTGAGGTGATGAGTCTACAGGTGGACTGATGTTTATGACTAGATCCTCGTAAAATATTGCAGTCACTTTGCAGGGGCCAAGAACTGGGTGATACAGGATGGTGTCTTGTCCAGAGCATGATAACTGCATACCTGGTGCACCACAAGGGGGAGGTTGGGTTGCAAGGCTGAATGGGAATCGGACCTCTGGTCCATGTTTGCTGCACCGATTTGGTGGACAATTCTTGAAGAATTCTTCATCATCCCATGCTGTGGCCACATAGGTTCCATTGGCGAGAAGAGATATGGCTAACACTATGAAGAGAAGTTGTGGCATTACCGTTGTGATGTAATGGAGATGAAGGCAAAGAAAGAGAAGCCCGTGGGTGTTATAAGGAGAGCCTGTAACGGGATTAACAGGACAAGGAGGAATTCCAGTTGCCAATGAAACTTCTGCCGTGCTGTGTTTCAGAAAAATGAAGCATTGTCATTCAGTGCTTGCTTGCTATCAGTGTTGATTAGTCAAACAAATAGTAATAATTGATGGCTTCATTTTCCACAACTGGCACATCACCTTGACTGGACACAATTGGATTTGGAACGAAGTACTGGTTTTCCTCTGTCACATCCAGAAGACCAACTGCATTTTTACTTCTTTTAAGTCAGACAATGCCATCACAACCATATATTTGTATATAGCCAGCAGGGAGTTATCTTAGGCACCTAACCTTCTTAATCAATTATTATATCATATGCATGCATGTGTGGTTCTCCAAACCAGTCTGCCATGGCAAGATCGATTGCGTTCCACTTCCACCATCTCACTGCCTTGAAAGCCTTAACTGTCTTATCTGTGATTGCAGTTCTTGTTCCAAATCGTGTTCAAGGGCGACTTCATTGGCGTGACTGTCCTTCGTTTTCTTGTGGCCCTCTCCGGGACGTATCATCTCCATTCCGTCAGGCAAGTGATCCACCCTGGTGTGGTTTTCAGTCTTACGAGCTAGTTTGCAGTGCTACCAAGGCTACAATTCGCATCAACAATGCAACATACCATGTGTCTCGCATCAACCTCAGTCACAATGGTATCGTTTCTTACTTCTGGGTTGTTGACGCCGTCTTGGATTTACCCAGCCAGTGCCCTCTTCCTCAGTGGAATCGGCCTTTTTATGAACACAAATATGGTCCAGATACCTCACACCCTGAAGGTGAAGTAGTGCTTCTTGGACACAGTTTCGCTAGCTTCGTTAGATGTTCTCAGGAAGTAGGGAACAATGGTATGTACATGCCCGTCACTTGCATGAGCACCAGCTATTCGTTTGTCTATGTGTTAACTGGCATTGACTCTGGTGCTGTTGGGAGCCTCGAACCTTCTTGTGGATATTTGGCAATGACTCCTTTGGGTACTTGGGATACTCCACAACTAGCGAATGCAAGTTATGCAGATACCATAGAATCCATGAGAAATGGATTCACTGTTCGATTTCCTGTGCAGGAAGGCATCACTGAATGCCTAACGGAGTCGATACGGTGAGTTTGGTATAACACTTTTCGTATTTGATTCCTGTACACTTTAGTCTTTCTAAAGTTTCATTTCCGTAATGTGGCGATGTGCCATGGTCTTACAGTGAGCTTGGTGAAGTAAAAACTGTTAAAGATTTGTTTTTGTTCCTTGCTACTGCGGATCTCTATTTCGGGGCATGCGCGATCGATGCTCTTCTAGTTCTAGTACTACACAAGAATTTTCGACCCTCCAATGTAACAGCCGGTATCATGTGGCTCGTGAAGTGGATTGCTGGTATGTCTGAATTATATATTCTTCTTGATGATCCAAGCTATTGTATTGAGCTTCGTTCATACCGTTATTAAAATGAATGAACCTGTTTATGCAGTAATATGCAGATTCATGTTGGCGCCCCTGGCTGTATTGATCTTCCTCACCCACAAATACTGGAAAACAAGGATAACAATTGATGCAGTAGAGAAGTTCCTCCGAATGCAGCAAATGGTCGGTCCGATGAGGTATGCTTACACCGACATCACCGCAGTCACAAGCCATTTCAGAGATAAGCTGGGTCAGGGAGGCTATGGCTCCGTGTTTAAGGGTGTGCTATTGCCAGGCAATGTTCATGTCGCAGTCAAGATGCTTGAGGGCAATGCCAGCTGCAATGGAGAAGATTTCATCAGTGAAGTTTCAACCATTGGCAGGATCCACCACATCAATGTGGTGCGTCTCATGGGTTTCTGCTCAGAGGAGATGAGGAGGGCGCTTGTGTATGAGTATATGCCTCGAGGTTCTCTTGACAAGTACATCTTCTCGTCAGAGAGCGAGAAGACCTTCTCTTGGGACAAGCTCAACGAGATTGCTTTGGGCATTGCCAGGGGGATTGACTACCTGCATCAGGGGTGCGAGATGCAGATTCTCCACTTTGACATCAAGCCCCACAACATCCTTCTTGATAGCAATTTCATCCCAAAAGTTGCTGATTTCGGGCTCGCCAAACTATACCCAAGGGACAACAGCTTTTTGCCATCGAGAGCACTACGGGGAACTATTGGGTACATAGCTCCCGAGATGATATCTAGGAGCTTTGGTGTCATATCAAGCAAGTCCGATGTTTACAGCTTTGGGATGCTACTGCTGGAGATGGCTGGAGGAAGAAGGAACGCTGATCCGAACGCGGCGAACTCAAGCCAAGCGTACTACCCGTCGTGGGTGTATGACCGACTAATTCAACAAGAAAATATTGGTGAGATATCTGCTCATGTTGATACTGAGATGCATGAGCTGGAGAGGAAGTTGTGTATTATTGGACTTTGGTGCATTCAGATGAAGTGTCATGACAGGCCAACGATGAGTGAGGTTATAGAGATGCTCGAAGGCGGCGGGGATACATTGCAGATGCCTTCTAGGCCATTCTTCTGTGATGATGGGCATGCCCATACCAAGAATACTTACCACTTGTCGTCCGAGTTGACTGAAATCTCTCAGGAGGATATGAGTGAAAATATTGGTGTGTAACAAAATGTACGATGAAGTGATGCACTTACCTAACGAGGAAACAAAACTATGGCTGTAGTTATATCGAATATTAAATAATGTGCTGTGTTTCTTATGTTGTGTACTCCAGCCAGTATGTTCAAGCCTTGTTGTATACGATATTTTGCTTCAGCGGTTGCTGATCAGATCTGTGTTTCCTGCTATGCTTAACTTTTATATGAACTATTGTTGTGTTTTGATGTTTTGATGAAATGCTGGGCATCAGCACCAAATATCCCTGAAGCCAAGCGCTGATTCTGTATGAAATGTTTATTTAAATTTGGCGGAAGCAATCATGTTTTCACGTACTAGGCAGATGTTGGGGAGATGGAGAACCGCAGCTCAGAAAAACCCAAATGGGTCCTGGACTTGCTGAGCTCGATCGAAAACTCCATTTTGATTTTTCAATTTTTTTAAAAACATATCTAGATGTAAATTATGTTTTAGTAAGATTTTATGGAGAAATTAATGTTTCCGTTTGTGTCTTACATTAAGCACAGAAAATTATGGGTCTATATAGTTACTATAAATCCACAAATTGTCCTTTTTTGTGTGTATATTTCTCACATATATGGAATAAAAGGGAAGAGATGGAGCGGTCAGTCTTTAGTCATAGAAGAAATGATGGAGTGGACCGCGCTACCTGATAGCTTCAGTCCTTAGTCATAGAAGAGATGCTGAAATGGAGGTGTGCACTATCTTCATGGAGAAATTCCAATTCCAAATGTATGTCATTCTCGGCCGCACTATTGTCAAGAAAATGGATGTCATTGTCGGTACTCCCCTGTCCCATAATATAAAACATTCTTTGACACTAGTGTCGTGTCAAAAAGCATCTCATAATATGGGACGGAGGGAGTACGTAGTTGGGAAGAGAAATACCTGCCGGTCTATGGCTTCAGTCTTACTCATGTATATTTGAAATTGTTGATTTCTTTTGGTGGCATTTTTTAAACGTTTAAAGAATTATTATGCGTGGGTTAGCAGTTGGTAAGAATAACGTGGTAGCTGCACAAGTCACTTCCTTAATTATTGTGGAGGAATTCGTGACATATTGCCATATGGTTGATGTTTTGGGCTGAGCGTGACTTGCACATATAAATAATAAATGGACGTCGTCGTCGTCATCATCAATGGGAAGGGAAAGATTGGGTGTAAGTTTCGGTTAATTTTGTGAATAATTGATGTGAATTTTGACTTGGGAACATAAAGCAAAAGCAGTCTTCCAACAGGAAAAGAATGAAAGCAAAAGCGGACAAACCAGTTAGTGCATTTTAACTTGGAAATTTTCTTTGGCACGGTGAGCGAGTGGTTCCTTTTAGACCTTATTTGGTTATCAGGGAATCAATCCCCTAGTGGATCTGATTGGCGTGTGGATTGGGTGGTCATCCATCATGTCACCAATCCCTCTCGCTACTCCAATCAATTGTCGCATGGAGGGCGATTCATTTTCCCATCATGGAGTAGAGAGGAACATGGTTTATTGAGCCGTGGAACATCCACGCCCCAGCTAAACCAAACTTGCCTTTGGGCCTCAACCGGGATCTATTCCCCATTGAGGCTGTTACATGTGGATCCCGATGAGAATCCTGCTGATATACGTGGATCAGGCTCGAACCTAAAAAGGCCTTAGGAGTTTGTGAGAGGCTCGTATTCACGGTCCGGCCTGAGAGTATCCATGTCACACGCGGTGCTAGTGTTAGGTCGCATGTGACCCATTTTTATTCGGTCGGCCTATAGCTTCTGGGGAGATTGGATGATCTGTCATGTATTACTTGGCGATTAGATGATTTGCCCCACTTTAGTTAGTACTATTAGATTATTTGCTCCCTCGGAATGCGTCGTTTTTCCGGTTCGATGACCATGGTTGACCGGTCTACTATTAACCCATCGAGTTTTTAAAAGAAGGTGTTTTTTTTAAACAAATCAGCCAATTTATTAAAAAATAAGGAATTCCAATAGAATCATGGTTTCAAAAAAGGTTCACAAACTCGAAAAAGTTTAAGAGGTCAAAAAAGCCGGGATTTGAAAAGGTTAAAGGGTTATAAAAATTGAAGGATTAAAAAATAGATCGTGGATTCGGAAAAAGTTCACAATCTCCAAAAAGGTTCAAGGGATAGAAAAAAAATCCTGGGTTTGTAAAAAGTTCAAGAATTTAGAAAAAGTTCATGATTTCAAAAACAAACTTCTTGGATTTCAAAAAAGTTCAATGATTTCAGAAAAGAGAAGGAAAGGTAAAAAGGAGAGTATGAAAGTAAAATAAAACAAAAGGAAAATGTAAAAAGAAAACAAAAAACCAAATAAAACCCATCCACGAAACCAAAATGCAAGAACTGGCCTGAAGCTTCCGAAAACCGGCCGGGAAGCTTCCTAAAACCGGCGACCAAAAATAACTATTAATGGGCAGGCCCACATAAAATCCATCGGAATAGGGTTGTTTGCGTCGTGTTGGAAAATCACTATTTCTCAAAACAAGAAGTGTAGGAAAATCACTATGACTAGTGCTACGAGCACCCAATAGGAGTTGTCCTTGATTGCTTCATTAGATGATCCCCGTTTAGTCCAGCGTTGCCCCGTTGGCGGGGTGCTCCTATATGGCGTATTCAGCGCGAGGAATGTGAGTCGACGGTCATGTGCGCCTCCAAGCGGGTCGCGGCCCAGCAAAGCTTGATCCTTGCTTGGCTGCTCCCTACGCAACAGTTTTCTTTTCTTATTTGATTCCTCAGTCAAAGAATGACTTGTTCAATGAAATATGAAAAAAAATCATTTTTTTTAATTTCATCATTTAAAAACATTAGGTTTTGAAAAGAGCTCCTCGATATTGGAAAAAGTTTCTCAATTTTGAATATAGAGTCAGTTATTTTAAAAAACATAACAAATTTTAAAAAAATTCATCAATGTGTTTTATATAAATAATCTATTTTGAAAAAAAATAAAATTGGAAAATATGTTCAAAAAATTGAAAAAAGTTCATTGTTTAAAAAAAATGTTCATGTGTTTGAAGAAAAGTTCATCCAGTTGAAGAAAAAAACCGAATTTAAAAGAGAAAAGGAACAAAGATGTAATGACGGAAAAACATGTATGTAATCACACTGTGTGAGCTAGTTGGGTTGTTATCGCGTCGATCACAAACTCCCGCGAAGGAGATGAAGGCTGTCGTGGGAGACGAAGGTGTATCGACTCGAGCATATCATCTGGCAAAGAGTCAAGCGACGTCAAAGAGCTACGGTGGTGGCAGCACGAAGCATTCCTGCGTCACCCTTGCTTGCGTGGATTCGGGAAAGGCGGCGGCGGGCTATCACGACGTCCATTTCGGTGCCGCTAAAGCTAGAGAGTACGTGGAGGATAAAGTCAAGTGACTGGGGTTTAGGGTTTCCATTTTATTTGTTCATGGCATTGGTCCATAAATTGGGCCTCCATGGACCCGTCGCGTGCTTTTGATGGGCTGGGCATTCCAACTTTACTTGTGTCCTTTTTGCTGAATGTAAACAGGAGCCAGATGCACTCCTTCTTCCTACGGGTTGCTAAAAAAAAACTCCTCCGTCACCTTAGGAGTGAAAAACAAGACCCTGCTCACGCAACAACGACGGCGCCATTCATTCTGGTAGACCGCCACACTGGGCTTCTAGTACATGACAAGGGTGCCCTTCCTACGGCAATGGCTAGTGCTTATGGATTGCTGAGATTTTTGAGAAAAGACATGATTAGTCAAACTGTCCAATGATCACGTGAGATTCAACACGTTTTCAATACGGAGCCTTCAACATGCGCTAGTCTACCCTTCACAAACATTATTTTACCCCTACTCTTAAAACAGGTTTTCGCTCTGTTTTAAAGGAACAAACATAGAAGTACACGGCCGAATGATACAATATGGAGGTAGCTCTCTTACAAAGCCGATCGTGAAATACCCGGCACACGTAAACTATGCTACCGGTAACACGCATCGGGCGAGCTAAACACCCTTGATACGTCTTCAACGTATCCATAATTTATGAAGTACTCAGAAACTTACACTGCTACTGACGTCTACTGAGACTTAGGCCAACTCCACCACGCGACCCCATCCTGTCCGCTTGTGTTCGTTTGGGGTAAAACGGACAAAACAAACGGCCCAGCGCGTGGGAGCAAGCGGACGTTTGTCCGTTTTGTGTCCGTTTTCGACCCATCCCCGGCCCAACTTTGCGTCGATTTTGGGGTAAAACGGACAGCGCGCGGACGGGCGGGACGCGCGCGCTCGTCCGCCCCTGGCCCGCCAGTCGGCTCATCTCTTGCATTTACTTTTTTTGCCTCTCGATTTCATCTCCCCCACTTCCGAAAAACAAAAATTTACAAAAATATTTGCCTTTTTCGTTCGCTTGTTTTATGTTTGCTTGTGTTGCCATGTGCCTTCAATATGCTTGCATCTTCGCTTGCTGAAAATCTATTGATATAGATCCTCATTCACTTGCTAATCTCTTTAAGAGGTCCAATTATGTTGATCCAATTGCTAGTGAGTTGAGTGCACTTGACCTTCTCTATGGAGTTTTGCTTGAGATGCGTGAATCTGAAAATCGTGATGAAGAAATTTATGAAGTGATTCACGAGGGCTCCTCGAAGGAAAAGCTTGATTGCAATGATTTCATTATAAATTCTATTAATGTCAATCATGCTAAAAATATGCAAAACCCTAAGCTTGGGGATGCTAGTTTTGCTATGTCCTCTACTTGTTGCAATGATCATGAATGGGGTGATGATTTTTCTTATGATCTTGAAAATTCATTTAAGCCTCATGATGAATATGATGTTTGCAATAAGATTGAAAGTAGGTTTGGAGAAGTCATGACTTTAGTTGATGATAATCCCACTATTTTTGAAGAGCGTCAACTTTGCATGCATGCGGATCATGAAAATAATATCCTTTATGATAGCTATTTTGTTGAATTTGATTATGATCCCACATGTAATTGCTATGAGAGAGGAAAATATTATGGTAGAAACTTTCATGTTACCAAATTACCTCTCGTTATGTGGAGATTGCTATTGTCTCTTTCTTCTTCCTTGCATATGGCAACTATTGGTTGTCTTGACCATCTGTTTTCCTATAAATGCCTATGCATAGGAAGTATGTTAGACTTAGATGTGATTTTCACATGCTTTATGATGCTCTCGTTGTGCTTCAATTCTTGTCTTTTGTGTGAGCATCATTGATTTATCAATGCCTAGCTAAGGGCGTTAAACAATAGCGTTTGTTGGGAGGCAACCCAATGAATTTATCCTTTTCTTTCTGTTTTATTGCGTCCACACATCATAATTCTATTATGATTGTGTTTTTTGTGTTTCTTTTTGTGTTTGAGCCAAGCAAAACCTTTATCACTAGTCTTGGTGATGGTTGCTTAATCCTGTTGGAAAAAGACAGAAACTTTTCTCTCAAGAGATGATTTTTCATTTTTATTCAGAAAGAGCTTTTGAGTTTATTCTTTTTGCTGCTGGTTGATATGCCTTTTGCCCAGGCAGTCGTAATTTTTCAGAATTGTTGAGATATCAGAAGTATACGAAGTATACAGATTGCTACATACTGGTCTGTTTTTGACAGATTCTGTTTTTGTTGAGTTGGTTGCTTGTTTTGATGAAACTATTGTTGGGGAACGTCGCATGGGAAACAAAAAATTTCCTACACGCGCGAAGACCTATCATGGTGATGTCCATCTACGAGAGGGGATTTCCGATCTACGTACCCTTGTAGATCGCACAACAGAAGCGTTAAGAAACGCGGTTGATGTAGTGGAACGTCCTCACGTCCCTCGATCCGCCCCGTGAACCGTCCCACGAACCGTCCTGCGATCCGTCCCACGATCCGCTCCGATCTAGTGTCGAACGGACGGCACCTCCGCGTTCAGCACACGTACAGCTCGACGATGATCTCGGCCTTCTTGATCCAGCAAGAGAGACGGAGAGGTAGATGAGTTCTTCGGCAGCGTGACGGCGCTCCGGTGGTTGGTGGTGATCTAATCTCAGCACGGCTCCGCCCGAGCTCCGCAGAAACACGATCTAGAGGTAAAACCGTGGAGGTATGTGGTCGGGCTGCCGTGGCAAAAGTTGTCTCAAATCAGCCCTAAAACCCCACTATATATAGGAGGGAGGAAGGGGAGGAGGCAGCCTCAAAACCTAAAGGTTTGGCCGAAATTGGAGGTGGAGGAGTCCTACTCCAATCCTACTTCGAGTAGGATTCCACCTTCCCACTTGGAAACTCTTTCCACCTTGTGTTTTTTCCTTCTCAAACCTTATGGGCCTTAGTGGGAACTTATTCTAGCCCACTAGGGGCTAGTTTATCTCTTCCCATAGCCCATGAGACCCCTTGGGGCGTGACACCCCTCCCGATGGTCGCCGGCACCCCTCCCGGCACTCCCAGTACACTACCAATGAGCCCGAAACTTTTCCGGTAATGCACGAAAACCTTCCGGTAACCAAATGTATAACTCAAATACGCATAAAACAACGTCGAACCTTAAGTGTGCAGACCTTGCGGGTTCGAGAACTATGTAGACATGACCCGAGAGACTCCTCGGTCAATATCCAATAGCGGGACCTGGATGCCCATATTGGATCCTACATATTCTACGAAGATCTTATCGTTTGAACCTCAGTGCCAAGGATTCATATAATCCCGTATGTCATTCCCTTTGTCCTTCGGTATGTTACTTGTTTGAGATTCGATCATCAGTATCCGCATACCTATTTCAATCTCGTTTACCGGCAAGTCTCTTTACTCGTTCCGTAATACAAGATCCCGCAACTTACACTAAGTCACATTGCTTGCAAGGCTTGTATGTGATGTTGTATTACCGAGTGGGCCCCGAGATACCTCTCCGTCATACGGAGTGACAAATCCCAGTCTTGATCCATACTAACTTAACGAACACCTTCGGAGATACCTGTAGAGCATCTTTATAGTCACTCAGTTACGTTGCGACGTTTGATACACACAAAGCATTCCTCCGGTGTCAGTGAGTTATATGATCTCATGGTCATAGGAACAACTACTTGACACGCAGAAAACAGTAGCAACAAAATGACATGATCAACATGCTACGTCTATTAGTTTGGGTCTAGTCCATCACATGATTCTCCTAATGATGTGATCCCGTTATCAAGTGACAACACTTGCCTATGGTCAGGAAACCTTGACCATCTTTGATCAACGAGCTAGTCAACTAGAGGCTTACTAGGGACAGTGTTTTGTCTATGTATCCACACATGCACTGTGTTTCCAATCAATACAATTATAGCATGGATAATAAACGATTATCATGAACAAAGAAATATAATAATTACTAATTTATTATTGCCTCTAGGACATATTTCCAACTGTCTCCCACTTGCACTAGAGTCAATAATCTAGTTCACATCACCATGTGATTCCAACGAAGCCAACACCCATGTAGTTATGGGGTCTGATCACGTCTTGCTCGTGAGAGAGGTTTTAGTCAACGGTTCTGAAACTTTCAGATCCGTGTGTTCTTTACAAATCTTTATGGCATCCACGTGACAAAGCTCAGTCTGCTCGTGGAGAGGACGTTTTGAAGACTCCAACATTTCATAGAAGGCCTTTGCAGATTCCTCCATCTCATCGTCCGAATCCCGAGCATCATCAAAGTCTTGCACCATGTCTTCAATCCCGGTACCATGCTCGTCGGTGCGACGACGAATCACCTCAGCTTTGGCACGTTGGTCAGACTCACCATGAAGAGTCCACACCGTATAATTAGGCGTAGACCCCCACTTCTGGAGGTGTTTACCCATTTCAAACTCTGTCTGCTTTTTCCAGTTGTCGCAGTTGGGACAGGGGCACCATGTTTTTTGCTGGCCATTTGCAAATGCGGCTCTCACAAACCCCCTGGTTTTTGTTAACCATTCATGGGTCATGTCTTTCTGACTAGGGTGACCAGTGTACATCCAAGCACGATCACTCATGTTGCCTAGCTACCTATGGGGGCACAAGAAATAAATATATAATTCATCATCCATATTCATACGCTAATCAAGTTTGTCAGTTTTATTACGTCCATGCAACCTACACGCTAATAGGTAAAGATAGGTCCTGATCCCACCCGAGTATGTGTAGATTGGGTTCGTTTTCCCATGCTCTGCTCCAGATGCGATGCAGAATTTCGGCAGCACCTCCCCGCTGTTCTCCTGATACACGTCTCGGCAATAAGCAGAGAGGATGTGTACCCGGAGAACAACAGGGGAGGCACTGACGAAATTCCGCATCGGATCCGGAGCACAACATACGGGAAAACAAACTCAATCTACACATACTCGGGCTGTCCATGGATAATGTTGGACAATTCGAAAGGATGGCGGTTATAAATATGCAAAGAAATGCATATTTATAGATGTCGCCCTTTCGAACGGGAGACGCATACTGGTCACGCATACTCATGATTGAAGAAACCTATAGCTAATAAGTTTCATCAGCACGAAGACCGCGACAGAGCAAATTAAGGGGGTAGGAGGAGAAGTCATTTGTGCTCACCAACAAACGCAAGGGCGGAGCTCGTCCAACGCACGTGGAGGTCGTCGAACAACTCTACATTGAAATTCACACGATCAACACAAATATGATGTTTTTATAATTAACATAATCGGAAAATATGTGACCTAACTCATAATTTACAAAACTATGACCCCGTGGGCCTCTAGAAGGCCGAAAAGCACCTTCTCATTCAACAATAAGTAGAAGAGGTGTCGAAGGTCGGGGCTTAGTGGCGTCGAGGGTCGGTGGTCGGGAGTCGGGTTAAATAAGTCGATGGTCGGGGGTCAGTGTCGTCGGGGGTCGAGGGTCACTAGCGTCGGGGGTTGGGGTCTTTTCGATCAACAAGAGGCCAAAGAGGTGTCTGGGGCCCGGGGTTGGGGGTTAGTGGCGTCGGGGGTCGGGGGTAGGGGGTCGGGGCTCGGGGGTCGAGGGTCAGTGGCGTCTGGGGTCGGGGGTCGGGGGTCAATGGTGTCGGGCGTCGGGGGTCGGGAGTCGGGGGTCGGGGGTCGGGGGTAAGTGGTGTCGGGCGTCGGGAGTCGGGGATCGGGGTCAGTGGTCTCGGGCATCGGGGGTCAGGAGTCGGGTGTCAGTGGCGTCGGGGGTCAGGGGTCGAGGGTTGGGGGTTGGTGGCGTCGGGCGTCGGGGGTCGGGAGTCGGGTGTCGGGGGTCGAGGGTCAGTGGTGTCGGGCGTCGGGAGTCGGGAGTCGGGTGTCAGTGGTGTCGGGGGTCGGGGGTCGAGGGTCGGGGGTTGGTGGCATCGGGCGTTGGGGGTCGTGGGCGGGGGGTCGGGATCCTCTTCTTTCTTCTTTTCCTCTCTCCTCTTTTTCTTCTTCTTCTTCTTTATCATCTTATTACTATTATTATTATTCTTTTTTATCCTCCTAATTAACCTAAACTAACATTAACCTAATTAATCTAAACTAATTAACCTAAACTAATTAACCTAAACTAACATTAACCTAATTAACCTAAACTAACATTCTTTTTTCTCCTCCTAATTAACCTAACCTAATTAACCTAATTAACACCGACAGTAACCTAAACTAACAGATGCAATGAAATGAAAAAAAGAAAAAATGAAAGAAAATGAACTCACTGTGTGGTGGTGGGGGAGGAGGGCCGCCTTGACGGGAGGGCCGCGGGGAGGGGGTCGGCGCGGGGAGGGGCTCTCGCGGGGAGGGGGTCGCCGCGGGGTGGGTTGCTGCGGGGAGGGGCTCGCCGCAGGGGGGCTCGCCGCGGGGAGGGGCTCTCGCGAGGAGGGGTCGCCGTGGGGTGAGGGGAGAGAGACAGTGGTCGGGGGGGGAGAGAGACAATGAGCGAGGAGGGGGTTAACGGCCGTTATAGGGCGCCCCTTTGCCGTCCGCCCCCCGACGGCAAAGGGCCCCATGGCAGACGGCAAAGGCCCCCGGATGGCAAAGGCCCCCGGATGTCGGACACGGCAGGCATGGGACCCACCCGTACTCTTTGTCGTCTGCCCTGGGTCTCTTTGCCGTCCGCTGGCACACGGCAAAGGGTCGACACATGGCAAATAGTATTTTTGCCATGTGTCAACCCTTTGCCGTCTGCCTTGTGTCAACTGATGGCAAAGAGGTTCTTTGCCATCAGCCAGCAGACGGCAAAGAACTGACTGACGACAAAGAACTCGATTCCAGTAGTGACACTTGAATAGAAGATGCTTAATGTCTTCTGCTTCAATCTTACAAATTGGGCATTGCCTGTTTACTTTGATATGACGGTTCACCAAGGCAACCCGACAAGGAATAGTATTATGCATAGCTCTTCAAAGAAATATTTAAACCTTCGCTTGACCCCAAATGCTTGATGACCTATGTTTAACTTTTGGCAATATTGGCCCTCCCATTCTGCATAATATGCTGACCCCAGAGAGAAGGTATTTGTAAAAGGCAATATTGGCCCTCCCAAGGAACAAAGTCTTGCATGTCAGAAGATGATAAAGGGATTGCAAGAATCCTCTGAACATCCACTTGCCAAAAGATCTGCCTCACTAGATCCACATTCCAACAATTCGTGTTGGGGTCAATAAGGTCACTCACCCTATTAAGAATGTTGCAGCCACTTCTAGTTATAACTTTACATGATGCACTATTTGAGATCCATTCGTCTTCCCATATATCAATATTAGTTTCATCACCAACACACCATATATGACCCTGTTTTAATATATTAATCCCAAACCATATATTCTCCCGAGTAAAAGAGCTCCCTTTTTCACGCAGCACCGTAGCATAGAGAGAATCTGAGTTCTTATTTCCGCGTCGTTTGATGAGCGACGGAAAAATAACACAAATAGGCTGGGCATTTCCTATTCGGTCCTTTTCTATTTGGCGCCACATGTGTCAGTTTTTAAGAAAAGCTCGCCTTCTTTATTCAATGATCATAGGTAATAGGTGTCAGTTAACGTGCATTTTTGTTAACTGACGTCTATGGCGTTCGTAAATGGGCCGGGCCATCTAGGCGTCGGTTGATCTTTTTAAAAAATGCAATGAACCGTTTTAAATATCGAAGAACTTTTTCTAAATTTCAACGATTATTTTTTTAAGATTGGTGAACTTTTCATTAAAACTCGATGAACCTTTTCTAAAATATTAAAATTCTATGAAATATTTTGAATATCAATGAACTTTTCTAAAATATTTAAATTCCATGAAATATTTTGAAAATCAATGAAGTTTTTTGAAATTTGATGAACATCTTCTTGAAAATGGATGATTTTTATCAAAATTGAGGAATTTGTTTTAAAGATTTATGAATTTTTCCCATCCAATGAACTTCTTTTAAAATACATGAATTTTTTGAATTTCTATGAAAAAATTTCAGGTTTAATGAACTTTTTAATAATTTAATGAACTTTTTCGAAATTGGATGATTATTTTATAATTTTAGTGAACTTTGTTTTAAATTGATAAACTTTAAAAAAAATCGATGAACCCTATTTAAGGATATGAACTTTTTTTTCAAATGGATGAACCTTTTTCTGTAAATCTGTCAACCTTTTTGAATTATCTATTTTTATTTTGGTAACAAATAGAAAATCTGGACTATTTTCTAGGATCAAAAAGACAGACCAAAAGAATCTAGACAACACGCTAGTGTGCCGACCCATGCCAGTGAAGCTGTAGGCGTTGGGTTGTTAACAGACGCCTACAACGCTGCATAGGAGCTCCCGAAAGGGAGAGCAACTAGTTAGCGGACGCTCTTTCGGAAGCCTCCCGCCGCCACTTGGCGCGTTTCCAGCCACCACCACGTGTCGGTCTCTGAGAGTTTCCTTCGGGTTTCTTTTGCATGCGTTTTTACCTTTTTGAGTGGTTTTCCTGATTTTTTTGGTGTTATGGTTTTTAGCGGTCTTTCATAATTTTTGGACGAAACAAACAATTCAACTTTTGTTTTCGCAAAAAACCGCGTTTTGAACGTGAAAAAACATGTTTTATGTTTTTTTTCGAGAGGCATGGTTTTGCTTCCGCGAGAGGCACGATTTTGCCTTCACGAGAGGCATGTTCGTGCCTCTCGAAAAGGAAAAAACTTGTTTTCTATTTTTTTGCGAGAGGGACGGTTTTGCTTTCATGAAAGGCACAAATTTACCTGTGTGCCTTTTTTTTGCGAGAGGCACGATTTTGCTTTCGTGAGAGGCACGATTTTGCCGTCACGAGAGGCACGGCCGTGCCTCTTGAAAGGAAAAAAGCTCGTTTTCTATTTTTTTTACGAGAGGCACGGTTTTGCTTCCGTGAAAGGCATAGTTTTACCTGCATGCCTTTTTTTGCGAGAGACACGGTTTTGATTCCGTAAAAGGCATGGTTTTGCCTTTGCGAGAGGCACGCTCGTCCCTTTCCTGAAAAGGAAAGAACGTGTTTTCTGTTTTTTTTCGAGAGACATGGTTTTGCTTTCACGAAAATCATGGTTTTGCTTTCACGAAAATCATGATTTTGCCTTCGCGAGAGGCACGCCGTGCCTCTCCTGAAAAGTAAAAAAACGTGTTTTCTGCTCTTTCTTTTTTTTGCGAGAGGCACGGTTTTGCCTTCGCAAGAGGCACAACCCGTGCCTCTCGAAAAGAAAAAAAATGCGTTTTCATTTTTTATTTTCTATCGCGTGAAGCACGGTTTTTTCGTCCGGTTTTTTTCTTCTAATTTTTTGTAAACAAAAAGTTTTCCAAAATCTCTCAACATGGGATCTAGTTTTGAAGATCTCGAGACGAGAGAAGCCAATGGTGAAAACGGTTCGAGATTTGGACGTACGGTTTAGGAGATAAAATGTTTTTAAAATACGGATCTACGAAAAAGAGAAACTCCTAAGTTGCGACAAGTAGCACGCATGCAATGCATCATTTGTCACAACTTATGAAGATGAGAGTAATCATTGAAAGGTGTACTCGCTAATTAATGACTTCGGTCAATACTGTCGCCCGTGTAAACCCACCACGAAGCCCAACCTAGACCATCTAGGAAGAAAAAAACATCTCAATGGGCCCGGCCCGTTAGTGCACCTCGCTTCCCACCGTACTCCGGTCCCCGGCGGTCGGCGGCCGCTCGCCCCCCGCGCCACCATGTTCACCCTTGCCGAGCATCTGCCGTTTGTGGGCTTCTGCAGCAACCTAATGTTCGCCGCCGGCGAAACAAGCTCCTCGTCGTCCCTTCCCTGGGGGATCCCTAATGCCTCGTCGCGCAATCCCGTGCTCTGCTACTGCTACCAAGAGAAGAGGGCGTTGGGTGGACACTGGAAAGCTCCCTCCGTCACATGGTAACCAACCCCCTTACTTTGCATCCGTTTATTACTACAAGGTTGGGGACAAGTTTTACTGCTGTAATTATTTTAGAAATTTTACCACCTGCACAACTCCAGATCCTTTCCTGCCTGCCTGCCTGCAGATCCCCTTGCAGCTGCGAGGGTGAACAATGACCAACACGGTAGAAATTTATGTGTGGGAGATAATGTCAGAGCAATGTCAGGAACTCAGGATAAGGTCATCTCATTACCTCTCTTGTTTTCTCATCTCTCAACTTATTAGTCCATAATCGACAATCAAATCTAGTTAGGAACTTATCATATGTTTTTCTACTTAAAAATACAAATACATGATTATCGCTTATAAGCCATATATCAGATCACATGATTAATCGACCTGTAGGACGATGATCCTCTGAGATTGATTCACTGCACAATATAAAATGACACATTGCCCTGCTTACAGCTTACTGAGGACGAATGCACTGTAGAAACTACTGAACTCTGGAACATCACAGAATAAGGCAACCAACGGATTACTGAATTTTTAACTGTCATCAAGATGCAATTAAAGCTCGATGTCATTCCGATATGTTGCAACTTGCAAGTAGTTTCTAGTACTAGTACTAGTACACGGTGATGACTGATTATTCATACATCAGGTGGCAGGTGCTAACAGAGGGCAAAGATCGATATCTTTTACATGCTAGTGCTATGGATTGTTGGTGGAACTGTTGGATGATCCTGTGAGATTCTCGGCACAACAATAGTGGCGACCAGAGGGCGTAACCATGTCTGAGGGGTTTTCTGAGGGGAATGCACTGCAGGAAATACTGATACAGAGATAAATCACCGGAAAATCAGAATAATGTAACCAACAGATTGCTGTATTTTTAACTATTATTACAATCCAAGTAAAGTTTAATGTGATTCTGATTACAAATATCCAGTACTAGTATTACATGGCGCCGGATCATTATTCATACATCAGATGATCATGTAGTGGAAAGACCGAAATATATTGCATGCTAATGATATGCATTGATGTGCAACAGATGGACGGAGCAGTACATGCCCCCAGTATTTACTAAATTGTGGCAGAATGTTTTCCATGATTTACACCACAGGGTAATTTTCAGATGTGATGAATGGCTTTGGGGGCATCTGTAGATTCTGCAACCTCGCGGTTAACATGTTTACCACCTTTGTCATTGATGGTCGATTCTTCGGGTTCCACTGGATACACCATAGTCCCACAATGGCAAGTTGTCTGACCTTTTCTTGCTCTTCCTGTGCCCAGTCCAAAGTAACTACTAAGTCCTGCCCACTGCTTACTTTCTGATAGATCCACTCCGGGAGATATACATCGTTCTGGCTACCAACACTTGGGTCCGAGTTCCTCCTTCTACTCACCATTTCTAACACTAGCATGCCAAAACTGTATACATCAGATTTGTATGATACTCCCCCAAAGTTCCGTGAGTATAGCTCCGGGGCAATGTAGCCCATCGTGCCTCTTGCTGCAGTCAAGGTAACGATGCTCTGGTCCCTTGCACACAGCTTTGCTAGGCCAAAGTCTGAGATTTTGGGATTAAAGTTGAAGTCCAACAAGATGTTGTGAGGCTTGATGTCAAAGTGGAGGATGCGTTGGTTGCACCCCTGATGCAGGTACTCCATTCCTCGAGCGATGCCTAAAGCAACATCTATCATTTTATCGGGCACTAGGATATCTTCAAAAATATTAGATTCATGAGAGAATATGTATTTCTCCAGTGAATCGTTAGGCATGAATTCATAAATAAGAGCTCGTCTCGTTCCTTCGGAGCAAAAGCCTAGGAGACGGACAATATTTGCATGGTGAATTAATCCAACGGTTGCAACTTCATTGATGAATTCTTCTCCCTCTCCTCTAGAGTTCTCTAGCATCTTGACTGCCACAGGCACTCCATTTGGTAACTCGCCTTTGTATACACTGCCAAATCCTCCTTGCCCTACTTTTATCTTAAACCGTCTTGCTATTTTCTTAACTTCAGAGAAAGTGTACCTTGTGGGTTTCGATGTGCCATATGTCCTAAGAAACATTTCAACCTTCAAATGTATTTCTTCGTTATATCTTGTCCTCAGTGAAAAATAAAGGGCAGTGGCCACCATCGACAAAAGAACAACTAACGTGGCCACCGATGATGTAGCTGAATAAAACAGAATAGGTAATCAGCATGTTGCATCAGGATTAAAAGCCTTTACTTGGTGTTATGGAAACAAGAGGATGTTAGAGTCAGAACAAGCAGCAATAAGTGTTTGTGCATTAATGGAAAACCTTTCGATTAGTTTCTTCTTCTTTTGAAATAGAAAAAATTGGGCTGGAGCAGTACCTGCAATAACTTTGATACGCAGTCCTGCAAATACAAATAAGAGAATGAGATCCGATGGATGGTCCCAGTAAACAAAAGGAAGTACAGTTCTAGAAAAATGTTGCTCAACTAACAGGCGTTTTAGTACTGCCTAGTGTCTAGCGCCACTGCAATACATTGCCCTCGTGTGGGATACGATAGAGTTGCTCTAATGGAACAGTCTTAAATTTTAAAGTCAGACATATACAAGGTTTATGCTTTTCTAGGGCAAATCTTCGTCACGTCTTATATAGTAGGAAGAGAAGAAATCGGCATAAATGGAACAAGATTTAAGCTGTGCTTAGACACAGAGATCGCTCAACATCCTATTACAAAATGAAATGCAGCCAACAACTGTCCTATGAAGTGGGGATCAATCTATAGAACCAAGGTTTCTCTTGCTCCTGCTTATGCAAGCTTTTGTCTGCTGTATGCATTTTTGTTTTGATTTTCTCATTCAATGTCCGTGTCTGACTATCTGGAGTTCTGCCTTTTTTGCTGCTGTTGGGTTATGTTGCAGAGGATGTGGTATATATTGCGGTTGCAGGTTTAAACTTTTTTTATTTCCTGGCTTTCAGTCTGGCTGCATCGCAATTGGTCAAGGGTTTGTTGGGTACCTTGAGTGACCTTGAGTGCAGTTGGATCATTTATATGATCAGACTAGGTCCATCTTATTTGGATAACATGGCCGATAAGGGATTATCAGGTGGGTTACCATGGATTATGGACAATTCCTTATTTTATTTTGAAGGAATAGGTAATTTCTTATTTCAAGCTCTGTGAGATTTTTTAATAAATAAATAAATAAGCATCCGTTTCCACTTTACTTTTATTATTTAGAAATTTTGTGCTTCGTGGTTCTTTTTGTAGCAATTTTATATCTGTATATCTCTACAGGAGTGTTAGACTAAATAACAAGTAAAGTGTTCCAAATTTGATAAAGGTCACAGTCTAACTGATACACGAACAATATAATTTCTTTCCACCTTAATATTTATATGATATTTTTAGGAGAATTGGGCGCCTCATTATGATTGCTCAAGCTAGCTGAAATGCTTATGTGAAAAAGACTAGCTGCTCAAATGCTATTGTGAAAGAAGAAAAAGAACAGAAAATTTTGTGGATACGTCAAACACATGGAAATATTTGAATCAGAAACTCTAAAATAAAAACAGTAAAAATAATGGAATTAAAAGTCCCATTGCAAAATAAAACAACAAATTCTAATTGGTTTTGTCCAGTTCGAAGTGGTACCGTGAGTGTTATGTATGCAGAATGTGTCGTTCCTTTGTGAATTAAATGCACAGCGTTGCCCATGTTCTTCACATCGTTGACACTCATAGCCACCTGAGGAGTAGTGTGCTCCGCCTTGCTGATCTAATCTCACTGCCCAGCTGACTGTCGTGGTAGCAAAACTGAGGATTCTTTCTGCCCTTACCTTGAATGTTGAGTTATCGAGTAATTTTCCGGTACTAGGATTGTAAGTTTTGTGTATGGGAATTACTCCATCAGATACAACCTTGCAGTCCAGTTTAAGAACATACATAGGCACATCAGAATCTACCAAATATGAGAGGTGACTTGTGTTGCTAAGGCAAGGGATAGGGCCAACAATAAGGTCGGATCGAATACTTGGCGTAAACTCTCTTGAACAGCTCACTATGCTTCCGGCGTTGTAGAAGTACACTGCAGTAGGATCATCAATTTTACCACCAGCAAACCTTGTTGATTTGATCTTCTGAAGGGGGCATGGAGATAAGAAGTCTTTGAGCGGGGTTATGTCGATAACCTGATGCAGGTAATCAATCGAGGTCACTTGGCATGGGCCAAGCTGTGGGTGATCTAGGATGGTGTCTTGTTTTGCAGAGCATGATAAGTACATGGATGGTGCACTGCATGATTTATTGCTGGATTCAAGCCGGAAAGGAAACCTGATTTCTGGGCCATGCTCGTGGCACCAGGATGGCGGGCAATATCTGAAGAAGTCCTCATCTTCCCATGCTGTGGCTATGCTGATTCCATCTTTGAGAAGAAGAGAGAGCATCACAGCTGCGGCAAAAAGGTTACTCATCTTTCTGTGAAGTAGTGTAGAAGAAAATGACGATGTAGCCAAGCAAGGAAGCTACCCCCTATTATAAATGTAGTAATAAGTGGCCCGGATTGACCACTGATTTGTTATTGATGACTGACTGTAAAAGTTCTTCCGTGTGGGAATGGGTGCAGTCCTGATTATGACTGTGATTGCAGTACATTCCTGTCTCGTCAGCCACTGCAGTAAACAACTGGAGTGGTTGCAAATTAAGCTCTTCTGTGTGGAAAGGGGTGCAACGTGGAAAAGTTGGGAGCACCAATTAATGTTGAATAAATGAAACAGACTCTGAAACCTCCACAAGAGAAGACTGGAAGCAGTAGACTCACCATCAAGAAAAGAAAAGAAAAATAGCAAGCTCTATATATACAGAGGCACTCGTCTCTGCTCCCAGACTAGTCATGCTCATGGCCATCCATATGTTGCGTCTGTGAAAGAAAAACCTTCACGCCAAACTTCATCATGATGAAAGCCTTAATGGTTTCTTCTTTTCTTGTAGTCCTTGCAACAGGTGTTTGGGGGAGCCCGTGTCCTCCTTTCTCTTGTGGTGAACTTAGAAATATATCATATCCTTTTCGTCTTCTAGGTGGTCCACCTGAATGTGGTCTCAAAGCATATGAGTTGACTTGTAGTGGCCTCAAGGCTACAATTAAGATCAACACAGGTATGTATGTTGTCACTAAGATTGAGCGCTATTCCTTCAGGGTCATAGACGCCAACTTAGACATGAATAGCAGCTGCCCTCTTCCTCAGTGGAATCAAATTCCTTTTCCAGACTATGGAACATACCGTATTGAATCAGGTGTAGATGACTGGTTAATTGACTCGGAAGGTAGCACTGATTTGATCAGTGGTGGAGATTACTCGGCATGCTTCGTTAATTGCTCACGAGCAATAACGAATAGTAATAGTTTTTACAGCCCGGTCACTTGCCTAAGTGCGAAAAACTCGTTTGTTTATGTCTCTATTGGCTGCTGCTCTTGTCCGGTTGGAGCTCTTGAACCTTCTTGTGGGTACTTGGCCATGATTCCCTTAGATCTATATGATTATGAGTTTTATGATAGAGAACCATACACAGGTCAGAACAGAAGTTATGGAGATATCGTGAAATTAATAAGAAAGGGATTTCCTGTTCTGTTTCCTACTGATGTTGTTCCCCATACAAATTCTCAGATTCTCAGAACATGCTTGACTTATTCAATCAGGTGAGTCAGCACTCTGGGGAGTGTTACATTTCCTTTTTAATTTGGCTTATTTTACCATTTACTGAAGTGTGTTACCCTCTTTTATACTTTCTTAATGAATAATCATGCGCCTTGCAGCTACTTTGACAATGGAGTCGGGATCAGTACTTTCCTCTGTAGTGTGGTGGGGTTCGCAATGTGCGTACATGATTATTCAGAACAAAACAAGTTGTTTTGGGTTGTAACAGCTATAATATCTTTTATTGAAGTCTTCAAGTACATAATTGGTATGCGAGAATTATCTACTTAGTACTAATAATCATGACTGCAATCTTTGTATCCACATGTCTAACTTAGCTGTATCTGCTGTGCAGCACTAGCCTTGTTATCCAGGTTCTTCTTTGTGCCTTTGGTAGTGTGGACATTCCTTGCCCAGAAATTCTGGAAAACAAAGATATCCATTGATGCTGTAGAGAAGTTTCTCCGAATGCGACATGATTTTGGTCCAACAAGGTTCGACTACACGGACATCATTGCAATCACGAGCCATTTCAGAGACAAGCTAGGCCAAGGTGGCTATGGCTCTGTGTTCAAGGGTGTGCTACTGCCAGGCCGTGTCCATGTGGCCATCAAGATGCTAGAGGGTAACTCCAGCTGCAACGGAGAAGATTTCATCAGTGAGGTCTCCACCATCGGCAGGATACACCATGTCAATGTGGTCCGTCTTGTCGGATTCTGCTCGGAAGAAATGAGGAGGGCTCTGGTCTATGAATACATGCCTGGAGGTTCTCTTGACAAGTACATCTTCTCAACTGAGAAGAGTTTTCCTTGGGACAAGCTCAATGAGATTGCTTTGGGCATTGCCCGAGGGATGAACTACCTGCATCAGGGTTGCGAAATGCAGATTCTGCACTTCGACATCAAGCCACACAACATTCTTCTTGACAGCAATTTTGTCCCAAAAGTTGCTGATTTTGGACTTGCCAAACTGTACCCAAGGGACAACAGTTTTGTGCCATCTAATGCCTTACGTGGGACTGTAGGGTACATAGCTCCCGAGATGATATCTCGGAGCTTTGGTGCCATATCAAGCAAGTCCGATGTTTACAGCTTCGGGATGCTGCTTCTAGAGATGGCCGGAGGAAGAAGGAACGCTGATCCAAATGCAGCGAACTCAAGCCAGTCTTATTACCCATCATGGGTGTATGACAAACTAACTGCACAAGAGGTGGATGCCATATCTCCAGTTGCTGGCATGCATGAATTGGAGAGGAAGCTGTGCATTGTTGGATTATGGTGCATTCAGATGAAGTCTCATGACAGGCCAACGATGAGCGAGGTCATAGACATGTTGGAAGGTGGCTTTGATGGCCTACAGATGCCTTCCAGGCCATTCTTCTGCGACGACGATCACACCGCTGTCCCGGATTCTTACCCTTTGTTGTCCGAGCTGACAGAGATCTCGGAGGAGGATGAGTAGCATGTGTGTGTGTGCGCGCGCGCGCGCGCGCGTGTGTGATTTAATGTCTCAAGTGTTTGGAAATAACCTACTATTATGTTTTCCCAGTCATATGAAGTTTTATGTGGAAAGATGTAATAATATTTAGGAGTTAGAGGATGTTGGTCTTCAACTGTTGACTGAAACGTAATTGTCTTCCTAGAAGACACATATTATTTGAGTATATCAGTACATTTGCACTTGGTATTAAAATATTGTGAGCATGAATACAGGGCTGAAGGAATGTATTAAACTTCAGGTGGACACACACAAAAGGCATGGTGTAAAAAAGGCAGAGTACTCTGTTTTCTTCAGCTGCTTATGATGCTCGAAATTTTTGGGGTAGGTATGAACAGACCCAGCCTGTCATGTATGGAGTATGAACCCTTGTGATTGATTAATAGCTTGGGCTCAGTGTATGGAGATGATGATGATTTTTTTATTTTTTTTGAAAAGGAGGAAACAAGCCTCCGTCCTCTGTATCAATCGATGCATGCAGCCATATTATTAAAAATCCAAAGTAACAACATAGTTTAAGATAAGTCTGAAAGATGAAAATAAAATGAATCTGAAAATAAACCAACTCTTAGAGCAAGTCTAGTAGAACCCTCAAACCCTTAAAACAAAAACCAGTTTTAAGGGTCGAGAATTGCACATTTTTGACATTTTTAAGGGTTGAAAAACAGGGGCAAAGACTAGAACCCTCAAACCCAACCCTTATAACGGAATATTCCGTTATAAGGGTTGGGTTTGAGGTTCTAGTCTTTGCCACAACCCCAAACCTTAAAACTGTCATTCATATATCACACATTTCATCACATTTCATCATATGACATATCACAAATTCAATCACATTTAACATAAAACAATAATCATTCTAGTTATTATTACAACACCGAATAAAACAATAATCATTCAAATCATTACAACAATGTTTGAGCAAATAACAACATAAAACAATGTTTCAGCAAATTACAACAATTGTTCGAATCAAATATGACATAGAAAAGTAAACACAAAGATACTTCTCACCATACAACCGGATGACCAACTTGGCAAACCTACGGACGGACTCCGTGGTTGTATCTTTCCCAATGCGAAGATACTCGTCGGTATAATCCGCGGGTATGCCATAAGCGAGTACCCGCATTGCTGCCGATATCTTTTGATATGCACTAAACCCCATGATACCGGCGACGGATCTACGACGTTTAAAGTAATAGGAGGCAGCCTCACAATCGTTGACAATCTTCACAAACAAACTACGACGCATTCGGTACCTTCTGCGAAAGAGACGAGGAGGGTATGTAGGTACCTCCGCAAAGTAGTCTTGCATCAAATGCTCGTGTCCGAGAACACGGTTCCGGTAGTCGACCCTCTCCTCTGATCCATAAGCTTCAAGCGGTCTTCAAACGCTTGGACGTCGACGAGGAGGCTCATCATCTCAACGTCGTCGTCGTGCAACAACTCGTCAAGGTCCGAATCGTCGGATGACGACCAATCCGACGCATCGGACAACGAGTCCATCTACAATGTGAGTGGCAACAATTGTGAGTAATGTCCAATGAAGCAAAAATGTAAAAATGAAGCAAAAAAGCAAAAATGGGTACCTCAAACTTCGGTGCTGCGGAGGGGCGGCCGGGACTGCCGGGACGGGGCAGCGCTGGGAGGGGCGGCCGGGACGGGGCGACGCTGCGGAGGGCCGGTCGGCGGCAGCGGAGGGGAGGCCGGGGCTGCGGAGTGGCTGCGGGGACGGGGCGGCGCTGCGGGGACGCGGAGGCGCTGCGGGGCTGCGGAGGGCCGGCGGGGACGGGGCGGCGCTGTGGCGGGGCGTCGGCGGGGCGGCGCTGCGGGGGCGGGGCGGCGCTGCGGACGGGGAGGCGCTGCGGCAGTGGCGGCGATGCGGACGGGGCAGACGGGGCGACGCTGCGGAGGGGCTGCGGCGGGGCGGGGAAGAGGCGGCGGAGGGGTGGGCGGGGCGGCGGAGGGGCGGCCGGGGCGGCGGCGGCGGATCGAGGGAGGGAGCTGAAACTTCCCTCCCGCGCTGGAGAGGAAGTGGAGTGCAGGTCGGGGACAATTTCTCCCCCCAACCCTCACTTCTACAGGCTGCGAGGGCGTTTACAGGTTCGACCTCTAATTTTTTTTTACGGGTTTAAGGGTTCTAGTCTACGTAGTTTTGTCGACGAAAACTGTAAAAAAGCGGTTATTTTCCAGAATTTGAGGGTTTGAGGGTTCTACTAGACTTGCTCTTAAGAACTTGCCACATCCGGCGTAACTAATAGCAGACTACGATGCCTATACACCTAATCTATTACTAGCATACCATCATTTTAGCTAAGGCTAAGTTCTTTGTAACCATGAATGTGAGTGTTTACCTGCAGTCCAGTGTCGCATATGGACCAAACTAGTGGACAGGAGCAGCAACCTCACCGTCAGCTCAGGGTAAGAAAGATTAAGCTGATTTCTTGCTGTCACACGCATTCGATTTAATCGTCGGCAGTTTCAACCGTATAAAAATCATCCAAATGACTTTGAAGTTCAGCAGAAAACTACTGTACAAGCCAAGAATGCGTTCCTGCAATTAATAGTGTGATTGACAAGCACTGCAAGGACGACGAGTCCTCTGGCTCATATGAACCACTATAAATAACTGGACAGCAGCAGCAACGTCGCTCTCAGGGCAAGAAAAGTCCAGTATCTGTCATCCGAATTTCTACAGCAATAATTCCAGACATGTAAACGTCAAAACGACTTGTAGACCGAGAACAAATTGCTACGGCATTCCCATTTAATCTGCATATGCTTTCGCAAAAAATGAAATAACATTCAAATGACTTGGAAGGCCAGCATAAAACTACAAGCTAAGAATTTGACCTCCTGCCGTATGTGTTCTTCCGAGTACCAGTACAGCTGCAGACTCAGCTGCCGTATGTGCCCGCCATCTTCAGCAGAGAATCAGAATGTGATTGTATACTTGCGGCCAAAATGAAATTCCAGTCCCAGTATCATCAACATCCAAGTAAATTGCTGCAAAACTAACGAATCCTTCCATGACAAAATCAGTGGACATCAGTAGAGTCGGTTTCAGGGTAAGTTCAAAAGGAGGGGAAAAAATCTCCATCGAGTTCAGTCATATAAATGTTGCGGCAACTTGGAATTTCAGTCAGAGTCAGAGATCAATCCAGCTGAGATCAATTTCAGTCATAGCTCTCTAGGAATTCAGTGGACAGCAGTAACTACCAGTCAGTCTCAGGGGGCAAGAAAATTCAGCCGTATAAAACACGCTCGAGACGACTTGGAAGCCCAGCAGAGAATTACAGCTAAGAATCCAATTTCGAGTGCGACTGTAGACTCGCTGCCGTCCAGACCCGCATCTTCAGCAGCTGCTGCGAGAACAACGATTCTCTGGCTCATATGTACCACTACAAAATAACTGGACAGCAGGAGCAGCCTCACTCCCAGGGCAAATAAAGTCCCATATCTCAACCAAATTTCAACAGCAATTATTTCAGACGTCCAAACGTCGAAATAACTTCTGGACCAAGACCCAAGCCATGCTTACAAGGGTTCGTTTCGGTAGAATGGACGCAGATTTCGTTTTATTTGATCTGATCCGATTCTCTGCCGTGCAAACCACGTTTCAGCTGAACTATACTGCCTGCCAACATGAACACATCATGCAGATACTTCCTCCTTTTTTATATACAAGGCCACAAACCCATATTACAGGTACCAAGGCAAAAGATAATGCATTCTTGTTTGCCATGTAAATTAATGTATATTTTTCTCTCTCATGCACATTAAGCCAATAATCTCACTCCCACATGCATGCAAAGGATAATTAATGTCCTCCTTTGTTAGTACTACGAGGCAAACATCATTAATATTGCATCGATTAGTGTTAGTGGCCTTGTATTTATGCAAATTGTAATTCTGATAGTGGCCTTGTATATAAAAATCCAAGTGCAGCAAACATGGCCTGGAGATAAGGTTTCCTTTCCGACTTAAATCTAGCAATACATCATGCAGCATGACACCATGCATGGAGAAGAGCAAACAGTCCAAATCTCATAAATTATATTCAGAAAATATTCTTACCTGTCGAACCGTTTCAGCACATTAGGACATCAAATCAGAGTCATCAGCTCCATCAGTTGCACTGGCAATGGCTGTGCCTAGAAGCATAAGGCTGCTCATAGTGGGGAGTAACTAAGAGTAGTAACATGATGTTGTTATTAGTCTATGTTACTACCTTCATAGTGGGGAGTAACATACATGTGGTGTCATGCAAACAAACATTTATTAGGTTGTAGACACATAGTGCATTGAAATATGTGATGTGATGGTAACTAGCTATGTTACCACTACCATCTCTCTCCATATTAAATACTTGCCACGTCAGATTTTTTGCCCACGTGGCGTTGATGTTACTACTTAGTTACTCCCCACTATGACTAGTCTAAGAGCTCACCAATTAACAACAGTTCCAGAATCAAATGGATAAAAGAATGCAACGTGAGACTGTTAGAAAGATGAGCTGAGAAATGTAACTCGGGCAAAATAATTCACCTATGTAACTTATTTGTACTGATGTGTTCTAAGCTACTGCTGGCTGTCTGGCTGGAGGAAGAAGTTGTTTTTTTTTTTTTTTTTTTTTTTTTTTTTTTTTTTTTGAGGGGTGGCTGGAGGAAGAAGTAACACACGAGATGAGTGGATGGTGGAGTGTGGGCTGGCGTTGGTTTCTTTCTGTCTACTACTGCTATGCTATGCTTTTGAGTGGGCCTTTTTCCTTCATTCGCAGCAATGGACTTGGGCCCTGCCCTTGACCGACCCACCAAGTGCATGCAAAACTTCTCGAGAAAGAATATTTTTTGTACACGTATAATATTTTCTTTGATTGATGTTCAACATTTATCAAATACAGTAGATGATTAATACTTTTTGATACTATATTTTAACACAATTAAAATATATGTTAAACATTTTTAATATGCCCTAAACATTTTATGAGTGGCACGAAGCATTTAATAAAAAACGTGAAAATTTTCATTACATTTTATAAACATTTTTTAAAAATTCACCAACATATTCATGACATGCGCGAACATTGTTTTACAATATACGGCCAATTACATGAACATATTTTTTACAACGTACAATGTTTTTAGAAAAAAATATGAGGAAAATTTGTTTAATACTCCCTCCGTCTCAAAATAAGTGTCTCAAGCTTAATACAATTTTATACTAGAGCTAGTACAAAGTTGAGACAATTATTTTGGGACGGAGGGAGTAGTACATAACATTTATAAAAATACACGAACAATTTTTTTGAATATCACGGATTTTTTGAAGCACATGAGCATTTTTCAAATCTCACGCACAGTTTTTTAATGCTATTATTGCTTGAATACTATTGTTTATACTAGATTGATATTTTTAAATGTGTGATGAACACTTCAAAATTTAAGTAAATTAATTTTTTAATGTGTGACGAATGCGCTTGCCACGGCGGCAGTGGATCACTTGGTCGCCCCCCTCGCTCGCCAGGATCTGGGTGCGGTGGCACTTACTACTGCGGCGGTGGCTGGCCGGTCCGACACCCTCGCCACTCCCGTGGATCTGGGAGCGGAGGCGCACGCTGCGGCGACGGCCGGCAGCCGGCTGGAGATGGCTCATGTTGGCGCCGCCAAGACTAGAGGAAGACGAGACTAGTGGAGGGACTGGGGTTTCTTTCTACCTGCTGCTACGCTAGCATTGGAGTGCGTTGGGTTGGGCCCTGATCGGGCCGGTTGGTTCTCGTCCTGCTCGAGCGAGGGAACACTGACTTTTCTTTTTTTTGAACAATGGCTTGTATTTTCTTTTCTGCCGGTATGAACAATGACTTGTCTAGGAAAAAAGAAGAGAGTCGGTGAACAATGGTGCAAACAAAAGTATAACTGGATTGTCAGTTTCCTGTCAGACTATGCAGTTCAGCTTGTTAATTCCTTGCTTCAATACATCGGCATTTAGACTTTCTTTTTTTTATTATTATTCTTTTAACCTTTTTTGTGCATGAAATTTTTGATATATTCATTAACTGCCACTGTAGTACAAAGAGCACTAGAAGTTAAAAAAAATACATCCAGGTCCGCAGATCGCCTAGCGACGACTACAAGCATTGGAGCGATCAGAAGGCGTGCTGACGTCATCGTCCCTCCCTCGTCGAAGTTGGGCAAATGTTGTTGTAGTCGACAATCAAAAAGTTATCGTGCTAAGGTCCTATAGGGCAAGTGCACCAGAATAACAATCGCCGTCGATGAAGAGAAGCGTTGATGGAAAGGATCCAACTTGCAGACACCTGTACGTAGACGAATGAAGGCCTTTAACAGCATTAGCAATTCTAAACATCAAGTCACTCAAACGATCAGTCATCGTGGCATTTTGTTGTAGTTGATTTTTAACATGCATATTGCAATGATCTTGCTTATTAATATAAAATTCATTCATGCATTGATCAACAGTTTTATTATAACGTACATCACCATCATCAAATCTACGGAGAGAATTTATCTCTACTACATATGTAGGGATATAAAGTCCATGTATATCTTCAAAAGGTGGTAAATTTTTGTCATCTTCAGATTTAATACCTTTTTTTTCATAGATCTCTTGGCAACTTGCATATCTTCTGGAATAAGAAATAAAATAGCTATCTGCTTTTGAATAGGTTCAGCCGATGGTTGAGGAAGTGTCGAATCATTAGCATTCTTTAATATATTATTCAATAGTTCTTAAGCTTGTCCAATAGTTTGTTTCGTGAAAACACAGCCATCACAACTATCTAATTAATCCCAAGAAGCATAGGTTAGTCCATTATAAAATATATCAAGTATTTATTTTTCTTAAGAGGATGATGAGGCAAAGCTCTAAGTAGATGGAGAAGCCACCCCAAGCTTGAGGGTGATTCTCTTCTTCAATTTGCACAAAGTTAAATATTTTATATAGAGCAGCTTATTTCTTATGAGCAAAAAAATATTTTTCAGAGAAGTAGTATATCATATCCTGAGGACTACGCACACAACCAGGAAGAAGTGTATGAAACCACTTCTTAGCATCATCCTTTAGTGAGAAAGAAAAAAATTAACTATATAGTAATACCGTATCTTTTTCTCATTAGCAAATAGGATGGCAATATCATTTAATTTGGTAAGGTGTGCCACAACTATTTCAGTTTCATAACCATGAAAATGATTAGATTCTACCAAAGTAAGTAATTCAAGATCAACAGAGGATTCAAAATCCTTATCGGTAACACATATAGGATAAGTAGCAAACTTAGGATCATATTTCATTTTTTTCCATCATAGTTTTTCTCTTTCAGCTCACATAGCAATTTTCTTAAATCATTTCCATCATTACAAGCAAGAAAGTCTCTAGCTATCTCCCATACATAACATAACACTTAGGTACATCAGACATAGTATTTCTAGTAGGCGAGCTAGGCATAATAGGGGAATCATAGTTATCATCAATTGCATCATTTTCAATTTCTTCAGATCTAGCAATATGAGCATCAAGTAATTCTAAGTTGCATAGTTTCAGTTTCATCTAGCATAGTAGTAGCATCATCATTACCATCCTCCATAGTAGAAGCAATATCAGATTAAATAACAGGTGGAGGTGTCATAAGCTGGTTCAAAATAGTCGGTGGATCAAATGCGGAGCTATATGGTAGTCCCTTACCTCCCCTCGTCCTAGAGGGTATGATCTTAGTCTTACGGTCTTTCAGTTTCTTCCTCATGATAAGTGAGAATCCCAAGTGAACTCAATAAATAGAGCTACGCTCCCTAGCAAGGGCGCCACAAAAATATCTTGATAACCCACAAGTATCGGGGATTGTAATAGTCTTCATGGGTAGTATTACACCCTAATTTATTGACTCGACACAAGGGGAGCCAAATATTTTTTTTGGTTGTAGCAATTGAGTATTCAATTCAACCACATCTGAAATCCCTTTCTGCAGCAAAGTTTTAGTACCACAACAAAATAGTAGTAGAAAACAGTAACAATAACAGTTTGTAGTGATTGTAACAACAACCAACAACAATAGTAGCTTTAGCAAAGATCAATATGCGAAAAGCGTAGGCAATGGATTGATGATGGATAACTATATTGGATAATATTCATCATGTAGCAGTTACACACTAGAGCGATACAAAATTAGCTCCAATTCATCAATGCAATGTAGGCATGTATTTCGTATATAGTCATACATGCTTATAGTAAGAACTTGCATGACATGTTTTGTCCTACCCTCGCGTGGCAGCGTGGCACATAAGAAAATCTAAGGTATATTAAGGCCTTGTTTTAATAGAGAACCGGAAAAGAGCATTAACACACAGTGAATACATGAACTCCTCAAACTACGACAATCACCAGAAAGAATCCCGATTATTGTCACCTTGGGGTATGCGCATCATGAAACTTGCAAGATAGGATCCAAAACACTCTCGTATATATGAAAACTTATCTGGTTCGTATATGAAATCATGGCACTCGGGCCCTAGTGACAAGCATTAAGCATAACAAAGTCCTAGCAACATCAATCTCAGAACATAGTGGATACTAGGGATAATGCCCTATCAAAATAAATCGATTACATGACAAATCTAATCCAATCTCATCACCATCCAACAAGTCTATAAAGGAATTACTCACTCCCGATGGTGAGCATCATGAAATTGTTGATGGATAAGGGTTGGTGATGACGAGGGCGACAAATCCCCCTCTACGAAGCTCCAAACAGACTCCAGATCAATCCTCCCGAGGAAGAACGGGAGGTGGTGGCAGCTCTATCTCGTAAAATGCGATTAAAACTTCTATCTTATTTTTCCTCGGGACAGGAATTTATAGGCTTTGAATTAGGGTCAGCGGAGCCACGTGGGCCCCACAAGGCATCAGGACGTGCCCAGGGCGGGTGGACGCACCCTGTTGCCTTGTGGAAAACTGGTGGGCCCCTTCGGTGGTTCTTCACTGCATTATTTTTTATATATTCCATAAAAAATCTCTCCAGAAAAGTTCGTCCAATTCCGACAACTTTTATTTCTGCACAAAAACAACACCATGGTAGTTCTGCTGATAACACGTCAGTCCGGGTTAGTTTCGTTCTAATCATGCAAATTAGAGTACAAAACAAGAGCAAAAGTGTTTGGAAAAGTAGATATGTTTGGGACGTATAAGGTGACGGTTAAAAACTGTTTGTATAGGACGTCGCTGCAGCAGTGCACACCGCCTCGCCTCCATTCACTACCGTACCACCTTTGATCTAGCAGCGACTGGCTAAACATGACACCTCCGTTAGAGCCACCGTGCAGCACCTGTCCGAAGTAGGCATGGCTTGACAACCGCGTTTGAGCCGCCATGTGTAGCATCTGCCATCAGCGCACCCACGGGCGGCTTCACCTGCAGACGTCAAGCACTACCTGACGCGTCCGAAAGAGATGCATGTATCACCCCTCGAGCCGCATCGAACCCGACCTGTTCGTGGACGAGGCGACCCATACCACCGTCAGCCTCATCTAGGATGTCACTACCTCGATACCCAATGTCCGCGTCACCCACATGACCATGGAGGCCTCAGCTGTCGAAAAAGCTAAGCCACCGCCCCATCACCCAACTCCTGCGGTGCCATCAGACGACGCCATAACGAGCAAGAATGCGTCTAGAACGCCGCCACCAAACCGGATGCAAGCTACTGTGCTGCCACACAACAAAATCCATTGATAGCCACGACCCCCCCACCACAAGTCGCTGTAAATGTGGCCCCAAGGCCCGCCGACACGAAGAAACGAGGCCACCGCGACCTCAAAACCGCTGCTGCTGGTCCCCCCAACCAGAGCAAACTCCAGAAAGGATGTCCTCAACAGGGGACTCTGACACAGAAGCATCGCCATCACTCCATCCCGATGAGATCCTGGGTTTCCTCCGGAATTGTGGCGGCCACCAGATCAGGTCTTGCCTATCTAGATCGCCGCCGGACAAGATCGACGCAAAGAAAACCGCGCGACCACCGGAGGTAGCCCGCTACCACCACTGGATCGGCAGCCATCGACGTGCGCGCCCGCACGAGGGTCGCCATGCCTGTTCCGTGGACACCGTCACACGGGTGCACAACCTCGACCACCGCCGCCCTCCCACCAATGCGGACGGAGGATCGCCACGATGTCCGCCTGTCGCTTGAGCCTCCTGCCCGAGGATGAGCCGCATCTGGGCGCGAGGCACCCACCGCCGCCGGATTTGCACGGGCTTAACCCGGTCGGGTCCAAAGGAAGAGAGCGAGAGGAGGAGGGGGGGGGGGATGCTTGCATGGAGGTAGACCATACAGTTTATATTGACAGTTTTTCTTTGTTTAGAATTATCTTATTGGGGAAACCGTGGATATGTGGATCTGTTCGGCAATGGGGCTTCAAGCGAGAAAAATGATGCAACTTTCAGTTTGTGTGGCTATTGAACATATCTAGAATCGTTTACAGTAAAATCCTTGTACAACGTGCTGAAATTGTCTCACGTGAGTGTACCACGAAAAGAAATCGTTTCCCCTTTTGTTTCCTATTTAAGCGGGACAAGAGTGCCTATGCTCTTAAACAATTGCTAAATAACGCGAGCTTAAGCTACGGTCACTCTTTAGGAGTTTCAAGGCAGAACAAATCACCAATTGGTCAGCGAAAATGGAAAATTTCACCATCGCAACTATGGTGTTTGTGACCACATTGCAGATGTTAGGCGTTCTATGATTCGAGGTGTCACATTGGCCTAGATTGATAAGAACGACACGATTAGCCAACTTGGCCTCCGCTTGTTTAAGATATGCATGCATATGGATGTAGATTCATTGATGCCAGGCATTAGCTGTTTGAACAGCCTTTAAGTTAAGCTCGTGTGACATCTTGGTATAGCTAAACTTACTATCATTCCCCCCATCAATGGCTAAACAAGTGGTGGGAACTTTGTTTCATTATTACAGTAACCTACCAAGTCTAGCTATATTCCACGTCCATTCAATTTTGAAGGCACATGGCTGGAACTGTTTGTTGCGTTTATGGTGTCGTTTGTTTCTCTGCGGTATCCTCAGAATCAACGGGTTCTTTCTTTTTGCCTGCTGTGAATAGCGTCGTTTGATGAAAAAAAAGCCCATTGTTAAGGCGCTTGCTCTCAAGGTCTCGATATCTATCCACTCTCTTTAGTTTATGGTTGGCATATAAGTAAGCATGTGACGGCGCGAATACCCTGACTGACATCGTTGGCGTTACTATTAAACAACTAACTAAGACTAGAGTAGCCAGACCTGTAAAAGTATTCACAGTGTGTCAAATTTGCTGCCTCTAAGGACTCTCTGCACGTAGAGTCAGCCTCCATACATTGTATCCATCGTCTCTAGCCAAAAATATGTTAAAAGTCGCCTCCAACGTTAGAGGCAGCCTCTATTGATTAAACAATCCAAATGGTGTGTGCCTGTCCTCTGTGGTTGTGGAGAAAAGCCAGAAGCGGTTGTGCAAAAACCTTATTTTAATTAGGTTGCGGGGGTCACCTTAGAGGCTGAGGGTTGTGTTATACACTATGAGGATTTTAGCTATGGCTAGAAGCAGCGGGGTGGGATCCATGTTAGAGGCTGCCTCTACACGCTGCTGGTGCCAGAGGAAGACCCGTAAAGGTCCCTAAAAACTAACGTAGAAGATAACCAAGTGACCTACCACGCCGGATTTAACCAATTGCACATGGACGATAGCAGATACGAATCCCTGGCATAGAGGAAGGTGGCAACTTAGAACCTTTGGACCAAATTAAACAACGAAAAGGCTAGTCTGACGTGAGGTTTTTAGACATGGCGAATCAAACGTTTTTCGTGGCAATTTATACTGACATGAGGATAGCAATTTTAGTTTGCAAGCAAGACGATTCTTTTGAAAAAACTTTAAAAAGTGAACTGGAATGGATTTGCTATATATGCTCGTCAACTAAACTTACCATCTTTGGCGAACACAGCTTGTCATGAAAAACTTTCGGTTTGTCATGCCTAAAAATAAGACATTTGCTGGATATCCGGATCCGTTAGAACAAGTACAATAAGCCACAGTCAGCATGCTGTAAAGATTAAAATACTAGCTGAATTGGATGAGAGAGAAGAAGAGAAAGAAGGGAAGCGGGCTCTTCGTGAAGAGCTAGCTCCAACACGTGCTCTGCTTTGTGAGAATGAAAGATGAGACATATATGATAAAAATAATACTTTTTTATAACTAATTATTATACAAGTTAGCTATAAAAACTATAAAATGATTTATAGCCAGCAGTTGGCTATACTATTAACCATGTTCTTAAACAATGGCTAGCGTAGAGTAACTCGTCTCCCTCCCCAAAAAGGAAACCCCCAGTAACAACCAAGCTGTTGTACCCAGCCCGAGACACCATCATAACCAAGGCTAGTGATCGCCAAATTTCCTAGCTCATCTTTTTATACAAACGGGCACGGGGCTCTGCATTTCATTAAAGCAAAGAGTAACCAAGTAGGGGTTGGGTACACTAGCTGTTAGAGCATGGTTAATAGTATAGCCAACTGCTGACTATAAGTCATCTTGTAGTTCATCTTATAGCTAGATTGTACAATAGTTAGCTATAAAAGAGTACAACCTTTTATCATATATGGTCCACTTTTCATTCTCACAAAGCACCTAGGAGCACGTGCTAGAGCTAGCTCTTTACGAAGAACCCGCTTCCCTTCTCTCCTCTTCTCTCTCATCCAACTCAGTAAAAATATAGTATTCTAATCCTTACAGCCTGCTGACTGTACCTTATTATACTTGCTCTTACAGACGAGCTCAATCTCATATAGAGAAAAGACAACACGGCAGGAACTCTCCCTACGGGAACAACTACCACTATACCAGCGATTCCTATCTGCTATCGTCCAAACAGCAGCACACAAAACGAACCTAAAAAGTAGGACACAAACCAAGCCTAGAAACAAGTAAACTAGGAACTGTGGCTACTCATGGATGATGCGGCCATAGTTGAACCGGAGTGAGTTACCGAAGTTGCCCTCATGACGCGGATCCACGTCCCTATCGGTTCATCGATAACGATTGAACAGTAAAATGGTTATGGGGAGTCAGTGTTGTAAACTGACCGACCGCGGACTCTAGCCGACGAAGCTTCCGGCCTAACCCATGCATGAGGAATGGTCCAAAATGTTTTGTACTACATCACACATGATTCATGGTCATGAATTGTTTGTGATATAGTTGATTTTTATATTGTTTTTAAAACGAAAAATAGGCAAACTTCGGCAAGGGCGGTGTTTGGATTGCAATAAAAAATTATCTACAATTAACACAGACCAATAATAATGTCGTGCTAACATATGAAATTATTTAGGGTTTGCTTAGCATTTTTTATATATTAATTGAATTTTCTAGACATTAAATGTGTATAATTCAAATTTAAACTACAGTCACAAGGTCTGGTGCATTAAAATGGGTTCAAAAAGTCATATAAGTGTCTATGGCTTCATCTTTAGGTCACATGCAAAAAATGGGAATGAATTTCAAACATCTCACTATCTTGGCTCGGCCACAAACATTGAAAAACTTGATTCTCAAATTACTGTAAATGCAAAATGCGTCAGAAATTCATGAAACTTGGCATGTTGTCATGACATGGCACATATGTGGGGTGGCAAAAAAATTATCCAAATTGGCAGATGTTTTGGCACAAACCCCTTACAAACCGGAGCTTCTTACGGGAAGCTTTGTGGTTTCGATAGGAAACGTGTGTCGCCTTATGTGGACGAAATGACGTCCACTCATCTTCTCGCCTTGAACTTTTTCTAGAGGCAATGTAGACCAATAGGAGTGTCTTGCAAAAATATGGAATTATTCAGGATTTGTTTGAGATTTTTTATACACTATTTATGTTTTCTAGTCATTTAATGTGTATAATTCAAATTTGAACTACAATCACAATTCCCGGTGCATCACATTGGTTGAAGAATCAATAAGTGTTCAGCCACAAACATTGAGAAACTTACTTCTTAAATTACTGTAAATCCAAAATGCGTCAAAAATTCATGAAACTTGGTATGTTGTCATCACAGTGCACATATGTGCCATGATAAAAATATTCTCTAATTTGGGACAAGTTTTGACACAAGCCTCATACAAACCGAAGCTTCTCACGGGAAGCTTTGTGGTTCCGATAGGCAACGCGCGTCAGCTTATGTTGGCGAAATGATATATGCGCATCTTCTCACCTTAAACTATTTCTAGAGGCAACATAGAATAATATGAGTGTATTGCTAAAGTATGGTCTTATTCAGGATTCGTTTGGCATTTTTATACATTAATTGAGTTTCTTAGGCATTTAATGTGTATGATTCAAATTTAAACTAAAATCACAAAGTTCGATGCATCAAAATGGATTGAAAAATCATATAAGTGTATGTCGGTGCGTCTTTAGGTCCCATGCAAGAAATGGGAATGAATTTCAAACATCTCGGAGTCTTGGCTCGGCTACAAACATTGAGAAACTTATTTTCTAAATTCATGTAAATACAAAACTCATCACAAATTCATGAAACTTGGCATGATGTCATGACATGGCTCATATGTGTCATGGTAAAAATTTTTGTCAAACCGGGCTCTAATTTGGGACAAGTTTTGGCACAAGACACTAACAAACCGGAGCTTCACACGGGAAGGCGTGTGGTTCTGATAGGGAACATGCGTCACCTTATGTGGACAAAACGACATCCGCTCATCTTCTAGCCTTAAACTTTTTCTAGAGGCAATATACACCAATAGGAGTTTCTTGCTAAAATATGGAATCATACATTTGGCCCTTTTATACATTAATTGAGTTTTATATGCATTTAATGTGCATAATTCAAATTTGAAGTACAATCACAAGGTCCGATGCATCAAAAGGATGGAAAAATCATACTCCCTTCGTTCCTAAAAATCATACTCTCTCCGTTCCTAAATATAATAAAAGTAAGAAAATTACATAAGTATCTATCTAAATCATACAAGTAAGGACTTTTTTTTTTCTTTTAGGAAGAAGATAAGAAGAAGAGACTAACCACGGTGGTGCCGGCGTCGAGATGGAGTATGATTTTTCCATATTGGACCTTGTAATTGTAGTTCAAATGTTAATTATGCACATTAAATGCCTTTAAAACTCAATTAATGTATAAAAAGGCTAAATGTATGACTCCACATTTTAGCAAGACACTCCTATTGATGTATATTGCCTCTACAAAAAGTTTAAGGCTAGAAGATGAGCGGATGTCGTTTTGCCCACATAAGGTGACGCGTGTTCCCTATCGGAACCACACGCCTTCCCATGTGAAGCTCCGGGTGGCACCAACCGGGACCAATGCCACCCTTTCGTCCTGGTTGGAGCCACCAACCGGTACTAAAGGTCTCTTCTTCCCTTCCTTTTGGGTTGCTGAAAATTGACCTTTAGTTCCAGTTGGTGGCTTCAACTGGGACGAAAAGGTGGCATTGGTCCCTGTTTTAGCCACGAACCGGGACAAAAGGTGTCTCATATATGGCAGAACTTGTCGAAATTTTCGCCAACTCCCATTTCCCCTGTTCTCTCCTCGTCGTCGCCGTCGCCCATGAGCCCGTCCTAACCGACGCCCCGAGCCCGCCGTCGTTGCCCCGAGCCCGTCGTCGTCGCCTCCCTGAGCCCGTCGCCGCCGGTCCGCGCCTCCTCCCCGACCCCATCGTCTCCGTCGCCCCCAGGCCCGTCGTCGCCCCGAGCCCATCGCCGTCGCCGTTGCCTCCGAGCCCGTCGTCGCCATCGCCCCCGAGCCAATCGTCGTCGCCCTGAGGCCGTCGTCGTCGCCCCGAGCCCGTCGTCGTCGCCCCGAGGCCGTCGTCGTCGCCCTCGAGGCCGTCGTCGACGCCGCCCCGAGCCCGTCGCCGCCGGCCCGCAACTCCTCCCCGAGCCCGTCGTTGTCGTCACCTGCGCCACCCGGAGCCCATGCCACCTCGAGACCGTCGTCGCCCTCGCCGCCCCTCGCCCGTCGTCGCCGTGTTTGTACATTTTCAAATATTCACTATGCATTTTTTTTTAAATTCACCTTGTACTAAAAAATGTTCTAGTGTGTCTTGTAAAACAAATAGTACATTTGTTTATGTATAAGAATATCATGATAGATGTTTCTAGTTTATGATTATACATAAACAAATAGTAAATTAGGACTCATGTCTATTCCATGAATGAACTAAACACACCCCTCCAAGTAGTGATGAGACACGGTAGGTCGCTGCCTTCCTGCCATTACCTCGTCCTCCTGTCGTGAGCTTGCCGCCCGGAGTCATTCTTTGATCCTGCCATTAGCCACTATCGAATCAGGCACCACCTCAGTCGCGCCATCTTCCGCATGCACCGAGAGGCAACCTCCATCTGGCCACACTCGTTGATCCATGGATGTATGCATTGATATATGAGCAATGATGTTCATAGAATGTTTTTTGTTCATAGAAGAAAGTTTTTGTTTATAGAAGAAAGTTTTTTGTATAGAATCCGATGTTTGACATTCATCAGAGGGGCGGTCCGGACGTCGGACATTCATGTTTGTATATTAATTGCCATGTTGTAATATTTGCAGAAACTATCGATCCAAGAGACTTGGAACAAGAACAATTGTTGGGGATATAATCTGCGGCGGAGGTGATGTATTTTAGTATCTCAACGACACCGATAGTCTGGAAGGAGAGGATGACGACTCCGGTGTTCGAACAATGGAGGAGGAAGGATATGGTCATGATGGCTCCGGTGACCGAATGCTGGAGGAAGAAGGAGACCATGATGACGTCCGGTGACCAAACGGAGGAGGGAGCTGTTGCAAAATACGGATCGAGCCAAACTTTGGTAACGAGACGAGGCCCGAAGAGAAGGTTGCGCAAGGAAGAAAACTTCACGATCACAGCACTCGCGGACGATTGCCTACTGGTTCTACCCAAGTGGACCAAGGACGCATTTTCTGCTCAGCGCGGAGCTAAGGGACAACATCCCAATCAGCATCAAGGAATGGAATAAGCCTAAGGGCAAAGACGTCCCTGAAGGTGATTATGTCACCGATAGGCAGAAAGATGATCTTTGGACCGCGCTGAAGGCAAATTTCACCCTACCACCAGAGGAGGATCCGAATAAGCCAGTTAAAGAGGCACTGGTCAAGGCGTGTGCTCTTAAGAAGATGGCAGATCTATTCAGGAGGTGGGAGAAAGAGTTGAAATCAAAGTTTGTCGACAAAGGGAAGACTCTAGAATTCATCGGCCAATTTAAGAAGATGAGAGATGACTGGCCCGCATTTGTGGCCTACAATACATCGGACAAGAGTAAGAAAATGTGAGAGACAAACAAGAACGATGTTGCAAAGAAGCAGTATCACCATCACACGGGGTTAAGTGGCTACCTCAAAGCCCATCCTTGTGGGACAAAGCTGAGAATTACCTGATTGCTAAAGGGGTCGAACCACAGATATTTAACTGACCAGACCGTTCAATGACTTGGTTCTTCGGGGTTGGGGGAACTTTTGACCTTGAAATAGGGAAGTGTCGTTGGATGGACGAGCAACCTGCAATACCCATCAAGAAGCTGGAGAAGTATATCACCACAGTGCAGGAAGGGACGTTCATTACCGACAGAGAGAAGGACGAGCTGACTGAGGCCCTAGGGAATGTTGAGCACCGTGGACGAACACGAGGGACACCAGGCTCCGTTCCGTGAAAGGTTGGAGTTCCTGACGCAGGTGGTTACAGAAGCCGGGAGAGAAAGAGGAAAGCGGAGTTGAGCGACATGCAGAAGATCAATGCAAGACAACAAAAGCTAGAGGAACTTGAGAGCCAGTGAGCTGCTGGCCAACCATCTAAGTGGCACGAAGCTACCCTGCCATCTCAATGGAGAAGCAGCGTGGCTTCCACGGAGCTCATTCAGCCTGACTTCGCGGCTCCTAGCTACCCCGTGGATACTATCACGGAGGCTCAACATTGTGAGCTTATGAGGAAATACCGAAACCTCACTTTCAAGGCGGCTATCGGCTCTGTTGCACATCCTGAACCCAACGGAACTTTTCATTGTCTTCCGATTCCACATGGCTTTGCTGTTGTGATGGTGGATGAAGGAATGTAGGGATTTGAGTAGCTCAAGCTTGACCACCCTACAGGTGAAGGGGAGAATAAGGTGGTTCATGCTCTGAGGAGTACATGTCTATGATAGAAGGAGTACATCAAGCTTCCAAATTGAATGCCTCCGCCTCCTCCTCCTCCTTCAGTGAGTCAGGGCACTCCGCCTCCTCCTCCTGCTGCTCCTCCTCTGGCGAACGATCAGAGCACTCCGCCTCCTCCTCCTACTCCTCCTCCGGTGAGTGATCAGGGCACTCTGCCTCCTCCGACGATGACAACGACGACGACGACGACGAGTGACCAGGCCACTCCGGCTCCTCCGACGCGTGAAAACACTCCACCTCCTTCTTCGGCTCCTCCTCCGGCACGTCGGAGCAGTCCTCCTCCTCCTCCGCAACGGAAGAAGACAGACGTCGCCGCCCCGGCTCCTCCTAAAGTAAGAAAATTACACAAGTAAGAAATTAAATTACGCGTGAGGGCACTCTGCCTCCTTCTCTCAAGCGGAAGAGAGACGCCGCCGCTCCGGCGGCTAGCAGTGATGCAAGGTTAGCAAAACGAAGAAGTGGGAAAACAATTCCCCAGCTCGGCCAACAGGAGAAGCAATCGTGCCCCCGCTCAAGGTGTCTAGCGATATCGTCGTCGCTAATCATCCAGGGATGGTGCCCGGTACCAATCCTGATGATTACTTGGGGGATGATGTAATTTTTGAAACGGCTGAGGTAAAAGAACAATACAAATACGTGCACGTGAAGCCTCTTGTCAAACTTGGTCATCCTCCTCTAACAACGATGATGCACAAATTGCATGAGTGGTACATGAAAACCTGCAGGGAGTCTGGGAAAGACACTATGTATATGGCAGTGAAACTAGAGCACGAATTCATTGGAGCTCAAGTGATGCCTATTGAATTTGTGGAGTTATTTCAGTTATACAATCAACTGGACCTCGACAAACAACTCATGACTTCATACTGTTTGTAAGTATTACTTCTATAATTAAGTCTCTAGCTCAGCTCGTTCATTGCATGTATATATAATTATCCTACTATATATATTATGCAGATTGAAGATCGTCGAATTAAAAAAAGTAGGAATCTTCGACGTTGGGTTCATTAGCCCAGATGACATAAATGAATGGTCGGTACGAAACACAATCAAAGAGATCGAGGAGAACTTGTTAAACTCGTTCCGTATACATCAAAACAAAAGGGAAATACTCTTTCCTTACAACTTAAAGTGAGTGTTGCTGTCTTCTCTGTATACTCGGTTTCGCTTACTCGAGGTTAAGTAATGTAATTGATGAGTTATATATGTGTGTGCAGTTTCCATTTTATTCTGCTATCCATTAAGCTTGACCAGACATTAGTAACTGTCTTAGACTCGAGACGTAAAGATCCCGAGGGTTATGAGGACATGACTGCAATGCTCAGGAAGTAAGGTCAGTCAATATCGGGACCATGTCCGCATGCAACTTTCGTTAACTTTCTGATATCAAGTAATCATTTTCTTTGCCTCGCAGGGTTTGGAAGAAGTTCGGCAAAAAGGTTCGCGGTCTAAATTCAGAATTGCGATTTACGCACCCCAAAGTAAGTAGTATTAGCTAGTTTCACGCATCTCTAATTGATTCAAATTTTCATCCATATATCATTACCATGCTTGCTTATTATTTTGATTGAACTTTATTCTCGTAAAATGCATGTACCAGGAAGGTGGGGCTGTTTTATATGCATACTACGTATGCGAGTTCATTCGCCTCTCGACATGTGAGCGGGGCTTCTCTGAGAAACAATTTCAAGTACGTAAATAATATTCATAATTTTATTTTATCTATTACCATCAATTGTATTGAGTTTTATTCATATATATGCATGTATTGACCCCCTTCTTTAAATTAGATCTCGCAGATGCGGGATGAACTCCTACCACATGTTCACATATGAGCAATTCAAGAGGAATTGGCGGGATTTTTTCTTGACCACGTCATACCTAAAGACGGAGAATACCATGTGGATTTGTGATTGGATCTTAGGTAGATGATGTTAGGGATTGTAAAATATGTTATATTGTATATATGTAGTAGCGTCGGATAGATATACGAAAATTTGTTGTTCGACCAAGCATGGATGTCTATATATGTTCAGCATGACGATCTTGTGTAATTAATGGTTTCTTTCATTTAATTATTAGCTATCGTTGAGTTAAACCCTAAATTAACCCTCCAAAATCCCCAACCCCACCTTAAAAAAACCAGCTCCTCCCAGATGCTGACGTGTGGATGCCATTTGGTCCCGGTTGGAGTGACCAACCGGGACTAAAGGTCCTCCTGCCTGGGCTCCCAGCAGCGGCCACGTGGAGACCTTTCTGTCCCGGTTGGTAAGAGAACCGGGACTAAATGTTTTGGGCTTTAGTACCGACCCTTTAGTCCCGGTTCCAGAATCGAGGCTAATGGGCATCTGGAACCGGGACAAATGGGCCATTTTCTACTAGTGACTGTCTTGACCCAGCCACAAACATCCATAAACTTGGGTTTTAAATTAATGAAGATTAAAAACTCATCAGAAATTCATGAAACTTGGCGTGGTGTCATGACATGGCACATAAAGGCATCATAGGATTTTGTTTTCCTATTTAAGACACATTTTTGAATATAATTTTCCTTCTTGAGCTAACATGAAGAATATTGGTTTAAATTATAGGAAATCTAAAGCTCACACAGAACTCAAGAAATTGGGCATGGTGTCATGATACAACACAAATATGTTGTGGTGCTTTTTATGTCCACTTTGAGAAAAAGGCGCACACATGAATATGTTGGAATTATGCCCTAGAGGCAATAATAAATGTATAGTTATTATTATAATTCATGTATCAAGATAATAGTTTATTATCCATGCTGTAATTGTATTGAATAAAGACTCATTTACATGTGTGGATACATAGACAAAACACCGTCCCTAGCATGCCTCTAGTTGGCTAGCCAGTTGATCAATGATAGTCAGTGTCTTCTGATTATGAACAAGGTGTTGTTGCTTGATAACTGGATCACGTCATTGGGAGAATCACGTGATGGACTAGACCCAAACTAATAGACGTAGCATGTTGATCGTGTCATTTTGTTGCTACTGTTTTCTGCGTGTCAAGTATTTATTCCTATGACCATGAGATCATATAACTCACTGACACCGGAGGAATGCTTTGTGTGTATCAAACGTCACAACGTAACTGGGTGACTATAAAGATGCTCTACAGGTATCTCCGAAGGTGTTAGTTGAGTTAGTATGGATCAAGACTGGGATTTGTCACTCCGTGTGACGGAGAGGTATCTCGGGGCCCAGTCGGTAATGCAACATCACACACAAGCCTTGCAAGCAATGTAACTTAGTGTAAGTTGCGGGATCTTGTATTACGGAACGAGTAAAGAGACTTGCCGGTAAACGAGATTGAAATAGGTATGCGGATACTGACGATCGAATCTCGGGCAAGTAACATACCGAAGGACAAAGGGAATGACATACGGGATTATACGAATCCTTGGCACTGAGGTTCAAACGATAAGATCTTCGTAGGATATGTAGGATCCAATATGGGCATCCAGGTCCCGCTATTGGATATTGACCGAGGAGTCTCTCGGGTCATGTCTACATAGTTCTCGAACCCGCAGGGTCTGCACACTTAAGGTTCGACGTTGTTTTATGCGTACTTGAGTTATATGGTTGGTTACCGAATGTTGTTTGGAGTCCCGGATGAGATCACGGACGTCACGAGGGTTTCCGGAATGGTTCGGAAACGAAGATTGATATATAGGATGACCTCATTTGATTACCGGAAGGTTTTCGGAGTTACCGGGAATGTACCGGGAATGACGAATGGGTTCCGGGAGTTCACCGGGGGGGGGGGGGGCAACCCACCCCGGGGAAGCCCATAGGCTATGAGGGTGGCGCACCAGCCCTTAGTGGGCTGGTGGGACATCCCAAGAGGGGCCTATGCGCCAAGGATAAGAAATCAAAGGAAAAGAAAAAAAAAAGGGAGGAGGTGGGAAGGGAGGGGGACTCCCTCCCACCAAACCTAGTCCAACTCGGTTTGGGGGGGGGGGAGAGTCCTCCCCCTTAGCTCGGCCGACTCCTTGAGGGTCCTTGGACCCCAAGGGAAGGTCCCCCTCCCTCCCACCTATATATACGGAGGTTTTAGGGCTGATTTGAGACGACTTTCTCACGGCTGCCCGACCACATACCTCCACGGTTTTTCCTCTAGATCGCGTTTCTGCGGAGCTCGGGCGGAGCCCTGCTGAGACAAGGTCATCACCAACCTCCGGAGCGCCGTCACGCTGCCGGAGAACTCTTCTACCTCTCCATCTCTCTTGCTGGATCAAGAAGGCCGAGATCATCGTCGAGCTGTACATGTGCTGAACGCGGAGGTGCCGTCCGTTCGGTACTAGATCGTGGGACTGATCGCGGGATTGTTCGCGGGGCGGATCGAGGGACGTGAGGACGTTCCACTACATCAGCCGCGTTCTCTAACGCTTCTGCTGTACGATCTACAAGGGTACGTAGATCACTCATCCCCTCTCGTAGATGGACATCACCATGATAGGTCTTCGTGCGCGTAGGAAATTTTTTGTTTCCCATGCGACGTTCTCCAACAGTGGTATCAGAGCTAGGTTCATGCGTAGATGTCTTCTCGAGTAGAACACAAAAGTTTTTGTGGGCGGTGATGTGCGTTTTGCTGCCCTCCTTAGTCTTTTCTTGATTCCACGGTATTGTTGGATTGAAGCGGCTTGGACCGACATTACTCGTACGCTTACGAGAGACTGGTTTCATCGTTACAAGTAACCCCCTTTGCTCAAAGATGACTGGCAAGTGACGGTTTCTCCAACTTTAGTTGAATCGGATTTGAACGAGGAGGTCCTTGGATGAGGTTAAATAGCAACTCATATATCTCCGTTGTGGTGTTTGCGTAAGTAAGATGCGATCCTACTATATACCCTTGGTCACCACGTAAAACATGCAACAACAAAATTAGAGGACGTCTAACTTGTTTTTGCAGGGTATGATTGTGATGTGATATGGCCAACGATGTGATGTGATATATTGGATGTAAGAGATGATCATGTTGTAATAGAAATATCGACTTGCACGTCGATGGTACGGCAACCGGCAGGAGCCATAGGGTTGTCTTTATACTAACGTTTGTGCTTGCAGATGCGTTTACTATTTTGCTAGGATGTAGCTTTAGTAGTAATAGCATGAGTAGCACGACAACCCCGATGGCAACACGTTGATGGATGATCATGGTGTGGCGCCGGTGACAAGAAGATCGTGCCGGTGCTTTGGTGATGGAGATCTGGAAGCACGTGATGATGGCCATATCATGTCACTTATGAATTGCATGTGATGTTAATCCTTTTATGCACCTTATTTTGCTTAGAACGACGGTAGCATTATGAGGTGATCTCTCACTAAAATTTCAAGACGAAATTGTGTTCTCCCCGACTGTGCACCGTTGCTACAGTTCGTCGTATCGAGACACCACGTGATGATCGGGTGTGATAGACTCAACGTTCACATACAACGGGTGCAAAACAGTTGCGCATGCGGAACACTCGGGTTAAGCTTGACGAGCCTAGCATGTGCAGACATGGCCTCGGAACACATGAGACCGAAAGGTCGATCATGAATCATATAGTTGATATGATTAGCATAGGGATGCTTACCACTGAAACTATACTCAACTCACGTGATGATCGGACTTGGGATAGTGTAAGTGGATCATGAACCACTCAAATGACTAGAGAGATGTACTTTTTGAGTGGGAGTTTAGCATATAATTTGATTAAGTTGAACTCTAATTATCTTGAACATAGTCTAAGTCCACTTTGAATATATTTGTGTTGTAGATCATGGCTCACGCGACAGTCATCCTGAATTTTAATACGTTCCTAGAGAAAGCTAAGTTGAAAGATGATGGAAGCAACTTTGTAGACTGGGCTCGTAATCTTAAGCTAATCTTACAAGCTGGGAAGAAGGATTATGTCCTTAATGCTGCGCTAGGAGATGAACCACCCGCTACGGCTGATCAGGATGTTAAGAACGCTTGGTTAGCACGTAAGGAGGACTACTCAATAGTTCAATGTGCAGTCTTGTATGGCTTAGAACCGGGACTTCAACGTCGCTTTGAGCGTCATGGAACATTTTAGATGTTCCAGGAGTTGGAGTTTATCTTTCAGAAGAACGCCCGGATCGAGAGGTATGAGACCTCCGATAAATTCTATGCTTGCAAGATGGAGGAAAACTCGTCTGTCAGTGAACATGTCCTCAAAATGTCTGGGTACTCAAACCGTCTAGCTGAACTGGGGATTGAACTCCCGCAAGAAGCTATCACTGACAGAATCCTTCAATCACTGCCGCCAAGCTATAAAGGCTTTGTGTTGAACTACAACATGCAAGGGATGAACAAGTCTCCCGGCGAGTTGTTTGCGATGCTGAAAGTCGCAGAGTCTGAACTCCGTAAAGAGCATCAAGTGTTGATGGTGAGCAAGACCACTAGTTTCAAGAGAAACGGCAAAGGCAAGAAGGGCAATTCGAAGAAGAGCGGCAAGCCTGTTGCCAATCCGCCGAAGAAACCCAAGGCTGGACCTAAGCCTGAAACAGAGTGCTTCTATTGCAAGGGTATGGGTCACTGGAAGCGCAATTGCCCCAAGTATCTGGCAGATAAGAAGGCGGGCAAAGAAAAATCAGGTATATTTGATATACATGTTATTGATGTGTACTTAAACGGCTCTCGTAGTAGTGCCTGGGTATTTGATACCGGTTCTGTTGCTCACATTTGCAACTCGAAGCAGGAACTGCGAAATAGACGAAGGCTGGCGAAAGACGAAGTGACGATGCGCGTAGGAAACGGTTCCAAGGTTGATGCAATCGCCGTCGGCACAGTGTCACTTCAGCTACCATCGGGATTAGTGATGAACTTAAATCATTGTTATTTAGTGCCTGCGTTGAGCATGAACATTATATCTGGATCTTGTTTATTGCGAGACGGTTACTCTTTTAAGTCTGAGAATAATGGTTGTTCAATTTCTATGAGTAACATCTTTTATGGTCATGCACCGAATGTGAGAGGATTGGTCATATTGAATCTTGATAGCGATACGCATATACATAACATCGAGACCAAAAGAGTTAGAGTAAACAATGATAGCACCATATTTTTGTGGCACTGCCGCTTGGGTCATATTGGTGTAAAGCGCATGAAGAAACTACATACTAATGGACTTTTGGAGTCACTTGACTTTGATTCACTTGACACGTGCGAACCATGCCTCATGGGCAAGATGACTAAGACTCCGTTCTCCGGAACAATGGAGCGTGCAAGTGACTTGTTGGAAATCATACATACCGATGTGTGTGGTCCAATGAGCGTAGAGGCACGCGGCGGATATCGTTATTTTCTCACCTTCACTGACGATTTAAGTAGATATGGTTATGTCTACTTGATGAAGCACAAGTCTAAAACATTTGAAAAGTTCAAGCAATTTCAGAGTGAAGTGGAAAATCATCGTAACAAGAAGATCAAGTTCCTACGGTCTGATCGTGGGGGTGAATATCTGAGTTTCGAGTTTGGTGCTCACTTAAGACAATGTGGAATTGTTTCGCAGTTAACACCGCCTGGAACACCACAGCGTAATGGTGTGTCCGAACGTCGTAATCGTACTTTGTTAGAGATGGTGCGATCTATGATGTCTCTTACTGATTTGCCGTTATCTTTTTGGGGTTATGCATTAGAAACAGCTGCATTCACTTTAAATAGGGCACCATCAAAATCCGTTGAGACGACACCATACGAACTGTGGTATGGCAAAAGGCCAAAGTTGTCGTTTCTTAAAGTTTGGGGATGTGATGCTTATGTCAAAAAGCTTCAGCCTGAAAAGCTGGAACCCAAAGCGGAAAAGTGCATCTTCATAGGTTACCCAAAAGAGACAGTTGGGTACACCTTCTATCTCAAATACGAGGGCAAAGTGTTTGTTGCTAAAAACGGAGCTTTTCTCGAGACGGAGTTTCTCTCGAGAGAATTGAGTGGGAGGAAGATAGAACTTGACGAGGTTGTCGAACCTCTCATCTCTCTGGATGGTGGCGCAGGGCAAGGGGAAACCTCTGTCATTGCGACGCCGGTTGAGGAGGAAGTTAATGATGATGATCATGAAACTCCAGTTCAAGTTTCTGTTGAACCACGCAGGTCGACGAGATCACGCGCTGCTCCAGAGTGGTACGGTAATCCCGTCTTATCAATCATGTTGTTAGACAACAACGAACCTGCAAATTATGAAGAAGCAATGGTGGGCCCAGATTCCAACAAATGGCTAGAAGCCATGAAATCCGAGATAGGATCCATGTATGAGAACAAAGTGTGGACTTTGGAGATACTACCTGAGGGCCGCAAGGCTATTCAGAACAAATGGATCTTTAAGAAGAAGACGGACACTGACGGTAATGTGACCGTTTATAAAGCTCGGCTTGTGGCAAAGGGTTTTTCACAAGTTCCAGGAATTGACTACGATGAGACTTTCTCTCCCGTGGGAATGCTTAAGTCCGTCAGAATCATGTTAGCAATAGCTGCATTTTTCGATTATGAAATCTGGCAGATGGATGTCAAAACGGCGTTCCTTAACGGTTTCCTTAAGGAAGAGTTGTATATGATGCAACCCGAAGGTTTTGTCGATCCCAAAAATGCTGACAAGATGTGCAAGCTCCAGCGATCCATTTATGGACTGGTGCAAGCATCTCGGAGTTGGAACAAATGCTTTGATGAGGTGATCAAAGCATTTGGGTTTATACAAGTGGTTGGAGAATCTTGTATTTACAAGAAAGTGAGTGGGAGCTCTGTGGCGTTTCTAATATTATATGTGGATGACATATTACTGATTGGAAACAACGTAGAGCTTTTGGAGAGCATAAAAGGTTACTTGAATAAAAGTTTCTCTATGAAGGACCTAGGAGAAGCTGCTTACATTCTAGGCATTAAGATCTATAGGGATAGATCAAAACGCCTGATAGGACTTTCACAAAGCACATACCTTGATAAAGTTTTGAAGAGGTTCAAAATGGAACAGTCCAAGAAAGGGTTCTTGCCAGTGTTACAAGGTACGAGATTGAGTAAGACTCAGTGCCCAGCAACTGATGAAGATAGAGAGCATATGCGCTCCGTCCCCTATGCTTCAGCCATAGGTTCTATCATGTATGCAATGCTGTGCACTAGACCGGATGTTAGCCTGGCCATAAGTATGGCAGGAAGGTTCCAGAGTAATCCAGGAGTGGATCACTGGACAGCGGTCAAGAATATCCTGAAGTACCTGAAAAGGACTAAGGAGATGTTTCTCGTGTATGGAGGTGACGAAGAGCTCGCCGTAAAAGGTTACGTCGATGCAAGCTTTGACACAGATCCGGACGACTCTAAGTCGCAAACCGGATACGTATTTATTCTTAATGGGGGTGCAGTAAGCTGGTGCAGTTCCAAGCAAAGCGTCGTAGCAGATTCTACATGTGAAGCGGAGTACATGGCTGCCTCGGAGGCGGCTAAGGAGGGTGTCTGGATGAAGCAGTTCATGACGGATCTTGGAGTGGTGCCAAGTGCACTGGATCCAATAACCTTGTTCTGTGACAACACTGGTGCCATTGCCTTAGCAAAGGAACCAAGGTTTCACAAGAAGACCAGACACATCAAACGACGCTTCAACCTCATCCGCGACTACGTCGAGGAGGAGGGCGTAAATATATGCAAAGTGCACACGGATCTGAATGTAGCAGACCCGCTGACTAAACCTCTTCCACGGCCAAAACATGATCGACACCAGAACTGTATGGGTGTTAGATTTATTACAATGTAATTCACATGGTGATGTGAGGGCTAGATTATTGACTCTAGTGCAAGTGGGAGACTGTTGGAATTATGCCCTAGAGGCAATAATAAATGTATAGTTATTATTATAATTCCTGTATCAAGATAATAGTTTATTATCCATGCTATAATTGTATAGAATAAAGACTCATTTACATGTGTGGATACATAGACAAAACACCGTCCCTAGCATGCCTCTAGTTGGATAGCCAGTTGATCAATGATAGTCAGTGTCTTCTGATTATGAACAAGGTGTTGTTGCTTGATAACTGGATCACGTCATTGGGAGAATCACGTGATGGACTAGACCCAAACTAATAGACGTAGCATGTTGATTGTGTCATTTTGTTGCTACTGTTTTCTGCTTGTCAAGTATTTATTCCTATGACCATGAGATCATATAACTCACTAACACCGGAGGAATGCTTTGTGTGTATCAAACGTCACAACGTAACTGGGTGACTATAAAGATGCTCTACAGGTATCTCCGAAGGTGTTAGTTGAGTTAGTATGGATCAAGACTGGGATTTGTCACTCCGTGTGATGGAGAGGTATCTCGGGGCCCACTCGGTAATGCAACATCACACACAAGCCTTGCAAGCAATGTAACTTAGTGTAAGTTGCGGGATCTTGTATTACGGAACGAGTAAAGAGACTTGCCGGTAAACGAGATTGAAATAGGTATGCGGATACTGACGACCGAATCTCGGGCAAGTAACATACCGAAGGACAAAGGGAATGACATACGGGATTATACGAATCCTTGGCACTAAGGTTCAAACGATAAGATCTTCGTAGGATATGTAGGATCCAATATGGGCATCCAGGTCCCGCTATTGGATATTGACCGAGGAGTCTCTCGGGTCATGTCTACATAGTTCTCGAACCCGCAGGGTCTGCACACTTAAGGTTCGACGTTGTTTTATGCGTATTTGAGTTATATGGTTGGTTACCGAATGTTGTTCGGAGTCCCGGATGAGATCACAGACGTCACGAGGGTTTCTGGAATGGTCCGGAAACGAAGATTGATATATAGGATGACCTCATTTGATTACCGGAAGGTTTTCGGAGTTACCGGGAATGTACCGGGAATGACGAATGGGTTCCGGGAGTTCACCGGGGGGGCAACCCACCCCGGGGAAGCCCATAGGCTATGAGGGTGGCGCACCAGCCCTTAGTGGGCTGGTGGGACAGCCCAAGAGGGGCCTATGCGCCAAGGATAAGAAATCAAAGGAAAAGAAAAAAAAGAGGGAGGAGGTGGGAAGGGAGGGGGACTCCCTCCCACCAAACCTAGTCCAACTCGGTTTGGGGGGGGGGAGAGTCCTCCCCCTTGGCTCGGCCGACTCCTTGAGGGTCCTTGGACCCCAAGGCAAGGTCCCCCTCCCTCCCACCTATATATACGGAGGTTTTAGGGCTGATTTGAGACGACTTTCTCACGGCTGCCCGACCACATACCTCCACGGTTTTTCCTCTAGATCGCGTTTCTGCGGAGCTCGGGCGGAGCCCTGCTGAGACAAGGTCATCACCAACCTCCGGAGCGCCGTCACGCTGCCGGAGAACTCTTCTACCTCTCCGTCTCTCTTGCTGGATCAAGAAGGCCGAGATCATCATCGAGTTGTACATGTGCTGAACGCGGAGGTGCCGTCCGTTTGGTACTAGATCGTGGGACTGATCGCGGGATTGTTCGCAGGGCGGATCGAGGGACGTGAGGACGTTCCACTACATCAACCGCGTTCTCTAACGCTTCTGTTGTACGATCTACAAGGGTACGTAGATCACTCATCCCCTCTCGTAGATGGACATCACCATGATAGGTCTTCGTGCGCGTAGGAAAATTTTTGTTTCCCATGCGACGTTCTCCAACAGAATAGCCAACAAAACCTTTTTGGAGCAAAAAACTTTCATGTTACCATGCAAGCGGTTGCATTATGTATAAACCATGGGTGGTCTACTAACCATCTACGTGTTACCATGCATCACACTCTTTATTGGCTAGGAGGTGTCGTATGAGTAGCTGTTTGAGTTGACAGGAGGCGGGCGAGCTAGCTTCCGCTGCATAGGCTCACCGGGAGGCGTGCGAGCAATACATTACAATCCCACCGAGAAGCGAGCCCTTTGACCTCCATATCTTCCTGCCTCACTTCCAACCTGTCCATCAATGAGGCCCGAGGCGCTCCTTAATAGGCGAATTTACTGTCCACTCACTCACAATCCTCTCTCTTCGCCTCCCATTTCCCTCTATCATTCAGACCTCCACTCTCCTACATCATGGCACACAAGGATCATATGCCACTAGTCTTCTGGTTTGGTGAAGTCGACCTCGAGCTGGAGAAGATAGAACATAAAGATGAATGGGATGCCATGAACATGGCCTTGGAAGAGTTGCATGCCGCAACGGATGCTGTCCCGATGCATTCACAAGCAAGAATCCCCCACGCCCGTGCGAGCAACCATCCCGGTGGCATTGACGGGATGGTTGCCTGACTCCGTAACAGCAGACCTTCCCTTGCAACGGCACCAGAAGAATGTTGCTAGCACTCTCCGACAATCGAAACTAGAAGAATGTTGTTGACGGCCCACCAGCGCGTGGGATCGTAGCAGTTTTCGAGGGCAGAGTATTCGACCCAAATTTGTTGATCGCCTATAAGAGGTGAGAGGATACTCTCAAGTATTAGCAACTGAATGTGTCAGATTCAACCACACCTGAAAGATTAGTATCTGCAAACAAAGTATCAGTAGCAAAGTAGTATGATAACAACGGTGTTAGAAACCATCTGTTGACGGCAGACTATTCCTAACTGTCGTATCAATGGCGCCAAGTTGCCTCGTTGACGGAAATTGTCAGTTCCCGTCAACGACCAACGAATCAAGATTGTAGCAGGTAGCAGCAGTGTAACGAGCAATAGCATCGGCAAGGAACAACAGTAGTGACAGCAGTAGCAAGTAGCAACAGTAGCAAGCGACAGTATTTGCAACAGTAGCAGCAGAGCAAGACAAGTAACAGCAGCAGAGCAAGACAAGTAACAGCAGCAGTAGGAAAAACTCGTAGGCAATGGGTCGGTGATTTGTTTGGATGATATTCATCATGCAACAGTTATAACACAGAGAGATATGTGGCTAGCTCCCGTTCGTCAATGTGATGTAGGCATGCATTCCATGTGTCGTCATACATGCTTAGGGAAAAGAACTTGCATGACATCTATTGTCCATCCCTCCCGTGGTAGCGAGGTCCAAAAGGAAACTACGAGATATTAAGGTTCTCCTTTTAATAAAGAACCAGACCAACGCATTAGCACGTGGTGAACACATGAACTCCTCAAACTATGGTCATCATCGGGAGTGGTTTCGGTTATTGTCACTCTGGGGTTGCCGGATCATAACACATAGTAGGTAACTACAACTTGCAAGATCGGATCTAAAACACACATTTATTGGTAACAACATAATAATTTCAGATCTGAAATCATGGCACTCGGGCCCTAGTGACAAGCATTAAGCATGGCAAAGTAGTAGCAACATCATCAATCTCAGAACATAGTGGATACTAGGGATCAATCCCCGTCAAAACTAACTCGATTACATGATAGATCTCATCCTACTCATCACCGCCCAGCGAGCCTATGAATAGATTACTCACGAAGGACGAAGAGCTTCATGGAATTAGAGAGGGAAGAAGGTTGATGATGACGATGGCGACGATTTCCCCTCTCCAGAGCCCAAAACGGACTCCAGATCTGCCCTCCAAATGAAGAACAGGATGTGGCGGCGCCTCCGTATCGCAAACGCGACGAAATCTTCTCTTTTTATTTTTTCTGGGACGAAATTGAACTTATAGAGCTGAGATTGGGGGCGGCAGAGCTACGTGGACCCCACAAGCTTGCCCACCGCCACCAGGGGGTGGCGGTGGCAGGGCTTGTGGCCCACTGGCCCACCCCCTCAGGTGGATCTTTGCGTAGGTATTTTTCATATTTTCCAAAAAATTTCCCCGTAAATTTTTAGGACGTTCTGAGAACTTTGATTTCTGCACAAAAATAACACCAAGGCAATTCTGCTGAAAACAGCGTCAGTCCAGGTTAGTTCCATTCAAATCATGCAAATTAGAGTCCAAAACAAGGGCAAAAGAGTTTGGAAAAGTAGATACGATGGAGACGTATCATTTCCGAGCATCATTTCAGCGCTGGAAACCATGGATGTCAGCGAGGTCCCCGCGGACCCGCCCGAGCTTGTGTACGTACAAGCGTTAGCGCCTCCTCCTACGCCCGTGCTCGTGCAAGCGTCAGCGCATGTTGCACTGGTTCCCGTGTGCGTGCTCTCACCCACCGCATTCGTTCCCATGCGCGAGCCTGCACCCGCTACTCTCGTCCCGTGCACGCGCTTGGACCCACCGTGCATGTGTTCGTGCACGCGCCTGCACCCACCATGCATGCGCCCGTGCGCGTGCCTGCATCCGCCACGACCCCCTTAGCGGATTGGGACACCACCGTCGACCGCTTTCTTACAGTGCTGCTAGTTGCCGCCCCCGCCCGTCGATCGCGGGATGACCGGCTCTTTGATTGGGAAGTCCATAACATTCTTGTCTTGTTAGAAGAATTGAACAACTACGCCCTGGAGCACGACAATGTCGGGGCAGGACGCCGCCACCGCCACCGCAACTAGTTTTCTTCATATTGTATCTCAATCGTATGAATGTAACGTTAAAGCTTGACAAAATGAAATGCATCATTTGATCAACTAAGTATTTATCTCTGAATTCACATAGTAAGTAAAGTAAATAAAAAACATCAATATTTTTCTCTGAATAAGCACTCATCACAAAAGGTTCACATTGAATAATCGTTTGCAGATCGACAACTATGTTTCCTTCACCAGTAAGCCAGATGAAAAATCTGCGCGAAGGATTGGTGCATCACATTATTGAAAATGTTTCCCTATGATGACCTGTGTGCTTAGTACACACAATTCGGACAGATTTGCATATGTCATATTGGGTAAATTGTCATTTGTCAAATTAAAAATGTTGGCATCTGTCGATCTAGTAACATTGGCGTTTGTCAAGATTGTAGCACTTACATTTGTCAAATTTTGGAGGACCAAAATAACTATTAAGGTGCAATTTTTCAAATAAATTTCACTAAACATAGATTTTATTCATAGATTAAACAGTGGTCTTTGTAAAAAATAGTTCAACTCAACAACTGAATCGAACAAATTCTTCCCCAATTGTTGCCAACCATGTACTGAAATAGTCAGTTCATCTTGGAAATATGCTCTAGAGGCAATAGTAATTTGGTTATTATTATATTTCCTTGTTCATGATAATCGTTTATCATTCATGCTAGAATTGTATTGATTGGAAACTCAAATACATGTGTGGATGCATAGGCAACACGTTGTCTCTAGTGAGCCTCTACAGGACTAGCTCGTTGATCAAACATGGTTAAGGTTTCCTGCCATAGACATGAGTTGTCATTTGAGAACGTGATCACATCATTAGGAGAATGATGTGATGGACAAGACCCAAACTATTTTCTGCATGTCAAGTATGTGACAGCCCGAGACCGACGTTTCAGAAGATTCCCCTTTATTTCCGTTTCCGTGGTCTGGTTATTTTATTTTGTTGCATCGTCATTTAGTTTGCATTGTCGCATCATGCATGGCATCTTCAATCGTCTGTCACGTGTGGTGTATTGAGTGTTGTGCTTCGAGTGATCACCGAGTCGTAGAGCGATAGTAGTTCCCCCTCTCTCTCCTCTTGTTTCATTTTGTGGTTTTGCTAAAATTCCGTTTTAACCCCTTTTAAAAATTCGTATTCTTTTAAAATGTCCATTTATTAAATGTGGGGCCAACCCTTGGGTTTTTTTATTTTTCTCCTTTGGTTTTATTTTAAAACCGTCTCATTTACTTTTCTCTTTTAAAGGGCTTTTATTTTATTCTTTAAATAAAAGAGGTTTTATTTTATTCTTCAAAAGGGTTTTAATTTTTAATTCTTTAAAAGGTTTTAGTTTTTATTCGTTTAAAAATGCCAATCTATTTCTAAAGTTGGGTATATTTCTTTAAAAGGAGTAAAAGGCATTTTCTTCATTTTGTTAAAAACCTATTTTTTTTCTTTATGTTTGTTCTCTGTTTTTTTATTTAAAGAAAAAAGGAAAAAAACAATAGAGGGAGAGGAGGCCCACTTGGGCCAAGGCCCAGTAGACCCCTGCCCTAGCGAGCCCCCTGTCTCCCCCCGAGCGCCGTCGCCTCACCCGTGCTCGATCCCATCGTCATCCTCCCCCTCGTCCCGTGCCTTCTCTTCCCCTCCTCGATTCCTCTCGCCGTCCCCTGTCGCCGCCCCGATTCCCCTCGGCCTCGCCTCCAAGCGCCCCCTTCGCGCTCGACCTCGCTGTGCTCCCTGGCCCCGCGCTGCAAGCACGCCGCCATGGCCGACCTCTGCCGCGCGCCGCCAGCCCCGCGCCTCGCCGCCTGCTCCGCCCCACATTGCCCCCGTGCGAGCCCTCGCCCCCGTCCCCGCGCCGCCTGGAGACCTCCGCCGGCGCCGCCATGGCCTGCTCCCCGACGGTCGCCCCCTCCCTGCTCCCCGGTGGTCGCCGCGCTGGCCGTTCCCTCCAGGGCCCCGGCCTCCTTCTCTTGGCTCCTCCCGGCCGTCCCAAGGCCCCTGTGTTGCCACGTGTTGCTGCTGCCGCTTCCCACAGCTGTTGTGGCTGTCGTCGTTGCTGATGCCGAGTTGCTGCTGCCGCGCTAGACATGCTGCTTGCTGCTGCCTCCGCTACCTGCCGCGATGCAGTGCTGTTGCTGTCGCTGTTCTGCTGCTCCGCTTTGCCGTTGCTAAATTGCTGCTTGGGATGCCCAGTTGTGTTGCTGTTGTGGTGCCATAGCTGCTGGTGCTTGTAGTTGCTAGCTTGCTGCTCATCGCCTTGTTGTTGCTTTGTAGCTTGCCTGATGCTGCCGAGCTAGTTGCTGCTTGCCTTGTTGTTGTGTTAGCTGCTGCTTAGTTGATGCTGCTAGATACTGTTGTTAGTTGCTTAGGTGCTAGCTATTGCTTGTACTACCGCTTGCCGTCGCCGCTTGTTGTTGCCTTGCCCGGTTTCCTGTTGGAACGTCGCGAAGACCGCGTGCACCATCCCCGCCGCCGTGGGTCGTCGACAAGATCGGCGAGTACAACGACGTCCTCGACGAACCCCGAACATCGACGGAGTCGTGATCGACTACCGACACCGAAGACCCGAGAACCACGACGCCAAGAGAACGACTACCGTCGACGAGACCGAGTACCAATACTTCCACGACAACCACTACTCCCACGACGACCACGACGACAACTACTTCCACGACGTCCACGATGATCGTTGTTCTCCTTCACCGAACCGAACCTCTCCGATTCGCACGCGTCGAAGGTATACCGATGAGGCGTGTCGTGTAGCGAATGCATGTGTTGTATGAGTTGTATGTATGTTTGCACCGTATGTATGCCCGTTGCACGTTGTCTTCTTTTGTTGTGCCCCGACACATGGGAACCCGGTAACCGGGATCACCCCGTCTTATTTACCGTTACCGCACACACTTCCTATATGTTGGCACGATATCTCGACGAGTTATCGGGATAGGAACGTTGTCGTGGCATCGTTTCCGTCTTGCTGCCATGGTTCCCTCTCGCTCGTCGTGGCGACACCTGTTTCTTTCTCTTCTTGCCCGTGATGTTTGAACTCGCATGCATGACGCATTCATGGCATAATATATTGTGTTGCATGCCTCTTGTGCTGTAGATCCGTTCTAAGTCCCGCGTGTTAACCGACTAGTATGACTAGAATCATCGCTACACCCTTGCCATGTTAACAACAATTAAATATTGCCGTGTAAATAAACGGGAGTGAACTAATATTTAATCGTGGAGTTTCGTCGATATGCATCTCGTTGCATATCGAGCTTCACTTAATGTGTGGTGTTTGTGTGAGGTGAATTGCCATGCTACCCCTTGCATTTTGACATGTTCATGCATCATAGTAGGTTGTGCATCATGTTGTGCATCGTGTGGTGAATACCTGTGTTGATGTTTGTTTCCGGTTTGCTCCGTCTTGATAGAGTTCCGCAAGCGTGTCAGAATGTGAGGAACCGTTCAACTACGTTGGTTCACCGACTTCACGGAGTCGTTCTTCTTCCAAGCGGGATCTCAGGCAAGATGACCATTTCCCCAGATACCATTACTATCATTGCCATGCTAGTTTTACCGCTTCTATCGATTATGTCTCGTTGCCTACCACATGTTAAATATCAGCCTCTCAACAATGCCATGAAACCTTCAACCTGTTCAACCTAGCAAACCACTGATTGGCTATGTTACTGCTTGCTTAACCATGTTGTTAGCGTTGCTAGTTGCAGGTGTAGTTGCTTCCATGTGAAAACATGGGTTCCTTGTCATATCACCATATTAATGCTATTTAATTTAATGGACCTATATACTTGGTAAAAGGTGGAAGGCTCGGCCTTTCTAGCCTGGTGTTTTATTCCACCTTTGCCCCCTTAGTTTCGGCTACCGGTGTTATGTTCCATAAACGAGCGCTCCTAACACGATCAGGGTTGTTATGGGGACCCCCTTGATAATTCGTTTTAGATTAAAGCTGGTCTGGGAAGGCCCAACATTGGTACTACATTTGCCCAACATAATAACGTTGTTAATACTGAAAGCATAGGGCGTCATGAACCCGAGGAGTAATTTCACATAATACAGGGGGGCCAGTGCTGTTGGTGCTGGTCCAAAACTAGAGCCGTTTGCGGGGCCAACCCGGGGCAACTCGGGAGATTTCTATCAGGCCACCGTATGCTGTGCTTATCCGTCGTGTCCTGAGAACGAGATACGCGGCTCCTATCGGAATCGTCGACACGCCGGGCGGCCTTGCTGGATTAGTTTTACCTTTGACGAGATATCTTGTGCATCGGGATTCCGGTGATGCTTTGGGTAATCTCAGAGTTGAGGTTTTCCACTAAGGAATCCGACGAGATTGCGAGTGTCGCGATCGAGGATTTTTATGCGGCTTGTGGTAATTTGTGATGGACTAGTTGGAGCACCCCTGCAGGGTTAAATCTTTTCGGAAAGCCGTGCCCGCGGTTATGTGGCAACGTGGAAACTTTGTTTAACACTGGTTCTAGATAACTTGAAGTTAACTTAATTAAAACTTGCCTACTGTGTGCGTAACCATGACTGTCTCTTTCGTGAGTTCCTTCTTCGATCGAGGACACGGTGGGGTTATGTCTGACGTAGGTAGGTGTTCAGGATCATTCATTTGATCATCAGTAGTCACGTCCGTTAAGCGTAGATCTTCCGCTCTTATTTCTTGTACTCGTAAGTTTAGCCACCAAATTTATGCTTAGCCGCTGCTGCAATCTCACCACTTAACCATGCCTCACACATTAAGCCCTGCTAGTCTTGATACCTTTGGAAATGTGATTGCTGAGTCTCCTGTGGCTCACAGATTACTACAACACCAGTTGCAGGTACAAGTAAAGGTTATATGACGCGAGCGCGTTGATTGTTCATTTGGAGTTGCTTCTTCTTCTTCTTCATCATCGATCTAGGATGGGTTCCAGGCCGGCAGCCTGGGACAGCAAGGATGGACGTCGTTCTTCTTTTCTCGTTTGTTTTCGTCCGTAGTCGGACCCTGCTCTTACTCTTGATGATTATTAATGTACTGATGTGACTCTGATGTGGCTAGTGGCGAGTGTAAGCCAATTCTATATATATATCTCTTCTTTTCAGTACATGTACTTGTAACGATATCCATTCTTGCGACACGACGAGTGTTGGGGAACGTCGCATGGGAAACAAAAATTTTCCTACGCGCACGAAGACCTATCATGGTGATGTCCATCTACGAGAGGGGATTTCCGATCTACATACCCTTGTAGATCGCACAGCAGAAGCGTTAGTGAATGCTGTTGATGTAGTGGAACATCCTCACGTCCCTCGATCCGCCCCGCGAACCGTCCCACGAACCCTCCCGCGATCCGTCCCACGATCTAGTGCCGAACGGACGGCACCTCCGCCTTCAGCACACGTACAGCTCGACGATGATCTCGGCCTTCTTGATCCAGCAAGAGAGACGGAGAGGTAGATGAGTTCTTCGGCAGCGTGACGGCGCTCCGGAGGTTGGTGGTGATCTGATCTCGGCAGGGCTCCGCCCGAGCTCCGCAGAAACGCGATCTAGAGGTAAAACCGTGGAGGTATGTGGTCGGGCTGCCTTTGAAAAGTTGTCTCAAATCAGCCCTAATTGCTCCATATATATAGGAGGAGGGAGGGGAGGCTTGCCTTGAGTCTCAAGGAGCCCCAAGGGCTGCGCACCAGGGGGAGGAGGAGTCCTCCTCCAATCCTAGTCCAACTAGGATTGGAAAGTGGAGTCCTTCTCTCCCTTCCCACCTTTTTTTTTTCTTTTCTCTTTGATTTTCTATCCTTGGCGCATATGGCCCTCTTGGGCTGTCCCACCAGCCCACCAAGGGCTGGTGCGCCACCCCAAGGCCTATGGGCTTACCCGGGGTGGGTTGCCCCCCCCCCCCCCGGTGAACACCCGGAACCCATTCGTCATTCCCGGTACATTCCCGGTAACTCCGAAAACCTTCCGGTAATCAAATGAGGTCATCCTATATATCAATCTTCGTTTCCGGACCATTCCGGAAACCCTCGTGACGTCCGTGATCTCATCCGGGACTCCGAACAACATTCGGTAACCAACCATATAACTCAAATACGCATAAAACAACGTCGAACCTTAAGTGTGCAGACCCTGCGGGTTCGAGAACTATGTAGACATGACCCGAGTGACTCCTCGGTCAATATCCAATAGCGGGACCTGCATGCCCATATTGGATCCCACATATTCTATGAAGATCTTATCGTTTGAACCTCAGTGCCAAGGATTCATATAATCCCGTATGTCATTCCCTTTGTCCTTCGGTATGTTACTTGTCCGAGATTCGATCGTCAGTATCCGCATACCTATTTCAATCTCGTTTACCGGCAAGTCTCTTTACTCGTTCCGTAATACAAGATCCCGCAACTCGCACTAAGTCACATTGCTTGCAAGGCTTGTGTGTGATGTTGTATTACCGAGTGGGCCCCGAGATACCTCTCCGTCACACGGAGTGACAAATCCCAGTGTCGATCCATACTAACTCAACGAACACCTTCGGAGATACCTGTAGAGCATCTTTATAGTCACCCAGTTACGTCGCGATGTTTGATACACACAAAGCATTCCTCCGGTGTCAGTGAGTTATATGATCTCATGGTCATAGGAACAAATACTTGACAAGCAGAAAACAGTAGCAACAAAATGACACGATCAACATGCTACGTCTATTAGTTTGGGTCTAGTCCATCACGTGATTCTCCTAATGATGTGATCCAGTTATCAAACAACAACACCTTGTATATAATCAGAAGACCCTGACTATCTTTGATCAACTGGCTAGCCAACTAGAGGCTTGCTAGGGACAGTGTTTTGTCTATGCATCCACACATGTATTTAAGTCTTCATTCAATACAATTATAGCATGGATAATAAACGATTATCTTGATACAGGAATTATAATAATAACTATATGCATTATTGCCTCTAGTGTAAGTTGCGGGATCTTGTATTACGAAACGAGTAAAGAGACTTGCCGGTAAACGAGATTGAAATAGGTATGGGGATACTGACGATCGAATCTCGGGCAAGTGACATACCGAAGGACAAAGGGAATGACATACGGGATTATATGAATCCTTGGCACTGAGGTTCAAACGATAAGATCTTCGTAGAATATGTAGGATCCAATATGGGCATCCAGGTCCCGCTATTGGATATTGACCGAGGAGTCTCTCGGGTCATGTCTACATCAACCGCGTTCACTAACGCTTCTGCTGTACGGTCTACGAGGGTACGTAGATCACTAATCCCCTCTCGTAGATGGACATCACCATGATAGGTCTTCGTGCGCGTAGGAAAATTTTTGTTTCCCATGCGACGTTCCCCAACAACTCGTCCACATACGAGAGACCGGTTCCATCGACTATCATGCAACTTGTCGCATAAATATGGTTGGTCGGTGTCTATCTCGCCCTCTTTAGTTGAATCGGATTCGATAGAGGTGGTCCTTCACTAGTGGAAAACGGGCCTTTGGCCGAGACCCTTTAGTCCCGACCTGCCTCTGGGCCGGGACTAAAGGCCCGGCCACGTCGCCCTAATTCTCAATGCCTCCCTCGAGGCTTTAGTCCCGGCCCGTAAGGAGCCTTTAGTCCCGGTTCGTGTCCCAAACCGGGACTAAAGGGCTACGCGGTGGGCAGTGGTGGTGGCAACCGTTCGTATCCCCCTTTAGTCCCGGTTGGTGGCTCAACCCGGGACTAAAGGCCTAACACGTGGTCTGCCGTAGTGGTGGCAACCGTTGGTATACCTCTTTAGTCCCGGTTGGTGGCTCAACCCGGGACTAAAGGCCCAAACGGTTTGCATCCCGCGTCGTTTCGGGCGATGAAAAGCACGAACCGAAGCACAGTCGCCATTCCTCTGTTTCTTCTTCTCTCTCGCTCTCCCTCTTTGTTCTTCTCCTCTCTTCTTCCCTTCTCTTCTTCCATCATGCCAACTCGCTTTGAAAAGGTGCTCGCACATGGCACGACCATGCTCGATGTCGTGTACATGAACGAGAGCAAGGAGGTGTCGTTTTTTCTTGAACAGTTGAAGGAACGATCGCTTGACGCTGCAATGGATCATGAGAAGTTCTTGGGGCTTGATCTGGAGTACACGGCCGATCAACGCGGTGTTGCCGTCATCCAACTATGCTTCGCACGCCATGTCTTGATCTTCCAATGGGCGAGGTAAGTTTTGAGGCTTTCTTTGATCCAAGATAATGACATTGTAAGTTTATTTGTTTCAATCATAGTTGGTTCCCTTCAAATAGTTGTAGTGAAACAATTTTGATTAGTTGAAGGGGAACACAATCTAATTGGAATAGTGTTCCATAATCTAAAAAATCGTATTAGAATCAACTAGTGTTTAATATGTTCCATTGGAATCATAGTTGGTTCCCTTCAAATAGTTGTAGTGAAACAATTTTGATTAGTTGAAGGGGAACACAATCTGATTGGAATAGTGTTCCATAATCCGAAAAATCGTATTAGAATCAACTAGTGTTTAATATGTTCCATTGGAATCATAGTTGGTTCGCTTCAAATAGTTGTAGTGAAACAATTTTGATTAGTTGAAGGGAACACAATCTGATTGGAATAGTGTTCCACAATCTGAAAAATCTGATTGGTTCAATATGTTCCGTTGAAATCATAGTTGTAGTGATACAATTTTATGCGGTGTTCTTTGATCCAAGGTTATGAAAATTGCATATAGCTAGTGATCTCTCTAGGTTCCATTGGATAGCAATATGATATGTCATAGTCATGAAAATTGCATATAGCTAGTGATCTCTCTAGGTTCCATTGGATAGCTATAGTGATCTCTGTAGGTTCCATTGCATATGTTCTATTTGAATCCTAAAGATAATTTTCTCTTTAGTTGTAGTGAAACATGTTTCCTTGTTGCAGCAGTATGTAACATTTGTTTCATTTTAATTTGTTTCTGTTGCAGTAGTGACAAGCATTGTCCAGAACTCATGGACTTCCTTCGCAGCGGCATCACTTTTGCTACCGTTGACATAAGGAACGACAAGCTGAAGATGAGGTACAACTTCGGTATTGAGATACCAACTGGTTGCCTCATTGATCTCCAAACGGTATTCAGGCTTCGACATGTCAGGACTTCGATGGCTCATATGGCAGTTGCCTTGATCGACGAGGAATATGGTGATATGAAGACCAGTTTCCCAAAGTCTAAGCACAAACTTTGGGAGAAGGCCCCACTTGATCCTATCAACATTGAGTATGCAACAAAAGATGCATACGTTTCATATGAGTTGTACCACAAGATTCGAGTCGTCAACTATGGCCAGCGTCACCTCGAGGAAGGTGGACATTCTAATTCAGACGATTCATACGAGTAGTGTTCTCAACATCGAACACTTGTATATATATCTATGGTAGCTATTATTATGTACTGTTTGGACTAGTATCATGTACTGCTTGGACCAATTTATATATGTCTAGTTTCTGTTTGTGCCATTATAGTTTCCAAATTTGAATGGTTTAGCCCTTTCTAACTTCATTTGCTACTTTTGAATGGTTTAGCCCTTCTAACTTCATGGTATCATGCATTTCGACCACATATATATACAAAAAGTCTTCAGTTCAAATAAGTTCAAAAAATGAAATCCCTTTTGTAACAGATCTGTTTTTGATTAAAACAGTCATTTAAAAATGAAAGACCATTAGTCCCACGTGGCGTGCAGCGGAACCACGTGGCATGCCGCGGAACCACTTTTGTTGTGGGGGTCCTTTTCCTTCTTCTCCTTGTGCTAGATATTTGTTATGCATTAGGGAAAGAAGGAATAGCGACCATCATCGACGGTCAAAAAATCAGGCGAGGGAGTGTCCACCATACATGAGAGAAGAAGAATGCCGATTGTTGTTGTGGGGGTTGCTTCTCCTTCTTCTCTTTGTGCTATATATTTGTTATGCACTAGGGGAAGAAGGAGTAGAGACCATCATCGACGGTCGAAAAATCAGGTGAGGGAGTGTCCACCATACATGAGAGAAGAAGAATGTCGACTGTTGATGTGGGGGGGTCGTTTCTCCTTCTTCTCCTTGTGCTAGATATTGGTTATGCACTAGGGGAAGTAGGAGTAGCGACCATCATCGACGGTTGAAAAATCAGGTGAGCTAGTGTCCACCATATATGAGAGAAGAAGAATGTCGTCTCTTATTGTGGGGGTCGCTTCTACTTCCAAAGAGATTGTCCATTTTGTACACGAAGTGCATCCAGTTTTTAACGTAACCCTCTCAACTTTCTCGCACATGCTATGTGGGTGAAATGATGATAGCATGCCAACTTTCAACATTTTCATAGTTCATTTGTAGTGCTTTTCAATTTCAGGGTCAACTAGCTCAAAACCAAATAAGTAAATGCACGAAGAATACCAAATGAAGTCATTGTTGACATTTTGTGATGTGCCTTTGAATGGTGCATTTTGAACACACAAAAAGTATGGAGTTCAAATAAGTTCAAAAAAATGAAATCCCTTTGTAAGAGATGAGTTCTCGTTCGAAACGCTGATACTTCGAGAGAGATTGTCCGTTTTGTACACGAAGTGCATCCAATTTTTGTCGTAGCTCTCTCAACTTTTTAACACATGCTATGTGGGTGAAACGATGATAGCATGCCAACTTTCAACATTTTCAGAGTTCATTTGTAGTGCTTTTCAATTTCAGGGTCAACTAGCTCAAAAAATAAGTAAATGCACGAAGAATACGAAATGAAGTCAGAAATTGTTGAAATTTTGTGATGTGCCTTTGAATGGTGCATTTTGAACACACAAAAATTATGGAGTTCAAATAAGTTCAAAAAAATGAAATCCCTTTGTAAGAGATGAGTTCTCGTTCGAAACGCTGATACTTCGAGAGAGATTGTCCGTTTTGTACACGAAGTGCATCCAGTTTTTGTCGTAGCCCTCTCAACTTTTTAACACATTCTATGTGGGTGAAATGATGATAGCATGCCAACTTTCAACATTTTCATAGTTCATTTGTAGTGCTTTTCAATTTCATGGTCAACTAGCTCAAAAAAAATAGTAAATGCACGAAGAATACCAAATGAAGTCAGAAATTGTTGAAATTTTGTGATGTGCCTTTTAATGGTGCATTTTGAACACACAAAAATCATGGAGTTCAAATAAGTTCAAAAAAATGAAATCCCTTTGTAAGAGATGAGTTCTCGTTCGAAACCCTCATACTTCGAGAGAGATTGTCCGTTTTGTACACGAAGTGCATCCAGCTTTTGTCGTAGCCCTCTCAACTTTTTAACACATGCTATGTGGGTGAAATGATGATAGCATGCCAACTTTCAACATTTTCAGAGTTCATTTGTAGTGCTTTTCAATTTCAGGGTCAACTAGCTAAAAAAATAAGTAAATGCACGAAGAATACCAAATGAAGTCAGAAATTGTTGAAATTTTGTGATGTGCCTTTGAATGGTGCATTTTGAACACACAAAGAGTATGGAGTTCAAATAAGTTCAAAAAAATGAAATTCCTTTGTAAGAGATGAGTTCTCGTTCGAAACGCTAATACTTCGAGAGAGATTGTCCGTTTTGTACACGAAGTGCATCCAGTTTTTGTCGTAGCCCTCTCAACTTTTTAACACATGCTATGTGGGTGAAATGATGATAGCATGCCAACTTTCAACATTTTCATAGTTCATTTGTAGTGCTTTTCAATTTCATGGTCAACTAGCTCAAAAAAATAAGTAAATGCACGAAGAATACCAAATGAAGTCAGAAATTGTTGAAATTTTGTGATGTGCCTTTGAATGGTACATTTTGAACACACAAAAAGTATGGAGTTCAAATAAGTTCAAAAAATGAAATCCCTTTGTAAGAGATGAGTTCTCGTTCGAAACCCTCATACTTCGAGAGAGATTGTCCGTTTTGTACACGAAGAGCATCCAGTTTTTGTCGTAGCCCTCTCAACTTTTTAACACATTCTATGTGGGTGAAATTATGATAGCATGCCAACTTTCAACATTTTCATAGTTCATTTGTAGTGCTTTTCAATTTCAGGGTCAACTAGCTCAAAAAAAAAGTAAATGCACGAAGAATACCAAATGAAGTCAGAAATTGTTGAAATTCTGTGATGTGCCTTTGAATGGTGCATTTTGAACACACAAAAAGTATTGGGTTCAAATAAGTTCAAAAAAATGAAATCCCTTTGTAAGAGATGAGTTCTCGTTCGAAACGCTCGTACTTCGAGAGAGATTGTCCGTTTTGTACACGAAGCGCATCCAATTTTTGTCGTAGCCCTCTCAACTTTTTAACACATGCTATCTGGGTGAAATGATGATAGCATGCCAACTTTCAACATTTTCATACTCCATTTGTAGTGCTTTTCAATTTCAGGGTCAACTAGCTCAAAAAAAAATAAGTAAATGCACGAAGAATACCGAATGAATTCAGAAATTGTTGAAATTTTGTGATGTGCCTTTGAATGGTGCATTTTGAACACACAAAAAGTATGGAGTTAAAATAAGTTCAAAAAAATGAAATCCCTTTGTAAGAGATGAGTTCTCGTTCGAAACGCTGATACTTCGAGAGAGATTGTCCGTTTTGTACACGAAGTGCATCCAGTTTTTGTCGTAGCCCTCTCAACTTTTTAACACATGCTATGTGGGTGAAATGATGATAGCATGCCAACTTTCAACATTTTCATAGTTCATTTGTAGTGCTTTTCAATTTCATGGTCAACTAGCTCAAAAAAAATAAGTAAATGCACGAAGAATACCAAATGAAATCAGAAATTGTTGAAATTTTGTGATGTGCCTTTGAATGGTGCATTTTGAACACACAAAAAGTATGGAGTTAAAATAAGTGCAAAAAAATGAAATCCCTTTGTAAGAGATGAGTTCTCGTTCGAAACCCTGATACTTCGAGAGAGATTGTCCGTTTTGTACACGAAGTGCATCCAGTTTTTGTCGTAGCCCTCTCAACTTTTTAACACATGATATGTGGGTGAAATGATGATAGCATGGCAACTTTCAACATTTTCATAGTTCATTTGTAGTGCTTTTCAATTTCAGGGTCAACTAGCTCAAAAAAAAAGTAAATGCACGAAGAATACCAAATGAAGTCAGAAATTGTTGAAATTTTGTGATGTGCCTTTGAATGGTGCATTTTGAACACACCAAAAGTATGGAGTTCAAATAAGTTCAAAAAAATGAAATCCCTTTGTAAGAGATGAGTTCTCGTTCGAAACGCTGATACTTCGAGAGAGATTGTCCGTTTTGTACACGAAGTGCATCCAGTTTTTGTCGTAGCCCTCTCAACTTTTTAACACATTCTATGTGGGTGAAATGATGATAGCATGCCAACTTTCAACATTTTCATAGTTCATTTGTAGTGCTTTTCAATTTCAGGGTCAACTAGCTCAAAACAAAAAAAGTAAATACACAAAGAATACCAAATGAAGTGAGAAATTGTTGAAATTTTGTGATGTGCCTTTGAATGGTGCATTTTGATAAACATAGTTTTTAATTGAAAATAACAACATAGTTAATAGTTTGGATAGTCAAAATAATTACTTTTGAAAATAGAAAATAGTTTTGAATTATTTATTCATTTTCAAACAATTTTCATTATCATAGTTTTGTCAAATTCTCAAATATGCAAAAAGAATTTTAATAAACATAGTTTTTAATTGAAAACAACAAAATAGTTAATAGTTCGGATAGTCAAAATAATTAGTTTTGAAAATAGAAAATAGTTTTGAATTATTTATTCAATTTCAAACACTTTTCATTATCACAGTTTTGTCAAATTCTCAAATATGCAAAAAGAATTTTAATAAACATAGTTTTTAATTGAAAATAAAAAAATAGTTAATAGTTTGGATAGTCAAAATAATTACTTCTGAAAATAGAAAATAGTTTTGAATTATTTATTCAATTTAAACACTTTCATTATCATAGTTTTCTCAAATTCTCAAATATGCAAAAAGAATTTTAATAAACATAGTTTTTAATTGAAAATAACAAAATAGTTAATAGTTTGGATAGTCAAAATAATTACTTTTGAAAATAGAAAATAATTTTGAATTATTTATTCAATTTCAAACACTTTTCATTATCATAGTTTTGTCAAATTCTCAAATATGCAAAAAGAATTTTTAATAAACATAGTTTTTAATTGAAAATAACAAAATAGATAATAGTTTGGATAGTCAAAATAATTAATTTTGAAAATAGAAAAAAATTGAAACTATATGAGAATTCATAGAGAAAATTCAATCTAAATTCAAAGTGAACTCACTTTGAATTCAGATTGAATTTTCTCCATAATTTCGAATATAGTTTCAATTTTCAGTGAGTTTAGGCCCGTAAGCCTGCTTTAGAGAGGAGCTCGATGAACAAGCTGCGACGGGGCTTATAAACAAGTGTTAGTCCCCATGCGAAGAGGAGAAATAGAAGAAGTAAAATTAGTTTTTCGTCATTTAATTTTGCTATTGTATAGTGTATATGCTTAAGTGTTAATTGTGTTTCTTAGATTATTGCTTAATTTTGCTATTGTATATGCTTAAGTGTTAATAGTTTAATTTTGCTATTGTATATGCTTAAGTGTTAATAGTTTATTTTTAGCAAGAAAATTAATAGAACTAGTTTATTTTTTTAGTTCATTTTACGATGCCTATCCCGCATCCTCGTCGTTGACTCGGCGCAGGACACGTGCTTGATCAGAGGGGCCCTGTCCGGGACTGGGCTCCGCCCGGCTGGTATTGGGAGGTGCTACCTTCCGGGGGGCGTAGGTTGGTGAGGAGCCAGCCCGTCGTTGACCCGATCCTTGTTTGGTGGCGGTCGCGTGGGCCAGTGAGGGTGCCGAGGCTTCCGGACACCGCGGAGGTGGTACGTCACCGTGTCAGCGAGGAGGATGAGCACGTCCGTTGCTACATGGTTGCGTTGGAGGGCAGGTTCGAGCATACCTGGCAGGTTTTCGGGGATCTCACTGGAGCTATGATCCTGTGATGGTTCCTTCTCTTTGGGTGTCCACCGCCCGTGCCGATACCCGTCGGGCGCTACGGTTCTAGATGTATCAGTGATGCTATATGTATGATAGTATTCGAGGAGCATTAGTGATAATATTCGACGATGTACGGACAAAAGAGATGATGTATTTGCTTATAATTGAATGCATGCTAATTTGAATACTACTTTATTTTACGATTTGGTTTTGCTTATTGAATGCTCAAATTGGAAAAGTACTCCTACTTTGAATACTATGCAGAAATCTAGGAGTCCCGGGTGGAGCCACGACCCGGGACTAAAGTTGTTTTGGAACGGAGTTCCTGGTAGAATAATTCCTTTTTGGTACAAAGGTTAAGAGAATCCGTTTTTTGTAGAACTATGGATCCACATATCAGGAACCTCGAAGAGGAAGAACTTCTCGAAGATATAATCAAAGACGGCCCTGACGTTGAACCAGCTGAATCTCCGTCGTCATATCTAAACCCCGACGTTGGAATGGAGGTCGAGCGACACGAAGATGAAGCCGATGGGGCAGGAGATAGGTCCAATGACGGAGAAGGTGATAGCTCCACTGATGGAGAAGCCGGTGAAGAAATAATAAAGTCCGGCGAGGTATACATATGAAGTTCGACAATCACTTGTAATATGTGAAAAATATTGGAGATAGCTCTATATTGTATACATATACATTCATTTGACGAATGTTTCTCCCTCTTAGGCCTCCACATCGAGCAAAGCTACGAAACGAGGCCCGACTAGAAAGTTGGATGCACGGACGCATTACACCTTTGAGGTGATATTGCCTACGGGCGAACCCAAGCTTCCTAAGAATGCTGCTGACACATTCAAGAAGCAATGCGGAGTTCTCGTTAGGGATCATGTCCTGATCAGCGTTCGGGAGTGGAACAAGCGCAAAGGGGCAGCCGATCGTGACTATGTCGCCGAAAGGTACAAAGATAATCTTTGGAATGATCTCATGTCACATTTCAACCTGCCAGAATGTGAGAATGAAGACGCCGCAGACAAACCGAGGGCCAAAGTCAAGCAGTGGACTCTAAAGAAGATGGCCGAACTGTTCCGTAGCTGGAAGAAGAAGCTATGGAAAAACTATCTGAAGACAAAGAAAGTGCTAGTATTCGAGGGGTATCTAGCCAAGCAGGCGAATCACTGGAAGGCATTTCAAGAGTACAAGGAGTCAGAAGATGCCTAGGCATTATCAGAAAAGAACAAGATAAATGCCGACAAGAAGAAATATCACCACAAGCTGGGGCCAGGGGCTATGAGACTGCCATCCCAAAGTGGGATAAGAAAGAGCAAGATCTGCTAGATAAAGGCATCGTACCTGAACCACTCCGTGATGAGTGGGAATTGAGAGCAAGAAATTGGTTCCTTGCGCATGGTGGGTCGTACGACGAAAAAAACAGGGGACCTCATCTGCAGTGACGGTCTTAGGATACCCAGGGAGAATTGGAAAAGGATAGTGAAAGAAATTAAGGAGGGAAAAAGAAAGTTCACTGCAGATAAAGAGAAAGATTTGCTCACACTGGTCCTCGGCAATGACGAACATGGAGGACGAACGCGAGGCTTCGGTCCTTCTTACCCGTGGTGGCTTGGGTTTGCCAGAGACCAAGACACTTACAGAAGCCGAGAGAGAGCAAAGAAGCCGCAGCAGGATGAGGAGAATGACAAGTTCAACCAGTTGCTTGCCAGGATTAACGAGCAACAGAAGCAGATTGATGAGCTTAGAGGAGTAGCGCGCCAGGAAGATCCTGCACTTGATATTACCGGCGCCCCATCTAAGCGGAAAAGCAGCGTGGCTGAATCTGAGGCCCCGCCCGACGATGCACGAAGAATGATAGAGGGCGGTCCCGGCTACCCCGTGGATGGAATCAAGGAGTCAACATCATGTGAACTCCATCAGAAATTCAAGAACATATCCATGAAGGTGGCCGTCGGACAAGCTTTACCTTCTGGCCCTGATGCACGCTGGCATGGCCGTGAGATTCCAGCTGGCTTTACTAAAGTCGGGGTGGATGAAATCATGACGGGGTTTCATGATATGGAGCTCGACATAGCTGGACCCAAAGATGAGAGGACACTCGGAGAAGTACTGGGTGGAGTCATCCTATGGGACAAGAACTACATCAAGCTTCCAGGCTCGGCCCCAAGGACAACACCGCCTCCGAGTCGTCACAGGTCACCTACACCTCCATTACCTCCAAGGCCTCCACATGACGTCGGCCAGCACAGCACGAGTCCATCTCGATAACCGCCGTCGGACTTGGGTCGTCCGCCTCCGCCGCCGCCCGCACAGGATACTAAGCGGAAGCGTGCCACCAAGAACGCTCCGCCGACGATTCCTAAGCGACGGAGCCCCCCAAAGCGCAAACGGTCGCCCCTCCCGAAGGTACCTCATGCTAATCTTCCTATCAGACCTTATGATCGTACCCCCGAGGAAAACCCCAGGATAGCAAAGGAACATCATGATGCGCATATGAAAAAAAAGGAACCCGAGCCCCGCCCGGAATACACCGAGAAGCAAATAGCATGGGCAAAAGACTTCATGACCCTTCCATCACAGTATGACTTACACCATAAGCCTGATGACTATACACGCACATTGCAGAAGGAAGTGAAAAAGAGCAGATCACGTGCAAGTGCAAGTGGGAGCAAATCAAGTTCAACTACAAGCAAGAAAAAAATCACACGTTCCTCAGCTTGGACAACAGGCCAAACAGTCGATCCCACCCCTCAAGGTGTTAACCGAGAATGTTCCCCCTCCGGTGCAGGGGCAAGCTTTTGAAATATCAAAGGAGTGGGCGGCTGAATGTGGTGTCTCGGTTGAAGATTTGCTGGCTTCCCAAGACGACGGGATACCCAAGGCTGTGGTAGCCCCTAAGCCACAGTTTGTCATGGGAGAGCCTTTGGTCAGCAAAGATGATCTCCCAACAAATATGTGTTACTTGCATCAATGGTACTTAAGTGAATCAAAGAATGGGAGAACGATGATCGTGCTGAGTGTCCCACGGGAGTACTACGGCCACCCCGAAGAAATCCATATCGACTTTGATGAACTCTTCTAGATGTACAATGGCGACGCCCTCGACAAATCGCTTATGAGTTGCTATTGTCTGTAAGTTTTTCAATTCGTTGTCTACATATAACTTGTTTAGTTATTTCAATTCATTGTCTATATATAACTTGTACTCTATTATGCAGAATGAAGATTCTGGATTGTAAAAGTAAGAACACCCTAAATATTGGGTTTATTGACCCAGATAAAATACATATAGCGACGCTAACTGATAAACCCAAGGAGACGGAGGAAAACCTTCTAAGGTTTATAACAGATCAAAATTTCTCTGACCACATACTGTTTCCATACAACTTCAGGTGAGGGTCTTTACTCTGTTGTGTCCATTCACTTATAAGTGTAATTGATAAGTTACTGACACACACACACGCACATATATATATACATGTGCAGCTTCCATTGGATTCTGTTGGACATTCAAATTGATAAGGGAAGAGTTGATGCCTTCGACCCATTATCGAGACCCTTGGAACAGTTCCAAAGCCTGCAGGACATGCTCCAAGGGTAATTTCAATCATTCTTGCGCTCTATCGGTCTCTTTCGATGATTTTCTGATATATCAATTAATGAAAAACTTAGCAAATCATTATCCTTGTCGGTCAGGGTTTGGAAGCGGTTCAAGTGCGTGACTCCCGGTAACTTTCCTGAGAAGCTGACCTTTAGAGCGGCTCAGGTAAGTAGCAGTATGATATACTTCTATTTTCAATACATTTATGATGCTAGATTATTATTTTGATTATATATATTCTATTCTCGTAAAGTGCGACCAGCAGCCATGGGGAACGCATCTATGCGGATACTATGTTTGCGAGACCATTCGCACGTTTACCTCTGAGCACAAGGATCACAGATTCGACGTAAGCAATGAACATTCACCCCTCTATTTTTACCCGTCATTCTTTGTTATCATGATTGATATTCATATTCATCTCCTCTTCTTATATAGCACACGGCCATGAGGACGAAGGTCCTACCAGAGCAACGCGCGATTGCTGTTGTAGAGGAGCTTGCGGGATTTCTAAGGACGGAAGCTATATATGACAAAGGACGATTTAGTGTAGCTAGGGGCCATTACTGATGTTCGTCCATGTAATCGAATAGACGGGCTCTAGTCCCAATAATTCAGATCTCCATATAATTGTATATATATGCTCGCTTGTAAGATAAGTTAATCTTATATATATGCATAATTATTTCTATTTAAATTATATGAAAACTAATTTCCGAACACCAAACGAGGCATCACGTTAATCTCCCGAACACCTAAACCCTAAAACCCTAAAACCCAAAAATAATTTCATTCAAAAAAAACCCCAAAAATAAGCAAAATCTGAAACTCTTTAGTCCCGTTCCGTGTAACGAACCGGGACTAAAGGGCCTGCCCCTGGGGCGCTACGAGGCGCCCACGTGGAGCACCTTTAGCCCCGGCTTGTAACAGGGTCGGGACTAAAGGTTAGGCCTTTAGTCCCGCCCCTTTAGTCCCGGTTGTTGAACCGGGACTAAAGCCCCTTACGGGCCGGGGCTAAAGGCCCCGTCCCCACTAGTGCTTGTAGAAGGTTAAATAGAAACTTGCATATCACCTTTGTGGTTTTATGTAGGTAAGAAACTTTCTTACTAGATACCCATAGCAGCCATGTAAAACATGCAACAACAAATTCGAGGACGTCTAACTTGTTTTTGCAGGATATGATGTGATATGATATGGCCAAATACATGATGATAAATATTTGATGTATGAGATCATCATGTTGTAATAGGTAATATCGACTTGCATGTCGATGCTACGGCAACCGACAGGAGCCATAGGGTTGTCTTTAATTATTGTATGACTTGCGTGTCAATCATTAAGCGCTATGTAATGCTTTACTTTATTGCTAAACGATTGCAATAGTAGTACAAGCATGGTTGGTGTGACAACCTTGATGGCAACACGATGATGGAGATCATGATGATGGAGATCATGGTGTTATTCCGGTGACGATGGAGATCATGCCGATGCTTTGGAGATGGAGATCAAAAGCACAGGATCATGGCCATATCATGTCACTTATGATTTGCATGTGATTTTAATCATTTTTATGCACCTTGTTTTGCTTAGGACGATGGTAGCATTACAAGGTGATCCCTCACTAAAATTTCAAGATAAAATTGTGTTCTCCCCGAGTGTGCACTATTGCAAAAGTTCGTCGTTTCGAGACACGACGTGATGATCGGGTGTGATAGACTCTACGTTCACATACAACAGGTGCAAGCCATTTTTGCACATGCGCAACACTCGGGTTAAACTTGACGAACCTAGCATGTACAAACATATGGACTCGGAACATAGGAGACCGAAAGGTCAAACACGAGTCATATAGTAGATATGATAACCATGGAGATGTTCGCCATTGAAACCACCTCATCTTACCTGATGATCGGACTTGAGTTGGTGGATTTGGATCATGCTACACTTTAACAACCTGAGGGATGTTGAGTTGAGTGGGAGTTCTTAAGTAATATGATAAATTGAACTCATTATCATGAACATAGTCAAAATGTCTTTGCAAATTATGTTGTAGACGATTAGCTTGCGTTGTAGCTCCCTTGTATTTGATATGTTCCTAGAGAAAACTATGTTGAAATATGATAGTAGCTATTATGCGTACCGGGTCTGTAAACTGAGAATTGTCCTCATTGCTGCACAGAAGGCTTATGTCCTTAATGCACCGCTCGGTGTGATACCCCAGGCGTCGTCTATGGATGTTGCGAACATCTCACAGACATGTTTTGATGACTACGTGATAGTTTAGTGTGTCATGCTTTACGGCTTAAAATTGAGGCGCCCAAGACATTTTGAACGTCATGGAACATATGAGATGTTCCAAGAGCTGAAATTTGGATTTCAGGCTCATGCCCATGTTGAGAGGTATGAGACCTCCGACAAGATTCTTTGTGTGCAAAGTAAAGGAGAAAACCTCAATCGATGAGCATGTGCTCAGATATTTCGGGTGCTACAGTCACTTGAATCAAGTGGTAGTTGATCTTCCACATGAGATAGTGATTGACATAGTTTTCCAAAGTCATTGCCATGAAGCTACTGAGCTTCGTGATGAACTATAGCATACCAGGGATGAAGAAGCTGACCCCTGAGCTATTCACGATGTTTGACACCGCGAAGGTAGAAATCAAGAAGGAGCATCATGTGTTGATGGTTAGTGAAACCACTAGTTTCAAGAAGGGGAAGGGAATGAAGGAAAACTTCGAGAATTACAAGTCAGTTGTCATTCCAATGAAGAAACCCAAGGTTGAACCCAAATCCGAGACTAAGTGCTTCTATGATGAGGGGAATGGTCATTGATGCAGTACTGCCCTAGATACTTGGTAGATAAGAAGGCTGGCAATGTCAACAGAAGTATATGAGATATATGTGTTATTGATGTGTATATTACTAGTAGTCCTAGTAGCATGTGCATATTGGATACCAGTTCAGTTGCTAAATGTTGGTAACTCAAAATAAAAGCTACGGAATAAACGAAGACTAGCTAAAGGCAAGGTGACGATGTGTGTTGGAAGTTTTTCCAAAGGTTGGTGTGATCACCATCGCACGCTCTCTCTACCTTTGGGATTATTGTTGAACCTAAACAAATGTTGTTTGGTGTTTGCATTGAGCATGAACACGATTAGATCGTGTTTATTGCAATACGATAGTTCATTTAAGCCAGAGAATAATGGTTATTCTGACTACATGAATAATACCTTCGATGGTCATGCACCTAATAAGAATGGTTTATGGAATCTCGTTCGTAGTAATACACATGTTCATAATATTGATGCCACAAGATACAAAGTAGTAATGATAGTACCACTTACTTGTGGCACTGTTGCTTAAGTCATATTGGTGTAAAACGGATGAAGAAACTCCATGCAGATGGATCTTTGAACTCGCTTATTTTTTAACCGTTTGAGACATGCGAACCATGCCTATTGGTGTAAACACATGAAGAAACTTCATGCAGATGGATCTTTTTGACTCACTTGATTTCGAATCAATTGATACATGCAAGCCATGCCACATGGGAAAGCTGACGAAAGGCCTCATTTTCTAGTGAGATGGAATGATAAAGTAACTTATTGGAAATAATACATTTGGATGTATGCAGTCCAATGAGTGCTAAAGCACACAATGGATATCATTATGTTCTTACTTCATAGATGATTTGAGTAGATACAAGTGTATTTACTTGATGAATCACAAGTCAGAAATATTAAAAAGTTCAAGCAATTTCATAGTGAAGTTGAAGATCGTCGAAACAAAAGGAAGATATGTCTACGATATGATCGTAGAAGTGAATATTCTGAGTTGCGAGTTTGGTATACATTTGAGACAATGTGGAAATTGTTTTCACAACTCATGCCGCCTGGAACACCATATTGTGATGGTGTGTCGGAAGATCGTACCCGCGCCCTATTGGATATGGAGCATACTATGTTGTCTCTTATCGATTTACCAGTGTTGTTTTAGGGTTATGCATTAGAGACAACCACATTCACTTTAAATAGGGCACCATTTGATTCCGTTGAGTTGTCACCGTATGAACTATGGTTTGGAGAAACATATATAAGCTGTCGTTTCTTAAAGTATGGAGCTGCGATGCTTATGTCAAAAGGCTTCAGCCTGATAAGCTTGAACCCAAAGCGGATAAGTGCATTTTCATAGGATACCCAAAACAGTTGGGTATACAATCTATCTCAGATCCGAAGGCAAAGTATTTGTTGCTAAAATGGTTACTTTCTCGAGGAAGAGCTTCTCTCGAAAGAATTGAGTGGGAGGATGGTGGAACTTGATGAGTTTTTGAACCATCACTTCAACCAGAGAGTAGAAGAATGCATGAAGTTGTTCATGTGGCGCCTACACTAGTTGAAGTGGAAGCTAATGATGGTGATCATGAATCTTCGGATCAAGATAGTACGAACCTCGTAGGTCGACAAGGACACGTAGTGCTCCAGAGTGGTACGGTAGTCCTGTCTTCGAGGTCATGTTCTTGGAAAACAATGAACCAACAAGCTATGGAGAAGCCATGGTGGGCCCGGATTCCGAAAAATGCCTAGAGGCCATGAAATCCGAGATAGGATTCATGTATGAAACAAAAGTGTGGACTTTCGAAGAACTACTTGATGGTCGAAAGGCTATTAAGTACAAATGGATCTTTAAAAGGAAGACACACAATGATGGTAAGTGTCACCATTCAGAAAGCTCGACTTGTCGCAAAGAGGTTTTCGACAAGTTCAAGGAGTTGACTATGATGAGACTTACTCACTCGTAGGGATGCTAAAAGTCTGTTGGAATTATGTTAGCAGTTGCCGCATTTTTCAATTATGAAATCTGGTAGATGGATGTCAAAACATTGTTTCCTTAATGGTTTCCTTGAGGAAAGGTTGTATGTGATACAACCGGAAGGTTTTGTTGATCCTAAGGATGCTAACAGGTATGCAAGCTCCAGCGATCCTTCTATGGACTGGAGCAAGCATCTCGGAGTTGGAATATACGGTTTGATGAGATGATCAAAGCTTTTGGGTTTGTACAAAGTTTATGAGAAACATGTATTTCCAAGAAAGTGAGTGGGAGAACTATAGAATTTCTGATAAGTATATGTCATTGAAATATTGTTGATTGGAAATGATGTAGGATTTTTGGAAAGCATATATGGTTGTTTGAAAGGAGTTTTTCAAAGGAAAACCTAGATTAAGCTACTTGAACATTGGGCATCAAGATCTATAGAGATAGATCAAGACGCTTGATAAAACTTTCGATGAATACATACCTTGTCAAGATTTTGAAGAAGTTCAAAATGGATCGGTCAAAGAAGGAGTTCTTTTCTAAATTGTAAGGTGTGAATTTGAGTAACACTCAAAGCCCGACCACGGCAGAAGAAAGAGAAAAGGCGAAGGTCGTCCCCTATGACCTGATGTGTAATGCACCTAATGTGTGCCTTGCCATGAGTCTATCAAGGGGTACAAGAGTGATCTAGGATTGGATCATTGCACAGCGTTCAAAATTATCCTTAGTAACTTGAGGAGTAAGGAAACGTTTCTCGATTATGGAGGTGATAAAAGAGTTCGTCCTAAAGGGTTAGGTCGATGCAAGATTTGACACCAATCCGGATGACTTTAAGTAGCAAACCGGATTCGTACACTGGAGCAGTCATTTGGAGTGGCTCCAAGTGGAGCGTGGTAGTAGTATTCACAGTATGACATAAATATTTGCAAAGTAACACACGGATCTGAATGTTTCAGACCCGTTGACTAAAACCTCTCTCACAAGCAAAACATGATTAAACCCCATAACTTATTGGGTGTCAATCACATGGTGATGTGAACTAGAGTATTGACTCTAGTGCTAGTGGGAGATTGTTGGAAATGTGCTCTAGAGGCAATAATAAATTGGTTATTATTATATTTCCTTGTTCATGATAATCGTTTATTATCCATGCTAGAAGTATATTGATTGGATACTCAAATACATGTGTGGATACATAGACAACACGCAGTCCCTAGTGAGCCTCTATAGGACTAGCTCGGTTATCAAAGAAGGTCAAGGATTCCTGGCCATAGACATGAGTTGTCATTTGATAACGGGATCACATAATTAGAAGAATGATGTGATGGACAAGACCCAAACTATGAACATAGCATATGATCGTGTCAGTTTATTGCTACTATTTTCCGCTTGTCAAGTATCTCTTCCTATGATCATGAGATCATGTACCTCCCGAACACTGGAGGAATGCCTTGTGTGTGTCAAAAGTCACAACGTAACTGGATTACTATAAAGGTGCTCTACAGGTATCACCGAGGGTGTCTATTGGGTTGGCGTGAATCAAGATTGGGATTTGTCACTCCATATGACGAAGAGGTATCTCCAGGGCCCACTCGGTAATACAACATCACAACAAGCTTGCAAGCAATGTGACTAAAGAGTTAGCCACGAGATCTTGTATTACGAAACGAGTAAAGAGACTTGCCGTTAACGAGATTGAAATAGGTACGAAGATACCGACGATTGAATCTCGGGCAAGTAACATACTGATAGACAAAGGGAATTGTATTCGGGATTGATTGAATCCTTGACATCGTGGTTCGACCGATAAAGATCTTTGTAGAATATGTAGTAGCCAATATGGCAATCCAGGTCCCGCTATTGGTTGTTGGTCGGAGAGTGTCTTGGTCATGTCTGCATAGTTCTCGAACCCGCAGGGTCTCCACACTTATGGTTCGGTGACAATTTAGTATTAGTGAGTTATGTGTGATGGTAACCGAATATTATTCGGAGTCTCAGATGACATCCCGGGCGTCACGAGGAGCTCCAAAATGGTCCGGAGGTAAATATTTATATATGGGAAGTCATATTTTGGCTACCGAAAAAGTTTTGAACTATTTCAGTATTGTACCGGGAAGCTTTTGGAAGGTTCCAGAAACTTTCGAAGGAGTCCGGAAGTCCACCAAGGGTTCTATCATGTCCCAAGGGTTTGGCATGGGATGAGGGGTGTCATCATGGCCTTATTGGGCCAAGCGCAGAAGTCCCTCAAAGACCATGCGCTTGGTAAAGGTGGAAAGTCCACCTTTGTATGAAAGGGGAGGAGGGGGACTAGGATTCCACCTCCTCCCCCCTTGGCTGCGCCCTAGGGCTTGGAGAGGATGTTCCCCATGCCCCGCCACCTATATATAGAGGGGAGGGGGCGCCCCAAGAGCACACACGAAGCCCTTGGCGCCCCTCTCTCTCCCTAGATTGTTTTCTCCTCTGTTCACGGTTTCGGCAGCGCTAGGCGTAGCCCTACCGGGATAGCACTACCACCGACGCCACCGCACCGTCGTGTTGCCGGAGAACTCATCTACTACTTCGCCCTCGCTTGCTGGATCTGAGGAGGCGGAGACGACATCGAGTTGTACGTGTGTTGAACATGGAGGTGTCGTCCGCTCGACGGTCGATCAGGAGTTCGTGGAACGGATCGTGATTGGATCGCGAAGACGTACCACTATATTAACCGCGTTCTTTAATGCTTCTTCTTAGCGATCTACAAGGCTATGTAGATACAATCTCTTCTCTCGTAGATGTGCATCTCCTAGATTGATCTTGGTGAGCGTATGAATTTTTTTGTTGCTCATGCAACGTTCCCCAACAGTTCAATCATATATACTAGCTAATTTAAAGTACGCAACACAGTCCTCCTAGATTGTGCTGTGAGGAGCATGTCGACGAGCTGATGCAGTCTAGTCCGTGGCCTGTCAATGATGCCGTTCGCTGCACCAGACGTGTCTTCTCGAAGCGGTAGGACTCGGCATAGACCTCCGCATTTTGTGCCACGGCTTCAGTGAGCTTCTTCGCGTGTGCAACCTGGCGCTTCACCTCCTTCTCTAGGAAGTAGATGTAGCTCACAAGGTTCGCGACGCAGAAGCCCGACGACGGGCCTTTAGCGCTCTCCATCTCCCGCATTCGGGTCGAGGTGGCGGAGCGGGTTATGACCCCGCCGCCTGACGGCCGAGTCACGATCAAGGCGGACGATGGTATGGTGGCGGCCAAGGCGGCTGCCGCTAGGGTGGTGGCCCCCGCGTACGACGGAGGCATGGCGACGATGTACCTGGTCTATTCTACATTGTTTAGCATTGTTTTACACTATTTTGCACTGGTTGGGACGGGGCTTGGCCCAATTCTGGTTGTACATATTGGGAGAGCTGAGCCCTGATCTCAGAATATACTGCAGAAATGTATGGGAAAAAAATATATTTTAGTTCAGGAACATATAATGCAAAAACGCCAACGAAACTTTTATTTTTTTAAAGAAAAATGCAGTTATACTCTTTTGATTTGATTTCATATTCGGGATGGTAGTTAATTGGAATGCTGCCCCACTCGCACCATAGTCCCAAAACCCCACCTAAACCTGTATAAAATCACAGTCCACTCCCCCCGGCCATGGCCACACTCCTCGCCTCGCCGCCCGGCATGTCCTCCTCCTCCCCCGCGCCGGCTGACGCCGAGGGAGGGCAGAAGCCCACGGCGGCGCCGTACGGGTCCTGGAGGTCGCCCCTCACAGCACATGTCGTCTCCGGCGCCGACAAGCGACTCGGCGGCATCGCCCTTGCTGGAGACGGCCGCCTACTATGGATCGAGGGCCGCCCCGAGGAGAAAGGGTGAGTAAACCACTGCGTCAATGCTTAACTGCTTAATTCACATGTTTTTCTTCCCTTGAAACTTCGGGGCTGGTGTGGATTCGAATAAACCGCAAGGCATGAGGCTTCGAATTGCTAAACATTGTGGGTAGTTTGTTATCAATTGTACATATATACGGAGTTGTTTCCATAGCTGCTTGTCGGGGCATCGAACTGCATTGGGCGCCACTGTACCAGAGGACACTGACTAGTTCTATACTTGTATCACCTCAAGTGGATATAGCACTGAATATAAGGAAAATGTTATTTGGAGTTGGGGCGTTATGGTCTCGGCATATTAGTATTTTGTTTACCATCAGATCAGAGTAAAGATCTAATACCTCATATCTTCTAGAGAAAGATTCTCTCAGTTCTGACAAGAGGGGCGACATCCCAAACCACACACTGATTGCACGACTTATAGCTGAAAGTCTGAAACTGTTTTTCTCTGTATAAACGAAACAAACTGTAAAAGTGCATGCACATGAGTATGTCGACGATGAAATATGTTACGTCAACATGCTTGAGAACAAACTATAAAAGTGGATGCACATGAGTAGGAGAACATTCAAGCGTGCAAGCTATGGTCCCAGCGTATTCGTTGTGGCAAATGAAGCCTCTTTCTCCATGTCGCTGCTCTTTTTTGTTGTTGTCTTTCCTGGCTTGCAGTTCGTAGGGTGGTGTTTTTGCTGTTATGTGGGTGTGGATTTTGTGCTGGGTTGAAGTTCTTGTGGTATACATGGAGTACTATTTTTTGTAAGCCACTGGATACCAGCATATATACTCTGAAAACTTTGCTTTTATTGAAAAACAGGTCCAGGTACCTTTTCTCTAAATAAAATTGGGTGAGAAACCAGAGTCTGCCATGAGTGCGTGCATGCTATGCACAAGATAAAATGGTATTGGTGTCATATGAACTGAATGATAAAATCCTTCCTCGCTCACAATCAATGACGCCATGGGTTCCTATTTGTTGTACATACATCAAACTCCTCGGCTTGTGTCAATTACTTTGTATTAATGCTGAATATTTGTTGTACCATATTCAATCTTGGTAGGCTTCAATTAGTTTGCATCTAGACTCAAAATTGAATATTTTTTTCATATTTATCTAATTTTGTGTCCAGGCGTATGGTTATTGTAAAGGAGGATGTCAATCCTGTGGATATCATACCTCCGGAATTTGCAGCACGCACTCTTGTTCAAGAATATGGAGGTGGTGCATTTGCAGTCCAAGATAATACTGTTGTTTTCTCGAACTACAAGGACCAACGTCTGTACAAGCAACCGACTGGAAGTAAGTGGGATGGTAATCACTTATAATGGAGCTACTTCAACATAACTCTAATCCACATGTGAAATGTCAACAGAAACGGGTAGTTAAGTTGGAATTATATGGTGTCAGATACAATAATCTTACATTCCATAACATATCCCTTCATGGGTTACTGCATAGAATGCATATTGTGTTCATTTAAATGGGTAATATGAGTAAATTTATGCAATAGAGTATGAAGGAAAACAACAGGGAAAGAGTGATGCCAACATAGCCGATACAATATACGGAGACTGAAGCCCAAGATTGAATGCCTAAAAAAAATATCTGTGGGATCACCCAGCATCGGAACCAATAGATAGGCCTACTATGGCTCTCTCTCCTAATCCTCATGAGTCATGGATCATGAATGCAAGAGAAGAACTTGCATTTAGTTTGAATACTTATCATTGACAGCCGATGAAGTGATATGATGTGTCTGACAGGAAAACTAGCCAATCTTGTTTGACTGAAAACTGTAAGGGAGGCCTCAACAGCATATGTTTTGTTTACTATGAAAAACTGTACAAGTAAGAAGGCTTTACAAGGATGAGTACACAAGATGGCTAGGGATGGTTGTAGTTGGAGCGCAGACCTTTTTGTGGGTTTATTTAATAAAGGGGCCGCATGCATCTTTCTGATGCAGATATTTCATCTTCGGCAAACTAAATTAATCTATGATGTTTTTTTATTTGAAATCATTTCACATGATTATTACAGTTGGAAGTCTACCTGTGCCTCTTACACCCGATTATGGCGCACCTGACGTCAGTTATGCTTGTGGTGTCTTTGATCCACACTTCAGTCGTTATGTTACTGTGATGGAAGGTACTTCGCATATAATTTGTTTGCAGACGTAAATGCAGTACAGTTGCAGATGAACTACTGTACTCTGACATGCTCGAATTTCTTGATAGATCGGAGAACGAGTAACTTGAATCCCACTACAACAATTGCATGTATAAACTTAAGCGGTGGTGATATCCATGGTAAGACTAGAAAATTATATAGCTTGTACCACGGAAATCTATGTTTTTGTTTGATTCTTCCGGTGTTTACTCTGAGTTGATGTTTTGACTGAAGTACCTCACATATTTTCTGTATTCAAGAACCGAAGGTGCTGATCAGTGGGAATGACTTCTATGCTTCTCCACGAATTGATCAAAATAAAAAGCGGATGGCATGGATTGAGTGGGGTCATCCAAACATGCCATGGGATAAATCAGAACTCTGGGTTGGCTACTTCTCTGAAAGCGGGTAAATGGAATTATCTTTTGAACTACTACTCCGTCCCATAATGTAAGGCGTTTTTGCGAGCTATTTTAGCTTGCGAAAACATCTTATATTGTGGGACGGAGGGAGTAGATATTAGAAGATGCTGTGTTTTCTTGCAAGATAAGTTATGAATGTAAATAACTCAGTTAATCCACACCTTAAATGGATAGGCAGGCACTTTATCAGGTGACACATTGTCCATGTCTACCATGGTACTCAAGGAGTTCCATTGCATGTATATGCCCACCTGTAGGGCCTATGTATTACATTTCCCAAAAACCTTGTCTGTTACCACACCATAGTTACAAAACACATTTCAATAGTTACTAGTGGACAAACACCTGCTGCCCTTTTTTGCCATGTGGGGCATGGCTTACAGCTGCCTGACCAAGTTCATGCCCCGCATGCTGCCTCCCAGTGGCAGCGGATCAGGTTTGCACGGCTACTAACTAACATCCCCTAATAAGAACTAGCTGGGATATGTCGTAATCTCTTTCTTAAGTTAAGATTAGATACAGTTTGTTTCCTTAGATAAGATCCTTAGGATCCAAGTCTGTTTCGTTTACTTGTCATCCAAGCTGATTGGCGCGCCTGGCATATATAATGGCACCCTTGTCTTCGCCTAGGTGCCATACTCCCACCAGATGGTTCCGGGGTGGTGAGAGTTTCAGCCTTGCCCTTCTGGTCTACGGCTATAAAACCCTATACAACTACAGTCCCCAACTAGTGACATTCTATTAATGTCAGTTCTGACTTGGACTTGCATATTTTCGTTCTAATTAAGGAACTATACAGTATTTGCATTTTCCTAAAAGCATATATGGGATTCTGTTTGTATATAACTATATATTAGCTTGCATCATGGTACTGACCAGATTATTGACTCGACTACTGTTCTTAATACGTTGCTGCAAGCTCTAGTATTAAACTCCATTTACCATGTGCTATTACAATTTCTAACTGCTGCTGATTTGTTTGTGTGCAGAGACTTGACCAAACGGGCCTGTGTTGCTGGAGGCAATCCAATGCTGGTGGAATCCCTTGCTGAGCCTAAATGGTCTCCAAAAGGTGTCATTTGCCAGCTAAATTTGCATGTATCCCTTTTTATTTTCTTGAAGATATGATACTATCCTTACTTGAGTGATAAATATGTTCTTCGTAAGCATATTATTTTGCTCTTTTGTTTTGTTTCTGAAGTAAGTTAAACACTTTTTTTGCACGTCTTCATGGTTTCTATAGTGTTCTTGAACAAAGTCAAACAACCTACTCTAGTTGTGATTCTTCATGGTTTCAGTACACTCTTCTATTTGATGATCGAATTGTTTTATGTTATGTTGAGATTCACGTCACTAGTTTCTGTTTGTCTAACAGTTTATTGATTCCACATTTCTTCGAGCTGCTTTAATTAAATGGACTATCATAGTTTGTAGGGAATTCTATATATCAATAAAGGTTACCTTCAATATGGAAGTGCATATGTGCTATTGTTTTCTGGGTCTTCTGTTCACAATTCACACTGCCTAGTGATTCAACTGTTTGATTGCCTATACAACTTTAGTATTAAATATTTGCTTCTACGACAATAAGGTGGCTACTGACTACCAGAATTTGACCATGGCTTGATACATGCAAACTTGCAGGAGAACTGTTTTTCATAAGTGATAGAGGGAGTGGATTCTGGAACATCTATAAATGGGTAATTTTGTTTTCTTTCAGTACTTGAGCTCTGTTTTTCATAATTGACCGAGGGAGTGGACAAAGAATGGGACATACATTTTGATGACACTGTTAGTGTTTTGTGTCATGGAGATTGGAGTAATAACTTCAAATACCTGATCTTTGTCATCACTAGGCATGGTGATTAAATACTACATTCTTTGTCATCACCTGATCTTTGCTTGCATAAAATATATCTGCACTTTGTATCAGGTTGAACACACCAATGAGGTTGTTCCGGCGTACACATTAGATGCTGAGTTCACCAGACCATTGTGGGTTTTTGGCAACAGCTCTTACGTTTTTCTTGGAAAGAGCAATCACATCATTTTAACTTACAGGTTCTGATAAATCTGTAAAGTTGTTTGTTTCATTGTCATATTTTGTTGATGAAACATCTTTAAATACCATCCCAATACCGATGTAACACAGGCAGCTCGGAAGGTCATATCTTGGTGTTCTAGACTGTGATTCAGGCTCGGTTTCATTGCTCGACACCCCTTTCTCCGATTTGTCCAATGTGGTAAGCACCAGCTGCAGGTCCTCTATCTGAAGTTTTTGTTTCATGTATGTACCGTGTCATGTTACTTCAATTTCATGCTGGCCGTTGCGATGACCTCATCCGTGTTCTGGCAGGTTGCTGGAAATGATTACTTCTATATCGAAGGTGCATCTGCAAGTGTGCCAATGTCAATTGCAAAGGTGTCTAGGATGTGACATCCACATTTTTGGTTTTGTACCGATGATGTATTAGAGCATCAACTGATGCAATATGTATGTGTTTCTTTCCAGGTGACTTTGGATAAGAACAAAACAAAAGCAATTAGTTTCTCAATAGTCTGGTCTTCCTCACCAGATGTTGTGCAGTATAGACCTTTCTTCAGCACTCCAGAATTTATTGAGTTCCCTACATCCACCCCTGGGCAGAAGGCGTATGCCTATTTCTACCCACCTTTGAATCCCATGTTTCAAGGTTTACCAGATGAAAAGCCTCCATTGCTGGTCAAAACACATGGTAAGGGAATTAATGAACCCTTTTGATGTCTCGAAATAATTATTCGTACTCAATTTCAGTGTGGCATGCTTGTGTGTGGCATACTTTTGTGTGTGTGTGTGTGTGTGTGTGTGTGTGTGCGAGTATGCGTGGGCATGTACGTGTCTGTTTATTTCATTGAAAGATGGTTTTTTAAATGAGTTGCATGATCCTTTGTTTTCCATAATGACAACAAAACCATGTAGCTTTGATGCTTCCCACAAATTTCAGGAGGACCTACGTCTGAAACACGTGGAGTTCTAGACCTTAGTGTCCAGTATTGGACAAGTCGAGGATGGGCATTTCTTGATGTTAACTACGGAGGAAGCACTGGTTTGTCATTTCCTCTAGTATTTAGATTAGACGGATTCTCAGTTCTATATTGATTGTAATTAAGGCTTTGGGTTCATTTAAATTATTAATTGTTATTACTGTATGCTAAACTATATTGAAATATAAACTCAAGGATATGGGAGAGAATACCGAGAGAGATTATTGAAGAAATGGGGTATTGTTGATGTTGATGATTGTTGCAGCTGTGCAAGATTCCTGGTACGTCCCATCATCAACGATTCTAATAGCATAAGCAGTTTTAGCAATGTTTACAGTGCACCTTATACTTAAATAAGGTCGAGAGCGGGACCGTAGATGAACAGCGCCTTTGTATAACTGGGAGATCAGCAGGCGGATACACTACTTTAGCTTCACTCGCATTCAGAGATACATTCAAGGCTGGAGCATCTTTGTATGGTGTAAGTTCTATCTTTTCAGGATATATTATTTATTGGCTTGCTATAAAAAAAAACATTCACCAGATACTCAGTAGTTTATGCGGTTTCTGTATTTGTTTTCTTAGAAACAGTGCCTGCATTCTCAAAATGGTAATCATGGATAGTTGCTCATCCATTAATTGTATTTATATTTCCATTTGGCTACATTTTATCATTCGTCCTCTTTTCGGATACGAGATAACATCCCTTTCTCCATTTCATTATAAAGCGAAATCAAAGTGTTCTACGTACATAAAGCAGAACAGAAAACAGCAGATGCTAAACCCTACACTGATAAGAGAAACCTATTACTGTTGTCAAATAAATAACTCTCCTCGGGTTGGTAAAGAGCTACAGAAGCTAAAACCGAAGTTTTCCTCTGCTCTGGTGGAGTCCTTGAAACCAGAGACCACCTCTTCTGGTGTTGCCTCTTCAGCATCTTTTTTGACGAGAATAGCAGGAGCTCTGCCTTTGCATTATAGTGGGGAACAAAAGTACGCATTACATAGTACAAATATACGGGGCATGAGAAAAGAAAAAAGAAAAAACTACTTTCCGTCGCTCATGAGAAAAAAAACCACAGATGGAGGAACACGCACCATCACAAGAGCGCTCCTACCCAGCCATCGGAAAGTTTTGCCGAAAAGCCTCATTCAGCAATCTAATATCATCACGAATAAAATTCATCAGAGACCTCGGCGTCATCTCAGTATTCTCAAAAACTCTTCTATTTCTCTCCTTCCAAAGATGCCATGCAATGTATGCAATGTAAGCCTCTTCATCATCGAAAGTTAGCAAAAGGCTGGTTTCCATTTCAGTTGCTATAATGAGAGTACCAAGTACAAACTCAATGGTTGCTTCTGCCAGAAGAGATTCTGCAAGGCCTTTCTTCTTGGAAGTTTCCATTAATGCCATCTGGTGCATCTGGAAGCAAAGAAATTCTAAAATCTTCCATAATATCTGCCCTAGCGTAGGCTTTTGGTCATAAGCCAAACCAGGATTGGAACGGCGCCACAACCACCTTGCTCATTCGGAGGGAGAGCGCAAAGAGATCTCTCTTAGACCTTAGTCCTACTCCAACTATAGGTTGCCTTAGTGTCTGCATTCCTTTGCCTGGCTCAAGGCAGGAACATTCAAGAACATCTTGTGTCCCTGCACGCACCCTTATAGCCCCTGTTTGGAACTCAGGAAAACTTCATGATTCTTGTGGGAGTTCAACACTTTCTTGCGAAATTTTTAAGTTAAGAACAGGGACAAGTGTGATGTGCCTTTTTAGTTGATATATACAGCTAAGAATCTAGCCTCACTGCATATTTGCTGGCTTTGAGAACAAGCTCAAGGAGTGCTCTAGGGACTAGGGCTTATGGACAAATCTTAGTCATCATGCCACCCATAATGACCCTGGGTGCGTTTGGTTAATATGGTTTATTAGTTTGCTAAACATGTTATGAATTCCTTATATGTTTGGTTTCAGTTAATACCACTACTCTGGTATGATTTCAGTAAATACCATATTAACCAAAGTTGACACGAACTTAAAATGGCTCGTTGACTTTACAGGTTCATATCACAAAGTACTCCCTCCGATGCAAAATAAGTGTCCTTGCTTTAGTTCAAATTTGAACTAAAACCATGACACTTACTCCCTCCGTTCCTAAATATTAGTCATTTTACAGATTTCACTAAAAAGCTACTTACGGAGCAAAATGAATGAATCTATATACTAAAGTATGTCTATATACATCTGTATGTTGTCCCCTAATGAATTTTTTTAAAAGACTTATATTTAGGAATGGAGGGAGTATTTTGCATTATAGGAAGTACAAATTAACACATGACAAATTGAGTAATTAACATCAGGCTTGCTAGTATAAATACCAACAGCAAGAAGGCAGCTAACACCTAAGCAAGCACCAAGCACCAAGCAGCCAATCACAACCTGGTGGATCCATGCTGCATTAGTCATATAGCATTTTCTTATAGCACGAAACATTTTAGTATTAGCAAGCACCAAGTAGATAGTGTACACATGCCAGTTTAATGTCACAACGAACTAATGCAGTGCGGACGGCCACTGTTTCATCCTTAATTGTGAGTCTGACCAAAGGAGAAGAGCCCAATTGTCAAGGATGAGCGTTGAGAGGTCGATGGACTGGGCATTGCAAGTGTTCGGTGCTTGGTAATAACCTAATTAACTCGGTTTTGTACCAAATAAACCAAAACTTTGGCGGTTAGTAAGGCGGGTAACCAAACGTCCAGCCTTGCATATCGGTCGTAGTGCTGGTTCGGTACCATATTAACCAATAACCATAACCATACTGCACGCTTATAATTGGTCGTTTTCATTAGTAGACTGGTCGAATCTTGAAAATGCAGTTTAGTGTCATCTTGGTTTCTAAAATTTAGTCATTCTATTTTTTTGCTGTTTGTTTGTATAAACATAAAAACTAACTATTTTGCTGAACTGATGATCAGATTGGTGATTTGTCTTTGATGAGAGCAGACTCACAGAAATTTGAGTCCCATTATATCGACAATCTTGTCGGTAAGAACGTACCTCATCATTTTGGTTTTGGAAAGAGATGTTCAACGCATCAACTGGTATGATTTAATAGTTACTTCTTCCACTCATCGTCTCATCCTTTCAGGAGATGAAAGAGCTTACTATGAGAGATCACCAATCAACTTTATCAATAAATTTACATGCCCAGTAATTCTATTTCAAGGGTTGGATGATAAGGTAGGTGCTAATCATCAACCACATTGGTTATCATGAATTCATGAGTACACAAGTCGGTAGAAACATGCACATATGTGTTTCTTTAACATATCAAGTTATCTTTGGACTCTTGAGATTCTGTTTCTTCTGTAGTGGATTACCACTCTGTTCTTTGGGTTGTCATATTATAGCCCCTCCTGTAAAACTAAAGTTCTTTGGACTCTGTTCTTTGGGTGGCCAGGCTTCCGTATTTTCATATGGTTTGTATGTACTTGGTTGAAAAACTTAAGCTTGATGAATCATTGCTGCAACATTTCCTTGTGCAAAATGTCTGGTGCAGTCTCACAAGCAAAAGTTTGCGCTGGTCTTGTGCAAAACTACAATCTGTATTTAGCTGGTGGAAGTGTGTAGCTGAAATAGACCCTAGCAACATATTTCACTTGCCTTAATGTTTCGCAGGTCGTACCACCAAACCAGGCACGCAAAATATACCAGGCTTTGAAAGAAAGAGGTCTGCCTGTTGCTTTGGTTGAATATGAAGGGGAGCAGCACGGGTTCCGCAAGGTTGAATATTGTACTAATAGTTGCCTTTCTACATCTTCTACCCTGTCAACTTTCAAGGTTGTCATGGTTTTCATCTTCATATTTTTCACTCTGACACAGGCCGAAAACATCAAGTTTACCTTGGAGCAACAGATGGTGTTTTTCGCTCGATTAGTCGGGAAATTTGAGGTGGCGGATGATATAACTCCAATCAAGATCGAAAACTTTGATTGATGTGCAGAGGAAACAATCGTAGCATCAGCTTACATTTTCTTTCAGAACTTGGCTTCTTAATGTAATGCTGTCTTGTGGCTGTGTAACTGTTTACGTGTGTTTACAGTACTGTTTATGTGTTTTACGGTATGTCTCTTCACATTTGTTTTGGATTATATGAAAGAGAACGACATGCCCCGTCCGTATTGTGTATGCCCACCGTGATGTTTTCTACTTGCACCAACAGGCCTTCGGAGCCGCACCTCAATCAATCTCAGCATGGCTCTGAGATCGATATGGCCATGGTTGGCGCGGATGGTCTCTGGCAGACCATGGGCTGAATTCAACATACAAGTATCATCGGACTCAATGGCCATCTACAAAGTAGCCACCAAGTGCACCATCGCCGAAGGTTTCACAACTCTATTCTGGACAGATCGGTGGCTTTGGGAGGGCCGCATATCCAGGATATCATGCCCAGCTTATCAGGTGTAGTCAAGAAGAACGTGATTAAGGTCCGGATGGTGAACCATGTTATTTCAGGAGAGTGGTGGCGCGAGGTATCGCCCAATATGACCGCCCAGGAAATTCATGAATTCCTCAAATTGGTCAATCAAGTTTGGAACGTGGAACTAGTGGATTTAAAAAAAAAAAAGGAGGAATACGTCCGACCTCTGCATCAGAGAACGTGGAACTAGTGGATGGTAAAGTTTCTTTGTAGCTCGTCCTACATGAAGCCCCTTATCCTCTGATGCTGAAATGCATGGCTTAGATAAGGGGTACCATGAAGGTCGAGCTACAGAAAATCAGTCCTAGTTGATGGAATGAGAAGACAAGATTACTTGGATTTGGGAAGGAGATGGCTTGTTTTCCGCGCGATCAGCCTACCGTGCACACTCGGTTGGGCCGACTGAGGCTGCATGAGCCACGAAAATTTGGAAATCAAGGGCACCGACAACATGCAAGGTCTTTTCCTGGCTTGCGGCAAAGAAACGATGTTGGACGACCGACAGACTGCAGCCGCGACTGTTGCCACACCCGACGGCATGCCCGTTCTGTGACTAGGTGCCCGAGACGATCGACCATCTGTTTCTTTGGTGCGTACTTGCTAAACAGGTCTGGTCGGTCATGGTCATCACAGGCAACTCGGGAAAGCCCCACTGGACACCAGTACAAGGTCTCTAAACATACACGAAAAGATGAGAAAAAAAGCTTGGACGGTGATCACTCCGGTGGCTTGGAGCCTGTGGAAACACAGAAACGACATCGTCTTCAACGGCGCATCGCCCTGTGCTGACATCTGCTGACATGGTGCTTGAGATGATCGACACGGAGGGACAAAACTGAAGGGTAGTGGCATTGCTGCGGCAGGCAGGATCGCTACCTGTTAGGGTGGATCGGTCGAGTAGTAGCAAGTAGTTAGTCTGCGGTGTCTTGACTGGTGGATCCGTGGGTAATGTGTAAATGAATGTTCTGCCATCTTAACATCTTCTATCTATGATCTTGATACGTCTTACTTGACGTATCCTTGAATTCTTTTCTCCAGGGAACGTTTCAGGAATTGCCATCCTATAATGGAGACACTTGTTATCCTATAGTAACAGAGGGATTTTCCATGCTAAAGAAGAAAGGGTCTGGCTACGCATCAGTCGACTGAGACTTGGTAAAGTCTTAATCAGGCTGACGTCATGCATGTGGGCCTTTTTTCTAGCAAAATCATAGTGGCGGTGTATGTTTTCTTTTCATCGGCATGTCATCGAGCTAGGAATTAGTGTTGCTTTTCTCTTTTCTTGCTATAAGCCGTGTGTAGTCGCTCATGGGCTAGGAATCAGCCCGTTCTTTTTTTCATTGTTTCCTTCACTGGAGCATTACTACACCTTCTATTTCGATCCATTTTGCTACCATTTTATATGTATCATTTTTTCTTACATTTTTAAAATTATTTTGTGTTGTTAATATAAAATGAAAAAAAATCGAACTGCATAAATACATTTTGAAAAAGAAGTCCTGATTTTTTGAAAATGCCTGTGTTTTCAGAGAATGTTCCTCTTTTGGGGGAAATGTTTCGGAAACATATTTAAAATATTTTAAAAATACTTATCTTTTCTGAAAGGTTGGTATTTTAAGTAAATCAACAACAATTAATATGGATCCAAGGGAGTAGCATTTTCCAACAAGTTCCAGTTTAACAAAATATTCATATTTTTAAAAACCTTTATATTACTAAAAACATACTTGATATTTTCAAAAGTTGCATTTCAAAATAATGTTTGCGCTTTTCCCAAACGATGGTCAGATGTTTAAAAACAAATCATATTTTTTAAAAACGTTCACTTTTCGGAAATATCTTTCCATTTTCTAAACCGGTTAAAAACAAGACAATAAACAGACGCTCGCTAAATCAGTGGCAATTTATATGGATTACGGGGAGAAGCATTTTCAAAAAACTAAAATATCATTATGTTTTAAAAACATATTAAAAATGTTTTCATTTTTCAGCAATACCTTTTCATTTTCTGAGCGGAATGAAAAAGCTGCCAAAAAAAGTTCAATACAGTACACATGTCTTGGTTGTCTACATCGGGTGGGCTCGCTATGATGGGGTAGCCCAGTCGGTAGCCCAGTCGGTACTGTGGAGCACTTTGAGGGCCGTTGGAGGTCTAGATCCTTTTTTTTTTTTTTGCGGGCCGTTGGAGGTCTAGATCCAGCTTGTACCTCCTACCTGTCGCTCTCTGCAGCAGGGAGTCGGGGGCACGCACACGGGCTTCTCCCCGACTGGGCCGACCAAGCTTTTGTCAGAAAAAAAAAGATAATTTTCTTTTTATTTCCCTGTTCCTTTTTTCTTTTTCTGCTTATTTTTTAAAATAAAAAAACATTTAATTTCTCAACTATTTTTTAGAAACATGAACGTTTTAAAAAAAAAATTAAAACACTTAAATTTTTTAAAGCATGGACATTTTTCAAATTTTGAGAACAAAGAATAATTTTAAAAAATATTGAACAAATCTGGGAGCGGGAACAAATTTTTAAAGCATGAATATTTTTTGAAAATTGAGAACATTTTTTGAAAATTGAAAACATTTTTGAAACATAAACAGAAAAAAGGAAAAACAAAAAAAGAAAACAAAAAAAACGGTTCAGGGTTCCCAAAATCGGAAAAACCAACTGGAAAAGTCTAGAATGTTCCTAAAACCGGGATCTGTGAAATGGATTAAACAGGCCGGCCCAGTGCGTCTATCTCTCACGTCACCCTGTGCAAAGCGTCAACAATTGGACGCATTGAGCGGCATATAGGATTTTCCTTAGAACCCATCACCTTGTTGTAAACAAACTGTCTGACTACTTTTCGGAAAATCCTATCTGGACTGGTCAATCGTGAGCAGCCAACCGGGAAAACGGCGTGTCCTTAGAGAGCGCTCGCTTCCTTTGCGTGTGCCAGTCCACGTGGGGATGCACGTGAGCGCTGAGTACCACCCTTCGCAATGGTTGTGGAGGTCTCGCAATGGCGCAATGGTTACATGGTCACGGACGATGTAACGGGACCTCCTATAACAGGATCTGTGCGCTAGGAAAGAGGACAGCGCGCACCCTCCCCTCCCACCCTTCGCTCCCCCGCGCGACGTTGGGCTGGTCCTGGTGTCGGGCAGGGCTCCCTTATTTTTTTCCCTTTCTTTTTGTTTTTTGTATTCTTTTCTATTTTTTTCTTCTCTTAAAAGTTAGGGGTTTTAAATAATTACAATTTCAAAAAAAAATGTTCGCTATTGCAAAGACATGTTCATGGATTTCAAAAATATCCACAAATTCTAAAAAGTAAATATTTTTCTAAATTTTCTAGATGCTTTTTAATTTTGATGAAGAAATTTTGAATTTTCATGAACAACTTTTGTATTTTCTGGACAGAATTCAAAATCAATAAATAATTTATTCAATTTGTGAAGCTTTTTTGAATTAAAGGAACAAATTTTGATTTTGTAAATATATTAATCAATTTAAAAAATGTCTGATTTTTTTTGTAAAGTCCACTGATTTGAAAAATGTTCTCAGATTTCCGAAAATGTTCATGAATTGGGAAGAAAAAGAAAAACGTCCACTGATGAAGAAGTCCGCTGATTTGAGCCATATGACTATATGAGCCCGAGCTTTTGCTGCCGAAGAAGCGTGGCTGGACGACAGCGAGTCTACAATCACAGTCGAAATTGCAGGAATTATTAGCTGCTGTAATTCTCTGCTGGTCTTGCAATTTAGTCATTTCAAGTGTGATTTATTACAAGAATATTATTATTATTGGTTGCCCTGAGACTTATTGAGGTCTGAGATAACTGCTGTCTGTTGTCCACTGTTTTGCAATGGTCGATAAGCGCCACACCAATACCAGAGCAGCTTTCCATTGATCTCAGCGGGAATTCCTCGAGAGCTATCAGTACTCAGAGACCTACGCTTGCATCTTAACAGGAATTCCAAGTCATTCTTAACTGTATTATGCTTGCATCCCGGGTGGAACGCTTATAGGACTGGACATGCCCTGAGACTTACGCTACTACTAACGTCCACTGATTTTGTAATGGAAGGAATTGTCATTTTCGCAGCAATCAATCTTATAGGACTGGATTTCAGCCTTACACTTTTACTTCGTTGTATTTTCCACCTTCAGATCTCACTTTGCAATCAATCTTGAAGGGATTGACAACCCCTTTATAGCGTTGGGTGCAAGCTCGTTTGTGTTTGCGCAGGTATAATGGGCACTTGGCTTGATTCTCCTACTAGATTGATACCTTGGTTCTCAAACTGAGGAAAATACTTACTGCTCATGTGCTGCATCAATCTTTCCTCTTCAAGGGAAAACCAACGCAAGCTCAAGAGGCAGCCGGGGATTTCTGGCGCCGTAGCAGCCACGCATGTGAATGCGCATGAAGCCAATGAACTCGGTGTAGTTAGTACCATCAAAAATCACCGGACAACGAGGAACAGCAACATAGCCGGATGCAGCAGACATTTTTTTTTGGACTATGCGGAGCGGGGCTGGATCCCACGAGCGGCGGCTGGATCACACGAGCGGATCACACCAGACAACGGCTGGATCCCATGAGCAGGGCGCTGGATCACACGAGTGGCTCAATCTGGAGCAGATCCACGAGCGGCGGCTGGATCCCACGAGAAGGGGCGTTGGATCCCTAGTGGCTCGATCTGGAGGCTGAGCGGGTCGAGCAGATCGGGACGAGCAGGGACACTGGATCCTGAGTGGCTCGATCTGGAGGCTGAGCAGATCGGGCGGGACTCAGGTCGAGCAGATCGGGCGGGACGCAGCAGGTCGACGAGCAGATCGGACGGGACGAGCAACTTCGAGCGGGAGAGGAGAGGCTGCGAGCGGAACGGGGCAGGAGGAGGAGATCGAGAACGGGCTTCGATTGGGGAGAGGAGACGGATCAATTGCACGAGTTGCAGCGTGCAAAAAATTGACCTAGCTCTAATACCATGTTAGGAATATGCAACTTGTATTTCCATGAGGCCATAGGCCGATATATATACATGTACAGATGTGGACTATATGCAGAGAACCCCTTATACAATGGGATAAATACAAAGGGGTACATGGCTATATTATATATACTCTAACACTTTAAAGTTAAAAAGGAGGATTAGCAAATTACTTAGTCTCAGTTTTATTACGCAAATGACTCGTTGCTTAAAAGATCCGGCACTTGAGGCTCTCCATATCTTCCCAACTTGTACCTGACAATTCTATCGGATTTAGACAAGCATGTATTCGGTACAAGAAATATCAAAATATACGTTGATACAAAACTAGCACTTAGCTTGAGGACTTTTTAGGCGACACCAACCAGCTTCATCATGAAATACATCCAAGGAAAACTGGAGTCCCAGCACAAAGGTTTGGGCAATAAAAGAAAACACAAAGCAGCACACAGGTTCTGCTGCTCTGCTAGCTATTACATGATTCCACCTACAAGTACATGCTCGATACAACTATTCAACCATTATTTCAATATTTTTATGAGCTAAGCGCATCATCCCGTGCATTGCATCACACATCAATATTTTCACTCATGTCCTCGGAGATTTCAGTCAGCTCGGACGACAAATGGTAAGTATCCTCGGCATGGTTGTGCCCTTCATCACAGAAGAATGGCCTCGAAGGCATTTGCAAGCTATGGATGCCACCTTCCAGCATCTCTATGACATCACTCATCGTCGGTCGATCTTGACACCTCATTTGAATGCACCATAGTCCAACAATGCACAGCTTCCTCTCCAACTCATGCATCTCAGTATAAACATGAGCAAATATCTCACCCACATGATCTTGTTGAGTTAGCCGGTCATACACCCACGACGGATAGTACGCTTGGCTCGTGTTTGCCGCATTTGGATCAGCATTCCTTCTTCCTCCGGCCATCTCTAGCAGCAGCATCCCAAAGCTGTAAACATCAGACTTGCTCGATATGGCGCCGAAGCTACGAGATATCATCTCAGGAGCTATGTACCCAATTGTTCCCCGTAGGGCTCTCGATGGCACAAAGCTGTTGTCCCTTGGGTATAGTTTCGCGAGACCAAAATCAGCAACTTTGGGGACAAAATTGTTGTCGAGAAGGATGTTATGTGGCTTGATGTCAAAGTGCAGAATCTGCATGTCACAACCCTGATGAAGGTAGTCGATCCCCCTTGCAATGCCCAAAGCTATCTCGGCGAGCTTGTCCCAGCAAAAACTCTTCCCGGATGAGAAGATGTACTTGTCCAGAGAACCTTGAGGCATGTACTCGTAAACCAGTGCTCTCCTCATTTCCTCTGAGCAGAATCCCATGAGGCGCACCACGTTAACGTGATGGATCCTACCGATAGTTGAGACTTCATTGATGAAATCTTCTCCATTGCAATTAGGATTGCCCTCTAGCATCTTGACAGCAACATGAACATTGCCTGGCAATAGCACACCCTTGAACACAGACCCGTAGCCTCCCTGACCCAGCTTATCTCTGAAATGGCTTGTGATTGCTGTGATGTCAGTGTAGGCATACCTCATTGGACCTAGCATTTGTTGCATTCGGAGGAACTTCTCGACAGCATCGATTGTGATCCTCGTTTTCCAATACTTGTGGGCGAGGAAGATCAACACAGCCAGCGGTGCCAACACGAACCTGCATAGCACTGCATAAACAAGTTTATATAGGGTTTGATGAGTACACACATGCATAGATGTGATGATGAAGAAACTGCAATTAAAAGTGCAAAATTCTGAATTACCAGCTAGCCACTTCACACAGAAGAAGGCGAATGGTATGAATGATAAGGCAGGATAAGCAAATGCAGTTACACGCAGTGAGCACTCCCAGAAGACTCCATCGACCAAAAGAATTGCCAGAATACAATTGATGGCGCCATCACTACACACTCCCGGCAAGTCGCTGCAATACCATCCAACGAGACATAAAAGGAATGAAAGAGGGGCTCATGTTTTGGGATAAGACAGGTAGGTATATACACTTATACAGGCACAGATATCAAAACCCCAAACTCACCGAAACTGGCGTATTAGGCACTCTTTGATGCTTGTGCTCCTCCTGGAATATCTGAAAGGGAATCGAACAGCAAATCCAATCCTCATGGATTTCACAACATCTGCATAACTTGCATTTTCTAGCGGCTTGTTGCACCAAGGCCCCGGACTGTCCCAAGGCCAAGGAATCATAGCCAAGTACCCACAAGAAGGCTCGAGATACTCCATTAAAATAGATCCATAACCAGTTAACACATAAACATAGGTATCATTGGTGCTAAGGCAAGCAACAGGTATGTACATAGCATTATTCTTGACTTCCCGAGAGCATTTAAGAAAGCAAGCCTGCCAACTTGAACGGGGGTCCAATTCGACTTCCATGCCGTCATGGTATCTAAAGGGCGGCCGATTCCACCGAGGTAGAGGGCAGCTGTTGTATAAACCCATGTCGGCAGCGACGACCCAGAAGGAAGAATCACTGTAGTTGATGGAAGATACATAGTATGTTGCATCGTCGATGCGAATTGCAGCCTTTGCATCACTGCAAATTAGCTCATAAGATCGTAACCACACCCAGGTGGATCACTTGCCTGAAGAAATGGGGACGATACATTTCTAAGAGGGCCGCACGAGAATGAAGGACAATCAGGGTCTTGATGTCGCCCTTCAGCCTGACCTGCAACAAGAACTGCAAGCACACATAAGAAAGTTAGGGAGTTGAGAACAATGGGCATCGCCATGGCGAGCTGTTTCACAGAAGCACAGATACACGGAGGAATAGTCAAATGAGGGTGTGGCTGTTTTAATTTTTCTTACCTCCACAAGTGGGTAGTTACATGCCAACTAGTGGCTGTACAAGACAGTGATGTTGACTAGGAGACTTAGCTACTACCCGCCAAGCTAAAGTTTGGTAAATACATACCATCTAGTGGCTCATCAAGGTGATGGTGATGTTCTTGACTCCAAACCTCTGGATTAATGGGAGAGTGTCCAAATGTACTACTCTAGTCACAATTCTGTCCAGTGCTGTCCTAGTCACGATAACGTGGAATTCAATGCCTTAAGAGAATGACAAATAAAAGGGACAGAAAATGAAAAATACTAACAAAATATCATTCATTTGAGATATTAAACGTATGGGTAGCAAAGTATGTTCTGCATAGGGTAGAACTAAAGTTGTTCCAGTTTTTTTAATAGATCTACTTAGAGCTGAACTACTTTCCCACACCCCTCCTCTAAATAACCATCTACCATCTTTTGCTTAATACCTTTAGCACTAAGTGTACATTATCTGGGCAGATGCATTTGATATTTCCCCTGGTTTCTATTGCCTGCAAATTAGACGTTAGAATGGATAGCATTTCAACAGCGCACGACTGGTAGCTAGCATAGAAAAATAAACTAATATCTAAAAGTTTTTTCCTTTACAAGAGTAACTGAAAGCATCTCCATAGTGCCTGGCTGATTATTTCCGATGATGATTGCACTATAAAACTAATATCTTTAGCACTAGTACTCAGCCTGTAAGTACTCCTCGTCAGTCATTCAGCTATCATAAAAAGTCACCAAGCCATGTCATAATACAAAACTATGCACATGCTGCCTTGCTGATCCAACTTCACAGGATTGCAGGGAGTCTAAATATGGTTGGTATACGCCATAATGTGTATTAAATGGTTTTCACTTCAATTCGCAGTCTGACGGTAAACTATACAGAAACAGATATTACAACAATTTGTAGTATTACAGTTAAGACTCGCAAGGTGGTAAAACCATGAAATACACTGTTCGCAGACGCACAGACTGGAAGCAAATTCGCAATGGTACTTACCACGAAAGTACGGTAACTGCATACTAGCTACAAACTTTACATGACTGATTTTCATTACATGGAAAGCCTTAATCATCACAGCAATGGGGCCATGGAAAATTGGTTGCTCATTCAGGCACAGTCTATGAAACTGCCATGAGACATGACTGCCATATACTGAAACTTTGCGCCAAAGAGTAGTATATCCTGAAATCTGGCTTGCAATATACTTTTGTTGGGCTTGACTCGAATATCCCGTCAACTCTTTCTTTTTCATTGCCGACTTGTTCCTATCAGGGAATTAAATGGTAGAATGTGATAGGAAGGGAACTACTACATGGAGACTAAGAAGAAATAATTGGTGGTCCAGGCCGAGATGAGTTGGCTGTGTGCTGCTACTGTCTTTGTTTCGTGTCTGGTATAGTTGAGTGCACAGTGGTGAGCAGAAAATGAAAGATTAGAACTTGAGCACATATTATTCTAACATAAGAGGAAGAGTCGGCGTGCATTCTGGTCCAATTCTGTCATAGTCTCCTAGGAATGTGTGGAATCCACCAACATATTTATTTTAATAAAACAGAGTACCAAGAATATAAATGTATAATTACAGGGATATGTACATATAGCCACAGGTGATGAAGACTTCAAAGCAACAAACTGCAAAAGAAAAAGGAAACGGATTTGGCAAAATATAAGTGTGATAATAGTCAAAGTGCATAATGATTACAACAAATTTAGCCATAAATCCTTCAATGTCATTTCTCCAAATTATTTAAAAAATCCCGAAAAGGATAGAGAAATGAAAATCTCCGTAACTAAAATAAATGTGGGTCTAACTACAACTGAAATACTTCTTACACTGTGTTTGCCAAAACGAACTTCCAAATTTTCCTTAATCTTTCTAAAATCACTGTAGATTATACAAGTAGATATTTCAACAATGATGTTATCATCTCAAGATTAAAATGGATAGCATTTCAACAATGCACAAATGAGAGCACCCTAAAATAAACTAATAACTGTAAACATTTCCATAGTGTCTGGTTTTTTAATTCCAAGGAGGAATAAATTACAAACACACACTCATGCTGCAATCACTCCTCATCAATCACTTAGCTAAAAACTCCAGAAACCTTATAATAATTTAGAACTATGCAGGTGAACTTCATGAGTTTATTTTTCACAGGATAATGATACATGCTACAGGTCCTTAGAGGTTTGGAATCTTATCAGAGGACTAGCAAAACAGGTGAAGAAAAATGAAGATATATGTGTGGTGAAATGGCATGAATGGTTTAAACAGTGATAGAACCATGGAATTTTGTGAGCCATAGAACATATATGCCAGATGTTTTGGTGGCAATTGGTCTTCCTGCCCAGACATGTAACTATCATGACAACTTTCACCCCAATCCTCATCAGAGGTTAAAGCAAGCAGCCATTTTTTATACTACTAGCTTTGTCTTCTTCCATCTACATCTTCAATACATCTCATGGACTTCCCTAAACTTCTTGTCATGCTAGTGCTGCTCCCTTTTCTAACCAATGAATCCTATGTGGGTGCAGCATCAGATGATGAGGATTTCTTCAAGAAATGCTCATCACAACGGTGCAGCAAACATGGACCAAAGATCCAGTTCCCCTTCCGGCTTTCAACCCAACCAACATCTTGTGGAGCAGATGGCATGCAGTTATCGTGCTCTGGGCATGACACGATCTTTGATCACCCTGTTCTTGGTTCTTGCAAAGTGACTGCGATATATTACATGCACCGTGTCATTAACATCACACCACCTGTGGAACCATTGGCGCAATGCCCACTTCAGAAGCTCATCTTGAAAAAGTTAGAAACTGGTGTGTACAAACAACCTCAATCATTTACGACCATGGTACGTTGTTCAAAGAGTTTCATACCAGCATATCCATATAGTATAGTCGGCCCAGCTCCTTGCGTCAGTAGCAATACTAGCCAATTCTGGTATTTGGCATTAGCTTCCGCATACATATCTGATCTACCATGGGACTGTGTGGCCATTTCTAAGGGTATCCCGATACCCTTCAGCTATGATAAACATGGCCCTAACTCAGACCCCTCCAATGAAATAGCAAAGGCAGTCGTCAACTTTGGTGCGACAACCTTCACTTGGCACCTCAATAACATTACCGGTGTCTGCCAACAATGTGAACATGAAGGTCGATACTGTGGATTCAGCTCACAAAAGCGTCAAGCATTCTGCCAGCACCATGGTATTATTTCTTTCCCTAGTTAAAATCCATATATCATTATGGCATGTCAATTTATTTTGGAACAACCTTCTAGATTTTCTGCTTCTCAATCTAGTAGTTTGTTGATCTCTTATATTCTGATGTTAATTGTGTTTAATCTTCCGGAAGAATTCTCAATCTACCAGTTAAATACTTATATTATTTAACAAACAAAATTGTATTGCAAATCAGAGAAATCGTTAACTTGCTCGAGCACATACAGTAGTGCAAGTGCCAAATTATATGGGAAAATTTATGATCATTCGATGGCTGACTAATTGTAAAATTCTTGGACAACAATAAGTAAGAGATAAACCTTAATTGACCATTTTTCATATTGATTTAGGTTTTCAGATTGAATATGAATAAATAAGGGTACAGCTATAACATAACAAAGAATATATTAATCGATATAACACCTATATATGTCTGAGGTCCAATATACATGAAGCCAACTGGAAGCTAGCACATATGTATGTCCTTCCTATGTCCACAGAGAAGTCATGTAAGAATCAGGAATTAGTTGTTCCAAACATATTTCATAGAAGTAATGAAGTAGTCTTCTCTCTTATGTTTCTGCCTATATTAAAATAAAAGCATGGAAAAACTAATGATATTCTTCCTACATGCAGGTACACATGCCATCTCAATTGCGGGTAATGTTGCAACTCCTTTTCTTTTTCCCATTCTAAATGAAATTATTATTGCTGACCACTGTAACACTTTTGTGTTTTCTCATTGCTATAAGAGTCAGGAATGCATGGCCTCTTATCTGAATGCAACTCACTAATTTCCTTTCCTTTTAATCAGAAGCATCATCCGTAGCTGCATTTGCAGTTCTCTCAATGATGGTGGTCACTGTGATATTTCTCTCCTTGAAGTCAAGGTACGACGAAGAGATAAATATGAAGGTTGAAATGTTTCTCAAGGCATATGGCACATCGAAACCTACAAGATACACCTTCCGTGATGTTAAGAAGATAGCAAGAAGGTTCAAGGATAAACTCGGTCAGGGTGGATTCGGAAGTGTGTACAAAGGCGAGCTACCAAATGGAGTACCCGTGGCAGTCAAGATGCTAGAGAGCTCTACAGGAGAGGGGGAGGACTTCATCAATGAAGTTGCAACCATTGGACTGATCCACCATGCAAATATCGTACGTCTCTTGGGCTTTTGCTCCGAAGGAATGAGACGGGCCCTTATTTATGAATTCATGCCTAACGAGTCACTGGAGAAATACATATTCCCACAAGTTCCGAATATCTCTCGACAGCTCCTAGCACCCAACAAAATGCTAGATATTGCTTTAGGCATTGCCAGAGGAATGGAATACCTGCATCAAGGCTGCAACCAGCGCATCCTCCACTTTGACATCAAGCCACATAACATCCTGCTGGACTACAACTTCAATCCAAAGATCTCAGACTTTGGCCTTGCAAAGCTGTGTGCAAGGGACCAGAGCATCGTTACCTTGACTGCAGCAAGAGGCACTATGGGATACATTGCACCAGAGCTATACTCTCGAAACTTTGGAGGGGTGTCTTACAAGTCAGACGTGTACAGTTTCGGTATGCTGGTGTTGGAAATGGTAAGCGGGCGGAGGAACTCGGACCCAAGTGTTGGTAGCCAGAACGATGTATACCTCCCGGAGTGGATCTACGAGAAAGTAATCAGTGGGCAAGCATGGGAGCTTACTTTGGAGATGACAGAAGAAGACAAAGAAAAGATTAGACAGCTGACTATTGTGGCATTGTGGTGTATCCAGTGGAACCCGAAGAACCGGCCTTCAATGACAAAGGTGGTAAACATGTTAACAGGGAGGATGCAGAACCTACAGATTCCCCCTAAGCCCTTTGTGTCATCTGAAAATCAGCCTAGAACATAAAAGCACAGAGAAATGCTGCCATGATTTGATATATATATAGGAAAACGATTTGGTACATATTGAAGACATGCACTTAGTCCATGTGTTGCACAGCAATACATAGCACTAGCGTGCAGTATATTTCCTTCTTTCCACTCTATTAGCACCTGATTGTATGAATATAATCGTCCGTCCCCATGTAATAAAATACTACTACCAGGTATATGCAAGACCATATGAGAACTTCATTTGGACTGTATAATAACAGTTAGAAATGCAGTGGTTTGTTGGTTACCTTGTTGTGATGCTGCGCTGATTTATATTTCCTGCAGTGCATTATTCCTTAGTGGGATCCTCAGGAAACATGATTGCCATTTCCATTGTGCTGAGAACATCACATCATCACTCTACAGGTCGACTGATCATGCCCTGTTCCTTCAAATATCAGCAGTGGACTGAACATGTTTGGATCTTTCCCCTGTGCTAGCACCTGCTAGCTGATGCCATGTAATAGTACTAGTAGATATTTGCAGCATATCGGAATCACATGGAGCTTTGTTCTGCGGATCGACGCTTCTGTAACTAACTAAGCTCTTTCTAATGCGCAGATCCTGAAATTTATCGTGCCACTGCACCAGTTACCACTAAAAACGAAGGGAGAGCAAGGGGGGTTACTCACCGGAGCAGAGGAATGGGGGGCGCTTCGTCGGAGCCCAAGGGAAGACAAGGAGCTCGCTTAGACGCCGGAGAATTAGGGCGACGGCCGTGCGGAAGCACGCCGGGGGAATCGCTCGCCGGCAGCCCGCCGCCGGCCGCCACAAGGGTTATAAACGGGCACGAGTTGTAAAAAAAAGGCAGAGTTGGGCTTATGGGTTGGGCTCCCCTGCAAAAGGGGATTTTTATTTGTCACTGTCTTTACTTTGCAATTGATTTTTTTCCAAACACAATACAATCAAAGTCGCTCGTATACATGAACATACACTTGTGGTTATGGACGCACGCACATACACACGCATACTGTACCCTTTTGAACGCCTCCGAAAGACTGAATCGACAAAGCATCTTCCGACTTTACGAAGTCATCACATGTGTCTGCCCTCGACGGGACGTCTCCTCTCACTGAGCAAACATTGACAGAAACCAAAAATAAATCCAGAAATAATACAAGCGCCAATTTCAAGCCTAGAACTTGAACTCTCACGGGACAGGAATATTTCTGTTCTCCTAACCATCCAACCACGAATTATTTAAAAAATGTTTCATTGATCAACAACATCAGTCGCACGTTCTGTTGTTTGATCGACGTCGATCACATGGTGTGGCATGCAGCATGTGTGATAATTCCTAAGTACAAAGAATTGTTGTAGCACTTTTTAATGATGCAGCCACTTGAGAGGTCATCGATCGTCGAGGACCAAAGCGTGATGAGGTATATATGGGGAGAGGCAAGGGGGACGAGACGTGTAAAACGGGCGGGCCTTGTTTGCACGCACGAACCATTGAGTTGTTTTCACCATAAGAATCAACAACAAGAAGCTACGCATGAAGGGCATCCTCTCGCGTATGCCACGTCCACGATTTTACTGTGGCAGGATCTATCTCAGGATAACACCTCCCCAAGGTAAATACGTCCCACGTCTCTCTCATCTTCTAAAAAAATATCTCTCTCGTCTTCTCCTCGAGTGACGGCAAGGGTTCCGCCTCCTTCTCCCATTCCCTTCTCTCTCTTGTGGCCTCCTCCCACCAGCCGTCGCGTCTTCCGCTTGACCCGTCTCATCCTTTTCATGGTTGCGAGTTCAGAGCCGGCGATGCTGGTGCTAGCGCAGCGTCCCGGAACTCGCCTTCCTCCGTCGCCAGGTGCGTTGGAAAAATTGTCGTTGTCAACCCGTCCCTTATGCGTTTCCTCCTGCCCAGACTTGTTCTCATCCCCGCCCTCCTCCAAGTTCATCGGTCGGGAGGCAAGGATCTGTCGGTCATGAGCGGTGGGAGGCGGGCGCACGAGCAGACCGAGCCTGTTGCTTCATCTCCTTCGCCTACCCATGGTCGTTGATGAGAGGAACTTTGTGGGGAAGGCAAGAGAAGTGGATCTGAGAAGATTGGGGAAGATTATGCTTGGAAGATGCGGGATTCTTTTTACTGATGGATTCATTCACCTACTTAAGTTTCTAGCTTACGATGTAGCTGCTGTTTTTTCTCTCTTCAATTCACCCAATTACGTTTCTAGCTTATGTGTCGTCGGGTGAAATGATGTTGGGTGGTTGGACGAGGTGTTAGCTGCATTGTCAATTCATGGATTCGGCCGCACCTTTTTAGTTTGCCATCTTGCTTCTCGTTTTCTTATGCGCTTCAACGAGATACCTTTTTAGTTTGCCATCTTGCTTCTCGTTTTCTTATGCGCTTCAACGAGATAACCGGATGGTCGACAAGTTTGATTAGTAATAGTGCTAATAGTAGATTGAAACATTAATAAAGCCAAAATCTGCCTATCTTGGTGGAGAATGCAGAGGGGCAGCAGGTTCACTGGAATGCTTTATGACTTTGAGTCACTCATCATTGTCATTATTTGATATCATTCAACACGTACATTTGTTCTTACTTTGGTGTCTTTTTGAAAAATAGAACACACATGTTGCTCTAGCATTCGACCTCCCTCGTGGATGGCTGAAAGAAAACGATTTTGCTACTGCATCTGTTCTTCAAATTCATAATAAATAAAATACTTCTACTGATGTCGCTACAACATGCTGGTTTAATTCAACATGAGCTATTTTACCTTTTACAGGCCCTTCTGGGTGGTGGTGGTGGCGGCATGTTTTCCAGGGAAAGGCTTGCATTCACGCCTAAGTAAGCATACAATGATGAAAATTTCCATATATGTGGTTCAACTTTTAGAGAATCCCATTTTATGGCAACCATTATATGATGCTTGTGGATAGTAATAATGCACTGACATGAGCATGTGCTTCAAAGTTTCAATTATTCAGACTCTGGTAACACTAGAAATATTTTGTATCTGCATTAGTAACCATATTAATGCGTGAATTGTGGTTGCTTTGTGCAGATCCCCTTGTAAATGAATTTGACCAAATCATATCGATCTCTGCTTTCAAGGATGTTCACAGTAACACTGTCATTTTTGGAATTCATACATCAACTGTAGGTATCATTTATGCCTTTTGTTGGTTGATGTATCATTTATCTTTTGATAAGCAAGCCTGTTATGCATGATTCATGTTATGTGGGAACTTTATTTTGTTGTTATCGTTTGGATAAGAATACTTGCAAATATTGAAGTTGGTAGTTTTTCTTTTTCCGGGTAAGAACATAAACCGTGCAGTTCACTTATCAGTTATTGCTAGATTCGGTGAGTTGGTGGTATTATACACGAAAAACAAAAAAAAATCATATTTAGCTATTGTACTCTGGTGACGGGCGAATGACAAAGATATCATTTCATTATCAGGATGCAACATTTGTTCCTAAACCCAAACTCTCCTGGTGTTATCTTTTGACGGATACTTTAACTCTCCTATGTTTGTTCATCAGTCATTGGGTTTTTATGGTTCATTTATTGGCTGAAACATCATTTTTTATTGCAGTTGACCAAACCCAACTAGACTGTGCTAAATCATCAGTGAAACCAGCTATCTCGGCGAACCTAGAATCAAAGGTATGCACACTCATGTGATATATCTGTAATTGTGCCTGGCGGTCTACTAATAATTAAACTCACAGGCATCAACAACTGAAGATATGGGGCGCCAAGTATTAGCATTTGTTGAAAGGTACAATATTTAAACATTTCCGCTAAACCTTAATATTTTTGCTGGTGCCTATGGTTCGATTCCCATCAAGGTCGAGAAAAACGTACGTTTATTCTTTGCTCTAGACATTTTAGAATTTATGGCTCGGGGATGATGATGTCTGCTTTGCCATTTTAGTTGGTTAGTAGAATAATTAATAGCTCGAGATTGACAATGACATGTTAATTTATTGCACATATTGTAATCATATTAGATATGAGTACGAGGGAGCCATCTTAGCCATCTTTTATTATTTGGTACAAATTATATGATTATTAATGCAGAGTTGCAGACCCATGCTACTTGTTTTTTTAATGATGGTTGCTTAACCAAACTGTAATTTTGTTCCCCGGATGGTGCAAGTACAAAAGGAGCAGAAGATTGTATGCCTGAGTGATGCTTGATTAACCGTACTTAATTTGTTTTACTAAGATGGATTAAGCCTGGGTGGAGGTACCAGTTGTGTGCAGGGTGGATGTGTGCAAGCTAGAAGTTAAAATTTTAATTGTGATATGTTATTAATCACGCGGGCGGTTTAACAGATATTTTAGTTTATAGGAATAATAATAGCATAACCATCTCTTGTGGCCACACATTGAAGGAACCAACCACAGAGTGTGCAGTATTGGCAGCATGAGGAAGCATGGATGGTGACCTGACGAGGAGAGGAGGAGGTTAATGGGAAGCAGGTAACAACCTACGATCTCTTCCTATTTTTTATCATCTTCTTGTTTAGTACCACAACAGATAACCATCTCTCGACACTTCTTCTCTAAACAGGTAAGCATCATGGGCAGTGGGTATGAGGAGGACGTTGGAAAAATGATTTTTTGGGTGCTGATTTCCCCAATGCTGGTTGGTTAGATGATATATCTCTTGATAATGCAGTGTGCTTTTATTTTTGTGAGTTTGACCTCTTTCAGAAAGCTTTTCAATTGCAGGTCTCTCTCTCATGGATGGATGGTCACATGGAAGTAATCAATTGACTAGCTATGAAGATTGCTGGGATTGACAAAAACGCAAAAGTGATCCAGTTGGTGGAACTATTGTAGAACTCCTCGAGGAGGTAACCCTTTACGAGAGGGTGCAAGTGTTACTGTCTGTTGCTATATTTGACAGTAAATAAAAAACAGTCTACAAGTAGTCAAATATTCTTGATTGAAAGTCTTACAAAAGGCCATTCCAGAAGATCTTTGCTTGTTGAAGCTATACAGTTTACCTCTATTTTTTGCGAGTAGCTAGCACTGTATTTAATTCTCTTTGTGGCCTTGGCGAGGATTTTTCTGCTCGCTTTTTTTCTTGCACCAAATTAGCTCCTTTGACTCTGATGCGATTAAACTTTGTTATAATAATATGTTGGGAGCAGGCTAGCATTGCTTTTATGTAACTGGGCATGAATCACAAACAACAAAGAAAAAGGGCACCACCCAACTTTCACTCAGGCGGATCAAGATGTGCAGAAACAAGATAAGTGCGCACAGGCCTACCATAGGAGGCGCCACCAGGTGGCGCCCCAGCCTCTAGTGATGTATCAATAAGAACTAGGGTTGGGCATTGTGGTACACTTGCACACGCAATAATACAAACTGATCATCTGTTTTGGGGTGTTTCTTATTTCACATGAAGGTATCTGGATATCAATTAACCGTAAGTGTCTCTGTAGTTGATCTTGATATATTGTGTCGGCTTAGTCTTTCAAAGATGCTTATAAGGTGAGTGTATATGCATATGTTTGTATTGTGGTAAATTAAAAAAAAAGCAATCTACCTTATAACCCACACACGCCCTGTCCTCTGCATGGGATGGCCCATTCTGCTTTTTTCCCACTGGTTTTGGAAACTTCTAGATCCTTCCTTGAAACAATTTTTAAAATTAGTGATTTCTTTGAAAATTGTGCACGGTTTTTAAAATTTGCAATAAAATTTAAATTCACGTTTGTCAATATAAGAGAATAATTTCCAAATTCATAAATATTTTTTAAAATTCAAGATTTGTTTTAATTGTTAACAATTATTTAATTTTGGAACATTTTATGAATAGGCAAGTTTTTTTGAATTTTGGTAACAACCTTCCTAACTTCCAGATTTTATTGAAATACCTGAACATTTTTTAAATTATTGAACATATTTTATATTCTGAAACTCTATGAAGTTTGTCAACATATTTTTTAATTTTATATTTTGTTTTGAAACAAACATTTTTTTAAACCCATGATTTTTTTTAAATTTGTGATCATTTTTAAATAATTGAACAAGTTTTGAACTCTGTGAACATTCTGTGAAATTCGAGAATAGTTTTGAAATGGGAAACATTACTTTTGAAGTCACGAACATTTTATGGCTTTGCAATGTTTTCGTGAATATTTTCAAAATTTCTCGAAATAAAATTATTATATATAATTTAATGGTAAAACAGAAAACAAAGAGGATAATAGAAAATAAAAAACATAATAAATGGTGCCCACCCGTAACAGGATGACCCAAATCATGTAGGGGGTTGTGTGTTCAGAGGGTAACCTCGGATCCGCGCGTGGATTCATATGTCCCCTGTTTTTTGTCATGCTCGTGGTCAAATTATGTGGCACCACATCACGGTTTTGCACCCCTGCAAAGTAAATAAAAGTTTTTTTATCTTATCACCGTCGTGGCGAGCATCAATTGCACGGGGTCCAGTGCACAAGTAGCACCAAATACGCCCTCTACGTGAGCATGGCCTTTGGCTGTAGTGCTCCACCTAACCCTGACAAAAGGGAAATTCGGAAGCAGATGAAAGACGAAAGAATGATGAACCCTATTTGATGCATTCTGCAACAAAACATTCTGTTAGCGTACCATACACTTGTACATGTACCATATTGGTGTAGCTAGTCCTAGTCTTCAGGATCCCAACCGCCTCCCTCCACGATGGCCTGCGTGCCTATCCACTCTGGAGACCAGGCGAGGGGGTTGGCTCCATATATACCTGTAACAGCCATGCATAATAGACATCGGCAGTTCTATCCTCCTCCTCTCGTTTAGCTTGGTATCAGACGCTATGGCGTTCGAAGACATCTTTGGCGACCTCCCACCCCCGGCTGTCCACTCCTCCTCTTCGCCGGTGACCTCTCCTCCTCCACCGCCCCCCGCTACTGCTTCCTCTCACACCTCTGAGATCATCACCGAGTTGCACACTCCCCCACCACCCCCTGCTACAACTCCCCTCAGCATCCACAACGACCACATCTCCAACCATGTCAAGTTCAAACTTGATCCAGCCGAGAACAACTACACCAAGTGGCGCATGTTCTTCAACCTCGTCCTCCTCCAGTACCGTGTCCAGGACCACGTCACGCGCCCGCCGCCTCCCAACCCCGATGCCGACTGGCTGGCCGTCGACCAGCGGCTCATGCTCTAGATCTACTTCACCCTCTCCGACAACCTGCTCGAGCTCATCATGGGTGGCGCCGTCGACGCGTACACCGCCTGGACTCGCATCAAGGACTACTTCCTGGCCAACCAAGGTGCTCGCTACCTCCACCTCACTCGGCATTACCGGAACCTGAAGCAAGGCGACCTCTCCGTGTCCGACTACGCCCGCCGTCTGAAGACCCTTGCGGACGGCCTTGCTGACACAGGTAACCCGGTGTCTGACCATGACCTCACCATGCAGCTTCTTCATGGTCTGGACAACCGGTTCGACACGATCCGCACCATCTTGGGGGATCAGTCACCGCTGCCGCCCTTCGACGTCGCTCGCTCCCGTCTCGATCTCGCCGAGTACACCATCAACCTCCGTGCGGCAGAGGCCAGCTCCTCCGCCCTCACCATCTCTGGTGGCTCTGGCGCGGCGTCCGATCGCGGGGATCGCGGCGACCGCAGCGATCGTGGCTCCGGCAACCGCGGCTCTGGCGGTCGTGGCACTGGCGGCCGTGGCAACGGCGGCGGCGATCGTGGCCGCGGTCGTGGTCGCCAAGGTGGTCGCGGGTCCTCCTCCACACCACCCACACCATGGACGGGGTACTTTGCCCCGTATGGCATGGCCCTGCCCGCCCCGCGCCCTGGCTGGATTCCTCCTAACGTCGCCGGCGTCCTCGGACCACGCCCCGGCGTCCACTCCCAGGCGTATCCCCTGATGCTCTCCGGCCCATCTACATCAACTGCACCTCCGGCTCCTCCGTCGCCCTACCAGTTCCCTGCGCCATCATGGGACCATGCTGCCCTCCTTCATCAGGCCTACAGCCAGCACGGGCTCCCTTCTCACAGCAGCGACTGGATCCTCGACTCCGGCGCATCCACGCACGTCACCGGTAATCCTGGCACCCTCTCCTCGTTTCGTCCTTTCCCAAAGCATTTTTCTCCTAGTCTCATTGTTGGCAATGGTGATCGCCTTCCCATCATCGGAACGGGTTCCACTACTCTTCCTCCCACCAACCTATCTCTCAAAGACGTTGTTGTTTGCCCGGGCATTGTCCAAGACCTTATTTCTGTTCGTAAGTTATCTACTGACAATAAGGTTTCTGTTAATCTTAACCCTCACGGTTTCTCTGTGAAGGACCTCCACACCAGGACTCCGCTCATGACGTCCAGTAGTCCCGGCCCGTTGTACCCCTTCTACGGCACCTCCTCCTCATTCGGCAAGTCGGCTGCCTTCACCACCACCGGCGACTTGTGCCATCAACGGCTTGGCCATCCGGGCAAAGCCTCCTTAGATTTCCTTTCTCGCACTTTCTTACCCGATTGTAATAATGTTGCTCGCTCCCCCTGTCCCTCTTGCCAACTAGGACGTCAACCTCGCTTATCCTTTTCCTCCTCCCATAATTGTACCACTGCGCCGTTTCAACTTATTCATTGTGATCTTTGGACATCACCCATTATTAGCTTCTCTGGGTTTAAATATTATCTCATTGTTCTTGATGACTTTTCTCACTACTCTTGGTCGTTTCCCCTCCGCAACAAAGACGACACATCCCCCACTCTCCAACGCTTCTTCACTTACATCTACACCCGATTTCACACACTCATACAATCCATGCAATGTGACAATGGCGGAAAATTCATCAACAACTCCCTACGCACCTTTTTTTCCACCCACGGCATCACCTACCGTCTCTCGTGCCCCCATACCTCCCCCCAAAATGGCAAAGCCGAACGCATGCTCCGTACAACCAATGACGTCCTCCGCACGCTACTTCTCCATGCCCACTTACCACCGCCCTTTTGGGTCGAGGCTCTCCACACCGCCACACACTTACTCAACCGCCGTCCATCCATCACCACCCAACCCCACACACCCTACTATCTTCTCACCGGCGTTCAATCCCGATACGATCACCTTCGCGTTTTCGGTTGTCTCTGTTTCCCCAACTTATATGCCACCACACCCTACAAATTAGCTCCTCACTCCACCCGTTGTGTGTTCCTCGGTTACCCTCTTGAACACAAGGGGTATCGGTGTTTCGATATCCAAACCCGCAAAGTCATTGTGTCCCGGCATGTGGTTTTTGATGAAACAACCTTTCCATACACGCCCCCCACACAACCGGTCACACCACAACCAACCGCACCGGATCCCGCGCCTGGCCGCCACCTGCGCGCAATCGCCCTCGGGATTCCCTCCCCACCTACCTCGGACAGCAGCGCCCGCACCCCCGCTTTCCCACCCAGCGCTCCACATACTTTGGATAGCAGCGCCCGTAACCCCGTTTTCCCTCCCAGCGCTCCACCAACCCGCGCTCCGTACGTGTTTCCAGATCGCCCACCACCCCTCCCGCCTCGTCCGCTCCAACCGATGCCCCACACTCGTCGCCCCACGACTCGCCCGCTACGGCATCTCCTGGAACTGTCGCCTCTGCCGCCTCCTTCCCGCTCGGATCGCCCGCCGGGCCCTCCACTGATTCCCACACCGCCTCGGCTCCCAGACCCACCACCTCTACCTCGCAGCCTGTGCCACCGACTCCCTCCCCACCACGTCACTCTGTCGTTCCTATCCCTCCTCCTGTAAATTCGCATCGCATGACCACCCGTGCCAAACGAGGCTTTGCACAGCCACGCAAACTTTTTTCCCTCACCGCCACCACCGCGTCTCCTATTTCTCCCCTCCCTTCCTCATATAAATCTGCCCTCCTGGATCACCATTGGCACGATGCTATGCTAGCTGAATTTCATGCTTTGCTTAAGAACAAAACTTGGAGTTTGGTTCCTCGACCTGCAGGTGTCAACATGGTCACCGGAAAGTGGATTTTCCGTCACAAGTTCAACCCCGACGGCACCCTTGCTCGGTACAAAGCCCGCTGGGTACTTCGTGGCTTCACGCAACAGGAGGGCATCGACTACACGGAGACATTTAGCCCGGTTGTTAAACCAGCTACGGTGCGTGTTGTCCTTAGCCTCGCCACCGCCCAATCTTGGCCAATCCATCAACTGGACGTCAAGAATGCCTTCCTCCACGGTGATCTCGGTGAGACGGTCTATTGCACTCAACCTTCTGGCTTCGTCGACCCCTCCCACCCTCATCACGTGTGTCTCCTCCACAAATCCCTCTACGGACTCAAACAGGCTCCTCGCACGTGGTTCTTGCGTTTTCAGTCCTACATTGTCTCCTTAGGCTTTGTGGCGTCCAAATGTGATACCTCTCTCTTTACATATCATCATGGCAATTCGGTTGCATATCTTCTCCTCTATGTCGACGATATCATCCTCACTGCCAACACGACATCCACCCTACATTCCATCATCACCTCCCTTAAAACCGAATTTGCCATGTCTGATCTCGGCGACATTCACCATTTCCTTGGTGTCAACGTCACACGCAACACCTCTGGCTTGTTCCTCTCTCAACAACAGTATGTCCTTGAGATTTTGGATCGCGCCAACATGTTAAACTGTAACCCCATATCCACCCCTGTAGACACCAAATCCAAGCTATCTGCATCTGATGGCACCCCTCTCTCCAACCCAACCTTGTACCGGAGCATCGCCGGGGCGCTTCAGTACCTCACCCTCACTCGGCCTGACATTGCATACGCTGTACAGCAAGTCTGCCTCTTCATGCATGCACCCCGCTCCTCCCATTACCAGCTCGTCAAGCGGATCTTGCGTTATCTCAAACACACGTCCCACTTCGGGTTACAGTTCTATCACTCTTCCTCTCACGAGCTCATCACCTACTCCGACGCTGATTGGGCCGGCTGTCCCGACACTCGGAAATCTACATCAGGTTTTTGTGTCTTCCTCGGCTCAAACTTGATCTCCTAGTCGTCTAAACGACAACATACTGTTTCCCGCTCCAGTGCCGAGGCAGAGTACCACGGCGTTGCAAACTGCGTCGCCGAGACCACCTGGCTTCGTCAACTCCTTCACGAGCTTCGTCGCCCCGCCACTCGCGCCACCGTTGTCTACTGCGACAACATCAACGCGACCTACCTCTCCACCAACCCCGTCCAACATCAACGCACCAAGCATGTCGAAATTGACCTGCACTTTGTTCGTGATCGTGTGGCTCTCGGCGAAGCCCGCGTTTTGCACGTGCCTACGGGTTCCCAGTTTGCAGATGTGTTCACCAAAGGACTACCAACAGCCGTGTTTGAGGACTTCCGGTCTAGTCTGAACATCCATCCTGACGGAGTTCCGACTACGAGGGGGTGTTAGCGTACCATACACTTGTACATGTACCATATTGTTGTAGCTAGTCCTAGTCTTCACGATCCCAACCGCCTCCCTCCACGATGGCCTGCGTGCCTATCCACTCGGGAGACCAGGCGAGGGGGTTGGCTCCATATATACCCGTAACAGCCATGCATAATAGACATCGGCAGTTCTATCCTCCTTCTCTTGTTTAGCTCATTCGTCATTCAGAAAGGTAAACCATCGAGTGATGCATCGAGCCATAGCAGCTACGTGCTCTATAGAATCCTGGTTTTAGGAACTTTCTAGACGGTTCATGTTCGGTTTTGTGCTTTATATTTTGGTTTTTATCTTCTTCTCTTTCCTTTTTCTTGAAAGTTCTGAAAATTAGGGAAAATAATAGATTTTTTAATTGTTCAATTTTCATATACAAGTCTTGAATTTTTCAAAATGTTTGATTTTTTAAACGGTTCATTTTTCATATATAAGTCTTGATTTTTGGAAAATGTCATGTTTTCAGAGAATGTTCCTTTGGGGGAGGGGGAGGTTTTTTTAAAATCTTTATATTTTTTTTAAATGTTGAAATTTCAAATAAATTGCTTATAATTTCAAAAGATGTTACTCCTTGGATCCATATTAATTATCGTTGATTCAAAATTTCTATGGATTGAAGGGAGTAGCATTTTACCGAACGTTATTGTTTTTAAAAAATGTTACTCCCTCGGATCCATATTAATTGACATTTTAATAAGGTGAACAACCGAGAGTTGGATCAACCTATTTAGAAGCTACCTTCTCAATCGAGTCACGTACTTAAGAACTTCCTACATGGTTCATGTTCACTTTTTACAGGTTTTGTTTAGTTTTCTATTTCCTATTTTCGTTTTTGTTTCTTTATTTTCCTTTTAAAGAATGTTCATATTTTTTTTTGAAAAACATTCTTGATTGTTTCAATTGTACACATTTTGAAAAAGAAGTCCTGATTTTTTGAAAATGCCTGTGGTTTCAGAGAATGTTCCTGTTTTGGGGGAAATGTTTCAGAAACATATTTAAAATATTTTAAAAATACTTATCTTTTCTGAAAGGTTGGTATTTTAATTAAATCAACAACAATTAATATGGATCCAAGGGAGTAGCATTTTCCAACAAGTTCCGATTTAACAAAATATTCATATTTTTAAAAACCTTTATATTACTAAAAACATACTTGATATTTTCAAAAGTTGCATTTCAAAATAATGTTAGCGCTTTTTCCAAACGATGGTCAGATGTTTAAAAACAAATCATATTTTTTTAAACGTTCACTTTTCGGAAATATCTTTTCTAAACCGGTTAAAAACAAGACAATAAACACGCGCTCGCTAAATCAGTGGCAATTTATATGTATTATGGAGAGCAGCATTTTCAAAAAAGTAAAATATAGATATTATGTTTTCAAAACATATTAAAAACTGCATTTAAAAATAATGTTTTCATTTTTCAGCAATACTTTTCATTTTCTGAGCGGAATGAAAAAGCTGCCAAAAAAACACGCCCACTACCATGTGTGGTTCAATACAGTACACATGTCTTGGTTGTCTACATCGGGTGGGCTCGCTATGATGGGGTAGCCCAGTCGGTAGCCCAGTCGGTACTGTGGAGCACTTTGAGGGCCGTTGGAGGTCTAGATCCTTTTTTTTTTTTCTTTCTTTCTGTTTCTGTTTCAAAAAAGTCCTGGATTTTCAAAAAATGTTTTGGAATTTGAAAAAATGTTCCAGAATTTGAAAAAATGTTTCGGAATTTGTAAAAATGTTCCAAAATTTAACAAATTGTTCCATAAATTGAAACAATGTTTCATAATTTGAAAAAATGTTCCAGAATTTGAATAAATGTTTCAGAATTTCAAACAATGTTCCGGAATTTTTATACAAAGGTTTCGTATTTTCCGAAAAATGTTCTGGAATTTGAAAAAATGTTCCAGAATTTTGAAAAAAACGTTCCGGATTTTAGAAAAATGTTCTGGAATTTGAAAAAATGTACCAGAATTTTATAAAAATGTTTCGTATTTTTCAAGAAAATGTTCCGTAATTTAAAAAAAATCCGGCATTTTAGAAGATGTTTCAGAATTTGAAAAATGTTCCGAATATTTATAAATAGTTTCGGATTTTCAGAAAAATGTTCCGAAATTTCAAAAAATGCTCTGGATTTTGATAAAATTGTTTTGTATATTTCATACAAATGTTCCGGAATTTCAAAAGTATTCCGACTTTTGAAAAAATGTTCCGGAATTTGTAAAAATGTTTGCAAATGTTCGTATTTCTAAAAAATGTTCGCGCTTTCGAAACAATGTTTCCTATTTTCAACATATAATAAAAAATTCGAAAAATGTTCCAGAAATCAAAAGGGGAACGCTACGCGTCCGCCGGATGATTTTGAAAAATTATTCGTCACCTAGCTAGCCGTCGGATGCCGATCTAACACCGCACATTCCCGTCGCATGGTCAGCAGTTATTTTCTGAAACGACGCTCGAGTTGCGGAAACTTTCGATTTATTGCAAGAAATAAACTTTGGATCCGTTAATTCCTGAAACAACGGTCGACTTTCAGAAACAATTTGCTTGTTGCAGAATTATTATTTTTCTTCATCTTTCTGTAACATAAATATTTTTACAAAAGAATTTTTTGCAACAACGGTCGAGTTTCAGGAATTTTTGCAACAAAAGTCATGTTGCAGCCGGGATCCATGCTCAACGGAGAGTCGGGCGTGCGAGCAGGGACGCATCTCCAGCGAGGCAGAGAAGCTCCCGGCGGCGGAAGCTTGCCGGTGTCCGCGCCGCACACCTCCTCGTTCACCGCACGAGGTGGGGATCTGGCGATCCGGTGAGGTGGGGACCCGGCGAGGGGCTGGATCTCGTCGGCGAGGTGGGGATCCGGCGAGCTGGCGAGGACCGATGGCGGTGGCGGTTCGCCGGACTCCGGCAGGCTCGTCCCCGGTAGCAGAGTAGCCACGACGAGGAACCTGGAGTGCTCCAGCTTCAGCCCCCGTCATGAATTAACGCTTCAGTTTCTGAAACAACGAGCCAGTTTCGGGAAATGGTTCGTGATCGAGGCGAGATCTAACGGACGAGCAGGCGGCGGATGGATCAATCAGATCAGCCGGTGAAACGTAATCTTTTCCCAAACCAAAAAGTGTTCAACGTTTTTTGAAAAAAGGTTCGCATATTTGAAAAAACATCATGTTTTCAGAAACATATTCAATTTAAAATGTCGTAATTTTTGAAAAGGTTCGTCTTTTACAATATGCAGCAGCTACAGAAGCATTTGCTCGCATGTGTTTTTTTACTGTATTATCGATCTGGCGCTACAGTAAAATGGCTACCGGGCCAGCCCAGGTCTGAGTCTTTTGTGCGTTTCCTTGGCAGTCGGGTGCACAAGGCGTCGTATAGAGCTCCCAGAGGACAGCGCGCACCCTCCCCTCCCACCTTTCGCTCCAGGCTCTGAATTTTCAGAGCAAGTCTGCACTCGCATTCATGATTCTCTGCCGAAGATGCGGGACACATACGGCAGCGAGTCTACAGCGGTACTGGTAATCGCAAGAACCCATACGCAGGAGGTCACATTCTTAGCTTTTTAGCTCTCTTTTTTCCTGGACTTTCAAGTCATTTGAATGTTATTTATATGGCTGAAATTAACGCATTAGCAATTTGTTCTTGGTCTACAAGTCGTTTCGACGTTTACATGTCTGAAATTATTGCTGTAGAAATTCGGATGACAGATACTGGACTTTTTTTTGCCCTGAGAGCGAGGTTGCTGCTGCTGTCCAGTTATTTATAGTGGTTCATATGAGCCGGAGGACTTGTCGTCCTTGCAGTGCTTGTCAATCACACTCTTAATTGCAGGAGACGCATACGGCAGGAGGTTGCATTCTTGGCTTGTACAGTAGTTTTCTGCTGAACTTCAAAGTCATTTGGATGATTTTTATACCGTTGAAATTGCCGTCGATTAAATCACAATGCGTGTGACAGCAAGAAATCAGCTTAATTTTTCTCACCCTGAGTTGATGGTGAGGCTGCTGCTGTCAACTAGTTTGGTCCATATGCGACACTGGACTGCAGGTAAACAATCACATTCATGGTTACAAGAACTTAACCTTACCAAAAATGATAAAAGTGCAGTCGACACGAATTCCTCTGCAATCATCATCATCTCCATATACTGAGCCCGAGTGTTGGGGGATAACCCCGGGGTAGGCTCATCGAGCCTGCTCCTTCTTCTCCTGCCCAAAAAGAATGACCAAGTATAATTCCCCAAGGCCCAAGTCCTCTGGCCGGCTAGACTGCACCTACCGGCTGGAGGACGAGACGGCTACCTCTTCTTGACCGCCTTGACCAAGCCAGCCGGCTAGAAACGAGGCGGCCATGCCCAGGCGGGCTAGCCGGCCGGGGACCTTAAGTCACATCAGGTCGTAGGTCATGACGAGACTCTACGATTAAAGGTGGCTACGCGTCAGCAAAGGTACTGGATCGGAGTGCCTGGCAGGTACGAGCGTCGGCGGCCACGCCGCTGACCTACCCCGGCTCTGATCCATCACCCAGCATAGTGTCGGACCGTCAAACTTCCACTTCATTACTGCACTCGACGTGGGGAACAATGGAGGCGGCCGTACTATCTGCCCATGACGAATATCGCTGGAGGCGTGGGAACACTGAGCCCAAGCTTTACAAAGGGAGCACATTTATAAACACCCCTATTCATGTGTTTGTTATCTCTAATACCCAAGTTAATATTTGCTGGCAGTGTTTATGTTTTTTTGCTGTTTTTATTTTGTCTTCTTCATATGATGAGTGATGAGTTAAATTCCTGATCCTTTCTTAATTTCTTATGAGCTAAATTATTCGTTTTGAGGTAGCTATGTATACAATACTGCTCTAAAAAATATTCCTTAGAAAAAGCAACATATGTATTTTTGTTGCCCTGAGACTGATTGAGGTCTAAGATAACTACTGTTGTCCACTGTTTTGCGATGGTCGATAAGCCCCACACCAACACCAGAGCAGCTTTGGATTGATCGGAGACTTACACTGCTACTGACTTTCACTGATTTTGTAATGGAAGCAATCATCATTTTCACAGTAATTTACTTGATGGGGATGATACCGGGCCTGGAATTTTCAGAGCAAGTCTACAATCGCATTCATGACTCTCTCCCGAAGATGCGGGACACATAAGGCAGAGGTCATCGCAAGAACCCATACGGCAGGAGGTCACATTCTTAGCTTTTAGTTTTTTTGCTGGACTTCCAAGTCATTTGAATGTCTTTTTATACGGCTGAAATTAACACATATTAAATTGGAATGTGGTGGCAATTTGTTCTCGGTCTACAAGTCGTTTCGACGTTTACATGTCTGAAATTATTCCTGTAGAAATTTGGATGACAGAGATGGGACTTTCCTTGCCCTGGCTGTCCTCCCCATCTCTTATTTGGGGATGCCTCTGGCTGAGTCCAGGATCATGGTTAGCGGGTTTGATCCGCTCGTGGGACGAGTAGCGTCCCGTGCGGAGCCCTGGTGCGGCAGGTTCACGTCTAAGGGCAGCAAGACCGTCCTCATTAGCGCTAACCTTGCGAGTCTCCCCATATATATGATGGGGATGTATATCTTGCCTGAAGGCGTACATAGCTCCTTTGACAAGGAGCTGGCTAGGTTCTTCTGACAGGCAGGGGATGGTAGGCCTAAATACCACATGGTGAAGTGGGCCGATATTTGCTTACCGAAGGATCGAGGGGGCTTGGGCATACCTGCATCCCGCCGCATGAACGTTGCCCTGATGCTGCGTTGGGTTTGGCGGATCCTACAGGGAGATGGGGGTCTGTGGCTACAATTAATTGAGGCCAAGTACCTTTAGGGTAGACCCCTCTTGGCCTGCTCGCTCGCGACTGGGTCGCAGTTCTAGAAATCTATTCAAGGCATCAAGAATGATATTAGGCTGGGCCTACGGGTCTCGGCGGGCAATGGGTCTGGGACCCAGTTTTGGTTGGACCCGTGGCTGGATGGGGAACCTTTACGCCTGCGATTTCCGATGCTCTTTGCTCTTTGCGGCGACCCAACCGCCCTTGTCTCCACGTCCGCTCTGGAGGACGGATGGCATGTTGCGTTCCGCCACCCCCTCGGTACAGTCGAGGTCCACGAGTGGGAGATCTTGAAGGAAGTGGTGCCTCTCCTAGTCTCGTCGGGTAGAGATTATGTGTCTTGGGGTCTTTCTCCTTCGGGAGAATTCTCCGTTAGCTTGGCATATTTGGCTCTGTGCAGGTTGCCGGTCCTTCCGTGGTTATCCCCACTTTGGAAGGCACCGTTGCCCCTGAAGATTAAGATTTTTGTTTGGCAGCTTCTCCATGACCTCCTGCCTTCAGGGACCGAGGTGCTGAAACGCCATGGTCCGGGTAACGGCACCTGTCCCCTGTGCCACGTCCCAGAGATTGGAAGTCATATTCTATTCTCCTGCATTGCGGCACAAGCCCTTTGATGCTTTGTGCGTGAGGCTCTGGGACCTGAGTGGGAGGCCCATGACCTCGCAGAATTTCTGCAAGTAAGGGACACCCAGGCTGGCCGTAAGCGCTGATTGTTCTGGCTGGTATTCGCAGCATTGACGTGGACTCTTTGGACGACTCGCAATAAGATGGTGATTGAGCGGGTGTTTCAGCGGCATGCATCTGACTCGTTCTTCAAATTCCTTGCCTTCTTGCAGCATTGGCATCCGCTCGTTAGGCCCCGAGACCGCGGCCGGCTTCAGGGCTATCTGGACGCGCTGATGATGTCTGCCCGACGGCTCTTCCCCCGCTCCCATGATGCTTAGCTTGCCCCTTTGTTGGCGTTTTCTGTTTTCTTTTTCCTTTTCTTGGGCGTGACTGTGCTGTTGCCCCAACACTCTTTTGTTTTATCACTATGTTGGGCTGTGGTTGTATGGATGCTGGAACTTATGCTTTATATATAAAGCGGGGAGAAAGCCTGTTTTGAGAGGGAGGTGCCCTGGGAGTGAGGTTGCTGGTGCTATCCAGTCGTTTGCAGTGGTTCATATATATGAGCTAGAGCACTCATCCTTCTCGCAGCGGCTGTTTACTGCTGAAGATGCGGGATTGGACGATAGCGAGTCTACAATCGCACTCGTAATCGCGGGAACGCATACGGCAGGAGGTTGTATTCTTGGCTTGTACAGTAGTTTTCTGTTGAACTTTAAATTGGAATGTGTATAACAGCAAGAAAACCAACTTAATTTTTCTTACCCTGACCTGACGGTGAGGTCGCTGCTGTTCTGACTACTTTGGTTCATATGTGTACATCCTAGTTATGGGAAGGACGGGTGTAATGCTTAAACTTTGAAGTAATAAAAGAAGAATTGTGGAACAATGCACACACTTTATTCATCAAGTGATTACACATATATACACCAAGGGTCACCACCGATCCCTACATGCAGGGATATGGAGGAGGTGGTGCCGCGGTCATCCCCAGGACCAGGTATGGTGGTTACAGTGGATAAGTACAAGGCAGCGTAATGCACAAGGAACGTAACAACTCAACCCCCCCCCCCCCCCCCCCCCGTGCAGTCCGAACATCACTGGAGAGGACGTTGAGACTGGCTCGGAAGTCACAAAACACCGATGAAGGTAGCCCCTTGGTGAAGATGTCGGCAGACTGTGAAGTAGTCGGAACATGCAAGACCTTGGCCTCGCCAAGAGCAACGCGATCACGGATGAAGTGAAGATCAATCTCAATATGCTTCGTCCGTTGATGTTGTACCGGGTTGGAGGAGAGGTACACGGCACTGACGTTGTTGCAATAGACAACGGTAGCTCGACGTGGGGGCGATGAAGCTCTGCAAGAAGCTGGCGGAGCCAGCAAGACTCGGTGACGCAGTTGGCCATAGCCCGGTACTCAGCCTCGACACTGGAACGGGAAACCATTGGCTGGCGCTTGGACGACCAGGAAATGAGATCGGAGCTGGGGAAGACACAGAACCCAGACGTGGATTTGCGAGTGTCGGGGCACCCGACCCAGTCGGCATCACTGTAAGAAATGAGGTCGTGGGACGAGGAGCGAAAGAGCTGGAGACCATAATGAGTAGTGCCGCAAAGATAGCGCAAGACCCGTTTGATTAGCTGATAATGGGAATCAAGCGGAGCGTGCATGAACAAACAGATCTGTTGGACGACATATGTGAGGTCTGGCCGTGTGAGAGTGAGGTATTGGAGTGCGCCAGTGTCGGTGAATACTCACAACATATGCCATAGGTAGGCTAAAGTCAGTGAGAACCGAAGGGACAAAGGTGGGCGCTGGGAACGAGGTTGGTACACGCATGCGACGCACGATGTACCCAGGTTCAGGGCTCTCCCTAGAGATAATACCCCTAATCCTGCTTGTGTGTTTGATGTATGGGAACAGAGTACAATGTTGCTCCTGGAGCTGTGTTGGGAGGAGGAAGAGGGGAGCAGCCGGCTCGTCTCTACCTCACTCTCTGTTGGTTGGTGAGTGTGTAGTGTTGAATGACTGGTAAGTGATCGACCTCCTTGCATGTGGGGCGGCCGGGGGGTTTTATAGACGAACCCGCCGGCCCACAATATGGATAAAGGGTACATGCGTGGGACCCGGCTGGCTGCTTCGCCGGCTGGCCAGGGGCCCACAAGGGTCTTGTCTTGTCGATGAGGGGCCCGCCGCCTGCATGGTCTCGATTGCTGTGGGACCCGCCGGCTGGCCAATGGGGCTCCCGCGTAAGGTTGACGCTGAGCACGCATTGTACGTCGAGCGTCGCCCCACGAGATTCTTCATGGGCACGCAGTACGACCGCCTCCACTGCTCCCCACGCCGAGTGCAGTAATGGAGTGGGAGTGTGACCGCCGACTCCTCAGGCTAGGTGATGGATCAGAGCCGGGGTAGGTCAGCGGCGTGGCCGCCGACGCTCATACCTGCCGGGCGCCCTGATTCAGTACCTTTGCTGACGCGTAGCTACCTTTAATTGTGAGGTCCTTTCCTGACCTACGATCTGATGTGACTGGTGATCCTCGGCCGGCTAGCCTGCTTGGTCAGCCGGCTTGAGGGTGGCCGCCTCCTCCTTAGCCCTGCTGGCGGGACCAGGCCGGGTCCGAAGGGGAGGCCGCCTGGATTCTAGCCGAAAGGGGTTGCCTGGCCGGCCAGAAAGGTGGCCGCCTCGTCTTCCAGCCGGCAGGGGATGCCTAGCCAGTCAGAAGACTTGGGCCTTGAGAATCTCTGCGCCTTCATGCCCATTGGGCCAGGAATGAAGGAACAGGCTTGATGAGTCTACCCCGGGGTTATCCCCCCGACAGTAGTCCCCGAAGCTGGCGAGGTCTGCCGCCTGCTAGCGGGCGGCCTCACCGGCTTGTTGATTTGTCATGATATTTTGGCCGTTGTTTGCGGCGAAGGACGCCGGCTTCGGAGCCGGGTAGCTTCGAAGCGACGCTTCGGTCCAGTCGTAACTGGCCTGGAGAGCGCCACGTGCCAGGCCCCGCCTGGCGTAATGATGGCGATTACTGCTGATGGGACCGGGCCTGGGCCCTGGGTCCCGCCACGACGCCCCCTTGGCCTCCGCGCGGGAGATCCTCTGTGGATTTACTCCGCGACGGTTGGGCTTAGGGGGGCGTTACCGCCCGTAATACACGGAATTAATGGGGCCCGGCGCGCACCGGATCCCCTCCCCACGACGCTTCGTGGGGTTTAAATGGGATGCGAGGGCTTCGAGGAGGTCATTCGCCCCCTCTTCTTGCCCTGCTCCGTGCTTTCTTCCTCCTTGCGTCCTGAGAGGAACATCTCGTGCCCTTCGTCTCCTTCTTCTTCGCCGTTGAGACCTCCGCCGACCGCTTCGAGCTCTCTCCACCCGCAGCCATGGCCGATGGATCTTCCTCGAGGAAGTCGTCGGCGCAGCAGGCGTCCTTGCAGGGGGCCTGGCTGGGCAGCATGTCGACGAGGAGCTCATCGATGCGTTCCGTCATCATCGTCTGCTGCCCCCGGCCTCCCAAGTGTCGGTGCGCCTTCCTGGCTCCGAGGCCTCTCCCGCTCCTGTCGCGGGAGAGGATGTGGTCTTCGCCGAGCACTTCTACCGGGGTTTCGGGCTCCCGGCTAGCTCATTCTTCGCTGAGTGGCTCCAGTTCTTTGGCCTGCAACCACATCATTTGGCGCCGAACGCCATACTGCAGTTAGCCGCCTTCGTGGTCCTGTGCGAGGGCTTCGTGGGAATCGAGCCTCGCGTCGATATGTGGCGCAGCCTATTCTTTTTTAAGCAGCAATCCATCGCCATGGAGAAATCTGAGGTGGAGAAGCTCAAGGGGCCGTGCCCCATGACGCCGTGCGGGGCCGCGTTGGTGCATCACCGCCCAAAGTCCGGCTTGTTGGAATTATGCACTAGAGGCAATAATAAATGTATAGTTATTATTATAATTCCTGTATCAAGATAATAGTTTATTATCCATGCTATAATTGTATTGAATGAAGACTCATTTACATGTGTGGATACATAGACAAAACACCGTCCCTAGCATGCCTCTAGTTGGCTAGCCAGTTGATCGATGATAGTCAGTGTCTTCTGATTATGAACAAGGTGTTGTTGCTTGATAACTGGATCACGTCATTGGGAGAATCACGTGATGGACTAGACCCAAACTAATAGACGTATCATGTTGATCGTGTCATTTTGTTGCTACTGTTTTCTGCGTGTCAAGTATTTATTCCTATGACCATGAGATCATATAACTCACTGACACCGGAGGAATGCTTTGTGTGTATCAAACGTCGCAACGTAACTGGGTGACTATAAAGATGCTCTACAGGTATCTCCGAAGGTGTTAGTTGAGTTAGTATGGATCAAGACTGGGATTTGTCACTCCGTGTGACGGAGAGGTATCTCGGGGCCCACTCGGTAATACAACATCACACATAAGCCTTGCAAGCAATGTAACTTAGTGTAAGTTGCGGGATCTTGTATTACGGAACGAGTAAAGAGACTTGCCGGTAAACGAGATTGAAATAGGTATGCGGATACTAACGATCGAATCTCGGGCAAGTAACATACCGAAGGACAAAGGGAATGACATACGGGATTATACGAATCCTTGGCACTGAGGTTCAAACGATAAGATCTTCGTAGAATATGTAGGATCCAATATGGGCATCCAGGTCCCGCTATTGGATATTGACCGAGGAGTCTCTCGGGTCATGTCTACATAGTTCTCGAACCCGCAGGGTCTGCACACTTAAGGTTCGACGTTGTTTTATGCGTATTTGAGTTATATGGTTGGTTACCGAATGTTGTTCGGAGTCCCGGATGAGAGAATGGTCCGGAAACGAAGATTGATATATAGGATGACCTCATTTGATTACCGGAAGGTTTTCGGAGTTACCGGGAATGTACCGGGAATGACGAATGGGTTCCGGGAGTTCACCGGGGGGGGGGGGGGCAACCCACCCCGGGGAAGCCCATAGGCTTTGGGGAGACACACCAGCCCTTAGTGGGCTGGTGGGACAGCCCCAAGGGGACCTATGCGCCAAGAGAAGGAAATCAAAGGAAAAGAAAAAAAAAGGAGGGAAGAAGTGGGAAGGGAGGGGGACTCCTCCCACCAAACCAAGTCCAACTCGGTTTGGGGGGGGAGTCCTCCCCCCCTTGGCTCGGCCGACCCCTTGAGGGTCCCTTGGACCCCAAGGCAAGGTCCCCTCCCTCCTCCTATATATATGGAGCTTTTAGGGCAGATTTGAGACGACTTTCTCACGGCTGCCCGACCACATACCTCCATAGTTTTTCCTCTAGATCGCGTTTCTGCGGAGCTCGGGCGGAGCCCTGCTGAGACGAGATCATCACCAACCTCCGGAGCGCCGTCACGCTGCCGGAGAACTCTTCTACCTCTCCGTCTCTCTTGCTGGATCAAGAAGGCCGAGATCATCGTCGAGCTGTACGTGTGCTGAACGCGGAGGTGCCGTCCGTTCGGTACTAGATCGTGGGACTGATCGCGGGATTGTTCGCGGGGCGGATCGAGGGACGTGAGGACGTTCCACTACATCAACCGCGTTCTCTAACGCTTCTGCTGTACGATCTACAAGGGTACGTAGATCACTCATCCCCTCTCGTAGATGGACATCACCATGATAGGTCTTCGTGCGCGTAGGAAAATTTTTGTTTCCCATGCGACGTTCCCCAACAGTGGCATCATGAGCTAGGTTCATGCGTAGATGTCTTCTCGAGTAGAACACAAAAGGTTTTGTGGGCGGTGATGTGCGTTTTGCTGCCCTCCTTAGTCTTTTCTTGATTCCGCGGTATTGTTGGATTGAAGCGGCTTGGACCGACATTACTCGTACGCTTACGAGAGACTGGTTTCATCGTTACGAGTAACCCCCTTTGCTCAAAGATGACTGGCAAGTGACGGTTTCTCCAACTTTAGTTGAATCGGATTTGACCGAGGAGGTCCTTGGATGAGGTTAAATAGCAACTCATATATCTCCGTTGTGGTGTTTTGCGTAAGTAAGATGCGATCCTACTAGATACCCTTGGTCACCACGTAAAACATGCAACAACAAAATTAGAGGACGTCTAACTTGTTTTTGCAGGGTATGATTGTGATGCGATATGGCCAACGATGTGATGTGATATATTGGATGTATGAGATGATCATGTTGTAATAGAAATATCGACTTGCACGTCGATGGTACGGTAACCGGCAGGAGCCATAGGGTTGTCTTTATACTAACGTTTGTGCTTGCAGATGCGTTTACTATTTTGCTAGGATGTAGCTTTAGTAGTAATAGCATAAGTAGCACGACAACCCCGATGGAAACACGTTGATGGATGATCATGGTGTGGCGCCGGTGACAAGAAGATCGTGCCGGTGCTTTGGTGATGGAGATCAAGAAGCACGTGATGATGGCCATATCATGTCACTTATGAATTGCATGTGATGTTAATCCTTTTATGCACCTTATTTTGCTTAGAACGACGGTAGCATTATGAGGTGATCTCTCACTAAAATTTCAAGACGAAATTGTGTTCTCCCCGACTGTGCACCGTTGCTATAGTTCGTCGTTTCGAGACACCACGTGATGATCGGGTGTGATAGACTCAACGTTCACATACAACGGGTGCAAAACAGTTGCGCACGCGGAACACTCGGGTTAAGCTTGACGAGCCTAGCATGTGCAGACATGGCCTCGGAACACATGAGACCGAAAGGTCGATCATGAATCATATAGTTGATATGATTAGCATAGGGATGCTTACCACTGAAACTACTCTGGACTCACGTGATGATCGGACTTGGGATAGTGTAAGTGGATCATGAACCACTCAAATGACTAGAGAGATGTACTTTTTGAGTGGGAGTTTAGCATATAATTTGATTAAGTTGAACTCTAATTATCTTGAACATAGTCTAAGTCCACTTTGAATATATTTGTGTTGTAGATCATGGCTCACGCAACAGTCATCCTGAATTTTAATACGTTCCTAGAGAAAGCTAAGTTGAAAGATGATGGAAGCAACTTTGTAGACTGAGCTCGTAATCTTAAGCTAATCTTACAAGCTGGGAAGAAGGATTATGTCCTTAATGCTGCGCTAGGAGATGAACCACCCGCTACGGCTGATCAGGATGTTAAGAACGCTTGGTTAGCGCGTAAGGAGGACTACTCAATAGTTCAATGTGCAGTCTTGTATGGCTTAGAACCGGGACTTCAACGTCGCTTTGAGCGTCATGGAGCATTTGAGATGTTCCAGGAGTTGGAGTTTATCTTTCAGAAGAACGCCCGGATCGAGAGGTATGAGACCTCCGATAAATTCTATGCTTGCAAGATGGAGGAAAACTCATCTGTCAGTGAACATGTGCTCAAAATGTCTGGGTACTCAAACTGTCTAGCTGAACTGGGGATTGAACTCCCGCAAGAAGCTATCACTGACAGAATCCTTCAATCACTGCCGCCAAGCTATAAAGGCTTTGTGTTGAACTACAACATGCAAGGGATGAACAAGTCTCCCGGCGAGTTGTTTGCGATGCTGAAAGTCGCAGAGTCTGAACTCCGTAAAGAGCATCAAGTGTTGATGGTGAGAAAGACCACTAGTTTCAAGAGAAACGGCAAAGGCAAGAAGGGCAATTCGAAGAAGAGCGGCAAGCCTGTTGCCAATCCGCCGAAGAAACCCAAGGCTGGACCTAAGCCTGAAACAGAGTGCTTCTATTGCAAGGGTATGGGTCACTGGAAGCGCAATTGCCCCAAGTATCTGGCAGATAAGAAGGCGGGCAAAGAAAAATCAGGTATATTTGATATACATGTTATTGATGTGTACTTAACCGGCTCTCGTAGTAGTGCCTGGGTATTCGATACAGGTTTTGTTGCTCACATTTGCAACTCGAAGCAGGAACTGCGGAATAGACGAAGGCTGGCGAAAGACGAAGTGACGATGCGCGTAGGAAACGGTTCCAAGGTTGATGCAATCGCCGTCGGCACAGTGTCACTTCAGCTACCATCGGGATTAGTGATGAACTTAAATCATTGTTATTTAGTGCCTGCGTTGAGCATGAACATTATATCTGGATCTTGTTTATTGCGAGACGGTTACTCTTTTAAGTCTGAGAATAATGGTTGTTCTATTTCTATGAGTAACATCTTTTATGGTCATGCACCGAATGTGAGAGGATTGTTCATATTGAATCTTGATAGCGATACGCATATACATAACATTGAGACCAAAAGAGTTAGAGTTAACAATGATAGCGCCATATTTTTGTGGCACTGCCGCTTAGGTCATATTGGTGTAAAGCGCATGAAGAAACTCCATGCTGATGGACTTTTGGAGTCACTTGACTTTGATTCACTTGACACGTGCGAACCATGCCTCATGGGCAAGATGACTAAGACTCCGTTCTCCGGAACAATGGAGCGTGCAAGTGACTTGTTGGAAATCATACATACCGATGTGTGTGGTCCGATGAGCGTGGAGGCACGCGGCGGATATCGTTATTTTCTCACCTTCACTGACGATTTGAGTAGATATGGTTATGTCTACTTGATGAAGCACAAGTCTGAAACATTTGAAAGGTTCAAGCAATTTCAGAGTGAAGTTGAAAATCATCGTAACAAGAAGATCAAGTTCCTACGGTCTGATCGTGGGGGTGAATATCTGAGTTTCGAGTTTGGTGCTCACTTAAGACAATGTGGAATTGTTTCACAGTTAACACCGCCTGGAACACCACAGCGTAATGGTGTGTCCGAACGTCGTAATCGTACTTTATTAGAGATGGTGCGATCTATGATGTCTCTTACCGATTTGCCGTTATCGTTTTGGGGTTATGCATTAGAAACAGCTGCATTCACTTTAAATAGGGCACCATCAAAATCCGTTGAGACGACACCATACGAACTGTGGTATGGCAAAAGGCCAAAGTTGTCGTTTCTTAAAGTTTGGGGATGTGATGCTTATGTCAAAAAGCTTCAGCCTGAAAAGCTGGAACCCAAAGCGGAAAAGTGCGTCTTCATAGGTTACCCAAAAGAGACAGTTGGGTACACCTTCTATCTCAAATCCGAGGGCAAAGTGTTTGTTGCTAAAAACGGAGCTTTTCTCGAGAAGGAGTTTCTCTCGAGAGAATTGAGTGGGAGGAAGATAGAACTTGACGAGGTTGTCGAACCTCTCATCCCTCTGGATGGTGGCGCAGGGCAAGGGGAAACCTCTGTCATTGCGACGCCGGTTGAGGAGGAAGTTAATGATGATGATCATGAAACTCCAGTTCAAGTTTTTGTTGAACCACGCAGGTCGACGAGATCACGCACTGCTCCAGAGTGGTACGGTAATCCGTCTTATCAATCATGTTGTTAGACAACAATGAACCTGCAAATTATGAAGAAGCAATGGTGGGCCCAGATTCCAACAAATGGCTAGAAGCCATGAAATCCGAGATAGGATCCATGTATGAGAACAAAGTGTGGACTTTGGAGATACTACCTGAGGGCCGCAAGGCTATTCAGAACAAATGGATCTTTAAGAAGAAGACGGACGCTGACGGTAATGTGACCGTTTATAAAGCTCGACTTGTGGCAAAGGGTTTTTCACAAGTTCCAGGAGTTGACTACGATGAGACCTTCTCACCCGTAGCGATGCTTAAGTCCGTCAGAATCATGTTGGCAATAGCTGCATTTTTCGATTATGAAATCTGGCAGATGGATGTCAAAACGGCGTTCCTTAACGGTTTCCTTAAGGAAGAGTTGTATATGATGCAACCCGAAGGTTTTGTCGATCCTAAAAATGCTGACAAGGTGTGCAAGCTCCAGCGATCCATTTATGGACTGGTGCAAGCATCTCGGAGTTGGAACAAACGCTTTGATGAGGTGATCAAAGCATTTGGGTTTATACAAGTGGTTGGAGAATCTTGTATTTACAAGAAAGTGAGTGGGGGCTCTGTGGCGTTTCTAATATTATATGTGGATGACATATTACTGATTGGAAACAACGTAGAGCTTTTGGAGAGCATAAAAGGTTACTTGAATAAAAGTTTCTCTATGAAGGACCTAGGAGAAGCTGCTTACATTCTAGGCATTAAGATCTATAGGGATAGATCAAAACGCCTGATAGGACTTTCACAAAGCACATACCTTGATAAAGTTTTGAAGAGGTTCAAAATGGAACAGTCCAAGAAAGGGTTCTTGCCAGTGTTACAAGGTACGAGATTGAGTAGGACTCAGTTCCCAGCAACTGATGAAGATAGAGAGCATATGCGCTCCGTCCCCTATGCTTCAGCCATATGTTCTATCATGTATGCGATGCTGTGCACTAGACCTCATGTTAGCCTGGCCATAAGTACGGCAGGCAGGTTCCAGAGTAATCCAGGAGTGGATCACTGGACAGCGGTCAAGAATATCCTGAAGTACCTGAAAAGGACTAAGGAGATGTTTCTCGTGTATGGAGGTGACGAAGAGCTCGCCGTAAAGGGTTACGTTGATGCAAGCTTTGACACAGATCCGGACGACTCTAAGTCGCAAACCGGATACGTATTTATTCTTAATGGGGGTGCAGTAAGCTGCTGTAGTTCCAAGCAAAGCGTCGTAGCAGATTCTACATGTGAAGCGGAGTACATGGCTGCCTCGGAGGCGGCTAAGGAGGGTGTCTGGATGAAGCAGTTCATGACGGATCTTGGAGTGGTGCCAAGTGCACTGGATCCAATAACCTTGTTCTGTGACAACACTGGTGCCATTGCCCTGGCAAAGGAACCAAGGTTTCACAAGAAGACCAGACACATCAAACGACGCTTCAACCTCATCCGCGACTACGTCGAGGAGGAGGACGTAAGTATATGCAAGGTGCAGACGGATCTGAATGTAGCAGACCCGCTGACTAAACCTCTTCCACGGCCAAAACATGATCGACACCAGAACTGTATGGGTGTTAGATTTATTACAATGTAATTCACATGGTGATGTGAGGGCTAGATTATTGACTCTAGTGCAAGTGAGAGACTGTTGGAATTATGCCCTAGAGGCAATAATAAATGTATAGTTATTATTATAATTCCTGTATCAAGATAATAGTTTATTATCCATGCTATAATTGTATTGAATGAAGACTCATTTACATGTGTGGATACATAGACAAAACACCGTCCCTAGCATGCCTCTAGTTGGCTAGCCAGTTGATCGATGATAGTCAGTGTCTTCTGATTATGAACAAGGTGTTGTTGCTTGATAACTGGATCACGTCATTGGGAGAATCACGTGATGGACTAGACCCAAACTAATAGACGTAGCATGTTGATCGTGTCATTTTGTTGCTACTGTTTTCTGCGTGTCAAGTATTTATTCCTATGACCATGAGATCATATAACTCACTGACACCGGAGGAATGCTTTGTGTGTATCAAACGTCGCAACGTAACTGGGTGACTATAAAGATGCTCTACAGGTATCTCCGAAGGTGTTAATTGAGTTAGTATGGATCAAGACTGGGATTTGTCACTCCGTGTGACGGAGAGGTATCTCGGGGCCCACTCGGTAATACAACATCACACATAAGCCTTGCAAGCAATGTAACTTAGTGTAAGTTGCGGGATCTTGTATTATGGAACGAGTAAAGAGACTTGCCGGTAAACGAGATTGAAACAGGTATGCGGATACTGACGATCGAATCTCGGGCAAGTAACATACCGAAGGACAAAGGGAATGACATACGGGATTATACGAATCCTTGGCACTGAGGTTCACACGATAAGATCTTCGTAGAATATGTAGGATCCAATATGGGCATCCAGGTCCTGCTATTGGATATTGACCGAGGAGTCTCTCGGGTCATGTCTACATAGTTCTCGAACCCGCAGGGTCTGCACACTTAAGGTTCGACGTTGTTTTATGCGTATTTGAGTTATATGGTTGGTTACCGAATGTTGTTCGGAGTCCCGGATGAGATCACGGACGTCACGAGGGTTTCCGGAATGGTCCGGAAACGAAGATTGATATATAGGATGACCTCATTTGATTACCGGAAGGTTTTCGGAGTTACCGGGAATGTACCGGGAATGACGAATGGGTTCCGGGAGTTCACCGGGGGGGGGGGGGGGGTGGGCAACCCACCCCGGGGAAGCCCATAGGCTTTGGGGAGACACACCAGCCCTTAGTGGGCTGGTGGGACAGCCCCAAGGGGACCTATGCGCCAAGAGAAGGAAATCAAAGGAAAAGAAAAAAAAAGAGGGAAGAAGTGGGAAGGGAGGGGGACTCCTCCCACCAAACCAAGTCCAGCTCGGTTTGGGGGGGGAGTCCTCCCCCCCTTGGCTCGGCCGACCCCTTGAGGGTCCCTTGGACCCCAAGGCAAGGTCCCCCTCCCTCCTCCTATATATATGGAGCTTTTAGGGCAGAATTGAGACGACTTTCTCACGGCTGCCCGACCACATACCTCCATAGTTTTTCCTCTAGATCGCGTTTCTGCGGAGCTCGGGCGGAGCCCTGCTGAGATGAGATCATCACCAACCTCTGTAGCGCCGTCACGCTGCCGGAGAACTCTTCTACCTCTCCGTCTCTCTTGCTGGATCAAGAAGGCCGAGATCATCGTCGAGCTGTACGTGTGCTGAACGCGGAGGTGCCGTCCGTTCGGTACTAGATCGTGGGACTGATCGCGGGATTGTTCGCGGGGCGGATCGAGGGACGTGAGGACGTTCCACTACATCAACCGCGTTCTCTAACGCTTCTGCTGTACGATCTACAAGGGTACGTAGATCACTCATCCCCTCTCGTAGATGGACATCATCATGATAGGTCTTCGTGCGCGTAGGAAAATTTTTGTTTCCCATGCGACGTTCCCCAACAGGGCTTTCCCCAGATGCCTTTGCAGGACTCCGCCAAGCATTGGCAGAAGGGGTTCTTCTATGTGAGGAGGACCGACCCGGCCCAGGACGCTCTCAACATGCCCCCGTTCGCCGTCGCTCATCCGACGCGGCAAAACTGGGACGCGAAGACTCCCAAGCAGCATCCTGAGGTGGCGCCTATTCGCGCCTACCTTGATGTCTTGAGGGAGAGCGGCCTCCTCGGCCGTGACCTTCTTGCCACCATGGTGGTCCGCCAGATTCTGCCTCTGCAGAGGCGGCCACATCTGGTCTGCCAGATGAGCGGCCGGCTTGATCCATACCGGCTGTCCATCAAGAGGTTCACCCCGGGTGCTGTGGCGTGAAGGGTGAACTTGATCTCCACCGCCCGCATGGATGAGGGCGGGAAATGGACATGGGGGATGGCCCCGTTCAACCAGGCGCATCCGCCTCTGATGGTAGCCTTTCTCCCTTCTTTTCTGTCGTTTTGTTCTGAAGTCGGTGGCATTTGCTAAGCCTGGTTAAATTCCTTTCTTGTAGATGTTCCAGACCCTGCAGGGGTCCCTCCGTCCGCCTGCTCCTGAGGTGGAGGTGTCCGGCGCCTCCGAGATGGAGGACGAGGATGCGATGGAGCCCCGCTCAGACTCCTCCGCCGGCTCGGGAGATCCCCTGGAGTCGGAAGGTACCGAGCCGTCTGGTGAGTACCCGAGGCACGCCCTAGCAGACTGGACGGACGACGATGAGGAAGCCTCATTCTACTCTGATGTAGCCTTCGAGGGAGACTCCGACGAGGTGGAGGAGGTCACCGGCCCACTACCATCTCGCGTCCGGCGTCAAGGTGGCGGAGCGACCGCTGCAGACAAGGCAGTCGGGAAGAAGGGCAAGGGTGCCACAACTTCCCGGCCGGCCTCTAAGCGACCGGCGTCGGGTCCCCTAGCCAGGCAGCGAGCAGGCGACGCCAAGAGGCGCCGTGGCGGTGGTCGGAGGCAGGTCCCAGTAGTTGTCGGGTATGGTTTCCTCCTCTTCTTCCGTCCATATCTTGAGATGAACTTTGTTCCTGAGAAGCTTGGCTTGACAGGGATGCGGAGGATGCGGATGAAGACACCGCCTCCGCGGCCGAGCGGGCCGGCTGGGCAGCAGCTGTTGCTGCCGATAGGGAGCTGGAGATAGAGTCCAAGCGCCGGTGGGACACGGCTGTGGGGAAGGCCGCCGTAGATCAGCCTTGCCTCAGCCGGGTCGAGAGGCCGGCGGAGAAGCGTGCAAAGGCTAGACAGGACCCCTCCGCACACGCTCGTGTGGAGGAGCCAGCTAGCGAGGCCGCCTCCAGGCCGACCCCGAGGACCGAAGGGACCCAGCCGCCTGAGCCGGCAGCCCCGGAGCAGGTGGACCTAGAGACGATCCCGGTTTCTCCCCGGGCCGAAGCAGCTCCTGATGCGCCGGTGCTGGATCTGGCCGCGCCGGACGCGGCCCCTGACGCCCCAGGGGCGACCATGGATGCGCCGGACGCGGCTCATCCGCCTCCTGTGGAGGAGGTAGCGCCGGCTGGTGCGGCGCCCGAGCCGGCCGTTGAGCCGGCACCAGGAGCCGGCGCCATCGTCGTCCCCCAGCAGGGCCATGTCGCGCCAAGGGCAGGGGGCCGGCCTGGGAGCCGGCCCATGAAGTCATGACGGGCGGCAAACGCAGCCCGCCTGCGAATGCCCGCTCGCACCGTTCTTTCCGGCGTGCCGGAGCTGGTGATGCTGTTTGACAGCGGCCGGTCGAAGGTGGAGCAGGCGGCCCGCGTGGTATGCGGCGACATGGAGCGCCTGGAAGCCCGTACCCAGGTAGGCCTTGCCTTTTTTGGTTTTTCTTTTGCTTTTTTCTCTTCTCTTGACGTCAGTGGGGGCGCGACAGCGCACCCACTAGGTGTAGCCCCCGAGAATTGGGCGGGTTGATTGCCAACCGGTCCGAATCTCTTGGAGGCCTTTTTCTTCTGCATATTTTTCTTCAGTGGGGGCGCGCAAGCGCACCCACTCGGTGTAGCCCCCGAGAATCGGGCTGGTTATGCTTTTAACCAGATCGAATCTTAATCATGTTCGCTTTCTCTCCCCTTTGGCAGGCGCTATACGATGCTCAGGTACAGGCGTACAACGAGCTTCGGGACCAGCACCTGGGGGCTGATAGCCAGATCGCCGAGCTTGAACTCCGACTAGGCGAGGCCGCCGCGGAGCGTGATGCCCTTCGCGAAGCCGGCGGCCGGCTCCAAGAGCAGCTGGACCTTCTTCAAGCGGAGAAGAAGGAGCTCCAGGCGACCGGCCGGGTCGAGCTGGAGCGGCTGCGGGCCATGCTGCAGGAGAAGGAGGCCTCCAACTCTGCTGACATGGACCGCCTCGCGTCGCTCCATCTTGAGGAGGCGAACCTCAAGGACGCCGCCTTGAGGGCGAAGGATGAAGCCCTTACACAGAAGCAAGCGCAGCTGGGTAAGGCGCTGGAGTCCGCCGGGACCCTCTAGGAGGAAATCGCCCGCCTCACTCATGCGAGTGAGGTGCGGGAGCGCGAGGTCCTCGAGGTCTTTCATGAGACCGACAACGCCTTCCAGCGTAGGTTTCCTTTCCTTGTTTTGCGTTTTTTTGGCCGTCTCCTCCTCTTGCTGTGTTCTTACGTCCTGGCTATCTTTACCCCAGATCTCTTCTCCGAGACCCAGGTCGCAGCCGACACTGCCGTTGAGGTGTGCCGCGTGGCTGGAGAGGAGGTAGATACTACCTCCGGCTGGAGCGTCGAGGAGATTGGTGTGGGGGCTTCGGGCCCGCCTGCACGTCGTGGGCGAGTCTGTGACTCAGCTCCAGGTTGCGGGTTCGTCAATGGTGGCGGCCCTGTGGCCGGAGGGCGTGGAGCTGACGACCATGAGCCGTCTTGCCCGTTGGCTCACGGCGGGTGGAGAGCGCCTCGACGCCTGGCGAGCCTCCGCAGCGTGGTCTGGAGCTTATATTGCCCTGCGCTTGGCCAAGTCATGGTATCGCAACCTGAACATGGGCAAGCTCGCTGCCCAGCGCGACGACTCAGAGGCGGAGCTGCAAGGCCTGGAGGAGGAGCTCCTGGTGAGGGCCAGCGCCGTGGCTGAGTACGCAGCCTGGGACGACTTCGTCTTGGAGTGGGATGAAGACGGCGGTATGATCGCTGAGGATGTGCACGGCCTTCAGCCCTACGACACCGATGGCAGCTCCGACGAGGCGGCCTGGGCTGCGGAAATCTGCAGCCGCCTCCAGCGGTGGGGAGTATGCCAACTCCGGGATCAGCGGAGCCGGGGGCCGCAACGGGGGAGACGGCGCATCCACCTCGGGAGGAGCCAGAGGCGGCGATGCTACCACATCAGGAGCAGCAGCCGAGATGACCATTGAGGCCGCTGTCCCGTGACTGATGTCCTTTTGTGTTTTTGGTTGTACCCCCGGAGGGATGTAACGAACGCGGGCCGTGGGCCAATGCTTTTTATGAATGTATATATTCAGCATTATATTCGTCACCAAGCGTGTTGTCTTATGATCCCGTCTTTTGATTCCTGGTTGACTTCTCTTATCCGAAGCCATCAAGACGTAAAGAACAAGACATAAGCCAATAAAAGGCCGGCTTGAATGAACCAACTTGAGCCGGTCGTCACTAGTATAGCCGGACTGTGCATGTATTCGACCTGACCCGGCGTCACATCGCGAACCGAGCGACCGGAGCCTGCCCGCAGGTTCAAGAGATGGACCGGGAATCAGCCTGTACACTATGTGCCCGACTACAAGGATTGACCGTCCGAGCGGCTGGCGAGCCCCCGAGCTTGTTTAAAGCTAGCAAGGGGCCGCGCTGCGTAGCCTCCGAGCTTGAGCAAGCCAGCAAGAGGTGGTACGCGGTGTAGCCCGTACACTGAGTGAAAACTCTTTTAGCAAGAGAAAGCATGGAGCCTGCTTTTTTCACCATATTTGTGGTTCTCGGCAGTCAGAGGCCGTCTTGAGTCTCGGCAATCAGAGTCCGTCTTGAGTCTTAAAGGAGATCGTATATACGATCGAGCCCGCACGAGACGGTCGTCCCAAGTATAGCCGGACTTTGCATGTATTCGACCTTACCTGGCGTCATATCGCGAACCGAGCGACCGGAGTCAGCCCGCAGGTTCAAGCGACGGACCAGGGGTTAGCCAGTACACTATGTGTCCGTTATAAGGGTTTGACCGTTCAGGCGGCTGGCGAGCCCCCGAGCTTGTTATAAGCTAGCAAGGGGCCGCGCCGCGTAGCCTCCGAGCTTGAGCAAGCCAGCAAGAGGTGGTACGCTGTGTAGCCCGTAAACGTGAGTGAGAACTCTTGACAAAAAGAAACATGGAGCATGTCCTTTTTATTGCCTTCTTTGTTCCCTGAAGAGGGAGGAAGATACATGTGCATGCTCTTTCCTTTGCTTGTCTTCTGCCTTTTAGCAATAGAACGGGCGAAGCAACGCCGCGTTCCATGGGCGCTCTGTTTCTTGGCCGGAGTCGTCCTTCTTGCGCTTCCTTGGCTTCTGGGCGTCAATCAGGTAGTAAGCGTTGTTGTGTAACGCCCTACTGATGAAGGGTCCCTCCCAAGGGGGTGAGAGCTTGTGCCGGCCGGCAGTGCGCTGGATTCTTCTGAGGACCAAGTCTCCCTCCCTAAAAGAGAGAGGCCTGATCCTTTTGCTGTGGTAGTATCTTAGCTTCTGTTGGTAGATGGCCGTCCGGCTCAAAGCCAAGTCCCTTGCTTCCGCGAGGAGATCCACACCGTCCTCTCTGGCCTCCTTTGCCTCCGTTTCTGTGTATAGGTTGACCCAAGGTGAGTCGAATTCGACATCCGTGGGAATGATAGCCTCAGACCCGTATACCAGAAAGAATGAAGTGAAGCCGGTCGACCGGTTGGGCATGGTGCGGAGGCTCCATAGCACAGCCGGCAGTTCTTTGATCCAGCAGCCGGCTGACCTGACCAGTGGTGCCACCAGCCTTGGCTTGATGCCGGCTAGGATCAGGCCGTTGGCCCTCTCCGCTTGGCCGTTTGACTGGGGGTGTGCCACCGAGGCCAGGTCGAGCCGGATGCCTACCTTGGAACAGTAGAGCGCCAGGGCGCCCTTGGCGAAGTTGGTGTCGTTGTCGGTGATGATGTTGTGGGGAACGCCATATCGGACAGAGATGTCCGTGATAAACCTCACAGCAGTGGGGCCGTCAAGCTTCTTGATAGGCCTGGCTTCGATCCACTTGGTGAACTTGTCGACGGCTACAAGAAGATGTGTCATCCCTCCGCGAGCCGTCTTGAAGGGCCCAACCATGTCCAGTCCCCAGACGGCGAATGTCCATGATAAGGGGATGGTTTTCAGTGCTGAAGGCGGCATATGGCTCTGTGCACTAAAGCGTTGGCAGCCTTCACATTTGTCCACCAGATCCACAACCTCCTCGAGGGCCGTGGGCCAGTAGAATCCATGGCGGAATGCTTTGGCTACCAGGGTTCTGGAGGCGGCATGATGCCCACACTCCCCCTAGTGGATGTCTCTGAGGATCTCCTGCCCTTTTTCTGATTCGACGCAACGTTGGAACACGCCGATCGTGCTGCGTCGCACCAGCTCACGATTGATGATGGCGTAAGCGGCGGACGTGCACTGGGTCTGTCTCACCTCCGCCTCATTTTGAGGAAGTTCGCCACGAAGAAGGAAGGCCAGAATGGCCTGAGCCCATGATGGAGCCGACACAAGAGTCGCCTCCGCTTCGTCTTGACTGTTTGGGGCTTCTGCAACCCCCGAGCTTGATGGCATCTTTGGTGCTATTGCTGCAGCCGGTTCCTCGTCTATCTCCATGACGTCCACCCACTGGGAGGATTCGAACCCGGGCAGAGCCGGGGTTATCGTTGTTGGAGTTGGGTGGACCAATGGAGCCGAATTAGGATCCGAAGCCGGTGTAGTTGGTGGAGCCGACGGCGCTTGCACCGTAGACTCAGTCGGTGCCGCATTTGGAGCCGGAGCCGTCAGTGCAGCCGGCGTGGGGTCCGCAGCCGGCATAACTGGCGGAGCCGACGGCACTTGTATCGTGGATTTGACCGGTACGAAGATTGATGCCGACTCCGGAGACGGCTTGTGGAGTTGCTCGAGGGAGATGCCAGCTCGGATGGCCTGCCTTGTGGAGCCGATCTTTGCTAGTGTGTGTGCCGCCTCATTTTCTGCCATGCGAACATGGTGGAACTCACAACCCTCGAAGGGGCCGCTGAGCTGCTGGATGAGGAAGCGGTAGCTTGCCATGTTGGCGTCCCTGGCATCCCATTCGCCAGAGACCTGCTGCACCACCAAGTCCGAATCGCCGAAGCATATGAGCCGTCGGATGCCAATCTCCTTGGCAAGCCGGAGGCCGTGGGCCAGTGCTTCGTACTCGGTGACGTTGTTGGAGGCGGCGAAGTGGATCTGGAGAGCGTACTTGAGCTGGTCCCCTTTCGGAGACGTCAAGATGATGCCGGCTCCTAGTCTCGTCCGCATCTTCGAGCCGTCGAAGTGCATCCGCCAATGCGTGGAGTCTGGAGGCGGTGGCTCGAACTGGGTCTCGGCTCAGTCGACTAAGAAGTCGGCCACCACCTGTGATTTGATGGCGGTGCGAGGCTCGTACTGAAAGTCATGGTCCGCCATGGCGATGGACCATTGGGCAATTCTGCTCGTGGCATCACGGTTACCTACTTGCCCACGATCTCTGAGAGTGGAGCCGTGCTCACCCCAGTGATGGCACGCTCTTGGAAGTATTGTTTTAATTTCTTTGCACCAAGGTAAACACCATAACACATTTTCTGATAATGAGGGTAGTTCTGCTTAGAGGCGGAGAAGAAATCGCTAAGGTAGTAGACAGGGCGCTGTACTGGCAGGGCCTTGCCTTCCTCTTTACGCTGAACTACCAACACTACGCTGACCACGCGAGTGGTCACCGTGATATATATGAGTATGGGTTCTGTTGGAATTATGCCCTAGAGGCAATAATAAATATAGTTATTATTATAATTCCTGTATCAAGATAATCGTTTATTATCCATGCTATAATTGTATTGAATGAAGACTCATTTACATGTGTGGATACATAGACAAAACACCGTCCCTAGCAAGCCTCTAGTTGGCTAGCCAGTTGATCAAAGATAGTCAGTGTCTTCTGATTATGAACAAAGTGTTGTTGCTTGATAACTGGATCACGTCATTAGGAGAATCACGTGATGGACTAGACCCAAACTAATAGACGTAGCATGTTGATCGTGTCATTTTGTTGCTACTGTTTTCTGCGTGTCAAGTATTTATTCCTATGACCATGAGATCATATAACTCACTGACACCGGAGGAATGCTTTGTGTGTATCAAACGTCGCAACGTAACTGGGTGACTCTAAAGATGCTCTACAGGTATCTCCGAAGGTGTTAGTTGAGTTAGTATGGATCAAGACTGGGATTTGTCACTCCGTGTGACGGAGAGGTATCTCGGGGCCCACTCGGTAATACAACATCACACACAAGCCTTGCAAGCAATGTAACTTAGTGTAAGTTGCGGGATCTTGTATTGCAGAACGAGTAAAGAGACTTGCCGGTAAACGAGATTGAAATAGGTATGCGGATACTGACGATCGAATCTCGGGCAAGTAACATACCGAAGGACAAAGGGAATGACATACGGGATTATATGAATCCTTGGCACTGAGGTTCAAACGATAAGATCTTCGTATAATATGTAGGATCCAATATGGGCATCCAGGTCCCGCTATTGGATATTGACCGAGGAGTCTCTTGGGTCATGTCTACATAGTTCTCGAACCCGTAGGGTCTGCACACTTAAGGTTCGACGTTGTTTTATGCGTATTTGAGTTGTATGGTTGGTTACCGAATGTTGTTCGGAGTCCCGGATGAGATCACGGACGTCACGAGGGTTTCCGGAATGGTCCGGAAACGAAGATTGATATATAGGATGACCTCATTTGATTACCGGAAGGTTTTCGGAGTTACCGGGAATGTACCGGGAATGACGAATGGGTTCCGGGAGTTCACCGGGGGGGGGGGGGGGGCAACCCACCCTGGGGAAGCCCATAGGCCTTGAGGGTGGCACACCAGCCCTTAGTGGTCTGGTGGGACAGCCCAAAAGGGCCCTATGCGCCTAGGAAAGAAAATCAAAGAGAAAAGAAAAATAAGGAGGTGGGAAGGGAAGGAAGGACTCCCACCCACCAAACCAAGTCCAACTCGGTTTGGGGGGGGGAGGCTTCCCCCTTGGACTCGGACGACCCCCTTGGGGCTCCTTGGGCCCCAAGGCAAGGTCCCCTCCCTCCCACCTATATATACGGAGGTTTTAGGGCTGATTTGAGACAACTTTTCCACGGAAGCCCGACCACATACCTCCACGGTTTTTCCTCTAGATCGCGTTTCTGCGGAGCTCGGGCGGAGCCCTGCTGAGACAAGGTCATCACCAACCTCCGGAGTGCCGTCACGCTGCCGGAGAACTCTTCTACCTCTCCGTCTCTCTTGCTGGATCAAGAAGGCCGAGATCATCGTCGAGCTGTACGTGTGCTGAACGCGGAGGTGCCGTCCGTTCGGTACTAGATCGTGGGACTGATCGCGGGATTGTTCGCGGGGCGGATCGAGGGACGTGAGGACGTTCCACTACATCAACCGCGTTCACTAACGCTTCTGCTGTACGATCTACAAGGGTACGTAGATCACTCATCCCCTCTCGTAGATGGACATCACCATGATAGGTCTTCGTGCGCGTAGGAAAATTTTTGTTTCCCATGCGACGTTCCCCAACAGTGGCATCATGAGCTAGGTTCATGCGCAGATGTCTTCTCAAGTAGAACACAAAAGTTTTTGTGGGCGGTGATGTGCGTTTTGCTGCCCTCCTTAGTCTTTTCTTGATTCCGCGGTATTGTTGGATTGAAGCGGCTTGGACCGACATTACTCGTACGCTTACGAGAGACTGGTTTCATCGCTACGAGTAACCCCGTTGCTCAAAGATGACTGGCAAGTGTCGGTTTCTCCAACTTTAGTTGAATCGGATTTGACCGAGGAGGTCCTTGGATGAGGTTAAATAGCAACTCATATATCTCCGTTGTGGTGTTTGCGTAAGTAAGATGCGATCCTACTAGATACCCATGGTCACCACGTAAAACATGCAACAACAAAATTACAGGACGTCTAACTTGTTTTTGCAGGGTATGCTTGTGATGTGATATGGCCAACGATGTGATGTGATATATTGGATGTATGAGACGATCATGTTGTAATAGAAAATATCGACTTGCACGTCGATGGTACGGCAACCGGCAGGAGCCATAGGGTTGTCTTTATACTAACGTTTGTGCTTGCAGATGCGTTTACTATTTTGCTAGGATGTAGCTTTAGTAGTAATAGCATGAGTAGCACGACAGCCCCGATGGCAACACGTTGATAGAGATCATGGTGTGGCGCCGGTGACAAGAAGATCGTGCCGGTGCTTTGGTGATGGAGATCAAGAAGCACGTGATGATGGCCATATCATGTCACTTATGAATTGCATGTGATGTTAATCCTTTTATGCACCTTATTTTGCTTAGAACGACGGTAGCATTATGAGGTGATCTCTCACTAAAATTTCAAGACGAAATTGTGTTCTCCCCGACTGTGCACCGTTGCTACAGTTCGTCGTTTCGAGACACCACGTGATGATCGGGTGTGATAGACTCAATGTTCACATACAACGGGTGCAAAACAGTTGCGCACGCGGAACACTCGGGTTAAGCTTGACGAGCCTAGCATGTGCAGACATGGCCTCGGAACACATGAGACCGAAAGGTCGATCATGAATCATATAGATGATATGGTTAGCATAGAGATGCTTACCACTGAAACTATACTCAACTCACGTGATGTTCGGACTTAAGCTAGTGTAAGTGGATCATGAACCACTCAAATGACTAGAGAGATGTACTTTTTGAGTGGGAGTTTAGCGAATAATTTGATTAAGTTAAACTCTAATTATCTTGATCATAGTCTAAGTCCACTTTGAATATATTTGTGTTGTAGATCATGGCTCACGCTACAGTCATCCTGATTTTTAATACGTTCCTAGAGAAAGCTAAGTTGAAAGATGATGGAAGCAAGTTTGTAGACTGGGCTCGTAATCTTAAGCTAATCTTACAAGCTGGGAAGAAGGATTATGTCCTTAATGCTGCGTTAGGAGATGAACCACCCTCTACGGCTGATCAGGATGTTAAGAACGCTTGGTTGGCACGTAAGGAGGACTACTCAATAGTTCAATGTGCAGTCTTGTATGGCTTAGAACCGGGACTTCAACGTCGCTTTGAGCGTCATGGAGCATTTGAGATGTTCCAGGAGTTGAAGTTTATCTTTCAGAAGAACGCCCGGATCGAGAGGTATGAGACCTCCGATAAATTCTATGCTTGCAAGATGGAGGAGAACTCGTCTGTAAGTGAACATGTGCTCAAAATGTCTGGGTACTCAAACCGTCTAGCTGAGCTGGGTATTGAACTCCCGCAAGAGGCTATCACTGACAGAATCTTTCAATAACTGCCGCCAAGCTATAAAGGCTTTGTGTTGAACTACAACATGCAAGGAATGAACAAGTCTCCCGGCGAGTTGTTTGCGATGCTGAAAGTCGCAGAGTCTGAACTCCGTAAAGAGCGTCAAGTGTTGATGGTGAATAAGACCACTAGTTTCAAGAGAAACGGCAAAGGCAATAAGGGTAATTCAAAGAAGAGCGGCAAGCTTGTTGCCAATCCGACGAAGAAACCCAAAGCTGGACCTAAGCCTGAAACGGAGTGCTACTATTGCAAGGGTATGTGTCACTGGAAGCGCAATTGCCCCAAGTATCTGGCAGATAAGAAGGCGGGCAAAGAAAAATCAGGTATATTTGATATACATGTTATTGATGTGTACTTAACCGGCTCTCGTAGTAGTGCCTGGGTATTCGATACCGGTTCTGTTGCTCATATTTGCAACTCGAAACAGGAACTGCGGAATAGACGAAGGCTGGCAAAGGATGAAGTGACGATGCGCGTAGGAAATGGTTCCAAGGTTGATGCAATCGCCGTCGGCACAGTTTCACTTCAGTTGCCATCAGGATTAGTGATGAACTTAAATCATTGTTATTTAGTGCCTGCGTTGAGCATGAACATTATATCTGGATCTTGTTTATTGCGAGACGGTTACTCTTTTAAGTCAGAGAATAATGGTTGTTCTATTTCTATGAGTAACATCTTTTATGGTCATGCACCTAATGTGAGAGGATTGTTCATATTGAATCTTGATAGCGATACGCATATACATAACATTGAGACCAAAAGAGTTAGAGTTAACAATGATAGCGCCATATTTTTTGGCACTGCCGCTTAGGTCATATTGGTGTAAAGCGCATGAAGAAACTCCATGCTGATGGACTTTTGGAGTCACTTGACTTTGATTCACTTGACACGTGCGAACCATGCCTCATGGGCAAGATGACTAAGACTCCGTTCTCCGGAACAATGGAGCGTACAAGTGACTTGTTGGAAATCATACATACCGATGTGTGTGGTCCGATGAGCGTGGAGGCACGCGGCGGATATCGTTATTTTCTCACCTTCACTGACGATTTGAGTAGATATGGTTATGTCTACTTGATGAAGCACAAGTCTGAAACATTTGAAAGGTTCAAGCAATTTCAGAGTGAAGTTGAAAATCATCGTAACAAGAAGATCAAGTTCCTACGGTCTGATCGTGGGGGTGAATATCTGAGTTTCGAGTTTGGTGCTCACTTAAGACAATGTGGAATTGTTTCACAGTTAACACTGCCTGGAACACCACAGCGTAATGGTGTGTCCGAACGTCGTAATCGTACTTTATTAGAGATGGTGCGATCTATGATGTCTCTTACCGATTTGCCGTTATCGTTTTGGGGTTATGCATTAGAAACAACTGCATTCACTTTAAATAGGGCACCATCAAAATCCGTTGAGACGACACCATACGAACTGTGGTATGGCAAAAGGCCAAAGTTGTCGTTTCTTAAAGTTTGGGGATGTGATGCTTATGTCAAAAAGCTTCAGCCTGAAAAGCTGGAACCCAAAGCGGAAAAGTGCGTCTTCATAGGTTACCCAAAAGAGACAGTTGGGTACACCTTCTATCTCAAATCCGAGGGCAAAGTGTTTGTTGCTAAAAATGGAGCTTTTCTCGAGAAGGAGTTTCTCTCGAGAGAATTGAGTGGGAGGAAGATAGAACTTGACGAGGTTGTCGAACCTCTCATCCCTCTGGATGGTGGCGCAGGGCAAGGGGAAACCTGTGTCGTTGCGACGCCGGTTGAGGAGGAAGTTAATGATGATGATCATGAAACTCCGGTTCAAGTTTCTGTCGAACCACGCAGGTCGACGAGACCACGTGCTGCTCCAGAGTGGTACGGTAATCCCGTCTTATCAATCATGTTGTTAGACAACAATGAACCTGCAAATTATGAAGAAGCAATGGTGGGCCCAGATTCCAACAAATGGCTAGAAGCGATGAAGTCCGAGAAAGGATCCATGTATGAGAACAACGTGTGGACTTTGGAGGTACTACCTGAGGGCCGCAAGGCTATTCAGAACAAATGGATTTTTAAGAGGAAGACGGACGCTGACGGCAATGTGACCGTTTATAAAGCTCGACTTGTGGCAAAGGGTTTTTCACAAGTTCAAGGAGTTGACTACGATGAGACATTCTCACCCGTAGCGATGCTTAAGTCCGTCAGAATCATGTTAGCAATAGCTGCATTTTTCGATTATGAAATCTGGCAGATGGATGTCAAAACGGCGTTCCTTAACGGTTTCCTTAAGGAAGAGTTGTATATGATACAACCCGAAGGTTTTGTCGATCCTAAGAATGCTAACAAGGTGTGCAAGCTCCAGCGATCCATTTATAGACTGGTGCAAGCATCTTGGAGTTGGAACAAACGCTTTGATGAGGTGATCAAACCATTTGGATTTATACAAGTGGTTGGAGAATCTTGTATTTACAAGAAAGTGAGTGGGAGCTCTGTGGCATTTCTAAGATTATATGTGGATGACATACTGCTGATTGGAAACAACGTGGAGTTTTTAGAGAGCATAAAGGATTACTTGAATAAGAGTTTCTCTATGAAGGACCTAGGAGAAGCTTCTTACATTCTAGGCATTAAGATCTATAGGGATAGATCAAAACGCGTGATAGGACTTTCACAAAGCACATACCTTGATAATGTTTTGAAGAGGTTCAAAATGGAACAGTCCAAGAAAGGGTTCTTGCCAGTTTTACAAGGTACGAGATTGAGTAAGACTCAGTGCCCAGCAACTGATGAAGAGAGAGAGCATATGCGCTCCGTCCCCTATGCTTTAGCCATAGGTTCTATCATGTATGCAATGTTGTGCACAAGACCGGATGTTAGCCTGGCCATAAGTATGGCTGGTAGGTTCCAGAGTAATCCAGGAGTGGATCACTGGACAGCGGTCAAGAATATCCTGAAGTACCTGAAAAGGACTAAGGAGATGTTTCTCGTGTATGGAGGTGACGAAGAGCTCGTCGTAAAAGGTTACGTCGATGCAAGCTTTGACACAGATCCGGACGACTCTAAGTCGCAAACCGGATACGTATTTATTCTTAATGGGGGTGCGGTAAGCTGGTGCAGTTCCAAGCAAAGCGTCGTAGCAGATTCTACATGTGAAGCGGAGTACATGGCTGCCTCGGAGGCGGCTAAGGAGAGTGTCTGGATGAAGCAGTTCATGACGGATCTTGGAGTGGTGCCAAGCGCACTGAATCCAATAACCTTGTTCTGTGACAACACGGGTGTCATTGCCTTAGCAAAGGAACCACGGTTTCACAAGAAGACCAGACACATCAAACGACGCTTCAACCTCATCCGCGACTACGTCGAGGGAGAGGACGTAAATATATGCAAAGTGCACACGGATCTGAATGTAGCAGACCCGCTGACTAAACCTCTTCCACGGCCAAAGCATGATCAACACCAGAACTGTATGGGTGTTAGATTTATTACAATGTAATTCACATGATGATGTGAGGGCTAGATTATTGACTCTAGTGCAAGTGGGAGACTGTTGGAATTATGCCCTAGAGGCAATAATAAATATAGTTATTATTATAATTCCTGTATCAAGATAATCTTTATTATCCATGCTATAATTGTATTGAATGAAGACTCATTTACATGTGTGGATACATAGACAAAACACCGTCCCTAGCAAGCCTCTAGTTGGCTAGCCAGTTGATCAAAGATAGTCAGTGTCTTCTGATTATGAACAAAGTGTTGTTGGTTGATAACTGGATCACGTCATTAAGAGAATCACGTGATGGGCTAGGCCCAAACTAATAGACGTAACATGTTGATCGTGTCATATTGTTGCTACTGTTTTCTGCGTGTCAAGTATTTATTCCTATGACCATGAGATCATATAACTCACTGACACCGGAGGAATGCTTTGTGTGTATCAAACGTCGCAACGTAATTGGGTGACTATAAAGATGCTCTACAGGTATCTCCGAAGGTGTTAGTTGAGTTAGTATGGATCAAGACTGGGATTTGTCACTCCGTGTGACAGAGAGGTATCTCGGGGCCCACTCGGTAATACAACATCACACACAAGCCTTGCAAGCAATGTAACTTAGTGTAAGTTGCGGGATCTTGTATTGCGGAACGAGTAAAGAGACTTGCCGGTAAACGAGATTGAAATAGGTATGCGGATACTGACGATCGAATCTCGGGCAAGTAACAGAACGAAGGACAAAGGGAATGACATACGGGATTATATGAATCCTTGGCACTGACGTTCAAACGATAAGATCTTCGTAGAATATGTAGGATCCAATATGGGCATCCAGGTCCCGCTATTGGATATTGACCGAGGAGTCTCTCGGGTCATGTCTACATAGTTCTCGAACCCGCAGGGTCTGCACACTTAAGGTTCGACGTTGTTTTATGCGTATTTGAGTTATATGGTTGGTTACCGAATGTTGTTCGGAGTCCCGGATGAGATCACAGACGTCACGAGGGTTTCCGGAATGGTCCGGAAACGAAGATTGATATATAGGATGACCTCATTTGATTACCGGAAGGTTTTCGGAGTTACCGGGAATGTACCGGCAATGACGAATGGGTTCCGGGAGTTCACCGGGGGGGGGGGGGCAACCCACCCTGGGGAAGCCCATAGGCCTTGAGGGTGGCACACCAGCCCTTAGTGGGCTGGTGGGACAGCCCAAAAGGGCCCTATGCGCCTAGGAAAGAAAACCAAAGAGAAAATAAAAAAAAGGAGGTGGGAAGGGAAGGAAGGACTCCCACCCACCAAACCAAGTCCAACTCGGTTTGGGGGGGGGGGCGAGCCTTCCCCCTTGGACTCGGCCGACCCCCTTGGGGCTCCTTGAGCCCCAAGGCAAGGTCCCCTCCCTCCCACCTATATATACGGAGGTTTTAGGGCTGATTTGAGACGACTTTTCCACGGCAGCCTGACCACATACCTCCACGGTTTTTCCTCTAGATCGCGTTTCTGCGGAGCTCGAGCGGAGCCCTGCTGAGACAAGGTCATAACCAACCTCCGGAGCGCCGTCACGCTGCCGGAGAACTCTTCTACCTCTCCGTCTCTCTTGCTGGATCAAGAAGACCGAGATCATCGTCGAGCTGTACGTGTGCTGAACGCGGAGGTGCCGTCCGTTCGGTACTAGATCGTGGGACTGATCGCGGGATTGTTCGCGGGGCGGATCGAGGGACGTGAGGATGTTCCACTACATCAACCGCGTTCACTAACGCTTCTGCTGTACGATCTACAAGGGTACGTAGATCACTCATCCCCTCTCGTAGATGGACATCACCATGCTAGGTCTTCGTGCGCGTAGGAAAATTTTTGTTTCCCATGCGACGTTCCCCAACAGGTTCCCTTTCAGATGGGGCTGCCAAGATTGGCAAGCTCGAGATTACCCGCTTGAGGTCACGGAAGGCTTCGTCCGCCTGGTCGTCCCACTCGAACTTCGTCGTCTTCTTCATGAGCTGGTAGAGTGGAAGGGCCTTCTCGCCAAGCCAGCTGATGAACCGGCTGAGGGATGCCAAGCAGCCGGCAAGCTTCTGGACGTCGAGGATCCGAGCCGGCCGCACCATCCGCTCGATGGTGCTGATCTTCTCAGGGTTCGCTTCGATGCCGCGGACAGATACGAAGAACCCCAAGAGTTTGCCGTCTGGGACCCCGAAGACGTACTTCTCAGGATTGAGCCGGATCTTGTATTCGCGCAGATTGGCGAATGTCTCTCGCAGGTCGTCGAGGAGGCTGAAGTGCTGCTTCGTCTTGACGATGATGTCATCCACATAGACGTGGATGTTTCTACCAATCTGTGACAGTAGGCACTTCTGCATGCAGCGTTGGAACGTCGCACATGCGTTCTTCAGACCGAACGTCATGGTGGTGTAGCAGTAGGCCCCGAAGGGCATGATGAAGGAGGTCTTCAGGCGATCAGCTGGATCCCGCTTGATTTGATGGTAGCCTGAATAAGCATCCAGAAATGACAGCAGTTCGCAGCCTGTAGTGGAGTCGATCACATGATCTATCCTAGGCAACACGAAAGGGTCTTTCGGATAGGCCTTATTCAGGCTAGTGTAGTCCATGCACATTCTCCATGTGTTGTTCTTCTTCAGCGCCAGGACTGGGTTCGCCAGCCAGTCCGGGTGGAAAACCTCCATGATGAAGCCGGCTGCAAGGAGCTGGGTGATCTCTTCTCCAATTGTGCGCCGCTTCCCCTCGGTGAAGCGGCGCAAAGGTTGTTTCACCGGCTTTGCATCCGGTCGCACGTGAAGTTTGTGCTCGGCGTACTTCCTCGGAACACCCGACATGTCCTTGGGGGACCATGCAAAGATGTCCCGATTCTCATGGAGGAAGTCGACGAGCTCGCCTTCCTATTTGGGGCTGAGGCCAGCCCCGATGGTGATGCACTACTTTGGGTTGGCAGGGTCGAGTGGGACCTGCTTGGTCTCTTTAGCCGGCTTGAAAGAGCCCTCGCCGGCCGATTGGGACGGAGGAGAAGGAATCGCCGGCTGCTCGGTAGCCTGGGCCACGAGCCGGTCGATCTGCCGCTTCTCCTCGGCAATCACCAAGGCGTCGGCGAGGCGGCTGCTATCTTGGGCACACTCGAGCGACTTCTTGTAGTCGCCAACAACAGTGATGATGGCCTTGGGACCCAGCATCTTCATTTTCAGGTAGGCGTAGTGCGGGATAGCCATGAATTTGGCCAGAGCCGGTCTCCCCAGCAACGTGTGATACGGGCTGCTGAGGTCCACCACCTCGAACCATATGGACTCTCGGCGGAAGTGGGCCTTGTCGCCGAAGAGGACGTCCAGCTGGATCTTGCCGATGGGTGAGCACGACTGCCGAGCACTACGGGAATCAGGTAATTTGCCGTCTGTTCAGATCTTTGCCGTCAGCTTTTCTTCGTGGATGACGGCAAAGAGCACTTTTGCCGTCAGTTGCCGTCAGCTGCTGACGGCAAAGAATGACTGCCGGCGTAAACTTATTTTGCCGTCTATAATAAAAATTGCAGACGGCAAAATTATTTTGCCGTCTGTAAAAATAAGCGGATGACGGAAAAGACATAATTTGCCGCCTGTAATAGAAAGTGATGACGGCAAAGAAGAAGCACATCACACGGATCGATCACGCGGATCGATGACGTGGCAAGATCTGAGACACACCAGCCTACCCCATCCCACCACGCACGGACATGGGTGAAAAAATATTTTGCCATCTGTAAAAATAACTGGATGACGGCAAAGATGTATTTTTCCGTCTGTAAAAATAACTAGATGACGGCAAAATTATTTTGCCGTCTTTGAAAATAACTGGATGATGGCAAAATAATTTTGCCCTCTGTAAAAGTAACTAGATGACGGCAAAATAAGAAGCACAACGCACAGATTGATCACGCGGATCAATGACGTGGAAAGATCTGAGACACACCAGCCCACCCCATCGCACCACGCACGGACGTGGGTGAAAAAATATTTTGCCGTCTTGAAAAATAACCGGATGACGGCAAAGACTTAATTTGCCGTCTTGAAAAATAACCGGATGACGGCAAAGACTTAATTTGCCGTCTTGAAAAATAACCGGATGACGGCAAAGAGAAAGCACACCACGCGGATCGATCCCACCGATCGATGACGTGACGGCCCATCCCACCGTCGCTGGCTCTCCCACCCACTCAACCCGGCTGGTCCCCTCAAAAAAAAACCAGCTGGCCCACCACTCACCTCCACCCGACCTTATCCTCTCCCCACCTGTCTTCTCTCTCGTACCCATCCATCTCCCCCGCCGCCCCATCCATCTCCCCCGTCGCACCCGCCGCCCCCATCCATCTCCCCCGCCGCCCCCATCCATCTCCCCCGCCGCCCCCATCCATCTCCCCGCCGCCCCTATCCACGACGCGCGCGGCCAGGCGCGGGTCGTGCCTCGTGAACGCCTCCCGGGCCGCGTCGCGCGAGGACACCACGGAGCGTCATGACGGGGCCATGTGGTGGAGGTTGCCGCGACGGAGGCTGAGCAGGTTGCCGGCGACGGGCAGCGGCGTGGGGCTCGACGACATCCGCATCAGCCCCGTGCCCACACTGCGGCTGCGTGTCGGGCTGGCCAGGTAGTAGAGGAGCGTGGCGACCGCCAGCGTCGCACATATCGGCCATGGCCAGAGCTCCATCTCCATTGGCACGTTCGTATGGTGTGGGTTGCTCAGGCTCCGCTGGGGTCCGTGAGTGACCTTTCCCAAATCCTGATCCGTTGCATCCATCCATCTACCAACAAGCAACAAATCATTCATCCGCATCCATCCATCCATCCGTTACAGGAGACGACGCAGGGGCGGGAGCACGAGCGCACGCAGGGGAGCGCTACCGCGCCAGGCGGGCAGGAATAAGAGGCTGGGCTCCGACCGGCGACCGGCCGGCGAGGTCGACGAGAGCGCGATGCGGCTGGGCGTTGGGCAGTGACGCTCCTGTGCGGGGGCGTCAGGACGGGAGAAGGGGCTGGTTCCGCTCGATGTATTATGATGCATTGTGTGTATTATGTACATTATAGTGTGTATATATTTTGTGATAATTGATGATTGAGCCTTTTTGATAACTGAGGATTGTTGTTTATATTTTGGGTTTTTTAATAATGAAGATTATGTGTTATGCAATACATTTTTTGATAACTGAGGATTGTTGTTTATTTTATTTTTAAAAGAAAATTTCTTTGCCGTCTGGTATTGATAACAACTGACGGCAAACCCGTAATCTTTGTCGTCTTGCATTCCGGTCGGATGACGGCAAAGAGTTAACGCGGTTCGGGTGGTTATTTTAGGTTTTTTGCCGTCTGCCTCATAATAGATGACGGCAAACCATTTTCACTAACGGAAAATATTTAGCCGTCTGCCCGAAAAAATGCTGACGGCGAAATTACCCTTTGCGGGCACATGGTCTGACGACATTTTTTGCCGTCATGGGCTGACGGCAAAAAATTTGCCGTCTGTAATTCTCTCTTTGCCGTCTTTAGCGTCTTGACGGCAAAATGCCCGATTCCTGTAGTGGAGGCACGATGCCATGGAAGACAGTGCTGGTTGGCAGGACGTCCGTCTCCTTGAGCCCGAGCTTGCGGAGAGTGTCGAGGTAGAGGATGTTAATGCTGCTGCCGCCGTTGACCAGCACCCGGGAGAATCGGCAGGTTAGCCTCTTGGAGGCGAAGGTGGGGTCGAGGACAAGTGCGTATGACCCCGGGTTGGGCATCACCACAGGGTGGTCCACCCGGCTCCATGTAATTGGTTTGTCAGACAAATGCATGTACTGGGGAACCGGGGGGAGGGGGACAGTGGCGTTTACCTCGCGCCGCCTTTGGCGCAGGCTGTGCTTGTCGTCGCCTTCACTGGTGAAGACAACGAACGCTCCGTCTTGATGCGGGTAGTCGTCAGGGTGTGGGCCGTCGTCGCGAGGCGGCGGCGGTGGAAGCGGAGCGTGATGGGGAGCCGGTGCACAGGGCGCCGCCTGCGCACCCGGAGGAGCCGGCAGGCCCTCCCCTTGCGACAGCCGGCGTGCGATGCTGCACTATCGAAGGGTATGGGTAGACGGCGCCGCCCCCAAATGTATCTTGCAGGGGGCATTGAGCAGCTTCTCGAGAGACTGCTTGGGCAGCCAGTTGGGGTTGCCCTGATTGCGACGCTTTCGTGGAGGGCCGGCTTGGGAAGCCGACGCCTCTCCCTCCATGTTGGCCACTAGCTTGTTGTTAGCCATCTGATTGGCCTTGCGCTTGTAGTTGTTCTGGCCGCCTCGGTTGTCCCCAGCCGGCTTGGGAGTAGCCGGCGCAGGCACAACCTTGTCCGAGGCGGTCACCTTGATGCACATTCCGGAGTCGGCCGTGGCGTACTTGTCCGTCTTGGCCATGAGCACCGCCAAGGAGCTGGGCTCGGCGCACATGAGCTTGTGCTTGAGGAGGGTGCCGTCTCGGCATCCGTCAATGAAGTACTGTATGGCTTGTACCTCATGCACCCCCTCACAGGAGTTGCGGAGCTCGGTCCACCGGCCGGGTGACGTAGTCGCGGAGGGGTTCGTCGGCCTTCTGGACGAAAATGGCCAGCTCGCAAGGCCGACCAGGGCGCTTGTAGGTGCCGGTGAAGTTGTGGACGAACGCCTCCTCGAAGTCCACCCAGGAGTTGACGCTGCCGGCCAGGAGGCTGTTAAGCCAGGTCCGGGCCGAGCCGGCTAGCATGAGTGGCACGTAGGGAACCGCTACGTGCTTGTTGCCCCTCGCGATGCCTACGGCCGTGGTGTAGTCGATCAGCCAGTCTTCTGGCTTAGCCGTGCCGTTATATTTCGACGTATCCCGAGGTAGGGTGAAACCTCGGGGGAACGGCTCCCCTCGGATCCGGGGACCGAAGCAAGCCGGATCGACGGGTTCGTCTTCCTCTAGGAGGTCCGAATAGGCCAGGGCGATGATACGCCGGCGGGCGTCCCGCTCGTCCTGGGAGGCGGGGGCGCCAGCCCCGGTGGCGAGAGGGGAGGCTCCTTGGGAGCCGGATGTGTGAGTTCTTCGCGGGGGAAGATCCCCGTACTCCGAGTCGCCATCGTCGCCTCCGCGACATAGGCCCGATGTGTGCTCGCTCTGGTGCTGCGAGCGCCGGCCTTGGCTTCCCTCGCCCCTCCAGCCGGAAGGGCGATGCGAGGAAGATCCTTCAGCGTGGTGCTGGCCACTAGGGTTGCGGCGAGCCCCCGAGTTTGGTCCCGGGGACTCTGAATGAGCCTGGCCAGGGTCGAACCGAGCGTGCTGCTGGGTAGCAGCGTCAAGGAGATCCTTGACACGCTTCTCCTGGAAGGCGCGCTCCTCGCCTTCCAGGCTTGCCATCTCCTCCATGGCCGCGTGCGCCGTCCGCATGTTGGCCGCAGGAGTCTCGTAGGTGGGCAGGTCCCCGCCTAGAACTTCGGCGACGAACCGTCCGCGACTGCGGACCGATCCAAGCCGACTGGGGGCCTCGTAAATCGGAGTAAGACCATATGCGGAGTTATACTCACGATGTGTAGCCTCCAACCGATGTTTTGCCGAGGCCACAGCGATGACCTCCTCCAAGATACGCTTGCGAGCCTCCTCCAGTGAGGCCCGAGCGTCTACAGGGTCGGCAGAAGCGGTAATCGGTGTCTTCAGGCCGGCGATGGCGTCCCGAAGAGTGTCGGCGGCGGCTGCAGCGGGCTCGCCAGCTCCCTGGAGGCCTTGCCGGGAGCCGTGCTGGTGCCGGCGCCGATAACCATCACCTCCACGGCGTTGGAGACGGCAGCGACGTCGTATGGGGTGAAGAACCCCACAGACGGTGGAGGGCCATCGAAGATGAGGACGTTACTGGGCCAAATGTCCTGGGCAGGCGTCTCAGCGATAGAGAGCGTGCTGAAGCTGGCGCAGAGTGCCTCAACGTCGTAGTCCTCGCCGAAGTAGCATGGGCCGTCATTGAGGCGAAGAGCACTCAGGTTCCCCATAGCAGCGACGATGACGCTAGGGAGTGCCTCGTCATCGGAATCTTCGTCCGAATCCGCATGGCGGACGGGGACGTCGATCATCATGGGCGTCGCCTCGTCGAAAGCGAGCTCCACGGGCATGCAAACTGATCCGGACGCGATGAATCTGGTGGTGTAGGTGCGGGGCCCCGCCCAGCGCGTGAAGCCAGCTGATGCCGCGATCGGCCCCACAGTGGGCGCCAAATGTCAGTGAATACTCACAACATATGCCATAGGTAGGCTAAAGTCGGTGAGAACCAAAGGGACAAAGGTGGGCGCTGGGAACAAGGTTGGTACACGCATGGGACGCACGATGTACCCAGGTTCAGGGCTCTCCATAGAGATAATACACCTAATCCTGCTTGTGTGTGTGATGTATGGGAACAGAGTACAATGTTGCTCCTGGAGCTGTGTTGGGAGGAGGAAGAGGGGAGCAGCCGGCTCGTCTCTACCTCGCTCTCTGTTGGTTGGTGAGTGTGTAGTGTTGAATGACTGGTAAGTGATCGGCCTCCTTGCATGGGGGGCGGCCGGGGGGTTTTATAGACGAACCCGCCGGCCTACAATATGGATAAAGGGTACATGCGTGGGACCCTGCTGGCTGCTTCGCCGGTTGGCCAGGGGCCCACAAGGGTCTTGTCTTGTCGATGAGGGGCCCGCCGGCTGCATGGTCTCGATTGCTGTGGGACCCGCCGGCTGGCCAATGGGGCTCCCGCGTACGGTTGACGCTGAGCACACGCTGTACGTCGAGCGTTGCCCCGCGAGATTCTTCATGGGCAGGCAGTACGACTGCCTCCACTGTTCCCCACGCCGAGTGCAGTAATGGAGTGGGAGTGTGACGGTCCGACATAAGGGTAGGTGATGGATCGGAGCCGCGGTAGGTCAGCGGCGTGGCCGCCGACGCTCGTACCTGCCGAGAGCCCCGATTCAGTACCTTTGCTGACGCGTAGCTACCTTTAATCGTGAGGTCCTTTCCTGACCTACGATCTGATGTGACTGGTGATCCTCGGCTGGCTAGCCTGCTTGGTCAGCCGGCTTGAGGGTGGCCGCCTCCTCCTTAGCCCGGCTGGCGGGACCAGGCCGGGTCCGAAGGGGAGGCCGCCTGGATTCTAGCCGACAGGGGTTGCCTGGCCGGCCAGAAAGGTGGCTGCCTCGTCTTCCAGCCGGTAGGGGATGCCTAGCCGGTTAGAAGACTTGGGCCTTGAGAATCTCTGCGCCTTCATGCCCATTGGACCGGGAATGAAGGAACAGGCTCGATGAGCCTACCCCGGGATTATCCCCCCGACAACCGGCGATACTACAATATTTGGTGGGATCGGAGAAGGGGGTGCCAACCGCACTCGTGAGCTTAGAGCGGGTGTCAATCGGTGTGGAGCCGAGATGGCAATTGAGCATGTTGGCACGATCCAAAACCTCAAGGGCGTAATGTTCCTGAGACAAGAACAACCTGGCAGTGTTGCGATGCACGTTGATGCCTAGGAAGTGGTGAATATCTCCGAGATCGCTCATAGAGAACTCGCGAGCAAGCGATGACACAAGCGACTCAAGGAGGGAGGTGTTGCTGGCTGTCAAGATGATGTCATCGACATACAAAAGGAGATACGCCATGGAGGAATCTCGGCGAAGAATGAAGAGCGAGGTGTCACACTTGGATGAGACAAAGCCAAGCGTGTGGAGAAACCCAGTGAAGAGAAGAAACCAAGTCCGGGGAGCCTGCTTGAGGCCATAGAGGGACTTGTTGAGGCGGCAGCCATGCGTGGGATGAGTGGTATCGACGAAGCCGGAGGGTTGTTGGCAGTAGACTGTCTCAACGAGATCTCCATGGAGGAAGGCATTCTTGACATCCATTTGCCGGAGTGGCCAGTTGTTGACGGTGGCAAGGCTGAGCACGACGCGGATTGTAGCGGGCTTGACCACGGGGCTGAAGGTCTCCACATAGTCAACGCCAGCCTGCTGTGTGAAACCACGAACCACCCATCATGCCTTGTAGCGATTCAAGGAGACATCGTGTGGGTGAATACTCACAACATATGCCATAGGTAGGCTAAAGTCGATGAGAACCGAAGGGACAAAAGTGGGCGCTGGGAACGAGGTTGGTACACGCATGGGACGCACGATGTACCCAGGTTCAGGGCTCTCCGTAGATATAATACCCCTAATCTTGCTTGTGTGTTTGATGTATGGGAACAGAGTACAATGTTGCTCCTGGAGCTGTGTTGGGAGGAGGAAGAGGGGAGCAGCCGGCTCGTCTCTACCTCGCTCTCTGTTGGTTGGTGAGTGTGTAGTGTTGAATGACTGGTAAGTGATCGGCCCCCTTGCATGGGGGGCGGCCGGGGAGTTTTATAGACGAACCCACCAGGCTACAATATGGATAAAGGGTACATGTGTGGGACCCGGCTGGCTGCTTCGCCGGTTGTCCAGGGGCCCACAAGGGTCTTATCTTGTCGATGAGGGGCCCGCCGGCTGCATGGTCTCGATTGTTGTGGGACCCGCTGGCTGGCCAATGGGGCTCCCGCGTAAGGTTGACGCTGAGCACGCGTTGTACGTCGAGCGTTGCCCCGCGAGATTCTTCATGGGCAGGCAGTACGACCGGCTCCACTGTTCCCCACGCTGAGTGCGGTAATGGAGTGGGAGTGTGACGGTCCGACATCAGGCTAGGTGATGGATCAGAGCCGGGGTAGGTCAGCGGTGTGGCCGTCGACGCATGTACCTGCCGGGCACCCTAATTCAATACCTTTGCTGATGCGTAGCTACCTTTAATCGTGAGGTCCTTTCCTGAACTACGTTCTGATGTGACTGGTGATCCTCGGCCGGCTAGTCTGCTTGGTCAGCCGGCTTGAGGGTGGCCGCCTCCTCCTTAGCCCAGTTGGCGGGACCAGGCCGGGTCCGAAGGGGAGGCCGCCTGGATTCTAGCCGGCAGGGGTTGCCTGGCCGGCCAGAAAGGTGGCCGCCTCGTCTTCCAACCGGCAGGGGATGCCTAGCCGGTCAGTAGACTTGGGCCTTGAGAATCTCTGCGCCTTCATGCCCATTGGGCCGGGAATGAAGGAACAGGCTCGATGAGCCTACCCCGGGGTTATCCCCCCGACAGTAGTCCCCAAAGCTGGCGAGGTCTGCCGCCTGCTGGCGGGCGGCCTCACCGGCTTGTTGATTTGTCTTGATATTTTGGTCGTTGTTTGCAACGAAGGACATGTTGGAAATATGCCCTAGAGGCAATAATAAATTAGTTATTATTATATTTCTTAGTTCATGATAATCGTTTATTATCCATGCTATAATTGTATTGATTGGAAACACAGTGCATGTGTGGATACATAGACAAAACACTGTCCCTAGTAAGCCTCTAGTTGACTAGCTCGTTGATCAAAGATGGTCAAGGTTTCCTGACCATATGCAAGTGTTATCACTTGATAAAGGGATCACATCATTAGGAGAATCATGTGATGGACTAGACCCAAACTAATAGACGTAGCATGTTGATCGTGTCATTTTGTTGCTACTGTTTTATGCGTGTCAAGTATTTGTTCCTATGACCATGAGATCATATAACTCACGGACACCAGAGGAATGCTTTGTGTGTATCAAACGTCGCAACGTAACTGGGTGACTATAAAGATGCTCTACAGGTATCTCCGAAGGTGTTCGTTGAGTTAGTATGGATCGAGACTGGGATTTGTCACTCCGTGTGACGGAGAGGTATCTTGGGGCCCACTCGGTAATACAACATCACACACAAGCCTTGCAAGCAATGTGACTTAATGTAAGTTGCGGGATCTTGTATTACGGAACGAGTAAAGAGACTTGCCGGTAAACGAGATTGAAATAGGTATACGGATACTGACGATCGAATCTCGGGCAAGTAACATACCGAAGGACAAAGGGAATGACATACGGGATTATATGAATCCTTGACACTGAGGTTCAAACGATAAGATCTTCGTAGAATATGTAGGATCCAATATGGGCATCCATGTCCCGCTATTGGATATTGACCGAGGAGTCTCTCGGGTCATGTCTACATAGTTCTCGAACCCGTAGGGTCTGCACACTTAAGGATCGACGTTATTTTATGCGTATTTGAGTTATATGGTTGGTTACCGAATGTTGTTCGGAGTCCCGGATGAGATCATGGATGTCACGAGGGTTTCCGGAATGGTCCGGAAACAAAGATTGATATATAGGATGACCTCATTTGATTACCGGATGGTTTTCGGAATTACCGGGAATGTACCGGGAATGACGAATGGGTTCCGGGAGTTCACCGGGGGGGGGGGGGCAACCCACCCCGGGGAAGCCCATAGGCCTTGGGGGTGGCGAACCAGCCCTTAGTGGGCTGGTGGGACAGCCCAAGAAGGCCATATGCGCATTGGGAAGAAAATCAAAGAAGAAAGGAAAAAAAGAAGGAGGTGGGAAAGGGAAGAAGGACTCCACCTTCCAAACCAAGTAGAATTCGGTTTGGGAGGGGGAGGCCTTCCCCCTTGGCTCGGCCGACCCCCTTGGGAGTCCTTGGACCCCAAGGCAGGTCTCCCCCTCCTCCTCCTATATATAGTGGGGTTTTAGGGCTGATTTGACACAACTTTGCCACGGCAGCCCGACCACATATCTCCACGGTTTCACATCTAGATCGAGTTTCTGCGGAGCTCGGGCGGAGCCCTGCTGAGACAAGATCATCACCAACCTCCGGAGCGCCGCCACGCTGCCGGAGAACTCGTCTACCTCTACGTCTCTCTTGCTGGATCAAGAAGGCCGAGATCATCGTCGAGCTGTACGTGTGCTGAACGCGGAGGTGCCGTCCGTTCGGCACTAGATCGTGGGACTGTTCGCGGGATAGTTCGCGGGGCGGATCGAGGGACGTGAAGACGTTGTTGGGGAACGTCGCATGGGAAACAAAAAATTTCCTACGCGCACGAAGACCTATCATGGTGATGTCCATCTACGAGAGGGGATGAGTGATCTACGTACCCTTGTAGATCGTACAGCAGAAGCGATTAGAGATCGCGGTTGATGTAGTGGAACGTCCTCACGTCCCTCGATCCGCCCCGCGAACAATCCCGCGATCAGTCCCACGATCTAGTACCGAACGGACGGCACCTCCGCGTTCAGCACACGTACAGCTCGATGATGATCTCGGCCTTCTTGATCCAGCAAGAGAGACGGAGAGGTAGAAGAGTTCTCCGGCAGCGTGACGGCGCTCCGGAGGTTGGTGATGATCTCGTCTCATTAGGGCTCCGCCCGAGCTCCGCAGAAACGCGATCTAGAGGAAAAACTATGGAGGTATGTGGTCGGGCTGCCGTGGAAAAGTCGTCTCAAATCAGCCCTAATACCTCCGTATATATAGGTGGGAGGGAGGGGAGGAGGCAGCCTCAAAACCTAAAGGTTTGGCCGAAATTGGAGGTGGAGGAGTCCTACTCCAATCCTACTTGGAGTAGGATTCCACCTTCCCACTTGGAAACTCTTTCCACCTTGTGTTTTTTCCTTCTCAAACCTTATGGGCCTTAGTGGGAACTTATTCCAGCCCACTAGGGGCTGGTTTATCTCTTCCCATAGCCCATGAGACCCCTTGGGGCGTGACACCCCTCCCGATGGTCCCCGGCACCCCTCCCGGCACTCCCGGTACACTACCGATGAGCCCGAAACTTTTCTGGTAATGCACGGAAACCTTCCGGTAACCAAATGAGGTCATCCTATATATCAATCTTCGTTTCCGGACCATTCCGGAAACCCTCGTGACGTCCGTGATCTCATCCGGGACTCCGAACAACATTCGGTAACCAACCATATAACTCAAATACGCATAAAACAACGTCGAACCTTAAGTGTGCAGACCCTGCGGGTTCGAGAACTATGTAGACATGACCCGAGAGACTCCTCGGTCAATATCCAATAGCGGGACCTGGATGCCCATATTGGATCCTACATATTCTACAAAGATCTTATCGTTTGAACCTCAGTGCCAAGGATTCATATAATCCCGTATGTCATTCCCTTTGTCCTTCGGTATGTTACTTGCCCGAGATTCGATCGTTAGTATCCGCATACCTATTTCAATCTCGTTTACCGGCAAGTCTCTTTACTCGTTCCGTAATACAAGATCCCGTAACTTACACTAAGTTACATTGCTTGCAAGGCTTGTGTGTGATGTTGTATTACCGAGTGGGCCCCGAGATACCTCTCCGTCACACGGAGTGACAAATCCCAGTCTTGATCCATACTAACTCAACTAACACCTTCGGAGATACCTGTAGAGCATCTTTATAGTCACCCAGTTACGTTGCGACGTTTGATACACACAAAGCATTCCTCCGGTGTTAGTGAGTTATATGATCTCATGGTCATAGGAATAAATACTTGGCACGTAGAAAACAGTAGCAACAAAATGACACGATCAACATGCTACGTCTATTAGTTTGGGTCTAGTCCATCACATGATTCTCCTAATGATGTGATCCCGTTATCAAGTGACAACACTTGCCTATGGCCAGGAAACCTTGACCATCTTTGATCAACGAGCTAGTCAACTAGAGGCTTACTAGGGACAGTGTTTTGTCTATGTATCCACACAAGTATTGTGTTTCCAATCAATACAATTATAGCATGGATAATAAACGATTATCATGAACAAAGAAATATAATAATAACTAATTTATTATTGCCTCTAGGGCATATTTCCAACAGTCTCCCACTTGCACTGGAGTCAATAATCTAGTTCACATCACCATGTGATTCCAACGAATCCAACACCCATATAGTTATGGGGTCTGATCACGTCTTGCTCGTGAGAGAGGTTTTAGTCAATGGTTCTGAAACTTTCAGATCCGTGTGTTCTTTACAAATCTTTATGCCATCTTATAGATGCTGCTACTACGTGCTATTCGGAAATGCTCCAAATATCTACTCTACTATACGAATCCGTTTCACTACTCATAGTTATTCGGATTAGTGTCAAAGCTTGCATCAACGTAACCCTTTACGACGAACTCTTTAACCACCTCCATAATCGAGAAAAAATTCCTTAGTCCATTAGTTACTAAGGATAAATTTTGACCGCTGCTAGTGATTCAATCATGGATCACTCTCTGTACCTCTCAACATACTTTGAGTCAAGGCACACATCAGGTGCGGTACACAGCATGGCATACTTTAGATTCTACGGCTAAGGCATAGAAGACGACCTTCGTCTATTCTCTTTATTCTGCCGGGGTCGGGTTTTGAGTCTTACTCAAATTCACACCTCACAACGCAACCAAGAACTCCTTCTTTGCTGACCTATTTTGAACTCCTTTCAAAAACTTGTCAAGGCATGCATCTTGTTGAAACTTCCGTTAAGTGCTTTTCGATCTATCTCCATAGATCTTTGATGCTCAACGTTCAAGTAGCGTAATCCAGGTACTCCTTTGAAAACTTCTTTCAAAACAACCTTGTATGCTTTACAGAAATTCTACATTACTTCTGATCCACAATATGTCGACCACATATACCTATCAGAAATTCTATAGTGCTCCCACTCACTTCTTTGGAAATACAGGTTTCTCATAAACTTTGTAAAAAACCCAAAATCTTTGATCATCTCATCAAAGTGTATATTCCAACTCCGAGATGCTTGCACCAGTCCATTGAAGGATCACTGGAGCTTGCATACTTGCTAGTATCTTTAGGATCGACAAAACCTCATGGTTGTATCTCATACAATGTTTGCTCAAGGAAACCGTTGAGGAAACAATGTTTTGACATCCTACATGCAATATTTCATAAATAATGCAGCAACTACTAACATAATTCTAACAGACTTTCAGCATCGCTACGAGTGAGAAAGTCTCATCATAGTCAACTGTTTGATCTTGTCGGAAACATCTTTGCGACAAGTCGAGCTTTTCTTAATAGCGACTTATCACTATCATCGTCTGTCTTCCTTTTAAAGATCCATCTTTACTCAATAGTCCTATGACCATCAAGTAGTTCTTCCAAAGTCTACACTTTGGTTTCATACATGGATCCTCTCTCGGATTTCATGGCTTCCAGCCATTTGTCGGAACCCGGGCCCACCATCGCTTTCTCCATAACTCGTAGGTTCACTGTTGCTCAACAACATGACCTCCAAGACAGGGTTACCGTACTACTCTGCAGCAGTACGCGACCTTGTCGACCTACGAGGTTTTGTAGTAACTTGATTCGAAGCTCAATGATCATCATCATCAGCTTCCACTTCAATTGGTGTAGGCGCCACATGAACAACTTCCTGCGCCCTGCTACACACTGGTTGAAGTGATGGTTCAATGACCTCATCAAGTTCTACTACCCTCCCACTCAATTCTTTCAAGAGAAACCTTTCCTCGAGAAAGGATCCGTTTCTAGAAACAAACACTTTGCTTTCGGATCTGAGATAGGAGATGTACCCAACTGTTTTGGATATCCTATGAAGATGCATTTATCCGCTTTGGGTTCGAGCTTATCAGACTGAAACTTTTTCACATAAGTGTCGAAACCCCAAACTTTCAAGAAACGACAGTTTAGATTTCTCTAAACCTCAGTCTATACTGTGTCATCTTCAACGGAAATACGCGGTGCCCTATTTAAAGTGAGTGCGGTTGTCTCTAATGCATAACCCATAAACGATAGTGGTAATTCGATAAGAGACACCATAGTATATATTATACCAAATAGTGCGTGGCTATGATGTTCAGACACATCATCACACTATGATGTTCCAGGTGGCATGAACTGCGAAATAACTTCCACATTGTCTTAACTGCGTACCAAAACTCGTAACTCAGATATTCATTTCTATGATCATATCGTAGACACTTCATCCTCTTGTTACGACGAACTTCACTCTGAAACGGAATTGAACTTTTCAATATTTCAGACTTGTGATTCATTAAGTAAATACTCCTGTATCTACTCAAGTGGTCAGTGAAGTAAGAACATAATGATATCCACTGCGTGCCTCAGCACCCATTGGACTGCATACATCAAAATGTATCACTTCCAATAAGTTACTATCTTATTTCATCTCAATGAAAACAAGGCCTTGCTCACGTGGTATGATTTGCATGTCACTAGTGATTCGAAATCAGGTGAGTACAAAGATCCATCAGCATGGAGCCTCTTCATGCAATTTATACTGACATGACTCAAGCGGCAGTTCCACAAGTAAGTGGTACTATCATTATTAACTCGTATCTTTTGGCACCAATGTGTAACACTACAATCGAGATTCAATAAACCATTGAAGGTGATCATTCAAGCAAATAGAGTAACCATTATTCTCTTTGAATGAATAATCGTATCGCAATGAACATGATCCAATCATGTTCACGCTTAACGCAAACACCAAATAACAATTATTTAGGTTCAACACCAATCCCGATGGTAGAGGGAGCGTGCGACGTTTGATTATATCAACCTTGGAAACACTTCCAACACGTATCGTCACCTCGCCTTTAGCTAGTCTCCGTTTATGTCGTAGCTTTCATTTCGCGTTACTAATCACTTAGCAACCGAACCGGTATCCAATACCCTTGTGCTACTAGGAGTACTAGTAAAGTACACATCAACATTATGTATATCAAATATACTTCTCTCGACTTTTGCCAGCCTTCTTATCCACCAAGTATCTAGAGTTGCTCCGCCTCAGCGACTGTTCCCCTTATTACAGAAGCACTTAGTCTCGGGTTTTGGGTTTAATCTTGGGTCTCTTCATTAGTGCAGCAACTGTTTTGCTGTTTCACGAAGTATCCCTTCTAGCCCTTGCCTTTCTTGAAACTTAGTGGTTTTACTAACCATCAACTATTGATGCTCCTTCTTGATTTCTACTTTCGCAGTGTCAAACATCGCGAATCACTCAAAAGATCATAGTATCTATCCTTGATATGTTATAGTTCATCACGAAGCTCTCATAGCTTGGTGGCAGTGACTTTGGAGAACCATCACTATCTCATCTGGAAGATTAACTCCCACTTGATTCAAGCGATTGTCGTACTCAGACAATCTGAGCACATGCTCAACGATTGAGCTTTTCTCCTTTACTTTGTGGACAAAGAATCTTGTTTGGAGGTCTCGTACCTCTTAACAAGGGCACAAGCATGAAATCACAATTTCATCTCTTCGGAACATCACTTATGTTCCGTGACGTTTTACAACGTTTTCGGCGCCTTGCTTCTAAGCCATCAAGTATCTTGCACTGAACTATCGTGTAGTCATCAGTAACGTGTATGTCGGATGTTCATAGCATCCACAGACGACGCTCGAGGTGCAGCACACCGAGTGGTGCATTAAGGACATAAGCCTTCTGCGTAGCAACGAGGACAATCCTCGGTTTTACAGACTCAGTCTGCAAAGGTTGCTACTATCAATTTTCAACTAAATTTTCTCTAGGAACATATAAAAACAATAGAGCTATAGCGCAAGCTACATCATAATTCGCAAAGACCATTAGACTATGTTCATGACAATTAGTTCAATTAATCATATTACTTAAGAACTCCCACTCAAAAAGTACATCTCTCTAGTCATTTGAGTGGTACATGATCCAAATTCGCTATCTCAAGTCCGATCATCACGTGAGTCGAGAATAGTTTCAGTGGTAAGCATCCCTATGCTAATCATATCAACTATACGATTCATGCTCGACCTTTCGGTCTCATGTGTTCCGAGGCCATGTCTGCACATGCTAGGCTCGTCAAGCTTAACCCGAGTGTTCCGCGTGTGCAACTGTTTTGCACCCGTTGTATGTGAACGTTGAGTCTATCACACCCGATCATCACGTGGTGTCTCGAAACGAAGAACTGTCGCAACGGTGCACAGTCGGGGAGAACACAATTTCGTCTTGAAATTTTAGTGAGAGATCACCTCATAATGCTACCGTCGTTCTAAGCAAAATAAGGTGCGTAAAAGGATTAACATCACATGCAATTCATAAGTGACATGATATGGCCATCATCACGTGCTTCTTGATCTCCATCACCAAAGCACCGGCACGATCTTCTTGTCACCGGCGCCACACCATGATCATCCATCAACGTGTTGCCATCGGGGTTGTCGTGCTACTTATGCTATTACTACTAAAGCTACATCCTAGCAAAATAGTAAACGCATCTGCAAGCACATATGTTAGTATAAAGACAACCCTATGGCTCCTGCCGGTTGCCGTACCATCGACGTGCAAGTCGATATTTCTATTACAACATGATCATCTCATACATCCAATATATCACATCACATCATTGGCCATATCACATCACAATCATACCCTGCAAAAACAAGTTAGACGTCCTCTAATTTTGTTGTTGCATGTTTTACGTGGTGACCAAGGGTATCTAGTAGGATCGCATCTTACTTACGCAAACACCACAACGGAGATATATGAATTGCTATTTAACCTCATCCAAGGACCTCCTCGGTCAAATCCGATTCAACTAAAGTTGGAGAAACCGTCACTTGCCAGTCATCTTTGAGCAAAGGGGGTTACTCGTAACGATGAAACCAGTCTCTCGTAAGCGTACGAGTAATGTCGGTCCAAGCCGCTTCAATCCAACAATACCGCGGAATCAAGAAAAGACTAAGGAGGGCAGCAAAACGCACATCACCGCCCACAAAACCTTTTGTGTTCTACTCGAGAAGACATCTACGCATGAACCTAGCTCATGATGCCACTGTTGGGGAACATCGCATGGGAAACAAAAATTTTCCTACGCGCACGAAGACCTATCATGGTGATGTCCATCTACGAGAGGGGATGAGTGATCTACGTACCCTTGTAGATCGTACAGCAGAAGCGATTAGAGATCGCGGTTGATGTAGTGGAACGTCCTCACGTCCCTCGATCCGCCCCGCGAACAATCCCGCGATCAGTCCCACGATCTAGTACCGAACGGACGGCACCTCCGCGTTCAGCACACGTACAGCTCGACAATGATCTCGGCCTTCTTGATCCAGCAAGAGAGACGGAGAGGTAGAAGAGTTCTCCGGCAGCGTGACGGCGCTCCGGAGGTTGGTGATGATCTCGTCTCAGCAGGGCTCCGCCCGAGCTCCGCAGAAACGCGATCTAGAGGAAAAACTATGGAGGTATGTGGTCGGGCTGCCGTGGAAAAGTCGTCTCAAATCAGCCCTAATACCTCCGTATATATAGGTGGGAGGGAGGGGAGGAGGCAGCCTCAAAACCTAAAGGTTTGGCCGAAATTGGAGGTGGAGGAGTCCTACTCCAATCCTACTTGGAGTAGGATTCCACCTTCCCACTTGGAAACTCTTTCCACCTTGTGTTTTTTCCTTCTCAAACCTTATGGGCCTTAGTGGGAACTTATTCCAGCCCACTAGGGGCTGGTTTATCTCTTCCCATAGCCCATGAGACCCCTTGGGGCGTGACACCCCTCCCGATGGTCCCCGGCACCCCTCCCGGCACTCCCGGTACACTACCGATGAGCCCGAAACTTTTCTGGTAATGCACGGAAACCTTCCGGTAACCAAATGAGGTCATCCTATATATCAATCTTCGTTTCCGGACCATTCCGGAAACCCTCGTGACGTCCGTGATCTCATCCGGGACTCCGAACAACATTCGGTAACCAACCATATAACTCAAATACGCATAAAACAACGTCGAACCTTAAGTGTGCAGACCCTGCGGGTTCGAGAACTATGTAGACATGACCCGAGAGACTCCTCGGTCAATATCCAATAGCGGGACCTGGATGCCCATATTGGATCCTACATATTCTACAAAGATCTTATCGTTTGAACCTCAGTGCCAAGGATTCATATAATCCCGTATGTCATTCCCTTTGTCCTTCGGTATGTTACTTGCCCGAGATTCGATCGTTAGTATCCGCATACCTATTTCAATCTCGTTTACCGGCAAGTCTCTTTACTCGTTCCGTAATACAAGATCCCGTAACTTACACTAAGTTACATTGCTTGCAAGGCTTGTGTGTGATGTTGTATTACCGAGTGGGCCCCGAGATACCTCTCCGTCACACGGAGTGACAAATCCCAGTCTTGATCCATACTAACTCAACTAACACCTTCGGAGATACCTGTAGAGCATCTTTATAGTCACCTAGTTACGTTGCGACGTTTGATACACACAAAGCATTCCTCCGGTGTTAGTGAGTTATATGATCTCATGGTCATAGGAATAAATACTTGGCACGTAGAAAACAGTAGCAACAAAATGACACGATCAACATGCTACGTCTATAAGTTTGGGTCTAGTCCATCACATGATTCTCCTAATGATGTGATCCCGTTATCAAGTGACAACACTTGCCTATGGCCAGGAAACCTTGACCATCTTTGATCAACGAGCTAGTCAACTAGAGGCTTACTAGGGACAGTGTTTTGTCTATGTATCCACACAAGTATTGTGTTTCCAATCAATACAATTATAGCATGGATAATAAACGATTATCATGAACAAAGAAATATAATAATAACTAATTTATTATTGCCTCTAGGGCATATTTCCAACAGACGTTCCACTACATCAACCGCGTTCACTAACGCTTCTGCTGTACGATCTACAAGGGTACGTAGATCACTCATCCCCTCTCGTAGATGGACATCACCATGATAGGTCTTCGTGCGCGTAGGAAAATTTTTGTTTCCCATGCGACGTTCCCCAACAGTGGCATCATGAGCTGGGTTCATGCGTAGATGTCTTCTCAAGTAGAACACAAAAGTTTTTGTGGGCGGTGATGTGCGTTTTGCTGCCCTCCTTAGTCTTTTCTTGATTCCGCGGCATTGTTGGATCGAAGCGGCTCGGACCGACATTACTCGTACGCTTACGAGAGACTGGTTTCATCGCTACGAGTAACTCCGTTGCTCAAAGATGACTCGCGGGTGTCAGTTTCTCCAACTTTAGTTGAATCGGAATTGACCGTGGAGGTCCTTGGATGAGGTTAAATAGCAACTCATATATCTCCGTTGTGGTGTTTGCGTAAGTAAGATGCGATCCTACTAGATACCCATGGTCACCACGTAAAACATGCAACAACAAAATTACAGGACGTCTAACTTGTTTTTGCAGGGTATGCTTGTGATGTGATATGGCCAACGATGTGATGTGATATATTGGATGTATGAGATGATCATGTTGTAATAGTTAATATCGACTTGCACGTCGATGGTACGGCAACCGGCAGGAGCCATAGGGTTGTCTTTAAACTAACGTTTGTGCTTGCAGATGCGTTTACTATTTTGCTAGGATGTAGCTTTAGTAGTAATACCATGAGTAGCACGACAACCCCGATGGCGACACGTTGATGGAGATCATGATGATGGAGATCATGGTGTGACGCCGGTGACAAGAAGATCGTGCCGGTGCTTTGGTGATGGAGATCAAGAAGCACATGATGATGGCCATATCATGTCACTTATGAATTGCATGTGATGTTAATCCTTTTATGCACCTTATTTTGCTTAGAACGACGGTAGCATTATGAGGTGATCTCTCACTAAAATTTCAAGACGAAATTGTGTTCTCCCCGACTGTGCACCGTTGCGACAGTTCTTCGTTTCGAGACACCACGTGATGATCGGGTGTGATAGACTCAACGTTCACATACAACGGGTGCAAAACAGTTGCACACGCGGAACACTCGGGTTAAGCTTGACGAGCCTAGCATGTGTAGACATGGCCTCGGAACACATGAGACCGAAAGGTCGAGCATGAATCGTATAGTTGATATGATTAGCATAGAGATGCTTACCAATGAAACTATTCTCGACTCACGTGATGATCGGACTTGAGATAGTGGATTTGGATCAGGTACCACTCAAATGACTAGAGAGATGTACTTTTTGAGTGGGAGTTCTTAAGTAATATGATTAATTGAACTAATTGTCATGAACATAGTCTAATGGTCTTTGCGAATTACAATGTAGCTTGCGCTATAGCTCTACTGTTTTTATATGTTCCTAGAGAAAATTTAGTTGAAAGTTGATAGTAGCAAACTTTGCAGACTAAGTTTGTAAAACCGAGGATTGTCCTCGTTGCTGCGCAGAAGGCTTATGTATTTTATGCACCACTCGGTGTGCTGCACCTCAAGCGTCGTCTGTGGATGCTGTGAACATCTGAAATACACGTTTCTGATGACTACACGATAGTTCAGTGCAAAATATTTAATGGCTTAGAAGCAAGGCGCCGAAAACGTTTTAAAACGTCGCGGAACATAAGTGATGTTCTAAAGAGATGAAATTGTGATTTCATGCTTGTGCCCTTGTTAAGAGGTACAAGACCTCCGACAAGATTCTTTGTCCACAAATTAAAGGAGAAAAGCTCAATCGTTGAGCGTGTGCTCAGATTGTCTGAGTACGACAATCGCTTGAATCAAGTCGGAGTTAATCTTCCAGATGAGATAGTGATGGTTCTCCAAAGTCACTGCAACCAACCTGTGAGAGCTTCGTGATGAACTATAACATATCAAGGATAGATACAATGATCCTTGAGCGTTCGCGATGTTTGACACTGCGAAAGTGGAAATCAAGAAGGAGCATCAATAGTTGATGGTTAGTAAAACCACTAAGTTTCAAGAAAGGCAAGGGCTAGAAGGGATACTTCGTGAAACGGCAAAACCTTTGCTGCACTAATGAAGAGACCCAAGATTAAACCCAAACCCGAGACTAAGTGCTTCTGTAATGAGGGGAACAGTAACTGAGGCGGAGCAACTCTAGATACTTGGTAGATAAGAAGGCTGGCAAAAGTCGAGAGAAGTATATTTGATATACATGATGTTGATGTGTACTTTACTAGTACTCCTAGTAGCATGAGGGTATTGGATACCGGTTCGGTTGCTAAGTGATTAGTAACACGAAATGAAAGCTACGGCATAAATGGAGACTAGGTAAAGGCGAGGTGACGATACGTGTTGGAAGTGTTTCCAAGGTTGATATGATCAAAACGTCGCACGCTCCCTCTACCATCGGGATTGGTGTTAAACCTAAATAATTGTTATTTGGTGCTTGCGTTAAGCATGAACATGATTGGATCGTGTTTATTGCAATACGATTATTCATTTAAAGAGAATAATGGTTACTCTATTTTTTTGAATAATCACCTTCAATGGTTTATTGAATCTCGATCGTAGTGTTACACATGTTCATGATATTGGTACCAAAAGATACGAGTTAATGATGATAGTACCACTTACTTGTGGCACTGCCGCTTGAGTCATGTTGGTATAAATTGCATGAAGAGGCTCCATGCTGATGGATCTTTGTACTCACCTGATTTCAAATCACTAGTGACATGCAAATCATACCACATGAGCAAGGCATTGTTTTCATTGAGATGAAATAAGATAGTAACTTGTTGGAAGTGATACATTTTGATGTATGCAGTCCAATGGGTGCTGAGGCACGCAGTGGATATCATTATGTTCTTACTTCAATGACGATTTGAGTAGATACTAGAATATTTACTTAATGAGTCACAAGTCTGAAATATTGAAAAGTTCAATTCTGTTTCGGAGTGAAGTTCGTCGTAACAAGAGGATAAACTGTCTACGATATGATCATAGAAATGAATATCTGAGTTACGAGTTTTGGTACGCAGTTAAGACAATGTGGAAATTGTTTCACAGTTTATGCCACCTAGAACATCATAGTGTGATGATGTGTCTGAACGTCATAGAAACACACTATTTGGTATGGTGCATGCTGTGATGTCTCTTATCGAATTACCACTATCGTTTATGGGTTATGCATTAGAGACAACTGCATTCACTTTAAATAGGGCACCGCATATTTCCGTTGAGATGACACAGTATAGACTGAGGTTTACAGAAATCTAAACTGTCGTTTCTTGAAAGTTTGGGGCTTCGACACTTATGTGAAAATGTTTCAGTCTGATAAGCTCGAACCCAAAGCGGATAAATGCATCTTCATAGGATATCCAAAACAGTTGGGTACATCTCCTATCTCAGATCCGAAAGCAAAGTGTTTGTTTCTAGAAACGGATCCTTTCTCGAGGAAAGGTTTCTCTTGAAAGAATTGAGTGAGAGGGTAGTAGAACTTGATGAGGTTATTGAACCATCACTTCAACCAGTGTGTAGTAGGGCGCAGGAAGTTGTTCCTGTGGCGCCTACACCAATTGAAGTGGAAGCTGATGATGGTGATCATCGAGCATCGGTTCAAGTTACTACAAGCCTCGTAGGTTGACAAGGTCGCGTACTACTGCAGAGTGGTACGGTAACCCTGTCTTGGAGGTCATGTTGTTGAGCAACAATGAACTTACGAGTTATGAAGAAAGAAATGGTGGGCCCGGATTCCGACAAATGGCTGAAAGCCATGAAATCCGAGAGAGGATCCATGTATGAAAACAAAGTGTAGACTTTGGAAGAACTACTTGATGGTCAGAGGACTATTGAGTAAAGATGGATCTTTAAAAGGAAGACAGACGATGATGGTGATAAGTCACTATTATGAAAAGCTCGACTTGTCGCAAAGATGTTTCCGACAAGATCAAACATTTGACTATGATGAGACTTTCTCACTCGTAGCGATGCTAGAAGTCTGTTAGAATTATGTTAGTAGTTGCTGCATTATTTATGAAATATTGCATGTAGGATGTCAAAACATTGTTTCCTCGACGGTTTCCTTGAGCAAACATTGTATGTGATACAACCAGGAGGTTTTGTCGATCCTAAAGATACTAGCAAGTATGCAAGCTCCAGTGATCCTTCAATGGACTGGTGCAAGCATCTCGGAGTTGGAATATACACTTTGATGAGCTGATCAAAGATTTTGGGTTTGTACAAGGTTTATGAGAAACTTGTATTTCCAAAGAAGTGAGTGGGAGCACTATAGAATTTACAATAAGTATATGTGGTTGACATATTGTGGATCAGAAGTAATGTAGAATTTCTGTAAAGCATACAAGGTTGTTTGAAAGGAGTTTTCAAAGGAATACCTGGATTGAGCTACTTGAACGTTGAACATCAAAGATCTATGGAGATAGATTGAAAGCGCTTAATGGAAGTTTCAACAAGATGCATGCCTTGACAAGTGTTTGAAGGAGTTCAAAATAGATCAGCAAATAAGGAGTTCTTAGTTGCATTGTAAGGTGTGAATTTGAGTAAGACTCAAAACCCAACCACGGCAGAATAAAGAGAATAGACGAAGGTCGTCTTCTATGCCTTAGCCGTAGAATCTAAAGTATGCCATGCTGTGTACCGCACCTGATGTGTGCCTTGACTCAAAGTCTGTTGAGAGGTACAGAGAGTGATCCATGATTGAATCACTAGCAGCGGTCAAAATTTATCCTTAGTAACTAATGGACTAAGGAATTTTTCTCGATTATGGAGGTGGTTAAAGAGTTCGTCGTAAAGGGTTACGTCGATGCAAGCTTTGACACTAATCCGAATAACTATGTGTAGTGAAACGGATTCGTATAGTAGAGTAGATATTTGGAGCATTTCCGAATAGCACGTAGTAGCAGCATCTATAAGATGACATAAAGATTTGTAAAGAACGCACGGATCTGACAGTTTCAAAACCGTTGACTAAAACCTCTCTCACGAGCAAAGACGTGATCAGACCCCATAACTATATGGGTGTTGGATTCGTTGGAATCACATGGTGATGTGAACTAGATTATTGACTCTAGTGCAAGTGGGAGACTGTTGGAAATATGCCGTAGAGGCAATAATAAATTAGTTATTATTATATTTCTTAGTTCATGATAATCGTTTATTATCCATGCTATAATTGTATTGATTGGAAACACAGTGCATGTGTGGATACATAGACAAAACACTGTCCCTAGTAAGCCTCTAGTTGACTAGCTCGTTGATCAAAGATGGTCAAGGTTTCCTAACCATAGGCAAGTGTTTTCACTTGATAACGGGATCACATCATTAGGAGAATCATGTGATGGACTAGACCCAAACTAATAGACGTAGCATGTTGATCGTGTCATTTTGTTGCTACTGTTTTCTGCGTGTCAAGTATTTCTTCCTATGACCATGAGATCATATAACTCACGGACACCGGAGGAATGCTTCGTGTGTATCAAACGTCGCAACGTAACTGGGTGACTATAAAGATGCTCTACAGGTATCTCCGAAGGTGTTCGTTGAGTTAGTATGGATCGAGACTGGGATTTGTCACTTCGTGTGACAGAGAGGTATCTCGGGGCCCACTCGATAATACAACATCACACACAAGCCTTGCAAGCAATGTGACTTAATGTAAGTTGCGGGATCTTGTATTACGGAACGAGTAAAGAGACTTGCCGGTAAACGAGATTGAAATAGGTATACGGATACTGACGATCGAATCTCGGGCAAGTAACATACCGAAGGACAAAGGGAATGACATACGGGATTATATGAATCCTTGACACTGAGGTTCAAACGATAAGAACTTCATAGAATATGTAGGATCCAATATGGGCATCCAGGTCCCACTATTGGATATTGACCGAGGAGTCTCTCGGGTCATGTCTACATAGTTCTCGAACCCGTAGGGTCTGCACACTTAAGGTTTGACGTTATTTTATGCGTATTTGAGTTATAAGGTTGGTTACCGAATGTTGTTCGGAGTCCCGGATGAGATCACGGACGTCACGAGGGTTTCCGGAATGGTCCGGAAACAAAGACTGATATATAGGATGACCTCATTTGATTACCGGAAGGTTTTCGGAATTACCGGGAATGGACCGGGAATGACGAATGGGTTCCTTGAGTTCACCGGGGGGGGGGGGGGCAACCCACCCCGGGGAAGCCCATAGGCCTTGGGGGTGGCGCACCAGCCCTTAGTGGGCTGGTGGGACAGCCCAAGAAGGCCATATGCGCATTGGGAAGAAAATCAAAGAGGAAAGGAAAAAAAAAGAAGGAGGTGGGAAAGGGAAGAAGGACTCCACCTTCCAAACCAAGTAGAATTCGGTTTGGGAAGGGGAGGCCTTCCCCCTTTGCTCGGCCGACCCCCTTGGGAGTCCTTGGACCCCAAGGCAAGTCTCCCCCCTCCTCCTCCTATATATAGTGGGGTTTTAGGGCTGATTTGACACAACTTTGCCACGGCAGCCCGACCACATATCTCCACGGTTTCACATCTAGATCGAGTTTCTGCGGAGCTCGGGCGGAGCCCTACTGAGACAAGATCATCACCAACCTCCGGAGCACCGTCACGCTGCCGGAGAACTCTTCTACCTCTTCGTCTCTCTTGCTGGATCAAGAAGGCCGAGATCATCGTCGAGCTGTACGTGTGCTGAACGCGGAGGTGCCGTCCGTTCGGCACTAGATCGTGGGACTGTTCGCGGGATAGTTCGCGGGGCGGATCGAGGGACGTGACGACGTTCCACTACATCAACCGCGTTCACTAACACTTCTGCAGTACAATCTACAAGGGTACGTAGATCACTCATCCCCTCTCGTAGATGGACATCACCATGATAGGTCTTCGTGCGCGTAGGAAATTTTTTGTTTCCCATGCGACGTTCCCCAACAGGACACCGGCTTTGGAGCCGGGTAGCTTCGAAGTGACGCTTCGGTCTAGTCGTAACTGGCGCGGAGAGCGCCACGTGCCAGGCGCGTAATGATGGCAATTACTGCTGACGGGACCGGGCCTGGGCCCTGGGTCCCGCCACGATGCCCCCTCGGCCTCCGCACGGGAGATCCTCTGCGGATTTACTCCGCGATGGTTGGGCTTTGGGGGCGTTACCGCCCGTAATACACGGAATGAATGGGGCCGGCGCGCACTGGATCCCCTCCCCACGACGCTTCGTGGCGTTTAAATGGGACGCGAGGGCTTCAAGGAGGCCATTCGCCCCCTCTTCTTGCCCTGCTCCATGCTTTCTTCCTCCTTGCGTCCTGAGAGGAAGAGCTCGCGCCCTTTGTCTCCTTCTTCTTCGCCGCCGAGACCTCCGCCGACCGCTCCGAGCTCTCGCCACCCGCAGCCATGGCCGGTAGATCTTCATGGAGGAAGTCGACAGCGCAGCAGGCGTCCTTGCACGGGGCCTGGCTGGGCAGCGATGTCGACGAGGAGCTCATTGATGCGCTCCATCATCATCGTCTGCTGCCCCCGGTCTCCCAAGTGTCGGTGCGCCTTCCTGGCTCCGAGGTCTCTCCCGCGCCTCTCGTGGGAGAGGTTGTGGTCTTCGCCGAGCACTTCTACCGGGGTTTCGGGCTCCTGGCTAGCTCATTCTTCACCGAGTGGCTCCAGTTCTTCGGCCTGCAACCGCATCATTTGGCGCCGAACGCCATACTGCAGCTGGCCGCCTTCGTGGTCCTGTGCAAGGGCTTCGTGGGAATCGAGTCTCGCGTCGATCTGTGGCGCAACCTGTTCTTTTTTAAGCAGCAATCCATCGACATGGAAAAATCTGAGGTGGAGAAGCTCAAGGGGCCGCACCCCATGACGCCGTGCGGGGCTGCGTTGGTGCATCACCGCCCGAAGTTCGGCTTTCCCCAGATGCCTTTGCAAGACTCCGTCAAGCATTGGCAGAAGGGGTTCTTCTACGTGAGGAGCACCGACCCGTCCCAGGACGCTCTCAACATGCCCCCGTTCACCATCGCCCCTCCGACGCGGAAAAATTGGGACGCGAAGACTCCCAAGCCGCATCCTGAGGTGGCGCCTATTCGCGCCTACCTTGATGTCTTGAGGGAGAGCGGCCTCCTCGGCCGCGACCTTCTTGCCACCATGGTGGTCCGCCGGATTCTGCCTCTGCAAAGGCGGCCGCATCTGGTCTGCCAGATGAGCGGCCGGCTTGATCCATGCCGGCTGTCCATCAATAGGTTCACCCCGGGTGCTGTGGCGCGAAGGGTGAACCTGATCTCCACCACCCGCATGGATGAGGGCGGGGAATGGACATGGGGATGGCCCTGTTCAACCGGTCTCATCCGCCTCTGGTGGTAGCCTTTCTCCCTTCTTTTCTGTCGTTTTGTTCTGAAGCCGGTGGCGTTTGCTGAGCCTACTTGAATTCCTTTCTAGTAGATGTTCCAAACCATGCAGGGGTCCCTCCGTCCGCCTGCTCCTGATGTGGAGGCGCACGGCGCCTCCGAGATGGAGGACGAGGATGCGATGGAGCCCCGCTCAGACTCCTCCGCCGGCTCGGGAGATTCCCTGGAGTCGGAAGGGACCGAGCCGTCTAGTGAGTACCCGCGGCACGCCGTGGCAGACTGGACGGACGACGATGAGGAAGCCTCATTCTTCTCTGATGCAGCGTTCGAGGGAGACTCCGACGAGGTGGAGGAGGTCACCGGCCCACTACCGTCGCGCGACCGGTGTCAAGGTGGCGGAGCAACCGCTGCTGACGAGGCAGCCGGGAAGAAGGGCAATGGTGCCACAACTTCCCGGCCGGCCTCTAAGCGACCGGCGCCGGGTCCCCTAGCCGGGCAGCGAGCAGGCGGCACCAAGAGGCGCCGTGGCGGTTGCCGGAGGCAGGTCCCGGTAGTTGTCGGGTATGGTTTCCTCCTCTTCTCCCTTCCATATCTTGAGATGAACTTTGTTCCTGAGAAGCTTGGCTTGACAGGGAGGCGGAGGATGCGGATGAAGACACCGCCACCGCGGCCGAGCGGGCCGGCTGGGCAACAGCTGATGCTGCCGATAGGGAGCTGGAGATAGAGTCCAAGCGCCGGTGGCACACAGCTGTGGGGAAGGCTGCCGTGGATCAGACTTGCCCCAGCCGGGTCGAGAGGCAGGCGGAGAAGCGTGCGAAGGCTAGACAGGACCCATCCGCACACGCTCGTGTGGAGGAGCCAGCTAGCGAGGCCGCTTCGAGGCCGACCCCGAGGACTGAAGGGACCCAGCCGCCTGAGCCAGCAGCGCCGGAGCAGGTGGACCTGGAGACGATCCCGGTTTCTCCCCAGAGCAGGTGGACCTGGAGCCGGTGCTGGATCTGGCCGCGCCAAACGCAGCCCCTGACGCCCCAGGGGCAACCATGGATGCGTCGGACGTGGCTCATCCGCCTCGTGTGGAGGAGGTAGCGCCGGCTGGGGCGGCGCCCGAGCCGGCCGTTGAGCCGGCACCAGGAGCCGGCGCCATCGTCGTCCCCCAGCAGGGCCCTGTCGCGCCAAGAGCAGGGGGCCGGCCTGCGAGCCGGCCCATGAAGTCATGGTGGGCGGCGAATGCGGCCCGCCTGCGAATGCCCGCCGGCACCGTTCTTTCCGGCATGCCGGAGCTGGTGACTCTGTTTGGCAGCGGCCGGTCGAAGGTGGAGCAGGCGGCCCGCGTGGTATGCGGCGACATGGAGCACCTGGAAGCCTGTACCCAGGTAGGCCTTGCCTTTTTTGGTTTTTCTTTGCACTTTTTTCTCTTCTCTTGACGTCAGTGGGGGCGCGACAGCGCACCCACTGGGTGTAGCCCCCGAGAATCGGGCGGGTCGATTGCCAACCGGTTTGAATCTCTTGGAGGCCTTTTCTTCTGCATATTTTTCTTCAGTGGGGGCGCGCAAGCGCACCCACTGGGTGTAGCCCCCAAGAATCGGGCTGGTTATCCTTTTAACCCACTCGAATCGTAATCATGTTCCCTTTCTCTCCCCTTTGACAGGCGCTATACGATGCTCAGGTACAGGCGTACAACGAGCTTCGGGACCAGCACCTGGGGGCTGATCGCCGGATCGCCGAGCTTGAAGTCCGGCTAGGCGAGGCCGCCGCGGAGCGTGATGCCCTTCGCGAAGCCGGCGGCCAGCTCCAAGAGCAGCTGGACCTTCTTCAGCCGGAGAAGAAGGAGCTCGAGGCGGCCAGTCGGGTCGAGCTGGAGCGGCTGCGGGCCATGCTGCAGGAGAAGGAGGCCTCTTACTCTGCTGACATGGACCGCCTCGCGTCGCTCCATCTTGAGGAGGCGAACCTCAAGGACGCCGCGTTGAGGGCGAAGGATGAAGCCCTTACCCAGAAGCAAGTGCATCTGGGTAAGGCGCTGGAGTCCGCCGCGACCCTCCAGGAGGAAATCGCCCGCCTCACTCATGCGAGTGAGGTGCGGGAGCGTGAGGTCCTCGAGGTCTTTCATGAGACCGACGGTGCCTACCAGCGTAGGTTTCCTTTCCTTGTTTTGCGTTTGGTTTTTTTGGCTGTCTCCTCCTCTTGCTGTGTTCTTACGTCCTGGTTGTCTTTACCCCAGATCTCTTCTCCGAGACCCAGGTCGCAGCCGACACCGCCGTTGAGGTGTGCCGCGAGGAGCGCCGCGCGGCCGGGCAGGTGGTAGATACTACCTCCGGCTGGAGCATCGAGGAGATTGGTGTGGGGCTTCGGGCCCGCTTACACGTCCTGGGCGAGTCTGTGACTCAGCTCCAAGTTGCGGGTTCGTCGATGGTGACGGCCCTGTGGCAGGTGGGCGTGGAGCCGATGACCATAAGCCGTCTTGCCCGTTGGCTCGCGGCGGGTGAAGAGCGCCTGGACGCCTGGCGAGCCTCCGCAGCGTGGTCTGGGGCTTATATGGACCTGCGCTTGGCCAAGTCATGGTATCGCAACCTGAACTTGGGCAAGCTGGCTGCCCAGCGCGATGGCTCAGAGGCGGAGTTGCAAGGCCTGGAGGAGGAGCTCCCGGTGAGGGCCAACGCCGTGGCTGAGTACGCAGCCTGGGACGACTTCGTCTTGGAGCTGGGTGAAGACGGCGGTGTAATCGCTGAGGATCTGCACGGCCTTCAGCCCTACGACGCCGATGGCTGCTCCGACAAGGTGGCCCGGGCTGCGGAATCTGCAGCCGCCTCCAGCGGTGGGGCGTATGCCGACTCCGGGATCAGCGGAGCCGGGGGCCGCAATGAGGGAGACGACGCATCCACCTCGGGAGAAGCCTGAGGCGGCGATGCTACCACATCAGGAGCAGCAGCCGAGACGACCACTGAGGCCGCTTTCCCGTTACTCGTGTCCTTTTGTGTTTTTGGTTCTACCCCCGGAGGGATGTAACGAACGTGGGCCGTGGGCCAATGCTTTTTATGAATGTATATATTCAGCATTATATTCGTCACCAAGCGTGTTGTCTTATGATCCCGTCTTTTGATTCCTGGTTGACTTCTCTTATCCGAAGCCATCAAGACATAAAGAACAAGACATAAGCCAATCAGAGGCCGACTTGAATGAACCAACTCGAGCCAGTCGTCACTAGTATAGCCGGACTGTGCATGTATTCGACCTGACCCGGCGTCACATCGCGAACCGAGCGACCGGAGCCTGCCCGCAGGTTCAAGCGATGGACCGGGAATCAGCCGGTACACTATGTGCCCGACTACAAGGATTGACTGTCCGAGCGGCTGGCGAGCCCCCGAGCTTGTTTAAAGCTAGCAAGGGGCCGCGTTGCGTAGCCTCCGAGCTTGAGCAAGCCAGCAAGAGGTGGTACGCGGTGTAGCCCGTACACTGAGTGAAAACTCTTTTAGCAAGAGAAAGCATGGAGCCTGCTTTTTTCACCATATTTGTGGTTCTCGGGAGTCAGAGGCCGTCTTGAGTCTCGGCAATCAGAGGCCGTCTTGAGTCTTGAAGGAGATCGTATATACGATCGAGCCGGCCCGAGCCGGACGTCCCAAGTATAGCCGGACTTTGCATGTATTTGACCTTACCTGGCGTCATATCGCGAACCGAGCGACCAGAGTCAGCCCGCAGGTTCAAGCGACGGACCAGGGGTTAGCCGATACACTATGTGTCCGTTATAAGGGTTTGACCGTTCAGGCAGCTGGCTAGCCCCCGAGCTTGTTTAAAGCTAGCAAGGGGCCGCGCCGCGTAGCCTCCGAGCTTGAGCAAGCCAGCAAGAGGTGGTACGTTGTGTAGCCCGTACACGTGAGTGAGAACTCTTGACAAAAAGAAACATGGAGCATGTCCTTTTTATTGCCTTCTTTGTTCCCTGAAGAGGGAGGAAGATACATGTGCATGCTCTTTCCTTTGCTTGTCTTCTGCCTTTTAGCAATAGAACGGGCGAAGCAACGCCGCGTACCATGGGCGCTCCGTTTCTTGGCCAGAGTCGTCCCTCTTGCGCTTCCTTGGCTTCTAGGCATCAATCAGGTAGTAAGCGTTGTTGTGTAATGCCCTACTGATGATGAAGGGTCCCTCCCAAGGGGGTGAGAGCTTGTGCCGGCCGACAGTGCGCTGGATTCTTCTGAGGACCAAGTCTCCCTCTCTGAAAGAGAGAGGCCTGATCCTTTTGTTTTGGTAGTATCTCAGCTTCTGTTGGTACATGTCCGTCCGGCTCAAAGCCAAGTCCCTTGCTTCCTCGAGGAGATCCACACCGTCCTCTCTGGCCTCCTTCGCCTCCGTTTCTGTGTATAGGGTGACCCAAGGCGAGTCGAATTCGATATCCGTGGGGATGATAGCCTTAGACCCGTATACCAGGAAGAATGGAGTGAAGCCGGTCGACCGGTTGGGCGTGGTGCGGAGGTTCCATAGCACAGCCGGCAGTTCTTCGATCCAGCAACCGGCTGACCTGACCAGTGGTGCCACCAGCCTTGGCTTGATGCCGGCTAGGATCAGGCCGTTGGGCCTCTCCCCTTGGCCGTTTGACTGGGGGTGTGCCATCGAGGCCAGGTCGAGCCGGATGCCTACCTTGGAATAGTAGAACGCCAGGGCGCCCTTGGCGAAGTTGGTGCCGTTGCCGGTGATGATGTTGTGGGGAACGCCATATCGGACAGAGATGTCCGAGATAAACCTGACAGGAGTGGGGCCGTCAAGCTTCTTGATAGGCCTGGCTTCGATCCACTTGGTGAACTTGTCGACGGCTACCAAAAGATGTGTCATCCCTCCGCGAGCCCTCTTGAAGGGCCCAACCATGTCCAGTCCCCAGACGGCGAATGGCCAAGATAAGGGGATGGTTTTCAGTGTTGAAGGCGGCATATGGCTCTGTGCACTGAAGCGTTGGCAGCCTTCACATTTGTCCACCAGATCCACAGCCTCCTCGAGGGTCGTGGGCCAGTAGAATCCATGGCGGAATGCTTTGGCCACCAGGGTTCTGGAGGCGGCATGATGCCCACACTCCCCCTGGTGGATGTCTCTAAGGATCTCCTGCCCTTTTTCTGATTCGACGCAACGTTGGAACACGTCGGTCGTGTTGCGTCGCACCAGCTCGCGATTGTTGATGGCGTACGCGGTGGACCTGCGCTGGGTCTGTCTCGCCTCCGCCTCATTTTGAGGAAGTTCGCCGCGAAGAAGGAAGGCCAGAATGGCCTGAGCCCATAATGGAGCCGACACAAGGGTCACCTCCGCTTCGTCTTGACTGTTGGGGGCTTCTGCAGCCCCCGAGCTTGATGGCGTCTTTGGTGCTATTGCTGCAGCCGGCTCCTCGTCTATCTCCATGACGTCCACCCACTGGGAGGATTCGAACCCGGGCAGAGCCGGGGTTGTCGTTGTTGGAGTCGGGTGGACCAATGGAGCCGGATTAGGATCTGAAGCCTACGTAGTTGGTGGAGCCGACGGCGCTTGCACCATAGACTTAGTCGGTGCCGCATTTGGAGTCGGAGCCGTCAGTGCAACCGGCATGGGGTCCGCAGCCGACATAACTGGCGGAGCCGGCGGCGCTTGTATCATGGAGTCGGCTGGTACGAAGATTGATGCCGACTCCAGAGACGGCTTGATAGACGGCTTGTGGAGTTGCTCGAGGGAGACGACGGCCGGGATGGCCTCCCTTGTGGAGCCGATCTTTGCTAGCGTATCTGCCACCTCATTGTCTGCCCTGGGAACATGGTGGAACTCACAACCCTCGAAGGGGCCGCTGAGCTGCTGGATGAGGAAGCGGTAGCTTTCCATGTTGGCGTCCCTGGCGTCCCACTCGCCAGAGACCTGCTGCACCACCAAGTCCGAATCGCCGAAGCATATGAGCCGCCGGATGCCAATCTCCTTGGCAAGCCGGTGGCCGTGGGCCAGTGCTTCGTACTCGGCGACGTTGTTGGAGGCGGCGAAGTGGATCTGGAGAGCGTACTTAAGCTGGTCCCCTTTCGGAGACGTCAAGATGATGCCGGCTCCCAGTCCCGTCCGCATCTTCGAGCCGTCGAAGTGCATCCGCCAATGCGTAGAGTCTGGAGACGGTGCGAGGCTCGTACTGAATGTCCTGGTCCGCCATGGCGATGGACCATTTGGCAATTCTGCCCGTGGCATCACGGTTGCCCATGATCTCTGATAGTGGAGCCGTGCTCACCACAGTGATGGCATGCTCTTGGAAGTATTATTTTAATTTCTTTGCAGCAAGGTAAACACCATAACACATTTTCTGATAATGAGGGTAGTTCTGCTTAGAGGCGGACAAGACCTCGCTAAGGTAGTAGACATGGCGCTGTACTGGCAGGGCCTTGCCTTCCTCTTTATGCTGAACTACCAACACTACGCTGACCACACGAGTGGTCGCCGCGATATATATGAGTATGGTTTCCCTTTCACATGGGGCTGCCAAGATTGGCAGGCTCGAGATTACCCGCTTGAGGTCGCGGAAGGCTTCGTCCGCCTGGTCGTTCCACTCGAACTTCGCCGTCTTCGTCATGAGCTGGTAGAGTGGAAGGGCCTTCTCGCCAAGCCGGCTGACGAACCGGCTGAGGGATGCCAAGAAGCCGGCAAACTTCTGGACATCGAGCATCCGAGCCGACCGCACCATCCGCTCGATGGTGCTGATCTTCTCAGGGTTCGCTTCGATGTCGCGGGCGGATACGAAGAACCCCAAGAGTTTGCCGCCTGGGACCCGAAGACGCACTTCTCAGGATTGAGCCGGATCTTGTATTCGCGCAGATTGGCAAATGTCTCTCGCAGGTCGTCGAGGAGGCTGAAGTGCTGCTTCGTCTTGACGACGATGTCATTTACATAGACGTGGATGTTTCTGCCAATCTGTGGAAGTAGGCACTGTTGCATGCAGCGTTGGAACGTCGCACCTGCGTTCTTCAGACCGAACATCATGTTGGTGTAGCAGTAGGCCCCGAAGGGCGTGATGAAGGAGGTCATCTGGCAATTAGCTGGATCCACCTTGATTTGATGGTAGCCTGAATAAGCATCAAGAAATGACAGTAGTTCACAGCCTGCAGTGGAGTCGATTACTTGATCTATCCTAGGCAACGCGAAAGGGTCTTTCGGACAGGCCTTATTCAGGCTAGTGTAGTCGATGCACATTCGCCATGTGTTGTTCTTCTTCAGCACCACGACTGGGTTCGCCAGCCAGTCCGGGTGTAAAACCTCCATGATGAAGCCAGCTGCAAGGAGCCGGGTGATCTCTTCTCCGATTGTGCGCCGCTTCCCCTCGGCGAAGCGGCGCAAAGGTTGTTTCACCGGATTTGCATCCGGTCGCACGTGAAGTTTTTGCTCGGCGTACTTCCTCGGAACACCCAGCATGTCCTTGAGGGACCATGCAAAGATGTCCCGATTCTCACGGAGGAAGTCGACGAGCTCGCCTTTCTATTTGGGGCTGAGGCCAGCCCCGATGGTGATGCACTGCTTTGGGTTGGCAGGGTAGAGTGGGACCTGCTTGGTCTCTTTAGCCGGCTTGAAAGAGCCCTCGCCGGCCGATTGGGACAGAGGAGAAGGAATCGCCGGCTGCTCGGTAGCCTGGGCCACGAGCCGGTCAATCTACCGCTTCTCCTCGGCAATCACCAAGGCGTCGGCGAGGCGGCTGCTATCTTGGGCACACTCGAGCGACTTCTTGTAGTCGCCAACAACAGCGATGATGCCCTTGGGACCCGACATCTTCATTTTCAGGTAGGCGTAGTGCGGGATAGCCATGAATTTGGCCAGAGCCGGTCTCCCCAGCAGCGCGTGATACGGGCTGCTGAGGTCCACCACCTCGAACCATATGAACTCGCGACGGAAGTGGGCCTTGTCGCTGAAGAGGACGTCCAGCTGGATCTTGCCGATGGGCGAGCACGACCGCCCATGCACGATGCCATGGAAGACAGTGCTGGTTGGAAGGACGTCCGTCTCCTTGAGCCCAAGCTTGCGGAGAGTGTCGAGGTAGAGGATGTTGATGCTGCTGCCACCGTCGACCAGCACCCGGGAGAATCGGCAGGTGAGCCTCTTCGAGGCGAAGGTGGGGTCGACGACGAGTGCGTATGACCCCGGGTTGGGCATCACGGCAGGGTGGTCCACCCGGCTCCATGTAATTGGTTTGTCAGACGAATGCATGTACTGGGGAACCGGGGGGACAGTGGCGTTTACCTCGTGCCACCTTTGGCGCAGGTTGTGCTTGTCGTCGCCTTCACTGGTGAAGACGACGAACGCTCTATCTTGATGCGGGTAGTCGTCATGGTGTGGGCCGTCGTCGCGAGGCGGCGGCGGCGGAAGAGGAGCGTGATGGGGAGCCGGTGCACGGGGCGCCGCCTGCGCACCCGGAGGAGCCGGCAGGCCCTCCCCTTGCGACAGCCAGCGTGCAACGCTGCACTGTCCAAGGGTATGGGTAGACGGCGCCGCCCCCGAATGTATCTTGCAGGGGGCGTCGAGCAGCTGCTCGAGAGACTGCTTGGGCAGCCAGTTGGGGTCGCCCTGATTGCGACGCTTTCGTGGAGGGCTGGCTTGGGAAGCCGATGCCTCTCCCTCCATGTTGGCCACTAGCTTGTTGTTAGCCATCTGATCCGCCTTGCGCTTGTAGTTGTTCTGTCCGCCTCGGTTGTCCCCAGCCGGCTTGGGAGTAGCCGGCGCAGGCACAACCTTTTCCGAGGCGGTCACCTTGATGCACATTGCGGAGTCCGCCGTGGCGTACTTGTCCGCCTTGGCCATGAGCACCGCCAAGGAGGTGGGCTCGGCGCACATGAGCTTGTGCTTGAGGAGGGTGTCGTCTCGGCATCCGTCAATGAATTACTGTATGGCTTGTACCTCATGCACCCCCTCACAGGAGTTGCGGAGCTCGGTCGACCGGGTGACGTAGTCGCCGAGGGGTTCGTCGGCCTTCTAGACGCACATGGCCAGCTCGCGAGGCCGACCAGGGCGCTTGTAGGTGTCGGTGAAGTTGCGGACGAACGCCTCCTCGAAGTCCACCCAGGAGTTGATGCTGCCGGCCAGGAGGCTGTTAAGCCAGGTCCGAGCCGAGCCGGCCAGCACGAGTGGCACATAGCGAACCGCTACACGCTTGTTGCCCCTGGCGATGCCTATGGCCGTGGTGTAGTCGATCAGCCAATCTTCTGGCTTGGCCGTGCCGTTGTATTTCAGCGTATCCCGAGGTAGGGTGAAACCTCGGGGGAACGGCTCCCCTCGGATCCGGGGGCCGAAGCAAGCCGGACCGACGGGTCCGTCTTCCTCTAGGAGGGCCGAATGGGCCAGGGCGATGATACGGCGGCGGGCGTCCCGCTCGTTCTGGGAGGCGGGGGCGCCAGCCCTGGTGGCGAGAGGGGAGGCTCCTCGGGAGCCGGATGCGTGAGTTCTTCGCGGGGGAAGATCCCCGTACTCCGAGTCGCCCTCGTTGCCTCCGCGACGTAGGCCTGAAGTGTGCTCGCTCTGGTGCTGCGAGCGCCGGCCTTGGCTTCCCTCGCCCCTCCAGCCGGAAGGGCGATGCGAGGAAGATCCTTCGGCGTGGTGCTGGCCGCTAGGGTTGCGGCGAGCTCCCGAGTTCGGTCCCGGGGACTCTGAATGAGCCTGGCCAGGGTCGAACCGAGCGTACTGCTGGGTAGCAGCGTCAAGGAGATCCTTGACACACATCTTCTGGAAGGGGCACTCCTCGCCTTTGAAGCTTGCCATCTCCTCCATGGCCGCCTGTCCCGCCCGCATGTTGGCCGCAGGAGTCTCGTAGGTGGGCAGGTCCCCGCCTAGAACCTCGGCGACAAATCGTCCGCGACTGCGGACCGATCCAAGCCGGCTGGGGGCCTCGGAAATCGGAGTAAGACCATATGCGGAGTTATACTCACGATGTGTAGCCTCCAGCCGACGTTTTGCCGAGGCCACGGCGATGCCCTCCTCCAAGATACGCTTGCGAGCCTCCTCCAGTGAGGCCCGAGCGTCTGCAGGGTCGGCGGAAGCAGTGACCGGTGTCTTCAGGCCGACGATGGCATCCCGAAGAGTGTCTGCGGCGGCCACAGCGGGCTCGCTAGCGCCCGCGGAGGCCTTGCGGGGAGACGTGCCGGTGCCGGCGCCGATAACCATCACCTCCGCGGCGTTGGAGACGGCAGCGACGTGGTATGGGGTGAAGAACCCCACCGACGGTGAAGGGCCATCGAAGATGAGGACGTTACTGGGGTAAACGTAATGGGCAGGCGTCTCAGCGATAGAGAGCATGCTGAAGCTGGCGCAGAGCGCCTCAACGTCGTAGTCCTCGCCGAAGTAGCATGGGCCGTCGTTGAGGCGAAGATCGCTGAAGAGAACGCTGAGGTTCTCCATAGCAGCGACGGCGACGCTAGGGAGCGCCTCGTCATCTGAATCTTCGTCCGAATCCGCATGGCGGACGGGGACGTCGATCATCATGAGCGTCGCCTCGTCGAAAGCGAGCTCCACGGGCATGCAAACTGATCCGGACGCGATGCATCCGGTGGTGTAGGTGCGGGCCCCCGCCCAGCGCGTGAAGCCAGCCGATGCCGCGATCGTTCCCACGGTGGGCGCCAAATGTTGGTGAATACTCACAACATATGACATAGGTAGGCTAAAGTCGATGAGAACCGAAGGGACAAAGGTGGGCGCTGGGAACGAGGTTGGTACACGCATGGGACGCACGATGTACCCAGGTTCAGGGCTCTCCCTAGAGATAATACCCCTAATCCTGCTTGTGTGTTTGATGTATGGGAACATAGTACAATGTTGCTCCTGGAGCTGTGTTGGGAGGAGGAAGAGGGGAGCAGCCGACTCGTCTCTACCTCGCTCTCTGTTGGTTGGTGAGTGTGTAGTGTTGAATGACTGGTAAGTGATCGGCCTCCTTGCATCGGGGGCGGCCGGGGGGTTTTATAGACGAACCCGCCGGCCTACAATATGGATAAAGGGTACATGCGTGGGACTCGGCTGGCTGCTTCGCCGGCTGGCCAGGGGCCCACAAGGGTCTTGTCTTGTCGATGAGGGGCCCGCCGGATGCATGGTCTCGATTGCTGTGGGACCCGCCAGCTGGCCAATGTGGCTCCCGCGTAAGGTTGACGCTGAGCACACGCTGTACGTCGAGCGTCGCCCCGCGAGATTCTTCATGGGCAGGCAGTACGACCGCCTCCACTGTTCCCCACGCCGAGTGCAGTAATGGAGTGGGAGTGTGACGGTCCGACATCAGGCTAGGTGATGGATCAGAGCCGGGGTAGGTCAGCGGCGTGGCCACCGACGCTCGTACCAGCCGGGCGCCCTGATTCAGTACCTTTGCTGACGCGTAGCTACCTTTAATCGTGAGGTCCTTTCCTGACCTACGATCTGATGTGACTGGTGATCCTCGGTCGGCTAGCCTGCTTGGTCAGACAGCTTGAGGGTGGCCGCCTCCTCCTTAGCCCGGCTGGCGGGACCAGGCCGGGTCCGAAGGGGAGGCCGCCTGGATTCTAGCCGGCAGGGGTTGCCTGGCCGGCCAGAAAGGTGGTCGCCTCGTCTTCCAGCCGGCAGGGGATGCCTAGCCGGTTAGAAGACTTGGGCCTTGAGAATCTCTGCGCCTTCATGCCCATTGGGCCAGGAATGAAGGAATAGGCTCGATGAGCCTACCCCGGAGTTATCCCCCGACACATCGGGACGGAGTTTTTGACAGAAGATCCATTTGCCGTCACCACGTTAACACCTGCAGGACAAGGCACCAAAGACCAAGTGTCATTCTGTATTAGCACATTATACTCATCCAACATCGCGTCGTGCCAATGGGGATCACGGAGGGCGGGGTGGTAGGAGGAGGGAAGGGGCGAAGGGGCGGTGGTAACGGACAGGTCGAAATGTTGCTTAGGCATGGTAAACCCGCGTTTGCCCCGAGTGATCATGGGATGAGGGTGGTGGCGCGGAGAGATGGGCACAACAGCAGGTGGTAGCGAGGAAGGCGGTACAGCAGCAGGAAAGCTGGGCGGGGAAGCTGGTGTGATGGGAGGCGCCGAGGGAGACGTAGGGCGTAGTGGAGTGGTGGAGGAGGCCAAGTCGGGCGGGCGGGCAGCGCGGGAAGCTGCATGGCGTGCATGGGTGGTGGGGCTCGAGGAGCTACAGGACGTGGGGTGAGGACGCGGTGTGTGCGCGGGCGTAACCGACACGCGCGGGTCACGAGGTGGAGTAGGTGGGGAAGCGGCAGGCGAGGCAGGGCCTAGTGCGCGCATGGGGGGAGGCAGGGCATGTGGTGCATGGGGAGGCAGGGGACGCGGACATGCAGGTGGGGAGGTTGCATGTGGTGCATGGGCAGCGGGGCCCAGAGGGCGCGGCGGGCGAGGCGCGGTAGGCGGGAGCGAAGCTGGTTGGGCAGGCGCCAGAGATCCGGTTGGAGCGGGGGGAACAGGGTGGATAGTGGCCAGATCTTCTGTGGCAGGCGAAGAGGAGATATAAGGAAAGTTGTGTTCGTCAAAGACGACATGGCGAGAGGTAATAACTTTGCAAGATGAGAGGTCGAAGCAGCGACAGCCCTTCTGTTCGCGTGGGTAGCCAAGGAAGACGCAGCGTGTGGATCGTGGAGAAAGTTTGTGTGGCGCAGTGGCTGAGAGGTTTGGAAAGCAAAGACATCCGAAGGTGCGCAAGTGATCGTAGGTGGGATGTTCGCCATAGAGAAGGAAGTGGGGGTGAAGTGGTGGATGGCACGGGATGGGCGGATGTTAAGGAGGGTGGTGGCGGTATGGAGGGCTTCGACCCAAAATGGCGGAGGGAGGTGTGCTTGGAAGAGGAGAGTCCGGATAACATCGTTAGTAGTGCGTATATGGCGTTCCTCTTTGCCATTTTGTGGGGATGTATGGGGGCAGGTAAGACGAAACGTGATGCCATGGGAGGAGAAGAAGTCGCGGAGCACCGTGGTGAGGAACTCACCGCCATTGTCGCACTGCAAACAGCGGATAGTGACGTGATACTGAGTGAGAACGTAAGCGAAGAAGCGCTGCAAAGTGGCACAAGTATCGGATTTGGCATGAAGGGGGGAAAGTCCAAGAGTATTGCGTGTAATCATCCAAAATAACAAGATAGTATTTATAGCCGGAAAAACTAACAATGGGAGAGGTCCACAAGTCACAATGTAAGAGTTGAAATGGCGCGGTGGTGTAGGAAGTAGAGGTGGGGAAGGGAAGGTGTGTGTGCTTGCCTAAATGGCAGGCAGTACAAAGGGGTGACAAGGGGGTTTTATTAAATCTTGAAGGAACATCAAAGGGAAAATAAACTAGGGTGGAGGAGCTCGGGTGCCCGAGCCTCTTATGCCAAAGATCCGATGAGGTAGCAGCGAGGGCCACCGGTGTAGCGCTACCAGGAGTGCCTGAGACGTGGGAGACGCGGTAGAGGTCACCGGAGCTATTGCACCTCACAAGGACCACCTTGGTGCGAAGATCCTTCACGGAAAAACCAAAAGGGTCAAACTCCACAGAACATAAATTGTCACGAGTGAATTGACGCACGAAAATGAGGTTTTGGACAATGTTGGGGGAGAGGAGAATGTGAGTGAGGTAGAAGGGTCGAGAAGAAAGACGGGCGTTACCAATGGCGACGACCGGGAGGCGAGCCCCATTACCGACAATAATGTGGCGAGAATGAGACGCTAATAAAGGATGAGACTTGATCAGAATACCTGGGTCCCCGGTCATGTGGGAAGAAGCCCCTGTGTCCATGATCCACTCGGCATGAGGGGAAAAAGTAGGCCCATATCTCGGTGCAGCGTGGTACATGGTCGTCGCGTCCCAAGTGGGAGGTGAGCCAGAGTAGGGGACAGGCGGCGCGGTCGACTGGACCACCGGGTAGGCATGCGTCGGAGCGCCGGGACGAGGACCAAGGATGCCGGCCAAGTTGGGCGGGATCCACGGCGCGCGGGGCGGTGGGAACGGCATCCCGACAGGGGCAAAGTACCCCAGCCAGGGCTGCTGGTGGGAGCCGCGACCGCCACTGGAGGGGCATCACCGCGGCCGCGGCCACGGCCGCGCCCGCGTCCACCACCAGCACGGTTGCCGCCACCGCGACCGGCGTAGGGAGCGCCGCCTTGGTTGTCGCCGCCGCGCCCACCGCCAGGAGGGTTGCCACCGCCACGACCACGATCGCCACGATCCCCGCGGTCGCCGCATCCGCCGCCGCGCTCATCATGGACAGCCATCACGTGCGCGCCCTCAGCGCGCGCCCGCTTGTCTAGGGTGAGCTCCGCAAGGGCGAGGCGCGAGCGGGCCTGGGCGAAGGAGGGAAGAGGCACAGTGGACTGGATGATGGCGGCCTGAAGCTCGAACTTTTTCCCGATGCCATCGAGCATCTGCAGCGTCAAGGTACGATCAGAGACGGGTTCGCGGACGTCGGCGAGGGCGGCGGCGATGTTCTGCAGACGACGACAGTAGTCGTTGACGGAGAGGTCGCCGCGAACGCACGCCCGGAACTCCTATCCAAGATGCATCGCGAGTTCCGCCTCGTTCGCGAGGAAGAACTCGTGGAGGCGCTTCCAGATGGTGTAGGCGGTGGAGTCGGCCGGGGCGACGATGTCGAGGAGAGCCCCGTCCACTGTGGCAAAGAACCACAGCACGATTGTGTTGTCGTCGTCGCGCCACTGTGGGTTGGAGAGGCGGTCGACCGCACCGTCCTAGACATGGTTTTCGGCGTGGTAGCAGGCGAGGATGAGGTTGAGGAAGTTGCGCCACCGGATGAAGTTCGTGCCATCAAGGGCCAGCTTGAAATCAACGACGTCGGAGATGCTGGAAGGGAGGCGAGAGGGTGGTGGAGCAGGGAGGGTCTCAGCCGGGGCAGTAGAGAGGGAGAAGGCACCGGGGACGGGTGGGGCAGAGGTGAGATCGGGAGAGAGAGTCGCGTGGGGGCGTTCCGGGGAGGCAGAGGCTGCTACGGCGGCAGCAGTGCCAGGAGGTGGAGAGTTGGGGTGAGAAGACATAGATCGGTAGCTCTGATTACCAAGAAGAATTGTGAAACAATGCACACACTTTACTCATCAAGTGATTACACATATATACGCCAAGGGTCACCACCGATCCCTACATGCAGGGATATGGAGGAGGTGGTGCCGCGGTCATCCCCAGGACCAGGTATGGTGGTTACAGTGGATAAGTACAAGGCAGCGTAATGCACAAGGAACGTAACAACTCAACAATAAAAGCCCTTTATCAAAAAAAAATATGCAACACTAGACTGCAGGTACACACTCACATTCATGGTTACAAGAATTTAGCCTTAGGAAAAATAGATAAAAGTGTGAACACCATCGTCGACATGAATTCCTCTGCAATCATCATCATCTCCATACACTAAGCCCAAGCTTTATCAATCACAAGGGTTCATACTTCATACAGGACAGGCTGGGTCTGTTCATACCCACTCCAAAAATTTCGAGCATCATCAGCAGCTGAAGAAAACAGAGTACTCTGCATTTTTTACATCATGCTTTTTGTGTGTGTCTTTCAAGAAGATAAATACGTTTCAATTAACAGTTGGAGATCTACATCCTCTAACTGCTAAATATTATTACATCTTTCCACATAAAACTTCACATGTCTGGGAAAACATAATAGTAGGTTATTTCGTAAGACTTGAGACATTAAATCACACACACACACACACATATGCTACTCATTATCCTCCTCTGAGATCTCTGTCAGCTCGGACAACAAAGGGTAAGAATCCGGGACAGCGGTGTGATCGTCGTCGCAGAAGAATGGCCTGGAAGGCATCTGCAGGCCATCAAAGCCACCTTCCAACATGTCTATGACCTCGCTCATCGTTGGCCTGTCATGTGACTTCATCTGAATGCACCATAATCCAACGATGCACAGCTTCCTCTCTAATTCATGCATGCTAGCAACTGGACATATCGCATCCACCACTGGAGCAGTTAGTTTGTCATACACCCACGACGGATAGTACGCTTGGCTCGTGTTTGCCGCATTTGGATCAGCATTCCTTCTTCCTCCGGCCATCTCTAGCAGGAGCATCCCAAAGCTATAAACATCAGACTTGCTCGATATGACACCAAAGCTACGAGATATCATCTCAGGAGCTATGTACCCAATTGTTCCCCGTAGGGCTCTCGATGGCACAAAACTTTTGTCCCTTGGGTATAGTTTAGCGAGACCGAAATCAGCAACTTTAGGGATGAAATTGCTGTCTAGCAAGATGTTGTGCGGCTTGATGTCAAAGTGGAGAATCTGCATCTCGCAACCCTGGTGCAGGTAGTCGATACCCCTCGCAATGCCCAAAGCGATCTCGTTGAGCTTGTCCCAGGAGAAAGTCTTCTCAGCCGAGAAGATGTATTTGTCCAGAGAACCTCGAGGCATGTACTCGTAGACAAGCGCCCTTCTCATTTCCTCCGAGCAGAAGCCAACTAAACGCACCACATTGACATGGTGGATCCTGCCAATGGTTGAAACCTCACTAATGAAATCTTCTCCATTGCAGTTGGAGTTACCCTCTAGCATCTTGACCCCGACATGGACATTGCCTGGGAGCAGCACACCCTTGTACACGGAGCCATAGCCTCCCTGACCCAGCTTATCTCTGAAATGGCTGGTGACTGCGGTGATGTCTGTATAGGCGTACCTTGACGGGCCGATCATTTGCTGCATCTGGAGGAACTTCTCAACAGCATCCATCGTGATCCTTGTTTTCCAATACTTGTGGGCAAGGAAGATTAATACGACCAGGGGCACCAATACAAACCTCCAGAACACTGCATAAAACAAAACAGGTTTATTTGTGATCTGATTTATAGACACAGGCAGTAAACCATACTGGAATATGTAATTCTCACGTACCAGCAATAAGCCTGGCATATGCTAATGACGCCATAATTATATACAAGCAAATATCAAATGGTTCTGGAACTGCTTTAGCTGCGCAACCCATGAAACTTACATCAATCGAAAGAATTGTTAGAATCCAATCTTTAGTGAATGTGCTGCAAAAAAAAAACGAAAATGTAGAATGATCAGGTGTGCATGTGCAAAAACAAAAGCAGAGCTTACAAGTACGAGGTATCAAGATCTCAAACTCACGGCGCCAAATCATCCATCAGACATCCCAAGAAGTCTCCAGATTGGCGAAGTCTGAAAGGAAATTTAACGCGGAAGCCGTGTGTCATGAATTTTACGACATCTGCATAGCTTGCATTCTCAAGCGGTGCAGTGCCCTTCATGCCAATTTCCTGGCCACCTAATGGAGTCATGGCCAAATAACCGCAACAAGGCTCAAGGTTCGCCATAGTACTCCCTCTCCCTAGGCCACCAGTTATTAACACATAAACAAAAGAATGGCTGGTGCTCAAGCAAGCAACAGGCCTGTACATACCGTTGTCCTTCACTTCCCGAGAACAATTAACAAATATAGCCTGATTATATGCTGCAGGTGCCAATTCAACTTTGATGGCGTGATGAGTGTCGTGTTGCCGGTTTCTCAGCGTGAAACCAGCAGCTGGATGCTGATCATAATTCCACCGCGGTAGAGGGCAGCTGTTGTATAAATCTATGTCGGCATCGACGATCCAGAAGGTAGAATCACTGTAGTTGATCCCAGACACATAGTATGTTGCATTGTCGATGTGAATTGTAGCCTTAGTATCACTGCAAACTAGCTCGTACGATTGATGACCACACCCAGGTGGATCACTTGCCTGACGAAATGGGGATGATACGTATCCAAGTGGGCCGCATGAGAAAGTAGGACAATCAGGCCGATGATTTCGCCCTTCAACCTGATATGCAACAAGAAGTACAAGCACATACAAGATAGTTAAGACCTTGAGGGTAGTGGGCATCGCCATGGCAGACTTGTACAAAGAAGCACAGACGTGCAGATGAATGGCTGAATAAGTGAGTGGCTGCCAGAGTTAAAAATAGAACTCCAAAGAATGGACATTACATGCCAACTAGTGCCTCTACATGAACGTGATGTTGCTGACTAGGAGACTTGGCTACTAGCCGCCAACTAAAGTTGGATACATACCACCTACTGGCTCATCTAAGTGATGGTGATGTTCTTGACCGATGACCTCTTGGTTAACAGAAGAGTCCAATTGTGTTACTATAGCATCCTGTACTGGTCCAATCCTGTCCTAGTCATGGTAAGATGGAATTTGGTGCCTTGAGAAAATGACAAATATCAGGGACTAAAAAATGAAAAATAAGAAAATATCATTCATTTGAGATATTGAGATTACCTAAGGCATGTTTTGCAAAGATGAAAAACTAAGGCTTATCTAATTCCTCATTTTTATCTAGTTCTAGTTGAAATACTTCGCTAAACCCCTCCTAATATGAAACTAACTCCCCAGAATATCTTCAAACCACGTGCAGATTAAATGGGCAGATGCATTGATATTTCCCTTGGTTCCAAGTGCCTGCAGATTACAATTTATAATGGACATCATTTAAACTACGCCCGACTGAAAAATACTGAAATAAACTATTAAGTGGAAGTTTTTTTTGTACAGGACAAACTAAAAGCATTTTCCATAACGCCAGGTCAATTATTTTCAATGCTTTAAATAGTGGGCTATGCCATTTAGCAGCGACTCGATCAGAAGCTATGAAAGGCTATAGCGGAGCTATACCGGATCTAAACCTTATTTAGCGTTTCTGTTAAATCATGAAAAATTGAAACAGTATATAATCAAGCATCAAATATGATATATCACTAGTAGAAAATTGGGATTTAGTCTCGGTTCCAGAGGGGCTTTAGTCCCAGTTCTTCAACCGGGACAAAACAATCGGACTAAAGGCCCAAACATTTAGTCCCGATTGGCTTATGAACCGGACCCAAAGGATCTCCACGCGGCCGTTGCGAGGCGCCCAGGCAGGAGGACCTTTAGTCCCGGTTGGTAACACCAACCGGGACCCAAAGGCAGTCACGCGTCAGCAGCTCGTAGGCGTTGGGTTCTTTGTTTTTTTAAATGAGGGGGGCGTAGGGGTTTTGGAGGGTTTTATTAGGGGTTTCATATTGTGTTAGATAGCTACTACATATAGAGAGAAGTGACATTTCTTTCTCCGTGCTTGGTCGACGGTACCTACTACATATAGAGAGAACTTGATGTTAGCTAGTAAGTAAATGAAGGAACCATTAATTACACAACATCGTCATGAACATATATAGAGTGAAATGACCTCTCTTTCTCCGTGCTTGGTCAAACAACTCGACGCTACTACATATAGTACAGGATCATACATATATACAATATATAATATCTCTTGCAATCCCTAACTAGCTAATATCTATCGCCCACCAAAATCGGTAAGAAATCCTGATGATATTCTCCATCTGATGGTATGACATGCTCAATAAAGAATCCCGTCAATTCCTCTTGAATTGCTCGTATGCAATCCAGGGTCGCGCTATTCGTCACCCTGGGTGAGGAATAGTTATTCTTCACCCCCTCTATTTTTGTTGGAATTATGCCCTAGAGGCAATAATAAATATAGTTATTATTATAATTCCTGTATCAAGATAATCGTTTATTATCCATGCTATAATTGTATTGAATGAAGACTCATTTACATGTGTGGATACATAGACAAAACACCGTCCCTAGCAAGCCTCTAGTTGGCTAGCGAGTTGATCAAAGATAGTCAGTGTCTTCTGATTATGAACAAAGTGTTGTTGCTTGATAACTGGATCACGTCATTAGGAGAATCACGTGATGGACTAGACCCAAACTAATAGACGTAGCATGTTGATCGTGTCATTTTGTTGCTACTGTTTTCTGCGTGTCAAGTATTTATTCCTATGACCATGAGATCATATAACTCACTGACACCGGAGGAATGCTTTGTGTGTATCAAACGTCGCAACGTAACTGGGTGACTATAAAGATGCTCTACAGGTATCTCCGAAGGTGTTAGTTGAGTTAGTATGGATCAAGACTGGGATTTGTCACTCCGTGTGACGGAGAGGTATCTCGGGGCCCACTCGGTAATACAACATCACACACAAGCCTTGCAAGCAATGTAACTTAGTGTAAGTTGCGGGATCTTGTATTGCGGAACGAGTAAAGAGACTTGCCGGTAAACGAGATTGAAATAGGTATGCGGATACTGACGATCGTATCTCGGGCAAGTAACATACCGAAGGACAAAGGGAATGACATACGGGATTATATGAATCCTTGGCACTGAGGTTCAATCGATAAGATCTTCGTAGAATATGTAGGATCCAATATGGGCATCCAGGTCCCGCTATTGGATATTGACTGAGGAGTCTCTCGGGTCATGTCTACATAGTTCTCGAACCCGCAGGGTCTGCACACTTAAGGTTCGACGTTGTTTTATGCGTATTTGAGTTATGTGGTTGGTTACCGAATGTTGTTCGGAGTCCCGGATGAGATCACGGACGTCACGAGGGTTTCCGGAATGGTCCGGAAACGAAGATTGATATATAGGATGACCTCATTTGATTACCGGAAGATTTTCGGAGTTACCGGGAATGTACCGGGAATGACGAATGGGTTCCGGGAGTTCACCGGGGGGGGGGGGCAACCCACCCTGGGGAAGCCCATAGGCCTTGAGGGTGGCACACCAGCCCTTAGTGGGCTGGTGGGACAGCCCAAAAGGGCCCTATGCGCCTAGGAAAGAAAATCAAAGAGAAAAGAAAAAAAAAAGGAGGTGGGAAGGGAAGGAAGGACTCCCACCCACCAAACCAAGTCCAACTCGGTTTGGGGGGAGCCTTCCCCCTTGGACTCGGCCGACCCCCTTGGGGCTCCTTGAGCCCCAAGGCAAGGTCCCCTCCCTCCCACCTATATATACGGAGGTTTTAGGGCTGATTTGAGACGACTTTTCCACGGCAGCCCGACCACATACCTCCACGGTTTTTCCTCTAGATCGCGTTTCTGCGGAGCTCGGGCGGAGCCCTGCTGAGACAAGGTCATCACCAACCTCCGGAGCACCGTCACGCTGCCGGAGAACTCTTCTACCTCTCCGTCTCTCTTGCTGGGTCAAGAAGGCCGAGATCATCGTCGAGCTGTACGTGTGCTGAACGCGGAGGTGCCGTCCGTTCGGTACTAGATCGTGGGACTGATCGCGGGATTGTTCGCGGGGCGGATCGAGGGACGTGAGGACGTTCCACTACATCAACCGCGTTCACTAACGCTTCTGCTGTACGATCTACAAGGGTACATAGATCACTCATCCCCTCTCGTATATGGACATCACCATGATAGGTCTTCGTGCGCGTAGGAAATTTTTTGTTTCCCATGCGACGTTCCCCAACAGTGGCATCATGAGCTAGGTTCATGCGTAGATGTCTTCTCGAGTAGAACACAAAAGTTTTTGTGGGCGGTGATGTGCGTTTTGCTGCCCTCCTTAGTCTTTTCTTGATTCCGCGGTATTGTTGGATTGAAGCGGCTTGGACCGACATTACTCGTACGCTTACGAGAGACTGGTTTCATCGCTACGAATAACCCCGTTGCTCAAAGATGACTGGCAAGTGTCGGTTTCTTGAATCGGATTTGACCGAGGAGGTCCTTGGATGAGGTTAAATAGCAACTCATATATCTCCGTTGTGGTGTTTGCGTAAGTAAGATACGATCCTACTAGATACCCATGGTCACCACGTAAAACATGCAACAACAAAATTACAGGACGTCTAACTTGTTTTTGCAGGGTATGCTTGTGATGTGATATGGCCAACGATGTGATGTGATATATTGGATGTATGAGATGATCATGTTGTAATAGAAAATATCGACTTGCACGTCGATGGTACGGAAACCGGCAGGAGTCATAGGGTTGTCTTTATACTAACGTTTGTGCTTGCAGATGCGTTTACTATTTTGCTAGGATGTAGCTTTAGTAGTAATAGCATGAGTAGCACGACAACCCCGATGGCAACACGTTGATGGAGATCATGGTGTGGCGCCGGTGACAAGAAGATCGTGTCGGTGCTTTGGTGATGGAGATCAAGAAGCACGTGATGATGGCCATATCATGTCACTTATGAATTGCATGTGATGTAAATCCTTTTATGCACCTTATTTTGCTTAGAACGACGGTAGCATTATGAGGTGATCTCTCACTAAAATTTCAAGACGAAATTGTGTTCTCCCCGACTGTGCACCGTTGCTACAGTTCGTCGTTTCGAGACACCACGTGATGATCGGGTGTGATAGACTCAACGTTTACATACAACGGGTGCAAAACAGTTGCGCACGCGGAACACTCGGGTTAAGCTTGACGAGCCTAGCATGTGCAGACATGGCCTCGGAACACATGAGACCGAAAGGTCGATCATGAATCATATAGATGATATGATTAGCATAGGGATGCTTACCACTGAAACTATACTCAACTCACGTGATGATCGGACTTGAGCTAGTGTAAGTGGATCATGAACCACTCAAATGACTAGAGAGATGTACTTTTTGAGTGGGAGTTTAGCGAATAATTTGATTAAGTTAAACTCTAATTATCTTGATCATAGTCTAAGTCCACTTTGAATATATTTGTGTTGTAGATCATGGCTCACGCTACAGTCATCCTGAATTTTAATACGTTCCTAGAGAAAGCTAAGTTGAAAGATGATGGAAGCAACTTTGTAGACTGGGCTCGTAATCTTAAGCTAATCTTACAAGCTGGGAAGAAGGATTATGTCCTTAATGTTGCGCTAGGAGATGAACCACCCGCTACGGCTGATCAGGATGTTAAGAACGCTTGGTTGGCACGTAAGGAGGACTACTCAATAGTTCAATGTGCAGTCTTGTATGGCTTAGAACCGGGACTTCAACGTCGCTTTGAGCGTCATGGAACATTTGAGATGTTCCAGGAGTTGAAGTTTATCTTTCAGAAGAACGCCCGGGTCGAGAGGTATGAAACCTCCGATAAATTCTATGCTTGCAAGATGGAGGAGAACTCGTCTGTCAGTGAACATGTGCTCAAAATGTCTGGATACTCAAACCGTCTAGCTGAGCTGGGTATTGAACTCCCGCAAGAGGCTATCATTGACAGAATCCTTCAATCACTGCCGCCAAGCTATAAAGGCTTTGTGTTGAACTACAACATGCAAGGGATGAACAAGTCTCTCGGCGAGTTGTTTGCGATGCTGAAAGTCGCAGAGTCTGAACTCCATAAAGAGCATCAAGTGTTGATGGTGAATAAGACCACTAGTTTCAAGAGAAACGGCAAAGGCAAGAAGGGTAATTCAAAGAAGAGCGGCAAGCCTGTTGCCAATCCGACGAAGAAACCCAAAGCTGGACCTAAGCCTGAAACGGAGTGTTACTATTGCAAGGGTATGGGTCACTGGAAGCGCAATTGCCCCAAGTATCTGGCAGATAAGAAGGCGGCCAAAGAAAAATCAGGTATATTTGATATACATGTTATTGATGTGTACTTAACCGGCTCTCGTAGTAGTGCCTGGGTATTCGATACCGGTTCTATTGCTCATATTTCTAACTCGAAACAGGAACTGCGGAATAGACGAAGGCTGGCAAAGGATGAAGTGACGATGCGCGTAGGAAATGGTTCCAAGGTTGATGCAATCGCCGTCGGCACAGTTTCACTTCAGTTGCCATCAGGATTAGTGATGAACTTAAATCATTGTTATTTAGTGTCTGCGTTGAGCATGAACATTATATCTGGATCTTGTTTATTGCGAGACGGTTACTCTTTTAAGTCAGAGAATAATGGTTGTTCTATTTCTATGAGTAACATCTTTTATGGTCATGCACCTAATGTGAGAGGATTGTTCATATTGAATCTTGATAGCGATACGCATATACATAACATTGAGACCAAAAGAGTTAGAGTTAACAATGATAGCGCCATATTTTTGTGGCACTGCCGCTTAGGTCATATTGGTGTAAAGCGCATGAAGAAACTCCATGCTGATGGACTTTTGGAGTCACTTGACTTTGATTCACTTGACACGTGCGAACCATGCCTCATGGGCAAGATGACTAAGACTCCGTTCTCCGGAACAATGGAGCGTGCAAGTGACTTGTTGGAAATCATACATACCGATGTGTGTGGTCCGATGAGCGTGGAGGCACGCGGCGGATATCGTTATTTTCTCACCTTCACTGACGATTTGAGTAGATATGGTTATGTCTACTTGATGAAGCACAAGTCTGAAACATTTGAAAGGTTCAAGCAATTTCAGAGTGAAGTTGAAAATCATCGTAACAAGAAGATCAAGTTCCTACGGTCTGATCGTGGGGGTGAATATCTGAGTTTCGAGTTTGGTGCTCACTTAAGACAATGTGGAATTGTTTCACAGTTAACACCGCCTGGAACACCACAGCGTAATGGTGTGTCCGAACGTCGTAATCGTACTTTATTAGAGATGGTGCGATCTATGATGTCTCTTACCGATTTGCCGTTATCGTTTTGGGGTTATGCATTAGAAACAGCTGCATTCACTTTAAATAGGGCACCATCAAAATCCGTTGAGACGACACCATACGAACTGTGGTATGGCAAAAGGCCAAAGTTGTCGTTTCTTAAAGTTTGGGGATGTGATGCTTATGTCAAAAAGCTTCAGCCTGAAAAGCTGGAACCCAAAGCGGAAAAGTGCGTCTTCATAGGTTACCCAAAAGAGACAGTTGGGTACACCTTCTATCTCAAATCCGAGGGCAAAGTGTTTGTTGCTAAAAACGGAGCTTTTCTCGAGAAGGAGTTTCTCTCGAGAGAATTGAGTGGGAGGAAGATAGAACTTGACGAGGTTGTCGAACCTCTCATCCCTCTGGATGGTGGCGCAGGGCAAGGGGAAACCTCTGTCGTTGCGACGCCGGTTGAAGAGGAAGTTAATGATGATGATCATGAAACTCCGGTTCAAGTTTCTGTCAAACCACGCAGGTCGACGAGACCACGTGCTGCTCCAGAGTGGTATGGTAATCCTGTCTTATCAATCATGTTGTTAGACAACAATGAACCTGCAAATTATGAAGAAGCAATGGTGGGCCCAGATTCCAACAAATGGCTAGAAGCCATGAAGTCCGAGATAGGATCCATGTATGAGAACAAAGTGTGGACTTTGGAGGTACTACCTGAGGGCCGCAAGGCTATTCAGAACAAATGGATTTTTAAGAGGAAGACGGACGCTGACGGCAATGTGACCGTTTATAAAGCTCGACTTGTGGCAAAGGGTTTTTCACAAGTTCAAGGAGTTGACTACGATGAGACATTCTCACCCGTAGCGATGCTTAAGTCCGTCAGAATCATGTTAGCAATAGCTGCATTTTTCGATTATGAAATCTGGCAGATGGATGTCAAAACGGCGTTCCTTAACGGTTTCCTTAAGGAAGAGTTGTATATGATACAACCCGAAGGTTTTGTCGATCATAAGAATGCTAACAAGGTGTGCAAGCTCCAGCGATCCATTTATGGACTGGTGCAAGCATCTCGGAGTTGGAACAAACGCTTTGATGAGGTGATCAAAGCATTTGGGTTTATACAAGTGGTTGGAGAATCTTGTATTTACAAGAAAGTGAGTGGGAGCTCTGTGGCGTTTCTAATATTATATGTGGATGACATATTGCTGATTGGAAACAACGTGGAGTTTTTAGAGAGCATAAAGGATTACTTGAATATGAGTTTCTCTATGAAGGACCTAGGAGAAGCTGCTTACATTCTAGGCATTAAGATCTATAGGGATAGATCAAAACGCCTGATAGGACTTTCACAAAGCACATACCTTGATAAAGTTTTGAAGAGGTTCAAAGTGGAACAGTCCAAGAAAGGGTTCTTGCCAGTTTTACAAGGTACGAGATTGAGTAAGACTCAGTGCCCAGCAACTGATGAAGATAGAGAGCATATGCGCTCCGTCCCCTATGCTTCAGCCATAGGTTCTATCATGTATGCAATGTTGTGCACAAGACCGGATGTTAGCCTGGCCATAAGTATGGCAGGTAGGTTCCAGAGTAATCCAGGAGTGGATCACTGGACAGCGGTCAAGAATATCCTGAAGTACCTGAAAAGGACTAAGGATATGTTTCTCGTGTATGGAGGTGACGAAGAGCTCGCCGTAAAAGGTTACGTCGATGCAAGCTTTGACACAGATCCGGACGACTCTAAGTCGCAAACCGGATACGTATTTATTTTTAATGGGGGTGCGGTAAGCTGGTGCAGTTCCAAGCAAAGCGTCGTAGCAGATTCTACATGTGAAGCGGAGTACATGGCTGCCTCGGAGGCGGCTAAGGAGGGTGTCTGGATGAAGCAGTTCATGAGGATCTTGGAGTGGTACCAAGCGCACTGAATCCAATAACCTTGTTCTGTGACAACACGGGTGCCATTGCCTTAGCAAAGGAACCACGGTTTCACAAGAAGACCAGACACATCAAACGACGCTTCAACCTCATCCGCGACTACGTCGAGGGAGAGGACGTAAATATATGCAAAGTGCACACGGATCTGAATGTAGCAGACCCGCTGACTAAACCTCTTCCACGGCCAAAGCATGATCAACACCAGAACTGTATGGGTGTTAGATTTATTACAATGTAATTCACATGATGATGTGAGGGCTAGATTATTGACTCTAGTGCAAGTGGGAGACTGTTGGAATTATGCCCTAGAGGCAATAATAAATATAGTTATTATTATAATTCCTGTATCAAGATAATCGTTTATTATCCATGCTATAATTGTATTGAATGAAGACTCATTTACATGTGTGGATACATAGACAAAACACCGTCCCTAGCAAGCCTCTAGTTGGCTAGCGAGTTGATCAAAGATAGTCAGTGTCTTCTGATTATGAACAAAGTGTTGTTGCTTGATAACTGGATCACGTCATTAGGAGAATCACGTGATGGACTAGACCCAAACTAATAGACGTAGCATGTTGATCGTGTCATTTTGTTGCTACTGTTTTCTGCGTGTCAAGTATTTATTCCTATGACCATGAGATCATATAACTCACTGACACCGGAGGAATGCTTTGCGTGCATCAAACGTCGCAACGTAACTGGGTGACTATAAAGATGCTCTACAGGTATCTCCGAAGGTGTTCGTTGAGTTAGTATGGATCAAGACTGGGATTTGTCACTCCGTGTGACGGAGAGGTATCTCGGGGCCCACTCGGTAATACAACATCACACACAAGCCTTGCAAGCAATGTAACTTAGTGTAAGTTGGGGGATCTTGTATTGCGGAACGAGTAAAGAGACTTGCCGGTAAACGAGATTGAAATAGGTATGCGGATACTGACGATCGAATCTCGGGCAAGTAACATACCGAAGGACAAAGGGAATGACATACGGGATTATATGAATCCTTGCCACTGAGGTTCAAACGATAAGATCTTCGTAGAGTATGTAGGATCCAATATGGGCATCCAGGTCCCGCTATTGGATATTGACCGAGGAGTCTCTCGGGTCATGTCTACATAGTTCTCGAACCCGCAGGGTCTGCACACTTAAGGTTCGACGTTGTTTTATGCGTATTTGAGTTATATGGTTGGTTACCGAATGTTGTTCGGAGTCCCGGATGAGATCACGGACGTCACGAGGGTTTCCGAAATGGTCCGGAAACGAAGATTGATATATAGGATGACCTCATTTGATTACCGGAAGGTTTTCGGAGTTACCGGGAATGTACCGGGAATGACGAATGGGTTCCGGGAGTTCACCGAGGGGGGCAACCCACCCTGGGGAAGCCCATAGACCTTGAGGGTGGCACACCATCCCTTAGTGGGCTGGTGGGACAGCCCAAAAGGGCCCTATGCGCCTAGGAAAGAAAATCAAAGAGAAAAGAAAAAAAAAAGGAGGTGGGAAGGGAAGGAAGGACTCCCACCCACCAAACCAAGTCCAACTCGGTTTGGGGGGGAGCCTTCCCCCTTGGACTCGGCCGAACCCCTTGGGGCTCCTTGAGCCCGAAGGCAAGGTCCCCTCCCTCCCACCTATATATACGGAGGTTTTAGGGCTTATTTGGGACGACTTTTCCACGGCAGCCCGACCACATACCTCCACGGTTTTTCCTCTAGATCGCGTTTCTGCAGAGCTCGGGCGGAGCCCTGCTGAGACAAGGTCATCACCAACCTCCGGAGCGCCGTCACGCTGCCGGAGAACTCTTCTACCTCTCCGTCTCTCTTGCTGGATCAAGAAGGCCGAGATCATCGTCGAGCTGTACGTGTGCTGAACGCGGAGGTGCCGTCCGTTCGGTACTAGATCGTGGGACTGATCGCGGGATTGTTCGCGGGGCGGATCGAGGGACGTGAGGACGTTCCACTACATCAACCGCGTTCACTAACGCTTCTGCTGTACGATCTACAAGGGTACGTAGATCAGTCATCCCCTCTCGTAGATGGACATCACCATGATAGGTCTTCGTGCGCGTAGGAAAATTTTTGTTTCCCATGCGACGTTCCCCAACAATTTTAACATCAATTCACCGTAATTTTACGTTTCATAATTTTTGTCTTATTTTATACGTAAAAAGAGACCATAAAATAATATAATCAATGTAAAAAAAATTATGTCACATAAAACTACGTACATACAAAACTAGTGCAAAAAATACAATAAATTCAATTTTTTCTGGTCTTGTGATCTATATTTTTGTTTTCCTTTTATCAAATTTTACGTAGTGATTCAATATAAATGTAACTATTTGTATTTAAAATTTAATTTATTTGTAAATTGATCGTAAGATTATCTCGGGTGAAGAATAAACTATTCTGCGTCCTGGGTGATGAATAGAGTTTCTATATATATATATATATATATATATATATATATATATATGACAAATTATATCTGTCGTTCTATATTATTGTGTTTTGGTACATCAAGTTCTTTAAAATATCTGCCGTTCTTAGAGGTCGTCTGGTGAATCATCCTCGCAAATGAAGAATCCACATAAATTAGTCCCGGATTCCTGTCTCAAGCAGTACTTTACTGTAATGCCCCAAGTGTAGGTCTTTCCCTTTTTGTAACCTTTCTTGTGGGGCCACCTTGTCAGAGATTGTGATGCTATTATTTTGTGCCATGATTCCATGTGTGTTCCCTAGTGCTTACTTCACTTGCATGCATGCACTACATATCATCCCTTGCCATGTCTTATGTTTGTATGTCAGGATCATGCTTGCATAGGCTCTTACTAGGGGTGAGTAGTGGGTGTTATATTTCATGTGGTCATGTGTTGTGTGCCTTGTGTGGAGTGTAGCATGTGTTAGCAAGTGCTCATTTATATGTTTCCCTTTCAAAACCAACCACCTTCTCCCCCCCCCCTCTATTTCTTCCCTATATAAAAAAATCACCTCTTTCTTTCCTTTAAAAATAATGCCCATGTTTTAGCTAGAATTGTGGTGGATGAGTATGTAAGTTGCTGGATTTGTTGGGGTGTTTATAGGGGCATATATAATCACAAAACAGATCAAAATATTGCTGTTTTGTAAAATATCTAATTGCTCCTAAATTCTTGTTCTGATTTTTATAAAGTAAGGTTAGATTTTCCAAGTCCAGGGAGCTTCTTGTGTTTTTTTTTGTCATGTGTTTACAACCTTGGGCATTTCTTTCTTCTCTTGTATTCCTGTTAAAGGAAACTGCTTAGGGAGGGGTTTAATCTTTATATCTCGCCAAGTTGGGCTGCTTCCCGCGCAAGGTGTGGCCCATCTACTCCTCCCTCGCGAGTAGAGGCCCAGAACATCAGCTCCATCCTCCTCTCACGCCGTAGCTTTCCTCTGCAGCTTTCCGTCAGGTCGTGAGTGCACCTGTTGACGCCGTGAGGGCGCCAACGTCGAGGGGGACCCTTATAACCCGGGCGTCCGTGCCTCCCCCCTCCTCCTAGGGTTCCTCCTCTCCCCAGTCCGCCGCCGCCACCTCTTCTCCTTCCCATCTCTCACCTCCCGTCGACAGTAGGGAACCTGTAGGGGTAGTCCGAGTGGTGTAGCTCCTCGCCGGAGAACGCCTCGCTTCCGCCTCCGATCGCCGCCGTCGCCATGTCCAGGAGTTCGGGGTGGATCCCCGCGATCCATTCCCGGCACTAGGAGCCCCGGGGACCGACTACTCCGCTGGATCCGTCCACGTCTACGGAGAGTTCCCGATGCTCCTTCCCCTGCAGCGTTTCTTCGGTTCAGGAACAGCTACTCCGACGTCCTTCTTCCTCTCCGGCGCTCTCCCGTCGCAGACCGGCGCCCCCTCTTTCGGTTCTAGGTGACGACCGCCTCCTCCCTTCCCCGTGAGTTAGCAGGCGTAGTAGAGGCGTTCTCTGTTCCAAGGAGAGGGCGTCAGGAAGTGTGTGTGTGCGTGGTGTGTAGCAGGGGCAGTTTGTTCGATGAGGGGCGGTACAGGGTAGCCGCGCAGGAGCCCTTTCCCTCTCCCGCAGGCGTAGTAGAGGCGGGACAGAGATGCAGCTCCGGTGACCTCCCTGTCACCGGATCGCAGGTGCAGTCCAGCGGGCTAAAGCGAGGCATGTCAGGTTGCCTTAGTTCCCTCCTCGGTCAGACAATGCGTCGTAGCACAGTGGTACGCAGTGCGTTGTTCTTCCGTCAGGTGCAGGGATCGAATCCTAGTAGAATCATCCCCCTTTTTGTTTTCTTTTTCCTGTTTTATCAGCAGGACAGAGCAGTTAGTAGTTCCTCTGCTTGGGTCCTCCTTTGCCGAGTACCTAGAGCCTAGCAGAGTGGTAGGGATGCGGTTTGCACTCCAACAGGTCTGGGGTTCGACCCCAGCACCTCCCCCTTTTTTGTCTGAACATTGTTTCCTTGCTATTTTTTTCTTCCTTCCTTGCTAGTTGGTAGCTAAACTTCCCTATTAACTTGTATGTGGTATTTTTTTCCCTTCCTTGGCATTTAGTTTTCTCCTTTCCTGCATAGTGTGTACTTGTGATAGGCTTGGTGTAGGTTGGTGATGGAGTGTGTGCATGGTGGCACACACACAAGGGGTGTTTTGTGCATAAGAGTTTGTGTTTGTGTATGAACTTGCTATGCTTGTGATGTCTATGGTGGGTGCACCTTAGTGAAGTGGAGCTAACCTTGTTAAATGGGTCATGTGAGATGCCTTGACATTTGAGTGTGTGTGCCTTGAGGTGATAAGAGGCACTAGCTACCCTTGTAAAGCCCCAAACTCTTGAACCTTGATGTGGGCTAAGGGATCTTGTAGTCTTAGTTGTTTGCATTGGTAGTGGGGTGTGGATGCCTCCCCCTCATCACATGTTTTGGGGTGAAGTGAGGTTCTAGATAGCTATCTATGTTAGCATGTGAGGGTGTGGATTGTTGTGGTGGTTTGCATATTGTTGGTGACATGAAGACTAGGAAGATCCTAGTGATGCTTGTGAGAGTGTGCACCATCACATGCCCATATGTGGGGGGTGTGCATACTTTCTTGTTAGTTTAAAGATTTCTTATGTGTGAGCTTGATGCTAGTGCTTGAGAGGAATTGTGTGTGTTGGAGTTGTTGATGTGCATGACACATACATGGGGTTCAAACCCCCATGTCACTTTGTCATTGTGCACATGAAACTCTCCTATGTACTTGTCATTGTAGGAGCATACCTTATGGATTGCATTTGCACTTTGTTGAAAGTTTGGGCCTTGTTCCCATGGTATAGAAGGAGCCCAAGGGCATGGATTTTGTGTGTTAGTAGTAGGGGTTTATGCTCAACACCATAGTGGTGTCAAACACCTCTTGGGAACATGTGTGTGCAAACTATGCCTAGACAAAGTGGGCATGTGGCTGGAAAATTCCAGATTTTTGAACTCTGAAAATTTCACTAAGTCTGGAATGCTGAAAACATTTTCTTCCCCTATAAATAAGGTTGTGCTGGTCATTATGTTGGGAACTGGACTTAGTTAAGTGCTAGTGTTTTTAACCTGGTATGTTTGTGAAGCTTCCTGTCAATTTTCAAGTCATTTGGAGTCCAGTAGATTGTGTTTTGATTGCTGTCAAAAAGCTTCAGAACAGAAACAGAAACTCAGGTGCAGGAATTTTCACAAAGTCCCTGAGAACTGATGGTTTTGGGAAAGTTTGTGGCCTTGTATCTTCTAGAGTTTAATTCCTTTTGCTGTGATTCTTGCTGGAGATGGTAGTATTCTTGGTTGGAAACATCCCCATATATTATTTGTCATGTTTGAAGACCTGTAGCTATGTTGCATTTTGCTCTCAAACAGCTAAGATGCAGAAGCTGGCAGATTGCGTAGTTTTGACATTTTGTGCAAAGTTTGCGTTTAATTGTTGTTGGAGTGTTCTACCTTGCTCCATTTCATTCATGTTGGGTTAATATATGTCTTGGCAACCTGGGAACACCAGATTCGTGCCAATTGTGTGTGTGGTGATGAATCTTTCACGTAGGACTTCATATCGTGTTTCGTTGATTCCCGTTGATCCGTAGCTCCGTTTGCAAAGTTCTTTATATGGTTTTGCACCGTTTTTACGAGATGCATCTGTTCATTTCATTCCCAGGCATGTCCAAATAGTTTAGTGCAAAGTTCTGTCCAGGAACTTGTTGTAGTTATTCTTGCTTGTGCTAGTGGTAGAAATAGTGGTGCATGCTCAACGTTCATCTCATGCATCATGTGATTGTTGCATTTTGTGGTGCTGCTGTTCATTGGCTGTTGTTCTTGCATTGGGTAGCACCGGGAGCGGAGACCGATTACGTGGAGTCAGGGGAGTACGTGCAGGACGATCCAGAACCTTTCCAAGCTGAGGATATCACAGGCAAGATGACATGACCTTGATCCCATATCTAGACTTGTTATGTTAGTTTCGATTCCACGTCATATTGCTCGCTGCCTACCACTGAAAATATATTGCCTCTTCATATGCCATGAGCCTAAACACCTTACTCCTTCCTAGGAAACTTGCATGGCTAGGTAGGCTTGCTCAACTACTAATGTTAGCATTGTTAGTTGCAGGTGATTATAACTCATGAGTTGTCATGAGCTTGATATCATTATATTAATTTCTGTTATTAAATTAATGTATCTATACACTTGGTAGATGACGGGAGGCCGAGCCTTTTGCTGGGTGTCTTGTCCCGTTATTGCCGCCTTAGTTACCGGTTACCGGTGTTTGATTCCATAATGATCGCTCCTAACACGTTCGGGGTTGTTATGGGGACCCCCTTGATAAATCGCGTAGTGTTAAGGCTTGTCCGGCAGGACCCAACTTTGGTACTATTTGCTAATCACCTAATAATAATCTGCATAGGGAATAGCTAACCCGAGGATTCTAATCAACAACCCGGGCCAGTGCTCCTCATGAGTGTTGGTCCAAACTGGTCTGCCTGCGGGGCCACCACAAGGAAACTTGAGGTTTGGCACCTGTAGCTAGTTCCATCCGGCGTGTCCTGAGACTGAGATACGCGGCTCTTATCGGGGTCGTCGACACGTCGGGAGGTCCTGCTAGTCTTGCCTTGCCTTAGCGGTATATCTTGCGTATAGGATTACCGGTGAAGCTTTGGTTTCCCCCATAGTTGAGGTTTTCCTCTAAGGAATCCAACGAGATCACGAGATTCGTGATAGAGGATGCCTTTACGGCCTGTGTTCGTTTGTGATGGACTAGTTGGAGCACCCCTGCAGGGTTTAATCTTTCGGAAAGTCGTGCCCGCGGTTATGTGGCAACTTGGAATATTTTGTTAACATCCGGTATTAGAAAACTTAAACATAAACTAATAAAATATGCCAACTGTGTGCGTAACCGTGACCGTCCCTTCGAAGATCTCTCTTCGACCGGGAACACGGTGGGGTCATGATTGCCGTAGGTAGGTGTTCAGGATCACTTTCTGATCAAGTATTCCCGATCGTTGGCGTAGGCCACTGCCACTTCTCCTTTGCGTAAGATAGCCACTTATTCAATCTTAGGATGCAGCAGCCGGAAACACTTCATCCCTTCCTTACCCAATAACATGACTAGATCTGGCACCAAGGCCTTAGATTGTTGAGTCCCCGTGGCTCACGGATTCCTCCGAAACTTCCAGCAGGTACAGGTACCCCAGAGGCAGAGGATCCCGACGGCACCCAGCTGGCGTGGCAGTACGACGAGGAGACAGATCGCCTTTACGTGAACTATCCAGAGGACTGAGCCGTGGTCGTGATCGTGGGCCTGCAGCGGGTAGCATAGCATTTCCCTTGTTTTGTAGTCCGTACCGGAACTACCTTGTTTGTATCTGCGTTGTACTCTGCATCTTTAATAAGAAGACAGTTGAATCCCAGATTGTCTACTATATTTATTATTATGTGCTATGTTTACTTGCTTGCAAAACACTTAGATGCGCTTCTTTCCTATTCGGGGCCTCGACCCCCAGATCGGAAAGGACCGCATCTTGGTCGTTACATTTACGAGAATAGAGTTCAATCAAAATAATAATCAAGCATGATAATGATACTGAAACTAGAATGAATGAAAATCAAGATGCGCGGAACTAGCTAGTGCTACTTACTTTGGAGAAGGTAAATTGCAGCTCATTATTCCATTCACCCTTAACTTTTTTGGTGAACTTTTTCCAAACCCTTCACGGCAAAGAAAATTATTATTTGATATCAGGAAATGAAAGAAAGTTGTCGATATGGTGCGATAATGATTGAACTTACCTCTCGAGCATTTCAGTAATCGGCGCCAACTCTGTAGGGTCTTAACGTAGCGAGTCCAAGACAATTACTACTCCCTCGTCAAGCCTAATGATTATCAGAACAAAGTGAAACCTACGCACACATAACTCATCAATTACACTTAACCTCGAGTAAGCAAAACATAATGTGCGGAAGACGACTAGTAACACTCACCCGAAGTTGTAAGGAAATAGTTTTCTTCTGTCATGTTGTCGAAGTAACGCAGTTAGCAAGTTGTTCTTTGTATCCTTGGGTGTATTACATATGTTATGTGCATTTACGGTATCTGGGTTAATGAACCCAATGTCATATATTTGTCCTCTTTTATATTCGAGGATCTTCCATTTCCATAATATAGCAAGGATAATTACACATGCAATAATGAAGGAGATGAGCTAGAGACTTAATTACAGAAATAATACTTACAGACAATAGGAACTAATGATCGTTTTGTGGAGGTGTCTTGATTGTATAACTGAAATAATTCGTCAAATTCAACAAATAGTGACATGTTTCCATTGTAAAAGTGCTCATCTTTAAATCTCACGTAGATATTGTTGATCGAATCATTGTAGGCATTCAAGTACCAATCATGCAGTCTTCGCATCATCGTTGATAGTTTTGTCAACTGCTCATGTTTCACGAGAGGCTTCCCGTACTGGTATCTAAGGCCTACTATCAGGGCAGTTTCGAACTGTACATCATTGCTTACGAAATTAGTAGGATTGAAACCAAGATAATTAGCGGCCACTACCCCTGGATCAACATTAGCGACATCGGTAAACACCTTGAGCGGGGGGCACGATTGCTTCTCCTGTTCGACGAGCTGGGGATTTTTTTCCCACTTCTCGAACCACTAGTAATTAAGCTTCCCGGCCGCTTTAGCATGTGTCTTTTGAATAATTCTCTCATAGTTTGATGGCAGCGGACGCGGTACCGATGGTGGTCGCTCAAGGGCATCCAGACAGCGCTTCGCTTTTACCGGATCAACTTTCTCCTTTGGAGGTGGACGTTTAGGTGCAAAAAGGGCCTTATTATAGGCAACCACGATTTCCGCGTTTTCCTCGGGAGCCCTCTCATATGGTAATTTTGGAAGAGGCTTGAGGCTTGGACCATATTTGAATTTCTTCCCGCCTCCAGTGCTGCTAGCCGCCGGAGCGACGGCTTATCTCTTCCACCGTTGCTGACGCGTCGGAGGAGGCGGAGGAGGAAGAGGTTGAGTGCGCTCACGCGCCGGAGGAGGCAAAGGAGGAGGAGGCGTAGTGCCCTCACGAGCTGGAGGATGCGGAGGAGGAGAAGGCGGAGTGCGCTGACGCACCGGAGGAGACGGAGTGCTTTCACGCGCCGGAGGAGGCAGAGGAGGAGGATACGAAGGAGGAGGAGGAGTCTACTGAGGCGTCTAGTGTGGAAGCTTGATGTACTCCTTTCTCCATATACATGTAGACCTTAAAGCATTTTCCAGATGAATCTCCCCTTCACCTATAGGGTAGTCAAGCTCCAGCTCCTCAAATCCCTCCGTTATTTCATCCACAGTCACAAATAGCATAGTCATGTGGAATTGGACGACAATGGAAAGTTCCGTCAGCTCGAGGAGGTAGAATAGAGCCGATCGTCACCTTCAAGGTCAGGTTTTGGCATCTCGCCAGTAGCACAAAATGTTCAGCCTCCGTGATACTATCCACGGGGTAGCGAGGAGCCGTGAAATCAGGCTGAACGAGCTCCGTGGAAGCCACGCTGCTTCTCCGCTTAGATGGTGGGGTAGCTTCTGTGGCAGCATCCAAGTAATGATCTCCGTGCCGCTGAGATGGTTGGCCGGTAGCTCGCTGGCTCTTAAGTTCCTCTCATTTCGCTAATCTTGCACTGAGCTTCTGCATTTCATTTGCTTCCTCTTTTTTCTTTCTCTATCGGCTTCTATAACCATCGTTGTCGGGAAACCCATGCACCCACGGAACGGAGCCTGATGTGCCTCGTGTTCGCCCAGGGTGTTCAGGATTCCCGAGGGCCTCTGTCAGTTCGTCCTTCTCTTTGTCGGGAATGAACTTCCCTTCCTACGCTGCCTTGATTGCCTTCTAAAGCTTGCTAATGTGTATTGCTAGTTGTTCGTTTGTCCAAACACACTTCCCTGATTCTGGGTCCAAAGTTCCCCCAATCCCGAAGAACCAATTCCTTGACCGATCTGGCCAGTACAATGTCTCTGGTTTGACCCCTTTAGCAAGCAGGTCTTGCTCCGCTTTTTCCCACAACAGTCGGCCTTTACTCTAGCCACCTGACCCCATGGTATGGTGATACTTCTTCAGTGCAACATTTCGCTTGTTTGTCTCTGACCTTTGCTTACCCTTGTTCGATTTCTTGTAGGCCACAAATGCGGGCCAGTGATCTCTGATCTTCTCATATTGACCGATGAACTCTTGAGTCTCGTCTTTCTCGACAAACTTTGTGTTCAAATGTTTCCGCCAGTTCTTGAATAGTTCTGCCATCTTCTTTAGAGCAAACGCCTTGACCTTTCACTCTATAAATGGGTTATTCGGATCCTCCTCTGGCGGTAGCCTGAAATTTGTCATCAGCGAGGGCCAAAGATCATCTTTCAGTCTATCATGGACATAAGAAACTTCAGGGTCCTTCTTCTTATTTCATTCATGGATTATGATCGGGACACTGTCCCTAACAACAACTTTGCACCGATGTACAAATGTGTCCTTGGTCCGCTTGGGAGCAATCGGTTGGCCATTTTGCGCGACTTCTATGATAGTGAACCTTTCATCCCGTCGCAACCTTTTCTTCGGGCCTCGTCTCCTTACGGAAGTTTGGCTCGATCCCGAGGGCTAAAAGAAGAAAGAAGTGTTACCAAAACATATAATGCATCAAGTCAGCACAGGCCAAAACATATACCTTGCCGGACTTTGCAACAGTTAAGGCTCCCTCCTCCATTTGGTGACCAGAGCCATCATCATGATCTTCTTCCTCCGCCATTCGGTCACCGGAGCCGTCATGACCTCCCTCCTCCTCCATTGTTGGATCACCGGGCATGACCTCCTTCCTCCTCCATTGTTGGATCATCGGAGCCGTCATCCTCTCCTTCTTGATCATTTGTGTTGTTGAGAAACGACAAGGGATCACGTCCGTCGCGAATTATATCCCCCAACAAATCTTATTTTTCCCAGTCTCTGTCCATGGTTTCTGCAAATATTACAACATGGTAATATGAAAACATGAGAGATGGATTAGCGTGGCCTCGATAGTTGGTCGGGCGAGCGGACGCCCTCTCTCTCATGCATGTCCGACGCCCCCCCCCCCCCCCCCCCTCTCATTTCAAAAAAAGACTTGCTTCACATTTTCATTTAACAAAAATACTACCTTCATATTTTCATTTAAAAACAGAGCACATTTCCACGAAACATTTCATCTCTCAAAATGGGAGCTTCACATATTCATTTCAAAACTCATCATGCGTATGCAAAATTTAAAATTTGTTTCTCTATCTAAAAAACAGATCGCATTGCCAAAAATAGAGCACATCCAAAAAAAAATAAAGCACATTTCATACATCTCATCTCATATCATTATGCAACACAAATTCATCTGTCTATTCATCTCATCTCATTATGCAACAAAAAACAGAGCATGGCCGGAGCACTGGCAGCAGGGGACCATGGCCGGAGCAGTCGTAGCAGGGGCGAGCATGGCCGGAGTAGTGGCAACAGGGGGGCTTGGGAAAGGGGGGAGCTCATTGCGGACGCAGGGATGGAGCTGTGGAGAACGGCGACGACGAGGAGCCGGGCTCGGGGACACGCAGCTATGGTGATGTTCTTGGCCGGTGACCCCTTGGTTAACAGAAGAGTCCAATTGCGTTACTATAGCATCATGTAGTGGTCCAATCCAGTCCTAGTCATATTAACATGGAATTCAGTGCCTTGAGAAAATGATAAATAACAGGACCAAAAACTGGAAAATAAGAAAATATCATTCGTTTGAGATATTTGAGTTTACCAGTTAGCAAGGCATGTTTTGCAGAGAGGAAAAACTAAGTCTGATCGAATTTCTAGTTGAAAAACATCCCCAAACCCCTTCTTATATGAAACTAACTCCCCAGAATATCTTCAAACCACGTCCAGATTAAATAGTCAGATGCATCGATATTTTCCATGGTTTCCACTGCCTGCAGATTACAATTTATAATGGACATCATTTAAACCACATACGAGTGAAAAAAAATATTAAGTGGAAGCTTTTTCTTTGCAGGACTAACTAAAAGCATTTTCCATAACGCCAGGTCAATTATTTCTGACAATGACTGGACTACAGCCACAATTGAGCTGTTATCACAACCAGTCAAAGTTCAAAACAGAATTCCAAAGGAGGGTGATTGTGATGTTCTTGACCGGAAAAGTCCAAGTGTACTAATGTATCATCCTTTAGGGCATGAACTATGGGGGCAGTAGTATTCGATCGCCCCATAAATAAACGTTTGATAAAAAATTATGAAGCATCAGTTTAGAGAAAATTCTTCCAACGCAACTGATCTGAAGCCACAACCTCCCTGGGCCCCACCTCTAGAGCTTGGGCAGGCCTTGTCTCTCGTGTTTTGCCAATTTCTTCTCTCTCTCTTCCTCTTTCTCTTCTCTCTCCTACCTTTCTGACACAAGGAACCCGCCTCCTCTGCAGGAGACTCTGACAGACTGCAAGGCCACCGTTCTGACAGTCCGAACCTACATGGCCTGCGGGGCAGCTAGCTGAGGGGACGCGTTGTACATGCTGTTACTGGTCCAATCATGTCCTAGTCACAAACCTGAAATAACAGTGCCCTAAGACAATGACAAATAGCAGGGACCAAAAAATGGCAAATAACACAATATCATTCAATTGAGATATTGATTATTGTCAGTTAGCAGTTCTATCAGAGACTAATTAAGGCTGATTCAATTCCTTATCTTTATCTATTTCTAGTATCAAACTAATTTCCTAGAATATCTTTTAACACCAAGTGTATGTTGGCTTTTGAACGTGCGTATGCAGTCGTACAGGCGTGCCTACACGATTCTTGCTTCGGCCGGTTACTTGAAGGAACTTGCGTAACTAGCGACACGAATAAAACTGATCGATGGATTTGATGGCTAAAGGCCTATGTCGAGCCTTTGCTTTGTATTGCTTTTCGTTTTTCTGGTGTTATACTAGTAGAAAACAGGGCTATCGTTCGGCCCTGGCCAGCCCATTAGTCCCGGTTCTTCAAAAACCGGGACCAATGGGGGGTATTAGACCCGGTTCGTGAGCCGAGGGGGCCGGCCGGGGCCTCGTGGGCATTGGTCCCGGTTCGTGTGGAACCATTTGTCCCGGTTCGAGCCACCAACCGGGACCAATGGTCCTCGCTGCTGGCCCACAACCTTTAGTCCCGGTTCATGCCACGAACCGGGACAAATAACTTGCCTACATATATACCCACCGCCGCGGCACAGCACTTCACGGTGCTCTGTTTTTGTCGAGCCGGCGAGGGGAGGGCATTTGGGTGCTCTAGTTCACCTCCTATGCACATGAGGTGTTCGATGAAATGCCCGAGCCACACTAGTTAAGCTTTCTCCTCTCGAAACTCGACCTTCGAGCTCCATTTTCAACGAGACTTGTCTAGATTTAGCGGTCCGTCACGCCCCGTCCCCGCCCCGTCTTCACCGCCACCGATCGCCCGCGCCGATCTCGTCGCCGGCACCACCGTGGTGAGCCTCTTGTTCTTATCTTCTTTCTAAAAGAAAAAAAATTCTGACTTCAGATAGATACTTGTCTAATTTTCTTACTTTTATTATTCCTTGTTATTATATAGTGCGATGGTTTTGGTATCCGCCCCCGTCGGCCCTCGTCGTGTCTATGATTCAGATGTGGTATATATTATCTTTTCATAACTATTTGGTTCATTTATTGTTTATGACAATTATGATGACCAACGTGACATATATTTTTAATCTAGGAGGTATGTGAACCGGAAATTCGAACCCACCTAGAAATGCTTCTCGAGAAGTTAACTTTGGTTGAAAAAGAAAACAAATACTTGAAGGAAAAATTGAAAATAATTGAGGATAAGAATGTGGAAATGGAGTTGCATGTTGCCGAGGTCATTGACGATCGCAAGATGAAGATCGATGTGATGCGGTTGAAGATGGATGGAATGCGCTTGAAGATTAGGAATATTAGAAAATATGCCATTTATAAAGAGGCTTGGTATCATTATGCTGTTGGGTCAATTGTTACCTTACTTGCGATTTTGATCGTGTTTGTTGTTGCATTTAAATATTTTACATAGTTATATGTTGTTTTATGAGAGAACTTTATGTATTTATTTTTCAATAATAACATTTGATCACAATTGTGCTTTGGTTTTAATGTGATGATGAACTTGTATTAATTTGGTCATTTCTCTATTTATTTTGTTCTGCAATGGTTTTTTGATATATACTTAATTTCATAATAGAGATTAACCGCAAATGGATGTACGGTGAACGGCGCACTTTGGAGTACATTACGAACCGGGACTAATGCCCGAGTCGAAAAGGGTTGTAAATTGATGATGTGGCTTTGAATGGTGCATTTTGAACACAGAAAAACTATGGAGTTCAAATAAGTTCAAAAAAATGAAATCCCTTTGTAACAGAGGAGTTCCCGTATGAAACCCTGATACTTCGAAATAGATTGTCCGTTTTGTACACGAAGTGCATCCAGTTTTTGCCGTAACCCTCTCAACTTTCTCGCACATGCTATGTGGGTGAAATGATGATACCATGCCAACTTGGAACCTTTTCAGAGTTCATTTCAAATGCTTTTCAATTTCATGGTCTTATAGCTCATAATAATCAGTAAATGCATGAAAAATAACAAATGAAGTCAGAAAGGGTTGTAAATTGATGATGTGGCTTTGAATGGTGCATTTTAAACACAGAAAAACTATGGAGTTTAAATAAGTTCAAAAAAATGAAATCCCTTTGTAACAGACGAGTTTCGTATAAAACCCTGATACTTCGAAAGAGATTGTCCGTTTTGTACACGAAGTGCATCTAGTTTTTGTCGTAACCCTCTCAACTTTCTCCCAGATGCAGAGGCCGGGGGTCATCCTCCTTTTCTAAAAAAAACTCATAGCAAGGGTATGGTAACTGCATACTGGCTACAGACTGCATGATTGTGACGTGGTTGGACAGGATCAGATCTCTTGACGAACTGGTGGGTGCTCTTTCAAGTTATTCCTCTGATCTTCACTCATGGAAGCATGCACTAGTGGAAAACGGGCCTTTGGCCGGGACCATTTAGTCCCGGCCTGCCTCTCGGCCGTGACTAAAGGCCCGGCCACGTCGCCCCAATTCTCAATGCCTCCCTCGAGGCATTAGTCCTGGCCCGTAAGGAGCCTTTAGTCCCGGTTCGTATCCCAAACCGGGACTAAAGGACTACGCGGCGGGCAGTGGTGGTGGCAACCGTTCGTATCCCCCTTTAGTCCCGGTTGGTGGCTCAACCCGGGACTAAAGGACCAACACGTGGCCTGCCGTAGTGGTGGCAACCGTTGGTATACCTCTTTAGTCCTGGTTGGTGGCTCAACCCGGGACTAAAGACCCAAACGGTTTGCATCCCGCGTCGTTTCGGGCGATGAAAAGCACGAACCGAAGCACAGTCGTCATTTCTCTGTTTCTTCTTCTCTCTCGCTCTCCCTCTCTGTTCTTCTCCTCTCTTCTTCCCTTCTCTTCTTCCACCATGCCAACTAGCTTTCATAAGGTGCTCGCACATGGCACGACCATGCTCGGTGTCATGTACACGAACCTGAGCACGGAGGTGTCGTTTTTTCTTCAACAGTTGAAGGAAAAATGGTTTGACAACGCAGTGGATCATGAGAAGTTCTTGGGGCTTGATCTGGAGTACACGGCCGATCAACGCGGTGTTGCCGTCATCCAACTATGCTTCGCACGCCATGTCTTGATCTTCCAATGGGCGAGGTAAGTTTTGAGGCTTTCTTTGATCCAAGATAATGACATTGTAAGTTTATTTGTTTCAATCATAGTTGGTTCCCTTCAAATAGTTGTAGTGAAACAATTTTGATTAGTTTAAGGGGAACACAATCTAATTGGAATAGTGTTCCATAATCTGAAAAATCGTATTAGAGTCAACTAGTGTTTAATATGTTCCATTGGAATCATAGTTGGTTCCCTTCAAATAGTTGTAGTGAAACAATTTTGATTAGTTGAAGGGGAACACAATCTGATTGGAATAGTGTTCCATAATCTGAAAAATCGTACTAGAATCAACTAGTGTTTAATATGTCCATTGGAATCATAGTTGGTTCGCTTCAAATAGTTGTAGTGAAACAATTTTGATTAGTTGAAGGGAACACAATCTGATTGGAATAGTGTTCCACAATCTGAAAAATCTGATTGGTTCAATATGTTCCATTGAAATCATAGTTGTAGTGATACAATTTTATGCGGTGTTCTTTGATCCAAGGTTATGAAAATTGAATATAGCTAGTGATCTCTCTAGGTTCCATTGGATAGCAATATAATATGTCATAGTCATGAAAATTGCATATAGCTAGTGATCTCTCTAGGTTCCATTGGATAGCTATAGTGATCTCTCTAGGTTCCATTGCATATGTTCTATTTGAATCCTAAAGATAATTTTCTCTTTAGTTGTAGTGAAACATGTTTCCTTATTGCAGCAGTATGTAACATTTGTTCCATTTTAATTTGTTTCTGTTACAGGAGTGACAAGCATTGTCCAGAACTCATGGACTTCCTTCGCAGCGGCATCACTTTTGCTACCATTGACATAAGGAACGACAAGCTGAAGATGAGGCACAGCTTCGGTATTGAGATACCAGCTGATTGCCTTGTTGATCTCCAAACGGTATTCAGGCTTCGACATGACAGGACTTCGATGGCTCATATGGTAGTTGCCTTGATCGACGAGGGATATGGTGATATGAAGACCAGTTTCCCAAAGTCTCAGCACAAACTTTGGGAGAAGGGCCCACTTGATCCTATCAACATTGAGTATGCAGCAAAAGATGCATACGTTTCATACGAGTTGTACCGCAAGATTCGAGTCGTCAACTATGTCAGTGTCACCTCGAGGAAGGTGGACATTCTGATTTAGACGATTCAGACGAGTAGTGTTCTGAACGTCGAACACTTGTATATATATCTATGGTAGCTATTATTATGTACTGTTTGGACTAGTATCATGTACTTCTTGGACCAATTTATATATGTCTAGTTTCTGTTTGTGTCATTATAGTTTCCAAATTTGAATGGTTTAGCCCTTTCTAACTTCATTTGCTACTTTTGAATGGTTTAGCCCTTTCTAACTTTATGGTATCATGCATTTCGACCACATATATATACAAAAAGTCTTCAGTTCAAATAAGTTTAAAAAATGAAATCCCTTTTGTAACAGATCTGTTTTTGATTAAAACAGTCATTTAAAAATAAGTAAATGCATGAAGAATACCAAATGAAGTCAGAAATTGTTGAAATTTTTTGATGTGTCTTAGAATGGTGCATTTTGAACACACAAAAAGTATGGAGTTCAAATAAGTTCAAAAGAAATGAAATCCCTTTGTAAGAGATGAGTTCTCGTTCGAAACCATGATACTTCGAGAGAGATTGTTCGTTTTGTACACGAAGTGCATCCAGTTTTCGTCGTAGCCCTCTCAACTTTTTAACACATGCTATGTGGGTGAAATGATGATAGTATGCCAACTTTCAACATTTTCAGAGTTCATTTGTAGTGCTTTTCAATTTCAGGGTCAACTAGCTCAAAAAAAAAATAAGTAAATGCATGAAGAATACCAAATGAAGTCAGAAATTGTTGAAATTTTGTGATGTGCCTTAGAATGGTGCATTTTGAACACACAAAAAGTATGGAGTTCAAATAAGTTCAAAAAAATGAAATCCTTTTGTAAGAGATGAGTTCTCGTTCGAAACCCTGATACTTCGAGAGAGATTGTCCGTTTTGTATACGAAGTGCATCCAGTTTTTGTCGTAGCCCTCTCAACTTTTTAACACATGCTATGTGGGTGAAATGATGATAGCATGCCAACTTTCAACATTTTCAGAGTTCATTTGTAGTGCTTTTCAATTTCAGGGTCAACTAGTTCAAAAAAATGAAATCCCTTTGTAAGAGATGAGTTCTCGTTCGAAACGCTCCTACTTCGAGAGAGATTGTCCGTTTTGTACACGAAGTCAAAATAATTACTTTTGAAAATAGAAAATAGTTTTGCATTATTTATTCAATTTCAAACACTTTTCATTATCATAGTTTTGTCAAATTCTCAAATATGCAAAAAGAATTTTTAATAAACATAGTTTTTAATTGAAAATAACAAAATAGATAATAGTTTGGATAGTCAAAATAATTAATTATGAAAATAAAAAATAGTTTTGCATTATTTATTCAATTTCAAACACTTTTCATTATCATAGTTTTGTCAAATTCTCAAATATGCAAAAAGAATTTTTAATAAACATAGTTTTTAATTGAAAATAACAAAATAGATAATAGTTTGGATAGTCAAAATTATTAATTATGAAAATAGAATAAAATTGAAACTATATTCGAAATCATAGAGAAAATTCAATCTAAATTCTCATTTGAATTTAGATTGAATTTTCTCTATAATTTCTAATATAGTTTCAATTTTCAGTGAGTTTAGGCCCGTAAGCCTGCTTTAGAGAGGAGCTCGATGGAGAAGCTACGACGGGGCTTATAAACAAGTGTTAGTCCCCCTCGCTGGGCGAGGTGGGACTAAACTTATCGTGCAGCCGAGGAGGGGCTTTAGTCCCGGGTGGAGCCACGCCCCGGGACTAAAGACCCCCTTTAGTCCCCGTTGGAGCCACGCCCCGGGACTAAAGACCCCTTTTCGGCAGGCGAGGAGGCGGGAAACGAGGGGCTTTAGTCCCGGGCCGTGGCTCCACCCGGGACTAAAGGGTGTCTTTAGTCCCGGTTTGAGCCACGCACCGGGACTAAAGATCCACCTATATAAGCGGGACTTCGAAAAATTCCAACCCAAATCGTCCATTTCTCTTCTTCTTCCTCTCGTTCTCCTGCCCGGTGCGGCACAGCGACGAACTCGACGACGCCGTCAGGCTGCCCGACGTCCTGCTCGCCGCCGCCTGCCGTCCTCCTCGCCGCCGCCATCGTCCTCGCGCGCGCCGTCCTCCTCGCCGCGCGCCGTCGACACCTCCGGCCGGTAAGCCCCCCGCCCCCTCCTCCCCAACACTCCGGCCAGTAGAAGAAAAGAAGGAAAAGGAGAAGAAAATAAGAAAAAGGAGAAGAAAAGAAGAGGAGGAGAGGACAAGAAGAGGAAAAATAGAAGAAGAAAAGAAGAAAAAGGAGAAGAAAAGAAGAAAAAGGAGAAGAAAATAAGAAAAAGGAGAAGAAAAAAAGAAAAAGGGAAGAAAGGAAGAAAAAGGAGAAGAAAGGAAGAAAAAGGAGAAGAAAGGAAGAAAAAGAAAAAAAATGTCATTTAATTCCAATTGTTATTAGGTTTGTGCTAGATTATTAGGGTTAGTAATATTTAGAATTAGGTTAGGGTTACAAGAAGAAGAAATATGAATAAAAATAAGAAAATAAGATTAGGAAAAATGAAAATAAGAAGAGGAGGAGAAGAAAAGAAGAAAAAGGAGAATAAGAAGAGGAGGAGAGGAGAAGAAGAGGAAAAATAGAAGAAGAGGAGAAGTAGAAGAAGAGAAAAAATTAGAAGAGGAGGAGAGGAGAAGTAGAAGAAGAGAAGAGGAGAAGTACTACAAGAAGAGGAGAAGTAGAAGTAGAAGAAGAAGTAGAAGAAGAGGAGACATATTGTATAGTGTCATTTAGTTTTGCTATTGTATAGTGTATATGCTTAATTTTGCTATTGTATAGTGTATATGCTTAAGTGTTAATAGTGTTTCTTAGATTATTGCTTAATTTTGCTATTGTATATGCTTAAGTGTTAATAGTTTAATTTTGCTATTGTATATGCTTAAGTGTTAATAGTTTATTTTTAGCAAGAAAATTAATAGAACTAGTTTATTTTTTTAGTTCATTTTACGATGCATCCCGCATCCTCGTCGTCGACTCGGCGGAGGACACCTGCTTGATCAGAGGGGCCCTGTCTGGGACTGGGCTCCGCCCGGCTGGTATTGGAAGGTGCTACCTTCCGGGGGGCGTAGGTTGGTGAGGAGCCAGCCCGTCGTTGACACGATCCTTGTTTGGTGGCGGTCGCGTGGGCCAGTGAGGGTGCCGAGGCTTCCGGACACCGCGGAGGTGGTACGTCACCGTGTCAGCGAGGAGGATGAGCACGTCCGTCGCTACATGGTTGCATTGGAGGGCAGGTTCGAGCATACCTGGCAGGTTCTTCGGGGATCTCACTGGAGCTATGATCCTGTGATGGTTCCTTCTCTTTGGGTGTCCACCGCCCGCGCCGATACACGTCGGGCGCTACGGTTCTAGATGTATCAGTGATGCTATATGTATGATAGTATTCGAGGAGTATTAGTGATAATATTCGACGGTGTACGGACAAAAGTGATGATGTATTAGCTTATAATTGAATGCATGCTAATTTGAATACTACTTTATTTTACGATTTGGTTTTGCTTATTGAATGCTCAAATTGGAAAAGTACTCCTACTTTGAATACTATGCAAAAATCTAGGAGTCCCGGGTGGAGCCACGACCCGGGACTTAAGTTGTTTTCGAACGGAGTTCCTGATAGAATAATTCTTTTTTGGTACAAAGGTTAAGAGAATCCGTTTTTTGCAGAACTATGGATCCACATATCAAAAACCTCGAAGAGGAAGAACTTCTCGAAGATATAATCAAAGACGGCCCCGACGTTGAACCAGCTGAATCTCCGTCGTCATATCTAAAGCAGGACGTTGGAATGGAGGTCGAGCGACACGAAGATGAAGCCGATGGGGCAGGAGATAGGTCCAATGACGGAGAAGGTGATAGCTCCACTGATGGAGAAGCCGGTGAAGAAATAATAAAGTCCGGCGAGGGATACATATGAAGTTCGACAATCACTTGTAATATGTGAAAAATATTGGAGATAGCTCTATATTTTATACATATACATTCATTTGACGAATGTTTCTCCCTCTTAGGCCTCCACATCGAGCAAAACTACGAAACGAGGCCCGACTAGAAAGTTGGATGCACGGACGCATTACACCTTTGAGGTGATATTTCCTACGGGCGAACCCAAGCTTCCTAAGAATGTTGCTGACACATTCAAGAAGCAATGCGGAGTTCTCGTTAGGGATCACGTCCCCATCAGCGTTCGGGAGTGGAACAAGCGCAAAAGGGCAGCCGATAGTGACTATGTCGCCGAAAGGTACAAAGATAATCTTTGGAATGATCTCATGTCACATTTCAACCTGCCAGAATGTGAGAATGAAGACGCCGCAGACAAACTGAGGGCCAAAGTCAAGCAATGGACTCTGAAGAAGATGGCCGAACTGTTCCGTAGCTGGAAGAAGAAGCTATGGAAAACTATCTGAAGACAAAGAAAGTGCCAGTATTCGAGGGGTATCTAGCCAAGCAGGCGAATCACTGGAAGGCATTTCAAGAGTACAAGGAGTCAGAAGATGCCCAGACATTATCAGAAAAGAACAAGATAAATGCCGACAAGAAGAAATATCACCACAAGCTGGGGCCAGGGGGCTATGAGACTGCCATCCCAAAGTGGGATAAGAAAGAGCAAGATCTGCTAGATAAAGGCATCTTACCTGAACCACTCCGTGATGAGTGGGAATTAAGAGCAAGAAATTGATTCCTTGCGCATGGTGGGTCGTACGACGAAAAAACAGGGGAGCTCATCTGCAATGACGGTCTTAGGATACCCAGGGAGAATTGGAAAAGGATAGTGAAAGAAATTAAGGAGGGAAAAAGAAAGTTCACTGCAGATAGAGATAAATATTTGCTCACACTGGTCCTCGGCAATGACGAACATGGAGGACGAACGCGAGACTTCGGTCCTTCTTACCCGTGGTGGCTTGGGTTTGCCAGAGACCAAGACACTTACAGAAGCCGAGAGAGAGCAAAGAAGCGGCAGCAGGATGAGGAGAATGACAAGTTCAACCAGTTGCTTGCCAGGATTAACGAGCAACAAAAGCAGATTGATGAGCTTAGAGGAGTACCGCGCCAGGAAGATCCTGCACTTGATATTACCAGCGCCCCATCTAAGGGAAAAGCGGCGTGGCTGAATCTGAGGCCCCGCCCGACGATGCACAAGAACTACATCAAGCTTCCAGGCTCGACCCCAAGGACAACACCGCCTCCGAGTCGTCGCAGGTCACCTACACCTCCATTACCTCCAAGCCCTCCACATGACGTCGGCCAGCACAACACGAGTCCATCTCGATCACCGCCGCCGGACTTGGGTCGTCCGTCTCCGCCGCCGCCCGCACAGGATACTAAGCGGAAGTGTGCCAGCAAGAACGCTCCGTCGATGATTTTTAAGCGACGGAGCTCCCCAAAGCGCAAACTGTCGCCACTCCCAAAGGTACCTCATGCTAATCTTCCTATCAAACCTTATGATCGTACCCCCGAGGAAAACGCCAGGATAGCAAAGGAACAACATGATGCGCAGATGAAAAAGAAGGAACCCGAGCCCCGCCCGGAATACACCGAGAAACAAATAGCATGGGCAAAAGACTTCATAACCCTTCCATCACAGTATGACTTACACTATAAGCCTGATGACTATACACGCACATTGCAGAAGGAAGTGAAAAAGAGCAGCTCACGTGCAAGTGCAAGTGGGAGCAAATCAAGTTCAACTACAAGCAAGAAAAAATCAGACGTTCCTCAGCTTGGACAACAGGCCAAACAGTCGATCCCACCCCTCAAGGTGTTAACCGAGAATGTTCCCCCTCCGGTGCAGGGGCAAGCTTTTGAAAGAGCAAAGGAGTTGGCGGCTGAATGTGGTATCTCAGTTGAAGATTTGCTGGCTTCCCAAGACGACAGGATACCCAAGGCTGTGGTAGCCCCTAAGCCATAGTTTGTCATGGGAGAGCCTTTGGTCAGCAAAGATAATCTCCCAACAAATATGCGTTACTTGCATAAATGGTACTTAAGTGAATCAAAGAATGGGAGAACGATGATCGTGCTGAGTGTCCCACGGGAGTACTACGGCCGCTCCGAAGAAATCCATATCAACTTTGATGAACTCTTCCAGATGTACAATGGCGACGCCCTCGACAAATCGCTTATGAGTTGCTATTGTGTGTAAGTTTTTCAATTCGTTGTCTACATATAACTTGTTTAGTTATTTCAATTCATTGTCTATATATAACTTGTATTCTATTATGCAGAATGGAGATTCTGGATTGTAAAAGTAAGACCATCCTAAATATTGGGTTTATTGACCCAGATAAAATACATATAGCGACGCTAACTGATAAACCCAAGGAGACGGAGGAAAACCTTCTAAGGTTTCTAATAGATCAAAATTTCTGTGACCACATACTGTTTCCATACAACTTCAGGTGAGGGTCTTTACTCTGTTGTGTCCATTCACTTATAAGTGTAATTGATAAGTTACTGACACACACATATATATATATACATGTGCAGCTTCCATTGGATTCTGTTGGACATTCAAATTGATAAGGGAAGAGTTGATGCCTTCGACCCATTATCGAGACCCTTGGAACAGTTCCAAAGCCTGCAGGACATGCTCCAAGGGTAATTTTAATCATTCTTGCGCTCTATCGGTCTCTTTCGATGATTTTCTGATATATCAATTAATGAAAACTTAGCAAATCATTATCCTTGTCGGGCAGGGTATGGAAGCGGTTCAAGTGCGTGACTCCCGGTAACTTTCCTGAGAAGCTGACCTTTAGAGCGGCTCAGGTAAGTAGTATTATGATATACTTCTATTAATTTTCAATACATTTATGATGCTAGATTATTATTTTGATTATATATATTCTATTCTCGTAAAGTGTGACCAGCAGCCACGGGGAACGCATCTATGCGGATACTATGTTTGCGAGACCATTCGCACGTTTACCTCTGAGCTCAAGGATCACAGATTCGACGTAAGCAATGAACATTCACACCTCTATTTTTACCCGTCATTCTTTGTTATCATGATTGATATTCATATTCATCTTCTCTTCTTATATAGCACACGGCCATGAGGACGAAGGTCCTACCAGAGCAACGCGCGATTGCTGTTGCAGAGGAGCTTGCGGGATTTCTGAGGACGGAAGTTATAGAGCTCAAAGGACGATTTAGTGTAGCTAAGGGCCATTACTAATGTTCGTCCATGTAATCGAATAGACAGGCTCTAGTCCCGATAATTCAGATCTCCATATAATTGTATATATATGCTCGCTTGTAAGATAAGTTAATCTTATATATATATATATATATATATATATATATATATATATATATATATATATATATATGCATAATTATTTCTATTTAAATTATATGAAAACTAATTCCCGAACACCAAACGAGGCATGACGTTAATCTCCCGACCACCTAAACCCTAAAACCCTAAAACGCAAAAATAATTTCATTAAAAAAAACCCAAAAACCAGCAAAATCTGAAAATCTGAAAATCTTTAGTCCCGGTCCGTGTAACGAACCGGGACTAAAGGGCCTGCCCCTGGGGCGCTACGAGGCGCCCATGTGGAGCACCTTTAGTCCCGGCTTGTAAGAGGGCCGGGACGAAAGGTTAGGCCTTTAGTCCCGCCCCTTTAGTCCCGGTTGGTGAACCGGGACTAAAACCCCTTACGGGCCGGGGCTAAAGGCCCGTCCCCACTAGTGATGGAGCATCTTAATCATCAAAGCAATGGGGCCCATGGAAAATTGGTTCTGGCTCTAGTAACAACAACAGTAGTATTCGCCACTCACAGTACCGTGTACTCTTCTCCTCTCCTCCTCTTGTTTTTTGTTGCATAACTCAAATATCCAGTTAACTCTTTCTTTTTTATGGCCAACTTGTAAATAGCCTTGAAGATCTTCTTGGCAGTATTAAGACAGGTTCATCATGGAGATGTAGCAATGGAAAACGACCTATCAGGAATTAAATGGTATAATGCAATAGGAAGGAAGGGAAGTACTACATGGAAACTAACAAGAAACAACTGGTGGTCCGAACCGAAATGATAATTATAAAGCTAAATGGATGCACATATTTTTTATGCTTTACCATGTCCTTAGAGGATTGGAATTTTATTGGAGCACTAGAGGATATATGTGTGGTGAAATGGCATAAATGGTCCAAAACAGTAATAGAACCACGGAACTTAATTTCTGAGCCATACAACACCTATGACAGAGGTTTTGGTGACAGCTGGAATTCCTGGCCAGGCACATTACTTTCAAGACAAGCGCCACCCCCATCCTCACCAGAGGTTAAAGAAAACTGCGATTTTTAATACTCCTGGCTTTCTCTTCTTCCATCTTCATACCCAATACATCCCATGGATTTGCTTAAATTTCTTCTGACACCGCTGCTGCTATCTCTTCTAACCCATCAAACCTATGTGGGCGCAGCATCGGATGATGAAGGTTTCTCCAAACAATGTTCACCTCACAGGTGCAGCAAACATGGCCCTGAGATCCGGTTCCCGTTCGGGCTATCATCATGTGGCGCACCTGGCATGCAGTTATCATGCTCCGGGGATGACATAATCCTGGATCACCCTGTTCTTGGCTCCTGCAAAGTGACCGAGATCTACTACAGACACCGTGTCATCAACGTCGCCCCGCTTGCGGAACCTGCGATGCAGTGCCCACTTCAGAGGCTCATCTCAACAAATTTAGCAACTGATGTGTACAAACTACCTCCATCACGAACGACCCTGGTACGTTGTTCAAGCGGATTCATACCTGCAGATCCATACAGCATAGCTGGCCCAGCTGCTTGTCTCAGTAACAACGCAACCCAATTCTGGTATTTGGCGGCGTCAGCTTATGCATACATATATGATCTACCACGAGACTGTGAGGCTGTTTCTAGAGGCATTCCAGTACCCTACAGCTATGATATACATGGCCCAAACTTACAAGACGATCTTGCCTTCAACAAAAAAGCGAGTGCAGTCATCAGTTTTGGTGAAACAACATTCACTTGGTACCTCAGTAACCTTACCGATGTCTGCCAACAGTGTGAACGTGAAGGTTGACACTGTGGATTCAGTTCACGAAGCCGTCAAGCATTCTGCCAGCCCCATGGTATTCTTTCTTTCCCTTGGTGTGTCAATTTATTTTGGAACAACAATTCAATCTCTTATATTCCGGTGTTAACTGTTTTAAATCTTCCAATAGGATTTTCACCGATAGTTCAATTATTTAACAAACAAAAATGTGATGCAAATCATAGAAATGGTTAAGTTGTTCAAGCACATACAGTCTGTAGGTTCACATCCTTGAAAGTTCCCACCAAAAAACATCCGTTAAGAGATGCAAGTGCCAAATTATATGGGAAAACCTATGGTGGTACTAATTTGTAAAATTCTCGGCACATAAAAAGTAAGAGATGAACCTTAATTGATCATTTTTCATATTGCTTTAGTATTTGATATCTGAATATGAATAAATAAGTGTACAACTATAACATAACAAAGAATAATTAATCGATATTACACCATATGTCTAAGGTCCAATAGACACGCACCAACGAATCAGGAATTAGTTGTTCCAAACATACTTTGTAGAAGTAATGAAGTAGTCTTCTGTTTTCATCTACATTCAAATTAAATCATGGAAAAAACTAATGATATTCTTCCTACATGCAAATGCAGGTACCCATGTCGTCCCAATTGCGGGTAATGTTGCAACTCTTTTCCTTTTGCTCATTCTAAATGAAATTCTTGTTGCTTACCACTGTAACTCCTTTGTGTTTTCCCATTACAATAAGAGTCGGGAATGCATGGCCTCTTATCTGAATGCAATTAGCTAATTTCCTTTATTTTTTCTAATCAGCAGCCTCATCTGTAGCTGCATTTGTAGTTTTTTCATCGATGGTGGCCATTGTGATATATTTCTCCTTGAAGTCAAGGTACAATGAAGAGATAAATATGAAGGTTGAAATGTTTCTCAAGGCATATGGCACATCGAAACCTACAAGATACACCTTCCGTGATGTTAAGAAGATAGCAAGAAGGTTCAAGGATAAACTCGGTCAGGGTGGATTCGGAAGTGTGTACAAAGGCGAGCTACCAAATGGAGTACCCGTGGCAGTCAAGATGCTAGAGAGCTCTACAGGAGAGGGGGAGGACTTCATCAATGAAGTTGCAACCATTGGACTGATCCACCATGCAAATATCGTACGTCTCTTGGGCTTTTGCTCCGAAGGAATGAGACGGGCCCTTATTTATGAATTCATGCCTAACGAGTCACTGGAGAAATACATATTCCCACAAGTTCCGAATATCTCTCGACAGCTCCTAGCACCCAACAAAATGCTAGATATTGCTTTAGGCATTGCCAGAGGAATGGAATACCTGCATCAAGGCTGCAACCAGCGCATCCTCCACTTTGACATCAAGCCACATAACATCCTGCTGGACTACAACTTCAATCCAAAGATCTCAGACTTTGGCCTTGCAAAGCTGTGTGCAAGGGACCAAAGCATCATTACCTTGACTGCAGCCAGAGGCACAATGGGATACATCGCACCAGAGGTATATTCTCGGAACTTTGGAGGGGTGTCTTACAAGTCAGACGTGTACAGTTTCGGCATGCTGGTGCTAGAAATGGTGAGTGGAAGGAGGAACTCAGACCCAAGTGTTGAGTACCAGGACGAGGTATATCTCCCTGAATGGGTCTACGAGAGAGTAATCAGTGGACATGAATGGGAGCTTACTTCAGAAATGACAGGAGAAGAAAAAGAAAAGATGAGGCAGCTGACTATTGTGGCCCTGTGGTGTATCCAGTGGAACCCGAAGAATCGGCCATCAATGACAAAGGTGGTAAACATGTTAACTGGGAGGTTGCAGAACCTACAGATTCCCCCTAAGCCCTTTGTGTCGTCTGAAAATCATCATCCTAGAACATAAAAGCACAGAGAATGCTGCCATTATTTGAAGACATGCACTTAGTCCATGTGTTGCACAACAATACATAGCAGTAGCACTAGCGTGCATTATATTTCCTTCTTTCCACTCTATTACTTATTAGCACCTGATTGTATGAATAATCGTCCGTCCCCATGTAATAAAATACTACTACCAGGTATTTGCAAGACCATATGAGAACTTCATTTGGACTGTATAATAACAGTTAGAAATGCAGTGGTTTGTTGCTTACCTTGTTGTGACGCTCCGCTGATTTATATTTCCTACAGTGCATTATTCCACACTGGGATCCTCAGGAAACATGATTGTCATTTCCATTGTGCTGAGAACATCACAGAATATCTATTTCCCTGTTCCTTCAAATATCAGCAGTCGACTGAACATGTTCCGATCTTTCCCCTCCCCTGTGCTAGCACCTGCCAGCTGATGCATGAATAACCAGTCATCACCATGTACTAGTAGATATTTGCAGCATATCGGAATCACATGGAGCTTTGTTCTGCGGATCGACGCTTCTGTAACTAAGCTCTTTCTAATGCGCAGATCCTGAAAATAATCGTGTCACTAAAAACGAAGTGAGAGCAAGGGGGATTACTCACCGGAGCAGAGGAATGGGGGCGCTTCGCCGGAGCCCAAGGAAAGACGAGGAGCTCGCTTAGACGCCGGAGAATTAGGGCGGGAATCGCTCGCCGGCAGCCACAAGGGTCCGAGTTGCAAAAAATGTGGATACGTCTTTCTGTCCGGAAAATATTTTTTAAACACAATATTCGTCACTGTCCGCCACAAGGGTTATAAACGGGCAGAGTTGGGCTCCCCTGCAAAAGGGGATTTTTATTCGTCACTGTCTTTACTTTGCAATTGATTTTTTTTAACACAATACGATCGAAGTCGCTTGCATACATGAGCATACACTTGTCGTTATGCATGCACACACGCACGCACGCACGCATACTCTACTTCTTTGAGCATCTCCGAGAGACTGAGTCGACAAAGCATCTTCAGACTTTACAAAGTCATCACATGTGTCTCGCCTCGACGGGATGTCTCCTTTCACTGAATGAACACTGACAGAAGCCAAAAATAAATTCAAAAATAATGCGAGCACCAACTTCAAGCCTAGAACTTGAACTCTCACGGGACATGAATATTTCTGTTCTCCTAACCATCCAACCACCAATTATTTGAAAAACGCTTTCATCGATCAACAACATCAGTCGCACGTTCTGTTGTTTGATCGGCATCGATCACATGGTGTGGCATGCAACAGGTGTGATAATTCCTAAGTACAAAGAATTGCCGTAGCACTTTTTAATGATGCAGCCACTTGAGAGGTCATCTATCGTCGAGGACCAAAACGTGTTGAGGTATGGGGAGAGGCAAGGGGGACGAGCCGTGTAAAACGGGCGGGCCTTGTTTGCACGCACGAACCATTGAGTTGTTTTCACCATAAGAATGATGTATCGATAAGAACTAGGGTTGGGCATTGTGGTAGACTTGCACACGCAATAATACAAACTGATCAACTGTTTTTGGGTGTTTCTTATTTCCCATGAAGGTATCTGGATATCAACCAACTAACCATAAGTGTCTCTCTAGTAGATCTTGATATATTGTGTCGGCTTAGTCTTTCAAAGATGCTTATAAGAATAACATGTGCGTTCGTTAAGGTGAGTGTATATACATATGTATGAACATCTATGTTTGTATTGTGGTAAATAAAAAAAAGCAATCTACCGTATAACCTACACACGCCCTGTCCTCTGCATGGGATGGCCCATTCTGCTTTTTTCCCACTGGTTTTGGAAACTTCTAGATCCTTCCTTGAAACAATTTTTAAAATTAGTGATTTCTTTGAAAATTGTGCATGATTTATAAAATTTGCAATCAAATTTAAATTCACGTTTGTCAATATAAGAGAATAATTTTCAAATTCTTAAATATTTTTTAAAATTCAAGATATGTTTTAATTGTTAACAATTATTTAATTTTGGAACATTTTAAATATAGGCAAGTTTTTTTTGAACTTTGGTAACAACCTTCCTAACTTCCAGATTTTATTGAAATTCCTGCACATTTCTTAAATTGTGAACATTTTTTATATTCAGAAACTCTATGAAGTTTGTCAACATATTTTTTTAATTTATATTTTGTTTTGAAACAAACATTTTTTTAAAACCATGATTGTTTTGAATTTGTGACCATTTTTAAAAAATTGAACAAGTTTTGAACTCTGTGAACATTCTGTGAAATTCATGAATAGTTTTTGAAATAATAAACAATACTTTTGAAGTTACGAACATTTTATGGCTTTGTAATGTTTTTGTGAATATTTTAAAATTTTCTCAAAATAAAATTATTATATATAAATTTAATGGTAAAACAAAAAACGAGGATAATAGAAAATAAAGAACGTAACAAATGGCGCCCAACGGGCTGACCCAAATCGTGTAGGGGGTTGTACGTTCGGAACGTAACCTCCGATCCACGCCTGGATTCATATGTCTCCTGTTTTTTGTCATGCTCGTGGTCAAATTATGTGGCACCATATCGCGGTTGTGCGCCCCTACAAAGTAAATAAAAGTTTTTTTTATCTTATCACCATCATGGCGAGCATCAATTGTGTGGGGTCCAGTGCACAAGTAGCACCAATTGCTCGGTGCACCAAATAGGCCCTCTATGTGAGCATGGCCTTCGGCTGTAGTGCTTCACCTAACCCTGACGAAAGGGAAATTCGAAAGCAGATGAAAGACGAAAGAATGATGAAACCTATTTGATGCATTCTGCAACAAAACATTCGTCATTTCAGGAAGGTGAATGACCGAGAGATGCATCGAGCCATAGCAGCTACGTGCTCTACAGAATCCTGGTTTTAGGAACTTTCTAGACGGTTCATGTTCGGTTTTTTGCTTTATATTTTGGTTTTTATCTTTTTCTCTTTCCTTTTTCTTAAATGTTATGAAATTAGGGAAAATATTAGATTTTTAACTGTTCACTTTTCATATACATGTCTTGAATTTTTCAAAATGTTAGATTTTTTAAACGGTTAACTTTTCATATATAAGTCTTGATTTTTTAAAATGTCGTGTTTTCAGAGAATGTTCCTTGGGGGAGTTTTTTTAAATGTTTATATTTTAAAAAAATGTTGAAATTTTAAATAAATTACCTATAATTTCAAAAGATGCTACTGCTATAATCCATATTAATTGTCGTTGATTTCAAATTTCTATGGATCTAAGGGAGTAGCATTTTACGTTTTTAAAAAAATTTACTCCCTAGGATCCATATTATTTGACGTTTTAATAAGGTGAATAACCGAGAGATGGATCAGCCTATTTAGCCTCAATCGAGTCACGTGTTTAAGAACTTCCTACATGGTTCATGTTCAGTTTTTACCGGTTTTGTTTGGTTTTCTATTTTCTATATTCGTTTTTGTTTCTTTATTTTCTTTTTAATGAATGTCCATATTTTTTATTGAAAAAATTCTTGATTTTTTTAATTGTTCACATTTTTAAAAAGAAGTCCTGATGTCTTGAAAATGCCCGTGTTTTCACAAAGTGTTCCTGTTTTGGACCCATCACCCTGTGCGAAGCGTCAACAATTGGACGCAGTGAGCGGCATATAGGATTTTCCCTAGAACCCATCACCTTGTTGTAAACAAATTGTCTGGCTACTTTTTGGAAAATCCTATCTGGACTGGTCAATCATGAGCAGCCAACCGGGAAAACAGTGTGTCCTTAGAGAGCGCTCGCCTCCTTTGCATGTGCTAGTCCAAGTGGGGATGCACATGAGCGGTGAATACCATCCTTGACGCTTAAGGTGATGGGGAGGAGGTCTCACAATGGTTGTGGTGTTGTAATTTGGGCATCTTGTGAGGCAGAAGCTATAAACTGACCAAACTAAAATGTGTCACGGACGATGTAACGGGACCTTCTATAACATGACTCGTGCACTAGGAATGAGGACAGGGAATATCCTATTTCATGCTCTTTGCGTCAAACTGTCGGGCAAACGCACAGAACAGGGCAAACACAGGAGTGATTACATGGGCCGGCCCGTTAACATGTTTAGGTGGTTCCGGTTTTGGGAATCTTCTAGGGTTTTTAGTCGGTTTTTTCCGGTTTTGGAAAACTTCTATAATGTTCACTGAACCTGTTTTTTTAGTTTTCTTTTTCTGTTTTTCTTTTCTGTTTTTGTTTCAAAAAATGTTCTGGATAATAAAAAAATCAGTTTCTTTTTTCTTCATTCTTTTATATTTCTTTCTTTCTGTTTCTGTTTCAAAAAAGTCCTGGATTTTCAAAAAATGTTTTGGAATTTGAAAAAATGTTCCAGAATTTGAAAAAATGTTTCGGAATTTGTAAAAATGTTCCAAAATTTAACAAATTGTTCCATAAATTGAAACAATGTTTCATAATTTGAAAAAATGTTCCAGAATTTGAATAAATGTTTCAGAATTTCAAACAATGTTCCGGAATTTTTATACAAAGGTTTCGTATTTTCCGAAAAATGTTCTGGAATTTGAAAAAATGTTCCAGAATTTTGAAAAAAACGTTCCGGATTTTAGAAAAATGTTCTGGAATTTGAAAAAATGTACCAGAATTTTATAAAAATGTTTCGTATTTTTCAAGAAAATGTTCCGTAATTTAAAAAAAATCCGGCATTTTAGAAGATGTTTCAGAATTTGAAAAATGTTCCGAATATTTATAAATAGTTTCGGATTTTCAGAAAAATGTTCCGAAATTTCAAAAAATGCTCTGGATTTTGATAAAATTGTTTTGTATATTTCATACAAATGTTCCGGAATTTCAAAAGTATTCCGACTTTTGAAAAAATGTTCCGGAATTTGTAAAAATTCTTGCAAATGTTCGTATTTCTAAAAAATGTTTGCGCTTTCGAAACAATGTTTCCTATTTTCAACATATAATAAAAAATTCGAAAAATGTTCCAGAAATCAAAAGGGGAACGCTACGCGTCCGCCGGATGATTTTGAAAAATTATTCATCACCTAGCTAGCCGTCGGATGCCGACCTAACACCGCACATTCCCGTCGCATGGTCAGCAGTTATTTTCTGAAACGACGCTCGAGTTGCGGAAACTTTCGATTTATTGCAAGAAATAAACTTTGGATCCGTTAATTCCTGAAACAACGGTCGACTTTCAGAAACAATTTGCTTGTTGCAGAATTATTATTTTTCTTCATCTTTCTGTAACATAAATATTTTTACAAAAGAATTTTTTGCAACAACGGTCGAGTTTCAGGAATTTTTGCAACAAAAGTCATGTTGCAGCCGGGATCCATGCTCAACGGAGAGTCGGGCGTGCGAGCAGGGACGCATCTCCAGCGAGGCAGAGAAGCTCCCGGCGGCGGAAGCTTGCCGGCGTCCGCGCCGCACACCTCCTCGTTCACCGCACGAGGTGGGGATCTGGCGATCCGGTGAGGTGGGGACCCGGCGAGGGGCTGGATCTCGTCGGCGAGGTGGGGATCCGGCGAGCTGGCGAGGACCGATGGCGGTGGCGGTTCGCCGGACTCCGGCAGGCTCGTCCCCAGTAGCAGAGTAGCCACGACGAGGAACCTGGAGTGCTCCAGCTTCAGCCCCCGTCATGAATTAACGCTTCAGTTTCTGAAACAACGAGCCAGTTTCGGGAAATGGTTCGTGATCGAGGCGAGATCTAACGGACGAGCAGGCGGCGGATGGATCAATCAGATCAGCCGGTGAAACGTAATCTTTTCCCAAACCAAAAAGTGTTCAACGTTTTTTGAAAAAAGGTTCGCATATTTGAAAAAACATCATGTTTTCAGAAACATATTCAATTTAAAATGTCGTAATTTTTGAAAAGGTTCGTCTTTTACAATATGCAGCAGCTACAGAAGCATTTGCTCGCATGTGTTTTTTTACTGTATTATCGATCTGGCGCTACAGTAAAATGGCTACCGGGCCAGCCCAGGTCTGAGTCTTTTGTGCGTTTCCTTGGCAGTCGGGTGCACAAGGCGTCGTATAGAGCTCCCAGAGGACAGCGCGCACCCTCCCCTCCCACCTTTCGCTCCAGGCTCTGAATTTTCAGAGCAAGTCTGCACTCGCATTCATGATTCTCTGCCGAAGATGCGGGACACATACGGCAGCGAGTCTACAGCGGTACTGGTAATCGCAAGAACCCATACGCAGGAGGTCACATTCTTAGCTTTTTAGCTCTCTTTTTTCCTGGACTTTCAAGTCATTTGAATGTTATTTATATGGCTGAAATTAACGCATTAGCAATTTGTTCTTGGTCTACAAGTCGTTTCGACGTTTACATGTCTGAAATTATTGCTGTAGAAATTCGGATGACAGATACTGGACTTTTTTTTGCCCTGAGAGCGAGGTTGCTGCTGCTGTCCAGTTATTTATAGTGGTTCATATGAGCCGGAGGACTTGTCGTCCTTGCAGTGCTTGTCAATCACACTCTTAATTGCAGGAGACGCATACGGCAGGAGGTTGCATTCTTGGCTTGTACAGTAGTTTTCTGCTGAACTTCAAAGTCATTTGGATGATTTTTATACCGTTGAAATTGCCGTCGATTAAATCACAATGCGTGTGACAGCAAGAAATCAGCTTAATTTTTCTCACCCTGAGTTGATGGTGAGGCTGCTGCTGTCAACTAGTTTGGTCCATATGCGACACTGGACTGCAGGTAAACAATCACATTCATGGTTACAAGAACTTAACCTTACCAAAAATGATAAAAGTGCAGTCGACACGAATTCCTCTGCAATCATCATCATCTCCATATACTGAGCCCGAGTGTTGGGGGATAACCCCGGGGTAGGCTCATCGAGCCTGCTCCTTCTTCTCCTGCCCAAAAAGAATGACCAAGTATAATTCCCCAAGGCCCAAGTCCTCTGGCCGGCTAGACTGCACCTACCGGCTGGAGGACGAGACGGCTACCTCTTCTTGACCGCCTTGACCAAGCCAGCCGGCTAGAAACGAGGCGGCCATGCCCAGGCGGGCTAGCCGGCCGGGGACCTTAAGTCACATCAGGTCGTAGGTCATGACGAGACTCTACGATTAAAGGTGGCTACGCGTCAGCAAAGGTACTGGATCGGAGTGCCTGGCAGGTACGAGCGTCGGCGGCCACGCCGCTGACCTACCCCGGCTCTGATCCATCACCCAGCATAGTGTCGGACCGTCAAACTTCCACTTCATTACTGCACTCGACGTGGGGAACAATGGAGGCGGCCGTACTATCTGCCCATGACGAATATCGCTGGAGGCGTGGGAACACTGAGCCCAAGCTTTACAAAGGGAGCACATTTATAAACACCCCTATTCATGTGTTTGTTATCTCTAATACCCAAGTTAATATTTGCTGGCAGTGTTTATGTTTTTTTGCTGTTTTTATTTTGTCTTCTTCATATGATGAGTGATGAGTTAAATTCCTGATCCTTTCTTAATTTCTTATGAGCTAAATTATTCGTTTTGAGGTAGCTATGTATACAATACTGCTCTAAAAAATATTCCTTAGAAAAAGCAACATATGTATTTTTGTTGCCCTGAGACTGATTGAGGTCTAAGATAACTACTGTTGTCCACTGTTTTGCGATGGTCGATAAGCCCCACACCAACACCAGAGCAGCTTTGGATTGATCGGAGACTTACACTGCTACTGACTTCCACTGATTTTGTAATGGAAGCAATCATCATTTTCACAGTAATTTACTTGATGGGGATGATACCGGGCCTGGAATTTTCAGAGCAAGTCTACAATCGCATTCATGACTCTCTCCCGAAGATGCGGGACACATAAGGCAGAGGTCATCGCAAGAACCCATACGGCAGGAGGTCACATTCTTAGCTTTTAGTTTTTTTGCTGGACTTCCAAGTCATTTGAATGTCTTTTTATACGGCTGAAATTAACACATATTAAATTGGAATGTGGTGGCAATTTGTTCTCGGTCTACAAGTCGTTTCGACGTTTACATGTCTGAAATTATTCCTGTAGAAATTTGGATGACAGAGATGGGACTTTCCTTGCCCTGGCTGTCCTCCCCATCTCTTATTTGGGGATGCCTCTGGCTGAGTCCAGGATCATGGTTAGCGGGTTTGATCCGCTCGTGGGACGAGTAGCGTCCCGTGCGGAGCCCTGGTGCGGCAGGTTCACGTCTAAGGGCAGCAAGACCGTCCTCATTAGCGCTAACCTTGCGAGTCTCCCCATATATATGATGGGGATGTATATCTTGCCTGAAGGCGTACATAGCTCCTTTGACAAGGAGCTGGCTAGGTTCTTCTGACAGGCAGGGGATGGTAGGCCTAAATACCACATGGTGAAGTGGGCCGATATTTGCTTACCGAAGGATCGAGGGGGCTTGGGCATACCTGCATCCCGCCGCATGAACGTTGCCCTGATGCTGCGTTGGGTTTGGCGGATCCTACAGGGAGATGGGGGTCTGTGGCTACAATTAATTGAGGCCAAGTACCTTTAGGGTAGACCCCTCTTGGCCTGCTCGCTCGCGACTGGGTCGCAGTTCTAGAAATCTATTCAAGGCATCAAGAATGATATTAGGCTGGGCCTACGGGTCTCGGCGGGCAATGGGTCTGGGACCCAGTTTTGGTTGGACCCGTGGCTGGATGGGGAACCTTTACGCCTGCGATTTCCGATGCTCTTTGCTCTTTGCGGCGACCCAACCGCCCTTGTCTCCACGTCCGCTCTGGAGGACGGATGGCATGTTGCGTTCCGCCACCCCCTCGGTACAGCCGAGGTCCACGAGTGGGAGATCTTGAAGGAAGTGGTGCCTCTCCTAGTCTCGTCGGGTAGAGATTATGTGTCTTGGGGTCTTTCTCCTTCGGGAGAATTCTCCGTTAGCTTGGCATATTTGGCTCTGTGCAGGTTGCCGGTCCTTCCGTGGTTATCCCCACTTTGGAAGGCACCGTTGCCCCTGAAGATTAAGATTTTTGTTTGGCAGCTTCTCCATGACCTCCTGCCTTCAGGGACCGAGGTGCTGAAACGCCATGGTCCGGGTAACGGCACCTGTCCCCTGTGCCACGTCCCAGAGATTGGAAGTCATATTCTATTCTCCTGCATTGCGGCACAAGCCCTTTGATGCTTTGTGCGTGAGGCTCTGGGACCTGAGTGGGAGGCCCATGACCTCGCAGAATTTCTGCAAGTAAGGGACACCCAGGCTGGCCGTAAGCGCTGATTGTTCTGGCTGGTATTCGCAGCATTGACGTGGACTCTTTGGACGACTCGCAATAAGATGGTGATTGAGCGGGTGTTTCAGCGGCATGCATCTGACTCGTTCTTCAAATTCCTTGCCTTCTTGCAGCATTGGCATCCGCTCGTTAGGCCCCGAGACCGCGGCCGGCTTCAGGGCTATCTGGACGCGCTGATGATGTCTGCCCGACGGCTCTTCCCCCGCTCCCATGATGCTTAGCTTGCCCCTTTGTTGGCGTTTTCTGTTTTCTTTTTCCTTTTCTTGGGCGTGACTGTGCTGTTGCCCCAACACTCTTTTGTTTTATCACTATGTTGGGCTGTGGTTGTATGGATGCTGGAACTTATGCTTTATATATAAAGCGGGGAGAAAGCCTGTTTTGAGAGGGAGGTGCCCTAGGAGTGAGGTTGCTGGTGCTATCCAGTCGTTTGCAGTGGTTCATATATATGAGCTAGAGCACTCATCCTTCTCGCAGCGGCTGTTTACTGCTGAAGATGCGGGATTGGACGATAGCGAGTCTACAATCGCACTCGTAATCGCGGGAACGCATACGGCAGGAGGTTGTATTCTTGGCTTGTACAGTAGTTTTCTGTTGAACTTTAAATTGGAATGTGTATAACAGCAAGAAAACCAACTTAATTTTTCTTACCCTGACCTGACGGTGAGGTCGCTGCTGTTCTGACTACTTTGGTTCATATGTGTACATCCTAGTTATGGGAAGGACGGGTGTAATGCTTAAACTTTGAAGTAATAAAAGAAGAATTGTGGAACAATGCACACACTTTATTCATCAAGTGATTACACATATATACACCAAGGGTCACCACCGATCCCTACATGCAGGGATATGGAGGAGGTGGTGCCGCGGTCATCCCCAGGACCAGGTATGGTGGTTACAGTGGATAAGTACAAGGCAGCGTAATGCACAAGGAACGTAACAACTCAACCCCCCCCCCCCCCCCCCCCCCCCCGTGCAGTCCGAACATCACTGGAGAGGACGTTGAGACTGGCTCGGTAGTCACAAAACACCGATGAAGGTAGCCCCTTGGTGAAGATGTCGGCAGACTGTGAAGTAGTCGGAACATGCAAGACCTTGGCCTCGCCAAGAGCAACGCGATCACGGATGAAGTGAAGATCAATCTCAATATGCTTCGTCCGTTGATGTTGTACCGGGTTGGAGGAGAGGTACACGGCACTGACGTTGTTGCAATAGACAACGGTAGCTCGACGTGGGGGCGATGAAGCTCTGCAAGAAGCTGGCGGAGCCAGCAAGACTCGGTGACGCAGTTGGCCATAGCCCGGTACTCAGCCTCGACACTGGAACGGGAAACCATTGGCTGGCGCTTGGACGACCAGGAAATGAGATCGGAGCTGGGGAAGACACAGAACCCAGACGTGGATTTGCGAGTGTCGGGGCACCCGACCCAGTCGGCATCACTGTAAGAAATGAGGTCGTGGGACGAGGAGCGAAAGAGCTGGAGACCATAATGAGTAGTGCCGCAAAGATAGCGCAAGACCCGTTTGATTAGCTGATAATGGGAATCAAGCGGAGCGTGCATGAACAAACAGATCTGTTGGACGACATATGTGAGGTCTGGCCGTGTGAGAGTGAGGTATTGGAGTGCGCCAGTGTCGGTGAATACTCACAACATATGCCATAGGTAGGCTAAAGTCGGTGAGAACCGAAGGGACAAAGGTGGGCGCTGGGAACGAGGTTGGTACACGCATGCGACGCACGATGTACCCAGGTTCAGGGCTCTCCCTAGAGATAATACCCCTAATCCTGCTTGTGTGTTTGATGTATGGGAACAGAGTACAATGTTGCTCCTGGAGCTGTGTTGGGAGGAGGAAGAGGGGAGCAGCCGGCTCGTCTCTACCTCACTCTCTGTTGGTTGGTGAGTGTGTAGTGTTGAATGACTGGTAAGTGATCGACCTCCTTGCATGTGGGGCGGCCGGGGGGTTTTATAGACGAACCCGCCGGCCCACAATATGGATAAAGGGTACATGCGTGGGACCCGGCTGGCTGCTTCGCCGCCTGCATGGTCTCGATTGCTGTGGGACCCGCCGGCTGGCCAATGGGGCTCCCGCGTAAGGTTGACGCTGAGCACGCGTTGTACGTCGAGCGTCGCCCCACGAGATTCTTCATGGGCACGCAGTACGACCGCCTCCACTGCTCCCCACGCCGAGTGCAGTAATGGAGTGGGAGTGTGACCGCCGACTCCTCAGGCTAGGTGATGGATCAGAGCCGGGGTAGGTCAGCGGCGTGGCCGCCGACGCTCATACCTGCCGGGCGCCCTGATTCAGTACCTTTGCTGACGCGTAGCTACCTTTAATTGTGAGGTCCTTTCCTGACCTACGATCTGATGTGACTGGTGATCCTCGGCCGGCTAGCCTGCTTGGTCAGCCGGCTTGAGGGTGGCCGCCTCCTCCTTAGCCCTGCTGGCGGGACCAGGCCGGGTCCGAAGGGGAGGCCGCCTGGATTCTAGCCGGAAGGGGTTGCCTGGCCGGCCAGAAAGGTGGCCGCCTCGTCTTCCAGCCGGCAGGGGATGCCTAGCCAGTCAGAAGACTTGGGCCTTGAGAATCTCTGCGCCTTCATGCCCATTGGGCCAGGAATGAAGGAACAGGCTTGATGAGTCTACCCCGGGGTTATCCCCCCGACAGTAGTCCCCGAAGCTGGCGAGGTCTGCCGCCTGCTAGCGGGCGGCCTCACCGGCTTGTTGATTTGTCATGATATTTTGGCCGTTGTTTGCGGCGAAGGACGCCGGCTTCGGAGCCGGGTAGCTTCGAAGCGACGCTTCGGTCCAGTCGTAACTGGCCTGGAGAGCGCCACGTGCCAGGCCCCGCCTGGCGTAATGATGGCGATTACTGCTGACGGGACCGGGCCTGGGCCCTGGGTCCCGCCACGACGCCCCCTTGGCCTCCGCGCGGGAGATCCTCTGTGGATTTACTCCGCGACGGTTGGGCTTAGGGGGGCGTTACCGCCCGTAATACACGGAATTAATGGGGCCCGGCGCGCACCGGATCCCCTCCCCACGACGCTTCGTGGGGTTTAAATGGGATGCGAGGGCTTCGAGGAGGTCATTCGCCCCCTCTTCTTGCCCTGCTCCGTGCTTTCTTCCTCCTTGCGTCCTGAGAGGAACATCTCGCGCCCTTCGTCTCCTTCTTCTTCGCCGTTGAGACCTCCGCCGACCGCTTCGAGCTCTCTCCACCCGCAGCCATGGCCGATGGATCTTCCTCGAGGAAGTCGTCGGCGCAGCAGGCGTCCTTGCAGGGGGCCTGGCTGGGCAGCATGTCGACGAGGAGCTCATCGATGCGTTCCGTCATCATCGTCTGCTGCCCCCGGCCTCCCAAGTGTCGGTGCGCCTTCCTGGCTCCGAGGCCTCTCCCGCTCCTGTCGCGGGAGAGGTTGTGGTCTTTGCCGAGCACTTCTACCGGGGTTTCGGGCTCCCGGCTAGCTCATTCTTCGCTGAGTGGCTCCAGTTCTTTGGCCTGCAACCACATCATTTGGCGCCGAACGCCATACTGCAGTTAGCCGCCTTCGTGGTCCTGTGCGAGGGCTTCGTGGGAATCGAGCCTCACGTCGATATGTGGCGCAGCCTATTCTTTTTTAAGCAGCAATCCATCGCCATGGAGAAATTTGAGGTGGAGAAGCTCAAGGGGCCGTGCCCCATGACGCCGTGCGGGGCCGCGTTGGTGCATCACCGCCCAAAGTCCGGCTTGTTGGAATTATGCACTAGAGGCAATAATAAATGTATAGTTATTATTATAATTCCTGTATCAAGATAATAGTTTATTATCCATGCTATAATTGTATTGAATGAAGACTCATTTACATGTGTGGATACATAGACAAAACACCGTCCCTAGCATGCCTCTAGTTGGCTAGCCAGTTGATCGATGATAGTCAGTGTCTTCTGATTATGAACAAGGTGTTGTTGCTTGATAACTGGATCACGTCATTGGGAGAATCACGTGATGGACTAGACCCAAACTAATAGACGTATCATGTTGATCGTGTCATTTTGTTGCTACTGTTTTCTGCGTGTCAAGTATTTATTCCTATGACCATGAGATCATATAACTCACTGACACCGGAGGAATGCTTTGTGTGTATCAAACGTCGCAACGTAACTGGGTGACTATAAAGATGCTCTACAGGTATCTCCGAAGGTGTTAGTTGAGTTAGTATGGATCAAGACTGGGATTTGTCACTCCGTGTGACGGAGAGGTATCTCGGGGCCCACTCGGTAATACAACATCACACATAAGCCTTGCAAGCAATGTAACTTAGTGTAAGTTGCGGGATCTTGTATTACGGAACGAGTAAAGAGACTTGCCGGTAAACGAGATTGAAATAGGTATGCGGATACTAACGATCGAATCTCGGGCAAGTAACATACCGAAGGACAAAGGGAATGACATACGGGATTATACGAATCCTTGGCACTGAGGTTCAAACGATAAGATCTTCGTAGAATATGTAGGATCCAATATGGGCATCCAGGTCCCGCTATTGGATATTGACCGAGGAGTCTCTCGGGTCATGTCTACATAGTTCTCGAACCCGCAGGGTCTGCACACTTAAGGTTCGACGTTGTTTTATGCGTATTTGAGTTATATGGTTGGTTACCGAATGTTGTTCGGAGTCCCGGATGAGATCACGGACGTCACGAGGGTTTCCGGAATGGTCCGGAAACGAAGATTGATATATAGGATGACCTCATTTGATTACCGGAAGGTTTTCGGAGTTACCGGGAATGTACCGGGAATGACGAATGGGTTCCGGGAGTTCACCGGGGGGGGGGGGGCAACCCACCCCGGGGAAGCCCATAGGCTTTGGGGAGACACACCAGCCCTTAGTGGGCTGGTGGGACAGCCCCAAGGGGACCTATGCGCCAAGAGAAGGAAATCAAAGGAAAAGAAAAAAAAAGGAGGGAAGAAGTGGGAAGGGAGGGGGACTCCTCCCACCAAACCAAGTCCAACTCGGTTTGGGGGGGGAGTCCTCCCCCCCTTGGCTCGGCCGACCCCTTGAGGGTCCCTTGGACCCCAAGGCAAGGTCCCCCTCCCTCCTCCTATATATATGGAGCTTTTAGGGCAGATTTGAGACGACTTTCTCACGGCTGCCCGACCACATACCTCCATAGTTTTTCCTCTAGATCGCGTTTCTGCGGAGCTCGGGCGGAGCCCTGCTGAGACGAGATCATCACCAACCTCCGGAGCGCCGTCACGCTGCCGGAGAACTCTTCTACCTCTCCGTCTCTCTTGCTGGATCAAGAAGGCCGAGATCATCGTCGAGCTGTACGTGTGCTGAACGCGGAGGTGCCGTCCGTTCGGTACTAGATCGTGGGACTGATCGCGGGATTGTTCGCGGGGCGGATCGAGGGACGTGAGGACGTTCCACTACATCAACCGCGTTCTCTAACGCTTCTGCTGTACGATCTACAAGGGTACGTAGATCACTCATCCCCTCTCGTAGATGGACATCACCATGATAGGTCTTCGTGCGCGTAGGAAAATTTTTGTTTCCCATGCGACGTTCCCCAACAGTGGCATCATGAGCTAGGTTCATGCGTAGATGTCTTCTCGAGTAGAACACAAAAGGTTTTGTGGGCGGTGATGTGCGTTTTGCTGCCCTCCTTAGTCTTTTCTTGATTCCGCGGTATTGTTGGATTGAAGCGGCTTGGACCGACATTACTCGTACGCTTACGAGAGACTGGTTTCATCGTTACGAGTAACCCCCTTTGCTCAAAGATGACTGGCAAGTGACGGTTTCTCCAACTTTAGTTGAATCGGATTTGACCGAGGAGGTCCTTGGATGAGGTTAAATAGCAACTCATATATCTCCGTTGTGGTGTTTTGCGTAAGTAAGATGCGATCCTACTAGATACCCTTGGTCACCACGTAAAACATGCAACAATAAAATTAGAGGACGTCTAACTTGTTTTTGCAGGGTATGATTGTGATGCGATATGGCCAACGATGTGATGTGCTATATTGGATGTATGAGATGATCATGTTGTAATAGAAATATCGACTTGCACGTCGATGGTACGGTAACCGGCAGGAGCCATAGGGTTGTCTTTATACTAACGTTTGTGCTTGCAGATGCGTTTACTATTTTGCTAGGATGTAGCTTTAGTAGTAATAGCATAAGTAGCACGACAACCCCGATGGCAACACGTTGATGGATGATCATGGTGTGGCGCCGGTGACAAGAAGATCGTGCCGGTGCTTTGGTGATGGAGATCAAGAAGCACGTGATGATGGCCATATCATGTCACTTATGAATTGCATGTGATGTTAATCCTTTTATGCACCTTATTTTGCTTAGAACGACGGTAGCATTATGAGGTGATCTCTCACTAAAATTTCAAGACGAAATTGTGTTCTCCCCGACTGTGCACCGTTGCTATAGTTCGTCGTTTCGAGACACCACGTGATGATCGGGTGTGATAGACTCAACGTTCACATACAACGGGTGCAAAACAGTTGCGCACGCGGAACACTCGGGTTAAGCTTGACGAGCCTAGCATGTGCAGACATGGCCTCGGAACACATGAGACCGAAAGGTCGATCATGAATCATATAGTTGATATGATTAGCATAGGGATGCTTACCACTGAAACTACTCTGGACTCACGTGATGATCGGACTTGGGATAGTGTAAGTGGATCATGAACCACTCAAATGACTAGAGAGATGTACTTTTTGAGTGGGAGTTTAGCATATAATTTGATTAAGTTGAACTCTAATTATCTTGAACATAGTCTAAGTCCACTTTGAATATATTTGTGTTGTAGATCATGGCTCACGCAACAGTCATCCTGAATTTTAATACGTTCCTAGAGAAAGCTAAGTTGAAAGATGATGGAAGCAACTTTGTAGACTGAGCTCGTAATCTTAAGCTAATCTTACAAGCTGGGAAGAAGGATTATGTCCTTAATGCTGCGCTAGGAGATGAACCACCCGCTACGGCTGATCAGGATGTTAAGAACGCTTGGTTAGCGCGTAAGGAGGACTACTCAATAGTTCAATGTGCAGTCTTGTATGGCTTAGAACCGGGACTTCAACGTCGCTTTGAGCGTCATGGAGCATTTGAGATGTTCCAGGAGTTGGAGTTTATCTTTCAGAAGAACGCCCGGATCGAGAGGTATGAGACCTCCGATAAATTCTATGCTTGCAAGATGGAGGAAAACTCATCTGTCAGTGAACATGTGCTCAAAATGTCTGGGTACTCAAACTGTCTAGCTGAACTGGGGATTGAACTCCCGCAAGAAGCTATCACTGACAGAATCCTTCAATCACTGCCGCCAAGCTATAAAGGCTTTGTGTTGAACTACAACATGCAAGGGATGAACAAGTCTCCCGGCGAGTTGTTTGCGATGCTGAAAGTCGCAGAGTCTGAACTCCGTAAAGAGCATCAAGTGTTGATGGTGAGAAAGACCACTAGTTTCAAGAGAAACGGCAAAGGCAAGAAGGGCAATTCGAAGAAGAGCGGCAAGCCTGTTGCCAATCCGCCAAAGAAACCCAAGGCTGGACCTAAGCCTGAAACAGAGTGCTTCTATTGCAAGGGTATGGGTCAGTGGAAGCGCAATTGCCCCAAGTATCTGGCAGATAAGAAGGCGGGCAAAGAAAAATCAGGTATATTTGATATACATGTTATTGATGTGTACTTAACCGGCTCTCGTAGTAGTGCCTGGGTATTCGATACAGGTTTTGTTGCTCACATTTGCAACTCGAAGCAGGAACTGCGGAATAGACGAAGGCTGGCGAAAGACGAAGTGACGATGCGCGTAGGAAACGGTTCCAAGGTTGATGCAATCGCCGTCGGCACAGTGTCACTTCAGCTACCATCGGGATTAGTGATGAACTTAAATCATTGTTATTTAGTGCCTGCGTTGAGCATGAACATTATATCTGGATCTTGTTTATTGCGAGACGGTTACTCTTTTAAGTCTGAGAATAATGGTTGTTCTATTTCTATGAGTAACATCTTTTATGGTCATGCACCGAATGTGAGAGGATTGTTCATATTGAATCTTGATAGCGATATGCATATACATAACATTGAGACCAAAAGAGTTAGAGTTAACAATGATAGCGCCATATTTTTGTGGCACTGCCGCTTAGGTCATATTGGTGTAAAGCGCATGAAGAAACTCCATGCTGATGGACTTTTGGAGTCACTTGACTTTGATTCACTTGACACGTGCGAACCATGCCTCATGGGCAAGATGACTAAGACTCCGTTCTCCGAAACAATGGAGCGTGCAAGTGACTTGTTGGAAATCATACATACCGATGTGTGTGGTCCGATGAGCGTGGAGGCACGCGGCGGATATCGTTATTTTCTCACCTTCACTGACGATTTGAGTAGATATGGTTATGTCTACTTGATGAAGCACAAGTCTGAAACATTTGAAAGGTTCAAGCAATTTCAGAGTGAAGTTGAAAATCATCGTAACAAGAAGATCAAGTTCCTACGGTCTGATCGTGGGGGTGAATATCTGAGTTTCGAGTTTGGTGCTCACTTAAGACAATGTGGAATTGTTTCACAGTTAACACCGCCTGGAACACCACAGCGTAATGGTGTGTCCGAACGTCGTAATCGTACTTTATTAGAGATGGTGCGATCTATGATGTCTCTTACCGATTTGCCGTTATCGTTTTGGGGTTATGCATTAGAAACAGCTGCATTCACTTTAAATAGGGCACCATCAAAATCCGTTGAGACGACACCATACGAACTGTGGTATGGCAAAAGGCCAAAGTTGTCGTTTCTTAAAGTTTGGGGATGTGATGCTTATGTCAAAAAGCTTCAGCCTGAAAAGCTGGAACCCAAAGCGGAAAAGTGCGTCTTCATAGGTTACCCAAAAGAGACAGTTGGGTACACCTTCTATCTCAAATCCGAGGGCAAAGTGTTTGTTGCTAAAAACGGAGCTTTTCTCGAGAAGGAGTTTCTCTCGAGAGAATTGAGTGGGAGGAAGATAGAACTTGACGAGGTTGTCGAACCTCTCATCCCTCTGGATGGTGGCGCAGGGCAAGGGGAAACCTCTGTCATTGCGACGCCGGTTGAGGAGGAAGTTAATGATGATGATCATGAAACTCCAGTTCAAGTTTTTGTTGAACCACGCAGGTCGACGAGATCACGCACTGCTCCAGAGTGGTACGGTAATCCGTCTTATCAATCATGTTGTTAGACAACAATGAACCTGCAAATTATGAAGAAGCAATGGTGGGCCCAGATTCCAACAAATGGCTAGAAGCCATGAAATCCGAGATAGGATCCATGTATGAGAACAAAGTGTGGACTTTGGAGATACTACCTGAGGGCCGCAAGGCTATTCAGAACAAATGGATCTTTAAGAAGAAGACGGACGCTGACGGTAATGTGACCGTTTATAAAGCTCGACTTGTGGCAAAGGGTTTTTCACAAGTTCCAGGAGTTGACTACGATGAGACCTTCTCACCCGTAGCGATGCTTAAGTCCGTCAGAATCATGTTGGCAATAGCTGCATTTTTCGATTATGAAATCTGGCAGATGGATGTCAAAACGGCGTTCCTTAACGGTTTCCTTAAGGAAGAGTTGTATATGATGCAACCCGAAGGTTTTGTCGATCCTAAAAATGCTGACAAGGTGTGCAAGCTCCAGCGATCCATTTATGGACTGGTGCAAGCATCTCGGAGTTGGAACAAACGCTTTGATGAGGTGATCAAAGCATTTGGGTTTATACAAGTGGTTGGAGAATCTTGTATTTACAAGAAAGTGAGTGGGGGCTCTGTGGCGTTTCTAATATTATATGTGGATGACATATTACTGATTGGAAACAACGTAGAGCTTTTGGAGAGCATAAAAGGTTACTTGAATAAAAGTTTCTCTATGAAGGACCTAGGAGAAGCTGCTTACATTCTAGGCATTAAGATCTATAGGGATAGATCAAAACGCCTGATAGGACTTTCACAAAGCACATACCTTGATAAAGTTTTGAAGAGGTTCAAAATGGAACAGTCCAAGAAAGGGTTCTTGCCAGTGTTACAAGGTACGAGATTGAGTAGGACTCAGTTCCCAGCAACTGATGAAGATAGAGAGCATATGCGCTCCGTCCCCTATGCTTCAGCCATATGTTCTATCATGTATGCGATGCTGTGCACTAGACCGGATGTTAGCCTGGCCATAAGTACGGCAGGCAGGTTCCAGAGTAATCCAGGAGTGGATCACTCGACAGCGGTCAAGAATATCCTGAAGTACCTGAAAAGGACTAAGGAGATGTTTCTCGTGTATGGAGGTGACGAAGAGCTCGCCGTAAAGGGTTACGTTGATGCAAGCTTTGACACAGATCCGGACGACTCTAAGTCGCAAACCGGATACGTATTTATTCTTAATGGGGGTGCAGTAAGCTGGTGCAGTTCCAAGCAAAGCGTCGTAGCAGATTCTACATGTGAAGCGGAGTACATGGCTGCCTCGGAGGCGGCTAAGGAGGGTGTCTGGATGAAGCAGTTCATGACGGATCTTGGAGTGGTGCCAAGTGCACTGGATCCAATAACCTTGTTCTGTGACAACACTGGTGCCATTGCCCTGGCAAAGGAACCAAGGTTTCACAAGAAGACCAGACACATCAAACGACGCTTCAACCTCATCCGCGACTACGTCGAGGAGGAGGACGTAAGTATATGCAAGGTGCAGACGGATCTGAATGTAGCAGACCCGCTGACTAAACCTCTTCCACGGCCAAAACATGATCGACACCAGAACTGTATGGGTGTTAGATTTATTACAATGTAATTCACATGGTGATGTGAGGGCTAGATTATTGACTCTAGTGCAAGTGAGAGACTGTTGGAATTATGCCCTAGAGGCAATAATAAATGTATAGTTATTATTATAATTCCTGTATCAAGATAATAGTTTATTATCCATGCTATAATTGTATTGAATGAAGACTCATTTACATGTGTGGATACATAGACAAAACACCGTCCCTAGCATGCCTCTAGTTGGCTAGCCAGTTGATCGATGATAGTCAGTGTCTTCTGATTATGAACAAGGTGTTGTTGCTTGATAACTGGATCACGTCATTGGGAGAATCACGTGATGGACTAGACCCAAACTAATAGACGTAGCATGTTGATCGTTTCATTTTGTTGCTACTGTTTTCTGCGTGTCAAGTATTTATTCCTATGACCATGAGATCATATAACTCACTGACACCGGAGGAATGCTTTGTGTGTATCAAACGTCGCAACGTAACTGGGTGACTATAAAGATGCTCTACAGGTATCTCCGAAGGTGTTAATTGAGTTAGTATGGATCAAGACTGGGATTTGTCACTCCGTGTGACGGAGAGGTATCTCGGGGCCCACTCGGTAATACAACATCACACATAAGCCTTGCAAGCAATGTAACTTAGTGTAAGTTGCGGGATCTTGTATTATGGAACGAGTAAAGAGACTTGCCGGTAAACGAGATTGAAACAGGTATGCGGATACTGACGATCGAATCTCGGGCAAGTAACATACCGAAGGACAAAGGGAATGACATACGGGATTATACGAATCCTTGGCACTGAGGTTCAAACGATAAGATCTTCATAGAATATGTAGGATCCAATATGGGCATCCAGGTCCTGCTATTGGATATTGACCGAGGAGTCTCTCGGGTCATGTCTACATAGTTCTCGAACCCGCAGGGTCTGCACACTTAAGGTTCGACGTTGTTTTATGCGTATTTGAGTTATATGGTTGGTTACCGAATGTTGTTCGGAGTCCCGGATGAGATCACGGACGTCACGAGGGTTTCCGGAATGGTCCGGAAACGAAGATTGATATATAGGATGACCTCATTTGATTACCGGAAGGTTTTCGGAGTTACCGGGAATGTACCGGGAATGACGAATGGGTTCCGGGAGTTCACCGGGGGGGGGGGGGGGGTGGGCAACCCACCCCGGGGAAGCCCATAGGCTTTGGGGAGACACACCAGCCCTTAGTGGGCTGGTGGGACAGCCCCAAGGGGACCTATGCGCCAAGAGAAGGAAATCAAAGGAAAAGAAAAAAAAAGAGGGAAGAAGTGGGAAGGGAGGGGGACTCCTCCCACCAAACCAAGTCCAACTCGGTTTGGGGGGGGAGTCCTCCCCCCTTGGCTCGGCCGACCCCTTGAGGGTCCCTTGGACCCCAAGGCAAGGTCCCCCTCCCTCCTCCTATATATATGGAGCTTTTAGGGCATAATTGAGACGACTTTCTCACGGCTGCCCGACCACATACCTCCATAGTTTTTCCTCTAGATCGCGTTTCTGCGGAGCTCGGGCGGAGCCCTGCTGAGATGAGATCATCACCAACCTCTGTAGCGCCGTCACGCTGCCGGAGAACTCTTCTACCTCTCCGTCTCTCTTGCTGGATCAAGAAGGCCGAGATCATCGTCGAGCTGTACGTGTGCTGAACGCGGAGGTGCCGTCCGTTCGGTACTAGATCGTGGGACTGATCGCGGGATTGTTCGCGGGGCGGATCGAGGGACGTGAGGACGTTCCACTACATCAACCGCGTTCTCTAACGCTTCTGCTGTACGATCTACAAGGGTACGTAGATCACTCATCCCCTCTCGTAGATGGACATCATCATGATAGGTCTTCGTGCGCGTAGGAAAATTTTTGTTTCCCATGCGACGTTCCCCAACAGGGCTTTCCCCAGATGCCTTTGCAGGACTCCGCCAAGCATTGGCAAAAGGGGTTCTTCTATGTGAGGAGGACCGACCCGGCCCAGGACGCTCTCAACATGCCCCCGTTCGCCGTCGCTCATCCGACGCGGCAAAACTGGGACGCGAAGACTCCCAAGCAGCATCCTGAGGTGGCGCCTATTCGCGCCTACCTTGATGTCTTGAGGGAGAGCGGCCTCCTCGGCCGCGACCTTCTTGCCACCATGGTGGTCCGCCAGATTCTGCCTCTGCAGAGGCGGCCACATCTGGTCTGCCAGATGAGCGGCCGGCTTGATCCATACCGGCTGTCCATCAAGAGGTTCACCCCGGGTGCTGTGGCGTGAAGGGTGAACTTGATCTCCACCGCCCGCATGGATGAGGGCGGGAAATGGACATGGGGGATGGCCCCGTTCAACCAGGCGCATCCGCCTCTGATGGTAGCCTTTCTCCCTTCTTTTCTGTCGTTTTGTTCTGAAGTCGGTGGCATTTGCTAAGCCTGGTTAAATTCCTTTCTTGTAGATGTTCCAGACCCTGCAGGGGTCCCTCCGTCCGCCTGCTCCTGAGGTGGAGGTGTCCGGCGCCTCCGAGATGGAGGACGAGGATGCGATGGAGCCCCGCTCAGACTCCTCCGCCGGCTCGGGAGATCCCCTGGAGTCGGAAGGTACCGAGCCGTCTGGTGAGTACCCGAGGCACGCCCTAGCAGACTGGACGGACGACGATGAGGAAGCCTCATTCTACTCTGATGTAGCCTTCGAGGGACTCTCCGACGAGGTGGAGGAGGTCACCGGCCCACTACCATCTCGCGTCCGGCGTCAAGGTGGCGGAGCGACCGCTGCAGACAAGGCAGTCGGGAAGAAGGGCAAGGGTGCCACAACTTCCCGGCCGGCCTCTAAGCGACCGGCGTCGGGTCCCCTAGCCAGGCAGCGAGCAGGCGACGCCAAGAGGCGCCGTGGCGGTGGTCGGAGGCAGGTCCCAGTAGTTGTCGGGTATGGTTTCCTCCTCTTCTTCCGTCCATATCTTGAGATGAACTTTGTTCCTGAGAAGCTTGGCTTGACAGGGATGCGGAGGATGCGGATGAAGACACCGCCTCCGCGGCCGAGCGGGCCGGCTGGGCAGCAGCTGTTGCTGCCGATAGGGAGCTGGAGATAGAGTCCAAGCGCCGGTGGGACACGGCTGTGGGGAAGGCCGCCGTAGATCAGCCTTGCCTCAGCCGGGTCGAGAGGCCGGCGGAGAAGCGTGCAAAGGCTAGACAGGACCCCTCCGCACACGCTCGTGTGGAGGAGCCAGCTAGCGAGGCCGCCTCCAGGCCGACCCCGAGGACCGAAGGGACCCAGCCGCCTGAGCCGGCAGCCCCGGAGCAGGTGGACCTAGAGACGATCCCGGTTTCTCCCCGGGCCGAAGCAGCTCCTGATGCGCCGGTGCTGGATCTGGCCGCGCCGGACGCGGCCCCTGACGCCCCAGGGGCGACCATGGATGCGCCGGACGCGGCTCATCCGCCTCCTGTGGAGGAGGTAGCGCCGGCTGGTGCGGCGCCCGAGCCGGCCGTTGAGCCGGCACCAGGAGCCGGCGCCATCGTCGTCCCCCAGCAGGGCCATGTCGCGCCAAGGGCAGGGGGCCGGCCTGGGAGCCGGCCCATGAAGTCATGACGGGCGGCAAACGCAGCCCGCCTGCGAATGCCCGCTCGCACCGTTCTTTCCGGCGTGCCGGAGCTGGTGATGCTGTTTGACAGCGGCCGGTCGAAGGTGGAGCAGGCGGCCCGCGTGGTATGCGGCGACATGGAGCGCCTGGAAGCCCGTACCCAGGTAGGCCTTGCCTTTTTTGGTTTTTCTTTTGCTTTTTTCTCTTCTCTTGACGTCAGTGGGGGCGCGACAGCGCACCCACTAGGTGTAGCCCCCGAGAATTGGGCGGGTTGATTGCCAACCGGTCCGAATCTCTTGGAGGCCTTTTTCTTCTGCATATTTTTCTTCAGTGGGGGCGCGCAAGCGCACCCACTCGGTGTAGCCCCCGAGAATCGGGCTGGTTATGCTTTTAACCAGGTCGAATCTTAATCATGTTCGCTTTCTCTCCCCTTTGGCAGGCGCTATACGATGCTCAGGTACAGGCGTACAACGAGCTTCGGGACCAGCACCTGGGGGCTGATAGCCAGATCGCCGAGCTTGAAGTCCGACTAGGCGAGGCCGCCGCGGAGCGTGATGCCCTTCGTGAAGCCGGCGGCCGGCTCCAAGAGCAGCTGGACCTTCTTCAGGCGGAGAAGAAGGAGCTCCAGGCGACCGGCCGGGTCGAGCTGGAGCGGCTGCGGGCCATGCTGCAGGAGAAGGAGGCCTCCAACTCTGCTGACATGGACCGCCTCGCGTCGCTCCATCTTGAGGAGGCGAACCTCAAGGACGCCGCCTTGAGGGCGAAGGATGAAGCCCTTACACAGAAGCAAGCGCAGCTGGGTAAGGCGCTGGAGTCCGCCGGGACCCTCTAGGAGGAAATCGCCCGCCTCACTCATGCGAGTGAGGTGCGGGAGCGCGAGGTCCTCGAGGTCTTTCATGAGACCGACAACGCCTTCCAGCGTAGGTTTCCTTTCCTTGTTTTGCGTTTTTTTGGCCGTCTCCTCCTCTTGCTGTGTTCTTACGTCCTGGCTATCTTTACCCCAGATCTCTTCTCCGAGACCCAGGTCGCAGCCGACACTGCCGTTGAGGTGTGCCGCGAGGAGCGCCGCGTGGCTGGAGAGGAGGTAGATACTACCTCCGGCTGGAGCGTCGAGGAGATTGGTGTGGGGGCTTCGGGCCCGCCTGCACGTCGTGGGCGAGTCTGTGACTCAGCTCCAGGTTGCGGGTTCGTCAATGGTGGCGGCCCTGTGGCCGGAGGGCGTGGAGCTGACGACCATGAGCCGTCTTGCCCGTTGGCTCACGGCGGGTGGAGAGCGCCTCGACGCCTGGCGAGCCTCCGCAGCGTGGTCTGGAGCTTATATGGCCCTGCGCTTGGCCAAGTCATGGTATCGCAACCTGAACATGGGCAAGCTGGCTGCCCAGCGCGACGGCTCAGAGGCGGAGCTGCAAGGCCTGGAGGAGGAGCTCCTGGTGAGGGCCAGCGCCGTGGCTGAGTACGCAGCCTGGGACGACTTCGTCTTGGAGTGGGATGAAGACGGCGGTATGATCGCTGAGGATGTGCACGGCCTTCAGCCCTACGACACCGATGGCAGCTCCGACGAGGCGGCCTGGGCTGCGGAAATCTGCAGCCGCCTCCAGCGGTGGGGAGTATGCCAACTCCGGGATCAGCGGAGCCGGGGGCCGCAACGGGGGAGACGGCGCATCCACCTCGGGAGGAGCCGGAGGCGGCGATGCTACCACATCAGGAGCAGCAGCCGAGATGACCATTGAGGCCGCTGTCCCGTGACTGATGTCCTTTTGTGTTTTTGGTTGTACCCCCGGAGGGATGTAACGAACGCGGGCCGTGGGCCAATGCTTTTTATGAATGTATATATTCAGCATTATATTCGTCACCAAGCGTGTTGTCTTATGATCCCGTCTTTTGATTCCTGGTTGACTTCTCTTATCCGAAGCCATCAAGACGTAAAGAACAAGACATAAGCCAATAAAAGGCCGGCTTGAATGAACCAACTTGAGCCGGTCGTCACTAGTATAGCCGGACTGTGCATGTATTCGACCTGACCCGGCGTCACATCGCGAACCGAGCGACCGGAGCCTGCCCGCAGGTTCAAGAGATGGACCGGGAATCAGCCTGTACACTATGTGCCCGACTACAAGGATTGACCGTCCGAGCGGCTGGCGAGCCCCCGAGCTTGTTTAAAGCTAGCAAGGGGCCGCGCTGCGTAGCCTCCGAGCTTGAGCAAGCCAGCAAGAGGTGGTACGTGGTGTAGCCCGTACACTGAGTGAAAACTCTTTTAGCAAGAGAAAGCATGGAGCCTGCTTTTTTCACCATATTTGTGGTTCTCGGCAGTCAGAGGCCGTCTTGAGTCTCGGCAATCAGAGTCCGTCTTGAGTCTTAAAGGAGATCGTATATACGATCGAGCCCGCACGAGACGGTCGTCCCAAGTATAGCCGGACTTTGCATGTATTCGACCTTACCTGGCGTCATATCGCGAACCGAGCGACCGGAGTCAGCCCGCAGGTTCAAGCGATGGACCAGGGGTTAGCCAGTACACTATGTGTCCGTTATAAGGGTTTGACCGTTCAGGCGGCTGGCGAGCCCCCGAGCTTGTTATAAGCTAGCAAGGGGCCGCGCCGCGTAGCCTCCGAGCTTGAGCAAGCCAGCAAGAGGTGGTACGCTGTGTAGCCCGTAAACGTGAGTGAGAACTCTTGACAAAAAGAAACATGGAGCATGTCCTTTTTATTGCCTTCTTTGTTCCCTGAAGAGGGAGGAAGATACATGTGCATGCTCTTTCCTTTGCTTGTCTTCTGCCTTTTAGCAATAGAACGGGCGAAGCAACGCCGTGTTCCATGGGCGCTCTGTTTCTTGGCCGGAGTCGTCCTTCTTGCGCTTCCTTGGCTTCTGGGCGTCAATCAGGTAGTAAGCGTTGTTGTGTAACGCCCTACTGATGAAGGGTCCCTCCCAAGGGGGTGAGAGCTTGTGCCGGCCGGCAGTGCGCTGGATTCTTCTGAGGACCAAGTCTCCCTCCCTAAAAGAGAGAGGCCTGATCCTTTTGCTGTGGTAGTATCTTAGCTTCTGTTGGTAGATGGCCGTCCGGCTCAAAGCCAAGTCCCTTGCTTCCGCGAGGAGATCCACACCGTCCTCTCTGGCCTCCTTTGCCTCCGTTTCTGTGTATAGGTTGACCCAAGGCGAGTCGAATTCGACATCCGTGGGAATGATAGCCTCAGACCCGTATACCAGAAAGAATGAAGTGAAGCCGGTCGACCGGTTGGGCATGGTGCGGAGGCTCCATAGCACAGCCGGCAGTTCTTTGATCCAGCAGCCGGCTGACCTGACCAGTGGTGCCACCAGCCTTGGCTTGATGCCGGCTAGGATCAGGCCGTTGGCCCTCTCCGCTTGGCCGTTTGACTGGGGGTGTGCCACCGAGGCCAGGTCGAGCCGGATGCCTACCTTGGAACAGTAGAGCGCCAGGGCGCCCTTGGCGAAGTTGGTGTCGTTGTCGGTGATGATGTTGTGGGGAACGCCATATCGGACAGAGATGTCCGTGATAAACCTCACAGCAGTGGGGCCGTCAAGCTTCTTGATAGGCCTGGCTTCGATCCACTTGGTGAACTTGTCGACGGCTACAAGAAGATGTGTCATCCCTCCGCGAGCCGTCTTGAAGGGCCCAACCATGTCCAGTCCCCAGACGGCGAATGTCCATGATAAGGGGATGGTTTTCAGTGCTGAAGGCGGCATATGGCTCTGTGCACTAAAGCGTTGGCAGCCTTCACATTTGTCCACCAGATCCACAACCTCCTCGAGGGCCGTGGGCCAGTAGAATCCATGGCGGAATGCTTTGGCTACCAGGGTTCTGGAGGCGGCATGATGCCCACACTCCCCCTAGTGGATGTCTCTGAGGATCTCCTGCCCTTTTTCTGATTCGACGCAACGTTGGAACACGCCGGTCGTGCTGCGTCGCACCAGCTCACGATTGATGATGGCGTAAGCGGCGGACGTGCACTGGGTCTGTCTCACCTCCGCCTCATTTTGAGGAAGTTCGCCACGAAGAAGGAAGGCCAGAATGGCCTGAGCCCATGATGGAGCCGACACAAGAGTCGCCTCCGCTTCGTCTTGACTGTTTGGGGCTTCTGCAACCCCCGAGCTTGATGGCATCTTTGGTGCTATTGCTGCAGCCGGTTCCTCGTCTATCTCCATGACGTCCACCCACTGGGAGGATTCGAACCCGGGCAGAGCCGGGGTTGTCGTTGTTGGAGTTGGGTGGACCAATGGAGCCGAATTAGGATCCGAAGCCGGTGTAGTTGGTGGAGCCGACGGCGCTTGCACCGTAGACTCAGTCGGTGCCGCATTTGGAGCCGGAGCCGTCAGTGCAGCCGGCGTGGGGTCCGCAGCCGGCATAACTGGCGGAGCCGACGGCACTTGTATCGTGGATTTGACCGGTACGAAGATTGATGCCGACTCCGGAGACGGCTTGTGGAGTTGCTCGAGGGAGATGCCAGCTCGGATGGCCTGCCTTGTGGAGCCGATCTTTGCTAGTGTGTGTGCCGCCTCATTTTCTGCCATGCGAACATGGTGGAACTCACAACCCTCGAAGGGGCCGCTGAGCTGCTGGATGAGGAAGCGGTAGCTTGCCATGTTGGCGTCCCTGGCATCCCATTCGCCAGAGACCTGCTGCACCACCAAGTCCGAATCGCCGAAGCATATGAGCCGTCGGATGCCAATCTCCTTGGCAAGCCGGAGGCCGTGGGCCAGTGCTTCGTACTCGGTGACGTTGTTGGAGGCGGCGAAGTGGATCTGGAGAGCGTACTTGAGCTGGTTCCCTTTCGGAGACGTCAAGATGATGCCGGCTCCTAGTCTCGTCCGCATCTTCGAGCCGTCGAAGTGCATCCGCCAATGCGTGGAGTCTGGAGGCGGTGGCTCGAACTGGGTCTCGGCTCAGTCGACTAAGAAGTCGGCCACCACCTGTGATTTGATGGCGGTGCGAGGCTCGTACTGAAAGTCATGGTCCGCCATGGCGATGGACCATTGGGCAATTCTGCTCGTGGCATCACGGTAACCTACTTGCCCACGATCTCTGAGAGTGGAGCCGTGCTCACCCCAGTGATGGCACGCTCTTGGAAGTATTGTTTTAATTTCTTTGCACCAAGGTAAACACCATAACACATTTTCTGATAATGAGGGTAGTTCTGCTTAGAGGCGGAGAAGAAATCGCTAAGGTAGTAGACAGGGCGCTGTACTGGCAGGGCCTTGCCTTCCTCTTTACGCTGAACTACCAACACTACGCTGACCACGCGAGTGGTCACCGTGATATATATGAGTATGGGTTCTGTTGGAATTATGCCCTAGAGGCAATAATAAATATAGTTATTATTATAATTCCTGTATCAAGATAATCGTTTATTATCCATGCTATAATTGTATTGAATGAAGACTCATTTACATGTGTGGATACATAGACAAAACACCGTCCCTAGCAAGCCTCTAGTTGGCTAGCCAGTTGATCAAAGATAGTCAGTGTCTTCTGATTATGAACAAAGTGTTGTTGCTTGATAACTGGATCACGTCATTAGGAGAATCACGTGATGGACTAGACCCAAACTAATAGACGTAGCATGTTGATCGTGTCATTTTGTTGCTACTGTTTTCTGCGTGTCAAGTATTTATTCCTATGACCATGAGATCATATAACTCACTGACACCGGAGGAATGCTTTGTGTGTATCAAACGTCGCAACGTAACTGGGTGACTCTAAAGATGCTCTACAGGTATCTCCGAAGGTGTTAGTTGAGTTAGTATGGATCAAGACTGGGATTTGTCACTCCGTGTGACGGAGAGGTATCCCGGGGCCCACTCGGTAATACAACATCACACACAAGCCTTGCAAGCAATGTAACTTAGTGTAAGTTGCGGGATCTTGTATTGCAGAACGAGTAAAGAGACTTGCCGGTAAACGAGATTGAAATAGGTATGCGGATACTGACGATCGAATCTCGGGCAAGTAACATACCGAAGGACAAAGGGAATGACATACGGGATTATATGAATCCTTGGCACTGAGGTTCAAACGATAAGATCTTCGTAGAATATGTAGGATCCAATATGGGCATCCAGGTCCCGCTATTGGATATTGACCGAGGAGTCTCTTGGGTCATGTCTACATAGTTCTCGAACCCGTAGGGTCTGCACACTTAAGGTTCGACGTTGTTTTATGCGTATTTGAGTTGTATGGTTGGTTACCGAATGTTGTTCGGAGTCCCGGATGAGATCACGGACGTCACGAGGGTTTCCGGAATGGTCCGGAAACGAAGATTGATATATAGGATGACCTCATTTGATTACCGGAAGGTTTTCGGAGTTACCGGGAATGTACCGGGAATGACGAATGGGTTCCGGGAGTTCACCGGGGGGGGGGGGGCAACCCACCCTGGGGAAGCCCATAGGCCTTGAGGGTGGCACACCAGCCCTTAGTGGTCTGGTGGGACAGCCCAAAAGGGCCCTATGCGCCTAGGAAAGAAAATCAAAGAGAAAAGAAAAATAAGGAGGTGGGAAGGGAAGGAAGGACTCCCACCCACCAAACCAAGTCCAACTCGGTTTGGGGGGGGGAGGCTTCCCCCTTGGACTCGGACGACCCCCTTGGGGCTCCTTGGGCCCCAAGGCAAGGTCCCCTCCCTCCCACCTATATATACGGAGGTTTTAGGGCTGATTTGAGACAACTTTTCCACGGCAGCCCGACCACATACCTCCACGGTTTTTCCTCTAGATCGCGTTTCTGCGGAGCTCGGGCGGAGCCCTGCTGAGACAAGGTCATCACCAACCTCCGGAGTGCCGTCACGCTGCCGGAGAACTCTTCTACCTCTCCGTCTCTCTTGCTGGATCAAGAAGGCCGAGATCATCGTCGAGCTGTACGTGTGCTGAACGCGGAGGTGCCGTCCGTTCGGTACTAGATCGTGGGACTGATCGCGGGATTGTTCGCGGGGCGGATCGAGGGACGTGAGGACGTTCCACTACATCAACCGCGTTCACTAACGCTTCTGCTGTACGATCTACAAGGGTACGTAGATCACTCATCCCCTCTCGTAGATGGACATCACCATGATAGGTCTTCGTGCGCGTAGGAAAATTTTTGTTTCCCATGCGACGTTCCCCAACAGTGGCATCATGAGCTAGGTTCATGCGCAGATGTCTTCTCAAGTAGAACACAAAAGTTTTTGTGGGCGGTGATGTGCGTTTTGCTGCCCTCCTTAGTCTTTTCTTGATTCCGCGGTATTGTTGGATTGAAGCGGCTTGGACCGACATTACTCGTACGCTTACGAGAGACTGGTTTCATCGCTACGAGTAACCCCGTTGCTCAAAGATGACTGGCAAGTGTCGGTTTCTCCAACTTTAGTTGAATCGGATTTGACCGAGGAGGTCCTTGGATGAGGTTAAATAGCAACTCATATATCTCCGTTGTGGTGTTTGCGTAAGTAAGATGCGATCCTACTAGATACCCATGGTCACCACGTAAAACATGCAACAACAAAATTACAGGACGTCTAACTTGTTTTTGCAGGGTATGCTTGTGATGTGATATGGCCAACGATGTGATGTGATATATTGGATGTATGAGACGATCATGTTGTAATAGAAAATATCGACTTGCACGTCGATGGTACGGCAACCGGCAGGAGCCATAGGGTTGTCTTTATACTAACGTTTGTGCTTGCAGATGCGTTTACTATTTTGCTAGGATGTAGCTTTAGTAGTAATAGCATGAGTAGCACGACAGCCCCGATGGCAACACGTTGATAGAGATCATGGTGTGGCGCCGGTGACAAGAAGATCGTGCCGGTGCTTTGGTGATGGAGATCAAGAAGCACGTGATGATGGCCATATCATGTCACTTATGAATTGCATGTGATGTTAATCCTTTTATGCACCTTATTTTGCTTAGAACGACGGTAGCATTATGAGGTGATCTCTCACTAAAATTTCAAGACGAAATTGTGTTCTCCCCGACTGTGCACCGTTGCTACAGTTCGTCGTTTCGAGACACCACGTGATGATCGGGTGTGATAGACTCAATGTTCACATACAACGGGTGCAAAACAGTTGCGCACGCGGAACACTCGGGTTAAGCTTGACGAGCCTAGCATGTGCAGACATGGCCTCGGAACACATGAGACCGAAAGGTCGATCATGAATCATATAGATGATATGGTTAGCATAGAGATGCTTACCACTGAAACTATACTCAACTCACGTGATGTTCGGACTTAAGCTAGTGTAAGTGGATCATGAACCACTCAAATGACTAGAGAGATGTACTTTTCGAGTGGGAGTTTAGCGAATAATTTGATTAAGTTAAACTCTAATTATCTTGATCATAGTCTAAGTCCACTTTGAATATATTTGTGTTGTAGATCATGGCTCACGCTACAGTCATCCTGATTTTTAATACGTTCCTAGAGAAAGCTAAGTTGAAAGATGATGGAAGCAAGTTTGTAGACTGGGCTCGTAATCTTAAGCTAATCTTACAAGCTGGGAAGAAGGATTATGTCCTTAATGCTGCGTTAGGAGATGAACCACCCTCTACGGCTGATCAGGATGTTAAGAACGCTTGGTTGGCACGTAAGGAGGACTACTCAATAGTTCAATGTGCAGTCTTGTATGGCTTAGAACCGGGACTTCAACGTCGCTTTGAGCGTCATGGAGCATTTGAGATGTTCCAGGAGTTGAAGTTTATCTTTCAGAAGAACGCCCGGATCGAGAGGTATGAGACCTCCGATAAATTCTATGCTTGCAAGATGGAGGAGAACTCGTCTGTAAGTGAACATGTGCTCAAAATGTCTGGGTACTCAAACCGTCTAGCTGAGCTGGGTATTGAACTCCCGCAAGAGGCTATCACTGACAGAATCTTTCAATAACTGCCGCCAAGCTATAAAGGCTTTGTGTTGAACTACAACATGCAAGGGATGAACAAGTCTCCCGGCGAGTTGTTTGCGATGCTGAAAGTCGCAGAGTCTGAACTCCGTAAAGAGCGTCAAGTGTTGATGGTGAATAAGACCACTAGTTTCAAGAGAAACGGCAAAGGCAATAAGGGTAATTCAAAGAAGAGCGGCAAGCTTGTTGCCAATCCGACGAAGAAACCCAAAGCTGGACCTAAGCCTGAAACGGAGTGTTACTATTGCAAGGGTATGTGTCACTGGAAGCGCAATTGCCCCAAGTATCTGGCAGATAAGAAGGCGGGCAAAGAAAAATCAGGTATATTTGATATACATGTTATTGATGTGTACTTAACCGGCTCTCGTAGTAGTGCCTGGGTATTCGATACCGGTTCTGTTGCTCATATTTGCAACTCGAAACAGGAACTGCGGAATAGACGAAGGCTGGCAAAGGATGAAGTGACGATGCGCGTAGGAAATGGTTCCAAGGTTGATGCAATCGCCGTCGGCACAGTTTCACTTCAGTTGCCATCAGGATTAGTGATGAACTTAAATCATTGTTATTTAGTGCCTGCGTTGAGCATGAACATTATATCTGGATCTTGTTTATTGCGAGACGGTTACTCTTTTAAGTCAGAGAATAATGGTTGTTCTATTTCTATGAGTAACATCTTTTATGGTCATGCACCTAATGTGAGAGGATTGTTCATATTGAATCTTGATAGCGATACGCATATACATAACATTGAGACCAAAAGAGTTAGAGTTAACAATGATAGCGCCATATTTTTTGGCACTGCCGCTTAGGTCATATTGGTGTAAAGCGCATGAAGAAACTCCATGCTGATGGACTTTTGGAGTCACTTGACTTTGATTCACTTGACACGTGCGAACCATGCCTCATGGGCAAGATGACTAAGACTCCGTTCTCCGGAACAATGGAGCGTACAAGTGACTTGTTGGAAATCATACATACCGATGTGTGTGGTCCGATGAGCGTGGAGGCACGCGGCGGATATCGTTATTTTCTCACCTTCACTGACGATTTGAGTAGATATGGTTATGTCTACTTGATGAAGCACAAGTCTGAAACATTTGAAAGGTTCAAGCAATTGCAGAGTGAAGTTGAAAATCATCGTAACAAGAAGATCAAGTTCCTACGGTCTGATCGTGGGGGTGAATATCTGAGTTTCGAGTTTGGTGCTCACTTAAGACAATGTGGAATTGTTTCACAGTTAACACTGCCTGGAACACCACAGCGTAATGGTGTGTCCGAACGTCGTAATCGTACTTTATTAGAGATGGTGCGATCTATGATGTCTCTTACCGATTTGCCGTTATCGTTTTGGGGTTATGCATTAGAAACAACTGCATTCACTTTAAATAGGGCACCATCAAAATCCGTTGAGACGACACCATACGAACTGTGGTATGGCAAAAGGCCAAAGTTGTCGTTTCTTAAAGTTTGGGGATGTGATGCTTATGTCAAAAAGCTTCAGCCTGAAAAGCTGGAACCCAAAGCGGAAAAGTGCGTCTTCATAGGTTACCCAAAAGAGACAGTTGGGTACACCTTCTATCTCAAATCCGAGGGCAAAGTGTTTGTTGCTAAAAATGGAGCTTTTCTCGAGAAGGAGTTTCTCTCGAGAGAATTGAGTGGGAGGAAGATAGAACTTGACGAGGTTGTCGAACCTCTCATCCCTCTGGATGGTGGCACAGGGCAAGGGGAAACCTGTGTCGTTGCGACGCCGGTTGAGGAGGAAGTTAATGATGATGATCATGAAACTCCGGTTCAAGTTTCTGTCGAACCACGCAGGTCGACGAGACCACGTGCTGCTCCAGAGTGGTACGGTAATCCCGTCTTATCAATCATGTTGTTAGACAACAATGAACCTGCAAATTATGAAGAAGCAATGGTGGGCCCAGATTCCAACAAATGGCTAGAAGCGATGAAGTCCGAGAAAGGATCCATGTATGAGAACAACGTGTGGACTTTGGAGGTACTACCTGAGGGCCGCAAGGCTATTCAGAACAAATGGATTTTTAAGAGGAAGACGGACGCTGACGGCAATGTGACCGTTTATAAAGCTCGACTTGTGGCAAAGGGTTTTTCACAAGTTCAAGGAGTTGACTACGATGAGACATTCTCACCCGTAGCGATGCTTAAGTCCGTCAGAATCATGTTAGCAATAGCTGCATTTTTCGATTATGAAATCTGGCAGATGGATGTCAAAACGGCGTTCCTTAACGGTTTCCTTAAGGAAGAGTTGTATATGATACAACCCGAAGGTTTTGTCGATCCTAAGAATGCTAACAAGGTGTGCAAGCTCCAGCGATCCATTTATAGACTGGTGCAAGCATCTTGGAGTTGGAACAAACGCTTTGATGAGGTGATCAAACCATTTGGATTTATACAAGTGGTTGGAGAATCTTGTATTTACAAGAAAGTGAGTGGGAGCTCTGTGGCATTTCTAAGATTATATGTGGATGACATATTGCTGATTGGAAACAACGTGGAGTTTTTAGAGAGCATAAAGGATTACTTGAATAAGAGTTTCTCTATGAAGGACCTAGGAGAAGCTTCTTACATTCTAGGCATTAAGATCTATAGGGATAGATCAAAACGCGTGATAGGACTTTCACAAAGCACATACCTTGATAATGTTTTGAAGAGGTTCAAAATGGAACAGTCCAAGAAAGGGTTCTTGCCAGTTTTACAAGGTACGAGATTGAGTAAGACTCAGTGCCCAGCAACTGATGAAGATAGAGAACATATGCGCTCCGTCCCCTATGCTTTAGCCATAGGTTCTATCATGTATGCAATGTTGTGCACAAGACCGGATGTTAGCCTGGCCATAAGTATGGCTGGTAGGTTCCAGAGTAATCCAGGAGTGGATCACTGGACAGCGGTCAAGAATATCCTGAAGTACCTGAAAAGGACTAAGGAGATGTTTCTCGTGTATGGAGGTGACGAAGAGCTCGTCGTAAAAGGTTACGTCGATGCAAGCTTTGACACAGATCCGGACGACTCTAAGTCGCAAACCGGATACGTATTTATTCTTAATGGGGGTGCGGTAAGCTGGTGCAGTTCCAAGCAAAGCGTCGTAGCAGATTCTACATGTGAAGCGGAGTACATGGCTGCCTCGGAGGCGGCTAAGGAGAGTGTCTGGATGAAGCAGTTCATGACGGATCTTGGAGTGGTGCCAAGCGCACTGAATCCAATAACCTTGTTCTGTGACAACACGGGTGTCATTGCCTTAGCAAAGGAACCACGGTTTCACAAGAAGACCAGACACATCAAACGACGCTTCAACCTCATCCGCGACTACGTCGAGGGAGAGGACGTAAATATATGCAAAGTGCACACGGATCTGAATGTAGCAGACCCGCTGACTAAACCTCTTCCACGGCCAAAGCATGATCAACACCAGAACTGTATGGGTGTTAGATTTATTACAATGTAATTCACATGATGATGTGAGGGCTAGATTATTGACTCTAGTGCAAGTGGGAGACTGTTGGAATTATGCCCTAGAGGCAATAATAAATATAGTTATTATTATAATTCCTGTATCAAGATAATCTTTATTATCCATGCTATAATTGTATTGAATGAAGACTCATTTACATGTGTGGATACATAGACAAAACACCGTCCCTAGCAAGCCTCTAGTTGGCTAGCCAGTTGATCAAAGATAGTCAGTGTCTTCTGATTATGAACAAAGTGTTGTTGGTTGATAACTGGATCACGTCATTAAGAGAATCACGTGATGGGCTAGGCCCAAACTAATAGACGTAGCATGTTGATCGTGTCATATTGTTGCTACTGTTTTCTGCGTGTCAAGTATTTATTCCTATGACCATGAGATCATATAACTCACTGACACCGGAGGAATGCTTTGTGTGTATCAAACGTCGCAACGTAATTGGGTGACTATAAAGATGCTCTACAGGTATCTCCGAAGGTGTTAGTTGAGTTAGTATGGATCAAGACTGGGATTTGTCACTCCGTGTGACAGAGAGGTATCTCGGGGCCCACTCGGTAATACAACATCACACACAAGCCTTGCAAGCAATGTAACTTAGTGTAAGTTGCGGGATCTTGTATTGCGGAACGAGTAAAGAGACTTGCCGGTAAACGAGATTGAAATAGGTATGCGGATACTGACGATCGAATCTCGGGCAAGTAACAGAACGAAGGACAAAGGGAATGGCATACGGGATTATATGAATCCTTGGCACTGACGTTCAAACGATAAGATCTTCGTAGAATATGTAGGATCCAATATGGGCATCCAGGTCCCGCTATTGGATATTGACCGAGGAGTCTCTCGGGTCATGTCTACATAGTTCTCGAACCGGCAGGGTCTGCACACTTAAGGTTCGACGTTGTTTTATGCGTATTTGAGTTATATGGTTGGTTACCGAATGTTGTTCGGAGTCCCGGATGAGATCACAGACGTCACGAGGGTTTCCGGAATGGTCCGGAAACGAAGATTGATATATAGGATGACCTCATTTGATTACCGGAAGGTTTTCGGAGTTACCGGGAATGTACCGGGAATGACGAATGGGTTCCGGGAGTTCACCGGGGGGGGGGGGGGGCAACCCACCCTGGGGAAGCCCATAGGCCTTGAGGGTGGCACACCAGCCCTTAGTGGGCTGGTGGGACAGCCCAAAAGGGCCCTATGCGCCTAGGAAAGAAAACCAAAGAGAAAATAAAAAAAAGGAGGTGGGAAGGGAAGGAAGGACTCCCACCCACCAAACCAAGTCCAACTCGGTTTGGGGGGGCGAGCCTTCCCCCTTGGACTCGGCCGACCCCCTTGGGGCTCCTTGAGCCCCAAGGCAAGGTCCCCTCCCTCCCACCTATATATACGGAGGTTTTAGGGCTGATTTGAGACGACTTTTCCACGGCAGCCTGACCACATACCTCCACGGTTTTTCCTCTAGATCGCGTTTCTGCGGAGCTCGAGCGGAGCCCTGCTGAGACAAGGTCATAACCAACCTCCGGAGCGCCGTCACGCTGCCGGAGAACTCTTCTACCTCTCCGTCTCTCTTGCTGGATCAAGAAGACCGAGATCATCGTCGAGCTGTACGTGTGCTGAACGCGGAGGTGCCGTCCGTTCGGTACTAGATCGTGGGACTGATCGCGGGATTGTTCGCGGGGCGGATCGAGGGACGTGAGGACGTTCCACTACATCAACCGCGTTCACTAACGCTTCTGCTGTACGATCTACAAGGGTACGTAGATCACTCATCCCCTCTCGTAGATGGACATCACCATGCTAGGTCTTCGTGCGCGTAGGAAAATTTTTGTTTCCCATGCGACGTTCCCCAACAGGTTCCCTTTCAGATGGGGCTGCCAAGATTGGCAAGCTAGAGATTACCCGCTTGAGGTCACGGAAGGCTTCGTCCGCCTGGTCGTCCCACTCGAACTTCGTCGTCTTCTTCATGAGCTGGTAGAGTGGAAGGGCCTTCTCGCCAAGCCAGCTGATGAACCGGCTGAGGGATGCCAAGCAGCCGGCAAGCTTCTGGACGTCGAGGATCCGAGCCGGCCGCACCATCCGCTCGATGGTGCTGATCTTCTCAGGGTTCGCTTCGATGCCGCGGACAGATACGAAGAACCCCAAGAGTTTGCCGTCTGGGACCCCGAAGACGTACTTCTCAGGATTGAGCCGGATCTTGTATTCGCGCAGATTGGCGAATGTCTCTCGCAGGTCGTCGAGGAGGCTGAAGTGCTGCTTCGTCTTGACGATGATGTCATCCACATAGACGTGGATGTTTCTACCAATCTGTGACAGTAGGCACTTCTGCATGCAGCGTTGGAACGTCGCACATGCGTTCTTCAGACCGAACGTCATGGTGGTGTAGCAGTAGGCCCCGAAGGGCATGATGAAGGAGGTCTTCAGGCGATCAGCTGGATCCCGCTTGATTTGATGGTAGCCTGAATAAGCATCCAGAAATGACAGCAGTTCGCAGCCTGTAGTGGAGTCGATCACATGATCTATCCTAGGCAACACGAAAGGGTCTTTCGGATAGGCCTTATTCAGGCTAGTGTAGTCGATGCACATTCTCCATGTGTTGTTCTTCTTCAGCGCCAGGACTGGGTTCGCCAGCCAGTCCGGGTGGAAAACCTCCATGATGAAGCCGGCTGCAAGGAGCTGGGTAATCTCTTCTCCAATTGTGCGCCGCTTCCCCTCGGTGAAGCGGCGCAAAGGTTGTTTCACCGGCTTTGCATCCGGTCGCACGTGAAGTTTGTGCTCGGCGTACTTCCTCGGAACACCCGACATGTCCTTGGGGGACCATGCAAAGATGTCCCGATTCTCATGGAGGAAGTCGACGAGCTCGCCTTCCTATTTGGGGCTGAGGCCAGCCCCGATGGTGATGCACTACTTTGGGTTGGCAGGGTCGAGTGGGACCTGCTTGGTCTCTTTAGCCGGCTTGAAAGAGCCCTCGCCGGCCGATTGGGACGGAGGAGAAGGAATCGCCGGCTGCTCGGTAGCCTGGGCCACGAGCCGGTCGATCTGCCGCTTCTCCTCGGCAATCACCAAGGCGTCGGCGAGGCGGCTGCTATCTTGGGCACACTCGAGCGACTTCTTGTAGTCGCCAACAACAGTGATGATGGCCTTGGGACCCAGCATCTTCATTTTCAGGTAGGCGTAGTGCGGGATAGCCATGAATTTGGCCAGAGCCAGTCTCCCCAGCAACGTGTGATACGGGCTGCTGAGGTCCACCACCTCGAACCATATGGACTCTCGGCGGAAGTGGGCCTTGTCGCCGAAGAGGACGTCCAGCTGGATCTTGCCGATGGGTGAGCACGACTGCCGAGCACTACGGGAATCAGGTAATTTGCCGTCTGTTCAGATCTTTGCCGTCAGCTTTTCTTCGTGGATGACGGCAAAGAGCACTTTTGCCGTCAGTTGCCGTCAGCTGCTGACGGCAAAGAATGACTGCCGGCGTAAACTTATTTTGCCGTCTATAATAAAAATTGCAGACGGCAAAATTATTTTGCCGTCTGTAAAAATAAGCGGATGACGGAAAAGACATAATTTGCCGCCTGTAATAGAAAGTGATGACGGCAAAGAAGAAGCACATCACACGGATCGATCACGCGGATCGATGACGTGGCAAGATCTGAGACACACCAGCCTACCCCATCCCACCACGCACGGACATGGGTGAAAAAATATTTTGCCATCTGTAAAAATAACTGGATGACGGCAAAGATGTATTTTTCCGTCTGTAAAAATAACTAGATGACGGCAAAATTATTTTGCCGTCTTTGAAAATAACTGGATGATGGCAAAATAATTTTGCCCTCTGTAAAAGTAACTAGATGACGGCAAAATAAGAAGCACAACGCACAGATTGATCACGCGGATCAATGACGTGGAAAGATCTGAGACACACCAGCCCACCCCATCGCACCACGCACGGACGTGGGTGAAAAAATATTTTGCCGTCTTGAAAAATAACCGGATGACGGCAAAGACTTAATTTGCCGTCTTGAAAAATAACCGGATGACGGCAAATACTTAATTTGCCGTCTTGAAAAATAACCGGATGACGGCAAAGAGAAAGCACACCACGCGGATCGATCCCACCGATCGATGACGTGACGGCCCATCCCACCGTCGCTGGCTCTCCCACCCACTCAACCCGGCTGGTCCCCTCAAAAAAAAACCAGCTGGCCCACCACTCACCTCCACCCGACCTTATCCTCTCCCCACCTGTCTTCTCTCTCGTACCCATCCATCTCCCCCGCCGCCCCCATCCATCTCCCCCGTCGCACCCGCCGCCCCCATCCATCTCCCCCGCCGCCCCCATCCATCTCCCCCGCCGCCCCCATCCATCTCCCCGCCGCCCCTATCCACGACGCGCGCGGCCAGGCGCGGGTCGTGCCTCGTGAACGCCTCCCGGGCCGCGTCGCGCGAGGACACCACGGAGCGTCATGACGGGGCCATGTGGTGGAGGTTGCCGCGACGGAGGCTGAGCAGGTTGCCGGCGACGGGCAGCGGCGTGGGGCTCGACGACATCCGCATCAGCCCCGTGCCCACACTGCGGCTGCGTGTCGGGCTGGCCAGGTAGTAGAGGAGCGTGGCGACCGCCAGCGTCGCACATATCGGCCATGGCCAGAGCTCCATCTCCATTGGCACGTTCGTATGGTGTGGGTTGCTCAGGCTCCGCTGGGGTCCGTGAGTGACCTTTCCCAAATCCTGATCCGTTGCATCCATCCATCTACCAACAAGCAACAAATCATTCATCCGCATCCATCCATCCATCCGTTACAGGAGACGACGCAGGGGCGGGAGCACGAGCGCACGCAGGGGAGCGCTACCGCGCCAGGCGGGCAGGAATAAGAGGCTGGGCTCCGACCGGCGACCGGCCGGCGAGGTCGACGAGAGCGCGATGCGGCTGGGCGTTGGGCAGTGACGCTCCTGTGCGGGGGCGTCAGGACGGGAGAAGGGGCTGGTTCCGCTCGATGTATTATGATGCATTGTGTGTATTATGTACATTATAGTGTGTATATATTTTGTGATAATTGATGATTGAGCCTTTTTGATAACTGAGGATTGTTGTTTATATTTTGGGTTTTTTAATAATGAAGATTATGTGTTATGCAATACATTTTTTGATAACTGAGGATTGTTGTTTATTTTATTTTTAAAAGAAAATTTCTTTGCCGTCTGGTATTGATAACAACTGACGGCAAACCCGTAATCTTTGTCGTCTTGCATTCCGGTCGGATGACGGCAAAGAGTTAACGCGGTCCGGGTGGTTATTTTAGGTTTTTTGCCGTCTGCCTCATAATAGATGACGGCAAACCATTTTCACTAACGGAAAATATTTAGCCGTCTGCCCGAAAAAATGCTGACGGCGAAATTACCCTTTGCGGGCACATGGTCTGACGACATTTTTTGCCGTCATGGGCTGACGGCAAAAAATTTGCCGTCTGTAATTCTCTCTTTGCCGTCTTTAGCGTCTTGACGGCAAAATGCCCGATTCCTGTAGTGGAGGCACGATGCCATGGAAGACAGTGCTGGTTGGCAGGACGTCCGTCTCCTTGAGCCCGAGCTTGCGGAGAGTGTCGAGGTAGAGGATGTTAATGCTGCTGCCGCCGTTGACCAGCACCCGGGAGAATCGGCAGGTTAGCCTTTTGGAGGCGAAGGTGGGGTCGAGGACAAGTGCGTATGACCCCGGGTTGGGCATCACCACAGGGTGTTCCACCCGGCTCCATGTAATTGGTTTGTCAGACAAATGCATGTACTGGGGAACCGGGGGGAGGGGGACAGTGGCGTTTACCTCGCGCCGCCTTTGGCGCAGGCTGTGCTTGTCGTCGCCTTCACTGGTGAAGACAACGAACGCTCCGTCTTGATGCGGGTAGTCGTCAGGGTGTGGGCCGTCGTCGCGAGGCGGCGGCGGTGGAAGCGGAGCGTGATGGGGAGCCGGTGCACAGGGCGCCGCCTGCGCACCCGGAGGAGCCGGCAGGCCCTCCCCTTGCGACAGCCGGCGTGCGATGCTGCACTATCGAAGGGTATGGGTAGACGGCGCCGCCCCCAAATGTATCTTGCAGGGGGCGTTGAGCAGCTTCTCGAGAGACTGCTTGGGCAGCCAGTTGGGGTTGCCCTGATTGCGACGCTTTCGTGGAGGGCCGGCTTGGGAAGCCGACGCCTCTCCCTCCATGTTGGCCACTAGCTTGTTGTTAGCCATCTGATTGGCCTTGCGCTTGTAGTTGTTCTGGCCGCCTCGGTTGTCCCCAGCCGGCTTGGGAGTAGCCGGCGCAGGCACAACCTTGTCCGAGGCGGTCACCTTGATGCACATTCCGGAGTCGGCCGTGGCGTACTTGTCCGTCTTGGCCATGAGCACCGCCAAGGAGCTGGGCTCGGCGCACATGAGCTTGTGCTTGAGGAGGGTGCCGTCTCGGCATCCGTCAATGAAGTACTGTATGGCTTGTACCTCATGCACCCCCTCATAGGAGTTGCGGAGCTCGGTCCACCGGCCGGGTGACGTAGTCTCGGAGGGGTTCGTCGGCCTTCTGGACGAAAATGGCCAGCTCGCAAGGCCGACCAGGGCGCTTGTAGGTGCCGGTGAAGTTGTGGACGAACGCCTCCTCGAAGTCCACCCAGGAGTTGACGCTGCCGGCCGGGAGGCTGTTAAGCCAGGTCCGGGCCGAGCCGGCTAGCATGAGTGGCACGTAGGGAACCGCTACGCGCTTGTTGCCCCTCGCGATGCCTACGGCCGTGGTGTAGTCGATCAGCCAGTCTTCTGGCTTAGCCGTGCCGTTATATTTCGACGTATCCCGAGGTAGGGTGAAACCTCGGGGGAACGGCTCCCCTCGGATCCGGGGACCGAAGCAAGCCGGATCGACGGGTCCGTCTTCCTCTAGGAGGTCCGAATAGGCCAGGGCGATGATACGCCGGCGGGCGTCCCGCTCGTCCTGGGAGGCGGGGGCGCCAGCCCCGGTGGCGAGAGGGGAGGCTCCTTGGGAGCCGGATGCGTGAGTTCTTCGCGGGGGAAGATCCCCGTACTCCGAGTCGCCATCGTCGCCTCCGCGACATAGGCCCGATGTGTGCTCGCTCTGGTGCTGCGAGTGCCGGCCTTGGCTTCCCTCGCCCCTCCAGCCGGAAGGGCGATGCGAGGAAGATCCTTCAGCGTGGTGCTGGCCACTAGGGTTGCGGCGAGCCCCCGAGTTTGGTCCCGGGGACTCTGAATGAGCCTGGCCAGGGTCGAACCGAGCGTGCTGCTGGGTAGCAGCGTCAAGGAGATCCTTGACACGCTTCTCCTGGAAGGCGCGCTCCTCGCCTTCCAGGCTTGCCATCTCCTCCATGGCCGCGTGCGCCGTCCGCATGTTGGCCGCAGGAGTCTCGTAGGTGGGCAGGTCCCCGCCTAGAACTTCGGCGACGAACCGTCCGCGACTGCGGACCGATCCAAGCCGACTGGGGGCCTCGTAAATCGGAGTAAGACCATATGCGGAGTTATACTCACGATGTGTAGCCTCCAACCGATGTTTTGCCGAGGCCACGGCGATGACCTCCTCCAAGATACGCTTGCGAGCCTCCTCCAGTGAGGCCCGAGCGTCTACAGGGTCGGCAGAAGCGGTAATCGGTGTCTTCAGGCCGGCGATGGCGTCCCGAAGAGTGTCTGCGGCGGCTGCAGCGGGCTCGCCAGCTCCCTGGAGGCCTTGCCGGGAGCCGTGCTGGTGCCGGCGCCGATAACCATCACCTCCACGGCGTTGGAGACGGCAGCGACGTGGTATGGGGTGAAGAACCCCACAGACGGTGGAGGGCCATCGAAGATGAGGACGTTACTGGGCTAAACGTCCTGGGCAGGCGTCTCAGCGATAGAGAGCGTGCTGAAGCTGGCGCAGAGTGCCTCAACGTCGTAGTCCTCGCCGAAGTAGCATGGGCCGTCATTGAGGCGAAGAGCACTCAGGTTCCCCATAGCAGCGACGATGACGCTAGGGAGTGCCTCGTCATCGGAATCTTCGTCCGAATCCGCATGGCGGACGGGGACGTCGATCATCATGGGCGTCGCCTCGTCGAAAGCGAGCTCCACGGGCATGCAAACTGATCCGGACGCGATGAATCTGGTGGTGTAGGTGCGGGGCCCCGCCCAGCGCGTGAAGCCAGCTGATGCCGCGATCGGCCCCACAGTGGGCGCCAAATGTCAGTGAATACTCACAACATATGCCATAGGTAGGCTAAAGTCGGTGAGAACCAAAGGGACAAAGGTGGGCGCTGGGAACAAGGTTGGTACACGCATGGGACGCACGATGTACCCAGGTTCAGGGCTCTCCATAGAGATAATACACCTAATCCTGCTTGTGTGTGTGATGTATGGGAACAGAGTACAATGTTGCTCCTGGAGCTGTGTTGGGAGGAGGAAGAGGGGAGCAGCCGGCTCGTCTCTACCTCGCTCTCTGTTGGTTGGTGAGTGTGTAGTGTTGAATGACTGGTAAGTGATCGGCCTCCTTGCATGGGGGGCGGCCGGGGGGTTTTATAGACGAACCCGCCGGCCTACAATATGGATAAAGGGTACATGCGTGGGACCCTGCTGGCTGCTTCGCCGGTTGGCCAGGGGCCCACAAGGGTCTTGTCTTGTCGATGAGGGGCCCGCCGGCTGCATGGTCTCGATTGCTGTGGGACCCGCCGGCTGGCCAATGGGGCGCCCGCGTACGGTTGACGCTGAGCACACGCTGTACGTCGAGCGTTGCCCCACGAGATTCTTCATGGGCAGGCAGTACGACTGCCTCCACTGTTCCCCACGCCGAGTGCAGTAATGGAGTGGGAGTGTGACGGTCCGACATAAGGGTAGGTGATGGATCGGAGCCGCGGTAGGTCAGCGGCGTGGCCGCCGACGCTCGTACCTGCCGAGAGCCCTGATTCAGTACCTTTGCTGACGCGTAGCTACCTTTAATCGTGAGGTCCTTTCCTGACCTACGATCTGATGTGACTGGTGATCCTCGGCTGGCTAGCCTGCTTGGTCAGCCGGCTTGAGGGTGGCCGCCTCCTCCTTAGCCCGGCTGGCGGGACCAGGCCGGGTCCGAAGGGGAGGCCGCCTGGATTCTAGCCGACAGGGGTTGCCTGGCCGGCCAGAAAGGTGGCTGCCTCGTCTTCCAGCCGGTAGGGGATGCCTAGCCGGTTAGAAGACTTGGGCCTTGAGAATCTCTGCGCCTTCATGCCCATTGGACCGGGAATGAAGGAACAGGCTCGATGAGCCTACCCCGGGATTATCCCCCCGACAACCGGCGATACTACAATATTTGGTGGGATCGGAGAAGGGGGTGCCAACCGCACTCGTGAGCTTAGAGCGGGTGTCAATCGGTGTGGAGCCGAGATGGCAATTGAGCATGTTGGCACGATCCAAAACCTCAAGGGCGTAATGTTCCTGAGACAAGAACAACCCGGCAGTGTTGCGATGCACGTTGATGCCTAGGAAGTGGTGAATATCTCCGAGATCGCTCATAGAGAACTCGCGAGCAAGCGATGACACAAGCGACTCAAGGAGGGAGGTGTTGCTGGCTGTCAAGATGATGTCGTCGACATACAAAAGGAGATACGCCATGGAGGAATCTCGGCGAAGAATGAAGAGCGAGGTGTCACACTTGGATGAGACAAAGCCAAGCGTGTGGAGAAACCCAGTGAAGAGAAGAAACCAAGTCCGGGGAGCCTGCTTGAGGCCATAGAGGGACTTGTTGAGGCGGCAGCCATGCGTGGGATGAGTGGTATCGACGAAGCCGGAGGGTTGTTGGCAGTAGACTGTCTCAACGAGATCTCCATGGAGGAAGGCATTCTTGACATCCATTTGCCGGAGTGGCCAGTTGTTGACGGTGGCAAGGCTGAGCACGACGCGGATTGTAGCGAGCTTGACCACGGGGCTGAAGGTCTCCACATAGTCAACGCCAGCCTGCTGTGTGAAACCACGAACCACCCATCATGCCTTGTAGCGATTCAAGGAGACATCGTGTGGGTGAATACTCACAACATATGCCATAGGTAGGCTAAAGTCGATGAGAACCGAAGGGACAAAAGTGGGCGCTGGGAACGAGGTTGGTACACGCATGGGACGCACGATGTACCCAGGTTCAGGGCTCTCCGTAGATATAATACCCCTAATCTTGCTTGTGTGTTTGATGTATGGGAACAGAGTACAATGTTGCTCCTGGAGCTGTGTTGGGAGGAGGAAGAGGGGAGCAGCCGGCTCGTTTCTACCTCGCTCTCTGTTGGTTGGTGAGTGTGTAGTGTTGAATGACTGGTAAGTGATCGGCCCCCTTGCATGGGGGGCGGCCGGGGAGTTTTATAGACGAACCCACCAGGCTACAATATGGATAAAGGGTACATGTGTGGGACCCGGCTGGCTGCTTCGCCGGTTGTCCAGGGGCCCACAAGGGTCTTATCTTGTCGATGAGGGGCCCGCCGGCTGCATGGTCTCGATTGTTGTGGGACCCGCTGGCTGGCCAATGGGGCTCCCGCGTAAGGTTGACGCTGAGCACGCGTTGTACGTCGAGCGTTGCCCCGCGAGATTCTTCATGGGCAGGCAGTACGACCGGCTCCACTGTTCCCCACGCTGAGTGCGGTAATGGAGTGGGAGTGTGACGGTCCAACATCAGGCTAGGTGATGGATCAGAGCCGGGGTAGGTCAGCGGTGTGGCCGTCGACGCATGTACCTGCCGGGCACCCTAATTCAATACCTTTGCTGATGCGTAGCTACCTTTAATCGTGAGGTCCTTTCCTGAACTACGATCTGATGTGACTGGTGATCCTCGGCCGGCTAGTCTGCTTGGTCAGCCGGCTTGAGGGTGGCCGCCTCCTCCTTAGCCCAGTTGGCGGGACCAGGCCGGGTCCGAAGGGGAGGCCGCCTGGATTCTAGCCGGCAGGGGTTGCCTGGCCGGCCAGAAAGGTGGCCGCCTCGTCTTCCAACCGGCAGGGGATGCCTAGCCGGTCAGTAGACTTGGGCCTTGAGAATCTCTGCGCCTTCATGCCCATTGGGCCGGGAATGAAGGAACAGGCTCGATGAGCCTACCCCGGGGTTATCCCCCCGACAGTAGTCCCCAAAGCTGGCGAGGTCTGCCGCCTGCTGGCGGGCGGCCTCACCGGCTTGTTGATTTGTCTTGATATTTTGGTCGTTGTTTGCAACGAAGGACATGTTGGAAATATGCCCTAGAGGCAATAATAAATTAGTTATTATTATATTTCTTAGTTCATGATAATCGTTTATTATCCATGCTATAATTGTATTGATTGGAAACACAGTGCATGTGTGGATACATAGACAAAACACTGTCCCTAGTAAGCCTCTAGTTGACTAGCTCGTTGATCAAAGATGGTCAAGGTTTCCTGACCATATGCAAGTGTTATCACTTGATAAAGGGATCACATCATTAGGAGAATCATGTGATGGACTAGACCCAAACTAATAGACGTAGCATGTTGATCGTGTCATTTTGTTGCTACTGTTTTATGCGTGTCAAGTATTTGTTCCTATGACCATGAGATCATATAACTCACGGACACCAGAGGAATGCTTTGTGTGTATCAAACGTCGCAACGTAACTGGGTGACTATAAAGATGCTCTACAGGTATCTCCGAAGGTGTTCGTTGAGTTAGTATGGATCGAGACTGGGATTTGTCACTCCGTGTGACGGAGAGGTATCTTGGGGCCCACTCGGTAATACAACATCACACACAAGCCTTGCAAGCAATGTGACTTAATGTAAGTTGCGGGATCTTGTATTACGGAACGAGTAAAGAGACTTGCCGGTAAACGAGATTGAAATAGGTATACGGATACTGACGATCGAATCTCGGGCAAGTAACATACCGAAGGACAAAGGGAATGACATACGGGATTATATGAATCCTTGACACTGAGGTTCAAACGATAAGATCTTCGTAGAATATGTAGGATCCAATATGGGCATCCATGTCCCGCTATTGGATATTGACCGAGGAGTCTCTCGGGTCATGTCTACATAGTTCTCGAACCCGTAGGGTCTGCACACTTAAGGATCGACGTTATTTTATGCGTATTTGAGTTATATGGTTGGTTACCGAATGTTGTTCGGAGTCCCGGATGAGATCATGGACGTCACGAGGGTTTCCGGAATGGTCCGGAAACAAAGATTGATATATAGGATGACCTCATTTGATTACCGGAAGGTTTTCGGAATTACCGGGAATGTACCGGGAATGACGAATGGGTTCCGGGAGTTCACCGGGGGGGGGGGGGCAACCCACCCCGGGGAAGCCCATAGGCCTTGGGGGTGGCGAACCAGCCCTTAGTGGGCTGGTGGGACAGCCCAAGAAGGCCATATGCGCATTGGGAAGAAAATCAAAGAAGAAAGGAAAAAAAGAAGGAGGTGGGAAAGGGAAGAAGGACTCCACCTTCCAAACCAAGTAGAATTCGGTTTGGGAGGGGGAGGCCTTCCCCCTTGGCTCGGCCGACCCCCTTGGGAGTCCTTGGACCCCAAGGCAGGTCTCCCCCTCCTCCTCCTATATATAGTGGGGTTTTAGGGCTGATTTGACACAACTTTGCCACGGCAGCCCGACCACATATCTCCACGGTTTCACATCTAGATCGAGTTTCTGCGGAGCTCGGGCGAAGCCCTGCTGAGACAAGATCATCACCAACCTCCGGAGCGCCGCCACGCTGCCGGAGAACTCGTCTACCTCTACGTCTCTCTTGCTGGATCAAGAAGGCCGAGATCATCGTCGAGCTGTACGTGTGCTGAACGCGGAGGTGCCGTCCGTTCGGCACTAGATCGTGGGACTGTTCGCGGGATAGTTCGCGGGGCGGATCGAGGGACGTGAAGACGTTGTTGGGGAACGTCGCATGGGAAACAAAAATTTTCCTACACGCACGAAGACCTATCATGGTGATGTCCATCTACGAGAGGGGATGAGTGATCTACGTACCCTTGTAGATCGTACAGCAGAAGCGATTAGAGATCGCGGTTGATGTAGTGGAACGTCCTCACGTCCCTCGATCCGCCCCGCGAACAATCCCGCGATCAGTCCCACGATCTAGTACCGAACGGACGGCACCTCCGCGTTCAGCACACGTACAGCTCGATGATGATCTCGGCCTTCTTGATCCAGCAAGAGAGACGGAGAGGTAGAAGAGTTCTCCGGCAGCGTGACGGCGCTCCGGAGGTTGGTGATGATCTCGTCTCAGCAGGGCTCCGCCCGAGCTCCGCAGAAACGCGATCTAGAGGAAAAACTATGGAGGTATGTGGTCGGGCTGCCGTGGAAAAGTCGTCTCAAATCAGCCCTAATACCTCCGTATATATAGGTGGGAGGGAGGGGAGGAGGCAGCCTCAAAACCTAAAGGTTTGGCCGAAATTGGAGGTGGAGGAGTCCTACTCCAATCCTACTTGGAGTAGGATTCCACCTTCCCACTTGGAAACTCTTTCCACCTTGTGTTTTTTCCTTCTCAAACCTTATGGGCCTTAGTGGGAACTTATTCCAGCCCACTAGGGGCTGGTTTATCTCTTCCCATAGCCGATGAGCCCGAAACTTTTCTGGTAATGCACGGAAACCTTCCGGTAACCAAATGAGGTCATCCTATATATCAATCTTCGTTTCCGGACCATTCCGGAAACCCTCGTGACATCCGTGATCTCATCCGGGACTCCGAACAACATTCGGTAACCAACCATATAACTCAAATACGCATAAAACAACGTCGAACCTTAAGTGTGCAGACCCTGCGGGTTCGAGAACTATGTAGACATGACCCGAGAGACTCCTCGGTCAATATCCAATAGCGGGACCTGGATGCCCATATTGGATCCTACATATTCTACAAAGATCTTATCGTTTGAACCTCAGTGCCAAGGATTCATATAATCCCGTATGTCATTCCCTTTGTCCTTCGGTATGTTACTTGCCCGAGATTCGATCGTTAGTATCCGCATACCTATTTCAATCTCGTTTACCGGCAAGTCTCTTTACTCGTTCCGTAATACAAGATCCCGTAACTTACACTAAGTTACATTGCTTGCAAGGCTTGTGTGTGATGTTGTATTACCGAGTGGGCCCCGAGATACCTCTCCGTCACACGGAGTGACAAATCCCAGTCTTGATCCATACTAACTCAACTAACACCTTCGGAGATACCTGTAGAGCATCTTTATAGTCACCCAGTTACGTTGCGACGTTTGATACACACAAAGCATTCCTCCGGTGTTAGTGAGTTATATGATCTCATGGTCATAGGAATAAATACTTGGCACGTAGAAAACAGTAGCAACAAAATGACACGATCAACATGCTACGTCTATTAGTTTGGGTCTAGTCCATCACATGATTCTCCTAATGATGTGATCCCGTTATCAAGTGACAACACTTGCCTATGGCCAGGAAACCTTGACCATCTTTGATCAACGAGCTAGTCAACTAGAGGCTTACTAGGGACAGTGTTTTGTCTATGTATCCACACAAGTATTGTGTTTCCAATCAATACAATTATAGCATGGATAATAAACGATTATCATGAACAAAGAAATATAATAATAACTAATTTATTATTGCCTCTAGGGCATATTTCCAACAGTCTCCCACTTGCACTGGAGTCAATAATCTAGTTCACATCACCATGTGATTCCAACGAATCCAACACCCATATAGTTATGGGGTCTGATCACGTCTTGCTCGTGAGAGAGGTTTTAGTCAATGGTTCTGAAACTTTCAGATCCGTGTGTTCTTTACAAATCTTTATGCCATCTTATAGATGCTGCTACTACGTGCTATTCGGAAATGCTCCAAATATCTACTCTACTATACGAATCCGTTTCACTACTCATAGTTATTCGGATTAGTGTCAAAGCTTGCATCAACGTAACCCTTTACGACGAACTCTTTAACCACCTCCATAATCGAGAAAGAAATTCCTTAGTCCATTAGTTACTAAGGATAAATTTTGACCGCTGCTAGTGATTCAATCATGGATCACTCTCTGTACCTCTCAACATACTTTGAGTCAAGGCACACATCAGGTGCGGTACACAGCATGGCATACTTTAGATTCTACGGCTAAGGCATAGAAGACGACCTTCGTCTATTCTCTTTATTCTGCCGGGGTCGGGTTTTGAGTCTTACTCAAATTCACACCTCACAACGCAACCAAGAACTCCTTCTTTGCTGACCTATTTTGAACTCCTTTCAAAAACTTGTCAAGGCATGCATCTTGTTGAAACTTCCGTTAAGTGCTTTTCGATCTATCTCCATAGATCTTTGATGCTCAACGTTCAAGTAGCGTAATCCAGGTACTCCTTTGAAAACTTCTTTCAAAACAACCTTGTATGCTTTACAGAAATTCTACATTACTTCTGATCCACAATATGTCGACCACATATACCTATCAGAAATTCTATAGTGCTCCCACTCACTTCTTTGGAAATACAGGTTTCTCATAAACTTTGTAAAAAACCCAAAATCTTTGATCATCTCATCAAAGTGTATATTCCAACTCCGAGATGCTTGCACCAGTCCATTGAAGGATCACTGGAGCTTGCATACTTGCTAGTATCTTTAGGATCGACAAAACCTCATGGTTGTATCTCATACAATGTTTGCTCAAGGAAACCGTTGAGGAAACAATGTTTTGACATCCTACATGCAATATTTCATAAATAATGCAGCAACTACTAACATAATTCTAACAGCCTTTCAGCATCGCTACGAGTGAGAAAGTCTCATCATAGTCAACTGTTTGATCTTGTCGGAAACATCTTTGCGACAAGTCGAGCTTTTCTTAATAGCGACTTATCACTATCATCGTCTGTCTTCCTTTTAAAGATCCATCTTTACTCAATAGTCCTATGACCATCAAGTAGTTCTTCCAAAGTCTACACTTTGGTTTCATACATGGATCCTCTCTCGGATTTCATGGCTTCCAGCCATTTGTCGGAACCCGGGCCCACCATCGCTTTCTCCATAACTCGTAGGTTCACTGTTGCTCAACAACATGACCTCCAAGACAGGGTTACCGTACTACTCTGCAGCAGTACGCGACCTTGTCGACCTACGAGGTTTTGTAGTAACTTGATTCGAAGCTCAATGATCATCATCATCAGCTTCCACTTCAATTGGTGTAGGCGCCACATGAACAACTTCCTGCGCCCTGCTACACACTGGTTGAAGTGATGGTTCAATGACCTCATCAAGTTCTACTACCCTCCCACTCAATTCTTTCAAGAGAAACCTTTCCTCGAGAAAGGATCCGTTTCTAGAAACAAACACTTTGCTTTCGGATCTGAGATAGGAGATGTACCCAACTGTTTTGGATATCCTATGAAGATGCATTTATCCGCTTTGGGTTCGAGCTTATCAGACTGAAACTTTTTCACATAAGTGTCGAAACCCCAAACTTTCAAGAAACGACAGTTTAGATTTCTCTAAACCTCAGTCTATACTGTGTCATCTTCAACGGAAATACGCGGTGCCCTATTTAAAGTGAGTGCGGTTGTCTCTAATGCATAACCCATAAACGATAGTGGTAATTCGATAAGAGACACCATAGTATATATTATACCAAATAGTGCGTGGCTATGATGTTCAGACACATCATCACACTATGATGTTCCAGGTGGCATGAACTGCGAAATAACTTCCACATTGTCTTAACTGCGTACCAAAACTCGTAACTCAGATATTCATTTCTATGATCATATCGTAGACACTTCATCCTCTTGTTACGACGAACTTCACTCTGAAACGGAATTGAACTTTTCAATATTTCAGACTTGTGATTCATTAAGTAAATACTCCTGTATCTACTCAAGTGGTCAGTGAAGTAAGAACATAATGATATCCACTGCGTGCCTCAGCACCCATTGGACTGCATACATCAAAATGTATCACTTCCAATAAGTTACTATCTTATTTCATCTCAATGAAAACAAGGCCTTGCTCACGTGGTATGATTTGCATGTCACTAGTGATTCGAAATCAGGTGAGTACAAAGATCCATCAGCATGGAGCCTCTTCATGCAATTTATACTGACATGACTCAAGCGGCAGTTCCACAAGTAAGTGGTACTATCATTATTAACTCGTATCTTTTGGCACCAATGTGTAACACTACAATCGAGATTCAATAAACCATTGAAGGTGATCATTCAAGCAAATAGAGTAACCATTATTCTCTTTGAATGAATAATCGTATCGCAATGAACATGATCCAATCATGTTCACGCTTAACGCAAACACCAAATAACAATTATTTAGGTTCAACACCAATCCCGATGGTAGAGGGAGCGTGCGACGTTTGATTATATCAACCTTGGAAACACTTCCAACACGTATCGTCACCTCGCCTTTAGCTAGTCTTCGTTTATGTCGTAGCTTTCATTTCGCGTTACTAATCACTTAGCAACCGAACCGGTATCCAATACCCTTGTGCTACTAGGAGTACTAGTAAAGTACACATCAACATTATGTATATCAAATATACTTCTCTCGACTTTTGCCAGCCTTCTTATCCACCAAGTATCTAGAGTTGCTCCGCCTCAGCGACTGTTCCCCTTATTACAGAAGCACTTAGTCTCGGGTTTTGGGTTTAATCTTGGGTCTCTTCATTAGTGCAGCAACTGTTTTGCTGTTTCACGAAGTATCCCTTCTAGCCCTTGCCTTTCTTGAAACTTAGTGGTTTTACTAACCATCAACTATTGATGCTCCTTCTTGATTTCTACTTTCGCAGTGTCAAACATCGCGAATCACTCAAAAGATCATAGTATCTATCCTTGATATGTTATAGTTCATCACGAAGCTCTCATAGCTTGGTGGCAGTGACTTTGGAGAACCATCACTATCTCATCTGGAAGATTAACTCCCACTTGATTCAAGCGATTGTCGTACTCAGACAATCTGAGCACATGCTCAACGATTGAGCTTTTCTCCTTTACTTTGTGGACAAAGAATCTTGTTTGGAGGTCTCGTACCTCTTAACAAGGGCACAAGCATGAAATCACAATTTCATCTCTTCGGAACATCACTTATGTTCCGTGACGTTTTACAACGTTTTCGGCGCCTTGCTTCTAAGCCATCAAGTATCTTGCACTGAACTATCGTGTAGTCATCAGTAACGTGTATGTCGGATGTTCATAGCATCCACAGACGACGCTCGAGGTGCAGCACACCGAGTGGTGCATTAAGGACATAAGCCTTCTGCGTAGCAACGAGGACAATCCTCGGTTTTACAGACTCAGTCTGCAAAGGTTGCTACTATCAATTTTCAACTAAATTTTCTCTAGGAACATATAAAAACAATAGAGCTATAGCGCAAGCTACATCATAATTCGCAAAGACCATTAGACTATGTTCATGACAATTAGTTCAATTAATCATATTACTTAAGAACTCCCACTCAAAAAGTACATCTCTCTAGTCATTTGAGTGGTACATGATCCAAATTCGCTATCTCAAGTCCGATCATCACGTGAGTCGAGAATAGTTTCAGTGGTAAGCATCCCTATGCTAATCATATCAACTATACGATTCATGCTCGACCTTTCGGTCTCATGTGTTCCGAGGCCATGTCTGCACATGCTAGGCTCGTCAAGCTTAACCCGAGTGTTCCGCGTGTGCAACTGTTTTGCACCCGTTGTATGTGAACGTTGAGTCTATCACACCCGATCATCACGTGGTGTCTCAAAACGAAGAACTGTCGCAACGGTGCACAGTCGGGGAGAACACAATTTCGTCTTGAAATTTTAGTGAGAGATCACCTCATAATGCTACCGTCGTTCTAAGCAAAATAAGGTGCGTAAAAGGATTAACATCACATGCAATTCATAAGTGACATGATATGGCCATCATCACGTGCTTCTTGATCTCCATCACCAAAGCACCGGCACGATCTTCTTGTCACCGGCGCCACACCATGATCATCCATCAACATGTTGCCATCGGGGTTGTCGTGCTACTTATGCTATTACTACTAAAGCTACATCCTAGCAAAATAGTAAACGCATCTGCAAGCACATATGTTAGTATAAAGACAACCCTATGGCTCCTGCCGGTTGCCGTACCATCGACGTGCAAGTCGATATTTCTATTACAACATGATCATCTCATACATCCAATATATCACATCACATCATTGGCCATATCACATCACAATCATACCCTGCAAAAACAAGTTAGACGTCCTCTAATTTTGTTGTTGCATGTTTTACGTGGTGACCAAGGGTATCTAGTAGGATCGCATCTTACTTACGCAAACACCACAACGGAGATATATGAATTGCTATTTAACCTCATCCAAGGACCTCCTCGGTCAAATCCGATTCAACTAAAGTTGGAGAAACCGTCACTTGCCAGTCATCTTTGAGCAAAGGGGGTTACTCGTAACGATGAAACCAGTCTCTCGTAAGCGTACGAGTAATGTCGGTCCAAGCCGCTTCAATCCAACAATACCGCGGAATCAAGAAAAGACTAAGGAGGGCAGCAAAACGCACATCACCGCCCACAAAACCTTTTGTGTTCTACTCGAGAAGACATATACGCATGAACCTAGCTCATGATGCCACTGTTGGGGAACATCGCATGGGAAACAAAAATTTTCCTACGCGCACGAAGACCTATCATGGTGATGTCCATCTACGAGAGGGGATGAGTGATCTACGTACCCTTGTAGATCGTACAGCAGAAGCGATTAGAGATCGCGGTTGATGTAGTGGAACGTCCTCACGTCCCTCGATCCGCCCCGCGAACAATCCCGCGATCAGTCCCACGATCTAGTACCGAACGGACGGCACCTCCGCGTTCAGCACACGTACAGCTCGACGATGATCTCGGCCTTCTTGATCCAGCAAGAGAGACGGAGAGGTAGAAGAGTTCTCCGGCAGCGTGACGGCGCTCCGGAGGTTGGTGATGATCTCGTCTCAGCAGGGCTCCGCCCGAGCTCCGCAGAAACGCGATCTAGAGGAAAAACTATGGAGGTATGTGGTCGGGCTGCCGTGGAAAAGTCGTCTCAAATCAGCCCTAATACCTCCGTATATATAGGTGGGAGGGAGGGGAGGAGGCAGCCTCAAAACCTAAAGGTTTGGCCGAAATTGGAGGTGGAGGAGTCCTACTCCAATCCTACTTGGAGTAGGATTCCACCTTCCCACTTGGAAACTCTTTCCACCTTGTGTTTTTTCCTTCTCAAACCTTATGGGCCTTAGTGGGAACTTATTCCAGCCCACTAGGGGCTGGTTTATCTCTTCCCATAGCCCATGAGACCCCTTGGGGCGTGACACCCCTCCCGATGGTCCCCGGCACCCCTCCCGGCACTCCCGGTACACTACCGATGAGCCCGAAACTTTTCTGGTAATGCACGGAAACCTTCCGGTAACCAAATGAGGTCATCCTATATATCAATCTTCGTTTCCGGACCATTCCGGAAACCCTCGTGACATCCGTGATCTCATCCGGGACTCCGAACAACATTCGGTAACCAACCATATAACTCAAATACGCATAAAACAACGTCGAACCTTAAGTGTGCAGACCCTGCGGGTTCGAGAACTATGTAGACATGACCCGAGAGACTCCTCGGTCAATATCCAATAGCGGGACCTGGATGCCCATATTGGATCCTACATATTCTACAAAGATCTTATCGTTTGAACCTCAGTGCCAAGGATTCATATAATCCCGTATGTCATTCCCTTTGTCCTTCGGTATGTTACTTGCCCGAGATTCGATCGTTAGTATCCGCATACCTATTTCAATCTCGTTTACCGGCAAGTCTCTTTACTCGTTCCGTAATACAAGATCCCGTAACTTACACTAAGTTACATTGCTTGCAAGGCTTGTGTGTGATGTTGTATTACCGAGTGGGCCCATAGATACCTCTCCGTCACACGGAGTGACAAATCCCAGTCTTGATCCATACTAACTCAACTAACACCTTCGGAGATACCTGTAGAGCATCTTTATAGTCACCCAGTTACGTTGCGACGTTTGATACACACAAAGCATTCCTCCGGTGTTAGTGAGTTATATGATCTCATGGTCATAGGAATAAATACTTGGCACGTAGAAAACAGTAGCAACAAAATGACACGATCAACATGCTACGTCTATTAGTTTGGGTCTAGTCCATCACATGATTCTCCTAATGATGTGATCCCGTTATCAAGTGACAACACTTGCCTATGGCCAGGAAACCTTGACCATCTTTGATCAACGAGCTAGTCAACTAGAGGCTTACTAGGGACAGTGTTTTGTCTATGTATCCACACAAGTATTGTGTTTCCAATCAATACAATTATAGCATGGATAATAAACGATTATCATGAACAAAGAAATATAATAATAACTAATTTATTATTGCCTCTAGGGCATATTTCCAACAGACGTTCCACTACATCAACCGCGTTCACTAACGCTTCTGCTGTACGATCTACAAGGGTACGTAGATCACTCATCCCCTCTCGTAGATGGACATCACCATGATAGGTCTTCGTGCGCGTAGGAAAATTTTTGTTTCCCATGCGACGTTCCCCAACAGTGGCATCATGAGCTGGGTTCATGCGTAGATGTCTTCTCAAGTAGAACACAAAAGTTTTTGTGGGCGGTGATGTGCGTTTTGCTGCCCTCCTTAGTCTTTTCTTGATTCCGCGGCATTGTTGGATCGAAGCGGCTCGGACCGACATTACTCGTACGCTTACGAGAGACTGGTTTCATCGCTACGAGTAACTCCGTTGCTCAAAGATGACTCGCGGGTGTCAGTTTCTCCAACTTTAGTTGAATCGGAATTGACCGTGGAGGTCCTTGGATGAGGTTAAATAGCAACTCATATATCTCCGTTGTGGTGTTTGCGTAAGTAAGATGCGATCCTACTAGATACCCATGGTCACCACGTAAAACATGCAACAACAAAATTACAGGACGTCTAACTTGTTTTTGCAGGGTATGCTTGTGATGTGATATGGCCAACGATGTGATGTGATATATTGGATGTATGAGATGATCATGTTGTAATAGTTAATATCGACTTGCACGTCGATGGTACGGCAACCGGCAGGAGCCATAGGGTTGTCTTTAAACTAACGTTTGTGCTTGCAGATGCGTTTACTATTTTGCTAGGATGTAGCTTTAGTAGTAATACCATGAGTAGCACGACAACCCCGATGGCGACACGTTGATGGAGATCATGATGATGGAGATCATGGTGTGACGCCGGTGACAAGAAGATCGTGCCGGTGCTTTGGTGATGGAGATCAAGAAGCACATGATGATGGCCATATCATGTCACTTATGAATTGCATGTGATGTTAATCCTTTTATGCACCTTATTTTGCTTAGAACGACGGTAGCATTATGAGGTGATCTCTCACTAAAATTTCAAGACGAAATTGTGTTCTCCCCGACTGTGCACCGTTGCGACAGTTCTTCGTTTCGAGACACCACGTGATGATCGGGTGTGATAGACTCAACGTTCACATACAACGGGTGCAAAACAGTTGCACACGCGGAACACTCGGGTTAAGCTTGACGAGCCTAGCATGTGTAGACATGGCCTCGGAACACATGAGACCGAAAGGTCGAGCATGAATCGTATAGTTGATATGATTAGCATAGAGATGCTTACCAATGAAACTATTCTCGACTCACGTGATGATCGGACTTGAGATAGTGGATTTGGATCAGGTACCACTCAAATGACTAGAGAGATGTACTTTTTGAGTGGGAGTTCTTAAGTAATATGATTAATTGAACTAATTGTCATGAACATAGTCTAATGGTCTTTGCGAATTACAATGTAGCTTGCGCTATAGCTCTACTGTTTTTATATGTTCCTAGAGAAAATTTAGTTGAAAGTTGATAGTAGCAAACTTTGCAGACTAAGTTTGTAAAACCGAGGATTGTCCTCGTTGCTGCGCAGAAGGCTTATGTATTTTATGCACCACTCGGTGTGCTGCACCTCAAGCGTCGTCTGTGGATGCTGTGAACATCTGAAATACACGTTTCTGATGACTACACGATAGTTCAGTGCAAAATATTTAATGGCTTAGAAGCAAGGCGCCGAAAACGTTTTAAAACGTCGCGGAACATAAGTGATGTTCTAAAGAGATGAAATTGTGATTTCATGCTTGTGCCCTTGTTAAGAGGTACAAGACCTCCGACAAGATTCTTTGTCCACAAATTAAAGGAGAAAAGCTCAATCGTTGAGCGTGTGCTCAGATTGTCTGAGTACGACAATCGCTTGAATCAAGTCGGAGTTAATCTTCCAGATGAGATAGTGATGGTTCTCCAAAGTCACTGCAACCAAGCTGTGAGAGCTTCGTGATGAACTATAACATATCAAGGATAGATACAATGATCCTTGAGCGTTCGCGATGTTTGACACTGCGAAAGTGGAAATCAAGAAGGAGCATCAATAGTTGATGGTTAGTAAAACCACTAAGTTTCAAGAAAGGCAAGGGCTAGAAGGGATACTTCGTGAAACGGCAAAACCTTTGCTGCACTAATGAAGAGACCCAAGATTAAACCCAAACCCGAGACTAAGTGCTTCTGTAATGAGGGGAACAGTAACTGAGGCGGAGCAACTCTAGATACTTGGTAGATAAGAAGGCTGGCAAAAGTCGAGAGAAGTATATTTGATATACATGATGTTGATGTGTACTTTACTAGTACTCCTAGTAGCATGAGGGTATTGGATACCGGTTCGGTTGCTAAGTGATTAGTAACACGAAATGAAAGCTACGGCATAAATGGAGACTAGCTAAAGGCGAGGTGACGATACGTGTTGGAAGTGTTTCCAAGGTTGATATGATCAAAACGTCGCACGCTCCCTCTACCATCGGGATTGGTGTTAAACCTAAATAATTGTTATTTGGTGCTTGCGTTAAGCATGAACATGATTGGATCGTGTTTATTGCAATACGATTATTCATTTAAAGAGAATAATGGTTACTCTATTTTTTTGAATAATCACCTTCAATGGTTTATTGAATCTCGATCGTAGTGTTACACATGTTCATGATATTGGTACCAAAAGATACGAGTTAATGATGATAGTACCACTTACTTGTGGCACTGCCGCTTGAGTCATGTTGGTATAAATTGCATGAAGAGGCTCCATGCTGATGGATCTTTGTACTCACCTGATTTCAAATCACTAGTGACATGCAAATCATACCACATGAGCAAGGCATTGTTTTCATTGAGATGAAATAAGATAGTAACTTGTTGGAAGTGATACATTTTGATGTATGCAGTCCAATGGGTGCTGAGGCACGCAGTGGATATCATTATGTTCTTACTTCAATGACGATTTGAGTAGATACTAGAATATTTACTTAATGAGTCACAAGTCTGAAATATTGAAAAGTTCAATTCTGTTTCGGAGTGAAGTTCGTCGTAACAAGAGGATAAACTGTCTACGATATGATCATAGAAATGAATATCTGAGTTACGAGTTTTGGTACGCAGTTAAGACAATGTGGAAATTGTTTCACAGTTTATGCCACCTAGAACATCATAGTGTGATGATGTGTCTGAACGTCATAGAAACACACTATTTGGTATGGTGCATGCTGTGATGTCTCTTATCGAATTACCACTATCGTTTATGGGTTATGCATTAGAGACAACTGCATTCACTTTAAATAGGGCACCGCATATTTCCGTTGAGATGACACAGTATAGACTGAGGTTTACAGAAATCTAAACTGTCGTTTCTTGAAAGTTTGGGGCTTCGACACTTATGTGAAAATGTTTCAGTCTGATAAGCTCGAACCCAAAGCGGATAAATGCATCTTCATAGGATATCCAAAACAGTTGGGTACATCTCCTATCTCAGATCCGAAAGCAAAGTGTTTGTTTCTAGAAACGGATCCTTTCTCGAGGAAAGGTTTCTCTTGAAAGAATTGAGTGAGAGGGTAGTAGAACTTGATGAGGTTATTGAACCATCACTTCAACCAGTGTGTAGTAGGGCGCAGGAAGTTGTTCCTGTGGCGCCTACACCAATTGAAGTGGAAGCTGATGATGGTGATCATCGAGCATCGGTTCAAGTTACTACAAGCCTCGTAGGTTGACAAGGTCGCGTACTACTGCAGAGTGGTACGGTAACCCTGTCTTGGAGGTCATGTTGTTGAGCAACAATGAACTTACGAGTTATGAAGAAAGAAATGGTGGGCCCGGATTCCGACAAATGGCTGAAAGCCATGAAATCCGAGAGAGGATCCATGTATGAAAACAAAGTGTAGACTTTGGAAGAACTACTTGATGGTCAGAGGACTATTGAGTAAAGATGGATCTTTAAAAGGAAGACAGACGATGATGGTGATAAGTCACTATTATGAAAAGCTCGACTTGTCGCAAAGATGTTTCCGACAAGATCAAACATTTGACTATGATGAGACTTTCTCACTCGTAGCGATGCTAGAAGTCTGTTAGAATTATGTTAGTAGTTGCTGCATTATTTATGAAATATTGCATGTAGGATGTCAAAACATTGTTTCCTCGACGGTTTCCTTGAGCAAACATTGTATGTGATACAACCAGGAGGTTTTGTCGATCCTAAAGATACTAGCAAGTATGCAAGCTCCAGTGATCCTTCAATGGACTGGTGCAAGCATCTCGGAGTTGGAATATACACTTTGATGAGCTGATCAAAGATTTTGGGTTTGTACAAGGTTTATGAGAAACTTGTATTTCCAAAGAAGTGAGTGGGAGCACTATAGAATTTACAATAAGTATATGTGGTTGACATATTGTGGATCAGAAGTAATGTAGAATTTCTGTAAAGCATACAAGGTTGTTTGAAAGGAGTTTTCAAAGGAATACCTGGATTGAGCTACTTGAACGTTGAACATCAAAGATCTATGGAGATAGATTGAAAGCGCTTAATGGAAGTTTCAACAAGATGCATGCCTTGACAAGTGTTTGAAGGAGTTCAAAATAGATCAGCAAATAAGGAGTTCTTAGTTGCATTGTAAGGTGTGAATTTGAGTAAGACTCAAAACCCAACCACGGCAGAATAAAGAGAATAGACGAAGGTCGTCTTCTATGCCTTAGCCGTAGAATCTAAAGTATGCCATGCTGTGTACCGCACCTGATGTGTGCCTTGACTCAAAGTCTGTTGAGAGGTACAGAGAGTGATCCATGATTGAATCACTAGCAGCGGTCAAAATTTATCCTTAGTAACTAATGGACTAAGGAATTTTTCTCGATTATGGAGGTGGTTAAAGAGTTCGTCGTAAAGGGTTACGTCGATGCAAGCTTTGACACTAATCCGAATAACTATGTGTAGTGAAACGGATTCGTATAGTAGAGTAGATATTTGGAGCATTTCCGAATAGCACGTAGTAGCAGCATCTATAAGATGACATAAAGATTTGTAAAGAACGCACGGATCTGACAGTTTCAGAACCGTTGACTAAAACCTCTCTCACGAGCAAAGACGTGATCAGACCCCATAACTATATGGGTGTTGGATTCGTTGGAATCACATGGTGATGTGAACTAGATTATTGACTCTAGTGCAAGTGGGAGACTGTTGGAAATATGCCGTAGAGGCAATAATAAATTAGTTATTATTATATTTCTTAGTTCATGATAATCGTTTATTATCCATGCTATAATTGTATTGATTGGAAACACAGTGCATGTGTGGATATATAGACAAAACACTGTCCCTAGTAAGCCTCTAGTTGACTAGCTCGTTGATCAAAGATGGTCAAGGTTTCCTAACCATAGGCAAGTGTTTTCACTTGATAACGGGATCACATCATTAGGAGAATCATGTGATGGACTAGACCCAAACTAATAGACGTAGCATGTTGATCGTGTCATTTTGTTGCTACTGTTTTCTGCGTGTCAAGTATTTCTTCCTATGACCATGAGATCATATAACTCACGGACACCGGAGGAATGCTTCGTGTGTATCAAACGTCGCAACGTAACTGGGTGACTATAAAGATGCTCTACAGGTATCTCCGAAGGTGTTCGTTGAGTTAGTATGGATCGAGACTGGGATTTGTCACTCCGTGTGACAGAGAGGTATCTCGGGGCCCACTCGATAATACAACATCACACACAAGCCTTGCAAGCAATGTGACTTAATGTAAGTTGCGGGATCTTGTATTACGGAACGAGTAAAGAGACTTGCCGGTAAACGAGATTGAAATAGGTATACGGATACTGACGATCGAATCTCGGGCAAGTAACATACCGAAGGACAAAGGGAATGACATACGGGATTATATGAATCCTTGACACTGAGGTTCAAACGATAAGAACTTCATAGAATATGTAGGATCCAATATGGGCATCCAGGTCCCACTATTGGATATTGACCGAGGAGTCTCTCGGGTCATGTCTACATAGTTCTCGAACCCGTAGGGTCTGCACACTTAAGGTTTGACGTTATTTTATGCGTATTTGAGTTATAAGGTTGGTTACCGAATGTTGTTCGGAGTCCCGGATGAGATCACGGACGTCACGAGGGTTTCCGGAATGGTCCGGAAACAAAGACTGATATATAGGATGACCTCATTTGATTACCGGAAGGTTTTCGGAATTACCGGGAATGTACCGGGAATGACGAATGGGTTCCGGGAGTTCACCGGGGGGGGGGGCAACCCACCCCGGGGAAGCCCATAGGCCTTGGGGGTGGCGCACCAGCCCTTAGTGGGCTGGTGGGACAGCCCAAGAAGGCCATATGCGCATTGGGAAGAAAATCAAAGAGGAAAGGAAAAAAAAAGAAGGAGGTGGGAAAGGGAAGAAGGACTCCACCTTCCAAACCAAGTAGAATTCGGTTTGGGAAGGGTAGGCCTTCCCCCTTGGCTCGGCCGACCCCCTTGGGAGTCCTTGGACCCCAAGGCAAGTCTCCCCCCTCCTCCTCCTATATATAGTGGGGTTTTAGGGCTGATTTGACACAACTTTGCCACGGCAGCCCGACCACATATCTCCACGGTTTCACATCTAGATCGAGTTTCTGCGGAGCTCGGGCGGAGCCCTACTGAGACAAGATCATCACCAACCTCCGGAGCACCGTCACGCTGCCGGAGAACTCTTCTACCTCTTCGTCTCTCTTGCTGGATCAAGAAGGCCGAGATCATCGTCGAGCTGTACGTGTGCTGAACGCGGAGGTGCCGTCCGTTCGGCACTAGATCGTGGGACTGTTCGCGGGATAGTTCGCGGGGCGGATCGAGGGACGTGACGACGTTCCACTACATCAACCGCGTTCACTAACACTTCTGCAGTACAATCTACAAGGGTACGTAGATCACTCATCCCCTCTCGTAGATGGACATCACCATGATAGGTCTTCGTGCGCGTAGGAAATTTTTTGTTTCCCATGCGACGTTCCCCAACAGGACACCGGCTTTGGAGCCGGGTAGCTTCGAAGTGATGCTTCGGTCTAGTCGTAACTGGCGCGGAGAGCGCCACGTGCCAGGCGCGTAATGATGGCAATTACTGCTGACGGGACCGGGCCTGGGCCCTGGGTCCCGCCACGATGCCCCCTCGGCCTCCGCACGGGAGATCCTCTGCGGATTTACTCCGCGATGGTTGGGCTTTGGGGGCGTTACCGCCCGTAATACACGGAATGAATGGGGCCGGCGCGCACTGGATCCCCTCCCCACGACGCTTCGTGGCGTTTAAATGGGACGCGAGGGCTTCAAGGAGGCCATTCGCCCCCTCTTCTTGCCCTGCTCCATGCTTTCTTCCTCCTTGCGTCCTAAGAGGAAGAGCTCGCGCCCTTTGTCTCCTTCTTCTTCGCCGCCGAGACCTCCGCCGACCGCTCCGAGCTCTCGCCACCCGCAGCCATGGCCGGTAGATCTTCATGGAGGAAGTCGACAGCGCAGCAGGCGTCCTTGCACGGGGCCTGGCTGGGCAGCGATGTCGACGAGGAGCTCATTGATGCGCTCCATCATCATCGTCTGCTGCCCCCGGTCTCCCAAGTGTCGGTGCGCCTTCCTGGCTCCGAGGTCTCTCCCGCGCCTCTCGTGGGAGAGGTTGTGGTCTTCGCCGAGCACTTCTACCGGGGTTTCGGGCTCCTGGCTAGCTCATTCTTCACCGAGTGGCTCCAGTTCTTCGGCCTGCAACCGCATCATTTGGCGCCGAACGCCATACTGCAGCTGGCCGCCTTCGTGGTCCTGTGCAAGGGCTTCGTGGGAATCGAGTCTCGCGTCGATCTGTGGCGCAACCTGTTCTTTTTTAAGCAGCAATCCATCGACATGGAAAAATCTGAGGTGGAGAAGCTCAAGGGGCCGCACCCCATGACGCCGTGCGGGGCTGCGTTGGTGCATCACCGCCCGAAGTTCGGCTTTCCCCAGATGCCTTTGCAAGACTCCGTCAAGCATTGGCAGAAGGGGTTCTTCTACGTGAGGAGCACCGACCCGTCCCAGGACGCTCTCAACATGCCCCCGTTCACCATCGCCCCTCCGACGTGGAAAAATTGGGACGCGAAGACTCCCAAGCCGCATCCTGAGGTGGCGCCTATTCGCGCCTACCTTGATGTCTTGAGGGAGAGCGGCCTCCTCGGCCGCGACCTTCTTGCCACCATGGTGGTCCGCCGGATTCTGCCTCTGCAAAGGCGGCCGCATCTGGTCTGCCAGATGAGCGGCCGGCTTGATCCATGCCGGCTGTCCATCAATAGGTTCACCCCGGGTGCTGTGGCGCGAAGGGTGAACCTGATCTCCACCACCCGCATGGATGAGGGCGGGGAATGGACATGGGGATGGCCCTGTTCAACCGGTCTCATCCGCCTCTGGTGGTAGCCTTTCTCCCTTCTTTTCTGTCGTTTTGTTCTGAAGCCGGTGGCGTTTGCTGAGCCTACTTGAATTCCTTTCTAGTAGATGTTCCAAACCATGCAGGGGTCCCTCCGTCCGCCTGCTCCTGATGTGGAGGCGCACGGCGCCTCCGAGATGGAGGACGAGGATGCGATGGAGCCCCGCTCAGACTCCTCCGCCAGCTCGGGAGATTCCCTGGAGTCAGAAGGGACCGAGCCGTCTAGTGAGTACCCGCGGCACGCCGTGGCAGACTGGACGGACGACGATGAGGAAGCCTCATTCTTCTCTGATGCAGCGTTCGAGGGAGACTCCGACGAGGTGGAGGAGGTCACCGGCCCACTACCGTCGCGCGACCGGTGTCAAGGTGGCGGAGCAACCGCTGCTGACGAGGCAGCCGGGAAGAAGGGCAATGGTGACACAACTTCCCGGCCGGCCTCTAAGCGACCGGCGCCGGGTCCCCTAGCCGGGCAGCGAGCAGGCGGCACCAAGAGGCGCCGTGGCGGTTGCCGGAGGCAGGTCCCGGTAGTTGTCGGGTATGGTTTCCTCCTCTTCTCCCTTCCATATCTTGAGATGAACTTTGTTCCTGAGAAGCTTGGCTTGACAGGGAGGCGGAGGATGCGGATGAAGACACCGCCTCCGCGGCCGAGCGGGCCGGCTGGGCAACAGCTGATGCTGCCGATAGGGAGCTGGAGATAGAGTCCAAGCGCCGGTGGCACACAGCTGTGGGGAAGGCTGCCGTGGATCAGACTTGCCCCAGCCGGGTCGAGAGGCAGGCGGAGAAGCGTGCGAAGGCTAGACAGGACCCATCCGCACACGCTCGTGTGGAGGAGGCAGCTAGCGAGGCCGCTTCGAGGCCGACCCCGAGGACTGAAGGGACCCAGCCGCCTGAGCCAGCAGCGCCGGAGCAGGTGGACCTGGAGACGATCCCGGTTTCTCCCCAGAGCAGGTGGACCTGGAGCCGGTGCTGGATCTGGCCGCGCCAAACGCAGCCCCTGACGCCCCAGGGGCAACCATGGATGCGTCGGACGTGGCTCATCCGCCTCGTGTGGAGGAGGTAGCGCCGGCTGGGGCGGCGCCCGAGCCGGCCGTTGAGCCGGCACCAGGAGCCGGCGCCATCGTCGTCCCCCAGCAGGGCCCTGTCGCGCCAAGGGCAGGGGGCCGGCCTGCGAGCCGGCCCATGAAGTCATGGTGGGCGGCGAATGCGGCCCGCCTGCGAATGCCCGCCGGCACCGTTCTTTCCGGCATGCCGGAGCTGGTGACTCTGTTTGGCAGCGGCCGGTCGAAGGTGGAGCAGGCGGCCCGCGTGGTATGCGGCGACATGGAGCACCTGGAAGCCTGTACCCAGGTAGGCCTTGCCTTTTTTGGTTTTTCTTTGCACTTTTTTCTCTTCTCTTGACGTCAGTGGGGGCGCGACAGCGCACCCACTGGGTGTAGCCCCCGAGAATCGGGCGGGTCGATTGCCAACCGGTTTGAATCTCTTGGAGGCCTTTTCTTCTGCATATTTTTCTTCAGTGGGGGCGCGCAAGCGCACCCACTGGGTGTAGCCCCCGAGAATCGGGCTGGTTATCCTTTTAACCCACTCGAATCGTAATCATGTTCCCTTTCTCTCCCCTTTGACAGGCGCTATACGATGCTCAGGTACAGGCGTACAACGAGCTTCGGGACCAGCACCTGGGGGCTGATCGCCGGATCGCCGAGCTTGAAGTCCGGCTAGGCGAGGCCGCCGCGGAGCGTGATGCCCTTCGCGAAGCCGGCGGCCAGCTCCAAGAGCAGCTGGACCTTCTTCAGCCGGAGAAGAAGGAGCTCGAGGCGGCCAGTCGGGTCGAGCTGGAGCGGCTGCGGGCCATGCTGCAGGAGAAGGAGGCCTCTTACTCTCCTGACATGGACCGCCTCGCGTCGCTCCATCTTGAGGAGGCGAACCTCAAGGACGCCGCGTTGAGGGCGAAGGATGAAGCCCTTACCCAGAAGCAAGTGCATCTGGGTAAGGCGCTGGAGTCCGCCGCGACCCTCCAGGAGGAAATCGCCCGCCTCACTCATGCGAGTGAGGTGCGGGAGCGTGAGGTCCTCGAGGTCTTTCATGAGACCGACGGTGCCTACCAGCGTAGGTTTCCTTTCCTTGTTTTGCGTTTGGTTTTTTTGGCTGTCTCCTCCTCTTGCTGTGTTCTTACGTCCTGGTTGTCTTTACCCCAGATCTCTTCTCCGAGACCCAGGTCGCAGCCGACACCGCCGTTGAGGTGTGCCGCGAGGAGCGCCGCGCGGCCGGGCAGGTGGTAGATACTACCTCCGGCTGGAGCATCGAGGAGATTGGTGTGGGGCTTCGGGCCCGCTTACACGTCCTGGGCGAGTCTGTGACTCAGCTCCAAGTTGCGGGTTCGTCGATGGTGACGGCCCTGTGGCAGGTGGGCGTGGAGCCGATGACCATAAGCCGTCTTGCCCGTTGGCTCGCGGCGGGTGAAGAGCGCCTGGACGCCTGGCGAGCCTCCGCAGCGTGGTCTGGGGCTTATATGGACCTGCGCTTGGCCAAGTCATGGTATCGCAACCTGAACTTGGGCAAGCTGGCTGCCCAGCGCGATGGCTCAGAGGCGGAGTTGCAAGGCCTGGAGGAGGAGCTCCCGGTGAGGGCCAACGTCGTGGCTGAGTACGCAGCCTGGGACGACTTCGTCTTGGAGCTGGGTGAAGACGGCGGTGTGATCGCTGAGGATCTGCACGGCCTTCAGCCCTACGACGCCGATGGCTGCTCCGACAAGGTGGCCCGGGCTGCGGAATCTGCAGCCGCCTCCAGCGGTGGGGCGTATGCCGACTCCGGGATCAGCGGAGCCGGGGGCCGCAATGAGGGAGACGACGCATCCACCTCGGGAGAAGCCTGAGGCGGCGATGTTACCACATCAGGAGCAGCAGCCGAGACGACCACTGAGGCCGCTTTCCCGTTACTCGTGTCCTTTTGTGTTTTTGGTTCTACCCCCGGAGGGATGTAACGAACGTGGGCCGTGGGCCAATGCTTTTTATGAATGTATATATTCAGCATTATATTCGTCACCAAGCGTGTTGTCTTATGATCCCGTCTTTTGATTCCTGGTTGACTTCTCTTATCCGAAGCCATCAAGACATAAAGAACAAGACATAAGCCAATCAGAGGCCGACTTGAATGAACCAACTCGAGCCGGTCGTCACTAGTATAGCCGGACTGTGCATGTATTCGACCTGACCCGGCGTCACATCGCGAACCGAGCGACCGGAGCCTGCCCGCAGGTTCAAGCGATGGACCGGGAATCAGCCGGTACACTATGTGCCCGACTACAAGGATTGACTGTCCGAGCGGCTGGCGAGCCCCCGAGCTTGTTTAAAGCTAGCAAGGGGCCGCGTTGCGTAGCCTCCGAGCTTGAGCAAGCCAGCAAGAGGTGGTACGCGGTGTAGCCCGTACACTGAGTGAAAACTCTTTTAGCAAGAGAAAGCATGGAGCCTGCTTTTTTCACCATATTTGTGGTTCTCGGGAGTCAGAGGCCGTCTTGAGTCTCGGCAATCAGAGGCCGTCTTGAGTCTTGAAGGAGATCGTATATACGATCGAGCCGGCCCGAGCCGGACGTCCCAAGTATAGCCGGACTTTGCATGTATTTGACCTTACCTGGCGTCATATCGCGAACCGAGCGACCAGAGTCAGCCCGCAGGTTCAAGCGACGGACCAGGGGTTAGCCGATACACTATGTGTCCGTTATAAGGGTTTGACCGTTCAGGCAGCTGGCGAGCCCCCGAGCTTGTTTAAAGCTAGCAAGGGGCCGCGCCGCGTAGCCTCCGAGCTTGAGCAAGCCAGCAAGAGGTGGTACGTTGTGTAGCCCGTACACGTGAGTGAGAACTCTTGACAAAAAGAAACATGGAGCATGTCCTTTTTATTGCCTTCTTTGTTCCCTGAAGAGGGAGGAAGATACATGTGCATGCTCTTTCCTTTTCTTGTCTTCTGCCTTTTAGCAATAGAACGGGCGAAGCAACGCCGCGTACCATGGGCGCTCCGTTTCTTGGCCAGAGTCGTCCCTCTTGCGCTTCCTTGGCTTCTAGGCATCAATCAGGTAGTAAGCGTTGTTGTGTAACGCCCTACTGATGATGAAGGGTCCCTCCCAAGGGGGTGAGAGCTTGTGCCGGCCGACAGTGCGCTGGATTCTTCTGAGGACCAAGTCTCCCTCTCTGAAAGAGAGAGGCCTGATCCTTTTGTTTTGGTAGTATCTCAGCTTCTGTTGGTACATGTCCGTCCGGCTCAAAGCCAAGTCCCTTGCTTCCTCGAGGAGATCCACACCGTCCTCTCTGGCCTCCTTCGCCTCCGTTTCTGTGTATAGGGTGACCCAAGGCGAGTCGAATTCGATATCCGTGGGGATGATAGCCTTAGACCCGTATACCAGGAAGAATGGAGTGAAGCCGGTCGACCGGTTGGGCGTGGTGCGGAGGTTCCATAGCACAGCCGGCAGTTCTTCGATCCAGCAACCGGCTGACCTGACCAGTGGTGCCACCAGCCTTGGCTTGATGCCGGCTAGGATCAGGCCGTTGGGCCTCTCCCCTTGGCCGTTTGACTGGGGGTGTGCCATCGAGGCCAGGTCGAGCCGGATGCCTACCTTGGAATAGTAGAACGCCAGGGCGCCCTTGGCGAAGTTGGTGCCGTTGTCGGTGATGATGTTGTGGGGAACGCCATATCGGACAGAGATGTCCGAGATAAACCTGACAGGAGTGGGGCCGTCAAGCTTCTTGATAGGCCTGGCTTCGATCCACTTGGTGAACTTGTCGACGGCTACCAAAAGATGTGTCATCCCTCCGCGAGCCCTCTTGAAGGGCCCAACCATGTCCAGTCCCCAGACGGCGAATGGCCAAGATAAGGGGATGGTTTTCAGTGTTGAAGGCGGCATATGGCTCTGTGCACTGAAGCGTTGGCAGCCTTCACATTTGTCCACCAGATCCACAGCCTCCTCGAGGGTCGTGGGCCAGTAGAATCCATGGCGGAATGCTTTGGCCACCAGGGTTCTGGAGGCGGCATGATGCCCACACTCCCCCTGGTGGATGTCTCTAAGGATCTCCTGCCCTTTTTCTGATTCGACGCAACGTTGGAACACGTCGGTCGTGTTGCGTCGCACCAGCTCGCGATTGTTGATGGCGTACGCGGTGGACCTGCGCTGGGTCTGTCTCGCCTCCGCCTCATTTTGAGGAAGTTCGCCGCGAAGAAGGAAGGCCAGAATGGCCTGAGCCCATAATGGAGCCGACACAAGGGTCGCCTCCGCTTCGTCTTGACTGTTGGGGGCTTCTGCAGCCCCCGAGCTTGATGGCGTCTTTGGTGCTATTGCTGCAGCCGGCTCCTCGTCTATCTCCATGACGTCCACCCACTGGGAGGATTCGAACCCGGGCAGAGCCGGGGTTGTCGTTGTTGGAGTCGGGTGGACCAATGGAGCCGGATTAGGATCTGAAGCCTACGTAGTTGGTGGAGCCGACGGCGCTTGCACCATAGACTTAGTCGGTGCCGCATTTGGAGTCGGAGCCGTCAGTGCAACCGGCATGGGGTCCGCAGCCGACATAACTGGCGGAGCCGGCGGCGCTTGTATCATGGAGTCGGCTGGTACGAAGATTGATGCCGACTCCAGAGACGGCTTGATAGACGGCTTGTGGAGTTGCTCGAGGGAGACGACGGCCGGGATGGCCTCCCTTGTGGAGCCGATCTTTGCTAGCGTATCTGCCACCTCATTGTCTGCCCTGGGAACATGGTGGAACTCACAACCCTCGAAGGGGCCGTTGAGCTGCTGGATGAGGAAGCGGTAGCTTGCCATGTTGGCGTCCCTGGCGTCCCACTCGCCAGAGACCTGCTGCACCACCAAGTCCGAATCGCCGAAGCATATGAGCCGCCGGATGCCAATCTCCTTGGCAAGCCGGTGGCCGTGGGCCAGTGCTTCGTACTCGGCGACGTTGTTGGAGGCGGCGAAGTGGATCTGGAGAGCGTACTTAAGCTGGTCCCCTTTCGGAGACGTCAAGATGATGCCGGCTCCCAGTCCCGTCCGCATCTTCGAGCCGTCGAAGTGCATCCGCCAATGCGTGGAGTCTGGAGACGGTGCGAGGCTCGTACTGAATGTCCTGGTCCGCCATGGCGATGGACCATTTGGCAATTCTGCCCGTGGCATCACGGTTGCCCATGATCTCTGATAGTGGAGCCGTGCTCACCACAGTGATGGCATGCTCTTGGAAGTATTATTTTAATTTCTTTGCAGCAAGGTAAACACCATAACACATTTTCTGATAATGAGGGTAGTTCTGCTTAGAGGCGGACAAGACCTCGCTAAGGTAGTAGACATGGCGCTGTACTGGCAGGGCCTTGCCTTCCTCTTTATGCTGAACTACCAACACTACGCTGACCACGCGAGTGGTCGCCGCGATATATATGAGTATGGTTTCCCTTTCACATGGGGCTGCCAAGATTGGCAGGCTCGAGATTACCCGCTTGAGGTCGCGGAAGGCTTCGTCCGCCTGGTCGTTCCACTCGAACTTCGCCGTCTTCGTCATGAGCTGGTAGAGTGGAAGGGCCTTCTCGCCAAGCCGGCTGACGAACCGGCTGAGGGATGCCAAGAAGCCGGCAAACTTCTGGACATCGAGCATCCGAGCCGACCGCACCATCCGCTCGATGGTGCTGATCTTCTCAGGGTTCGCTTCGATGTCGCGGGCGGATACGAAGAACCCCAAGAGTTTGCCGCCTGGGACCCGAAGACGCACTTCTCAGGATTGAGCCGGATCTTGTATTCGCGCAGATTGGCAAATGTCTCTCGCAGGTCGTCGAGGAGGCTGAAGTGCTGCTTCGTCTTGACGACGATGTCATTTACATAGACGTGGATGTTTCTGCCAATCTGTGGAAGTAGGCACTGTTGCATGCAGCGTTGGAACGTCGCACCTGCGTTCTTCAGACCGAACATCATGTTGGTGTAGCAGTAGGCCCCGAAGGGCGTGATGAAGGAGGTCATCTGGCAATTAGCTGGATCCACCTTGATTTGATGGTAGCCTGAATAAGCATCAAGAAATGACAGTAGTTCACAGCCTGCAGTGGAGTCGATTACTTGATCTATCCTAGGCAACGCGAAAGGGTCTTTCGGACAGGCCTTATTCAGGCTAGTGTAGTCGATGCACATTCGCCATGTGTTGTTCTTCTTCAGCACCACGACTGGGTTCGCCAGCCAGTCCGGGTGTAAAACCTCCATGATGAAGCCAGCTGCAAGGAGCCGGGTGATCTCTTCTCCGATTGTGCGCCGCTTCCCCTCGGCGAAGCGGCGCAAAGGTTGTTTCACCGGATTTGCATCCGGTCGCACGTGAAGTTTTTGCTCGGCGTACTTCCTCGGAACACCCAGCATGTCCTTGAGGGACCATGCAAAGATGTCCCGATTCTCACGGAGGAAGTCGACGAGCTCGCCTTTCTATTTGGGGCTGAGGCCAGCCCCGATGGTGATGCACTGCTTTGGGTTGGCAGGGTAGAGTGGGACCTGCTTGGTCTCTTTAGCCGGCTTGAAAGAGCCCTCGCCGGCCGATTGGGACAGAGGAGAAGGAATCGCCGGCTGCTCGGTAGCCTGGGCCACGAGCCGGTCAATCTACCGCTTCTCCTCGGCAATCACCAAGGCGTCGGCGAGGCGGCTGCTATCTTGGGCACACTCGAGCGACTTCTTGTAGTCGCCAACAACAGCGATGATGCCCTTGGGACCCGACATCTTCATTTTCAGGTAGGCGTAGTGCGGGATAGCCATGAATTTGGCCAGAGCCGGTCTCCCCAGCAGCGCGTGATACGGGCTGCTGAGGTCCACCACCTCGAACCATATGAACTCGCGACGGAAGTGGGCCTTGTCGCTGAAGAGGACGTCCAGCTGGATCTTGCCGATGGGCGAGCACGACCGCCCATGCACGATGCCATGGAAGACAGTGCTGGTTGGAAGGACGTCCGTCTCCTTGAGCCCAAGCTTGCGGAGAGTGTCGAGGTAGAGGATGTTGATGCTGCTGCCACCGTCGACCAGCACCCGGGAGAATCAGCAGGTGAGCCTCTTCGAGGCGAAGGTGGGGTCGACGACGAGTGCGTATGACCCCGGGTTGGGCATCACGGCAGGGTGGTCCACCCGGCTCCATGTAATTGGTTTGTTAGACGAATGCATGTACTGGGGAACCGGGGGGACAGTGGCGTTTACCTCGTGCCACCTTTGGCGCAGGTTGTGCTTGTCGTCGCCTTCACTGGTGAAGATGACGAACGCTCTATCTTGATGCGGGTAGTCGTCATGGTGTGGGCCGTCGTCGCGAGGCGGCGGCGGCGGAAGAGGAGCGTGATGGGGAGCCGGTGCACGGGGCGCCGCCTGCGCACCCGGAGGAGCCGGCAGGCCCTCCCCTTGCGACAGCCAGCGTGCAACGCTGCACTATCCAAGGGTATGGGTAGACGGCGCCGCCCCCGAATGTATCTTGCAGGGGGCGTCGAGCAGCTGCTCGAGAGACTGCTTGGGCAGCCAGTTGGGGTCGCCCTGATTGCGACACTTTCGTGGAGGGCTGGCTTGGGAAGCCGATGCCTCTCCCTCCATGTTGGCCACTAGCTTGTTGTTAGCCATCTGATCCGCCTTGCGCTTGTAGTTGTTCTGTCCGCCTCGGTTGTCCCCAGCCGGCTTGGGAGTAGCCGGCGCAGGCACAACCTTTTCCGAGGCGGTCACCTTGATGCACATTGCGGAGTCCGCCGTGGCGTACTTGTCCGCCTTGGCCATGAGCACCGCCAAGGAGGTGGGCTCGGCGCACATGAGCTTGTGCTTGAGGAGGGTGCCGTCTCGGCATCCGTCAATGAATTACTGTATGGCTTGTACCTCATGCACCCCCTCACAGGAGTTGCGGAGCTCGGTCGACCAGGTGACGTAGTCGCCGAGGGGTTCGTCGGCCTTCTAGACGCACATGGCCAGCTCGCGAGGCCGACCAGGGCGCTTGTAGGTGTCGGTGAAGTTGCGGACGAACGCCTCCTCGAAGTCCACCCAGGAGTTGATGCTGCCGGCCAGGAGGCTGTTAAGCCAGGTCCGAGCCGAGCCGGCCAGCACGAGTGGCACGTAGCGAACCGCTACACGCTTGTTGCCCCTGGCGATGCCTATGGCCGTGGTGTAGTCGATCAGCCAATCTTCTGGCTTGGCCGTGCCGTTGTATTTCAGCGTATCCCGAGGTAGGGTGAAACCTCGGGGGAACGGCTCCCCTCGGATCCGGGGGCCGAAGCAAGCCGGACCGACGGGTCCGTCTTCCTCTAGGAGGGCCGAATGGGCCAGGGCGATGATACGGCGGCGGGCGTCCCGCTCGTTCTAGGAGGCGGGGGCGCCAGCCCTGGTGGCGAGAGGGGAGGCTCCTCGGGAGCCGGATGCGTGAGTTCTTCGCGGGGGAAGATCCCCGTACTCCGAGTCGCCCTCGTTGCCTCCGCGACGTAGGCCTGAAGTGTGCTCGCTCTGGTGCTGCGAGCGCCGGCCTTGGCTTCCCTCGCCCCTCCAGCCGGAAGGGCGATGCGAGGAAGATCCTTCGGCGTGGTGCTGGCCGCTAGGGTTGCGGCGAGCTCCCGAGTTTGGTCCCGGGGACTCTGAATGAGCCTGGCCAGGGTCGAACCGAGCGTACTGCTGGGTAGCAGCGTCAAGGAGATCCTTGACACGCATCTCCTGGAAGGGGCACTCCTCGCCTTCGAAGCTTGCCATCTCCTCCATGGCCGCCTGTCCCGCCCGCATGTTGGCCGCAGGAGTCTCGTAGGTGGGCAGGTCCCCGCCTAGAACCTCGGCGACGAATCGTCCGCGACTGCGGACCGATCCAAGCCGGCTGGGGGCCTCGGAAATCGGAGTAAGACCATATGCGGAGTTATACTCACGATGTGTAGCCTCCAGCCGACGTTTTGCCGAGGCCACGGCGATGCCCTCCTCCAAGATACGCTTGCGAGCCTCCTCCAGTGAGGCCCGAGCGTCTGCAGGGTCGGCGGAAGCAGTGACCGGTGTCTTCAGGCCGACGATGGCATCCCGAAGAGTGTCTGCGGCGGCCACAGCGGGCTCGCTAGCGCCCGCGGAGGCCTTGCGGGGAGACGTGCCGGTGCCGGCGCCGATAACCATCACCTCCGCGGCGTTGGAGACGGCAGCGACGTGGTATGGGGTGAAGAACCCCACCGACGGTGAAGGGCCATCGAAGATGAGGACGTTACTGGGGTAAACGTAGTGGGCAGGCGTCTCAGCGATAGAGAGCATGCTGAAGCTGGCGCAGAGCGCCTCAACGTCGTAGTCCTCGCCGAAGTAGCATGGGCCGTCGTTGAGGCGAAGATCGCTGAAGAGAACGCTGAGGTTCTCCATAGCAGCGACGGCGACGCTAGGGAGCGCCTCGTCATCTGAATCTTCGTCCGAATCCGCATGGCGGACGGGGACGTCGATCATCATGAGCGTCGCCTCGTCGAAAGCGAGCTCCACGGGCATGCAAACTGATCCGGACGCGATGCATCCGGTGGTGTAGGTGCGGGCCCCCGCCCAGCGCGTGAAGCCAGCCGATGCCGCGATCGTTCCCACGGTGGGCGCCAAATGTTGGTGAATACTCACAACATATGACATAGGTAGGCTAAAGTCGATGAGAACCGAAGGGACAAAGGTGGGCGCTGGGAACGAGGTTGGTACACGCATGGGACGCACGATGTACCCAGGTTCAGGGCTCTCCGTAGAGATAATACCCCTAATCCTGCTTGTGTGTTTGATGTATGGGAACATAGTACAATGTTGCTCCTGGAGCTGTGTTGGGAGGAGGAAGAGGGGAGCAGCCGACTCGTCTCTACCTCGCTCTCTGTTGGTTGGTGAGTGTGTAGTGTTGAATGACTGGTAAGTGATCGGCCTCCTTGCATCGGGGGCGGCCGGGGGGTTTTATAGACGAACCCGCCGGCCTACAATATGGATAAAGGGTACATGCGTGGGACTCGGCTGGCTGCTTCGCCGGCTGGCCAGGGGCCCACAAGGGTCTTGTCTTGTCGATGAGGGGCCCGCCGGCTGCATGGTCTCGATTGCTGTGGGACCCGCCAGCTGGCCAATGGGGCTCCCGCGTAAGGTTGACGCTGAGCACACGCTGTACGTCGAGCGTCGCCCCGCGAGATTCTTCATGGGCAGGCAGTACGACCGCCTCCACTGTTCCCCACGCCGAGTGCAGTAATGGAGTGGGAGTGTGACGGTCCGACATCAGGCTAGGTGATGGATCAGAGCCGGGGTAGGTCAGCGGCGTGGCCACCGACGCTCGTACCAGCCGGGCGCCCTGATTCAGTACCTTTGCTGACGCGTAGCTACCTTTAATCGTGAGGTCCTTTCCTGACCTACGATCTGATGTGACTGGTGATCCTCGGTCGGCTAGCCTGCTTGGTCAGACAGCTTGAGGGTGGCCGCCTCCTCCTTAGCCCGGCTGGCGGGACCAGGCCGGGTCCGAAGGGGAGGCCGCCTGGATTCTAGCCGGCAGGGGTTGCCTGGCCGGCCAGAAAGGTGGTCGCCTCGTCTTCCAGCCGGCAGGGGATGCCTAGCCGGTTAGAAGACTTGGGCCTTGAGAATCTCTGCGCCTTCATGCCCATTGGGCCAGGAATGAAGGAATAGGCTCGATGAGCCTACCCCGGAGTTATCCCCCGACACATCGGGACGGAGTTTTTGACAGAAGATCCATTTGCCGTCACCACGTTAACACCTGCAGGACAAGGCACCAAAGACCAAGTGTCATTCTGTATTAGCACATTATACTCATCCAACATCGCGTCGTGCCAATGGGGATCACGGAGGGCGGGGTGGTAGGAGGAGGGAAGGGGCGAAGGGGCGGTGGTAACGGACAGGTCGAAATGTTGCTTAGGCATGGTAAACCCGCGTTTGCCCCGAGTGATCATGGGATGAGGGTGGTGGCGCGGAGAGATGGGCACAACAGCAGGTGGTAGCGAGGAAGGCGGTACAGCAGCAGGAAAGCTGGGCGGGGAAGCTGGTGTGATGGGAGGCGCCGAGGGAGACGTAGGGCGTAGTGGGGTGGTGGAGGAGGCCAAGTCGGGCGGGCGGGCAGCGCGGGAAGCTGCATGGCGTGCATGGGTGGTGGGGCTCGAGGAGCTACAGGACGTGGGGTGAGGACGCGGTGTGTGCGCGGGCGTAACCGACACGCGCGGGTCACGAGGTGGAGTAGGTGGGGAAGCGGCAGGCGAGGCAGGGCCTAGTGCGCGCATGGGGGGAGGCAGGGCATGTGGTGCATGGGGAGGCAGGGGACGCGGACATGCAGGTGGGGAGGTTGCATGTGGTGCATGGGCAGCGGGGCCCAGAGGGCGCGGCGGGCGAGGCGCGGTAGGCGGGAGCGAAGCTGGTTGGGCAGGCGCCAGAGATCCGGTTGGAGCGGGGGGAACAGGGTGGATAGTGGCCAGATCTTCTGTGGCAGGCGAAGAGGAGATATAAGGAAAGTTGTGTTCGTCAAAGACGACATGGCGAGAGGTAATAACTTTGCAAGATGAGAGGTCGAAGCAGCGACAGCCCTTCTGTTCGCGTGGGTAGCCAAGGAAGACGCAGCGTGTGGATCGTGGAGAAAGTTTGTGTGGCGCAGTGGCTGAGAGGTTTGGAAAGCAAAGACATCCGAAGGTGCGCAAGTGATCGTAGGTGGGATGTTCGCCATAGAGAAGGAAGTGGGGGTGAAGTGGTGGATGGCACGGGATGGGCGGATGTTAAGGAGGGTGGTGGCGGTATGGAGGGCTTCGACCCAAAATGGCGGAGGGAGGTGTGCTTGGAAGAGGAGAGTCCGGATAACATCGTTAGTAGTGCGTATATGGCGTTCCTCTTTGCCATTTTGTGGGGATGTATGGGGGCAGGTAAGACGAAACGTGATGCCATGGGAGGAGAAGAAGTCGCGGAGCACCGTGGTGAGGAACTCACCGCCATTGTCGCACTGCAAACAGCGGATAGTGACGTGATACTGAGTGAGAACGTAAGCGAAGAAGCGCTGCAAAGTGGCACAAGTATCGGATTTGGCATGAAGGGGGGAAAGTCCAAGAGTATTGCGTGTAATCATCCAAAATAACAAGATAGTATTTATAGCCGGAAAAACTAACAATGGGAGAGGTCCACAAGTCACAATGTAAGAGCTGAAATGGCGCGGTGGTGTAGGAAGTAGAGGTGGGGAAGGGAAGGTGTGTGTGCTTGCCTAAATGGCAGGCAGTACAAAGGGGTGACAAGGGGGTTTTATTAAATCTTGAAGGAACATCAAAGGGAAAATAAACTAGGGTGGAGGAGCTCGGGTGCCCGAGCCTCTTATGCCAAAGATCCGATGAGGTAGCAGCGAGGGCCACCGGTGTAGCGCTACCAGGAGTGCCTGAGACGTGGGAGACGCGGTAGAGGTCACCGGAGCTATTGCACCTCACAAGGACCACCTTGGTGCGAAGATCCTTCATGGAAAAACCAAAAGGGTCAAACTCCACAGAACATAAATTGTCACGAGTGAATTGACGCACGAAAATGAGGTTTTGGACAATGTTGGGGGAGAGGAGAATGTGAGTGAGGTAGAAGGGTCGAGAAGAAAGACGGGCGTTACCAATGGCGACGACCGGGAGGCGAGCCCCATTACCGACAATAATGTGGCGAGAATGAGACGCTAATAAAGGATGAGACTTGATCAGAATACCTGGGTCCCCGGTCATGTGGGAAGAAGCCCCTGTGTCCATGATCCACTCGGCATGAGGGGAAAAAGTAGGCCCATATCTCGGTGCAGCGTGGTACATGGTCGTCGCGTCCCAAGTGGGAGGTGAGCCGGAGTAGGGGACAGGCGGCGCGGTCGACTGGACCACCGGGTAGGCATGCGTCGGAGCGCCGGGACGAGGACCAAGGATGCCGGCCAAGTTGGGCGGGATCCACGGCGCGCGGGGCGGTGGGAACGGCATCCCGACAGGGGCAAAGTACCCCAGCCAGGGCTGCTGGTGGGAGCCGCGACCGCCACTGGAGGGGCATCACCGCGGCCGCGGCCACGGCCGCGCCCGCGTCCACCACCAGCACGGTTGCCGCCACCGCGACCGGCGTAGGGAGCGCCGCCTTGGTTGTCGCCGCCGCGCCCACCGCCAGGAGGGTTGCCACCGCCACGACCACGATCGCCACGATCCCCGCGGTCGCCGCATCCGCCGCCGCGCTCATCATGGACAGCCATCACGTGCGCGCCCTCAGCGCGCGCCCGCTTGTCTAGGGTGAGCTCCAAAAGGGCGAGGCGCGAGCGGGCCTGGGCGAAGGAGGGAAGAGGCACAGTGGACTGGATGATGGCGGCCTGAAGCTCGAACTTTTTCCCGATGCCATCGAGCATCTGCAGCGTCAAGGTACGATCAGAGACGGGTTCGCGGACGTCGGCGAGGGCGGCGGCGATGTTCTGCAGACGACGACAGTAGTCGTTGACGGAGAGGTCGCCGCGAACGCACGCCCGGAACTCCTATCCAAGATGCATCGCGAGTTCCGCCTCGTTCGCGAGGAAGAACTCGTAGAGGCGCTTCCAGATGGTGTAGGCGGTGGAGTCGGCCGGGGCGACGATGTCGAGGAGAGCCCCGTCCACTGTGGCAAAGAACCACAGCACGATTGTGTTGTCGTCGTCGCGCCACTGTGGGTTGGAGAGGCGGTCGACCGCACCGTCCTAGACATGGTTTTCGGCGTGGTAGCAGGCGAGGATGAGGTTGAGGAAGTTGCGCCACCGGATGAAGTTCGTGCCATCAAGGGCCAGCTTGAAATCAACGACGTCGGAGATGCTGGAAGGGAGGCGAGAGGGTGGTGGAGCAGGGAGGGTCTCAGCCGGGGCAGTAGAGAGGGAGAAGGCACCGGGGACGGGTGGGGCAGAGGTGAGATCGGGAGAGAGAGTCGCGTGGGGGCGTTCCGGGGAGGCAGAGGCTGCTACGGCGGCAGCAGTGCCAGGAGGTGGAGAGTTGGGGTGAGAAGACATAGATCGGTAGCTCTGATTACCAAGAAGAATTGTGAAACAATGCACACACTTTACTCATCAAGTGATTACACATATATACGCCAAGGGTCACCACCGATCCCTACATGCAGGGATATGGAGGAGGTGGTGCCGCGGTCATCCCCAGGACCAGGTATGGTGGTTACAGTGGATAAGTACAAGGCAGCGTAATGCACAAGGAACGTAACAACTCAACAATAAAAGCCCTTTATCAAAAAAAAAATATGCAACACTAGACTGCAGGTACACACTCACATTCATGGTTACAAGAATTTAGCCTTAGGAAAAATAGATAAAAGTGTGAACACCATCGTCGACATGAATTCCTCTGCAATCATCATCATCTCCATACACTAAGCCCAAGCTTTATCAATCACAAGGGTTCATACTTCATACAGGACAGGCTGGGTCTGTTCATACCCACTCCAAAAATTTCGAGCATCATCAGCAGCTGAAGAAAACAGAGTACTCTGCATTTTTTACATCATGCTTTTTGTGTGTGTCTTTCAAGAAGATAAATACGTTTCAATTAACAGTTGGAGATCTACATCCTCTAACTGCTAAATATTATTACATCTTTCCACATAAAACTTCACATGTCTGGGAAAACATAATAGTAGGTTATTTCGTAAGACTTGAGACATTAAATCACACACACACACACACATATGCTACTCATTATCCTCCTCTGAGATCTCTGTCAGCTCGGACAACAAAGGGTAAGAATCCGGGACAGCGGTGTGATCGTCGTCGCAGAAGAATGGCCTGGAAGGCATCTGCAGGCCATCAAAGCCACCTTCCAACATGTCTATGACCTCGCTCATCGTTGGCCTGTCATGTGACTTCATCTGAATGCACCATAATCCAACGATGCACAGCTTCCTCTCTAATTCATGCATGCTAGCAACTGGACATATCGCATCCACCACTGGAGCAGTTAGTTTGTCATACACCCACGACGGATAGTACGCTTGGCTCGTGTTTGCCGCATTTGGATCAGCATTCCTTCTTCCTCCGGCCATCTCTAGCAGGAGCATCCCAAAGCTATAAACATCAGACTTGCTCGATATGACACCAAAGCTACGAGATATCATCTCAGGAGCTATGTACCCAATTGTTCCCCGTAGGGCTCTCGATGGCACAAAACTTTTGTCCCTTGGGTATAGTTTAGCGAGACCGAAATCAGCAACTTTAGGGATGAAATTGCTGTCTAGCAAGATGTTGTGCGGCTTGATGTCAAAGTGGAGAATCTGCATCTCGCAACCCTGGTGCAGGTAGTCGATACCCCTCGCAATGCCCAAAGCGATCTCGTTGAGCTTGTCCCAGGAGAAAGTCTTCTCAGCCGAGAAGATGTATTTGTCCAGAGAACCTCGAGGCATGTACTCGTAGACAAGCGCCCTTCTCATTTCCTCCGAGCAGAAGCCAACTAAACGCACCACATTGACATGGTGGATCCTGCCAATGGTTGAAACCTCACTAATGAAATCTTCTCCATTGCAGTTGGAGTTACCCTCTAGCATCTTGACCCCGACATGGACATTGCCTGGGAGCAGCACACCCTTGTACACGGAGCCATAGCCTCCCTGACCCAGCTTATCTATGAAATGGCTGGTGACTGCGGTGATGTCTGTATAGGCGTACCTTGACGGGCCGATCATTTGCTGCATCTGGAGGAACTTCTCAACAGCATCCATCGTGATCCTTGTTTTCCAATACTTGTGGGCAAGGAAGATTAATACGACCAGGGGCACCAATACAAACCTCCAGAACACTGCATAAAACAAAACAGGTTTATTTGTGATCTGATTTATAGACACAGGCAGTAAACCATACTGGAATATGTAATTCTCACGTACCAGCAATAAGCCTGGCATATGCTAATGACGCCATAATTATATACAAGCAAATATCAAATGGTTCTGGAACTGCTTTAGCTGCGCAACCCATGAAACTTACATCAATCGAAAGAATTGTTAGAATCCAATCTTTAGTGAATGTGCTGCAAAAAAAAAACGAAAATGTAGAATGATCAGGTGTGCATGTGCAAAAACAAAAGCAGAGCTTACAAGTACGAGGTATCAAGATCTCAAACTCACGGCGCCAAATCATCCATCAGACATCCCAAGAAGTCTCCAGATTGGCGAAGTCTGAAAGGAAATTTAACGCGGAAGCCGTGTGTCATGAATTTTACGACATCTGCATAGCTTGCATTCTCAAGCGGTGCAGTGCCCTTCATGCCAATTTCCTGGCCACCTAATGGAGTCATGGCCAAATAACCGCAACAAGGCTCAAGGTTCGCCATAGTACTCCCTCTCCCTAGGCCACCAGTTATTAACACATAAACAAAAGAATGGCTGGTGCTCAAGCAAGCAACAGGCCTGTACATACCGTTGTCCTTCACTTCCCGAGAACAATTAACAAATATAGCCTGATTATATGCTGCAGGTGCCAATTCAACTTTGATGGCGTGATGAGTGTCGTGTTGCCGGTTTCTCAGCGTGAAACCAGCAGCTGGATGCTGATCATAATTCCACCGCGGTAGAGGGCAGCTGTTGTATAAATCTATGTCGGCATCGACGATCCAGAAGGTAGAATCACTGTAGTTGATCCCAGACACATAGTATGTTGCATTGTCGATGTGAATTGTAGCCTTAGTATCACTGCAAACTAGCTCGTACGATTGATGACCACACCCAGGTGGATCACTTGCCTGACGAAATGGGGATGATACGTATCCAAGTGGGCCGCATGAGAAAGTAGGACAATCAGGCCGATGATTTCGCCCTTCAACCTGATATGCAACAAGAAGTACAAGCACATACAAGATAGTTAAGACCTTGAGGGTAGTGGGCATCGCCATGGCAGACTTGTACAAAGAAGCACAGACGTGCAGATGAATGGCTGAATAAGTGAGTGGCTGCCAGAGTTAAAAATAGAACTCCAAAGAATGGACATTACATGCCAACTAGTGCCTCTACATGAACGTGATGTTGCTGACTAGGAGACTTGGCTACTAGCCGCCAACTAAAGTTGGATACATACCACCTACTGGCTCATCTAAGTGATGGTGATGTTCTTGACCGATGACCTCTTGGTTAACAGAAGAGTCCAATTGTGTTACTATAGCATCCTGTACTGGTCCAATCCTGTCCTAGTCATGGTAAGATGGAATTTGGTGCCTTGAGAAAATGACAAATATCAGGGACTAAAAAATGAAAAATAAGAAAATATCATTCATTTGAGATATTGAGATTACCTAAGGCATGTTTTGCAAAGATGAAAAACTAAGGCTTATCTAATTCCTCATTTTTATCTAGTTCTAGTTGAAATACTTCGCTAAACCCCTCCTAATATGAAACTAACTCCCCAGAATATCTTCAAACCACGTGCAGATTAAATGGGCAGATGCATTGATATTTCCCTTGGTTCCAAGTGCCTGCAGATTACAATTTATAATGGACATCATTTAAACTACGCCCGACTGAAAAATACTGAAATAAACTATTAAGTGGAAGTTTTTTTTGTACAGGACAAACTAAAAGCATTTTCCATAACGCCAGGTCAATTATTTTCAATGCTTTAAATAGTGGGCTATGCCATTTAGCAGCGACTCGATCAGAAGCTATGAAAGGCTATAGCGGAGCTATACCGGATCTAAACCTTATTTAGCGTTTCTGTTAAATCATGAAAAATTGAAACAGTATATAATCAAGCATCAAATATGATATATCACTAGTAGAAAATTGGGATTTAGTCTCGGTTCCAGAGGGGCTTTAGTCCCAGTTCTTCAACCGGGACAAAACAATCGGGACTAAAGGCCCAAACATTTAGTCCCGATTGGCTTATGAACCGGACCCAAAGGATCTCCACGCGGCCGTTGCGAGGCGCCCAGGCAGGAGGACCTTTAGTCCCGGTTGGTAACACCAACCGGGACCCAAAGGCAGTCACGCGTCAGCAGCTCGTAGGCGTTGGGTTCTTTGTTTTTTTAAATGAGGGGGGCGTAGGGGTTTTGGAGGGTTTTATTAGGGGTTTCATATTGTGTTAGATAGCTACTACATATAGAGAGAAGTGACATTTCTTTCTCCGTGCTTGGTCGACGGTACCTACTACATATAGAGAGAACTTGATGTTAGCTAGTAAGTAAATGAAGGAACCATTAATTACACAACATCGTCATGAACATATATAGAGTGAAATGACCTCTCTTTCTCCGTGCTTGGTCAAACAACTCGACGCTACTACATATAGTACAGGATCATACATATATACAATATATAATATCTCTTGCAATCCCTAACTAGCTAATATCTATCGCCCACCAAAATCGGTAAGAAATCCTGATGATATTCTCCATCTGATGGTATGACATGCTCAATAAAGAATCCCGTCAATTCCTCTTGAATTGCTCGTATGCAATCCAGGGTCGCGCTATTCGTCACCCTGGGTGAGGAATAGTTATTCTTCACCCCCTCTATTTTTGTTGGAATTATGCCCTAGAGGCAATAATAAATATAGTTATTATTATAATTCCTGTATCAAGATAATCGTTTATTATCCATGCTATAATTGTATTGAATGAAGACTCATTTACATGTGTGGATACATAGACAAAACACCGTCCCTAGCAAGCCTCTAGTTGGCTAGCGAGTTGATCAAAGATAGTCAGTGTCTTCTGATTATGAACAAAGTGTTGTTGCTTGATAACTGGATCACGTCATTAGGAGAATCACGTGATGGACTAGACCCAAACTAATAGACGTAGCATGTTGATCGTGTCATTTTGTTGCTACTGTTTTCTGCGTGTCAAGTATTTATTCCTATGACCATGAGATCATATAACTCACTGACACCGGAGGAATGCTTTGTGTGTATCAAACGTCGCAACGTAACTGGGTGACTATAAAGATGCTCTACAGGTATCTCCGAAGGTGTTAGTTGAGTTAGTATGGATCAAGACTGGGATTTGTCACTCCGTGTGACGGAGAGGTATCTCGGGGCCCACTCGGTAATACAACATCACACACAAGCCTTGCAAGCAATGTAACTTAGTGTAAGTTGCGGGATCTTGTATTGCGGAACGAGTAAAGAGACTTGCCGGTAAACGAGATTGAAATAGGTATGCGGATACTGACGATCGGATCTCGGGCAAGTAACATACCGAAGGACAAAGGGAATGACATACGGGATTATATGAATCCTTGGCACTGAGGTTCAAACGATAAGATCTTCGTAGAATATGTAGGATCCAATATGGGCATCCAGGTCCCGCTATTGGATATTGACTGAGGAGTCTCTCGGGTCATGTCTACATAGTTCTCGAACCCGCAGGGTCTGCACACTTAAGGTTCGACGTTGTTTTATGCGTATTTGAGTTATGTGGTTGGTTACCGAATGTTGTTCGGAGTCCCGGATGAGATCACGGACGTCACGAGGGTTTCCGGAATGGTCCGGAAACGAAGATTGATATATAGGATGACCTCATTTGATTACCGGAAGATTTTCGGAGTTACCGGGAATGTACCGGGAATGACGAATGGGTTCCGGGAGTTCACCGGGGGGGGGGGGGCAACCCACCCTGGGGAAGCCCATAGGCCTTGAGGGTGGCACACCAGCCCTTAGTGGGCTGGTGGGACAGCCCAAAAGGGCCCTATGCGCCTAGGAAAGAAAATCAAAGAGAAAAGAAAAAAAAAGGAGGTGGGAAGGGAAGGAAGGACTCCCACCCACCAAACCAAGTCCAACTCGGTTTGGGGGGAGCCTTCCCCCTTGGACTCGGCCGACCCCCTTGGGGCTCCTTGAGCCCCAAGGCAAGGTCCCCTCCCTCCCACCTATATATACGGAGGTTTTAGGGCTGATTTGAGACGACTTTTCCACGGCAGCCCGACCACATACCTCCACGGTTTTTCCTCTAGATCGCGTTTCTGCGGAGCTCGGGCGGAGCCCTGCTGAGACAAGGTCATCACCAACCTCCGGAGCACCGTCACGCTGCCGGAGAACTCTTCTACCTCTCCGTCTCTCTTGCTGGGTCAAGAAGGCCGAGATCATCGTCGAGCTGTACGTGTGCTGAACGCGGAGGTGCCGTCCGTTCGGTACTAGATCGTGGGACTGATCGCGGGATTGTTCGCGGGGCGGATCGAGGGACGTGAGGACGTTCCACTACATCAACCGCGTTCACTAACGCTTCTGCTGTACGATCTACAAGGGTACATAGATCACTCATCCCCTCTCGTATATGGACATCACCATGATAGGTCTTCGTGCGCGTAGGAAAATTTTTGTTTCCCATGCGACGTTCCCCAACAGTGGCATCATGAGCTAGGTTCATGCGTAGATGTCTTCTCGAGTAGAACACAAAAGTTTTTGTGGGCGGTGATGTGCGTTTTGCTGCCCTCCTTAGTCTTTTCTTGATTCCGCGGTATTGTTGGATTGAAGCGGCTTGGACCGACATTACTCGTACGCTTACGAGAGACTGGTTTCATCGCTACGAATAACCCCGTTGCTCAAAGATGACTGGCAAGTGTCGGTTTCTTGAATCGGATTTGACCGAGGAGGTCCTTGGATGAGGTTAAATAGCAACTCATATATCTCCGTTGTGGTGTTTGCGTAAGTAAGATACGATCCTACTAGATACCCATGGTCACCACGTAAAACATGCAACAACAAAATTACAGGACGTCTAACTTGTTTTTGCAGGGTATGCTTGTGATGTGATATGGCCAACGATGTGATGTGATATATTGGATGTATGAGATGATCATGTTGTAATAGAAAATATCGACTTGCACGTCGATGGTACGGAAACCGGCAGGAGTCATAGGGTTGTCTTTATACTAACGTTTGTGCTTGCAGATGCGTTTACTATTTTGCTAGGATGTAGCTTTAGTAGTAATAGCATGAGTAGCACGACAACCCCGATGGCAACACGTTGATGGAGATCATGGTGTGGCGCCGGTGACAAGAAGATCGTGTCGGTGCTTTGGTGATGGAGATCAAGAAGCACGTGATGATGGCCATATCATGTCACTTATGAATTGCATGTGATGTAAATCCTTTTATGCACCTTATTTTGCTTAGAACGACGGTAGCATTATGAGGTGATCTCTCACTAAAATTTCAAGACGAAATTGTGTTCTCCCCGACTGTGCACCGTTGCTACAGTTCGTCGTTTCGAGACACCACGTGATGATCGGGTGTGATAGACTCAACGTTTACATACAACGGGTGCAAAACAGTTGCGCACGCGGAACACTCGGGTTAAGCTTGACGAGCCTAGCATGTGCAGACATGGCCTCGGAACACATGAGACCGAAAGGTCGATCATGAATCATATAGATGATATGATTAGCATAGGGATGCTTACCACTGAAACTATACTCAACTCACGTGATGATCGGACTTGAGCTAGTGTAAGTGGATCATGAACCACTCAAATGACTAGAGAGATGTACTTTTTGAGTGGGAGTTTAGCGAATAATTTGATTAAGTTAAACTCTAATTATCTTGATCATAGTCTAAGTCCACTTTGAATATATTTGTGTTGTAGATCATGGCTCACGCTACAGTCATCCTGAATTTTAATACGTTCCTAGAGAAAGCTAAGTTGAAAGATGATGGAAGCAACTTTGTAGACTGGGCTCGTAATCTTAAGCTAATCTTACAAGCTGGGAAGAAGGATTATGTCCTTAATGTTGCGCTAGGAGATGAACCACCCGCTACGGCTGATCAGGATGTTAAGAACGCTTGGTTGGCACGTAAGGAGGACTACTCAATAGTTCAATGTGCAGTCTTGTATGGCTTAGAACCGGGACTTCAACGTCGCTTTGAGCGTCATGGAACATTTGAGATGTTCCAGGAGTTGAAGTTTATCTTTCAGAAGAACGCCCGGGTCGAGAGGTATGAAACCTCCGATAAATTCTATGCTTGCAAGATGGAGGAGAACTCGTCTGTCAGTGAACATGTGCTCAAAATGTCTGGATACTCAAACCGTCTAGCTGAGCTGGGTATTGAACTCCCGCAAGAGGCTATCATTGACAGAATCCTTCAATCACTGCCGCCAAGCTATAAAGGCTTTGTGTTGAACTACAACATGCAAGGGATGAACAAGTCTCTCGGCGAGTTGTTTGCGATGCTGAAAGTCGCAGAGTCTGAACTCCATAAAGAGCATCAAGTGTTGATGGTGAATAAGACCACTAGTTTCAAGAGAAACGGCAAAGGCAAGAAGGGTAATTCAAAGAAGAGCGGCAAGCCTGTTGCCAATCCGACGAAGAAACCCAAAGCTGGACCTAAGCCTGAAACGGAGTGTTACTATTGCAAGGGTATGGGTCACTGGAAGCGCAATTGCCCCAAGTATCTGGCAGATAAGAAGGCGGCCAAAGAAAAATCAGGTATATTTGATATACATGTTATTGATGTGTACTTAACCGGCTCTCGTAGTAGTGCCTGGGTATTCGATACCGGTTCTATTGCTCATATTTGCAACTCGAAACAGGAACTGCGGAATAGACGAAGGCTGGCAAAGGATGAAGTGACGATGCGCGTAGGAAATGGTTCCAAGGTTGATGCAATCGCCGTCGGCACAGTTTCACTTCAGTTGCCATCAGGATTAGTGATGAACTTAAATCATTGTTATTTAGTGTCTGCGTTGAGCATGAACATTATATCTGGATCTTGTTTATTGCGAGACGGTTACTCTTTTAAGTCAGAGAATAATGGTTGTTCTATTTCTATGAGTAACATCTTTTATGGTCATGCACCTAATGTGAGAGGATTGTTCATATTGAATCTTGATAGCGATACGCATATACATAACATTGAGACCAAAAGAGTTAGAGTTAACAATGATAGCGCCATATTTTTGTGGCACTGCCGCTTAGGTCATATTGGTGTAAAGCGCATGAAGAAACTCCATGCTGATGGACTTTTGGAGTCACTTGACTTTGATTCACTTGACACGTGCGAACCATGCCTCATGGGCAAGATGACTAAGACTCCGTTCTCCGGAACAATGGAGCGTGCAAGTGACTTGTTGGAAATCATACATACCGATGTGTGTGGTCCGATGAGCGTGGAGGCACGCGGCGGATATCGTTATTTTCTCACCTTCACTGACGATTTGAGTAGATATGGTTATGTCTACTTGATGAAGCACAAGTCTGAAACATTTGAAAGGTTCAAGCAATTTCAGAGTGAAGTTGAAAATCATCGTAACAAGAAGATCAAGTTCCTACGGTCTGATCGTGGGGGTGACTATCTGAGTTTCGAGTTTGGTGCTCACTTAAGACAATGTGGAATTGTTTCACAGTTAACACCGCCTGGAACACCACAGCGTAATGGTGTGTCCGAACGTCGTAATCGTACTTTATTAGAGATGGTGCGATCTATGATGTCTCTTACCGATTTGCCGTTATCGTTTTGGGGTTATGCATTAGAAACAGCTGCATTCACTTTAAATAGGGCACCATCAAAATCCGTTGAGACGACACCATACGAACTGTGGTATGGCAAAAGGCCAAAGTTGTCGTTTCTTAAAGTTTGGGGATGTGATGCTTATGTCAAAAAGCTTCAGCCTGAAAAGCTGGAACCCAAAGCGGAAAAGTGCGTCTTCATAGGTTACCCAAAAGAGACAGTTGGGTACACCTTCTATCTCAAATCCGAGGGCAAAGTGTTTGTTGCTAAAAACGGAGCTTTTCTCGAGAAGGAGTTTCTCTCGAGAGAATTGAGTGGGAGGAAGATAGAACTTGACGAGGTTGTCGAACCTCTCATCCCTCTGGATGGTGGCGCAGGGCAAGGGGAAACCTCTGTCGTTGCGACGCCGGTTGAAGAGGAAGTTAATGATGATGATCATGAAACTCCGGTTCAAGTTTCTGTCAAACCACGCAGGTCGACGAGACCACGTGCTGCTCCAGAGTGGTACGGTAATCCTGTCTTATCAATCATGTTGTTAGACAACAATGAACCTGCAAATTATGAAGAAGCAATGGTGGGCCCAGATTCCAACAAATGGCTAGAAGCCATGAAGTCCGAGATAGGATCCATGTATGAGAACAAAGTGTGGACTTTGGAGGTACTACCTGAGGGCCGCAAGGCTATTCAGAACAAATGGATTTTTAAGAGGAAGACGGACGCTGACGGCAATGTGACCGTTTATAAAGCTCGACTTGTGGCAAAGGGTTTTTCACAAGTTCAAGGAGTTGACTACGATGAGACATTCTCACCCGTAGCGATGCTTAAGTCCGTCAGAATCATGTTAGCAATAGCTGCATTTTTCGATTATGAAATCTGGCAGATGGATGTCAAAACGGCGTTCCTTAACGGTTTCCTTAAGGAAGAGTTGTATATGATACAACCCGAAGGTTTTGTCGATCATAAGAATGCTAACAAGGTGTGCAAGCTCCAGCGATCCATTTATGGACTGGTGCAAGCATCTCGGAGTTGGAACAAACGCTTTGATGAGGTGATCAAAGCATTTGGGTTTATACAAGTGGTTGGAGAATCTTGTATTTACAAGAAAGTGAGTGGGAGCTCTGTGGCGTTTCTAATATTATATGTGGATGACATATTGCTGATTGGAAACAACGTGGAGTTTTTAGAGAGCATAAAGGATTACTTGAATATGAGTTTCTCTATGAAGGACCTAGGAGAAGCTGCTTACATTCTAGGCATTAAGATCTATAGGGATAGATCAAAACGCCTGATAGGACTTTCACAAAGCACATACCTTGATAAAGTTTTGAAGAGGTTCAAAGTGGAACAGTCCAAGAAAGGGTTCTTGCCAGTTTTACAAGGTACGAGATTGAGTAAGACTCAGTGCCCAGCAACTGATGAAGATAGAGAGCATATGCGCTCCGTCCCCTATGCTTCAGCCATAGGTTCTATCATGTATGCAATGTTGTGCACAAGACCGGATGTTAGCCTGGCCATAAGTATGGCAGGTAGGTTCTAGAGTAATCCAGGAGTGGATCACTGGACAGCGGTCAAGAATATCCTGAAGTACCTGAAAAGGACTAAGGATATGTTTCTCGTGTATGGAGGTGACGAAGAGCTCGCCGTAAAAGGTTACGTCGATGCAAGCTTTGACACAGATCCGGACGACTCTAAGTCGCAAACCGGATACGTATTTATTTTTAATGGGGGTGCGGTAAGCTGGTGCAGTTCCAAGCAAAGCGTCGTAGCAGATTCTACATGTGAAGCGGAGTACATGGCTGCCTCGGAGGCGGCTAAGGAGGGTGTCTGGATGAAGCAGTTCATGAGGATCTTGGAGTGGTACCAAGCGCACTGAATCCAATAACCTTGTTCTGTGACAACACGGGTGCCATTGCCTTAGCAAAGGAACCACGGTTTCACAAGAAGACCAGACACATCAAACGACGCTTCAACCTCATCCGCGACTACGTCGAGGGAGAAGACGTAAATATATGCAAAGTGCACACGGATCTGAATGTAGCAGACCCGCTGACTAAACCTCTTCCACGGCCAAAGCATGATCAACACCAGAACTGTATGGGTGTTAGATTTATTACAATGTAATTCACATGATGATGTGAGGGCTAGATTATTGACTCTAGTGCAAGTGGGAGACTGTTGGAGTTATGCCCTAGAGGCAATAATAAATATAGTTATTATTATAATTCCTGTATCAAGATAATCGTTTATTATCCATGCTATAATTGTATTGAATGAAGACTCATTTACATGTGTGGATACATAGACAAAACACCGTCCCTAGCAAGCCTCTAGTTGGCTAGCGAGTTGATCAAAGATAGTCAGTGTCTTCTGATTATGAACAAAGTGTTGTTGCTTGATAACTGGATCACGTCATTAGGAGAATCACGTGATGGACTAGACCCAAACTAATAGACGTAGCATGTTGATCGTGTCATTTTGTTGCTACTGTTTTCTGCGTGTCAAGTATTTATTCCTATGACCATGAGATCATATAACTCACTGACACCGGAGGAATGCTTTGCGTGCATCAAACGTCGCAACGTAACTGGGTGACTATAAAGATGCTCTACAGGTATCTCCGAAGGTGTTCGTTGAGTTAGTATGGATCAAGACTGGGATTTGTCACTCCGTGTGACGGAGAGGTATCTCGGGGCCCACTCGGTAATACAACATCACACTCAAGCCTTGCAAGCAATGTAACTTAGTGTAAGTTGGGGGATCTTGTATTGCGGAACGAGTAAAGAGACTTGCCGGTAAACGAGATTGAAATAGGTATGCGGATACTGACGATCGAATCTCGGGCAAGTAACATACCGAAGGACAAAGGGAATGACATACGGGATTATATGAATCCTTGCCACTGAGGTTCAAACGATAAGATCTTCGTAGAATATGTAGGATCCAATATGGGCATCCAGGTCCCGCTATTGGATATTGACCGAGGAGTCTCTCGGGTCATGTCTACATAGTTCTCGAACCCGCAGGGTCTGCACACTTAAGGTTCGACGTTGTTTTATGCGTATTTGAGTTATATGGTTGGTTACCGAATGTTGTTCGGAGTCCCGGATGAGATCACGGACGTCACGAGGGTTTCCGAAATGGTCCGGAAACGAAGATTGATATATAGGATGACCTCATTTGATTACCGGAAGGTTTTCGGAGTTACCGGGAATGTACCGGGAATGACGAATGGGTTCCGGGAGTTCACCGAGGGGGACAACCCACCCTGGGGAAGCCCATAGACCTTGAGGGTGGCACACCATCCCTTAGTGGGCTGGTGGGACAGCCCAAAAGGGCCCTATGCGCCTAGGAAAGAAAATCAAAGAGAAAAGAAAAGAAAAAAGGAGGTGGGAAGGGAAGGAAGGACTCCCACCCACCAAACCAAGTCCAACTCGGTTTGGGGGGGAGCCTTCCCCCTTGGACTCGGCCGACCCCCTTGGGGCTCCTTGAGCCCGAAGGCAAGGTCCCCTCCCTCCCACCTATATATACGGAGGTTTTAGGGCTTATTTGGGACGACTTTTCCACGGCAGCCCGACCACATACCTCCACGGTTTTTCCTCTAGATCGCGTTTCTGCAGAGCTCGGGCGGAGCCCTGCTGAGACAAGGTCATCACCAACCTCCGGAGCGCCGTCACGCTGCCGGAGAACTCTTCTACCTCTCCGTCTCTCTTGCTGGATCAAGAAGGCCGAGATCATCGTCGAGCTGTACGTGTGCTGAACGCGGAGGTGCCGTCCGTTCGGTACTAGATCGTGGGACTGATCGCGGGATTGTTCGCGGGGCGGATCGAGGGACGTGAGGACGTTCCACTACATCAACCGCGTTCACTAACGCTTCTGCTGTACGATCTACAAGGGTACGTAGATCAGTCATCCCCTCTCGTAGATGGACATCACCATGATAGGTCTTCGTGCGCGTAGGAAAATTTTTGTTTCCCATGCGACGTTCCCCAACAATTTTAACATCAATTCACCGTAATTTTACGTTTCATAATTTTTGTCTTATTTTATACGTAAAAAGAGACCATAAAATAATATAATCAATGTAAAAAAAATTATGTCACATAAAACTACGTACATACAAAACTAGTGCAAAAAATACAATAAATTCAATTTTTTCTGGTCTTGTGATCTATATTTTTGTTTTCCTTTTATCAAATTTTACGTAGTGATTCAATATAAATGTAACTATTTGTATTTAAAATTTAATTTATTTGTAAATTGATCGTAAGATTATCTCGGGTGAAGAATAAACTATTCTGCGTCCTGGGTGATGAATAGAGTTTCTATATATATATATATATATATATATATATGACAAATTATATCTGTCGTTCTATATTATTGTGTTTTGGTACATCAAGTTCTTTAAAATATCTGCCGTTCTTAGAGGTCGTCTGGTGAATCATCCTCGCAAATGAAGAATCCACATAAATTAGTCCCGGATTCCTGTCTCAAGCAGTACTTTACTGTAATGCCCCAAGTGTAGGTCTTTCCCTTTTTGTAACCTTTCTTGTGGGGCCACCTTGTCAGAGATTGTGATGCTATTATTTTGTGCCATGATTCCATGTGTGTTCCCTAGTGCTTACTTCACTTGCATGCATGCACTACATATCATCCCTTGCCATGTCTTATGTTTGTATATCAGGATCATGCTTGCATAGGCTCTTACTAGGGGTGAGTAGTGGGTGTTATATTTCATGTGGTCATGTGTTGTGTGCCTTGTGTGGAGTGTAGCATGTGTTAGCAAGTGCTCATTTATATGTTTCCCTTTCAAAACCAACCACCTTCTCCCCCCCCCTCTATTTCTTCCCTATATAAAAAAATCACCTCTTTCTTTCCTTTAAAAATAATGCCCATGTTTTAGCTAGAATTGTGGTGGATGAGTATGTAAGTTGCTGGATTTGTTGGGGTGTTTATAGGGGCATATATAATCACAAAACAGATCAAAATATTGCTGTTTTGTAAAATATCTAATTGCTCCTAAATTCTTGTTCTGATTTTTATAAAGTAAGGTTAGATTTTCCAAGTCCAGGGAGCTTCTTGTGTTTTTTTTTGTCATGTGTTTACAACCTTGGGCATTTCTTTCTTCTCTTGTATTCCTGTTAAAGGAAACTGCTTAGGGAGGGGTTTAATCTTTATATCTCGCCAAGTTGGGCTGCTTCCCGCGCAAGGTGTGGCCCATCTACTCCTCCCTCGCGAGTAGAGGCCCAGAACATCAGCTCCATCCTCCTCTCACGCCGTAGCTTTCCTCTGCAGCTTTCCGTCAGGTCGTGAGTGCACCTGTTGACGCCGTGAGGGCGCCAACGTCGAGGGGGACCCTTATAACCCGGGCGTCCGTGCCTCCCCCCTCCTCCTAGGGTTCCTCCTCTCCCCAGTCCGCCGCCGCCACCTCTTCTCCTTCCCATCTCTCACCTCCCGTCGACAGTAGGGAACCTGTAGGGGTAGTCCGAGTGGTGCAGCTCCTCGCCGGAGAACGCCTCGCTTCCGCCTCCGATCGCCGCCGTCGCCATGTCCAGGAGTTCGGGGTGGATCCCCGCGATCCATTCCCGGCACTAGGAGCCCCGGGGACCGACTACTCCGCTGGATCCGTCCACGTCTACGGAGAGTTCCCGATGCTCCTTCCCCTGCAGCGTTTCTTCGGTTCAGGAACAGCTACTCCGACGTCCTTCTTCCTCTCCGGCGCTCTCCCGTCGCAGACCGGCGCCCCCTCTTCCGGTTCTAGGTGACGACCGCCTCCTCCCTTCCCCGTGAGTTAGCAGGCGTAGTAGAGGCGTTCTCTGTTCCAAGGAGAGGGCGTCAGGAAGTGTGTGTGTGCGTGGTGTGTAGCAGGGGCAGTTTGTTCGATGAGGGGCGGTACAGGGTAGCCGCGCAGGAGCCCTTTCCCTCTCCCGCAGGCGTAGTAGAGGCGGGACAGAGATGCAGCTCCGGTGACCTCCCTGTCACCGGATCGCAGGTGCAGTCCAGCGGGCTAAAGCGAGGCATGTCAGGTTGCCTTAGTTCCCTCCTCGGTCAGACAATGCGTCGTAGCACAGTGGTACGCAGTGCGTTGTTCTTCCGTCAGGTGCAGGGATCGAATCCTAGTAGAATCATCCCCCTTTTTGTTTTCTTTTTCCTGTTTTATCAGCAGGACAGAGCAGTTAGTAGTTCCTCTGCTTGGGTCCTCCTTTGCCGAGTACCTAGAGCCTAGCAGAGTGGTAGGGATGCGGTTTGCACTCCAACAGGTCTGGGGTTCGACCCCAGCACCTCCCCCTTTTTTGTCTGAACATTGTTTCCTTGCTATTTTTTTCTTCCTTCCTTGCTAGTTGGTAGCTAAACTTCCCTATTAACTTGTATGTGGTATTTTTTTCCCTTCCTTGGCATTTAGTTTTCTCCTTTCCTGCATAGTGTGTACTTGTGATAGGCTTGGTGTAGGTTGGTGATGGAGTGTGTGCATGGTGGCACACACACAAGGGGTGTTTTGTGCATAAGAGTTTGTGTTTGTGTATGAACTTGCTATGCTTGTGATGTCTATGGTGGGTGCACCTTAGTGAAGTGGAGCTAACCTTGTTAAATGGGTCATGTGAGATGCCTTGACATTTGAGTGTGTGTGCCTTGAGGTGATAAGAGGCACTAGCTACCCTTGTAAAGCCCCAAACTCTTGAACCTTGATGTGGGCTAAGGGATCTTGTAGTCTTAGTTGTTTGCATTGGTAGTGGGGTGTGGATGCCTCCCCCTCATCACATGTTTTGGGGTGAAGTGAGGTTCTAGATAGCTATCTATGTTAGCATGTGAGGGTGTGGATTGTTGTGGTGGTTTGCATATTGTTGGTGACATGAAGACTAGGAAGATCCTAGTGATGCTTGTGAGAGTGTGCACCATCACATGCCCATATGTGGGGGGTGTGCATACTTTCTTGTTAGTTTAAAGATTTCTTATGTGTGAGCTTGATGCTAGTGCTTGAGAGGAATTGTGTGTGTTGGAGTTGTTGATGTGCATGACACATACATGGGGTTCAAACCCCCATGTCACTTTGTCATTGTGCACATGAAACTCTCCTATGTACTTGTCATTGTAGGAGCATACCTTATGGATTGCATTTGCACTTTGTTGAAAGTTTGGGCCTTGTTCCCATGGTATAGAAGGAGCCCAAGGGCATGGATTTTGTGTGTTAGTAGTAGGGGTTTATGCTCAACACCATAGTGGTGTCAAACACCTCTTGGGAACATGTGTGTGCAAACTATGCCTAGACAAAGTGGGCATGTGGCTGGAAAATTCCAGATTTTTGAACTCTGAAAATTTCACTAAGTCTGGAATGCTGAAAACATTTTCTTCCCCTATAAATAAGGTTGTGCTGGTCATTATGTTGGGAACTGGACTTAGTTAAGTGCTAGTGTTTTGAACCTGGTATGTTTGTGAAGCTTCCTGTCAATTTTCAAGTCATTTGGAGTCCAGTAGATTGTGTTTTGATTGCTGTCAAAAAGCTTCAGAACAGAAACAGAAACTCAGGTGCAGGAATTTTCACTAAGTCCCTGAGAACTGATGGTTTTGGGAAAGTTTGTGGCCTTGTATCTTCTAGAGTTTAATTCCTTTTGCTGTGATTCTTGCTGGAGATGGTAGTATTCTTGGTTGGAAACATCCCCATATATTATTTGTCATGTTTGAAGACCTGTAGCTATGTTGCATTTTGCTCTCAAACAGCTAAGATGCAGAAGCTGGCAGATTGCGTAGTTTTGACATTTTGTGCAAAGTTTGCGTTTAATTGTTGTTGGAGTGTTCTACCTTGCTCCATTTCATTCATGTTGGGTTAATATATGTCTTGGCAACCTGGGAACACCAGATTCGTGCCAATTGTGTGTGTGGTGATGAATCTTTCACGTAGGGCTTCATATCGTGTTTCGTTGATTCCCGTTGATCCGTAGCTCCGTTTGCAAAGTTCTTTATATGGTTTTGCACCGTTTTTACGAGATGCATCTGTTCATTTCATTCCCAGGCATGTCCAAATAGTTTAGTGCAAAGTTCTGTCCAGGAACTTGTTGTAGTTATTCTTGCTTGTGCTAGTGGTAGAAATAGTGGTGCATGCTCAACGTTCATCTCATGCATCATGTGATTGTTGCATTTTGTGGTGCTGCTGTTCATTGGCTGTTGTTCTTGCATTGGGTAGCACCGGGAGCGGAGACCGATTACGTGGAGTCAGGGGAGTACGTGCAGGACGATCCAGAACCTTTCCAAGCTGAGGATATCACAGGCAAGATGACATGACCTTGATCCCATATCTAGACTTGTTATGTTAGTTTCGATTCCACGTCATATTGCTCGCTGCCTACCACTGAAAATATATTGCCTCTTCATATGCCATGAGCCTAAACACCTTACTCCTTCCTAGGAAACTTGCATGGCTAGGTAGGCTTGCTCAACTACTAATGTTAGCATTGTTAGTTGCAGGTGATTATAACTCATGAGTTGTCATGAGCTTGATATCATTATATTAATTTCTGTTATTAAATTAATGTATCTATACACTTGGTAGATGACGGGAGGCCGAGCCTTTTGCTGGGTGTCTTGTCCCGTTATTGCCGCCTTAGTTACCGGTTACCGGTGTTTGATTCCATAATGATCGCTCCTAACACGTTCGGGGTTGTTATGGGGACCCCCTTGATAAATCGCGTAGTGTTAAGGCTTGTCCGGCAGGACCCAACTTTGGTACTATTTGCTAATCACCTAATAATAATCTGCATAGGGAATAGCTAACCCGAGGATTCTAATCAACAACCCGGGCCAGTGCTCCTCATGAGTGTTGGTCCAAACTGGTCTGCCTGCGGGGCCACCACAAGGAAACTTGAGGTTTGGCACCTGTAGCTAGTTCCATCCGGCGTGTCCTGAGACTGAGATACGCGGCTCTTATCGGGGTCGTCGACACGTCGGGAGGTCCTGCTAGTCTTGCCTTGCCTTAGCGGTATATCTTGCGTATAGGATTACCGGTGAAGCTTTGGTTTCCCCCATAGTTGAGGTTTTCCTCTAAGGAATCCGACGAGATCACGAGATTCGTGATAGAGGATGCCTTTGCGGCCTGTGTTCGTTTGTGATGGACTAGTTGGAGCACCCCTGCAGGGTTTAATCTTTCGGAAAGTCGTGCCCGCGGTTATGTGGCAACTTGGAATATTTTGTTAACATCCGGTATTAGAAAACTTAAACATAAACTAATAAAATATGCCAACTGTGTGCGTAACCGTGACCGTCCCTTCGAAGATCTCTCTTCGACCGGGAACACGGTGGGGTCATGATTGCCGTAGGTAGGTGTTCAGGATCACTTTCTGATCAAGTATTCCCGATCGTTGGCGTAGGCCACTGCCACTTCTCCTTTGCGTAAGATAGCCACTTATTCAATCTTAGGATGCAGCAGCCGGAAACACTTCATCCCTTCCTTACCCAATAACATGACTAGATCTGGCACCAAGGCCTTAGATTGTTGAGTCCCCGTGGCTCACGGATTCCTCCGAAACTTCCAGCAGGTACAGGTACCCCAGAGGCAGAGGATCCCGACGGCACCCAGCTGGCGTGGCAGTACGACGAGGAGACAGATCGCCTTTACGTGAACTATCCAGAGGACTGAGCCGTGGTCGTGATCGTGGGCCTGCAGCGGGTAGCATAGCATTTCCCTTGTTTTGTAGTCCGTACCGGAACTACCTTGTTTGTATCTGCGTTGTACTCTGCATCTTTAATAAGAAGACAGTTGAATCCCAGATTGTCTACTATATTTATTATTATGTGCTATGTTTACTTGCTTGCAAAACACTTAGATGCGCTTCTTTCCTATTCGGGGCCTCGACCCCCAGATCGGAAAGGACCGCATCTTGGTCGTTACATTTACGAGAATAGAGTTCAATCAAAATAATAATCAAGCATGATAATGATACTGAAACTAGAATGAATGAAAATCAAGATGCGCGGAACTAGCTAGTGCTACTTACTTTGGAGAAGGTAAATTGCAGCTCATTATTCCATTCACCCTTAACTTTTTTGGTGAACTTTTTCCAAACCCTTCACGGCAAAGAAAATTATTATTTGATATCAGGAAATGAAAGAAAGTTGTCGATATGGTGCGATAATGATTGAACTTACCTCTCGAGCATTTCAGTAATCGGCGCCAACTCTGTAGGGTCTTAACGTAGCGAGTCCAAGACAATTACTACTCCCTCGTCAAGCCTAATGATTATCAGAACAAAGTGAAACCTGCGCACACATAACTCATCAATTACACTTAACCTCGAGTAAGCAAAACATAATGTGCGGAAGACGACTAGTAACACTCACCCGAAGTTGTAAGGAAATAGTTTTCTTCTGTCATGTTGTCGAAGTAACGCAGTTAGCAAGTTGTTCTTTGTATCCTTGGGTGTATTACATATGTTATGTGCATTTACGGTATCTGGGTTAATGAACCCAATGTCATATATTTGTCCTCTTTTATATTCGAGGATCTTCCATTTCCATAATATAGCAAGGATAATTACACATGCAATAATGAAGGAGATGAGCTAGAGACTTAATTACAGAAATAATACTTACAGACAATAGGAACTAATGATCGTTTTGTGGAGGTGTCTTGATTGTATAACTGAAATAATTCGTCAAATTCAACAAATAGTGACATGTTTCCATTGTAAAAGTGCTCATCTTTAAATCTCACGTAGATATTGTTGATCGAATCATTGTAGGCATTCAAGTACCAATCATGCAGTCTTCGCATCATCGTTGATAGTTTTGTCAACTGCTCATGTTTCACGAGAGGCTTCCCGTACTGGTATCTAAGGCCTACTATCGGGGCAGTTTCGAACTGTACATCATTGCTTACGAAATTAGTAGGATTGAAACCAAGATAATTAGCGGCCACTACCCCTGGATCAACATTAGCGACATCGGTAAACACCTTGAGCGGGGGGCACGATTGCTTCTCCTGTTCGACGAGCTGGGGATTTTTTTCCCACTTCTCGAACCACTAGTAATTAAGCTTCCCGGCCGCTTTAGCATGTGTCTTTTGAATAATTCTCTCATAGTTTGATGGCAGCGGACGCGGTACCGATGGTGGTCGCTCAAGGGCATCCAGACAGCGCTTCGCTTTTACCGGATCAACTTTCTCCTTTGGAGGTGGACGTTTAGGTGCAAAAAGGGCCTTATTATAGGCAACCACGATTTCCGCGTTTTCCTCGGGAGCCCTCTCATATGGTAATTTTGGAAGAGGCTTGAGGCTTGGACCATATTTGAATTTCTTCCCGCCTCCAGTGCTGCTAGCCGCCGGAGCGACGGCTTATCTCTTCCACCGTTGCTGACGCGTCGGAGGAGGCGGAGGAGGAAGAGGTTGAGTGTGCTCACGCGCCGGAGGAGGCAAAGGAGGAGGAGGCGTAGTGCCCTCACGAGCTGGAGGATGCGGAGGAGGAGAAGGCGGAGTGCGCTGACGCACCGGAGGAGACGGAGTGCTTTCACGCGCCGGAGGAGGCAGAGGAGGAGGATACGAAGGAGGAGGAGGAGTCTACTGAGGCGTCTAGTGTGGAAGCTTGATGTACTCCTTTCTCCATATACATGTAGACCTTAAAGCATTTTCCAGATGAATCTCCCCTTCACCTATAGGGTAGTCAAGCTCCAGCTCCTCAAATCCCTCCGTTATTTCATCCACAGTCACAAATAGCATAGTCATGTGGAATTGGACGACAATGGAAAGTTCCGTCAGCTCGAGGAGGTAGAATAGAGCCGATCGTCACCTTCAAGGTCAGGTTTTGGCATCTCGCCAGTAGCACAAAATGTTCAGCCTCCGTGATACTATCCACGGGGTAGCGAGGAGCCGTGAAATCAGGCTGAACGAGCTCCGTGGAAGCCACGCTGCTTCTCCGCTTAGATGGTGGGGTAGCTTCTGTGGCAGCGTCCAAGTAATGATCTCCGTGCCGCTGAGATGGTTGGCCGGTAGCTCGCTGGCTCTTAAGTTCCTCTCATTTCGCTAATCTTGCACTGAGCTTCTGCATTTCATTTGCTTCCTCTTTTTTCTTTCTCTATCGGCTTCTATAACCATCGTTGTCGGGAAACCCATGCACCCACGGAACGGAGCCTGATGTGCCTCGTGTTCGCCCAGGGTGTTCAGGATTCCCGAGGGCCTCTGTCAGTTCGTCCTTCTCTTTGTCGGGAATGAACTTCCCTTCCTACGCTGCCTTGATTGCCTTCTAAAGCTTGCTAATGTGTATTGCTAGTTGTTCGTTTGTCCAAACACACTTCCCTGATTCTGGGTCCAAAGTTCCCCCAATCCCGAAGAACCAATTCCTTGACCGATCTGGCCAGTACAATGTCTCTGGTTTGACCCCTTTAGCAAGCAGGTCTTGCTCCGCTTTTTCCCACAACAGTCGGCCTTTACTCTAGCCACCTGACCCCATGGTATGGTGATACTTCTTCAGTGCAACATTTCGCTTGTTTGTCTCTGACCTTTGCTTACCCTTGTTCGATTTCTTGTAGGCCACAAATGCGGGCCAGTGATCTCTGATCTTCTCATATTGACCGATGAACTCTTGAGTCTCGTCTTTCTCGACAAACTTTGTGTTCAAATGTTTCCGCCAGTTCTTGAATAGTTCTGCCATCTTCTTTAGAGCAAACGCCTTGACCTTTCACTCTATAAATGGGTTATTCGGATCCTCCTCTGGCGGTAGCCTGAAATTTGTCATCAGCGAGGGCCAAAGATCATCTTTCAGTCTATCATGGACATAAGAAACTTCAGGGTCCTTCTTCTTATTTCATTCATGGATTATGATCGGGACACTGTCCCTAACAACAACTTTGCACCGATGTACAAATGTGTCCTTGGTCCGCTTGGGAGCAATCGGTTGGCCATTTTGCGCGACTTCTATGATAGTGAACCTTTCATCCCGTCGCAACCTTTTCTTCGGGCCTCGTCTCCTTACGGAAGTTTGGCTCGATCCCGAGGGCTAAAAGAAGAAAGAAGTGTTACCAAAACATATAATGCATCAAGTCAGCACAGGCCAAAACATATACCTTGCCGGACTTTGCAACAGTTAAGGCTCCCTCCTCCATTTGGTGACCAGAGCCATCATCATGATCTTCTTCCTCCGCCATTCGGTCACCGGAGCCGTCATGACCTCCCTCCTCCTCCATTGTTGGATCACCGGGCATGACCTCCTTCCTCCTCCATTGTTGGATCATCGGAGCCGTCATCCTCTCCTTCTTGATCATTTGTGTTGTTGAGAAACGACAAGGGATCACGTCCGTCGCGAATTATATCCCCCAACAAATCTTATTTTTCCCAGTCTCTGTCCATGGTTTCTGCAAATATTACAACATGGTAATATGAAAACATGAGAGATGGATTAGCGTGGCCTCGATAGTTGGTCGGGCGAGCGGACGCCCTCTCTCTCATGCATGTCCGACGCCCCCCCCCCCCCCCTCTCATTTCAAAAAAAGACTTGCTTCACATTTTCATTTAACAAAAATACTACCTTCATATTTTCATTTAAAAACAGAGCACATTTCCACGAAACATTTCATCTCTCAAAATGGGAGCTTCACATATTCATTTCAAAACTCATCATGCGTATGCAAAATTTAAAATTTGTTTCTCTATCTAAAAAACAGATCGCATTGCCAAAAATAGAGCACATCCAAAAAAAAATAAAGCACATTTCATACATCTCATCTCATCTCATTATGCAACACAAATTCATCTGTCTATTCATCTCATCTCATTATGCAACAAAAAACAGAGCATGGCCGGAGCACTGGCAGCAGGGGACCATGGCCGGAGCAGTCGTAGCAGGGGCGAGCATGGCCGGAGTAGTGGCAACAGGGGGGCTTGGGAAAGGGGGGAGCTCATTGCGGACGCAGGGATGGAGCTGTGGAGAACGGCGACGACGAGGAGCCGGGCTCGGGGACACGCAGCTATGGTGATGTTCTTGGCCGGTGACCCCTTGGTTAACAGAAGAGTCCAATTGCGTTACTATAGCATCATGTAGTGGTCCAATCCAGTCCTAGTCATATTAACATGGAATTCAGTGCCTTGAGAAAATGATAAATAACAGGACCAAAAACTGGAAAATAAGAAAATATCATTCGTTTGAGATATTTGAGTTTACCAGTTAGCAAGGCATGTTTTGCAGAGAGGAAAAACTAAGTCTGATCGAATTTCTAGTTGAAAAACATCCCCAAACCCCTTCTTATATGAAACTAACTCCCCAGAATATCTTCAAACCACGTCCAGATTAAATAGTCAGATGCATCGATATTTTCCATGGTTTCCACTGCCTGCAGATTACAATTTATAATGGACATCATTTAAACCACATACGAGTGAAAAAAAATATTAAGTGGAAGCTTTTTCTTTGCAGGACTAACTAAAAGCATTTTCCATAACGCCAGGTCAATTATTTCTGACAATGACTGGACTACAGCCACAATTGAGCTGTTATCACAACCAGTCAAAGTTCAAAACAGAATTCCAAAGGAGGGTGATTGTGATGTTCTTGACCGGAAAAGTCCAAGTGTACTAATGTATCATCCTTTAGGGCATGAACTATGGGGGCAGTAGTATTCGATCGCCCCATAAATAAACGTTTGATAAAAAATTATGAAGCATCAGTTTAGAGAAAATTCTTCCAACGCAACTGATCTGAAGCCACGACCTCCCTGGGCCCCACCTCTAGAGCTTGGGCAGGCCTTGTCTCTCGTGTTTTGCCAATTTCTTCTCTCTCTCTTCCTCTTTCTCTTCTCTCTCCTACCTTTCTGACACAAGGAACCCGCCTCCTCTGCAGGAGACTCTGACAGACTGCAAGGCCACCATTCTGACAGTCCGAACCTACATGGCCTGCGGGGCAGCTAGCTGAGGGGACGCGTTGTACATGCTGTTACTGGTCCAATCATGTCCTAGTCACAAACCTGAAATAACAGTGCCCTAAGACAATGACAAATAGCAGGGACCAAAAAATGGCAAATAACACAATATCATTCAATTGAGATATTGATTATTGTCAGTTAGCAGTTCTATCAGAGACTAATTAAGGCTGATTCAATTCCTTATCTTTATCTATTTCTAGTATCAAACTAATTTCCTAGAATATCTTTAACACCAAGTGTATGTTGGCTTTTGAACGTGCGTATGCAGTCGTACAGGCGTGCCTACACGATTCTTGCTTCGGCCGGTTACTTGAAGGAACTTGCGTAACTAGCGACACGAATAAAACTGATCGATGGATTTGATGGCTAAAGGCCTATGTCGAGCCTTTGCTTTGTATTGCTTTTCGTTTTTCTGGTGTTATACTAGTAGAAAACAGGGCTATCGTTCGGCCCTGGCCAGCCCATTAGTCCCGGTTCTTCAAAAACCGGGACCAATGGGGGGTATTAGACCCGGTTCGTGAGCCGAGGGGGCCGGCCGGGGCCTCGTGGGCATTGGTCCCGGTTCGTGTGGAACCATTTGTCCCGGTTCGAGCCACCAACCGGGACCAATGGTCCTCGCTGCTGGCCCACAACCTTTAGTCCCGGTTCATGCCACGAACCGGGACAAATAACTTGCCTACATATATACCCACCGCCGCGGCACAGCACTTCACGGTGCTCTGTTTTTGTCGAGCCGGCGAGGGGAGGGCATTTGGGTGCTCTAGTTCACCTCCTATGCACATGAGGTGTTCGATGAAATGCCCGAGCCACACTAGTTAAGCTTTCTCCTCTCGAAACTCGACCTTCGAGCTCCATTTTCAACGAGACTTGTCTATATTTAGCGGTCCGTCACGCCCCGTCCCCGCCCCGTCTTCACCGCCACCGATCGCCCGCGCCGATCTCGTCGCCGGCACCACCGTGGTGAGCCTCTTGTTCTTATCTTCTTTCTAAAAGAAAAAAATTCTGACTTCAGATAGATACTTGTCTAATTTTCTTACTTTTATTATTCCTTGTTATTATATAGTGCGATGGTTTTGGTATCCGCCCCCGTCGGCCCTCGTCGTGTCTATGATTCAGATGTGGTATATATTATCTTTTCATAACTATTTGGTTCATTTATTGTTTATGACAATTATGATGACCAACGTGACATATATTTTTAATCTAGGAGGTATGTGAACCGGAAATTCGAACCCACCTAGAAATGCTTCTCGAGAAGTTAACTTTGGTTGAAAAAGAAAACAAATACTTGAAGGAAAAATTGAAAATAATTGAGGATAAGAATGTGGAAATGGAGTTGCATGTTGCCGAGGTCATTGACGATCGCAAGATGAAGATCGATGTGATGCGGTTGAAGATGGATGCAATGCGCTTGAAGATTAGGAATATTAGAAAATATGCCATTTATAAAGAGGCTTGGTATCATTATGCTGTTGGGTCAATTGTTACCTTACTTGCGATTTTGATCGTGTTTGTTGTTGCATTTAAATATTTTACATAGTTATATGTTGTTTTATGAGAGAACTTTATGTATTTATTTTTCAATAATAACATTTGATCACAATTGTGCTTTGGTTTTAATGTGATGATGAACTTGTATTAATTTGGTCATTTCTCTATTTTTTTTGTTCTGCAATGGTTTTTTGATATATACTTAATTTCATAATAGAGATTAACCGCAAATGGATGTACGGTGAACGGCGCACTTTGGAGTACATTACGAACCGGGACTAATGCCCGAGTCGAAAAGGGTTGTAAATTGATGATGTGGCTTTGAATGGTGCATTTTGAGCACAGAAAAACTATGGAGTTCAAATAAGTTCAAAAAAATGAAATCCCTTTGTAACAGAGGAGTTCCCGTATGAAACCCTGATACTTCGAAATAGATTGTCCGTTTTGTACACGAAGTGCATCCAGTTTTTGCCGTAACCCTCTCAACTTTCTCGCACATGCTATGTGGGTGAAATGATGATACCATGCCAACTTGGAACCTTTTCAGAGTTCATTTCAAATGCTTTTCAATTTCATGGTCTTATAGCTCATAATAATCAGTAAATGCATGAAAAATAACAAATGAAGTCAGAAAGGGTTGTAAATTGATGATGTGGCTTTGAATGGTGCATTTTAAACACAGAAAAACTATGGAGTTTAAATAAGTTCAAAAAAATGAAATCCCTTTGTAACAGACGAGTTTCGTATAAAACCCTGATACTTCGAAAGAGATTGTCCGTTTTGTACACGAAGTGCATCTAGTTTTTGTCGTAACCCTCTCAACTTTCTCCCAGATGCAGAGGCCGGGGGTCATCCTCCTTTTCTAAAAAAAACTCATAGCAAGGGTATGGTAACTGCATACTGGCTACAGACTGCATGATTGTGACGTGGTTGGACAGGATCAGATCTCTTGACGAACTGGTGGGTGCTCTTTCAAGTTATTCCTCTGATCTTCACTCATGGAAGCATGCACTAGTGGAAAACGGGCCTTTGGCCGGGACCATTTAGTCCCGGCCTGCCTCTCGGCCGTGACTAAAGGCCCGGCCACGTCGCCCCAATTCTCAATGCCTCCCTCGAGGCATTAGTCCTGGCCCGTAAGGAGCCTTTAGTCCCGGTTCGTGTCCCAAACCGGGACTAAAGGACTACGCGGCGGGCAGTGGTGGTGGCAACCGTTCGTATCCCCCTTTAGTCCCGGTTGGTGGCTCAACCCGGGACTAAAGGACCAACACGTGGCCTGCCGTAGTGGTGGCAACCGTTGGTATACCTCTTTAGTCCTGGTTGGTGGCTCAACCCGGGACTAAAGACCCAAACGGTTTGCATCCCGCGTCGTTTCGGGCGATGAAAAGCACGAACCGAAGCACAGTCGTCATTTCTCTGTTTCTTCTTCTCTCTCGCTCTCCCTCTCTGTTCTTCTCCTCTCTTCTTCCCTTCTCTTCTTCCACCATGCCAACTAGCTTTCATAAGGTGCTCGCACATGGCACGACCATGCTCGGTGTCATGTACACGAACCTGAGCACGGAGGTGTCGTTTTTTCTTCAACAGTTGAAGGAAAAATGGTTTGACAACGCAGTGGATCATGAGAAGTTCTTGGGGCTTGATCTGGAGTACACGGCCGATCAACGCGGTGTTGCTGTCATCCAACTATGCTTCGCACGCCATGTCTTGATCTTCCAATGGGCGAGGTAAGTTTTGAGGCTTTCTTTGATCCAAGATAATGACATTGTAAGTTTATTTGTTTCAATCATAGTTGGTTCCCTTCAAATAGTTGTAGTGAAACAATTTTGATTAGTTTAAGGGGAACACAATCTAATTGGAATAGTGTTCCATAATCTGAAAAATCGTATTAGAGTCAACTAGTGTTTAATATGTTCCATTGGAATCATAGTTGGTTCCCTTCAAATAGTTGTAGTGAAACAATTTTGATTAGTTGAAGGGGAACACAATCTGATTGGAATAGTGTTCCATAATCTGAAAAATCGTACTAGAATCAACTAGTGTTTAATATGTCCATTGGAATCATAGTTGGTTCGCTTCAAATAGTTGTAGTGAAACAATTTTGATTAGTTGAAGGGAACACAATCTGATTGGAATAGTGTTCCACAATCTGAAAAATCTGATTGGTTCAATATGTTCCATTGAAATCATAGTTGTAGTGATACAATTTTATGCGGTGTTCTTTGATCCAAGGTTATGAAAATTGAATATAGCTAGTGATCTCTCTAGGTTCCATTGGATAGCAATATAATATGTCATAGTCATGAAAATTGCATATAGCTAGTGATCTCTCTAGGTTCCATTGGATAGCTATAGTGATCTCTCTAGGTTCCATTGCATATGTTCTATTTGAATCCTAAAGATAATTTTCTCTTTAGTTGTAGTGAAACATGTTTCCTTATTGCAGCAGTATGTAACATTTGTTCCATTTTAATTTGTTTCTGTTACAGGAGTGACAAGCATTGTCCAGAACTCATGGACTTCCTTCGCAGCGGCATCACTTTTGCTACCATTGACATAAGGAACGACAAGCTGAAGATGAGGCACAGCTTCGGTATTGAGATACCAGCTGATTGCCTTGTTGATCTCCAAACGGTATTCAGGCTTCGACATGACAGGACTTCGATGGCTCATATGGTAGTTGCCTTGATCGACGAGGGATATGGTGATATGAAGACCAGTTTCCCAAAGTCTCAGCACAAACTTTGGGAGAAGGGCCCACTTGATCCTATCAACATTGAGTATGCAGCAAAAGATGCATACGTTTCATACGAGTTGTACCGCAAGATTCGAGTCGTCAACTATGTCAGTGTCACCTCGAGGAAGGTGGACATTCTGATTTAGACGATTCAGACGAGTAGTGTTCTGAACGTCGAACACTTGTATATATATCTATGGTAGCTATTATTATGTACTGTTTGGACTAGTATCATGTACTTCTTGGACCAATTTATATATGTCTAGTTTCTGTTTGTGTCATTATAGTTTCCAAATTTGAATGGTTTAGCCCTTTCTAACTTCATTTGCTACTTTTGAATGGTTTAGCCCTTTCTAACTTTATGGTATCATGCATTTCGACCACATATATATACAAAAAGTCTTCAGTTCAAATAAGTTTAAAAAATGAAATCCCTTTTGTAACAGATCTGTTTTTGATTAAAACAGTCATTTAAAAATAAGTAAATGCACGAAGAATACCAAATGAAGTCAGAAATTGTTGAAATTTTTTGATGTGTCTTAGAATGGTGCATTTTGAACACACAAAAAGTATGGAGTTCAAATAAGTTCAAAAGAAATGAAATCCCTTTGTAAGAGATGAGTTCTCGTTCGAAACCATGATACTTCGAGAGAGATTGTTCGTTTTGTACACGAAGTGCATCCAGTTTTCGTCGTAGCCCTCTCAACTTTTTAACACATGCTATGTGGGTGAAATGATGATAGTATGCCAACTTTCAACATTTTCAGAGTTCATTTGTAGTGCTTTTCAATTTCAGGGTCAACTAGCTCAAAAAAAATAAGTAAATGCATGAAGAATACCAAATGAAGTCAGAAATTGTTGAAATTTTGTGATGTGCCTTAGAATGGTGCATTTTGAACACACAAAAAGTATGGAGTTCAAATAAGTTCAAAAAAATGAAATCCTTTTGTAAGAGATGAGTTCTCGTTCGAAACCCTGATACTTCGAGAGAGATTGTCCGTTTTGTATACGAAGTGCATCCAGTTTTTGTCGTAGCCCTCTCAACTTTTTAACACATGCTATGTGGGTGAAATGATGATAGCATGCCAACTTTCAACATTTTCAGAGTTCATTTGTAGTGCTTTTCAATTTCAGGGTCAACTAGTTCAAAAAAATGAAATCCCTTTGTAAGAGATGAGTTCTCGTTCGAAACGCTCCTACTTCGAGAGAGATTGTCCGTTTTGTACACGAAGTCAAAATAATTACTTTTGAAAATAGAAAATAGTTTTGCATTATTTATTCAATTTCAAACACTTTTCATTATCATAGTTTTGTCAAATTCTCAAATATGCAAAAAGAATTTTTAATAAACATAGTTTTTAATTGAAAATAACAAAATAGATAATAGTTTGGATAGTCAAAATAATTAATTATGAAAATAAAAAATAGTTTTGCATTATTTATTCAATTTCAAACACTTTTCATTATCATAGTTTTGTCAAATTCTCAAATATGCAAAAAGAATTTTTAATAAACATAGTTTTTAATTGAAAATAACAAAATAGATAATAGTTTGGATAGTCAAAATTATTAATTATGAAAATAGAATAAAATTGAAACTATATTCGAAATCATAGAGAAAATTCAATCTAAATTCTCATTTGAATTTAGATTGAATTTTCTCTATAATTTCTAATATAGTTTCAATTTTCAGTGAGTTTAGGCCCGTAAGCCTGCTTTAGAGAGGAGCTCGATGGAGAAGCTACGACGGGGCTTATAAACAAGTGTTAGTCCCCCTCGCTGGGCGAGGTGGGACTAAACTTATCGTGCAGCCGAGGAGGGGCTTTAGTCCCGGGTGGAGCCACGCCCCGGGACTAAAGACCCCCTTTAGTCCCCGTTGGAGCCACGCCCCGGGACTAAAGACCCCTTTTCGGCAGGCGAGGAGGCGGGAAACGAGGGGCTTTAGTCCCGGGCCGTGGCTCCACCCGGGACTAAAGGGTGTCTTTAGTCCCGGTTTGAGCCACGCACCGGGACTAAAGATCCACCTATATAAGCGGGACTTCGAAAAATTCCAACCCAAATCGTCCATTTCTCTTCTTCTTCCTCTCGTTCTCCTGCCCGGTGCGGCACAGCGACGAACTCGACGACGCCGTCAGGCTGCCCGACGTCCTGCTCGCCGCCGCCTGCCGTCCTCCTCGCCGCCGCCGTCGTCCTCGCGCGCGCCGTCCTCCTCGCCGCGCGCCGTCGACACCTCCGGCCGGTAAGCCCCCCGCCCCCTCCTCCCCAACACTCCGGCCAGTAGAAGAAAAGAAGGAAAAGGAGAAGAAAATAAGAAAAAGGAGAAGAAAAGAAGAGGAGGAGAGGACAAGAAGAGGAAAAATAGAAGAAGAAAAGAAGAAAAAGGAGAAGAAAAGAAGAAAAAGGAGAAGAAAATAAGAAAAATGAGAAGAAAAAAAGAAAAAGGGAAGAAAGGAAGAAAAAGGAGAAGAAAGGAAGAAAAAGGAGAAGAAAGGAAGAAAAAGAAAAAAAATGTCATTTAATTCCAATTGTTATTAGGTTTGTGCTAGATTATTAGGGTTAGTAATATTTAGAATTAGGTTAGGGTTACAAGAAGAAGAAATATGAATAAAAATAAGAAAATAAGATTAGGAAAAATGAAAATAAGAAGAGGAGGAGAAGAAAAGAAGAAAAAGGAGAATAAGAAGAGGAGGAGAGGAGAAGAAGAGGAAAAATAGAAGAAGAGGAGAAGTAGAAGAAGAGAAAAAATTAGAAGAGGAGGAGAGGAGAAGTAGAAGAAGAGAAGAGGAGAAGTACTACAAGAAGAGGAGAAGTAGAAGTAGAAGAAGAAGTAGAAGAAGAGGAGACATATTGTATAGTGTCATTTAGTTTTGCTATTGTATAGTGTATATGCTTAATTTTGCTATTGTATAGTGTATATGCTTAAGTGTTAATAGTGTTTCTTAGATTATTGCTTAATTTTGCTATTGTATATGCTTAAGTGTTAATAGTTTAATTTTGCTATTGTATATGCTTAAGTGTTAATAGTTTATTTTTAGCAAGAAAATTAATAGAACTAGTTTATTTTTTTAGTTCATTTTACGATGCATCCCGCATCCTCGTCGTCGACTCGGCGGAGGACACCTGCTTGATCAGAGGGGCCCTGTCTGGGACTGGGCTCCGCCCGGCTGGTATTGGAAGGTGCTACCTTCCGGGGGGCGTAGGTTGGTGAGGAGCCAGCCCGTCGTTGACACGATCCTTGTTTGGTGGCGGTCGCGTGGGCCAGTGAGGGTGCCGAGGCTTCCGGACACCGCGGAGGTGGTACGTCACCGTGTCAGCGAGGAGGATGAGCACGTCCGTCGCTACATGGTTGCATTGGAGGGCAGGTTCGAGCATACCTGGCAGGTTCTTCGGGGATCTCACTGGAGCTATGATCCTGTGATGGTTCCTTCTCTTTGGGTGTCCACCGCCCGCGCCGATACACGTCGGGCGCTACGGTTCTAGATGTATCAGTGATGCTATATGTATGATAGTATTCGAGGAGTATTAGTGATAATATTCGACGGTGTACGGACAAAAGTGATGATGTATTAGCTTATAATTGAATGCATGCTAATTTGAATACTACTTTATTTTACGATTTGGTTTTGCTTATTGAATGCTCAAATTGGAAAAGTACTCCTACTTTGAATACTATGCAAAAATCTAGGAGTCCCGGGTGGAGCCACGACCCGGGACTTAAGTTGTTTTCGAACGGAGTTCCTGATAGAATAATTCTTTTTTGGTACAAAGGTTAAGAGAATCCGTTTTTTGCAGAACTATGGATCCACATATCAAAAACCTCGAAGAGGAAGAACTTCTCGAAGATATAATCAAAGACGGCCCCGACGTTGAACCAGCTGAATCTCCGTCGTCATATCTAAAGCAGGACGTTGGAATGGAGGTCGAGCGACACGAAGATGAAGCCGATGGGGCAGGAGATAGGTCCAATGACGGAGAAGGTGATAGCTCCACTGATGGAGAAGCCGGTGAAGAAATAATAAAGTCCGGCGAGGGATACATATGAAGTTCGACAATCACTTGTAATATGTGAAAAATATTGGAGATAGCTCTATATTGTATACATATACATTCATTTGATGAATGTTTCTCCCTCTTAGGCCTCCACATCGAGCAAAACTACGAAACGAGGCCCGACTAGAAAGTTGGATGCACGGACGCATTACACCTTTGAGGTGATATTTCCTACGGGCGAACCCAAGCTTCCTAAGAATGTTGCTGACACATTCAAGAAGCAATGCGGAGTTCTCGTTAGGGATCACGTCCCGATCAGCGTTCGGGAGTGGAACAAGCGCAAAAGGGCAGCCGATAGTGACTATGTCGCCGAAAGGTACAAAGATAATCTTTGGAATGATCTCATGTCACATTTCAACCTGCCAGAATGTGAGAATGAAGACGCCGCAGACAAACTGAGGGCCAAAGTCAAGCAATGGACTCTGAAGAAGATGGCCGAACTGTTCCGTAGCTGGAAGAAGAAGCTATGGAAAACTATCTGAAGACAAAGAAAGTGCCAGTATTCGAGGGGTATCTAGCCAAGCAGGCGAATCACTGGAAGGCATTTCAAGAGTACAAGGAGTCAGAAGATGCCCAGACATTATCAGAAAAGAACAAGATAAATGCCGACAAGAAGAAATATCACCACAAGCTGGGGCCAGGGGGCTATGAGACTGCCATCCCAAAGTGGGATAAGAAAGAGCAAGATCTGCTAGATAAAGGCATCTTACCTGAACCACTCCGTGATGAGTGGGAATTAAGAGCAAGAAATTGATTCCTTGCGCATGGTGGGTCGTACGACGAAAAAACAGGGGAGCTCATCTGCAATGACGGTCTTAGGATACCCAGGGAGAATTGGAAAAGGATAGTGAAAGAAATTAAGGAGGGAAAAAGAAAGTTCACTGCAGATAGAGATAAATATTTGCTCACACTGGTCCTCGGCAATGACGAACATGGAGGACGAACGCGAGACTTCGGTCCTTCTTACCCGTGGTGGCTTGGGTTTGCCAGAGACCAAGACACTTACAGAAGCCGAGAGAGAGCAAAGAAGCGGCAGCAGGATGAGGAGAATGACAAGTTCAACCAGTTGCTTGCCAGGATTAACGAGCAACAAAAGCAGATTGATGAGCTTAGAGGAGTACCGCGCCAGGAAGATCCTGCACTTGATATTACCAGCGCCCCATCTAAGGGAAAAGCGGCGTGGCTGAATCTGAGGCCCCGCCCGACGATGCACAAGAACTACATCAAGCTTCCAGGCTCGACCCCAAGGACAACACCGCCTCCGAGTCGTCGCAGGTCACCTACACCTCCATTACCTCCAAGCCCTCCACATGACGTCGGCCAGCACAACACGAGTCCATCTCGATCACCGCCGCCGGACTTGGGTCGTCCGTCTCCGCCGCCGCCCGCACAGGATACTAAGCGGAAGTGTGCCAGCAAGAACGCTCCGTCGATGATTTTTAAGCGACGGAGCTCCCCAAAGCGCAAACTGTCGCCACTCCCAAAGGTACCTCATGCTAATCTTCCTATCAAACCTTATGATCGTACCCCCGAGGAAAACGCCAGGATAGCAAAGGAACAACATGATGCGCAGATGAAAAAGAAGGAACCCGAGCCCCGCCCGGAATACACCGAGAAACAAATAGCATGGGCAAAAGACTTCATAACCCTTCCATCACAGTATGACTTACACTATAAGCCTGATGACTATACACGCACATTGCAGAAGGAAGTGAAAAAGAGCAGCTCACGTGCAAGTGCAAGTGGGAGCAAATCAAGTTCAACTACAAGCAAGAAAAAATCAGACGTTCCTCAGCTTGGACAACAGGCCAAACAGTCGATCCCACCCCTCAAGGTGTTAACCGAGAATGTTCCCCCTCCGGTGCAGGGGCAAGCTTTTGAAAGAGCAAAGGAGTTGGCGGCTGAATGTGGTATCTCAGTTGAAGATTTGCTGGCTTCCCAAGACGACAGGATACCCAAGGCTGTGGTAGCCCCTAAGCCATAGTTTGTCATGGGAGAGCCTTTGGTCAGCAAAGATAATCTCCCAACAAATATGCGTTACTTGCATAAATGGTACTTAAGTGAATCAAAGAATGGGAGAACGATGATCGTGCTGAGTGTCCCACGGGAGTACTACGGCCGCTCCGAAGAAATCCATATCAACTTTGATGAACTCTTCCAGATGTACAATGGCGACGCCCTCGACAAATCGCTTATGAGTTGCTATTGTGTGTAAGTTTTTCAATTCGTCGTCTACATATAACTTGTTTAGTTATTTCAATTCATTGTCTATATATAACTTGTATTCTATTATGCAGAATGGAGATTCTGGATTGTAAAAGTAAGACCATCCTAAATATTGGGTTTATTGACCCAGATAAAATACATATAGCGACGCTAACTGATAAACCCAAGGAGACGGAGGAAAACCTTCTAAGGTTTCTAATAGATCAAAATTTCTGTGACCACATACTGTTTCCATACAACTTCAGGTGAGGGTCTTTACTCTGTTGTGTCCATTCACTTATAAGTGTAATTGATAAGTTACTGACACATATATATATATATACATGTGCAGCTTCCATTGGATTCTGTTGGACATTCAAATTGATAAGGGAAGAGTTGATGCCTTCGACCCATTATCGAGACCCTTGGAACAGTTCCAAAGCCTGCAGGACATGCTCCAAGGGTAATTTTAATCATTCTTGCGCTCTATCGGTCTCTTTCGATGATTTTCTGATATATCAATTAATGAAAACTTAGCAAATCATTATCCTTGTCGGGCAGGGTATGGAAGCGGTTCAAGTGCGTGACTCCCGGTAACTTTCCTGAGAAGCTGACCTTTAGAGCGGCTCAGGTAAGTAGTATTATGATATACTTCTATTAATTTTCAATACATTTATGATGCTAGATTATTATTTTGATTATATATATTCTATTCTCGTAAAGTGTGACCAGCAGCCACGGGGAACGCATCTATGCGGATACTATGTTTGCGAGACCATTCGCACGTTTACCTCTGAGCTCAAGGATCACAGATTCGACGTAAGCAATGAACATTCACACCTCTATTTTTACCCGTCATTCTTTGTTATCATGATTGATATTCATATTCATCTTCTCTTCTTATATAGCACACGGCCATGAGGACGAAGGTCCTACCAGAGCAACGCGCGATTGCTGTTGCAGAGGAGCTTGCGGGATTTCTGAGGACGGAAGTTATAGAGCTCAAAGGACGATTTAGTGTAGCTAAGGGCCATTACTAATGTTCGTCCATGTAATCGAATAGACAGGCTCTAGTCCCGATAATTCAGATCTCCATATAATTGTATATATATGCTCGCTTGTAAGATAAGTTAATCTTATATATATATATATATATATATATATATATATATATATATATATATATATATATATATATATATATATATATATATATATATATATATATATGCATAATTATTTCTATTTAAATTATATGAAAACTAATTCCCGAACACCAAACGAGGCATGACGTTAATCTCCCGACCACCTAAACCCTAAAACCCTAAAACGCAAAAATAATTTCATTAAAAAAACCCAAAAACCAGCAAAATCTGAAAATCTGAAAATCTTTAGTCCCGGTCCGTGTAACGAACCGGGACTAAAGGGCCTGCCCCTGGGGCGCTACGAGGCGCCCATGTGGAGCACCTTTAGTCCCGGCTTGTAAGAGGGCCGGGACGAAAGGTTAGGCCTTTAGTCCCGCCCCTTTAGTCCCGGTTGGTGAACCGGGACTAAAACCCCTTACGGGCCGGGGCTAAAGGCCCGTCCCCACTAGTGATGGAGCATCTTAATCATCAAAGCAATGGGGCCCATGGAAAATTGGTTCTGGCTCTAGTAACAACAACAGTAGTATTCGCCACTCACAGTACCGTGTACTCTTCTCCTCTCCTCCTCTTGTTTTTTGTTGCATAACTCAAATATCCAGTTAACTCTTTCTTTTTTATGGCCAACTTGTAAATAGCCTTGAAGATCTTCTTGGCAGTATTAAGACAGGTTCATCATGGAGATGTAGCAATGGAAAACGACCTATCAGGAATTAAATGGTATAATGCAATAGGAAGGAAGGGAAGTACTACATGGAAACTAACAAGAAACAACTGGTGGTCCGAACCGAAATGATAATTATAAAGCTAAATGGATGCACATATTTTTTATGCTTTACCATGTCCTTAGAGGATTGGAATTTTATTGGAGCACTAGAGGATATATGTGTGGTGAAATGGCATAAATGGTCCAAAACAGTAATAGAACCACGGAACTTAATTTCTGAGCCATACAACACCTATGACAGAGGTTTTGGTGACAGCTGGAATTCCTGGCCAGGCACATTACTTTCAAGACAAGCGCCACCCCCATCCTCACCAGAGGTTAAAGAAAACTGCGATTTTTAATACTCCTGGCTTTCTCTTCTTCCATCTTCATACCCAATACATCCCATGGATTTGCTTAAATTTCTTCTGACACCGCTGCTGCTATCTCTTCTAACCCATCAAACCTATGTGGGCGCAGCATCGGATGATGAAGGTTTCTCCAAACAATGTTCACCTCACAGGTGCAGCAAACATGGCCCTGAGATCCGGTTCCCGTTCGGGCTATCATCATGTGGCGCACCTGGCATGCAGTTATCATGCTCCCGGGATGACATAATCCTGGATCACCCTGTTCTTGGCTCCTGCAAAGTGACCGAGATCTACTACAGACACCGTGTCATCAACGTCGCCCCGCTTGCGGAACCTGCGATGCAGTGCCCACTTCAGAGGCTCATCTCAACAAATTTAGCAACTGATGTGTACAAACTACCTCCATCACGAACGACCCTGGTACGTTGTTCAAGCGGATTCATACCTGCAGATCCATACAGCATAGCTGGCCCAGCTGCTTGTCTCAGTAACAACGCAACCCAATTCTGGTATTTGGCGGCGTCAGCTTATGCATACATATATGATCTACCACGAGACTGTGAGGCTGTTTCTAGAGGCATTCCAGTACCCTACAGCTATGATATACATGGCCCAAACTTACAAGACGATCTTGCCTTCAACAAAAAAGCGAGTGCAGTCATCAGTTTTGGTGAAACAACATTCACTTGGTACCTCAGTAACCTTACCGATGTCTGCCAACAGTGTGAACGTGAAGGTCGACACTGTGGATTCAGTTCACGAAGCCGTCAAGCATTCTGCCAGCCCCATGGTATTCTTTCTTTCCCTTGGTGTGTCAATTTATTTTGGAACAACAATTCAATCTCTTATATTCCGGTGTTAACTGTTTTAAATCTTCCAATAGGATTTTCACCGATAGTTCAATTATTTAACAAACAAAAATGTGATGCAAATCATAGAAATGGTTAAGTTGTTCAAGCACATACAGTCTGTAGGTTCACATCCTTGAAAGTTCCCACCAAAAAACATCCGTTAAGAGATGCAAGTGCCAAATTATATGGGAAAACCTATGGTGGTACTAATTTGTAAAATTCTCGGCACATAAAAAGTAAGAGATGAACCTTAATTGATCATTTTTCATATTGCTTTAGTATTTGATATCTGAATATGAATAAATAAGTGTACAACTATAACATAACAAAGAATAATTAATCGATATTACACCATATGTCTAAGGTCCAATAGACACGCACCAACGAATCAGGAATTAGTTGTTCCAAACATACTTTGTAGAAGTAATGAAGTAGTCTTCTGTTTTCATCTACATTCAAATTAAATCATGGAAAAAACTAATGATATTCTTCCTACATGCAAATGCAGGTACCCATGTCGTCCCAATTGCGGGTAATGTTGCAACTCTTTTCCTTTTGCTCATTCTAAATGAAATTCTTGTTGCTTACCACTATAACTCCTTTGTGTTTTCCCATTACAATAAGAGTCGGGAATGCATGGCCTCTTATCTGAATGCAATTAGCTAATTTCCTTTATTTTTTCTAATCAGCAGCCTCATCTGTAGCTGCATTTGTAGTTTTTTCATCGATGGTGGCCATTGTGATATATTTCTCCTTGAAGTCAAGGTACAATGAAGAGATAAATATGAAGGTTGAAATGTTTCTCAAGGCATATGGCACATCGAAACCTACAAGATACACCTTCCGTGATGTTAAGAAGATAGCAAGAAGGTTCAAGGATAAACTCGGTCAGGGTGGATTCGGAAGTGTGTACAAAGGCGAGCTACCAAATGGAGTACCCGTGGCAGTCAAGATGCTAGAGAGCTCTACAGGAGAGGGGGAGGACTTCATCAATGAAGTTGCAACCATTGGACTGATCCACCATGCAAATATCGTACGTCTCTTGGGCTTTTGCTCCGAAGGAATGAGACGGGCCCTTATTTATGAATTCATGCCTAACGAGTCACTGGAGAAATACATATTCCCACAAGTTCCGAATATCTCTCGACAGCTCCTAGCACCCAACAAAATGCTAGATATTGCTTTAGGCATTGCCAGAGGAATGGAATACCTGCATCAAGGCTGCAACCAGCGCATCCTCCACTTTGACATCAAGCCACATAACATCCTGCTGGACTACAACTTCAATCCAAAGATCTCAGACTTTGGCCTTGCAAAGCTGTGTGCAAGGGACCAAAGCATCATTACCTTGACTGCAGCCAGAGGCACAATGGGATACATCGCACCAGAGGTATATTCTCGGAACTTTGGAGGGGTGTCTTACAAGTCAGACGTGTACAGTTTCGGCATGCTGGTGCTAGAAATGGTGAGTGGAAGGAGGAACTCAGACCCAAGTGTTGAGTACCAGGACGAGGTATATCTCCCTGAATGGGTCTACGAGAGAGTAATCAGTGGACATGAATGGGAGCTTACTTCAGAAATGACAGGAGAAGAAAAAGAAAAGATGAGGCAGCTGACTATTGTGGCCCTGTGGTGTATCCAGTGGAACCCGAAGAATCGGCCATCAATGACAAAGGTGGTAAACATGTTAACTGGGAGGTTGCAGAACCTACAGATTCCCCCTAAGCCCTTTGTGTCGTCTGAAAATCATCATCCTAGAACATAAAAGCACAGAGAATGCTGCCATTATTTGAAGACATGCACTTAGTCCATGTGTTGCACAACAATACATAGCAGTAGCACTAGCGTGCATTATATTTCCTTCTTTCCACTCTATTACTTATTAGCACCTGATTGTATGAATAATCGTCCGTCCCCATGTAATAAAATACTACTACCAGGTATTTGCAAGACCATATGAGAACTTCATTTGGACTGTATAATAACAGTTAGAAATGCAGTGGTTTGTTGCTTACCTTGTTGTGACGCTCCGCTGATTTATATTTCCTACAGTGCATTATTCCACACTGGGATCCTCAGGAAACATGATTGTCATTTCCATTGTGCTGAGAACATCACAGAATATCTATTTCCCTGTTCCTTCAAATATCAGCAGTCGACTGAACATGTTCCGATCTTTCCCCTCCCCTGTGCTAGCACCTGCCAGCTGATGCATGAATAACCAGTCATCACCATGTACTAGTAGATATTTGCAGCATATCGGAATCACATGGAGCTTTGTTCTGCGGATCGACGCTTCTGTAACTAAGCTCTTTCTAATGCGCAGATCCTGAAAATAATCGTGTCACTAAAAACGAAGTGAGAGCAAGGGGGATTACTCACCGGAGCAGAGGAATGGGGGCGCTTCGCCGGAGCCCAAGGAAAGACGAGGAGCTCGCTTAGACGCCGGAGAATTAGGGCGGGAATCGCTCGCCGGCAGCCACAAGGGTCCGAGTTGCAAAAAATGTGGATACGTCTTTCTGTCCGAAAAATATTTTTTAAACACAATATTCATCACTGTCCGCCACAAGGGTTATAAACGGGCAGAGTTGGGCTCCCCTGCAAAAGGGGATTTTTATTCGTCACTGTCTTTACTTTGCAATTGATTTTTTTTAACACAATACGATCGAAGTCGCTTGCATACATGAGCATACACTTGTCGTTATGCATGCACACACGCACGCACGCACGCATACTCTACTTCTTTGAGCATCTCCGAGAGACTGAGTCGACAAAGCATCTTCAGACTTTACAAAGTCATCACATGTGTCTCGCCTCGACGGGATGTCTCCTTTCACTGAATGAACACTGACAGAAGCCAAAAATAAATTCAAAAATAATGCGAGCACCAACTTCAAGCCTAGAACTTGAACTCTCACGGGACATGAATATTTCTGTTCTCCTAACCATCCAACCACCAATTATTTGAAAAACGCTTTCATCGATCAACAACATCAGTCGCACGTTCTGTTGTTTGATCGGCATCGATCACATGGTGTGGCATGCAACAGGTGTGATAATTCCTAAGTACAAAGAATTGCCGTAGCACTTTTTAATGATGCAGCCACTTGAGAGGTCATCTATCGTCGAGGACCAAAACGTGTTGAGGTATGGGGAGAGGCAAGGGGGACGAGCCGTGTAAAACGGGCGGGCCTTGTTTGCACGCACGAACCATTGAGTTGTTTTCACCATAAGAATGATGTATCGATAAGAACTAGGGTTGGGCATTGTGGTAGACTTGCACACGCAATAATACAAACTGATCAACTGTTTTTGGGTGTTTCTTATTTCCCATGAAGGTATCTGGATATCAACCAACTAACCATAAGTGTCTCTCTAGTAGATCTTGATATATTGTGTCGGCTTAGTCTTTCAAAGATGCTTATAAGAATAACATGTGCGTTCGTTAAGGTGAGTGTATATACATATGTATGAACATCTATGTTTGTATTGTGGTAAATAAAAAAAAAGCAATCTACCGTATAACCTACACACGCCCTGTCCTCTGCATGGGATGGCCCATTCTGCTTTTTTCCCACTGGTTTTGGAAACTTCTAGATCCTTCCTTGAAACAATTTTTAAAATTAGTGATTTCTTTGAAAATTGTGCATGATTTATAAAATTTGCAATCAAATTTAAATTCACGTTTGTCAATATAAGAGAATAATTTTCAAATTCTTAAATATTTTTTAAAATTCAAGATATGTTTTAATTGTTAACAATTATTTAATTTTGGAACATTTTAAATATAGGCAAGTTTTTTTTGAACTTTGGTAACAACCTTCCTAACTTCCAGATTTTATTGAAATTCCTGCACATTTCTTAAATTGTGAACATTTTTTATATTCAGAAACTCTATGAAGTTTGTCAACATATTTTTTTAATTTATATTTTGTTTTGAAACAAACATTTTTTTAAAACCATGATTGTTTTGAATTTGTGACCATTTTTAAAAAATTGAACAAGTTTTGAACTCTGTGAACATTCTGTGAAATTCATGAATAGTTTTTGAAATAATAAACAATACTTTTGAAGTTACGAACATTTTATGGCTTTGTAATGTTTTTGTGAATATTTTAAAATTTTCTCAAAATAAAATTATTATATATAAATTTAATGGTAAAACAAAAAACGAGGATAATAGAAAATAAAGAACGTAACAAATGGCGCCCAACGGGCTGACCCAAATCGTGTAGGGGGTTGTACGTTCGGAACGTAACCTCCGATCCACGCCTGGATTCATATGTCTCCTGTTTTTTGTCATGCTCGTGGTCAAATTATGTGGCACCATATCGCGGTTGTGCGCCCCTACAAAGTAAATAAAAGTTTTTTTTATCTTATCACCATCATGGCGAGCATCAATTGTGTGGGGTCCAGTGCACAAGTAGCACCAATTGCTCGGTGCACCAAATAGGCCCTCTATGTGAGCATGGCCTTCGGCTGTAGTGCTCCACCTAACCCTGACGAAAGGGAAATTCGAAAGCAGATGAAAGACGAAAGAATGATGAAACCTATTTGATGCATTCTGCAACAAAACATTCGTCATTTCAGGAAGGTGAATGACCGAGAGATGCATCGAGCCATAGCAGCTACGTGCTCTACAGAATCCTGGTTTTAGGAACTTTCTAGACGGTTCATGTTCGGTTTTTTGCTTTATATTTTGGTTTTTATCTTTTTCTCTTTCCTTTTTCTTAAATGTTATGAAATTAGGGAAAATATTAGATTTTTAACTGTTCACTTTTCATATACATGTCTTGAATTTTTCAAAATGTTAGATTTTTTAAACGGTTAACTTTTCATATATAAGTCTTGATTTTTTAAAATGTCGTGTTTTCAGAGAATGTTCCTTGGGGGAGTTTTTTTAAATGTTTATATTTTAAAAAAATGTTGAAATTTTAAATAAATTACCTATAATTTCAAAAGATGCTACTGCTATAATCCATATTAATTGTCGTTGATTTCAAATTTCTATGGATCTAAGGGAGTAGCATTTTACGTTTTTAAAAAAATTTACTCCCTAGGATCCATATTATTTGACGTTTTAATAAGGTGAATAACCGAGAGATGGATCAGCCTATTTAGCCTCAATCGAGTCACGTGTTTAAGAACTTCCTACATGGTTCATGTTCAGTTTTTACCGGTTTTGTTTGGTTTTCTATTTTCTATATTCGTTTTTGTTTCTTTATTTTCTTTTTAATGAATGTCCATATTTTTTATTGAAAAAATTCTTGATTTTTTTAATTGTTCACATTTTTAAAAAGAAGTCCTGATGTCTTGAAAATGCCCGTGTTTTCACAAAGTGTTCCTGTTTTGGACCCATCACCCTGTGCGAAGCGTCAACAATTGGACGCAGTGAGCGGCATATAGGATTTTCCCTAGAACCCATCACCTTGTTGTAAACAAATTGTCTGGCTACTTTTTGGAAAATCCTATCTGGACTGGTCAATCATGAGCAGCCAACCGGGAAAACAGTGTGTCCTTAGAGAGCGCTCGCCTCCTTTGCATGTGCTAGTCCAAGTGGGGATGCACATGAGCGGTGAATACCATCCTTGACGCTTAAGGTGATGGGGAGGAGGTCTCACAATGGTTGTGGTGTTGTAATTTGGGCATCTTGTGAGGCAGAAGCTATAAACTGACCAAACTAAAATGTGTCACGGACGATGTAACGGGACCTTCTATAACATGACTCGTGCACTAGGAATGAGGACAGGGAATATCCTATTTCATGCTCTTTGCGTCAAACTGTCGGGCAAACGCACAGAACAGGGCAAACACAGGAGTGATTACATGGGCCGGCCCGTTAACATGTTTAGGTGGTTCCGGTTTTGGGAATCTTCTAGGGTTTTTAGTCGGTTTTTTCCGGTTTTGGAAAACTTCTATAATGTTCACTGAACCTGTTTTTTTAGTTTTCTTTTTCTGTTTTTCTTTTCTGTTTTTGTTTCAAAAAATGTTCTGGATAATAAAAAAATCAGTTTCTTTTTTCTTCATTCTTTTATATTTCTTTCTTTCTGTTTCTGTTTCAAAAAAGTCCTGGATTTTCAAAAAATGTTTTGGAATTTGAAAAAATGTTCCAGAATTTGAAAAAATGTTTCGGAATTTGTAAAAATGTTCCAAAATTTAACAAATTGTTCCATAAATTGAAACAATGTTTCATAATTTGAAAAAATGTTCCAGAATTTGAATAAATGTTTCAGAATTTCAAACAATGTTCCGGAATTTTTATACAAAGGTTTCGTATTTTCCGAAAAATGTTCTGGAATTTGAAAAAATGTTCCAGAATTTTGAAAAAAACGTTCCGGATTTTAGAAAAATGTTCTGGAATTTGAAAAAATGTACCAGAATTTTATAAAAATGTTTCGTATTTTTCAAGAAAATGTTCCGTAATTTAAAAAAAATCCGGCATTTTAGAAGATGTTTCAGAATTTGAAAAATGTTCCGAATATTTATAAATAGTTTCGGATTTTCAGAAAAATGTTACGAAAAAATTGTTTTGTATTTTTCATAAAAATGTTCCGGAATTTCAAAAGTATTCCGGCTTTTGAAAAAATGTTCCGGAATTTGTAAAAATGTTTGCAAATGTTCGTATTTCTGAAAAATGTTCGCGCTTTCGAAACAATGTTTCCTATTTTCAACATATAATAAAAAATTCGGAAAATGTTCCAGAAATCAAAAGGGGAACGCTACGCGTCCGCCGGATGATTTTTAAAAATTATTCGTCACCTAGCTAGCCGTCGGATGCCGATCTAACACCGCACATTCCCGTCGCATGGTCAGCAGTTATTTTCTGAAACGACGCTCGAGTTGCGAAAACTTTCGATTTATTGCAAGAAATAAACTTTGGATCCGTTAATTCCTGAAACAACGGTCGACTTTCAGAAACAATTTGCTTGTTGCAGAATTATTATTTTTCTTCATCTTTCTGTAACATAAATATTTTTACAAAAGAATTTTTTGCAACAACGGTCGAGTTTCAGGAATTTTTGCAACAAAAGTCATGTTGCAGCCGGGATCCATGCTTAACGGAGAGTCGGGCGTGCGAGCAGGGACGCATCTCCAGCGAGGCAGAGAAGCTCCCGGCGGCGGAAGCTTGCCGGCGTCCGCGCCGCAAACCTCCTCGTTCACCGCGCGAGGTGGGGATCTGGCGATCCGGTGAGGTGGGGACCCGGCGAGGGGCTGGATCTCGTCGGTGAGGTGGGGATCCGGCGAGCTGGCGAGGACCGATGGCGGTGGCGGTTCGCCGGACTCCGGCAAGCTCGTCCCTGGTAGCAGAGTAGCCACGACGAGGAACCTGGAGTGCTCCAGCTTCAGCCCCCGTCATGAATCAACGCTTTAGTTTCTGAAACAACGAGCCAGTTTCGGGAAATGGTTCGTGATCGAGGCGAGATCTAACGGACGAGCAGGCGGCGGATGGATCAATCAGATCAGCCGGTGAAACGTAATCTTTTCCCAAACCAAAAAGTGTTCAACGTTTTTTGAAAAAAGGTTCGCATATTTGAAAAATCATCATGTTTTCAGAAACATATTCAATTTAAAATGTTGTAATTTTTGAAAAGGTTCGTCTTTTACAATATGCAGCAGCTACAGAAGCATTTTCTCGCATGTGTTTTTTTACTGTATTATCGATCTGGTGCTACAGTAAAATGGCTACCGGGCCAGCCCAGGTCTGAGTCTTTTGTGCGTTTCCTTGGCAGTCGGGTGCACAAGGCGTCGTATAGAGCTCCCAGAGGACAGCGCGCACCCTCCCCTCCCACCTTTCGCTCCAGGCTCTGAATTTTCAGAGCAAGTCTGCACTCGCATTCATGATTCTCTGCCGAAGATGCGGGACACATACGGCAGCGAGTCTACAGCGGTACTGGTAATCGCAAGAACCCATACGCAGGAGGTCACATTCTTAGCTTTTTAGCTCTCTTTTTTCCTGGACTTTCAAGTCATTTGAATGTTATTTATATGGCTGAAATTAACGCATTAGCAATTTGTTCTTGGTCTACAAGTCGTTTCGACGTTTACATGTCTGAAATTATTGCTGTAGAAATTCGGATGACAGATGCTGGACTTTTTTTTGCCCTGAGAGCGAGGTTGCTGCTGCTGTCCAGTTATTTATAGTGGTTCATATGAGGCAGAGGACTCGTCGTCCTTGCAGTGCTTGTCAATCACACTCGTAATTGCAGAAACGCATACGGCAGGAGGTTGCATTCTTGGCTTGTACAGTAGTTTTCTGCTGAACTTCAAAGTTATTTGGATGATTTTTATACCGTTGGAATTGCCGTCGATTAAATCACAATGCGTGTGACAGCAAGAAATCAGCTTAATTTTTCTCACCTTGAGCTGACGGTGAGGCTGCTGCTGTCAACTAGTTTGGTCCATATGCGACACTGGACTGCAGGTAAACAATCACATTCATGGTTACAAGAACTTAACCTTACCAAAAGTGATAAAAGTGCAGTCGACACGAATTCCTCTGCAATCATCATCATCTCCATACACTGAGCCCAAGTGTCGGGGGATAACCCCGGGGTAGGCTCATCGAGCCTGCTCCTTCATCTCCTGCCCAAAAGGAATGACCAAGTATAATTCCCCAAGGCCCAAGTCCTCTGGCCGGCTAGACTGCACCTACCGGCTGGAGGACGAGACGGCTACCTCTTCTTGACCGCCTTGGCCAAGCCAGCCGGCTAGAAACGAGGCGGCCATGCCCAAGCAGGCTAGCCGGCCGGGGACCTTAAGTCACATCAGGTCGTAGGTCATGACGAGACTCTACGATTAAAGGTGGCTACGCGTCAGCAAAGGTACTGTATCGGAGTGCCTGGCAGGTACGAGCGTCGGCGGCCACGCCGCTGACCTACCCCTGGTCTGATCCATCACCCAGCATAGTATCGGACCGTCAAACTCCCACTCCATTACTGCACTCGACGTGGGAACAGTGGAGGCAGCCGTACTATCTGCCCATGACAAATCTCGCTGGAGGCATGGGAACACTGAGCCCAAGCTTTACAAAGGGAGCACATTTATAAACACCCCTATTCATGTGTTTGTTATCTCTAATACCCAAGTTAATATTTACTGACAGTGTTTATGTTTTTTTTCTGTTTTTATCTTGTCTTCTTCATATGATGAGTGATGAGTTCAGGGCCGGGCCGGTAAAATCCGGGGCCCTGTGCGGAACGAAAAAATGAGGCCCTATTATAGAATAATGCGGCAAACCTTATACGATATCTATCTTTAGGACCTTTCTTAATTGAATTGTCTCTTTTTAAACCTTTTTGTGCTAAGATATCAATTTGTTTAGAATCAAGAGAATTCCAGTTTCTTGAATCAAATATATCAAATTTAAAAGAATCATCAACATCCTCACGAGGTGAACTATTCAAGTTAACATCAATATGATCTTCCTCTACCTCCATATTATCTGTCTCTGTCTGACCATCTCTATCATCATTGTAAGGAACAATTGCAAGTGCAAGGGTAGAAGGATCAACAGACTGATTACCGGATAACACTTGCGGTGGTTTTTTTCTAACAAATTTGTCCATGCCGCCTTTATAAGATTTATTAATTAAAATTTATTCTTCTGCTTTTTCCTTGCGCTTATAGGCACCAGATTGATGTTTCCCATGATGACTCAAATCTATATTATTGATACAATATTAAAAAGATGAATAAAATGAAATTGAAGTTATACAGTAGCATGATGACACTTAGACGAACTGTCTAACTCACTTAGTTTTGGGTCCTGCACGGATGACCTGGGATCGATCCGACGAGACGACGAGTCTCGGCGGCGGCCTGAATCGGATCGCGGGATCGATCTGATGAACAGATGAACTGATCAGTGATGATGCGAACGACGAAGGCGACGAGCACCTGAGTACCTGACGACGAGATATTATTTTCTTACCGAAGCCTGATGCTGATGGGAAAACGTTTTGGCGACGGCGACTCGGCAAACTGCGAGCACGAGACGGCGAGCCGCGAGCACCAGTTCCTCAGAATCCTCACGTTTCGAGATCACGTGTTTTGGCGAGCGAGAGCGATCTCCTTTTGGCGAGCGACAGGGGCGAGGCGGCGAGCGATTGCTGGATCACGGCGTCGTGCCTGGATCGATCGTACTACTACTATCCTAGCGGCTAGCGCTATACGGCTGTAGCTACTACTACTAGCTAACACAGGCCCAGGTCTCTAGCGCTGTACGGCTGTAGGTACTAGCTAACACAGGCCCAGGTCTCGAGGCTCTGTGCGGGGCTGCGGGCGCCCACTGGCCCAGGCGGCAGGCGCCCAGGTCCAGCGAGCGAGCGACGCCCAGATCGATCGCACGCCCACGACCCCACGTCCAGCCGATTTTCCTTTATATACAACTATATCTATATACATATATATATATTTTGGGGCCTTCCAAAATCGTGGGCCCTGTACAGGCTGCACATGTGGCATCACTGTGGGCCCGGGCCTGGATGAGTTAAATTCCTGATCCTTTCTTAATTTATTTTGAGCTAAATTATTCGTTTTGAGGTAGCTATGTATACAATACTGCTCTAAAAATTATTCCTTAGAAAAAGCAACATATGTATTTTTGTTGCCTTGAGACTGATTGAGGTCTAAGATAACTACTGTTGTCCACTGTTTTGCGATGGTCGATAAGCCCCACACCAACACCAGAGCAGCTTTGGATTGATCGGAGACTTACACTGCTACTGACTTCCACTGATTTTGTAATGGAAGCAATCATCATTTTCACAGTAATTTACTTGATGGGGATGATACCGGGCCTGGAATTTTCAGAGCAAGTATACAATCGCATTCATGACTCTCTGCCGAAGATGCGGGACACATAAGGCAGAGGTCATCGCAAGAACCCATACGGCAGGAGGTCACATTCTTAGCTTTTAGTTTTTTTGCTGGACTTCCAAGTCATTTGAATGTCTTTTTATACGGCTGAAATTAACACATATTAAATTGGAATGTGGTAGCAATTTATTCTCGGTCTACAAGTCGTTTCGACGTTTACATGTGTGAAATTATTCCTGTAGAAATTTGGATGACAGAGATGGGACTTTCCTTGCCCTGGCTGTCCTCCCCATCTCTTATTTGGGGATGCCTCTGGCTGAGTCCAGGATCATGGTTAGCGGGTTTGATCCGCTGGTGGGACGAGTAGCGTCCCGTGCGGAGCCCTGGTGCGGCAGGTTCACGTCTAAGGGCAGCAAGACCGTCCTCATTAGCGTTAACCTTGCGAGTCTCCCCATGTATATGATGGGGATGTATATCTTGTCTGAAGGCGTGCATAGCTCCTTTGACAAGGAGCTGGCTAGGTTCTTCTGGCAGGCACGGGATGGTAGCCCCAAATACCACATGGTGAAGTGGGCCGATATTTGCTTACCGAAGGATCGAGGGGGCTTGGGCATACCTGCATCCCGCCGCATGAACGTTGCCCTGATGCTGCGTTGGGTGTGGCGGATCCTGCAGGGAGATGGGGATCTGTGGCTACAATTGATTGAGGCCAAGTACCTTCAGGGTAGACCCCTCTTGGCCTGCTCGCTCGCGACTGGGTCGCAGTTCTGGAAATCTATTCAAGGCATCAAGAGTGATATTAGACTGGGCCTACGGGTCTCGGCGGGCAATGGGTCTGGGACTCAGTTTTGGTTGGACCCGTGGCTGGATGGGGAACCTTTACGCCTGCAATTCCCGATGCTCTTTACTCTTTGCGGCGACCCAACCGCCCTTGTCTCCACGTCCGCTCTGGAGGACGGATGGCATGTTGCGTTCCGCCACCCCCTCGGTACAGCCGAGGTCCACGAGTGGGAGATCTTGAAGGAAGTGGTGCCTCTCCCAGTCTCGTCGGGTAGATATTCTGTGTCTTGGGGTCTTTCTCCTTCGGGAGAATTCTCCGTTAGCTCGGCATATTTGGTTCTGTGCAGGTTGCCGGTCCTTCCGTGGTTATCCCCATTTTGGAAGGCACCGTTGCCCGTGAAGATTAAGATTTTCGTTTGACAGCTTCTCCGTGACTGCCTGCCTTCAGGGACCGAGGTGCTGAAACGTCATGGTCCGGGTAACGGCACCTGTCCCCTGTGCCACGTCCCGAAGACTGGAACTCACATTCTATTCTCCTGCGTTGCGGCACAAGCCCTTTGGTGCTTTGTGCGTGAGGCTCTGGGACCTGAGTGAGAGGCCCATGACCTCGCAGAATTTCTGTATGTAAGGGACACCCAGGCTGGCCGTAAGCGCCGATTGTTCTGGCTGGTATTCGCAGCACTGACGTTGACTCTTTGGACGACTCGCAATAAGATGGTGATTGAGCGGGTGTTTCAGCGGCATGCATCTGACTCGTTCTTCAAATTCTTTGCCTTCTTGCAGCATTGGCATCCGCTCGTTAGGCCCCGAGACCGCGACCAGCTTCAGGGCTATCTGGACGCGCTGATGATGTCCGCCCGGCGGCTCTCCCCCCGCTCCCATGATGCTTAGCTTGCCCCTTTGTTGGCGTTTTCTGTTTTCTTTTTTCCTTTTCTTGGGCGTGACTGTGCTGTTGCCCCAGCGCTCTTTTGTTTTATCACTATGTTGGGCTGTGGTTGTATGGATGCTGGAACTTATGCTTTATATATAAAGCGGGGCGCAAGCCTGTTTCGAGAGGGAGGTGCCCTCGGAGTGAGGTTGCTGGTGCTGTCCAGTCGTTTGCAGTGGTTCATATATATGAACTAGAGCACTCTTCCTTCTCGCAGCGACTGTTTACTGCTGAAGATGCAGGATTGGACGACAGCGAGTCTACAATCGCACTCGTAATCGCTAGAACGCATACGGCAGGAGGTTGTATTCTTGGCTTGTACAGTAGTTTTCTGTTGAACTTTAAATTGGAATGTGTATGACAGCAAGAAAACCAACTTTATTTTTCTTACCCTGACCTAACAGTGAGCTCGCTGGTGCTCTGACTACTTTGGTTCATATGTGTACATCCTAGTTATGCAGAGGATGGGTGTAATGCTTAAACTTTTAAGTAATAAAAGCCTTTTATAAAAAAAATGCAACACTGGACTGCAGGTACACACTCACATTCATGGTTACAAGAATTTGGCCTTAGGAAAAATAGATAAAAGTGTGAACACCGTCGTCGACACGAATTCCTCTACAATCATCATCATTTCCATACACTAAGCCCAAGCTTTATCAATCACAAGGGTTCATACTTCATACAGGATAGGCTGGGTCTGTTCATACCTACTCCAAAAATTTCAAGCATCATCAGCAGCTGAAGAAAACAGGGTACTCTGCATTTTTTACATCATGCTTTTTGTGTGTGTCTTCCGGGAAGATAATTACGTTTCAATTACCATTTTTACATCATTTTTTACATCATCCTCTAACTGCTAAATATTATTACATCTTTCCACATAAAACTTCACAGGACTGGGAAAACATAATAGCAGGTTATTTCTTAAGACTTGAGACCTTAAATCACACACATACACACACACAGACACATGCTACTCATCCTCCTCCGAGATCTCTGTCAGCTCGGACAACAAAGTGTACGAATCTGGGACAGCGATGTGATCGTCGTCGCAGAAGAATGGCCTGGAAGGCATCTGCAGGCCATCAAAGCCACCTTCCAACATGTCTATGACCTCGCTCATCGTTGGCCTGTCATGTGACTTCATCTGAATGCACCATAATCCAACGATGCACAGCTTCTTCTCCAATTCATGCATGCTTGCAACTGGACATATCGCATCTACTACTGGAGCAGTTAGTTTGTCATACACCCATGATGGGTAGTAAGACTGGCTTGAGTTCGCCGCATTTGGATCAGCGTTCCTTCTTCCTCCAGTCATCTCCAACAACAACATTCCAAAGCTGTAAACGTCAGACTTGCTCGATATGACACCAAAGCTCCTGGATATCATCTCAGGAGCTATGTACCCAATTGTTCCACGTAGGGCTCTCGATGGCACAAAACTGTTGTCCCTTGGGTATAATTTAGCGAGACCGAAATCAGCAACTTTAGGGATGAAATTGTTGTCTAGCAAGATGTTGTGCGGCTTGATGTCGAAGTGGAGAATCTGCATCTCGCAACCCTGGTGCAGGTAGTTGATACCCCTCGCAATGCCCAAAGCGATCTCGTTGAGCTTGTCCCAGGAGAAAGTCTTCTCAGCCGAGAAGATGTACTTGTCCAGAGAACCTTGAGGCATGTACTCGTAAACCAGTGCTCTCCTCATTTCCTCTGAGCAGAATCCCATGAGGCGCACCACGTTAACGTGATGGATCCTACCGATGGTTGAGACTTCATTGATAAAATCTTCTCCATTGCAGTTAGGATTGCCCTCTAGCATCTTGACAGCAACATGAACATTGCCTGGCAATAGCACACCCTTGAACACAGACCCGTAGCCTCCCTGACCCAGCTTATCTCTGAAATGGCTTGTGATTGCTGTGATGTCAGTGTAGGCATACCTCATTGGACCTAGCATTTGTTGCATTCGGAGGAACTTCTCGACAGCATCAATTGTGATCCTCGTTTTCCAATACTTGTGGGCGAGGAAGATCAACACAGCCAGTGGTGCCAACACAAACCTGCATAACACTGCATAAACAAGTTTATATAGTTTTAGTGGGTGGGTACACACATGCGTAGATGTGATGATGAAGAAACTGCAATTAAGATCAGAACATTCGGAATTACCAGCTAGCCACTTCATAGAGAAGAAGACTAACGCTATGATTCCTGAGGGATAATCATCATATCCAGTTGCATACAGTGAGCACTCCCAGAAAGCTCCATCGACCAAAAGAATTTTCCGAACACAACTCTTGACGCCATCACTACAATCCTGCGATAAGTCGCTGCAATACCATCCAACGAGACATAGAAGGAATGAAAGAGGGGCTTAACGGTTTTGGGATAAGACACTTATACAGGCAAAACTCACCGAAACTGGAGTATTAGGCACTCTTTAATGATTATGCTACTCAGGCCAATGTCATATCTGAAAGGGAATCGAACAGCAAATCCAATCCTCATGGATTTCACAACATCTGCATAACTTGCATTTTCTAGCGGCCCTAGACTGTCCCAAGGCCGAGGAATTCTAGCCAAGTAACCACAAGAAAGCTCGAGATACTCCATTGAATAAGATCCATAACCAGTTAACACATAAAATAAGTATGATTTGTGCTAAGGCAAGCAACAGGCATGTACATACCATTGTCCTTTACTTCCCGAGAGCATGTAAGAAAGCAAGCCTTATTATATGAAAGGGGTTCCAATTCGACTTCCATGTGGTTCTGGTATCTGAACGGAGGCCGATTCCACCGAGGTAGAGGGCAGCTGTTGTATAAATCCATGTCGGCATCGACGACCCAGAAGGAAGAACTACTGTAGTTGATGGAAGATACATAGTATGTTGCATCGTCGATGTGAATTGAAGCCTTCGTACCACTGCAAATTAGCTCGTAAGATGGATAACCACACCCAGGTGGATCACTTGCCTGACGAAATGGAGATGACACATTTCTGAGAGGGCCACACGAGAAAGAAGGACAATCAGGCAAATGATGCCGCCCTTCGACCTGATCTGCAGCAAGAACTACAAGCACAGACGAGATAGTTAAGATCTTGAGAGCAGTGCGCATTGCCATGGCAGACACACAGACGAGTAGAGATGAATGGCCGAATAAGTGAGTGGCTGCCAAAATAAAAAAAAGAACTCCAAAGAATGGACATTACATGCCAACTAGTGCCTCTACATGAACGTGATGTTTCTGGCTAGGAGACTTGGCTACTAGCTGCCAACTAAAGTTGGGTGCATACCACCTACTGGCTCGTCTAAGTGATGGTGATGTTCTTGACCGGTGACCTCTTGTTGGTTTACAGAAGAGTCCTGTACTGGTCCAATCCTGTCCTAGTCATATTAACATGGAATTCAGTGCCTTGAGAAGATGACAAATAACAGGGATCATAAAATGGATAATAAGAAAATATCATTCATTGGAGATATTGGTTTTACAGTTAGCAAGGCATGTTTTTGCAAAAATGAAAAACTAAGGCTGATCCAATTCCTCATATTTATCTAGTTCACTAAACCCCTACTAATATGAAACTAACTCCCCAGAATATCTTCAAACCACGTGCAGATTAAATCGGTAGATTCATTGATATTTACCTTGGTTCCAAGTGCCTGCAGATTACAATTTATAATGGACATCATTTAAACCACACCCGACTGAAAAATACTGAAATAAACTATTAAGTGGAAGCTTTTTCTGTACAGGACTAACTAAAAGCATTTTCCATAACGCAAGGTCAATTATTTCCAATATTTTAAATAGCGGGCTATGCCATTTAGCAGCGGCTCGATCAGAAGCTATGAAAGGCTATAGCGGAGCAAAACCTTATTTAGCATTTCTCTTAAATCATGAAAATATGATATATTGCATATACTTTACATATACACATGTTCGCACATCAAAATGGGAGTACCAAGAGGCATCCATGAGTAGAAAAGAAGGCTTTCGTCCACTTGATGAAATCCCATTAGTCCCGGTTCACTCACGAACCGGTACCCATGGGGGCATCGGTCCCGGTTTGTGAGGCTAGGGCGCCAGCCGGGCCTGATGGGCTATTGGTCATGGTTCGTATGACCCATTTGGTCTCGGTTCCGCACACGAACCGGGACCACTGTGACTCGCTCCTGACTCACAACAATTAGTCCCGGTTTGTGGGTGGAACCGGGACCAAATGTTGAACTCTAGTTTCGATTCCAACCACAAACTCGGACCAAATGGTTGGCCTATATATACCCCCCACCCGCGAGCAGAGCAGTGCACTGCTCTGTTTTTTTGGATGGCTGTGGAAGAGCTTTGTGGTGCTCTAGCTCACCTCCTATGCACATGAGGTGTTCGATGAAATGCCCGAGCCACACTTAAGCTTTCTCCTCTCGAATCTCCTTGTCCAAGCTCCATTTTCCTCAAGTTTTGTGTAGCTTTGGCGGCCCGTCCTGTCCCGTCCCCGTCTTCACCGTCGTCAATCGTCCGCGCCCACCTCATGCCTGCTCAACATGAAGGTCCCGTCTAGCTTCTCGTCGAATATAAAGGAAATAATAAATATGGCAGAGAAAAAGTTTCAGAACCTAAAGTCTCATGACTGTCACGTGATTATGACGAAACTGCTTCCAGTTGCATTGAGGGAGCTTCTACCGAAAAACGTTCGATTAGCCATTGTGAAGCTATGTGCATTCCTCAATGCAATCTCTCAGAAGGTGATCGATCCGGTAATCCTGCCAAGGTTAAGGAGTGATGTGGTGCAATGTCTTGTTAGTTTCGAGCTGGTGTTCCCACCATCCTTGTTCAATATTGATGACCCACAAGTATAGGGGATCAATCGTAGTCCTTTCGATAAGTAAGAGTGTCGAACCAAACGAGCAGCAGAAGGATCTGACAAGTGGTTTTCAACAAGGAAATATCTGCAAGCACTGAAATTATCGGTGACAAGTGATTGTGTGTTGAGATGATTCGTAGCAAGCAACAAGTAACAAAAGTAGCAATGGTGCAGCAAAGTGGCCCAATCCCTTTTGTAGCAAGGGACAAGCCTGGACAAAGTCTTATAGGAGGAAAAATGATCCCGAGGACACACGGGAATTTCTGTCATGCTAGTTTCATCATGTTCATATGATTCGCGTTCGTTACTTTGATAGTATGATATGTGGGTGGCCGGCGCTTGGGTACTGCCCTTACTTGGACAATCATCCCACTTATGATTAACCCCTCTCGCAAGCATCCGCAACTACGAAAGAAGAATTAAGACAAAGTCTAACCATAGCATTAAACTAGTGGATCCAAATCAGCCCCTTACGAAGTAACGCATAAACTAGGGTTTAAGCTTCTGTCACTCTAGCAACCCATCATCTACTTACTACTTCCCAATGCCTTCCTCTAGGCCCAAATAATGGTGAAGTGTTATGTAGTCGACGTTCACATAACACCACTAGAGGAAAAACAACATACAACATATCAAATTACCGAACGAATACCAAATTCACATGACTACTATTAGCATGACTTATCCCATGTCCTCAGGAACAAACGTAACTACTCACAAAGCATAATCATATTCATGACCAGAGAGGTAATGAGTAGCATCAAGGATCTGAACATAAACTCTTCCACCAAATAATCCAACTAGCATCAACTACAAAAAGTAATCAACACTACTAGCAACCTTACAAGTACCAATCGGAGTCGCGAGACGGAGATTGGTTACAAGTGATGAACTAGGGTTTGGAGATGAGATGATGCTGATGAAGATGTTGATGGTGATGAGTCCCCTCCGATGAGAGGAGTGTTGGTGATGACGATGGCGATGATTTCCCCCTCTGGGACGGAAGTTTCCCCGGCAGGATCGTCCTGCCGGAGCTCTAGATTGGTTCTGCTCAAGTTCCGCCTCGTGGCGGCGGCGAAACCACGAAAAAGCTCCTCCTTGATTTTTTCCTGGACGAAACCCTCCATATAGCAAAAGAGGGGGGCCAGTGGGCCAGTGGGTTGCCCACAAGCCCCCATGGCGTGGCCTGGGGGCGTGACCGCGCCGTGCAGGCTTGTGGGCACCCCCTGGTGCCCCTCTGGCACTTCTTCGGCCCAGTATTTTTGATAAATTGGGAAAAAATCCTCGTTTATTTTCACGGCGTTTGGAATTGCGCAGAATAGGTATCTCAACTTTGCTCCACTTTCAGGCCAGAATTTCAGTTGCTGGTATTCTCCCTCTTCATGTAAACCTTGCAAAATAAGAGAGAAAAGGCATAAGAATAGTACCGTGAAGTGAAATAACAGGCAAAGAAGCGATAAATATCAACATGAAAACATGATGCAAAATGGACGTATCAACTCCCCCAAGCTTAGACCTCACTTGCCCTCAAGCGAAAGCCGAGCTCAATAAATATGTCCACATGTTTAGGAAGAGAGGTGTCGACAAAACAAGATACGAACATGCATGCATCATGATCAAGCTCAGGACAACAATACCAACATATAATCTCTCATGCTAAAGTGATAATTCCTTCACAAAGTAAAGCATGGATCAAGAACCTTACCGAGAAGTAACAACCGATTGCCTTTAGTCACTGAAGCAATTGCAATCTATCACAACATCAGAAAGAGTCAAATAAGAGCTTGTAAAGCAAATCCACATACTCAATCATTCTTTCATTCTCTACAATTGCTACAACTCACGTGGTACTCATGAGATCAAAGTTTCAGCTGAACACAGAGAAAGATAGGGGATTATAGTATTGCCTCCCAACTGCTTACCTCAAGGGTAATGTCAACAATAATAATTCATGAATGCCTACCTCCAAGTTGACATATGAATATAGATCTTTCCCAAGCATGTGACGGTAGCCAAGACAAAGGCAAAATAAGGAATTGGTGAAGATCACCATGACTCTTTCAAGGGCAAAAAGTAAAGGTACAAGATAAGCCCTTCGCAGAGGGAAGCAGAGGTTGTCATGCGCTTTTGAGGTTTGGATGCGTGTCCTCTTAGTGCGGAGGAACGTCACTTTATATTGCCTCCTGTGATAAAGAACTTTATTATGCAGTGTGTCGCTTTTATGTCTTCCTCATCACATGCTCGTATAAAGCTTATTTTCCACACACTAATAGATCATACATATTAGAGAGCAATTTTTATTGCTTGCACCGATGACAACTTACTTGAGGGATCTTATTCAATCCATAGGTAGGTATGGTGGACACTCATGGCAAAACTGGTTTGAAGGTTTATGGATGCACAAGTAGTATCTCTACTTGGTGCGGGAGGTTTGGCTAATGTGAGGTGGAAGCAATCGTCACATGCTAAGGGATCTCTAATCATATAACATTGTTCAGAGCCAAGCAAACACAATCCATTACGTTGTCTTCCTTGTCCAACATCTACTTTTGGGCATGCAATAGTTTGGTGAGTGTTCACAATCATAGATGGTGTCAGAGATGATATATTTATATGTGAACCTCTCCTTCCTTATCACTTCCTATTAATTGCAACAATGACCAAGGTCTACGTTTGCCTACCCTCAACAAGTTTCAATCCTCATTCTTTTTATATGTGAAGCCATCAATTCCCATAAGATCATTACATGATCTTTCATGCTTTTGTTCTATTCTCACTCTTTTGATCATGGCAAGAGGCAAAGCCCTTTAACTAAGACACTCTTTATTATATGGCTCACGAGCTCGAATACATCGGGGGTGACACAAAGAAAAACTCAAGACTAAAACACTAAGACTTTAAAACTACTAGAGAAAAAAGAAAACTGAAAAGGAAAACTAGAACAAAGGTAAAGGCAAAAGATGTGATGGTGATACGATACCGGGGCAACTCCCCCAAGCTTGGCAAAAGCCAAGGGGATTGCTCATACCAATGCTCAGTTGTCTTCCTTTGGTGGCGAAGGTGGTGGAGTTGTTGAAGAGGTCTTGAGCTTGTTTAATTTCCTCTTGAGCATAAAATTCTGCTCCCTTAGATCATCATTTCCTCTTCAAGCTTCAACACCCTTTGGCATAATTCCTGCTTACTCTCCTGCAAGAAACCAGAAGGGATAAACAAGGTCTTAGGCTTCTTCCTTGAGTCAGGGAGGCTCGACTTCTTGAACTCCACATGCGTGCGTCCAGGTTGAGGAAGAGGAGCCTCCTCTTCATCGGAACTCGTTTGTTCCTTCTCCTTGGATCATAATATTCTTCCTCATCAGAGGTCCAGCCATAAGGATCAAAGTCCCCATAGACCTTGGGTTTAGCAAGGTAATCAGCCACATAGCTCTCCCCCTCTGAATCCTGAGAAGACATCTTGGCCTTGATCTGCGGCAGAAAATAGGCTCGAAACGAAAAACAGAGGAAATCTGCGTGATGCAGGGGTCAGACCAAACGGAAGTATATATAATGATTTTTTTCAGACCAGAAGGAGTACCCTGCACGAAAACCGAGTCCAGGAGGCGCACGAGGTGGCCACAAGCCCTCACGGCGCAGCCAGGGGGTGGGCCCACGCACGTGCAGGCTTCTCGCCTCCTTGCGCACTTTCCGGACTACTTCCAATTTTTGTATTTTTTCAAGTATTCCAAAACGGAGAAAATTTCCTATTGGCAAAGTTTTGGACTCCATTTTCTTACCGAATCACATACCTCTTCGTTTTCGGAGTCTGAAACAGGCTGATCAATATCCCTTAGGTATTCTTCCGGAGTTATGGTATTGATGATATTGCTTTCAACATTTATGGGAGTACCTGAGATATAATGCTTGATTCTCTGCCCATTTACAACTCTCGGACAATTACCTTTCGTGTTGTTGATCTTGATAGTACCAGAACGATTTACTTCCTCAACAACATAGGGACCTTCCCATTTAGAGAGAAGCTTGCCTGCAAAGAATCTTAAACGAGAGTCATATAGCAAGACATAATCACCTATATTGAACTCACGCTTTTGTATCCTCTTATCATGCCACCTCTTAACCTTCTCTTTGAACAGCTTGGCATTCTCATATGCCTGCGTTCTCCACTCATCAAGCGAGCTAATATCAAATAACCTCTTCTCACCGGCAAGTTTGAAATCAAAGTTGAGCTCTTTGATTGCCCAATAAGCTTTATGCTCTAGCTCAAGAGGTAAGTGACATGCTTTCCCATACACCATTTTGTACGGAGACATGCCCATGGGATTCTCATAGGCAGTTCTATAAGCCCACAATTCATCATCGAGCTTCTTAGACCAATTCTTTCTAGATCCGTTGACACTCTTTTGTAGAATCAGTTTAATCTCTCTATTACTTAGCTCTACTTGACCACTTGACGGAGGGTGATAGGGAGACGCAATTCTATGGTTGACATCGTACTTAGCAAGTGTTTTACGGAAAGCACCATGAATGAAGTGTGAACCACCGTCGGTCATTAGATATCTAGGGACTCCAAATCTAGGGAAGATAACTTCTTTCAGCATCTTGATAGAGGTGTTGTGATCAGCACTACTAGTGGGGATATCTTCCACCCACTTAGTGGCATAATCAACAGCAACTAAGATATGCGTATACCCGTTGGATTTGGGAAAAGGTCCCATATTATCAAAGCCCCAAACATCAAATGGTTCAATGACAAGTGAATAGTTCATAGGCATTTTCTGACGTTTGCTAATATTACCTATTCTTTGACATTCGTAATAGGACAAGACAAACTGACGGGCATCCTTGAAGAGAGTGGGCCAATAGAAACCTGATTGCAATACCTTGTGTGCAGTTCTATCTCCCGCATGGTGTCCTCCGTAGGCCTCGGAGTGACACTTCTGTAGGATCTGTCCCTTTCATGTTCAGGTACACAACGTCTAATAACACCATCTACTCCTTTATAAAGGTGAGGATCATCCCAAAAGTAGTGTCTCAAGTCAAAGAAGAATTTCTTCTTTTGCTGGTATGTCAAACTAGGTGGTATGTATTTGGCAACGATATAGTTTGCATAATCAGCATACCACGGTGCACTACATGAAGCATTGATGACATTCAATTGCTCGCCGGGAAAGCTATCATCAATAGGTTGTGGGTCATCTAGAACGTTCTCCAACCTAGATAAGTTATCTGCTATTGGGTTATCAGCACCCTTTCTGTCGACAACGTGCAAATCAAATTCTTGTAGCAAGAGAACCCATCTGATAAGTCTAGGTTTAGCGTCCTTCTTCTGCATGAGGTACTTAATAGCAACATGATTAGTGTGAATAGTGACTTTGGAATCAACTATGTAAGACCTGAACTTTTCACATGCAAACACGACCGCTAAAAATTCCTTCTCCGTAGTGGCATAGTTTCTCTGGGCACTGTCTAGAGTTTTACTAGCGTAGTGCATAACATTCAACTTCTTGTCAACTCTTTGCCCTAGAACAGCACCAACAGCATAATCACTAGCGTCACACATGATCTCAAAAGGTAAGTTCCAATCAGGTGGTTGAACAATAGTTGCAGTTATCAAAGCCCTCTTAAGTATTTCGAAGTCTTCCTCACAATCATCGTAAAAAACAAAAGGAATATCCTTTTGTAAGAGATTGGTAAGAGGCCTAGAAATCTTAGAGAAGTCGTTAATGAACCTTCTGTAGAAACCAGCATGACCAAGGAAACTTCTTATACCTTTGATATCTGTGGGGTATGGCATTTTCTCGATTGCACCAACCTTAGCCTTATCGACTTCAATACCTCTTTCAGAAATTTTATGTCCTAAGACGACGCCTTCATTAACCGTAAAGTGGCACTTCTCCCAATTCAAGACAAGATTGGTGTCTTTACATCTCTGTAAGACTCGATCAAGGTTGCTGAGGCAATCATCAAAGGAAGACCCGTAAATGGAAAAGTCATCCATGAAAACCTCGACAATCTTTTCACAAAAGTCATAGAATATATCCATCATACATCTTGGAAAGGTGGCAGGTGCATTACATAAGCCAAAAGGCATACATCTATAAGCAAAGGTACCAAAAGGGTAGGTGAAAGTGGTTTTCTCCTGATCAGATTGTGCAACTGGTATTTGGGAGAAACCAGAATAACCGTCTAGAAAGCAGAAGTGTGTGTGTTTGGACAGTCTTTCTAGCATTTGGTCGATAAAAGGCAAAGGTTAATGATCTTTCCTAGTGGCTTTATTCAATTTCCTAAAATTGATCACCATCCTATAACCAGTAATAATCCTCTGTGGGATCAGTTCATCCTTATCATTAGGGACAATGGTAATGCCTCCCTTCTTAGGGACGCAATGCACCGGACTCACCCAATCGCTATGAGCAACAGGATAGATAATACCTGCTTCCAGGAGCTATAGTATTTGATTTCTTACTACCTCTTTCATCTTAGGATTCAATCTCCTTTGATGATCAGCAACTGGTTTGAAGTCAGGATCAGTTTTAATCTTGTGCTGGCATAGGGTAGGACTAATGCACTTAAGATCATCAAGAGTATATCCAATAGCAGCACGGTGCTTCCTCAGAGTTTTTAGTAACTTCGTTTCTTCATGCTCTGAGAGGCCAGCACTAATAATGAGAGGATATATCTCCTTTTCGTCAAGGTAGGTATACTTAAGAGTATCAGGCAACTGTTTAAGCTCGAACATAGGATCACCCTTTGGTGGGGGTGGATCCCCAAGCAGATCAACAGGCAAATTGTTCTTAAGGATAGGATATTGTTCTAAGACAACTCTATCTATCTCATCCCTTTCATCCATATGCATATCATTTTCGTGCTCAAGCAAGTATTGCTCTTAGGGATCAGTAGGAGGCACGGCAATAGAAGCGAAGGCAATAGTTTCATCCCTACTAGGCAACTCCTTTTCATGAGGTTGTCTACCAAACTTAGAGAAATTGAACTCATGTGACACACCTTCAAAGCCAACAGTGACAGTTTGCTTCTCACAATCAATATGAGCATTGAGAGTATTGAGGAAGGGTCTGCCAAATATGATGGGACAAAAGCTATCTTGTGCAGTAGCAAGAACGAGGAAATCAGCAGGATACTTCGTTTTACCACACAAGACTTCAACATCCCTAACAATTCCCACAGGCCAGATAGTATCTCTACTGGCAAGCTGAATAGTGACATCAATAGGCTCTATCTCAACAGGTGCAATCTCATCTTTGATTTCATCGTATAAGGATTGAGGTATTGCACTAACACTAGCACGCACGTCACATAAACCATGATAACAATGATCTCCTATCTTAACAGAAACCACATGCATGCCAACAATAGGCCTATGTTTGTCTCTAGTGTGAGGTTTAGCAATTCTAGCAGCATCTTCACAGAAGTGAATATTATGTCCCTCAACATCGTCGGACAGAAGATCTTTGATAATAGCAATGCTAGGTTCAACTCTAATTTTCTCAGGGGGTGCAGGTGTTCTAATATAGCCTCTAGGTATCATAGTTGAAGCTTTAGAATGTTCCTTTATCCTAACAGGGAAAGGTGGTTTCTCAATGTAAGCACTGGGAACAACAGGATCATTATAGGCAATGACTTTCTCTTCAACTGGAGTGGGTTTAACTACATTGACTTGTAAAGGAGGATGATATTTAAACCACTTCTCTTTGGGGAGATCAATATGAGCAGCAAAGGATTCACACAATGAAGCTACTATCTCAGAGTCAAGTCCATACTTAGCACTAAAATCACTAAAGGTATTTGTCTCAACAAAGGATTAAACGCAATCAAACGTGAAATTCATACCTGGTCCTTACCTTCTTCAAGCTCCGAATCTTTAGAGTTGTTTTTAATTCTCTCCAATAAATTCCATTTGAAGTCAATATCTCTCTTCATAAAAGAACTGGTACAGGAAGTGTCAAGCATGGTGCGATCATCATGCGAAAGCCGAGCATAGAAGTTCTGAATGATAATTTCTCTCGAGAGCTCATGATTTGGGCATGAACATAGCATTGATTTAAGCCTCCCCCAAGCTTGAGCGATGCTTTCTCTGTCACAATTCTTGACGCCATCACTACAATCCTGCGATAAGTCGCTGCAATACCATCCAAGGAGACATAGAAGGAATGGAAGAGGGGCTTAACGGTTTTGGGATAAGACACTTATACACGCAAAACTCACCGAAACTGGAGTATTAGGCACTCTTTAATGATTGTGCTACTCAGGCGAATGTCATATTTGAAAGGGAATCGAACAACAAATCCAATCCTCATGGATTTCACAACATCTGCATAACTTGCATTTTCTAGCGGCCCTGGACTGTCCCAAGGCCGAGGAATTCTAGCCAAGTACCCACAAGAAAGCTCGAGATACTCCATTGAATAAGATCCATAACCAGTTAACACATAAACATAAGTATGATTTGTGCTAAGGCAAGCAACAGACATGTACATACCATTGTCCTTTACTTCCCGAGAGCATGTAAGAAAGCAAGCCTTATTATATTAAAGGGGTTCCAATTCGACTTCCATGTGGTTCTGGTATCTAAACGGAGGCCGATTCCACCGAGGTAGAGGGCAGCTGTTGTATAAATCCATGTCGGCATCGACGACCCAGAAGGAAGAACTACTGTAGTTGATGGAAGATACATAGTATGTTGCATCGTCGATGTGAATTGAAGCCTTCGTACCACTGCAAATTAGCTCGTAAGATGGATGACCACACCCAGGTGGATCACTTGCCTGATGAAATGGAGATGACACATTTTTGAGAGGGCCACACGAGAAAGAAGGACAATCAGGCAAATGATGCCGCCCTTCGACCTGATCTGCAGCAAGAACTACAAGCACAGACAAGATAGTTAAGATCTTGAGAGCAGTGCGCATTGCCATGGCAGACACACAGACGAGTAGAGATGAATGCCGAATAAGTGAGTGGCTGCCAAAATAAAAAAAGAACTCCAAAGAATGGACATCACAAGCCAACTAGTGCCTCTACATGAACGTGATGTTTCTGGCTAGGAGACTTGGCTACTAGCTACCAACTGAAGTTGGGTGCATACCACCTACTGGCTCGTCTAAGTGATGGTGATGTTCTTGACCGGTGACCTCTTGTTGGTTTACAGAAGAGTCCTGTACTCGTCCATTCCTCTCCTAGTCAAATTAACATGGAATTCAGTGCCTTGAGAAAATGACAAATAACAGGGATCATAAAATGGATAATAAGAAAATATCATTCATTGGAGATATTTTTTTTGAAGGCAACCGCAATTCTCATTAACTATTACGGCATGAGGGCAAATCCCCCTCAACACAAATTGCCACTTGGGCATGAACAATGTTTCCCCACTCCTCAAAGTGGTTCGGTAAATACGTACGACCCGTACATGCTAGTTGATGGGCAACACTATTAGCGTCTCGCCGGCAAAGGGAGATCTTCTGTTGGGAAAACCAGATCTTCAGTTGGTGTTGGGGATATTACCTATTGATAACCCGCCCTGGTTGGGCCGGGTCACCAAATCAGGCGATTCATCGAAGCGTGGTTCGGGCCTTGGCCTGGCAAGACCAAAGGTTGTATGCCGGTTTACAACTTCCGAAAGGTTTCCAAGCTTTGGAAGATGGCGACTTAGAGATCGTAAGGGTCACGGTTTGTAGAAAGGAAAGTACCCTTGTGAACCCTAGGGACTCGACCTGTATATAAAGGCGAGTCCCAGGGAAGAAGAGGGCAGGTTAGAAATCATCGATTGCTAGGTCTGGCGAGTTACGCCCTCTTTGTAATCGAAACTCCATCAATACAACTCAAAGCAGGACGTATGACTTTACCTCCTCACGAGGGGCCGAACCTGGGTAAATCGTCGTCTCTCTCCCGTTCAACCCCTTTGAGTCGCCTGTTGGAATTATGCCCTAGAGGCAATAATAAATATAGTTATTATTATAATTCCTGTATCAAGATAATAGTTTATTATCCATGCTATAATTGTATTGAATGAAGACTCATTTACATGCGTGGATACATAGACAAAACACCGTCCCTAGCATGCCTCTAGTTGGCTAGCCAGTTGATCGATGATAATCAGTGTCTTCTGATTATGAACAAGGTGTTGTTGCTTGATAACTGGATCACGTCATTGGGAGAATCACGTGATGGACTAGACCCAAACTAATAGACGTAGCATGTTGATCGTGTCATTTTGTTGCTACTGTTTTCTGCGTGTCAAGTATTTATTCCTATGACTATGAGATCATATAACTCACTGACACCGGAGGAATGCTTTGTGTGTATCAAACGTCGCAACGTAACTGGGTGACTTTAAAGATGCTCTACAGGTATCTCCGAAGGTGTTAGTTGAGTTAGTATGGATCAAGACTGGGATTTGTCACTCCGTGTGACGGAGAGGTATCTCGGGGCCCACTCGGTAATACAACATCACACACAAGCCTTGCAAGAAATGTAACTTAGTGTAAGTTGCGGGATCTTGTATTACGGAACGAGTAAAGAGACTTGCCGGTAAACGAGATTGAAATAGGTATGCGGATACTGACGATCGAATCTCGGGCAAGTAACATACCGAAGGACAAAGGGAATGACATACGGGATTATATGAATCCTTGGCACTGAGGTTCAAACGATAAGATCTTCGTAGAATATGTAGGATCCAATATGGGCATCCAGGTCCCGCTATTGGATATTGACCGAGGAGTCTCTCGGGTCATGTCTACATAGTTCTCGAACCCGCAGGGTCTGCACACTTAAGGTTCGACGTTGTTTTATGCGTATTTGAGTTATATGGTTGGTTACCGAATGTTGTTCGGAGTCCCGGATGAGATCACGGACGTCACGAGGGTTTCCGGAATGGTCCGGAAACGAAGATTGATATATAGGATGACCTCATTTGATTACCGGAAGGTTTTCGGAGTTACCGGGAATGTACCGGGAATGACGAATGGTTCCGGGGGTTCACCGGGGGGGGGGGGCAACCCACCCCGGGGAAGCCCATAGGCCTTGGGGAGACACACCAGCTTTTAGTGGGCTGGCGGGACAGCCCACAAGTGGTCTATGCGCCAAGAAAACAAAAATCAAGAGGAAAAGAAAAAAAAGGAGGAGGTGGGAAGGGAGGAGGACTCCCTCCCACCAAACCTAGTCCAACTCGGTTTGGGGGGGGGGGGAGAGTCCTGCCCCTTGGCTCGGCCGACCCCCTTGAGGGTCCTTGGACCCCAAGGCAAGGCCCCCTCCCTCCCACCTATATATACGGAGGTTTTAGGGCTGATTTGAGATGACTTTTCCACGGCAGCCCGACGACATACCTCCACGGTTTTTCCTCTAGATCGCGTTTCTGCGGAGCTCGGGCGGAGCCCTGCTGAGACAAGGTCATCACCAACCTCCGAAGCGCCGTCACGCTGCCGGAGAACTCTTCTACCTCTCCGTCTCTCTTGCTGGATCAAGAAGGCCGAGATCATCGTCGAGCTGTACGTGTGCTGAACGCGGAGGTGCCGTCCATTCGGTACTAGATCGTGGGACTGATCGCGGGATTGTTCGCGGGGTGGATCGAGGGACGTGAGGACGTTCCACTACATCAACCGTGTTCTCTAACGCTTCTGCTGTACGGTCTACAAGGGTACATAGATCACTCATCCCCTCTCGTAGATGGACATCACCATGATAGGTCTTCGTGCGAGTAGGAAAATTTTTGTTTCCCATGCGACGTTCCCCAACAGTGGCATCATGAGCTAGGTTCATGCGTAGATGTCTTCTCGAGTAGAACACAAAAGTTTTTGTGGGCGGTGATGTGCGTTTTGCTGCCCTCCTTAGTCTTTTCTTGATTCCGTGGTATTGTTGGATTGAAGCGGCTTGGACCGATATTACTCGTACGCTTACGAGAGACTGGTTTCATCGTTACGAGTAACCCCCTTTGCTCAAAGATGAATGGAAAGTGTCGGTTTCTCCAACTTTAGTTGAATCGGATTTGACCGAGGAGGTCCTTGGATGAGGTTAAATAGCAACTCATATATCTCCGTTGTGGTGTTTGCGTAAGTAGGATGCGATCCTACTAGATACCCTTGGTCACCACGTAAAACATGCAACAACAAAATTAGAGGACGTCTAACTTGTTTTTGCAGGGTATGATTGTGATGTGATATGGCCAACGATGTGATGTGATATATTGGATGTATGAGATGATCATGTTGTAATAGAAATATCGACTTGCACGTCGATGGTACGGCAACCGGCAGGAGCCATAGGGTTGTCTTTATACTAACGTTTGTGCTTGCAGATGCGTTTACTATTTTGCTAGGATGTAGCTTTAGTAGTAATAGCATAAGTAGCACGACAACCCCGATGGCAACACGTTGATGGATGATCATGGTGTGGCGCCGGTGACAAGAAGATCGTGCTGGTGCTTTGGTGATGGAGATCAAAAAGCACGTGATGATGGCCATATCATGTCACTTATGAATTGCATGTGATGTTAATCCTTTTATGCACCTTATTTTGCTTAGAACGACGGTAGCATTATGAGATGATCTCTCACTAAAATTTCAAGAGGAAATTGTGTTCTCCCCGACTGTGCACCGTTGCTACAGTTCGTCGTTTCGAGACACCACGTGATGATCGGGTGTGATAGACTCAACGTTCACATACAACGGGTGCAAAACAGTTGCGCACGCGGAACACTCGGGTTAAGCTTGACGAGCCTAGCATGTGCAGACATGGCCTCGGAACACATGAGACCGAAAGGTCGATCATGAATCATATAGTTGATATGATTAGCATAGGGATGCTTACCACTGAAACTATACTCAACTCACGTGATGATCGGACTTGGGATAGTGTAAGTGGATCATGAACCACTCAAATGACTAGAGAGATGTACTTTTTGAGTGGGAGTTTAGCATGTAATTTGATTAAGTTGAACTCTAATTATCTTGAACATAGTCTAAGTCCACTTTGAAAATATTTGTGTTGTAGATCATGGCTCACGCGACAGTCATCCTGAATTTTAATACGTTCCTAGAGAAAGCTAAGTTGAAAGATGATGGAAGCAACTTTGTAGACTGGGCTCGTAATCTTAAGCTAATCTTACAAGCTGGGAAGAAGGATTATGTCCTTAATGCTGCGCTAGGAGATGAACCACCCGCTACGGCTGATCAGGATGTTAAGAACGCTTGGTTAGCACGTAAGGAGGACTACTCAATAGTTCAATGTGCAGTCTTGTATGGCTTAGAACCGAGACTTCAACGTCGCTTTGAGCGTCATGGAGCATTTGAGATGTTCCAAGAGTTGGAGTTTATCTTTCAGAAGAACGCCCGGATCGAGAGGTATGAGACCTCCGATAAATTCTATGCTTGCAAGATGGAGGAAAACTCGTCTGTCAGTGAACATGTGCTCAAAATGTCTGGGTACTCAAACCGTCTAGCTGAGCTGGGGATTGAACTCCCGCAAGAAGCTATCACTGACAGAATCCTTCAATCACTGCCGCCAAGCTATAAAGGGTTTGTGTTGAACTACAACATGCAAGGGATGAACAAGTCTCCCGGCGAGTTGTTTGCGATGCTGAAAGTCGCAGAGTCTGAACTCCGTAAAGAGCATCAAGTGTTGATGGTGAGCAAGACCACTAGTTTCAAGAGAAATGGCAAAGGCAAGAAGGGCAATTCGAAGAAGAGCGGCAAGCCCGTTGCCAATCCGCCGAAGAAACCCAAGGCTGGACCTAAGCCTGAAACAGAGTGCTTCTATTGCAAGGGTATGGGTCACTGGAAGCGCAATTGCCCCAAGTATCTGGCAGATAAGAAGGCGGGCAAAGAAAAATCAGGTATATTTGATATACATGTTATTGATGTGTACTTAACCGGCTCTCGTAGTAGTGCCTGGGTATTTGATACCGGTTCTGTTGCTCATATTTGCAACTCGAAACAGGAACTGCGGAATAGGCGAAGGCTGGCGAAAGATGAAGTGACGATGCGCGTAGGAAATGATTCCAAGGTTGATGCAATCGCCGTCGGCACAGTGTCACTTCAGCTTCCATCGGGATTAGTGATGAACTTAAATCATTGTTATTTAGTGCCTGCGTTGAGCATGAACATTATATCTGGATCTTGTTTATTGCGAGACGGATACTCTTTTAAGTCTGAGAATAATGGTTGTTCTATTTCTATGAGTAACATCTTTTATGGTCATGCACCGAATGTGAGAGGATTGTTGATATTGAATCTTGATAGCGATACACATATACATAGCATTGGGACCAAAAGAGTTAGAGTTAACAATGATAGCGCCATATTTTTGTGGCACTGCCGCTTAGGTCATATTGGTGTAAAGCGCATGAAGAAACTCCATGCTGATGGACTTTTGGAGTCACTTGACTTTGATTCACTTGACACGTGCGAACCATGCCTCATGGGCAAGATGACTAAGACTCCGTTCTCCGGAACAATGGAGCGTGCAAGTGACTTGTTGGAAATCATACATACCGATGTGTGTGGTCCGATGAGCGTGGAGGCACGCGGCGGATATCGTTATTTTCTCACCTTCACTGACGATTTGAGTAGATATGGTTATGTCTACTTGATGAAGCACAAGTCTGAAACATTTGAAAAGTTCAAGCAATTTCAGAGTGAAGTTAAAAATCATCGTAACAAGAAGATCAAGTTCCTACGGTCTGATCGTGGGGGTGAATATCTGAGTTTCGAGTTTGGTGCTCACTTAAGACAATGTGGAATTGTTTCACAGTTAACACCGCCAGGAACACCACAGCGTAATGGTGTGTCCGAACGTCGTAATCGTACTTTATTAGAGATGGTGCGATCTATGATGTCTCTTACCGATTTGCCGTTATCGTTTTGGGGTTATGCATTAGAAACAGCTGCATTCACTTTAAATAGGGCACCATCAAAATCCGTTGAGACGACACCATACGAACTGTGGTATGGCAAAAGGCCAAAGTTGTCGTTTCTTAAAGTTTGGGGATGTGATGCTTATGTCAAAAAGCTTCAGCCTGAAAAGCTGGAACCCAAAGCGGAAAGGTGCGTCTTCATAGGTTACCCAAAAGAGACAGTTGGGTACACCTTCTATCTCAAATCCGAGGGCAAAGTGTTTGTTGCTAAAAACGGAGCTTTTCTCAAGAAGGAGTTTCTCTCGAGAGAATTGAGTGGGAGGAAGATAGAACTTGCCGAGGTTGTCGAACCTCTCATCCCTCTGGATGGTGGTGCAGGGCAAGGGGAAACCTCTGTCGTTGCGACGCTGGTTGAGGAGGAAGTTAATGATGATGATCATGAAACTCCAGTTCAAGTTTCTGTTGAACCACGCAGGTCGACGAGCTCACGCGCTGCTCCAGAGTGGTACGGTAATCCCGTCTTATCAATCATGTTGTTAGACAACAATGAACCTGCAAATTATGAAGAAGCAATGGTGGGCCCAGATTCCAACAAATGGCTAGAAGCCATGAAATCCGAGATAGGATCCATGTATGAGAACAAAGTGTGGACTTTGGAGATACTACCTGAGGGCCGCAAGGCTATTCAGAACAAATGGATCTTTAAGAAGAAGACGGACGCTGACGGTAATGTGACCGTTTATAAAGCTCGACTTGTGGCAAAGGGTTTTTTTCACAAGTTCCAGGAGTTGACTACGATGAGACTTTCTCTCCCGTAGCGATGCTTAAGTCCGTCAGAATCATGTTAGCAATAGCTGCATTTTTTCGATTATGAAATCTGGCAGATGGATGTCAAAACGGCGTTCCTTAACGGTTTCCTTAAGGAAGAGTTGTATATGATGCAACCGGAAGGTTTTGTCGATCCTAAAAATGCTGACAAGGTGTGCAAGCTCCAGCGATCCATTTATGGACTGGTGCAAGCATCTCGGAGTTGGAACAAACGCTTTGATGAGGTGATCAAAGCATTTGGGTTTATACAAGTGGTTGGAGAATCTTGTATTTACAAGAAAGTGAGTGAGAGCTCTGTGGCGTTTCTGATATTGTATGCGGATGACATATTGCTGATTGGAAACAATGTAGAGATTTTGGAGAGCATAAAAGGTTACTTGAATAAAAGTTTCTCTATGAAGGACCTAGGAGAAGCTGCTTACATTCTAGGCATTAAGATCTATAGGGATAGATCAAAACGCCTGATAGGACTTTCACAAAGCACATACCTTGATAAAGTTTTGAAGAGGTTCAAAATGGAACAGTCCAAGAAAGGGTTCTTGCCAGTTTTACAAGGTACGAGATTGAGTAAGACTCAGTGCCCAGCAACTGATGAAGATAGAGAGCATACGCGCTCCGTCCCCTATGCTTCAGCCGTAGGTTCTATCATGTATGCAATGCTATGCACTAGACCGGATGTTAGCCTGGCCATAAGTATGGCAGGTAGGTTCGAGAGTAATCCAGGAGTGGATCACTGGACGGCGGTCAAGAATATCCTGAAGTACCTGAAAAGAACTAAGGAGATGTTTCTCGTGTATGGAGGTGACGAAGAGCTCGCCGTAAAAGGTTACGTCGATGCAAGCTTTGACAAAGATCCGGACGACTCTAAGTCGCAAACCGGATACGTATTTATTCTTAATGGGGGTGCAGTAAGCTGGTGCAGTTCCAAGCAAAGCGTCGTAGCAGATTCTACATGTGAAGCGGAGTACATGGCTGCCTCGGAGGCAGCTAAGGAGGGTGTCTGGATGAAGCAGTTCATGACGGATCTTGGAGTGGTGCCAAGCGCACTGAATCCAATAACCTTGTTCTGTGACAACACTGGTGCCATTGCCTTAGCAAAGGAACTACGGTTTCACAAGAAGACCAGACACATCAAACGACGCTTCAACCTCATCCGCGACTACGTCGAGGAAGAGGACATAAATATATGCAAAGTGCACACGGATCTGAATGTAGCAGACCCGCTGACTAAACCTCTTCCACGGCCAAAACATGATCGACACCAGAACTGTATGGGTGTTAGATTTATTACAATGTAATTCACATGGTGATGTGAGGGCTAGATTATTGACTCTAGTGCAAGTGGGAGACTGTTGGAATTATGCCCTAGAGGCAATAATAAATATAGTTATTATTATAATTCCTGTATCAAGATAATAGTTTATTATCCATGCTATAATTGTATTGAATGAAGACTCATTTACATGCGTGGATACATAGACAAAACACCGTCCCTAGCATGCCTCTAGTTGGCTAGCCAGTTGATCGATGATAATCAGTGTCTTCTGATTATGAACAAGGTGTTGTTGCTTGATAACTGGATCACGTCATTGGGAGAATCACGTGATGGACTAGACCCAAACTAATAGACGTAGCATGTTGATCGTGTCATTTTGTTGCTACTGTTTTCTGCGTGTCAAGTATTTATTCCTATGACCATGAGATCATATAACTCACTGACACCGGAGGAATGCTTTGTGTGTATCAAACGTCGCAACGTAACTGGGTGACTATAAAGATGCTCTACAGGTATCTCCGAAGGTGTTAGTTGAGTTAGTATGGATCAAGAATGGGATTTGTCACTCCGTGTGAACGGAGAGGTATCTCGGGGCCCACTCGGTAATACAACATCACACACAAGCCTTGCAAGCAATGTAACTTAGTGTAAGTTGCGGGATCTTGTATGGCAAGAGGCCGATTCCACCGAACTTAGTAACTTAGTGAACGGAGGCCGATTCCACCGAGGTAGAGGGCAGCTGTTGTATAAATCCATGTCGGCATCGACGACCCAGAAGGAAGAACTACTGTAGTTGATGGAAGATACATAGTATGTTGCATCGTCGATGTGAATTGAAGCCTTCGTACCACTGCAAATTAGCTCGTAAGATGGATGACCACACCCAGGTGGATCACTTGCCTGATGAAATGGAGATGACACATTTTTGAGAGGGCCACACGAGAAAGAAGGACAATCAGGCAAATGATGCCGCCCTTCGACCTGATCTGCAGCAAGAACTACAAGCACAGACAAGATAGTTAAGATCTTGAGAGCAGTGCGCATTGCCATGGCAGACACACAGACGAGTAGAGATGAATGCCGAATAAGTGAGTGGCTGCCAAAATAAAAAAAGAACTCCAAAGAATGGACATCACAAGCCAACTAGTGCCTCTACATGAACGTGATGTTTCTGGCTAGGAGACTTGGCTACTAGCTACCAACTGAAGTTGGGTGCATACCACCTACTGGCTCGTCTAAGTGATGGTGATGTTCTTGACCGGTGACCTCTTGTTGGTTTACAGAAGAGTCCTGTACTCGTCCATTCCTCTCCTAGTCAAATTAACATGGAATTCAGTGCCTTGAGAAAATGACAAATAACAGGGATCATAAAATGGATAATAAGAAAATATCATTCATTGGAGATATTTTTTTTGAAGGCAACCGCAATTCTCATTAACTATTACGGCATGAGGGCAAATCCCCCTCAACACAAATTGCCACTTGGGCATGAACAATGTTTCCCCACTCCTCAAAGTGGTTCGGTAAATACGTACGACCCGTACATGCTAGTTGATGGGCAACACTATTAGCGTCTCGCCGGCAAAGGGAGATCTTCTGTTGGGAAAACCAGATCTTCAGTTGGTGTTGGGGATATTACCTATTGATAACCCGCCCTGGTTGGGCCGGGTCACCAAATCAGGCGATTCATCGAAGCGTGGTTCGGGCCTTGGCCTGGCAAGACCAAAGGTTGTATGCCGGTTTACAACTTCCGAAAGGTTTCCAAGCTTTGGAAGATGGCGACTTAGAGATCGTAAGGGTCACGGTTTGTAGAAAGGAAAGTACCCTTGTGAACCCTAGGGACTCGACCTGTATATAAAGGCGAGTCCCAGGGAAGAAGAGGGCAGGTTAGAAATCATCGATTGCTAGGTCTGGCGAGTTACGCCCTCTTTGTAATCGAAACTCCATCAATACAACTCAAAGCAGGACGTATGACTTTACCTCCTCACGAGGGGCCGAACCTGGGTAAATCGTCGTCTCTCTCCCGTTCAACCCCTTTGAGTCGCCTGTTGGAATTATGCCCTAGAGGCAATAATAAATATAGTTATTATTATAATTCCTGTATCAAGATAATAGTTTATTATCCATGCTATAATTGTATTGAATGAAGACTCATTTACATGCGTGGATAAATAGACAAAACACCGTCCCTAGCATGCCTCTAGTTGGCTAGCCAGTTGATCGATGATAATCAGTGTCTTCTGATTATGAACAAGGTGTTGTTGCTTGATAACTGGATCACGTCATTGGGAGAATCACGTGATGGACTAGACCCAAACTAATAGACGTAGCATGTTGATCGTGTCATTTTGTTGCTACTGTTTTCTGCGTGTCAAGTATTTATTCCTATGACCATGAGATCATATAACTCACTGACACCGGAGGAATGCTTTGTGTGTATCAAACGTCGCAACGTAACTGGGTGACTATAAAGATGCTCTACAGGTATCTCCGAAGGTGTTAGTTGAGTTAGTATGGATCAAGACTGGGATTTGTCACTCCGTGTGACGGAGAGGTATCTCGGGGCCCACTCGGTAATACAACATCACACACAAGCCTTGCAAGCAATGTAACTTAGTGTAAGTTGCGGGATCTTGTATTACGGAACGAGTAAAGAGACTTGCCGGTAAACGAGATTGAAATAGGTATGCGGATACTGACGATCGAATCTCGGGCAAGTAACATACCGAAGGACAAAGGGAATGACATACGGGATTATACGAATCCTTGGCACTGAGGTTCAAACGATAAGATCTTCGTAGAATATGTAGGATCCAATATGGGCATCCAGGTCCCGCTATTGGATATTGACCGAGGAGTCTCTCGGGTCATGTCTACATAGTTCTCGAACCAGCATGGTCTGCACACTTAAGGTTCGACGTTGTTTTATGCGTATTTGAGTTATATGGTTGGTTAACGAATGTTGTTTGGAGTCCCGGATGAGATCACGGACGTCACGAGGGTTTCCGGAATGGTCCAGAAACGAAGATTGATATATAGGATGACCTCATTTGATTACCGGAAGGTTTTCGGAGTTACCGGGAATGTACCGGGAATGACGAATGGTTCCGGGGGTTCACCGGGGGGGGGGGGGGGCAACCCACCCCGGGGAAGCCCATAGGCCTTGGGGAGACACACCAGCCCTTAGTGGGCTGGTGGGACAGCCCACAAGTGGTCTATGCGCCAAGAGAAGAAAAATCAAGAGGAAAAGAAAAAAAAAGGAGGAGGTAGGAAGGGAGGAGGACTCCCTCCCACCAAACCTAGTCCAACTCGGTTTGGGGGGGGGGGAGAGTCCTCCCCCTTGGCTCGGCCGACCCCCTTGAGGGTCCTTGGACCCCAAGGCAAGGCCCCCTCCCTCCCACCTATATATACGGAGGTTTTAGGGCTGATTTGAGATGACTTTTCCACGGCAGGCCGAACACATACCTCCACGGTTTTTCCTCTAGATCGCGTTTCTGCGGAGCTCGGGCGGAGCCCTGCTGAGACAAGGTCATCACCAACCTCCGGAGTGCCGTCATGCTGCCGGAGAACTCTTCTACCTCTCCATCTCTCTTCCTGGATCAAGAAGGCCGAGATCATCGTCGAGCTGTACGTGTGCTGAACGCGGAGGTGCCGTCCGTTCGGTACTAGATCGTGGGACTGATCGCGGGATTGTTCGCGGGGCGGATCGAGGGACGTGAGGACGTTCCACTACATCAACCGCGTTCTCTAACGCTTCTGCTGTACGGTCTACAAGGATACGTAGATCACTCATCCCCTCTCGTAGATGGACATCACCATGATAGGTCTTCGTGCGCGTAGGAAATTTTTTGTTTCCCATGCGACGTTCCCCAACATCGCCACCAAAGTGCAATGGCTCCAGTACTAAGTCCTTTCACGAGGACATCTGCCGTGACAAAACCAGGACAGTTGGCGCCCACCGTGGGGCCTGCGCACGGTGGAGTTGAGTTCTCAAAGGGAGCCCTACCAGGGTTTGGGAGCTACGCGACGGGGCTTATGACCCGGAGCCGCCATGGGAAGTCCTACATCAACAACCTGCAATGGGGGCCCGAGGCGGATTCGATCGAACCTGGTTACATGGTCCCCTTCGGCAAGATCAACGTCTTCGTCGGCATGATTGATCATCCGTGCCTGAGCCGGACACCTCCACCGACATCGTCGAGCCGGCCAGGTACGTCCGCCCACTAACAACGTCAAATCTGACTCGCCCGATCTTTGTTGGATTCACGCAGGGATCTGAGGAGCCAGAACACTGAGCGACCCAGGAAACCACACCCGTCAACACTGATGACGAATCATCCATGGGCGATTCAGATTCAATCCGGTCTCTACATGGGGATTGTCTCGGGGGCTTGTCGTTGGCCATGGACCCCGAGGTCCTTGACCGAACCCGCCGCCAGATCGCTATTTACATGGCTGGGGCGACTCAACTCTCGCCAAACCTGGCAGGCAGGGATGGGCCTAGCGAGACATCTAGAAGCCCGGCCACTGTCTTGGTGGAATTAGCAGCAGAAATTACAAGGCTCATGGCGACTCCCATCACACCGGAAAACCAGGAGGTAGTAAACACGGAATTGGCGAAGCTAAGAGAAGCAGTGGCAAAAGCTCATCGGGATGCCGAGGTGGAGTTTGCCAGAATCGAGACCCGGCAGGCTCAAATTACCGTCGAGAGAATTCGCTTAAATACTGACAACTGGTGGCTCAAAAGACACTAGCGCTCACCTGACGACGCCCATCAGCGGAGGCACCAGGGTCGCCTACCCCCTGATCTCAACCCGACCCGCCTGTTCGATACTCCGCGAACTCCGGGGCCGGGAGCCGCCCCAGGGGGAGGACCGGGCCAACCACCTAACCCACCGGTTCAACCAATTGAGGATCGCGTTCCCCGATTCTGGACACCTCAAGTTCACTTTTCCAACCTAGTGGACAACGTCCTTGCTGCAACTCACCATTTAGAATCTCTTCCGATTCACGGCAATACTCCTGCCGAGATAGAAGCAAGAAACACCATTGAGATGTTGAAGACGGCGGTGGTTCAAAACGCCCAGTTGTCACATAGCCTAGATAGGATGCATTCCACTCCTCAGGCGAGTCACACCAGGAGTCGGCCAAAGGACCAGCCTGCTGTAAACAGCGGACGGCGACTCATCCCCCAGGACAACCCGCCTGACCATCAAAACCCGCCAGGCCGGGATCTCCCGAACATCCAAGTCGACCGAGCCCCTCTCGTCGGGAGCGGCGGACGAGTGGGGGTGCCGTGCTTGGCCCCCGCCCTCCGCGACGAACGAATGCCAAAGGATTTTAAAGGACCAAGAAAGGTGCCTAATTACACCCCGGACCTTGAGCCGGCATCGTGGGTCGAGAGTTATGAAATCGCCATGGACATGCTCGACGTAAACAAAGCAATTTGCGCCAGATACTTCACGATGATGCTCGAAGGGTCAGCACGTACTTGGTCAAAAAACTTACCCCCGAACTCCATCCAGACATGGGCTGAATTGAAAGAGCGCTTCATCAAAAACTTCCGAGGAACCTGCAAACGTCCAATGACGATTGTCGATCTGCCGCACTGTGTTCAGCGCCCCGATGAGTCGGCCCACCATTGGTCACGGCGGGTCGCGGAAATTATCCATTCATCAGACGGTATTACGGCGGCTCGGGCTGTGTTGATCCTCGGGCAGAATTGCCACTACGAACCCCTGGTGCAGAAGTTGGGGCGACTGAAGCGAAAGGTCCAAGACATGGGGGAGCTAATTGATACTCTCACTAGATACGCTGAAGCAGACGACACCAAAGATCCCGGTGAGGACGGTAAACCTAACTCGCCAAAGAAGGGCGAGTCATCCAAAAATCATACCCGGTTCCAGGGACGTAACCGCCACAATCAGGGAGCCAATGGCAAGAGAAGGCAGCAAGAGGAATCTTCGGATTTAGTCGCCAATACCAACACCAACAATGGCAACCAACGCCAGAAGAAAAACAGGGGTTACAGTGGTAAGAAGCCGCGTAACTATGAAGAGTTACTCAAGGGCCCTTGCCCGCACCATGCCATGGCAGACGGACCGACAAATCATTCCTGAGAGAACTGTTTCGTGATGCGGGAGTTTCGGGCGGAAGCGATCAAGAAAAGCCAAAATGGTGACCCGGACCAACGGCAGGAGCAGTTTGCTGCACCCAACCAACGTCAAAACCCCTTTGGCAGTTTTCCCGAGCCGGGGGCTCAGGGGGGCCCGCAGCCAAGTAGCGGCCAGTACCTAGTGCATCACCAGCGGCGGTATAACCCGCCCGGGGCTTTTCAGCAACACCCCCACAGGGAGCTTCACAGGGTCAGGATGACAACGGCGGCTTTCGCAGCATCCCCAAACAGTTAAGCAATGGGCAGTACCACGTTTTCACCACCAATGCTTGCAGGCGTGATAAGAAGGTGAGTCACCGGGCGTACAGTGTGTCTGAGCCGGCACTTCCCAGGTACCTCCACTGGTCCGAACAGACCATATCATGGAGTAGGGAGGATCACCCGCCAAGAATTGACAACCCTGGCGACTTAGCGTTGGTCGTAGCTCCTCAAGTTGGGGGGTACACCCTGTCCAAGGTACTAATGGACGGTGGCAGCTGCATTAATATCTTATATTTTGACACTTTCCAAAGGATGAATCTATTGGAGAAGAATTTGATGCCTTCAACCACGGTATTCCACGGAATCGTCCCGGGCAAGTCGGCGTACCCCATAGGCCGAGTCAGGCTCACAGTCGCATTTGGAACAGCGTATAACTACAGGAGTGAGTCGCTGATGTTTGAGGTGGTCAAATTGAAAAGCCCCTACCATGCGCTATTTGGGCGACCGGCTTATGCCCGGTTCATGGCTCGCCCATGCTATGTTTACCTTAAAACTCAAGATACCTGGTCCTAAGAGTCCCATCACGGTGGACGGTGATAGAAGAATTGCAAAGGAGTGTGAAGAAGGGGACGCGGCTTATGCAGAAGTCGCCTGCGCTGCAGAAGAGCTCAAGTATCATCGGGCTAATGTTGATCCTTCTGACATGTCACCCTTAAAGAAGCCAACGACAGATGTTGAGCCGCCCCTCAAGTTCAAACCAACAGATGACACTAAAACGGTTGATTTCGTTCCTGGCGATTCATCCAAGCAGTTCACCATTGGGACGGGTCTGGATCCCAAATAGGAAAGCGCGCTCATCGAATTCATCTTTGAGAATCAGGACATCTTCGCATGGAAACCTTCTGACATGCTTGATGTGCCGAGAGAATTCGCTGAGCACCATCTTAATGTTGACCCAAAAGCAAAACCTGTCCAGCAGTATCTTCGCAGGTTTAACGAGGAACGGCGCAAGGCAATCGAGGAAGAGGTTGCCCGTCTCTTAGCCGCCGGATTCATCATGGAAGTTTTCCACCCCAAGTGGTTGGCTAACCCGGTCCTGGTACTAAAAAAGAATGGCACTTTCCGTATGTGCATTGATTACACGGACCTTAACAGAGCTTGTCCCAAAGATCCTTTCGCTCTTCCCCGCATCGACCAGATTATTGACTCGGTGGCGGGATGCGAACATTTGTGCTTTTTGGACGCCTACTCTGGTTATCACCAAATCAAGATGGTCGTGGAGGATCAAGAGAAAACAGCTTTTATAACCCCCTTTGGGGCTTTTTGCTATGTATCCATGCCGTTTGGGCTCAAGAGTGCAGGGGCGACTTATTAGCGCTACATCCAGAACTGCCTCCGCGACCAAATCGGACGCAACGTTCACGCCTATGTCGATGGCATTGTCATTAAGACCTCCGGGGGGAGACGCTACTGGAGGATCTGAAGGAAACTTTCGATAATCTGCGGGTGTATCAGATGAAGCTGAATCCCACCAAGTGTGTTTGTGCTGTTCCTGCAGGGAAATTGTTGGGCTTCCTGGTGTCTGAGCATGGCATTGAAGCTAACCCGGACAAAATCGAAGCAGTCACGTCCCTTGGGAAACCGGCAAATTTTAACCAAGTCCAACGGATGGCGGGTCGCATTGCGGCTTTAAGTCGCTTCGTAAGCCGCCTGGGAGAAAAGGCAATTCCCCTTTATCAATTACTAAAGAAATCTGACCATTTTGTTTGGACAGATGAGGCAGATGAGGTTTTCGAAGCCTTGAAACGGCAACTGGTCAACCCGCCGGTCTTGGCCGCCCCGACTGAGAAAGAACCCATGCTTTTGTATATTGCGGCAAACTCTAAAGCAGTAAGTGTGGTGGTGGTCCTTGAAAGGAAGGAGGAAGGGAAGGAATACCCAGTGCAGTGCCCGGTATATTTTGTCAGCGAAGTGCTAACTCTTTCCAAGCAACGGTACCCACATTGGCAGAAGTTAGTGTATGGGGTGTTTATGGCGAGTCGGAAGCTTAAGCATTATTTCCAAGAGCATCCCATCACGGTGGTTAGTTCCGCCCCCCTCGGGGACATCATCCAGAATCGGGAGGCAACAGGGCGGATCGCCAAATGGGCGATTGAACTTGGGCCGCATCACGTACGATACACCCCTCGTACAGCCATTAAATCTCAAGCCTTAGTTGATTTCGTCAATGATTGGACGGAAGTGCAGGCCCCGGAGGACAGGCCTGATCTTACGTACTGGACTATTTATTCTGATGGATCCAGGCAGCTGGAAGGCTCGGGGGCTGGTGTGGTACTGGTATCCCCTCAAGGAGACAAATTCTGTTATGTCCTCCGACTCATGTTTCCATGCACTAACAATGCTGCGGAATATGAAGCTTTGCTTCACGGCTTGTGACTCGCCAAGGAGATGAACCTTATGCGGGTCAGATGTTTTGGCGACTCTGATGTGGTGGCGCAGCAAGTTTCAGGCACTTGGGATTCTAGAGACCCCGTGATGGCGGCTTACAGAAGAGTTGTGTCCGATGTGGCGGGTCATTTCCATGGCTATCAGGTTGATCACATTGACCGGTGCCTCGACGAGGCAGCTGACGCGCTTTCACGTCTTGGTTCCCAGCGAAAGCCGGTTCCCCCAAATGTTTTTCTGGGTATTCTGCATAATCCCTCCGTGAGTTTGCCGTCGAAGGAAGAGTTGGCAATACCAGATCCTGAGTCTCAATTCGTGGCGGCTCTCCACGTCATGCCAGATTGGGTCCTTCCCTATCTGTCCTATCTCGCCCGGGGCGAGTTACCAACAGACGAAGTTTTGGCCCGCCAAATTGTTCGACGGAGCAAATCCATGGTGATCATCTATGGCAAGTTATATAAACGGAGTGCCTCTGGAGTTTTTCAACGATGCGTTTCCTCCGAAGAAGGATGCATAATCCTAAATGACATTCATTCCGGAGATTGCGGGCATCACGCCGGGTCACGCTCTTTGGTTTCAAAGGCATTCCGTCATGGTTTCTTTTGGTTGACGGCTCATGCAGATGCAGAAGAGATAGTTCGTCGGTGCGAGGGATGCCAGCGTTATGGACGACAGGATCATGTGCCGGCTCAAGAACTAAGAATGATTCCCATCACTTGGCCTTTCGCGATCTGGGGGTTAGACATGGTTGGCCCCTTTAAAATGTCATCCAACAAGAAAACCCATTTGCTGGTGGCGGTTGATAAGTTCACCAAGTAGGTTGAGGCAGAACCTATTGGAACTTGCGATGCGGAGACGGCGGTCAAATTCTTGAAGAAGCTGATTTTCCGGTTTGGATATCCACACAGTATCATTACTGATAATGGCACTAACCTGTCTCAAGGGGCGATGCAGGAGTTTGGCCGTCGAGAGCATATCCGGCTTGATGTTTCTGCGTCGCTCACCCGCAATCTAATGGGGAGGCAGAATGGGCGAATCAGGAAGTTTTACGGGGAATTAAGCACCGACTCATGGTTCCCTTGGAAAAGACCCCGGGATGTTGGGTTGAAGAGTTGCCTTCAGTGTTACGGAGCATCCGGACCACCCCGAACCGGTCCACGGGTTTTACCCCTTTCTTTCTGGTCTATGGAGCAGAAGCCGTTCTTCCCACTGACATAAGGCATGACTTGCCCAGAGTCGCCGCTTATGTGGAAGAGGACAACGAACTGGCGCGTCAAGACTCTTTGGACGCCATAGAGGAGGCGCGTGACTTGGCTGCGGCCCGATCGGCCGTTTATCAGCAGGATTTACGGCGTTATCACAACCGCCGGGTCAAGAGCCGAACCTTTCAGGAAGGCAACTTAGTGCTTCGGCTGATACAGGATCGTGCTGGCATGCATAAGTTATCACCACCATGGGAAGGACCGTTCGTCGTCAGCAAAAATCTTCACAACGGCTCTTACTATCTAGTGGATCTCCGGCCTGACCGGCCAACCACGGAGGCTGAGTCGACTCGCCCGTGGAATATTGCCCACTTGCGGCCTTACTACACTTGAGCTTTTAAACTCTACATTTTGTAAGTTTTTTAGTCCTTATTATAAAGCAATAAAATTAAAACGCCTCCCGACTTGGGGGCTTCCTCTTATTGAGATCAGCTTTATTACCATTTTGGTCGACGAAATCATTCTTGGGTGGCGCTTTAGCTTTCTGACTCGCCCTATCCTGTCGCGACCTTATGAGCCGACGAAATCATTCTTGGGTGGCGCTTGAGCTTTCTGACTCGCCCTATCCTGTCGTGACCTTATGAGCCGACGAAATCATTCTTGGGTGGCGCTTGAGCTTTTTGACTCGCCCTATCCTGTCGCGATCTTATGAGCCGACGAAATCATTCTTGGGTGGCGCTTGAGCTTTCTGACTCGCCCTATCCTGTTGCGACCTTATGAGCCGACGAAATCATTATCTTGGGCGGCGCTTGAGCTTTCTGACTCGCCCGATCCTGTCGCGACCTTATGAGCCGACGAAATCATTATCTTGGGCGGCGCTTGAGCTTTCTGACTCGCCCGGTCCTGTCGCGACCTTATCACTAGTAGAAAACGGGCCTTTGGCCTGGACCATTTAGTCCCGGTCTGCCTCTGGGCCGGGACTAAAGGCCCGGCCACGTCGCCCCAATTCTCAATGCCTCCCTCGAGGCTTTAGTCCCGGTTCGTGTCCCAAACCGGGACTAAAGGGCTACGCGGCGGGCAGTGGTGGTGGCAACCGTTCGTATCCCCTTTTAGTCCCGGTTGGTGGCTCAACCCGGGACTAAAGGACTAACACGTGGCCTGCCGTAGTGGAGCGACCGTTGGTATACCTCTTTAGTCCCGGTTGGTGGCTCAACCCGGGACTAAAGGCCTAACACGTGGCCTGCCGTAGTGGTGGCAACCGTTTGGTATACCTCTTTAGTCCCGGTTGGTGGCTCAACCCGGGACTAAAGGCCCAAACAGTTTGCATCCCGCGTCGTTTCGGGCGATGAAAAGCACGAACCGAAGCGTACAGTCGCCATTTCTCTATTCTTCTTCTCTCTCGCGTCGCCCTCTCTGTTCTTCTTCTCTGTTCTTCTCCTCTCTTCTTCCCTTCTCTTCTTCCACCATGCCAACTAGCTTTCATAAGGTGCTCGCACATGGCACGACGATGCTCGATGTCGTGTACACGAACCTGAGCAACGAGGTGCCGTTTTTTCTTCAACAGTTGAAGGAAAAATGGTTTTACCACGCAGCGGATCATGAGAAGTTCTTGGGGCTTGATCTGGAGTACACGGCCGATCAACGCGGTGTTGTCGTCATCCAGCTATGCTTCCAACGCCATGTCTTGATCTTGCAATGGGCGAAGTAAGTTTTGAGGCTTTCTTTGATCCAAGATAATGACATTGTAAGTTTATTTGTTTCAATCATAGTTGGTTCCCTTCAAATAGTTGTAGTGAAACAATTTTGATTAGTTGAAGGGGAGCACAATCTAATTGGAATAGTGTTCCATAATCTGAAAAATCGTATTAGAATCAACTAGTGTTTAATATGTTCCATTGGAATCATAGTTGGTTCCCTTCAAATAGTTGTAGTCAAACAATTTTGATTAGTTGAAGGGGAGCACAATCTCATTGGAATAGTGTTCCATAATCTGAAAAATCGTATTAGAATCAACTAGTGTTTAATATGTTCCATTGGAATCATAGTTGGTTCCCTTCAAATAGTTGTAGTGAAACAATTTTGATTAGTTGAAGGAAACACAATCTCATTGGAATAGTGTTCCATAATCTGAAAAATCGTATTAGAATCAACTAGTGTTTAATATGTTCCATTGGAATCATAGTTGGTTCGCTTCAAATAGTTGTAGTGAAACAATTTTGATTAGTTGAAGGAAACACAATCTGATTGGAATAGTGTTCCATAATCTGAAAAATCTGATTGGTTCAATATGCTGCATTGAAATCATAGTTGTAGTAATACAATTTTATGCGGTGTTCTTTGATCCAAGGTTATGAAAATTGAATATAGCTAGTGATTTCTCTAGGTTCCATTGGATAGCAATATGATATGTCATAGTCATGAAAATTGCATATAGCTAGTGATCTCTCTAGGTTCCATTGGATAGCTATAGTGATCTCTCTAGGTTCCATTGCATATGTTCTATTTGAATCCTAAAGATAAGTTTCTCTTTAGTTGTAGTGAAACATGTTTCCTTATTGCAGCAGTATGTAACATTTGTTCCATTTTAATTTGTTTCTGTTGCAGGAGTGACAAGCATTGTCCAGAACTCATGGACTTCCTTCGCAGCGGCATCACTTTTGCTTCCGTTGACATAAGGAACGACAAGCTGAAGATGAGGCACAGCTTCGGTATTGAGATACCAGCTGGTTGCCTCGTTGATCTCCAAACGATATGCAGGCTTCGACATGACAGGACTTCGATGGCTCATATGGCAGTTACCTTGATCGACGAGTCATATGGTGATATGAAGTCCAGTTTCCCAAAGTCTCAGCACAGACTTTGGGAGAAGGGCCCACTTGATGATATCAACATTGAGTATGCAGCAAAAGATGCATACGTTTCATACGAGTTGTACCGCAAGATTCGAGTCGTCAACTATGGCCAGCGTCACCTCGAGGAACGTGGACATTCTGATTTAGATGATTCAGACGAGTAGTGTTCTGAACGTCGAACACTTGTATATATATCTATGGTAGCTATTATTATGTACTGTTTGGGCTAGTATCATGTACTTCTTGGACCAATTTATATATGTCTAGTTTCTGTTTGTGCCATTATAGTTTCCAAATTTGAATGGTTTAGCCCTTTCTAACTTCATTTTCTACTTTTGAATGGTTTAGCCCTTTCTAACTTCATGGTATCATGCATTTCGACCACATATATATACAAAAAGTCTTCAGTTCAAATAAGTTCAAAAAAGAAAATCCCTTTTGTAACAGATCTGTTTTTGATTAAAACAATCATTTAAAAATGAAAGACCATTAGTCCCACGTGGCGTGCAGCGGAACCACGTGGCGTTCAGCGGAACCACGTGGCGTGCCGCGGAACCACTTTTGTTGTGGGGGTCGCTTCTCCTTCTTCTCCTTGTGCTAGATATTAGTTATGCACTAGGGGAAGTAGGAGTAGCGACCATCATCGACGGTTGAAAAATCAAGTGAGCTAGTGTCCACCATATATGAGAGAAGAAGAAATCCCTTTGTGAAATGATGATAGCATGCCAACTTTCAACATTTTGAGTGTTCATTTGTAGTGCTTTTCAATTTCAGGGTCAACTAGCTCAAAAAAAAAGTAAATGCACGAAATATACCAAATGAAGTCAGAAATTGTTGAAATTTTGTGATGTGCCTTTGAATGGTGCATTTTTAACACACAAAAAGTATGGAGTTCAAATAAGTTAAAAAAATGAAATCCCTTTGTAAGAGATGAGTTCTCGTTCGAAACCCTGCTACTTCGAGAGAGATTGTCAGTTTTGTACACGAACTGCATCCAGTTTTTGTCGTAGCCCTCTCAACTTTTGAACACATGCTATGTGGGTGAAATGATGATAGCATGCCAGCTTTCAACATTTTCAGAGTTCATTTGTAGTGCTTTTCAATTTCAGGGTCAACTAGCTCAAAAAAATAAGTAAATGCACGAAATATACCAAATGAAGTCAGAAATTGTTGAAATTTTATGATCTGTCTTTGAATGGTTCATTTTGAACACACAAAAAGTATGGAGTTCAAATAAGTTAAAACAATGAAATCCCTTTCTAAGAGATGAGTTCTCGTTCGAAACCCTGCTACTTCGAGAGAGATTGTCAGTTTTGTACACGAACTGCATCCAGTTTTTGTCGTAGCCCTCTCAACTTTTTAACACATGCTATGTGGGTGAAATGATGATAGCATGCCAGCTTTCAACATTTTCGGAGTTCATTTGTAGTGCTTTTCAATTTCAGGGTCAACTAGCTCAAAAAAAATAAGTAAATGCACGAAACATACCAAATGAAGTCAGAAATTGTTGAAATTTTGTGATGTGCCTTTGAATGGTACATTTTGAACACACAAAAAGTATGGAGTTCAAATAAGTTAAAAAAATGAAATCCCTTTGTAAGAGATGAGTTCTCGTTCGAAACCCTGCTACTTCGAGAGATTGTCAGTTTTGTACACGAACTGCATCCAGTTTTTGTCGTAGCCCTCTCAACTTTTTAACACATGCTATGTGGGTGAAATGATGATAGCATGCCAGCTTTCAACATTTTCAGAGTTCATTTGTAGTGCTTTTCAATTTCAGGGTCAACTAGCTGAAAAAAAAAATAAGTAAAAGCACGAAATATACCAAATGAAGTCAGAAATTGTTGAAATTTTGTGATGTGCCTTTGAATGGTGCATTTTGAACACACAAAAAGTATGGAGTTCAAATAAGTTAAAAAAATGAAATCCCTTTGTAAGAGATGAGTTCTCGTTCGAAACCCTGCTACTTCGAGAGAGATTGTCAGTTTTGTACACGAACTGCATCCAGTTTTTGTCGTAGCCCTCTCAACTTTTTAACACATGCTATGTGGGTGAAATGATGATAGTATGCCAACTTTCAACATTTTCAGAGTTCATTTGTAGTGCTTTTCAATTTCAGGGTCAACTAGCTCAAAAAAATAAGTAAATGCACGAAATATACCAAATGAAGTCAGAAATTGTTGAAATTTTGTGATGTGCCTTTGAATGGTGCATTTTGAACACACAAAAAGTATAGAGTTCAAATAAGTTAAAAATAAATAAAATCCCTTTGTAAGAGATGAGTTCTCGTTCGAAACCGTGCTACTTCGAGATAGATTGTCAGTTTTGTACACGAACTGCATCCAGTTTTTGTCGTAGCCCTCTCAACTTTTTAACACATGCTATGTGGGTGAAATGATGATAGCATGCCAACTTTCAACATTTTCAGAGTTCATTTGTAGTGCTTTTCAATTTCAGGGTCAACTAGCTCAAAAAAATAAGTAAATGCACGAAATATACCAAATGAAGTCAAAATAACAAAATAGATAATAGTTTGGATAGTCAAAATTATTAATTATGAAAATAAGAAGTAGTTTTGCATTATTTATTCAATTTGAAACACTTTTCATTATCATAGTTTTGTCAAATTCTCAAATATGCAAAAAGAATTTTTAATAAACATAGTTTTTAATTGAAAATAACAAAATAGATAATAGTTTGGATAGTCAAAATTATTAATTATGAAAATAAAAAATAGTTTGAACTATTTATTCAATTTGAAACACTTTTCATTATCATAGTTTTGTCAAATTCTCAAATATGCAAAAAGAATTTTTAATAAACATAGTTTTTAATTGAAAATAACAAAATAGATAATAGTTTGGATAGTAAAAATTATTAATTATGAAAATAAAAAATATTTTTGCATTATTTATTCAATTTGAAACACTTTTCATTATCATAGTTTTGTCAAATTCTCAAATATGCAAAAAGAAGTTTTAATAAACATAGTTTTTAATTGAAAATGAAAAAATAAGTTAATAGTTTGGATAGTCAAAATTATTAATTTGGAAAATATAAAATAGTTTTGAATTATTTATTCAATTTCAAACACTTTTCACTATCATAGTTTTGTCAAATTCTCAAATATGCAAAAATAATTTTTAATAAACATAGTTTTTAATTGAAAATAACAAAATAAGTTAATAGTTTGGATAGTCAAAATAATTAATTTTGAAAACAGAAAAAAATTGAAACTATATGAGAAATCATGGACAAAATTCGACCTGAATTCACTTTGAATTCAGATTGAATTTTATCCACAATTTCGAATTTAGTTTCAATTTTCAGTAAGTTTAGGCTTGTAAGCCTGCTTTAAGGAGGGGCTCGATGGACAAGCTGCGACGGGGCTTATAAACAAGTGTTAGTCCCCCTCGCTGGGCGAGGTGGGACTAAACTTATCGTGCAGCCGAGGAGGGGCTTTAGTCCCGGGTGGAGCCACGAACCGGGACTAAAGACCCCCTTTAGTCCCGGTTGGAGCCACGCCCCGGGACTAAAGGCCCCCTCCTTCCCGCCTCTCGGTCTGCCCGAAAAGAGGCCTTTAGTCCCGGGTCGAGCCACGCACCGGGACTAAAGGGGGTCTTTAGTCCCGGTTCGAGCCACGCACCGGGACTATAGATCCACCTATATAAGCGGGACTTCGAAAATTTCCAACCCAATTCGTCCATTTCTCTTCTTCTTCCGTTCCCCTTCCCGGCACGGCACACCGACAAACTAACCGACGCCGTTAGGCTGCCCGCCGTCCTGCTAGCCGTCCGCCGTCCTCCTCGCCGCCGCGCCGTCCTCCCCTCCGTCGCGCCGTCCTCCTCGCCGTCCTCCTCGCCGCCGCGCCGTCCTCCTCGCCTCCGCGCCGTCCTCCTCGCCAACACTCCGGCCAGTAAGCCCCCCGCCCCCTCCTCCCCAACACTCCGGCCAGTATAGAAGAAAAGAAGAAAAAGGAGAAGAGAAGAAGAAAAAGGAGAAGAAAGGAAGAAAAAGGAGAAGAAAAGAAGAAAAATGAGAAGAAAAGAAGAAAAAGAAAAAGATTTTTTTGCATTTAATTCCTATTGTTATTAGGTTTGTGCTAGATTATTTGGTTTAGTAATATTTAGAATTAGGTTAGGGTTACAAGAAGAAGAAATATGAACAAAAATAAGAAAATAAGAATAGGAAAAATGAAAATAAGAAGAGGAGGAGAAGAAAAGAAGAAAAAGTGTATATTGTATAGTGTATATGCTTAAGTGTATAGTGTATATAGTGTATAGTGTATAAGGAGAGGAGGAATTTTGCTATAGTGTATATAGTGTATAGTGTATAAGAAAAAAAGAAAAAAAGAGGAGGAGAAGAGAAGAAAAGAAGAGGAGGAGAAGAAAAATGAAAATAAGAAGAGGAGGAATTTTGCTATTGTATAGTGTATATGCTTAAGTGTTAATAGTGTTTCTTAGATTATTGCTTAATTTTGCTATTATTAATAGTTTAATTTTGCTGTTGTATATGCTTAAGTGTTAATAGTTTATTTTTAGCAAGAAAATTAATAGAACTAGTTTATTTTTTTAGTTCATTTTACGATGCCTATCCCGCATCCTCGTCGTCGACTCGGCGGAGGACACCTGCTTGATCAGAGGGGCCCTATCCGGGACTGGGCTCCGCCCGGCTGGTATTGGGAGGTGCTACCTTCCGGGGGGCGTAGGTTGGTGAGGAGCCAGCTCGTCGTTGACCCGATCCTTGTTTGGTGGCGGTCGCGTGGGCCAGTGAGGGTGTTGAGGCTTCCGGACTCCGCGGAGGTGGTACGTCACCGTGTCAGCGAGGAGGATGAGCACGTCCGTCGCTACATGGTTGCGTTGGAGGGCAGGTTCGAGCATACCTGGCAGGTTCTTCGGGGATCTCACTGGAGCTATGATCCTGTGATGGTTCCTTCTCTTTGGGTGTCCACCGCCCGCGCCGATACCCGTCGGGCGCTACGGTTCTAGATGTATTAGTGATGCTATATGTATGATAGTATTCGAGGAGTATTAATGATAATATTCGACGATGTACAGACAAAAGTGATGATGTATTAGCTTATAATTGAATGCATGCTAATTTGAATACTACTTTATTTTACGAATTGGTTTTGCTTATTGAATGCTCAAATTGGAAAGGTACTCCTACTTTGAATACTATGCAGAAATCTAGGAGTCTCAAATTGGAAAAGTACTCCTACTTTGGTTTTTGGTACAAAGGTTAAGAGAATCCGTTTTTTGCAGAACTATGGATCCACATATCAGGAACCTCGAAGAGGAAGAACTTCTGGAAGATATAATCAAAGACGGACCCGACGTTGAACCAGCTGAATCTCCGTCGTCATATCTAAACCAGGATGTTGGAATGGAGGTCGAGCGACACGAAGATGAAGCCGATGGGGCAGGAGATAGGTCCAATGACGGAGAAGGTGATAGCTCCACTGATGGAGAAGCCGGTGAAGAGGAGAAGTCCGGCGAGGTATACATATGAAGTTCGACAATCACTTGTAATATGTGAAAAATATTGGAGATAGCTCTATATTGTATACATATACATTCATTTGACGAATGTTTCTCCCTCTTAGGCCTCCACATCGAGCAAAACTACGAAACGAGGCCCGACTAGAAAGTTGGATGCACGGACGCATTACACATTTGAGGTGATATTTCCTACGGGCGAACCCAAGCTTCCTAAGAATGTTGCTGACACATTCAAGAAGCAATGCGGAGTTCTCGTTAGGGATCACGTCCCGATCAGCGTTCGGGAGTGGAACAAGCGCAAAGGGGCAGCCGATAGTGACTATGTCGCCGAAAGGTACAAAGATAATCTTTGGAATGATCTCATGTCACATTTCAACCTGCCAGAATGTGAGAATGAAGACGCCGCAGACAAACTGAGGGCCAAAGTCAAGCAGTGGACTCTGAAGAAGATGGCCGAACTGTTCCATAGCTGGAAGAAGAAGCTATGGAAAAACTATCTGAAGACACACAAAGTGCCAGTATTCGAGGGGTATCTAGCCAAGTAGGCGAATCACTGGAAGGAATTTCAAGAGTACAAGGAGTCAGAAGATGCCCAGGCATTATCAGAAAAGAAGAAGATAAATGCCGACAAGAAGAAATATCACCACAAGCTGGGGCCAGGGGGCTATGAGACTGCCATCCCAAAGTGGGATAAGAAAGAGCAAGATCTGATAGATAAAGGCGTCGTACCTGAACCACTCCGTGATGAGTGGGAATTGAGAGCAAGAAATTGGTTCCTTGCGCATGGTGGGTTGTACGACGAAACAACAGGGGACCTCATCTGCAATGACAATCTTAGGATACCCAGGGAGAATTGGAAAACGATAGTGAAAGAAATTAAGGAGGGACAAAGAAAGTTCACTGCAGATAGAGATAAAGATTTGCTCACACTGGTCCTCGGCAATGACGAACATGGAGGACGAACGCGAGGCTTCAGTCCTTCTTACCCGTGGTGGCTTGGGTTTGCCAGAGACCAAGATACTTACAGAAGCCGAGAGAGAGCAACGAAGCAGCAGCAGGATGAGGAGAAGGACAAGTTCAACCAGTTGCTTGCCAGGATTAACGAGCAACAGAAGCAGATTGATGAGCTTAGAGGAGTACCACGCCAGGAAGATCCTGCAGTTGATATTACCGGCGCCCCATCTAAGCGGAAAAGCAGCGTCGTTGAATCTGAGGCCCCGCCCGACGATGAACGAAGAATGATAGAGGGTGGTCCCGGCTACCCCGTGGATGGAATCAAGGAGTCAACATCATGTGAACTCCATCAGAAATTCAATAACATATCCATGAAGGTGGCCGTCGGACAAGCTTTACCTTCTGGCCCTGATGCACGCTGGCATGGCCCTGAGATTCCAGCTGGCTTTGCTAAAGTCGGGGTGGATGAAATCATGACGGGGTTTAATGATATGGAGCTCGACATAGCTGGACCCGAAGATGAGAGGACACTCGGAGAAGTACTGGGTGGAGTCATCCTATGGGACAAGAACTACATCAAGCTTCCAGGCTCGGCCCCAAGGACAACACCGCCTCCGAGTCGTCGCAGGTCACCTACACCTCCAATACCTCCAAGCCCTCCACATGACGTCGGCCAGCACAACACGAGTCCATCTCGATCACCGCCGCCGGACTTGGGTCGTCCGTCTCCGCCGCCGCCCGCACATGATACTAAGCTGAACCGTGCCAGCAAGAACGCTTCGTCGATGATTTCTAAGGGACGGAGCTCCCCAAAGCGCAAATTGTCGCCCCTCCCAAAGGTACCTCATGCTAATCTTCCTATCAGACCTTATGATCGTACCCCCGAGGAAAACGCCAGGATAGCAAAGGAACAACATGATGCGCAGATGAAAAGGAAGGAACCCGAGCCCCACCCGAAATACACCGAGAAGAACATAGCATGGGCAAAAGACTTCATAACCACTCCATCACAGTATGACTTACACTATAAGCCTGATGACTATACACGCACATTGCAGAAGGAAGTGAAAAAGAGCAGGTCACATGCAGTACTACGGCCGCTCCGAAGAAATCCATATCGACTTTGATGAACTCTTCCAGATGTACAATGGCGACGCCCTCAACAAATCGCTTATGAGTTGCTATTGTGTGTAAGTTTTTCAATTCGTTGTCTACATATAACTTGTTTAGTTATTTCAATTCATTGTCTATATATAACTTGTACTCTATTATGCAGAATGAAGATTCTGGAGTGTAAAAGTAAGAGCATCCTAAATATTGGGTTTATTGAGCCAGATAAAATACATATAGCGATGCTAACTAATTATCCCAAGGAGACGGAAGAAAACCTTCTAAGGTTTCTAAGAGATCAAAATTTCTGTGACCACATACTGTTTCCATACAACTTCAGGTGAGGGTCTTTACTCTGTTGTGTCCATTCACTTATAAGTGTAATTGATAAGTTACTCACACACACACACACCCACGGACATATATATATATATATATATATATATATATATATATATATATATATACATACATACATACATATGGAGCTTCCATTGGATTCCGTTGGACATTCAAATTGATAAGGGAAGAGTTGATGCCTTCGACCCATTATCGAGACCCTTGGAACAGTTCCAAAGCCTGCAGGACATGCTCCAAGGGTAATTTTAATCATTCTTGCGCTCTATCGGTCTCTTTCGATGATTTTCTGATATATCAATTAATGAAAAACTTAGCAAATCATTATCCTTGTCGGGCAGGGTTTGGAATCGGTTCAAGTGCGTGACTCCCGGTAACTTTCCTGAGAAGCGGACCTTTAGAGCGGCTCAGGTAAGTAGTAGTATGATATACTTCTATTAATTTTCAATACATTTATGATGCTAGATTATTATTTTGATTATATATATTCTATTCTCATAAAGTGCGACCAGCAGCCACGGGGAACGCATCTATACGGATACTATGTTTGCGAGACCATTCACACGTTTACCTCTGAGTTCAAGGATCACAGATTCGACGCAAGCAATGAACATTCACACCTCTATTTTTACCCGTCATTCTTTGTTATCATGATTGATATTCATATTCATCTCCTCTTCTTATATAGCACACGGCCATGAGGACGAAGGTCCTACCAGAGCAACGCGCAATTGCTGTTGCAGAGGAGCTTGCGGGATTTCTGAGGACGGAAGCTATAGTAGACAAAGGACGATTTAGTGTAGCTAAGGGCCATTACTGATGTTCGTCCATGTAATCGAATAGACGGGCTCTAGTCCCGATAATTCAGATCTCCATATAATTGTATATATATGATCGCTTGTAAGATAAGTTAATCTTATATATATATATATGCATAATTATTTCTATTTTAAATTATATGAAAACTAATTCCCGAACACCAAACGAGGCATCATGTTAATCTCCTGAACACCTAAACCCTAAAACCCTAAAACCCAAAAATAATTTCATTAAAAAAAAACCCCAAAAGCCAGCAAAATCTGAAAATCTTTAGTCCCGGACCGTGTAACGAACCGGGACTAAAGGGCCTGCCCCTGGGGCGCTACGAGGCGCCCACGTGGAGCACTTTTAGTCCTGGCGTGTAAGAGAGCCGGGGCGAAAAGGTTAGGCCTTTAGTCCCGCCCCTTTAGTCCCAGTTGGTGAACCGGGACTAAAGCCCCTTACGGGCCGGGGCTATAGGCCCTGTCCCCACTAGTGTATGAGCCGACGAAATCATTATCTTGGGCGGTGCTTGAGCTTTCTCACTCGCCCGATCCTGTCGCGACCTTATGAGCCGACAAAATCATTATCTTGGGTGGTGCTTGAGCTTTCTGACTCGCCCTATCCTGTCGCGACCTTATGAGCCGACGAAACTGCTATCTTGGGGGGTGCTTGAGCTTTCTGACTCGCCCTATCCTGTCGCAACCTGATGAGCCGACGAAACTGCTACCTTGGATGGCGCTTGAGTTTTTTGACTCGCCCTATCCTGTCGCGACCTTATGAGCCGACGAAAGTACTATTTTTTTACCTTCCTGGCACTGCCACAAGGTTTTTCAGACTTTTTTTTCTGATTCGCCTCAAAATATTTTGGGGCGACTGCTATTTGTTATAACTTATTATTCAGTGAGATGGTTTCACATATGTTTTTCAAAGCTTAGAACAGGTTGATGATCGAGATCACTCTATCCATGGCGGATTAAGCATCATAAAAAGCCTCAAACGGCGGATCAAGTATTTCAAATCGCCTTAAGGGCGACATAAGGATTTTTTAAAGGTATCACAAAGGCAGTATCGATTCCTAAAGGAGACCTATTACATGGCTCTCATGGCCAACTCAATGAAAATTTATTCTGCTGACACCCTTGGATCAGCCTGTTGCGAGCTTTGGCCAACCTCAATCTGCAAGTCGCCCAGTACCCAGTTACACTTGGACAGAGCGGCTAATTCATCTTCATCGGTCAGGATTGATGAAAGATCCGCGTCCAAGTCAAAAGGATTCTTGGGTCGCCGCGGAGTTAAGCTGGTCGTCACAAAGGTTGGCGGGTTGACCTTCATGTTCTTGCTATCATATGCGGCCTGGTACTTTGATAAGTCCAGGCTTGCAGCAAGCTGAGTCGCTGCTAGAGGGGAGTCCTTGACAACACGCTGGTAGTCCTCTTCGGCGAATTCTGACCCATCATCCTTAAGTTGAGGAAAGCCCGCCGCTACCTCTTCTGGGTTGATTTTTGGAGCATATGCTAAGCAGCGACTCAGTGTAGTCAGCACTCCCCTTCCGGGCGGCTGACCTTGTTAACTCGCCAATGTGGGGAGGAAGCGTGGATAGGCAGCCAAGAATCTTCTTTATGGAGGTTATAGGCTCCTTGGCGCCCATCACTACTTTCACAGTTAGTACACTGCCGGTATATAGCTGCTCTGTCAGCGTGTAAATCGCCTTCAGCGTTAGAACGTAATCATCATGAAGGTTGGCGGCTGTCGGACCTGTACAAGGGGTAATGATAATCAGCGACGCAGATAAGAGTTATTTGTTTAAAAAGGTCAAGAGTTAGTATATTACCAAAGACGGCTTACGCCATGTTTGAGATATGACGTTTTAAACCGGACAACGCTTGTTGCACAGTAGCCAGCTTGGCTTCAGCCTTCTCTGCTCGCTTTGTTGAAGCATCTTGGTCAGCTTGAGCCCTTTTTAAATCGGCTTTTAGTTTTTCCATCTCAGCTAAGACCAGTTGATACTTCTCCTCCGATTTGGCTCGGGCATCCTGCTGATCAGATAAGCTTTTCTTCAAGTTGCCAAGTGCTGATTCAGTCTGGATAAGAGATTCCTGTTGAAGCATATGATTAAGGGGCAAGTCTCAGAACTATTGCAAGCAATATCCCTGACACTTGGGGGCTAATGTATAATTTTTCAGACAAAATTATACAACATCAAGACCCGGCTCATCGTTTTTACTGATGATCCAGCCCTTGGGGGTTACTGGTCAAAAGTTTTTCTAGTCATTGAGACCCAGCTCATCTTTTTACTGATGACCCGGCCCTTGGGGGTTACTGGTCGAAAGTTTTTCTAGTCATCAAGACTCGGCTCATCTTTTTACTGATGACCCGGCCCTTGGGGGTTACTGGTCGAAAGTTTTTATAGTCATCAAGACCCGGCTCGTCTTTTTACTGATGACCTGGCCCTTGGGGGTTATTGGTCGAATGTTTTTCTAGTCATCAAGACCCGGCTCATCTTTTTACTGATGACCCGGCCCTTGGGGGTTAATGAAGATAATATGGTATACAACAAAACTTACCTCATGTTTGTTTTTCAGCATCCGAAGCGAACTTTTCTCCATCTCTAGGCGACTTGCAAAACCAGAGCAAAGTTCTTTGAACTCCAAATGTTCATATTGGGAGAGCTTAGCCTTGGAGAGTTCATATTCAGGAACAGTTTGAGATGATGATGACACATGCTTCGATAAAACCGTTGTGGCCGGTTTAGAGAAGCTGGTACCAGTGATAATTACAGCGTCCGGGTCTTCTGCTGTTGTCAATGGACTTGTCGGCTTGGGGACATCCATTGTTTCCTTGGGAGAGCTAGGGAGATCCACTTGATCCTCAGGTTTGTCTTGGTCCGGGTTATCTTGGATCGGTGCCGGCTCTTTGATAGGCTCTGAGATTCTGATGGGAGTTGACTCGCCAGGTTTCCTTTTCTTCGCCTGTGCCCTGAAAGAGGAAAGAGGCGCGTTTAAGGACTGAGAATTTATCACCATCAGATTCAAGGTAAAAATTATCAAAAGGCTTACCCAGGGACACGGATCATTGGCGGAAGTGCCGATATTACTGAGTCGCCAGATGTAGGAGGAGAATTTTGCAAGAGTTGCACGTCGAAGATATAAGCGGGTTACAAATGCAATCCAAAGAGACATGAAGAAGTGTTGTTAAAGGATACCTCATTTGGCCTTTTCTTGCTCCTTGTGGGTAAACCGGACACCAGATCACCGGAATGACTTCGGGTCTTCCGATTCGAAGTGTATTGTGCTTTCTTGAGAAGAAAATTTGGGTCCAAACAAGCATTTGGATGTGAGAAGGGAACTTTCCCACAAATTCGCCTGGCCGGCTTAGGTGGAGAAGGAGATGAATCGGAGGAAACAGAAATTACCTCTACAGAATCCTCCTGGCTTTCGTTGTCTTCATTCTATTCTAGAGATGCAGAGGTATAAATACAAAGTTAACAGTAATGGATGGCGAGTTAAGAGAAGATAGGTTTTTACCTCCGAATGTGCGTCGCCGACTTGGGATTCATCGGCCTCGGATGGTTTAGTCACAGCAGCTTTGCCCTTGCCCATGGTTTTGTTCTTTGGCGGCGGCCTAGCTTGCTTCATGGCTGGCTTTTTGGGCTTCTTGGACCAAAATTTATCACCTTTCTGAAATGGCATATGTTATAAGAGGCCATAATTCGAATGAGACATAAGAAGTAAAAGACAAAAGGCGGGTTAAAGTTGCTTACCTTGGGTGCCGGGTTAATCTTGTAGAAGGGTTTGAGACCTATTTGGCTATATTTTCCCGTAGGCTCACCGGTTAGCTTCTTGATGATGGTGACAATATCACTTTCCGTTAGAGCCGTGCAGAAGTAACATTGAGGATGGTCTAGAGTGTCGTCAAATTCACACATTAACCCGTCCCGGCGACTTAGAGGGAGGATGCTCTATTCGACCCAGCAGCGGATCAAGTCAACCCCAGTAAGGCCGTTGTTTGTCAAAGATCTTAACTTGGAAAAAACGGGGATAAAATCTGATTCTTCTTCTTCGATGAGCTTTTCCGGGAGCTTGAATTTCATTGGGAGGCGATCTTCGCTATAACCCAGAAGCTTGTTTTCACCTACAGGCGAGGTCTCTTGACAATAGAACCAAGACTCGCCCCAACCTTTGGGGTGGCTTGGCATGGCGAGTGACGGAAATGGGCTATCCCTGCGGCGCTGAACATTTACACCGCCGAGCTCCAGGCTGGGACCATTGTGAAATTCGGTTTGGCGATTTAGGTGGAAGAAATACCAGAATAAGGGAACTGAGGGTTCCATCCGCAGGTAAGCCTCACAAAACACCTGGAACTGGCATAGGTTGCTTATCGAATTGGGCCCTAGATCCTGGAGGCGGACATTCATGAAAGCCATGGCGTCTCTAAGGAACTTCGATCCGGGCGGCTTAAAACCCTGCTCAAGGTGTTCAACGAAAAAAACTATTTCCCCGTCTTTGGGATTGGGGATTTCCTCTCCGAACCCGGTACGCCAACCGATAACATCCTAAGGGTCCATATTTCCCGTTTTCACATAATCCTCTAGTATGACATCATTGACCTTGGTAGGGAGCCAGTCACTTTTGAAAACGGCACCCATGCTACAAAGGAATAAAGTGCGGGTGAATTGATACGCCAAAACATCTACTGTAAGAGGTGAAACAACTTCATTTGACTCGCCAAGTAATTTGTCCGCGGGCTAAGGAAAAATCTTGATCCGCCAAACGAAGGCCCGAGTCAGGTTGTTATGGTGACTTACGAAGTTTGGCTACTTAAAGGAGTTGTGTCTCAAGGCGTCAGAGGCATTTATCCAAAAATGGTGAAGTATGAAGACTACAAACAGTTTTCACATAACGAGCGGTAGATTATGGATCTAGTGGACAACTGAAAATAAATGCGGAAAATTACCGGATGCGGCAACCTACGACCAAGATGGGACAATGCTGTTGGTTTGGTGAAATACTACTCTAAGTGTGCAAATCAAGGGTGGACAAATAAAGGTATTAGAGACATTGGTTTTATGGTCGTCAACGATATCAACAAATCAAGAACAAGTAACAACTATTCGGGGAGGCATCAAGAACATGGCAGTGATGAACTTCGAAAAAGAATAGGGATCTGCTCTTGAGTAAACGGAGACCTAACCTGGTGGGTTCGGCCGAAGATGGTCGACGGCGACGAAGGCTTTTGAAGGGGCGCGAAAACCTCGGACAGGCGCAGAAACCTCGGGCGGTGTCGAAGTATTCGGCGGCGACGAGGTGTTCAACGACGACGAGACGGACGGTGATGGCGAACTGTTCGGCCGCGGCGAAGTGCTTGACCGCGACAAGGTCCTTGGGCGGCACCAAAGCTTTCGGGCGACGGTAGGAAGCATGGTTGGTGGTGGAGCTCGCGGAAGACAATGAGGGTTTTCTTCGCTGCAGCAATGGGGAGAAAAGGCGACAAGAATGGTGGGTGGAATGCGCCCAGTCTTGTCCCCCACCTATTTAACAGGGCAGGCGCTGGAATCGAGGCGCCACGAGCGGGAACCACCAAAGGATAAAGATTCGCTTTGACGGCGCTCCGAAAATCTTGGGATAACGATACCAAGGGATCCGTTGGGATTACGTCATTATCTTTTCCGGAATTCAAGGGATAAGAAGATACCAACGAGAAAGGGTTTGGCGATTTAAGTTTTTTCGCAACAGATGGCGGGTGAAGTTCATGGCATATGGAGGAGGATGAAAAATGAATTGCCCTTAACTGAGCAAAAATATTGGCATGAAGAGAATTCAAGTCAATCTGGGGCCTAATGTTGGGGATATTACCTATTGATAACCCGCCCTGGTTGGGCCGGGTCACCAAATCAGGCGATTCATCTAAGCGTGGTTCGGGCCTTGGCCTGGCAAGACCAAAGGTTGTATGGCGGTTTACAACTTCCGGAAGGTTTCCAAGCTTTGGAAGATGGCGACTTAGAGATCGTAAGGGTCACGGTTTGTAGAAAGGAAAGTACCCTTGTGAACCCTAGGGACTCGACCTGTATATAAAGGCGAGTCCCAGGGAAGAAAAGGGCAGGTTAGAAATCATCGATTGCTACGTCTGGCGAGTTACGCCCTCCTTGTAATCAAAACTCCATCAATACAACTCAAAGCAGGACGTAGGCCTTTAACTCCTCACGAGGGGCCGAACCCGGGTAAATCGTCATCTCTCTCCCGTTCAACCCCTTTGAGTCACCACCAAAGTGCGATGGCTCCAGTACTAAGTCCTTTCACGAGGACATCTGCCGTGACAAAACCACGACAGTTGGTATTTCATGTCCTCTATGACTGCAGCATACGCTGATGCATCTGCCCGGGTGAGATCCATAACCTCCATCAAGAGCGAACTATTAGTTTCAAAAATCACCCGCACCACTCCCAGTTCCGCCACCATCGTTATTGCATGTGAGAGGGCATACATCTCTGCAGCGAACGCATCCCCGGCCTGTGCCTGTCGACCTGCCCGAGCCAGTAAAACTTCGCCATTGCAATCTCTAGAGACGCCCCCCAGCTCGAGTCTGTTTGGTATGACACTTGTCTTTGTCTGGAGCCCTGAAAATCTGCATGTACTCCATGACATTGGCCCGAGTTCTCCGCGCCACTTCCTCGCCTTTTTCCGGCAGCTCCCCTTCCCTCAGCTTGTCTCGATTGGACCACCATAGCCACCAGAATGTTAGGATGTGCATGCGCTTGATCTCGCTGAGTCCCCATATACAGTCCAGGGCTTGATGCACCGATGTGATTTCCTGTAGTAGCCCATGTTCCTGCTCCATCTCCAGCGCCCGCCAACCTCCCTTTACATGTTTATATTTGATGAACAAATCACTACTGGAATTCAGAAATTTGCCGTCTGGCTTTCCTTTGCCGTCTGCTGACACATGGCAAAGAGCTTCTTCGCCGTCAGCTGGCACAAAGCAGACGGCAAAGACAACACCTAAGGCAAAAGTTTTCTTTGCCGTTGGCCTTCCCTTTTCCGTCGGCCAGCGGACGGCAAAGGAACCACAGGCGGACGGCAAAGGGTTGGCAGACGGCAAAGGGGGAGCCACCCTAGCGGCCGGAGGCCTCCCCACCCCACCCACCCCTTTGCCGTCTGCCACCCAACCTTTGCAGACGGCAAAGGGGGCTCCCTCTCTAACGACGCGTAGCCCCACACCCCCTCCCCTAACGGCTCTCGTGCGCACTGCCCGCTCTCTCTCTCTCGCCCTGCCTTCTCTCTCTCGCGTGCCCACCTCCCGCCGCCACCGTCGGAGCCGTCCCGCCCCTGCCGTGCGCCCCCTGCCGCCCCCCGGCGCATGCTGCTACCCCCCTGCCGCGCGCCCCCTACCGCGCGGCACTGCCTCCCCCTGCCGCGCGCCCTGTGCCGCGCGCCCCTGCCCCCGTGGCATCGTCCACCGCCGCCGTCACCGCCCCTGCCATCGTCCACCGTCGCCACCGCCACCCCCTGCCGTCGTCCACCGCCGCCCACACCACCCCGCCGGTGAGTTCTTCTTCTTTTTCTTTTTTCATAAGTTAATTACTTTAGTTAGTTTATTAGGTTTGTTTTTTATTATATATATGGTAATTTAGTTAGTTTATTTGGTTAGATTATTAGGCTAATTAGGTTAGAAGAAAAAAGAGGAAAAGTAGACGGAAAAAAATGAAAAAGAAAAAAGGAAAAGAATCAAATAATTAGAAGAAGAACGAAAAGAAGAAGGAGAAGAAGAAGAAGAAGAAGAAGAGGACGAGGAGGAGGAGGAGAAAAGAAGAAGAAGAAGAAGAAGAAGAAGAAGAAGAAGAGGAATAGGAGGAGGAGGAGGAGGAGAACGAAGAAGAAGAAGAAGAAGAAGAAGAAGAAGAAGAAAAACTCACCGGCCGTCTCCCTCTCCCTCTCACTCTCATCCGTCTCCTCCTTACTCTCAGCCGCTCGACCCCCGCCCACCGGCCGCCTCCCCTCCCGTCGGCCGCCTCCTCCCCCGCCCCTCCTCCCCTCCCGCGGCACCCCTCCTCCTCGCCCGCCGACCACCTCCCCTTCCGCCGCCTCCTCCCCGCGGCCACCTCCCCGCGCCCTCCTCCCCGCGCCCGCCAGCGGCACCCCTCCTCCCCGCCCACCGGCCGCCTCCCCTCCCGCCCGCGGCACCCCTCCTCCCCACCCGTCGGCCGCCTGCCCTCCCGCCCGCGGCACCCCTCCTCCCCGCCCGCCGGTCGCCTGCCCTCCCTCCCGCGGCACCCCTCCTCCCCGGCCGCCGGCCGCCTGCCCTCCCGCCCGCGGCACCCCTCCTCCCCGCCCGCAGGCCGCCTGTCGCGCGCCCCCTGCCCCCCTGCCGTCGTCCACCGCCGCCGCCGCCCCCTGCCGTCGTCCACCACGGTGAGTTGAGTTCTTCTTCTTTTTCTTTTTAAAAAAGTTAATTACTTTAGTTAGTTTATTAGGTTAGTTTTTTTTATTATATATAGGGTAATTTAGTTAGTTTATTTGGTTAGATTATTAGGCTAATTAGGTTAGTTAGTTAGGTTAGAAGAAAAAAAGAGGAAAAGCAGAAGGTAAAATATGAAAAAGAAAAAGGAAAAGAAGAAAATAATTAGAAGAAGAAAGAAAAGAAGAAGAAGAAGAAGAAGAAGAAGAAGAAGAAGAACAGGAGGAGGAGGAGGAGAAAAAAAAACAGAAGAAGAAGAAGAAGAAGAAGAAGAAGAAGAAGAAGAAGAAGAAGAAGAAGAGGAGGAGGAGGAGGAGGAAGAGGAGGAGAAAGAAGAAGAAGAAGAAGAAGAAGAGGAAGAAGAAGAAGAAGAAGAAGAAGAACAAGAAGAAGAACAAGAACAAGAACAAGAACAAGAACAAGAAAAAGAATAGGAGGAGAAAAAGAGGAGGGGGAGTAGGAGGAGAAAAAAGAAGAAGAAGAAGAAGAAGAAGAAGAAGAAGAAAAGAAGAAGAAGAAGAAAAATAGGAGAGAGGAGAAGAAGAAAGAAGAGGAAAACGGAACCCTGGCACCCCGAAACTGACCCTTGACCCCCGACCCGTGACGCCCGATGCCACTGACCCCCGACCATCGACCCCCGACCCCCGATGCCACTGACCCCCGACGCCACTAACCCTCGACCCCCGACCCAGATCCTCGGCCCACGACTCCCGACCCCAGACGCTCGACGCCACCAACCCCCGACCCCCGAGGCCACTGACACCCGACGTCACTGACCCTGGACCCCCGACGCCACTGACCCCCCACAACCGACGCCACTAACCCCCCGACCCCGATGCCACCGACACCAGACACCACCGACCCTCAACGGCACTGACTCCCGAGGCCACTAAGCCCCGACCCCCGACACCTCTTCTGCCTTCTTTTGAATGAGAAGGTGCTTTTCGGCCTTCCAGAGGCCCACGAGGTCATAGTTTTGTAAATTATGAGTTAGGTCACATATTTTCCGATTATGTTAATTATAAAAACATCGTATTTGTGTTGATCGTGTGGATTTCAATGTGCAGTTGTTCGACGACCTCCACGTGCGTTGGACGAGCTCCGCCCTTGCGTTTGTTGGTGAGCACAAATGACTTCTCCTCCTACCCCTTAATTTGCTCTATCCCGGTCTTCGTGCCGATGAAACTTGCTAGCTATAGGTTTCTTCAATCATGAGTATGCGTGACCAGTATGCGTCTCCCGTTCGAAAGGGCGACATCTATAAATATGCATTTCTTTGCATATTTATAACCACCATCCTTTCGAATTGTCCAACATTATCCATGGACAGCCCGAGTATGTGTAGATTGGGTTTGTTTTCTCGTATGTTGTGCTCCGGATCCGATGCGGAATTTCGTCAGTGCCTCCCCTGTTGTTCTCCGGGTACACATCCTCTCTGCTTATTGCCGAGACGTGTATCAGGAGAACAGCGGGGAGGTGCTGCCAAATTCTGCGTCGCATCTGGAGCAGAGCATGGGAAAACGAACCCACTCTACACATACTCGGGTGGGATTAGGACCTATCTTTACCTATTAGCATGTAGGTTGCATGTATAATAAAACTGACAAACTTGATTAGCGTATGAATATAGATGATGAATTATATATTTATTTCTTGTGCCCCCATAGGTAGCTAGGCAACATGAGTGATCGTGCTTGGATGTACACTGGTCACCCTAGTCAGAAAGACATGACCCATGAATGGTAACAAAAACCAGGGGTTTTGTGAGAGCCGCATTTGCAAATGGCCAGCATAAAACATGGTGCCCCTGTCCCAACTGCGACAACTGGAAAAAGCAGACCGAGTTTGAAATGGGTAAACACCTGAAGAAGTGGGGTTTTACGCCTAATTATATGGTGTGGAATTTTCATGGTGAGTCTGACCAACGTGCCAGAGCTGAGGTGATTCGTCGTCGCACCGACGAGCATGGTACCGGGATTGAAGACATGGTGCAAGACTTTGATGATGCTCGTGATTCGGAGGATGAGATGGAGGAATCTGCAAAGGCCTTCTATGAAATGCTGGAGTCTTCAAAACGTCCTCTCCACGAGCAGACTGAGCTTTGTCAGCTCGATGCCATCGCACAAGTAATGGCTCTGAAGGCTCAATTCAACCTAGGCAGAGAATGCTACGACGCGATGATGACGATATTTGGACGCTTTCTACCCAAAGGCCATGTACTGCCTGCAAACCTGTACCAGTCAGAGAAAATCCTCCGTGTACTTAAGATGCCCTATGAGAAGATACATGCCTGTGAGAATGGATGTGCCTTATTTAGGCTTGAGTATGCGGCCTTGAACTATTGCCCCATTTGCAATTCTTCCAGGTATATTGTGGTAGACAACAGCATGGGTGAGAAGAATCAGACCAAAATCCCCATTAGTGTTGTTCGATATCTGCCAATCGTACCAAGACTTCAACGTCTTTTCATGGTCGAAGAGACGGCCAGACAGATGACATGGCACAAATTGGGCAAAAGAACCGAACTAGATGCGGATGGGAACAAGATGCTGGTGCACACTTCAGATGGTTTTGCGTGGAGGCACTTCGATGCATTACATAAGGATAAATCAGAAGATCCAAGGCAACCTAGAGTTGCCATCAGCACGGATGGGTTCAATGTGTATGGTATGACGGCAGCACAATACAGTTGTTGGCCTGTATTTGTCATTCCACTAAATTTGCCACCCGGAGAGATTATGAAAAGAAAGAACATATTCCCGACGTTGATAATTCCAGGGCCCAACTATCCGGGGAAGAATATGAATGTGTACATGCAGCCGCTTAAGGATGAGTTGCAAGAAGCCTGGGATAATGGGATCAAGACCTACGACGTGGCTACGAAAACAAATTTCAAAATGCATGTGTGGTACATGTACTCGACGCATGATTATCCGGCGTTTGCGCTATTCGCTAGCTGGTGTGTGCATGGAAGGTTCCCGTGCACCACATGCAAGGCAGCTCTTCAGTTCCGTTGGCTGCAGGCTGGTCGCAAGTATTCTTGCTTCGACATGCATAGACAATTCCTGGATCCTGACCATAAGTTCAGAAAAGACAAGAAGAATTTCATCAAAGGTACAGTTGTCAAAAACACTGCACCAGCTGCGTTGACAGGCCAACAAACCCTTGATCAGTTAAACGCTCTCGAGCCTGATCCTTTGCGTCCACGATACTTCAAAGGGTATAATACGGAACACGCCTGGACTCACAAGTCATGCTTATGGGATCTCCCTTACTTCAAAGACCTCCTTTGCCCACACAACATTGACGTGATGCACACTGAAAAGAATATTGCGGAGGCCATTTTTGGTACATTGTTCGACCTGGAGGGGAAGTCAAAAGATAATCCTAAGGCTAGAATCGACCTGGAGGCTCTATGTGATAGACCGTTGCAAAACTTGCGACAACGGAAAGGAAAGCAAAGCATAGCGAAGCCAAAGGCATGGTTCAATCTTGAAAGGCCAGCTATGAGGGAAATGCTATTGTGGGTGAAAATGCGGTTGATGTTCCCCGATGGGTATGCTGCGAATCTAAAGAGGGGAGCGAGTCTTGAGAAATTGAAAATATTTGGGCTCAAGAGACATGATTGGCACATATGGATTGAGCGGGTAATGCCGGTGATGTTGCGTGACTTTATCCCTGAGGATGAATGGCTAGTACTGGCAGAGCTGAGCTATTTCTTCCGTTCTCTTTGTGCGAAAGAACTATCGCCTGGCGTGCTAGATGAAATGGAAGAGTTGGCGCCGGAGTTGATGTGCAAATTAGAAAAGATCTTTCCACCGGGCTTCTTTAATCCAATGCAACATTTGATTTTGCATCTCCCGACCGAGGCAAGAATGGGGGGCCCGTTCAAAATCGATGGTGCTACTCAACTGAGAGGATGCAGAAGACGCTCCAAGCTAAGTGTAAAAATAAACGTAGAATTGAAGCATCGATGGCCGAGGCATTCATTACTGAGGAGGCGACAAACTTCGTGACAGCACACTACGAAGCCAAAAATCATCATTTGAATAACCCGAAGCCTCGGTACAGTGATGGCGCTCGAGAAAAAGTTCGATCCAACCTCAACCTATTCAAAGGTAAGCTCGCACCATCCGGTGCTTCGAAAGGGAAATCGTTGGATGTCGAAGAATGGCGGACCATTTCATTGTATATCTTCACCAACCTAACAGAAGTGCGGCCGTACATCGAGTAAGTTCTCGGTAATTTATTGTTCCGCAACTTCTAATTGCTTTGAACTACTCTTATTCCCGGATATTTGATATAGTCGATACGTCGCCGAATTCTCGAATGGAGCGGTCATCGAAAAGGATTCCGTCGAAGAGTATGAGCTTCTCGCAAAGCATGGAGGCGACTATCCCGGTTTCATCTCTTGGTTCAAACAAAGGGTAATTTATTACCATTAAGGGCCCATTTGATTTATTGGTCTAATTTGCGGCTAATGCATCCATTCTTTCGTATTAAACTTGTAGGCTGATGCAGAGTCTATGGACGCCGAGTTGAGACAAGTCGCTAATGGTTTTCACTATAAGGTCCGTTCATTTGACAAATACAACATCAACAGGTATCACTTTCGTACCTTTGGCAAAGAGCTATCTATGCCCGACCTAAAGACTACAAATTGTTCTGTCTCTGCTATCAGCGAAGGAGACACCGAGTATTATGGAAGAGTTGAAGCAATTTATGAACTTCTATTCTATGGTGAAAACCCACCGACCGTCGTAGTCTTCAAATGTTATTGGTTTGAGCCGAGGGAGACTAGAAGGACTCATGAACATATAGGACTAGTCGAAATCAACCAAAACACCCACTTAGATGTTCCCGATGTCTATATTACGGCTCAACAGGCGACACAAGTTTTCTATCTACCGTGGGCCTGCCAAACTGATCCAAATCTCAAAGGTTGGGATGTCGTTTATGAAGTGCCACCACATTTTAGACCACCTACCCTCAATGAAGAGGATTACGAACCTCACATTAACCCAGACACATATGAAGGAGAATTCTTCCAAGAAACACGTTTGTCCAAGAAACGTTTCAAGAATCGCTCTACTTCACCCCAGAACGTTGAAGTAGACAGCGACAGTGAATCCGTCTTAACCCCTGAGCCCGAACAGGAAGAGCTGGAAGAAGAAGAGGTTACTACTGCGGATGACCTGTCACTTCTTGACCGATTACATAATGGTGGCCTTCCACATGTTCTTCGTGATAGTGATGATGATGATGCATTTATTGATGATAGTGATGATCATGATGCATTTATTGACCCCGAAGCATATATAGACGAGGACGATTGTTATTAGTTCATGTCAGGTATTCAACTATTATACTACATATAAATTTTGAGTTCATGTTAGGTATTCAATTTTTATTAGTCATGTTGGTATTTATGACGATGATACACTTAAATTATATACATTTTATTACTCCTGTTTGTATTTATGTTGTACTAATTTCATTTACTCTTTGTCATGACAGGTGTTGAAACATGGTGGGAAAGGGTCAAAAGCACTCCGCGGCTGCTTCTTCGTCGGCGGGTGATGGGATGGGTACTTCCATTCCTGCCTCGCCTCTTCGGAGAGTGTTGCTCTCTGCTTTGCAAGGAGCGGCCCCCGTGAGAGGAGGTCGACCCCCCGTGAAGCCGAGAGGCACTAAAGGTACACGTTGTATTCATGTTGGTATTTATGTTGTACTCATGTTGTATGCATATTGGTATTTATATACATTTTATTACTCATGTTGGTATTTATGTTGTACTAAAGGTACACGTGGCCGTGGGAGAGGTAGGGCTACACGGTCTCCGCCACCACCCCAAGCTGATTCACCTGAGCATAGGACTTCTAGGGTGGATTCATCTGAGGTGGAGGCTACACGGTCTCCGGTTCACGAGCCTCGGGTCGAAGAGCCTCAGGTCGACGAGCCTTCGACCCACGAGACTCCTGTCCCAGAGGCTTCCTTCCAGGCAACTCCGGAGCAAGGCAGGGATGAGGGTACGTCCCAAGAGACCCAGTGGGATACCTGGCCTGAGGCAAGTGGCCATGCTGGTAGCGACGAGGAGCTGGGTGAGGGGCCTACCGTGTACCAGCGTGGTAGTTCGGGGCTCCCGCTCGTGCCAGCGACCCCCGAGCAGAGGTGGTCGATTAGGCCAAATGGGGAGAAGTAAGTTAATTTACTCTTATTTAACCTTTTGCCTTCGGGTTTTCTCAAATATCTAAGGTTTTGGCTTTAATTTGTCATACTGTAGGGGTTGGATTGTTGCCAAGGGTGTCCGCAAGCCCAACAGCGTCCTTGGTGTTCTTTGTCGTCAAAACTTCCCAGGGTTTGTTACGTTGCCCGGTCGGGAGCGAGAGGTAGGAATGATCTGGGAGCACTACTTGGGTGCCCCGGCCCCGCCGGAGGTGGAGATCGACTGTGTTTTGTGTGACACGAGGGCGGACATGGTGATCCGAAAGTTCTGGGTAATTTCTCTTTCACACAATTATAAATCAGCCATAGCTATTTATTGTACTAATTGGTGTTGTCTCGTTTGCAGACCTACTACAGGTGTGAGGAGGGATACGAGGAGGACGCGACAAAGGTTATCGAAACCGAATGTTGCCGCCTACTTCAAAACTTTTGGCACGAGGCTCGGGTGCAGGCTGTTCGAGACTACTATGCCACGCGGCGTATTAGGCTTGACAAGGCGAAGTGCCGTGATGCTAAGATGGAGAAGGAGCATTACATGAAGGTAATTACATATTATTAAGGCTTTGTAGTTAGTTTCCTTGATTTGGTTCTTACGCGCTCAAATTTCTCTTTATTAATTTAGGTGCCCCCGAGATGGTGTGTGGATAAGATGGATTGTTGGGAGGCCTTGGTGGATCAGTGGTGCTCCAAAACGTGGGAGGCCAGCCACAACAACGCCAAGGAGAGGCGTGGCAAAATGGTTGGCGTGCCACACCATCAATGGAGCGTCAACTTAATCCAATTTGGCGAGAACTGGGTATGTGGTTTGCTTCATGCCTCATGCAATTCAATTTTCCTTCTCCTTTACCAATACAATTTTCCTCTCTCTCTTTTAGGCGCGTCACAATAAGACGGAGGCGCCACAGATGTACGACCTGTATGCGATGGCCCATACTGCCTCGTACAAGAAGGTCAAGGCATTCTCTAAGTCTGACCTCGAGCATCCAGAAAACTTCACCAACATCTCCTCCCACGACAAGCTCGTGAAGTACAGAGATCACGGGAAGGCGAGGAAAGGGGAGGACTTTAACCCGAGCGAGGGGCCTATTGATCCAGAGCTGGTGATGATAGCTGGCAACGGGAGGCCCCATGGCTCGATCGCCATTGGAGACAGCCTTATACGTTGTCCTAGCTCTCTCCGGCAGATAAAGGCACGCCAAACGAGCTCTTGTCCGGAGATAACACGTCGTGCACGGCCAGTCGAGCTCGCCATCGAGGTTAGTTTAATGGACTCAAATATCTTTCCGCATTATGTTGTGCGTTGGAACCAATATGCTAACAATGAGTTGTGTTGTAGGCTGCTATTCAGAAAGAGAGAGAGACAATGCAGGCGGCTATGGCGGAGAAGGATAAGGAAATTAGGGAGCTGGAGGAGAGGACGACTGCATTGGTGGAGGCGGAGAGGGCACGGAATGATGCGTCTACCAGGGCCATATACGAGCTCTTCGTGGTAAGTTTCTTCTTCATGTTATTTCAAATCTTGCATTTGAATGTCCTTTTCATTAATAAATAAAAAGTTTGACTTGTCGAAACCAAATGTTCAGTCTATGTGCGAGAAGAACGGCCAAGTCCCTCCGCCGATGCCAGTCGTTAACGTGGCGGGGACGGTGAGTTTCATTTCAGTGTAGTGATCTTAAGAGTGTCCTCATGCTAACTACACATTGCGAACGATGTTTGGTGCGGAATATGTCCCGAAACGCATCGCACGACCCTTCTACAATCGAGCCTTTTCCACGGAGCCTTCTCCAGGTGAAACAAGCCAGAGCCACCGTGCTTGACCCTAACTTAGGTATGTTATTTCTAGTGTTTTAATAAAAGATAGCTAGATGACATAATTAGCTTAGTTAGCTCCAAAAAGACCTATTTAATAAAATATAGCTAGATGACATAGTTAGCTTAGTTAGCTTAGTTAGTTTAGTTAGCTTAGTTAGCTTAATTAGCTTAGTTAGCTTAGTTAGCTTAATTAGCTTAGTTAGCTTAGTTAGCTCCTCCTTCTCCTTCTTCTTCCAACAAAGCCTAAATTGGCTAATTATCCATCTAAATGACATAATTAGCTTAGTTAGCTCCTAAATGGTCTATTTAATAAAAAATGACCTATACTTAGCTAATTATCCTCGAAATGACATAATTAGCTCCAAAAAGGCATTCTTAGCCAATTTAGCCCGAAGAAGGAGACGAGAGGAGAAGAAAGAGGAAAAATGAAAGGAAGCAAGAAGAAGAAGAAGGAGAGGGAGGAGGATAAGAAGAAGGAGGAGAAGGAGGAGAAGAAGGAGAAGGAGCTCCTCCTTCTCCTTCTTCCTCCTTCTTCCTCCTTCTCCTTCTCCTTCTTCTTTTCTTCTTCTTCTCCTCTTCCGTCTCCTCCTCCTCCTCCTCCTCCTCCTCCTCCTCCTTCTTTTACTTCTTCTTCTCTTTCTCTTATTCTACATAGCTTAATTAGACTCATCCAACAAAGCCTAAATTGGATAATTATCCATCTAAATGACATAATTAGCTTAGTTAGCTCCTAAATGGTCTATTTAATAAAAAATGACCTATACTTAGCTAATTATCCTCGAAATGACAGAATTAGCTCCAAAAAGGCATTCTTAGCCAATTTAGCCCGAAGAAGGAGACGAGAGGAGAAGAAAGAGGAAAAATGAAAGGAAGGAAGAAGAAGAAGAGGAGAAGAAGGAGAAGGAGAGGGAGGAGGATAAGAAGAAGGAGGAGAAGGAGGAGAAGAAGGAGAAGGAGCTCCTCCTTCTCCTTCTTCCTCCTTCTTCCTCCTTCTCCTTGTTCTTTTCTTCTTCTTCTCCTCTTCCTCCTCCTCCTTCTTTTACTTCTTCTTCTCTTTCTCTTATTCTACGTAGCTTAATTAGACTCATCCAACAAAGCCTAAATTGGCTAATTATCCATCTAAATGACATAATTAGCTTAGTTAGCTCCTAAATGGTCTATTTAATAAAAAATGACCTATACTTAGCTAATTATCCTCGAAATGACATAATTAGCTCCAAAAAGGCATTCTTAGCCAATTTAGCCCGAAGAAGGAGACGAGAGGAGAAGAAAGAGGAAAAATCAAAGGAAGGAAGAAGAAGAAGAGGAGAAGAAGGAGAAGGAGAGGGAGGAGGATAAGAAGAAGGAGGAGAAGGAGGTGAAGAAGGAGAAGGAGCTCCTCCTTCTCCTTCTTCCTCCTTCTTCCTCCTTCTCCTTCTCCTTCTTCTTTTCTTCTTCTTCTCCTCTTCCGTCTCCTTCTCCTCCTCCTCCTCCTCCTCCTCCTCCTTCTTTTACTTCTACTTGTCTTTCTCTTATTCTACGTAGCTTAATTAGACTCATCCAACAAAGCGTAAATTGGCTAATTATCCATCTAAATGACATAATTAGCTTAGTTAGCTCCTAAATGGTCTATTTAATAAAAAATTACCTATACTTAGCTAATTATCCTCGAAATGACATAATTAGCTCCAAAAAGGCATTCTTAGCCAATTTAGCCCGAAGAAGGAGACGAGAGGAGAAGAAAGAGGAAAAATGAAAGGAAGGAAGAAGAAGAAGAGGAGAAGAAGAAGAAGGAGAGGGAGGAGGATAAGAAGAAGGAGGAGGAGAAGGAGAAGGAGCTCCTCCTTCTCCTTCTTCCTCCTTCTTCCTCCTTCTCCTTCTCCTTCTTCTTTTCTTCTTCTTCTCCTCTTCCGTCTCCTTCTCCTCCTCCTCCTCCTCCTCCTCCTTCTTTTACTTCTTCTTCTCTTTCTCTTATTCTACGTAGCTTAATTAGACTCATCCAACAAAGCCTAAATTGGCTATTTATCCATCTAAATGACATAATTAGCTTAGTTAGCTCCTAAATAGTCTATTTAATAAAAAATGACCTATACTTAGCTAATTATCCTCGAAATGACAGAATTAGCTCCAAAAAGGCATTCTTAGCCAATTTAGTCCGAAGAAGGAGACGAGAGGAGAAGAAAGAGGAAAAATGAAAGGAAGGAAGAAGAAGAAGAGGAGAAGAAGGAGAAGGAGAGGGAGGAGGATAAGAAGAAGGAGGAGAAGGAGGAGAAGAAGGAGAAGGAGCTCCTCCTTCTCCTTCTTCCTCCTTCTTCCTCCTTCTCCTTCTCCTTCTTCTTTTCTTCTTCTTCTCCTCTTCCGGCTCCTTCTCCTCCTCCTCCTCCTCCTCCTCCTTATTTTACTTCTTCTTCTCTTTCTCTTATTCTACGTAGCTTAATTAGACTCATCCAACAAAGCCTAAATTGGCTAATTATCCATCTAAATGACATAATTAGCTTAGTTAGCTCCTAAATGGTCTATTTAATAAAAAATGACCTATACTTAGCTAATTATCCTCGAAATGACATAATTAGCTCCAAAAAGGCATTCTTAGCCAATTTAGCCCGAAGAAGGAGACGAGAGGAGAAGAAAGAGGAAAAATCAAAGGAAGGAAGAAGAAGAAGAGGAGAAGAAGGAGAAGGAGAGGGAGGAGGATAAGAAGAAGGAGGAGAAGGAGGAGAAGAAGGAGAAGGAGCTCCTCCTTCTCCTTCTTCCTCCTTCTTCCTCCTTCTCCTTCTCCTTCTTCTTTTCTTCTTCTTCTCCTCTTCCGTCTCCTTCTCCTCCTCGTCCTCCTCCTCCTCCTCCTCCTTCTTTTACTTCTACTTGTCTTTCTCTTATTCTACGTAGCTTAATTAGACTCATCCAACAAAGCCTAAATTGGCTAATTATCCATCTAAATGACATAATTAGCTTAGTTAGCTCCTAAATGGTCTATTTAATAAAAAATGACCTATACTTAGCTAATTATCCTCGAAATGATATAATTAGCTCCAAAAAGGCATTCCTAGCCAATTTAGCCCGAAGAAGGAGACGAGAGGAGAAGAAAGAGGAAAAATGAAAGGAAGGAAGAAGAAGAAGAGGAGAAGAAGAAAAAGGAGAGGGAGGAGGATAAGAAGAAGGAGGAGGAGAAGGAGAAGGAGCTCCTCCTTCTCCTTCTTCCTCCTTCTTCCTCCTTCTCCTTCTCCATCTTCTTTTCTTCTTCTTCTCCTCTTCCGTCTCCTTCTCCTCCTCCTCCTCCTCCTCCTCCTTCTTTTACTTCTTCTTCTCTTTCTCTTATTCTACATAGCTTAATTAGACTCATCCAACAAAGCCTAAATTGGCTAATTATCCATCTAAATGACATAATTAGCTTAGTTAGCTCCTAAATGGTCTATTTAATAAAAAATGACCTATACTTAGCTAATTATCCTCGAAATGAGAGAATTAGCTTCAAAAAGGCATTCTTAGCCAATTCAGCCCGAAGAAGGAGACGAGAGGAGAAGAAAGAGGAAAAATGAAAGGAAGGAAGAAGAAGAAGAGGAGAAGAAGGAGAAGGAGAGGGAGGAGGATAAGAAGAAGGAGGAGAAGGAGGAGGAGAAGGAGAAGGAGCTCCTTCTTCCTCCTTCTTCCTCCTTCTCCTTCTTCTTTTCTTCTTCTTCTCCTCTCCCGTCTCCTTCTCCTCCTCCTCCTCCTCCTCCTCCTTCTTTTACTTCTTCTTCTCTTTCTCTTATTCTACGTATCTTAATTAGACTCATCCAACAAAGCCTAAATTGGCTAATTATCCACCTAAATGACATAATTAGCTTAGTTAGCTCCTAAATGGTCTATTTAATAAAAAATGACCTATACTTAGCTAATTATCCTCGAAATGACAGAATTAGCTCCAAAAAGGCATTCTTAGCCAATTTAGCCCGAAGAAGGAGACGAGAGGAGAAGAAAGAGGAAAAATGAAAGGAAGGAAGAAGAAGAAGAGGAGAAGAAGAAGAAGGAGAGGGAGCAGGATAAGAAGAAGGAGGAGGAGAAGGAGGAGCTCCTTCTCCTTCTTCCTCCTTCTTCCTCCTTCTCCTTCTCCTTCTTCTTTTCTTCTTCTTCTCCTCTTCCGTCTCCTTCTCCTCCTCCTTCTTTTACTTCTTCTTCTCTTTCTCTTATTCTACGTAGCTTAATTAGACTCATCCAACAAAGCCTAAATTGGATAATTATCCATCTGAATGACATAATTAGCTTAGTTAGCTCCTAAATGGTCTATTTAATAAAAAATGACCTATACTTAGCTAATTATCCTCGAAATGACAGAATTAGCTCCAAAAAGGCATTCTTAGCCAATTTAGCCCGAAGAAGGAGACGAGAGGAGAAGAAAGAGGAAAAATGAAAGGAAGGAAGAAGAAGAAGCGGAGAAGAAGGAGAAGGAGAGGGAGGAGGATAAGAAGAAGGAGGAGAAGGAGGAGAAGAAGGAGAAGAAGCTCCTCCTTCTCCTTCTTCCTCCTTCTTCCTCCTTCTCCTTCTCCTTCTTCTTTTGTTCTTCTTCTCCTCTTCCGTCTCCTTCTCCTCCTCCTCCTACTCCTCCTTCTTTTACTTCTTCTTCTCTTTCTCTTATTCTACATAGCTTAATTAGACTCATCCAACAAAGCCTAAATTGGCTAATTATCCATCTAAATGACATAATTAGCTTAGTTAGCTCCTAAATGGTCTATTTAATAAAAAATGACCTATACTTAGCTAATTATCCTCGAAATGACAGAATTAGCTCCTAAAAGGCATTCTTAGCCAATTTAGCCCGAAGAAGGAGACGAGAGGAGAAGAAAGAGGAAAAACGAAAGGAAGGAAGAAGAAGAAGAGGAGAAGAAGAAGAAGGAGAGGGAGGAGGATAAGAAGAAGGAGGAGAAGAAGGAGAAGGAGCTCCTCCTTCTCCTTCTTCCTCCTTCTTCCTCCTTCTCCTTCTCCTTCTTCTTTTCTTCTCCTCTTCCGTCTCCTTCTCCTCCTCCTCCTCCTTCTTTTACTTCATCTTCTCTTTCTCTTACTCTACGTATCTTAGACTTATCCAACAAAGCCTAAATTGGCTAATTATCCATCTAAATGACATAATTAGCTTAGTTAGCTCCTAAATGGTCTATTTAATAAAAAATGACCTATACTTAGCTAATTATCGTCGAAATGACATAATAAGGCTTACGTAGCTGCAACATGACCTATTCCCCCCAACTTAATTAGCCTAGCTAGATCAAAAATGGCTTAATAAGCATAGTTTGCTCCGGAATGACCTATTTTACCCAAGTTAGCTCTGAAACAACCTATAGTAGCTAGGGTTCCACCTAAATGACATAATTAGCTTAGTTAGCTCCTAAATGGTCCATACTTAGCTAATTTCTCTCCGAAATAACCTATATATACACTACTTCATCTACTATTATTCTTCTAACTTTCTTATTTGTCATTTTGCAGATTACCTTCAATTCACCGGAAGCTTGGCAAATATTGATGGAATGCTTGAAGATGATTTCTTGTAAAATGGGTTGTATTGAAACTATTGTAGTATATGAATATATGAAACTTTGTATGCACGTGGATGAAACTGGTGTAATATATGAAACTTTGTATGCACGTGGATGCCACTTGATAGCTGGATATAAGAGGTTATTTTAATATGGTTATGAGTACGAAAAGAAATTTATTTATGTCAAGTATATATATATATCCTGATTATTGTTAAAAATGCTGGATATAACAAAAAATAAATAAAAAAGGGGCTGGTTCCCCTCTTTGCCGTCTGCCCCCACATGGCAAAGGGGGGAGGCAGACGGCAAAGTGGGGAATCTGCCCTCTCTCTCTCCCCTCTTTGCCGTCTGCCCCCACATGGCAAAGGGGGGGAGGCAGACGGCAAAGGGGGGAATCTGCCACTCTCTCTCCCCTCTTTGCCGTCTGCCCCACATGGCAAAGGGGTGGAGGCAGACGGGAAAGGGGGGAATCTGCCCCCTCTCTCTCCCCTCTTTGCCGTCTACCCACGCACGGCAAAGGAAGGGAGGCGGACGGCAAAGGCAGACGGCCTGCCGTTAACACTTAACGGGGACGTTGCACCCTTTGCCGTCCTAGCTAATTTGCCGTCAGCCCACTCATGGCAAAGATTCTTTGCCTTCCGCTTGGGGAAAGCTGACGGCAAAGAACCTCTTCACCGGATTTTTTTTACCGTCTACTTTGCCGTATGCTGACCGACGGCAAAGCCTTTGCCGTCCGTGGTTGCACCCTTTGCCGTCAGCTTTGGCGACGGCAAATTTATGAATTTCAGTAGTGAATGGCCTCCATCCTCCTCCGCCGTGCCACAGAAGAGACATGTTGTGTCCTCCACTGGAATGCCCCTCTTTTTCAGGTTAGATCGACGTGCTAGGGACTCATGTTTCAACCACCAAGTGAACATCTGAATATTCCTAGGGCCTGGTAGTTTCCACAATCGTGTCCAAGTATCGTCCGTGCGATGATCAAGATTCGTTGTGGCTGAGCTTCCTCCCACATCCCCCTGCATCAGTGGCTTGCCCAGCTTCACCTGCAGCTTATATGCGCTCCTCACCGAGTGTTCGCCTTTGGTGTCATACTCCCAGGCAACAAAGTCAGGGACCCCTTCCCTCAGCGGTATTCGGAGTATATGGCGAACATCATCCCTCCAGAAAGTCTCTCGCACCAGTCGTTCGTCCCAATCCCGTGATGTAGGATCAATAAGCTCGCTGACCCACTCGAGCAAATTTCCTCGCCGTGGTGTAATCACCCATCTCGACCAGGGCCGTGGGATCCAGGGATCCCGCCATATGTTAACCCTCTCCCCATCGCTGATCCGCCAGATATACCCCTCTTTGATTAGCTCCAGTCCGTGCAGCAGGCTCCGCCACGAATAGGAGATGCCCGGCTTTGGCGACGCGTGAAACACACTAGTATTGGGGAAGTATCTTGCCTTGAGGACGCGGGCACACAACGAGTCTGGGAACTGGATCAATCGCCATATTTGTCGTGATAACATAGCCCTGTTAAAGAGGTCCATGTCCCGAAACCCGAGACCTCCCATGCTCTTAGGTTTTGTTAACTTTTCCCAGCTAATCCAGTGTATGGTATCCTCCTTGTCCTGTTGGCTCCACCAATATCTCCCCAGCAGCGAGCTCAGCTCCTCACAGAAGGTTTTGGTTAGATAGAAGCAGGACATTGCATAAGTAGGGATGGCCTGGGCGACAGTTTTAACCAGCACTTCCTTCCCTGGCTTCACGATAAGCCTCTCCTTCCATCCGTAGACCTTCCCTGCGACGGCCCCCTTGATATAAGCAAATGCTTTCCTCTTTGATTGGCCCACATGGACTGGTAGGCCAAGATATTTCTCATTCCAGTTCTCACTCTGGATCGCCAGGGTACTCTTGACTTCCACGCGTACTGCATCTAGGGTGTTTGGAGTAAACATGATTGCTCATTTCTCCGTGTTGATACACTGCCCCGAACATCTCTCATATAGATCAAGGATCCCCTTCAGCACCCCAGCTTCGGTTTGCTTGGCCTTCATAAGTAAAACAACATCATCCGCAAAGAATAAGTGAGAGACCATCGGTGCATTGTTGCACACTTTTACTCCGCTCAACCTTCCTTTCCCTTCCGCGTCATGTAGCAGTGCGGACAGCCCCTCCGCACATATCACAAACAAGTATGGCGACAGTGGGTCACCCTGACGCAAACCTCGGGATGGGCTGAATTGGTCAGTCAAACTTCCATTCACTTTGATTTGGTATCTCACTGTCGTGACACATCGCATGATCAGCTGGACCACCCTATTCTGAAATCCCAACCGAAGAAGCAATGCCTCCAGATAGCTCCATTCCACTCGATCGTATGCTTTGCTCATACCTGCTTTGACTGCCGCAAACCCCTCCTTGCCTTTCGTCTTGTGCAGAATATAGTCAGAAATCTCATACGATATCAGCACATTGTCTGTAATCAACCGTCCCGGAATAAAGGCACTTTGGTTGTCTGAGATGATATGGGGAAGTATCAGTTTCATCCTATTAGCTATGACCTTCGAAACCAGTTTATAGAGCACATTAGAAAGACTGATGGGCCGTAGATCCTTGATTCTGCTTGGGTTCTGCACTTTGGGTATAAGGACGATGACTGTGTCATTCCATCCTGCCGGGATCTCACCCCCATTTAGCATAGCTAGCACTTCCTCAACCACCTGGTCTCCCATCAAATGCCAGTTCTTTTTGTACACAATCGACGGCATCCCATCAGGCCCGGGAGCTTTTAAATCCCCTATATGATCCAGCGCAGCTTTGACTTCCTCTCGTGTAAACTCAGCCGCCGTTATATTATTCATGCGAGCATCGACCTGGGCTGTACCGTATCAAGAAGATTCGCCAGTCGACCGGACATGTGGGAGGTGAATAGGCCCTGAAAATAGGAGCAGACATAGTTAGTTAGTGCATCCCCTTCCTTCACCACTGTACCATCCTCCTTCACAAGCCCTTTGATCCGATTCTTCTTCCTCCTAGCTGATGCCACTGCCATAAAATAACGAGTCTTCCTATTGCCATCCTTTAACCAGGCTATGTGGGACCTTTGTTTAGCTCTGGTGTTCTTCTTTTCCTCCAGATCATGAACCACACCTCTCAATCTCCCTTCTTCCTGAATTTTAGCTTCAGACACCGGCGCACACATACACCTCTCCAGTTCAGTGTGGGTTTTCTTCAGTCTTCCCGTCAGTTCTCCAATCTCCTCCTTATGCCATCTCCGCATTCTGGCCGCCACCTTCCTCATAGTTTGTTCTACGCTACACCCTTCCGCCTGTCCTTCCTCCCAGGCGTCCTGGATCACCTTGGCACATCCCTCCTCCTGCAACCACCATGCTTCAAATCTAAACCCCCGGTCACCTCCTCCTCCTCCTTTGACAATATCCCCCACCGTGTTAATAACCAGTGGCCTAAGGTCTGAAAGTCGTGGTCGTTCATGTACCACAGAGAACCCTGAGAACTTCGCACACCAATCCACATTTGCAGTTGCTCGATCCAACCTCTCACAGATATAAGAATGGAGCTCCCTGTTGTGGTTCCTCCACGTAAATCGATCGCTAGTGTACCCGATATCACACAAACCAGCGTGAACCAGAGCTTCGCGAAACCTGTCCATGCACGCCTGGGGTCTACGCCCCCTCCAATCTTCTCATCATCGACCAGGATTTCGTTAAAGTCCCCGAAGCACATCCATGGCCTCCCCGCTTCGTGCTGTTGCCCAAGCAGTCTGATAGTACGCCACGTTTCTACTTTCCGCTCCGCCTCCGAGTCCCCATACATCCCAGTAAGTATCCACACCGTACCATCATCCTCCGTAACATCCACGTCGATGTGTCGTCAGCCATACGATCTAAGGTTGACACTCACACCCCTCCTCCAAAAGAGGGCAATCCCCCTACTTCTTCCCTCCGAACTCCTTGCCACCATGTTACACAGGCCTAGTTTCCATTTAAACCTCTCCACCTCCTTATCTGTCAGCTTAGTTTTAGACAAGAAGACGATGTCGGGATTCTCCATTCTCCCCACGTCGAGGAGACCTTGAACTGCCGGACCATTCCCGAGCCCCCGACAGTTCCAACCAACAATTGTCATTGTGTCCGGCGGGGCTGCTCCAGCAGCCCAGCCGATATGATTAACTCCGATACTGGTTCAGCTATCTCTGCCTTCTCCCGTGTTTCTTCCTCCCTAACCTCCAATCTCCCCTTCTTCGATTTCTCCTTCTCTCCCTCTCCATCCTGAGCCCGCTTGGTACCTATCACCTTTTCGGCAGTCTGATAGCATGGGACGTCCTCCCTGTTCTCCTGCCCAACCATCTTAAACCTTCGCTGCCCGGGGCCCTTCTTGTGCACGCCCGTAGCTCCATGCGCATGCTCCTCCACCAAGCCTGTAGGCATCTGTTGTAGTCGTTCATCGCTCCTTGTACCCAGTTTTGTGTCTCTGAACACCTCCGCTCCATCTTCATGGGCACTATGGGTCAGCTCCACTTGTGCAAGTTCACCCCTCCCCCCGCCATCGCGTGTCGTGACCAGCTCCCCTTCCACGGCCTGCCCCTCCATAGTAAGCTTCCTAGGGTGCCCGATATCACTCTGACCCGCAACAGGTAGTTTAGGTGGGCTAGTAACCTCCTCTCCCTTCTCTGCCTCCACCCGTTTCCCCTCTGTGCTCCTGGACCCATCCTTCCTCCATGATAGACTGTCACTACCACTCCCTGATTTCTCATATGATCGGGCTACACCAAACGATCTTGTTCCTCCTGCTCCCCTTCCTCTACCCCTCCATGATCCCTCCTCTTCCCCATATAGCTTCCTATGCCCCATGTCTGCCCGGAGCCAGCCTCCAAATTGCACCTTCTCCCCCTTAGCCAGCTTGGTGCTACAGGCCTTCTGCCCATGCCCCACCAGACCACAAATGTAGCAGAAATCAGGCAGAAATTCATACTCAAAGCGGCACGACGCACCATCCTACCCCTCCTTTGCACCATCAATTTTCATACTCCTTTTTTGCTGGTGTCTAGCCTCGTGCTCCTCATCATCCAAGGTAAATCCCCTCATAATCGGTTTGTCCAGCTTCATCCTTATTTTCACACGTAAGAATTTTCCCAGAGCACTCCCACCCATGCCCACATTCGCGTCAACAAAATTCCCCACCGCATTGCCAATCTCCTCCTCCGCCTCTGGATTCATCATACCAAGCGGGAGGTTGAAAATTCTCACCCATATTGGTGTCTCGTTGAAATCATACTCCTCCAATCTCTTCCCCGGATCATAATCCTCCACCACCATTACATCCTTCTCAAACATACAAGGACCATCCTCCAGCGCCCTCCTCTTGCCCGATTCCTAGTTAAAGGTGAACACGAACAGGTTCTCTCCCACCTCCTTGCACTCAATGCCCTTGATCGGGCACCACACCCTCCCCAACGACAGCCTGATCGCATCTGGATGGGCCAGCCTCTCCGACAAAACCTTCCCCACCGCCTGCGCCACCACGACCTTCCCCTTCTCCTTCATCGACACCTTTATCTTCACTCCCCTTCGCTCCTCCTCCGACAGCTTCAGGCCCCGCATCAGCCCGGCCACCGCCTCCATCTCTGCCCACTCCTTGCTATGTGCCGACGGTCTAGGGTTTGTGTGTTTTACGACCGCCTGACCCCAGGGCACGCGGAAGGCTTAGAGATGGATGGGATCTACATGGGCGTGGTTGCGGGTGTTTCTCCAGATCACAATGGCGGCGATCACAGCTCCCGGCGACGAACAGGGCGGCCCGAACACACCCAAAACCCGAATCGCCTCCGAGAGTTATGGAGCACACATAACCGCCACACCTGGGCGGACCTTTCATTGGATATATTGGGTTTACAGTTAGCAAGGCATGTTTTTGCAAAAATGAAAAACTAAGGCTGATCCAATTCCTCATATTTATCCAGTTCACTAAACCCCTCCTAATATGAAACTAACTCCCCAGAATATCTTCAAACGACGTGCAGATTAAATCGGTAGATTCATTGATATTTACCTTGGTTCCAAGTGCCTGCAGATTACAATTCATAACGGACATCATTTAAACCACACCCGACTGAAAAATACTGAAATAAAATATTAAGTGGAAGCTTTTTCTGTACAGGACTAACTAAAAGCATTTTCCATAACGCATGGTCAATTATTTCCAATATTTTAAATAGCGGGCTATGCCATTTAGCAGCGGCTCGATCAGAAGCTATGATAGGCTATAGCGGAGCAAAGCCTTATTTAGCATTTCTCTTAAATCATGAAAATATGATATATTGCATATACTTTACATATACACATGTTCGCACATCAAAATGCGAGTACCAAGAGGCATCCACCAGTAGAAAAGAGGGCTTTCGTCCACTTGATGAAATCCCATTAGTCCCGGTTCACTCACGAACCGGTACCCATGGGGGCATCTGTCCCGGTTTGTGAGGCTAGGGTGCCGGCCAGGCCTGATGGGCCATTGCTCATGGTTCGTATGACCCCTTTGGTCTCAGTTCCGCACACGAACCGGGACCACTGTGACTCGCTCCTGACCCACAACAATTAGTCCCGGTTTGTGGCTGGAACCTGGACCAAATGTTGAACTCTAGTTTCGATTTCAGCCACAAACTCGGACCAAATGGTTGGCCTATATATACCCCCCACCCGCGAGCAGACCAGTGCACTGCTCTATTTTTTTAGACGGTTGTGGAAGAGCTTTGTGGTGATCTAGCTCACCTCCTATGCACATGAGGTGTTCGATGAAATGCCCAAGCCACACTTAAGCTTTCTCCTCTCGAATCTCCTTGTCCAAGCTCCATTTTCCTCAAGTTTTGTGTAGCCTTGGCAGTCCGTCCGGTCCCGTCCCCGTCTTCACCGCCGTCAATCGTCCGCGCCCACCTCATGCCTGCTCAATATGAAGGTCCCGTCTAGCTTCTCGTCGAATATAAAGGTAATAATAAATATGGCAGAGAAAAAGTTTCAGAACCTAAAGTCTCATGACTGTCACGTGATTATGACGAAACTGCTTCCAGTTGCATTGAGGGAGCTTCTACCAAAAACGTTCGATTAGCCATTGTGAAGCTATGTGCATTCCTCAATGCAATCTCTCAGAAGGTGATCGATCCGGTAATCCTGCCAAGGTTAAGGAGTGATGTGGTGCAATGTCTTGTTAGTTTCGAGCTGGTGTTCCCACCATCCTTGTTCAATATTGATGACCCACAAGTATAGGGGATCAATCGTAGTCCTTTCGATAAGTAAGAGTGTCGAACCCAACGAGCAGCAGAAGCATCTGACAAGTGGTTTTCAACAAGGAAATATCTGCAAGCACTGAAATTATCGGTGACAGGTGATTGTGTGGTGAGATGATTCGTAGCAAGCAACAAGTAACAAAAGTAGCAACGGTGCAGCAAAGTGGCCCAATCCCTTTTGTAGCAAGGGACAAGCATGCACAAAGTCTTATAGGAGGAAAAACGCTCCCGAGGACACACGGGAATTTCTGTCATGCTAGTTTCATCATGTTCATATGATTCGCGTTCGTTACTTTGATAGTATGATATGTGGGTGGACCGGCGCTTGGGTACTGCCCTTACTTGGACAATCATCCCACTTATGATTAACCCCTCTCGCAAGCATCCGCAACTACGAAAGAAGAATTAAGACAAAGTCTAACCATAGCATTAAACTAGTGGATCCAAATCAGCCCCTTACGAAGTAACGCATAAACTAGGGTTTAAGTTTCTGTCACTCTAGCAACCCATCATCTACTTACTACTTCCCAATGCCTTCCTCTAGGCCCAAATAATGGTGAAGTGTTATGTAGTCGACGTTCACATAACACCACTAGAGGAAAAACAACATACAGCACATTAAATTACCGAACGAATACCAAATTCACATGACTACTATTAGCATGACTTATCCCATGTCCTCGAGAACAAAAGTAACTACTCACAAAGCATAATCATATTCATGACCAGAGAGGTAATTAGTAGCATCAAGGATCTGAACATAAACTCTTCCACCAAATAATCCAACTAGCATCAACTACAAAGAGTAATCAACACTACTAGCAACCTTACAAGTACCAATCGGAGTCGCGAGACGGAGATTGGTTACAAGTGATGAACTAGGGTTTGAAGATGAGATGGTGCTGATGAAGATGTTGATGGTGATGAGTCCCCTCTGATGAGAGGAGTGTTGGTGATGACGATAGCGATGATTTCCCCCTCTGGGAGGGAAGTTTCACCGGAAGGATCGTCCTGCCGGAGCTCTAGATTGGTTGTGCTCAAGTTCCGCCTCGTGGCGGCGGCGGAACCACGAAAAAGCTCCTCCTTGATTTTTTCCTGAACGAAACCCTCCATATAGCAAAAGAGGGGGGCCAGTGGGCCAGTGGGCTGCCCACAAGCCCCCATGGCGTGGCCTGGGGGGGTGGCCGCGCCGTGCAGGCTTGTGGGCACCCCTGGTGCCCCCTGGCACTTCTTCGGCCCAGTATTTTTGATAAATTGGGAAAAAATCCCCGTTGATTTTCACGGCGTTTGGAGTTGCGCAGAATAGGTATCTCAACTTTGCTCCACTTTCAGGACAGAATTCCAGTTGTCGTATTCTCCCTCTTCATGTAAACCTTGCAAAATAAGAGATAAAAGGCATAAGAATAGTACCGTGAAGTGAAATAACAGCCAAAGAAGCGATAAATATCAACATGAAAACATGATGCAAAATGGACATATCAACTCCCCCAAGCTTAGACCCCACTTGTCCTCAAGCGAAAGCCGAGCTCAATAAATATGTCCACATGTTTAGGGAGAGGGGTGTCGACAAAACAAGATACGAACATGCATACATCATGATCAAGCTCAGAACAACAATACCAACATATAATCTCTCATGCTAAAGTGATAATTCCTTCACAAAGTAAAGCATGGATCAAGAACCTTACCGAGAAGTAACAACCGATAGCCTTTAGTCATTGAAGCAATTGCAATTTATCACAACATCAGAAAGAGTCAAATAAGAGCTTGTAAAGCAAATCCACATACTCAATCATTCTTCCGTTCTCTACAATTTCTAAAACTCACGTGGTACTCATGAGATCAAAGTTTCAGCTGAACACAGAGAAAGATAGGGGCTTATAGTATTGCCTCCCAACTGCTTACCTCAAAGGTAATGTCAACAATAATAATTCATGAATGCCTACCTCCAAGTTGACATATGAATATAGATCTTTCCCAAGCATGTGACGGTAGCCAAGACAAAGGCAAAATAAGGAATTGGTGACGATCACCATGACTCTTTCAAGGGCAAAAAGTAAAGGCACAAGATAGGAACTTCGCAGAGGGAAGCAGAGGTTGTCATGCGCTTTTGAGGTTTGGATGCGTGTCCTCTTAGTGCGGAGGAACGTCACTTTATATTGCTTCCTGTGATAAAGAACTTTATTATGCAGTCTGTCGCTTTTATGTCTTCCTCATCACAGGCTCGTATAAATCTTATTTTCCACACGCTAATAGATCCTACATATTAGAGAGAAATTTTTTCTTGCACCGATGAAAACTTACTTGAGGGATCTTATTCAATCCATAGGTAGGTATGGTGGACACTCATGGCAAAACTAGTTTGAAGGTTTATGGATGCACAAGTAGTATCTCTACTTGGTGCGGGAGGTTTGGCTAATGTGAGGTGGAAGCAATCGTCACATGCTAAGGGATCTCTAATCATATAACATTGTTCAGAGCGAAGCAAACACAATCCATTACATTGTCTTCCTTGCCCAACATCTACTTTTGGGCATGCAATAGTTTGGTGAGTGTTCACAATCATAGATGGTGTCAGAGATGATATATTTATATGTGAACCTCTCCTTCCTTATCACTTCCTATTAATTGCAACAATGACGAAGGTCTACGTTTGCCTACCCTCAACAAGTTTCAATCCTCATTCTTTTTATATGTGAAGCCATCACTTCCCATAAGATCATTACATGATCTTTCATGCTTTTGTTCTATTCTCACTCTTTTGATCATGGCAAGAGGCAAAGCCCTTCAACTAAGACACTCTTTATTATATGGCTCACGAGCTCGAATACATCGGGGGTGACACAAAGCAAAACTCGAGACTAAAACACTAAGCCTTTTAAACTACTAGAGAAAAAAGAAAACTGAAAAGGAAAACTAGAACAAAGGTAAAGGCAAAAGATGTGATGATGATACGATACCGGGGCAACTCCCCCAATCTTGGCAAAAGCCAAGGGGATTGCCCATACCAATGCTCAGTTGTCTTCCTTCGGTGGTGAAGGTGGTGGAGTTGTTGAAGAGGTCTTGAGCTTGTTTAATTTCCTCTTGAGCATAAAATTCTGCTCCCTCAGATCATCATTTTCCTCTTCAAGCTTCAACACCCTTTGTCATAATTCCTGCTTACTCTCCTGCAATAAACCAGAAGGGATAAACAAGGTCTTAGGTTTCTTCCTTGAGTCAGGGAGGCTCGACTTCTTGAACTCCACATGCGTGCGTCTAGGTTGAGGAAGAGGAGCCTCCTCTTCATCGGAACTCGTTTGTTCCTTCTCCTTGGGATCATCATATTCTTCCTCGTCATATGTTCAGCCATAAGGATCAAAGTCCCCATAGACCTTGGGTTTAGCAAGGTAATCAGCCACCTAGATCTCCCCCTCTGAATCCTGAGAAGACATGTTGGCCTAGATCTGCGGCACAAAACATGCTCGAAATGAAAAACAGAGGAAATATGCGTGATGCAGGGGTCAGACCAAACGGAAGTATATATAATGAAATTTTCACACCAGAAGGAGTACCTTGCACGAAAACCAAGTCCGGGAGGCGCACGAGGTGGCCACAGGCCCTCACGGCGTAGCGAGGGGGTGGGCCCGCGCCGTGCAGGCTTGTCGCCTCCTTGCGCACTTTCCGGACTACTTCCAATTTTTGTATTTTTTGAAATATTCCAAAACGGAGAAAATTTCCTATTGGCAAAGTTTTGGACTCCGTTTTCTTATCGAATCACATACCTCTTCGTTTTCGGAGTTTGAAACCGGCTGATCAATATCCCTTAGGTATTCTTCCGGAGTTATGGTATTGATGATATTGCTTTCAACATTTATGGGAGTACCTGAGATATAATGCTTGATTCTCTGCCCATTTACAACTCTCGGACAATTACCTTTCGTGTTGTTGATCTTGATAGCACCAGAACGATTTACTTCCTCAACAACATAGGGACCTTCCCATTTAGAGAGAAGCTTGCCTGCAAAGAATCTTAAACGAGAGTTATAGAGCAAGACATAATCACCTATATTGAACTCACGCTTTTGTATCCTCTTATCATGCCACCTCTTAACCTTCTCTTTGAACAGCTTGGCATTCTCATATGCCTGCGTTCTCCACTCATCAAGCGAGCTAATATCAAATAACCTCTTCTCACCGGCAAGTTTGAAATCAAAGTTGAGCTCTTTGATTGCCCAATAAGCTTTATGCTCTAGCTCAAGAGGTAAGTGACATGCTTTCCCATACACCATTTTGTACGGAGACATGCCCATGGGATTCTCATAGGCAGTTCTATAAGCCCACAATTCATCATCGAGCTTCTTAGACCAATTCTTTCTAGACCCGTTGACACTCTTTTGTAGAATCAGTTTAATCTCTCTATTACTTAGCTCTACTTGACCACTTGACTGAGGGTGATAGGGAGACACAATTCTATGGTTGACATCGTACTTAGCAAGCGTTTTACGGAAAGCACCATGAATGAAGTGTGAACCACCGTCGGTCATTAGATATCTAGGGACTCCAAATCTAGGGAAGATAACTTCTTTCAGCATCTTGATAGAGGTGTTGTGATCAGCACTACTAGTGGGGATAGCTTCTACCCACTTAGTGGCATAATCAACAGCAACTAATATATGCGTATACCCATTGGATTTGGGAAAAGGTCCCATATAATCAAAGCCCCAAACATCAAATGGTTCAATGACAAGTGAATAGTTCATAGGCATTTCCTGACGTTTGCTAATGTTACCTATTCTTTGACATTCGTAACAGGACAAGACAAACTTACGGGCATCCTTGAAGAGAGTGGGCCAATAGAAACCTGATTGCAATACCTTGTGTGCAGTTCTATCTCCCGCATGGTGTCCTCCGTAGGCCTCGGAGTGACACTTCTGTAGGATCTGTCCCTTTCATGGTCAGGTACACAACGTCTAATAACACCATCTACTCCTTTATAAAGGTGAGGATCATCCCAAAAGTAGTGTCTCAAGTGAAAGAAGAATTTCTTCTTTTGCTGGTATGTCAAACTAGGTGGTATGTATTTGGCAACGATATAGTTTGCATAATCAGCATACCACGGTGCACTACATGAAGCATTGATGACATTCAATTGCTCGTCGGGAAAGCTATCATCAATAGGTTGTGGGTCATCTAGAACGTTCTCCAACCTAGACAAGTTATCTGCTACTGGGTTATCAGCACCCTTTCTGTCGACAACGTGCAAATCAAATTCTTGTAGCAAGAGAACCCATCTGATAAGTCTAGGTTTAGCGTCCTTCTTCTCCATGAGGTACTTAATAGCAGCATGATTAGTGTGAATAGTGACTTTGGAATCAACTATCTAAGACCTGAACTTTTCACATGCAAACACGACCGCTAAAAATTCCTTCTCCGTAGTGGCATAGTTTTTCTGGGCACTGTCTAGAGTTTTACTAGCGTAGTGCATAACATTCAACTTCTTGTCAACTCTTTGCCCTAGAACAACACCAACAACATAATCACTAGCGTCACACATGATCTCAAAAGGTAAGTTCCAATCAGGTGGTTGAACAATAATTGCAGTTATCAAAGCCCTCTTAAGTATTTCGAAGGCTTCCTCACAATCATTGTCAAAAACAAAAGGAATATCCTTTTGTAAGAGATTGGTAAGAGGCCTAGAAATCTTAGAGAAGTCGTTAGTGAACCTTCTGTAGAAACCATCATGACCAAGGAAACTTATTATACCTTTGATATATGTGGGGTATGGCATTTTCTCGATAGCATCAACCTTAGCCTTATCGACTTCAATACCTCTTTTAGAAATTTTATTCCTAAGACGATGCCTTCATTAACCATAAAATGGCACTTCTCCCAATTCAAGACAAGATTGGTGTCTTTACATCTTTGTAAGACTTGATCAAGGTTGCTGAGGCAATCATCAAAGGAAGACCCGTAAACAGAAAAGTCATCCATGAAAACCTCGACAATCTTTTCACAAAAGTCACAAAATATAGCCATCATACATCTTGGTACCAAAAGCCAAAAGGAATACGTCTATAAGCAAAGGTACCAAAAGGGCAGGTGAAAGTGGTTTTCTCCTGATCAGATTGTGCAACTGGTATTTGGGAGAAACCAGAATAACCTTCTAGAAAGCAGAAGTGTGTGTGTTTGGACAGTCTTTCTAGCATTTGGTCGATAAAAGGCAAAGGTTAATGATCTTTCCTAGTGGCTTTATTCAATTTCCTAAAATTGATCACCATCCTATAACCAGTAATAATCCTCCGTGGGATCAATTCATCCTTATCATTAGGGACAATGGTAATGCCTCCCTTCTTAGGGACGCAATGCACCGGACTCACCCAATCGCTATGAGCAACAGGATAGATAATGCCTGCTTCCAGGAGCTATAGTATTTCTTTTCTTACTACCTCTTTCATCTTAGGATTCAATCTCCTTTGATGATCAGCAACTGGTTTGTAGTCAGGATCAGTTTTAGTCTTGTGCTGGCATAGGGTAGGACTAATGCCCTTAAGATCATCAAGAGTATATCCAATAGCAGCACGGTGCTTCCTCAGAGTTTTTAGTAACTTCTTTTCTTCATGCTCTGAGAGGCCAGCACTAATAATGAGAGGATATATCTCCTTTTCGTCAAGGTAGGCATACTTAAGAGTATCAAGCAACTGTTTAAGATCGAACACAGGATCACCCTTTGGTGGGGGTGGATCCCCAAGCAGATCAACAGGCAAATTATTCTTAAGGATAGGATATTGTTCTAAGACAACACTATCTATCTCATCCCTTTCATATATATGCATATCATTTTCTTGCTCAAGCAAGTATTGCTCTTAGGGATCAGTAGGAGGCATGGCAATAGAAGCTAAGGCAATAGTTTCATCCCTACTAGGCAACTCCTTTTCATGAGGTTGTCTACCAAACTTAGAGAAATTGAACTCATGTGACACACCGTCAAAGCCAACAGTGACAGTTTGCTTCTCACAAACAATATGAGCATTGACAGTATTGAGGAAGGGTCTGCCAAATATGATGGGACAAAATCTATCTTGTGGAGTAGCAAGAACGAGGAAATCAGCAGGATACTTCATTTTACCACACAAGACTTCAACATCCCTAACAATTCCCACAGGCCAGATAATATCTCTATTGGCAAGCTGAATAGTGACATCAATTGGCTCTATCTCAACAGGTGCAATCTCATCTTTGATTTCATCGTATAAGGATTGAGGTATTGCACTAACACTAGCACACACGTCACATAAACCATGATAACAATGATCTCCTATCTTAACAGAAACCACATGCATGCCAACAATAGGCCTATGTTTGTCTCTAGTGTGAGGTTTACCAATTCTAGCAGCATCTTCACAGAAGTGAATATTATGTCCCTCAACATCGTCGGACAGAAGATCTTTGATAATAGCAATGCTAGGTTCAACTCTAATTTTCTCAGGGGGTGCAGGTGTTCTAATATAGCCTCAACGTATCAGAGTTGAAGCTTTAGAATGTTCCTTTATCCTAACAGGGAAAGGTGGTTTCTCAATGTAAGCACTGGGAACAACAGGATCATTATAGGCAATGACTTTCTCTTCAACTGGAGTGGGTTTAACTACATTGACTTGAAAAGGAGGATGATATTTAAACCACTTCTCTTTGGGGAGATCAATATGAGCAGCAAAGGATTCACACAATGAAGCTACTATCTCAGAGTCAAGTCCATACTTAGCGCTAAAATCACTAAAGGTATTTGTTTCAACAAAGGATTTAACGCAATCAAATGTGAAATTCATACCTGGCTCCTTACCTTCTTCAAGCTCCCAATCTTCAGAGTTGTGTTTAATTCTCTCCAATAAATTCCATTTGAAGTCAATATCTCTCTTCATAAAAGAACCGGTACAAGAAGTGTCAAGCATGATGCGATCATCATGAGAAAGCTGAGCATAGAAGTTCTGAATGATAATTTCTCTCGAGAGCTCATGATTGGGGCATGAATATAGCATTGGTTTAAGCCTCCCCCAAGCTTGAGCGATGCTTTCTCTGTCACGAGGCCAAAAATTATAAATATAATTCCGATCACGATGTACTAAATGCACAGGATAAAACTTTTGATGAAATTCCAATTTCAACCGATTGTAGTCCCATGATCCAGTATCATCACATATCCTATACCATGTCAACGCCTTATCCTTCAAATATAAAGGAAAGACCTTCTTCTTGACCTCATCCTCGGGCACACCTGCAAGCTTAAATAAACCACAAACTTCATCTACATAGATCAGATGCAAGTCTGGATATGATGTTCCATCTCCTGTAAAAGGATTAGCCAGCAGTTTCTCAAGCATACCCGAAGGAAATTCAAAGCAAATATTTTCAGTACGTGCAGCAACTTGAGGAGCAACCATTCGTGCTTCCGTTCGAGGTGAAGATACCCCGAACAAGCCCCTCAAAGGATTAGTATCCATAGTGACAAGTGACAATAAATTTCAGCACACTATATGAATGTTTCCTTACCAAGTTCCACTTACCAAAGGCGCTTCACTCCCCGGCAACGGCGCTAGAAAAGAGTCTTGATGACCCACAAGTATAGGGGATCAATCGTAGTCCTTTCGATAAGAGTGACGAACCCAACGAGGAGCAGAAGGATCTGACAAGTGGTTTTCAGCAAGAAAATATCTGCAAGCACTGAAATTATCGGTGACAAGTGATTGTGTGGTGAGATGATTCGTAGCAAGCAACAAGTAACAAAAGTATAAACGGTGCAGCAAAGTGGCCCAATCCCTTTTGTAGCAAGGGACAAGCCTGCACAAAGTCTTATAGGAGGAAAAACGCTCCCGAGGACACACGGGAATTTCTGTCATGCTAGTTTCATCATGTTCATATGATTCACGTTCGTTACTTTGATAGTTTGATATGTGGGTGGACCGGCGCATGGGTACTACCCTTACTTGGACAAGCATCCCACTTATGATTAACGCCTCTCGCAAGAATCCGCAACTACGAAAGAAGAATTAAGACAAAGTCTAACCATAGCATTAAACTAGTGGATCCAAATCAGCCCCTTACGAAGTAACGCATAAACTAGGGTTTAAGCTTCTGTCACTCTAGCAACCCATCATCTACTTACTACTTCCCAATGCCTTCCTCTACGTCCAAATACTGGTGAAGTGTTATTTATTCGACGTTCACATAACAACACTAGAGGAAAACAACATACAACATATCAAATTACCGAACGAATACCAAATTTACATGACTACTATTAGCATGACTTATCCCATGTCCTCAGGAACAAAAGTAACTACTCACAAAGCATAATCATATTCATGACCAGAGAGGTAATGAGTAGCATCAAGGATCTAAACATAAACTCTTCCACCAAATAATCCAACTAGCATCAACTACAAAGAGTAATTAAAACTACTAGCAACCTTACAAGTACCAATCGGAGTCGCGAGACGGAGATTGGTTACAAGTGATGAACTGGGGTTTCGAGATGAGATGGTGCTGATGAAGATGTTGATGGTGATGAGTCCCCTCCGATGAGAGGAGTGTTGGTGATGACGATGGCGACGATTTCCCCCTTTGGGAGGGAAGTTTCCCCGGCAGGATCGTCCTGCCGGAGCTCTAGATTGGTTCTACTCAAGTTCCGCCTCGTGGCGGCGGCCAAACCACGAAAAAGATCCTCCTTGATTTTTTTCCTGGACGAGACCCTCCATATAGCAAAAGAGGGGGGCCAGTGGGCTAGTGGGCTGCCCACAAGCCCCCATGGCGCGGCCTGGGGGGTGGCCGCGCCGTGCAGGCTTGTGGGCACCCCCTGGTGCCCCTCTGGCACTTCTTCGGCCCAGTATTTTTGATAAATTGGGGGAAAAATCCCCGTTGATTTTCACGGCGTTTGGAGTTGCGCAGAATAGGTATCTCAACTTTGCTCCACTTTCAGGCCAGAATTCCAGTTGCCGGTATTCTCCCTCTTCATGTAAACCTTGCTAAATAAGAGAGAAAAGGCATAAGAATAGTACCGTGAAGTGAAATAACAGCCAAAGAAGCGATAAATATCAACATGAAAACATGATGCAAAATGGACGTATCAAATATCATGACGCACGTCCTAGTTCATCTAGTCAACGAGATTGTCGTTCTGGACCCTCTATTTCTACACAATATGTTCCACTTTGAGAGGTTCATAGGAGTCTTAAAGAAATATGTTCGTAACCGCGTTAGGCCAGAAGGAAGAATCTCCATGGGCCATCAAACAGAGGATGTCATTGGGTATTGTGTTGACTTCATTCTTGACCTTAAGAATATTGGTTTTCCTCAATCACGGTATGAGGGAAGACTGACTGGAAAAAAGCACGCTAGGAGCAGACTCAATAATATGTTTGGACGGGCATTCTTGGTCTCAAACACACTACATAGTTCTACAAAATTCTACCTTGGTGACCCCGTATGTCCATGGACACAAGAATATTCTGAGCTCCAAACACCCGGAGCAGTGTGACGGCTGGATTAAACTTGAACACATCAGGACTTTTGGCAGTTGGTTGGAAAAATGACTCATGCGTGATAACACTGTTTCCGATGAGCTGTACTCGTTGGCCAGGGGACCATCTTAGACTGTATTGACTTACCAAGGGTACGAGATAAATGGAAATACATTTTACACGATCACCCAAGATAAAAAGTGGACCAACCAAAACAGCGGTGTCCGCTTTGATAAAGCTACCAAGAGGGGAAAGGACACATATTATGGTTATATAGTGGACATATGGGAACTTGACTATGGACATGATTTCAAGGTCCCTTTGTTTCAGTACAAATGGGTCAATCTGTCAGGAGGCGGGGTACAGATAGACCCACAGTACGGAATGACAACAATGGATCTGAACAATCTTCGGCACGTAGAGGAACCATTCGTCCTAGCCAATGATGTGGCGCGGGTTTTCTATGTGAAGGACATGTCTACCAAACCGAGAAAAAGAAAATATAAGGAAGCGAATACATCATACGATGAACCAAAACGCCACATAGTTCTCTCAGGAAAAAGAGACATAGTGGGATTGGAGGGCAAGACAGACATGTCTGGAGATTATGAAAAGTTTCATGGAATTCCTCCCTTCAAAGTCAAGGCTGCCCCAAGCACCCTGTTAAACGATGAAGATTATCCATGGCTACGGCGCAATAAGCAAAGAACACAAGCGAAGAAAAAGTAAAGAAATGAAATGCCCTTTGTAACAGATGAATTTTCGTATGAAACCGGGAGACTTCAAAAGAGATTGTCCGTTTTGTACACGAAGTGCATCCAGTTTGTTCCACAACCCTCTCAACTTTTTAGCACATGCTATGTGGGTGAAATGATGATACCATGCCAACTTTCAACATTTTTAGCGGTCATTTATAGTGATTTTCAATTTAAGGGTCATTTAGCTCAAAACAAATCAGTAAATGCATGAAAAATACCAAATGAAGTCAGAAATAGTTTAAAATTGATGGTGTATATTTGAATGGTGCATTTTGAACACATAAAAAATGTTGAGTTCAAATAAGTTGAAAACATGAAATCCCTTTGTAAGAGATGAGTTTTCTATGAAACCCTCATACTTCGAAAGTAATTGTCCGTTTTGTACACGAAGTGCATCCAGTTTTTGTCGCAACCCTCTCAACTTTTGAGCGCATATTATGTGGGTGAAATGATGATACCATGCCAACTTTCAACATTTTCAGAGTTCATTTGTAGTGCTTTTCAACTTAAGGGTCATTTAGCTCAAAAAAATTGGTAAGTGCATGAAAAATACCAAATGAAGTCAGAAATAGTTGAAAATTGATGATGTGGCTTTGAATGGTGCATTTTGAACACACAAAAAGTCTTGAGTTCAAATAAGTTCAAAAAATGAAATCCCTTTGTAATAGATGAGTTTTCATATGAAACTCTCATACTTCGAAAGAGATTGTCCGTTTTGTACACGAAGTGCATCCAGTTGTTGCCGCAACCCTCTCAACTTTTTAGCACATGCTATGTGGGTGAAATGATGATACCATGCCAACTTTCAACCTTTCAGAGTTCATTTGTAATGCTTTTGAATTTAAGGGTCATTTAGCTAAAAAAATCAGTAAATGCATGAAAAATACCAGATGAAGTCAGAAATAGTTTAAAATTGATGATGTGACTTTGAATGGTGCATTCTGAACACAGAAAACGTCTTGAGTTCAAATAAGTTCAAATAAATGAAATCCCTTTGTAACAGATGAGTTTTCGTATGAAACCGTGATATTTCGAAAGAGATTGTCCGTTTTGTACACGAAGTGCATCCAGTTTTTGTCGTAACCCTCTCAACTTTTTAGCACATGTTATGTGCGTAAAATGATGATACCATGTCAACTTTCAACATTTTCAGAGTTCATTTGTAGTGTTTTTCAATTTAAGAGTCATTTAGGTCAAAACATATCAGTAAATGCATGAAAAATACCAAATGAAGTCAGAACTAGTTGAAAATTGATGATGTGGTTTTGAATGGTGCATTTTGAACACACAAAAAGTCTTGAGTTCGAATAAGTTCAAAAAAATGAAATCCCTTTGTAACAGATGAGTTTTCGTGTGAAACCCTGATACTTCAAAAGAGATTGTCCGTTTTGTACAAGAAGTGCATTCATTTTTTAACGCAACCCTCTCAACTTTTTAGCACATGTTATGTTTGTGAAATGATGATACCATGCCAACTTTCAACATTTTCAGAGTTCATTTGTAGTGCTTTTCAATTTAGTCATTTAGCTCAAAAAATGAGTAAATGCATGAAAAAAAACCAAATGAAGTCGCAAATAGTTAAAAATTGATGATGTGGCTTTGAATGGTGCATTCTGAACACACAAAAAGTCTTGAGTTCAAATAAGTTCAAAAAAATGAAATCCCTTTGTAACAGATTAGTTTTCGTATGAAACCCTCATACATCGAAAGAGATTGTCCGTTTTGTACACGAAGTGCATCCAGTTTTTGCCGCAACCCTCTAAACTTTTAGCACATGCTATCTGGGTGAAATGATGAAACCATGCCAACTATCAACATTTTCAGAGTTCATTTGTAGTGCTTTTCAATTTAAGGGTCATTTAGCTCAAAAAAATAAGTAAATGCATGAAAAAATAACAAATAAAGTCAGAAATAGTTCAAAATTGATGATGTGTCTTTGAATGGTGCATTTTGAGCACACAAAAAGTCTTGAGTTCAAATAAGTTCGAAAAAATGAAATCCCTTTATAACAGATTAGTTTTCTTATAAAACCCTCATACTTCGAAAGAGATTATCCATTTTGTACACGAAGTGCATCCAGTTTTTGCCGCAACCCACTCATCTTTTTAGCACATGCTATGTGGGTGAAATGATGATATCATACGAACTATCAACATTTTTAGAGTTCGTTCATAATGCTTTTCAATTTAAGGGTCATTTAGCTCAAAAAAGTCAGTAAATGCATGAAAAATACCAAATGAAGTGAGAAATAGTTGAAAAATGATGATGTGGCTTTGAATGGTGCATTTTGAACACACAAAAAGTTTGGAGTTCAAATAAGTTCAAATAAATGAAATCCATTTGTAACATATGAGTTTTTGTATGAAATCGTGATATTTCTAAAGAGATTGTCTGTTTTGTACACGAAGTGCATCCAGTTTTTGCCGTAACTCTCTCAAATTTTTAGCACATGCTATGTGGGTGAAATAATGGTACCATGCCAACTTTCAACATTTTTAGAGTTCATTTGTAGTGTTTTTCGATTTAAGGGTCATTTAGCTCAAACAAATTAGTAAAGGCATGAAAAATACCAAATGAAGTCAGAAATAGTTGAATTATTTGACCTAAAAGCAAAAAATATTTACTGAAAAACATTAAGGAGGAACAAAATAAAATAAATAAAGTAAAAACCAAAAAAATAGATTTTTTTTAAAATGCCACCTAGTGGGCGACCACGGCCTGAAAACGACTAGAAACCCAACCAGTCTATTGGGCCAAGATTCAGGCCCGCAGTGGACCCAATAGGCCCACATGCAGTGACAGATTAGGCACGGAAGCCTGCAATTGAGAGGAGCTCGAGAGGTTGAAGGCAGCAACGCTTATAAACCACTCGCTACCTCTATCGGCTAGCAATGTGGGATTAAACTTTTGGCCCTAGGCAGCACTACACTTTGGTCCCGGTTTGTGGCTCCAACCGGGACCAATACCTACCTTTCGTCCCGGTTCAACCCACCAACCGGTACTAGAGGTCTCTTCATCCTGCCCTTTTGGGATGATGAAAATTGATTTGTAGTCCCAGTTGGTGGCTCCAACCGGAATCAATGCCACCCTTTGGTCCCGGTTGTAGCCACCAACCGGTACGACATGTCTCTTCTTCCCGCCCTTTTGGGCCGACTAAATTGACAATTAGTCCCGATTGGTGTACCAAACTGGGTGCTTTGGTTCCGGTTTGAGACACCAACCAGAAAGAAAGGTATGGGTATATTGCGAGAGTTGTCGAAATTTCCACCAACTTCCATTTCCCCCGGTTCTCTCTTTGTCGTCGCTGTCGCACCCGAGCCCGTCGCTGCCGGCCCGCGCCTTCTCCACTAGCCCGTCGTCGCCGTCGCTCCCAAGCCCGTCGTCTCCCCAAGCCCATCGCTGTCGTCGTTGCCCCGAGCCCATTGCGCGTCGTCGTCCTCGAACCCGTCGCCCACCGTCGTCCCCGAGCCCATGGTTGTTAGGTAGTTCTTAGATTGATCTCCAAGTAATATCTATACAAAGAGATAAAGATCAATCTAAACCACCTAACTACCAGAGATACAACTACACAACACCGTCCCTTATCTACCCATGTATACGGTTTTTGTATATATATATATATATATATATATATATATATATATATATATATATATATATATATATATGACTAACTTTCTATACTCCTGGGTGTGTGTACTCCCATTCTTAATATACTTCATATATGCATTGGTTATACCTCTTTATCATTTTCAATATACTTCATTAAATATTCTAAGATACCTCAATATGAGTTTTATTGAAAAAAATATTATTTGCGACTTACTTTTTATAATATACCTTTTTTGTTGAAGAATGTCGCATGGGAAACAAAAATTTTCCTACACGCACGAAGACCTATCATGGTGATGTCCATCTACGAGAGGGGATTTCCGATCTACGTACCCTTGTAGATCGCACAACAGAACCGTTAGTGAAAGCGGTTGATGTAGTGGAACGTCCTCACGTCCCTCGATCCGCCCCGCGAACCGTCCCACGAACCGTCCCGTGATCCGTCCCACGATCTAGTGCCGAACGGACGGCACCTCCGTGTTCAGCAAACGTACACCTCGACGATGATCTCGGCCTTCTTGATCCAGCAAGAGAGACGGAGAGGTAGATGAGTTCTCCGGAAGCGTGACGGTGCTCCGGAGGTTGGTGGTGATCTGATCTCGGCAGGGCTCCGCCCGAGCTACGCAGAAACGTGATCTAGAGGTAAAACCGTAGAGGTATGTGGTCGGGCTGCCTTTGTAAAGTTGTCTCAAATCAGCCCTAATTGCTCCATATATATAGGAGGGGGAGGGGAGGCTTGCCTTGAGTCTCAAGGAGCCCCAAGGGCTGTGCACCAAGGGGAGGAGGAGTCCTCCTCCAATCCTAGTCCAACTAGGATAGGAAAGTGGAGTCCTTCTCTCCTTTCCCACCTCCTTTTTTTTCTTTCTCTTTGATTTTCTATCCTTGGCGCATAGAGCCTTCTTGGGCTGTCCCAGCAGCCCACCAAGGGCTGGTGCGCCACACCCAAGGCCTATCGGCTTCCCCGGGGTGGGTTGCCCCCCCCCCCCCCCGGTGAACACCCGGAACCCATTCGTCATTCCCGGTACATTCCCGGTAACTCCGAAAACCTTCCGGTAATCAAAAGAGGTCATCCTATATATCAATCTTCGTTTCCGGACCATTCCAGAAACCCTCGTGACGTCCGTGATCTCATCCGGGACTCCGAACAACATTCGGTAACCAACCATATAACTCAAATACGCATAAAACAACGTCGAACCTTAAGTGTGCAGACCCTGCGGGTTCGAGAACTATGCAGACATGACCCGAGTAACTCCTCGGTCAATATCCAATAGCGGGACCTGGATGCCCATATTGGATCCCACATATTCTACGAAGATCTTATCGTTTGAACCTCAGTGCCAAGGATTCATATAATCCCGTATGTCATTCCCTTTGTCCTTCGATATGTTACTTGCCCGAGATTCGATCGTCAGTATCCGCATACCTATTTAAATCTCGTTTACCGGCAAGTCTATTTACTCATTCCGTAATACAAGATCCCGCAAATTACACTAAGTCACATTGCTTGCAAGGCTTGTGTGTGATGTTGTATTACCGAGTGGGCCCCGAGATACCTCTCCGTCACACGGAGTGACAAATCCCAGTCGCGATCCATACTAACTCAATGAACACCTTCGGATATACCTGTAGAGCATCTTTATAGTCACCCAGTTACGTTGCGACGTTTGATACACACAAAGCATTCCTCCGGAGTCAGTGAGTTATATGATCTCATGGTCATAGGAACAAATACTTGACACGCAGAAAACAGTAGCAACAAAATGACACGATCAACATGCTACGTCTATTAGTTTGGGTCTAGTCCATCACGTGATTCTCCTCATGACGTGATCCAGTTATCAAGCAACAACACCTTGTTCATAATCAGAAGACCCTGACTATCGTTGATCAACTAGCTAGCCAACTAGAGGCTTGCTAGGGACAGTGTTTTGTCTATGTATCCACACATGTATATAAGTCTTCATTCAATACAATTATAGCATGGATAATAAACGATTATCTTGATACAGGAATTATAATAATAACTATATTTGTTATTGCCTCTAGGGCATAATTCCAAGAGTCTCCTACTTGCACTAGAGTCAATAATCTAGCCCTCACATCATCATGTGAATTACATTGTAATAAATCTAACACCCATACAGTTCTGGTGTTGATCATGCTTTGCCCGTGGAAGAGGTTTAGTCAGCGAGTCTGCTACATTCAGATCCGTGTGCACTTTGCATATATTTACGTCCTCCCCTTCGACGTAGTCGCGGATGAGGTTGAAGCGTCGTTTGATGTGTCTGGTCTTCTTGTGAAACCGTGGTTCCTTTGCTAAGGCAATGGCACCCGTGTTGTCACAGAACAAGGTTATTGGATTCAGTGCGCTTGGCACCACTCCAAGATCCGTCATGAACTGCTTCATCCAGACACCCTCCTTAGCCGCCTCCGAGGCAGCCATGTACTCCGCTTCACATGTAGAATCTGCTATGACGCTTTGCTTGGAACTGCACCAACTTACCGCACCCCCATTAAGAATAAATACGTATCCGGTCTGCGACTTAGAATCGTCCGGATCTGTGTCAAAGCTTGCATCGACGTAACCCTTTACGGCGAGCTCTTCGTCACCTCCATACATGAGAAACATCTCCTTAGTCCTTTTTAGGTACTTCAGGATATTCTTGACCGCCGTCCAGTGATCCACTTATGGGTTACTCTGGAACCTGCCTGCCATACTTATGGCCAGGCTAACGTCCGGTCTAGTGCACAGCATTGCATACATGATAGATCCTATGGATGAAGCATAGGGGACGGTGTTCATATGCTCTCTATCTTTATCAGTTGATGGGCACTGTGTCTTACTCAATCTCGTACCTTGTAAAACCGGCAAGAACCCTTTCTTGGACTGTTCCATTTTGAACCTCTCCAAAAACTCTACGTTGTTTCCAATCAGCAATATGTCATCCACATATAATATTAGAAACGCCACAGAGCTCCCACTCACTTTCTTTTAAATACAAGATCCTCCAACCACTTGTATAAACCCAAATGCTTTGATCACCTCATCAAAGCGTTTGTTCCAACTCCGAGATGCTTGCACCAGTCCATAAATGGATCGCTGGAGCTTGCATACCTTGTTAGCATTCTTAGGATCGACAAAACCTTCGGGTTGCATCATATACAACTCTTCCTTAATGAAACCGTTAAGGAACACCGTTTTGACATCCATCTGCCAGATTTCATAATCGAAAAATGCAGCTATTGCTAACATGATTCTGACGGACTTAAGCATCGCTACGGGTGAGAATGTCTCATCGTAGTCAACTCCTTGAACTTGTGAAAAACCCTTTGCCACAAGTCAAGCTTTTATAAACGGTCACATTGCCGTCAGCTCCGTCTTCTTCTTAAAAATCCATTTGTTCTGAATAGCCTTGCGGCCCTCAGGTAGTACTTCCAAAGTCCACACTTTGTTTTCATACATGGATCCTATCTCGGACTTCATGGCCTCCAGGCATTTGTTGGAATCTGGGCCCACCATTGCTTCTTCATAATTTGCAGGTTCATTTTTGTCTAACAACATGATTGACAAAACGGGATTACCGTACCACTCTGGAGCAGCACGTGGTCTCGTCGACCTGCGTGGTTCGACAGGAACTTGAACCGGAGTTTCATGATCATCATCATTAACTTCCTCCTCAACCGGCGTCGCAACGACAGGGGTTTCCCCTTGCCCTGTGCCACCATCTAGAGGGATGAGAGGTTCGACAACCTCATCAAGTTCTATCTTCCTCCCACTCAATTCTCTCGAGAGAAACTCCTTCTCGAGAAAAGCTCCGTTTTTAGCAACAAACACTTTGCCCTCGGATTTGAGATAGAAGGTGTACCCAACTGTCTCTTTTGGGTAACCTATGAAAATGCCCTTTTCCGCTTTGGGTTCCAGCTTTTCATGCTGAATCTTTTTGACATAAGCATCACATCCCCAAACTTTAAGAAACGACAACTTTGGCCTTTTGCCATACCACAGTTCGTATGGTGTCGTCTCAACGGATTTTGATGGTGCTCTATTTAAAGTGAATGCAGCCGTGTCTAATGCATAACCCCAAAACGATAACGGCCAATCGGTAAGAGACATCATAGATCGCAGCATCTCTAATAAAGTACGATTACGATGTTCGGACACACCATTACGCTGTGGTGTTCCAGGCGGTGTCAACTGTGAAACAATTCCACATTGTCTTAAGTGAGCACCAAACTCGAAACTCAGACATTCACCCCCACGATCAGACCGTAGGAACTTGATCTTCTTGTTAGATGATTTTCAACTTCACTCTGAAATTGCTTGAACTTTTCAAATGTTTCAGACTTGTGCTTCATTAAGTAGACATAACCATATCTACTCAAATCTTCAGTGAAGGTGAGAAAATAACGATATCCGCCGCGTGCCTCTACGCTCATCCGACCGCACACATCGGTATGTATGATTTCCAACAAGTCACTAGCACGCTCCATTGTTCCGGAGAACGGAGTCTTAGTCATCTTGCCCATCAGGCATGGTTCGCACGTGTCAAGTGAATCAAAGTCAAGTGACTCCAAAAGTCCATCTGCATGGAGTTTCTTCATGCGCTTTACACCAATATGACCTAAGCGGAAGTGCCACCAAAATATGGCGCTATCATTGTTAACTCTAACTCTTTTGGTCTCAATGTTATGTATATGTGTATCACTATCAAGATTCAATATGAACAATTCTCTCACATTGGGTGCATGACCATAAAAGATGTTACTCATAGAAATAGAACAACCATTATTCTCTGACTTAAAAGAGTAAGCGTCTCGCAATAAACAAGATCCAGATATAATGTTCATGCTCAACGCAGGCACTAAATAACAATTATTCAAGTTCATAACTAATCCCTATGGTAACTGAAGTGAAACTGTGCCGACGGCGATTGCATCAACCTTGGAACCATTTCCTACGCGCATCATCACTTCATCTTTCGCCAGCCTTCGCCTATTCCGCAGTTCCTATTTCGAGTTGCAAATATGAGCAACAGAACCGGTATCGAATAACCAGGCACTACTACGAGAGCCGGTTAAGTACACATCAATAACATGTATATCAAATATACCTGATTTTTCTTTGGCCGCCTTCTTATCAGCCAGATACTTGGGGCAGTTGCGCTTCCAGTGACCCATACCCTTGCAATAGTAGCACTCCGTTTCAGGCTTAGGTCCAGCTTTGGGTTTCTTCGTCGGATTGGCAACAGGCTTGCCGCTCTTATTTGAATTACCCTTCTTGCCTTTGCCATTTCTCTTGAAACTAGTGGTCTTATTCACCATCAACACTTGATGCTCTTTACGGAGTTCAGACTCTGCGACTTTCAGCATCGCAAACAACTCGCCGGGAGACTTGTTCATCCCTTGCATGTTGTAGTTCAACACAAAGCCTTTATAGCTTGGCGGCAGTGATTGAAGGATTCTGTCGGTGATAGCCTCTTGCGGGAGTTCAATCCCCAGCTCAGCTAGATGATTTGAGTACCCAGACATTTTGAGCACATGTTCACTGACAGACGAGTTCTCCTCCATCTTGCAAGCATAGAATTTATCGAAGGTCTCATACCTCTCGATCCGGGCGTTCTTCTGAAAGATAAACTTCAACTCCTGGAACATCTCATATGCTCCATGACGCTCAAAGCGACGTTGAAGTCCCGGTTCTAAGCCATACAAGACTGCACATTGAACTACTGAGTAGTCCTCCTTACGTGTTAACCATGCGTTCTTAGCATCCTGGTCAGCCGTAGCAGGTGGTTCATCTCCTAGCGCAGCATTAAGGACATAATCCTTCTTCCCAGCTTGTAGGATCAACTTAAGATTATGAGCCCAGTCTACAAAGTTGCTTCCATCATCTTTCAGCTTAGCTTTCTCTAGGAACGTATTAAAATTCAGGGTGACTGTCGCGTGAGCCATGATCTACAACACAAATATATTCAAAGTGGACTTAGACTATGTTCAAGATAATTAGAGTTTAACTTAATCAAATTACTTGCTAAACTCCCACTCAAAAAGTACATCTCTCTAGTCATTTGAGTGGTTCATGACCCACTTACACTAGCTCAAGTCCGATCATCACGAGAGTTGAGTATAGTTTCAGTGGTAAGCATCCCTATGCTAATCATATCATCTATATGATTCATGATCGACCTTTCACTCTCATGTGTTCCGAGGCCATGTCTGCACATGCTAGGCTCGTCAAGCTTAACCCGAGTGTTCCGCGTGTGCAACTGTTTTGCACCCGTTGTATGTGAACGTTGAGTCTATCACACCGATCATCACGTGGTGTCTCGAAACGACAAACTGTAGCAACGGTGCACAGTCGGGGAGAACACAATTTCGTCTTGAAATTTTAGTGAGAGATCACCTCATAATGCTACCGTCGTTCTAAGCAAAAAAAGGTGCATAAAAGGATTAACATCACATGCAATTCATAAGTGACATGATATGGCCATCATCACGTGCTCCTTGATCTCCATCACCAAAGCACCGGCACGATCTTCTTGTCACCGATGCCACACCATGATCTCCATCGACGTGTCGCCATCGGGGTTGTCGTGCTACTCATGCTATTACTACTAAAGCTACATCCTAGCAAAATAGTAAACGCATCTGCAAGCACAAACGTTAGTTTAAAGACAACCCTATGGCTCTTGCCGGTTGCCGTACCATCGACGTGCAAGTCGATATTATCTATTACAACATGATCATCTCATACATCCAATATATCACATCACATCGTTGGCCATATCACATCACAAGCATACCCTGCAAAAACAAGTTAGACGTCCTCTAATTTTGTTGTTGCATGTTTTACGTGGTGACCATCGGTATCTAGTAGGATCACATCTTACTTACGCAAACACCACAACGGAGATATATGAATTGCTATTTAACCTTATACAAGGACCTCCTTGGTCAAATCCGATTCAACTAAAGTTGGAGAAACCGACACTTGCCAGTCATATTTGAGCAAGGGGGTTACTCGTAGCGATGAAACCAGTCTCTCGTAAGCGTACGAGTAATGTCGGTCCAAGCCGCTTCAATCCAACAATACCGCGGAATCAAGAAAAGACTAAGGAGGGAAGCAAAACGCACATCACTGCCCACAAAAACTTTTGTGTTCTACTCGAGAAGACATCTACGCATGAACCTAGCTCATGATGCCACTGTTGAAGAACGTCGCATGGGAAACAAAAATTTTCCTACGCGCACGAAGACCTATCATGGTGATGTCCATCTACGAGAGGGGATTTCCGATCTACGTACCCTTGTAGATCGCAAAACAGAAGCGTTAGTGAACGCGGTTGATGTAGTGGAACGTCCTCACGTCCCTCGATCCGCCCCGCGAACCGTCCCACGAACCGTCCCGCGATCCGTCCCACGATCTAGTGCCGAACGGACGGCACCTCCACGTTCAGCACACGTACAGCTCGACGATAATCTCGGCCTTCTTGATCCAGCAAGAGAGACGGAGAGGTAGATGAGTTCTCCGGCAGCGTGACGGCGCTCCGGAGGTTGGTGGTGATCTGATCTCGGCAGGGCTCCGCCCGAGCTCCGCAGAAATGTGATCTAGAGGTAAAACCGTGGAGGTATGTAGTTGGGCTGCCTTTGAAAAGTTGTCTCAAATCATCCGTAATTGCTCCATATATATAGGAGGAGGGAGGGGAGGCTTGCCTTGAGGCTCAAGGAGCCCCAAGGGCTGCGCACCAAGGGGAGGAGGAGTCCTCCTCCAATCCTAGTCCAACTAGGATTGGAAAGTGGAGTCCTTCTCTCCTTTCCCACCTCCTTTTTTTTTCTTTCTCTTTGGTTTTCTATCCTTGGCGTATAGAGCCTTCTTGGGCTGTCCCACCGGCCCACCAAGGGCCGGTGCGCCACCCCCAAGGCCTATGGGCTTCCCCGGGGTGGGTTGCCCCCCCCCCCCGGTGAACACCCAGAACCCATTCGTCATTCCCGATACATTCCCGGTAACTCCGAAAACCTTCCGGTAATCAAATGAAGTCATCCTATATATCAATCTTCGTTTCCGGACCATTCCGGAAACCCTCGTGACGTCTGTGATCTCATCCGGGACTCCGAACAACATTCGGTAACCAACCATATAACTCAAATACGCATAAAACAACGTCGAACCTTAAGTGTGCAGACCCTGCGGGTTCGAGAACTATGCAGACATGACCCGAGTGACTCCTCGGTCAATATCCAATAGCGGGACCTGGATGCCCATATTGGATCCCACATATTCTATGAAGATCTTATCGTTTGAACCTCAGTGCCAAGGATTCATAGAATCCCGTATGTCATTCCCTTTGTCCTTCGGTATGTTACTTGCCCGAGACTCCATCGTCAGTATCCGCATACCTATTTCAATCTCGTTTACCGGCAAGTCTCTTTACTCGTTCCGTCATACAAGATCCCGCAACTTACACTAAGTCACATTGCTTGCAAGGCTTGTGTGTGATGTTGTATTACCGAGTGGGCCCCAAGATACCTCTCCGTCACACGGAGTGACAAATCCCAGTCTCGATCCATACTAACTCAACGAACACCTTCGGATATACCTGTAGAGCATCTTTATAGTCACCCAGTTACGTTGTGACGTTTGATACACACAAAGCATTCCTCCGGTGTCAGTGAGTTATATGATCTCATGGTCATAGGAACAAATACTTGACATGCAGAAAACAGTAGCAACAAAATGACACGATCAACATGCTACGTCTATTAGTTTGGGTCTAGTCCATCACGTGATTCTCTAATGACGTGATCCAGTTATCAAGCAACAACACCTTGTTCATAATCAGAAGACCCTGACTATCTTTGACCAACTGGCTAGCCAACTAGAGGCTTGCTAGGGACAGTGTTTTGTCTATGTATCCACACATGTATATAAGTCTTCATTCAATACAATTATAGCACGGATAATAAACAATTATCTTGATACAGGAATTATAATAATAACTATATTTATTATTGCCTCTAGGGCATAATTCCAACACTATAAATAAAGCAGTATGTACGTAAACCTTTTAAAATATGTAAACTCACATGATTTTTTCATTAAACTCACTTTAAGGTGTCTAGTAATTATTAATGAAGTATATTAAAAATAATAATGAGGTATAAAAGAGTCATCCATGTGGTACACGAAGAGTGGGAGTACGTACTCCCAAGAGTACATAGCCATTTTCCTATATATATATATATATATATATACATATATATATATATATATATATATATATATATATAGGTAAATTACCTGGGGCACCTAGGTGCCCAGGCACCTTGTTTGGATTTAATTCGTTAGTGCATTTTGTACGTATAAATAACCACTAATGCTTTCCAAATAATTCACTTTCCATTTTTGCTTGCATGCACTAGTACTCACGTCACTGATTGTAGATGGATTTTCAAAACAAATGCATGTCATTGATTGCCTCATAATTGACTTATTTCCTTAATAAACAATTATACTATAATCTTGTTAGAAATAATCTGAACACTCGTACTTAGATACGTATATACCCAATAATTTATTCTGGACATGAAATACCTACACACGTAGTCTAATGTATTTTTAAGTGAATATACTCAAATACCCGCAAACAAATAGTGCGTACCTTGATGTGAATTTTATTTGTAAAATACGGCTACTTATCTACCCGACTATATAAAATGTAACAACGTATATAACAGGTTACGTAAAATATGCCTAAAATATCAGCCCGACTACATAAAATATACTCAATGAACTCCTAGTATACCCACAAATTTACACGATACTCACATAAGTCTCCTACTATATACCAAATGCACATAAAAGTAAAACAATATACCCAATGTGTTAGTACACATATATATCCAACTACATGGAAAAAAGTAGAAAACTATTGTAGGTATCCTGTTAATGTATATAAAGTAAAATATGGTTACGTATATACTCGACTACGTGAATTATGACATACATATGTATCTGAATACCCGGGGTAAAAATCACACATTTGAGGGTATGTACAGAAATACGATGGGTATGCACACACCAAAAAATATATCTTTTTTAAATACAAGTATATGTTTAACGACATACGAGATTATTTTTCCATGGAGACAAATGGTAATCATACATTTTATACCCAAGATGATGATATACCTACGTACCTAATTGTCTATATGACTTCCTATGTTATGTACAAAAGAAAAAGTGTACGTATAAGAACTAAAGTTGGGCACGTACCATAGAGCATGCATGACCTTAATTAACCATTAATTGCTGATTTTTTCTATCTTTCAAGCAATAACTCTTTCCTAATAAAGGCTAATGGATTGACCCATTATTGTTAATACTAATTACAAATGCACGCATCTCAATGTAATCCAACGATTTCTAGACAAGGTGCCTGGGCACCTAGGTGCCCCAAACGGGCGACCTATATATATATATATATATATATATATATATATATATATATATATATATTACAATATATACTTTAACATACGCCCCCTCAATCATAACTTCACCAAATTGAGATTGTGTTTGAATTCTTCCAATTTTGGCCAAGACAAGACTTTGGTGAATCCATCTGCTACCTGGTAATTAGTGGGTATAAATGGGATGTCAAGCAGCCTTTTTGCTAATCTTTCACGTATAAAATGATAGTCAACCTCAATGTGTTTTGTTCTTGCATGAAATACTGGATTTGCTAAAAGGTACGTAGCACCAATATTATCATACCAAAGTCGTGCAACCGAAGAATGATGAACGCCAAGTTCATCAAGTAAGGATTGAACCCAGATCAATTCAGCTGTGGCATTTGCTAATGCTTTATACTCAGCTTTAGCACTTTATCTTGACACAGTTGCTTGCTTGCGTGCACTTCAAGATATAAGATTTGGTCCAAAGAAAACATCAAATCCTCCTGTCTACCTTGTGTCATCAGGACAACCTGCCCAATCAGCATCTGAAAAAACAGTTACCATAGCTGAGGTTGATCTTGTGAATTTTAACCCTGTACTCATGGTACCTCTGAGATATCTCAGAATTCTATTTACAACAGTCCAATGCTGAGAAGTAGGAGGATGCAAGAATTGACATACTTTGTTTACTGAAAACATATGTCAGGTCGTGTAAGGGTTAAATATTGTAAAGCACCTATTACACTTCTGTATTGTGTGGCTCCTTCGGCTCCCAAGAGTTCACCTGCTTCTTTAGACAATTTTTCAGTAGTGGATAGAGGCATGTTTGAAACTTTGCAACTCATCATACCAGTCTTTTCCAGTATATCTGATACATACTTTTCTTGGCTAAGAAGTATACCATTTGTTACCTTCTTTACCTCTATTCCCAAGAAGTAATGCAAGTCACCAAGATCTTTTAGAGAAAAATATTTTTGCAGACCATCTAGCAGTGCATTTGTTGTCTCCTGTGATGAACTTGCCACAGTAATGTCATTAACATATACCAGCATAAAAATGATAACATTGCCTTTCTTGTAGAGGAAGAGTGAAGTGTCAGCCTTAGATGGCTGAAGACCAAGCCTTATAAGCTTTGTACTCAGCCTAGAGTACCATGTTCTACGTGCTTGTTTCAAACCATACAATGCCTTATCAAGCTTGCACACATAATGATGTTTGCCTTTTACCTCATACCCAGGTGGTTGTTGATACGTCTCCATCGTATCTACTTTTCCAAACTCTTTTGCCCTTGTTTAGGACTCTAATTTGCATAATTTGAATGGAATTAACCCGGACTGATGCTGTTTTCAGCAGAATTGCCATGGTGTTGTTTTTGCGCAGAAATAGAAGTTCTCAGAATGACCTGGAAATTTACGAGGATTTTTTGTGGAATATATAAAAAATACTGGCGCAAGAATCAACTGGAGACGTGGAGCCAGGAGCCCATAAGCCCATGAGGCGCCCCCCCCCCCCCCCCCGGCCGCACCTGGCAGGCTTGTGAGCCCCTCGTGGCTCTGCCGCCTCCAATTCCAGCTCTATATATTCTCTCTCGCCCGGAAAAAAATCAGAGAGAAGTGTTCATCGCGTTTTACGATACGGATCCGCCAACACCACCTGTTCTTCCTCTGGAGGGCAGATCTAGAGTCCGTTCTGGGCTCCGGAGAGGGGGAATCGACGCCTTTGTCATCATCAACCATCCTTCATCGCCAATTCCATCATGCTCTTCACCGCTCGTGAGTAATCTCATCGTAGGCTTGCTGGACGGTGATGGGTTGGATGAGATCTATCATGTAATCGAGTTAGTTTTGATGGGGATTGATCCCTAGTATCCACTATGTTTTGAGATTGATGTTGCTACTACTTTGCTATGCTTAATGCTTGTCACTAGGGCCCGAGTGCCTATGTGTGTTCTTGATCCTATCTTCAAGTTATAGTCACCTACTATGTGTTATGACCCGGCAACCCAGGAGTGACAATAGCCGGAACCACTCCCGGAGATGACCATAGTATGAGGAGTTCATGTATTCACTATGTGCTAATGCTTTGTTCCGGTTCTCTATTAAAAGGAGAACCTTAATATCCCTTAGTTTCCATTAGGACCCCGCTTCCACGGGAGGGATGGACAATAGAGGTCATGCAAGTTCTTTTCCTTAAGCACGTATGACTATATACGGAATGCATGCCTACATTACATTGACGAACTGGAGCTAGTTACATATCTCCCCATGTTCTAACTGTTACATGATGAATGTCATCTGGCATAATTATCCATCACCGATCCAATGCCTACGAGTCTTTTCCTACTCGTCCTTGCTATGTTACTTTTCCACTACTGCTGTCAGTGCTGCTAATGTCACCGCTACTGCTATCACTACTGCTACTATTACCGTTGCTACCATTGCTATCACACTACTTTGCTACTGAAACTTTGCTGAGATACTAAGTCTTTCAGGTGTGGTTGAATTGAAAACTCAACTGCTAATACTCGAGAATATTCTTTTGCTTCCCCTTGTGTCGAATCAACAAATTTGGGTTGAGTACTCTACCCTCGAAAACTGTTGCGATCCCCTATACTTGTGGGTTATCAGCTGTCTCATATAAACTGAAAGCAATATATTAGTTGCCATCTTGTTATTTCAAACATCAGCCACATCATTCTACTCATCCACCCAACGAATTCCTATGAAAAATGTTGAACGGTTTTATTTTATTTTGTCATTGGTATGCGCAGGAGATGTAGCTCATCTTTTTTTCAAAGGGATTTGATATAGCTCTTCTTTATATAGCTGGGCTGATCGTGAGTTTGTACACATATTCCTTTTCATGGGCTAAACAGTTACATGGGTGCTTTTATTAGATTTTATCTTTATTTGTATTTGGGTACTTACAGATTAATGCTTTTTGTGTTCTCCAGGTGAAGAAAGGGCTGCAGCAGTCTTTTGTTGTCAATGAGTTCGTCGAGCATCAATGTGGTCGGCAATGTTTATGTTATCCCAAAAAACTTACTAAGTGTGTGCTTTAGTCTAGCTGTAAGTTTCTAATTAAGTTAGCAAGATGCTTTTGAACATCAAGTCGGATATTGTCGTCCCGTTGGTTTATGTACGTACTTGTGCTTGGCAGCTCTACTCCTTGGCCGTGACTATTTCAGTCCCAAATATCACCAAAACTTATGTGTTTGAGTGTGCTTCTCAGTTTTTGTTTGAAGAGCATGCCAGCGCTGTCGACCTGATGTGATCATGATCCACCCGTGCGGCCGTGCACCCTCCTTTTTTTTATTTGCCATAGGACTAATAGCAGGAAATTAAAGAGATAAGTGCAGTGCTGATGGAAATAACCAATGCACTGTAGGATATCAGACTAGGAAGAAGGAAAATGTTATTTTTCTGAACTAACAGTATTCCAGGAAGTTGCCCTAGTAGAAAAAGGGCTTTAGCCCCAGTTTGGTTGAGCCATTAGTCCAGGTTCTCGAACTGGGACTAATCAACTGGGAATAATGCTAGCCCCGGTTCGGCCCTACCGGGGCTAAAGACCTTCCACGTGGTGGGGTTGGGAGCGAGCACTAGTAGAAAAAGGGTCTTTCGGCCGAGGGTCGAAAGACCATTAGTCCCGGTTCAAATGAACACCGGGACCAATGCTAGGCATTGGTCCTGGTTCGGTTTGCCGGGGCATTGGTCCCGGTTCGGTTCACCTCACTAGTCCCGGTTTGGGGCAAAACCCAGGACTAAAGATCCAGCGACTATCACGTGGCGTGCCGCAGAGCACTAGTCTCGATTTGTGGCCCGAATCGGGAATAAAGGGTATGCTATTAGTCCCGGTTTTAGACAAAAACCGGGACTAAAGTGTTGCCTATACAAACCCTCGCCCCTGCACACCGTCTCCTATATTTTTTGGGTGTTGAGGTGTGACCATGCCATGCCCTTGCCACTCTAGTTCATTGATACGTCCATTTTGCATCATGCTTTCATGTTGATATTTATCGCTTTATGGACTGTTATTATACTTTGTGGTACGATACTTATGCCTTTTCTCTCTTATTTTGCAAGGTTTATTTGAAGAGGGAGAATACCGGCAGCTGGAATTCTGGACTGGAAAAGGAGCAAGTCTGAGTCCTCTATTCTGCGCAACTCCAAATGCCCTGAAAATCAACGTGGAATTTTTTGGGAATATATAAGAAATATTGGGCGAAAGAAGTGCAGAGGGGAGCTGCCAGGGCCCACAAGCCTGGTTGCCGCAGCCTACCCCCCTGGCCGCGGCAACAGGGCTTGTGGGCACCTTGGTGGCCCACTAGCCCCCCTCTTTTTCTATATGAAGGGTTTCGTCCGAGAAAAAATCAGGGTAGAGCTTTTTCGTGGATTCTCCGCCGCCACGAGGCGGAACTTGAGCAGAACCAAGCTAGAGCTCCGGCAGGACGATCCTGCCGGGGAAACTTCCCTCCCAGAGGGGGAAAACGTCGCCATCGTCATCACCAACACTCCTCTCGTCAGAGGGTACTCATCTCCATCAACATCTTCATCAGCACCATCTCCTCTCCAAACCCTAGTTCATCTCTTGTAACCAATCTTCGTCTCGCGACTCCGATCGGTACTTGTAAGGTTGCTAGTAGTGTTGATTACTCTTTGTAGTTGATGCTAGTTGGATTACTTGGTGGAAGAGTTTTTGTTCAGATCCTTGATGCTACTCATTACACCTCTTATCATGATTATGATTATGTTGTGTGAGTAGTTACTTTTGTTCCTGAGGACATGGGATAAGTCATGCTGATAATAGTCATGTGAATTTGGTATTCGTTCGGTATTTTGATATGTTGTTTGTTGTCTTTTCCTCTAGTGGTGTTATGTGAACATCGACTACGTAACACTTCACCATATTTGGGCCTAGAGGAAGGCATTGGGGAGTAGTAAGTAGATGATGGGTTGCTAGAGTGACAGAAGCTTAAACCCTAGTCTATGTGTTGCTTCGTAAGGGGCTGATTTGGATCCACTAGTTTAATGCTATGGTTAGACGTTGTCTTAATTCTTCTTTCGTAGTTGCGGATGCTTGCGAGAGGGGTTAATCATAAGTGGGATGCTTGTCCAAGTAAGGGCAGTACCCAAGCGTCGGTCCACCCACATATCAAACTATCAAAGTAACGAACGCGAATCATATGAACATGATGAAACTATCATGATAGAAATTCCCGTGTGTCCTCGGGAGCGTTTTTCCTCTTATAAGACTTTGTTCAGGCTTGTCCCTTGCTACAGAAGGGACTGGGCCACTTTGTTGCACCGTTGCTACTACTTGTTACTAGTTACTTTGCACTTGCTACGTTTCACCTCACTACACCATCACTTGTTACCGCTATTTTCAGTGCTTGCAGTTATTAGCTTGCTGAAAACCGTTTATCAGAGCCTTCTTCTCCTCGTTGGGTTCAACACTCTTACTTACCGAAAGGACTACGATTGATCCCCTATACTTGTGGGTCATCATTCATGCACATGAGGTGTTCGATGAAATGCCCGAGCCACACTACTTAAGCTTTCTCATCTCCAAGTTTGACCTGCAAGCTCCATTTTCCTCAATATTTGTCTAAGTATGGCCGTGCACCAACTACACAAGTGTTTATAAGGTTAGCTACTTCATCCTTTCATCTGTCACTGCTACTTTAGCTCATTTCAAATGCTCCAGAAATAGAGCGATTTGTGAGGGAGTCTCCACCATACACGAGAGAAGAAGAATGCCGACTGTTGTTGTGGGGGTCGCTTCTCCTTCTTCTCCTTGTGGTAGATATTTGTTAAGCACTAGGGGAAGTAGGAGTAGCGACCATCATCGACGGTCGAAAAATCAGGTGAGGGAGTGTCCACCATATATGAGAGAAGAAGAATGCCGACTGTTGTTGTGGGGGTCGCTTCTCCTTCTTCTCCTTGTGCTAGATATTTGTTATGCACTAGGGGAAGTAAGAGTAGCAACCATCATCGACGGTCGAAAAATCAGGTGAGGGAGTCTCCACCATATATGAGAGAAGAAGAATGTTGACTGTAGTTGTGGGGGTCGCTTCTCCTTCTTCTCCTGGTGCTAGATATTTGTTATGCACTAGGGGAAGTAGGAGTAGCGACCATCATCGACGGTCGAAAAATCAGGTGAGGGAGTGTCCACCATATATGAGAGAAGAAGAATGCCGGCTGTTGTTGTGGGGGTCGCTTCTCCTTCTTCTCCTTGTGCTAGATATTTGTTATGCACTAGGGGAAGTAGGAGTAGCGACCATCATCGACGGTCGAAAAATCAGGTGAGGGAGTGTCCACCATATATGAGAGAAGAAGAATGTCGACTATTGTTGTTGGGGTCGCTTCTCCTTCTTCTCCTTGTGCTAGATATTTGTTATGCACTAGGGGAAGTAGGAGTAGTGAGCATCATCGACGGTCGAAAAATCGGTGAGGGGAGTGTCCACCATATATGAGAGAAGAAGAATGCCGACTGTTGTTCTGGGGTCGCTTCTCCTTCTTCTCCTTGTGCTAGATATTTGTTATGCACTAGGAGAAGTAGGAGTGGCGACCATCATCGATGGTCGAAAGATCAGGTGAGGAAGTGTCCACCATATATGAGAGAAGACAAATGCCGACTGTTGTTGTGGGGGTCGCTTCTCCTTCTTCTCCTTCTGCTAGATATTTGTTACGCACTAGGGGAAGTAGGAGTAGCGACCATCATCGACGGAGAGACCTCGGTACTTCGAGAGAGATTGTCCGTTTTGTACACGAAGTGCATCCAGTTTTTGTCGTAACCCTCTCAACTTTTTAGCACATGCTATGTCGGTGAAATGATGATACCATGCCAACTTTCAACATTTTCAGAGTTCATTTGTAGTGCTTTTCAATTTCAGGGTCAACTAGCTCAAAAAAAAGTAAATGCACGAAAAATACCAAATGAAGTCAGAAATTGTTGAAAATTTGTGATGTGCCTTTGAATGGTGCATTTTGAACACACAAAAAGTATGGAGTTCAAATAAGTTCAAAAAATTGAAATCCCTTTGTAACAGATGAGTTCTCGTTCGAAACCCTGATACTTCGAGAGTTTGTCCGTTTTGTACACGAAGTGCATCCAGTTGTTGTCGTAACCCTCTCAACTTTTTAGCATATGCTATGTGGGTGAAATAATGATACCATGCCAACTTTCAAGATTTGTCTAAGTTTGGCCGTGCACCAACTACACAAGTGTTTATAAGGTTAGCTACTTCATCCTTTCATCTGTCACTGCTACTTTAGCTCATTTCAAATGCTCCAGAAATAGAGCGATTTGTGAGGGAGTCTCCACCATACATGAGAGAAGAAGAATGCCGACTGTTGTTGTGGGGGTCGCTTCTCCTTCTTCTCCTTGTGGTAGATATTTGTTATGCACTAGGGGAAGTAGGAGTAGCGACCATCATCGACGGTCGAAAAATCAGGTGAGGGAGTGTCCACCATATATGAGAGAAGAAGAATGCCGACTGTTGTTGTGGGGGTCGCTTCTCCTTCTTCTCCTTGTGCTAGATATTTGTTATGCACTAGGGGAAGTAAGAGTAGCAACCATCATCGACGGTCGAAAAATCAGGTGAGGGAGTCTCCACCATATATGAGAGAAGAAGAATGTTGACTGTAGTTGTGGGGGTCGCTTCTCCTTCTTCTCCTGGTGCTAGATATTTGTTATGCACTAGGGGAAGTAGGAGTAGTGACCATCATCGACGGTCGAAAAATCAGGTGAGGGAGTGTCCACCATATATGAGAGAAGAAGAATCCCGGCTGTTGTTGTGGGGGTCGCTTCTCCTTCGTCTCCTTGTGCTAGATATTTTTTATGCACTAGGGGAAGTAGGAGTAGCGACCATCATCGACGGTCGAAAAATCAGGTGAGGGAGTGTCCACCATATATGAGAGAAGAAGAATGTCGACTATTGTTGTGGGGGTCGCTTCTCCTTCTTCTCCTTGTGCTAGATATTTGTTATGCACTAGGGGAAGTAGGAGTAGTGACCATCATCGACGGTCGAAAAATCGGTGAGGGGAGTGTCCACCATATATGAGAGAAGAAGAATGCCGACTGTTGTTGTGGAGTCGCTTCTCCTTCTTCTCCTTGTGCTAGATATTTGTTATGCACTAGAAGAAGTAGGAGTGGCGACCATCATCGATGGTCGAAAAATCAGGTGAGGAAGTGTCCACCATATATGAGAGAAGACAAATGCCGACTGTTGTTGTGGGGGTCGCTTCTCCTTCTTCTCCTTCTGCTAGATATTTGTTACGCACTAGGGGAAGTAGGAGTAGCGACCATCATCGACGGAGAGACCTCGGTACTTCGAGAGAGATTGTCCGTTTTGTACACAAAGTGCATCCAGTTTTTGTCGTAACCCTCTCAACTTTTTAGCACATGCTATGTGGGTGAAATGATGATACCATGCCAACTTTCAACATTTTCAGAGTTCATTTGTAGTGCTTTTCAGTTTCAGGGTCAACTAGCTCAAAAAAAAGTAAATGCACGAAAAATACCAAATGAAGTCAGAAATTGTTGAAAATTTGTGATGTTCCTTTGAATGGTGCATTTTGAACACACAAAAAGTATGGAGTTCAAATAAGTTCAAAAAATTGAAATCCCTTTCTAACAGATGAGTTCTCGTTCGAAACCCTGATACTTCGAGAGTTTGTCCGTTTTGTACACGAAGTTCATCCAGTTGTTGTCGTAACCCTCTCAACTTTTTAGCATATGCTATGTGGGTGAAATGATGATACCATGCCAACTTTCAAGATTTTCAAAGTTCATTTGTAGTGCTTTTCAATTTCAGGGTCAACTAGCTCAAAACAAATAAGTAAATGCACGAAAAATACCAAATGAAGTCAGAAATTGTTGAAAATTTGTGATGTGACTTTGAAAGGTGCATTTTGAACAAACAAAAAGTATGGAGTTCAAATAAGTTCAAAAAAATGAAATCGCTTTGTAACAGATGAGTTTTTTGTTCGAAACCCTGATACTTCGAGAGAGATTGTCCGTTTTGTGCACGAAGTGCATCCAGTAAGCGTGCTTTAGAGAGTATCTCGAAAAAATCAACTAAAACATTAACTAAAATGAATGATTTAAAAATAATCAACTAAAATTATTAAATTGCTTATTTGTTAAAAAGAATCAAGTAGAACATTAACTAAAAAGAAACAAAAAAAGATGAACTCAAAAGAATTTTCATAAAGTTTTTTGGTTAAAATCATTAATAGAAAACTAAAATAGTAGAGAAAAAAATTCAACCCAAAGAATTCAAATTTGAAAACTAAATATTTAGCTATAAGTAAAAAAAACAAAATAAATAAAGCAAAGAACAAAACAAAAATAATGGAAAAAAATTGAAACTATATGAGAATTTATAGAGAAAATTTAACCTAAATTCAAAGTGACTCACTTTGAATTTAGGTTGAATTTTGTCTTTAATTTCACATATATTTTCAATTTTTAAATTTAGAGTGCGTTTAGGCCTGTAAGCCTGCTTTACAAAGGAGCTCGAAAGAGCACCGCGACGGTGCTTATAAAGCACTGCCAGCGCTCCTCGCTAGGCGAGGTGGGACTAAAGGTTTGCACTGCGTCGCGCCGGAGCTAGCCCAGGCCTTTAGTCCCGGTTCGAGCCACGACCTGGGACTAAAGATCCTCGTTTCCCGCCACTCCGCCTGCCGAAAAGGGGTCTTTAGTCCCTCGTAATGGCTCAACCCGGGACTAAAGGGGGTCTTTAGTCCCGGTCCGAGCCACGACCCGGGACCAAAGCTCCTCCTATATAAGCGGGAGTTAGAATTTTGTGATGTGCAAATCACGGTTTTGACCTATTCTTCCTCCTCGCGACGCAGACGCCCTCGACGCCGCAAGGCTGCGCAACTCTTCCCCGACGCCGTTGTCGTCTCCACGCTCCTCCGATCCCCGCCGCCTCCTCCCTCGCCGTTGTCGTCGCCGCCTCCCTCGCCGTCGCCACCGCGCCCCTGCCCTCCCGGTAAGCCGCCTTCCCCTCTCTGCCCGCTTCGATAAGCCCACCGCCCTCCAGGCGCCGCCGCCCCCCTCCCCTCCCGTTCTAGGCACCCGGCTGCTGTCATTTTGATTTCAGGGCCATCGATTGGCTCAAGATGTCATCTTGAGATGCATGTTAATAAGAAAATGAAGATATGTTTGATAAAGATCTTTTGATGGGCTAACTATAAAGAAGAAGAAAAAATTTGTTTGTAAATTTCATGTAAGTAGGCACATTAGGTTTGAATTAGACAACCAATGGTTTCAAACAACTTATTTAAACTTTGGAGAGGAAAAAAAGGGCACATACATATTTCACCAACCTACAAATATCATCCTTTTGGTGGTGTTAATGCATAAAACAGTAGTGAGTTACTCACTTTTGCTTGCTAATTAGTTGTGCTAAGTTTTGCCGGAATGTCCGAGTGGCCTATACTAGTCATAAACCCGTGCGTCAGCATGGCCTAGATATTATATGGATGCGGAATTATTAACACAACTCTAATAACATGTAAAATTCAATATTATAAATTCCAAACAACATATTGAAGAACAAATTCTTTGGTATTCAAACAATCATAACACAATATAAACACCTTTATTGGTAGGCTTCATGATTAGACGTACTGCATCTATTTTCTGTTTATGTGGCACAAACTACCATAATTGCTAGGAATGAATCCTTCCCATCATTGTGAGAAGTACATCTCTGTGAATTTTCAGACACCTAAGAGGAAGGACTAGACAAAATGTGTATTAATTTGATCCTTGTGGCTAGCTATATACACGTCTACTTGACTTAGAAAAAATACATAAAAATTCCATCCACATGGTAGCTTATATGGTACCCCTCAATAGAAGTTGGGAGAAATATGCACATACACTCACTTACTACTTGACAAAGTGTGAATCACAAGCTTATACAATATGGGCTAGCATTTTTTTAGATAATGTATATAGCATCAAATAGTATTGCATAAACTGAACTATTATAACAGAGTGTTCTTCAACGATAATTCTAGTGCCTACTGCATATTGTATATAGTTACATATAGTATTGCATAAATGGAATTATTATAAGAGAGTGTTCTTCAATGATAATTTCAGTGCCTACTGCTATGTTTATATATAGATGTTCAATTCTTCCGATATAGTGTCACGATTGTTGTTTATACATATACCACATTAAAACAGGAAATGTCTGATGATGAATATTGGGAGTGTGAGTATTGCGGCGATTGTCGGAATATGTGCGACACGCCTCACCTGCGAGACGATAGGTACTTCAGCATGAAGCTTGACGAGAATGGATATATGTTCCTCCCTTGCCATGCAAGAAGATATGTGTTGGAGAGGCTCGGTTTCGAAGACCACGAGGGAATTGAGACGAGGAGCGCTAATCTGAGGACTATACATGGTCAACCATTTGTTACCAAAGTATTTAATTCAGTTTTTCAAACAGAATTTGGGTGCCCAAAGTGGGAAGTGTTGGAATTATGCCCTAGAGGCAATAATAAATATAGTTATTATTATAATTCCTGTATCAAGATAATCGTTTATTATCCTTGCTATAATTGTATTGAATGAAGACTCATTTACATGTGTGGATACATAGACAAAACACAGTCCCTAGCAAGCCTCTAGTTGGCTAGCCAGTTGATCAAAGATAGTCAGTGTCTACTGATTATGAACAAGGTGTTGTTGCTTGATAACTGGATCACGTCATTAGGAGAATCACGTGATGGACTAGACCCAAACTAATAGACGTAGCATGTTGATCGTGTCATTTTGTTGCTACTGTTTTCTGCGTGTCAAGTATTTGTTCCTATGACCATGAGATCATATAACTCACTAACACCGGAGGAATACTTTGTGTGTATCAAACGTTGCAACGTAACTGGGTGACTATAAAGATGCTCTACAGATATCTCCGAAGGTGTTCGTTGAGTTAGTATGGATCAAGACTGGGATTTGTCACTCCGTGTGACGGAGAGGTATCTCGGGGCCCACTCGGTAATACAACATCACACACAAGCCTTGCAAGCAATGTGACTTAGTGTAAGTTCCGGGATCTTGTATTACGGAACGAGTAAAGAGACTTGCCGGTAAACGAGATTGAAATAGGTATGCGGATACTTACGATCGAATCTCGGGCAAGTAACATACCGAAGGACAAAGGGAATGACATACGGGATTATATGAATCCTTGGCAGTGAGGTTCAAACGATAAGATCTTCGTAGAATATGTAGGATCCAATATGGGCATCCAGGTCCCGCTATTGGATATTGACCGAGGAGTCTCTCGGGTCATGTCTACATAGTTCTCGAACCCGCAGGGTCTGCACACTTAAGGTTCGACGTTGTTTTATGCGTATTTGAGTTATGTGGTAGGTTACCGAATGTTGTTCGGAGTACCGGATGAGATCACGGACGTCACGAGGGTTTCCGGAATGGTCCGGAAACGAGGATTGATATATAGGAAGACCTCATTTGATTACCGGAAGGTTTTCGGAGTTACCGGGAATGTACCGGGAATAACGAATGGGTTCCGGGGGTTCACCGGGGGGGGCAACCCACCCCAGGGAATCCCATAGGCCTTGGGGGTGGCACACCAGCCCTTAGTGGGTTGGTGGGACAGCCCAAGAAGGCCCTATGCGCCATAGGAAGAAAATCAAAGAGAAAAGAAAAAAAAGGAGGAGGTGGGAAAGGAAAGAAGGACTCCACCCACCAAACCAAGTAGGACTCGGTTTGGGGGGGATACCTTCCCCCCTTTGGCTCGGCCGACCCCCTTGGGGCTCCTTGAGCCCCAAGGCAAGGCCCCCCCCTCTCCCAGCTATATATACGGAGGTTTTAGGGCTGATTTGAGACGACTTTTCCACGGCAGGCCGACCACATACCTCCACGGTTTTTCCTCTAGATTGCGTTTCTGCGGAGCTCGGGCGGAGCCCTGCTGAGACAAGATCATCACCAACCTCCGGAGCGCCGTCACGCTGCCGGAGAACTCTTCTACCTCTCCGTCTCTCTTGCTGGATCAAGAAGGCCGAGATCATCGTCGAGCTGTACGTGTGCTGAACGCGGAGGTGCCGTCCGTTCGGCACTAGATCGTGGGACTGATCGCGGGACGGTTCGCGGGGCGGATCGAGGGACGTGAGGACGTTCCACTACATCAACCGCGTTCACTAATGCTTCTGCTGTACGGTGTACAGGGGTACGTAGATCACACATCCCCTCTCGTAGATGGACATCACCATGATAGGTCTTCGTGCGCGTAGGAAAATATTTGTTTCCCATGCGACGTTCCCCAACAGTGGCATCATGAGCTAGGTTCATGCGTAGATGTCTTCTCGAGTAGAACACAAAAGTTTTTGTGGGCGGTGATGTGCGTTTTGCTGCCCTCCTTAGGCTTTTCTTGATTCCACGGTATTGTTGGATTGAAGCGGCTTGGACCGACATTACTCGTACGCTTACGAGAGACTGGTTTCATCGCTACGAGTAACCCCGTTGCTCAAAGATGACTGGCAAGTGTCAGTTTCTCCAACTTTAGTTGAATCGGATTTGACCGAGGAGGTCCTTGGATGAGGTTAAATAGCAACTCATATATCTCCGTTGTGGTGTTTGCATAAGTAAGATGCGATCCTACTAGATACCCATGGTCACCACGTAAAACATGCAACAACAAAATTAGAGGACGTCTAACTTGTTTTTGCAGGGTATGCTTGGATGTGATATGGCCAACGATGTGATGTGATATATTGGATGTATGAGATGATCATGTTGTAATAGATAATATCGACTTGCACGTCGATGGTACGGCAACCGGCAGGAGCCATAGGGTTGTCTTTATACTAATGTTTGTGCTTGCAGATGCGTTTACTATTTTGCTAGGATGTAGCTTTAGTAGTAATAGCATGAGTAGCACGACAACCCCGATGGCGACACGTTGATGGAGATCATGGTGTGGCGCCAGTGACAAGAAGATCGTGCCGGTGCTTTGGTGATGGAGATCAAGGAGCACGTGATGATGGCCATATCATGTCACTTATGAATTGCATGTGATGTTAATCCTTTTATGCACCTTATTTTGCTTAGAACGACGGTAGCATTATGAGGTGATCTCTCACTAAAATTTCAAGACGAAATTCTGTTCTCCCCGACTGTGCACCGTTGCTACAGTTCGTCTTTTCGAGATACCACGTAATGATCGGGTGTGATAGACTCAACGTTCACATACAACGGGTGCAAAACAGTTGCGCACGCGGAACACTCGGGTTAAGCTTGACGAGCCTAGCATGTGCAGACATGGCCTCGGAACACATGAGACCGAAAGGTCGATCATGAATCATATAGATGATATGATTGGCATAGGGATGCTTACCACTGAAACTATACTCAACTCACGTGATGATCGGACTTGAGCCAGTGTAAGTGGATCATGAACCACTCAAATGACTAGAGAGATGTACTTTTTGAGTGGGAGTTTAGCGAATAATTTGATTAAGTTAAACTCTAATTATCTTGAACATAGTCTAAGTCCACTTTGAATATATTTGTGTTGTAGATCATGGCTCACGCGACAGTCACCCTGAATTTTAATACGTTCCTAGAGAAAGCTAAGCTGAAAGATGATGGAAGCAACTTTGTAGACTTGGCTCGTAATCTTAAGCTAATCTTACAAGCTGGGAAGAAGGATTATGTCCTTAATGCTGCGCTAGGAGATGAACCACCCGCTACGGCTGATCAGGATGTTAAGAACGCTTGGTTAGCACGTAAGGAGGACTACTCAGTAGTTCAATGTGCAGTATTGTATGGCTTAGAACCGGGACTTCAACGTCGCTTTGAGCGTCATGGAACATTTGAGATGTTCCAGGAGTTGAAGTTTATCTTTCAGAAGAACGCCCGGATCGAGAGGTATGAGACCTTCGATAAATTCTATGCTTGCAAGATGGAGGAGAACTCGTCTGTCAGTGAACATGTGCTCAAAATGTCTGGGTACTCAAATCATCTAGCTGAGCTGGGGATTGAACTCCCGCAAGAGGCTATCACCGACAGAATCCTTCAATCACTGCCGCCAAGCTATAAAGGCTTTGTGTTGAACTACAACATGCAAGGGATGAACAAGTCTCCCGGCGAGTTGTTTGCGATGCTGAAAGTCGCAGAGTCTGAACTCCGTAAAGAGAATCAAGTGTTGATGGTGAATAAGACCACTAGTTTCAAGAGAAACGGCAATGGCAAGAAGGGTAATTCAAATAAGAGCGGCAAGCCTGTTGCGAATCCGACGAAGAAACCCAAAGCTGGACCTAAGCCTGAAACAGAGTGTTACTATTGCAAGGGTATGGGTCACTGGAAGCGCAATTGCCCCAAGTATCTGGCAGATAAGAAGGCGGCCAAAGAAAAATCAGGCATATTTGATATACATGTTATTGATGTGTACTTAACCGGCTCTCATAGTAGTGCCTGGGTATTCGATACCGGTTCTGTTGCTCATATTTGCAACTCGAAACAGGAACTGCGGAATAGACAAAGGCTGGGGAAAGATGAAGTGACGATGCGCGTAGGAAATGGTTCCAAGGTTGATGCAATCGCCGTCGGCACAGTTTCACTTCAGTTACCATCAGGATTAGATATGAACTTGAATCATTGTTATTTAGTGCCTGCGTTGAGCATGAACATTATATCTGGATCTTGTTTATTGCGAGACGGTTACTCTTTTAAGTCAGAGAATAATGGTTGTTCTATTTCTATGAGTAACATCTTTTATGGTCATGCACCCAATGTGAGAGGATTGTTCATATTGAATCTTGATAGCGATACACACATACATAACATTGAGACCAAAAGAGTTAGAGTTAACAATGATAGCGCCATATTTTTGTGGCACTGCCGCTTAGGTCATATTGGTGTAAAGCGCATGAAGAAACTCCATGCCGATGGACTTTTGGAGTCACTTGACTTTGATTCACTTGACACGTGCGAACCATGCCTCATGGGCAAGATGACTAAAAATCCATTCTCCGGAACAATGGAGCGTGCAAGTGACTTGTTGGAAATCATACATACCGATGTGTGTGGTCCGATGAGCGTAGAGGCACGCGGCGGATATCGTTATTTTCTCACCTTCACTGACGATTTGAGTAGATATGGTTATGTCTACTTAATGAAGCACAAGTCTGAAACATTTGAAAAGTTCAAGCAATTTCAGAGTGAAGTTGAAAATCATCGTAACAAGAAGATCAAGTTCCTACTGTCTGATCGTGGGGGTGAATATCTGAGTTTCGAGTTTGGTGCTCACTTAAGACAATGTGGAATTGTTTCACAGTTGACACCGCCTGGAACACCACAGCGTAATGGTGTGTCCGAACGTCGTAATCGTACTTTATTAGAGATGGTGCAATCTATGATGTCTCTTACCGATTTTCCGTTATCGTTTTGGGGTTATGCATTAGAAACGGCTGCATTCACATTAAATAGGGCACCATCAAAATCCGTTGAGACGACACCATACGAACTGTGGTATGGGAACAGGCCAAAATTGTCATTTCTTAAAGTTTGGGGATGTGATGCTTATGTCAAAAAGCTTCAGCCTTAAAAGCTGGAACCCAAAGCGGAAAAGTGCGTCTTCATAGGTTACCCAAAAGAGACAGTTGGGTACACCTTCTATCTCAAATCCGAGGGCGAAGTGTTTGTTGCTAAAAACGGAGCTTTTCTCGAGAAGGAGTTTCTCTCGAGAGAATTGAGTGGGAGGAAGATAGAACTTGACGAGGTTGTCGAACCTCTCATCCCTCTGGATGGTGGCGCAGGGCAAGGGGAAACCTCTGTCGTTGCGACGTCGGTTGAGGAGGAAGTTAATGATAATGATCATGAAATTCCGGTTCAAGTTTCTGTCGAACCACGCAGGTCGACGGGACCACGTGCTGCTCCAGAGTGGTACGGTAATCCCGTCTTATCAATCATGTTGTTAGACAACAATGAACCTGCAAATTATGAAGAAGCAATGGTGGGCCCAGATTCCAACAAATGGCTAGAAGCCATGAAGTCCGAGATAGGATCCATGTATGAGAACAAAGTGTGGACTTTGGAGGTACTGCCTGAGGGTCGCAAGGCTATTCAGAACAAATGGATCTTTAAGAGGAAGACGGATGCTGACGGCAATGTGACCGTTTATAAAGCTCGACTTGTGGCAAAGGGTTTTTCACAAGTTCAAGGAGTTGACTACGATGAGACATTCTCACCCGTAGCGATGCTTAAGTCCGTCAGAATCATGTTAGCAATAGCTGCATTTTTCGATTATGAAATCTGGCAGATGGATGTCAAAACGGCGTTCCTTAACGGTTTCCTTAAGGAAGAATTGTATATGATGCAACCCCAAGGTTTTGTCGATCCTAAGAATGCTAACAAGGTGTGCAAGCTCCAGCGATCCATTTATGGACTGATGCAAGCATCTCGGAGTTGGAACAAACGTTTTGATGAGGTGATCAAAGCATTTGGGTTTATACAAGTGGTTGGAGAATCTTGTATTTACAAGAAAGTTAGTGGGAGCTCTGTGGCATTTCTAATATTATATGTGGATGACATATTGTTGATTGGAAACAAAGTAGAGTTTTTGGAGAGCATAAAGGATTACCTGAATAAAAGTTTCTCTATGAAGGACCTAGGAGAAGCTGCTTACATTCTAGGCATTAAGATCTATAGGGATAGATCAAAACGCCTGATAGGACTTTCACAAAGCACATACCTTGATAAAGTTTTGAAGAGGTTCAAAATGGAACAGTCCAAGAAGGGGTTCTTGCCAGTTTTACAGGGTACGAGATTGAGTAAGACTCAGTGCCCAGTAACTGATGAGGATAGAGAGCATATGCGCTCCGTCCCCTATGCTTCAGCCATAGGTTCTATCATGTATGCAATGTTGTGCACTAGAACGGACGTTAGCCTGGCCATAAGTATGGCAGGTAGGTTCCAAAGTAATCCAGAAGTGGATCACTGGACGGCGGTCAAGAATATCCTGAAGTACCTGAAAAGGACTAAGGAGATGTATGAAATCTTGTATGGAGGTGACGAAGAGCTCACCGTAAAAGGTTACGTCGATGCAAGCTTTGACACAGATCCGGACGACTCTAAGTCACAAACCGGATACGTATTTATTCTTAATGGGGGTGCGGTAAGCTGGTGCAGTTCCAAGCAAAACGTCGTAGCAGATTCTACATGTGAAGCGGAGTACATGGCTGCCTCGGAGGCAACTAAGGAGGGTGTGTGGATGAAGTAGTTCATGACGGATCTTGGAGTGGTGCCAAGCGCACTGAATCCAATAACCTTGTTCTGTGACAACACGGGTGCCATTGCCTTAGCAAAGGAACCACGGTTTCACAAGAAGTCCAGACACATCAAACGACGCTTCAACCTCATCCGCGACTACGTCGAAGGAGAGGACGTAAATATATGCAAAGTGCACACGGATCTGAATGTAGCAGACCCGCTGACTAAACCTCTTCCACGGCCAAAGCATGATCAACACCAGAACTGTATGGGTGTTAGATTTATTACAATGTAATTCACATGATGATGTGAGGGCTAGATTATTGACTCTAGTGCAAGTGGGAGACTATTGGAATTATGCCCTAGAGGCAATAATAAATATAGTTATTATTATAATTCTTGTATCAAGATAATCGTTTATTATCCATGCTATAATTGTATTGAATGAAGACTCATTTACATGTGTGGATACATAGACAAAACACAGTCCCTAGCAACCCTCTAGTTGGCTAGCCAGTTGATCAAAGATAGTCAGTGTCTTCTGATTATGAACAAGGTGTTGTTGCTTGATAACTGGATCACGTCATTAGGAGAATCACGTGATGGACTAGACCCAAACTAATAGACGTAGCATGTTGATCGTGTCATTTTGTTGCTATTGTTTTCTGCGTGTCAAGTATTTGTTCCTATGACCATGAGATCATATAACTCACTAACATCGGAGGAATACTTTGTGTGTATCAAACGTCGCAACGTAACTGGGTGACTATAAAGATGCTCTACAGGTATCTCCGAAGGTGTTCGTTGAGTTAGTATGGATCAAGACTGGGATTTGTCACTCCGTGTGACGGAGAGGTATCTCGGGGCCCACTCGGTAATACAACATCACACACAAGCCTTGCAAGCAATGTGACTTAGTGTAAGTTGCGGGATCTTGTATTACGGAACGAGTAAAGAGACTTGCCGGTAAACGAGATTGAAATAGGTATGCGGATACTGACGATCGAATCTCGGGCAAGTAACATACCGAAGGACAAAGGGAATGACATACAGGATTATATGAATCCTTGGCACTGAGGTTCAAACGATAAGATCTTCGTAGAATATGTAGGATCCAATATGGGCATCCAGGTCCCACTATTGGATATTGACCGAGGAGTCTCTCGGGTCATGTCTACATAGTTCTCGAACCCACAGGGTCTGCACACTTAAGGTTCGACGTTGTTTTATGCGTATTTGAGTTATGTGGTTGGTTACCGAATGTTGTTCGGTGTCCCGGATGAGATCACGGACGTCACGATGGTTTCCGGAATGGTCCGGAAACGAATATTGATATATAGGATGACCTCATTTGATTACCGGAAGGTTTTCGGAGTTACCGGGAATGTACCGGGAATAACGAATGAGTTCCGGGGGTTCACCGGGGGGGCAACCCACCCCGGGGAAGCCCATAGGCCTTGGGGGTGGCACACCAGCCCTTAGTGGGATGGTGGGACAGCCCAAGAAGGCCCTATGCGCCATAGGACGAAAATCAAAGAGAAAAGAAAAAAAAAGGAGGAGGTGGGAAAGGAAAGAAGGACTCCACCCACCAAGCCAAGTAGGACTCGGTTTGGGGGGGAGACCTTCCCCCCTTTGGCTCGGCCGACCCCCTTGGGGTTCCTTGAGCCCCAAGACAAGGCCCCCCCTCTCCCACCTATATATACGGAGGTTTTAGGGCTGATTTGAGACGACTTTTCCATGGCAGCCCGACCACATACCTCCACGGTTTTTCCTCTAGATCGCGTTTCTGCGGAGCTCGGGCGGAGCCCTGCTGAGACAAGATCATCACCAACCTCTGGAGCGCCGTCACGCTGCCGGAGAACTCTTCTACCTCTCCGTCTCTCTTGCTGGATCAAGAAGGCCGAGATCATCGTCGAGCTGTACGTGTGCTGAACGCGGAGGTGCCGTCCGTTCGGCACTAGATCGTGGGACTGATCGCGGGACGGTTCGCGGGGCGAATCGAGGGACGTGAGGACGTTCCACTACATCAACCGCGTTCACCAACGCTTCTGTTGTACGGTCTACAAGGGTACGTAGATCACACATCCCCTCTCGTAGATGGACATCACCATGATAGGTCTTCGTGCGCGTAGGAAATTTTTTGTTTCCCATGCGACGTTCCCCAACAGGAAGTTCTTTGCAAGGCCTATGGATTTCAGGAGGGTATGGAAATAACCTTTGATCTTTGTCCTCAAGATAATATGCCAGGCAACATCGACATTTGGGTGGTTGTCGATGATATGCTTCCTATTTTACCTCCATGTGAGTTTCTCAACCATATTTGTCAAGTAATTTGCATTTATATTTAGGAATAGTTGGTGTTCATCCATATACTAAATTTGTTGAATTATAATTTACAGCTTATTTCATTTCTTCGAGTGAATTACGGAAATTAATTGACACGACACACTACACGTATCGATCACATCTAACTTGGGAGGAGAAGGATGTTTGTCGAGACCCCGATCCTAAGCCATAGGAATCCAGCCTGTAACACATCGCATCTCTTTGCGGTCTCACGCACGGTTAACCCCACGGCTGTAGCCTAACCTTAGCCAGGACCGTTTGCGCCTTTTGACTCGCGTATGCAATTGTGTCGCTAGCAATCCAATGACAAAGAACCCGGATCGACATGTCTAGTCATAAACCAAAGTTGCAGTTCCGCACAGGGACAGGCATACATGACCCAGCAAAGCAGGTGTCGGTCACCAGCGAATGTAGACGAGTCATAGCAAGCTACAAGGACTCTATTACGTCGCGTGATATTTCCCCAAAGGGGACAGACACAACAACTAAGAAGGACACATGCCAGTCAACCAATGTGTCCGGAGCAGTAGCGAGCTAGCATGGCTCGTTGGATCACAAAGGGGCATTTCCCTGTAAAGAATTCTACTAAAGTTTACGGCTAGGTAATCGAACCCCATACATATCAAGTACGACACACATACGCATGGCATACCGATATGTATAGATACATCGATGGCATCACAACATAACCATAAACATACAAACTTTATTTAAAAGGCTGGGAAGAGCCACACATGTAATATTAGACAGTAGGGGTCTCACGACCCATCATAGCAGTCATTCAGTTACAAGCCAGCGGAAGTGATTAAACTGTCTGAGTACAAACAGGTGAAACTAGAAGGCACATGGCCTGACTATACTACAGACCCAACCTAGAGCCAGATCGTAGCTGGGACACCAGCTACTCGTCGTCGTCGATGTCTAGGAAGAACCCTCCATTAGGGTCATTAGCAACCTCTGCAACAAATTATTAAGCAAACATGAGTACAGGAGTACTCAGCAAGACTTTAGGATAACTATCTACTCATGCAATGTATCAATAAGGAATTGTGGGGTTTCATGCGGGAAACCAACATTTGACTCGTGGCTAGACAACTTGCATTTTTAAATAATTTTTGACAACTTGATTTCTTGCACACGAGTCCACTAACACCACAACAATACTCTATCATGGAACCATTCCGTCTCCATACGGAAATGCCGTCCACGACACTCACGCTTATCTTGACAATTTTATGAGTAGCCATTGAAGTTATCTATGAACAACATATGTCTCCAAGTAGTCCATATCCGCGGGCGCGGCTATTCGAATAGATCTTAACCCTGCAGGGGTGTACTTCGTCACACACGCTCTCGCCACTTATCGCCATGTGCAGGTCATGCACCTCGGCAACCTTCAAGCAGAAGCCCAGCGAGGGAGTCAGCCATGACCGTTAACCACGCTAATACTTAGTCTAGGTTTATCGCCTATCTTAGGGTAACCCGCACGGAAGTCCGGCCGAGGTTTCCGCCACGGCCCAAACGATGTGCGCAGGGTTCCCAAGCCCACCATCTGGGTGCCACTTGGTACACCGTGCCACTGCCTACCGCATCACAGCCCACCTCTCAGGTCAGCGCTATGCACGGCCTCCAGCATGACTATAAACACCAGAAACTACTTGCAACTCCTGGACCGAGTACTAAGCGATTAATAAGTCGAGAGGGTCAATTAAGTATCCCAACATGTGGTAGTATCTAGTCTTGGATTACATACAGGAAACTGGGCTCCTAAGGACGGTTCCAATGAAACAACCCGCCATGTACTCCTACATAGCCTTTCACCGTTACCTTTACCAAATCAGGTTCAACACACCACCTTTACTTACTGAACACATTCTCACAATTTTGTTCATCTCCCAGATGACAGACCATACACAACTCTAAGCATAGCATGCATAGCAGGATAAGGCACATCACGGCTCAAGCATCTATCAGGTATGCAAGGTTGCAAGGTTCAGCTATTTACTGTGACAAGGACAGGTCATGCAAAGGAAGTGGGTTCAACTAACGTGGCAAAAGCATTTGAAGCATTTCATCCTAATGCAATAAATAAGTGGAGGAGCGAGAACATGGGATTTATCGGGATGATCAAAATGGTTGCTTGCCTTGTTTCTCAGAGGAGGGACAATATCCGTAAGTCGGATATTCGGTGGAATCCGGAGGAGCGGAGCCTACCGAAAGAAATGACAACAATCAATGACAATCATATGCAACAAGATGATGCATGAGCATGGCATGAGGATGCAAGGTGGTTTGCTAATATAGCTAACATTTGTTAGGTTTGAAGTTGATTTGAATCAGATTCAAATATCACTTCAAACGAGGTATTCTCGAATACCATTTTAATTGATTGACCTGATGCTCAGCTCAACTTGTTTTTAACATCATGTAAATGACATGTTAAGTTGCCGGTTTGTGATTGAACAATGTTTGATCATATCATTTGAAGTGGAATTCAAATGATTTTCAAATTCCATCTCCATAGCATTTATAAAATTTAACTAATTTATTATTCTACATGATTGGTCCAGTAACATTTCAAACATGTTTGAGAATGACATATTCAGATTCCTTGGATTTTTCTGATACTTTTTCAGATATAAATTGTTTTCATTGGAGTTACAGATTAATTTCTATGATTTTTAGAAGTTTTGGAATTTTTCAGGAATTCTTTTAATTCAGAAAACTCTTTATTGCGTCATAACCACATCAGCAAGGCGTCAGCAGGTCAACTGACCTGGTCAGGTCAAACCTGACGGGTGGGGGCCACTGGTCAGCGTCTCAGGAGGTAATCCCGTGCTGACCAGCCCCTAAGTGGGTTTGACCCACTGCTGGGGCCCACCGTTAGTGCCTGCTTAGAGCTAATCCACCGGGATTAGGCCGGCCACATCGTCCCCCGCCGGAGACTGGCCGGCGGCGACCAGATCCGTGGCGGGTCTTCACCGGAGACGCACCAAATCGTGATGTGGTGCTCGGAATCGAGTGCCGAGAGCACTGGGATGATCCCCAGGCTCGGCCTCATCCTCTACGGGCATCGGGAGGGCTATGGGTGGTCGGAGCATGCCGGCGACGAGCCGAGGTGGCTGCCAGAGCTCGGGTTCATGGGTCCCGGGGCTAGAGTGCCGGAGAGAGACGGGAAACAGAGGGGAAATGCTCGCAAGATCACGGTGGAGGCGAAGCTGGGCTCAGACTGCTCGGGGAGGGGATGTAGCCGGCGATCCACCGTCGATTTGCCGGCGGCCGAAGGTTGAAGACGACGGCACTGGAGGCATTGCAGGGCTCGGGGAGGATGGTTTCGTCGACGTGCGTGTCGGACTCGACGTTGCGGAGAGGATGGAACACTCGGGGGGGACTTCCCTGTGGCCAGAGAGCTCGGGCTCCTCGAGCTCAAGCTTCTGACAATGGCGGCAGGAGGAGGGAGGAGAGAACGGAGAGGAGAGGGGGAATGACGCTCGGGAACGGATAGGGACGCGCTCAGGGTAGTCATCCCCGTTGTCGCACTGTCCTGAGGGCACCGGAGGTCACTACGGCGAAGCAGGAGGTGGAGGAGGCCGCCGTGGTCGATCTCTCCTCTGCCAGATGGCAGAGGAAGAAGATGACCCTGCCCGTGGTGGGCTGGGCCTCACAGGTAAGCTTAGAATAGGATTTTTCCATTTTCTGCTATTTCTGTTTCTGTTTTAATTACTGACATTGATTACTATTTATTTTGGCTTCAAAAAGCAAACTAAAAATAGTTTGAAAAATGCTGGGGTGTTAGTTGGAATATTTCCAATTACCCATAAAGTTTTCAACATTTTTGAAAACTTAAAGTGTTTGAATTCAAATTTAAAACTTGAAACCAGTAGCCTTTTGCATTTATTTAAAATGCCAAATGTATTAAGAAAATGGTTTTCTTCATTGCTTAATTGCTTTCAAGAATTATCAGAAAAGTTGAACTTTTCTTGAGGCCATTTTGGGTTCATTGATTTGAAGAAGTTTGTAATTCCTTTGAATTTGAGAAGTGGCTAGGGTTTTTGAGTTTTTCTTCACCACTTGCTTTGTTCTTGTTGAAATTTTCTTGGATGCAATGCAAAGAAGATATGAGCACAATGCTAACTTGATTAGGGTTTAAGGGATGTGACAACTCACCCCCGCTCAAAAGAATCTCGTCCCGAGATTTAGAAGTCGTCGGGAATAACGCAGGATACTCAAGTCGGAGACGATCCTCTCTTTCCCAAGTGGCCTCCTTCTCAGAATGATTTGACCATTGAATTTTAAGAAACTTGAGCTTTCGACGTCGAGTGGTACGCTCAGCTTGATCAAGAATACGCACGGGGTATTCTCGGTATGAAAGGTTATCTTGGAGATCAAGCGTCTCGTGGTCCACTTCACGGATAGGATCCGAAAAGCAACGCCTGAGTTGCGAGACGTGGAAGACATCATGAACCTTGGAAAGATGCGGAGGAAGTTCCAACTGGTAGGCAACTTCTCCTCGTTTGGCAAGAATGCGAAAAGGACCAATGTCACAAGGAGCCAACTTGCCCTTGATACCGAATCGATGGGTACCCTTCAAAGGTGTAACCCGAAGGTAAGCCTTCTCGTCAACTTCAAAGGTCACAGCCTTATGATGACGATCATATTGGCTCTTTTGACGAGAATGGGCTGTTTTCAACTTTTCACGAGTAATGCGAACCTGCTTTTCAGCATCCTGGATCATATCCGGGCCAAAGAGTTGCCTCTCTCCGGTTTCTGACCAATTAAGAGGTGTTCGACATCTTCGTCCATAGAGAACTTCAAAAGGGGCTTTGCCCAGGCTTGATTGATAACTATTGTTATAAGCAAATTCGGCGAATGGAAGGCACTTCTCCCAATTCATACCGAACGATATAACACAAGCGCGGAGCATATCTTCTAGGATTTGATTCACTCTTTCTACTTGACCACTTGATTGAGGATGGAAAGCAGTGCTAAAAGATAAGTGAGTCCCCATAGCATTCTGAAAACTTTCCCAGAAGCGAGAAGTAAAGATACTCCCACGGTCTGAGTTAATCTCCAGGGGAACACCAGGAAGAGACACTATTCGAGAGACATATAACTCTGCTAACTGGCTAGTTGTTATACTCTCACGAACTGGAAGAAAATGAGTTACTTTGGAGAGACGGTCAATGACCACAAAGATAGCATTATTTCCTTTCTTGGTCTTGGGAAATCCGGTAATGAAATCCATACTAACTTTATCCCATTTCCATTCAGGAATAGCTAAAGGTTGAAGGGTGCCAGCAGGCCTTTGATGTTCTACCTTAACTCGACGACAAACGTCGCAGTTGGCATCGAACTCAGCAATTTCTCTCTTCATCCTAGTCCACCAGAACCTCTGGCATAGGTCCTGATACATCTTAGTACTACCGGGATGAATGGTGAGAGGAGAATCATGAGCCTCCTTAAGGATCAATTGCCGCAGACGTTTGCTCTTAGGAACCACTAAACGGTTCTGAAAGAACACAACACCTTTTTCATTGATGGAGAAATCCCTAGCGTTATCGCTAGCAATATTCTCCTTGATCCGGGATATACCCTTATCATAAGCCTGCACGGCTATGATTTGATCCCTAAGAGTAGGCTTCGCCACCAGGGTAGAAAGGAATCCTTGAGGAACAATATGGAGATTTAACTTTCGAAATTCCTCATAGAGATGTGGTTGACCTTGTTGTAGCATCAAATTGTTACAATAAGATTTACGACTTAGTGCATCAGCCATAACATTGGCCTTCCCCGGGGTGTAAGTTATCCCTAAGTCGTAATCCGAGATCAACTCAACCCGCCGTCTTTGCCTAAGATTCAAGTCCGGCTGGGTGAAGATATATTTCAGACTTTGGTGATCAGTGAATATTTCGCAACGATTACCCAGAAGGTAATGTCGCCAGGTTTTTAGTGCATGGACCACAGGTGCAAGCTCAATATCATGTGTGGGATAATTATCCTCATGTGGACGCAACTGTCGAGATGCGTATGCAATCACATGACGGTCTTGCATGAGAATGCAACCTAATCCTTGTCGCGAGGCATCGCAATAGATAACAAAGTCCTTAGAAAAATCTGGTGGTAGCAACACAGGTGCGGAAGTCAGGCGTCTTTTCAGTTCCTGAAAACTATGCTCACACTGTGGTGTCCACTCGAACTTTTTATCCTTCTTGAGGAGTTCAGTTAGAGGCTTTGCAACCTTGGAGAAATTCTTGACAAAGCGGCGACAATAGCTCGCTAGACCAAGAAAACTCCTAACTTGCTTAACCGATTCAGGTTGAGTCCAATCAAGGACGGCTTGAACTCTCTCAGGATTGACAGCAATACCCTTACCAGAGATTACATGACCTAGATAGGTCACTTCTGGTAACCAAAATTCACATTTTGAAAACTTGGCATAAAGGCGATGCTCTCGAAGTTTCATCAATACCAGCCTTAGATGCTCGTCATGTTCTCGTTCGTTCTTCGAGTAGATGAGAATATCATCGAGGTATACCACGATGAATTTATCCAAATACTCCATGAAGATTGAATTCATCAGACGAGAGAAAGTGGCTGGGGCATTGGTTAAACCGAAGGACATGACGGTGTACTCGTATTGGCCATAACGAGTAACAAAAGCCGTTTTTGGAATGTCCCCGTTCTTGATCTTGATTTGATGGTATCCCAACCTCAAATCCATTTTGGAGAAGACTGAGGATCCAGCGAGCTGATCATACAGGTCGTTGATCTTGGGGAGCGGATACTTGTTCTTTATGGTGACCAGATTAACTGGTCGGTAATCTACAACCATCCGATCCGTTCCGTCTTTCTTCTTGACGAATAGGACGGGGCAAGCCCAAGAAGAAGAGCTAGGAAAAATGAAACCTTTATTCAAGGCCTCATCTAGTTGCTTCTTAAGTTCGGCTAGCTCCAAGGGTGCCATCTTATATGGTCTTCTGGCTATTGGAACAGTTCCCGGAACAAGATCTATTATGAACTCTACATCTCTATCAGGTGGAATTCCTGGCAGTTCCTCTGGAAAGACATCCAGAAAGTCACGGACTACCGGGATGTCTTCAAGTTCCGGAAGAGGGTTGGCATTCAGGGAATAGAGTTGGCATTTGGCAAATCGAGTAGAGACATTGACTATCTCACCCGAGGGATGGGTAAGGTGAACATTTATAGTATGAGTATCAATCTTGGCATAATGAGATGACATCCAGTCGATACCCAAGATGATATTAATATCCGAAGATTTCAGGGCTATTAATGAGGCTAGAAATACTAGCCTGTCTACTAGAATTTCATTGTCATAGGTTATCCTAGAGGTTTGCCATTTACTACCAGGAGTTTGGACAACCAATGGAACTGGCATATCACAAAAAGACATGTTATGCAACTGTGCATAACTTTCTGAAATGAAGGAATGAGTAGACCCAGTGTCAAAAAGAACAGATGTTGGGTGATGATTAACAAGAAGCGTACCCAGTATGACGTCGGGATCCTCTGCAGCTTCTTCTGCTGAGACATAGTTCACACGGCCACGTGCAGGAGTTGGCTTCACATAGTAAGCTTTGCCCAACTTGCCTTGCCCGACGGACTTTCCGGGTTGCTTGGCACCCACATTCTGAGGACACTCACAGGAATAGTGCCCTGGTTCTCCACACTTGTAGCATATCACTTGGTTGGCACGTGGTGCAGCATTGCTAGCTGGACCACCATAGGTTTTTGCTGGAGGGTTGGTCTGATTCGTCTGAGGCGCCATGTAGGATGGCCTCGGAGTGTATCTTGGCGGCAGAAAACTGTTTGGAACCCACAGCCTGCGCTTTGGAAACACGGAACCAGATGACGAGCCAAAGTCACGGGAGTGCTTCTTTGTGGCTTCGAAGTCGGTATGACCAGTCTCAGCACTGATCGCCTTGTTGACCAGGGCTTGGAAGCTTGCACACTCGTGGAGGCGCAGATCACGACGAAGCTCAGGGCTCTGACCCTTACGGAATCTTGCTTGCTTCTTGGCATCAGTAGACACCTCCTCTGTTGCATAGCGGGAGAGGTTACTGAACTCGCGACTATAGGCATCCACGGTCAACTTTCCCTGGGTGAATGCACAGAACTCCTCTCTCTTTCTGTCCATCAGGCCCTCTGGAATATGGTGCAGACGGAAGGCTGCACTGAAGTCTGCCCATGTGGCTTCTGGTTCAGCAGGACGCATAGCTTCAAAGTTCTCCCACCACATATTGGCGGGTCCTTCCAGAAAATATGCCGCAAAGGTCACCTTGTCGGCCTCAGAAACATTCGTAGAGCGAATCTTACGTGAGATACTGCACAGCCAATCATCAGCGTCGAGGGGATCGACGGAGTGATGGAACTTTGGAGGATTCAGCTTCACAAAGTCATTGAGGGACACTGCAGCATTCCTAGGCTGACGAGCCGTATTCTGCTCAATACGCTCTAACAGTCGGTTGGTCTCCCTTTTGTTTCTCTCTGCCTCAAGTATCACTTCCGCCAGAGAGGGCGGGTGAGGCAGGTCTTCCTGCGACGCTTGACTACCCTCTCCTTGCTCATGAGCAGGGGCACGGTTCAACCTGGTGAACACCATCCTGACAAAAATACTCACAGCTTAGACCAAAATCATTATCAATACTAGGTATGGATTAAGAATGCACTGAACACATGGAATGCGGAAATGAATATCCGAACAACATGGTAACAAGAAACTGCTATATATACACCATGGTTCATACACACCCTTACATAGTTCAGTACAACTTAACCGAAGAGCAAACTACTGAAATTATGAAACTACTCATCAGAGGCTTACAAGCTTCCTATACATTATTTATCTAGGCCTCCGGAATTCATTTCACATCACAAGCATACTTCACAAGTCACACAGGACTGTGAACGTACGGCTACTACCATACTATCCTTCCACTCACAGCTCAGGCATCCGCATAGAACATCTCATAAAGATTGCCTCCATGGCCTGGAAGCTCAACCTGCGGATCAGGAAATACTCTGGCATGAGATCCCTGGGATCCGTAAGGACACGGATGCGGCCTTGGTCCCCTGATTGGTGGTAGTAGGGTTCCCCGAAGAGGGGTGACTCCTCCTATAGCGGGCCAGTCAACATGGGCCGAAAGATGGGTCCTAACAGGGTTCAGCATCTCCATATCTCCGTACCCTGTCTCGACTACCGGTGCCAGCTGCGTCAAAGCCATCCACAGACGGGCACGTGTAGCATAAAGCTCCATGCAGAGAGCACGAGCATCCCTGTCTCTGTTCTCTAGCATCTCAACAGTGGACTGCAATAGCGGATCCTCCATAGTGGAATCAAAATAGACCCCGCTGAGGTATCCCTCTTCACCAGGCTGAGAGGCAGGAACATAGCAGAACTCTGAATTCTGCAGCAGTGCATGTCTCGCCCTCATAATGGTCAGCATTGAATAGGCGGCATCTTGTACTGTCATGTCAACAGTGACTCCCAATCCATATGACCAATGGATTGGCTCCTCAGCCCCAGGGTAGTCTGGAAATACCCTAACAGTGCAGATATATTGGCTCTGGTTGAAGTCTCGGTACTGTTCCTCCACTGTGTACTCTGGGTCCCAGCGGTAACCGCACACCGACATCACCCTGACCAGCATGGCCGTATGACCCGGCACATCAATGCACCTGGTCAGACGAACCACCTGACGAGAAGGACGGCCATGCATCTGAAAATAGAGAGTAATGCAAAAGCATTAGAGCTCTGAATGCAAAATTGGGCAGCATAACGGCTGTACATGCTCAAAAACAATTTTGAGAAAACCCAAAAATAGAATAGCGTAACCACTCAAGTATCAAATTCAATTCTCTGATCATCAAACTTACTTCCTTTTTCCTAGGGATGGAAGAAACCCAAATATCTCTCGACCCGTAGTCCTATAGTCTACCGATCAGAAACACGAGCCTAGAAGAGGATGAGTAACCTAGTCCTTAATTCCCGCAGAAAAGATGAGGATGACCAAAAAAGAATAACTTGAGAAGAGAACAAGAGTATTACGGTCCCTTCCACAAACAATTCCCTTATATATAACTAAAGCAATTGTAGACTCGACTTCGACCAGTTTGGTTTAGTAGTCCCACAGTCAGTCAGGCTATGATACCAACGCTCGGAAGAGCCACACATGTAATATTACACAGTAGGGGTCTCACGACCCATCATAGCAGTCATTCGGTTACAAGCCAGCGGAAGTGATTAAACTGTCTGAGTACAGACAGGTGAAACTAGAAGGCACGTGGCCTGACTATACTATAGACCCAACCTAGGGCCAAATCGTAGCTGGGACACCAGCTACTCGTCGTCGTCGATGTCTAGGAAGAACCCTCCATTAGGGTCATTAGCAACCTCTGCAACAAATTATTAAGCAAACATGAGTACAGGAGTACTCAGCAAGACTTTAGGATAACTATCTACTCAGGCAATGTATCAATAAGGAATTGTGGGGTTTCATGCGGGAAACCAACATTTGACTCGTGGCTAGACAACTTGCATTTTAAAATAATTTTTGACAACTTGATTTCTCGCACACGAGTCCACTAACACCAGAACAATACTCTATCGTGGAACCATTCCGTCTCCATACGGAAATGCCGTCCACGACACTCACGCTTATCTTGACAATTTTATGAGTAGCCATTGAAGTTATCTATGAACAACATATGTCTCCAAGTAGTCCATATCCGCAGACGCGGCTATTCGAATAGATCATAACCCTGCAGGGGTGTACTTCGTCACACACGCTCTCGCCACTTATCGCCATGTGCACGTCATGCACCTCGGCAACCTTCAAGCGGAAGCCCAGCGAGGGAGTCGGCCACGACCGTTAACCACGCTAATACTTAGTCCAGGTTTATCGCCTATCTGAGGGTAACCCGCACGGAATTCCGGCCGAGGTTTCTGCCATGGCCCAAACAATGTGCGCAGGGTTCCCAAGCCCACCATCCGGGTGCCACTTGGTACACCGTGCCACTGCCTACCGCATCACAGCCCACCTCTCAGGTCAGCGCTATGCACGGCCTCCAGCATGACTATAAACACCAGAAACTACTTGCAACTCCTGGACCGAGTACTAAGTGATTAATAAGTCAAGAGGGTCAATTAAGTATCCCAACGTGTGGTAGTATCTAGTCTTGGATTACATACACGGAACTCGGTTCCTAAGGACGGTTCCAATGAAACAACCCGCCATGTACTCCTACATAGCCTTTCACCGGTACCTTTGCCAAATCAGGTTCAACACACCACCTTTACTTACTGAACACATTCTCACTATTATGTTCATCTCCCAGATGACATACCATACACAACTCTAAGCATAGCATGCATAGCAGGATAAGGCACATCATGGCTCAAGCATCTATCAGGTATGATAGGTTGCAAGGTTCAGCTATTTACTGCGACAAGGACAGGTCATGCAAAGGAAGTGGGTTCAACTAACGTGGCAAAAGCATTTGAAGCATTTCATCCTAATGCAATAAATAAGTGCAGGAGCGAGAACATGGGATTTATCGGGATGATCAAAATGGTTGCTTGCCTTGTTGCTTAGAGGAGGGACAATATCCGTCAGTCGGATATTCGGTGGAATCCGGAGGAGCGGAGCCTACCGAAAGAAATGACAACAATCAATGACAATCATATGAAACAAGATGATGCATGAGCATGGCATGAGGATGCAAGGTGGTTTGCTAATATAGCTCACATTTGTTAGGTTTGAAGTTGATTTGAATCAGATTCAAATATCACTTCAAACGAGGTATTCTCGAATACCATTTTAATTGATTCGACTTGATGCTCATATCAACTTGTTTTTAACATCATGGAAATGACATGTTAAGTTGCTGGTTTGTGATTGAACAATGTTTGATCATATCATTTGAAGTGGAATTCAAATGATTTTCAAATTCCATCTCCATAGCATTTATGAAATTTAACTTATTCATTATTCTACATGTTTGGTCCAGTAACATTTTCAAACATGTTTGAAAATGACATATTCAGATTCCTTGGATTTTTCTGATACTTTTTCAATATAAATTATTTTCATTGGAGTTACAGATTCATTTCTATGATTTTTAGAAGTTTTGGCATTTTTCTGGAATTCTTTTAATTCAGAAAACTCTTTATTGCGTCATAACCACATGAGCAATGCGTTAGTAGGTCAACTGACCTGGTCAGGTCAAACCTGACGGGTGGGGGCCACTGGTCAGCGTCTCAGGAGCTAATCCCGCGCTGACCAGCCCCTAAGTGGGTTTGACCCACTGCTCGGCCCACTGTCAGTGGTTGCTTAGAGCTAATCCACCGGGATTAGGCCGGCCACGTCGTCCCCCGCCGGAGACTGACCGGCGGGGACCAGATCCGCGGCGGATCTTCGCCGGAGACGAACCAAATCGTGTTGTGGTGCTCGGAATCGAGTGCCGAGAGCACTGGGATGATCCCCAGGCTCGGCCTCATCCTCTACGGGCATCAGGAGGGGCTATGGGTGGCCGGAGCATGCCGACGACGAGCCGAGGCGGCTCCGGAGCTCGGGTTCATGGGTCCCGGGGCTAGAGTGCCGGAGAGAGAGGGGAAACAGAGGGGAAATGCTCGCAAGCTCACGGTGTAGGCAAAGCTGGGCTCAGACTGCTCGGGGAGGGGCTGTAGCCGGCGATCCACCGTCGATTTGCCGGCGGCCGAAGGTTGAAGACGACGGCACTGGACGCGTTGCAGGGCTCGAGGAGGATGGCTTCGTCGACGTGCGTGTCGGGCTCGACGTTGCGGAGAGGATGGAACACTCGGGGGGGCTTCCCTGTGGCTAGAGAGCTCGGGCTCCTCGAGCTCAAGCTTCTGACAATGGCGGTAGGAGGAGGGAGGAGAGAACCGAGAGGAGAGGGCGAATGGTGCTCGGGAACGCATAGGGACGCGCTCGGGGTAGTCATCCCCGTTGTCGCGTTGTCCTGGGGGGCACCGAAGGTCGCCACGGCGAAGCAGGAGGTGGAGGAGGCCGCCGTGGTCGATCTCTCCTTTGCCAGAAGGCAGAGGAAGAAGACGACCCAGCCCCTGGTAAGCTGGGCCTCGCAGGTAAGCGTAGAATAGGATTTTTCCATTTTCTTCTATTTCTGTTTCTGTTTTAATTAGTGACATTTATTTCTATTTATTTTGGCTTCAAAAAGCAAACTAAAAATAGTATGAAAAATGCTGGGGTGTTAGTTGGAATATTTCCAATTGCCCATGAAGTTTTCAACATTTTTGAACACTTAAAGTTTTTGAATTCAAATTTAAAACTTGAAACCATTAGCCTTTTGCATTTATTTAAAATGCCAAATGTATTAAGAAAATGGTTTTCTTCATTGCTTAATTGCTTTCAAGAATTATCAGAAAAGTTGAACTTTTCTTGAGGCCATTTTGGGTTCATTGATTTGAACAAGTTTGTAATTCCTTTGAATTTGAGAAGTGGCTAGGGTTTTTGAGTTTTTGTTCACCACTTGCTTTGTTCTTGTTGAAATTTTCTTGGATGCAATGCAAAGAAGATATGAGCACAATGCTAACTTGATTAGGGTTTCAGGGATGTGACAATATTCTTCTCCACTTTCTTGTTGCTGGTGTTCTGGTTTCTAGGGATACCTTCCCGTATAATTTTGGAATTGGCCAAAATTATACATTTTACATGCCACTAGTGCATAGGTTGAGGCGAGATGACATTCGCCGAAATATCTTGATAAGAGTTTCCTAATTAAGTACGCTCTACTATTGCATAAATGGTGTTGATTACATTGCTAACTATGTTATTATTATGTTCTTCAACAGCAACTACCACATGATGTAGTGCCTCTGTTGATGCACCCAGAAGGTCAAATGAAAATTAGAAGCCCGGTGAGGGCTGAGTTCGATGCTCCATACTCGAGTAACCTCAAATCAAGATCAAAAAGGCTCCAAATTGAAGCATGGAGAGAAATAAAGAAGGTTCACAAGCCACAAGTTGGAGACCGTTGGATCTCTGTGCTTCATCATGGAGACATAGGTGTTATTCTGTTTTATGACATTATAGCTAAGAGCGAGGACTAGGTCTTATGAGATACAACTTATTCTGGTTTATGTTATTACTTGACATGATTGATTAGGATGCATGCATATGATGACTATGTATTATGATGTTTCTCTGTTTTATTTTATGTGTATCATATGATAACTTGGTATGTCATTAAGATGATGCTGAGTTGTTAGATGATCGATTAGAATACTATTGCCATTCGACGGAAATGATATGAAATGATATAGTGTAAAAAAGATGCATATATGTGCATGTAACTCGTGTCTACATTTTGTAAATATGTTCGACAAAGCACAACGGATGAGATGGTGTAATATATTCGTGACAATGTGCAATATATATGTAACAAATATATGGGAAAATAGGGGGAAGCAAAATAGCCCATCCAATTTAGTGCAAAACCCTGAACGCAAAAATTGCTAAAAAACAGCGAAGAAATAGGATACGAACCGGGACTAATACCCCTCCCACCTCGCTCGCAGCCCCGCCACATGGAAGGCCATTAGCCCCGGTTCGGGGCCGAACCGGGGCCAACATTAGTCCCGGTTGATTAGTCCGGGTTCGCGAACCGGGACTAATGGCCCAACCGAACCAGGACTGAAGGCCCTTTTTCTACTAGTGGAGGGGGGAGGGGTATTAGTCCCGGTTTGTAATTCGTATTACGAACCGGGGCTATTTATTTGCTGTTTTTTAGTAATTTTTAAGGTTTTGGGTTTTGCACTAAATTGTATTGGGCTATTTTGCTGCCTCCTATTTTTCCATCTATTTGTTTGGGGTATTTTTAATTCTTGTTTTGCACTAAATTGGATGCTACATACACAACAATAAAGGAACAACTATATTGGACATCGTCACGAATATATTACACCATCTCATCCGTCGTGCTTTGTCGAACATATTTACAAAATGTAGACACGAGTTACATGCACATATATGCATCTTTTTTCCACTATATCATTTCATATCAATTGCATCGACGGGCAATAGTATTCTCCACATCTAGGACCTCTGCATCTAAGAATCTGGCAATTTCCTCTTGAATTGCTCGTACACGTTCCTGTGGTAGAAGACCGTCCTGCAACCGTTCGATCTAATTTAAAGAAGGGGTCTATTCATCACCCAGGGTGTAGATTAAATTATTCCTCACCGACGTAATTTTACGACCATTTCATAAATAAATTAAATTTGAAATGCAAATAGATACGTTTATATTGATTCACTACAAAAAATTTGACATAAGAAAACAAAAATATAGGTCACACTAGTGGAAAACGGGCCTTTGGCCGGGACCCTTTAGTCCCGGCCTGCCTTTGGGTCGGGACTAAAGGCCCGGCCACGTCGCCCCAATTCTCAATGCCTCCCTCGAGGCTTTAGTCGCGGCCCTTAAGGAACCTTTAGTCCCGGTTCATGTCCCAAACCGGGACTAAAGGGCTACGCGGTGGGCAGCCCGCATGTGCGCCACCTTTAGTCCCGGTTCGTGTCTCAAACCGGGACTAAAGTCCTCTGCCTATATATAGCACAGCCCCCCTCTCCCCTCTTCCTTGCATTTTTCTTGGATGGAGGATTGTGGGTGTGTGCTAGCTCTCCACTTTTTTTTTATGCACTAGAGGTGTTTGTTGAAATGTGTGTTAGAGCGATGCCGCTTCAATTCACCGAACACAACTACGATATGAGATGCCTGAGCCACGCTTAAACCTCTTCCTCTTTATTTCTACTTATTCTAAAAGGTTAGCAACTATATTTCCTCGTTTAGACCGTGCGGTACTAAGTTTTAGGATCGTGATTGTATTTGATATACTGTCGTATAACATAGATGAGCCATCCATGGACGTACGATGATCGACGCACAACCGCTTACAGAGAAGGCGTGCATTCTTTTCGAGATGCAGCCGATGCGAACAAGCATGGTGGTGGCTTTATGTTTTGTCCATGTGTTTAATGTCGGAATGAGAAGGATTACACTTCCTCAAGAGTCATTCAGAGCCACCTGCTTCGGTCCGGTTTTATGTCGGGCTATAATGTTTGGACCAAGCACGGAGAAAGAGGGGTTATGATGGAAGACGACGATGAAGAAGAAGAGAACGATGATGACAACTACCGATCTATGTTCCCTGAGTATGCTGATACCGCAATGGAAGACAATGAAGAAGAAGATCAGGATGAAGAACGGGAACCAGATGAGCCCGCTTATGATCTTGGTCGGGTCATTTCTGATGCACGGCGAGGTTGCGACACAGAAAAGGAGAGGTTGCAGTTCGAGCAGATGTTACAGGACCACAACAAATTGTTGTACCCAACTTGTGAAGATGGCCATAAGAAGCTGGGTAGCACACTGGAATTGCTGAAGTGGAAGGCAGAGACCGGTGTGACTGACTCGTCATTCAAAAAGTTGCTGGTACTGATGAAGAAGATGCTTCCAAGAAAGAACGAATTGCCCGCCAGCACGTACGAAGCAAAGAAGCTTGTCTGCCCTCTAGGATTAGACGTGCAGAAGATACATGCATGCCCTAATGACTGCATCCTCTACCACGGTGAGAAGTACGAGAATATGGATAAATGCACGGTATGCACTGCATTGCGGTATAAGATCAGAAAATATGACCCTGGTGATATTGAGGTCGAGCCACCCAGGAAGAGGGTTCCTGCCAAGGTGATGTGGTATGCTCCTATAATACCACGGTTGAAACGTCTGTTCAGAAATAAAGATCATGCGAAGTTGATGCGATGGCACATGGAAGATTGTATGAAAGACAATAAGTTAAGGCACACCGCTGATGGTCGGCAGTGGAGAAAAATCGAGAGAGAGTTCCCAAGATTTGCAGCTGACGCAAGGAACTTATGGTTAGGTCTGAGTACAGATGGCATGAATCCTTTTGGGGAGCAGAGTTGCAGTCACAGCACCTGGCCCGTTACTCTATGTATCTACAACCTTCCTCCTTGGTTGTGCATGAAGCGAAAGTTCATTATGATGTCAGTGCTTATCCAAGGTCCAAAGCAACCCAGCAACGATATTGATGTGTACCTAAGGCCATTAGTTGATGAACTTTTACAGCTGTGGGCCGAACCAGGTGTACGTGTGTGGGACGAGCACAAATAAGAGGAATTTGACCTTCGAGCGTTGCTTTTCGTAACCATCAATGATTGGCCTGCTCTTAGTAACATTTCAGGACAGTCAAACAAGGGATACAATGCATGCACGCACTATTTGGATCAGACAGAAAGTATATATCTGGACAAATGTAGGAAGAATGTGTACCCGTACAATCGTCGTTTTCTACCGCCCAAGCATCCCTTAAATAAAAAAAGGCAAGCATTTCAATGGCAAGGCAGAACCCCGGGGGGAAGCCTGTCATCCGTACTGGTGCTGAAGTATTTGATATGGTCAAAGATTTAAAAGTAATATTTGGAAAGGGTCCTGGCAGCCAACCTGTTCCTAACGGCCCTGATAAGCGCGTACCCATGTGGAAGAAGAAATCTATATTTTGGGAGCTACCCTACTGGGAAGTCCATGAGGTCCGCTCCGCAATCAACGTGATGCACCTGACGAAGAATACCTGCGTGAATATTCTAGGCTTCCTGGGCTTGTATGGGACGTCAAAAGATACACCGGAAGCACGGGAGGACCAGGAACGTCATAAAGGAAGAGATGGCATGCATCCAGGGCAGTTTCAAGGGCGTGCCAACTACGCTCTTACTAAGGAAGAGAAGGAAATCTTCTTTGAAGTCCTTTTCAGTATCAAGGTCCCGACTGGCTTCTCGTCGACTATAAAGAGAATCGTAAATATGAAAGACAAAAAATTCCAAAACCTAAAGTCTCATGACTGCCACGTGCTTATGACGCAATTGCTTCCGGTTGCATTGAGGGGAATTCTACCGGAAAATGTTTGCCTGGCAATTGTGAAGGTATGTGCATTCCTCAATGCAATTTCTCAGAAGGTAATCGATCGAGAAAGTCTATCAGGGTTACAGATTGATGTGGTCCAATGTCTGGTCAGCTTTGTGTTGTTGTTCCCGCCATCCTTCTTCAATATAATGACACACCTCCTAGTTCACCTAGTCGAAGAGATTAGAATTCTCGGTCCTGTGTTTCTACACAATATGTTCCCCTTCGAGAGGTTCATGGGAGTCTTAAAGAAATATGTTCGTAACCGTGCTAGGCCAGAAGGAAGCATCTCCAAGGGCTATGGAACAGAGGAGGTCGTTGAGTTTTGTGTGGACTTTCTTCCTGACCTTAAGCCGATTGGTGTTCCTGAATCTCGGTATGAGGGTAGGCTGACAGGAAAAGGCACACTAGGAAGGAAAGGAAAAGTATGTATGGACGGGCATTCTTTCTCTCAAGCAAACTACACAGTTCTACACAATTCCACCGTGGTGGCTCCGTATATCGTGAGACACAAGAATATTCTACGCTCCGAAAACCCGGGGAAGGCTGACTCTTGGATTAAAGGGGAACACGAGAAGACTTTCGGCAGTTGTTTGCAGACACATCTCATGAATGACGACACCGTTGGAGATCAGCTGTACTGTTTGGCCAGGCCACCATCTTCGACTATATGTACTTTCCAAGGGTATGAGATAAATGGGAATACATTTTACACGGTTGCCCAAGATAAAAAGAGCACCAACCAAAATAGTGGTGTCCGCTTTGATGCAACAGACGAGAATGGGCACTGTTTGGAAACATATTACGGGTACATAGAGGAGATATGGGAACTTGACTATGGACCTACTTTTAAGATCCCTTTGTTTCGGTGCAAATGGGTGAAGCTGACAGGAGGCGGGGTAGTTGTAGACCAAAAGTACGACATGACAACAGTGGATCTCAACAATCTTGCGTACATGGACGAACCATTTGTCCTAGCCAATGATGTCGCTCAAGTTTTCTATGTGAAGGACATGTCTACAAAACGAGAAAAATAAATCAGCAAAAGAAGATATCGTCCGATGAGCCCAAACGCCACATAGTTCTTTTAGGGCAAAGAAACATCGTGGGAGTAGATGACAAGACAGACATGTCAGAAGATGATAATGAGTTTCATGAAATTCCGCCCTTCAAAGTGAAAACTGACCCAAGCATCCTACTGAATGATAAAGATTCTCCATGGCTACGACCCAGAAGAAAACAGAAATAATAGATAGGAATATTGGTGCAATAATGTAATAATGTATTAAACCTTTTATGTAATGCATGTACGGAATGTACTAAATTTCAAACACTTTTCATCTTCATAGTTTTGTCAAATTCTCAAATACGCAAAAAGAATTTTAATAAACCTTTGTAAGAGATGAGTTCTCGTTCGAAACCCTGATACTTCGAGAGAGATTGTCCGTTTTGTACACGAAGTGCATCCAGTTTTTGTCGTATCCCTCTCAACTTTTTAACACATGCTATGTGGGTGAAATGATGATAGCATGCCAACTTTCAACATTTTCAGAGTTCATTTGTAGTGTTTTTCAATTTCAGGGTCAACTCGCTCAAAAACAAATAAGTAAATGCATGAAGAATACCAAATGAAGTCAGAAATTGTTGAAATTTTGTGATGTTCCTTTGAATGTTGCATTTTGAACACAAAAAAAGTATGGAGTTCAAATAAGTTCAAAAAAATGAAATCCCTTTGTAAGAGATGACTTCTCGTTTGAAACCCTGATACTTCGAGAGAGATTCTCCGTTTTGTACACGAAGTGCATCCAGTTTTTGTCGTAGCCCTCTCAACTTTTTAACACATGCTATGTTGGTGAAATGATGATATATAGCATGCCAACTTTCAACAATTTTAGATTTCATTTGTAGTGCTTTTCAATTTCAGGGTCAACTAGCTCAAAAAATAATAAGTAAATGCACGAAGAATACCAAATGAAGTCAGAAATTATTGAAATTCTGTGATGTGCCTTTGAATGGTGCATTTTGAACACACAAAAAGTATGGAGTCCAAATAAGTTCAAGAAAATGAAATCCCTTTGTAAGAGATGAGTTCTCGTTCGAAACCCTTATACTTCGAGAGAGATTGTCCGTTTTGTACACGAAGTGCATCCAGTTTTTGTCGTAGCCCTCTCAACTTTTTAACACATGCTATGTGGGTGAAATGATGATAGCATGACAACTTTCAACATTTTTAGAGTTCATTTGTAGTGCTTTTCAATTTCAGGGTCAACTAGCTCAAAAAAATAAGTAAATGCACGAAGAATACCAAATGAAGTCAGAAATTATTGAAATTTTGTGATGTGCCTTTGCATGGTGCATTTTGAACATGCAAAAAGTATGGAGTTCAAATAAGTTCAAAAAAATGAAATCCCTTTGTAAGAGATGAGTTCTCGTTCGAAACCCTCATACTTCGAGAGAGATTGTCCGTTTTGTACACGAAGTGCATCCAGTTTTTGTCGTAGCCCTCTCAACTTTTTAACACATGCTATGTGGGTGAAATGATGATAGCATGCCAACTTTCAACATTTTCAGAATTCATTCGTAGTGCTTTTCAATTTCAGGATCAACTAGCTCAAAAAAAAAATAAGTAAATGCACGAAGAATACCAAATGAAGTCAGAAATTGTTGAAATTTTGTGATGTGCCTTTGAATGGTGCATTTTGAACACAAAAAAAGTATGGAGTTCAAATAAGTTCAAAAAAATGAAATCCCTTTGTAAGAGATGAGTTCTCGTTCGAAACCCTCATACTTCGAGAGAGATTGTCCGTTTTGTACACGAAGTGCATCCAGTTTTTGTCGTAGCCCTCTCAACTTTTTAACACATGCTATGTGGGTGAAATGATGATAGCATGCCAACTTTCAACATTTTCAGAATTCATTCGTAGTGCTTTTCAATTTCAGGATCAACTAGCTCAAAAAAAAATAAGTAAATGCATGAAGAATACCAAATGAAGTCAGAAATTGTTGAAATTTTGTGATGTGCCTTTGAATGGTGCATTTTGAACACAAAAAAAGTATGGAGTTCAAATAAGTTCAAAAAAATGAAATCCCTTTGTAAGAGATGAGTTCTCGTTCGAAACCCTCATACTGCGAGAGAGATTGTCTGTTTTGTACACGAAGTGCATCCAGTTTTTGTCGTAGCCCTCTCAACTTTTTAACACATGCTATGTGGGTGAAATGATGATAGCATGCCAACTTTCAACATTTTCAGAGTTCATTTGTAGTGCTTTTCAATTTCAGGGTCAACTAGCTCAAAAAAAAATAAGTTAATAATTTGGATAGTCAAAATAATTACTTTTGAAAATAGAAAATAGTTTTGCATTATTTATTCAATTTCAAACACTTTTCATTATCATAGTTTTGTCAAATTCTCAAATATGCAAAAAGAATTTTAATAAACATAGTTTTTAATTGAAAATAACAAAATAGTTAATAGTTTGGATAGTCAAAATAATCGTGCACGCGAGGAGAGGCTTTAGTCCCGGGTGGAGCCACGACCCGGGACAAAAGCCCCTCGCCTGCCGCCTGCCGAGGAGGGGCTTTAGTCCCGGTGCATGGCTCCAACCGGGACTAAAGGCCCCTCCTTCCCGCCTTCTCGTCTTCCCGAAAAGATGCCTTTAGTCCCGGGTCGTGGCTCCACCCGGGACTAAAGGGGGTCTTTAGTCCCGGTTGGAGCAACGTACCGGGGCTAAAGATCCACCTATATAAGCGGGACTTAGAAAAATTCCAACCCAAATCGTCCATTTCTCTTCTTCTTCCTCTCGTTCTCCTGTCCGGCGCGGCACACCGACGACCTCGACGACGCCGTCAGGCTGCCCGCCGTCCTCCTCGCCGCCGCCTGCCGTCCTCCTCGCCGTCGCCGTCGTCCTCCTCGTCGCCGCCGTCCTCCTCGCCGCGCGCCGCCCTCCTCGCCGCACGCCGCCGTCCTCCTCGCCTCGCGCCTTAGACACCTCCGGCCGGTAAGCCCCCCGCCCCCTCCTCCCCAACACTGCGGCCAGTAGAAGAAAAGCAGAAAAAGGAGAAGAAAATAAGAAAAGGAGAAGAAAAGAAGAAAAAGGAGAAGAAAGGAAGAAAAAGGAGAAGAAAGGAAGAAAAAGGAGAAGAAAAGAAGAAAAAGGGAAGGAGAACAAAAGGAGAAGAAAAGAAGAAACATGAGAAGAAAAGAAGAAAAAGGAGAAGAAAAGAAGAAAAAGGGAAGAAAGGAAGAAAAAGGAGAAGAAAAGAAGAAAAAGGAGAAGAAAAGAAGAAAAAGGGAAGAAAAGAAGAAAAAGAAAAAGATTTTTTTTGTCATTTAATTCCTATTGTTATTAGGTTTGTGCTAGATTATTAGGGTTAGTAATATTTAGAATTAGGTTAGGGTTACAAGAAGAAGAAATATGAACAAAAATAAGAAAATAAGATTAGGAAAAAGGAAAATAAGAAGAGCAGGAGAAGAAAAGAAGAAAAAGGAGAATAAGAAGAGGAGGAGAGGAGAAGAAGAGGAAAAATAGAAGAAGAGGAGAAGTAGAAGAAGAGAAAAAATTAGAAGAGGAGGAGAGGAGAAGTAGAAGAAGAGAAGAGGAGAAGTAGTAGAAGAAGAGGAGAAGTAGAAGTAGAAGAAGAAGTAGAAGAAGAGGAGAAATAGAAGAAGAGGAAAAATTAGTTTAGGGTTACAAGAAGAAGAAATATATTTTTTTGTCATTTAATTTTGCTGTTGTATAGTGTCTATGCTTAAGTGTTAATAGTGTTTCTTAGATTATTGCTTAATTTTGCTATTGTATATGCTTAAGTGTTAATAGTTTAATTTTGCTATTGTATATGCTTAAGTGTTAATAGTTTACTTTTAGCAAGAAAATTAATATAACTAGTTTATTTTTTAGTTCATTTTACGATGCATATCCCGCATCCTCGTCGTCGACTTGGTGGAGGACACCTGCTTGATCAGAGGGGCCCTGTCCGGGAATGGGCTCCGCCCGGCTGGTATTGGGAGGTGCTACCTTCCGGGGGGCGTAGGTTGGTGAGGAGCCAGCCCGTCGTTGACCCGATTCTTGTTTGATGGCGGTCGCGTGGGCCAGTGAGGGTGCCGAGGCTTCCGGACACCGCGGAGGTGGTACGTCACCGTGTCAGCGAGGAGGATGAGCACGTCCGTCGCTACATGGTTGCGTTGGAGGGCAGGTTCGAGCATACCTGGCAGGTTCTTCGGGGATCTCACTGGAGCTATGATCCTGTGATGGTTCCTTCTCTTTGGGTGTCCACCGCCCGCGCCGATACCCGTCGGGCGCTACGGTTCTAGATGTATCAGTGATGCTATATGTATGATAGTATTCGAGGAGTATTAGTGATAATATTCGACGATGTACGGACAAAAGAGATGATGTATTTGCTTATAATTGAATGCATGCTAATTTGAATACTACTTTATTTTACGATTTGGTTTTGCTTATTGAATGCTCAAATTGGAAAAGTACTCCTACTTTGAATACTATGCAGAAATCTAGGAGTCCCGGGTGGAGCCACGACCCGGGACTAAAGTTGTTTTGGAACGGAGTTCCTGATAGAATAATTCTTTTTTGGTACAAAGGTTAAGAGAATCTGTTAGACATATTTTAGAGTTTAGGTTCTAGCCAAGACCCGGGACTAAAGGTCCTCCTATATAAAACGACACTTCGAAGTTTCCAACCCCTCTTATATAGTTTGTTAGTTTATTAGTTAATCAAATGTCCGTTTTTTGCAGAACTATGGGTCCACATATCAGGAACCTCGAAGAGGAAGAACTTCTCGAAGATATAATCAAAGACGGCCCCGACGTTGAAACAGCTGAATCTTCGTCGTCATATCTAAACCCCTCCGGATATGGAATGGAGGTCGAGCAACACGAAGATGAAGCCGATGGGGCAGGAGATAGGTCCAATGACGGAGAAGGTGATAGCTCCACTGATGGAAAAGCCGGTGGAGAAGCTGGTGAAGAAATAATAAAGTCCGGCGAGGTATACATATGAAGTTCGACAATCACTTGTAATATGTGAAAAATATTGGAGATAGCTCTATATTGTATACATATACATTCATTTGATGAATGTTTCTCCCTCTTAGGCCTCCACATCGAGCAAAGCTACGAAATGAGGCCCGACTAGAAAGTTGGATGCACGGACGCATTACACCTTTGAGGTGCTATTGCCTATGGGTGAACCCAAGCTTCCTAAGAATGTTGCTGACACATTCAAGAAGCAATGCGGAGTTCTCGTTAGGGATCATGTCCCAACAAATATGCGTTACTTGCATACATGGTACTTAAGTGAGTCGAAGAATGGGAGAACGATGATCGTGGTGAGTGTCCCACGGGAGTACTACGGCCGCCCCGAAGAAATCCATATCGACTTTGATGAACTGTTCCAGATGTACAATGGCGACGCCCTCGACAAATCGCTTATGAGTTGCTATTGTCTGTAAGTTTTTCAATTCGTTGTCTACATATAACTTGTTTAGTTATTTCAATTCATTGTCTATATATAACTTGTATTCTATTATGCAGAATGGAGATTCTGGATTGTAAAAGTAAGACCATCCTAAATATTGGGTTTATTGACCCAGATAAAATACATATAGCGACGCTAACTGATAAACCCAAGGAGACGGAGGAAAACCTTCTAAGGTTTCTAATAGATCAAAATTTCTGTGACCACATACTGTTTCCATACAACTTCAGGTGAGGGTCTTTACTCTGTTGTGTCCATTCACTTATAAGTGTAATTGATAAGTTACTGACACACACACACACACACACATATATATATATAGACATGTGCAGCTTCCATTGGATTCTGTTGGACATTCAAATTGATAAGGAAAGAGTTGATGCCTTCGACCCATTATCGAGACCCTTGGAACAGTTCCAAAGCCTCCAGGACATGCTCCAAGGGTAATTTCAATCTTTCTTGCGCTCTATCGGTCTCTTTCGATGATTTTCTGATATATCAATTAATGAAAAACTTAGCAAATCATTATCCTTGTCGGGCAGGGTTTGGAAGCGGTTCAAGTGCGTGACTCCCTGTATCGAGCCTGAGAAGCTGACCTTTAGAGCAGCTCAGGTAAGTAGTAGTATGATATACTTCTATTTTCAATACATTTATGATGCTAGACTATTATTTTGATTATATATATTCTATTCTCGTAAAGTGCGACCAGCAGCCACGGGGGACGCATCTATGCGGATACTATGTTTGCGAGACCATTCGCACGTTTACCTCTGAGCACAAGGATCACAGATTCGACGTAAGCAATGAACATTCACATCTCTATTTTTACCTGTCATTCTTTGTTATCATGATTGATATTCATATTCATCTCCTCTTCTTATATAGTACACGGCCATGAGGACGAAGGTCCTACCAGAGCAACGCGCGATTGCTGTTGCAGAGGAGCTTGCGACCTTTGTGAGGACGGAAGCTATAGATGACAAAGGACGATTTAGTGTAGCTAGGGGCCATTACTGAAGTTCGTCCGTGTAATCGAATAGACGGGCTCTAGTCCCGATAATTCAGATCTCCATATAATTGTATATATATGCTCGCTTTAAAGATAAGTTAATCTTATATATATATATATATATATGCATAATTATTTTTATTTAAATTATATGAAAACTAATTCCCGAACACCAAACGAGGCATCACGTTAATCTTCCGAACACCCAAACCCCTAAAACCCTAAAACCACAAAATAATTTCATTCAAAAAAAACCCAAAAATAAGCAAAATCTAAAACTCTTTAGTCCCGGTCCGTGTAACGAACCGGGACTAAAGGGCCTGCCCCTCGGGCGCTACGAGGTGCCCACGTGGAGCACCTTTAGTCCCGGCTTGGAACAGGGCTGGGACTAAAGATTAGGCCTTTAGTCCCGCCCCTTTAGTCCTGGATGGTGAACCGGGACTAAAGCCCCTTACGGGCCAGGGCTAAAGGCCCGGTCCCCACTAGTGTCATAAGACCAGAAAAATCACATTGTATGTACAATTTACACTATGTTTTTATGTTTGTAATTTTACGTGATATAAAATATTTTTTACGGTGACTATGTATTTTTTTACGGTCTCTTTTTATGTATGAGATAAGATTAAAATTTCAGAAACGTAAATTACAGTGTATTGATGTGAAAATAGAGTGGGTGAAGAATAACTATCCCTCACCCAGGGAGACGAATAGCGCGACCCTATATATATATATATATATATATATATATATATATATATATATATATATATATATATATATATATCAATGAAAATGAAGACAATTCACGGTAATAAAATAAAGATATGAGTATTGTTTATCGTACTTCGTTTTTTATATCTCGGTTTTTGCCCGTCTGATGGATCGTCTGGCGAATGAACTCGCAAACATAGTATCCACATAAATTGTTCCCCTATTCTTGAATCAAGCACTTTACGAGATCAGAGTTCAATCAAAAACATAATCAAGAATTATAATGGTATTGAAACTAGAATAAAGAGATGCACGGATCTAGCTAGTAGTTACTTACATCTATTTGTTTAAATGTAAGCTCTGACTTCAATCACCCCGAGTATTGGCGGTGAACCGTTTCCAAGCCCTGCCAAGAAAAGGAAATGAATAAAGGAGTTCTATATTAATTCTTTGCTATCAGGAAATGAATAAAGGAGTTCTATATTAATTCCTTGCTATCAGGAAATGAATGAGAAGTTGTCGATATAGTGCCATAATGATTGAAATTACCTCTGGAGGCATTCCTGTATGTTCGCCCATTCAGCGAGGGGTGTGCGTTTCGGGTCCATGACTATTACTTGTCCCTCGTCAGGTACAATGATTAACAAAATAAAGTGGAACATGCGCATGCATAACGAGTCAACTATACACTTATAATAACATCGAGTAAGCGAAAATAGAATGCGTGTAGTAACACTCACTTGAAGTTGTATGAAAATAATATTTCCCTTTTGGTACTGGAAAACCTTAAAACTGAAACCAAGTTATTCTCTGTCTCGCGGGGATTCGTTGCAAGACATTGGTGATGATTGTAATATGGGTCAATGAACCCAATGTCATAGATTTGTCCTCTTTTGCATTCGAGAATCTTCATTCTGCAAAATTAATATAGTGATGAGTAATATTATACATGCAAGAACGAGCTGAGTAAGACTTAATGAGATAAATTAATAATACTTACAAACAATAGTGTCACGCCCAAGATGCGACCCTATCCTCAATTTGGCACGAGGGCCTCGTCAGGGATAGAAGCGCATCCCATCGTGTCGCAAGAATGGATATCGTTACAAGTACATGTACTCAAAATAAAAGGTATACATAGAGAGTTGGCTTACACTCGCCACAAGCTACATCAGAGTCACAACAGTACATTACATAAACATCAAGAGTAAGAGCAGGGTCCGACTACGGACGAAAACAAACGAGAAAATAAGAACGACGTCCATCCTTGCTATCCCAGCCTGCCGGCCTAGAACCCACCCTAGATCGATGAAGAAGAAGAAGAAGAAGCAACTCCAAATGAACAATCAACGCGCTCGCGTCAAGGAACCTTTACCTGTACCTGCAACTGGTGTTGTAGTAATCTATGAGCCACAGGGGACTCAGCAATCTCATTTCCAAAGGTATCAAGACTAGCAAGGATTATTAGGTGAGGTATGGTTAAATGGTGAGGTTGCAGCAGCGGCTAAGCATATATTCATGGTGGCTAACTTACGAGTACAAGAAGTAAGAGAGGGAAGATCTACGCATGACGGACATGAACTACTGATGATCAAAAGAATGATCCTGAACACCTACCTACGTCAGGCATAACCCAACCGTGTCCTCGATCGGAGAAGGAACTCACGAAAGAGATAGTCACGGTTACGCACACAGTTGGCAAGTTTTAATTAAGTTAACTTCAAGTTATCTAGATCCAGTGTTAAACAAAGTTTCCACGTTGCCACATAACCGCGGGCACGGCTTTCCGAAAGATTTAACCCTGCAGGGGTGCTCCAACTAGTCCATCACAAATTACCACAAGCCGCATAGAAATCCTCAATCACGAAGCTCGCGATCTCGTCGGATTCCCTAGTGGAAAACCTCAACTCTGAGATTACCCAAAGCATCACCGGAATCCCGATGCACAAGATATCTCGTCAAAGGTAAAACTAATCCAGCAAGGCCGCCCAACGTGTCGACGATCCCGATAGGAGTCGCGTACCTCGTTCTCAGGACACGACGGATGAGCGATGGTTACCACGCCAAACACCGAGTTGCCCCGGGTAGCGTTAATAAGTTGCTCTGCTTTGGACCAACACTCATGAGGAGCACTGGCCCGGGGGTTGATTAAAATAGTCCGTGGGTGCCGGCGGGTCCCTATGCATTATTATTAGGTTATTAGGCAAATGTAGTACCAAAGTTGGGCCTTGCCAGACCAGCTTTAATCTAAAACGAATTATCAAGGGGGTCCCCATAACAACCCCGATCGTGTTAGGAGCGCTCATTTATGGAACATAACATCGGTAGCCGAAAACTAAGGGGGCAAAGGTGGAACAAAACACCAGGCTAGAAAGGCCGAGCCTTCCACCTTTTACCAAGTATATAGGTGCATTAAATTAAATAGCATTAATATGGTGATATAACAAGGAACCCATGTTTTCACATGGAAGCATTGCACCTGCAACTAGCAATGCTAACAACATGGTTAAGCAAGCAGTAACATAGCCAATCAGTGGTTTGCTAGGTTGAACAGGTTGAAGGTTTCATGGCATTGTTGAGAGGCTGATATTTAACAGGTGGTAGGCAACGAGACATAAACGGTAGCAACGGTAAAACTAGCATGGAAATGATAGTAATGGTATCTGGGGAAATGGTCATCTTGCCTGAGATCCCGCTTGGAAGAAGAATGACTCCGCGAAGTCGGCGAACCAACGTAGTCGAACGGTCCTCACATTCCGACACGCTTGCGGAACTCTATCGAGACGGATCAAACCGGAAACAAACATCAACACAGATATTCTCCACAACAAAAGCAAGACATGATGCATACCCTAATATGATGCATGATCAGTTCAATGATGCACGCATGGCATGGCAATTCACCTCACGCAAACTCTACACATTAAGTGAAGCTCGATATGCAACGGGTTGCATATCGACGAAACTCCACGATTAATTATTTAATTCGCTCCCGATTATTAACGCGACAATGTTTAATGTTGTTTAACATGGCAAGGGGTGAAGCGGAAATTAAACTACCTATCTAGGCATTTTTAAATGAGGTCGGAAACGACGTATAGCTTCTCCCAAATGACCCCATACGTTGATTTATAATTCTGAACAGATCTGTCCTAATCATATTATATGTTCTTTAAACAGCGAAACAAAGTGGAGCATGTGATCCGACACGTCGCCCTACTCGATTTACATATATAGATGTTCTCCAACGGAGCTACGGACAAATAGTTACGAACTAAACCGTTTTCGACATGTCGTCACGCAAACCGATGCAAACAGCATGCTAAACAGCTCTAATTATGCATGAGAGTTGGAAAATATTAATCTACGCAAAATTCTACACGTTCTACATATCTACGATTTTTGCACGCGATGCACGGTTGATTTAATATGGACTTTAGCAAAATGCTTGTCCAAAGGAAAAAAAGGAAATAATAGGGCGTGCCTGGGATTTGAACCCAGAACCCCTCAGATAGAAACCAAAGGCACTAACCACCTCGGCTGCTACTGTGCTTGTGCAAAAAATAGACATGGAAATCTTAATAAGCCCAACAACGAGAATGGATCTGAGAAAAACAAAACAAAGTTCAGATCGGGGCATACAACAGGGAAAAAAAAGAAGCAGCGCTCGCTGCTGCCTGCCCACGAACTGCTCGAAGCAGTCTCGTCTCCTCACCCTGTCCGCACGTGCAGGAGGCAACGACACGAGGCCGGGGCTGGAACTCCTCCAACGGTGGCTCAGATCCGGGCAGGGGGATTCGTTCCTGGCGCTCTAGGCCGCGGGCGAAGCTCCTGGCGTCGGCGGCCATGGGGGCTTCTGCTGCTGCTGGAAGGAGAAACGAAGAAGGGGGTGAGAGAAAAGAGATGGGATGACAAAGAAGAGAGGGATGCAGGGGATGGCCACGGCAACAGGGTGACGGGTTCGGGCAGATCCGTGTGCGGGAGGTCCGGCCTGCACGGCGGGAGCTCCTACTCCTGCTTGTTGCGGGGCTACAGGCAGCCAAACACGTCCACGGGGAGAGGTGCTGCGGGATGGATTTGGTTGCGGTTTGGTTTGGTAGAGAAAACGAGGTGGGCGGCGGCTGCTGCGGGACAAGACCCCTAGGAGTTAGGGTTTGTTCCTAATTAGGTAGGGGTGGACTATAAATATAGAGGGTTAGTTAGATTAGGGGTTATTTGGACCTTCCGAGGACGATCGAAACTAACTAGGTTAGCGAGTCCAATGGACAAACCGATGATGATTTGCGGTAAAACGGGGTTGATCCGGACCCAACGGTTACGACCACCGGGTTCGGGTTCCGGGAGGTTTTTGGGCTAGGTTGCGCGTAGGTCGGTGCACTGTGTAGAGGGGCTAGGCGAAGATGAGAGGGAAAAATAGGCAACCCGGCGACCGAGTTTAAAATACCGAAACGCATCACGTTTGACCGGTTATAGTGCCGCTATAGGTTTATGGTTCGGGTATCAAACAAACTCCAATCGCGATGAAATTTGACACGCGGCCTAGCTACACTAAATTAATACCGCACGTCAAGTTCCAGCTCAATCGGAGAAAGTTTTACGCACACTTTAAAACAAGGTTTTGACGATGTCGTGGGCGCGTGCGTGTGCGGTCGGGCTCAGAACGGACAACACGAGAACCGCCAACTAACAACGGATGCAACTTTTGAAAACTGGCGGCAACGGAGATGTCGATGCAATGCTGATGATGCACATGATGCGACAAAATAAAATAGACACACGACAAAAACGGAATAGAAGGGGAATCTTCTGGAACGTCGACATCGGGATGTCACAAATAGGCACCGATGATAGATTTGTCGAGGGCGTCTTGTTTGTATAACTGAAATAATTCCTCGAATTCAATCATTACCACGCCTCATCCAGTCCCGAAATGCTCGTCTTCATATGCAACATAGATCCAGTATTGCTGATCTTTACAAGCTTGCATGTACCAGTCATGCAAGCTTCGCATTTTGGCTAGTAGCTCGTTGACTAACTCAGGTTTGACGAGAGGAGACCCATACCGGTACGCGTATGTTAGGTCAGCGAATTCCTGGATATGGTTTAAGTACTCATCAATAAACATGCCTTGAGCCTTGGCCGCTTCTCCGTATATTGCAACAAAATCCGGATCGATACCAGCTCCGCTCGAGCACACCTTTGTATCGGAATACACTTTGAGCGGGGGGCACGATTGGTTTTTATGTTGTCCAAGCTGGGCAACTGATTTCCCGCTACCACTCTTCAACCGCTGCTTTTTTGCATGAGTCGACTTGAGAATAGAGCATTCATAGTCTGTTGGCAACGGCGGCGGGGGGTCTTCAAGGTTTTTCAACATTTTCACAGTCGCGGCGTGATCTTATGGGGTGTTCGGGAACTCTTGCTCTTTCGGCTTCTTCTTGTTAGCCACTTCAGCCTTCCACTATTGATGCTGGGTGTCTGCCCTCTTCATATTCTTCTCTCCAGTATAGTCCCAAGGTCTCTTCTCCATATTCTTATGAGGTACTATTGGGAGAGGCGACATCTTATGTTTCGGTGATCGGAACCCCTTTCTGCCGCCACTATTAGCGGTGGTACGTGATACGTCTCCGTCGTATCTACTTTTCCAAACTCTTTTGCCCTTGTTTTGGTCTCTAATTTGAATGATTTGAATGGAACTAACCCGGACTGACGCTGTTTTCAGCAGAATTGCCAAGGTGTTGTTTTTGCACAGAAATAAAAGTTCTCGGAATGACCTAGAAATCTACGAGGATTTTTTGTGGAATATATAAAAAATACTGGTGCCAGAATCAACTGGAGGGACGGAGCCAGGAGCTCACAAGCCCACCAGGCCCGCCCCCCCCCCCCCCCCCTGGCCGGGCCTGGCAGGCTTGTGAGCCCCTCGGAGCTCCGCCGCCCCCAATTCCAGCTCTATATATCCTCTTTCGTCCGGGAAAAATCAAGGAGAAGAGTTCATCGCGTTTTACGATACGGAGGCGCCGCCACCTCCTGTTCTTCCTCTGGAGGGAAGATCTGGAGTCCGTTTTGGGCTCCGGAGAGGGAAGATCGTCGCCATCATCATCATCAACCTTCCTTCATCGCCAATTCCATGATGCTCTTCACCGTTCGTGAGTAATCTCATCGTAGGCTTGCTGGACGGTGATGGGTTGGATGAGATCTATCATTTAATCGAGTTAGTTTTGACGGGCATTGATCCCTAGTATCCACTATGTTCTCAGATTGATGTTGCTACTACTTTGCCATGCTTAATGCTTGTCACTAGGGCCCGAGTGCCATGATTTCAGATCTGAACCTATTATGTTGTCGACAATATATGTGTGTTTTAGATCCTATCTTGCAAGTTGTAGTCACCTACTATGTGTTATGACCCGGTGATACGTCCATTTTGCATCATGCTTTCATGTTGATATTCATCGCTTTATGGACTGTTATTATACTTTGTGGAACCATACTTATGCCTTTTCTCTCTTATTTTGCAAGGTTTATTTGAAGAGGGAGAATACCGGCAGCTGGAATTCTGGACTGGAAAAGGAGCAAGTCTGAGTCCTCTATTCTGCACAACTCCAAATGCCCTGAAAATCAACATGGATTTTTTTGCGAATATATAAAAAATATTTAGCGAAAGAAGCGTCACAGGGGAGCAGCCAGGTGCCCACAAGCCTGGTTGCCGCGGCCTACCCCCTGGCCGCGGCAACAGGGCTTGTGGGCACCCTGGTGGCCCACTGGCCCCCCTCTTTTGCTATATGAAGGGTTTCGTCCGAGAAAAAATCAGGGTGGAGATTTTTCGTGGATTCGCCGCCGCCACGAGGAGGAACTTCAGCAGATCCAATCTAGAGCTCCGGCAGGACGATCCTGTCGGGGAAACTTCCCTCCCAGAGGGGGAAATCGTCGCCATCGTCATCACCAACACTCCTCTCGCCGGAGGGGAGTCATCTCCATCAACATCTTCATCAGCACCATCTCCTCTCCAAACCCTAGTTCATCTCTTGTAACCAATCTCCGTCTCGCGACTCCGATTGGTACTTGTAAGGTTGCTAGTAGTGTTGATTACTCTTTGTAGTTGATGCTAGTTGGATTACTTGGTGGAAGAGTTTATGTTCATATCCTTGATGCTATTCATTACACCTCTGATCATGATTATGACTATGCTTTGTGAGTAGTTACTTTTGTTCCTGAGGACATGGGATAAGTCGTACTGATAATAGTCATGTGAATTTGATATTCGTTCGGTATTTTGATATGCTGTATGTTGTCTTTTCCTCTAGTGGTGTTATGTGAACGTCGACTACATAACACTTCACCATACTTGGGCCTAGAGGAAGGCACTGGGGAGTAGTAAGTAGATGATGGGTTGCTAGAGTGACAGAAGCTTAAACCCTAGTCTATGCGTTGCTTCGTAAGGGGCTGATTTGGATCCACTAGTTCAATGCTATGGTTAGACGTTGTCTTAATTCTTCTTTAGTAGTTGCGGATGCTTGCAAGAGGAGTTCATCATAAGTGGAATGCTCATCCAAGTAAGGGCAGTACCCAAGTGCCGGTCCACCCACATATCAAACTATCAAAGTAACGAACGCGAATCATATGAACATGATGAAACTAGCATGACAGAAATCCCCCTGCGTCCTCGGGAGCGTTTTTCCTCTTATAAGACTTTGTTCAGGCTTGTCCCTTGCTACAAAAGGGATTGTGCCACTTTCTGCACCATTTCTACTACTTGTTACTTGTTACTTTTTGCTTGCTACGTTTCACCTCACTACTCCATCTCTTGTTACCGCTACTTTCAGTGCTTGCAGTTATTACCTTGCTGAAAAATGTTTATCAGAGCCTTATTCTCCTCGTTGGGTTCGACACTCTTACTTATCAAAAGGACTATGATTGATCCCCTATACTTGTGGGTCATCAAGACTCTTTTCTGGCGCCGTTGCCGTGGAGGAAAGTGCCTTTGGTAAGTGGAACTTCGTACGGAAACATTTATATACTGTGCTGAAATTTATTGTCACTTGTCACTATGGAAAAAGTTCCTTTGAGGAATTTGTTCGAGGTATATTCACCACGAACGGAAGGACGAGGAGTTGTTCCTCAACCTGAGGTACCTACTGAAAATATCTTTTATGAAATTCCTTCGGGTATGCTTGAGAAACTGCTGGCTAATCCTTTTACAGGAGATGGATCTTCACATCCAGACTTGCATCTAATCTATGTTGATGAAGTTTGTGGTTTATTTAAGCTTGCAGGTTTGCCCGAGGATGAGGTAAAGAACAAAGTCTTTCCTTTATCTTTGAAGGATAATGCGTTGACATGGTATAGGCTATGTGATGATACTGGATCATGGGACTACAATCGGTTGAAATTGGAATTTCATCAACAGTTTTATCCTATGCATTTAGTACATCGTGATCGGAATTATATTTATAACTTTTGGCCTCATGATAGGGAAAGCATAGCTCAAGCTTGGGGGAGGCTTAAATCAATGCTATATTCATGCCCCAATCATGAGCTCTCGAGAGAAATTATCACTCAAAACTTTTACGCTCGGCTTTCTCATGAAGATCGTACCATGCTTGACACTTCTTGTACCGGTTCTTTTATGAAGAAGGATATTGACCACAAGTGGAATTTATTGGAAAGAATTAAACGTAACTCTGAAGATTGGGAGCTTGAATAAGGTAAGGAGTGAGGTATGAATTTCCAGTTTGATTGCGTTAAATCTTTTGTTGAAACAAACACTTCTAGAGATTTTAGCGCTAAGTATGGACTTGACTCTGAGATAGTAGCTTCTCTTTGTGAATCTTTTGCTACTCATGTTGATCTTCCCAAAGAGAAGTGGTTTAAGTATCATCCTCCTGTAGAAGTCAACATAGTTAAACCCAATCTAGTTGAAGAGAAAGTCATTGCCTTTATAGTGATCCTATTGTTCCTTGTGCCTACGCTGAGAAACCACCTTACCCTGCTAGGGAAAAGGATTATTCTGAAGCTCCAACTGTGATACGTAGGGGTTACATTAGACCACTTGCACCCCCTGAGGAAATTAGGGTTGAACCTAGTGTTGCTATTATCAAAGATCTCTTAGCCGAAGACATAGATGGGCATGTTATCAAATTCTGTGAGGACTCCACTAGAATTGCTAAACCTCATGCGAAAGACAAATACGGACCTGTAGTTGGCCTGCCCGTTGTTTCTGTCAAGATAGGAGATCACTGTTATCATGGTTTATGTGATATGGGTTCTAGTGTTAGTGCAATACCCCGGTCCCTATATGATGAAATCAAAGCTGAAATTGCACCTGCTGAGTTAGATCCCATTGATGTCACTATTACGCTAGCTAATAGAGACACTATATGCCCTCTGGGGATTTTGAGAGACGTAGAAGTCCTGTGTGGTAAGACGAAGTATCCTATTGATTTCCTCGTCCTTGCTACTGCACAAGATAGCTTTTGTCCCATCATATTTGGTAGACCCTTTCTCAACACTGTCAATGCTCACATTGATTGCATTAAACATACTGTCACTGTTAGTTTCGAGGGTGTGTCTCATGAATTTAACTTCTCCAAGTTTGGAAGACAAAGCCATGAAAAAGAGTCGTCTAGTAGGGATGAAATCATTGCTCTTGCCTCTATTGCCGTACCTCCTAAGGATCCTTTAGAGCAATATCTGCTTGAGCATGAAAATGATATGCATATGGATGAAAGAGATGAGATAAATAAAATTGTTTTAGAACAATATCCTATTCTCAAGAATAATCTTCCTGTTGAACTGGTTGGGGATCCTCCCCCACCAAAGGGTGATCCTGTGTTCGAGCTAAAACAGTTGCCAGATACTCTTAAGTATGCCTATCTTGATGAGAAGGAGATGTATCCTCTTATTATTAGTGCTCACCTCTCGAATCACGAAGAGAAGAAGTTATTAAAAACTTTGAGGAAGCACCGTGCTGCTATTGGGTATACTCTTGATGATCTAAAAGGTATTAGTCCCACTCTATGTCAGCACAAGATTAAAACCGATCATGATTCTAAGCCAGTTGCTGATCATCAGCGGAGATTAAATCCTAGGATGAAAGAGGTCGTGAGGAAAGAAATATTAAAGCTTCTGGAAGCAGGAATCATTTATCCTGTTGCTCATATTGATTGGCTAAGTCCAGTACATTGCGTACCTAAGAAGGGAGGTATCACCATCGTTCCTAATGATAAGAATGAACTAATCCCACATAGGATTATTACTGGCTATAGGATGGTGATAGATTTCCAGAAACTGAACAAGGCAACCAGGAAAGACCATTATCCTTTGTCGTTTATCGACCAAATCCTAGAAAGGCTACCTAAACACACACATTTCTGCTTTCTAGACGGTTAATCAGGTTTCTCGCAAATACCTGTGGCACAATCGGATCAGGAGAAAACCACTTTCACCTGCCCCTTCGGTACCTTTGCTTATAGACGTATGCCTTTTGGCTTGTGCAATGCACCTGCCACCTTTCAAAGATGTATGATGGCTATATTCTCTCACTTCTGTGAAAAGATTGTTGAGGTTTTAATGGATGATTTCCCTGTTTACGGTTCTTCCTTTGATGATTGCCTCAGCAACCTTGATCGAGTCATACAGAGATGCAAAGATACCAACCTCGTCTTGAACTGGGAAAAGTGCCACTTCATGGTTAATGAAGGCATCATCTTAGGACACAAAATCTCTGACAAAGGCATTGAAGTTGATAAGGCTAAGGTTGATGCAATTGAGAAAATGCCTTGCCCCACAGATATCAGAGGTATACGAAGTTTCCTAGGTCATGTTGGTTTCTATAGAAGGTTCATTAAAGACTTCTCTAAGATTTCTAGGCCTCTTACCAAGCTCTTGCAGAAGGATGTTCCTTTTGTTTTTGATGAGGATTGTGAGGAAGCTTTCGAAATACTTAAGAAGGCCTTGATAACCGCACCTATTGTTCAACCACCTGATTGGAACTTGCCCTTTGAAATCATGTGCGATGCTAGTGATTATGTTGTTGGTGCTGTTCTAGGACAAAGAGTTGACAAGAAGTTGAATGTCATTCACTACGCTAGTAAAACTCTAGACAGTGCCCAAAGGAACTATGCCACTACGGAGAAGGAGTTTTTAGCAGTCGTGTTTGCATGTGAAAAGTTCAGATCTTATATAGTTCACTCCAAAGTCACTATTCACTCTGATCATGCTGCTATTAAGTACCTTATGGAGAAGAAGGACGCTAAGCCTAGGCTAATCAGATGGGTTCTCCTGCTACAGGAATTTGATTTGCACGTTGTTGACCGAAAGTGTGATGATAACCCTATAGCAGATAACTTGTCTAGGCTAGAGAATGTCCTTGATGACCCACGACCTATTGATGACAGCTTTCCTGATGAGCAATTGAATGTCATCCGCACTTCACATAGTGCACCTTGGTATGCTGATTACGCAAACTATATCATAGCCAAATACATACCACCCAGTTTCACCTACCAGCAAAAGAAGAAATTCTTCTTTGATTTGAGACACTACTTTTGGGATGATCCTCACCTTTATAAGGAAGGAGTAGATGGTGTTATTATACATTGTGTGACTGAACATGAACAGGGCCAGATCCTGCAGAAGTGTCATTCCGAGGCTTACGGAGGACACCATGCTGGAGACAGAACTGCTCATAAGGTATGGCAATCAGGTTTCTATTGGCCCACTCTCTTCAAGGATGCCCGTAAGTTTGTCTTGTCTTGTGACGAATGCCAAAGAATAGGGAATATCAGTAAGCGTCAGGAAATGCCTATGAACTATTCACTTGTCATTGAACCATTTGATGTCTAGGGCTTTGATTATATGGGACCTTTCCCGAGTTCCAATGGGTATACTCACATCTTAGTTGCTGTGGATTATGTCACTAAGTGGGTAGAAGCTATTCCCACTAAAAATGCAGATCACCACACCTCTATTAAGATGCTTAAAGAAGTCATTTTCCCAAGATTTGGAGTCCCTAAATATTTGATGACTGATGGCGGTTCACAATTCATTCATGGTGTTTTCCGCAAGATGCTCGCTAAGTATGATGTGAACCATAGAGTTGCATCTCCTTATCATCCTCAGTCTAGTGGTCAAGTGGAGTTGAGTAATAGGGATATCAAATTGATCTTACAAAAGATCGGCAATAGATCTCGAAAGAATTGGTCTAGCAAACTTGACGATGCACTATGGGCTTATAGGACTGCTTATAAGAATCCCATGGGCATGTCGCCGTATAAAATGGTTTACAGTAAAGCCTGTCATTTACCTCTTGAGCTAGAACACAAAGCTTATTGGGCAATCAAAGAGCTCAACTTCGATTTCAAACTTGCCGGTGAGAAGCGGTTGTTTGATATCATCTCATTAGATGAATGGAGGGCCCAGGCATATGAGAATGCCAATTTGTTCAAGGAAAAGGTTAAGAGATGGCACGATAAAAGAATACAAAAATGAGAGTTCAATGTAGGTGACTATGTCCTGTTATACAATTCTCGTTTAAGATTCTTCGCAGGCAAGCTTCTCTCTAAATGGGAAGGTCCCTACGTTGTCGAGGAAGTATATCGTTCCGGTGTCATCAAAATCAATAACACGGAAGGTAATTTTCCTAGAGTGGTAAATGGGCAAAGAATCAAGCATTACATCTCTGGTACTCCCATAAATGTTGAGACCAATATCATCAATATCATAACTCCAGAGGAGTACATAAGGGATGTTTATCAACCTGTTTCAGACCCTGAAAACAAAGAGGTGTCTGTATCGGTAAGTAATTGGACTCCGAAACTTTTCCAATAGGAAGTTTTCTCCGTTTTGGAATTTATGGAAAATAAGAAAAATAAAAAGCAGTCCGGAGAGCGCACGAGGCGGCCACAAGCTTGGTTGTCGCGACCTCCCCCCTGGCCGCGACAACAGGGCTTGTGGGCACCTCATGTGCCTCCCGGACTCCGTTTTCTTGCGGAGCACTCCTTCTGGTCTAAAAAAATCATTATATATACGCCCGAGGGTTTTGATCTCCGTATCACGCGGTTTTCCTCTGTTTTCGTTTCGAGCCTGTTTCTGTTGCAGATCTAGATCGTCATGACTTCCCCAAAAGTTCCTAAGGACAAGATCTTCGAGAAGGTCATCAATCCCTACCTCACGGAAGTATTGCAACACCCCCAATCTATCAAGATGAGCGAGGGGATGTTGCACATCCGTGATGTTGAGGGGCCTAAGAAGACCGGAAGCGTGGAGACGAGGCTCGAAGCAATGGAGCAACAAGTCCTCAAGTGCCAAGGGATGGTGGAGCGTGGACTCAACGCCAACCACATGATGATCACGGAGTTCACCAACAATCACAAGATGGATGCCATTGACATTGGGAAGCACCTCTCCAGGCTCTATGACAGGGTTGATCAACTCCAGGGCCAGATCTATGACCTGCAGAACCAAAACTGTGAGTACGAGTATAGATTTAAATCATTATGGTTGGCTACAGATTTGAGGATTCCGGCGACTCGTTCATCCTGCCATGATGGAGCACATATGCCTTGGAAGACGGAGGATCAAACTCATGCTGCAATTTCACCTCCATCACCACCAAAGGAAGACAACTAAGCATTGGTATGGGCAACTCCCTTGGCTTATGCCAAGCTTGGGGGAGTTGCCCTGGTATCGTATCACCTTTATATCTTTTGCTTTTACCTTTGTTTTAGTTCTTTCCTTTTTCAGTTTTATTTCTTCTGTTAGTGGATTAAGTCTTTAGTGTTTTAGTTTGAGTCTTTTGCCTTGTGTCTCCCCCGATGTATTCGAGCTTGCGAGCTATATAATAAAGAGTATCTTAGTCAAGGGCTTTGTTTTGTGCCGTGATCAGAAGTATGAAAAGAACGATAGCATGAAAGATCATGAGATGATCTTATGGAAAGTGATAGCTTCACATATAACAAGCATGATGATTGAAACTTGTTGAGAGTAGACCAACATAGACCTCAGTCATTGTTGCAATTAATAAGAAGTAATAAGGAAAGAGAGGTTCACATACAAATATATCATCTTAGACACTTTCTATAATTGTGAGCACTCACCAAACTATTACATGCTTAGAAGTAGATGTTGGACAAGGAAGACAACATAATGAATTGTGTTTGTTTGGTTCCAAACAATGTTATATGATTAGAGACCCCTTAGCATGTGACGATTGCTTCCACCTCATATTAGCCAAAACTCCCGCACCAAGTAGAGATACTACTTGTGCATCCATAAACCTTCAACCAGTTTTGCCATGAGTGTCCACCATACCTACCTATGGATTGAATAAGATCCCTCAAGTAAGTTGTCATCGGTGCAAGCAATAAAAATTGCTCTCTAATATGTATGATCTATTAGTGTGTGGAAAATAAGCTTTGTACGAACCTGTGATGAGGAAGACATAAAAGCACCAGACTGCATAATAAAGTTCTTTATCACAAGCGGCAATATAAAGTGACGTTCCTCCGCACTAAGAGGACACGCATCCAAACCTCGAAAGCGCATGACAACCTCTGCTTCCCTCTACGAAGGGCCTATCTTGTACTTTTACTTTTTACCTTTGTAAGAGTCATGGTGATCTTCACCAATTCCTTATTTAGCCTTTTTCTTGGTGAACGTCATATGCTTGGGAAAGATCTATATTCATATATCAACTTGGAGTTGAGTACTTATGCTTTATTATTGTTGACTTTACCCTTGAGGTAAATGGTTGGGAGGCAAAATTATAAGCCCCTATCTTTCTCTGTGTCCAACTGAAACTTTGATACCATGAGTACCACGTGAGTTTTAACAATTGTGGAAAACAAAAGAGATGATTGAGTATGTGGATTTGCTTTGCAAGCTCTTATTTGACTCTTTCTGATAATATGATAAATTGCAATTGCTTCAATGACTATGGACTGTTGTTGGCTACTTCTCGGTAACGTTTTTGTTTCATACTTTGCTTTGTGAAGGAATTATTACTTTCCCATAAGAATCTCTATGATGTATTGTTGTTCTATGTGTGATCATGATGCCCTCATGTCCGTATTATGTTTTATCGACACCTTCATCCCTAAACATGTGGACATGTTTTGGGTCTTGGTTTCGCTTGAGGACAAGCGAAGTCTAAGCTTGGGGGAGTTGATACGTCCATTTTGCATCATGCTTTCATGTTGATATTTATTGCTTTATGGACTGTTATTATACTTTGTGGAACCATACTTATGCCTTTTCTCTCTTATTTTGCAAGGTTTATTTGAAGAGGGAGAATACCGGCAGCTGGAATTCTGGACTGGAAAAGGAGCAAGTCTGAGTCCTCTATTCTGCGCAACTCCAAATGCCCTGAAAATCAACGTGGATTTTTTGGGAATATATAAAAAATACTAGGCGAAAGAAGCGTCGGAGGGGAGCAGCCAGGGGCCCACAAGCCTGGTTGCCGCGGCCTACCCCCCCTGGCCGCGACAACAGGGCTTGTGGGCACCCTGGTGGCCCACTGGCCCCCCTCTTTTGCTATATGAAGGGCTTCGTCCGAGAAAAAATCAGGGTGGAGCTTTTTCGTGGATTCGCCGCTGCCACGAGGCAGAACTTGAGCAGATCCAATCTAGAGCTCCGGCACGACCCTCGAGGGTAGAGTATTAACCCAAATTTATTGATTCGACTCAAGGGGAAGCGAAAGAATATTCTGAAGTATTAGCAGCTGACTTTGTCAATTTCAACCACACCTGAAAGATTAGTGTCTGCAAGCAAAGTATCAGTAGCAAAGTGGCATGATAGCAACGGTGCGAGAAAAATATCTGTTGACGGCAGACTATTCCTAACTTGTTGTATCAATGGCGCCAGAAAATAGCACGTTGACGGGGGACTATTCTTGAGAATAATGCTATGCTTCCCCAGCAACGGCTCCAGAAAAGTCTTGCAACAAGTAGCAGCAAAGTAACAAGTAACAGCAGTAGTGACAGAAGTAGCAAGGAACAGCAATAGTGACAGCAGCAGCAGAGTAACAGCAGTAGCAATAGTAGTAGCGGCAAAGTAACGTAGCAAGGACCAGTAGTAAAAGACTCGTAGGAAGTGGATCGGTGATGGATGAGTGTGTCGAATGTGATTCATCATGTAACAGCTATAACACGGAGAGATAAGTAACTAGCTCCCGTTCGTCAATCTAATGTAGGCATGTATTCCGTATGTAGTCATACGTGCTTCGGGAAAAGAACTTGCATGACATCTATTGTCCATCCCTCCCGTGGCAGCGGGGTCCTAATGGAAACTACGGGATATTAAGGTTCTCCTTTTAATAAAGAACCGGACCAACGCATTAACACTTGGTGAATACATGAACTCCTCATACTATGGCCGTCTCCGGGAGTGGTTCCGGCTATTGTCACTCCGGGGCTGCCGGGTCATAACACATAGTAGGTGACTACAACTTGCAAGATAGGATCTAAAACTCACATATATTGGCGACAACATAATAGGTTCAGATCTGAAATCATGGCACTCGGGCCCTAGTGACAAGCATTAAGCATGGCAAAGTAGTAGCAACATCAATCTCAGAACATAGTGGATACTAGGGATCAATCCCCGTCAAAACTAACTCGATTACATGATAGATCTCATCCAACTCATCACCGTCCAGCAAGCCTACGATGAGATTACTCACGAACGGTGAAGAGCATCATGGAATTGGCGATGGAGGAAGGTTGATGATGACGATGGCGACGATTTCCCCTCTCCGGAGCCCACAACGGACTCCAGATCTGCCCTCCAGATGAAGAACAGGAGGTGGCAGCGCCTCCGTATCGTAAAACGCGATCAATCCTTCTCTCTGATTTTTTTCGAACGAAACGGAATATATAGAGCTAAGATTGGAGGCGGTGGAGCCTCGTGGGCCCCACAAGCCTGGTTGGTGCGGCCTGGGGGGTGGCCGCGCCGTCTGGGCTTGTGGCCCACTAGCTCACCCCCTCCGGTGGATCTTTGCGCAAGTATTTTTCATTAATTCCAGAAAAATTCTCCGTAAATTTTCAGGTCATTCCGAGAACTTTTATTTCTGCACAAAAACAACACCATGGCAATTCTAGTGAAAACAGCGTTAGTCCGGGTTAGTTCCATTCAAATCATGCAAATTAGAGTCCAAAACAAGGCCAAAAGTGTTCGGAAAAGTAGATACGACGGAGACGTATCAACTCCCCCAAGCTTAAAGCCTTGCTTCTCCTCAAGCAATTCAGTTGACAAACTGAAAGAGACAAAAGAAAAACTTTGACGAACTCTGTTTGATCTTGTTGTTGGAACTACGTCTAACTCATAACCAGAATTTCAGCAAGATCACAAGCAAACCACATAAGCAAATGACATCTAGGCCTCACGATAAATTCATATCAATGGCATAATCAACTAGCGAGCGAATAATAATAAGTCTCAAACGTCAACACTTCAATCAAAACAATCATGAAGCAGTACGAATAGATGGTATCTCGCTAGCTCTTTCTGAGACCGCAAAACATAAATGCAGAGCACCTTCAAAGACCAAGGGCTGACTAAACATTGTAATTCATGGCAAAGAAGATCCAGTCACAGTCATACTCAACACATTTAAAAGCAAAGCGTAAAAATGACAGAGGTGCTCTCTAATTGGTGCTTTTATAAGAGGAGGATGACTCAACAGGAACATAAATAGACAGGCCCTTCGCAGAGGGAAGCATTGATTTGCAGAGGTGCCATAGCTCATGCTTTGAAAACAGAGATGATAATTTTGGGTGGCATGCTTTCATTGTCAACGCAATGACTAAGAGTTCTCAACATCTTCCACGCTACACATGCTATAGGCGGTTCCCAAACAGAAAAGTAAAGTTTTGACTCCCCCTCCACCAATCAATCACACTCCATGGCTAGCCGAATCCTCGGGTACCGTCCATACCAACATCAATCCTGGGGGAGTTTTGTTTGCAATTATCTTTTTGATTTCAGCATGGAACTAGGAATTCCAATTACCGGCCCCTTTCTCGTGAATGATAGTGAATAAACACATATCGAGGATAACACGCCTAGCATGGAAGATACTAATAGCCCCCTGTCACCACATGAGCGGTTCGGGCATGCAAAACAAATTATTTCTTGAAGGTTTAGAGAGTAGCACATGCAAATTTACTTGGAACGGCAGGTAGATACCACATATAGGTAGGTATGGTGGACTCATATGGAACAACTTTGGGTTTATGGAAGTGGATGCACAAGCAGTATTCCCGCTTAGTACAAGTGAAGGCTAGCAAAAGACTGGGAAGCGACCAACTAGAGAGCGACAACGGTCATCAACATGCATTGAGATTAACCAACATTGAGTGCAAGCATGAGTAGGACACAAATCACCATGAACATGAATATCATAGAGGCTATGTTGATTTTGTTTCAACTACATGAGTGAACATGCGCCAAGTCAAGCCACTTGAATCATTCAAAGGAGGTTACCATCCTATCATACTACATCATAGTCATCTCGACATTCATGTTGGCAACCAAGACAGACCATTATAAGCTACTAGCTAAGTAAGCATGGCATAAGCAACTATGATCTCTAAGTTGTCATTGTAAACATGTTTCTCTCAAAACAAAACTGGATCAGGCGTGATGAGCTAGTCATATTTACAAAAACAAAATAGATCGAGTTCATACCAGCTTTTCCAGACTCAGTCACTTCATCATATATCGTCATTATTGCCTTTCACTTGCACGACCGAACGATGTGAACAATAATAAGTGTGCTCGTGCATTGGACTAAAGCTGGAATATGCACGCAAACACAAAGGAGAAGACAAAGTAATATGGCTCTTTGAAAGCTAAACAGGTATGCATGCAAGAGCCACTAAACATTGTAACCATTATCTTCTACCTTGACCCAAAGAAAAAGAAAACTATCTACACGGGAAAGCTCCCAACAAGCAAAAGAAGAAAAGAAAATCTTTTTGCTTTTTCTCAAACTAGACAGACACGCGAAAAGAAAACGAGAAAAAGAAAATAAACTACCATGGATGATACAATGGCAAAGTGTGAACACCGGCTAACAAAGTGAAAGCATAAGCAAGAATGTAAAGTCGGTGAGAACACGTACTCCCCCAAGCTTAGGCTTTTGGCCTAAGTTGGTCTACTCCCAAAGATGGTCCTGGCGACACCCAAAATCATAATGGGGGTTATACGGGAGCGCTGCAGCCACTGCCTGAATAGCTGCCTCATGGATACGAGCAGCCTTTGCCTCCCTCTCATACTCCTCTACCTCTCCTCTGGTTATGTAATATCTCCGTTTTACCTGAAAGTCAAAGAAGGCAGGAGCAGGAAGGGTAATATGGAAAACACGCTGCCGGTTAAATACCAAACGGTATAGGAGGGATTGTTCATCCCTCTCAAGGAACTGGTAGCCTGTCAAAGCGACGCGGTCAAGGAAAGCTGTATGGAGCAGGGGATGTCCTTCGCGGATGGGTTCTCCAAGAAAATTTTCTATGCGAGTGGCATAGATCCCACCAAAGAAATCCCCTTCATTAGCATTCTTATTCAGCCTCCTTGCTATTATAGCTCCCATGTTGAAACTCTTGTCACCCGTCACTGCGCTCTTAAGGATACAAGGTCGGATGCGCAGAGGTGACAATGCTCAATCTTGCCATTAATGCATCTGCCTATGAACAGGGGAAAGTAGTGCAAGGCGGGAAAATGAATACTCCCCATGGTAGCTTGTGTAATGTCTCTAGTTTCTCCAAAAGTAATACCAGAGAAAAAAATCTCTAACCGAAGATTTAGGAGGATCATTGAGGCTACCCCAAATAGGTATTTTGCAAATTCTATTGAAATCCTCTAAATCCATGGTATACGATTTCTCATAGAGATCAAACAGTACCGATGTGTCACGGCCAACTGAAAATTTGAATCTACGAACAAAAGAGGTAGTGAGAGCAACATACTGTTCACATTTATCAGAGACGAATTCTTCAAGTCCGACGTTGTGAACAAGTGCATCAAACTCATCTTTAAAACCTGCCTCAATCATAAACTCATAAGAAGGTCATTCACATGGTTGTACCTGTTCGTTCCTTGGTTGGTAAGGATCAGGCTCCCGAATCGCAAGACGGGGACCTCTCTTGCTTGAGGAACCACCATGAAAGTTTCTCCTGAACATCTTCCTTTTCTGAAATTTTCAGTGACCCAAAGGAAAAGTGAACAAGGCTCAACTAAACTAGTACCAACTACTCCCACAAGTTCCTAGAGACCATATTACGCATCAAAACTACTTGGGACCAGCTAAAATTAGCATGAAAAGCTCAAGAACATGGTCTCCAAGGCAGCAAAAATACGCGGAGTATAAGGCACTAGAGCAAAAACTAATTGGACCAATGGAGGAGTCGCTTACCAAGGAGTAATTTCCCAAAACAGTTCGGAGAACGGTACTTTGAGCAAAGAGATCAAAAATCCCAGCAAGAGGGGCAAGAACATGGGTTTGAGCTAAGAAACGATTTTCTCTAGAGGTAGGAGAACCAGATGAGAGCAAGAATGAGTGGAGGGGGTGCTTGTGGGCCCCACAAGCCTGGGTGGCGCGGCCAGGGGGGTGCCCGCGCCGTCAGGGCTTGTGGCCCATTGGTACAGCCCCCACACAAGCTCTTTGTCTTAGTATTTTTCAAAAATTCCAGAAAAAATCATACTTGATTTTCAGGACGTTCGGAGAACTTCTATTTTTGGGGTACTTTTCTACCCGACGCTAAAACAGAAAACAGGGAAAACTAAACTAAATCTATCATTTTTCTTTTAAGCAACCTAAAGTGAAAGCTTGGAACAGAGGTTTGTGACTCCTCGATTGATCCATCTCATGCTCATCGAAAGAAAATCCGTCAATGAGGTTGATCAAGTCTTCTCGACAAACTTTTTTGAATTGCAAAAGAGAAAGGAGAATTTTCGAATAGTCACTAGGTTACCTCAATGGGGATGTGTATCTCCCCAACAAGCAAATCATACTTTACCTTGACACGAGGAATAGGGCATTCAAAGCTCCCAATAAGAATCGACGAAGTTTTTGCAATCTATAACAGCCCCTGCGGTGTTTAAAAAGGGTCTTCCGAGGATGACCGCCATGGCATCGTCCTCAGGAATATCCAAGATAACAAAGTCTATTAAGATAGTGACATTAGCAACCACAACAGGCACATCCTCGCAAATGCCGATAGGGAAAGCAGTTGATTTGTAGGCCATTTGCAGAGAGATTTCAGTGGGTGTCAACTTATCCAGTTCAAGTCTACGATAAAGAGAGAGAGTCATAATGTTGGAATTATGCCCTAGAAGCAATAATAAATATAGTTATTACTATAATTCCTGTATCAAGATAATCGTTTGTTATCCATGCTATAATTGTATTGAATGAAGACTCATTTACATGTGTGGATACATAGACAAAACACTGTCCCTAGCAAGCCTCTAGTTGGCTAGCCAGTTGATCAAAGATAGTCAGTGTCTTCAGATTATGAACAAGGTGTTGTTGCTTGATAACTGGATCACGTCATTAGGAGAATCACGTGATGGACTAGACCCAAACTAATAGACGTAGCATGTTGATCGTGTCATTTTGTTGCTACTGTTTTCTGCGTGTCAAGTATTTATTCCTATGACCATGAGATCATATAACTCACTGACACCGGAGGAATGCTTTGTGTGTATCAAACGTCGCAACGTAACTGGGTGACTATAAAGATGCTCTACAGGTATCTCTGAAGGTGTTAGTTGAGTTAGTATGGATCAAGACTGGGATTTGTCACTCCGTGTGAACGGAGAGGTATCTCGGGGCCCACTCGGTAATACAACATCACACACAAGCCTTGCAAGCAATGTAACTTAGTGTAAGTTGCGGGATCTTGTATTATGGAACGAGTAAAGAGACTTGCCGGTAAACGAGATTGAAATAGGTATGAGGATACTGACGATCGAATCTCGGAAAGTAACATGCCGAAGGACAAAAGGAATGACATACGGGATTATATGAGTCCTTGGCACTGAGGTTCAAACGATAAGATCTTCGTAGAATATGTAGGATCCAATATGGGCATCCAGGTCCCGCTATTGGATATTGACCGAGGAGTCTCTCGGGTCATGTCTACATAGTTCTGGAACCCGCAGGGTCTGCACACTTAAGGTTTGACGTTGTTTTATGCGTATTTGAGTTATATGGTTGGTTACCGAATGTTGTTCGGAGTCCCGGATGAGATCACAGACGTCACGAGGGTTTCCGGAATAGTCCGGAAACAAAGATTGATATATAGGATGACCTCATTTGATTACCGGAAGGTTTTCGGAGTTACCGGGAATGTACCGGGAATGACGAATGGGTTCCAGGAATTCACCGGGGGGGCCACCCACCCTGGGGAAGCCCATAGGCCTTGAGGGTGGCACACCAGCCCTTAGTGGGCTGGTGGGACAGCCCAAAAGGGCTCTATGCGCCAAGCAAAGAAAATCAAGAGGAAAAGGAAAAAAAAGGAGGAGGTGGGAAGGAAGGGGGACTCCCTCCCACCAAACCAAGTCCAACTCGGTTTGGGGGGGGAGTCCTCCCCCCTTGGACTCGGCCGACCCCCTTGGGGCTCCTTGAGGCAAGGTCCCCTCCCTCCCACCTATATATACGGAGGTTTTAGGGCTGATTTGAGACGACTTTCCCATGGCAGCCCGACCACATACCTCCACGGTTTTTCCTCTAGATCGCGTTTCTGCGGAGCTCGGGCGGAGCCCTGCTGAGACAAGGTCATCACCAACCTCCGGAGCGCCTTCATGCTGCCGGAGAACTCTTCTACCTCTCCGTCTGTCTTGCTGGATCAAGAAGGCCAAGATCATCGTCGAGCTGTACATGTGCTGAACGCGGAGGTGCCGTCCGTTCGGTACTAGATCGTGGGACTGATCGCGGGATTGTTCGCGGGGCGGATCGAGGGACGTGAGGACGTTCCACTACATCAACCGCGTTCACTAACGCTTCTGTTGTACGATCTACAAGGGTACGTAGATCACTCATCCCCTCTCGTAGATGGACATCACCATGGTAGGTCTTCGTGCGCGTAGGAAATTTTTTGTTTCCCATGCGACGTTCCCCAACAGTGGCCTCATGAGCTAGGTTCATGCGTAGATGTCTTCTCGAGTAGAACACAAAAGTTTTTGTGGGCGGTGATGTGCGTTTTGCTGCCCTCCTTAGTATTTTCTTGATTCCGTGGTATTGTTGGATTGAAGCGGCTTGGACCGACATTACTCGTACGCTTACGAGAGACTGGTTTCATCGTTATGAGTAACTCCGTTGCTCAAAGATGACTGGCAAGTGTCGGTTTCTCCAACTTTAGTTGAATCGGATTTGACCGAGGAGGTCCTTGGATGAGGTTAAATAGCAACTCATATATCTCCGTTGTGGTGTTTGCGTAAGTAAGATGCGATCCTACTAGATACCCATGGTCACCACGTAAAACATGCAACAACAAAATTAGAGGACGTCTAACTTGTTTTTGCAGGGTATGCTTGTGATGTGATATGGCCAATGATGTGATGTGATATATTGGATGTATGAGATGATCATTTTGTAATAGAAATATCGACTTGCACGTCGATGGTACGGCAACAGGCAGGAGCCATAGGGTTGTCTTTATACTAACGTGTGTGCTTGCAGATGCGTTTACTATTTTGCTAGGATGTAGCTTTAGTAGTAATAGGATGAGTAGCACGACAACCCCGATGGCCACACGTTGATGGAGATCATGGTGTGGCGCCGGTGACAAGAAGATCGTGCCGGTGCTTTGGTGATGGAGATCAAGAAGCACGTGATGATGGCCATATCATGTCACTTATGAATTGCATGTGATGTTAATCCTTTTATGCACCTTATTTTGCTTAGAACGACGGTAGCATTATGAGGTGATCTCTCACTAAAATTTCAAGACGAAATTGTGTTCTCCCCGGCTGTGCACCGTTGCTACAGTTCGTCGTTTCGAGACACCACGTGATGATCGGGTGTGATAGACTCAACGTTCACATACAACGGGTGCAAAACAGTTGCGCACGCGGAACACTCGGGTTAAGCTTGACGAGCCTAGCATGTGCAGACATGGCCTCGGAACACATGAGACCGAAAGGTCGACCATGAATCATATAGATGATATGATTAGCATAGGGATGCTTACCACTGAAACTATACTCAACTCACGTGATGATCGGACTTGAGCTAGTGTAAGTGGATCATGAACCACTCAAATGACTAGACAGATGTACTTTTTGAGTGGGAGTTTAGCGAATAATTTGATTAAGTTAAACTCTAATTATCTTGAACATAGTCTAAGTCCACTTTGAATATATTTGTGTTGTAGATCATGGCTCACGCGACAGTCATCCTGAATTTTAATACGTTCCTAGAGAAAGCTAAGTTGAAAGATGATGGAAGCAACTTTGTAGACTGGACTCGTAATCTTAAGCTAATCTTACAAGCTGGGAAGAAGGATTATGTCCTTAATGCTGCGTTAGGAGATGAACCACCCGCTACGGCTGATCAGGATGTTAAGAACGCTTGGTTAGCACGTAAGGAGGACTACTCAATAGTTCAATGTGCAGTCTTGTATGGCTTAGAACCGGGACTTCAACGTCGCTTTGAGCGTCATGGAGCATTTGAGATGTTCCAGGAGTTGGAGTTTATCTTTCAGAAGAACGCCCGGATCGAGAGGTATGAGACCTCCGATAAATTCTATGCTTGCAAGATGGAGGAAAACTCATCTGTCAGTGAACATGTGCTCAAAATGTCTGGGTACTCAAACCGTCTAGCTGAGCTGGGGATTGAACTCCCGCAAGAAGTTATCACTGACAGAATCCTTCAATCACTGCCGCCAAGCTATAAAGGCTTTGTGTTGAACTACAACATGCAAGGGATGAACAAGTCTCCCGGCGAGTTGTTTGCGATGCTGAAAGTCGCAGAGTCTGAACTCCGTAAAGAGCATCAAGTGTTGATGGTGAATAAGACCACTAGTTTCAAGAGAAACGGCAAAGGCAAGAAGGGAAATTCGAAGAAGAGCGGCAAGCCTGTTGCCAATCCGACGAAGAAACCCAAAGCTGGACCTAAGCCGGAAACGGAGTGTTACTATTGCAAGGGTATGGGTCACTGGAAGCGCAATTGCCCCAAGTATCTGGCAGATAAGAAGGCGGGCAAAGAAAAATCAGGTATATTTGATATACATGTTATTGATGTGTACTTAACCGGCTCTCGTAGTAGTGCCTGGGTATTCGATACCGGTTCTGTTGCTCATATTTGCAACTCAAAACAGGAACTGTGGAATAGGCGAAGGCTGGCGAAAGATGAAGTGACGATGCGCGTAGGAAATGGTTCCAAGGTTGATGCAATCGCCGTCGGCACAGTGTCACTTCAGTTACCGTCAGGATTAGTGATGAACTTAAATCATTGTTATTTAGTGTCTGTGTTGAGCATGAACATTATATCTGGATCTTGTTTATTGCGAGACGGTTACTCTTTTAAGTCAGAGAATAATGGTTGTTCTATTTCTATGAGTAACATCTTTTATGGTCATGCACCGAATGTGAGAGGATTGTTCATATTGAATCTTGATAACGATACGCATATACATAACATTGAGACCAAAAGAGTTAGAGTTAACAATGATAGCGCCATATTTTTGTGGCACTGCCGCTTAGGCCATATTGGTGTAAAGCGCATGAAGAAACTCCATGCTGATGGACTTTTGGAGTTACTTGACTTTGATTCACTTGACACGTGCGAACCATGCCTCATGGGCAAGATGACTAAGACTCCGTTCTCAGGAACAATGGAGCGTGCAAGTGACTTGTTGGAAATCATACATACCGATGTGTGTGGTCCGATGAGCGTGGAGGCACGCGGCGGATATCGTTATTTTCTCACCTTCACTAACGATTTAAGTAGATATGGTTATGTCTACTTGATGAAGCACAAGTCTGAAACATTTGAAAAGTTCAAGCAATTTCAGAGTGAAGTGGAAAATCATCGTAACAAGAAGATCAAGTTCCTACGGTCTGATCGTGGGGGTGAATATCTGAGTTTCGAGTTTGGTGCTCACTTAAGACAACGTGGAATTGTTTCACAGTTAACACCGCCTGGAACACCACAGCGTAATGGTGTGTCCGAACGTCGTAATCGTACTCTATTAGAGATGGTGCGATCTATGATGTCTCTTACTGATTTGCCGTTATCATTTTGGGGCTATGCATTAGAAACAGCTCCATTCACTTTAAATAGGGCACCATCAAAATCCGTTGAGATGACACCATACGAACTGTGGTATGGCAAGAGGCCAAAGTTGTCATTTCTTAAAGTTTGGGGATGTGATGCTTATGTCAAAAAGCTTCAGCCTGAAAAGCTGGAACCCAAAGCGGAAAAGTGCGTCTTCATAGGTTACCCAAAAGAGACAGTTGGGTACACCTTCTATCTCAAATCTGAGGGCAAAGTGTTTGTTGCTAAAAACGGAGCTTTTCTCGAGAAGGAGTTTCTCTCGAGAGAATTGAGTGGGAGGAAGATAGAACTTGACGAGGTTGTCGAACCTCTCATCCCTCTGGATGGTGGCGCAGGGCAAGGGGAAACCTCTGTCATTGCAACGCCGGTTGAGGGGGAAGTTAATGTTGATGATCATGAAACTCCAGTTAAAGTTTCTGTCGAACCACGCAGGTCGACGAGACCACGTGCTGCTCCAGAGTGGTACGGTAATCCCGTCTTATCGATCATGTTGTTAGACAACAATGAACCTGCGAATTATGAAGAAGCAATGGTGGGCCCAGATTCCAACAAATGGCTGGAAGCCATGAAGTCCGAGATAGGATCCATGTATGAGAACAAAGTGTGGACTTTGGAGGTACTGCCTCAGGGCCGCAAGGCCATTCAGAAAAAATGGATCTTTAAGAGGAAGACGGACGCTGACGGTAATGTGACCGTTTATAAAGCTCGACTTGTGGCAAAGGGTTTTTCACAAGTTCAAGGAGTTGACTACGATGAGACTTTCTCACCCGTAGCGATGCTTAAGTCCGTCAGAATCATGTTAGCAATAGCTGCATTTTTCGATTATGAAATCTGGCAGATGGATCTCAAAACGGCGTTCCTTAACGGTTTCCTTAAGGAAGAGTTGTATATGATACAACCCGAAGGTTTTGTCGATCCTAAGAATGCTAACAAGGTGTGCAAGCTCCAGCGATCCATTTATGGACTGGTGCAAGCATCTCGGAGTTGGAACAAACGCTTTGATGAGGTGATCAAAGCATTTGGGTTTATACAAGTGGTTGGAGAATCTTGTATTTACAAGAAAGTGAGTGGGAGCTCTGTGGCGTTTCTAATATTATATGTGGATGACATATTACTGATTGGAAACAACGTAGAGTTTTTAGAGAGCATAAAGGATTACTTCAATAAAAGTTTCTCTATGAAGGACCTAGGAGAAGCTGCTTACATTCTGGGCATTAAGATCTATAGGGATAGATCAAAACGCGTGATAGGACTTTCACAAAGCACATACCTTGATAAAGTTTTGAAGAGGTTCAAAATGGAACAGTCCAAGAAAGGGTTCTTGCCAGTTCTACAAGGTACGAGATTGAGTAAGACTCAGTGCCCAACAACTGATGAAGATAGAGAGCATATGCGCTCCGTCCCCTATGCTTCAGCCATAGGTTCTATCATGTATGCGATGCTGTGCACTAGACCGGATGTTAGCCTGGCCATAAGTATGGCAGGTAGGTTCCAGAGTAATCCAGGAGTGGATCACTGGACAGCGTTCAAGAATATCCTGAAGTACCTGAAAAGGACTAAGGAGATGTTTCTCGTGTATGGAGGTGACGAAGAGCTCGCCGTAAAAGGTTACGTCGATGCAAGCTTTGACACAGATCCGGACGACTCTAAGTCGCAAACCGGATACGTATTTATTCTTAATGGGGGTGCAGTAAGCTGGTGCAGTTCCAAGCAAAGCGTCGTAGCAGATTCTACATGTGAAGCGGAGTACATGGCTGCCTCGGAGGCGGCTAAGGAGGGTGTCTGGATGAAGCAGTTCATGACGGACCTTGGAGTGGTGCCAAGCGCACTGAATACAATAACCTTGTTCTGTGACAACACTGGTGCCATTGCCTTAGCAAAGGAACCACGGTTTCACAAGAAGATCAGACACATCAAACGACGCTTCAACCTCATCCGCGACTACGTCGAGGGAGAGGACGTGAATATATGCAAAGTGCACACGGATCTGAATGTAGCGGACCCGCTGACTAAACCTCTTCCACGGCCAAAGCATGATCAACACCAGAACTGTATGGGTGTTAGATTTATTACAATGTAATTCACATGGTGATGTGAGGGCTAGATTATTGACTCTAGTGCAAGTGGGAGACCGTTGGAATTATGCCCTAGAGGCAATAATAAATATAGTTATTATTATAATTCCTGTATCAAGATAATCGTTTATTATCCATGCTATAATTGTATTGAATGAAGACTCATTTACATGTGTGGATACATAGACAAAACATTGTCCCTAGCAAGCCTCTAGTTGGCTAGCCAGTTGATCAAAGATAGTCAGTGTCTTCTGATTATGAACAAGGTGTTGTTGCTTGATAACTGGATCACGTCATTAGGAGAATCACGTGATGGACTAGACCCAAACTAATAGACGTAGCATGTTGATCGTGTCATTTTGTTGCTACTGTTTTCTGCGTGTCAAGTATTTATTCCTATGACCATGAGATCATATAACTCACTGACACCGGAGGAATGCTTTGTGTGTATCAAACGTCGCAACGTAACTGGGTGACTATAAAGATGCTCTATAGGTATCTCCGAAGGTGTTAGTTGAGTTAGTATGGATCAAGAATGGGATTTGTCACTCCGTGTGAACGGAGAGGTATCTCGGGGCCCACTCGGTAAAACAACATCACACACAAGCCTTGCAAGCAATGTAACTTAGTGTAAGTTGCGGGATCTTGTATTATGGAACGAGTAAAGAGACTTGCCGGTAAACGAGATTGAAATAGGTATACGGATACTGACGATCGAATCTCGGAAAGTAACATGCCGAAGGACAAAAGGAATGACATACGGGATTATATGAATCCTTGGCACTGAGGTTCAAACGATAAGATCTTCGTAGAATATGTAGGATCCAATATGGGCATCCAGGTCCCGCTATTGGATATTGACCGAGGAGTCTCTCGGGTCATGTCTACATAGTTCTCGAACCCGCAGGGTCTGCACACTTAAGGTTCGACGTTGTTTTATGCGTATTTGAGTTATATGGTTGGTTACCGAATGTTGTTCGGAGTCCCGGATGAGATCACGGACGTCACGAGGGTTTCCAGAATAGTACGGAAACGAAGATTGATATATAGGATGACCTCATTTGATTACCGGAAGGTTTTCGGAGTTACCGGGAATGTACCGGGAATGACGAATGGGTTCCGGGAATTCACCGGGGGGGCAACCCACCCCGGGGAAGCCCATAGGCCTTGAGGGTGGCACACCAGCCCTTAGTGGGCTGGTGGGACAGCCCAAAAGGGCTCTATGTGCCAAGCAAAGAAAATCAAGAGGAAAAGGAAAAAAAAGGAGGAGGTGGGAAGGAAGGGGGACTCCCTCCCACCAAACCAAGTCCAACTCATTTTGGGGGGGAGTCCTCCCCCCTTGGACTCGGCCGACCCCCTTGGGGCTCCTTGAGCCCCAAGGCAAGGTCCCCTCCCTCCCACCTATATATACGGAGGTTTTAGGGCTGATTTGAGATGACTTTCCCACGGCAGCCCGACCACATACCTCCACGGTTTTTCCTCTAGATCGCGTTTCTGCGGAGCTCGGGCGGAGCCCTGCTGAGACAAGGTCATCACCAACATCCGGAGCGCCGTCACGCTGCCGGAGAACTCTTCTACCTCTCCGTCTCACTTGCTGGATCAAGAAGGCCGAGATCATCGTCGAGCTGTACGTGTGCTGAACGCGGAGGTGCCGTCCGTTCGGTACTAGATCGTGGGACTGATCGCGGGATTGTTCGCGGGGCGGATCGAGGGACGTGAGGACGTTCCACTACATCAACCGCGTTCACTAACGCTTCTACTGTACGATCTACAAGGGTACGTAGATCACTCATCCCCTCTCGTAGATGGACATCACCATGATAGGTCTTCGTGCGCGTAGGAAAATTTTTGTTTCCCATGCGACGTTCCCCAACACATAACACTAACACCGGCTCCAAGGTCGCATAACGCAGTTCTAACGTAGTTGCCTTTAGTGGAGCAAGGTATAGTGGGCACACCGGGATCACCTAGTTTCTTAGGAGTTCCACCTTGAAGGTATAATTAGCAAGCATGGTGGAAATCTCAACCTCAGGTCTCCACCTCTTATTAGTCACAATATATTTCATGTACTTAGCATACGGAGAAATTTTGAGCATATCTGTCAAACGCATTTGCAGAAAGACATTTTGAGCATATCTGTCAAATCTTCATCATCCTTTTTCTTGGATGGTTTGGGAGGAAAGGGTATGGGTTTCTGAACCCATGGTTCCCTTTCTTTACCATGCTTCCTAGCAGTGAAGTCATTCTTATCATATCTCTTATTCTTAGGTTGTTGGTTATCAAGATCAACAGGTTCAATCTCCACATCCTTTTCATTGCTAGGTTGAGCATCTTCATGAACATTACTATTGATATTATCATCAGGCTCATGTTCATCACCAGATTGTGTTTCAGCATCAGAGACAGAGACATCGTTTGGACTCTCAGGTGTAGCAGCAACAGGGGTGCTAGCGTGCAGGTTCCTATCATCTTTCTTCTTCTTTCTAGGATGACTAGGTGCATCAGTGCTAACTCCTTGAGAATCTTGTTCAATTCTCTTTGGATGACCCTCAGGATACAAAGGTTCCTGGGTCATTCTACCGCCTCTAGTGTCGACTCTGACAGAATTGTCATTCAACTCATTGAGCAAGTCATTTTGAGCCTTAAGTACTTGTTCTACCTGAGTAGTAACCATAGAGGCATGTTTACTCAGAAGTTTAAGATCATTGACGTTTCTGTCCACACAAGCACTTAAATGACTAAGCATACGAGCATTCTGTTCCAATTGTCTGCTAACATAATCATTAAAACTATGTTGTTTGGCAACAAAGTTATCAAATTCATACATGCATAGGCTAGCAGGTTTATCAAAAGGAATATCACTTTCATCAAACCTACGTAGAGAATTTACTTCTACTACCTGTATCGGGTTATCGAGACCATGGATCTCTTCGATAGGTGGTAGATTTTTGACATCCTCAGATTTAATGCCTTTCTCTCGCATAGATTTCTTAGCTTCTTGCATATCTTCAGGACTGAGGAATAGAATACCTCTTTTCTTCGGAGTTGGCTTAGGAGGTGGTTCGGGAATAGTGCAAGCATTCTCATTGCACAAGATATTATTCAATAGGATCTCAGCTTGTTCTACAGTTTGTTCCCTAAAAACACAACCGGCACAATTATCTAGGTGGTTTTTGGAAGCATCAGTAAGTCCATTATAGAAGATATCAAGTATTTCATTCTTCTCAAGAGGGTGATCAGGCAAAGCATTCAGTAGCTGGATGAGCCTCCCCCAAGCTTGTGGGAGACTCTCTTCTTCAGCTTGAGAAAAGTTCTATATTTCCTGCAAGGCAGCTTGCTTCTTATGGGCAGGGAAATATTTTTCATAGAAGTAGTAGACCATATCCTGGGGGCTACGCACACAACCAGGAGCAAGAGAAGTGAACCAGGTCTTAGCATCATCCTTTAGCGAGAAAGGAAACAGCTTGAGGATATAGTAGTGGCGGATCTTTTCCTCACTAGTGAATAGGGTGGCTATATCGTGCAGTTTGGTAAGATGGGTTACAACCGTTTCAGACTCATAACCATGAAAAGGATCAGATTCGACCAGAGTGATTAACTCAGGGTCTACAGAGAATTCATAATCCTTATCGGTCACAAAGATAGGCGAAGTAGCAAACTTCGGGTCGTATTTCATCCTAGCGTTCAGAGATTTTTCTTTCCACTTGCGCAGTAATTTCTCAACATCATAGCTATCCTTACACGCAAGAAAATCCTCAGCTATCTCTCCCTCCATAACATAACGTGTATCAGGCATATCAGGCAATTCAGGCATAGTAGCAGGTTCTACTTCAATAGTAACAGCAGTTTCAGAAGTATCATCACGTCTAGCAGCAACTCTACCAATTTGTGCATCAAGGAATGCACCTAATGGCAAAGCAGTATCAATCATAGCATCATCAGGCATAGTATCAAGCATAGCATCATCAGGCATAGTATCAAGCATAGCATCATCAGGCATAGTATCAAGCATAGCATCATCATAAGCATCATGGGAAGAAGAAGTAGCATCATCAAGCACAGGCGACATATCAAGATTTCTAGCAGGAGGTGATGTCGCAAACTTACTCATAACTGAAGGTGAATCAAGTGTAGAGCTAGATGGCAGTTCCTTACATGTCCTCATAGTTGAGGGCAAGACTTTAGTTCTTGGATCTATTGGATTCCTCATAGTGACCAGAAGACGTAAATCCCAAGTGACTCGGAGAATATAGCTGTGCCTCCCCGGCAACGGCGCCAGAAAATAGTCTTGATAACCCACAAGTGTAGGGGATCGCAACAGTTTTCGAGGGTAGAGTATTCAACCCAAATTTATTGATTCGACTCAAGGGGAAGCGAAAGAATATTCTCAAGTATTAGCAGCTGAGTTTGTCAATTTCACCCACACCTGAAAGATTAGTGTGTGCAAGCAAAGTATCAGTAGAAAAGTGGTATGATAGCAACGGTGCCAGAAAAAAATCTGTTGACGGCAGACTATTCCTAACTTGTTGTATCAATGGCACCAGAAAATAGCACGTTCACGGGGAACTATTCTTGAGAATAATGCTATGCTTCCCCGGCAACGGCTCCAGAAAAGTCTTCCAACAAGTAGCAGCAAAGTAAAAGTACAACAGTAGTGACAACAGTAGCAAGGAATGACAACAGTAGCAAGGAACAGCAGTAGTGACACCAGCAGCAAGTAACAGCAGTAACCAGTAGCAGCAGAGTAATAACAGTAGCAACAGTAGTAGCGACAAAGTAACGTAGCAAGGACCAGTAGTAAAAGACTCGTAGGCAGTGGATCGGTGATGGATGAGTATGCCGGATGTGATTCATCATGTAACAACTATAACACGGAGAGATAAGTAACTAGCTCCCGTTCATCAATCTAATGTAGGCATGTATTCTGTATGTAGTCATACGTGCTTAGGGAAAAGAACTTGCATCACATCCATTGTCCAACCCTCCTGTGGCAGCGGGGTCCTACTGGAAACTACGGGATATTAAGGTTCTCCTTTTAATAAAGAACCGGACCAACGCATTAACACTTGGTGAATACATGAACTCCTCATACTATGGTCATCTCTGGTAGTGGTTCTGGCTATTGTCACTCCGAGGTTGCTGGGTCATAACACATAGTAGGTGACTACAACTTGCAAGATAGGATCTAAAACACACATATATTCATGACAACATAATAGGTTCAGATCTGAAATCATGGCACTCGGGCCCTAGTGACAAGCATTAAGCATGGCAAAGTAGTAGCAACATCAATCTCAGAACATAGTGGATACTAGGGATCAATCCCCGTCAAAACTAACTCAATTACATGATAGATCTCATCCAACTCATCACCGTCCGGCAAGCCTACGATGAGATTACTCACGAACGGTGAAGAGCATCATGGAATTGGCGATGGAGGAAGGATGATGATGATGATGGCGACGATTTCCCCTCTCCGGAGCCCAGAACGGACTCCAAATCTACCCTCCAGATGAAGAACGGGAGGTCGCAGCGCCTCCGTATCGTAAAACACGATGAATCCTTCTCTTTGATTTTTTTTTCCGGGCGAAACGGAATATATAGAGATGAGATTGGAGGCGGTGGAGCCTCGTGGGCCCCACAAGCCTGGTTGGTGCGGCCTGGGGGCGTGGCCGCGCCGCCTGGGCTTGTGGCCCACTGGCTCACCCCCTCCCCCGGTGGATCTTTGCGCAGGTATTTTTCATTAATTCCAGAAAAATTCTCCGTAAATTTTCAGGTCATTTCGAGAACTTTTATTTCTGCACAAAAATAACACCATGGCAATTTTGCTGAATTCAGCGTTAGTCCGGGTTAGTTCCATTCAAATCATGCAAATTAGAGTCCAAAACAAGGGCAAAAGAGTTCGGAAAAGTAGATACGACGCAGACGTATCAGGTGGCAGTTCAAAGTTTAGTCCCACCTCACTTGTCGAGAGGAGTAGCGCCTGGTTTATAAGCTCCACTGCCCCCAACTGTCTCGTGCTCCTTTATGTTTTCTACAGCTCTGCGGTAGGATTGAAGAAGACGGGCAAGGTACCAACAACCAAGAGGAGAAGAGAACATGCAATGAGCACAATGAGCACAAGGTGCACGAGGAGCAAAGTGATGGCAAGAAGCTCAAGGATCAAACGAAAGCCCCAACGCTATTTTTGAATAATTATGAAACATTACGAATAACATTGTATTTCTGTTGAATGATGTTGGACCTATGTTAGAACTATGTTTGAATGATGTTGGATCTATGTTAGAACTTCAAATGTGACATGCTATTTGGATGTTGCAATTCTTTCAAAACTTTGGTAGGGTAAACGAACATTCAAGATTTAAAGAGGTCTAGAACATCAAAGTGAAAAACTAACCCAGGATTCTTTTTAGTCACTTCAAAATGAAGTTGTGGTGAGGTTTTTGAAAATTTCATGTTCCAAACCCCAAATCACATCTCTTCACTTCATACGTCAGAATTCAACATTTGAATGCATGTAGACCTTGTTTATCAACTTAAATTGCTAGTATATGACATAAGAAGACTCTGCGCGCTTGTTTTTCATTTTTCTGATTTTTTTTTTGAATTTTTTATGTTCATTTGAATTCTGGTCAAACCTAACTTTGACCACCATTTAAACAAGTTTAAAACATGAAAATGAAAAATTAAGCCTTGATCCTTCTTAGTCACTCCAAAATGTAGTTGTGGTGAGGTTTTTGAAATTTTCATCTTCATTTCCCCAAAACACTTCTCTTCACTTCATACAAGATAGCTTGAGATACTTACGATATCACATCACACGCATGAACTTTTCATTTAAATGTATATATATATACCTTGTTTATCAACTTAAATCGTTAGTATATGACATAAGAAGACTATGTGCGTAGGTTTATCTTTTTTTGTTTTTTATTTAATTTATTATGCTCATTTGAAATCTGGTCAAACCTATCTCTGACTGCTCCAAACCCCTCCCAAACCCCGCTAACCCTAGCGTTGAACAAGGACCGTCCATCTAACCCTAGCACCGAACAAGGACCTTTGATCTACGGGGAGGAGGAGGGCGATCCGTGAGATGCAATCTGATTGGTTGTGCCATTTTTTTCTCAACGCGCATAGTGGACGCACTGGATGGATCGTTGGGCCGTCTCGTTGTCCGGGCCTGTGAGTATTGTTAATGCGCGTCTCAGCCTTTCCAGGCCTGCAAGCATGGGAAGTGCGGCGACATGGGCTGGCGGTGATGTATGGGATGCATGCGCGGGAGGCGGACGTGGGCATGCATGCACGCGAGGCGCCCGGATTCACACACACACCGTTCACATCCCTTCTCTCTTGCTCTCCCACTCACACGCCTATTTATATGCCTCTCTTCCTATCCCACTCACCACCAAAGCCAGATCCATTCTCTCCAACTTCAAACACCCAAGCGATCGAGCCCTCCATCCTCTTCGAGAACCCAAAGCACCAAGTGAAGATGCAGTACAGTGGGCCGACCTTCCAACGTCCGCCTGTCGTGCGAGAGCTGCGATACCCACCGGACGTGCTCAAGGAAAACGAGCTCCGTGTGTGGGCGAATTCTAGGTGGAGGGGATCTGTCAAGCTCGCCCACGCCTTCCACAGAGCCGGCTATGCCCACCTCCCACGGGGCTCGCCTAGGATGTTCACCCTCAACGAGGTTCATGACCGCGTCGGCACCCTCCTACTACTCACGATCACCTTCGCCAACCAGTTTGATGCGTGCGAGATCCTTGGCCAAGTGTATTGGTGCGGCTGCGAATCCATCTTCTTCACGGTGTACAACATCTTCACCAACTACGAGTGCATCTTCCCACCAAAAACTAGATGCACTCCCTTCCCTACGACGAGGAGGAGTGAAGTTGAAGACGGTGGTGAAGGGGCCGGAGTGAAGTTGTTCATCAAGCTCGTCATGTTTTAGTTTTATCGTTTTTATTTTGTTGCTTTTATATGTCATGCATGACGTGTCGTGTCCCTGAACTTATCTATGTAGGGTACCCATCTATGTAAGGGTACGATTGACTGCATCTTATCTATCTAAGTTATTATGTGTGTTCAAAAATGTTCCTGTCAAAAGATATCATTTCTTTCCTAAACCAAGTCATGAACTATCAGGCTATCAGGAATGGGCTATATCTCGCAGCAAAAATTTGTTTCAATAGTGTTGAAATGATGGACGCTATGCAATCAATGGAAGAATATACGTGGGAGCTGATGCGTTTTTGGTGTTAGAGTGTAAGCAGATGGCTATGGATTTCACAAGGACTTCCTATAAACATTGCATTAGGAAAGCGAATCAAGTCGCTGATAGTCTACCTAGATATTCTTTTGATAGCCGATCTTCTGGTTTAAGGGAGAATTCTATCTCAGATTCTATTTCTCTTCTTCTTCTAAATGATATGACCATCCTATGAGAAATAAAGTCTTTTACCCGTCAATAAAAAGTCATGAACTAACATGCACATTTATTCCCAACACGCATAGTGGGCGCGCTGGATGGACCGTTGGGCATGCATGCGCGGGAGGCAGACGTGGGCATGCATGCGTGGGGGGTGTTCTTCCTCCGCCGCCTTCTTCCTCGACTGCCGCACCCGCTGACCAGCCGCCCGCCTCGCCTGCCGCGCGCTGGCACCGCAGCCTCCTTCCTCCGCTACCGTGCGCTGACCGGTCGCGGTTCGGCCGTCCGGCGCTTCGGTTGTCGTGCATAGTAACGCCGCGGTTCGGCCGCCTCGGCTACCGCATGCAGTAATGCCTTGGTTCGACGTCCGATGCCTCACCTGTCGCGCGCATTTTCGACGCGATTTGGCCGCCCGGTGCCTCGCCTGCCCCCGTGGGGCTATAAAAGACGACGTCGGCCCCGTCCCGACCAGCACAACCCCTCCTCCTCTCTTCCTTCTCACCGTGATTCTCTCCGCCGGAGCCAGCATGTCGAGCGACTCCGGCAGCGAGGGTGTGGCAACGGGCGGCGTCTGGCCGTCCAGCCTGACCGTCGGCCAGACCGAAGATCTGGCACGATTCGGGATGTACGTGTCGTCGTTGTCGAAACTTCCACAGCATGGCAAATCTCCGCCGACGGCTACCCAACCCTCGGACCACCGGCGTCGAGGGAGGAACTCCGGCGGCACACCGGCGGCCGGTACAACAGGAAAGGCCGCCGCCGCTTCTGGACAAGCAAAAGCTTCGACGGCGTCGTCGGGGTGTTCAAGCGTGCCACCCGTGGTGTCCCCGTCGGGAACATCTCGTGGGAGGTCGGCCCTTCCCGCAGTCGCGCCCGTTACCGCCGCCCCTCCTGTCCTGCCGGAGGTCCCGTTCCCACTGGAGCGGGCAGCGTTACACCTGGACAGCGACCCCCCCCCCCGACACGCCTGGGTTGCTGTCGGCGCTAGCGCGGTCGGCGGAGGAGGCCGTGGCATTGGAGGCGGCGGAGGAGGATGACGACTGGCTTCTAAGAAGCAGCGACAACGACGACGACGACGACGGTTGCGGCGACGCGGCAGTTATCGACCTTACGGGAGAGGATTAGATTAGGGTTTTTTAGGGCCCTTTTTTATAAAATTCCATTCGAATCGATGTAATATATCCTAAAAATGAATGGAATTTGAATTGTTCCTTTATACTTTTCTTTCTACATTACACCCACTGTGATTACCATACGAACAAATGCCCAAAAGTAATTGCACATGTAGAATGGACAATTATAGTTCTTCATGTGCGAGAAACCCTCTGATCAATGCCCGCCCGGCACCGCGGACAGACGAAGATTGACATCTTCACGCCCGCCGGGCTCGGGATCCGCGAGGTGGCGCCGGAGCTTGAAGAAGACATCCAACTCGGAGATGAAGGGGATCTCAACGTCGTGGCGCCCTCCACAACAATCTTCCCACCGCTGCGCTCTCTCTCGCCCGCTCTCTCTATCGACAGTGGTCACCGCCGCTCTCTCTATCGCCCGCGCCCAACTCCCAGGTACCAATAGTGGTCACCGTCTATGTCGATCGCGCCCAGCTCCCCAGCCTACCTGATTGTTGCTCACCACTGCGAACTCTGGGGACGTGCGCTGTCGCTTATATCGCACACCCGCAACCGCTCTCTGCTCAACGGCTCTTTGCTGGGTCCCACAAGCCACGAGAGCAACGGTCTGATCGTGTAGCGCGTCTCTACCACTGGTCCCACCTGTAAGGGCCGAGTCAAAACGTTGACCTGACGGAGACGACAGTGTTCACGGAATGAGTCGGTGCGAACAGACTAGGGGCAAAACTGAGCACGATTCACAAATAAGGGCAAAACTGAGCACAGAAACACCACTGAGGACAAAATGATAATTAGCCCAAGAAAATATAATTCATTGGAGATATTGGTTTTACAGTTAGCAAGGCATGTTTTTGCAAAAATGAAAAACTAAGGCTGATCCAATTCCTCATTTTTATCTAGTTCTATTTGAAATACTTCGCTAAACCCCTCCTAATATAAACGAACTCCCGAGAATATCTTCAAACCACGTACAGATTAAATGGGCAGATGCATTGATATTTCCCTTCGTTCCAAGTGCCTGCAGATTACAATTTATAATGGACATCATTTAAACCACACGCGACTGAAAAGTACTGAAATATACTATTAAGTGGAAGCTTTTTCTGTACAGAACCAACTAAAAGCATTTTCCATAACATCAGATCAATTATTTTCAATGTTTTAAATAACGGGCTATGTCATTTAACAGCGGCTCGATCAGAAACTATAAAAAGCTATAGCAAAGCTATACCAGAGATAAGTCTTATTTAGCGTTTCTCTTAAATCATGAAAAATTGAAACAATAAATATACAATGAAGCATCATATATGATATATTGCATATACTTTACATATAGTTCGCACATCAAAATGCGAGTACCAAGAGGCACCTTAATTCAAGAACCAAACTTCACATCAATGCATCATACATTAGTAGAAATAAGGGCTTTCGTCCAGCTCGAAAAACACATTAGTCTCGATTCCATTACGAACCGGGACTAATGTTAGCATTAGTTCCAGTTCGAGCGGCAAAGGCGTCAGTCGGGCATTAGTCCCGGTTCGTGTCTCGAACCGGGATTAAAGGGTTTGGAGGCTTTAGCCCCGGTTCGTGTCTTAAACCGGGACTAAAGGATATACCTTTAGTCCCGATTCGTGACACGAACCGGGACTAAAGGGGTTTAGATTATTTTTTTCTGTTTTTAAATTTTTGTTTGTAGTTTCTGTTTTAAATTGCTTATATCTTTTAGGATATTTCATGTTTTTGATTGATTCTTTTTTGCATTAGATTTAAAATTTTGTCTAGTTTCTGTTTGTGTCATTTGTTTTCAAATTTTAATGGTTTAAATTTGAATTTGTTCAAATTTGCTTCAAACCCAGTTTTTAAATAACTTGAGTTTACAAATAGTTTTTAATTTAATTCTTTTTGCTCCCACTCATGTGTTAGATTGTTGTCACAGTAAGATTTATTTGGTTATTTTTAGAATAATTTAAATTAGAATTTTAGTTAAAACAATATTTTTTGCTTATATAGTTGTTTTAGTCATTTAATTGTTGTTTTTTTATTATTTTTAGTTAGTTCTTTCTGTAGATTTTAACATGTTGTAGTATGGTGCATATTGAATGCACAAAAAGTCTAGAGTTGAAATAATTTTTAAAAATGCCTTTGTAACAGATGCGTTTTTGTCTGAAACATTTATACTTCGAAGGAGATGATTCAGTTTGTACGGGAAGTGCATTCAGTTTTTGTCGTAACCCACTCAACTTTGTAGCACATGGCATGTGGATGAAATGATGATACCATAACAAGTTTCAGCCTTTTCAGAGTTCATTTGTAGCATTTTTCAATTTAGAGTCGTTTAGCTCAAAAAAATCATTAAATGCATGGAAATAGAAAATGAGGTGAGAAAGGGTTCAAAATTTATGAGGTGGCTTTGAATGCACTACGGAAATCAAGTAATTTGCCGTCTTTGAAGATCTTTGCCGTCAGCTTTTTGTCGTGGATGACAGCAAAGACCATTTTTGTCGTCTATAATAAAAAATTGTTTACGGCAAAGAATGACTGATGGCAAAGACATATTTTGCTGTCCATAGTAAAAATTGCTGACTGCAAAGGAATATTTTGCCGTCTGTAATAGAAACAGATGACGGCAAAGACATATTTTGCCGTCTGTGATAAAAACAGATGACGGCAAAGACAAATTTTGCCGTCTGTAATAGAAACAGATGACGGCAAAGGCAAATTTGCCGTCTGTAATAGAAACAGATGACGGCAAAGAAGAAGCACACCACGCGGATTCCTCTCGTGGATCGATGACATGGCATCATCCATACCGCACACACATTCCCACAACACCACCATGTGGATCCCCACCCCACCAACCCACCCACGCACATCCCCACCCCACCTCACGTCTCCATCAACCACCCCACCGGCCCACCCCACCTCACGTCTTCCCTCACCCACGAATGATGTGGATCTGGATCGATCTCTTTCCCCCCACCCCACCAAGCTCTCTCCACCTCACGTCTCCGGCGACCTGGACTCTCGCCGCCGCCACCCCCGCGCAGACCACCCACCACCCGTACCTCCAACGCCCACCGCCCCCTCCCTCCGGTGCCCGACCACCCACCCCTACCTCCGACGCACCACCACCCACGCTCCCGATTAGGTCGCCGGCGGCGGCGCCCCCACCCCTCGCGCCCACCACCCTGGCGGCGGCAAGCGAGGCCGACGGATGGTGCGGGAGGCCGGCGCTGACAGGTCGGTTGCTGGTGCGCGGGCTGGTGACTGGCGTACACAGGGAGACATGGCTGGGGGCGATGGCATGCGGGCCGCCTAGCGCCTCCCACATCCGTCCTGCTCGTCACATTGCCCGCCTCGACGCGCCGCCGGCATCCGGCTCCTTTGGTCTCCTCTTCCTCACTATCTCCCTTCTCTCGATCTGCAGGACTCCACCTCGGTTGCTCTCCTCTGCAGGCGGCGGACATGGGTTGACAGAGTGGGCAAGGTCCAATGGATCCGGGGCTTCGCGACCAGATCCAACGCCCGGACGAGGGTGGCGACCTCCGACACGGCGGTGGATAACTTGAGCTCCACGGGCGTCCATGGTGGCCTCGTTGTGCTGCTATCGATGGAGAAAGGAAGGATAAGGGGCGCGACTGCTGGTTGCTGCTGCTTTCGCGAGCACAGGCACAAAGAGGCGTGTCACTCATATCCAACTCCTGTAGTGTAGTGTAGTGCAGTGTAAACTGCTCGTTTGTAATCCGTTCAACTTGTGAAATAGACTTGTTTCGTTTTGGATCTGGTGATGTATACGATGAAATCCATTCGTTCATTGTTGATTATTGAACAACTAGTTTGACGGATATTGTAGGGTTCATTGTCCGTTCGTTTCTGGTCGCCTTTGCATTTGGACTATTATATAATCGGTATATATATATATATATATATATATGACAAATTTCATCTACCACCGGTGGTAGTTACCACCACTTGCGTTTTGTATGTTGTATGGAGTATGTATCAAATTGGAGAGTATGTATGCGTAGTATGTAGTATATAATCATGTTTAGGTAGTATATATATTGTTTTTTTGATAGTATGTATCATATTTTGTGTATGCTCCTTTTTACATACAAATATATATGTATTTCACAAATATAATAAAAACTATGGGTCAACTTGTAATTTTTTCATGTAACTCACTTTGAAAAATCTTGTATATAGTATATGAACATAATTAAAATGATAAATTAGTATATATACTCCCGCATGGTAGTATATTGAACATGTGGTGTAACTACCCCTGGGTGATAGGATGTATTTTTCCTATATATATATAGGCTTGTAGGTGATATTGGATTTGTCATTTTGAAGAAACAATTTGACATATTTTGTCGTCATGTACAGGTTAGGCAGACCGCAAAAAATGCCATATTTTGCTGTCATGTACGGGTGAGGAAGACGGTAAAATTGCTAACGTCGTCCGTTAGCTAGGCCGTTCCGTCTTCCGACCATTTTTTTGCCGTCTACCAGACAAGCTGACGGCAACATAATTTTACTGACGGCAAACATTTTGCCGTCTGCTCTACCGGGCGCTGACGGCAACATAATTTCACTGACGGCAAACATTTTGCCGTCTGCTCTACCGGGCGCTGACGGCAAAGATACGTTTTGCGGACACATGGGCTAACGACATTGTTTGTCGTCATGGGCTGACGGCAAAAAATTTGCCGTCTGTAATTCTCTCTTTGCCGTTTGTAGCATCCTGACGGCAAAATGCCCGATTCTTGTAGTGATGATGCATTTTGATATATGAATTTTGATAGTTTTTGCACAAAAAAAGAAAAAATGTAAAACGGTCATAACTTTTGCATACGTCGTCAAAAAAAGTTTAATATATAAAAAAAACTAGAGAAAAATTGGGACTCGATTTCACCGGGCTTGCCCGGTGAAGTTTTCTCAGATGCTCAAAATTCCAAATGGAAAAAAAGTTATTTCAAAAAAATAAAAAAATTGAAAAAAATAAGAAAAAAAATAATTTTATTTAAAAATATTAGGTTGTTTTCATTGAAATTCACTATTATTGTTACTTATTAGGTTTATTTTAATAACTGTTTATAATTCAAAAAAATAAATCATGTGACATGACATCAAGACCGAGGTTGTTTAGGATTGATAGTTTACTATTGTCAGAAAAACAACAAGTGCAGACTTGGCAACTAGGGGTGATAGAACCAGAAAGTTAAGTGTTCTCGGGCTGAAGCAGTGAGAGAATGGGTGACCGACCGGGAAGTTAGACGATTTGGAATGAGTGATCCATGCTAAAGCAGTGAGGATGGGTGATTACAGATTAAATTATCAATTAATTCAAAGATTTGAAAATTGAAATAAAACATAAAATAAATCAAAAAATATATTTTTTTTTAAAATCTACCTTTTTCTACTAGTGATATATATCATAAACAAGAACAAAAGATAATGCAGAAGTAAACGAACCGGGGCTAAAGACCATTTTTCTACTAGTGATATATCTATACCTACTAATAAAGTTCCCATTGCTTCTGTGGTGCGTCATTAAATTTGCCCCTAAAGTTCGTCAAAATTACCCACCAATGCCACCCGTAAGTGTCAAAAACGATTCCGTTTTGAACTTTGATTCGGCTATCTTTTTCTAAAGCACGTCGTTCCATATTTTAGCACAAGAGCAGCCTAGGCCAACTGGTTCGGTGCGCGCTGTGCTACCCAGGAGACCCATGTTCGATTCCGGCTGTGGCGTACTAAGCCTTTATTCTTCTATTTCGCACTTTTCCTTTTTTTTCTCTTTTACCTTTATTTCGATAAAATTTGCACACATATTAATCATAGATTAAAAAACTGTCAAATTTGTAGATAAAAAAGTTTCCACATATCCAGAAAAAAAATATACAATGCGTATGGACAATAAAAAAAATGTATAACCCTTTTTGTTCTTCTATTTCGCACTTTTTTAATTTTTGTTTTTCTCTTTTGCCTTTATTTCGATAAACTTTGCACACATGTTTATCATGGATTAAAGAAATGTCAAATTTGTAGATAAAAAAGTGTAAATGCGTATGGACAATAAATAATATTTTTTCTTTTATTTTGAAAAATATTGATCATGTATTTAAAAGACTTTAAATGTGCATAGGAAAATATTTCCGGTGTATAAGAAAACATATACAAAATATATAATGTGTATGGAACAAAGTAGATATAAAAAATAGAACTTTTCAAAAATGTTAATCGTGTATTTGAATAATGTAAAACATGTATATAAAAAATATTCATGATGCATACAAAATATGTAAAATGCGTATTAAAAAAATTAGACATCAAAACTCAATAATGTTTGTGATGTCATACGCAAAAAAATGTTTCTAATGTATAAAAAATATACAATGTTGTTTATACAAGCTTTACGTAAACGAATGGCTGAGCTTTGATTTTTCATATATAAAAACTGTTTTGCTATTTATTTTTTTAAGAATATCGATATTGATACACAACCTAGAACATTTGGTATGCATGTACAAATTGGTTGTTTTCGATGTAGCTGCCTAATATGTTTGCAATCAAATTAAGACTCACTTAGATTACAAATGCAAACACATATATCAGGAAGATAAAAAAATGTTCTAATCCATATGCTATCATTAATTAACAAAACAAAATTGCAAATGAAAATGTTAGTCATAGAATTTAATTAATTATAAAAAATACAAGGGCCAACCTTAATTAAATTTATAATCCGTTGCAACGCACGGGCATTTGTACTAGTATCATAAACAAGAACAAAAGATAATGCAGAAGTATGGTTTTGTACAACGGTTTAACGGGCTAAATGACTCCAAATTTAGCTCTATAGCAAAAAATAGCAGGCTATTAGCCTCATTTTCAATTTAGCATTAAAAATGCATAGCTTTAGCGGTAGAGCTCCCGCTATAGCCCGGCTATTTAAAATATTGATTATTTGTGGTGTTGAGACTGGACTACATTTTTGCTGTTATCACAACAAGTCAACAAGTCTCGTCATCATTCAAACCTCTGCAAATGGTGCTTTACCATGTCAAGCTCATGCGTTTATTGCAAGTTTCATCTAGTTAGATGTGTACAATTCTGCCTCCCCATCCGTTGCTTCATTCACGGCAAGCGGAAAACATTTCGCATGGGCCCCCTCCTTCTCTGGCGTTTCCATGGTCGGCAGGGGAGGAAACCCTAGCAGACGCCAGACCGCGACCCTCATCCCTCTTCCCTCCCCTCGCCGCCGCCAGGACGTGCCGACGGGCGAAGCCCGCCCGGCATGGGCGGCGACTGGGCGTTCTGTCCTTTTCACGAGGCGGGATTGTCGTGGGGCGATCTATCCTGGCCGGAACGCGGCGTGATGCGGGGCACATCGGCGCTGGGTTGTCATGGTGGCGGGAGTGGAGGGCTGGATGAGAGATGCGTGATGGTGATGGCTATGGTGGTCGGCCACCGACCTGCCGGGTCTGGACCAAGCGGGGGACGGTGGCACCTGGGCTGGCGGAGTCGGGCGGGATCCCCTTGGGGCTGCTCGTCGGTTTGGTCCGGTTGCCTGTGCTCGGCCATGGATTCACGGCGAGGCGGGTCGGGGAGGCATCCTCGGGGTGCTCGTGATGTGCCGTTGGTTGTTGTGCGTTGGGCACGGATACTAAAGACGGTGGAGTCTGATGGCCCCTCTCGGCATGGAGGCGGGCCTCGGCGGTGGTGGTCATCTTCTTTTTCGAAGGTGGTCGGGCTGAGGCTGGGTGATCGGATATCCAGATCTGTCATACAGTCCCGGCTGCGAGTCGCGGAGACATATATAGTTGCCGGTGAAAACCAAGCCGACGACGGACGATGGCGGTGTTCTGCGCCGTTAACTTCTTCATGAAGGCATCGTCGAGTAACTACTGTCAATCCACTCGTGTTTCTCCGGGGGAAACCCTAGGATCCGGTCTTCCAGATTGGACGATGGCGACACTGTGATGTCGTTTCTCTCTTGTGAGCATCGTTTGTGGAGCAGCACTGGAGGACGGAGGCAGGAGGTGGTGCGGCTTCGTCTTGTATGGAGCTTCGGCGGAGATGTCAAGTCATGTCTAGCCGACAGGTGCTACGTTGTGCCATGCATGTTTGATAGGTGCTGCGCACGACAGATCTTTCAAAAGCTTCAAGCTGTATCAGCTCGTGGTACTCAGCAGTAGGTGTTGCGGTGTATTGATGGCGACCGCGACGTGCTCAACAGTTTACGTGCTGGGAGGTGGTGTCGTTGGGCGTCGTGGCGACGTCGGCGGATGGTCGGACTGGCAAAGAGGATGCAGATCTCTTTCCTGAGGATGGGTCAACGGTTCGATAATGATGACGACTTCTAAAACGTGTGCATATGATGTACGCTTTAGATTTGCTGCACTGGTTGTATGTTCCGATACGTTATGTAGATGGATCAGCAACAACACTAGTTTTAGATATAAGGAGTGAAAGCACTCCATATTATCCAATTTGTAGGTGCGAGTGATGGCTTCGGATGGCTTGATGTATATTATTGTCAGATCTTTGTTAAGTAACTAATAAATGTGTCCGTATGCATGGATTGATGCAGAGGCCGGAGGCCTTAACCTCCTTTTCTAAAAAAAGATGTGTACAATTCTGTCAAAGACTAGTTAGTTAGGATCGAAGAATTAAGAGCAGAACATTCAGAATTACCAGCAACCCACTTGACAAACCAGAATAAGAATGGTATGATTGATGCAGCAGCAGCACCAAATCCAGTTGCCTGCAGTGAGCGGTACCAGAAATCTCCATCGACCAAAAGAATTTTCCGAACACAACCCTTGATGCCTTCACTACAGTCCAGAGAGACATAAAAGGAATGAAAGAGGGGCTCAACGGTTTTGGGATATACACTTATAAAGGAATGAAAGAGGGGCTCAATTAGTATATCATCACTGCCCCAACTCAATGAGTTGTTTCCAGTTTATACGTTGTTCCAACGTTTATTACATGGCTGAAAATAATGAAGATAATGGAGCTTAAACTGAGGAGGTAGCTGCTGCTGCTTTGTCCACTTACTTTCTAGTGGTTGATATGAGTGAAAGGGTTCGTCTCATTTTCAATCCCTCGCAGCCATTTACTGGTGATGGTGATGAATCTTCAGTCACACCCGTAATAGCAAGAACACGACGGGCCGAGTGGCTCGATCTGGAGGCTGAGCGGGTCAAGCAGATCGGGACGAGCAGGGACGTTGGATCCCGAGTGGCTCGATCTGGAGGCTGAGCGGGTCGAGCAGATTGGGACGAGTAGGGACGCTGGATCCCGAGTGGCTCGATTTGGAGGCTGAGCGGGTCGAGCAGATTGGGACGAGCAGGGACGCTGGATCCCGAGTGGCTTGATCTGGAGGCTGAGCGGGTCGAGCAGATTGGGACGAGCAGGGACGCTGGATCCCGAGTGGCTCGATCTGGAGGCTGAGCGGGTCGAGCAGATTGGGACGAGCAGGGACGCTGGATCCCGAGTGGCTCGATCTGGAGGCTGAGCGGGTCGAGCAGATTGGGACGAGCAGGGACGCTTGATCCCGAGTGGCTCGATCTGGAGACTGAGCGGGTCGAGCAGATTGGGACGAGCAGGGACGCTGGATCCCGAGTGGCTCAATCTGGAGGCTGAGCGGGTCGAGCAGATTGGGACGAGCAGGGACGCTGGATCCCGAGTGGCTCGATCTGGAGGCTGAGCGGGTCGAGCAGATCGGGAGCGGGTCGAGCAGATTGGGACGAGCAGGGACGCTGGATCCCGAGTGGCTCGATCTGGAGGCTGAGCGGGTCGAGCAGATCGGGAGCGGGTCGAGTAGATCGGGCGGGACGCAGGTCGAGCAGATCGGGCGGGACGCAGCAGGCCGACGAGCAAATCGGACAGGACGAGCAGCTTCGAGCGGGAGAGGAGAGGTTGCGAGCGAAACGGGGCAGGAGGAGGAGATCGAGAACGGGCTTCGATCGGGGTGAGGAGACGGATCAATCGCACGAGTTGCAGCGTGCAAAAAATTGACCTAACTCTAATACCATGTTAGGAATATGCAACTTGTATTCCCATGAGGCCATAGGTCGATATATATACATGTACAGATGTGGACTATATGCAGAGAACCCCTTATACAATGGGATAAATACAAAAGGGTACATGACTATATTATATATACTCTAACACTTTAAAGTTAAAAAGGAGGATTAGAAAATTACATAGTCTCAGTTTTATTACGCAAATAACTCGTTGCTTAAAAGATCCGGCACTTGAGGCTCTCCATATCTTCCCAACTTGTAACTGACAATTCTATCGGATTTAGACAAGCGTGTATTCGGTAAAAGAAATATCAAAATATACGTTGATACAAAAATAGCACTTAGCTTGAGGACTTTTTAGGCGACACCAACCAGCTTCATCATGAAATACATCCAAGGAAAACTGGAGTCCCAGCACAAAGGTTTGGGCAATAAAAGAAAACACAAAGCAGCACAAAGGTTCTGCTGCTCTGCTAGCTATTACATGTTTCCACCTATAATTACATACTCGATACAACTATACAACCATCATTTCAATATTTTTATGAGCTAAGCACTCATGTCCTCGGAGATTTCAGTCAGCTCGGACGACAAATGGTAAGTATCCTCGGCATGGATGTGCCCTTCATCACAGAAGAATGGCCTCGAAGGCATTTGCAAGCTATGGATGCCACCTTCCAGCATCTCTATGACATCATTCATTGTCGGTCGGTCTTGACACCTCATTTGAATGCACCATAGTCCAACAATGCACAACTTCCTCTCCAACTCATGCATCTCAGTATAAACATGAGCAAATATCTCACCCACATGATCTTGTTGAGTTAGCCGGTCATACACCCACGACGGATAGTACGCTTGGCTCGTGTTTGCCGCATTTGGATCAGCATTCCTTCTTCCTCCGGCCATCTCTAGCAGCAGCATCCCAAAGCTGTAAACATCAGACTTGCTCGATATGGCGCCGAAGCTACGAGATATCATCTTAGGAGCTATGTACCCAATTGTTCCCCGTAGGGCTCTCCATGGCACAAAGCTGTTGTCCCTTGGGTATAGTTTCGCAAGACCAAAATCAGCAACTTTGGGGACAAAATTGTTGTCGAGAAGGATGTTGTGTGGCTTGATGTCAAAGTGCAGAATCTGCATGTCACAACCCTGATGAAGGTAGTCGATCCCCCTTGCAATGCCCAAAGCTATCTTGGCGAGCTTGTCCCAGGAAAAACTCTTCCCGGATGAGAAGATGTACTTGTCTAGAGAACCTTGAGGCATGTACTCGTAAACCAGTGCTCTCCTCATTTCCTCTGAGCAGAATCCCATGAGGCGCACCACGTTAACGTGATGGATCCTACCAATGGTGGAGACTTCATTGATGAAATCTTCTCCATTGCAGTTAGGATTGCCCTCTAGCATCTTGACAGCAACATGAACATTGCCTGGCAATAGCACACCCTTGAACACAGACCCGTAGCCTCCCTGACCCAGCTTATCTCTGAAATGGCTTGTGATTGCTGTGATGTCAGTGTAGGCATACCTCATTGGACCTAGCATTTGTTGCATTCGGAGGAACTTCTCGACAGCATCAATTGTGATCCTCGTTTTCCAATACTTGTGCGCAAGGAAGATCAACACAGCCAGTGGTGCCAACACAAACCTGCATAACACTGCATAAACAAGTTTATATAGTTTTAGTGGGTGGGTACACACATGCGTAGATGTGATGATGAAGAAACTGCAATTAAGATCAGAACATTCGGAATTACCAGCTAGCCACTTCATAGAGAAGAAGACTAATGCTATGATTTCTGAGGGATAATCATCATATCCAGTTGCATACAGTGAGCACTCCCAGAAAGCTCCATCGACCAAAAGAATTTTCCGAACACAACTCTTGACGCCATCACTACAATCCTGCGATAAGTCGCTGCAATACCATCCAACGAGACATAGAAGGAATGAAAGAGGGGCTTAACGGTTTTGGGATAAGACACTTATACAGGCAAAACTCACCGAAACTGGCTTATTAGGCACTCTTTGATGGTTGTTCTACTCATGCCAATGTCATATCTGAAAGGGAATCGAACAGCAAATCCAATCCTCATGGATTTCACAACATCTGCATGACTTGCATTTTCTAGCGGCCCTGGACTGTCCCAAGGCCGAGGAATTCTAGCCAAGTAACCACAAGAAGGCTCGAGATACTCCATTGAATAAGATCCATAACCAGTTAAGACATAAACATAAGTATGATTTGTGCTAAGGCAAGCAACAGGCATGTACATACCATTGTCCTTTACTTCCCGAGAGCATGTAAGAAAGCAAGCCTTATTATATGAAAGGGGTTCCAATTCGACTTCCATGTGGTTCTGGTATCTGAACGGAGGCCGATTCCACCGAGGTAGAGGGCAGCTGTTGTATAAATCCATGTCGGCATCGACGACCCAGAAGGAAGAACTACTGTAGTTGATGGAAGATACATAGTATGTTGCATCGTCGATGTGAATTGAAGCCTTCGTACCACTGCAAATTAGCTCGTAAGATGGATAACCACACCCAGGTGGATCACTTGCCTGACGAAATGGAGATGACACATTTCTGAGAGGGCCACACGAGAAAGAAGGACAATCAGGCAAATGATGCCGCCCTTCGACCTGATCTGCAGCAAGAACTACAAGCACAGACGAGATAGTTAAGATCTTGAGAGCAGTGCGCATTGCCATGGCAGACACACAGACGAGTAGAGATGAATGGCCAAATAAGTGAGTGGCTGCCAAAATAAAAAAAGAACTCCAAAGAATGGACATTACATGCCAACTAGCTGCCAACTAAAGTTGGATGCATACCATCTACTGGCTGATCTAAGTGATGGTGATGTTCTTGACCGGTGACCTCTTGTTGGTTAACAGAAGAATCCAATTGCGTTACTATAGCATCCTGTACTGGTCCAATCCTGTCCTAGTCATATTAACATGGAATTCAGTGCCTTGAGAAAATGACAAATAACAGGGACCAAAAAATGGATAATAAGAAAATATCATTCATTGGAGATTTTTTTTTTTTTGAAAAGGAGGAAACGATCCCCCAGCCTCTGCATCAATCGATGCATGCAGCCATATTATTAAACATCCAAAGTAACAAAATAGTTCAAAGCAATCCTGAAGGCTGAAAATAAAATGGATCTGAAACTAAACAGACTCTTAAGAAAAAACGCACATCCAGCGTAACTAATAGCAGACCACGATGCCTATACACCCAGTCTATTACTAGCACACCATCCAAACCGGTTGAAGATAACCCGTGCGACCATCTCCCACCGGTTGCACCCAGTAGCCATAAGCTCCCTGTTGTCCGCAAGACTGAGTGATGACCACGTACGGATCCAGGACGTTGCTCGGCAAATGACCTGCAAAAAATTGTTGAATTTCTTACCATTAAATATTATGTCGTTTCTGGTATTCCATATAGCCCACAAGAGAGCACAAATCCCTATTCTAATAAGTCTGGATAGTTTAACGTCCACTCCATTGAGCCACGTTGTAAACATTGAATTGATGGACGTAGGTGGAATCACGTTAAAAGTTATATGGATAGTGCGCCAAAGTAGTTTTGCGAGGGGGCAGTCCAAAAACAAGTGTCTGATAGTTTCATGTTGATCACAATAACAACAATTGGATCTACCTCTCCAACTACGCTTAATTAAATTATCTTTGGTTAATACCACACCTTTGTGTAAAAACCACATAAAAATTTTAATCTTTAACGGCACTTTGATATCCCAAATATGCAACGATCTAGCTAATGGTCCTGAATTAACCAGATGTGTGTACATGGATTTAACTGAAAAAACCCCATTGACAGTTAAAGTCCATCTAACGCTGTCTGAATGATCAGATAGTTGTACCTGTATAAGCCTTCTTACTAGATGCATCCATGCCTCCCAACGTGCGCCTACTAGTGCTCGTCTGAAGTGCATATTTATAGGTATCGATTGTAAGACTGTGGACACATAGTCCTGCTTACGTTGCACAATGTTGTAGAGCATGGGATATTGTAAAGCAAGTGGTGAATCCCCAAGCCAAGTATCTTCCCAAAATCTTGTTAATGTACCATCCCCTACAACAAATTTCACCCTTTTGAAAGAAATTACTCTTTATCCTCATTAACCCTTTCCAGAAAGGTGAGTCATTGGGTCTAATTGTAGCTTGAGCTAGAGTTCTTGATGTGAGATACTTATTTCTCAAAATTTAAATCCACATACCCTCTGTCTCTGTGGAAATTCTATATAACCATTTGCTCAGCAAACATTTGTTCTTTACTTCTAAATTTTCAATTCCCAAACCCCCCTGATCTTTGGGTCTACAAATCATATCCCAACATGCTAATCTGTATTTTTTCTTATTCTCATCATTTTGCCAAAAGAAACGAGATCTATAAAAATCCAGTCTTTTCCGTACCCCTACCGGTATCTCGAAAAAAGACAAGAGAAACATTGGTAGACTTGTTAAAACAGAGTTTATTAAGACCAATCTACCTCTGTATGACATAAGCTTGCCCTTCCAGCAACTTAGTTTCTTTTCAAATCTTTCTTCAATACATTTCCATTCTTTAATTGTTAACCGTCTGTGATGAATAGGAATCCCAAGATAGCTAAAAGGTAGAGAACCCATCTCACAACCAAATAGCTGTCGATAAGCGTTTTGCTCTTCTCTTGCCTTCCCAAAGCATAAGAGTTCGCTTTTGTTAAAATTTATTTTTAACCCGAAAGTTGTTCAAAAAGACATAAAATTAATTTCATATTCCTCGCTTTCTCCATATCATGTTCCATAAAAATGATTGTATCATCCGCATATTGTAGAATGGACACACCTTCATCTATCAGATGTGGAATGAGACCACCTATTTGTCCTTTCTCTTTGGCTCTTTCAATAAGTATTGTCAACATGTCTGCTACTATATTAAAGAGTATTGGGGACATTGAATCCCCCTGTCTTAACCCCTTATGTGTTTGAAAAAAATTAGCAATGTCATCATTAACTTTAACTCCGACACTCCCTTTCTGGATAAAAGTGTCAACCTGCTGTCTCCACTTTTCACTAAATCCTTTCATATGTAAGGCTTGTTGAAGAAAAGACCACTTAACTTTATCATAAGCCTTTTCAAAATCCACTTTAAAGATAACTCCGTCTAGTTTCTTTGTGTGGATTTCATGAAGCGTTTCATGCAGAACAACAACACCCTCCAAAATGTGTCGCCCAGGCATGAACGCTGACTGTGTTGGTTGAACAACTGAATCAGCTATCTTTGTTAATCTGTTGGTGGCTGTCTTAGTAAAAATCTTAAAACTAACATTTAGTAAACAGATAGGTCTAAATTGTTGGATACGCATGGCGTCCACCTTTTTTGGCAACAACGTTATTGTTCCAAAGTTAAGGTGGAACAGCTCTAACCGACCATTGAATAAGTCATGAAACATAGCCATTAGATCTCCCTTAATAACATGCCAACACTTTTTGTAAAATTCTGCAGGAAACCCATCTGGTCCCGATGCTTTATTGTGTTTCATTTGTACTATTGCGTCATACACCTCTTGCTCTGTGAATCTAGCGGATAGAACCTCATTCTCCTGATCATTTAATTGAGGAATATCCTGAACATTGGTTTCATCCAGATAGATCATATTCTCCTCTGGTGCACCAAAAAGACTCCTATAGTATTCTGAGATATATACCTTTAAATTTTCATGTCCTATAATAGTACCCTCATCTTGCTCTAGCTGAGTAATAATCTTCTTTCGATGTTTGCCATTTGCAATCATGCGAAAGAACTTAGTATTATCATCCCCATGCACCACGTTCATCACCTTAGCTCTTAGTGCCCATTTCATCTCCTCTTCTCTCAGTAATTTTTGCAATCTAATCTCAGCATCTGTTTTGATATTCCTATCAATAGAATTTAGCTGCGTTGACTCAGCCTTAACGTCAAGTTCATCAATCAGGTTTATTAGTCTTTCTTTTTCTTTCTTATAAATACCACTTTGGTTTTTCGCCCATCCTCTAAGAACTCGGCGCAAATTTCTAATTTTGTTTTGCCAAATTTCGACACGGGTGGATCCACCTAAGTGTGTACCCCATTCCTTTGTAATTAAATCCATGAACCCTTCTCTTTCAAACCAGCTTAGTTCGAAAGAAAATACATTCTTGTTGCCTCTATAATTGGCCTCCCCTGAGTCAACTAGAAGAGGCGCGTGATCTGAGATTGCCCTCTGTAATGCTTGTACCGTAACTAATGGGTATTTTTGCTCCCAGTCAACACTAGTCAGGACCCGATCCAACTTTTCATACGTTGGTATCGGCAAAGAGTTTGCCCAAGTGTACTGTCTGCCAGAAAGATGAATCTCCCTTAGATTCAAACTCTCAATAACCATATTGAACATCGTTGACCATCTTGTGTCAAAGTTGTCATTATTCTTTTCATTCTGTCTTCGAATGATATTAAAGTCTCCCCCCACCATAATTGGTAATGTTTCATCTCCACAGATTCTCACTAGATCTGCTAGAAAATCGGGTTTGAACTCCAATTGTGCCGCCCCATATACTGCCACTAGAGCCCACTTAAAACCATCAACTTTCGACCTTACACGAAATTTGACGGCGAACTCACCATAGACCACACTCATCACTTCTAGCGTTTCGCATTTAACCCCAAGTAAGATCCCACCGGATCTACCCCTTGGTGGTAAACAATGCCAATCAAAATCAACCCCTCCTGATAAATTATTTAAGAATTGGGTTGTGAAATTATCTCTCCCAGTCTCTTGTAATGCCATGAAATCCAGATTATATTGTATCGATGCTTCTCTAAGGAACCTTTTTTTAGCCAAGTCCGCCAGACCTCTGCTATTCCAAAAAATCCCTTTCATAATTCATCATGGAATTTTTTCTTTTGCTTAACTCTCGCACTCCTCCTAACCACTGATTCAGGATACACCTTCCTTTTCCAAGGCCTCCTAGTTATTTCGTGATTACTTTTAAGATCATTATGAGTATGTAAAGATTGTGAATGCTTGTCGGCATCTGAAGGGGCCATATACCCCTCCAAACCCATATCATCCACTTCGTCTACTTCCCCGTCTATCCGAAAAATGTTATCACATAATGTTTGAAGACCAGCACCTCCTAATTCACTCATATCCGAATCATTCATAGGTTTAACCGCTGCTAGATTTTTGATAAACTCTATGGTTCTGTCAACTTCTAGATCAAGAATATCATTGATGGACTTAGCTATATTTTTACTAGATGTACCCATAGAGATTCCTAATTCACTAGCATTATTCAAGATTTCAGATTCAGATAATTTTAAAATAGATGCAGTCAGATCAATAGACAAACCTGAAGTTGTTTCAGCATCTCGAATTTTTGCAGCTCGCATGGCACAACCTATCGACATATCATCAGCATCAGGCTTCTCCTGAATACGTTGACTGAAACGTCTATCACATGATGAAGGATCCGGGATCCCCCCAAATGAAATCACATCATCATTAGTAATCTCATTGTGGGTATTCCCTGTTAGGATAGAGTCAAAGTGCTGGTCAGAATTTGTCCCTTCAACAATGTTATCATAGTTCGAAAGTGTCATTTGCTGCTTACTATTCGAGAGGATATGGGCAGAAACAGGATTAGAAGGCCGACTCGCCTCTTGCTTGCTGTCCCTCATAATGGAATGCGCCTCCCTGTCAGTAGTTGATGACGGAGCAATTTGACAGCAAGCTTGCTGCGTGTTATCATGCTCAGGCATATGCAGTGGCTCAGTCCTCCTAGCCAGCGGTACTGCGGAAGATGTTTTTCTATTCTCCTTAGTGATCAAATGCGTGACTTCTTCCAGCTTAGATGTGGAGACCGATCTTTGAATTGAAACAGAAGGGGCTTGCTCATTCGCCGCCTTTTTCGCAAACTCACTGCCAAGCTTATATGGTGTAGTTGGGACATCAAAAGAACCAAAACGTAATGTCTCCATGGGAACTTTTGATGCCGAAGATGCACCCCCAATAAGTAGTTTCTCTTTCTTAGAAGAGGCATGAGGATTATTGTTATCTCTTGACTTCTCGGAATGTTGATCATTCGCATCCTCATGATCTTTATCCCTATCCTCCCCATCTGCCATGAGGATATCATCATCATTTGGCTCATTTTGTGGCATCTTCTCGACCTCCACCTCAAGATCATAATGCACATCATCATAAGACCACGGAGCAAAATCAGGAATCTGGTCAACATCAAGCACCATCACAAGCAATCTGGCTATCCCCCTCTTGCGTGTAAAGGGCATATCTACTTTCTCAGTCTTCCCAATCAACGAACCAAGGCTCCATGTGATAAGGAAGTCATTAAGCAGAATTTCTGGAATACCTGTAAATCGGATCCAAACCTTCTGCAACCTAGTACCCTGCGGTGCTGGTTTAATACATTCCTCAAATTCAAGTAAACACTTGCTGCCACTAACCTTACTTACCCCGAAAGTGAGTAAACGTTGAAGATCCTCTCGTCTAGGAAACTCAACTTGGTAAGTATGTTGCTCCACCCTTATTGGTTCCCAATTGCATGCCTCCGAAACAAGCCTTCTCATCTGTTGAGAGACTTGCTCAGCAGTCAACTCCCCATTCGTAACTTTGACGAGACCCGTTCTTGAGCTCTCTAGGCGAGGTGGAGTTAGAACTGAAGTGGAACCTGGTGTCTCAAAAAACATCAGTTTGCTATGGCAAACCCCATATATGTTCATGACAGGCTTTGGAGCTAAAAGTAATGGGCATGCCTCATCAATATGCCCAGGCTTTTGACAGATATCACACAAATCCGTGGTACAGTCCACTACGAAGTGTCCGGGTATCCCACACCTATAACATGTCAATTTTTCTTTTTTGCGAGCCGCCTTGTTGGCTCGCGCTACTTCCCTGTCCTCCGTCGTTATTTGCTGTGTTGGCGGGGTGTCATCTTCCCCCCCGTCCTCTTGTGTGACTTCCTTCCATATCGGCCCAGAATTATTCCGACCATAGTTGCGTACTCCGCCCCCGCCTCTTTGCCGGAAATTCGATCCACGGGTTCCTTCGACAAAGTTGTTGGGGAACGCCGCATGAGAAACAAAAAATTTCCTACGCGCATGAAGACCTATCATGGTGATGTCCATCTACGAGAGGGGATGAGTGATCTACGTACCCTTGTAGATCGTACAGCAGAAGCGTTAGAGAACGCGGTTGATGTAGTGGAACGTCCTCACGTCCCTCGATCCGCCCCGCGAACAATCCCGCGATCAGTCCCACGATCTAGTACCGAACGGACGGCACCTCCGCGTTCAGCACACGTACAGCTCGACGATGATCTCGGCCTTCTTGATCCAGCAAGAGAGACGGAGAGGTAGAAGAGTTCTCCGGCAGCGTGACGGCGCTCCGGAGGTTGGTGATGATCTCGTCTCAGCAGGGCCCCGCCCGAGCTCCGCAGAAACGCGATCTAGAGGAAAAACTATGGAGGTATGCGGTCGGGCAGCCGTGAGAAAGTCGTCTCAAATCTGCCCTAAAAGCCCCATATATATAGGAGGAGGGAGGGGGACCTTGCCTTGGGGTCCAAGGGACTCCCAAGGGGTCGGCCGAGCCAAGGGGGGGAGGACTCCCCCCCCCCCCCCAAACCGAGTTGGACTTGGTTTGGTGGGAGGAGTCCCCCTCCCTTCCCACTTCTTCCCTCCGTTTTTTTTCTTTTCCTTTGATTTTCTTTCTCTTGGCGCATAGGCCCCTTTGGGGCTGTCCCACCAGCCCACTAAGGGCTGGTGTGTCTCCCCAAAGCCTATGGGCTTCCCCGGGGTGGGTTGCCCCCCCGGTGAACTCCCGGAACCCATTCGTCATTCCCGGTACATTCCCGGTAACTCCGAAAACCTTCCGGTAATCAAATGAGGTCACCCTATATATCAATCTTCGTTTCCGGACCATTCCGGAAACCCTCGTGACGTCCGTGATCTCATCCGGGACTCCGAACAACATTCGGTAACCAACCATATAACTCAAATACGCATAAAACAACGTCGAACCTTAAGTGTGCAGACCCTGCGGGTTCGAGAACTATGTAGACATGACCCGAGAGACTCCTCGGTCAATATCCAATAGCGGGACCTGGATGCCCATATTGGATCCTACATATTCTACGAAGATCTTATCGTTTGAACCTCAGTGCCAAGGATTCGTATAATCCCGTATGTCATTCCCTTTGTCCTTCGGTATGTTACTTGCCCGAGATTCGATCGTCAGTATCCGCATACCTATTTCAATCTCGTTTACCGGCAAGTCTCTTTACTCGTTCCGTAATACAAGATCCCGCAACTTACGCTAAGTTACATTGCTTGCAAGGCTTGTGTGTGATGTTGTATTACCGAGTGGGCCCCGAGATACCTCTCCGTCATACGGAGTGACAAATCCCAGTCTTGATCCATACTAACCCAACTAACACCTTCGGAGATACCTGTAGAGCATCTTTATAGTCACCCAGTTACGTTGCGACGTTTGATACACACAAAGCATTCCTCCGGTGTCAGTGAGTTATATGATCTCATGGTCATAGGAATAAATACTTGACACGCAGAAAACAGTAGCAACAAAATGACACGATCAACATGCTATGTCTATTAATTTGGGTCTAGTCCATCACGTGATTCTCCCAATGACGTGATCCAGTTATCAAGCAACAACACCTTGTTCATAATCAGAAGACACTGACTATCATCGATCAACTGGCTAGCCAACTAGAGGCATGCTAGGGACGGTGTTTTGTCTATGTATCCACACATGTAAATGAGTCTTCATTCAATACAATTATAGCATGGATAATAAACTATTATCTTGATACAGGAATTATAATAATAACTATACTTTTATTATTGCCTCTAGGGCATAATTCCAACAGTCTCCCACTTGCACTAGAGTCAATAATCTAGCCCTCACATCACCATGTGAATTACATTGTAATAAATCTAACACCCATACAGTTCTGGTGTCGATCATGTTTTGGCCGTGGAAGAGGTTTAGTCAGCGGGTCTGCTACATTCAGATCCGTGTGCACTTTGCATATATTTACGTCCTCCTCCTCGACGTAGTCGCAGATGAGGTTGAAGCGTTGTTTGATGTGTCTGGTCTTCTTGTGAAACCTTGGTTCCTTTTCTAAAGCAATGGCACCAGTGTTGTCACAGAACAAGGTTATTGGATCCAGTGCACTTGGCACCACTCCAAGATCCGTCATGAACTGCTTCATCCAGACACCCTCCTTAGCCGCCTCCGAGGCAGCCATGTACTCCGCTTCACATGTAGAATCTGCACCAGCTTACTGCACCCCCATTAAGAATAAATACGTATCCGGTTTGCGACTTAGAGTCGTCCGGATCTGTGTCAAAGCTTGCATCGACGTAACCTTTTATGGCGAGCTCTTCGTCACCTCCATACACGAGAAACATCTCCTTAGTCCTTTTCAGGTACTTCAGGATATTCTTGACCGCCGTCCAGTGATCCACTCATGGATTACTCTGGAACCTACCTGCCATACTTATGGCCAGGCTAACATCCGGTCTAGTGCACAGCATTGCATACATGATAGAGCCTATGGCTGAAGCATAGGGGACGGAGCGCATATGCTCTCTATCTTCATCAGTTGCTGGGCACTGAGTCTTACTCAATCTCGTACCTTGTAACACTGGCAAGAACCCTTTCTTGGACTGTTCCATTTTGAACCTCTTCAAAACCTTATCAAGGTATGTGCTTTGTGAAAGCCCTATCAGGCGTTTTGATCTATCCCTATAGATCTTAATGCCTAGTATGTAAGCAGCTTCTCCTAGGTCCTTCATAGAGAAACTTTTATTCAAGTAACCTTTTATGCTCTCCAAAAGCTCTACATTGTTTCCAATCAGTAATATGTCATCCACATATAATATTAGAAATGCCACAGAGCTCCCACTCACTTTCTTGTAAATACAAGATTCTCCAACCATTTGTATAAACCCAAATGCTTTGATCACCTCATCAAAGCGTTTATTCCAACTCCGAGATGCTTGCACCAGTCCATAAATGGATCGCTGGAGCTTGCACACTTTGTCAGCATTTTTAGGATCAACAAAACCTTCGGGTTGCATCATATACAACTCTTCCTTAAGGAAACCGTTAAGGAACGCCGTTTTGACATCCATCTGCCAGATTTCATAATCGAAAAATGCAGCTATTGCTAACATGATTCTGACGGACTTAAGCATCGCTACGGGTGAGAAAGTCTCATCGTAGTCAACTCCTGGAACTTGTGAAAAACCCTTTGCCACAAGTCGAGCTTTATAAACGGTCACATTACCGTCAGCGTCCGTCTTCTTCTTAAAGATCCATTTGTTCTGAATAGCCTTGCGGCCCTCAGGCAGTATCTCCAAAGTCCACACTTTGTTCTCATACATGGATCCTATCTCGGATTTCATGGCTTCTAGCCATTTGTTGGAATCTGGGCCCACCATTGCTTCTTCACAATTTGCAGGTTCATTGTTGTCTAACAACATGATTGATAAGACGGGATTACTGTACCACTCTGGAGCAGCGCGTGATCTCGTCGACCTGCGTGGTTCAACAGAAACTTGAACTGGAGTTTCATGATCATCATCATTAACTTCCTCCTCAACCGGCGTCGCAACGACAGAGGTTTCCCCTTGCCCTGCGCCACCATCCAGAGGGATGAGAGGTTCGACAACCTCGTCAAGTTCTATCTGCCTCCCACTCAATTCTCTCGAGAGAAACTCCTTCTTGAGAAAAGTTCCGTTCTTAGCAACAAACACTTTGCCCTCGGATTTGAGATAGAAGGTGTACCCAACTGTCTCTTTTGGGTAACCTATGAAGACGCACTTTTCCGCTTTGGGTTCCAGCTTTTCAGGCTGAAGCTTTTTGACATAAGCATCACATCCCCAAACTTTAAGAAACGACAACTTTGGCCTTTTGCCATACCACAGTTCGTATGGTGTCGTCTCAACGGATTTCGATGGTGCCCTATTTAAAGTGAATGCAGCTGTTTCTAATGCATAACCCCAAAATGATAACGGCAAATCAGTAAGAGACATCATAGATCGCACCATATCTAACAAAGTACGATTACGACGTTCGGACACACCATTACGCTGTGGTGTTCCAGGCGGTGTTAACTGCGAAACAATTCCACATTGTCGTAAGTGAGTACCAAACTCGAAACTCAGATATTCACCCCCACGATCAGACCGTAGGAACTTGATCTTCTTGTTACGATGATTTTCCACTTCACTCTGAAATTGCTTGAACTTTTCAAATGTTTCAGACTTGTGCTTCATCAAGTAGACATAACCATATCTACTTAAATCGTCAGTGAAGGTGAGAAAATAACGATATCCGCCGCGTGCCTCCACGCTCATTGGACCACACACATCGGTATGTATGATTTCCAACAAGTCACTTGCACGCTCCATTGTTCCGGAGAACGGAGTCTTAGTCATCTTGCACATGAGGCATGGTTCGCACGTGTCAAGTGAATCAAAGTCAAGTGACTCCAAAAGTCCATCAGCATGGAGTTTCTTCATGCGCTTTACACCAATATGACCCAAGCGGCAGTGCCACAAAAATATGGTGCTATCATTTTTTACTCTAACTCTTTTGGTCTCAATGTTATGTATATGCGTATCGTTATCAAGATTCAATATGAACAATCCTCTCACATTCGGTGCATGACCATAAAATATGTTACTCATAGAAATAGAACAACCATTATTCTCAGACTTAAAAGAGTAACCGTCTCGCAATAAACAAGATCCAGATATAATGTTCATGCTCAACGCAGGCACTAAATAACAATGATTTAAGTTCATCACTAATCCCGATGGTAGTTGAAGTGACACTGTGCCGACGGCGATTGCATCAACCTTGGAACCGTTTCCTACGCGCATCGTCACTTCGTCTTTCGCCAGCCTTCGTCTATTCTGCAGTTCCTGCTTCGAGTTGCAAATGTGAGCAACAGAACCGGTATCAAATACCCAGGCACTACTACGAGAGCCGGTTAAGTACACATCAATAACATGTATATCAAATATACCTGATTTTTCTTTGCCCGCCTTCTTATCTGCCAGATACTTGGGGCAATTGCGCTTCCAGTGACCCATACCCTTGCAATAGAAGCACTCTGTTTCAGGCTTAGGTCCAGCCTTGGGTTTCTTCGGCGGATTGGCAACAGGCTTGCCGCTCTTCTTCGAATTGCCCTTCTTGCCTTTGCCGTTTCTCTTGAAACTAGTGGTCTTGCTCACCATCAACACTTGATGCTCTTTACGGAGTTCAGACTCTGCGACTTTCAGCATCGCAAACAACTTGCCGGGAGACTTGTTCATCCCTTGCATGTTGTAGTTCAACACAAAGCCTTTATAGCTTGGCGGCAGTGATTGAAGGATTCTGTCAGTGATAGCTTCTTGCGGGAGTTCAATCCCCAGTTCAGCCAGACGGTTTGTGTACCCAGACATTTTGAGCACATGTTCACTGACAGACGAGTTTTCCTCCATCTTGCAAGCATAGAATTTATCGGAGGTCTCATACCTCTCGATCCGGGCGTTCTTCTGAAAGATAAACTTCAACTCCTGGAACATCTCGAATGCTCCATGACGCTCAAAGCGACGTTGAAGTCCCGGTTCTAAGCCATACAAGACTGCACATTGAACTATTGAGTAGTCCTCCTTACGCGCTAACCAAGCGTTCTTAACATCCTGATCAGCCGTAGCGGGTGGTTCATCTCCTAGCGCAGCATTAAGGACATAATCCTTCTTTCCATCTTGTAAGATTAGCTTAAGATTACGAGCCCAGTCTACAAAGTTGCTTCCATCATCTTTCAACTTAGCTTTCTCTAGGAACGTATTAAAATTCAGGATGACACTTGCGTGAGCCATGATCTACAACACAAATATATTCAAAGTGGACTTAGACTATGTTCAAGATAATTAGAGTTCAACTTAATCAAATTATATGCTAAACTCCCACTCAAAAAATACATCTCTCTAGTCATTTGAGTGGTTCATGATCCACTTACACTATCCCAAGTCCGATCATCACGTGAGTTGAGTATAGTTTCAGTGGTAAGCATCCCTATGCTAATCATATCAACTATATGATTCATGATCGACCTTTCGGTCTCATGTGTTCCGAGGCCATGTCTGCACATGCTAGGCTCGTCAAGCTTAACCCGAGTGTTCCGCGTGCGCAACTGTTTTGCACCCGTTGTATGTGAACGTTGAGTCTGTCACACCCGATCATCACGTGGTGTCTCAAAATGACGAACTGTAGCAACGGTGCACAGTCGGGGAGAACACAATTTCGTCTTGAAATTTTAGTGAGAGATCACCTCATAATGCTACCGTCGTTCTAGGCAAAATAAGGTGCATAAAAGGATTAACATCACATGCAATTCATAAGTGACATGATATGGCCATCATCTCGTGCTTCTTGATCTCCATCACCAAAGCACCGGCACGATCTTCTTGTCACCGGCGCCACACCATGATCATCCATCAACGTGTTGCCATCGTGGTTGTCGTGCTACTCATGCTATCACTACTAAAGCTACATCCTAGCAAAATAGTAAACGCATCTGCAAGCACATATGTTAGTATAAAGACAACCCTATGGCTCCTGCCGGTTGCCGTACCATCCACGTGCAAGTCGATATTTCTATTACAACATGATCATCTCATACATCCAATATATCACATCACATCATTGGCCATATCACATCACAATCATACCCTGCAAAAACAAGTTAGACGTCCTCTAATTTTGTTGTTGCATGTTTTACGTGGTGACCAAGGGTATCTAGTAGGATCGCATCTTACTTACGCAAACACCACAACGGAGATATATGAGTTGCTATTTAACCTCATCCAAGGACCTCCTCGGTCAAATCCGATTCAACTAAAGTTGGAGAAACCGACACTTGCCAGTCATCTTTGAGCAAAGGGGGTTACTCGTAACGATGAAACCATTCTCTCGTAAGCGTACGAGTAATGTCGGTCCAAGCCGCTTCAATCCAACAATACCGCGGAATCAAGAAAAGACTAAGGAGGGCAGCAAAACGCACATCACCGCCCACAAAACCTTTTGTGTTCTACTCGAGAAGACATCTACGCATGAACCTAGCTCATGATGCCACTGTTGGGGAACGCCGCATGGGAAACAAAAATTTTCCTACGCGCACGAAGACCTATCATGGTGATGTCCATCTACGAGAGGGGATGAGTGATCTACGTACCCTTGTAGATCGTACAGCAGAAGCGTTAGAGAACGCGGTTGATGTAGTGGAACGTCCTCACGTCCCTCGATCCGCCGCGCGAACAATCCCGCGATCAGTCCCACGATCTAGTACCGAACGGACGGCACCTCCGCGTTCAGCACACGTACAGCTCGACGATGATCTCGGCCTTCTTGATCCAGCAAGAGAGACGGAGAGGTAGAAGAGTTCTCCGGCAGCGTGACGGCGCTCCGGAGGTTGGTGATGATCTTGTCTCAGCAGGGCTCCGCCCGAGCTCCGCAGAAACGCGATCTAGAGGAAAAACTATGAAGGTATGTGGTCGGGCAGCCGTGAGAAAGTCGTCTCAAATCTGCCCTAAAAGCCCCATATATATAGGAGGAGGGAGGGGGACCTTGCCTTGGGGTCCAAGGGACTCCCAAGGGGTCGGCCGAGCCAAGGGGTGGAGGACACCCCCCCAAACCGAGTTGGACTTGGTTTGGTGGGAGGAGTCCCCCTCCCTTCCCACTTCGTCCCTCCTTTTTTTTTTCTTTTCCTTTGATTTTCTTTCTCTTGGCGCATAGGCCCCTTTGGGGCTGTCCCACCAGCCCACTAAGGGCTGGTGTGTCTCCCCAAAGCCTATGGGCTTCCCCGGGGTGGGTTGCCCCCCCCTCCCCCGGTGAACTCCCGGAACCCATTCGTCATTCCCGGTACATTCCCGGTAACTCCGAAAACCTTCCGGTAATCAAATGAGGTCATCCTATATATCAATCTTCGTTTCCGGACCATTCCGGAAACCCTCGTGACGTCCGTGATCTCATCTGGGACACCGAACAACATTCGGTAACCAACCATATAACTCAAATACGCATAAAACAACGTCGAACCTTAAGTGTGCAGACCCTGCGGGTTCGAGAACTATGTAGACATGACCCGAGAGACTCCTCGGTCAATATCCAATAGCGGGACCTGGATGCCCATATTGGATCCTACATATTCTACGAAGATCTTATCGTTTGAACCTCAGTGCCAAGGATTCGTATAATCCCGTATGTCATTCCCTTTGTCCTTCGGTATGTTACTTGCCCGAGATTCGATCGTCAGTATCCGCATACCTATTTCAATCTCGTTTACCGGCAAGTCTCTTTACTCGTTCCGTAATACAAGATCCCGCAACTTACACTAAGTTACATTGCTTGCAAGGCTTGTGTGTGATGTTGTATTACCGAGTGGGCCCCGAGATACCTCTCTGTCATACGGAGTGACAAATCCCAGTCTTGATCCATACTAACCCAACTAACACCTTCGGAGATACCTGTAGAGCATCTTTATAGTCACCCAGTTACGTTGCGACGTTTGATACACACAAAGCATTCCTCCGGTGTCAGTGAGTTATATGATCTCATGGTCATAGGAATAAATACTTGACACGCAGAAAACAGTAGCAACAAAATGACACGATCAACATGCTATGTCTATTAATTTGGGTCTAGTCCATCACGTGATTCTCCCAATGACGTGATCCAGTTATCAAGCAACAACACCTTGTTCATAATCAGAAGACACTGACTATCATCGATCAACTGGCTAGCCAACTAGAGGCATGCTAGGGACGGTGTTTTGTCTATGTATCCACACATGTAAATGAGTCTTCATTCAATACAATTATAGCATGGATAATAAACTATTATCTTGATACAGGAATTATAATAATAACTATACTTTTATTATTGCCTCTAGGTCATAATTCCAACAAAAGTTGCCTTGGGGTGGCTGGAAGGGACGGCGCCATTGATTGGCTCCTCCCCCAGGACCTCCTCCGGCCATCCAATTGGACCGACCACCACCGGATCCACCGGCAAAATCGTTCCAATGGTTTGCATAGCCTCTGTGTCCATGAAAACCACCTCCGCCACCCCGATTATAAGCTCCAGGGGCACCTCTTCCAGCACCAGCAGACCCGCGTCCCTGACCATCAGGCACCTTAGGCTCCCGCGCGCCTGCCACCGCTGTAGCAGCTACCCTAGCAACAGGCCCTGCCGCCGCAGGTGCAGTCACCACAGGCGCTGCCCCAGCGGACGCACTTGCCGCGGGCGCAGAGGGTACAGCTTGCCTCGCCGCCATAGTAACCAACGCAGGAATACTCCTAGCTGTGCCAGATCGTGACGGGAAACCTAGAATCGCCTTGCTCCCTCCAGTTATTCCCGATCTTACCCCACAATCTTTATAAGCTGTTGGAGAATCAGCCGACAATAGACCTTCCTTGTCCACGTCGGTAACCTCCTCAATCTCGGTAAGAGTCGTACTGGGCCATATACCCAGGCGTTCGTAAGTCATCAGATTTAGAGTCCAGCCCATGTTGGCATACAATTGAATTCAGACGAGACTCTTTGGCCTCACGAATCCCAAGATCCGTTTTATCTGAAACATGTGCCGCCGGTCGAGATGTCGCCGCCGGTCGACGTGGTTTTCTCAGCGGTGCTTGTTTACAAGAATGAAAAAAATCTGCTAACGTAAGAGCCGGAAGACGTACCTTCGGTAGAGGTCCCTTCCATGGTCTTATAGCGGTAGTCGACGTTCGCCGGTGCACGACGCGTCGGAGCACCTCGACCCTGTCTTCGTCATTAGCCGACAGCCCTTCCCAGGCAGGATCGGAATCAGGGACGAACCCATCTATGGATTCTGCGACCTGCTCCTCCGAGTATCCCACCAGAATGGATTCGCATACGATGTCGGAAGGGGTTGGAGAGGCCGCTGGTGCGTTCTGTAGGTCGTCGTCGTCGTCAGGCTCAGGCAGCGCCCAGAAACGTCCGCCGACGAGGCCAAGTCCCCTGTCGGCCGGCGGGGAGCCCATCTTAGGGCACTCCCCTCCTGTCGCCTCATAATCGCCCCAGGATATCTCTCCAGAAATTTCGGATCGTTAGTTCCCTCTCGGACATTATAGACACATGGCACCTCATTCATTGGAGATATTGGTTTTACAGTTAGCAAGGCATGTTTTTGCAAAAATGAAAAACTAAGGCTGATCCAATTCCTTATTTTTATCTAGTTCTAGTTGAAATACTTCGCTAAACCCCTCCTAATATGAAACTAACTCCCCAGAATATCTTCAAACCACGTGCAGATTAAATGGGCAGACGCATTGATATTTCCCTTGGTTCCGAGTGCCTGCAGATTACAATTTATAATGAACATCATTTAAACCACACCCGACTGAAAAATACTGAAATAAACTATTAAGTGGAAGCTTTTTCTGTACAGGACTAACTAAAAGCATTTTCCATAACGCCAGGTCAAATATTTCCAATGTTTTAAATATCGGGCTATGCCATTTAGCGACGGCTCGATCAAAAGCAATGAAAGGCTATAGGGGAGCAAAGCCTTATTTAGCATTTCTCTTAAATCATGAAAATATGATATATTGCATATACTTTACATATACACATGTCCACACATCAAAATGGGACTACCCAGAGGCATCCACTAGTAGAAAATTAAGAGGGCTTTGGTCCACTTGATAAATCTCATTAGTCCTGGTTCACTCACGAACCGGGACCCATGGGGCATCGGTCCCGGTTCGTGAGGCCAGGGCGCCGGCCGGGCCTCGTGGGCCATTGGTCCCGGTTCGTATGACCCCTTTGGTCTCGGTTCCGCACACGAACCGGGACCACTGTGTTGGAAAACGTAGCATGGGAAACAAAAAATTTCCTACGCACACGTAATACCTATCCATGGTGATGATCATCTATGAGAGGGGAGAGTGAATCTACATACCCTTGTAGATCGCTAAGCGGAAGCGTATATAATGCGGCTGATGTAGTGGAACGTTTCCGCGATTCAAAATCGCCGTCGTCCCACGATCCGTGCCGCGATCTCATCATGATCCGTGCCGTGATCTCATCACGATCTGTCCCACAATCTCATCATGATCCGTCCCTCAATCTTCATCACAATCCTTCCCGATCTAGTGCCGAACGGACGACACCTCCGCGTTCAGCACGCATACAGCTCGATGACAATCTCCACCTTCTTGATCCAGCAAGAGGGGGCGGAGAGGTAGATGAGTTCTCCAGCACGGCGGCGTAGTGGTGGTGGTGGTGGTGCTATTCCAATAGGGCTTTGCCTAAGCACCGCTGAAACTAGAGGATAAACAGATCTAGAGAGAGAGGGCAACATGTGGTTATTTTCTATCGTGCAAAAACCCTCAAAACCCTTAGTATATATAGAAGGAGAGGAGGGAGAGGGCTGCGCCCTAGGGCTGCCTTCTCTTCCCTTGCACAAGGGAGATACGTGGAGTCCTACTCCAATCCTATTTGGAGTAGGATTTCTCCTTCCCACTTGGAAACTCTTTCCACCTTGTGTTTTTTCCTTCTCAAACCTTATGGGCCTTAGTGCGGACTTATTCCAGCCTATTAGGGGCTAGTTTATCTCTTCCCACAGCCCCTGAGGCCTCTTGGGGCATGACACCCCTCCCGATGGTCCCTGGCAACCCTCCCGGCACTCCCGGTATACTACCGACGAGCCCGAAACTTTTCCGGTGACCAAAACAGGACTTTCTATATATCAATCTTTACCTCCGGACCATTTCGGAGCACCTCGTGACATCATGGATCTCATCCGAGACTCCAAACAACTTTCGGTTACCAACACCTATAACTCAACTATACCAAAACGTCACCGAACCTTAAGTGTGCAGACCCTGCGCGTTCGAGAACTATGCAGACATGACCTGAGACACTCTCCGGTCAATAATCAATAGCGGGACCTGGATGTCCATATTGTCTCCTACATATTCTACGAAGATCTCTATTGGTTGAACCTCTATGTCAAGGATTCAATTAATCCCGTATGTTGTTCCCTTTGTCCTTGGGTATGTTACTTGCCCGAGATTCAATCGTCGGTATCTTCATACCTAGTTCAATCTCGTTACTGGCAAGTCTCTTTACTCGTTTCGTAATGCAAGATCTCATAACTAACTCATTAGTCACATTGCTTGCATGGCTTGTTGTGATGTTGTATTACCGAGTGGGCCCCGAGATACCTCTCCGTCACATGGAGTGACAAATCCCAGTCTTGATCCATGCCAACCCAATAGACACCTTCATAGATACCTATAGAGCACCTTTATAGTCACCCAATTACGTTGCGACGTTTGATACACACAAGGTATTCCTCCGGTGTCCTGGAGTTGCATGATCTCATGGTCATAGGAACACATACTTTGACATGCAGAAAACAGTAGCAATAAACGGACACGATCATATGCTACGTTTATAGTTTGGGTCTTGTACATCACATCATTCTCCTAATGATGTGATCCCGTTATCAAGTGACAACACTTGCCTATGGCCAAGAAACCTTGACCATCCTTGATCAATGAGCTAGTCAACTAGAGGCTGACTAGGGACAGTGTGTTGTCTATGTATCCACACATGTATTTGAGTTTCCAGTCAATACAATTCTAGCATGGATAATAAACGATTATAATGAACAAGGAAATATAATAATAACCAATTTATTATTGCTTCTAGGGCATATTTCCAACAGTCTCCCACTTGCACTAGAGTCAATAATCTAGTTCACATCACTATGTGATTGTAATAAACCTAACACCCATACAGTTCTGGGGTTCGATCATGTCTTGCTTGTGAGAGAGGTTTTCAGTCAATAGGTCTGAACCTTTCATATCCGTGTGTGCTTTACAAATCTCTATGTCATCCTATAGATGTTGCTACCACGCACCATTTGGAATTATTCCAAATGACTGCTCCACTATACGAATCCGGTTTACTACTCATAGTTATTCGGATTAGTGTCAAAGCTTGCATTGGCGTAACCCTTTACGACAAACTCTTTTAACACCTCCATAATCGAGAAAAAATTCCTTAGTCCACTAGTTACTAAGGATAACTTTTGACAGCTGTCCAGTAATCCATTCCTGGATCACTTATGTACCCCTTGACAAATTCATGGCAAAGCATCCATCAGGTGCGGTACACAGCATAGCATACTATATAGCCTATGGATAATGCATAGGGGACGACCTTCGTCCTTTCTCTTTCTTCTGCCGTGGTCGGGCTTTGAGTCTTACTCAAATTCACACCTTACAACAGAGCCAAGAACTCCTTATTTGCTGATCTATTTTGAACTCCTTCAAAAACTTGTCAAGGCATGCATTTTGTTGAAAGTTCTATTAAGCGTTTCGATCTATCTCCATAGTTCTTGATGCTCAATGTTCAAGTAGCTCAATCCAGGTTTTCCTTTGAAAAACTCATTTCAAACAATCCTTTTATGCTTTACAGAAATTCTACATTACTTTCGATCAACAATATGTCAACCACATATACTTATCAGAAATTCTATAGTGCTCCCACTCACTTCTTTGGAAATATACGTTTTTCATAAACCTTGTATAAACCCAAAAACAGTAAGCAGGAACAAAATAAAATAAATAAAGTAAAAATAAAAAATAGATTTCTTTAAAAAAAATGCCACCTACTCGGCGACCACGGCCTGAATACGACTAGAAAGCCAATCAGCCTATTGGGCCAGGATTCAGGCCCGCGGTAGGCCCAGTAGGCCCACAGGCAGTGACAGATTAGGCCCGGAAGATTACAATTGAGAGGAGCTCGAGATGTTGTGCGTAGGAGCTCTTATAAACCACTCGCTACCTCTCTCGGCTAGCGATGTGGGACTAAACTTTTGGCCCCGGGTAGCACCACACTTTGGTCCCGGTTGGTGGCCCCAACCGGGACCAATACCTACCTTTCGTCCCGGTTCATCCCACCAACCGGTACTAAAGGTCTCTTCGTCCCGCCCTTTTTGGCTGATGAAAATTGATCTGTAGTCCCGGTTGGTGGCTCAAACAGGAACCAATGCCACCCTTTGGTCCCGGTTGTAGCCACCAACCGATACGACAGGTCTCTTCTTCCTGCCCTTTTGGGCCGACGAAATTGACCTTTAGTCCCGGTTGGTGTACCAAACCAGGACAAAAGTGTTGCTTTGGTTCCTGTTTGAGCCACCAAACGGAAACAAAGGTATTCGTATATTGCGGGAGTTATCGAAATTTCCACCAACTTCCATCCCCCCGTTCTCTCTTCATCATCGCCGTCGCACCCGAGCCCGTCGCCGCCGGCCCGCGCCTCCTCCACGAGCCCGTCGTCGCCGTCGCCGTCACTCCCGAGCCCGTCGTCGCCCCGAGCCCATCGCCCGTCGTCGTCCCCGAGCCCGTCACGCGCTGTCGTCCCCGAGCCCGTCATCGCCCCGAGCCCATCGCGCGCCGTAATCCCCGAGTCCATCGTCGTCGTCGTCACTGTCGCCCCGAGCCCATCGTCTTCGTCATCGTCGCCCGTCGTCCCCGTCCTTGTCGTCGTCGTTGTTGTCGTCGCGCGTCGCCCGTCGTCGTTCCGAAGCCCGCCGTCGTCGCCCGTCGACGCACCGGTAGCATGTCCATCTCCGTCTCCCTATTTGTGAATCCATGTGTGAGGACACGTAGTCTAATTACGAATTCATATGTGTGTATTTCAGTCTTATTATAATATGTTGGGTACATTTTTGAACTTCCCAATGTGACACAAGTTGTAAAAATTATAAAAATATTCAAATTACATTAAGTTATAATAGCAAATAGAGTTATAAAAAATAAAAAAATATTTAGATTAGATTAAGTTACAAATTAATTTTTATGTTAATATTTGAGATTATGTATAAAAGTTAGTTTTTACCTTATAAAAGTTAATATTTGAGATATGCTGAGGATACTGATGATATATTTCTACATGTGGGCACCGGTCTCTACGTGCTTCATCTTAAGTCAATGCATTCTAAGACAATTTATGAAACCGGTCATGTTCATGGCTGTTATTCTTTCAAGAGTTTCTATATGCCAGGTGACTTTTCTTCATTAATACTAACATCGTAGGAGCATCCTAATCTTGTTATGTTTTGTACATATATGCTTGAATACCTTCGCTAGACAAATGAGCTTATAGCCGTAATGTCTAGTATATGTTATCATTTAATATAGCATTATCTTGCGTTATGGTTTAATATAGTTGTCTTTCATCCTTAAAATATAGCAAAACCAAATATCAGATGAAATGACTAATAGTGTAAATTCAAATGTCAAATGGTTCAACTCATTAGGCATATTTGGAACCTCAACTAGCTATGTTATACTATCATGTACTTTTAATCCTGCTATTTTTCTTATAATGGCATAAAAGAACTTCCGTCGAAACCATACATTCTGGTAGAATAATTTTCTTCGTCACTTATTCAAGACTATCATTTTTTTCATAAGTAGCACTACCTCTGTAAACAAATATATGACCTCTTAGATCACTTTGCAAAAGGGAGTACTTTTGTAACACACCCCTATTCATGTGTTTTGCTATGTCTAATATTTCTCCTTCAATACCCAAGTAAATATTTGCTGGCAGTGTATGAGTTTTGGCATGCTTTTATTTTCTCTTCTTCATATGATATGATGAAGGATGAGTTAAATTCCTGATCCTTTTCTTAATTTCTTATGAGCTAAATTATTCGTTAATATGAGGTAGCTATGTATACAATACTGCTCTAAAAATATATTCCTTAAAAAAGCAACATATGTATTTTTGTTTATCTGTTGCCAATAGTCATCTATAAAACATTAATACACAAGTGAGTTTTTTTCCCCTGCATTTGTTAATTCATCTATGTAACAGACTAGCCGTTTTCATCTCATGCTTATGCTTCTAGGCGCAGCCATTGCTCGTGGATGGGATGGAGCTGAAATGTGAGGACTCTGCTTTGGTGTGCTAATGTGCCAGAGCGGTTCAAAAAGTAAGGCCTTGTGAATATAGTTTGTGAGATTTGAGGTGTTTGATTTTCTCCTTGGAAAATATCTGGCAGCCAATGTGAGTAGTGCTCACCCTGAAACTACTAACCTTTCGGCTATTGGGATTCACACATGCTAATTAATAACACAGAAAAACAAGTAAAACAGGGTGATGCCAAGTATATCATGAATCTTTTGAGTTGTTTCATGTGTGAAGTTCGGTTTAAGCGTATGCTTCTGCAGGGACGCGCTGCTTGTTACTTACAGGGCAAAGAGAGATCAATCTAAACCACCTAACTACCAGAGATACAACTACACAATGGCGTCCCTTATCTACCCATGTATACGGTTTATATACACACCGTATGTGTGTGTGTGTGTGTGTATACACACACTTTAACACACACTCTCTCAATCATAACTTCACCAAGTTGAGATTGTATTTGAATTCTTCCAATTTTGGCCAAGACAAGACTTTGGTGAATCCATCTGCTACCTGGTCATTAGTGGGGATGAACCGGATGTCAAGCAGCCTTTTTGCTAATCTTTCACGTATAAAATGATAGTCAACCTCAATGTGTTTTGTTCTTGCATGAAATACTGGATTTGCTAAAAGGTATGTAGCACCAATATTATCACACCAAAGCCATGCAACCGAAGAATGACAAACGCCAAGTTCATCAAGTAAGGCTTGAACCCAGATCAATTCAGATGTGGCATTTGCTAATGCTTTATACTCAACTTTAGTACTTGATCTTGACACAGTTACTTGCTTGCTTGCGTGCACTCCAAGATATAAGATTTGATCCAAAGAAAACAACAAAGCCTCATGTGGACCTTCTGTCATCAGGACAACCTGCCCAATCAGCATCTGAAAAAGCAGTTACCATAGTTGAGGTTGATCTTGTGAATTTTAACCCTGTACTCATGGTACCTCTGAGATATCTCAGAATTCTCTTTACAGCAGTCCAATGCTGAGAAGTAGGAGGATGCAAGAATTGACATACTTTGCTTACTGAAAACATATGTCAGGTCATGTAAGGTTTAAATATTGTAAAGCACCTACTACACTTCTCTATTTTGTGGCTCCTTCGTCTCCCAAGAGTTCACCTGCTTTTTTAGACAATTTTTCAGTAGTGGATAGAGTCATGTTTGAAACTTTGCAACTCATCATACCAGTCTTTTCCAGTATATCTGATACATACTTTTCTTGGCTAAGAAGTATACCATTTGTTACCTTCTTTACCTCTATTCCCAAGAAGTAATGCAAGTCACCAAGATCTTTTAGAGCAAAATCTTTTTGCAGACCCTCTAGCAGTGCATTTGTTGTCTCCTGTGATGAACTTGCCACAGTAATGTCATCAACACATACCAGCATAAAAATGATAACATTGCCTTTCTTGTAGAAGAAAAGTGAAGTGTCAGCCTTAGATAACTGAAAACCAAGCCTTGTAAGCTTTGTACTGAGCCTAGAGTACCATGCCCTAGGTGCTTGTTTCAAACCATACAATGTCTTATCAAGCTTGCACACATAATGATGTTTGCCTTTTACCTCATACCCAGGTGGCTGTCTCATATAAACTGAAAGCAATATATTAGTAGCCATCTTGTTATTTCAAACATCAGCCACATCATTCTACTCATCCACCCAACAAATTCCTATGAAAAAGGCTGAACGGTTTTATTTTATTTTGTCATTGGTATGCGCAGGAGATGTAGCTCATCTTTTTTTCGAAGGGATATGATATAGCTCTTCTTTATATAGCTGGGCTGATCGTGAGTTTGTACACATATTCCTTTTCATGGGCTAAACAGTTACATGGGTGCTTCTATTAGATTTTATCTTTATTTGTATTGGGTTACTTGCAGATTAATGCTTTTTGTGTTCTCCGGGTGAAGAAAGGGCTGCAGCAGTCTTGTGTTGTCAATGAGTTCGTCGAGCATCAATGTGGTCGTCAATGTTTACGTTATCCCAAAAAACTTACTAAGTGTGTGCTTTAGTCTAGCTGTAAGTTTCTAATTAAGTTAGCAAGATGCTTTTGAACATCAAGTCGGATATTGTCGTCCCGTTGGTTTATGTACGTACTTGTGCTTGGCAGCTCTACTCCTTGGCCATGACAATTTCAGTCACAAATATCGGCCCTGTTTGGATCCTTGGGCTAGAGTTAGTTTGAGCTAGTTTGAGTTCAACTAGCCCTAAAGTATCCAAACATAAGGGTTAGATTGGAGCTAGTTCCATCTAACTCACCCAAAAAAACTATCCCACCCAAGAGGTGCTAATTGGACCTAGTTCTCATGGGGTTCATTAAAAAAAAATATTTCTCTCACTCTCCTACCAGCCAAGAGATGCTAATTGGAGCTAGTACTCATGGGGTCCATTAAAAAATCATTTTTCTCTTTCCATAAAGTGCATCTATTGTCAATCTAACCCTTTCATCCAAACACCTCTTTGGCTAGAGTTAGTTTAGGGTTAGTCATGAGCTAGAAACTAACTCTAACCTCTAGCTAAGTTAGAGGATCCAAACAGGGCCATCACCAAAACTTGTGTGTTTGAGTGTGTTTCTCAGTTTTTGTTTGAAGAGCATGCCAGCGCTGTCCACCTGATGTGATCATGATCCACCCGCGCCCCCTCCCTTTTTCTTAATTTGCCATGAGACTAATAGCAGGGAATCGATGAGAGAAGTGCAACGATGATGGAAATAACTGATGCAATGTAGGGGGAAAATGTTATTTGGTCTGAACTAACAGTATTCCAGGAAGTTGCTCTAGATATTTTCTTTAAAAGCAGAGAGTGCTTGATCGGCAAATTGCACATTTTTATGGTTCCACATGTTGAGCCATATGACTATTTAGCCCTAGCTTTTGCTGCTGAAGAAGCAGGACTGGACGACAGCGAGTCTACAATCACAGTCAAAATTGCAGGAATTCTTAGCTGCTGTAATTCTCTGTTGAGCTTGCAACTGCAAGTCATTTCAAGTGTGCTTTACGCATAGTTTTAAATAGCCCGCTATAGCCCCGCTATAACCTCGTTATAGCCTTTTCAGCAGGGTACCGCTAAATGGTATCATGTACAAATATGCCGCTATAGCTGATTTAGAGGTTTGCCGCTATTTGCCGTAGCCCGCTATTTAAAACATTGGTTTATGTGAACGGATTTTTTTTTGCACTGAGACTGATTGAGGTCTGAGGTAGCTACTGTTGTCCACTGCTTTTGCAATGGTCCATATGGGCCGCATGAACACTAGAGGAGCTTTGGATTGATCTCGAGAGGAATTATTCCTCAAGACCTATCAGAAGTCTGACTGAAATTCCAAGTCATCTCGGCTGGAACGCTTATATGACTGGACTTGATGGATGCTTTACTTTTGTTTTGAACTTACCCTGAGACTGACGCTGCTACTGATATCCGCTGATTTTGTAATGGAAGGAATCATCATTTTCGCAGAAATTTACATGATGAAGATGACACTCGGCCTGGAATTTTCAGAGCAAGTCTACAGTCACATTCAAGATTCTCTACCGAAGATGCGGGACACATACGGCAGGAGGTCACATTCTTAGCTTTTAGTTTTTTTTTTTTTTGCTGGACTTCCAAGTCATCTGAATGTCTTTTATACGGCTGAAATTAACACATATTAAATCGGAATGTGTTGGCAATTTGTTCTCGGTCTACAAGTCGTTTCGACGTTTACATGTCTGAAATTATTGCTGTAGAAATTTGGATGACAGAGTACGAGGTGCCCTGGGGTTGAGGTTGCTGCCGCTGTCCAGTCATTTGCAGTGGTTCATATGAGCCAGAGCACTCGTCGTAGTCGCAACGGCTGAAGATGTGGGACTGGACGACAGCGAGTCTACAATCGCACTCGTAATCGCAGGAACGCATACGGCAGGAGGTTGTATTCTTGGTTTGTACAGTAGTTTTCTGCTGAACTTCAAAGTCATTTGAATGATTTTTATACCGTTGAAATTGCCGTCGATTAAATCAGAATGCGTGTGACAGCAAAAAATCAGCTTAAGTTTTTCTCACCCTGAGCTGACGGTGAGGCTGCTGCTGTCAACTAGTTTGGTCCATATGCGAGTATGCGACATTGGACTGCAGGTAAACAATCACATTCATGGTTACAAGAATTTGGCCTTAGGAAAAATAGATAAAAGTGTGAACACCGTCGTCCACACAAATTCCACTGCAATCATCATCATCTCCATACACTGAGCCCAAGCTTTATCAATCACAAGGGTTCATACTTCATACAGGACAGGCTGGGTCTGTTCATACCCACTCCAAAAATTTCGAGCATCATCAGCAGCTGAAGAAAACAGAGTACTCTGCATTTTTTACATCGTGCTTTTCGTGTGTCTTCCAGGAAGATAATTACGTTTCAATTAACAGTTGGAGATCTACATTTTTTTTTGATAAGGAGGAATTGGAGATCTAAATCTTCACATGTCTGGGAAAACATAATAGTAGGTTATTTCGTAAGACTTGAGACATTAAATCACACACACACACACACACACATGCTACTCATCATCCTCCTCCGAGATCTCTGTCAGCTCGGACAACAAAGGGTAAGAATCCGGGACAGCGGTGTGATCGTCGTCGCAGAAGAATGGCCTGGAAGGCATCTGCAGGCCATCAAAGCCACCTTCCAACATGTCTATGACCTCGCTCATCGTTGGCCTGTCATGTGACTTCATCTGAATGCACCATAATCCAACGATGCACAGCTTCTTCTCCAATTCATGCATGCTTGCAACTGGACATATCGCATCTACTACTGGAGCAGTTAGTTTGTCATACACCCATGATGGGTAGTAAGACTGGCTTGAGTTCGCCGCATTTGGATCAGCGTTCCTTCTTCCTCCAGCCATCTCCAACAACAACATTCCAAAGCTGTAAACGTCAGACTTGCTCGATATGACACCAAAGCTCCTGGATATCATCTCAGGAGCTATGTACCCAATTGTTCCCCGTAGAGCTCTCGATGGCACAAAGCTGTTGTCCCTTGGGTATAGTTTGGCGAGACCGAAATCAGCAATTTTTGGGACAAAATTGCTGTCAAGAAGGATGTTGTGCGGCTTGATATCAAAGTGTAGAATCTGCATCTCGCACCCCTGATGCAGGTAGTCGATACCCCTGGCGATGCCCAAAGCAATCTCGGCGAGCTTATCCCAGGAAAAACTCCTCTCAACTGAGAAGATGTACTTGTCTAGAGAACCTCCTGACATGTACTCATAGACGAGTGCTTGTCTCAGTTCCTCCGGGCAGAAGCCCACTAAACGCACCACATTAACATGGTGGATCCTGCCAATGGTTGAAACCTGACTGATAAAATCTTCTCCATTACAATTAGAGCTGCTCACCAGCATCTTGATGGCCACATGGACATTGCCTGGGAGCAGCACACCCTTGTACACGGACCCATACCCACCTTGGCCCAGCTTGTCTCTGAAATGGCCTGTGATCGCGGTGATGTCTGTGTAAGCATACCTCCTCGGGCCAAGCACTTGTTGCATCCGGAGAAATCTCTCGACTGCATCGATCGTGATCCTTGCTTGCCAGTACTTGTAGGCCAAGAAGATCAACACAGACAGTGGTGCCAAAACATATCTGCATGTCACTGTATTGAATGGTTTATACAGTCATTATGTGGGTACGTGAATACAGAACTGTGATTATTTAGAAACTGCAATTGATTAAGAAAATAAAATACTGAAGTACCAGCAATAAACGTCAGGATCCACGTGACCTGTTCTACGAGTCCTCCGTTTTCAAATAATCCAGCACACCCCAAGAGAACTCCAGGATATTGAAGAATGTGTACAATCGAAGTTGGAATTGTCATCCCATGGAATCCGCTGCAATACCATGTGAGGGTATGGAAAAGAGGATGAGTGAGGGGCACAACAGTTTTTGGTTGACGGGTGCCAACAAATAACCATGGTGTAAAAATGTCAAAATCCTGAACTTACAATGTCCAAAGAAATAGGCATTCATCGAAGCTCATCCTCCTAAGAGTTATAGGATAAGGAAATCGAATGGCGAATCCACTCCTCATGGATTTCACGACATCTGCATAACTTACATTATATAGCGGCTGCTGAACGTCGACCTCCCAAGTTAGACGAGTCATGGACAAGTACCCACAAGAAAGCTCAAGGTACTCGATTCCACACACTCCATAGCCAGTTAACACGTAAACAAAAGAATCATTGGTGCTCAGGCAAGCAACAAGGACGTACATCTCATTGTCCACAAAACAAGCTTCAGTATAACTAACGGGGGACAATTCGACCATGCCTTGGTTTACATCTGTAAGATGAGAAGGAGGATTCCATTGAGGCAGAGGACAGCTGCTGTATAAATCCAGGTCGGCATCAAGTACCCAGAAGGTAGCATCGTTGTAGTTGATGCCAGACACATAGTATGGCGCACTTCGGATGCGAATTATAGCCTTAGTATCACTGCAAACCAGCTCATAAGATTTATAGCCGCAGCCAGGTGGATCACTTGCCCGACGAAACGGAGACGATACATTTCCATGAGGGCCGCACGAGAAAGAAGGACAATCACGCCGATGATGCCGTCCTTCTGACTGATCTGGTGCAAGGACTGCAAGCACAAACAAGAGAGTTAAGGCCTTAAGGGCAGTGGGCATCGCCATGGCAGACTGGTACACAGGAGCACAGACGTGCAGACCAATGGCTAAATAAGGGACTGGCTGTCAAAGTTACAAATAAAACTCCAAGAGAGGGTCAATACATGCCAACTAGTGCCCTCTACATGACTGTGACATTGCTGACTAGGAGACTTAGCTACTTGCCGACAAAGCCAAAGTTGAGTAAATACATACCGATTACTGGCTCATCTAGGTGATGGTGATGTTCTCCATTCCAGACCTCCTCCTCTACAGAACTAACTTACCAAAATTTGCTTATAAATATCTACTTATAAATGATGGAGCCCAAGAATTCCACTTTAGTTTCCAAGAGCTCGAACCAACTCTTACTTGAAAGAGGGTGTCGTAGCAACTGTTGGACGTGTACTGGTCATCTGACCTCCAACGCCATACGAGAATGTCAGTCAAAGGTAGATAGCTGAACCCTACGAACCAACTGCAAGACCTGGAAATACTGCCAAAAGCCCAGGGGTTCAAGCCCCCCGCCGCCCCCTGATGTCGCGATCCAGCGGTAGTCGGCCAAGACATCCCGGATGGTTTGTTGCTTCCTAGTGCGGCGCAAGGCATGTTTTTTCTGCTTTTTTTTAACTAACTTCCAAAAAAATTCTTAAGATCTTTAGCACCAAGTGCACATTATATGTGCAGATTCATTTGATATTTCCCCTGGTTTCTATTGTCTGCAAATTATAATTTAGAAAGGAAAGCATTTCAACTGCGCACGACCGATAGAATACTAAAAATAAACAAATATGTGGAAGGCTTTTTTCCTCCCCTGAATGTGACCGGCTATTGAAGAGCAAATATCTGATCAGTAGCTATCCACGTCCCAAGTAATGATGATGACATAGGTACCGGCCAAGTAATGATCATGTACGTGGCGATGCCTAAGGCGATACGGGCGGAGTCTGGCGACTCTGGGGCGCCGCCCGACAAGATCGATCGGGCCTCCGGCAGGGCGCTGCCGGAGATTCCCGGCGTCGCGGGTGAGGCGTTCGGGCAGGCCACCGGCGGGGAGGCGTTCGGGCAGGCCTACGGCGGGGCGTTTCGGGAGATCTCAGGCGCAGCTTCTGCAACGCCATGCACTTCTGGATCCGCGTCCAGCGAGTCTGCTGCATCTGAGAATGTGGCGGAAGTTGGCTGGGTTGATCCAATCTCAGGAGGGATGGATCAGGATCCTGCCGGAGCTCCATACCGTTGTTGGGAGGTGCTGTATGAGGATACCACCATTGCCTCTCACAGTCCTCTGCCGGGTTTCATATCCCTTCACATGATCTCTTTTTGGATCACGGTGGGGGATGTGGATGATGACATTCTGGCTGGTCGGTATCTGCTCGAGCGTCAGTGTCCATCGGTCGGACAGGCTATGGAGATCGATGGTTTTAGGGTGGTGGTGCAGAATCCGATTCTGCCATTGATGTGTAAGAAGGAGTTTGTTTCCGTTGACCTAACATCTCCTAATCGGTTTGGTGGACGCTTTTGGGCTCTTGCAGATCTCGAAGACGAGGAAGATGACGATCAGTCCAGCGCGAGTCCGACGGAGGTGCCTGCTCATTATCCATGCCAGACGATGCCGGAGGCGGCGTATTTTGAGCGCAAGCGTCGGCCTGATTTTAAACTTGATAAGAGGACGAGGGTTTCAAATGGCGTTAAACCATGGGTTGGTCCGATTCCGAAGGTAAGCCTTCCACCCCTCTCTTTGTCTGATTTCATTCCGGAGACATGGACGGTGATCTCGAAGAACAAGAAGATTGGCCGCGGTGGCGGGGCGTCGTCGGCGGCGGCTGCAGTGCAGTCGTTAGCGCGTGATTCAAGGATACGTTTTTTGTATGCGGCACCATCGGACGTGGACTGTGACGGGCCTTCTTTGCTTTCGGGTTCTCAGCCTCCTGGGTATATGGCCCAGGATGAGAACGTGCCTGCTACGGTAGAATCTGCATGCAGTCCCGAAGTATCTCACGTACCGCCGCCATCTAGGGTTCGTGTTCCGCTTACCAAGGGTTTTCCAAAGCTTGGGTCTGGTCGAGCTGCTCGGGTGCTCCCTCTGCGGCCCTCGTCCGAGATGGCGGGGCGAGGTGCTCCATCGTTCAAGGCCGACGCAGCGGACGGTCCAGGGAGGGGCGGTGGCCAGGGCTTGCAGCACCCGGGCCGTCCCACTGGCCAGGGTCTCCGTCCTCCTGCTAAGCCGGCGAAGCCAGCGGCGGCTTCGGCTGCTCCTACCGGGCCGGCGGCGTGGACAGGCAGCCACCCCGAGGGCGATGGGGTGATGACGGTTTTGACGTCTACGGTGAGGGACAACATTGTGGTTCTTCCTCGGCAGGTGGGGGACGCGGCTATGCGTGGCAGAATCATGGCGGCAGTGCGGGTTTCTCCGGTCCTCCTGGGAAGTTTGCACCAGGGGTGGCGGGGCCTCAGCATCCTAAGAGGGGCGCTTTCCGACAAAATTGGGGTGGAAGAGGAGGTGGCAGGAAGCCTAAGCCTCCGCTTCCCCCTTCAGTTGTCCCTGTTGCTGCTGTGGCGGTGGTAGCTACTCCAACGGAGCCTACAGCGGGGCAGGCCATGGAAGGCTCCAACTCCACGGTGCAGCCTCAGGTGGTTGTTCCTGGACCGCTTGGAGAGGCAGACAAGAGCATCTCACAAGGGCGGCTCGAGGGAGGTGATCGTCCTTCCAAGTGGGCCCGCAAAAAGGAGAAAATGACATGCTATCGATGTGGAGAGACTGGTCACTTTGTATCTGAGTGCAAGGCGGATCTTTGTGAGTTTTTCCTTAAGCCCAAGCATGGCACAGCTAAGTGCCCTCTTACGGTTGGACCAATGCCTGTCGTGACTATCTATGGGGTTTGCTGCCAGGAGCTGATGTTCTTTGAGTCCCCTATGGTTTCGACTACGGTCCACGTGCCTGATGCGTCACTTATGGGTACGGTCACCGTGACTCGCGGGAATATGACTGCTGAGCAGGTGGTGCAGCAGCTCCGGGAGCTGGTTTCTTTGACTTTTCGATGGGAGCCAGTGTTGATTGCTGAGAACGTGTTCAAAGTCGTGTTTCCCACTAAGGAGGACCTGGCGTGATTGCTTAAGTTTGGCATGTGCAGAGTGCCAAGCACTAGTTGCGTCTTGGAGTTTGATGCGTGGACGAGTGAGGAGCCACAAGGTGTGGCTCTTCCTCAGATTTGGGTTCGATTTTCTGGGGCACCTTCTAAGGCTATGAGCGACTTTCTGGTTACCTGGAGTTTGGGATCTTTGATTGGCAAGACCGAAAAGGTAGACATGTTGTTTACCTGAGCTAAGGGAGTTGCTTGTGTGCTTGTTAGTGTCATTGACATTGCACTCGTGCCAGATGAAGTGGTTTGGACATATGCGGGTATGAGATAAACCCTCCAGCTTGAGATTGAGAGTCCTCCTTTATTTGAGGAAGGAGTGCAAGAAAAGGATGTGGATATGCCTGATGGGGATGATGACTCGGGGGCAAGGGAGGCCGACAAGAGCAACAACAAGCACATTAACGCTAAGGAACCGGCGCCTTCACAGGTGGGCTCGAAGGGGGTGCTGTTTCCATTTCGGCTCCGCTGGCGCAGCTCCGGTTTGGCACTTTTGGTCCGGCATCGGCTCCGCTGGCGCAGCTCCGGTTTGGCACTTTTGGTCCGGCATCGGCTCCGGCCAAGGCCGGAGGTGGCCGCCTGGTGGCATGCTTCGAGGGGCAGCGGCGTAAGACCCTTTTCCCGGGGAAGCTGCCCATCGAGGATGCGCAGGGGCCAGTTTCGCCTACGGTGGGATTGCCTGTTGTCTCTCTTGACACATATCTTGCAGAAGCAAGGAAGGAGGACTTGGGGTTCATGAATGATCAGAATCTGGCTGCTACTAAAACACCTAAGGTTGTCGCAGTGGAGGCTTCAGTGCCGGTTATGGCAACAGGGACTGAGTGCTCTATTGGTGGGACGGTGGTGGATGACGGTGCGCATTTCTCTGCGGATGATGTTATAGCGTTTGGGGGGCTCCCGAATCCGATGACTCGGGACAGGCGGTCTAGTCAGCGTATTCAGGAACAACCGGATGCGGATGACTTGCAGTTGGGGCGTGCAATGCGAGCTGCAAAGATGAAGGATGCGGAAACTTCGACAGGTATGTCTTTTAACAAAGACAATTCCAACCTTCATTTTTCTCCGAATGATATTATTCATAATGTTGTTGTTGTTGGGGTGTCTTTGGGTACTACTGGTAGACAAATTTCGAAATCTATTAATGACCTTCTATACTTAGAGGTAGACAGGGCTCTTAATATTATTCGTAATTTTGCTGCCGCCAAACCTATGAGTGATTCTGATATTAATGAGTTGGGGGGTCTGAATACTTTATGTGAGAATTTGGACATACTGGCCGATTCAGAGGTGGGAGAGGACAATGTCCTAGAGCACAGTGCCAAGGAGGTACAATCTTTGGTGGTTGACTCACATATACTTGGTTATATGGATCAGGGTTTTGGGGACAAACCAAAACGGCCTTGGAAACGGAAACTATACCCGGTTTCTGCGGTTAGAAGGAGTGCTCGATTTAAGACTGCTAAAAAATTCTATGATGAAAGATGAGAGGAATGTTTTGGAATAGCAGAGGTCTTCGGGACTTGGCTAAAATAAGATTTCTTGCTGAGGCTACTTTAGAGCATCACCTTGATTTTATAGCACTCATGGAGAGTGGGAGAGATAATTTTACTTCTCAGTTTTTGAGTTCTTTATCAGTGGGAGTAGATTTTGACTCGCATTGTCTCCCTCCAAGAGGAAGATCCGGTGGGATTTTACTTGGAGTTAGATGTGATACCCTTCAGGTTAGAGAAGTGGTATTAGGAGATTTTGCGGTTAAATTCAGGATTACATCTAAAGTGGATGGATTCCAATGGGCTCTCATTGCTGTGTATGGGGCTGCTCAGCCAGAGCTTAAACCTGATTTTCTCGCCGATCTGGTTCGGATCTGCGATGAGAAATTGCCACTTTTGATTGGGGGTGATTTCAACATTATTAGGAGAGCTGACAAAAAGAGCAATGATAATTTTGATGGCAGATGGCCATTTATGTTTAATACTATTATCGAGAGCCTGGATCTAAGGGAGATAGAACTCTCTGGTAGGAAATTCACATGGGCGAATTCCCTACAAAACCAGACTTTCGAAAAGCTGGACCGGGTTCTTACCAGTGTTGAGTGGGAACAAAAGTTCCCTTTAGTAACGGTGCGTGCGCTCGAGAGAGCGGTTTCTGATCACACACCTTTGTTGCTGGATTCTGGTAGTGCTATCCATATGGGCAACAAGTGTAGATTCTCCTTTGAATCAAGCTGGTTCTCGCGGGAGGGGTTCATAGATTTGGTTGCCCGGGAATGGAATAGAGAGTTGGATGGGACATCCAACGTTGATCGATTGCAAAATAAAATCCGACATCTTAGACAATACCTTCGTGGTTGGTCCAAGAACGTTGCTGGGATCTATAAGGATGAGCAGGCACTAGTGGGGACGGGGCCTTTAGCCCCGGCCCGTAAGGGGCTTTAGTCCCGGTTCACCAACCGGGACTAAAGGGGCGGGACTAAAGGCCTAACCTTTTTGTCCCGGCCCTGTTACAAGCCGGGACTAAAGGTGCTCCACGTGGGCGCCTCGTAGCGCCCCAGGGGCAGGCCCTTTAGTCCCGGTTCGTTACAAGGACCGTGACTAAAGATTTTCAGATTTTGCTTATTTTTGGTTTTTTTTAATGAAATTATTTTTGGGTTTTAGGGTTTTAGGGTTTAGGTGTTCGGAAGATTAAGTGATGCCTCGTTTGGTGTTCGGGAATTAGTTTTCATATAATTTAAATAGAAATAATTATGCATATATATATAAGATTAACTTATCTTACAAGCAAGCATATATATACAATTACATGGAGATCTGAATTATCAGGACTAGAGCCCGTCTATTCGATTACATGGACGAACATCAGTAATGGCCCCTAGCTACACTAAATCGTCATTTGTCATCTATAGCTTCCGTCCTCAGAAAGGTCGCAAGCTCCTCTGCAACAGCAATCGCGCGTTGCTCTGGTAGGACCTTCGTCGTCATGGTCGTGTGCTATATAAGAAGAGGAGATGAATATGAATATCAATCATGATAACAAAGAATGACGGGTAAAAATAGAGGTGTGAATGTTCATTGCTTACGTCGAATCTGTGATCCTTGTGCTCAGAGGTAAACGTGCGAATGGTCTCGCAAACATAGTATCCGCATAGATGCGTTCCCCGTGGCTGCTGGTCGCACTTTACGAGAATAGAATATATATAATCAAAATAATAATCTAGCATCATAAATGTATTGAAAATTAATAGAAGTATATCATACTACTACTTACCTGAGCCGCTCTAAAGGTGAGCTTCTCATGAAAGTTACCGGGAGTCACGCACTTGAACCGCTTCCAAACCCTGCCCGACAAGGATAATGATTTGCTAAGTTTTTCATTAATTGATATATCAGAAAATCATCGAAAGAGACCGATAGAGCGCAAGAATGATTAAAATTATCCTTGGAGCATGTCCTGCAGGCTTTGGAACTGTTCCAAGGGTCTCGATAATGGGTCGAAGGCATCAACTCTTCCCTTATCAATTTGAATGTCCAACAGAATCCAATGAAAGCTGCACATGTGTGTGTGTGTATATATATATATATATGTCAGTAACTTATCAATTACACTTGTGAATGGACACAAGAGAGTAAAGACCCTCACCTGAAGTTGTATGGAAACAGTATGTGGTCACAGAAATTTTGATCTATTAGAAACCTTAGAAGGTTTTCCTCCGTCTCCTTGGGATAATTAGTTAGCGTCGCTATATGTATTTTATCTGGGTCAATAAACCCAATATTTAGGATGGTCTTACTTTTACAATCCAGAATCTTCATTCTGCATAATAGAGTACAAGTTATATATAGACAATGAATTGAAATAACTAAACAAGTTATATGTAGACAACGAATTGAAAAACTTACAGACAATAGCAACTCATAAGCGATTTGTCGAGGGCGTCGCCATTGTACATCTGGAAGAGTTCATCAAAGTCGATATGGATTTGTTCGGGGCGGCCGTAGTACTCATGTGGGACACTCAGCACGATCATCGTTCTCCCATTCTTTGATTCACTTAAGTACCATCGATGCAAGTAATGCATATTTGTTGGGAGATCATCTTTGCTGACCAAAGGCTCACCCATGACAAACTGTGGCTTAGGGGCTACCACAGCCTTGGGTATCTTGTCGTCTTGGGAAGACAGCAATTCTTCAACCGAGACACCACATGCAGCCGTCAACTCCTTTGCACTTTCTAAAGCTAGCCCCTGCACCGGAGGGGGAACATTCTCGGTTAACACCTTGAGGGGTGGGATCGACTGTTTGGCCTGTTGTCCAAGCTGAGGAACGTCTGATTTTTTCTTGCTTGTAGTTGAACTTGATTTTCTCCCACTTGCACTTGCACGTGATCTGCTCTTTTTCACTTCCTTCTGCAATGTGCGTGTATAGTCATCAGGCTTATGGTGTAAGTCATAACGTCTGATATAGGAAGATTAGCATGACGTACCTTTGGAAGGGGCGACAGTTTGTGCTTTGGGGTGCTCTGTGGCTTAGGAATCGTCGGCGGAGCGTTCTTGGTGGCACGCTCCCGCTTAGTATCCGGAGCGGGCGGAGGCAGAGACGGACGACCCAAGTCCGACGGCGGTGATCGAGATGGACTCGTGTTGTGCTGGCCGACGTCATGTGGAGGGCTTGCACGTGATCTGCTCTTTTTCACTTCCTTCTGCAATGTGCGTGTATAGCCATCAGGCTTATGGTGTAAGTCATACTGTGATGGAAGGGGGTACGATCATAAGGTCCGATAGGAAGATTAGCATGACATACGTTTGGGAGGGGCGACCGTTAGCTCTTTGGGGTGCTCTGTGGCTTAGGAATCATCGGCGGGGCGTTCTTGGTGGCACGCTCCCGCTTTGTATCCGTGGCAGGCTCAGGCTTTGTATCCGGAGCGGGCGGCGGCGGAGCGTTCTTGGTGGCATGCTCCCGCTTTGTATCTGTGGCAGGCTTAGGCTTTGTATCCGGAGCGGGCGGCGGCGGAGCATTCTTGGTGGCACGCTCCCGCTTTGTATCCGTGGCAGGCTCAGGCTTTGTATCCGGAGCGGGCGGCGGCGGAGCGTTCTTGGTGGCACGCTCCCGCTTGGTATCCGTGGCAGGCTCAGGCTTTGTATCCGGAGCGGGCGGCGGCGGAGCCTTCTTGGTGGCACGCTCCCGCTTTGTATCCGTGGCAGGCTCAGGCTTTGTATCCGGGCGGGCGGCGGCGGAGCGTTCTTGGTGGCACGCTCCCGCTTGGTATCCGTGGCAGGCTCAGGCTTTGTATCCGGAGCAGGCGGCGGCGGAGACGGACGACCCAAGTCCGGCGGCGGTGATCGAGATGGACTCGTGTTGTGCTGGCCGACTTCATGTGGAGTGCTTGGAGGTAATGGAGGTGAAGGTGACCTGCGACGACTCGGAGGCGGTGTTGTCCTTGGGGCCGAGCCTGGAAGCTTGATGTAGTTCTTGTCCCATAGGATGACTCCACCCAGTACTTCTCCGAGTGTCCTCTCATCTTCGGGTCCAGCTATGTCGAGCTCCATATCACTAAACCCCGTCATGATTTCATCCACCCCGACTTTAGCAAAGCCAGCTGGAATCTCACGGCCATGCCAGCGTGCATCAGGGCCAGAAGGTAAAGCTTGTCCGACGGCCACCTTCATGGATATGTTCTTGAATTTCTGATGGAGTTCACATGATGTTGACTCCTTGATTCCATCCACGGGGTAGCCGGGACCGCCCTCTATCATTCTTCGTTCATCGTCGGGCGGGGCCTCAGATTCAGCCAAGCTGCTTTTCCGCTTAGATGGGGCGCCGGTAATATCAAGTGCAGGATCTTCCTGGCGCGGTACTCCTCTAAGCTCATCAATCTGCTTCTGTTGCTCGTTAATCCTGGCAAGCAACTGGTTGAACTTGTCATTCTCCTCATCCTGCTGCCGCTTCTTTGCTCTCTCTCGGCTTCTGTAAGTGTCTTGGTCTCTGGCAAACCCAAGCCACCACGGGTAAGATGGACCGAAGCCTCGCGTTCGTCCTCCATGTTCGTCATTGCCGAGGACCAGTGTGAGCAAATCTTTATCTCTGTCTGCAGTGAACTTTCTTTGTTCCTCCTTAATTTCTTTCACTATCCTTTTCCAATTCTCCCTGGGTATCCTAAGATTGTCATTGCAGATGAGGTCCCCTGTTGTTTCGGCGTACGACCCACCATGCGCAAGAAACCAATTTCTTGCTCTCAATTCCCACTCATCACGGAGTGGTTCAGGTACGATGCCTTTATCTATCAGATCTTGCTCTTTCTTTTCCCACTTTGGGATGGCAGTCTCATAGCCCCCTGGCCCCAGCTTGTGGTGATATTTTTTCTTGTAGGCATTTATCTTGTTCTTTTCTGATAATGCTTGGGCATCTTATGACTCCTTGTATTCTTGAAATTCCTTCCAGTGATTCGCCTGCTTGGCTAGATACCCCTCGAATACTGGCACTTTCTTTGTCTCCAGATAGTTTTTCCATAGCTTCTTCCTCCAGCTACGGAACAGTTCGGCCATCTTCTTTAGAGTCCACTGCTTGACTTTGGCCCTCAGTTTGTCTGCGGCGTCTTCATTCTCACATTCTGGCAGGTTGAAATATGACATGAGATCATTCCAAAGATTATCTTTGTACCTTTCGGCGACATAGTCACTATCGGCTGCCCCTTTGCGCTTGTTCCACTCCCGAACGCTGATCGGGACGTGATCCCTAACGAGAACTCCGCATTGCTTCTTGAATGTGTCAGCAGCATTCTTAGGAAGCTTGGGTTCGCCCGTAGGCATTATCACCTCAGAGGTGTAATGCGTCCGTGCATCCAACTTTCTAGTCGGGCCTCGTTTCGTAGATTTGCTCGATGTGGAGGCCTAAGAGGGAGAAACATTCGTCAAATGAATGTATATGTATACAATATAGAGATATCTCCAATATTTTTCACATATTACAAGTGATTGTCGAACTTCATATGTATACCTCGCCGGACTTTATTATTTCTTCACCAGCTTTTCCACCGGCTTCTCCATCAGTGGAGCTATCACCTTCTCCATCATTGGACCTATCTCCTGCCCCATCGGCTTTATCTTCGTGTCGCTCGACCTCCATTCCATATCCGGAGTCGTTTAGATATGACGTCGGAGATTCGGCTGGTTCAACGTCGAGGCCGTCTTTGATTATATCTTCGAGAAGTTCTTCCTCTTCGAGGTTCCTGATATGTGGATCCATAGTTCTGCAAAAACGGACATTTGATTAACTAATAAACTAACAAACTAGCCGGGCGGAAACTTCGAAGGCTCGTTTTATATAGGAGGACCTTTAGTCCCGGGTCTTGGCTAGAACCTAAACTCTAAAATACCAGCTGGGCGGAGCCCAGTCCCGGACACTTAAGCATATACAATAGCAAAATTAAACTAGTTCTATTAATTTTCTTGCTAAAAATAAACTATTAACAATTAAGCATATACAATAGAAAAATTAAACTATTAACACAAACTGGCCAGAATGGACCAAGTCTGCGAGTTTTGACAAGGTCCCCCTAATCGGATCCCGAAGTTCACCGACCGTTCGGATGACCACGGGAGCGAAAATCGGAGAGTCATAGCATAGAAAACTTGCCTGAATGGACCAAAACTGCGAGCTTAGACAAGGTCCGAGTAACCGGTCCCCAGAGATCGTGGAACTTTTGTATTGCCCCGGGACCCAGAATCAGTGAGTAATAGCATAGAAAACATGCCAGAATGGAACAAATCTGCGAGTTTTGACGAGGTCCCCGTAACCGGTCCACGAAGTTCCCCGAGCATTTGTAGCGCCACGGGACCCAGAATCAGAATGGACCAAATTTGCGTGTTTTGATGAGGTCCCCGTAACCGGACTCCAAAGTTCACCGGACGTTTGTATCGCCCCGAGTCCCAAAATCAGTTAGTAATAGAACAGAAAACTAGCCAGAATGGACGAAATCGTTGAGTTTTGACGAGGTCCCCGTAACCAGTCCCCGGAGTTCTTGGAACATTTGTAGTGCCGTGGAACCCAGAATCAGTGAGTAATAGCATAGAAAACTGGCCAGAATGGACCAAATCTGGGAGTTTTGACGAGGTCTCCATAACCGGTCCTCAGAGTTCCTCGAACGTTTGTAGCGCCCCAGGACCCAGAATCAGTGAGTAATAGCATAGTAAAATGGCCAGAATGTACCAAGTCTGCGAGTTTTGACAAGGTCCCCGTAATCGGACCCCCGAAGTTCCCCGAACATCGGATGGCCCCGGGACCCAAAATCAGTAAGTAATAGCATAGAAAACTGGCCAGAATGGACGAAATCTACGATTTTGACGAGGTCCTCGTAATCGGTCCCCGAAGTTTTCCCCGAACGCTTGTAGCGCCACGCGAAACAGAATCAGTGAGTAATAGCATAGAAAACGAGCCAGAATGGATAAAATCAACCAGTTTGTAGGGCCCCGGGACCCAAAATCAGTGAGTAATAGTATAGAAAACATGCCAGAATGGACCAAATCTGCGAGTTTTGATGAGGTCTCTATAACTGGTCATCCGAGTTCCTCGAACGTTTGTAGCGCCCCGGGACCCAGAATCAGTGAGTAATAAATAGAAAAATGGCAAGAATGGAGCAAATCTGCAAGTTTTGACGAGGTCTCCGTAATCGCACGTCGAAGTTCCCCGAACGTTCGTATTGCTCCGTGTCCCAAAATCAGTGAGTAATAGAATAGAAAACCGGCGAGAATGGACAAAATGTGCGAGTTTTGACGAGGTCCCCGGAACCGGTCCCCGGAGTTCGTGTAACGTTTGCATAGAAAACTGGCCAGAATGGACCAATTATGCGAAATTTGACGAGGTCGCCGTAACCGGTCCCTAATGTTTCCGGAAAGTTTGTAGTGCCCCGGAACCCAGAATCAGTGAGTAATAGCATAAAAAACTGGCCAGAACGGACCAAATCTGCGAGTTTTGACAAGGTCCCCATTGTCGTGGTTTTGTCACATCAGATGTCCTCGTGAAAGGACTTAGAGATGGAGCCATCGCACCTTGATGGCGATTCAAAGGGGGTGAGCGAAAGCGAGACTCAGGTTTACCCAGGTTCGGCCCCTCGTGAGGAGGTAAAAGCCTTCGTCCTGCTTTGTGTCGATTAATGGTGGTTTCGATTAGAAGGAAGGCGTAACTCGCCTGACCTAGCTCTCGGTTTTCTCTAACTCGCCTGACCTTTCCCTGCGATTTGCCTTTATATACAGGTCGAGGCCCTTGGGTCTACAAAGTCCTGCCATCCTACTCTTAGTAGCTTTCCTTATGTCTAAGTCGCTGTGTTCCCCATGATCAGGAGCTTCCTTGACGTTCCATCATCCGGACGATCTTTCTGTACCGTCCTACAGCTCCTGGGCCATTGAACGCATACTTAAAGGTGAGTCGCCTCTTTGGTGACCCGGCCCATTAAGAGCGGGTTACCAACACGTAATATCCCCAACATTAGGCCCCCGATTGTCGTGAATTCATTCATGCCAATAACTCACATAATCTTGGGGCAACTCTCCTCATTTCCGACCTTCGGCGAATGTTAAGTCGCCATCCGTTGTACTTATCCTGAGTCGCCATATAGCATTAAATGGCATCACCTCATCCCCTTGGTTCCAGGGACCTCAACACTGTAACCGTCAACGGATCTTTTGCCCATAATTGCTTATCCCGAAAATCTAGGCGCCATCATCGCGGTCTCTGACTTGTCGCCTCGATCTCCGCCTCGACAAACTCGTTTTCCGTTTCTGCCCTTGAAATAACAAGAGAAATGGGGGGGGGGGGGAAAGTGACCCCGTCACCAACCTTCATCTCGTCTTCGTCTTCCCTGCGCACGTCGGCTCCGAACGCCAACACTCCGACATCATCTCCAAGCACCAGCGCCCCGACGCCGTCTCCGGCTCCGAGGGCTTTCTCCATCGACCGCGACTTTCCGGGCGCCAAGGAACACGAAGCTTCGAGCATTCGTCCCTGACGACGATTGCTACTGCAACAAAAGACCTTCCAACGGCGCCAGAAATAGGCACGTCGACGGGAGAATACTTGGCTTGATCTTTCTGCTGCGGCTACGCCTTAAGGGACTTCCTGGCAAGTATGCAAATGATTTCCCCCGTGGCGTTGGAGCCTTGCGTTGGTGTTCCCTCGAAGCGGAAAGGGTGATGTAGCATAGCGGTGGTAAGTATTTCCATCAGTTTGAGAACCAAGGTATCAATCCAGTGGAGGAGTATCTCAAGATCCTGCACAAACACAAAAACTTGCTCCCAAAGCTATGAAGGGGTTGTCAATCCCTTATAGATTGTTTGCCAAGTGAGAACTTAAAGCAACAAAGTAACGAAGCAAAGGAAAAGAGGAGACGTAAACGATGGATGTGAATAGACGTGGGGGCCGTAGTGTTTACTAGTGGCCTCTCTCATGAAAGCAAGTAGACGGTGGGTGAACAAATTACTGTCGAGCAATTGATAGAACCGCGCAAAGTTGTCACGATATCTATGCAATGATTATTTCTATAGGCATCACGTCCAAAACAAGTAGACCGATACTGTCTGCATCTACTACTATTACTCCACACGTCGACCGCTATCCAGCATGCATCTAGTGTATTAAGTCCATAAGAACAGAGTAACGCCTTAAGCAAGATGACATGATGTAGAGGGATAATCTCAAACCAATGATAAAAACCCCATCTTTTTACCCTTGATGGCAACTACTTGATGTGTGCCTTGCTGCCCCTACTGTCACTGGGAAAGGTCACCACATGGCAGAACCCAAAACCAAGCACTTCTCCCATTGCAAGAATCATAGATCTAGTTGGCTGAACAAGACCCAAGAGTCGGAGAGACTTACAAGGATATCAAATCATGCATATAAGAAATCAGCAAAGACTCAAATATATATCATAGATAATCTGATCACAAATCCACAATTCATTGGATCTCGACAAACACACCGCTAAAGAAGATTACATCGGATAGATCTCCATGAAGATCATGGAGAACTTTGTATTGAAGATCCAAGAGAGAGAAGAAGCCATCTAGCTACTAACTACGGACCCGTAGGTCTGAAGTGAACTACTCACGAGTCACTGGAGGGGCGATGATGATGATGAAGAAACCCTCTAACTCCAAAGTCCCCTCCGGCAGGGTGCCGAGAAGGGTCTCCAGATGAGATCTCGCGGAAACGAAAACTTGTGGCGGCGGAAAAGTATTTTCGAGGCTCCCCTAATTTTTTGCGGAATATTTGGGAATTTATAGGCCAAAGACCTAGGTCAGGGGGTGGCCAGGGAGGCCACAAGCCTGCCCACCGCCGCCTCCCCCTGGTGGCGAAGTGGGGGCTTGTGGGCTCCCTAGAGCCCACCTGGCTTGGCCCAAAGGCCCCCTGATCTTCTTCCGTTCGGGAAAAAATTATTTCAGGGTTTTTCTTCCGTTTGGAATCAGTTCCAAAATCAGATCTGAAAAGAGTCAAAAACACGGAAAAAATAGGAGCTGACACTTGGCACTGAATTAATAAGTTAGTCCCAAAAAAAAGATATAAAAGGTACATAAAACAACCAAAGAAGACAAGATAACAACGTGAAACCATCAAAAATTATAGATACGTGTGAGACGTATCAAGCATCCCCAAGCTTAACTCCTGCCCGTCCTCGAGTAGGGAAGTGATAAGAATGAATTTTTGATGCTTTCATGCTACCTAGCATAGGTGTCCTTTGTAATTCCTCTTATGTGACGTGAATGTTCAGATCCATTAGATTCAAAACAATAGTTTGCTATTGACGTGGAAACAATAATAATTCAAGCAAACTAGCAAAGTAATCATGAACTTTCAAAATAACAAGGCCAAAAGAAAGTTATCCCTACAAAAGCATATAGTCTGGCTATGCTCTATCATCATTGCACAATGAATTTAAATCATGCACAACCCAGGTATTGGCCAAGTAATTGTTTCACACCTTTACTTTCTCAAACCTTTTCAACTCTCACGCAATACATGAGCGTGAGCCATGGTTATAGCACTATAGATGGTGTGGAGTGTAGTGGAGGTTGCAAGACAAAAAGGAGAAGATAGTCACATTAACTAGGCATATCAATGAGCTGTGGAGATGCTCATCAATAGATATCAATGTGAATGAGTAGGGATTGCCATACAATTGATGCACTAGAGCTATGAGTATGTGAAAGCTCTTAAAGAAAACTAGTGGGTGTGCATCCAACTTGCTTCCTCACGAAGACCTAAGGCAATTTTGAGGAAGCCTATCTGGTAGGACTAGGGTTCCTACCGGGCCTCCGGCGTAGATTGTATGGGAAGGAGGAGGGGAGCGAGGGCTGGAGCGGGCGCGCCGGCGAGAGGGCGCCGTCGCGGCTAGGGTTGGGCGCGGTGGTTGCTAGGGTTCCGGCTCCTTGGGGAGCCGGGCAACAGAAGATAATATCTTTATTGCTTGATCTCAATTGATGTCTTACAACTAGTATTTATAACTCGAGCCTAAGATAACTTTCCTAAAATAATTTGCCTAAGATAACTTGCGGGCCAAGCCCCTAATATTAACGCCCAGTGGGCCTCTGCCGGCTATAGACCAAGCCGGTCATAACATCTCTCCCCGCCTGCGCAAACAGCTCGTCCTCGAGCTGAAAGTTTGGATAGTGTTGGCGGAATTCCTCACGCTGCTCCCACGTAGCCTCCTCCTCCGGAAGACCCGCCCACTGAACGAGGACGAACCACACTCCACGTCGAAGCTGTGCCTGCAACACCTTGGCTGGTTCCGGAAGAATGCGACCATCGGCGTTGGAGGAAGCGCCGGAGGCCGCCGTGGCTCGCCACGGAAAGGCTTGAGCAGCCCCACATGGAAGACGCCGTGGATACGAGCGGTCTCGGCAGCTGAAGACGATAGGCCACCTTCCCAATGCGCTCCACGATAGGGAAGGGCCCAGCGACGAGGGCCGAGCTTCGCCGCGCTGGTCGAGTGACTGCGAGAGCGGTGGAGAAGACGCAGCCACACCCAATCACCCACGGCGACTCCGCCTCGCGATGGTGATCGCCGAGTAGTGCTTGGCCACCGCTGGCCTGAAGGAGACGCGACGGACCTCGCAAGCATCTCGCACGGTGCGGATAAGGTCACCCGCAACCTCCGCCGAGCGCCTCGGTTCCACCGAAGTATAGGCGGGTGGACGACCATATACCACCTCAAACGGCATAGAACGAAGGGCGGAGGATAGGAGGTGTTGTAGCAGATCTCCCCCAAGAGAGCCAGTCCACCCAAGCTCGAGGCCGATCACCGTCACACAACACAAATACATGGCAATGACCTTGTTAACCACCTCGACGACCGTCCGTCCGAGGATGAAATGCCGATCAGCGGAGCTGGACGCCCGCCATCCTCGAAGAGGTCGCGCGACATGTCCCGTGAACACCGGGTCCCGATCACCGACGATCGAAGCCGGGAACCCGTGTAGGCGAACGATGCTGCCCAAGAAGGCCCGGCCACGACGCCGCCGTACGGATGACCGAGCCGATGAAGTGGGCGTATTAGAAAAGCGGTCGACCACCGTGAGGATGACCGACTTGCCGCCCACCTTGGGAAGGCCCTCGATGAAGTCCATGGAAATATCCGCCTGCACTCGAGACGGCACCTCCAAGGGCTGAAGTAACCCGGCCGGTCTCGTGGTCTCCGCCTTGTTGCCTGGCATGTCTCGACAAGACCGAACCTGGCCAGGACTAGGCGCGATCGCGGGATGTAGAAGTCGGCCGAAGACGATGTAGGGTTTTCTGCACACCTCATGACCCGCCGAGTGGGCGAGCTGTAACACTCGGTGACGGAACAAAGATCCGGCGCCATGGAGAAGCAGTCCACGCAAGCGCCGTGGTTCCTCCTGTCTCCGGCCGTGAGTTGCTGCGGAGAAGAATGGCGCGCCGGCGCTGCATGGCGCGCGAATGTCGGTGAAGAGGTAACGCCGGCCCGAGCGACGACAGGACGCCCAGCCGACTCGCGGGGAAGGAGCGAGATCGAGTCGCGACAGACAACGCGCCGCCACGGTGTTAAGGCGGCTGACGATACTCGACGGAGAAGTCGAGCCAAGAGCTTGTCGATCCACCGGTGCGCGGACCTGACACCGTTGGTCCAAGAAGAACTTGAGGTCGAATGGTCCGTGCGGATGTGGAAGACCCGTCCCCACAAGTACGGCCGCCAATGGCGCACGGCCCGCACTGTGCCAATGAGCTCCCGCTCGTACGCCGCCAGCCTTAAGATGGCGCGGAGCAAAAGGCCGGTCTAAGAAAGCAAGGGCCCTCGCCCGATGAAGCACGGCGCCAAGCCCGCGCCGAAGCGCCACCCACCACGAATGGGCGGTCAAGTCGGGCATCGGAGGACGGACCGCGTGAGGGCCTTGAGGGCCTCGAATGCCGCTGTCGCCTCGCTCGCCTGTGTGAAAGCATCGCGCGAGCAGCCGCGTGAGAGGTGCCGCGATGAGCCCGAACTCCGATAAATTTGCGGTAGTATCCTCGAGGCGAGGAACCCGCGGAGAGCCCGCGCAGTGAGGCGTCGGCCAGGAGACAGCTGCCACCTTGTCGGCGCCATAGCCACCTCCGCGGCCGAGATGACATGGCCGAGGTAGGCAACGTAGGTGTCCCGAACGAGCACTTCGAGCGCTTAAGGTGGAGGTCGGCGCCCGAAGCTCGAAAGACGATGGCGACGTGCCGGAGGTGCTCGCCTGTGGCGCCAAGATAAGAATATCATCAAAGAAAACAAGCACAAACCGCCGTAAGTAGGGTCGCAGAACGTTGTTCATCGTGGCCTCGAAGGTCGCCGGCATTGGCGAGGCCGAAAGGCATCACCAAGAACTCGACGTGTCTATGGTGTGTGCGAAACGTCGTCTTGGCGATGTCGTCCGGATGCATACGCACCTGGTGATAGCCCGACCGGAGATCGAGTTTGGTGAAGAAGCGCGCCCCATGAAGCTCATCCAAGAGCTCGTCGACCACCGGTATCGGGAACTTGTCCTTGAGCGTGAGCACGTTCAGGCCGCGGTAGTCGATGCAGAAACGCCACGTGCCGTCTGTCTTGCGGACGAGAAGCACCGGCGCGGAGAAGGGTGACGTCGAGATCCGGATGATGCCCGCTGCGAGCATAAGGGCACACTGTCTCTCCAACTCATCCTTCTGTAGCTGAGGGTAGCGGTAAGGCCGCACCGCCACGGGAGTGGAGCCCGGCACAAGGTGAATGCGATGGTCGTACACCCGAGCAGGTGGAAGTCCCCGTGGCTCGTCGAAGAGGGCGCTATGCTGCTGCAGAAGGGGATCCAGCAGAGGGTGCTCGGCCTCGGAGGATGCGGCGGCCAGCTGGAGATGTGGCACGGCTGGCGTAGCGCCCCCAATGCCGTCCCACCGGATTTTGCGGCCCAGCCGCCAGAATGTCATCGTGAGCGCGTCGAAGTCCCACACGATGGGCCCGAGGGTCCGGAGAAAGTCCACACCGAGGATGAAGTCGAAGCAGCCGAGGTCGATGCCTGCACAGGTAATGGAAAAGTGTTCGCCCCCGATGGTGATGGGAACGTTGCGGGCGAGTCCATGACACTGGAGGCGGTCACCGTTGGCCACCGTGATCCGAAGGCGCTCCCCGCCCGTTGTCGGAATAGCTAGACGACGCATGGTTGCCTCGGGCAGGAAGTTATGAGTGGAGCCCGTATCCAGCAGGGCCACCAGCTGCTCGCCATGGAGCGTCACCGGCAGCAACATGGTCCGCTCACACGGATGCCGGCTAGGGACTCGCGCCGCGCCCGCCAGCCGGTGGCGGTGGTGCGCGGTCGCCTCATCCGCCTCGGGGTAGTCGACGTCTCCAAGTAGAAGAGGCGGGGCGACATGTGTCGGCGTGTAGGGCTCATCGCAATTAAAGGCAGACCCGACGCCGACGCCTCCCGCTGCTCGGCCGGGACAACTAGCGAAGGTCCGGTGGCGGACGAGGGTGCGGCCGCCGCGGCAGGAGGCGCCCGTGCCGGTAGGGTCGGGCGCGGTCGACCGAAGCCGCGGCCGCCGCCCGGCGGTTGCCGCAAGGCTCGGCCCGCCGCTCGAAGGCCCGGCGAGTACATGGCGGATCAAGGTCGGGGTTCCTGAGCTCGACATCCACGCGAATATGGTCCGTAGACCACCCACAAAGAGCTCAGGGCTGAGTCGCGATACGCCCGGCGCGTGGCACGCCAGTGGCTTGGAATCGGTCGGCGTAGTCCTCGGACCGTGGATGTAACGGTAAGCGCCGAGGGCTGCACGGCTGCCACGGATGGGGGCCAAACCGAGAAGGCAGAGCTCGCGAAATCGATCCCATGGTGGCATGCCGCCTCGTCCCGCCGAGGGCGTAGTACCAAGTCTCGTGCAGCGCCACGGAGATGATAGGACGCGAGCAGTGCCATCCGACGCGAGCCCGCTGCCCCGAAAGAACGCCGCACTGTTTGGAGCCGCTGAGGGGTCTTCGTGCCCTCGTAAGTGGTGAAGTTCAGCTTAGCGAACCGAGGGGTGCTCGACCGCCGTGTCCGGTAGGCGCGCGCCGATGGCATCGCGACGCCGGGTCGGGAAGCTCCGGAGCGTAGGGCGCCGAGCTGGAGGACCGCTCGAACGGCAGAGAGGGCGCCGGGTGTTCCGGTGCCGTGGTATAGACCGGACCCGAAGATGATCCGGCTGCCCACGCGGGAAGCGGCGATGGCGATGGCGGAAACTGCACCTGGTGCAGGGGCCGACCGGTGGGTCGGGGCGCTGGTGGTGCTGCTGTCGATGGCGGCGGCGGCTGGTGGTGCTGGGCCGTAGCCGGCGCCGTGGTGGCAGGTAGCAACTGGTGGGGAGGCCCCCCCCAGCGGCGCAGTGGTGGCCGGCCACACCGGCCATGGGGTGCCCGCGGCGGGGTAGTGCTGCAGCAGCAGCTGCGGCGCCCCTCCGTAGGGCGGCTGGAAGGCCGGGGTGGCCCACGGCAGCGGCGGCCGCCCGTAGGCAGTGGGGGTGACGCTCGGCGGCGGGGGTTGGGTCCCAGCGAGGTAGAGGCTGATGCCTCGAACCGCTTGGACGAGCTCCCGTATGGTGCCCGACATCGCCTCGGGCAAGAGGATGGGGAGTGGCTCCGCCGTGGTGATGATCGGCGCTGGCGAGGGAGCGGTCCCGGACGTGATCGGCAGCGGCGGCGGGGCGGTGGTGGTGGTTTGCGGCGGCGGGGCGGTGGTGGTGGTTTGCGGCGGCGGTGGTGGAGGGAGCGACATGATTACCCTGGAATCTCTGGATACCAAATTGGTAGGACTAGGGTTCCTACCGGGCCTCCGGCGTAGATTGTATGGGCAAGGAGGAGGGGAGCGAGGGCTGGAGCGGGCGCGCCGGCGAGAGGGCGCCGTCGCGGCTAGGGTTGGGAGCGACGGTGGCTAGGGTTCCGGCTCCTTGGGGAGCCGGGCAACAGAAGATAATATCTTTATTGCTTGATCTTAATTGATGTCTTACAACTAGTATTTATAACTCGAGCCTAAGATAACTTTCCTAAAATAATTTGCCTAAGATAACTTGCGGGCCAAGCCCCTAATATTAACGCCCAGTGGGCCTCTGCCGGCTATAGACCAAGCCGGTCATAACACTATCATAGGAATATACAAGCCAAGTTATATAATGAAAATTTCCCACTAGCTATATGGTGGTGACAAAACGAGAGACTCTCAATCATGAAGATCATGGTGCTTAATATGCACAAGTGTGGAAAAAGTGGTAGCATTGTCCCTTCTCTCTTTTTCTCTCATTTTTTTATTTGTGGGCTCTTTGGCCTCTTTTTTTTGGTGGGCTTCTTCGGCCTCTTTTATTTCCTCACATGGGACAATGCTCCATTAATGATGATCATCACACTTTCAACTTAAAACTTAGAGTAACGATGACTCTATATGGAATGCCTTCGGTAGTGTACCGTGGCAATGATCTAGCATGGCATAGACATCAATCGAAACATCATGCTAGCTATCTTACGATCATGCAATCGCAATGTAGACGTGGTGGCACATGTCATGGTGGTAGTTGCATGGTAATATATCTTGGAATGACTTTGAAAAATCCATAGTAGGTAGGTATGGTGGCTGTTTTGAGGGAGGTTAATGGTGGGTTTTGTGCACCGGCGAAAGTTGCACGACACTAAGAAGATAGTGATGGTGGAAGGTGAAAGTGCATATAAACCATGGACTCAACATTAGTTATGAAGAACTCATATACTTGTTGCAAAAGTTTTATTAGTAATCGAAACAAAGCATTCAACGCATACTCCTAGGGGAAGGGTTGGTAGGTATAAACCATCGCGCGATCCCGACCGCCACGCAAAGGATGACAATCAATATACTAATCATGCTCAGACTTCATCACATAGCGGTTCACCATACATGCATGCTACGGGAATCACTAACTTCAACACAAGTATTTCTAGATTCACAACACCTTACTAGCATGACTTTAATAGTACCATAACCACAACTCAAAACTAATTGAGATGAATCAAACTTCTAACTATTCAATGCACGTGAAGGTGGAAGTTTTCGTATCCCTTTGGATAACTACTCCTTTTGAGACTAATTTCAAAGCATAGATCAACTACCAAGCCACGCACCGCTGTGTTCTAAAAGATATAAGTGAAGCACATAGAGCAAAAGTATCTAGCTCAAAAGATATAAGTGAAGCACATGTGAGCTGAATTGTCTACCAAAAGATATAAGTGAAGGTCGACAAAATCATGGTGTGTGCATGTCTATCTCTCTAGGTGTGCAGCAAGGATGATTGTGTCACAACAAAAATAAAAGACTCCTACGATACAAGACGCTCCAAGCAAAAACACATAACATGTGGTGAATAAAAATATAGCCCCAAGTAACGTTACTGATGGATTGAAGACAAGAGAGGGGATGCCTTCCCGGGGCATCCCCAAGCTTAGGCTTTTACGACATCCTTGAATCTCTTAGGGTGCCTTGGGCATCCCCAAGCTTGAGCTCTTGCCACTCTTTATCTCTTTGTCCATAAGAACTTCACCCAAAACTTGAAAACTTCACAACACGAAACTTAAACAGAAACTCATGATAACATTAGTACAAGAAAGCAAACCACCACTTCCTTAGGTACTGTAGCAACCTTAAATTCTACTTGTGCTGATGTTGGGTTACTGTACTTTCAATCTTCCATGGTTAATACCCCCCGATACTATCCATAGTTTCATCAAAATAAGCAACCAACACAACAAAAACAGAATCTGTTAACAGCAGACCAGTCTGTAGCAATCTGCATATTTCGTATACCTCTGTTACTTCAAAATTCTGAAAAATTACGACAGTCTGAAGAATTGGCGTAGCAATCAGCAGCAAAAAGAATCAACTCAAAAAGCTCCTACAGAAAAAAAATAATTTTTTTTGTGAGCAGAAAGTTTCTGTCTTTTCCAGCATGACCAAACGATTATCCCCAAGACTAATCATAACGGTTTTGCTTGGCAAAAACGCAAAAAGAAACACAAAAACACAATCATAACAGAATTATGAAAGTGTGGAAAACACAAATTAGAAAGAAAAAGGATAAATTCGTTGGGTTGCCTCCAACAAGCACTTTTGTTTAACGCCCTTAGCTAGGCAAAAAGTGATGGAATCACGTATAGTCATCTTTGGTGCTCAAACCATAGGTAGTGTGATCATTTATCATCTTAAGATTTTCATCTTTATTAGATGACTCACCACTAGCTTTAGGAACAAAAACAGGCTTGACGGTCCTTTCAAGAGTAAGATTGGAGTATTTTGCACAACGGCAAAAGCGGAACCCAAGTTGGTTATGACATCTTCTAGTTTGCCAATTCTAGAAGAAGAATTAACTATAAGTTCCTTCTCCTTTAAATTTTTCAAAAAGTTTCCCACTTTGGATCCGTACTGAGAAACTTAATTGAGGATCTTTCTATCCAAACCCTCAATAAGTTCAACTGTGGCAATTTTGTTTTCAATACCGTCAAGCCTTTGCATCACGTGTTCCAAGGTCAAGATAGTTCCATTAACCATGAGCGGGGGTGAGCCTACCAAATTAATGATAGTTCTATAGGAGTCAATACTATGGCTCCCCAAAAAGTTCCCGCCTACAATGGTATCAAGGATATACCTATTCCAAGGAGAACTTTCAACGTAGAAACTGCGAAGGAGGACGGTAGTGGATTGCTTATGAGTAGATCTACTTTGAGCAATGCAAATCCTGTACCAAGCGTCCTTCAAATTTTCTTCCTCATTCTGCCTGAAATTGAGAACTTCATATTCAGGGGTGTCGTTTGGAGTGGTGGGTCTAGCCATTGATGGGCTATCTCACACACAAATGAGCAGGAAGAGAGAGTGAAACGGGCAAAAGAAAACAACAAAAAGGCAAAAGAAAACGGTGAAGGAGAAAGGCGAATGAAAACGGCAAATGTGAAGTGGGGGAGAGGAAAACGAGAGGCAATTGGCAACAAAAGTAAATGCAAGAGAAGAGTTCGTGAAACCTACTTGGATAGATCTTGATTTCTCCTCCCCGGCAACGGCAGCAGAAATACTTCTCCTACTACAACAAAAGACCTTCCAACGACGCCAGAAATAGGCACGTCGACGGGGGAATACTTGGCTTGATCTTTTTGCTGCGGCTACGCCTTAAGGGACTTCCTGGGAAATTATGCAAAGGATTTGCCCCGTGGCCTTGGAGCCTTGCGTTGGTGTTCCCTCGAAGCGGAAAGGGTGATGTAGCGTAGCGGTGGTAAGTATTTCCCTCAGTTTGAGAACCAAGGTATCAATCCAGTGGCGGAGTATCTCAACATCCTGGACAAACACAAAAACTTGCTCCCAACGCTATGAAGGGGTTGTCAATCCCTTATAGATTGTTTGCCAAGTGAGAACTTAAAGCAACAAAGTAACAAAGCAAAGTAAAAGCAGAGATGTAAACGATGGATGTGAATAGACCCGGGGGCCGTAGTGTTTACTAGTGGCTTCTCTCATGAAAGTAAGTAGACGGTGGGTGAACAAATTACTGTCGAGCAATTGATAGAACCGCGCAAAGTCGTGACGATATCTATGCAATGATTATATCTATAGGCATCACGTCCAAAACAAGTAGACCGATACTGTCTGCATCTACTACTATTACTCCACACGTCGACCGCTATCCAGCATGCATCTAGTGTATTAAGTCCATAAGAATAGAGTAACGCCTTAAGCAAGATGACATGATGTAGAGGGATAATCTCAAACCAATGATAAAAACCCCATCTTTTTACCCTTGATGGCAACTACTTGATGTGTGCCTTGCTGCCCCTACTGTCACTGGGAAAGGTCACCACATGGCAGAACCCAAAACCAAGCACTTCTCCCATTGCAAGAATCATAGATCTAGTTGGCCGAACAAGACCCAAGACTCGGAGAGACTTACAAGGATATCAAATCATGCATATAAGAAATCAGCAAAGACTCAAATATATATCATAGATAATCTGATCACAAATCCACAATTCATTGGATCTCGACAAACACACCGCCAAAGAAGATTACAACGGATAGATCTCCATGAAGACCTGGGAGAACTTTGTATTGAAGATCCAAGAGAGAGAAGAAGCCATCTAGCTACTAACTACGGACCCGTAGGTCTGAAGTGAACTACTCACGAGTCATTGGAGGGGCGATGATGATGATGAAGAAGCCCTCCAACTCCAAAGTCCCCTCCCGCAGGGCGCCGGGAAGGGTCTCCAGATGAGATCTCGCGGAAACGGAAGCTTGCGGCGGCGGAAAAGTATTTTCGAGGCTCCCCTAATTTTTTGCGGAATATTTGGGAATTTATAGGCCAAAGACCTAGGTCAGGGGGCGGCCAGGGAGGCCACAAGCCTGCCCACCGCCGCCTCCCCCTGGTGGCGGAGTGGGGGCTTTTGGGGTCCCTGGAGCCCACCTGGCTTGGCCCAAAGGCCCCCTGATCTTCTTCCATTCGGAAAAAAATCATTTCGGGGTTTTTCTTCCGTTTGGACTCCGTTCCAAAATCAGATCTGAAAAGAGTCAAAAACACGCAAAAAACAGGAACTGGCACTTGGCACTGAATTAATAAGTTAGTCCCAAAAAAAGATATAAAAGGTACATAAAACAACCAAAAAAGACAAGATAACAGCGTGAAACCATAAAAAATTATAGATACGTTTGAGACGTATCAACGATCTCCTGTTTACAGGTACACATCTTCCCCCACTTAGGGTTAGTCCAAGAACGCCATGACCATAGCCTCTGGTGAGCTAGCTTCTTAATGCAATGAACACCTTGAACTGCTTTAGATCCACCCCTGCTCCAGTGATTGGCTTTAGGTAGTAACAGGCTTCGGGTACTTAATTATGTCCTCCTGCTAGTTTAACCCACATACTGCTGACCAACACCGTAGTTGTGTTATGTGCATAGTTCATCACCATTACTCTAGGCAATATCTTTCTATTTTAATCCGTCCGTAGATCCACAGTTTACTGCCCATCTGTAAAAGCATGTTTGTTCACGTGTTGAGAATATTTCTAAGGAAAAGAACACTTCTGAGAGTCGCTGCTTAGCTTCAGTCTTCGTAGCGACTTAGTTTCATTACTATAGCCATGATGCCTTCTCTTCCAGTCCGAAGGGCGAGTTAGAACACCCTTGAAGATATACTCGTAGATTGCCCAAATAATGGTCTATGATGCACATCAATCGTTTGGCGGGTTAGCAAACCTTTTGTGAACACCATAGGCCCGTACCGGCGGGTTGGAATATACCCTAGTCTTTTACTGAGTCGCCTCGTACTCTATTTTTTGTAGTCATGGCCATTACGAGGTGTGATTGGTTGCCAACCAAAGTCGATGATGCCATGCTTGAGAAATTCGTTAAGGCGGGTCTCCTCGACAGTAAGGAAACCATTGGTTGGAGAACCGCCCTGGGCAAGTTGACCCCCAACCCCGCTCTAGGAGAAGTAGTGATCTTCACCGATTACCTTGAGCGTGGATTTAAGCCGCATGGGTCAAAGTTTTTTCGGGACGTCCTGCATTTCCTCAACCTCCATCCTCAAGATCTAGGACCCAACTCCATCAGCAATTTATGCCAGTTCTAGGTCTTTTGTGAAGTGTATTTGCAGAGAGAACCCATGATCCCCTTGTTCTGGAACTTCTTCCATCTAAACCGCCAGTCTGAGTTCCCCAACGGTCCCAACCACGAGCTTGGGGGAGTTAACATCCAGAGACGCCGCGAACGTGGATTCCCGACAGTTCTTTTGCCCAGCCATCCCAAAGGCTGGGCCGAGTCATGGTTCTACTGCCGAGACACTTCTCCACCAGGTGAGAACCCTCTCCCGGGCTTTAGAGCAGACCGCCTGCCCATGGACTTCAAATTCCCTGACAAGCTCACACAATAAGAAGAGTCGGAGTTTATCCCACTCTTCTCCGATATGAAATTCTTGAACAACAACGGGCTCATCGGGATTGCCCTGATCTGCTGCTGGATAGAATGGAATATCCTTCCCTTGAGTCGCCGCGACGGCCTGATGTATGATTATGACGGCATAGCAGACCATCCACAGCGCGCCAGTCACCGCCAGCTCTCAGAGAGCGAAATCGTCGGAGTCATTAAGAAACTGACCGGCGAGTCTCTGGAAGAATGCGCCAAGATCGGTCTTAAAGCCTTCTGCCGTGCCAACCCGGTGCCACCAGTAAGAATCTAAGCCACCACTTGTCTTGTTTATACTTAACAACTTTTGTGTCTTAAGATTTGCCTCCATCCATCAGAAAACCGATGTGTTTTGGTGGAGGGGCCCCAAAACTGTCGCCCCGAAGTCCACCAAGGTGCCAACCAAAAAGAAAAAGACGATGAGCAAAAAGAAAACTGCCACAAAGGATTCATCTTTTGTTGGCGACTCTCACGCAGACGAGGCACATTCAGAGGTAAGGTTTTTCCCTTGTTCCTTATCTATGCGTTCCGGCTTAAGTTTACACCATACATCCTTATGTGTAGGGAGACGATGATGAGAGCAAGAATGATGCAGTCGAGGTAATTTCCATTTCTTCCGACTCACCTTCTCCTTCCCCTAGACCAGCCAGGCGGATCTGTAGAAAAGTGCCCATGTCTCACCCTCATGCTTATATGGACCCTGATTTCCTTTTGAAGAAAGCAAGATTTACCCCCTCACGGAAGACCCGTAGTCGCTCTGGCGACTTGCTCACTGGACTGCCCAAGAAGACAACCGGTCGGAAACACACCATTGAGGTACATTCTTGTTTTATTATATCTTTTGTCACGTGAAATATGACTCGCCACTTTGTGAATTTCAAGTCTTTGTTCTGTCAGACTTCTCCTCCCACATCTGGTGACTCAGCCATGTCTGCTCTCCCGCCGATGATTTGTGTGCAAGGGTAAGTCTTCTTTGTTAACCCAATTTACCTAAACAATGACATATGTTTTTAACCTTGGTGCTTTTGTCGCAGGGCACAAGGGAAGAGAAGAAAAACCGGCTACTCTCCTTCTGCTCACCGAACATCTGATGCCTTAGGCACGAGCACCTGTGTTCCTGAGGCTGAAGAGGAGCAAACGGCGGCTTGTGACACTCCCGCGGGCGATATTCCTGATGCCCGGGATGACTCGCCCGTCATTTTGAAGGAGACCGCTGGTCAGAGTAACCCGCCAAGCCCTCTCAAGGCGACTGACGATCCAGACGTCGTGGTTACTGGCGTTGGCTACTCCACTCCCCCAACTACCGTGCTTTCCAAGCATACTTCAAAGGCGAGTAGCCTTTCCCCCGATGACGACGCAGAACCCCTCAGACTCCCCCAATATGAGAAGCTGGAATTCGACCAGCTTTGCTCCGGCTTCACAAGTCATCTGGAGAGGGATTTTGAACTAAACAAAAGCTTGCTTCACATTATGAGGACCAAACACGAGGTATGTTGATGTATTCCTGTACCCATTAGCCTTCCAAGGACCGGCTCATCTTTTTGGAAGATGAGCCGGGTCTTGTATTAGAAAAACTTCAACCTGTAGCCCCCAAGGGCCGGGTCATCTTTTGGAAGATGAGCCGGGTCTTGTATTAGAAAAACTTCAACCTGTAGCCCCCAAAGGCCGGGTCATATTTTGGAAGATGAGCCGGGTATTGCATATGGTATGACTTTTGATAAAAAATCATACATTAGCCCCCAAGTGTCAGGAGTATTGCTTGCAAAATTTTTGGGACTTGTCTCCCCAAATATAATGTGCAGGAGTCTATGGCACAAACTGAGTCGATGGTAGTCAATTTAAAGAAAAACCTGGCCGAACAACAGGATGCTCACTCCGAGTTGCAGACAAAATTCCACTTGCTGCAGGCTGATCTAGAAAAGATGAAGGCCGATCAGAATTTTTTTGAGAAGAAATCCAAGGCCGATCAAGCCGCCATCCTGAAGCGTGCTGAACAGGCGGAGGAGAAATTGGAAGCCGCCCAACAGGAGCTGACCGGCTTAAAAAAGCATGTGTCCAATATGACAGTCGCCATGTTTGGTAAGATTTATCTTTCAACTCGTTTGACTAACCAATTTGGGATCAAAAATTATCAAATACTTATTTCCCCTTTGCAGGCGCACGAGCTGTCAACCTTCCGGATGACTGCCTGCTTAAGTTAAGAGCCATATATACCTTTGCTGAGCAGCTGTACACCGGGGGCGTCTTATCAATCAAGGAAGTGATGGGCAACGAGGGACCAATAATGACCATGAAGCAAATGCTTGGCTTCTTGTCTATGCTGCCTCCTCAAATAGAGGAATTAAAGAGATCATCCGTCCGAACGGGAGTGTTGAACACCCTGAGTCGGTGCTTAGCGTACGCCCCAGAGCTCAAAACCGAAGAAATAGTCGCCGGCTACCCCGAGCTGAAAGACGATGTGTCAGAATTCACTGAGATGGACTATCACCGAACCATCATAGAATCTCGCTATGTGGCGACTCAACTGGCAGCCAGTTTGGATCTAAAGAAGTACCAAGCCGCCTATGACGAGAACAAAAAGAAGGTGACGCCTCCTGCATATGAAACTGCTAGGCTGGTTCCTAGTCGTCCCAAGAATCCTTTTGATCTTGACTTGGACATGTCTCTCTTCCTTGATGAGGAAGAAGAGTTCATTGCCTTGTCCAAGTGTAACTGGAAGCTAGGAGAGCTCAAAGCAAGGCGACTCGGCGGCGGCCTGACTCGCCCATGGATCCTTCCTTTACTAGGGGATGATACCCATTCTGGCCATGCGAGCCATGTAATAGTCTTGCTAGTGTGTGTGTAACACCAAACATGTCGTATTGTTTTGGGATAGAACCACTTGTAGTCCTTGAATCTTATGCATGACTCGCCTGCAACTTTTTTCATAAACCAAGAAATGTCTCAAAATTTGTCCTGGTATGTTAGGAAAACAACAGCTGATTCAGCAAGTGCATGTCCAGGAATAAACCAGCCCCTTGGATCATGGCAAGAGATAAATTAGCCCCCGGGATATGGCGAGAGATAAATCAGCCCCCGGGTTACGGCGAGAAATATGAGCCGGGGCGAGTTATAATCAAAGCCGACTCAAAGTAAAAAATTAATTGACTCAATGAGTTTCGATAAGATAAGACGAGTTTGCAAAACTCTAGTGTTACCCTTAGGAAGCTTCTGCAAAAAAGCCTCGTTGTTTTAGACTGGCTGATCAGGCGCGAGTCAAGCTTATGTGAAGCAGGTTCAATGAAACAATGGTTTCTCTATTTTCCATGTGTGACTCTAGCCGGTACCTTTTATGTTTTAACCAAGACGAGTCCAGGGTCCAAATAACGGATTGACTCGCCTTGAGTACATAGGTCCATGTGGCGACTTGTTCAACACATAGTCCAGTATAACCATTTGTAATGCGGTAATTTTTCGCTAGCCAAGAGGGTATTCAGGCTGAACTCAATGAGTGGAAGCCCCCAAGTGACCTATGGTTTAGGAAGAAACTAGGCATAGGATTACAGAAGCGTATACGCTCTTACTGCAAAACGACTTGGGGACTAGTAGCCCCCAAGTAAGCCGGTTTACTTCTCAAAACCATATAAGGCGCCTATGTTTGAACCGTGCGATTTGGCAACGTTGGTCCTCTTTGGCGGTTTATCAAAGCCCAGTTTTGAAGCAACTGCAGCATGGCGACTTACGCTCTTTGACTTTGATAGCGTCCATGTTTGGGTGACTTATAGAACAATAAAGACTCATGCTTTCAAAAGCTGAAACGGCAAAAGACCCCGAAATTCGTGGGTGCCGGCTTTATTGCTTTCATAATTCATGGATTACAATTTGCTAAAAACTGATAAAGGAAAGAGAGGGAGCTCATGGCTCTAAGTGTAGTAAGGCCGCAGATGGGCTATGTTCCAAGGGCGAGTTGTCTCAACCTCCGTAGTTGGCCGATCTGGGCGAAGATCCATCAAATAGTATGAGCCGTTCCGAAGATTCTTGCTAACGACAAACGGTCCCTCCCATGGAGGTGACAGCTTGTGCATACCGGTATGATCTTGAATCAAACGGAGCACCAAGTCGCCTTCTTGAAAAGCTCGGCTCTTGACCCGGCGACTATGATAACGGCGCAAGTCCTGTTGGTAAATCGCCGACCGTGACGCGGCCAAGTCACGTTCCTCCTCCAAGGCGTCCAGCGAGTCTTGTCGCGCCAACTCGTTGTCCTGCTCCACGTAGGCGGCGACTCGTGGGGAATCATGTTTGATGTCACTTGGTAACACCGCCTCTGCCCCGTAGACCAGAAAGAAAGGAGTAAAGCCCGTGGAGCGGTTTGGAGTCGTCCTGATACACCATAGTACTGATGGCAACTCCTCGACCCAACATCCTGGTGTGCGTTCCAAAGGTACCATGAGCCGAGGTTTAATCCCCCATAATATTTCCTGATTCACCCTCTCTGCCTGTCCATTGGACTGGGGATGTATAACCGCGGAAACATCAAGTCGGATATGCTCTCGTGAATAGAACTCTTGCATTGCGCCTTTGGATAGGTTAGTACCATTGTCAGTAATGATACTATGAGGATATCCAAACCTGAAAATCAACTTCTTCAAGAATTTGATGGCCGTATCAGCCTCACAACTGCTAATAGGTTCTGCCTCCACCCATTTGGTAAATTTGTCAACCGCCACCAACAGATGTTTTTTTGTTGGAAGCCATTTTGAAGGGATCGACCATATCAAGCCCCCAGACTGCAAACGGCCAAGTGATTGGTATCATCCACAATTCCTGAGCCGGTACATGCATCTGGCGTCCAAACTTTTGGTAGCCATCACATCGGCGAACGATCTCCTCTACGTCTGCGTGAGCCGTCTACCAATAAAACCCATGTCTGAAGGCTTTAGAGACCAAGGATCGGGACCCAGCATGATGACCACAGTCGCCCGCATGAATTTCATTAAGGATCATACATCCTTCTTCGGAAGAACGCATCTTTGAAATACCCCTGGGGTGCTTCGTTTGTGTAACTCGCCATTGTGTATGACCATGGATTTTCACCGACGGACGATTTGACGAGCTAGCAACTCGTCGGCAGGTAACTCACCTCTGGTTAGATACGCCATGTAGGGAGTCACCCAGTCTGGAGTAGCGTGGAGAGCCGCCACGAGTTGAGATTCGGGGTCTGGTACCGCTAGATCTTCCTCCGAAGGCAGTTTTATTGAAGGGTTATGTAATATATCCAAAAAGACATTGGGAGGAACCGGCTTACGTTGCGAACCAAGGCGAGAAAGAGCGTCCGCTGCTTTGTTAAGCCGTCGGTCGATGTGATCCACTTGATAGCCATTGAAATGAGCCGCCACATCTGACACAGCTTGTCTGTAAGCCGCCATCAGAGGGTCTCGTGAATCCCAGGTGCCGGAAACCTGCTGCGCCACCAGATCTGAATCACCCAAGCATCTCACTCGCGTGAGGTTCATCTCCTTGGCGAGTCGCAAACCATGGAGCAAAGCTTCATATTCTGCTGCATTATTAGTACATGGGAACATGAGCCGGAGGACATAGCAAAACTTGTCACCGCAAGGCGAAGTTATCACCACACCAGCCCCCGAGCCTTCCAACTGTCTGGACCCGTCGAAATAGATGGTCCAATATGTAAGATCTGGTCTTTCCTCAGGGATTTGTAACTCGGTCCAATCATTAATGAAGTCCATGAGCGCTTGAGATATGATAGTTGTCTGCTGCGGCAACAAAAGTCCTTCCCTGGCGCGTAGGAATTCTTCTTGTTACTTCTCTGGTTTGCGTCGGTTTTTCCCTTGAAGAGGAAAGGGTGATGCAGCATAGGAGCAGTAAGTATTTCCCTCAGTTTGAGAACCATGGTATCAAACCAGAAGGAGGGCCTCGTCATGTCCAAAGTACCTGTGCAAACACAAACAAGCTTGCACCCAACGCTTCAAAGGGGTTGTCAGTCCCTTCAAGATTGTTTGCAAAGTGAGATCTGAAGGCGGAAAGAGCAACGAAGTAAAAAGTGTAAGGCTGAAAATATGGTGTGGAGTAGACCCTGGGGGCCATAGTTTTCACTAGAGGCTTCTCTCAAAATAGCAAGTATTACGGTGGGTGAACAAATTTCTGTCGAGCAATTGATAGAACCGCGCAAAGTCATGACAATATCTAAGGCAATGATCTAGCATATAGGCATCACGTCCGAGACAAGTAGACTGATACTTTCTGCATCTACTACTATTACTCCACACATCGACCGCTATCCAGCATGCATCTAGTGTATTGAGTTCATGACGAACAGAGTAACGCTTTAAGCAAGATGACATGATGTAGAGGGATAATCTCAAACCAATGATGAAAACCCCATCTTTTTACCCTTGATGGCAACAACACGATACGTGCCTTGCTACCCCTTCTGTCACTGGGTGAGGTCACCGCACAATATGAACCCAAAACCAAGCACTTCTCCCATGGCAAGAATCATAGATCTAGTTGGCTAGACAAAACCAACAACTCGAAGAGAATTACAAGGATATGAAATCATGCATAAGAGAGATCAGAAGAAACTCAAATAAGATTCATAGATAATCTGATCATAAATCCACAATTCATCGGATCTCGACAAACACACCGCAAAAGAAGATTACATCGGATAGATCTCCATGAAGATCATGCAGAACTTTGTATTGAAGATCCAAGAGAGAGAAGAAGCCATCTAGTTACTAGCTATGGACCCGTAGGTCTATGGTGAACTACTCACGCATCATCGGAGAGGTCATAGTGTTGATGGAGAAGCCTTCCGTGTCCGAATCCGCCCTCCGGCAGGGCACCAGGACGTGCCCCAGATGGGATCTTGCGGAGACAGAAACTTGCGGTGGCGGAAACGTGATTACGATGCTCCCCTAATTTTTTGGGAATATTTGGGAATTTATAGGCGCAATATCTAGGTCAGGGGACCTCCAGGGGGCCACAAGCCTACATGGCACGACCCCCCTGGCCGCGGGGTGGGGGCTTGTGGGGCCCCTGGGGCTCTTCTGGCTTGGCCCCAAGCTCTCCGATCTTCTTCCGTTCCAGAAAAAATCTTTTCAGGGATTTTCTTCCGTTTGGACTCTGTTTCAAAATCTCCTATGAAAGGGGTCAAAAACATGGAAAAAACAAGAACTGGCACTGGATTAATAAGTTAGTCCCAAAAAATAAATAAAAGGTACGCAAAACATCCAAAGTTTGACAATATAATAGCATGAAACCATCGGAAATTATAGACACGTTGGAGACGTATCAAACATCCCCAAGCTTAACTCCTGCTCGTCCTCGAGTAGGGAAGTTATAAAGAATGAATTTTTGATGTGGAATGCTACCTAGCATAGTTGTCATTTGCAACTTCTTTCAGGTGGCATGAATGTTCAGATCCGTACGATTCAAAACAATAGTTTGCTATTGACATGAAAACAATAATACTTCAAGCAAACTAGCAAAGTAATCATGAACTATCAAAATAACAGGGCCAAAGAAAGTTATCCCTACAAAATCATATAGTCTGGTTATGCTCCATCATCCTCACACAACTAATGTAAATCATGCACAACCCTGGAATTGGCCAAGTAATTATTTTCGCACTCTTACTTTCTCAAACTTTTTTATAACTATCACGCAATACATGAGCGCGAGCCATGGATATAGCACTATAGGTGGAATAGAGTGTGGTGGTGGTTTGTAAGACAAAAAAGGAGGAGATGGTCACATTAAATCGGCGTATCAATAGGCTATGGAGATGCCGATTAATAGATATCAATGTGAATGAGTAGGGATTGCCATACAAGAGATGCACTAGAGCTATATGTATGTGAAAGCTCAAAAGGAAAACTAGTGGGTGTGCATCCAACTTGCTTGCTCACGAAGACCTAGGGCAATTTTGAGGAAGCCCATCATTGGAATATACAAGCCAAGTTATAAAACGAAGATTCCCACTAGCATATGGTAGTGACAAAGCAAGAAGCACTCAATCATGAAGAACATGGTGCTAATATGAAGCACAAGTGTGGAAAAAGATAGTAGCATTGCCCCTTCTCTCTTTTTCTCTCATTTTTTTATTATTTGGGCTCTTAGGCCTCTTTTTTTTTTCTTTTCTCACCTTTTTTGTTTTTGGGATCTTTGGCCTCTTTTTTTTATTTCCTCACATGGGACAATGCTCTAATAATGATGATCATCACACTTTTTAGTTACTCAAAGCTCAAAGATCACAATGATGATGACTCCATAGGAAATGCCCCCGGCAGTGTACCGGGATGTGCAACGATCTAGTATGATCATGCAATGGCAATATGAGAGTGACGACACAAGTCATGAGACGGAACGGTGGTAGTTGCATGGCAATATATCTCGGAATGACTATGAAAATGCCATAGTAGGTAGGTATGGTGGCTGTTTTGAGTAAGGAATTTGGTGGGTTTGTGCACCGGCGAGAATTGCGCGACACTAGAGAGGCTAGCAATGGTGGAAGGTGAAAGTGCATCTATACCATGGACTCAACATTAGTCATAAAGAACTCACATACTTGTTGCGAAAGTTTTTATTAGTAATCGAAACAAAGTGCTAAACGCATACTCCGAGGGGAAGGGTTGGTAGGTGTAAACCATCGCGCGATCCCGACCTCAACACAAAGGATGACAATCAATAGATCAATTATTCTCCGACTTCCTAACATAGCGGTTCACCATACGTGCATGCTACGGGAATCACTAACTTCAACACAAGTATTTCTAGATTCACAACACCCTACTAACATAGCTTTTAATATTCCTGAATCCATGTCTCAAAACTAATTGAGAGGAATCGAAACTTTTCTCCGAGGTCCGAGTAACCGGTCCCCCAATTTCTCCGAACAGTCGTATCACCACGGGGCCCAGAATCAATGAGTAATAACATAGAAAACTGGCCAAAATGAACTAAATCTGCGACTTTTGACGAGGTCCTTGTAACGGTCCCTGAAGTTCCCGAAAGTTTGTAGCGCCATGTGACCCAGAATCAGTGAGTAATAGCATAGAAAACAAGCCAGAATGGACAAAATCAGGAGTTTTGACGAGGCCCCGTAACCGGTCCCCGAAGTTCCCGAACGTTTGTAGCGCCACGGACCCAGAATCAGTGAGTAATAGCATAGAAAACTAGCCAGAATGGACAAAATCTGCGAGTTTTGACGAGGTCCCCGTAACGGTCCCCGAAGTTCCCGAACGTTTGTAGCGCCCGGGACCCAGAATCAGTGAGTAATAGCATAGAAAAATGGCCAGAATGGACTAAATCTGCGAGTTTTGACGAGGTCCTCGTAACCAGTCCCCGAAGTTCTCGTACGTTTGTAGCGCCACGCGAACCAGAATGAGTGACTGATACGTCTCAAACGTATCTATAATTTTTGATGGTTTCACGCTGTTATCTTGCCTTCTTTGTATGTTTTATGTACCTTTTTATATCTTTTTGGGACCAACTTATTTATTCAGTGCCAAGTGCGAGTTCTTGTTTTTCCCTATTTTTGACTCTTTTCAGATTTGATTTTGGAACGGAGTCCAAACGGAAGAAAAACCCCGAAATGATTTTTTCCCGAACGGAAGAAGTCCAGGGGGCTTTTGGGCCAAGCGAGGTGGGCTCCAGGTAGCCCACAAGCCCCCACTCTGCCACCAGGGGGGAGGTGGCGGTGGGCAGACTTGTGGCCTCCCTAGCCGCCCCCTGACCTAGGTCTTGCGTCTATATATTCCCATATATTCCGCAAAAAATCAGGGGAGCCTCAAAAATACTTTTCCGCCGCCGCAAGCTTTAGTTTCCGCGAGATCTCATCTGGAGACCCTTCCCGGCGCTCTGCCGGAGGGGACTTTGGAGGTGGAGGGCTAATTCATCATCATCATCGCCCCTCCAATGACTCTTGAGTAGTTCACTTCAGACCTACGGGTCCGTAGTTACTAGCTAGATGGCTTCTTCTCTCTCTTGGATCTTCAATACAAAGTTCTCCATGATCTTCATGGTGATCTATCCGATGTAATCTTCTTTGGCGGTGCGTTTGTCGAGATCCGATGAATTGTGGACTTGTGATCAAATTATCTATGATATATATTTGAGTCTTTGCTGATTTCTTATATGCATGATTTTATATCCTTGTAAGTCTCTCTGAGTCTTGGGTTTTGTTTGGCCAACTAGATCTATGATTCTTGCAATGGGAGAAGTGATTGGTTTTGGGTTCTGCCATGTGGTGACCTTTCCCTGTGACAGTAGGGGCAGCAAGGCACACATCAAGTAGTTGCCATCAAGGGTAAAAAGATGAGGTTTTTATCATTGGTTTGAGATTATCCCTCTACATCATGTCATCTTTCTTAAGGCGTTACTCTGTTCTTATGGATTTAATGCACTAGATGCATGCTGGATAGCGGTCGACGTGTGGAGTAATAGTAGTAGATGCAGAAAGTATCGGTCTACTTGTTTCGTACGTGATGCCTATAGAAATAAGCATTGCATAAATATCGTCACGACTCTGCACAGTTCTATCAATTGCTCGACAGTAATTTGTTCACCCACCGTCTACTTGCTTTCATGAGAGAAGCCACTAGTAAACACTACGGCCCCTGGGTCTATTCACATCCATCGTTTACAACTCCGCTTTCACTTTGCTTTGTTACTTTGGTGCTTTCAGTTCTCACTTGGAAAACAATCTATAAGGGATTGAAAACCCCTTCATAGCGTTGGGTGCAAGCTTTTGTGTTTGTGTAGGATCTTGAGATACTCTTCCGCGGGATTGATACCTTGGTTCTCAAACTGAGGGAAATCCTTACCGTCGCTGTGCTACATCACCCTTTCCGCTTCGAGGGAACACCAACGCAAGGCTCCAAGGCCATGGGGGAAATCCTTTGCATACTTGCTTAGGAAGTCCCTTAAGGCGTAGCCGCAGCTGAAGGATTCGTGGTGCCGTCGACACAACTATTTCTGGCGCCGTTGCAAGGGATACACAACAGCCATCAGAAGTATTTCTGGCACCGTTGCCAGGGAGGAGCAATCAAGATCTATCCAAGTAGGTCTCACAAACTCTTCTCTTCCATTTACTTTTGTTGCCAGTTGCCTCTCGTTTTCCTCTCCCCCACTTCACATTTGCCGTTTTCATTTGCCTTTCTCCTTTGCCTTTTTCGTTCACCCTTTTCTCTCGCTTGCTTTCTGTTCGCTTGTGTGCCATGTGCCCTCAATATGTTTGCATCTTCGCTTGCTGAAAATCTAGTGATATGGATCCTCATCCACTTGCTAGTCTCTTTAAGAGACCCACTCGTGTGGAACAAATTGCTAGTGAGTTGAGGGCAATTGACTATTTCTTTGGAGTTTTGCGTAACATGCGTGAATCTGAAAATTGTGAGGAAGAAATTCATGAAGTGATTCACGAGGGTTCCTTGGATCAAAAGCATGATTGCAATGGTTTCACTATAAATTCTATTAGTGTCAATCATGCTAAGAATATGCAAAACCCTAAGCTTGGGGATGCTAGTTTTGCTATGACCACTACTTATGGCAATACTCATGATTGGGGTGATGATCTTTCTTATGATCTTGAAATTTTTTTCAAACCTCATGATGAATATGATATTTGCAACAATACTGAAAGTGGGATTGGAGAAGTCATGACTTTATTTGATGATAGTCCCACTATTTTTGAAGAGCGTCAACTTTGCATGCATGTGGATCATGAAAAGAATATCCTATGGGATAGCTATATTGTTGAATTTGAATATGATCCCACATGTAATTTCTATGAGAGAGGAAAATATTTTGGTATAAACTTTCATGTTACCAAATCACCTCTCATGATGTTGAGATTGCTATTGTCTCTTTCTTCTTCCTTGCATATGGTAACTATTGGTTGTCTTGACAATCTGTTTTCCTATAAAATGCCTATGCGTAGGAAGTATGTTAGACTTAGATGTGGTTCTCACATGCTTTAGGATGCTCTCGTTGTGCTTCAATTCTAGTCTTTTGTGAGAGCATCATTGAATGCCTAGCTAAGGGCGTTAAACAAAAGCGCTTGTTGGGATGCAACCCAACGAATTTATCCTTTTTATTTATGCTTTGTGTTTTCCACACTTTCATAATTCTGTTATGATTGTGTTTTTTGTGTCTCTTTTTGCGTTTGTGCCAAGCAAAACCGTTATGATTAGTCTTGGGGATGATCGTTTGGTCATGTTGGGAAAGACAGAAACTTTCTGCTCACGAAAAGAATTTTCGTTTTTTTTCTTCTGTAGGAGCTTTTGAGTTGATTCTTTTTGATGCTGATTTCTACGCAAATTCTTTCGATTGTCGTAATGTTTCAGAATTTTTGAAGTAACAGAGGTATACGAAACATACAGATTGCTACAGACTGGTCTGCTGTTAACAGATTCTGTTTTTGTTGTGTTGGTTGCTTATTTTGATTAAACTATGGATAGTATCGGGGGGTATCAGCCATGGAAGATTGAAAGTACAGTAACCCAACATCAGCACAAGTAGAATTTAAGTTGCTACAGTACCTAAGGAAGTGGTGGTTTACTTTCTTGTACTAATGTTATCACGAGTTTCTGTTTAAGTTTCGTGTTGTGAAGTTTTCAAGTTTTGGGTGAAGTTCTTATGGACAAAAAGATAAAGAGTGGCAATATCTCAAGCTTGGGGATGCCCAAGGCACCCCAAGAGATTAAGGATGTCGTAAAAGCCTAAGCTTGGGGATGCCCCGGGAAGGCATCCCCTCTCTCGTCTCCAATCCATCGGTAACGTTACTTGGGGCTATATTTTTATTCACCACATGTTATGTGTTTTTGCTTGGAGCGTATGGTATCGTAGGAGTCTTTTATTTTTTTTGTGTCACAATCATCCTTGCTTCACACCTAGAGAGAGAGACACGCACTCACCGTGATGTTGTCGAGCTTCACTTATATCCTTTGGTAGACAATTCAGCTCACATGTGCTTCACTTATATCTTTGAGCTAGATACTTTTGCTCTGTGTGCTTCACTTATATCTTTTAGAGCGCAGCGGTGCGTGGCTTGGTAGTTGATCTATGCTTTGAAAGTAGTCTCAAAAGGTGTAGTTATCCAAAGGGATACTAAAACTTCCACCTTCATGTGCATTGAATAGTTAGAGAAGTTTGATTCATCTCAATTAGTTTTGAGTTGTGGTTATGGTAATATTGAAGTCATGCTAGTAAGGTGTTGTGGATCTAGAAATACTTGTGTTGAAGTTAGTGATTCCCGTAGCATGCACGTATGGTGAACCTCTATGTGATGAAGTCTGAGCATGATTAGTCTATTGATTGTCATCCTTTGCGTGGCGGTCGGGATCGCGCGATGGTTTATACCTACCAACCCTTCCCCTAGGAGTATGCGTTGAATGCTTTGTTTCGATTACTAATAAAACTTTTGCAACAAGTATATGAGTTCTTCATGACTAATGTTGAGTCCATGGTTTAGATGCACTTTCACCTTCCACCATCACTATCTTCTTAGTGCCGTGCAACTCTCGCCGGTGCACAAAACCCACCATTAACCTTCCTCGAAACAGCCACCATACCTACCTACTATGGCTTTTGCAAAATCATTCCGAGATATATTGCCATGCAACTACCACCATGACATGTGCCACCACGTCTACATTGCCATTGCATGATTGTAAGATAGCTAGCATGATATTTCCATTGATGTCTATGCCATGCTAGATCGTTGCCACGGTACACTACCGAAGGCATTCAATATAGAGTCATAATTGCTCTAAGTTTTGAGTTGAAAGTGTGATGATCATCATTATTGGAGCATTGTCGCACGTGAGGAAATAAAAGAGGCCAAAGAAGCCCATAAAAAAAAGAGGCCAAAGAGCCCACCAAAATAAATAAAAAAATGAGAGAAAAAGAGAGAAGGGACAATGCTACCACTTTTTCCACACTTGAGCATTTTGAGCATCAAGATCTTCATGATTGAGAGTCTCTCGTTTTGTCACCACCATATAGCTAGTGGGAAATTCTCATTATATAACTTGGCTTGTATATTCCAATTATAGGCTTCCTCAAAATTGCCTTAGGTCTTCGTGAGCAAGCAAGTTGGATGCACACCTACTAGTTTTCTTTAAGAGTTTTCACATACGTGTAGCTCTAGTGCATCATTTGTATGGCAATCCCTACTCATTCACATTGATATCTATTGATGAGCATCTCCACAGCTCATTGATATGCCTAGTTAATGTGACTATCTTCTCCTTTTTGTCTTGCAACCCCCACCACATTCCACACCATCTATAGTGCTATAACCATGGCTCACGCTCATGTATTGCGTGAGAGTTGAAAATGTTTGAGAAAGTAAAGGTGTGAAAAAATTACTTGGCCAATACCGGGGTTTTGCATGATTTAAATTCGTTGTGCAATGATGATAGAGCATAGCTAGACTATATGCTTTTGTAGGGATAACTTTCTTTTGGCCTTGTTATTTTGAAAGTTCATGATTACTTTGCTAGTTTGCTTGAATTATTATTGTCTCCACGTTAATAGCAAACTATTGTTTTGAATCTAATGGATCTGAACATTCACGTCACATAAGAGGAATTACCAAGGACACCTATGCTAGGTAGCATGAAAGCATCAAAAATTCATTCTTTATCACTTCCCTACTCGAGGACGAGTAGGAGTTAAAGCTTGGGGATGCTTGATACGTCTGAAACGTATCTATAATATTTGATGGTTTCACGCTGTTATCTTACCTTCTTTGTATGTTTTATGTACCTGTTTATATCTTTTTTGGGACTAACTTATTGATTCAGTGCCATGTGCCAGTTCCTGTTTTTCCGTGTTTTCAACTCTTTTCAGATCTGATTTTGGAACGGAGTCCAAACGGAAGAAAAACCCCGAAATAATTTTTTTACCGAACGGAAGAAGTCCAAGGGGCTTTTGGGCCAAGCCAGGTGGGCTCGAGGGAGCCCACAAGCCCCCACTCCGCCAGCAGGGGGAGGCGGCGGTTGGCAGGCTTGTGGCCTCCCTGGCCGCCCCTGACCTAGGTCTTGCGCCTATATATTCCCAAATATTCCGCAAAAAATCAGGGGAGCCTCGAAAATACTTTTCCGCCGCCGCAAGCTTCCGTTTCCGCGAGATCTCATCTGGAGACCCTTCCCGGCGCCCTGCCGGAGGGGACTTTGGAGGTGGAGGGCTTCTTCATCATCATCATCGCCCCTCCAATGACTCGTGAGTAGTTCACTTCAGACCTACGGGTCCATAGTTAGTAGCTAGATGGATTCTTCTCTCTCTCTTGGATCTTCAATACAAAGTTCTCCATCATCTTCATGGAGATCTATCCGATGTAATCTTCTTTGGCGGTGTGTTTGTCAAGATCTGATGAATTGTGGACTTGTGATCACATTATCTATGATATATATTTGAGTCTTTGCTGATTTCTTATATGCATGATTTGATATCCTTGTAAGTCTCTCTGAGTCTTGGGTTTTGTTTGGCCAACTAGATCTATGATTCTTGCAATGGGAGAATTGCTTGGTTTTGGGTTCTTCCATGTCGTGACCTTTCCCAGTGACAGTAGGGGCAGCAAGGCACACATCAAGCAGTTCCCATCAAGGGTAAAAAGATGAGGTTTTTATCATTGGTTTGAGATTATCTCTCTACATCATGTCATCTTGCTTAAGGCGTTACTCTCTTCTTATGGACTTAATACACTAGATGCATGCTGGATAGCGGTCGACGTGTGGAGTAATAGTAGTAGATGCAGAAAGTATCGGTCTACTTGTTTTGGACGTGATGCCTATAGAAATAATCATTGCATAGATATCGTCACGACTCTGCACAGTTCTATCAATTGCTTGACAGTAATTTGTTCACCCACCGTCTACTTGCTTTCATGAGAGAAGCCACTAGTAAACACTACGGCCCCCGGGTCTATTCACATTCATCGTTTACAACTCCGCTTTTACTTTGCTTTGTTACTTTGGTGCTTTCAGTTCTCACTTGGAAAACAATCTATAAGGGATTGACAACCCCTTCATAGCGTTGGGTGCAAGCTTTTGTGTTTGTGCAGGATCTTGAGATACTCTTCCGCCAGATTGATACCTTGGTTCTCAAACTGAGGGAAATACTTACCGTCGCTGTGCTACATCACCCTTTCCGCTTCGAGGGAACAACAACGCAAGGCTCCAAGGCCACGGGGGAAATCCTTTGCATACTTGCCTAGGAAGTCCCTTAAGGCGTAGCCGCAGCTGAAGGATTTCTGGTGCCGTCGACACAACTATTTCTGGCGCTGTTGCAAGGGATACACAACAACCATCAGTGACTAATAGCATAGAAAACAAGCCAGAATAGACAAAATCAGCGAGTTTTGACGAGGTCCCCGTAACCAGTCCCCGAAGTTCCTAGATAGTTTGTAGTGCCCCGGGATCCAGAATCAGTGAGTAATAGCATAGAAAACTGGTCTAAATGGACCATATCCGCGAGTTTACACGAGGTCCCCGTAACGAGACCTCGAAGTTCCCGAACGTTCGTATCTCCCCGGGTTCCAGAATAAGTGAGTAATAGCATAGAAAACTGGTCAGAATGGACCAAATATGCGAGTTTTGATGAGGTCGCTGTAACCGGTCCCCAATGTTTTCCGAACGTTTGTAGCGCCCCGGGACCCAGAATGAGTGACTAATAGCATAGAAAACTGGCCAGAACAGACCAAATCTGCGAGTTTTGACAAGGTCCCCATAATCAGCTCTCGAAGTTCGCGGAACATTTGGATCGGAGCGGGAACCAAAATCTGTAAGTTATAGCATAGAAAACGTGCTAGAATGGACCAAGTCTGCGAGTTTTGACAAGGTCCCCATAATCGGACCATGAAGTTCACCGAAAGTTCGGATGGCCCGAGACCCAAAATCACAGAGTAATAGCATAGAAAACTTGCTAGAATGGACAAAATTTGCGAGTTTCAACAAGGTCCTTGGAGTTCGTGGTACGTTTCTAGTGCCCCGGGACTTAGAATCAGTGAGTAATAGCATAGAAAACTGTCCATAATGTACCAAATCAACGAGTTTTGACGAGGTCCCCGTAACCGGTCCCCGGATTCATGGAACGGTTGTACTGCCCCGGGACCCAGAATCAGTGAGTAATAGCATATAAAACTGTCCAGAATGGACCAAATCAACGAGTTTTGACGAGGTCCCCGTAACCGGTCCCCGAAGTTCCTGGAACGTTTGTATTGCCCCGGGACCTAGAATCAGTGAGGAAACTGGCCAGAATGGACCAAATCAGCGAGTTTTGATGAGGTACCCGTAACCGGTACACGGAGTTCGTGGAACGTTTGTAGTTTCCCGGGTCCCAAAATCAGTGAGTAATAAAATAAAAAACTGGCTAGAATGGACAAAATCTGCGAGTTTTGTCGAGGTCCCGATAACCGGTCCCCGGAGTTCGTGGAATGTTTGTAGTGCCCGAGACCCGGAATCAGTGAGTAATAGCATAGATAACTGGCCAGAATGGACCATATCTGCGATTTTGACGAGGTCTCCGTAACCGGTCCCCGAAGTTCCCGAACGTTCGTATCGCCTCGGGACCCAGAATCAGTGAGTAATAGCATAGAAAACTGGTCAGAATGGTCCAAATCTACGAGTTTTGACGAGGTCCTCGTAACCGGTCCCCGAAGTTCCCCGAAGGTTTGTAGCGCCACACGACACATAATCAGTGAGTAATAGCATAGTAAACTAGCTAGAATGAACAAAATCAGTGAGTTTTGATGAGATCCCATTAACGAGTCCCTGGAGTTCCTGGACCGTTTGTAGTGCCCCGGGACCCGGAATCAGTGAGTAATAGCATAGAAAACTGGCCAGAATGGACAAAATCTGCGAGTTTTGACGAGGTCCCCGTAACCGGTCCCCGGAGTTCCTGAAACGTTTATATTGCCCCGGGACCTAGAATCAGTGAGTAATAGAATGGAAAACTGGTCAGAATGACCAAATCTGTGAGTTTTTACGAGGTCCGTGTAACAGGTTCCCGAAGTTCCCCGAACGATTATAGTTGCCCCGGGACCCAGAATCTGTGAGGAAACTGGCCAGAATTGACCAAATCAGCGAGTTTTGACGAGGTACCCGTAACCGGTCCAAGGAGTCCGTGGAACGTTTGTAGTTTCCCGGGACCTCTAATCTGTGAGTAATAGCATAGAAAACTGGTCTGAATTGACCATATCCGCGAGTTTACACGAGGTCCCCGTAACCAGACCTCGAAGTTCCCCGTGTTGGAATTATGCCCTAGAGGCAATAATAAATATAGTTATTATGATAATTCCTGTATCAAGATAATCGTTTATAATCCATGCTATAATTGTATTGAATGAAGACTTATATACATGTGTGGATACATAGACAAAACACTGTCCCTAGCAAGCCTCTAGTTGGCTAGCCAGTTGATTAAAGATAGTCAGGGTCTTCTGACTATGTACTAGGTGTTGCTGCTTGATAACTGGATCACGTCATTACGAGAATCGCGTGATGGACTAAACCCAAACTAATAGACGTAGCATGTTGATAGTGTCATTTTGTTGCTACTATTTTCTGCATGTCAAGTATTTGTTCCTATGACCATGAGATCATATAACTCACTGACACCGGAGGAATGCTTTGTGTGTATCAAACGTCGCAACGTAACTGGGTGACTATAAAGATGCTCTACAGGTATCTCCGAAGGTGTTCGTTGAGTTAGTATGCATCGAGACTGGGATTTGTCACTCCGTGTGACGGAGAGGTATCTCGGGGCCCACTCGGTAATACAACATCACACACAAGCCTTGCAAGCAATGTAACTTAGTGTAAGTTGCGGGATCTTGTATTACGGAATGAGTAAAGAGAATTGCCGGTAAATGAGATTGAAATAGGTATGCGGATACTGACGATCGAATCTCGGGCAAGTGACATACCGAAGGACAAAGGGAATGACATACGGGATTATATGAATCCTAGGCACTGAGGTCAAACGATAAGATCTTCATAGAATATGTGGATCCAATATGGGCATCCAAGTCCCGCTATTGGATATTGACCGAGGAGTCACTCGGGTCATGTCTACATAGTTGTCGAACCCGCAGGGTCTGCACACTTAAGGTTCGACGTTGTTTTATGCGTATTTGAGTTATATGGTTGGTTACCGAATGTTGTTCGGAGTCCCGGATGAGACCAGGACGTCACGAGGGTTTCCGGAATGGTCCAGAAACGAAGATTGATATATAGGATGACCTCATTTGATTACCGGAAGGTTTACGGAGTTACCGGAATGTACGGGAATGACAAATGGGTTCCGGATGTTCACCGGGGGCAGCCCACCCGGGAAGCCCATAGGCCTTGGGGTGGCGCACCAGCCCTTGGTGGGCTGGTGGGACAGCCCAAGAAGGCTCTATGCGCCATAGATAGAAAATCAAAGAGAAAAGAAAAAAAGAGGTGGGAAAGAACAGAAGGACTCCACCTTCCAATCCTAGTTGGACTAGGATTGGAGGACTCCTCCTCCCCTTGGTGCGCAGCCCTTGGGGCTCCTTGAGCCTCAAGGCAAGCCTCCCCTCCCTCCTCATATATATATGGAGCTATTAGGGCTGATTTGGGACAACTTTGCAAGGCAGCCCGACCACATACCTCCACGGTTTTACCTCTAGATCGCGTTTCTGTGGAGCTCGGGCGGAGCCCTGCTGTGATTAGATCACCACCAACCTCCGGAGCGCCGTCACGCTGCCGGAGAACTCATCTACCTCTCCGTCTCTCTTGCTGGATCAAGAAGGCTGAGATCATCGTCGAGCTATACGTGTGCTGAACGCGGAGGTGCCGTCCGTTCGGCACTAGATCGCGGGACGGATCGCGGGACGGTTCGTGGGACGGTTCGCGGGGCGGATCGAGGGACATGAGGACGTTCCACTACATCAACCGCGTTTCTTAACGCTTCTACTGTGCGATCTACAAGGGTACGTAGATCAGAAATCCCCTCTCATAGATGGACATCACCATGATAGGTTTTCGTGCGCGTAGGAAATTTTTTGTTTCCCATGCGACGTTCCCCAACAGTGGCATCATGAGCTAGGTTCATGCATAGATGTAATCTCGAGTAGAACACAAAAGTTTTTGTGGGCGGTGATGTGCGTTTTGCTGCCCTCCTTAGTCTGTTCTTGATTCTGCGGTATTGTTGGATCGAAGCGGCTTGGACCGACATTACTCGTACGCTTACGAGAGACTGGTTTCATCGCTACGAGTAACTCCGTTGCTCAAAGATGACTGGCAAGTGTCAGTTTCTCGAACTTTAGTTGAGTCGCATTTGACCGAGGAGGTCCTTGGATGAGGTTAAATAGCAATTCATATATCTCCATTGTGGTGTTTGCGTAAGTAAGATGCGATCCTACTAGATACCCATGGTCACCACGTAAAACATGCAACAACAAATTAGAGGACGTCTAACTTGTTTTTGCAGGGTATGCTTGTGATGTGATATGGCCGACGATGTGATGTGATATATTGGATGTATGAGATGATCATGTTGTAATAGTTAAGATCGACTTGCACGTCAATGGTACGGCAACCGGCAGGAGCCATAGGGTTGTCTTTAAACTAACGTTTGTGCTTGCAGATGCGTTTACTATTTTGCTAGGCTGTAGCTTTAGTAGTAATAGCATGAGTAGCACGACAACCCCGATGGCGACACGTTTTTTTGTTGCTACTTGTTAATTATTTTTGGAAAAGGTTTGCTACTTGTTAATGTATCTCAACTCTTTAGTTACAGAATGAGGCAACTCTTCTGCTTCCATTTAGTAAAGAAAAGTAAACATACTTATAGACTTCTAATATAATTATATCATACTCCCTCCGTCCCAAAATAAGTGTCTCAACTTTATACTAGCTCTATTAAGCTTAAGACACTTATTTTGGGACGGAGGGAGTATAAAATAGTGGTATACTGGTTTTTGTTTTCCCAAGTTGCACATCTTTGTCAGCAGTGATGTTGAGTGAAGATCAGTTTGCAAGAAGTACCTTTGGTTTGGGGCATGCTAAAGCTGATAGAGGTTGGTATTTTTCAAATCAATTTCTTGGGTAAGGCCTACATAATTTGCAATTGGTATTTCTCATATCAATTTCGCCAACTTTTTCATGAACTTTAGATTTGAATTATATTTATGAAGTGCTTAGGAACGCATTTAATGGCTTAAATATATCAAACGGACCTTAAAAGATGCAGAGCACTTGGTGTCGTAGGTGTTACCTTAGCCGGGGGTGCAGGCAAGGGACTTTCAGCTGTAGGCGATACTGTTTGATTGATCGTGGCACAAAGAGAAGGTGGGCACCTTCTCCCCTGACTGAGATTTATATACACGGTGGGCACCTTCTCGCCCTGATCGAGCTTCGTACGCGATCTCTAACCGGAGTTGCGGCTGGCCACACGGTGGCAACGGGGAGGAGAAGGTGAGGCAGGAGGGAGCCGAAGGGGTACTCACCACTGCCATCTGTGTGTTATGATTTATGTGCACCCGTTAGCTTTAACCAGTCTCTCAATTGCAAACTTGTGATAGGTGTCATGTGGCTGTGACAGACTGACATCTAGAGTGGAGGAGTGGTAGGGAATAGCAGACAGGGACATGATCTGTCCGTTGAATCGTTCAAGGGTCAGCATAAAACAACCTAACATTCTTGCAGACTGTTTGCTTCTTAGTCGGTTAGTCCCTCTCGTATTATATATGTACGTCTTCAAGAATAAAAACAGGAATTACATCTGTAAAATTATTTTGGCTGTAAGAAATCGGCAAACATGGCAGAAAAATGCGACCAGATCTTGCATAGGTGTTACCATATAAAACATGGTTTTTGGCAAAATATCATCCTGGGAGAGTATGCATTTTTTCAAGAAATGATAGCAACACAATGATTCATCTCAAAAATTATGCATGCTGATTTGGATGAAACGGTCAAACTTACATGTGTCATGGATAGTCCTATTGAATTGTCAAGTATGGAATTGCAGGAGTATTCCTTGTGTTTCTCTGATCCTGTTCACTTCCGTTCAGCAACAGTTTATGTGTGACCCATCATGTATATACCAAAACTGAATACTGTTAGGGAAAGGTCTATATTACCCTTTATACTATTTGTGAGGGGGGTGTATCGAAGCGGGACTATGTGTTTTTTTCTGCTTGTTAATTTATCTCAACTCGTTAGTTAGGGAATGAAGCAACTTTTCTGCGTCCATTTCGAAAAGGAAAACAAAACTATTTCTAGACTTCTAGTATAAGTATACCATACAACATAGTGGTAGACTGGGTTTTTTTGCCCAGATTGCACATCTTTGTTCATTACCGATCTGCCATATGCTTTGTCAGCAGTGATGTAAAATGAAGATCACTTTGCAAGAAGTACCCTACGACTGGGGGCATGCATGTTGGCTGACAGCGGCTGGAGGCCTTGTTGACTGGCCTAGCTATCATATGCCATCAAGCATATGGAGCCACTTCTCACTCCTTGATTGCGTCCAGACGAGGGTGGCACTACCACTATCCTCGCTAGCTGCTGCTGTTTATAGAATGGAAATCATTCTCGATCACAAGATCACGCTGGGAGGAAGCTGCGCGGCACCTGATCGAGGCCTTGAAGCTGGGAGGAAGCTCTAGCCTCGTTATCTCTGTTCCCTGGTCGGCATGGACAGTGTATGTACTCCACACACACCTCTGATTCATTCATTTTCTCTCTAGTACTTCTGGAGAACAACGACTTGACCTCGTGCAGTCATGCATATTAATCCATAGCAGTGAAAAAAATAACGTGCCATAGCGTTGCTAATAGTAAGCTATAGTATTTTGAGAAATGACTCGTTAAGAAAAATCTATGTACAACGTCTTCCTAATAGCATATATTTAAGGTGCCGTTATTTTGACATAGCACTTTATTTTTTCATTGATTCAATACCTAGAGTTGAGCTGCCTAAGTAAACCCCACTATTGTCATGGAAGACCGCAGCCATCCAAGGTCTGATGCCTGCATCGACATGAATCCCTGCGCTATTCAACCACGCTATTCAACCACGCTTCCTGCGCTTCCTGTCCGCGACATTTGGTGGGCTTGGCTGGGTACTGGACTATTGGGCCGTCCTCATCCCCCGACTCCAAGACTAGCGGCGGTACCCTCATCCGCGGCGCGCCGCTGTTGCCGGCGCCGGCGAACTGGACCGTGCCTCACGCGCCGCCGCCACTGCTCGCCACGAATCCTCCATCCCCAGCACCACATCTTTCCGCCGCATCCCATCTGCAGACGCGCCGCTCCTAATCGCCCGACTCCGGAGACGGACCCGTCGCCGCCGTCTTCTTCGGTCTGGTACTCACCCAATGCTAGTCGATAGAGGTAACCCCCGCGTCAACTGATCATTCGTGCAACAGGTTCATGGGGGGCAGCTCATATCATATATCAGATCTTCCATTCCATAGGAACGACGACCAACTACACAAGTATGGCATCTGAAGGACAAGGATAAGTCATTACGAGCTGCAGTGGCGTCTTGTACACATTATTGGTTGCTCTGATGTAATGTCATCACATTATACTGGTCGATGGTTACAACTTACTATACAACACAAACGCTAATTGAATAGAAAATCAAATGTGATACTCCCTCTGTACCACGATACTTGTTGTTGTGGAGAACTGAACAAACAAATATTTAGGAACACAGGGAGTAGTATATAGTTGTACATTCCCTAACTTTGGTGCATCGGCTGGCCCAGAATTGGAACAAATGGCTTCAGAGGCATAGTTTCCCTTTTAGCTCCAGTTCTAGTTCCAGCAAAAGCATTTCATAGCTTTGAAAATCTGAATCGTAGTTTATTGTCCAAAGTTCCAAGAAAATGGTTTAGCTGCAGCCAGTGCAGTGATGCTTAATTTCATCCCCTGCACATTGCTTTGCCAGCCCAAAACCTTAAATATTCTGATGGAGGTTATCGCAAAATCCTCTAAATTTCAAGTGGAACTAAAAAGGTGCCCATCAAACTAAGTTATCTGGAGTGGTGCAGGGAGAGCAGATTCCCAATGTAATTTGCCATTTAGCAGTTCTTCTAATTCGAAAGATTTAAGCCATCCTTGAAATCTTTTTCATTGAGGAAACCGTGACATCTTCTTATGCTTACAAACTTTAAGTACATCACCTAACTTCGTAAAAAAAAAATAGCAGTGCAAATTTTGTAGAACTTAAAACCACTTCAATTCTGCGCATTTATCTGCTTTCTTCAGTAACATTTTTGGACATGCTATTAATTTCAAGTTTCTAAAGTAACCCGAAACAGAGGTAACTGGACAAAGAAATTACAACGGAATTAGTTAAAGCTGAGCGGCTTCAGGTTGTAGTAATCTGACAAAAAATACAACATATCATGGCTTTTGATTTACATAAGAAAATCTCCTGTCCTGCCCATTATCTAATTGCCTATCTTTCCAGAATTGCCTCATTTCAGTTGGGCCCCGATACATGTGAAGATAGAGGTGGAACTGAGGAGATCACATTCCTAGCAACAACAAAGTTATGATCAATATTGTTGTCTGCACTCATGGCACCTTCCAAGACCTTGACCACCTCAGACATTTTAGGCCTTCTTTGGCAATCAATCTGCAAACACCACATCGCGAGCTTCATCATCTGAATTGCATCCTGCTTATGTGCTTGCATGTCGTTGCTGTTCCTGTCAATCAAATCTACCAAGTGGTCGTTTTTAACCTTTTCCTCCAATAGGGTAATAAGATGGATGCTCTCTTCTGACCGGGAAGTGTCGAGGTTCTTTCTTCCGCTGATGACTTCCATGACCACAACACCAAAGCTGTAGACGTCAGCCTTTTCTGTGATTTGCGATGTTAACCATTCAGGAGCTAAATATCCAGGTGTGCCTCTCATTCTAGTAACCACCTGGCTCATATCCCTATCAATGAGCTTGCATAGTCCAAAATCAGAAAGTTTAGCATTGAATTCATCATCTAAGAGGATGTTTTGTGGTTTGACATCCAAATGAGCAATCCGTTTTGTGCACTCCTCGTGAAGATAAGAGAGACCCTTAGCTATGTGAGTGATAATTTTGCACCGGATGCTCCAATCCAAAGGAGGAGCATCGTTGTCATGTCGACAATAGATCCATCTATCCAAGGATCCTTTGTGCATATACTCATACACCAGGAGCCTATAGGATTTCTCTGCACAGAAACCAATCAAACTCACCAGATTAATATGATGAATCCTGCCAATTGTCTGAACCTCTGCAGAAAATTCTCTTTTGCCCTGACCAGCTCGATCCAAACGTTTTACTGCAATCATTTCATCCCCAAATTTTCCCTTGAAAACAGACCCAAATCCTCCTTCCCCTAGCTTGTCTGCAAATTGCTCGGTTGCTGCTTTTAGCTGTTGATATGTGAACCTGATTGGTGTTCCTTGTAGCTCCCCAAACTCTTCCTCCTCCTCCATCTCATGTTGTCTATGTGTTCTCCGCTTACATATAAAGTAGGCGAGGAGGAAGACGACGGTAAGCAAAATGAAGCTGCCTACAGGAGCTAGAATTGTCACAACTCTTGTTACAGTGGAGGATTTTGGTTTCATGCTTGTTGGCCCAATAGGCGCAGGCAGAGCCACGGGACTTTCAGCTGGAGGCGACATTGCTTGATTCATCAGGGGACAAAAGACGACCTGGTAGTTGGTGCCCGTCGGGCAACTGAAAGTGCTGCTGGGATCATCCTTGGGGTAGCTGTAGGCATCTGGGCACATCTTCTTAAAGAAGACCGAGTAGTTGGTGGTGCTGCAATTGTGTGCCGCGCTCCCGGTACAGCAGTATTTGTCCTGCTTCAACACCCTGCATGCACTGTTACAACCCCCCGGAGCCTTCAGCTCTGTTGGGCACTGCGATGTGATGTTGGCTGGACAGCGCGGCCCCTTGACGCACCCTGCCCTTCCTTGAACCTGAACCGGCACCGGCAGGAAGTCCATGGGCACGTTGAAGCCGTCCATGAAGGAGATGTCGAAGGAATCCACGGCGTTGAGGCCGCCAAACGCGAACTCACCGAGCGTGCTGGGCGGCCGGCCATAGGCTGTGCAGGCGAGCAAGCCGCCGCAGTCACCAGTTTGGCACGACGACACGTTACCTTCGCCATGGAACGTGCAGCCCGTCCGTGCCCAGACGCGGCCGGATGTGTTGCCGGCGGGGACGTCCAGCACCCATGCCTCCCCTGGATCGAGCTGCCGGCCACCTCCCGGCACGACGGCCGGCCACACGGTGTAGGAGCATTGGTTGGTGATTCCTAGTGTGGCGGCCTCGCCCGTGATAACGAGGACGAAGAGGAAGAGAGCGGAAGCGGCGCCCATCAATGCCTGGAAGAGGAAGAGGAAGAGAACTGGAGAATCAGAGACGGTCTAGGTTGCAAACTTGCAATAGGGCTCATGATCTATAGTGTGACAGCTAACGGAGTGGAAGAGTGGGGATAACAGAGACACCGTTGAATTATTCCGTTCCACGGTCAGCATACAACAGCTAGCCTCTTCAACATGCTGCACAGTGACAACCGTTTGGTAGGACCAGACTTTTGCAGGACTTGTTAGTCCCTTCCGAATCCAAATTGTAAAAAGGATTACATACATTTGTACAGTGCGTCCGTGTAATGATTATAAAAAGAATACATCTGTATAATGTGTTGTTTGGTGATTTTGTCGGTAAGAAATGTACATCCGAGGAAATCTTACATTAGTAAAACGCTCTGTTCGGTAAATGTCGTCCTCAGAGATTGCATATCAACTTCTTTTTTTATGTTGGAGACTTGCCAGATTGCTCATCTTTGCTCATTCCTGATCTGCTTTATGTTTTGCTGTGGCATTCTGATGTGGAATATATATGGAGGCAGCAGATCAAGGAAGAAGCACTTTTTTTTTTTTGAACGGGCAAGGAAGAAGCACTTTGGTGGTGGAGACAAGCTGAAGTTGACACCAGTCGGCAGCTCCCTGGAAGCAGTCCAAGCAGCCGGAGGCCTCCTTGACTGACAGACATGCCCCGTCAAGCGTATGCATCCATGTCTAACTCACCACAACTACTTAATTGCGAGCACATTTTTTGCAAGTGTGGGAATTTCTCAAGTAAATCCATGATTATTTTTTTGAACGTATGAATTTATTTATCCAATAAAATTCAGAAGTCGGTTTTTCTACTGAACGAATGAATGTTTGGCTTTTTCTTTGAACCAGTCGGATCGACGGAGGTGGTTGGCGGTTTGGCGAGGCAAGTTTTTTTTTTTTTTAGGCAAGTGAGGTGGTCCCGACAGCCAGAGTGAATTGCTTTATGGGCCACAGCCCATGAGAACTTTCACGCGAGTGCCAGCATTTTCGAGGGACTCCATAAGCACTACTGTGGAGCTCGCAAATATTTTGTGTGTGTGTGAATGTGGAGCTCCCAAATATGTGTTCATACAAACTGGTTACTTCAGTTTTTTCACGCTCAATCTAGAAAACCTTTCTTCTTCCCACAATCCAATCCAGAAAACGCTATGTGATGCATTTGCGGAAGCTTCTAGAAGATTTCGACTAGTTTTCGGTTCATATATTTTTGTTTGTTCTTCCGGTTTTTTGTTCGAATTTTATTTTTCCATTCTGATTTTCCTTTTATTTTTTAAAAAAATTATGAATTGTATTCAAATGCATGAACTTTTTTCAAACATAGCCAGTTTTCTATGCTATTAGTCAAATCTGAAAAAAAATTAAGAACTTTTCTGAAATTCATTAATGTTTTCTCAAATCCCTGAACCTTCTTACAATTCATGTTTTTTTTCAAAATCATGAACGATTCTGATATTTGTGACAAAAATTCAATTTCGTGTACATCTTTTCAAATTCGCAATTTTTTTTAAGAAAATTGTGAACTTTGTTTAAATCCGTGAAAAAAATGAATTTACGATTTTTTAATGTACAAAAACCAAAGGCTATGTTTTTCCTGAAAACAAACAACACTTATTTTAGTACAGTAATCCAGGCGAGCGAGCGAAGCAGTCTAGCGGAGCAAGGTACCAAGTTGGGCTGCAGCCTGGAATGCTCGTGCGAGCGCTGTTGAAGAGCCTCGCTTGTCAATATATTGGTCGCCTGGAGAGCAACTAATTGGCTAGCATAAGCGTTTTAACGATCATTCCTACGTGTTGTGTTCTTAGTCATCGTCACGTGCCATTCTCTGAGTGTTCCCTTTGATTTTTTATTTTTTATTTTATCGCACACGTTTTTTGACTTTTTAGGTGGATTTCTTTTTGTGTTTTGTTTTTTGCCCTTTTTTTAGCTTTTGCACAAAATAAAACGTGTCCAAAAGCACGGTTTTTTTTTTGGCATGAGAGGACCCTCCCAAAAATAAAATAAAAACATGTTTTTTGTTTTTTTCCTTTTTCCGCGAAAGTTATAGTTTAGTTTCGCGATAGGCATGGATTTGCTTTCGCAAGAGGCACGACCATGCCTCGGAAACGAAAAAAAAAACATGTTTTCTGTTTTCTTTCTCTTTCGTGATTCGAACGGTTTTGCTTCTGCTAGAGGTACGGATTAACTTTTGCGAATGGCACGGTCATGCCTCTCGAAAATAAAAAGGTGATTTTATTTTTGTTTTTTCTTTCGTAAAAGGCATGATTTTGTTTCCGCGAGAGGCACAGGTTTGCTTCGCGGTCGTGCCTTTCAGAAACGAAAAACCCGTTTTTATTTTCTTTCAAGAGAGGCACAGTTTTTTTGTCTGTTGTTTTGTGAAAAAATATGTTTGTAAAAACCTAGCAACATGAAGCCACCTACAGGAGCTAAAATTGCAACATCTCTTCTTACAGTGAAGGGTTTCTCTTTCATGCTTGTTGTCCCAATAGGTGCTGGCAGAGTACTTGGGGTCATAGGTGTTACCGTGGCCGGGGATGCAGGTGGATCACTTGGGGCCGTAGGTGTTACCTTGGCCGGGGGTGCGGGCATGGGTCTTTTAGCTGTAGGCGATCTGCTTGCATTCGTATCAATGATAATGCCCACGGATGTACTGTTCGCGATGGTGGCAACGGGGAGGAGGAGGAGGAGGAGAGGCAGGAGGTGGAGAGCCGAAGTGGCACTCACCACTGCCATTTGTTCCTTTGTGATATGATTTCTGATTGCACTCGTTAACTTGAAGCAGAGTCTCAATTGCAAACTGGAGATAGGGCTCCTGTGGCTATGACAGTAGACTGACAGCTAACAGCCTGGAAGAATGATAGGGATTATATCTATATGTTTTCAGGAAATAAAAAAGAAGAGTTACATCCAGATAATGCGTTGTTTCATGATTTTGACTCTAAGAGCTATGCAAACACGACAGTTAATGCGATCAGATCTTGCATAGGTGTTATCATATAAAAGCATTCTTCTTGGTAAAATATCATCCGGGGAGAGTTGAATTTTTTTTTCCTTGTGTTTCTCAGAGCCTGTGATTTTTTTGTTGCTACTTGTTAATTATTTTTGGAAAAGGTTTGCTACTTGTTAATGTATCTCAACTCTTTAGTTACAGAATGAGGCAACTCTTCTGCTTCCATTTAGTAAAGAAAAGTAAACATACTTATAGACTTCTAATATAATTATATCATACTCCCTCCGTCCCAAAATAAGTGTCTCAACTTTATACTAGCTCTATTAAGCTTAAGACACTTATTTTGGGACGGAGGGAGTATAAAATAGTGGTATACTGGTTTTTGTTTTCCCAAGTTGCACATCTTTGTCAGCAGTGATGTTGAGTGAAGATCAGTTTGCAAGAAGTACCTTTGGTTTGGGGCATGCTAAAGCTGATAGAGGTTGGTATTTTTCAAATCAATTTCTTGGGTAAGGCCTACATAATTTGCAATTGGTATTTCTCATATCAATTTCGCCAACTTTTTCATGAACTTTAGATTTGAATTATATTTATGAAGTGCTTAGGAACGCATTTAATGGCTTAAATATATCAAACGGACCTTAAAAGATGCAGAGCACTTGGTGTCGTAGGTGTTACCTTAGCCGGGGGTGCAGGCAAGGGACTTTCAGCTGTAGGCGATACTGTTTGATTGATCGTGGCACAAAGAGAAGGTGGGCACCTTCTCCCCTGACTGAGATTTATATACACGGTGGGCACCTTCTCGCCCTGATCGAGCTTCGTACGCGATCTCTAACCGGAGTTGCGGCTGGCCACACGGTGGCAACGGGGAGGAGAAGGTGAGGCAGGAGGGAGCCGAAGGGGTACTCACCACTGCCATCTGTGTGTTATGATTTATGTGCACCCGTTAGCTTTAACCAGTCTCTCAATTGCAAACTTGTGATAGGTGTCATGTGGCTGTGACAGACTGACATCTAGAGTGGAGGAGTGGTAGGGAATAGCAGACAGGGACATGATCTGTCCGTTGAATCGTTCAAGGGTCAGCATAAAACAACCTAACATTCTTGCAGACTGTTTGCTTCTTAGTCGGTTAGTCCCTCTCGTATTATATATGTACGTCTTCAAGAATAAAAACAGGAATTACATCTGTAAAATTATTTTGGCTGTAAGAAATCGGCAAACATGGCAGAAAAATGCGACCAGATCTTGCATAGGTGTTACCATATAAAACATGGTTTTTGGCAAAATATCATCCTGGGAGAGTATGCATTTTTTCAAGAAATGATAGCAACACAATGATTCATCTCAAAAATTATGCATGCTGATTTGGATGAAACGGTCAAACTTACATGTGTCATGGATAGTCCTATTGAATTGTCAAGTATGGAATTGCAGGAGTATTCCTTGTGTTTCTCTGATCCTGTTCACTTCCGTTCAGCAACAGTTTATGTGTGACCCATCATGTATATACCAAAACTGAATACTGTTAGGGAAAGGTCTATATTACCCTTTATACTATTTGTGAGGGGGGTGTATCGAAGCGGGACTATGTGTTTTTTTCTGCTTGTTAATTTATCTCAACTCGTTAGTTAGGGAATGAAGCAACTTTTCTGCGTCCATTTCGAAAAGGAAAACAAAACTATTTCTAGACTTCTAGTATAAGTATACCATACAACATAGTGGTAGACTGGGTTTTTTTGCCCAGATTGCACATCTTTGTTCATTACCGATCTGCCATATGCTTTGTCAGCAGTGATGTAAAATGAAGATCACTTTGCAAGAAGTACCCTACGACTGGGGGCATGCATGTTGGCTGACAGCGGCTGGAGGCCTTGTTGACTGGCCTAGCTATCATATGCCATCAAGCATATGGAGCCACTTCTCACTCCTTGATTGCGTCCAGACGAGGGTGGCACTACCACTATCCTCGCTAGCTGCTGCTGTTTATAGAATGGAAATCATTCTCGATCACAAGATCACGCTGGGAGGAAGCTGCGCGGCACCTGATCGAGGCCTTGAAGCTGGGAGGAAGCTCTAGCCTCGTTATCTCTGTTCCCTGGTCGGCATGGACAGTGTATGTACTCCACACACACCTCTGATTCATTCATTTTCTCTCTAGTACTTCTGGAGAACAACGACTTGACCTCGTGCAGTCATGCATATTAATCCATAGCAGTGAAAAAAATAACGTGCCATAGCGTTGCTAATAGTAAGCTATAGTATTTTGAGAAATGACTCGTTAAGAAAAATCTATGTACAACGTCTTCCTAATAGCATATATTTAAGGTGCCGTTATTTTGACATAGCACTTTATTTTTTCATTGATTCAATACCTAGAGTTGAGCTGCCTAAGTAAACCCCACTATTGTCATGGAAGACCGCAGCCATCCAAGGTCTGATGCCTGCATCGACATGAATCCCTGCGCTATTCAACCACGCTATTCAACCACGCTTCCCTGCGCTTCCTGTCCGCGACATTTGGTGGGCTTGGCTGGGTACTGGACTATTGGGCCGTCCTCATCCCCCGACTCCAAGACTAGCGGCGGTACCCTCATCCGCGGCGCGCCGCTGTTGCCGGCGCCGGCGAACTGGACCGTGCCTCACGCGCCGCCGCCACTGCTCGCCACGAATCCTCCATCCCCAGCACCACATCTTTCCGCCGCATCCCATCTGCAGACGCGCCGCTCCTAATCGCCCGACTCCGGAGACGGACCCGTCGCCGCCGTCTTCTTCGGTCTGGTACTCACCCAATGCTAGTCGATAGAGGTAACCCCCGCGTCAACTGATCATTCGTGCAACAGGTTCATGGGGGGCAGCTCATATCATATATCAGATCTTCCATTCCATAGGAACGACGACCAACTACACAAGTATGGCATCTGAAGGACAAGGATAAGTCATTACGAGCTGCAGTGGCGTCTTGTACACATTATTGGTTGCTCTGATGTAATGTCATCACATTATACTGGTCGATGGTTACAACTTACTATACAACACAAACGCTAATTGAATAGAAAATCAAATGTGATACTCCCTCTGTACCACGATACTTGTTGTTGTGGAGAACTGAACAAACAAATATTTAGGAACACAGGGAGTAGTATATAGTTGTACATTCCCTAACTTTGGTGCATCGGCTGGCCCAGAATTGGAACAAATGGCTTCAGAGGCATAGTTTCCCTTTTAGCTCCAGTTCTAGTTCCAGCAAAAGCATTTCATAGCTTTGAACATCTGAATCGTAGTTTATTGTCCAAAGTTCCAAGAAAATGGTTTAGCTGCAGCCAGTGCAGTGATGCTTAATTTCATCCCCTGCACATTGCTTTGCCAGCCCAAAACCTTAAATATTCTGATGGAGGTTATCGCAAAATCCTCTAAATTTCAAGTGGAACTAAAAAGGTGCCCATCAAACTAAGTTATCTGGAGTGGTGCAGGGAGAGCAGATTCCCAATGTAATTTGCCATTTAGCAGTTCTTCTAATTCGAAAGATTTAAGCCATCCTTGAAATCTTTTTCATTGAGGAAACCGTGACATCTTCTTATGCTTACAAACTTTAAGTACATCACCTAACTTCGTAAAAAAAAAATAGCAGTGCAAATTTTGTAGAACTTAAAACCACTTCAATTCTGCGCATTTATCTGCTTTCTTCAGTAACATTTTTGGACATGCTATTAATTTCAAGTTTCTAAAGTAACCCGAAACAGAGGTAACTGGACAAAGAAATTACAACGGAATTAGTTAAAGCTGAGCGGCTTCAGGTTGTAGTAATCTGACAAAAAATACAACATATCATGGCTTTTGATTTACATAAGAAAATCTCCTGTCCTGCCCATTATCTAATTGCCTATCTTTCCAGAATTGCCTCATTTCAGTTGGGCCCCGATACATGTGAAGATAGAGGTGGAACTGAGGAGATCACATTCCTAGCAACAACAAAGTTATGATCAATATTGTTGTCTGCACTCATGGCACCTTCCAAGACCTTGACCACCTCAGACATTTTAGGCCTTCTTTGGCAATCAATCTGCAAACACCACATCGCGAGCTTCATCATCTGAATTGCATCCTGCTTATGTGCTTGCATGTCGTTGCTGTTCCTGTCAATCAAATCTACCAAGTGGTCGTTTTTAACCTTTTCCTCCAATAGGGTAATAAGATGGATGCTCTCTTCTGACCGGGAAGTGTCGAGGTTCTTTCTTCCGCTGATGACTTCCATGACCACAACACCAAAGCTGTAGACGTCAGCCTTTTCTGTGATTTGCGATGTTAACCATTCAGGAGCTAAATATCCAGGTGTGCCTCTCATTCTAGTAACCACCTGGCTCATATCCCTATCAATGAGCTTGCATAGTCCAAAATCAGAAAGTTTAGCATTGAATTCATCATCTAAGAGGATGTTTTGTGGTTTGACATCCAAATGAGCAATCCGTTTTGTGCACTCCTCGTGAAGATAAGAGAGACCCTTAGCTATGTGAGTGATAATTTTGCACCGGATGCTCCAATCCAAAGGAGGAGCATCGTTGTCATGTCGACAATAGATCCATCTATCCAAGGATCCTTTGTGCATATACTCATACACCAGGAGCCTATAGGATTTCTCTGCACAGAAACCAATCAAACTCACCAGATTAATATGATGAATCCTGCCAATTGTCTGAACCTCTGCAGAAAATTCTCTTTTGCCCTGACCAGCTCGATCCAAACGTTTTACTGCAATCATTTCATCCCCAAATTTTCCCTTGAAAACAGACCCAAATCCTCCTTCCCCTAGCTTGTCTGCAAATTGCTCGGTTGCTGCTTTTAGCTGTTGATATGTGAACCTGATTGGTGTTCCTTGTAGCTCCCCAAACTCTTCCTCCTCCTCCATCTCATGTTGTCTATGTGTTCTCCGCTTACATATAAAGTAGGCGAGGAGGAAGACGACGGTAAGCAAAATGAAGCTGCCTACAGGAGCTAGAATTGTCACAACTCTTGTTACAGTGGAGGATTTTGGTTTCATGCTTGTTGGCCCAATAGGCGCAGGCAGAGCCACGGGACTTTCAGCTGGAGGCGACATTGCTTGATTCATCAGGGGACAAAAGACGACCTGGTAGTTGGTGCCCGTCGGGCAACTGAAAGTGCTGCTGGGATCATCCTTGGGGTAGCTGTAGGCATCTGGGCACATCTTCTTAAAGAAGACCGAGTAGTTGGTGGTGCTGCAATTGTGTGCCGCGCTCCCGGTACAGCAGTATTTGTCCTGCTTCAACACCCTGCATGCACTGTTACAACCCCCCGGAGCCTTCAGCTCTGTTGGGCACTGCGATGTGATGTTGGCTGGACAGCGCGGCCCCTTGACGCACCCTGCCCTTCCTTGAACCTGAACCGGCACCGGCAGGAAGTCCATGGGCACGTTGAAGCCGTCCATGAAGGAGATGTCGAAGGAATCCACGGCGTTGAGGCCGCCAAACGCGAACTCACCGAGCGTGCTGGGCGGCCGGCCATAGGCTGTGCAGGCGAGCAAGCCGCCGCAGTCACCAGTTTGGCACGACGACACGTTACCTTCGCCATGGAACGTGCAGCCCGTCCGTGCCCAGACGCGGCCGGATGTGTTGCCGGCGGGGACGTCCAGCACCCATGCCTCCCCTGGATCGAGCTGCCGGCCACCTCCCGGCACGACGGCCGGCCACACGGTGTAGGAGCATTGGTTGGTGATTCCTAGTGTGGCGGCCTCGCCCGTGATAACGAGGATGAAGAGGAAGAGAGCGGAAGCGGCGCCCATCAATGCCTGGAAGAGGAAGAGGAAGAGAACTGGAGAATCAGAGACGGTCTAGGTTGCAAACTTGCAATAGGGCTCATGATCTATAGTGTGACAGCTAACGGAGTGGAAGAGTGGGGATAACAGAGACACCGTTGAATTATTCCGTTCCACGGTCAGCATACAACAGCTAGCCTCTTCAACATGCTGCACAGTGACAACCGTTTGGTAGGACCAGACTTTTGCAGGACTTGTTAGTCCCTTCCGAATCCAAATTGTAAAAAGGATTACATACATTTGTACAGTGCGTCCGTGTAATGATTATAAAAAGAATACATCTGTATAATGTGTTGTTTGGTGATTTTGTCGGTAAGAAATGTACATCCGAGGAAATCTTACATTAGTAAAACGCTCTGTTCGGTAAATGTCGTCCTCAGAGATTGCATATCAACTTCTTTTTTTATGTTGGAGACTTGCCAGATTGCTCATCTTTGCTCATTCCTGATCTGCTTTATGTTTTGCTGTGGCATTCTGATGTGGAATATATATGGAGGCAGCAGATCAAGGAAGAAGCACTTTTTTTTTTTTGAACGGGCAAGGAAGAAGCACTTTGGTGGTGGAGACAAGCTGAAGTTGACACCAGTCGGCAGCTCCCTGGAAGCAGTCCAAGCAGCCGGAGGCCTCCTTGACTGACAGACATGCCCCGTCAAGCGTATGCATCCATGTCTAACTCACCACAACTACTTAATTGCGAGCACATTTTTTGCAAGTGTGGGAATTTCTCAAGTAAATCCATGATTATTTTTTTGAACGTATGAATTTATTTATCCAATAAAATTCAGAAGTCGGTTTTTCTACTGAACGAATGAATGTTTGGCTTTTTCTTTGAACCAGTCGGATCGACGGAGGTGGTTGGCGGTTTGGCGAGGCAAGTTTTTTTTTTTTTTAGGCAAGTGAGGTGGTCCCGACAGCCAGAGTGAATTGCTTTATGGGCCACAGCCCATGAGAACTTTCACGCGAGTGCCAGCATTTTCGAGGGACTCCATAAGCACTACTGTGGAGCTCGCAAATATTTTGTGTGTGTGTGAATGTGGAGCTCCCAAATATGTGTTCATACAAACTGGTTACTTCAGTTTTTTCACGCTCAATCTAGAAAACCTTTCTTCTTCCCACAATCCAATCCAGAAAACGCTATGTGATGCATTTGCGGAAGCTTCTAGAAGATTTCGACTAGTTTTCGGTTCATATATTTTTGTTTGTTCTTCCGGTTTTTTGTTCGAATTTTATTTTTCCATTCTGATTTTCCTTTTATTTTTTAAAAAAATTATGAATTGTATTCAAATGCATGAACTTTTTTCAAACATAGCCAGTTTTCTATGCTATTAGTCAAATCTGAAAAAAAATTAAGAACTTTTCTGAAATTCATTAATGTTTTCTCAAATCCCTGAACCTTCTTACAATTCATGTTTTTTTTCAAAATCATGAACGATTCTGATATTTGTGACAAAAATTCAATTTCGTGTACATCTTTTCAAATTCGCAATTTTTTTTAAGAAAATTGTGAACTTTGTTTAAATCCGTGAAAAAAATGAATTTACGATTTTTTAATGTACAAAAACCAAAGGCTATGTTTTTCCTGAAAACAAACAACACTTATTTTAGTACAGTAATCCAGGCGAGCGAGCGAAGCAGTCTAGCGGAGCAAGGTACCAAGTTGGGCTGCAGCCTGGAATGCTCGTGCGAGCGCTGTTGAAGAGCCTCGCTTGTCAATATATTGGTCGCCTGGAGAGCAACTAATTGGCTAGCATAAGCGTTTTAACGATCATTCCTACGTGTTGTGTTCTTAGTCATCGTCACGTGCCATTCTCTGAGTGTTCCCTTTGATTTTTTATTTTTTATTTTATCGCACACGTTTTTTGACTTTTTAGGTGGATTTCTTTTTGTGTTTTGTTTTTTGCCCTTTTTTTAGCTTTTGCACAAAATAAAACGTGTCCAAAAGCACGGTTTTTTTTTGGCATGAGAGGACCCTCCCAAAAATAAAATAAAAACATGTTTTTTGTTTTTTTCCTTTTTCCGCGAAAGTTATAGTTTAGTTTCGCGATAGGCATGGATTTGCTTTCGCAAGAGGCACGACCATGCCTCGGAAACGAAAAAAAAAACATGTTTTCTGTTTTCTTTCTCTTTCGTGATTCGAACGGTTTTGCTTCTGCTAGAGGTACGGATTAACTTTTGCGAATGGCACGGTCATGCCTCTCGAAAATAAAAAGGTGATTTTATTTTTGTTTTTTCTTTCGTAAAAGGCATGATTTTGTTTCCGCGAGAGGCACAGGTTTGCTTCGCGGTCGTGCCTTTCAGAAACGAAAAACCCGTTTTTATTTTCTTTCAAGAGAGGCACAGTTTTTTTGTCTGTTGTTTTGTGAAAAAATATGTTTGTAAAAACCTAGCAACATGAAGCCACCTACAGGAGCTAAAATTGCAACATCTCTTCTTACAGTGAAGGGTTTCTCTTTCATGCTTGTTGTCCCAATAGGTGCTGGCAGAGTACTTGGGGTCATAGGTGTTACCGTGGCCGGGGATGCAGGTGGATCACTTGGGGCCGTAGGTGTTACCTTGGCCGGGGGTGCGGGCATGGGTCTTTTAGCTGTAGGCGATCTGCTTGCATTCGTATCAATGATAATGCCCACGGATGTACTGTTCGCGATGGTGGCAACGGGGAGGAGGAGGAGGAGGAGAGGCAGGAGGTGGAGAGCCGAAGTGGCACTCACCACTGCCATTTGTTCCTTTGTGATATGATTTCTGATTGCACTCGTTAACTTGAAGCAGAGTCTCAATTGCAAACTGGAGATAGGGCTCCTGTGGCTATGACAGTAGACTGACAGCTAACAGCCTGGAAGAATGATAGGGATTATATCTATATGTTTTCAGGAAATAAAAAAGAAGAGTTACATCCAGATAATGCGTTGTTTCATGATTTTGACTCTAAGAGCTATGCAAACACGACAGTTAATGCGATCAGATCTTGCATAGGTGTTATCATATAAAAGCATTCTTCTTGGTAAAATATCATCCGGGGAGAGTTGAATTTTTTTTTCCTTGTGTTTCTCAGAGCCTGTGATTTTTTTGTTGCTACTTGTTAATTATTTTTGGAAAAGGTTTGCTACTTGTTAATGTATCTCAACTCTTTAGTTACAGAATGAGGCAACTCTTCTGCTTCCATTTAGTAAAGAAAAGTAAACATACTTATAGACTTCTAATATAATTATATCATACTCCCTCCGTCCCAAAATAAGTGTCTCAACTTTATACTAGCTCTATTAAGCTTAAGACACTTATTTTGGGACGGAGGGAGTATAAAATAGTGGTATACTGGTTTTTGTTTTCCCAAGTTGCACATCTTTGTCAGCAGTGATGTTGAGTGAAGATCAGTTTGCAAGAAGTACCTTTGGTTTGGGGCATGCTAAAGCTGATAGAGGTTGGTATTTTTCAAATCAATTTCTTGGGTAAGGCCTACATAATTTGCAATTGGTATTTCTCATATCAATTTCGCCAACTTTTTCATGAACTTTAGATTTGAATTATATTTATGAAGTGCTTAGAAACGCATTTAATGGCTTAAATATATCAAACGGACCTTAAAAGATGCAGAGCACTTGGTGTCGTAGGTGTTACCTTAGCCGGGGGTGCAGGCAAGGGACTTTCAGCTGTAGGCGATACTGTTTGATTGATCGTGGCACAAAGAGAAGGTGGGCACCTTCTCCCCTGACTGAGATTTATATACACGGTGGGCACCTTCTCGCCCTGATCGAGCTTCGTACGCGATCTCTAACCGGAGTTGCGGCTGGCCACACGGTGGCAACGGGGAGGAGAAGGTGAGGCAGGAGGGAGCCGAAGGGGTACTCACCACTGCCATCTGTGTGTTATGATTTATGTGCACCCGTTAGCTTTAACCAGTCTCTCAATTGCAAACTTGTGATAGGTGTCATGTGGCTGTGACAGACTGACATCTAGAGTGGAGGAGTGGTAGGGAATAGCAGACAGGGACATGATCTGTCCGTTGAATCGTTCAAGGGTCAGCATAAAACAACCTAACATTCTTGCAGACTGTTTGCTTCTTAGTCGGTTAGTCCCTCTCGTATTATATATGTACGTCTTCAAGAATAAAAACAGGAATTACATCTGTAAAATTATTTTGGCTGTAAGAAATCGGCAAACATGGCAGAAAAATGCGACCAGATCTTGCATAGGTGTTACCATATAAAACATGGTTTTTGGCAAAATATCATCCTGGGAGAGTATGCATTTTTTCAAGAAATGATAGCAACACAATGATTCATCTCAAAAATTATGCATGCTGATTTGGATGAAACGGTCAAACTTACATGTGTCATGGATAGTCCTATTGAATTGTCAAGTATGGAATTGCAGGAGTATTCCTTGTGTTTCTCTGATCCTGTTCACTTCCGTTCAGCAACAGTTTATGTGTGACCCATCATGTATATACCAAAACTGAATACTGTTAGGGAAAGGTCTATATTACCCTTTATACTATTTGTGAGGGGGGTGTATCGAAGCGGGACTATGTGTTTTTTTCTGCTTGTTAATTTATCTCAACTCGTTAGTTAGGGAATGAAGCAACTTTTCTGCGTCCATTTCGAAAAGGAAAACAAAACTATTTCTAGACTTCTAGTATAAGTATACCATACAACATAGTGGTAGACTGGGTTTTTTTGCCCAGATTGCACATCTTTGTTCATTACCGATCTGCCATATGCTTTGTCAGCAGTGATGTAAAATGAAGATCACTTTGCAAGAAGTACCCTACGACTGGGGGCATGCATGTTGGCTGACAGCGGCTGGAGGCCTTGTTGACTGGCCTAGCTATCATATGCCATCAAGCATATGGAGCCACTTCTCACTCCTTGATTGCGTCCAGACGAGGGTGGCACTACCACTATCCTCGCTAGCTGCTGCTGTTTATAGAATGGAAATCATTCTCGATCACAAGATCACGCTGGGAGGAAGCTGCGCGGCACCTGATCGAGGCCTTGAAGCTGGGAGGAAGCTCTAGCCTCGTTATCTCTGTTCCCTGGTCGGCATGGACAGTGTATGTACTCCACACACACCTCTGATTCATTCATTTTCTCTCTAGTACTTCTGGAGAACAACGACTTGACCTCGTGCAGTCATGCATATTAATCCATAGCAGTGAAAAAAATAACGTGCCATAGCGTTGCTAATAGTAAGCTATAGTATTTTGAGAAATGACTCGTTAAGAAAAATCTATGTACAACGTCTTCCTAATAGCATATATTTAAGGTGCCGTTATTTTGACATAGCACTTTATTTTTTCATTGATTCAATACCTAGAGTTGAGCTGCCTAAGTAAACCCCACTATTGTCATGGAAGACCGCAGCCATCCAAGGTCTGATGCCTGCATCGACATGAATCCCTGCGCTATTCAACCACGCTATTCAACCACGCTTCCCTGCGCTTCCTGTCCGCGACATTTGGTGGGCTTGGCTGGGTACTGGACTATTGGGCCGTCCTCATCCCCCGACTCCAAGACTAGCGGCGGTACCCTCATCCGCGGCGCGCCGCTGTTGCCGGCGCCGGCGAACTGGACCGTGCCTCACGCGCCGCCGCCACTGCTCGCCACGAATCCTCCATCCCCAGCACCACATCTTTCCGCCGCATCCCATCTGCAGACGCGCCGCTCCTAATCGCCCGACTCCGGAGACGGACCCGTCGCCGCCGTCTTCTTCGGTCTGGTACTCACCCAATGCTAGTCGATAGAGGTAACCCCCGCGTCAACTGATCATTCGTGCAACAGGTTCATGGGGGGCAGCTCATATCATATATCAGATCTTCCATTCCATAGGAACGACGACCAACTACACAAGTATGGCATCTGAAGGACAAGGATAAGTCATTACGAGCTGCAGTGGCGTCTTGTACACATTATTGGTTGCTCTGATGTAATGTCATCACATTATACTGGTCGATGGTTACAACTTACTATACAACACAAACGCTAATTGAATAGAAAATCAAATGTGATACTCCCTCTGTACCACGATACTTGTTGTTGTGGAGAACTGAACAAACAAATATTTAGGAACACAGGGAGTAGTATATAGTTGTACATTCCCTAACTTTGGTGCATCGGCTGGCCCAGAATTGGAACAAATGGCTTCAGAGGCATAGTTTCCCTTTTAGCTCCAGTTCTAGTTCCAGCAAAAGCATTTCATAGCTTTGAACATCTGAATCGTAGTTTATTGTCCAAAGTTCCAAGAAAATGGTTTAGCTGCAGCCAGTGCAGTGATGCTTAATTTCATCCCCTGCACATTGCTTTGCCAGCCCAAAACCTTAAATATTCTGATGGAGGTTATCGCAAAATCCTCTAAATTTCAAGTGGAACTAAAAAGGTGCCCATCAAACTAAGTTATCTGGAGTGGTGCAGGGAGAGCAGATTCCCAATGTAATTTGCCATTTAGCAGTTCTTCTAATTCGAAAGATTTAAGCCATCCTTGAAATCTTTTTCATTGAGGAAACCGTGACATCTTCTTATGCTTACAAACTTTAAGTACATCACCTAACTTCGTAAAAAAAAATAGCAGTGCAAATTTTGTAGAACTTAAAACCACTTCAATTCTGCGCATTTATCTGCTTTCTTCAGTAACATTTTTGGACATGCTATTAATTTCAAGTTTCTAAAGTAACCCGAAACAGAGGTAACTGGACAAAGAAATTACAACGGAATTAGTTAAAGCTGAGCGGCTTCAGGTTGTAGTAATCTGACAAAAAATACAACATATCATGGCTTTTGATTTACATAAGAAAATCTCCTGTCCTGCCCATTATCTAATTGCCTATCTTTCCAGAATTGCCTCATTTCAGTTGGGCCCCGATACATGTGAAGATAGAGGTGGAACTGAGGAGATCACATTCCTAGCAACAACAAAGTTATGATCAATATTGTTGTCTGCACTCATGGCACCTTCCAAGACCTTGACCACCTCAGACATTTTAGGCCTTCTTTGGCAATCAATCTGCAAACACCACATCGCGAGCTTCATCATCTGAATTGCATCCTGCTTATGTGCTTGCATGTCGTTGCTGTTCCTGTCAATCAAATCTACCAAGTGGTCGTTTTTAACCTTTTCCTCCAATAGGGTAATAAGATGGATGCTCTCTTCTGACCGGGAAGTGTCGAGGTTCTTTCTTCCGCTGATGACTTCCATGACCACAACACCAAAGCTGTAGACGTCAGCCTTTTCTGTGATTTGCGATGTTAACCATTCAGGAGCTAAATATCCAGGTGTGCCTCTCATTCTAGTAACCACCTGGCTCATATCCCTATCAATGAGCTTGCATAGTCCAAAATCAGAAAGTTTAGCATTGAATTCATCATCTAAGAGGATGTTTTGTGGTTTGACATCCAAATGAGCAATCCGTTTTGTGCACTCCTCGTGAAGATAAGAGAGACCCTTAGCTATGTGAGTGATAATTTTGCACCGGATGCTCCAATCCAAAGGAGGAGCATCGTTGTCATGTCGACAATAGATCCATCTATCCAAGGATCCTTTGTGCATATACTCATACACCAGGAGCCTATAGGATTTCTCTGCACAGAAACCAATCAAACTCACCAGATTAATATGATGAATCCTGCCAATTGTCTGAACCTCTGCAGAAAATTCTCTTTTGCCCTGACCAGCTCGATCCAAACGTTTTACTGCAATCATTTCATCCCCAAATTTTCCCTTGAAAACAGACCCAAATCCTCCTTCCCCTAGCTTGTCTGCAAATTGCTCGGTTGCTGCTTTTAGCTGTTGATATGTGAACCTGATTGGTGTTCCTTGTAGCTCCCCAAACTCTTCCTCCTCCTCCATCTCATGTTGTCTATGTGTTCTCCGCTTACATATAAAGTAGGCGAGGAGGAAGACGACGGTAAGCAAAATGAAGCTGCCTACAGGAGCTAGAATTGTCACAACTCTTGTTACAGTGGAGGATTTTGGTTTCATGCTTGTTGGCCCAATAGGCGCAGGCAGAGCCACGGGACTTTCAGCTGGAGGCGACATTGCTTGATTCATCAGGGGACAAAAGACGACCTGGTAGTTGGTGCCCGTCGGGCAACTGAAAGTGCTGCTGGGATCATCCTTGGGGTAGCTGTAGGCATCTGGGCACATCTTCTTAAAGAAGACCGAGTAGTTGGTGGTGCTGCAATTGTGTGCCGCGCTCCCGGTACAACAGTATTTGTCCTGCTTCAACACCCTGCATGCACTGTTACAACCCCCCGGAGCCTTCAGCTCTGTTGGGCACTGCGATGTGATGTTGGCTGGACAGCGCGGCCCCTTGACGCACCCTGCCCTTCCTTGAACCTGAACCGGCACCGGCAGGAAGTCCATGGGCACGTTGAAGCCGTCCATGAAGGAGATGTCGAAGGAATCCACGGCGTTGAGGCCGCCAAACGCGAACTCACCGAGCGTGCTGGGCGGCCGGCCATAGGCTGTGCAGGCGAGCAAGCCGCCGCAGTCACCAGTTTGGCACGACGACACGTTACCTTCGCCATGGAACGTGCAGCCCGTCCGTGCCCAGACGCGGCCGGATGTGTTGCCGGCGGGGACGTCCAGCACCCATGCCTCCCCTGGATCGAGCTGCCGGCCACCTCCCGGCACGACGGCCGGCCACACGGTGTAGGAGCATTGGTTGGTGATTCCTAGTGTGGCGGCCTCGCCCGTGATAACGAGGACGAAGAGGAAGAGAGCGGAAGCGGCGCCCATCAATGCCTGGAAGAGGAAGAGGAAGAGAACTGGAGAATCAGAGACGGTCTAGGTTGCAAACTTGCAATAGGGCTCATGATCTATAGTGTGACAGCTAACGGAGTGGAAGAGTGGGGATAACAGAGACACCGTTGAATTATTCCGTTCCACGGTCAGCATACAACAGCTAGCCTCTTCAACATGCTGCACAGTGACAACCGTTTGGTAGGACCAGACTTTTGCAGGACTTGTTAGTCCCTTCCGAATCCAAATTGTAAAAAGGATTACATACATTTGTACAGTGCGTCCGTGTAATGATTATAAAAAGAATACATCTGTATAATGTGTTGTTTGGTGATTTTGTCGGTAAGAAATGTACATCCGAGGAAATCTTACATTAGTAAAACGCTCTGTTCGGTAAATGTCGTCCTCAGAGATTGCATATCAACTTCTTTTTTTATGTTGGAGACTTGCCAGATTGCTCATCTTTGCTCATTCCTGATCTGCTTTATGTTTTGCTGTGGCATTCTGATGTGGAATATATATGGAGGCAGCAGATCAAGGAAGAAGCACTTTTTTTTTTTGAACGGGCAAGGAAGAAGCACTTTGGTGGTGGAGACAAGCTGAAGTTGACACCAGTCGGCAGCTCCCTGGAAGCAGTCCAAGCAGCCGGAGGCCTCCTTGACTGACAGACATGCCCCGTCAAGCGTATGCATCCATGTCTAACTCACCACAACTACTTAATTGCGAGCACATTTTTTGCAAGTGTGGGAATTTCTCAAGTAAATCCATGATTATTTTTTTGAACGTATGAATTTATTTATCCAATAAAATTCAGAAGTCGGTTTTTCTACTGAACGAATGAATGTTTGGCTTTTTCTTTGAACCAGTCGGATCGACGGAGGTGGTTGGCGGTTTGGCGAGGCAAGTTTTTTTTTTTTTAGGCAAGTGAGGTGGTCCCGACAGCCAGAGTGAATTGCTTTATGGGCCACAGCCCATGAGAACTTTCACGCGAGTGCCAGCATTTTCGAGGGACTCCATAAGCACTACTGTGGAGCTCGCAAATATTTTGTGTGTGTGTGAATGTGGAGCTCCCAAATATGTGTTCATACAAACTGGTTACTTCAGTTTTTTCACGCTCAATCTAGAAAACCTTTCTTCTTCCCACAATCCAATCCAGAAAACGCTATGTGATGCATTTGCGGAAGCTTCTAGAAGATTTCGACTAGTTTTCGGTTCATATATTTTTGTTTGTTCTTCCGGTTTTTTGTTCGAATTTTATTTTTCCATTCTGATTTTCCTTTTATTTTTTAAAAAAATTATGAATTGTATTCAAATGCATGAACTTTTTTCAAACATAGCCAGTTTTCTATGCTATTAGTCAAATCTGAAAAAAAATTAAGAACTTTTCTGAAATTCATTAATGTTTTCTCAAATCCCTGAACCTTCTTACAATTCATGTTTTTTTTCAAAATCATGAACGATTCTGATATTTGTGACAAAAATTCAATTTCGTGTACATCTTTTCAAATTCGCAATTTTTTTTAAGAAAATTGTGAACTTTGTTTAAATCCGTGAAAAAAATGAATTTACGATTTTTTAATGTACAAAAACCAAAGGCTATGTTTTTCCTGAAAACAAACAACACTTATTTTAGTACAGTAATCCAGGCGAGCGAGCGAAGCAGTCTAGCGGAGCAAGGTACCAAGTTGGGCTGCAGCCTGGAATGCTCGTGCGAGCGCTGTTGAAGAGCCTCGCTTGTCAATATATTGGTCGCCTGGAGAGCAACTAATTGGCTAGCATAAGCGTTTTAACGATCATTCCTACGTGTTGTGTTCTTAGTCATCGTCACGTGCCATTCTCTGAGTGTTCCCTTTGATTTTTTATTTTTTATTTTATCGCACACGTTTTTTGACTTTTTAGGTGGATTTCTTTTTGTGTTTTGTTTTTTGCCCTTTTTTTAGCTTTTGCACAAAATAAAACGTGTCCAAAAGCACGGTTTTTTTTTGGCATGAGAGGACCCTCCCAAAAATAAAATAAAAACATGTTTTTTGTTTTTTTCCTTTTTCCGCGAAAGTTATAGTTTAGTTTCGCGATAGGCATGGATTTGCTTTCGCAAGAGGCACGACCATGCCTCGGAAACGAAAAAAAAAACATGTTTTCTGTTTTCTTTCTCTTTCGTGATTCGAACGGTTTTGCTTCTGCTAGAGGTACGGATTAACTTTTGCGAATGGCACGGTCATGCCTCTCGAAAATAAAAAGGTGATTTTATTTTTGTTTTTTCTTTCGTAAAAGGCATGATTTTGTTTCCGCGAGAGGCACAGGTTTGCTTCGCGGTCGTGCCTTTCAGAAACGAAAAACCCGTTTTTATTTTCTTTCAAGAGAGGCACAGTTTTTTTGTCTGTTGTTTTGTGAAAAAATATGTTTGTAAAAACCTAGCAACATGAAGCCACCTACAGGAGCTAAAATTGCAACATCTCTTCTTACAGTGAAGGGTTTCTCTTTCATGCTTGTTGTCCCAATAGGTGCTGGCAGAGTACTTGGGGTCATAGGTGTTACCGTGGCCGGGGATGCAGGTGGATCACTTGGGGCCGTAGGTGTTACCTTGGCCGGGGGTGCGGGCATGGGTCTTTTAGCTGTAGGCGATCTGCTTGCATTCGTATCAATGATAATGCCCACGGATGTACTGTTCGCGATGGTGGCAACGGGGAGGAGGAGGAGGAGGAGAGGCAGGAGGTGGAGAGCCGAAGTGGCACTCACCACTGCCATTTGTTCCTTTGTGATATGATTTCTGATTGCACTCGTTAACTTGAAGCAGAGTCTCAATTGCAAACTGGAGATAGGGCTCCTGTGGCTATGACAGTAGACTGACAGCTAACAGCCTGGAAGAATGATAGGGATTATATCTATATGTTTTCAGGAAATAAAAAAGAAGAGTTACATCCAGATAATGCGTTGTTTCATGATTTTGACTCTAAGAGCTATGCAAACACGACAGTTAATGCGATCAGATCTTGCATAGGTGTTATCATATAAAAGCATTCTTCTTGGTAAAATATCATCCGGGGAGAGTTGAATTTTTTTTTCCTTGTGTTTCTCAGAGCCTGTGATTTTTTTGTTGCTACTTGTTAATTATTTTTGGAAAAGGTTTGCTACTTGTTAATGTATCTCAACTCTTTAGTTACAGAATGAGGCAACTCTTCTGCTTCCATTTAGTAAAGAAAAGTAAACATACTTATAGACTTCTAATATAATTATATCATACTCCCTCCGTCCCAAAATAAGTGTCTCAACTTTATACTAGCTCTATTAAGCTTAAGACACTTATTTTGGGACGGAGGGAGTATAAAATAGTGGTATACTGGTTTTTGTTTTCCCAAGTTGCACATCTTTGTCAGCAGTGATGTTGAGTGAAGATCAGTTTGCAAGAAGTACCTTTGGTTTGGGGCATGCTAAAGCTGATAGAGGTTGGTATTTTTCAAATCAATTTCTTGGGTAAGGCCTACATAATTTGCAATTGGTATTTCTCATATCAATTTCGCCAACTTTTTCATGAACTTTAGATTTGAATTATATTTATGAAGTGCTTAGAAACGCATTTAATGGCTTAAATATATCAAACGGACCTTAAAAGATGCAGAGCACTTGGTGTCGTAGGTGTTACCTTAGCCGGGGGTGCAGGCAAGGGACTTTCAGCTGTAGGCGATACTGTTTGATTGATCGTGGCACAAAGAGAAGGTGGGCACCTTCTCCCCTGACTGAGATTTATATACACGGTGGGCACCTTCTCGCCCTGATCGAGCTTCGTACGCGATCTCTAACCGGAGTTGCGGCTGGCCACACGGTGGCAACGGGGAGGAGAAGGTGAGGCAGGAGGGAGCCGAAGGGGTACTCACCACTGCCATCTGTGTGTTATGATTTATGTGCACCCGTTAGCTTTAACCAGTCTCTCAATTGCAAACTTGTGATAGGTGTCATGTGGCTGTGACAGACTGACATCTAGAGTGGAGGAGTGGTAGGGAATAGCAGACAGGGACATGATCTGTCCGTTGAATCGTTCAAGGGTCAGCATAAAACAACCTAACATTCTTGCAGACTGTTTGCTTCTTAGTCGGTTAGTCCCTCTCGTATTATATATGTACGTCTTCAAGAATAAAAACAGGAATTACATCTGTAAAATTATTTTGGCTGTAAGAAATCGGCAAACATGGCAGAAAAATGCGACCAGATCTTGCATAGGTGTTACCATATAAAACATGGTTTTTGGCAAAATATCATCCTGGGAGAGTATGCATTTTTTCAAGAAATGATAGCAACACAATGATTCATCTCAAAAATTATGCATGCTGATTTGGATGAAACGGTCAAACTTACATGTGTCATGGATAGTCCTATTGAATTGTCAAGTATGGAATTGCAGGAGTATTCCTTGTGTTTCTCTGATCCTGTTCACTTCCGTTCAGCAACAGTTTATGTGTGACCCATCATGTATATACCAAAACTGAATACTGTTAGGGAAAGGTCTATATTACCCTTTATACTATTTGTGAGGGGGGTGTATCGAAGCGGGACTATGTGTTTTTTTCTGCTTGTTAATTTATCTCAACTCGTTAGTTAGGGAATGAAGCAACTTTTCTGCGTCCATTTCGAAAAGGAAAACAAAACTATTTCTAGACTTCTAGTATAAGTATACCATACAACATAGTGGTAGACTGGGTTTTTTTGCCCAGATTGCACATCTTTGTTCATTACCGATCTGCCATATGCTTTGTCAGTAGTGATGTAAAATGAAGATCACTTTGCAAGAAGTACCCTACGACTGGGGGCATGCATGTTGGCTGACAGCGGCTGGAGGCCTTGTTGACTGGCCTAGCTATCATATGCCATCAAGCATATGGAGCCACTTCTCACTCCTTGATTGCGTCCAGACGAGGGTGGCACTACCACTATCCTCGCTAGCTGCTGCTGTTTATAGAATGGAAATCATTCTCGATCACAAGATCACGCTGGGAGGAAGCTGCGCGGCACCTGATCGAGGCCTTGAAGCTGGGAGGAAGCTCTAGCCTCGTTATCTCTGTTCCCTGGTCGGCATGGACAATGTATGTACTCCACACACACCTCTGATTCATTCATTTTCTCTCTAGTACTTCTGGAGAACAACGACTTGACCTCGTGCAGTCATGCATATTAATCCATAGCAGTGAAAAAAATAACGTGCCATAGCGTTGCTAATAGTAAGCTATAGTATTTTGAGAAATGACTCGTTAAGAAAAATCTATGTACAACGTCTTCCTAATAGCATATATTTAAGGTGCCGTTATTTTGACATAGCACTTTATTTTTTCATTGATTCAATACCTAGAGTTGAGCTGCCTAAGTAAACCCCACTATTGTCATGGAAGACCGCAGCCATCCAAGGTCTGATGCCTGCATCGACATGAATCCCTGCGCTATTCAACCACGCTATTCAACCACGCTTCCCTGCGCTTCCTGTCCGCGACATTTGGTGGGCTTGGCTGGGTACTGGACTATTGGGCCGTCCTCATCCCCCGACTCCAAGACTAGCGGCGGTACCCTCATCCGCGGCGCGCCGCTGTTGCCGGCGCCGGCGAACTGGACCGTGCCTCACGCGCCGCCGCCACTGCTCGCCACGAATCCTCCATCCCCAGCACCACATCTTTCCGCCGCATCCCATCTGCAGACGCGCCGCTCCTAATCGCCCGACTCCGGAGACGGACCCGTCGCCGCCGTCTTCTTCGGTCTGGTACTCACCCAATGCTAGTCGATAGAGGTAACCCCCGCGTCAACTGATCATTCGTGCAACAGGTTCATGGGGGGCAGCTCATATCATATATCAGATCTTCCATTCCATAGGAACGACGACCAACTACACAAGTATGGCATCTGAAGGACAAGGATAAGTCATTACGAGCTGCAGTGGCGTCTTGTACACATTATTGGTTGCTCTGATGTAATGTCATCACATTATACTGGTCGATGGTTACAACTTACTATACAACACAAACGCTAATTGAATAGAAAATCAAATGTGATACTCCCTCTGTACCACGATACTTGTTGTTGTGGAGAACTGAACAAACAAATATTTAGGAACACAGGGAGTAGTATATAGTTGTACATTCCCTAACTTTGGTGCATCGGCTGGCCCAGAATTGGAACAAATGGCTTCAGAGGCATAGTTTCCCTTTTAGCTCCAGTTCTAGTTCCAGCAAAAGCATTTCATAGCTTTGAACATCTGAATCGTAGTTTATTGTCCAAAGTTCCAAGAAAATGGTTTAGCTGCAGCCAGTGCAGTGATGCTTAATTTCATCCCCTGCACATTGCTTTGCCAGCCCAAAACCTTAAATATTCTGATGGAGGTTATCGCAAAATCCTCTAAATTTCAAGTGGAACTAAAAAGGTGCCCATCAAACTAAGTTATCTGGAGTGGTGCAGGGAGAGCAGATTCCCAATGTAATTTGCCATTTAGCAGTTCTTCTAATTCGAAAGATTTAAGCCATCCTTGAAATCTTTTTCATTGAGGAAACCGTGACATCTTCTTATGCTTACAAACTTTAAGTACATCACCTAACTTCGTAAAAAAAAAATAGCAGTGCAAATTTTGTAGAACTTAAAACCACTTCAATTCTGCGCATTTATCTGCTTTCTTCAGTAACATTTTTGGACATGCTATTAATTTCAAGTTTCTAAAGTAACCCGAAACAGAGGTAACTGGACAAAGAAATTACAACGGAATTAGTTAAAGCTGAGCGGCTTCAGGTTGTAGTAATCTGACAAAAAATACAACATATCATGGCTTTTGATTTACATAAGAAAATCTCCTGTCCTGCCCATTATCTAATTGCCTATCTTTCCAGAATTGCCTCATTTCAGTTGGGCCCCGATACATGTGAAGATAGAGGTGGAACTGAGGAGATCACATTCCTAGCAACAACAAAGTTATGATCAATATTGTTGTCTGCACTCATGGCACCTTCCAAGACCTTGACCACCTCAGACATTTTAGGCCTTCTTTGGCAATCAATCTGCAAACACCACATCGCGAGCTTCATCATCTGAATTGCATCCTGCTTATGTGCTTGCATGTCGTTGCTGTTCCTGCCAATCAAATCTACCAAGTGGTCGTTTTTAACCTTTTCCTCCAATAGGGTAATAAGATGGATGCTCTCTTCTGACCGGGAAGTGTCGAGGTTCTTTCTTCCGCTGATGACTTCCATGACCACAACACCAAAGCTGTAGACGTCAGCCTTTTCTGTGATTTGCGATGTTAACCATTCAGGAGCTAAATATCCAGGTGTGCCTCTCATTCTAGTAACCACCTGGCTCATATCCCTATCAATGAGCTTGCATAGTCCAAAATCAGAAAGTTTAGCATTGAATTCATCATCTAAGAGGATGTTTTGTGGTTTGACATCCAAATGAGCAATCCGTTTTGTGCACTCCTCGTGAAGATAAGAGAGACCCTTAGCTATGTGAGTGATAATTTTGCACCGGATGCTCCAATCCAAAGGAGGAGCATCGTTGTCATGTCGACAATAGATCCATCTATCCAAGGATCCTTTGTGCATATACTCATACACCAGGAGCCTATAGGATTTCTCTGCACAGAAACCAATCAAACTCACCAGATTAATATGATGAATCCTGCCAATTGTCTGAACCTCTGCAGAAAATTCTCTTTTGCCCTGACCAGCTCGATCCAAACGTTTTACTGCAATCATTTCATCCCCAAATTTTCCCTTGAAAACAGACCCAAATCCTCCTTCCCCTAGCTTGTCTGCAAATTGCTCGGTTGCTGCTTTTAGCTGTTGATATGTGAACCTGATTGGTGTTCCTTGTAGCTCCCCAAACTCTTCCTCCTCCTCCATCTCATGTTGTCTATGTGTTCTCCGCTTACATATAAAGTAGGCGAGGAGGAAGACGACGGTAAGCAAAATGAAGCTGCCTACAGGAGCTAGAATTGTCACAACTCTTGTTACAGTGGAGGATTTTGGTTTCATGCTTGTTGGCCCAATAGGCGCAGGCAGAGCCACGGGACTTTCAGCTGGAGGCGACATTGCTTGATTCATCAGGGGACAAAAGACGACCTGGTAGTTGGTGCCCGTCGGGCAACTGAAAGTGCTGCTGGGATCATCCTTGGGGTAGCTGTAGGCATCTGGGCACATCTTCTTAAAGAAGACCGAGTAGTTGGTGGTGCTGCAATTGTGTGCCGCGCTCCCGGTACAGCAGTATTTGTCCTGCTTCAACACCCTGCATGCACTGTTACAACCCCCCGGAGCCTTCAGCTCTGTTGGGCACTGCGATGTGATGTTGGCTGGACAGCGCGGCCCCTTGACGCACCCTGCCCTTCCTTGAACCTGAACCGGCACCGGCAGGAAGTCCATGGGCACGTTGAAGCCGTCCATGAAGGAGATGTCGAAGGAATCCACGGCGTTGAGGCCGCCAAACGCGAACTCACCGAGCGTGCTGGGCGGCCGGCCATAGGCTGTGCAGGCGAGCAAGCCGCCGCAGTCACCAGTTTGGCACGACGACACGTTACCTTCGCCATGGAACGTGCAGCCCGTCCGTGCCCAGACGCGGCCGGATGTGTTGCCGGCGGGGACGTCCAGCACCCATGCCTCCCCTGGATCGAGCTGCCGGCCACCTCCCGGCACGACGGCCGGCCACACGGTGTAGGAGCATTGGTTGGTGATTCCTAGTGTGGCGGCCTTGCCCGTGATAACGAGGACGAAGAGGAAGAGAGCGGAAGCGGCGCCCATCAATGCCTGGAAGAGGAAGAGGAAGAGAACTGGAGAATCAGAGACGGTCTAGGTTGCAAACTTGCAATAGGGCTCATGATCTATAGTGTGACAGCTAACGGAGTGGAAGAGTGGGGATAACAGAGACACCGTTGAATTATTCCGTTCCACGGTCAGCATACAACAGCTAGCCTCTTCAACATGCTGCACAGTGACAACCGTTTGGTAGGACCAGACTTTTGCAGGACTTGTTAGTCCCTTCCGAATCCAAATTGTAAAAAGGATTACATACATTTGTACAGTGCGTCCGTGTAATGATTATAAAAAGAATACATCTGTATAATGTGTTGTTTGGTGATTTTGTCGGTAAGAAATGTACATCCGAGGAAATCTTACATTAGTAAAACGCTCTGTTCGGTAAATGTCGTCCTCAGAGATTGCATATCAACTTCTTTTTTTATGTTGGAGACTTGCCAGATTGCTCATCTTTGCTCATTCCTGATCTGCTTTATGTTTTGCTGTGGCATTCTGATGTGGAATATATATGGAGGCAGCAGATCAAGGAAGAAGCACTTTTTTTTTTTTGAACGGGCAAGGAAGAAGCACTTTGGTGGTGGAGACAAGCTGAAGTTGACACCAGTCGGCAGCTCCCTGGAAGCAGTCCAAGCAGCCGGAGGCCTCCTTGACTGACAGACATGCCCCGTCAAGCGTATGCATCCATGTCTAACTCACCACAACTACTTAATTGCGAGCACATTTTTTGCAAGTGTGGGAATTTCTCAAGTAAATCCATGATTATTTTTTTGAACGTATGAATTTATTTATCCAATAAAATTCAGAAGTCGGTTTTTCTACTGAACGAATGAATGTTTGGCTTTTTCTTTGAACCAGTCGGATCGACGGAGGTGGTTGGCGGTTTGGCGAGGCAAGTTTTTTTTTTTTTTAGGCAAGTGAGGTGGTCCCGACAGCCAGAGTGAATTGCTTTATGGGCCACAGCCCATGAGAACTTTCACGCGAGTGCCAGCATTTTCGAGGGACTCCATAAGCACTACTGTGGAGCTCGCAAATATTTTGTGTGTGTGTGAATGTGGAGCTCCCAAATATGTGTTCATACAAACTGGTTACTTCAGTTTTTTCACGCTCAATCTAGAAAACCTTTCTTCTTCCCACAATCCAATCCAGAAAACGCTATGTGATGCATTTGCGGAAGCTTCTAGAAGATTTCGACTAGTTTTCGGTTCATATATTTTTGTTTGTTCTTCCGGTTTTTTGTTTGAATTTTATTTTTCCATTCTGATTTTCCTTTTATTTTTTAAAAAAATTATGAATTGTATTCAAATGCATGAACTTTTTTCAAACATAGCCAGTTTTCTATGCTATTAGTCAAATCTGAAAAAAAATTAAGAACTTTTCTGAAATTCATTAATGTTTTCTCAAATCCCTGAACCTTCTTACAATTCATGTTTTTTTTCAAAATCATGAACGATTCTGATATTTGTGACAAAAATTCAATTTCGTGTACATCTTTTCAAATTCGCAATTTTTTTTAAGAAAATTGTGAACTTTGTTTAAATCCGTGAAAAAAATGAATTTACGATTTTTTAATGTACAAAAACCAAAGGCTATGTTTTTCCTGAAAACAAACAACACTTATTTTAGTACAGTAATCCAGGCGAGCGAGCGAAGCAGTCTAGCGGAGCAAGGTACCAAGTTGGGCTGCAGCCTGGAATGCTCGTGCGAGCGCTGTTGAAGAGCCTCGCTTGTCAATATATTGGTCGCCTGGAGAGCAACTAATTGGCTAGCATAAGCGTTTTAACGATCATTCCTACGTGTTGTGTTCTTAGTCATCGTCACGTGCCATTCTCTGAGTGTTCCCTTTGATTTTTTATTTTTTATTTTATCGCACACGTTTTTTGACTTTTTAGGTGGATTTCTTTTTGTGTTTTGTTTTTTGCCCTTTTTTTAGCTTTTGCACAAAATAAAACGTGTCCAAAAGCACGGTTTTTTTTTTGGCATGAGAGGACCCTCCCAAAAATAAAATAAAAACATGTTTTTTGTTTTTTTCCTTTTTCCGCGAAAGTTATAGTTTAGTTTCGCGATAGGCATGGATTTGCTTTCGCAAGAGGCACGACCATGCCTCGGAAACGAAAAAAAAAACATGTTTTCTGTTTTCTTTCTCTTTCGTGATTCGAACGGTTTTGCTTCTGCTAGAGGTACGGATTAACTTTTGCGAATGGCACGGTCATGCCTCTCGAAAATAAAAAGGTGATTTTATTTTTGTTTTTTCTTTCGTAAAAGGCATGATTTTGTTTCCGCGAGAGGCACAGGTTTGCTTCGCGGTCGTGCCTTTCAGAAACGAAAAACCCGTTTTTATTTTCTTTCAAGAGAGGCACAGTTTTTTTGTCTGTTGTTTTGTGAAAAAATATGTTTGTAAAAACCTAGCAACATGAAGCCACCTACAGGAGCTAAAATTGCAACATCTCTTCTTACAGTGAAGGGTTTCTCTTTCATGCTTGTTGTCCCAATAGGTGCTGGCAGAGTACTTGGGGTCATAGGTGTTACCGTGGCCGGGGATGCAGGTGGATCACTTGGGGCCGTAGGTGTTACCTTGGCCGGGGGTGCGGGCATGGGTCTTTTAGCTGTAGGCGATCTGCTTGCATTCGTATCAATGATAATGCCCACGGATGTACTGTTCGCGATGGTGGCAACGGGGAGGAGGAGGAGGAGGAGAGGCAGGAGGTGGAGAGCCGAAGTGGCACTCACCACTGCCATTTGTTCCTTTGTGATATGATTTCTGATTGCACTCGTTAACTTGAAGCAGAGTCTCAATTGCAAACTGGAGATAGGGCTCCTGTGGCTATGACAGTAGACTGACAGCTAACAGCCTGGAAGAATGATAGGGATTATATCTATATGTTTTCAGGAAATAAAAAAGAAGAGTTACATCCAGATAATGCGTTGTTTCATGATTTTGACTCTAAGAGCTATGCAAACACGACAGTTAATGCGATCAGATCTTGCATAGGTGTTATCATATAAAAGCATTCTTCTTGGTAAAATATCATCCGGGGAGAGTTGAATTTTTTTTTCCTTGTGTTTCTCAGAGCCTGTGATTTTTTTGTTGCTACTTGTTAATTATTTTTGGAAAAGGTTTGCTACTTGTTAATGTATCTCAACTCTTTAGTTACAGAATGAGGCAACTCTTCTGCTTCCATTTAGTAAAGAAAAGTAAACATACTTATAGACTTCTAATATAATTATATCATACTCCCTCCGTCCCAAAATAAGTGTCTCAACTTTATACTAGCTCTATTAAGCTTAAGACACTTATTTTGGGACGGAGGGAGTATAAAATAGTGGTATACTGGTTTTTGTTTTCCCAAGTTGCACATCTTTGTCAGCAGTGATGTTGAGTGAAGATCAGTTTGCAAGAAGTACCTTTGGTTTGGGGCATGCTAAAGCTGATAGAGGTTGGTATTTTTCAAATCAATTTCTTGGGTAAGGCCTACATAATTTGCAATTGGTATTTCTCATATCAATTTCGCCAACTTTTTCATGAACTTTAGATTTGAATTATATTTATGAAGTGCTTAGAAACGCATTTAATGGCTTAAATATATCAAACGGACCTTAAAAGATGCAGAGCACTTGGTGTCGTAGGTGTTACCTTAGCCGGGGGTGCAGGCAAGGGACTTTCAGCTGTAGGCGATACTGTTTGATTGATCGTGGCACAAAGAGAAGGTGGGCACCTTCTCCCCTGACTGAGATTTATATACACGGTGGGCACCTTCTCGCCCTGATCGAGCTTCGTACGCGATCTCTAACCGGAGTTGCGGCTGGCCACACGGTGGCAACGGGGAGGAGAAGGTGAGGCAGGAGGGAGCCGAAGGGGTACTCACCACTGCCATCTGTGTGTTATGATTTATGTGCACCCGTTAGCTTTAACCAGTCTCTCAATTGCAAACTTGTGATAGGTGTCATGTGGCTGTGACAGACTGACATCTAGAGTGGAGGAGTGGTAGGGAATAGCAGACAGGGACATGATCTGTCCGTTGAATCGTTCAAGGGTCAGCATAAAACAACCTAACATTCTTGCAGACTGTTTGCTTCTTAGTCGGTTAGTCCCTCTCGTATTATATATGTACGTCTTCAAGAATAAAAACAGGAATTACATCTGTAAAATTATTTTGGCTGTAAGAAATCGGCAAACATGGCAGAAAAATGCGACCAGATCTTGCATAGGTGTTACCATATAAAACATGGTTTTTGGCAAAATATCATCCTGGGAGAGTATGCATTTTTTCAAGAAATGATAGCAACACAATGATTCATCTCAAAAATTATGCATGCTGATTTGGATGAAACGGTCAAACTTACATGTGTCATGGATAGTCCTATTGAATTGTCAAGTATGGAATTGCAGGAGTATTCCTTGTGTTTCTCTGATCCTGTTCACTTCCGTTCAGCAACAGTTTATGTGTGACCCATCATGTATATACCAAAACTGAATACTGTTAGGGAAAGGTCTATATTACCCTTTATACTATTTGTGAGGGGGGTGTATCGAAGCGGGACTATGTGTTTTTTTCTGCTTGTTAATTTATCTCAACTCGTTAGTTAGGGAATGAAGCAACTTTTCTGCGTCCATTTCGAAAAGGAAAACAAAACTATTTCTAGACTTCTAGTATAAGTATACCATACAACATAGTGGTAGACTGGGTTTTTTTGCCCAGATTGCACATCTTTGTTCATTACCGATCTGCCATATGCTTTGTCAGCAGTGATGTAAAATGAAGATCACTTTGCAAGAAGTACCCTACGACTGGGGGCATGCATGTTGGCTGACAGCGGCTGGAGGCCTTGTTGACTGGCCTAGCTATCATATGCCATCAAGCATATGGAGCCACTTCTCACTCCTTGATTGCGTCCAGACGAGGGTGGCACTACCACTATCCTCGCTAGCTGCTGCTGTTTATAGAATGGAAATCATTCTCGATCACAAGATCACGCTGGGAGGAAGCTGCGCGGCACCTGATCGAGGCCTTGAAGCTGGGAGGAAGCTCTAGCCTCGTTATCTCTGTTCCCTGGTCGGCATGGACAGTGTATGTACTCCACACACACCTCTGATTCATTCATTTTCTCTCTAGTACTTCTGGAGAACAACGACTTGACCTCGTGCAGTCATGCATATTAATCCATAGCAGTGAAAAAAATAACGTGCCATAGCGTTGCTAATAGTAAGCTATAGTATTTTGAGAAATGACTCGTTAAGAAAAATCTATGTACAACGTCTTCCTAATAGCATATATTTAAGGTGCCGTTATTTTGACATAGCACTTTATTTTTTCATTGATTCAATACCTAGAGTTGAGCTGCCTAAGTAAACCCCACTATTGTCATGGAAGACCGCAGCCATCCAAGGTCTGATGCCTGCATCGACATGAATCCCTGCGCTATTCAACCACGCTATTCAACCACGCTTCCCTGCGCTTCCTGTCCGCGACATTTGGTGGGCTTGGCTGGGTACTGGACTATTGGGCCGTCCTCATCCCCCGACTCCAAGACTAGCGGCGGTACCCTCATCCGCGGCGCGCCGCTGTTGCCGGCGCCGGCGAACTGGACCGTGCCTCACGCGCCGCCGCCACTGCTCGCCACGAATCCTCCATCCCCAGCACCACATCTTTCCGCCGCATCCCATCTGCAGACGCGCCGCTCCTAATCGCCCGACTCCGGAGACGGACCCGTCGCCGCCGTCTTCTTCGGTCTGGTACTCACCCAATGCTAGTCGATAGAGGTAACCCCCGCGTCAACTGATCATTCGTGCAACAGGTTCATGGGGGGCAGCTCATATCATATATCAGATCTTCCATTCCATAGGAACGACGACCAACTACACAAGTATGGCATCTGAAGGACAAGGATAAGTCATTACGAGCTGCAGTGGCGTCTTGTACACATTATTGGTTGCTCTGATGTAATGTCATCACATTATACTGGTCGATGGTTACAACTTACTATACAACACAAACGCTAATTGAATAGAAAATCAAATGTGATACTCCCTCTGTACCACGATACTTGTTGTTGTGGAGAACTGAACAAACAAATATTTAGGAACACAGGGAGTAGTATATAGTTGTACATTCCCTAACTTTGGTGCATCGGCTGGCCCAGAATTGGAACAAATGGCTTCAGAGGCATAGTTTCCCTTTTAGCTCCAGTTCTAGTTCCAGCAAAAGCATTTCATAGCTTTGAACATCTGAATCGTAGTTTATTGTCCAAAGTTCCAAGAAAATGGTTTAGCTGCAGCCAGTGCAGTGATGCTTAATTTCATCCCCTGCACATTGCTTTGCCAGCCCAAAACCTTAAATATTCTGATGGAGGTTATCGCAAAATCCTCTAAATTTCAAGTGGAACTAAAAAGGTGCCCATCAAACTAAGTTATCTGGAGTGGTGCAGGGAGAGCAGATTCCCAATGTAATTTGCCATTTAGCAGTTCTTCTAATTCGAAAGATTTAAGCCATCCTTGAAATCTTTTTCATTGAGGAAACCGTGACATCTTCTTATGCTTACAAACTTTAAGTACATCACCTAACTTCGTAAAAAAAAAATAGCAGTGCAAATTTTGTAGAACTTAAAACCACTTCAATTCTGCGCATTTATCTGCTTTCTTCAGTAACATTTTTGGACATGCTATTAATTTCAAGTTTCTAAAGTAACCCGAAACAGAGGTAACTGGACAAAGAAATTACAACGGAATTAGTTAAAGCTGAGCGGCTTCAGGTTGTAGTAATCTGACAAAAAATACAACATATCATGGCTTTTGATTTACATAAGAAAATCTCCTGTCCTGCCCATTATCTAATTGCCTATCTTTCCAGAATTGCCTCATTTCAGTTGGGCCCCGATACATGTGAAGATAGAGGTGGAACTGAGGAGATCACATTCCTAGCAACAACAAAGTTATGATCAATATTGTTGTCTGCACTCATGGCACCTTCCAAGACCTTGACCACCTCAGACATTTTAGGCCTTCTTTGGCAATCAATCTGCAAACACCACATCGCGAGCTTCATCATCTGAATTGCATCCTGCTTATGTGCTTGCATGTCGTTGCTGTTCCTGTCAATCAAATCTACCAAGTGGTCGTTTTTAACCTTTTCCTCCAATAGGGTAATAAGATGGATGCTCTCTTCTGACCGGGAAGTGTCGAGGTTCTTTCTTCCGCTGATGACTTCCATGACCACAACACCAAAGCTGTAGACGTCAGCCTTTTCTGTGATTTGCGATGTTAACCATTCAGGAGCTAAATATCCAGGTGTGCCTCTCATTCTAGTAACCACCTGGCTCATATCCCTATCAATGAGCTTGCATAGTCCAAAATCAGAAAGTTTAGCATTGAATTCATCATCTAAGAGGATGTTTTGTGGTTTGACATCCAAATGAGCAATCCGTTTTGTGCACTCCTCGTGAAGATAAGAGAGACCCTTAGCTATGTGAGTGATAATTTTGCACCGGATGCTCCAATCCAAAGGAGGAGCATCGTTGTCATGTCGACAATAGATCCATCTATCCAAGGATCCTTTGTGCATATACTCATACACCAGGAGCCTATAGGATTTCTCTGCACAGAAACCAATCAAACTCACCAGATTAATATGATGAATCCTGCCAATTGTCTGAACCTCTGCAGAAAATTCTCTTTTGCCCTGACCAGCTCGATCCAAACGTTTTACTGCAATCATTTCATCCCCAAATTTTCCCTTGAAAACAGACCCAAATCCTCCTTCCCCTAGCTTGTCTGCAAATTGCTCGGTTGCTGCTTTTAGCTGTTGATATGTGAACCTGATTGGTGTTCCTTGTAGCTCCCCAAACTCTTCCTCCTCCTCCATCTCATGTTGTCTATGTGTTCTCCGCTTACATATAAAGTAGGCGAGGAGGAAGACGACGGTAAGCAAAATGAAGCTGCCTACAGGAGCTAGAATTGTCACAACTCTTGTTACAGTGGAGGATTTTGGTTTCATGCTTGTTGGCCCAATAGGCGCAGGCAGAGCCACGGGACTTTCAGCTGGAGGCGACATTGCTTGATTCATCAGGGGACAAAAGACGACCTGGTAGTTGGTGCCCGTCGGGCAACTGAAAGTGCTGCTGGGATCATCCTTGGGGTAGCTGTAGGCATCTGGGCACATCTTCTTAAAGAAGACCGAGTAGTTGGTGGTGCTGCAATTGTGTGCCGCGCTCCCGGTACAGCAGTATTTGTCCTGCTTCAACACCCTGCATGCACTGTTACAACCCCCCGGAGCCTTCAGCTCTGTTGGGCACTGCGATGTGATGTTGGCTGGACAGCGCGGCCCCTTGACGCACCCTGCCCTTCCTTGAACCTGAACCGGCACCGGCAGGAAGTCCATGGGCACGTTGAAGCCGTCCATGAAGGAGATGTCGAAGGAATCCACGGCGTTGAGGCCGCCAAACGCGAACTCACCGAGCGTGCTGGGCGGCCGGCCATAGGCTGTGCAGGCGAGCAAGCCGCCGCAGTCACCAGTTTGGCACGACGACACGTTACCTTCGCCATGGAACGTGCAGCCCGTCCGTGCCCAGACGCGGCCGGATGTGTTGCCGGCGGGGACGTCCAGCACCCATGCCTCCCCTGGATCGAGCTGCCGGCCACCTCCCGGCACGACGGCCGGCCACACGGTGTAGGAGCATTGGTTGGTGATTCCTAGTGTGGCGGCCTCGCCCGTGATAACGAGGACGAAGAGGAAGAGAGCGGAAGCGGCGCCCATCAATGCCTGGAAGAGGAAGAGGAAGAGAACTGGAGAATCAGAGACGGTCTAGGTTGCAAACTTGCAATAGGGCTCATGATCTATAGTGTGACAGCTAACGGAGTGGAAGAGTGGGGATAACAGAGACACCGTTGAATTATTCCGTTCCACGGTCAGCATACAACAGCTAGCCTCTTCAACATGCTGCACAGTGACAACCGTTTGGTAGGACCAGACTTTTGCAGGACTTGTTAGTCCCTTCCGAATCCAAATTGTAAAAAGGATTACATACATTTGTACAGTGCGTCCGTGTAATGATTATAAAAAGAATACATCTGTATAATGTGTTGTTTGGTGATTTTGTCGGTAAGAAATGTACATCCGAGGAAATCTTACATTAGTAAAACGCTCTGTTCGGTAAATGTCGTCCTCAGAGATTGCATATCAACTTCTTTTTTTATGTTGGAGACTTGCCAGATTGCTCATCTTTGCTCATTCCTGATCTGCTTTATGTTTTGCTGTGGCATTCTGATGTGGAATATATATGGAGGCAGCAGATCAAGGAAGAAGCACTTTTTTTTTTTTGAACGGGCAAGGAAGAAGCACTTTGGTGGTGGAGACAAGCTGAAGTTGACACCAGTCGGCAGCTCCCTGGAAGCAGTCCAAGCAGCCGGAGGCCTCCTTGACTGACAGACATGCCCCGTCAAGCGTATGCATCCATGTCTAACTCACCACAACTACTTAATTGCGAGCACATTTTTTGCAAGTGTGGGAATTTCTCAAGTAAATCCATGATTATTTTTTTGAACGTATGAATTTATTTATCCAATAAAATTCAGAAGTCGGTTTTTCTACTGAACGAATGAATGTTTGGCTTTTTCTTTGAACCAGTCGGATCGACGGAGGTGGTTGGCGGTTTGGCGAGGCAAGTTTTTTTTTTTTTTAGGCAAGTGAGGTGGTCCCGACAGCCAGAGTGAATTGCTTTATGGGCCACAGCCCATGAGAACTTTCACGCGAGTGCCAGCATTTTCGAGGGACTCCATAAGCACTACTGTGGAGCTCGCAAATATTTTGTGTGTGTGTGAATGTGGAGCTCCCAAATATGTGTTCATACAAACTGGTTACTTCAGTTTTTTCACGCTCAATCTAGAAAACCTTTCTTCTTCCCACAATCCAATCCAGAAAACGCTATGTGATGCATTTGCGGAAGCTTCTAGAAGATTTCGACTAGTTTTCGGTTCATATATTTTTGTTTGTTCTTCCGGTTTTTTGTTTGAATTTTATTTTTCCATTCTGATTTTCCTTTTATTTTTTAAAAAAATTATGAATTGTATTCAAATGCATGAACTTTTTTCAAACATAGCCAGTTTTCTATGCTATTAGTCAAATCTGAAAAAAAAATTAAGAACTTTTCTGAAATTCATTAATGTTTTCTCAAATCCCTGAACCTTCTTACAATTCATGTTTTTTTTCAAAATCATGAACGATTCTGATATTTGTGACAAAAATTCAATTTCGTGTACATCTTTTCAAATTCGCAATTTTTTTTAAGAAAATTGTGAACTTTGTTTAAATCCGTGAAAAAAATGAATTTACGATTTTTTAATGTACAAAAACCAAAGGCTATGTTTTTCCTGAAAACAAACAACACTTATTTTAGTACAGTAATCCAGGCGAGCGAGCGAAGCAGTCTAGCGGAGCAAGGTACCAAGTTGGGCTGCAGCCTGGAATGCTCGTGCGAGCGCTGTTGAAGAGCCTCGCTTGTCAATATATTGGTCGCCTGGAGAGCAACTAATTGGCTAGCATAAGCGTTTTAACGATCATTCCTACGTGTTGTGTTCTTAGTCATCGTCACGTGCCATTCTCTGAGTGTTCCCTTTGATTTTTTATTTTTTATTTTATCGCACACGTTTTTTGACTTTTTAGGTGGATTTCTTTTTGTGTTTTGTTTTTTGCCCTTTTTTTAGCTTTTGCACAAAATAAAACGTGTCCAAAAGCACGGTTTTTTTTTGGCATGAGAGGACCCTCCCAAAAATAAAATAAAAACATGTTTTTTGTTTTTTTCCTTTTTCCGCGAAAGTTATAGTTTAGTTTCGCGATAGGCATGGATTTGCTTTCGCAAGAGGCACGACCATGCCTCGGAAACGAAAAAAAAAACATGTTTTCTGTTTTCTTTCTCTTTCGTGATTCGAACGGTTTTGCTTCTGCTAGAGGTACGGATTAACTTTTGCGAATGGCACGGTCATGCCTCTCGAAAATAAAAAGGTGATTTTATTTTTGTTTTTTCTTTCGTAAAAGGCATGATTTTGTTTCCGCGAGAGGCACAGGTTTGCTTCGCGGTCGTGCCTTTCAGAAACGAAAAACCCGTTTTTATTTTCTTTCAAGAGAGGCACAGTTTTTTTGTCTGTTGTTTTGTGAAAAAATATGTTTGTAAAAACCTAGCAACATGAAGCCACCTACAGGAGCTAAAATTGCAACATCTCTTCTTACAGTGAAGGGTTTCTCTTTCATGCTTGTTGTCCCAATAGGTGCTGGCAGAGTACTTGGGGTCATAGGTGTTACCGTGGCCGGGGATGCAGGTGGATCACTTGGGGCCGTAGGTGTTACCTTGGCCGGGGGTGCGGGCATGGGTCTTTTAGCTGTAGGCGATCTGCTTGCATTCGTATCAATGATAATGCCCACGGATGTACTGTTCGCGATGGTGGCAACGGGGAGGAGGAGGAGGAGGAGAGGCAGGAGGTGGAGAGCCGAAGTGGCACTCACCACTGCCATTTGTTCCTTTGTGATATGATTTCTGATTGCACTCGTTAACTTGAAGCAGAGTCTCAATTGCAAACTGGAGATAGGGCTCCTGTGGCTATGACAGTAGACTGACAGCTAACAGCCTGGAAGAATGATAGGGATTATATCTATATGTTTTCAGGAAATAAAAAAGAAGAGTTACATCCAGATAATGCGTTGTTTCATGATTTTGACTCTAAGAGCTATGCAAACACGACAGTTAATGCGATCAGATCTTGCATAGGTGTTATCATATAAAAGCATTCTTCTTGGTAAAATATCATCCGGGGAGAGTTGAATTTTTTTTTCCTTGTGTTTCTCAGAGCCTGTGATTTTTTTGTTGCTACTTGTTAATTATTTTTGGAAAAGGTTTGCTACTTGTTAATGTATCTCAACTCTTTAGTTACAGAATGAGGCAACTCTTCTGCTTCCATTTAGTAAAGAAAAGTAAACATACTTATAGACTTCTAATATAATTATATCATACTCCCTCCGTCCCAAAATAAGTGTCTCAACTTTATACTAGCTCTATTAAGCTTAAGACACTTATTTTGGGACGGAGGGAGTATAAAATAGTGGTATACTGGTTTTTGTTTTCCCAAGTTGCACATCTTTGTCAGCAGTGATGTTGAGTGAAGATCAGTTTGCAAGAAGTACCTTTGGTTTGGGGCATGCTAAAGCTGATAGAGGTTGGTATTTTTCAAATCAATTTCTTGGGTAAGGCCTACATAATTTGCAATTGGTATTTCTCATATCAATTTCGCCAACTTTTTCATGAACTTTAGATTTGAATTATATTTATGAAGTGCTTAGAAACGCATTTAATGGCTTAAATATATCAAACGGACCTTAAAAGATGCAGAGCACTTGGTGTCGTAGGTGTTACCTTAGCCGGGGGTGCAGGCAAGGGACTTTCAGCTGTAGGCGATACTGTTTGATTGATCGTGGCACAAAGAGAAGGTGGGCACCTTCTCCCCTGACTGAGATTTATATACACGGTGGGCACCTTCTCGCCCTGATCGAGCTTCGTACGCGATCTCTAACCGGAGTTGCGGCTGGCCACACGGTGGCAACGGGGAGGAGAAGGTGAGGCAGGAGGGAGCCGAAGGGGTACTCACCACTGCCATCTGTGTGTTATGATTTATGTGCACCCGTTAGCTTTAACCAGTCTCTCAATTGCAAACTTGTGATAGGTGTCATGTGGCTGTGACAGACTGACATCTAGAGTGGAGGAGTGGTAGGGAATAGCAGACAGGGACATGATCTGTCCGTTGAATCGTTCAAGGGTCAGCATAAAACAACCTAACATTCTTGCAGACTGTTTGCTTCTTAGTCGGTTAGTCCCTCTCGTATTATATATGTACGTCTTCAAGAATAAAAACAGGAATTACATCTGTAAAATTATTTTGGCTGTAAGAAATCGGCAAACATGGCAGAAAAATGCGACCAGATCTTGCATAGGTGTTACCATATAAAACATGGTTTTTGGCAAAATATCATCCTGGGAGAGTATGCATTTTTTCAAGAAATGATAGCAACACAATGATTCATCTCAAAAATTATGCATGCTGATTTGGATGAAACGGTCAAACTTACATGTGTCATGGATAGTCCTATTGAATTGTCAAGTATGGAATTGCAGGAGTATTCCTTGTGTTTCTCTGATCCTGTTCACTTCCGTTCAGCAACAGTTTATGTGTGACCCATCATGTATATACCAAAACTGAATACTGTTAGGGAAAGGTCTATATTACCCTTTATACTATTTGTGAGGGGGGTGTATCGAAGCGGGACTATGTGTTTTTTTCTGCTTGTTAATTTATCTCAACTCGTTAGTTAGGGAATGAAGCAACTTTTCTGCGTCCATTTCGAAAAGGAAAACAAAACTATTTCTAGACTTCTAGTATAAGTATACCATACAACATAGTGGTAGACTGGGTTTTTTTGCCCAGATTGCACATCTTTGTTCATTACCGATCTGCCATATGCTTTGTCAGCAGTGATGTAAAATGAAGATCACTTTGCAAGAAGTACCCTACGACTGGGGGCATGCATGTTGGCTGACAGCGGCTGGAGGCCTTGTTGACTGGCCTAGCTATCATATGCCATCAAGCATATGGAGCCACTTCTCACTCCTTGATTGCGTCCAGACGAGGGTGGCACTACCACTATCCTCGCTAGCTGCTGCTGTTTATAGAATGGAAATCATTCTCGATCACAAGATCACGCTGGGAGGAAGCTGCGCGGCACCTGATCGAGGCCTTGAAGCTGGGAGGAAGCTCTAGCCTCGTTATCTCTGTTCCCTGGTCGGCATGGACAGTGTATGTACTCCACACACACCTCTGATTCATTCATTTTCTCTCTAGTACTTCTGGAGAACAACGACTTGACCTCGTGCAGTCATGCATATTAATCCATAGCAGTGAAAAAAATAACGTGCCATAGCGTTGCTAATAGTAAGCTATAGTATTTTGAGAAATGACTCGTTAAGAAAAATCTATGTACAACGTCTTCCTAATAGCATATATTTAAGGTGCCGTTATTTTGACATAGCACTTTATTTTTTCATTGATTCAATACCTAGAGTTGAGCTGCCTAAGTAAACCCCACTATTGTCATGGAAGACCGCAGCCATCCAAGGTCTGATGCCTGCATCGACATGAATCCCTGCGCTATTCAACCACGCTATTCAACCACGCTTCCCTGCGCTTCCTGTCCGCGACATTTGGTGGGCTTGGCTGGGTACTGGACTATTGGGCCGTCCTCATCCCCCGACTCCAAGACTAGCGGCGGTACCCTCATCCGCGGCGCGCCGCTGTTGCCGGCGCCGGCGAACTGGACCGTGCCTCACGCGCCGCCGCCACTGCTCGCCACGAATCCTCCATCCCCAGCACCACATCTTTCCGCCGCATCCCATCTGCAGACGCGCCGCTCCTAATCGCCCGACTCCGGAGACGGACCCGTCGCCGCCGTCTTCTTCGGTCTGGTACTCACCCAATGCTAGTCGATAGAGGTAACCCCCGCGTCAACTGATCATTCGTGCAACAGGTTCATGGGGGGCAGCTCATATCATATATCAGATCTTCCATTCCATAGGAACGACGACCAACTACACAAGTATGGCATCTGAAGGACAAGGATAAGTCATTACGAGCTGCAGTGGCGTCTTGTACACATTATTGGTTGCTCTGATGTAATGTCATCACATTATACTGGTCGATGGTTACAACTTACTATACAACACAAACGCTAATTGAATAGAAAATCAAATGTGATACTCCCTCTGTACCACGATACTTGTTGTTGTGGAGAACTGAACAAACAAATATTTAGGAACACAGGGAGTAGTATATAGTTGTACATTCCCTAACTTTGGTGCATCGGCTGGCCCAGAATTGGAACAAATGGCTTCAGAGGCATAGTTTCCCTTTTAGCTCCAGTTCTAGTTCCAGCAAAAGCATTTCATAGCTTTGAACATCTGAATCGTAGTTTATTGTCCAAAGTTCCAAGAAAATGGTTTAGCTGCAGCCAGTGCAGTGATGCTTAATTTCATCCCCTGCACATTGCTTTGCCAGCCCAAAACCTTAAATATTCTGATGGAGGTTATCGCAAAATCCTCTAAATTTCAAGTGGAACTAAAAAGGTGCCCATCAAACTAAGTTATCTGGAGTGGTGCAGGGAGAGCAGATTCCCAATGTAATTTGCCATTTAGCAGTTCTTCTAATTCGAAAGATTTAAGCCATCCTTGAAATCTTTTTCATTGAGGAAACCGTGACATCTTCTTATGCTTACAAACTTTAAGTACATCACCTAACTTCGTAAAAAAAAAATAGCAGTGCAAATTTTGTAGAACTTAAAACCACTTCAATTCTGTGCATTTATCTGCTTTCTTCAGTAACATTTTTGGACATGCTATTAATTTCAAGTTTCTAAAGTAACCCGAAACAGAGGTAACTGGACAAAGAAATTACAACGGAATTAGTTAAAGCTGAGCGGCTTCAGGTTGTAGTAATCTGACAAAAAATACAACATATCATGGCTTTTGATTTACATAAGAAAATCTCCTGTCCTGCCCATTATCTAATTGCCTATCTTTCCAGAATTGCCTCATTTCAGTTGGGCCCCGATACATGTGAAGATAGAGGTGGAACTGAGGAGATCACATTCCTAGCAACAACAAAGTTATGATCAATATTGTTGTCTGCACTCATGGCACCTTCCAAGACCTTGACCACCTCAGACATTTTAGGCCTTCTTTGGCAATCAATCTGCAAACACCACATCGCGAGCTTCATCATCTGAATTGCATCCTGCTTATGTGCTTGCATGTCGTTGCTGTTCCTGTCAATCAAATCTACCAAGTGGTCGTTTTTAACCTTTTCCTCCAATAGGGTAATAAGATGGATGCTCTCTTCTGACCGGGAAGTGTCGAGGTTCTTTCTTCCGCTGATGACTTCCATGACCACAACACCAAAGCTGTAGACGTCAGCCTTTTCTGTGATTTGCGATGTTAACCATTCAGGAGCTAAATATCCAGGTGTGCCTCTCATTCTAGTAACCACCTGGCTCATATCCCTATCAATGAGCTTGCATAGTCCAAAATCAGAAAGTTTAGCATTGAATTCATCATCTAAGAGGATGTTTTGTGGTTTGACATCCAAATGAGCAATCCGTTTTGTGCACTCCTCGTGAAGATAAGAGAGACCCTTAGCTATGTGAGTGATAATTTTGCACCGGATGCTCCAATCCAAAGGAGGAGCATCGTTGTCATGTCGACAATAGATCCATCTATCCAAGGATCCTTTGTGCATATACTCATACACCAGGAGCCTATAGGATTTCTCTGCACAGAAACCAATCAAACTCACCAGATTAATATGATGAATCCTGCCAATTGTCTGAACCTCTGCAGAAAATTCTCTTTTGCCCTGACCAGCTCGATCCAAACGTTTTACTGCAATCATTTCATCCCCAAATTTTCCCTTGAAAACAGACCCAAATCCTCCTTCCCCTAGCTTGTCTGCAAATTGCTCGGTTGCTGCTTTTAGCTGTTGATATGTGAACCTGATTGGTGTTCCTTGTAGCTCCCCAAACTCTTCCTCCTCCTCCATCTCATGTTGTCTATGTGTTCTCCGCTTACATATAAAGTAGGCGAGGAGGAAGACGACGGTAAGCAAAATGAAGCTGCCTACAGGAGCTAGAATTGTCACAACTCTTGTTACAGTGGAGGATTTTGGTTTCATGCTTGTTGGCCCAATAGGCGCAGGCAGAGCCACGGGACTTTCAGCTGGAGGCGACATTGCTTGATTCATCAGGGGACAAAAGACGACCTGGTAGTTGGTGCCCGTCGGGCAACTGAAAGTGCTGCTGGGATCATCCTTGGGGTAGCTGTAGGCATCTGGGCACATCTTCTTAAAGAAGACCGAGTAGTTGGTGGTGCTGCAATTGTGTGCCGCGCTCCCGGTACAGCAGTATTTGTCCTGCTTCAACACCCTGCATGCACTGTTACAACCCCCCGGAGCCTTCAGCTCTGTTGGGCACTGCGATGTGATGTTGGCTGGACAGCGCGGCCCCTTGACGCACCCTGCCCTTCCTTGAACCTGAACCGGCACCGGCAGGAAGTCCATGGGCACGTTGAAGCCGTCCATGAAGGAGATGTCGAAGGAATCCACGGCGTTGAGGCCGCCAAACGCGAACTCACCGAGCGTGCTGGGCGGCCGGCCATAGGCTGTGCAGGCGAGCAAGCCGCCGCAGTCACCAGTTTGGCACGACGACACGTTACCTTCGCCATGGAACGTGCAGCCCGTCCGTGCCCAGACGCGGCCGGATGTGTTGCCGGCGGGGACGTCCAGCACCCATGCCTCCCCTGGATCGAGCTGCCGGCCACCTCCCAGCACGACGGCCGGCCACACGGTGTAGGAGCATTGGTTGGTGATTCCTAGTGTGGCGGCCTCGCCCGTGATAACGAGGACGAAGAGGAAGAGAGCGGAAGCGGCGCCCATCAATGCCTGGAAGAGGAAGAGGAAGAGAACTGGAGAATCAGAGACGGTCTAGGTTGCAAACTTGCAATAGGGCTCATGATCTATAGTGTGACAGCTAACGGAGTGGAAGAGTGGGGATAACAGAGACACCGTTGAATTATTCCGTTCCACGGTCAGCATACAACAGCTAGCCTCTTCAACATGCTGCACAGTGACAACCGTTTGGTAGGACCAGACTTTTGCAGGACTTGTTAGTCCCTTCCGAATCCAAATTGTAAAAAGGATTACATACATTTGTACAGTGCGTCCGTGTAATGATTATAAAAAGAATACATCTGTATAATGTGTTGTTTGGTGATTTTGTCGGTAAGAAATGTACATCCGAGGAAATCTTACATTAGTAAAACGCTCTGTTCGGTAAATGTCGTCCTCAGAGATTGCATATCAACTTCTTTTTTTATGTTGGAGACTTGCCAGATTGCTCATCTTTGCTCATTCCTGATCTGCTTTATGTTTTGATGTGGCATTCTGATGTGGAATATATATGGAGGCAGCAGATCAAGGAAGAAGCACTTTTTTTTTTTTTGAACGGGCAAGGAAGAAGCACTTTGGTGGTGGAGACAAGCTGAAGTTGACACCAGTCGGCAGCTCCCTGGAAGCAGTCCAAGCAGCCGGAGGCCTCCTTGACTGACAGACATGCCCCGTCAAGCGTATGCATCCATGTCTAACTCACCACAACTACTTAATTGCGAGCACATTTTTTGCAAGTGTGGGAATTTCTCAAGTAAATCCATGATTATTTTTTTGAACGTATGGATTTATTTATCCAATAAAATTCAGAAGTCGGTTTTTCTACTGAACGAATGAATGTTTGGCTTTTTCTTTGAACCAGTCGGATCGACGGAGGTGGTTGGCGGTTTGGCGAGGCAAGTTTTTTTTTTTTTAGGCAAGTGAGGTGGTCCCGACAGCCAGAGTGAATTGCTTTATGGGCCACAGCCCATGAGAACTTTCACGCGAGTGCCAGCATTTTCGAGGGACTCCATAAGCACTACTGTGGAGCTCGCAAATATTTTGTGTGTGTGTGAATGTGGAGCTCCCAAATATGTGTTCATACAAACTGGTTACTTCAGTTTTTTCACGCTCAATCTAGAAAACCTTTCTTCTTCCCACAATCCAATCCAGAAAACGCTATGTGATGCATTTGCGGAAGCTTCTAGAAGATTTCGACTAGTTTTCGGTTCATATATTTTTGTTTGTTCTTCCGGTTTTTTGTTCGAATTTTATTTTTCCATTCTGATTTTCCTTTTATTTTTTAAAAAAATTATGAATTGTATTCAAATGCATGAACTTTTTTCAAACATAGCCAGTTTTCTATGCTATTAGTCAAATCTGAAAAAAAATTAAGAACTTTTCTGAAATTCATTAATGTTTTCTCAAATCCCTGAACCTTCTTACAATTCATGTTTTTTTTCAAAATCATGAACGATTCTGATATTTGTGACAAAAATTCAATTTCGTGTACATCTTTTCAAATTCGCAATTTTTTTAAGAAAATTGTGAACTTTGTTTAAATCCGTGAAAAAAATGAATTTACGATTTTTTAATGTACAAAAACCAAAGGCTATGTTTTTCCTGAAAACAAACAACACTTATTTTAGTACAGTAATCCAGGCGAGCGAGCGAAGCAGTCTAGCGGAGCAAGGTACCAAGTTGGGCTGCAGCCTGGAATGCTCGTGCGAGCGCTGTTGAAGAGCCTCGCTTGTCAATATATTGGTCGCCTGGAGAGCAACTAATTGGCTAGCATAAGCGTTTTAACGATCATTCCTACGTGTTGTGTTCTTAGTCATCGTCACGTGCCATTCTCTGAGTGTTCCCTTTGATTTTTTATTTTTTATTTTATCGCACACGTTTTTTGACTTTTTAGGTGGATTTCTTTTTGTGTTTTGTTTTTTGCCCTTTTTTTAGCTTTTGCACAAAATAAAACGTGTCCAAAAGCACGGTTTTTTTTTGGCATGAGAGGACCCTCCCAAAAATAAAATAAAAACATGTTTTTTGTTTTTTTCCTTTTTCCGCGAAAGTTATAGTTTAGTTTCGCGATAGGCATGGATTTGCTTTCGCAAGAGGCACGACCATGCCTCGGAAACGAAAAAAAAAACATGTTTTCTGTTTTCTTTCTCTTTCGTGATTCGAACGGTTTTGCTTCTGCTAGAGGTACGGATTAACTTTTGCGAATGGCACGGTCATGCCTCTCGAAAATAAAAAGGTGATTTTATTTTTGTTTTTTCTTTCGTAAAAGGCATGATTTTGTTTCCGCGAGAGGCACAGGTTTGCTTCGCGGTCGTGCCTTTCAGAAACGAAAAACCCGTTTTTATTTTCTTTCAAGAGAGGCACAGTTTTTTTGTCTGTTGTTTTGTGAAAAAATATGTTTGTAAAAACCTAGCAACATGAAGCCACCTACAGGAGCTAAAATTGCAACATCTCTTCTTACAGTGAAGGGTTTCTCTTTCATGCTTGTTGTCCCAATAGGTGCTGGCAGAGTACTTGGGGTCATAGGTGTTACCGTGGCCGGGGATGCAGGTGGATCACTTGGGGCCGTAGGTGTTACCTTGGCCGGGGGTGCGGGCATGGGTCTTTTAGCTGTAGGCGATCTGCTTGCATTCGTATCAATGATAATGCCCACGGATGTACTGTTCGCGATGGTGGCAACGGGGAGGAGGAGGAGGAGGAGAGGCAGGAGGTGGAGAGCCGAAGTGGCACTCACCACTGCCATTTGTTCCTTTGTGATATGATTTCTGATTGCACTCGTTAACTTGAAGCAGAGTCTCAATTGCAAACTGGAGATAGGGCTCCTGTGGCTATGACAGTAGACTGACAGCTAACAGCCTGGAAGAATGATAGGGATTATATCTATATGTTTTCAGGAAATAAAAAAGAAGAGTTACATCCAGATAATGCGTTGTTTCATGATTTTGACTCTAAGAGCTATGCAAACACGACAGTTAATGCGATCAGATCTTGCATAGGTGTTATCATATAAAAGCATTCTTCTTGGTAAAATATCATCCGGGGAGAGTTGAATTTTTTTTCCTTGTGTTTCTCAGAGCCTGTGATTTTTTTGTTGCTACTTGTTAATTATTTTTGGAAAAGGTTTGCTACTTGTTAATGTATCTCAACTCTTTAGTTACAGAATGAGGCAACTCTTCTGCTTCCATTTAGTAAAGAAAAGTAAACATACTTATAGACTTCTAATATAATTATATCATACTCCCTCCGTCCCAAAATAAGTGTCTCAACTTTATACTAGCTCTATTAAGCTTAAGACACTTATTTTGGGACGGAGGGAGTATAAAATAGTGGTATACTGGTTTTTGTTTTCCCAAGTTGCACATCTTTGTCAGCAGTGATGTTGAGTGAAGATCAGTTTGCAAGAAGTACCTTTGGTTTGGGGCATGCTAAAGCTGATAGAGGTTGGTATTTTTCAAATCAATTTCTTGGGTAAGGCCTACATAATTTGCAATTGGTATTTCTCATATCAATTTCGCCAACTTTTTCATGAACTTTAGATTTGAATTATATTTATGAAGTGCTTAGAAACGCATTTAATGGCTTAAATATATCAAACGGACCTTAAAAGATGCAGAGCACTTGGTGTCGTAGGTGTTACCTTAGCCGGGGGTGCAGGCAAGGGACTTTCAGCTGTAGGCGATACTGTTTGATTGATCGTGGCACAAAGAGAAGGTGGGCACCTTCTCCCCTGACTGAGATTTATATACACGGTGGGCACCTTCTCGCCCTGATCGAGCTTCGTACGCGATCTCTAACCGGAGTTGCGGCTGGCCACACGGTGGCAACGGGGAGGAGAAGGTGAGGCAGGAGGGAGCCGAAGGGGTACTCACCACTGCCATCTGTGTGTTATGATTTATGTGCACCCGTTAGCTTTAACCAGTCTCTCAATTGCAAACTTGTGATAGGTGTCATGTGGCTGTGACAGACTGACATCTAGAGTGGAGGAGTGGTAGGGAATAGCAGACAGGGACATGATCTGTCCGTTGAATCGTTCAAGGGTCAGCATAAAACAACCTAACATTCTTGCAGACTGTTTGCTTCTTAGTCGGTTAGTCCCTCTCGTATTATATATGTACGTCTTCAAGAATAAAAACAGGAATTACATCTGTAAAATTATTTTGGCTGTAAGAAATCGGCAAACATGGCAGAAAAATGCGACCAGATCTTGCATAGGTGTTACCATATAAAACATGGTTTTTGGCAAAATATCATCCTGGGAGAGTATGCATTTTTTCAAGAAATGATAGCAACACAATGATTCATCTCAAAAATTATGCATGCTGATTTGGATGAAACGGTCAAACTTACATGTGTCATGGATAGTCCTATTGAATTGTCAAGTATGGAATTGCAGGAGTATTCCTTGTGTTTCTCTGATCCTGTTCACTTCCGTTCAGCAACAGTTTATGTGTGACCCATCATGTATATACCAAAACTGAATACTGTTAGGGAAAGGTCTATATTACCCTTTATACTATTTGTGAGGGGGGTGTATCGAAGCGGGACTATGTGTTTTTTTCTGCTTGTTAATTTATCTCAACTCGTTAGTTAGGGAATGAAGCAACTTTTCTGCGTCCATTTCGAAAAGGAAAACAAAACTATTTCTAGACTTCTAGTATAAGTATACCATACAACATAGTGGTAGACTGGGTTTTTTTGCCCAGATTGCACATCTTTGTTCATTACCGATCTGCCATATGCTTTGTCAGCAGTGATGTAAAATGAAGATCACTTTGCAAGAAGTACCCTACGACTGGGGGCATGCATGTTGGCTGACAGCGGCTGGAGGCCTTGTTGACTGGCCTAGCTATCATATGCCATCAAGCATATGGAGCCACTTCTCACTCCTTGATTGCGTCCAGACGAGGGTGGCACTACCACTATCCTCGCTAGCTGCTGCTGTTTATAGAATGGAAATCATTCTCGATCACAAGATCACGCTGGGAGGAAGCTGCGCGGCACCTGATCGAGGCCTTGAAGCTGGGAGGAAGCTCTAGCCTCGTTATCTCTGTTCCCTGGTCGGCATGGACAGTGTATGTACTCCACACACACCTCTGATTCATTCATTTTCTCTCTAGTACTTCTGGAGAACAACGACTTGACCTCGTGCAGTCATGCATATTAATCCATAGCAGTGAAAAAAATAACGTGCCATAGCGTTGCTAATAGTAAGCTATAGTATTTTGAGAAATGACTCGTTAAGAAAAATCTATGTACAACGTCTTCCTAATAGCATATATTTAAGGTGCCGTTATTTTGACATAGCACTTTATTTTTTCATTGATTCAATACCTAGAGTTGAGCTGCCTAAGTAAACCCCACTATTGTCATGGAAGACCGCAGCCATCCAAGGTCTGATGCCTGCATCGACATGAATCCCTGCGCTATTCAACCACGCTATTCAACCACGCTTCCCTGCGCTTCCTGTCCGCGACATTTGGTGGGCTTGGCTGGGTACTGGACTATTGGGCCGTCCTCATCCCCCGACTCCAAGACTAGCGGCGGTACCCTCATCCGCGGCGCGCCGCTGTTGCCGGCGCCGGCGAACTGGACCGTGCCTCACGCGCCGCCGCCACTGCTCGCCACGAATCCTCCATCCCCAGCACCACATCTTTCCGCCGCATCCCATCTGCAGACGCGCCGCTCCTAATCGCCCGACTCCGGAGACGGACCCGTCGCCGCCGTCTTCTTCGGTCTGGTACTCACCCAATGCTAGTCGATAGAGGTAACCCCCGCGTCAACTGATCATTCGTGCAACAGGTTCATGGGGGGCAGCTCATATCATATATCAGATCTTCCATTCCATAGGAACGACGACCAACTACACAAGTATGGCATCTGAAGGACAAGGATAAGTCATTACGAGCTGCAGTGGCGTCTTGTACACATTATTGGTTGCTCTGATGTAATGTCATCACATTATACTGGTCGATGGTTACAACTTACTATACAACACAAACGCTAATTGAATAGAAAATCAAATGTGATACTCCCTCTGTACCACGATACTTGTTGTTGTGGAGAACTGAACAAACAAATATTTAGGAACACAGGGAGTAGTATATAGTTGTACATTCCCTAACTTTGGTGCATCGGCTGGCCCAGAATTGGAACAAATGGCTTCAGAGGCATAGTTTCCCTTTTAGCTCCAGTTCTAGTTCCAGCAAAAGCATTTCATAGCTTTGAACATCTGAATCGTAGTTTATTGTCCAAAGTTCCAAGAAAATGGTTTAGCTGCAGCCAGTGCAGTGATGCTTAATTTCATCCCCTGCACATTGCTTTGCCAGCCCAAAACCTTAAATATTCTGATGGAGGTTATCGCAAAATCCTCTAAATTTCAAGTGGAACTAAAAAGGTGCCCATCAAACTAAGTTATCTGGAGTGGTGCAGGGAGAGCAGATTCCCAATGTAATTTGCCATTTAGCAGTTCTTCTAATTCGAAAGATTTAAGCCATCCTTGAAATCTTTTTCATTGAGGAAACCGTGACATCTTCTTATGCTTACAAACTTTAAGTACATCACCTAACTTCGTAAAAAAAAAATAGCAGTGCAAATTTTGTAGAACTTAAAACCACTTCAATTCTGCGCATTTATCTGCTTTCTTCAGTAACATTTTTGGACATGCTATTAATTTCAAGTTTCTAAAGTAACCCGAAACAGAGGTAACTGGACAAAGAAATTACAACGGAATTAGTTAAAGCTGAGCGGCTTCAGGTTGTAGTAATCTGACAAAAAATACAACATATCATGGCTTTTGATTTACATAAGAAAATCTCCTGTCCTGCCCATTATCTAATTGCCTATCTTTCCAGAATTGCCTCATTTCAGTTGGGCCCCGATACATGTGAAGATAGAGGTGGAACTGAGGAGATCACATTCCTAGCAACAACAAAGTTATGATCAATATTGTTGTCTGCACTCATGGCACCTTCCAAGACCTTGACCACCTCAGACATTTTAGGCCTTCTTTGGCAATCAATCTGCAAACACCACATCGCGAGCTTCATCATCTGAATTGCATCCTGCTTATGTGCTTGCATGTCGTTGCTGTTCCTGTCAATCAAATCTACCAAGTGGTCGTTTTTAACCTTTTCCTCCAATAGGGTAATAAGATGGATGCTCTCTTCTGACCGGGAAGTGTCGAGGTTCTTTCTTCCGCTGATGACTTCCATGACCACAACACCAAAGCTGTAGACGTCAGCCTTTTCTGTGATTTGCGATGTTAACCATTCAGGAGCTAAATATCCAGGTGTGCCTCTCATTCTAGTAACCACCTGGCTCATATCCCTATCAATGAGCTTGCATAGTCCAAAATCAGAAAGTTTAGCATTGAATTCATCATCTAAGAGGATGTTTTGTGGTTTGACATCCAAATGAGCAATCCGTTTTGTGCACTCCTCGTGAAGATAAGAGAGACCCTTAGCTATGTGAGTGATAATTTTGCACCGGATGCTCCAATCCAAAGGAGGAGCATCGTTGTCATGTCGACAATAGATCCATCTATCCAAGGATCCTTTGTGCATATACTCATACACCAGGAGCCTATAGGATTTCTCTGCACAGAAACCAATCAAACTCACCAGATTAATATGATGAATCCTGCCAATTGTCTGAACCTCTGCAGAAAATTCTCTTTTGCCCTGACCAGCTCGATCCAAACGTTTTACTGCAATCATTTCATCCCCAAATTTTCCCTTGAAAACAGACCCAAATCCTCCTTCCCCTAGCTTGTCTGCAAATTGCTCGGTTGCTGCTTTTAGCTGTTGATATGTGAACCTGATTGGTGTTCCTTGTAGCTCCCCAAACTCTTCCTCCTCCTCCATCTCATGTTGTCTATGTGTTCTCCGCTTACATATAAAGTAGGCGAGGAGGAAGACGACGGTAAGCAAAATGAAGCTGCCTACAGGAGCTAGAATTGTCACAACTCTTGTTACAGTGGAGGATTTTGGTTTCATGCTTGTTGGCCCAATAGGCGCAGGCAGAGCCACGGGACTTTCAGCTGGAGGCGACATTGCTTGATTCATCAGGGGACAAAAGACGACCTGGTAGTTGGTGCCCGTCGGGCAACTGAAAGTGCTGCTGGGATCATCCTTGGGGTAGCTGTAGGCATCTGGGCACATCTTCTTAAAGAAGACCGAGTAGTTGGTGGTGCTGCAATTGTGTGCCGCGCTCCCGGTACAGCAGTATTTGTCCTGCTTCAACACCCTGCATGCACTGTTACAACCCCCCGGAGCCTTCAGCTCTGTTGGGCACTGCGATGTGATGTTGGCTGGACAGCGCGGCCCCTTGACGCACCCTGCCCTTCCTTGAACCTGAACCGGCACCGGCAGGAAGTCCATGGGCACGTTGAAGCCGTCCATGAAGGAGATGTCGAAGGAATCCACGGCGTTGAGGCCGCCAAACGCGAACTCACCGAGCGTGCTGGGCGGCCGGCCATAGGCTGTGCAGGCGAGCAAGCCGCCGCAGTCACCAGTTTGGCACGACGACACGTTACCTTCGCCATGGAACGTGCAGCCCGTCCGTGCCCAGACGCGGCCGGATGTGTTGCCGGCGGGGACGTCCAGCACCCATGCCTCCCCTGGATCGAGCTGCCGGCCACCTCCCGGCACGACGGCCGGCCACACGGTGTAGGAGCATTGGTTGGTGATTCCTAGTGTGGCGGCCTCGCCCGTGATAACGAGGACGAAGAGGAAGAGAGCGGAAGCGGCGCCCATCAATGCCTGGAAGAGGAAGAGGAAGAGAACTGGAGAATCAGAGACGGTCTAGGTTGCAAACTTGCAATAGGGCTCATGATCTATAGTGTGACAGCTAACGGAGTGGAAGAGTGGGGATAACAGAGACACCGTTGAATTATTCCGTTCCACGGTCAGCATACAACAGCTAGCCTCTTCAACATGCTGCACAGTGACAACCGTTTGGTAGGACCAGACTTTTGCAGGACTTGTTAGTCCCTTCCGAATCCAAATTGTAAAAAGGATTACATACATTTGTACAGTGCGTCCGTGTAATGATTATAAAAAGAATACATCTGTATAATGTGTTGTTTGGTGATTTTGTCGGTAAGAAATGTACATCCGAGGAAATCTTACATTAGTAAAACGCTCTGTTCGGTAAATGTCGTCCTCAGAGATTGCATATCAACTTCTTTTTTTATGTTGGAGACTTGCCAGATTGCTCATCTTTGCTCATTCCTGATCTGCTTTATGTTTTGCTGTGGCATTCTGATGTGGAATATATATGGAGGCAGCAGATCAAGGAAGAAGCACTTTTTTTTTTTAACGGGCAAGGAAGAAGCACTTTGGTGGTGGAGACAAGCTGAAGTTGACACCAGTCGGCAGCTCCCTGGAAGCAGTCCAAGCAGCCGGAGGCCTCCTTGACTGACAGACATGCCCCGTCAAGCGTATGCATCCATGTCTAACTCACCACAACTACTTAATTGCGAGCACATTTTTTGCAAGTGTGGGAATTTCTCAAGTAAATCCATGATTATTTTTTTGAACGTATGAATTTATTTATCCAATAAAATTCAGAAGTCGGTTTTTCTACTGAACGAATGAATGTTTGGCTTTTTCTTTGAACCAGTCGGATCGACGGAGGTGGTTGGCGGTTTGGCGAGGCAAGTTTTTTTTTTTTTTAGGCAAGTGAGGTGGTCCCGACAGCCAGAGTGAATTGCTTTATGGGCCACAGCCCATGAGAACTTTCACGCGAGTGCCAGCATTTTCGAGGGACTCCATAAGCACTACTGTGGAGCTCGCAAATATTTTGTGTGTGTGTGAATGTGGAGCTCCCAAATATGTGTTCATACAAACTGGTTACTTCAGTTTTTTCACGCTCAATCTAGAAAACCTTTCTTCTTCCCACAATCCAATCCAGAAAACGCTATGTGATGCATTTGCGGAAGCTTCTAGAAGATTTCGACTAGTTTTCGGTTCATATATTTTTGTTTGTTCTTCCGGTTTTTTGTTCGAATTTTATTTTTCCATTCTGATTTTCCTTTTATTTTTTAAAAAAATTATGAATTGTATTCAAATGCATGAACTTTTTTCAAACATAGCCAGTTTTCTATGCTATTAGTCAAATCTGAAAAAAAATTAAGAACTTTTCTGAAATTCATTAATGTTTTCTCAAATCCCTGAACCTTCTTACAATTCATGTTTTTTTTCAAAATCATGAACGATTCTGATATTTGTGACAAAAATTCAATTTCGTGTACATCTTTTCAAATTCGCAATTTTTTTTAAGAAAATTGTGAACTTTGTTTAAATCCGTGAAAAAAATGAATTTACGATTTTTTAATGTACAAAAACCAAAGGCTATGTTTTTCCTGAAAACAAACAACACTTATTTTAGTACAGTAATCCAGGCGAGCGAGCGAAGCAGTCTAGCGGAGCAAGGTACCAAGTTGGGCTGCAGCCTGGAATGCTCGTGCGAGCGCTGTTGAAGAGCCTCGCTTGTCAATATATTGGTCGCCTGGAGAGCAACTAATTGGCTAGCATAAGCGTTTTAACGATCATTCCTACGTGTTGTGTTCTTAGTCATCGTCACGTGCCATTCTCTGAGTGTTCCCTTTGATTTTTTATTTTTTATTTTATCGCACACGTTTTTTGACTTTTTAGGTGGATTTCTTTTTGTGTTTTGTTTTTTGCCCTTTTTTTAGCTTTTGCACAAAATAAAACGTGTCCAAAAGCACGGTTTTTTTTTGGCATGAGAGGACCCTCCCAAAAATAAAATAAAAACATGTTTTTTGTTTTTTTCCTTTTTCCGCGAAAGTTATAGTTTAGTTTCGCGATAGGCATGGATTTGCTTTCGCAAGAGGCACGACCATGCCTCGGAAACGAAAAAAAAAACATGTTTTCTGTTTTCTTTCTCTTTCGTGATTCGAACGGTTTTGCTTCTGCTAGAGGTACGGATTAACTTTTGCGAATGGCACGGTCATGCCTCTCGAAAATAAAAAGGTGATTTTATTTTTGTTTTTTCTTTCGTAAAAGGCATGATTTTGTTTCCGCGAGAGGCACAGGTTTGCTTCGCGGTCGTGCCTTTCAGAAACGAAAAACCCGTTTTTATTTTCTTTCAAGAGAGGCACAGTTTTTTTGTCTGTTGTTTTGTGAAAAAATATGTTTGTAAAAACCTAGCAACATGAAGCCACCTACAGGAGCTAAAATTGCAACATCTCTTCTTACAGTGAAGGGTTTCTCTTTCATGCTTGTTGTCCCAATAGGTGCTGGCAGAGTACTTGGGGTCATAGGTGTTACCGTGGCCGGGGATGCAGGTGGATCACTTGGGGCCGTAGGTGTTACCTTGGCCGGGGGTGCGGGCATGGGTCTTTTAGCTGTAGGCGATCTGCTTGCATTCGTATCAATGATAATGCCCACGGATGTACTGTTCGCGATGGTGGCAACGGGGAGGAGGAGGAGGAGGAGAGGCAGGAGGTGGAGAGCCGAAGTGGCACTCACCACTGCCATTTGTTCCTTTGTGATATGATTTCTGATTGCACTCGTTAACTTGAAGCAGAGTCTCAATTGCAAACTGGAGATAGGGCTCCTGTGGCTATGACAGTAGACTGACAGCTAACAGCCTGGAAGAATGATAGGGATTATATCTATATGTTTTCAGGAAATAAAAAAGAAGAGTTACATCCAGATAATGCGTTGTTTCATGATTTTGACTCTAAGAGCTATGCAAACACGACAGTTAATGCGATCAGATCTTGCATAGGTGTTATCATATAAAAGCATTCTTCTTGGTAAAATATCATCCGGGGAGAGTTGAATTTTTTTTTCCTTGTGTTTCTCAGAGCCTGTGATTTTTTTGTTGCTACTTGTTAATTATTTTTGGAAAAGGTTTGCTACTTGTTAATGTATCTCAACTCTTTAGTTACAGAATGAGGCAACTCTTCTGCTTCCATTTAGTAAAGAAAAGTAAACATACTTATAGACTTCTAATATAATTATATCATACTCCCTCCGTCCCAAAATAAGTGTCTCAACTTTATACTAGCTCTATTAAGCTTAAGACACTTATTTTGGGACGGAGGGAGTATAAAATAGTGGTATACTGGTTTTTGTTTTCCCAAGTTGCACATCTTTGTCAGCAGTGATGTTGAGTGAAGATCAGTTTGCAAGAAGTACCTTTGGTTTGGGGCATGCTAAAGCTGATAGAGGTTGGTATTTTTCAAATCAATTTCTTGGGTAAGGCCTACATAATTTGCAATTGGTATTTCTCATATCAATTTCGCCAACTTTTTCATGAACTTTAGATTTGAATTATATTTATGAAGTGCTTAGAAACGCATTTAATGGCTTAAATATATCAAACGGACCTTAAAAGATGCAGAGCACTTGGTGTCGTAGGTGTTACCTTAGCCGGGGGTGCAGGCAAGGGACTTTCAGCTGTAGGCGATACTGTTTGATTGATCGTGGCACAAAGAGAAGGTGGGCACCTTCTCCCCTGACTGAGATTTATATACACGGTGGGCACCTTCTCGCCCTGATCGAGCTTCGTACGCGATCTCTAACCGGAGTTGCGGCTGGCCACACGGTGGCAACGGGGAGGAGAAGGTGAGGCAGGAGGGAGCCGAAGGGGTACTCACCACTGCCATCTGTGTGTTATGATTTATGTGCACCCGTTAGCTTTAACCAGTCTCTCAATTGCAAACTTGTGATAGGTGTCATGTGGCTGTGACAGACTGACATCTAGAGTGGAGGAGTGGTAGGGAATAGCAGACAGGGACATGATCTGTCCGTTGAATCGTTCAAGGGTCAGCATAAAACAACCTAACATTCTTGCAGACTGTTTGCTTCTTAGTCGGTTAGTCCCTCTCGTATTATATATGTACGTCTTCAAGAATAAAAACAGGAATTACATCTGTAAAATTATTTTGGCTGTAAGAAATCGGCAAACATGGCAGAAAAATGCGACCAGATCTTGCATAGGTGTTACCATATAAAACATGGTTTTTGGCAAAATATCATCCTGGGAGAGTATGCATTTTTTCAAGAAATGATAGCAACACAATGATTCATCTCAAAAATTATGCATGCTGATTTGGATGAAACGGTCAAACTTACATGTGTCATGGATAGTCCTATTGAATTGTCAAGTATGGAATTGCAGGAGTATTCCTTGTGTTTCTCTGATCCTGTTCACTTCCGTTCAGCAACAGTTTATGTGTGACCCATCATGTATATACCAAAACTGAATACTGTTAGGGAAAGGTCTATATTACCCTTTATACTATTTGTGAGGGGGGTGTATCGAAGCGGGACTATGTGTTTTTTTCTGCTTGTTAATTTATCTCAACTCGTTAGTTAGGGAATGAAGCAACTTTTCTGCGTCCATTTCGAAAAGGAAAACAAAACTATTTCTAGACTTCTAGTATAAGTATACCATACAACATAGTGGTAGACTGGGTTTTTTTGCCCAGATTGCACATCTTTGTTCATTACCGATCTGCCATATGCTTTGTCAGCAGTGATGTAAAATGAAGATCACTTTGCAAGAAGTACCCTACGACTGGGGGCATGCATGTTGGCTGACAGCGGCTGGAGGCCTTGTTGACTGGCCTAGCTATCATATGCCATCAAGCATATGGAGCCACTTCTCACTCCTTGATTGCGTCCAGACGAGGGTGGCACTACCACTATCCTCGCTAGCTGCTGCTGTTTATAGAATGGAAATCATTCTCGATCACAAGATCACGCTGGGAGGAAGCTGCGCGGCACCTGATCGAGGCCTTGAAGCTGGGAGGAAGCTCTAGCCTCGTTATCTCTGTTCCCTGGTCGGCATGGACAGTGTATGTACTCCACACACACCTCTGATTCATTCATTTTCTCTCTAGTACTTCTGGAGAACAACGACTTGACCTCGTGCAGTCATGCATATTAATCCATAGCAGTGAAAAAAATAACGTGCCATAGCGTTGCTAATAGTAAGCTATAGTATTTTGAGAAATGACTCGTTAAGAAAAATCTATGTACAACGTCTTCCTAATAGCATATATTTAAGGTGCCGTTATTTTGACATAGCACTTTATTTTTTCATTGATTCAATACCTAGAGTTGAGCTGCCTAAGTAAACCCCACTATTGTCATGGAAGACCGCAGCCATCCAAGGTCTGATGCCTGCATCGACATGAATCCCTGCGCTATTCAACCACGCTATTCAACCACGCTTCCCTGCGCTTCCTGTCCGCGACATTTGGTGGGCTTGGCTGGGTACTGGACTATTGGGCCGTCCTCATCCCCCGACTCCAAGACTAGCGGCGGTACCCTCATCCGCGGCGCGCCGCTGTTGCCGGCGCCGGCGAACTGGACCGTGCCTCACGCGCCGCCGCCACTGCTCGCCACGAATCCTCCATCCCCAGCACCACATCTTTCCGCCGCATCCCATCTGCAGACGCGCCGCTCCTAATCGCCCGACTCCGGAGACGGACCCGTCGCCGCCGTCTTCTTCGGTCTGGTACTCACCCAATGCTAGTCGATAGAGGTAACCCCCGCGTCAACTGATCATTCGTGCAACAGGTTCATGGGGGGCAGCTCATATCATATATCAGATCTTCCATTCCATAGGAACGACGACCAACTACACAAGTATGGCATCTGAAGGACAAGGATAAGTCATTACGAGCTGCAGTGGCGTCTTGTACACATTATTGGTTGCTCTGATGTAATGTCATCACATTATACTGGTCGATGGTTACAACTTACTATACAACACAAACGCTAATTGAATAGAAAATCAAATGTGATACTCCCTCTGTACCACGATACTTGTTGTTGTGGAGAACTGAACAAACAAATATTTAGGAACACAGGGAGTAGTATATAGTTGTACATTCCCTAACTTTGGTGCATCGGCTGGCCCAGAATTGGAACAAATGGCTTCAGAGGCATAGTTTCCCTTTTAGCTCCAGTTCTAGTTCCAGCAAAAGCATTTCATAGCTTTGAACATCTGAATCGTAGTTTATTGTCCAAAGTTCCAAGAAAATGGTTTAGCTGCAGCCAGTGCAGTGATGCTTAATTTCATCCCCTGCACATTGCTTTGCCAGCCCAAAACCTTAAATATTCTGATGGAGGTTATCGCAAAATCCTCTAAATTTCAAGTGGAACTAAAAAGGTGCCCATCAAACTAAGTTATCTGGAGTGGTGCAGGGAGAGCAGATTCCCAATGTAATTTGCCATTTAGCAGTTCTTCTAATTCGAAAGATTTAAGCCATCCTTGAAATCTTTTTCATTGAGGAAACCGTGACATCTTCTTATGCTTACAAACTTTAAGTACATCACCTAACTTCGTAAAAAAAAAATAGCAGTGCAAATTTTGTAGAACTTAAAACCACTTCAATTCTGCGCATTTATCTGCTTTCTTCAGTAACATTTTTGGACATGCTATTAATTTCAAGTTTCTAAAGTAACCCGAAACAGAGGTAACTGGACAAAGAAATTACAACGGAATTAGTTAAAGCTGAGCGGCTTCAGGTTGTAGTAATCTGACAAAAAATACAACATATCATGGCTTTTGATTTACATAAGAAAATCTCCTGTCCTGCCCATTATCTAATTGCCTATCTTTCCAGAATTGCCTCATTTCAGTTGGGCCCCGATACATGTGAAGATAGAGGTGGAACTGAGGAGATCACATTCCTAGCAACAACAAAGTTATGATCAATATTGTTGTCTGCACTCATGGCACCTTCCAAGACCTTGACCACCTCAGACATTTTAGGCCTTCTTTGGCAATCAATCTGCAAACACCACATCGCGAGCTTCATCATCTGAATTGCATCCTGCTTATGTGCTTGCATGTCGTTGCTGTTCCTGTCAATCAAATCTACCAAGTGGTCGTTTTTAACCTTTTCCTCCAATAGGGTAATAAGATGGATGCTCTCTTCTGACCGGGAAGTGTCGAGGTTCTTTCTTCCGCTGATGACTTCCATGACCACAACACCAAAGCTGTAGACGTCAGCCTTTTCTGTGATTTGCGATGTTAACCATTCAGGAGCTAAATATCCAGGTGTGCCTCTCATTCTAGTAACCACCTGGCTCATATCCCTATCAATGAGCTTGCATAGTCCAAAATCAGAAAGTTTAGCATTGAATTCATCATCTAAGAGGATGTTTTGTGGTTTGACATCCAAATGAGCAATCCGTTTTGTGCACTCCTCGTGAAGATAAGAGAGACCCTTAGCTATGTGAGTGATAATTTTGCACCGGATGCTCCAATCCAAAGGAGGAGCATCGTTGTCATGTCGACAATAGATCCATCTATCCAAGGATCCTTTGTGCATATACTCATACACCAGGAGCCTATAGGATTTCTCTGCACAGAAACCAATCAAACTCACCAGATTAATATGATGAATCCTGCCAATTGTCTGAACCTCTGCAGAAAATTCTCTTTTGCCCTGACCAGCTCGATCCAAACGTTTTACTGCAATCATTTCATCCCCAAATTTTCCCTTGAAAACAGACCCAAATCCTCCTTCCCCTAGCTTGTCTGCAAATTGCTCGGTTGCTGCTTTTAGCTGTTGATATGTGAACCTGATTGGTGTTCCTTGTAGCTCCCCAAACTCTTCCTCCTCCTCCATCTCATGTTGTCTATGTGTTCTCCGCTTACATATAAAGTAGGCGAGGAGGAAGACGACGGTAAGCAAAATGAAGCTGCCTACAGGAGCTAGAATTGTCACAACTCTTGTTACAGTGGAGGATTTTGGTTTCATGCTTGTTGGCCCAATAGGCGCAGGCAGAGCCACGGGACTTTCAGCTGGAGGCGACATTGCTTGATTCATCAGGGGACAAAAGACGACCTGGTAGTTGGTGCCCGTCGGGCAACTGAAAGTGCTGCTGGGATCATCCTTGGGGTAGCTGTAGGCATCTGGGCACATCTTCTTAAAGAAGACCGAGTAGTTGGTGGTGCTGCAATTGTGTGCCGCGCTCCCGGTACAGCAGTATTTGTCCTGCTTCAACACCCTGCATGCACTGTTACAACCCCCCGGAGCCTTCAGCTCTGTTGGGCACTGCGATGTGATGTTGGCTGGACAGCGCGGCCCCTTGACGCACCCTGCCCTTCCTTGAACCTGAACCGGCACCGGCAGGAAGTCCATGGGCACGTTGAAGCCGTCCATGAAGGAGATGTCGAAGGAATCCACGGCGTTGAGGCCGCCAAACGCGAACTCACCGAGCGTGCTGGGCGGCCGGCCATAGGCTGTGCAGGCGAGCAAGCCGCCGCAGTCACCAGTTTGGCACGACGACACGTTACCTTCGCCATGGAACGTGCAGCCCGTCCGTGCCCAGACGCGGCCGGATGTGTTGCCGGCGGGGACGTCCAGCACCCATGCCTCCCCTGGATCGAGCTGCCGGCCACCTCCCGGCACGACGGCCGGCCACACGGTGTAGGAGCATTGGTTGGTGATTCCTAGTGTGGCGGCCTCGCCCGTGATAACGAGGACGAAGAGGAAGAGAGCGGAAGCGGCGCCCATCAATGCCTGGAAGAGGAAGAGGAAGAGAACTGGAGAATCAGAGACGGTCTAGGTTGCAAACTTGCAATAGGGCTCATGATCTATAGTGTGACAGCTAACGGAGTGGAAGAGTGGGGATAACAGAGACACCGTTGAATTATTCCGTTCCACGGTCAGCATACAACAGCTAGCCTCTTCAACATGCTGCACAGTGACAACCGTTTGGTAGGACCAGACTTTTGCAGGACTTGTTAGTCCCTTCCGAATCCAAATTGTAAAAAGGATTACATACATTTGTACAGTGCGTCCGTGTAATGATTATAAAAAGAATACATCTGTATAATGTGTTGTTTGGTGATTTTGTCGGTAAGAAATGTACATCCGAGGAAATCTTACATTAGTAAAACGCTCTGTTCGGTAAATGTCGTCCTCAGAGATTGCATATCAACTTCTTTTTTTATGTTGGAGACTTGCCAGATTGCTCATCTTTGCTCATTCCTGATCTGCTTTATGTTTTGCTGTGGCATTCTGATGTGGAATATATATGGAGGCAGCAGATCAAGGAAGAAGCACTTTTTTTTTTTGAACGGGCAAGGAAGAAGCACTTTGGTGGTGGAGACAAGCTGAAGTTGACACCAGTCGGCAGCTCCCTGGAAGCAGTCCAAGCAGCCGGAGGCCTCCTTGACTGACAGACATGCCCCGTCAAGCGTATGCATCCATGTCTAACTCACCACAACTACTTAATTGCGAGCACATTTTTTGCAAGTGTGGGAATTTCTCAAGTAAATCCATGATTATTTTTTTGAACGTATGAATTTATTTATCCAATAAAATTCAGAAGTCGGTTTTTCTACTGAACGAATGAATGTTTGGCTTTTTCTTTGAACCAGTCGGATCGACGGAGGTGGTTGGCGGTTTGGCGAGGCAAGTTTTTTTTTTTTTTAGGCAAGTGAGGTGGTCCCGACAGCCAGAGTGAATTGCTTTATGGGCCACAGCCCATGAGAACTTTCACGCGAGTGCCAGCATTTTCGAGGGACTCCATAAGCACTACTGTGGAGCTCGCAAATATTTTGTGTGTGTGTGAATGTGGAGCTCCCAAATATGTGTTCATACAAACTGGTTACTTCAGTTTTTTCACGCTCAATCTAGAAAACCTTTCTTCTTCCCACAATCCAATCCAGAAAACGCTATGTGATGCATTTGCGGAAGCTTCTAGAAGATTTCGACTAGTTTTCGGTTCATATATTTTTGTTTGTTCTTCCGGTTTTTTGTTCGAATTTTATTTTTCCATTCTGATTTTCCTTTTATTTTTTAAAAAAATTATGAATTGTATTCAAATGCATGAACTTTTTTCAAACATAGCCAGTTTTCTATGCTATTAGTCAAATCTGAAAAAAAATTAAGAACTTTTCTGAAATTCATTAATGTTTTCTCAAATCCCTGAACCTTCTTACAATTCATGTTTTTTTTCAAAATCATGAACGATTCTGATATTTGTGACAAAAATTCAATTTCGTGTACATCTTTTCAAATTCGCAATTTTTTTTAAGAAAATTGTGAACTTTGTTTAAATCCGTGAAAAAAATGAATTTACGATTTTTTAATGTACAAAAACCAAAGGCTATGTTTTTCCTGAAAACAAACAACACTTATTTTAGTACAGTAATCCAGGCGAGCGAGCGAAGCAGTCTAGCGGAGCAAGGTACCAAGTTGGGCTGCAGCCTGGAATGCTCGTGCGAGCGCTGTTGAAGAGCCTCGCTTGTCAATATATTGGTCGCCTGGAGAGCAACTAATTGGCTAGCATAAGCGTTTTAACGATCATTCCTACGTGTTGTGTTCTTAGTCATCGTCACGTGCCATTCTCTGAGTGTTCCCTTTGATTTTTTATTTTTTATTTTATCGCACACGTTTTTTGACTTTTTAGGTGGATTTCTTTTTGTGTTTTGTTTTTTGCCCTTTTTTTAGCTTTTGCACAAAATAAAACGTGTCCAAAAGCACGGTTTTTTTTTGGCATGAGAGGACCCTCCCAAAAATAAAATAAAAACATGTTTTTTGTTTTTTTCCTTTTTCCGCGAAAGTTATAGTTTAGTTTCGCGATAGGCATGGATTTGCTTTCGCAAGAGGCACGACCATGCCTCGGAAACGAAAAAAAAAACATGTTTTCTGTTTTCTTTCTCTTTCGTGATTCGAACGGTTTTGCTTCTGCTAGAGGTACGGATTAACTTTTGCGAATGGCACGGTCATGCCTCTCGAAAATAAAAAGGTGATTTTATTTTTGTTTTTTCTTTCGTAAAAGGCATGATTTTGTTTCCGCGAGAGGCACAGGTTTGCTTCGCGGTCGTGCCTTTCAGAAACGAAAAACCCGTTTTTATTTTCTTTCAAGAGAGGCACAGTTTTTTTGTCTGTTGTTTTGTGAAAAAATATGTTTGTAAAAACCTAGCAACATGAAGCCACCTACAGGAGCTAAAATTGCAACATCTCTTCTTACAGTGAAGGGTTTCTCTTTCATGCTTGTTGTCCCAATAGGTGCTGGCAGAGTACTTGGGGTCATAGGTGTTACCGTGGCCGGGGATGCAGGTGGATCACTTGGGGCCGTAGGTGTTACCTTGGCCGGGGGTGCGGGCATGGGTCTTTTAGCTGTAGGCGATCTGCTTGCATTCGTATCAATGATAATGCCCACGGATGTACTGTTCGCGATGGTGGCAACGGGGAGGAGGAGGAGGAGGAGAGGCAGGAGGTGGAGAGCCGAAGTGGCACTCACCACTGCCATTTGTTCCTTTGTGATATGATTTCTGATTGCACTCGTTAACTTGAAGCAGAGTCTCAATTGCAAACTGGAGATAGGGCTCCTGTGGCTATGACAGTAGACTGACAGCTAACAGCCTGGAAGAATGATAGGGATTATATCTATATGTTTTCAGGAAATAAAAAAGAAGAGTTACATCCAGATAATGCGTTGTTTCATGATTTTGACTCTAAGAGCTATGCAAACACGACAGTTAATGCGATCAGATCTTGCATAGGTGTTATCATATAAAAGCATTCTTCTTGGTAAAATATCATCCGGGGAGAGTTGAATTTTTTTTTCCTTGTGTTTCTCAGAGCCTGTGATTTTTTTGTTGCTACTTGTTAATTATTTTTGGAAAAGGTTTGCTACTTGTTAATGTATCTCAACTCTTTAGTTACAGAATGAGGCAACTCTTCTGCTTCCATTTAGTAAAGAAAAGTAAACATACTTATAGACTTCTAATATAATTATATCATACTCCCTCCGTCCCAAAATAAGTGTCTCAACTTTATACTAGCTCTATTAAGCTTAAGACACTTATTTTGGGACGGAGGGAGTATAAAATAGTGGTATACTGGTTTTTGTTTTCCCAAGTTGCACATCTTTGTCAGCAGTGATGTTGAGTGAAGATCAGTTTGCAAGAAGTACCTTTGGTTTGGGGCATGCTAAAGCTGATAGAGGTTGGTATTTTTCAAATCAATTTCTTGGGTAAGGCCTACATAATTTGCAATTGGTATTTCTCATATCAATTTCGCCAACTTTTTCATGAACTTTAGATTTGAATTATATTTATGAAGTGCTTAGAAACGCATTTAATGGCTTAAATATATCAAACGGACCTTAAAAGATGCAGAGCACTTGGTGTCGTAGGTGTTACCTTAGCCGGGGGTGCAGGCAAGGGACTTTCAGCTGTAGGCGATACTGTTTGATTGATCGTGGCACAAAGAGAAGGTGGGCACCTTCTCCCCTGACTGAGATTTATATACACGGTGGGCACCTTCTCGCCCTGATCGAGCTTCGTACGCGATCTCTAACCGGAGTTGCGGCTGGCCACACGGTGGCAACGGGGAGGAGAAGGTGAGGCAGGAGGGAGCCGAAGGGGTACTCACCACTGCCATCTGTGTGTTATGATTTATGTGCACCCGTTAGCTTTAACCAGTCTCTCAATTGCAAACTTGTGATAGGTGTCATGTGGCTGTGACAGACTGACATCTAGAGTGGAGGAGTGGTAGGGAATAGCAGACAGGGACATGATCTGTCCGTTGAATCGTTCAAGGGTCAGCATAAAACAACCTAACATTCTTGCAGACTGTTTGCTTCTTAGTCGGTTAGTCCCTCTCGTATTATATATGTACGTCTTCAAGAATAAAAACAGGAATTACATCTGTAAAATTATTTTGGCTGTAAGAAATCGGCAAACATGGCAGAAAAATGCGACCAGATCTTGCATAGGTGTTACCATATAAAACATGGTTTTTGGCAAAATATCATCCTGGGAGAGTATGCATTTTTTCAAGAAATGATAGCAACACAATGATTCATCTCAAAAATTATGCATGCTGATTTGGATGAAACGGTCAAACTTACATGTGTCATGGATAGTCCTATTGAATTGTCAAGTATGGAATTGCAGGAGTATTCCTTGTGTTTCTCTGATCCTGTTCACTTCCGTTCAGCAACAGTTTATGTGTGACCCATCATGTATATACCAAAACTGAATACTGTTAGGGAAAGGTCTATATTACCCTTTATACTATTTGTGAGGGGGGTGTATCGAAGCGGGACTATGTGTTTTTTTCTGCTTGTTAATTTATCTCAACTCGTTAGTTAGGGAATGAAGCAACTTTTCTGCGTCCATTTCGAAAAGGAAAACAAAACTATTTCTAGACTTCTAGTATAAGTATACCATACAACATAGTGGTAGACTGGGTTTTTTTGCCCAGATTGCACATCTTTGTTCATTACCGATCTGCCATATGCTTTGTCAGCAGTGATGTAAAATGAAGATCACTTTGCAAGAAGTACCCTACGACTGGGGGCATGCATGTTGGCTGACAGCGGCTGGAGGCCTTGTTGACTGGCCTAGCTATCATATGCCATCAAGCATATGGAGCCACTTCTCACTCCTTGATTGCGTCCAGACGAGGGTGGCACTACCACTATCCTCGCTAGCTGCTGCTGTTTATAGAATGGAAATCATTCTCGATCACAAGATCACGCTGGGAGGAAGCTGCGCGGCACCTGATCGAGGCCTTGAAGCTGGGAGGAAGCTCTAGCCTCGTTATCTCTGTTCCCTGGTCGGCATGGACAGTGTATGTACTCCACACACACCTCTGATTCATTCATTTTCTCTCTAGTACTTCTGGAGAACAACGACTTGACCTCGTGCAGTCATGCATATTAATCCATAGCAGTGAAAAAAATAACGTGCCATAGCGTTGCTAATAGTAAGCTATAGTATTTTGAGAAATGACTCGTTAAGAAAAATCTATGTACAACGTCTTCCTAATAGCATATATTTAAGGTGCCGTTATTTTGACATAGCACTTTATTTTTTCATTGATTCAATACCTAGAGTTGAGCTGCCTAAGTAAACCCCACTATTGTCATGGAAGACCGCAGCCATCCAAGGTCTGATGCCTGCATCGACATGAATCCCTGCGCTATTCAACCACGCTATTCAACCACGCTTCCCTGCGCTTCCTGTCCGCGACATTTGGTGGGCTTGGCTGGGTACTGGACTATTGGGCCGTCCTCATCCCCCGACTCCAAGACTAGCGGCGGTACCCTCATCCGCGGCGCGCCGCTGTTGCCGGCGCCGGCGAACTGGACCGTGCCTCACGCGCCGCCGCCACTGCTCGCCACGAATCCTCCATCCCCAGCACCACATCTTTCCGCCGCATCCCATCTGCAGACGCGCCGCTCCTAATCGCCCGACTCCGGAGACGGACCCGTCGCCGCCGTCTTCTTCGGTCTGGTACTCACCCAATGCTAGTCGATAGAGGTAACCCCCGCGTCAACTGATCATTCGTGCAACAGGTTCATGGGGGGCAGCTCATATCATATATCAGATCTTCCATTCCATAGGAACGACGACCAACTACACAAGTATGGCATCTGAAGGACAAGGATAAGTCATTACGAGCTGCAGTGGCGTCTTGTACACATTATTGGTTGCTCTGATGTAATGTCATCACATTATACTGGTCGATGGTTACAACTTACTATACAACACAAACGCTAATTGAATAGAAAATCAAATGTGATACTCCCTCTGTACCACGATACTTGTTGTTGTGGAGAACTGAACAAACAAATATTTAGGAACACAGGGAGTAGTATATAGTTGTACATTCCCTAACTTTGGTGCATCGGCTGGCCCAGAATTGGAACAAATGGCTTCAGAGGCATAGTTTCCCTTTTAGCTCCAGTTCTAGTTCCAGCAAAAGCATTTCATAGCTTTGAACATCTGAATCGTAGTTTATTGTCCAAAGTTCCAAGAAAATGGTTTAGCTGCAGCCAGTGCAGTGATGCTTAATTTCATCCCCTGCACATTGCTTTGCCAGCCCAAAACCTTAAATATTCTGATGGAGGTTATCGCAAAATCCTCTAAATTTCAAGTGGAACTAAAAAGGTGCCCATCAAACTAAGTTATCTGGAGTGGTGCAGGGAGAGCAGATTCCCAATGTAATTTGCCATTTAGCAGTTCTTCTAATTCGAAAGATTTAAGCCATCCTTGAAATCTTTTTCATTGAGGAAACCGTGACATCTTCTTATGCTTACAAACTTTAAGTACATCACCTAACTTCGTAAAAAAAAATAGCAGTGCAAATTTTGTAGAACTTAAAACCACTTCAATTCTGCGCATTTATCTGCTTTCTTCAGTAACATTTTTGGACATGCTATTAATTTCAAGTTTCTAAAGTAACCCGAAACAGAGGTAACTGGACAAAGAAATTACAACGGAATTAGTTAAAGCTGAGCGGCTTCAGGTTGTAGTAATCTGACAAAAAATACAACATATCATGGCTTTTGATTTACATAAGAAAATCTCCTGTCCTGCCCATTATCTAATTGCCTATCTTTCCAGAATTGCCTCATTTCAGTTGGGCCCCGATACATGTGAAGATAGAGGTGGAACTGAGGAGATCACATTCCTAGCAACAACAAAGTTATGATCAATATTGTTGTCTGCACTCATGGCACCTTCCAAGACCTTGACCACCTCAGACATTTTAGGCCTTCTTTGGCAATCAATCTGCAAACACCACATCGCGAGCTTCATCATCTGAATTGCATCCTGCTTATGTGCTTGCATGTCGTTGCTGTTCCTGTCAATCAAATCTACCAAGTGGTCGTTTTTAACCTTTTCCTCCAATAGGGTAATAAGATGGATGCTCTCTTCTGACCGGGAAGTGTCGAGGTTCTTTCTTCCGCTGATGACTTCCATGACCACAACACCAAAGCTGTAGACGTCAGCCTTTTCTGTGATTTGCGATGTTAACCATTCAGGAGCTAAATATCCAGGTGTGCCTCTCATTCTAGTAACCACCTGGCTCATATCCCTATCAATGAGCTTGCATAGTCCAAAATCAGAAAGTTTAGCATTGAATTCATCATCTAAGAGGATGTTTTGTGGTTTGACATCCAAATGAGCAATCCGTTTTGTGCACTCCTCGTGAAGATAAGAGAGACCCTTAGCTATGTGAGTGATAATTTTGCACCGGATGCTCCAATCCAAAGGAGGAGCATCGTTGTCATGTCGACAATAGATCCATCTATCCAAGGATCCTTTGTGCATATACTCATACACCAGGAGCCTATAGGATTTCTCTGCACAGAAACCAATCAAACTCACCAGATTAATATGATGAATCCTGCCAATTGTCTGAACCTCTGCAGAAAATTCTCTTTTGCCCTGACCAGCTCGATCCAAACGTTTTACTGCAATCATTTCATCCCCAAATTTTCCCTTGAAAACAGACCCAAATCCTCCTTCCCCTAGCTTGTCTGCAAATTGCTCGGTTGCTGCTTTTAGCTGTTGATATGTGAACCTGATTGGTGTTCCTTGTAGCTCCCCAAACTCTTCCTCCTCCTCCATCTCATGTTGTCTATGTGTTCTCCGCTTACATATAAAGTAGGCGAGGAGGAAGACGACGGTAAGCAAAATGAAGCTGCCTACAGGAGCTAGAATTGTCACAACTCTTGTTACAGTGGAGGATTTTGGTTTCATGCTTGTTGGCCCAATAGGCGCAGGCAGAGCCACGGGACTTTCAGCTGGAGGCGACATTGCTTGATTCATCAGGGGACAAAAGACGACCTGGTAGTTGGTGCCCGTCGGGCAACTGAAAGTGCTGCTGGGATCATCCTTGGGGTAGCTGTAGGCATCTGGGCACATCTTCTTAAAGAAGACCGAGTAGTTGGTGGTGCTGCAATTGTGTGCCGCGCTCCCGGTACAGCAGTATTTGTCCTGCTTCAACACCCTGCATGCACTGTTACAACCCCCCGGAGCCTTCAGCTCTGTTGGGCACTGCGATGTGATGTTGGCTGGACAGCGCGGCCCCTTGACGCACCCTGCCCTTCCTTGAACCTGAACCGGCACCGGCAGGAAGTCCATGGGCACGTTGAAGCCGTCCATGAAGGAGATGTCGAAGGAATCCACGGCGTTGAGGCCGCCAAACGCGAACTCACCGAGCGTGCTGGGCGGCCGGCCATAGGCTGTGCAGGCGAGCAAGCCGCCGCAGTCACCAGTTTGGCACGACGACACGTTACCTTCGCCATGGAACGTGCAGCCCGTCCGTGCCCAGACGCGGCCGGATGTGTTGCCGGCGGGGACGTCCAGCACCCATGCCTCCCCTGGATCGAGCTGCCGGCCACCTCCCGGCACGACGGCCGGCCACACGGTGTAGGAGCATTGGTTGGTGATTCCTAGTGTGGCGGCCTCGCCCGTGATAACGAGGACGAAGAGGAAGAGAGCGGAAGCGGCGCCCATCAATGCCTGGAAGAGGAAGAGGAAGAGAACTGGAGAATCAGAGACGGTCTAGGTTGCAAACTTGCAATAGGGCTCATGATCTATAGTGTGACAGCTAACGGAGTGGAAGAGTGGGGATAACAGAGACACCGTTGAATTATTCCGTTCCACGGTCAGCATACAACAGCTAGCCTCTTCAACATGCTGCACAGTGACAACCGTTTGGTAGGACCAGACTTTTGCAGGACTTGTTAGTCCCTTCCGAATCCAAATTGTAAAAAGGATTACATACATTTGTACAGTGCGTCCGTGTAATGATTATAAAAAGAATACATCTGTATAATGTGTTGTTTGGTGATTTTGTCGGTAAGAAATGTACATCCGAGGAAATCTTACATTAGTAAAACGCTCTGTTCGGTAAATGTCGTCCTCAGAGATTGCATATCAACTTCTTTTTTTATGTTGGAGACTTGCCAGATTGCTCATCTTTGCTCATTCCTGATCTGCTTTATGTTTTGCTGTGGCATTCTGATGTGGAATATATATGGAGGCAGCAGATCAAGGAAGAAGCACTTTCTTTTTTTTTGAACGGGCAAGGAAGAAGCACTTTGGTGGTGGAGACAAGCTGAAGTTGACACCAGTCGGCAGCTCCCTGGAAGCAGTCCAAGCAGCCGGAGGCCTCCTTGACTGACAGACATGCCCCGTCAAGCGTATGCATCCATGTCTAACTCACCACAACTACTTAATTGCGAGCACATTTTTTGCAAGTGTGGGAATTTCTCAAGTAAATCCATGATTATTTTTTTGAACGTATGAATTTATTTATCCAATAAAATTCAGAAGTCGGTTTTTCTACTGAACGAATGAATGTTTGGCTTTTTCTTTGAACCAGTCGGATCGACGGAGGTGGTTGGCGGTTTGGCGAGGCAAGTTTTTTTTTTTTTAGGCAAGTGAGGTGGTCCCGACAGCCAGAGTGAATTGCTTTATGGGCCACAGCCCATGAGAACTTTCACGCGAGTGCCAGCATTTTCGAGGGACTCCATAAGCACTACTGTGGAGCTCGCAAATATTTTGTGTGTGTGTGAATGTGGAGCTCCCAAATATGTGTTCATACAAACTGGTTACTTCAGTTTTTTCACGCTCAATCTAGAAAACCTTTCTTCTTCCCACAATCCAATCCAGAAAACGCTATGTGATGCATTTGCGGAAGCTTCTAGAAGATTTCGACTAGTTTTCGGTTCATATATTTTTGTTTGTTCTTCCGGTTTTTTGTTCGAATTTTATTTTTCCATTCTGATTTTCCTTTTATTTTTTAAAAAAATTATGAATTGTATTCAAATGCATGAACTTTTTTCAAACATAGCCAGTTTTCTATGCTATTAGTCAAATCTGAAAAAAAATTAAGAACTTTTCTGAAATTCATTAATGTTTTCTCAAATCCCTGAACCTTCTTACAATTCATGTTTTTTTTCAAAATCATGAACGATTCTGATATTTGTGACAAAAATTCAATTTCGTGTACATCTTTTCAAATTCGCAATTTTTTTTAAGAAAATTGTGAACTTTGTTTAAATCCGTGAAAAAAATGAATTTACGATTTTTTAATGTACAAAAACCAAAGGCTATGTTTTTCCTGAAAACAAACAACACTTATTTTAGTACAGTAATCCAGGCGAGCGAGCGAAGCAGTCTAGCGGAGCAAGGTACCAAGTTGGGCTGCAGCCTGGAATGCTCGTGCGAGCGCTGTTGAAGAGCCTCGCTTGTCAATATATTGGTCGCCTGGAGAGCAACTAATTGGCTAGCATAAGCGTTTTAACGATCATTCCTACGTGTTGTGTTCTTAGTCATCGTCACGTGCCATTCTCTGAGTGTTCCCTTTGATTTTTTATTTTTTATTTTATCGCACACGTTTTTTGACTTTTTAGGTGGATTTCTTTTTGTGTTTTGTTTTTTGCCCTTTTTTTAGCTTTTGCACAAAATAAAACGTGTCCAAAAGCACGGTTTTTTTTTGGCATGAGAGGACCCTCCCAAAAATAAAATAAAAACATGTTTTTTGTTTTTTTCCTTTTTCCGCGAAAGTTATAGTTTAGTTTCGCGATAGGCATGGATTTGCTTTCGCAAGAGGCACGACCATGCCTCGGAAACGAAAAAAAAAACATGTTTTCTGTTTTCTTTCTCTTTCGTGATTCGAACGGTTTTGCTTCTGCTAGAGGTACGGATTAACTTTTGCGAATGGCACGGTCATGCCTCTCGAAAATAAAAAGGTGATTTTATTTTTGTTTTTTCTTTCGTAAAAGGCATGATTTTGTTTCCGCGAGAGGCACAGGTTTGCTTCGCGGTCGTGCCTTTCAGAAACGAAAAACCCGTTTTTATTTTCTTTCAAGAGAGGCACAGTTTTTTTGTCTGTTGTTTTGTGAAAAAATATGTTTGTAAAAACCTAGCAACATGAAGCCACCTACAGGAGCTAAAATTGCAACATCTCTTCTTACAGTGAAGGGTTTCTCTTTCATGCTTGTTGTCCCAATAGGTGCTGGCAGAGTACTTGGGGTCATAGGTGTTACCGTGGCCGGGGATGCAGGTGGATCACTTGGGGCCGTAGGTGTTACCTTGGCCGGGGGTGCGGGCATGGGTCTTTTAGCTGTAGGCGATCTGCTTGCATTCGTATCAATGATAATGCCCACGGATGTACTGTTCGCGATGGTGGCAACGGGGAGGAGGAGGAGGAGGAGAGGCAGGAGGTGGAGAGCCGAAGTGGCACTCACCACTGCCATTTGTTCCTTTGTGATATGATTTCTGATTGCACTCGTTAACTTGAAGCAGAGTCTCAATTGCAAACTGGAGATAGGGCTCCTGTGGCTATGACAGTAGACTGACAGCTAACAGCCTGGAAGAATGATAGGGATTATATCTATATGTTTTCAGGAAATAAAAAAGAAGAGTTACATCCAGATAATGCGTTGTTTCATGATTTTGACTCTAAGAGCTATGCAAACACGACAGTTAATGCGATCAGATCTTGCATAGGTGTTATCATATAAAAGCATTCTTCTTGGTAAAATATCATCCGGGGAGAGTTGAATTTTTTTTTCCTTGTGTTTCTCAGAGCCTGTGATTTTTTTGTTGCTACTTGTTAATTATTTTTGGAAAAGGTTTGCTACTTGTTAATGTATCTCAACTCTTTAGTTACAGAATGAGGCAACTCTTCTGCTTCCATTTAGTAAAGAAAAGTAAACATACTTATAGACTTCTAATATAATTATATCATACTCCCTCCGTCCCAAAATAAGTGTCTCAACTTTATACTAGCTCTATTAAGCTTAAGACACTTATTTTGGGACGGAGGGAGTATAAAATAGTGGTATACTGGTTTTTGTTTTCCCAAGTTGCACATCTTTGTCAGCAGTGATGTTGAGTGAAGATCAGTTTGCAAGAAGTACCTTTGGTTTGGGGCATGCTAAAGCTGATAGAGGTTGGTATTTTTCAAATCAATTTCTTGGGTAAGGCCTACATAATTTGCAATTGGTATTTCTCATATCAATTTCGCCAACTTTTTCATGAACTTTAGATTTGAATTATATTTATGAAGTGCTTAGAAACGCATTTAATGGCTTAAATATATCAAACGGACCTTAAAAGATGCAGAGCACTTGGTGTCGTAGGTGTTACCTTAGCCGGGGGTGCAGGCAAGGGACTTTCAGCTGTAGGCGATACTGTTTGATTGATCGTGGCACAAAGAGAAGGTGGGCACCTTCTCCCCTGACTGAGATTTATATACACGGTGGGCACCTTCTCGCCCTGATCGAGCTTCGTACGCGATCTCTAACCGGAGTTGCGGCTGGCCACACGGTGGCAACGGGGAGGAGAAGGTGAGGCAGGAGGGAGCCGAAGGGGTACTCACCACTGCCATCTGTGTGTTATGATTTATGTGCACCCGTTAGCTTTAACCAGTCTCTCAATTGCAAACTTGTGATAGGTGTCATGTGGCTGTGACAGACTGACATCTAGAGTGGAGGAGTGGTAGGGAATAGCAGACAGGGACATGATCTGTCCGTTGAATCGTTCAAGGGTCAGCATAAAACAACCTAACATTCTTGCAGACTGTTTGCTTCTTAGTCGGTTAGTCCCTCTCGTATTATATATGTACGTCTTCAAGAATAAAAACAGGAATTACATCTGTAAAATTATTTTGGCTGTAAGAAATCGGCAAACATGGCAGAAAAATGCGACCAGATCTTGCATAGGTGTTACCATATAAAACATGGTTTTTGGCAAAATATCATCCTGGGAGAGTATGCATTTTTTCAAGAAATGATAGCAACACAATGATTCATCTCAAAAATTATGCATGCTGATTTGGATGAAACGGTCAAACTTACATGTGTCATGGATAGTCCTATTGAATTGTCAAGTATGGAATTGCAGGAGTATTCCTTGTGTTTCTCTGATCCTGTTCACTTCCGTTCAGCAACAGTTTATGTGTGACCCATCATGTATATACCAAAACTGAATACTGTTAGGGAAAGGTCTATATTACCCTTTATACTATTTGTGAGGGGGGTGTATCGAAGCGGGACTATGTGTTTTTTTCTGCTTGTTAATTTATCTCAACTCGTTAGTTAGGGAATGAAGCAACTTTTCTGCGTCCATTTCGAAAAGGAAAACAAAACTATTTCTAGACTTCTAGTATAAGTATACCATACAACATAGTGGTAGACTGGGTTTTTTTGCCCAGATTGCACATCTTTGTTCATTACCGATCTGCCATATGCTTTGTCAGCAGTGATGTAAAATGAAGATCACTTTGCAAGAAGTACCCTACGACTGGGGGCATGCATGTTGGCTGACAGCGGCTGGAGGCCTTGTTGACTGGCCTAGCTATCATATGCCATCAAGCATATGGAGCCACTTCTCACTCCTTGATTGCGTCCAGACGAGGGTGGCACTACCACTATCCTCGCTAGCTGCTGCTGTTTATAGAATGGAAATCATTCTCGATCACAAGATCACGCTGGGAGGAAGCTGCGCGGCACCTGATCGAGGCCTTGAAGCTGGGAGGAAGCTCTAGCCTCGTTATCTCTGTTCCCTGGTCGGCATGGACAATGTATGTACTCCACACACACCTCTGATTCATTCATTTTCTCTCTAGTACTTCTGGAGAACAACGACTTGACCTCGTGCAGTCATGCATATTAATCCATAGCAGTGAAAAAAATAACGTGCCATAGCGTTGCTAATAGTAAGCTATAGTATTTTGAGAAATGACTCGTTAAGAAAAATCTATGTACAACGTCTTCCTAATAGCATATATTTAAGGTGCCGTTATTTTGACATAGCACTTTATTTTTTCATTGATTCAATACCTAGAGTTGAGCTGCCTAAGTAAACCCCACTATTGTCATGGAAGACCGCAGCCATCCAAGGTCTGATGCCTGCATCGACATGAATCCCTGCGCTATTCAACCACGCTATTCAACCACGCTTCCCTGCGCTTCCTGTCCGCGACATTTGGTGGGCTTGGCTGGGTACTGGACTATTGGGCCGTCCTCATCCCCCGACTCCAAGACTAGCGGCGGTACCCTCATCCGCGGCGCGCCGCTGTTGCCGGCGCCGGCGAACTGGACCGTGCCTCACGCGCCGCCGCCACTGCTCGCCACGAATCCTCCATCCCCAGCACCACATCTTTCCGCCGCATCCCATCTGCAGACGCGCCGCTCCTAATCGCCCGACTCCGGAGACGGACCCGTCGCCGCCGTCTTCTTCGGTCTGGTACTCACCCAATGCTAGTCGATAGAGGTAACCCCCGCGTCAACTGATCATTCGTGCAACAGGTTCATGGGGGGCAGCTCATATCATATATCAGATCTTCCATTCCATAGGAACGACGACCAACTACACAAGTATGGCATCTGAAGGACAAGGATAAGTCATTACGAGCTGCAGTGGCGTCTTGTACACATTATTGGTTGCTCTGATGTAATGTCATCACATTATACTGGTCGATGGTTACAACTTACTATACAACACAAACGCTAATTGAATAGAAAATCAAATGTGATACTCCCTCTGTACCACGATACTTGTTGTTGTGGAGAACTGAACAAACAAATATTTAGGAACACAGGGAGTAGTATATAGTTGTACATTCCCTAACTTTGGTGCATCGGCTGGCCCAGAATTGGAACAAATGGCTTCAGAGGCATAGTTTCCCTTTTAGCTCCAGTTCTAGTTCCAGCAAAAGCATTTCATAGCTTTGAACATCTGAATCGTAGTTTATTGTCCAAAGTTCCAAGAAAATGGTTTAGCTGCAGCCAGTGCAGTGATGCTTAATTTCATCCCCTGCACATTGCTTTGCCAGCCCAAAACCTTAAATATTCTGATGGAGGTTATCGCAAAATCCTCTAAATTTCAAGTGGAACTAAAAAGGTGCCCATCAAACTAAGTTATCTGGAGTGGTGCAGGGAGAGCAGATTCCCAATGTAATTTGCCATTTAGCAGTTCTTCTAATTCGAAAGATTTAAGCCATCCTTGAAATCTTTTTCATTGAGGAAACCGTGACATCTTCTTATGCTTACAAACTTTAAGTACATCACCTAACTTCGTAAAAAAAAAATAGCAGTGCAAATTTTGTAGAACTTAAAACCACTTCAATTCTGCGCATTTATCTGCTTTCTTCAGTAACATTTTTGGACATGCTATTAATTTCAAGTTTCTAAAGTAACCCGAAACAGAGGTAACTGGACAAAGAAATTACAACGGAATTAGTTAAAGCTGAGCGGCTTCAGGTTGTAGTAATCTGACAAAAAATACAACATATCATGGCTTTTGATTTACATAAGAAAATCTCCTGTCCTGCCCATTATCTAATTGCCTATCTTTCCAGAATTGCCTCATTTCAGTTGGGCCCCGATACATGTGAAGATAGAGGTGGAACTGAGGAGATCACATTCCTAGCAACAACAAAGTTATGATCAATATTGTTGTCTGCACTCATGGCACCTTCCAAGACCTTGACCACCTCAGACATTTTAGGCCTTCTTTGGCAATCAATCTGCAAACACCACATCGCGAGCTTCATCATCTGAATTGCATCCTGCTTATGTGCTTGCATGTCGTTGCTGTTCCTGTCAATCAAATCTACCAAGTGGTCGTTTTTAACCTTTTCCTCCAATAGGGTAATAAGATGGATGCTCTCTTCTGACCGGGAAGTGTCGAGGTTCTTTCTTCCGCTGATGACTTCCATGACCACAACACCAAAGCTGTAGACGTCAGCCTTTTCTGTGATTTGCGATGTTAACCATTCAGGAGCTAAATATCCAGGTGTGCCTCTCATTCTAGTAACCACCTGGCTCATATCCCTATCAATGAGCTTGCATAGTCCAAAATCAGAAAGTTTAGCATTGAATTCATCATCTAAGAGGATGTTTTGTGGTTTGACATCCAAATGAGCAATCCGTTTTGTGCACTCCTCGTGAAGATAAGAGAGACCCTTAGCTATGTGAGTGATAATTTTGCACCGGATGCTCCAATCCAAAGGAGGAGCATCGTTGTCATGTCGACAATAGATCCATCTATCCAAGGATCCTTTGTGCATATACTCATACACCAGGAGCCTATAGGATTTCTCTGCACAGAAACCAATCAAACTCACCAGATTAATATGATGAATCCTGCCAATTGTCTGAACCTCTGCAGAAAATTCTCTTTTGCCCTGACCAGCTCGATCCAAACGTTTTACTGCAATCATTTCATCCCCAAATTTTCCCTTGAAAACAGACCCAAATCCTCCTTCCCCTAGCTTGTCTGCAAATTGCTCGGTTGCTGCTTTTAGCTGTTGATATGTGAACCTGATTGGTGTTCCTTGTAGCTCCCCAAACTCTTCCTCCTCCTCCATCTCATGTTGTCTATGTGTTCTCCGCTTACATATAAAGTAGGCGAGGAGGAAGACGACGGTAAGCAAAATGAAGCTGCCTACAGGAGCTAGAATTGTCACAACTCTTGTTACAGTGGAGGATTTTGGTTTCATGCTTGTTGGCCCAATAGGCGCAGGCAGAGCCACGGGACTTTCAGCTGGAGGCGACATTGCTTGATTCATCAGGGGACAAAAGACGACCTGGTAGTTGGTGCCCGTCGGGCAACTGAAAGTGCTGCTGGGATCATCCTTGGGGTAGCTGTAGGCATCTGGGCACATCTTCTTAAAGAAGACCGAGTAGTTGGTGGTGCTGCAATTGTGTGCCGCGCTCCCGGTACAGCAGTATTTGTCCTGCTTCAACACCCTGCATGCACTGTTACAACCCCCCGGAGCCTTCAGCTCTGTTGGGCACTGCGATGTGATGTTGGCTGGACAGCGCGGCCCCTTGACGCACCCTGCCCTTCCTTGAACCTGAACCGGCACCGGCAGGAAGTCCATGGGCACGTTGAAGCCGTCCATGAAGGAGATGTCGAAGGAATCCACGGCGTTGAGGCCGCCAAACGCGAACTCACCGAGCGTGCTGGGCGGCCGGCCATAGGCTGTGCAGGCGAGCAAGCCGCCGCAGTCACCAGTTTGGCACGACGACACGTTACCTTCGCCATGGAACGTGCAGCCCGTCCGTGCCCAGACGCGGCCGGATGTGTTGCCGGCGGGGACGTCCAGCACCCATGCCTCCCCTGGATCGAGCTGCCGGCCACCTCCCGGCACGACGGCCGGCCACACGGTGTAGGAGCATTGGTTGGTGATTCCTAGTGTGGCGGCCTCGCCCGTGATAACGAGGACGAAGAGGAAGAGAGCGGAAGCGGCGCCCATCAATGCCTGGAAGAGGAAGAGGAAGAGAACTGGAGAATCAGAGACGGTCTAGGTTGCAAACTTGCAATAGGGCTCATGATCTATAGTGTGACAGCTAACGGAGTGGAAGAGTGGGGATAACAGAGACACCGTTGAATTATTCCGTTCCACGGTCAGCATACAACAGCTAGCCTCTTCAACATGCTGCACAGTGACAACCGTTTGGTAGGACCAGACTTTTGCAGGACTTGTTAGTCCCTTCCGAATCCAAATTGTAAAAAGGATTACATACATTTGTACAGTGCGTCCGTGTAATGATTATAAAAAGAATACATCTGTATAATGTGTTGTTTGGTGATTTTGTCGGTAAGAAATGTACATCCGAGGAAATCTTACATTAGTAAAACGCTCTGTTCGGTAAATGTCGTCCTCAGAGATTGCATATCAACTTCTTTTTTTATGTTGGAGACTTGCCAGATTGCTCATCTTTGCTCATTCCTGATCTGCTTTATGTTTTGCTGTGGCATTCTGATGTGGAATATATATGGAGGCAGCAGATCAAGGAAGAAGCACTTTTTTTTTTTTTGAACGGGCAAGGAAGAAGCACTTTGGTGGTGGAGACAAGCTGAAGTTGACACCAGTCGGCAGCTCCCTGGAAGCAGTCCAAGCAGCCGGAGGCCTCCTTGACTGACAGACATGCCCCGTCAAGCGTATGCATCCATGTCTAACTCACCACAACTACTTAATTGCGAGCACATTTTTTGCAAGTGTGGGAATTTCTCAAGTAAATCCATGATTATTTTTTTGAACGTATGAATTTATTTATCCAATAAAATTCAGAAGTCGGTTTTTCTACTGAACGAATGAATGTTTGGCTTTTTCTTTGAACCAGTCGGATCGACGGAGGTGGTTGGCGGTTTGGCGAGGCAAGTTTTTTTTTTTTAGGCAAGTGAGGTGGTCCCGACAGCCAGAGTGAATTGCTTTATGGGCCACAGCCCATGAGAACTTTCACGCGAGTGCCAGCATTTTCGAGGGACTCCATAAGCACTACTGTGGAGCTCGCAAATATTTTGTGTGTGTGTGAATGTGGAGCTCCCAAATATGTGTTCATACAAACTGGTTACTTCAGTTTTTTCACGCTCAATCTAGAAAACCTTTCTTCTTCCCACAATCCAATCCAGAAAACGCTATGTGATGCATTTGCGGAAGCTTCTAGAAGATTTCGACTAGTTTTCGGTTCATATATTTTTGTTTGTTCTTCCGGTTTTTTGTTCGAATTTTATTTTTCCATTCTGATTTTCCTTTTATTTTTTAAAAAAATTATGAATTGTATTCAAATGCATGAACTTTTTTCAAACATAGCCAGTTTTCTATGCTATTAGTCAAATCTGAAAAAAAATTAAGAACTTTTCTGAAATTCATTAATGTTTTCTCAAATCCCTGAACCTTCTTACAATTCATGTTTTTTTTCAAAATCATGAACGATTCTGATATTTGTGACAAAAATTCAATTTCGTGTACATCTTTTCAAATTCGCAATTTTTTTTAAGAAAATTGTGAACTTTGTTTAAATCCGTGAAAAAAATGAATTTACGATTTTTTAATGTACAAAAACCAAAGGCTATGTTTTTCCTGAAAACAAACAACACTTATTTTAGTACAGTAATCCAGGCGAGCGAGCGAAGCAGTCTAGCGGAGCAAGGTACCAAGTTGGGCTGCAGCCTGGAATGCTCGTGCGAGCGCTGTTGAAGAGCCTCGCTTGTCAATATATTGGTCGCCTGGAGAGCAACTAATTGGCTAGCATAAGCGTTTTAACGATCATTCCTACGTGTTGTGTTCTTAGTCATCGTCACGTGCCATTCTCTGAGTGTTCCCTTTGATTTTTTATTTTTTATTTTATCGCACACGTTTTTTGACTTTTTAGGTGGATTTCTTTTTGTGTTTTGTTTTTTGCCCTTTTTTTAGCTTTTGCACAAAATAAAACGTGTCCAAAAGCACGGTTTTTTTTTGGCATGAGAGGACCCTCCCAAAAATAAAATAAAAACATGTTTTTTGTTTTTTTCCTTTTTCCGCGAAAGTTATAGTTTAGTTTCGCGATAGGCATGGATTTGCTTTCGCAAGAGGCACGACCATGCCTCGGAAACGAAAAAAAAAACATGTTTTCTGTTTTCTTTCTCTTTCGTGATTCGAACGGTTTTGCTTCTGCTAGAGGTACGGATTAACTTTTGCGAATGGCACGGTCATGCCTCTCGAAAATAAAAAGGTGATTTTATTTTTGTTTTTTCTTTCGTAAAAGGCATGATTTTGTTTCCGCGAGAGGCACAGGTTTGCTTCGCGGTCGTGCCTTTCAGAAACGAAAAACCCGTTTTTATTTTCTTTCAAGAGAGGCACAGTTTTTTTGTCTGTTGTTTTGTGAAAAAATATGTTTGTAAAAACCTAGCAACATGAAGCCACCTACAGGAGCTAAAATTGCAACATCTCTTCTTACAGTGAAGGGTTTCTCTTTCATGCTTGTTGTCCCAATAGGTGCTGGCAGAGTACTTGGGGTCATAGGTGTTACCGTGGCCGGGGATGCAGGTGGATCACTTGGGGCCGTAGGTGTTACCTTGGCCGGGGGTGCGGGCATGGGTCTTTTAGCTGTAGGCGATCTGCTTGCATTCGTATCAATGATAATGCCCACGGATGTACTGTTCGCGATGGTGGCAACGGGGAGGAGGAGGAGGAGGAGAGGCAGGAGGTGGAGAGCCGAAGTGGCACTCACCACTGCCATTTGTTCCTTTGTGATATGATTTCTGATTGCACTCGTTAACTTGAAGCAGAGTCTCAATTGCAAACTGGAGATAGGGCTCCTGTGGCTATGACAGTAGACTGACAGCTAACAGCCTGGAAGAATGATAGGGATTATATCTATATGTTTTCAGGAAATAAAAAAGAAGAGTTACATCCAGATAATGCGTTGTTTCATGATTTTGACTCTAAGAGCTATGCAAACACGACAGTTAATGCGATCAGATCTTGCATAGGTGTTATCATATAAAAGCATTCTTCTTGGTAAAATATCATCCGGGGAGAGTTGAATTTTTTTTTCCTTGTGTTTCTCAGAGCCTGTGATTTTTTTGTTGCTACTTGTTAATTATTTTTGGAAAAGGTTTGCTACTTGTTAATGTATCTCAACTCTTTAGTTACAGAATGAGGCAACTCTTCTGCTTCCATTTAGTAAAGAAAAGTAAACATACTTATAGACTTCTAATATAATTATATCATACTCCCTCCGTCCCAAAATAAGTGTCTCAACTTTATACTAGCTCTATTAAGCTTAAGACACTTATTTTGGGACGGAGGGAGTATAAAATAGTGGTATACTGGTTTTTGTTTTCCCAAGTTGCACATCTTTGTCAGCAGTGATGTTGAGTGAAGATCAGTTTGCAAGAAGTACCTTTGGTTTGGGGCATGCTAAAGCTGATAGAGGTTGGTATTTTTCAAATCAATTTCTTGGGTAAGGCCTACATAATTTGCAATTGGTATTTCTCATATCAATTTCGCCAACTTTTTCATGAACTTTAGATTTGAATTATATTTATGAAGTGCTTAGAAACGCATTTAATGGCTTAAATATATCAAACGGACCTTAAAAGATGCAGAGCACTTGGTGTCGTAGGTGTTACCTTAGCCGGGGGTGCAGGCAAGGGACTTTCAGCTGTAGGCGATACTGTTTGATTGATCGTGGCACAAAGAGAAGGTGGGCACCTTCTCCCCTGACTGAGATTTATATACACGGTGGGCACCTTCTCGCCCTGATCGAGCTTCGTACGCGATCTCTAACCGGAGTTGCGGCTGGCCACACGGTGGCAACGGGGAGGAGAAGGTGAGGCAGGAGGGAGCCGAAGGGGTACTCACCACTGCCATCTGTGTGTTATGATTTATGTGCACCCGTTAGCTTTAACCAGTCTCTCAATTGCAAACTTGTGATAGGTGTCATGTGGCTGTGACAGACTGACATCTAGAGTGGAGGAGTGGTAGGGAATAGCAGACAGGGACATGATCTGTCCGTTGAATCGTTCAAGGGTCAGCATAAAACAACCTAACATTCTTGCAGACTGTTTGCTTCTTAGTCTGTTAGTCCCTCTCGTATTATATATGTACGTCTTCAAGAATAAAAACAGGAATTACATCTGTAAAATTATTTTGGCTGTAAGAAATCGGCAAACATGGCAGAAAAATGCGACCAGATCTTGCATAGGTGTTACCATATAAAACATGGTTTTTGGCAAAATATCATCCTGGGAGAGTATGCATTTTTTCAAGAAATGATAGCAACACAATGATTCATCTCAAAAATTATGCATGCTGATTTGGATGAAACGGTCAAACTTACATGTGTCATGGATAGTCCTATTGAATTGTCAAGTATGGAATTGCAGGAGTATTCCTTGTGTTTCTCTGATCCTGTTCACTTCCGTTCAGCAACAGTTTATGTGTGACCCATCATGTATATACCAAAACTGAATACTGTTAGGGAAAGGTCTATATTACCCTTTATACTATTTGTGAGGGGGGTGTATCGAAGCGGGACTATGTGTTTTTTTCTGCTTGTTAATTTATCTCAACTCGTTAGTTAGGGAATGAAGCAACTTTTCTGCGTCCATTTCGAAAAGGAAAACAAAACTATTTCTAGACTTCTAGTATAAGTATACCATACAACATAGTGGTAGACTGGGTTTTTTTGCCCAGATTGCACATCTTTGTTCATTACCGATCTGCCATATGCTTTGTCAGCAGTGATGTAAAATGAAGATCACTTTGCAAGAAGTACCCTACGACTGGGGGCATGCATGTTGGCTGACAGCGGCTGGAGGCCTTGTTGACTGGCCTAGCTATCATATGCCATCAAGCATATGGAGCCACTTCTCACTCCTTGATTGCGTCCAGACGAGGGTGGCACTACCACTATCCTCGCTAGCTGCTGCTGTTTATAGAATGGAAATCATTCTCGATCACAAGATCACGCTGGGAGGAAGCTGCGCGGCACCTGATCGAGGCCTTGAAGCTGGGAGGAAGCTCTAGCCTCGTTATCTCTGTTCCCTGGTCGGCATGGACAGTGTATGTACTCCACACACACCTCTGATTCATTCATTTTCTCTCTAGTACTTATGGAGAACAACGACTTGACCTCGTGCAGTCATGCATATTAATCCATAGCAGTGAAAAAAATAACGTGCCATAGCGTTGCTAATAGTAAGCTATAGTATTTTGAGAAATGACTCGTTAAGAAAAATCTATGTACAACGTCTTCCTAATAGCATATATTTAAGGTGCCGTTATTTTGACATAGCACTTTATTTTTTCATTGATTCAATACCTAGAGTTGAGCTGCCTAAGTAAACCCCACTATTGTCATGGAAGACCGCAGCCATCCAAGGTCTGATGCCTGCATCGACATGAATCCCTGCGCTATTCAACCACGCTATTCAACCACGCTTCCCTGCGCTTCCTGTCCGCGACATTTGGTGGGCTTGGCTGGGTACTGGACTATTGGGCCGTCCTCATCCCCCGACTCCAAGACTAGCGGCGGTACCCTCATCCGCGGCGCGCCGCTGTTGCCGGCGCCGGCGAACTGGACCGTGCCTCACGCGCCGCCGCCACTGCTCGCCACGAATCCTCCATCCCCAGCACCACATCTTTCCGCCGCATCCCATCTGCAGACGCGCCGCTCCTAATCGCCCGACTCCGGAGACGGACCCGTCGCCGCCGTCTTCTTCGGTCTGGTACTCACCCAATGCTAGTCGATAGAGGTAACCCCCGCGTCAACTGATCATTCGTGCAACAGGTTCATGGGGGGCAGCTCATATCATATATCAGATCTTCCATTCCATAGGAACGACGACCAACTACACAAGTATGGCATCTGAAGGACAAGGATAAGTCATTACGAGCTGCAGTGGCGTCTTGTACACATTATTGGTTGCTCTGATGTAATGTCATCACATTATACTGGTCGATGGTTACAACTTACTATACAACACAAACGCTAATTGAATAGAAAATCAAATGTGATACTCCCTCTGTACCACGATACTTGTTGTTGTGGAGAACTGAACAAACAAATATTTAGGAACACAGGGAGTAGTATATAGTTGTACATTCCCTAACTTTGGTGCATCGGCTGGCCCAGAATTGGAACAAATGGCTTCAGAGGCATAGTTTCCCTTTTAGCTCCAGTTCTAGTTCCAGCAAAAGCATTTCATAGCTTTGAACATCTGAATCGTAGTTTATTGTCCAAAGTTCCAAGAAAATGGTTTAGCTGCAGCCAGTGCAGTGATGCTTAATTTCATCCCCTGCACATTGCTTTGCCAGCCCAAAACCTTAAATATTCTGATGGAGGTTATCGCAAAATCCTCTAAATTTCAAGTGGAACTAAAAAGGTGCCCATCAAACTAAGTTATCTGGAGTGGTGCAGGGAGAGCAGATTCCCAATGTAATTTGCCATTTAGCAGTTCTTCTAATTCGAAAGATTTAAGCCATCCTTGAAATCTTTTTCATTGAGGAAACCGTGACATCTTCTTATGCTTACAAACTTTAAGTACATCACCTAACTTCGTAAAAAAAAAATAGCAGTGCAAATTTTGTAGAACTTAAAACCACTTCAATTCTGCGCATTTATCTGCTTTCTTCAGTAACATTTTTGGACATGCTATTAATTTCAAGTTTCTAAAGTAACCCGAAACAGAGGTAACTGGACAAAGAAATTACAACGGAATTAGTTAAAGCTGAGCGGCTTCAGGTTGTAGTAATCTGACAAAAAATACAACATATCATGGCTTTTGATTTACATAAGAAAATCTCCTGTCCTGCCCATTATCTAATTGCCTATCTTTCCAGAATTGCCTCATTTCAGTTGGGCCCCGATACATGTGAAGATAGAGGTGGAACTGAGGAGATCACATTCCTAGCAACAACAAAGTTATGATCAATATTGTTGTCTGCACTCATGGCACCTTCCAAGACCTTGACCACCTCAGACATTTTAGGCCTTCTTTGGCAATCAATCTGCAAACACCACATCGCGAGCTTCATCATCTGAATTGCATCCTGCTTATGTGCTTGCATGTCGTTGCTGTTCCTGTCAATCAAATCTACCAAGTGGTCGTTTTTAACCTTTTCCTCCAATAGGGTAATAAGATGGATGCTCTCTTCTGACCGGGAAGTGTCGAGGTTCTTTCTTCCGCTGATGACTTCCATGACCACAACACCAAAGCTGTAGACGTCAGCCTTTTCTGTGATTTGCGATGTTAACCATTCAGGAGCTAAATATCCAGGTGTGCCTCTCATTCTAGTAACCACCTGGCTCATATCCCTATCAATGAGCTTGCATAGTCCAAAATCAGAAAGTTTAGCATTGAATTCATCATCTAAGAGGATGTTTTGTGGTTTGACATCCAAATGAGCAATCCGTTTTGTGCACTCCTCGTGAAGATAAGAGAGACCCTTAGCTATGTGAGTGATAATTTTGCACCGGATGCTCCAATCCAAAGGAGGAGCATCGTTGTCATGTCGACAATAGATCCATCTATCCAAGGATCCTTTGTGCATATACTCATACACCAGGAGCCTATAGGATTTCTCTGCACATAAACCAATCAAACTCACCAGATTAATATGATGAATCCTGCCAATTGTCTGAACCTCTGCAGAAAATTCTCTTTTGCCCTGACCAGCTCGATCCAAACGTTTTACTGCAATCATTTCATCCCCAAATTTTCCCTTGAAAACAGACCCAAATCCTCCTTCCCCTAGCTTGTCTGCAAATTGCTCGGTTGCTGCTTTTAGCTGTTGATATGTGAACCTGATTGGTGTTCCTTGTAGCTCCCCAAACTCTTCCTCCTCCTCCATCTCATGTTGTCTATGTGTTCTCCGCTTACATATAAAGTAGGCGAGGAGGAAGACGACGGTAAGCAAAATGAAGCTGCCTACAGGAGCTAGAATTGTCACAACTCTTGTTACAGTGGAGGATTTTGGTTTCATGCTTGTTGGCCCAATAGGCGCAGGCAGAGCCACGGGACTTTCAGCTGGAGGCGACATTGCTTGATTCATCAGGGGACAAAAGACGACCTGGTAGTTGGTGCCCGTCGGGCAACTGAAAGTGCTGCTGGGATCATCCTTGGGGTAGCTGTAGGCATCTGGGCACATCTTCTTAAAGAAGACCGAGTAGTTGGTGGTGCTGCAATTGTGTGCCGCGCTCCCGGTACAGCAGTATTTGTCCTGCTTCAACACCCTGCATGCACTGTTACAACCCCCCGGAGCCTTCAGCTCTGTTGGGCACTGCGATGTGATGTTGGCTGGACAGCGCGGCCCCTTGACGCACCCTGCCCTTCCTTGAACCTGAACCGGCACCGGCAGGAAGTCCATGGGCACGTTGAAGCCGTCCATGAAGGAGATGTCGAAGGAATCCACGGCGTTGAGGCCGCCAAACGCGAACTCACCGAGCGTGCTGGGCGGCCGGCCATAGGCTGTGCAGGCGAGCAAGCCGCCGCAGTCACCAGTTTGGCACGACGACACGTTACCTTCGCCATGGAACGTGCAGCCCGTCCGTGCCCAGACGCGGCCGGATGTGTTGCCGGCGGGGACGTCCAGCACCCATGCCTCCCCTGGATCGAGCTGCCGGCCACCTCCCGGCACGACGGCCGGCCACACGGTGTAGGAGCATTGGTTGGTGATTCCTAGTGTGGCGGCCTCGCCCGTGATAACGAGGACGAAGAGGAAGAGAGCGGAAGCGGCGCCCATCAATGCCTGGAAGAGGAAGAGGAAGAGAACTGGAGAATCAGAGACGGTCTAGGTTGCAAACTTGCAATAGGGCTCATGATCTATAGTGTGACAGCTAACGGAGTGGAAGAGTGGGGATAACAGAGACACCGTTGAATTATTCCGTTCCACGGTCAGCATACAACAGCTAGCCTCTTCAACATGCTGCACAGTGACAACCGTTTGGTAGGACCAGACTTTTGCAGGACTTGTTAGTCCCTTCCGAATCCAAATTGTAAAAAGGATTACATACATTTGTACAGTGCGTCCGTGTAATGATTATAAAAAGAATACATCTGTATAATGTGTTGTTTGGTGATTTTGTCGGTAAGAAATGTACATCCGAGGAAATCTTACATTAGTAAAACGCTCTGTTCGGTAAATGTCGTCCTCAGAGATTGCATATCAACTTCTTTTTTTATGTTGGAGACTTGCCAGATTGCTCATCTTTGCTCATTCCTGATCTGCTTTATGTTTTGCTGTGGCATTCTGATGTGGAATATATATGGAGGCAGCAGATCAAGGAAGAAGCACTTTTTTTTTTTTGAACGGGCAAGGAAGAAGCACTTTGGTGGTGGAGACAAGCTGAAGTTGACACCAGTCGGCAGCTCCCTGGAAGCAGTCCAAGCAGCCGGAGGCCTCCTTGACTGACAGACATGCCCCGTCAAGCGTATGCATCCATGTCTAACTCACCACAACTACTTAATTGCGAGCACATTTTTTGCAAGTGTGGGAATTTCTCAAGTAAATCCATGATTATTTTTTTGAACGTATGAATTTATTTATCCAATAAAATTCAGAAGTCGGTTTTTCTACTGAACGAATGAATGTTTGGCTTTTTCTTTGAACCAGTCGGATCGACGGAGGTGGTTGGCGGTTTGGCGAGGCAAGTTTTTTTTTTTTTTAGGCAAGTGAGGTGGTCCCGACAGCCAGAGTGAATTGCTTTATGGGCCACAGCCCATGAGAACTTTCACGCGAGTGCCAGCATTTTCGAGGGACTCCATAAGCACTACTGTGGAGCTCGCAAATATTTTGTGTGTGTGTGAATGTGGAGCTCCCAAATATGTGTTCATACAAACTGGTTACTTCAGTTTTTTCACGCTCAATCTAGAAAACCTTTCTTCTTCCCACAATCCAATCCAGAAAACGCTATGTGATGCATTTGCGGAAGCTTCTAGAAGATTTCGACTAGTTTTCGGTTCATATATTTTTGTTTGTTCTTCCGGTTTTTTGTTCGAATTTTATTTTTCCATTCTGATTTTCCTTTTATTTTTTAAAAAAATTATGAATTGTATTCAAATGCATGAACTTTTTTCAAACATAGCCAGTTTTCTATGCTATTAGTCAAATCTGAAAAAAAATTAAGAACTTTTCTGAAATTCATTAATGTTTTCTCAAATCCCTGAACCTTCTTACAATTCATGTTTTTTTTCAAAATCATGAACGATTCTGATATTTGTGACAAAAATTCAATTTCGTGTACATCTTTTCAAATTCGCAATTTTTTTTAAGAAAATTGTCAACTTTGTTTAAATCCGTGAAAAAAATGAATTTACGATTTTTTAATGTACAAAAACCAAAGGCTATGTTTTTCCTGAAAACAAACAACACTTATTTTAGTACAGTAATCCAGGCGAGCGAGCGAAGCAGTCTAGCGGAGCAAGGTACCAAGTTGGGCTGCAGCCTGGAATGCTCGTGCGAGCGCTGTTGAAGAGCCTCGCTTGTCAATATATTGGTCGCCTGGAGAGCAACTAATTGGCTAGCATAAGCGTTTTAACGATCATTCCTACGTGTTGTGTTCTTAGTCATCGTCACGTGCCATTCTCTGAGTGTTCCCTTTGATTTTTTATTTTTTATTTTATCGCACACGTTTTTTGACTTTTTAGGTGGATTTCTTTTTGTGTTTTGTTTTTTGCCCTTTTTTTAGCTTTTGCACAAAATAAAACGTGTCCAAAAGCACGGTTTTTTTTTGGCATGAGAGGACCCTCCCAAAAATAAAATAAAAACATGTTTTTTGTTTTTTTCCTTTTTCCGCGAAAGTTATAGTTTAGTTTCGCGATAGGCATGGATTTGCTTTCGCAAGAGGCACGACCATGCCTCGGAAACGAAAAAAAAAACATGTTTTCTGTTTTCTTTCTCTTTCGTGATTCGAACGGTTTTGCTTCTGCTAGAGGTACGGATTAACTTTTGCGAATGGCACGGTCATGCCTCTCGAAAATAAAAAGGTGATTTTATTTTTGTTTTTTCTTTCGTAAAAGGCATGATTTTGTTTCCGCGAGAGGCACAGGTTTGCTTCGCGGTCGTGCCTTTCAGAAACGAAAAACCCGTTTTTATTTTCTTTCAAGAGAGGCACAGTTTTTTTGTCTGTTGTTTTGTGAAAAAATATGTTTGTAAAAACCTAGCAACATGAAGCCACCTACAGGAGCTAAAATTGCAACATCTCTTCTTACAGTGAAGGGTTTCTCTTTCATGCTTGTTGTCCCAATAGGTGCTGGCAGAGTACTTGGGGTCATAGGTGTTACCGTGGCCGGGGATGCAGGTGGATCACTTGGGGCCGTAGGTGTTACCTTGGCCGGGGGTGCGGGCATGGGTCTTTTAGCTGTAGGCGATCTGCTTGCATTCGTATCAATGATAATGCCCACGGATGTACTGTTCGCGATGGTGGCAACGGGGAGGAGGAGGAGGAGGAGAGGCAGGAGGTGGAGAGCCGAAGTGGCACTCACCACTGCCATTTGTTCCTTTGTGATATGATTTCTGATTGCACTCGTTAACTTGAAGCAGAGTCTCAATTGCAAACTGGAGATAGGGCTCCTGTGGCTATGACAGTAGACTGACAGCTAACAGCCTGGAAGAATGATAGGGATTATATCTATATGTTTTCAGGAAATAAAAAAGAAGAGTTACATCCAGATAATGCGTTGTTTCATGATTTTGACTCTAAGAGCTATGCAAACACGACAGTTAATGCGATCAGATCTTGCATAGGTGTTATCATATAAAAGCATTCTTCTTGGTAAAATATCATCCGGGGAGAGTTGAATTTTTTTTTCCTTGTGTTTCTCAGAGCCTGTGATTTTTTTGTTGCTACTTGTTAATTATTTTTGGAAAAGGTTTGCTACTTGTTAATGTATCTCAACTCTTTAGTTACAGAATGAGGCAACTCTTCTGCTTCCATTTAGTAAAGAAAAGTAAACATACTTATAGACTTCTAATATAATTATATCATACTCCCTCCGTCCCAAAATAAGTGTCTCAACTTTATACTAGCTCTATTAAGCTTAAGACACTTATTTTGGGACGGAGGGAGTATAAAATAGTGGTATACTGGTTTTTGTTTTCCCAAGTTGCACATCTTTGTCAGCAGTGATGTTGAGTGAAGATCAGTTTGCAAGAAGTACCTTTGGTTTGGGGCATGCTAAAGCTGATAGAGGTTGGTATTTTTCAAATCAATTTCTTGGGTAAGGCCTACATAATTTGCAATTGGTATTTCTCATATCAATTTCGCCAACTTTTTCATGAACTTTAGATTTGAATTATATTTATGAAGTGCTTAGAAACGCATTTAATGGCTTAAATATATCAAACGGACCTTAAAAGATGCAGAGCACTTGGTGTCGTAGGTGTTACCTTAGCCGGGGGTGCAGGCAAGGGACTTTCAGCTGTAGGCGATACTGTTTGATTGATCGTGGCACAAAGAGAAGGTGGGCACCTTCTCCCCTGACTGAGATTTATATACACGGTGGGCACCTTCTCGCCCTGATCGAGCTTCGTACGCGATCTCTAACCGGAGTTGCGGCTGGCCACACGGTGGCAACGGGGAGGAGAAGGTGAGGCAGGAGGGAGCCGAAGGGGTACTCACCACTGCCATCTGTGTGTTATGATTTATGTGCACCCGTTAGCTTTAACCAGTCTCTCAATTGCAAACTTGTGATAGGTGTCATGTGGCTGTGACAGACTGACATCTAGAGTGGAGGAGTGGTAGGGAATAGCAGACAGGGACATGATCTGTCCGTTGAATCGTTCAAGGGTCAGCATAAAACAACCTAACATTCTTGCAGACTGTTTGCTTCTTAGTCGGTTAGTCCCTCTCGTATTATATATGTACGTCTTCAAGAATAAAAACAGGAATTACATCTGTAAAATTATTTTGGCTGTAAGAAATCGGCAAACATGGCAGAAAAATGCGACCAGATCTTGCATAGGTGTTACCATATAAAACATGGTTTTTGGCAAAATATCATCCTGGGAGAGTATGCATTTTTTCAAGAAATGATAGCAACACAATGATTCATCTCAAAAATTATGCATGCTGATTTGGATGAAACGGTCAAACTTACATGTGTCATGGATAGTCCTATTGAATTGTCAAGTATGGAATTGCAGGAGTATTCCTTGTGTTTCTCTGATCCTGTTCACTTCCGTTCAGCAACAGTTTATGTGTGACCCATCATGTATATACCAAAACTGAATACTGTTAGGGAAAGGTCTATATTACCCTTTATACTATTTGTGAGGGGGGTGTATCGAAGCGGGACTATGTGTTTTTTTCTGCTTGTTAATTTATCTCAACTCGTTAGTTAGGGAATGAAGCAACTTTTCTGCGTCCATTTCGAAAAGGAAAACAAAACTATTTCTAGACTTCTAGTATAAGTATACCATACAACATAGTGGTAGACTGGGTTTTTTTGCCCAGATTGCACATCTTTGTTCATTACCGATCTGCCATATGCTTTGTCAGCAGTGATGTAAAATGAAGATCACTTTGCAAGAAGTACCCTACGACTGGGGGCATGCATGTTGGCTGACAGCGGCTGGAGGCCTTGTTGACTGGCCTAGCTATCATATGCCATCAAGCATATGGAGCCACTTCTCACTCCTTGATTGCGTCCAGACGAGGGTGGCACTACCACTATCCTCGCTAGCTGCTGCTGTTTATAGAATGGAAATCATTCTCGATCACAAGATCACGCTGGGAGGAAGCTGCGCGGCACCTGATCGAGGCCTTGAAGCTGGGAGGAAGCTCTAGCCTCGTTATCTCTGTTCCCTGGTCGGCATGGACAGTGTATGTACTCCACACACACCTCTGATTCATTCATTTTCTCTCTAGTACTTCTGGAGAACAACGACTTGACCTCGTGCAGTCATGCATATTAATCCATAGCAGTGAAAAAAATAACGTGCCATAGCGTTGCTAATAGTAAGCTATAGTATTTTGAGAAATGACTCGTTAAGAAAAATCTATGTACAACGTCTTCCTAATAGCATATATTTAAGGTGCCGTTATTTTGACATAGCACTTTATTTTTTCATTGATTCAATACCTAGAGTTGAGCTGCCTAAGTAAACCCCACTATTGTCATGGAAGACCGCAGCCATCCAAGGTCTGATGCCTGCATCGACATGAATCCCTGCGCTATTCAACCACGCTATTCAACCACGCTTCCCTGCGCTTCCTGTCCGCGACATTTGGTGGGCTTGGCTGGGTACTGGACTATTGGGCCGTCCTCATCCCCCGACTCCAAGACTAGCGGCGGTACCCTCATCCGCGGCGCGCCGCTGTTGCCGGCGCCGGCGAACTGGACCGTGCCTCACGCGCCGCCGCCACTGCTCGCCACGAATCCTCCATCCCCAGCACCACATCTTTCCGCCGCATCCCATCTGCAGACGCGCCGCTCCTAATCGCCCGACTCCGGAGACGGACCCGTCGCCGCCGTCTTCTTCGGTCTGGTACTCACCCAATGCTAGTCGATAGAGGTAACCCCCGCGTCAACTGATCATTCGTGCAACAGGTTCATGGGGGGCAGCTCATATCATATATCAGATCTTCCATTCCATAGGAACGACGACCAACTACACAAGTATGGCATCTGAAGGACAAGGATAAGTCATTACGAGCTGCAGTGGCGTCTTGTACACATTATTGGTTGCTCTGATGTAATGTCATCACATTATACTGGTCGATGGTTACAACTTACTATACAACACAAACGCTAATTGAATAGAAAATCAAATGTGATACTCCCTCTGTACCACGATACTTGTTGTTGTGGAGAACTGAACAAACAAATATTTAGGAACACAGGGAGTAGTATATAGTTGTACATTCCCTAACTTTGGTGCATCGGCTGGCCCAGAATTGGAACAAATGGCTTCAGAGGCATAGTTTCCCTTTTAGCTCCAGTTCTAGTTCCAGCAAAAGCATTTCATAGCTTTGAACATCTGAATCGTAGTTTATTGTCCAAAGTTCCAAGAAAATGGTTTAGCTGCAGCCAGTGCAGTGATGCTTAATTTCATCCCCTGCACATTGCTTTGCCAGCCCAAAACCTTAAATATTCTGATGGAGGTTATCGCAAAATCCTCTAAATTTCAAGTGGAACTAAAAAGGTGCCCATCAAACTAAGTTATCTGGAGTGGTGCAGGGAGAGCAGATTCCCAATGTAATTTGCCATTTAGCAGTTCTTCTAATTCGAAAGATTTAAGCCATCCTTGAAATCTTTTTCATTGAGGAAACCGTGACATCTTCTTATGCTTACAAACTTTAAGTACATCACCTAACTTCGTAAAAAAAAAATAGCAGTGCAAATTTTGTAGAACTTAAAACCACTTCAATTCTGCGCATTTATCTGCTTTCTTCAGTAACATTTTTGGACATGCTATTAATTTCAAGTTTCTAAAGTAACCCGAAACAGAGGTAACTGGACAAAGAAATTACAACGGAATTAGTTAAAGCTGAGCGGCTTCAGGTTGTAGTAATCTGACAAAAAATACAACATATCATGGCTTTTGATTTACATAAGAAAATCTCCTGTCCTGCCCATTATCTAATTGCCTATCTTTCCAGAATTGCCTCATTTCAGTTGGGCCCCGATACATGTGAAGATAGAGGTGGAACTGAGGAGATCACATTCCTAGCAACAACAAAGTTATGATCAATATTGTTGTCTGCACTCATGGCACCTTCCAAGACCTTGACCACCTCAGACATTTTAGGCCTTCTTTGGCAATCAATCTGCAAACACCACATCGCGAGCTTCATCATCTGAATTGCATCCTGCTTATGTGCTTGCATGTCGTTGCTGTTCCTGTCAATCAAATCTACCAAGTGGTCGTTTTTAACCTTTTCCTCCAATAGGGTAATAAGATGGATGCTCTCTTCTGACCGGGAAGTGTCGAGGTTCTTTCTTCCGCTGATGACTTCCATGACCACAACACCAAAGCTGTAGACGTCAGCCTTTTCTGTGATTTGCGATGTTAACCATTCAGGAGCTAAATATCCAGGTGTGCCTCTCATTCTAGTAACCACCTGGCTCATATCCCTATCAATGAGCTTGCATAGTCCAAAATCAGAAAGTTTAGCATTGAATTCATCATCTAAGAGGATGTTTTGTGGTTTGACATCCAAATGAGCAATCCGTTTTGTGCACTCCTCGTGAAGATAAGAGAGACCCTTAGCTATGTGAGTGATAATTTTGCACCGGATGCTCCAATCCAAAGGAGGAGCATCGTTGTCATGTCGACAATAGATCCATCTATCCAAGGATCCTTTGTGCATATACTCATACACCAGGAGCCTATAGGATTTCTCTGCACAGAAACCAATCAAACTCACCAGATTAATATGATGAATCCTGCCAATTGTCTGAACCTCTGCAGAAAATTCTCTTTTGCCCTGACCAGCTCGATCCAAACGTTTTACTGCAATCATTTCATCCCCAAATTTTCCCTTGAAAACAGACCCAAATCCTCCTTCCCCTAGCTTGTCTGCAAATTGCTCGGTTGCTGCTTTTAGCTGTTGATATGTGAACCTGATTGGTGTTCCTTGTAGCTCCCCAAACTCTTCCTCCTCCTCCATCTCATGTTGTCTATGTGTTCTCCGCTTACATATAAAGTAGGCGAGGAGGAAGACGACGGTAAGCAAAATGAAGCTGCCTACAGGAGCTAGAATTGTCACAACTCTTGTTACAGTGGAGGATTTTGGTTTCATGCTTGTTGGCCCAATAGGCGCAGGCAGAGCCACGGGACTTTCAGCTGGAGGCGACATTGCTTGATTCATCAGGGGACAAAAGACGACCTGGTAGTTGGTGCCCGTCGGGCAACTGAAAGTGCTGCTGGGATCATCCTTGGGGTAGCTGTAGGCATCTGGGCACATCTTCTTAAAGAAGACCGAGTAGTTGGTGGTGCTGCAATTGTGTGCCGCGCTCCCGGTACAGCAGTATTTGTCCTGCTTCAACACCCTGCATGCACTGTTACAACCCCCCGGAGCCTTCAGCTCTGTTGGGCACTGCGATGTGATGTTGGCTGGACAGCGCGGCCCCTTGACGCACCCTGCCCTTCCTTGAACCTGAACCGGCACCGGCAGGAAGTCCATGGGCACGTTGAAGCCGTCCATGAAGGAGATGTCGAAGGAATCCACGGCGTTGAGGCCGCCAAACGCGAACTCACCGAGCGTGCTGGGCGGCCGGCCATAGGCTGTGCAGGCGAGCAAGCCGCCGCAGTCACCAGTTTGGCACGACGACACGTTACCTTCGCCATGGAACGTGCAGCCCGTCCGTGCCCAGACGCGGCCGGATGTGTTGCCGGCGGGGACGTCCAGCACCCATGCCTCCCCTGGATCGAGCTGCCGGCCACCTCCCGGCACGACGGCCGGCCACACGGTGTAGGAGCATTGGTTGGTGATTCCTAGTGTGGCGGCCTCGCCCGTGATAACGAGGACGAAGAGGAAGAGAGCGGAAGCGGCGCCCATCAATGCCTGGAAGAGGAAGAGGAAGAGAACTGGAGAATCAGAGACGGTCTAGGTTGCAAACTTGCAATAGGGCTCATGATCTATAGTGTGACAGCTAACGGAGTGGAAGAGTGGGGATAACAGAGACACCGTTGAATTATTCCGTTCCACGGTCAGCATACAACAGCTAGCCTCTTCAACATGCTGCACAGTGACAACCGTTTGGTAGGACCAGACTTTTGCAGGACTTGTTAGTCCCTTCCGAATCCAAATTGTAAAAAGGATTACATACATTTGTACAGTGCGTCCGTGTAATGATTATAAAAAGAATACATCTGTATAATGTGTTGTTTGGTGATTTTGTCGGTAAGAAATGTACATCCGAGGAAATCTTACATTAGTAAAACGCTCTGTTCGGTAAATGTCGTCCTCAGAGATTGCATATCAACTTCTTTTTTTATGTTGGAGACTTGCCAGATTGCTCATCTTTGCTCATTCCTGATCTGCTTTATGTTTTGCTGTGGCATTCTGATGTGGAATATATATGGAGGCAGCAGATCAAGGAAGAAGCACTTTTTTTTTTTGAACGGGCAAGGAAGAAGCACTTTGGTGGTGGAGACAAGCTGAAGTTGACACCAGTCGGCAGCTCCCTGGAAGCAGTCCAAGCAGCCGGAGGCCTCCTTGACTGACAGACATGCCCCGTCAAGCGTATGCATCCATGTCTAACTCACCACAACTACTTAATTGCGAGCACATTTTTTGCAAGTGTGGGAATTTCTCAAGTAAATCCATGATTATTTTTTTGAACGTATGAATTTATTTATCCAATAAAATTCAGAAGTCGGTTTTTCTACTGAACGAATGAATGTTTGGCTTTTTCTTTGAACCAGTCGGATCGACGGAGGTGGTTGGCGGTTTGGCGAGGCAAGTTTTTTTTTTTTTAGGCAAGTGAGGTGGTCCCGACAGCCAGAGTGAATTGCTTTATGGGCCACAGCCCATGAGAACTTTCACGCGAGTGCCAGCATTTTCGAGGGACTCCATAAGCACTACTGTGGAGCTCGCAAATATTTTGTGTGTGTGTGAATGTGGAGCTCCCAAATATGTGTTCATACAAACTGGTTACTTCAGTTTTTTCACGCTCAATCTAGAAAACCTTTCTTCTTCCCACAATCCAATCCAGAAAACGCTATGTGATGCATTTGCGGAAGCTTCTAGAAGATTTCGACTAGTTTTCGGTTCATATATTTTTGTTTGTTCTTCCGGTTTTTTGTTCGAATTTTATTTTTCCATTCTGATTTTCCTTTTATTTTTTAAAAAAATTATGAATTGTATTCAAATGCATGAACTTTTTTCAAACATAGCCAGTTTTCTATGCTATTAGTCAAATCTGAAAAAAAATTAAGAACTTTTCTGAAATTCATTAATGTTTTCTCAAATCCCTGAACCTTCTTACAATTCATGTTTTTTTTCAAAATCATGAACGATTCTGATATTTGTGACAAAAATTCAATTTCGTGTACATCTTTTCAAATTCGCAATTTTTTTTAAGAAAATTGTGAACTTTGTTTAAATCCGTGAAAAAAATGAATTTACGATTTTTTAATGTACAAAAACCAAAGGCTATGTTTTTCCTGAAAACAAACAACACTTATTTTAGTACAGTAATCCAGGCGAGCGAGCGAAGCAGTCTAGCGGAGCAAGGTACCAAGTTGGGCTGCAGCCTGGAATGCTCGTGCGAGCGCTGTTGAAGAGCCTCGCTTGTCAATATATTGGTCGCCTGGAGAGCAACTAATTGGCTAGCATAAGCGTTTTAACGATCATTCCTACGTGTTGTGTTCTTAGTCATCGTCACGTGCCATTCTCTGAGTGTTCCCTTTGATTTTTTATTTTTTATTTTATCGCACACGTTTTTTGACTTTTTAGGTGGATTTCTTTTTGTGTTTTGTTTTTTGCCCTTTTTTTAGCTTTTGCACAAAATAAAACGTGTCCAAAAGCACGGTTTTTTTTTGGCATGAGAGGACCCTCCCAAAAATAAAATAAAAACATGTTTTTTGTTTTTTTCCTTTTTCCGCGAAAGTTATAGTTTAGTTTCGCGATAGGCATGGATTTGCTTTCGCAAGAGGCACGACCATGCCTCGGAAACGAAAAAAAAAACATGTTTTCTGTTTTCTTTCTCTTTCGTGATTCGAACGGTTTTGCTTCTGCTAGAGGTACGGATTAACTTTTGCGAATGGCACGGTCATGCCTCTCGAAAATAAAAAGGTGATTTTATTTTTGTTTTTTCTTTCGTAAAAGGCATGATTTTGTTTCCGCGAGAGGCACAGGTTTGCTTCGCGGTCGTGCCTTTCAGAAACGAAAAACCCGTTTTTATTTTCTTTCAAGAGAGGCACAGTTTTTTTGTCTGTTGTTTTGTGAAAAAATATGTTTGTAAAAACCTAGCAACATGAAGCCACCTACAGGAGCTAAAATTGCAACATCTCTTCTTACAGTGAAGGGTTTCTCTTTCATGCTTGTTGTCCCAATAGGTGCTGGCAGAGTACTTGGGGTCATAGGTGTTACCGTGGCCGGGGATGCAGGTGGATCACTTGGGGCCGTAGGTGTTACCTTGGCCGGGGGTGCGGGCATGGGTCTTTTAGCTGTAGGCGATCTGCTTGCATTCGTATCAATGATAATGCCCACGGATGTACTGTTCGCGATGGTGGCAACGGGGAGGAGGAGGAGGAGGAGAGGCAGGAGGTGGAGAGCCGAAGTGGCACTCACCACTGCCATTTGTTCCTTTGTGATATGATTTCTGATTGCACTCGTTAACTTGAAGCAGAGTCTCAATTGCAAACTGGAGATAGGGCTCCTGTGGCTATGACAGTAGACTGACAGCTAACAGCCTGGAAGAATGATAGGGATTATATCTATATGTTTTCAGGAAATAAAAAAGAAGAGTTACATCCAGATAATGCGTTGTTTCATGATTTTGACTCTAAGAGCTATGCAAACACGACAGTTAATGCGATCAGATCTTGCATAGGTGTTATCATATAAAAGCATTCTTCTTGGTAAAATATCATCCGGGGAGAGTTGAATTTTTTTTTCCTTGTGTTTCTCAGAGCCTGTGATTTTTTTTGTTGCTACTTGTTAATTATTTTTGGAAAAGGTTTGCTACTTGTTAATGTATCTCAACTCTTTAGTTACAGAATGAGGCAACTCTTCTGCTTCCATTTAGTAAAGAAAAGTAAACATACTTATAGACTTCTAATATAATTATATCATACTCCCTCCGTCCCAAAATAAGTGTCTCAACTTTATACTAGCTCTATTAAGCTTAAGACACTTATTTTGGGACGGAGGGAGTATAAAATAGTGGTATACTGGTTTTTGTTTTCCCAAGTTGCACATCTTTGTCAGCAGTGATGTTGAGTGAAGATCAGTTTGCAAGAAGTACCTTTGGTTTGGGGCATGCTAAAGCTGATAGAGGTTGGTATTTTTCAAATCAATTTCTTGGGTAAGGCCTACATAATTTGCAATTGGTATTTCTCATATCAATTTCGCCAACTTTTTCATGAACTTTAGATTTGAATTATATTTATGAAGTGCTTAGAAACGCATTTAATGGCTTAAATATATCAAACGGACCTTAAAAGATGCAGAGCACTTGGTGTCGTAGGTGTTACCTTAGCCGGGGGTGCAGGCAAGGGACTTTCAGCTGTAGGCGATACTGTTTGATTGATCGTGGCACAAAGAGAAGGTGGGCACCTTCTCCCCTGACTGAGATTTATATACACGGTGGGCACCTTCTCGCCCTGATCGAGCTTCGTACGCGATCTCTAACCGGAGTTGCGGCTGGCCACACGGTGGCAACGGGGAGGAGAAGGTGAGGCAGGAGGGAGCCGAAGGGGTACTCACCACTGCCATCTGTGTGTTATGATTTATGTGCACCCGTTAGCTTTAACCAGTCTCTCAATTGCAAACTTGTGATAGGTGTCATGTGGCTGTGACAGACTGACATCTAGAGTGGAGGAGTGGTAGGGAATAGCAGACAGGGACATGATCTGTCCGTTGAATCGTTCAAGGGTCAGCATAAAACAACCTAACATTCTTGCAGACTGTTTGCTTCTTAGTCGGTTAGTCCCTCTCGTATTATATATGTACGTCTTCAAGAATAAAAACAGGAATTACATCTGTAAAATTATTTTGGCTGTAAGAAATCGGCAAACATGGCAGAAAAATGCGACCAGATCTTGCATAGGTGTTACCATATAAAACATGGTTTTTGGCAAAATATCATCCTGGGAGAGTATGCATTTTTTCAAGAAATGATAGCAACACAATGATTCATCTCAAAAATTATGCATGCTGATTTGGATGAAACGGTCAAACTTACATGTGTCATGGATAGTCCTATTGAATTGTCAAGTATGGAATTGCAGGAGTATTCCTTGTGTTTCTCTGATCCTGTTCACTTCCGTTCAGCAACAGTTTATGTGTGACCCATCATGTATATACCAAAACTGAATACTGTTAGGGAAAGGTCTATATTACCCTTTATACTATTTGTGAGGGGGGTGTATCGAAGCGGGACTATGTGTTTTTTTCTGCTTGTTAATTTATCTCAACTCGTTAGTTAGGGAATGAAGCAACTTTTCTGCGTCCATTTCGAAAAGGAAAACAAAACTATTTCTAGACTTCTAGTATAAGTATACCATACAACATAGTGGTAGACTGGGTTTTTTTGCCCAGATTGCACATCTTTGTTCATTACCGATCTGCCATATGCTTTGTCAGCAGTGATGTAAAATGAAGATCACTTTGCAAGAAGTACCCTACGACTGGGGGCATGCATGTTGGCTGACAGCGGCTGGAGGCCTTGTTGACTGGCCTAGCTATCATATGCCATCAAGCATATGGAGCCACTTCTCACTCCTTGATTGCGTCCAGACGAGGGTGGCACTACCACTATCCTCGCTAGCTGCTGCTGTTTATAGAATGGAAATCATTCTCGATCACAAGATCACGCTGGGAGGAAGCTGCGCGGCACCTGATCGAGGCCTTGAAGCTGGGAGGAAGCTCTAGCCTCGTTATCTCTGTTCCCTGGTCGGCATGGACAGTGTATGTACTCCACACACACCTCTGATTCATTCATTTTCTCTCTAGTACTTCTGGAGAACAACGACTTGACCTCGTGCAGTCATGCATATTAATCCATAGCAGTGAAAAAAATAACGTGCCATAGCGTTGCTAATAGTAAGCTATAGTATTTTGAGAAATGACTCGTTAAGAAAAATCTATGTACAACGTCTTCCTAATAGCATATATTTAAGGTGCCGTTATTTTGACATAGCACTTTATTTTTTCATTGATTCAATACCTAGAGTTGAGCTGCCTAAGTAAACCCCACTATTGTCATGGAAGACCGCAGCCATCCAAGGTCTGATGCCTGCATCGACATGAATCCCTGCGCTATTCAACCACGCTATTCAACCACGCTTCCCTGCGCTTCCTGTCCGCGACATTTGGTGGGCTTGGCTGGGTACTGGACTATTGGGCCGTCCTCATCCCCCGACTCCAAGACTAGCGGCGGTACCCTCATCCGCGGCGCGCCGCTGTTGCCGGCGCCGGCGAACTGGACCGTGCCTCACGCGCCGCCGCCACTGCTCGCCACGAATCCTCCATCCCCAGCACCACATCTTTCCGCCGCATCCCATCTGCAGACGCGCCGCTCCTAATCGCCCGACTCCGGAGACGGACCCGTCGCCGCCGTCTTCTTCGGTCTGGTACTCACCCAATGCTAGTCGATAGAGGTAACCCCCGCGTCAACTGATCATTCGTGCAACAGGTTCATGGGGGGCAGCTCATATCATATATCAGATCTTCCATTCCATAGGAACGACGACCAACTACACAAGTATGGCATCTGAAGGACAAGGATAAGTCATTACGAGCTGCAGTGGCGTCTTGTACACATTATTGGTTGCTCTGATGTAATGTCATCACATTATACTGGTCGATGGTTACAACTTACTATACAACACAAACGCTAATTGAATAGAAAATCAAATGTGATACTCCCTCTGTACCACGATACTTGTTGTTGTGGAGAACTGAACAAACAAATATTTAGGAACACAGGGAGTAGTATATAGTTGTACATTCCCTAACTTTGGTGCATCGGCTGGCCCAGAATTGGAACAAATGGCTTCAGAGGCATAGTTTCCCTTTTAGCTCCAGTTCTAGTTCCAGCAAAAGCATTTCATAGCTTTGAACATCTGAATCGTAGTTTATTGTCCAAAGTTCCAAGAAAATGGTTTAGCTGCAGCCAGTGCAGTGATGCTTAATTTCATCCCCTGCACATTGCTTTGCCAGCCCAAAACCTTAAATATTCTGATGGAGGTTATCGCAAAATCCTCTAAATTTCAAGTGGAACTAAAAAGGTGCCCATCAAACTAAGTTATCTGGAGTGGTGCAGGGAGAGCAGATTCCCAATGTAATTTGCCATTTAGCAGTTCTTCTAATTCGAAAGATTTAAGCCATCCTTGAAATCTTTTTCATTGAGGAAACCGTGACATCTTCTTATGCTTACAAACTTTAAGTACATCACCTAACTTCGTAAAAAAAAAATAGCAGTGCAAATTTTGTAGAACTTAAAACCACTTCAATTCTGCGCATTTATCTGCTTTCTTCAGTAACATTTTTGGACATGCTATTAATTTCAAGTTTCTAAAGTAACCCGAAACAGAGGTAACTGGACAAAGAAATTACAACGGAATTAGTTAAAGCTGAGCGGCTTCAGGTTGTAGTAATCTGACAAAAAATACAACATATCATGGCTTTTGATTTACATAAGAAAATCTCCTGTCCTGCCCATTATCTAATTGCCTATCTTTCCAGAATTGCCTCATTTCAGTTGGGCCCCGATACATGTGAAGATAGAGGTGGAACTGAGGAGATCACATTCCTAGCAACAACAAAGTTATGATCAATATTGTTGTCTGCACTCATGGCACCTTCCAAGACCTTGACCACCTCAGACATTTTAGGCCTTCTTTGGCAATCAATCTGCAAACACCACATCGCGAGCTTCATCATCTGAATTGCATCCTGCTTATGTGCTTGCATGTCGTTGCTGTTCCTGTCAATCAAATCTACCAAGTGGTCGTTTTTAACCTTTTCCTCCAATAGGGTAATAAGATGGATGCTCTCTTCTGACCGGGAAGTGTCGAGGTTCTTTCTTCCGCTGATGACTTCCATGACCACAACACCAAAGCTGTAGACGTCAGCCTTTTCTGTGATTTGCGATGTTAACCATTCAGGAGCTAAATATCCAGGTGTGCCTCTCATTCTAGTAACCACCTGGCTCATATCCCTATCAATGAGCTTGCATAGTCCAAAATCAGAAAGTTTAGCATTGAATTCATCATCTAAGAGGATGTTTTGTGGTTTGACATCCAAATGAGCAATCCGTTTTGTGCACTCCTCGTGAAGATAAGAGAGACCCTTAGCTATGTGAGTGATAATTTTGCACCGGATGCTCCAATCCAAAGGAGGAGCATCGTTGTCATGTCGACAATAGATCCATCTATCCAAGGATCCTTTGTGCATATACTCATACACCAGGAGCCTATAGGATTTCTCTGCACATAAACCAATCAAACTCACCAGATTAATATGATGAATCCTGCCAATTGTCTGAACCTCTGCAGAAAATTCTCTTTTGCCCTGACCAGCTCGATCCAAACGTTTTACTGCAATCATTTCATCCCCAAATTTTCCCTTGAAAACAGACCCAAATCCTCCTTCCCCTAGCTTGTCTGCAAATTGCTCGGTTGCTGCTTTTAGCTGTTGATATGTGAACCTGATTGGTGTTCCTTGTAGCTCCCCAAACTCTTCCTCCTCCTCCATCTCATGTTGTCTATGTGTTCTCCGCTTACATATAAAGTAGGCGAGGAGGAAGACGACGGTAAGCAAAATGAAGCTGCCTACAGGAGCTAGAATTGTCACAACTCTTGTTACAGTGGAGGATTTTGGTTTCATGCTTGTTGGCCCAATAGGCGCAGGCAGAGCCACGGGACTTTCAGCTGGAGGCGACATTGCTTGATTCATCAGGGGACAAAAGACGACCTGGTAGTTGGTGCCCGTCGGGCAACTGAAAGTGCTGCTGGGATCATCCTTGGGGTAGCTGTAGGCATCTGGGCACATCTTCTTAAAGAAGACCGAGTAGTTGGTGGTGCTGCAATTGTGTGCCGCGCTCCCGGTACAGCAGTATTTGTCCTGCTTCAACACCCTGCATGCACTGTTACAACCCCCCGGAGCCTTCAGCTCTGTTGGGCACTGCGATGTGATGTTGGCTGGACAGCGCGGCCCCTTGACGCACCCTGCCCTTCCTTGAACCTGAACCGGCACCGGCAGGAAGTCCATGGGCACGTTGAAGCCGTCCATGAAGGAGATGTCGAAGGAATCCACGGCGTTGAGGCCGCCAAACGCGAACTCACCGAGCGTGCTGGGCGGCCGGCCATAGGCTGTGCAGGCGAGCAAGCCGCCGCAGTCACCAGTTTGGCACGACGACACGTTACCTTCGCCATGGAACGTGCAGCCCGTCCGTGCCCAGACGCGGCCGGATGTGTTGCCGGCGGGGACGTCCAGCACCCATGCCTCCCCTGGATCGAGCTGCCGGCCACCTCCCGGCACGACGGCCGGCCACACGGTGTAGGAGCATTGGTTGGTGATTCCTAGTGTGGCGGCCTCGCCCGTGATAACGAGGACGAAGAGGAAGAGAGCGGAAGCGGCGCCCATCAATGCCTGGAAGAGGAAGAGGAAGAGAACTGGAGAATCAGAGACGGTCTAGGTTGCAAACTTGCAATAGGGCTCATGATCTATAGTGTGACAGCTAACGGAGTGGAAGAGTGGGGATAACAGAGACACCGTTGAATTATTCCGTTCCACGGTCAGCATACAACAGCTAGCCTCTTCAACATGCTGCACAGTGACAACCGTTTGGTAGGACCAGACTTTTGCAGGACTTGTTAGTCCCTTCCGAATCCAAATTGTAAAAAGGATTACATACATTTGTACAGTGCGTCCGTGTAATGATTATAAAAAGAATACATCTGTATAATGTGTTGTTTGGTGATTTTGTCGGTAAGAAATGTACATCCGAGGAAATCTTACATTAGTAAAACGCTCTGTTCGGTAAATGTCGTCCTCAGAGATTGCATATCAACTTCTTTTTTTATGTTGGAGACTTGCCAGATTGCTCATCTTTGCTCATTCCTGATCTGCTTTATGTTTTGCTGTGGCATTCTGATGTGGAATATATATGGAGGCAGCAGATCAAGGAAGAAGCACTTTTTTTTTTTTGAACGGGCAAGGAAGAAGCACTTTGGTGGTGGAGACAAGCTGAAGTTGACACCAGTCGGCAGCTCCCTGGAAGCAGTCCAAGCAGCCGGAGGCCTCCTTGACTGACAGACATGCCCCGTCAAGCGTATGCATCCATGTCTAACTCACCACAACTACTTAATTGCGAGCACATTTTTTGCAAGTGTGGGAATTTCTCAAGTAAATCCATGATTATTTTTTTGAACGTATGAATTTATTTATCCAATAAAATTCAGAAGTCGGTTTTTCTACTGAACGAATGAATGTTTGGCTTTTTCTTTGAACCAGTCGGATCGACGGAGGTGGTTGGCGGTTTGGCGAGGCAAGTTTTTTTTTTTTTAGGCAAGTGAGGTGGTCCCGACAGCCAGAGTGAATTGCTTTATGGGCCACAGCCCATGAGAACTTTCACGCGAGTGCCAGCATTTTCGAGGGACTCCATAAGCACTACTGTGGAGCTCGCAAATATTTTGTGTGTGTGTGAATGTGGAGCTCCCAAATATGTGTTCATACAAACTGGTTACTTCAGTTTTTTCACGCTCAATCTAGAAAACCTTTCTTCTTCCCACAATCCAATCCAGAAAACGCTATGTGATGCATTTGCGGAAGCTTCTAGAAGATTTCGACTAGTTTTCGGTTCATATATTTTTGTTTGTTCTTCCGGTTTTTTGTTCGAATTTTATTTTTCCATTCTGATTTTCCTTTTATTTTTTAAAAAAATTATGAATTGTATTCAAATGCATGAACTTTTTTCAAACATAGCCAGTTTTCTATGCTATTAGTCAAATCTGAAAAAAAATTAAGAACTTTTCTGAAATTCATTAATGTTTTCTCAAATCCCTGAACCTTCTTACAATTCATGTTTTTTTTCAAAATCATGAACGATTCTGATATTTGTGACAAAAATTCAATTTCGTGTACATCTTTTCAAATTCGCAATTTTTTTTAAGAAAATTGTCAACTTTGTTTAAATCCGTGAAAAAAATGAATTTACGATTTTTTAATGTACAAAAACCAAAGGCTATGTTTTTCCTGAAAACAAACAACACTTATTTTAGTACAGTAATCCAGGCGAGCGAGCGAAGCAGTCTAGCGGAGCAAGGTACCAAGTTGGGCTGCAGCCTGGAATGCTCGTGCGAGCGCTGTTGAAGAGCCTCGCTTGTCAATATATTGGTCGCCTGGAGAGCAACTAATTGGCTAGCATAAGCGTTTTAACGATCATTCCTACGTGTTGTGTTCTTAGTCATCGTCACGTGCCATTCTCTGAGTGTTCCCTTTGATTTTTTATTTTTTATTTTATCGCACACGTTTTTTGACTTTTTAGGTGGATTTCTTTTTGTGTTTTGTTTTTTGCCCTTTTTTTAGCTTTTGCACAAAATAAAACGTGTCCAAAAGCACGGTTTTTTTTTGGCATGAGAGGACCCTCCCAAAAATAAAATAAAAACATGTTTTTTGTTTTTTTCCTTTTTCCGCGAAAGTTATAGTTTAGTTTCGCGATAGGCATGGATTTGCTTTCGCAAGAGGCACGACCATGCCTCGGAAACGAAAAAAAAAACATGTTTTCTGTTTTCTTTCTCTTTCGTGATTCGAACGGTTTTGCTTCTGCTAGAGGTACGGATTAACTTTTGCGAATGGCACGGTCATGCCTCTCGAAAATAAAAAGGTGATTTTATTTTTGTTTTTTCTTTCGTAAAAGGCATGATTTTGTTTCCGCGAGAGGCACAGGTTTGCTTCGCGGTCGTGCCTTTCAGAAACGAAAAACCCGTTTTTATTTTCTTTCAAGAGAGGCACAGTTTTTTTGTCTGTTGTTTTGTGAAAAAATATGTTTGTAAAAACCTAGCAACATGAAGCCACCTACAGGAGCTAAAATTGCAACATCTCTTCTTACAGTGAAGGGTTTCTCTTTCATGCTTGTTGTCCCAATAGGTGCTGGCAGAGTACTTGGGGTCATAGGTGTTACCGTGGCCGGGGATGCAGGTGGATCATGTTTGAAAAAAGTAGGTGTTACCTTGGCCTGGGGTGCGGGCATCTCGTCTTTTAGCTGTAGGCGATCTGCTTGCATTCGTATCAATGATAATGCCCACGGATGTACTGTTCGCGATGGTGGCAACGGGGAGGAGGAGGAGGAGGAGAGGCAGGAGGTGGAGAGCCGAAGTGGCACTCACCACTGCCATTTGTTCCTTTGTGATATGATTTCTGATTGCACTCGTTAACTTGAAGCAGAGTCTCAATTGCAAACTGGAGATAGGGCTCCTGTGGCTATGACAGTAGACTGACAGCTAACAGCCTGGAAGAATGATAGGGATTATATCTATATGTTTTCAGGAAATAAAAAAGAAGAGTTACATCCAGATAATGCGTTGTTTCATGATTTTGACTCTAAGAGCTATGCAAACACGACAGTTAATGCGATCAGATCTTGCATAGGTGTTATCATATAAAAGCATTCTTCTTGGTAAAATATCATCCGGGGAGAGTTGAATTTTTTTTTCCTTGTGTTTCTCAGAGCCTGTGATTTTTTTGTTGCTACTTGTTAATTATTTTTGGAAAAGGTTTGCTACTTGTTAATGTATCTCAACTCTTTAGTTACAGAATGAGGCAACTCTTCTGCTTCCATTTAGTAAAGAAAAGTAAACATACTTATAGACTTCTAATATAATTATATCATACTCCCTCCGTCCCAAAATAAGTGTCTCAACTTTATACTAGCTCTATTAAGCTTAAGACACTTATTTTGGGACGGAGGGAGTATAAAATAGTGGTATACTGGTTTTTGTTTTCCCAAGTTGCACATCTTTGTCAGCAGTGATGTTGAGTGAAGATCAGTTTGCAAGAAGTACCTTTGGTTTGGGGCATGCTAAAGCTGATAGAGGTTGGTATTTTTCAAATCAATTTCTTGGGTAAGGCCTACATAATTTGCAATTGGTATTTCTCATATCAATTTCGCCAACTTTTTCATGAACTTTAGATTTGAATTATATTTATGAAGTGCTTAGAAACGCATTTAATGGCTTAAATATATCAAACGGACCTTAAAAGATGCAGAGCACTTGGTGTCGTAGGTGTTACCTTAGCCGGGGGTGCAGGCAAGGGACTTTCAGCTGTAGGCGATACTGTTTGATTGATCGTGGCACAAAGAGAAGGTGGGCACCTTCTCCCCTGACTGAGATTTATATACACGGTGGGCACCTTCTCGCCCTGATCGAGCTTCGTACGCGATCTCTAACCGGAGTTGCGGCTGGCCACACGGTGGCAACGGGGAGGAGAAGGTGAGGCAGGAGGGAGCCGAAGGGGTACTCACCACTGCCATCTGTGTGTTATGATTTATGTGCACCCGTTAGCTTTAACCAGTCTCTCAATTGCAAACTTGTGATAGGTGTCATGTGGCTGTGACAGACTGACATCTAGAGTGGAGGAGTGGTAGGGAATAGCAGACAGGGACATGATCTGTCCGTTGAATCGTTCAAGGGTCAGCATAAAACAACCTAACATTCTTGCAGACTGTTTGCTTCTTAGTCGGTTAGTCCCTCTCGTATTATATATGTACGTCTTCAAGAATAAAAACAGGAATTACATCTGTAAAATTATTTTGGCTGTAAGAAATCGGCAAACATGGCAGAAAAATGCGACCAGATCTTGCATAGGTGTTACCATATAAAACATGGTTTTTGGCAAAATATCATCCTGGGAGAGTATGCATTTTTTCAAGAAATGATAGCAACACAATGATTCATCTCAAAAATTATGCATGCTGATTTGGATGAAACGGTCAAACTTACATGTGTCATGGATAGTCCTATTGAATTGTCAAGTATGGAATTGCAGGAGTATTCCTTGTGTTTCTCTGATCCTGTTCACTTCCGTTCAGCAACAGTTTATGTGTGACCCATCATGTATATACCAAAACTGAATACTGTTAGGGAAAGGTCTATATTACCCTTTATACTATTTGTGAGGGGGGTGTATCGAAGCGGGACTATGTGTTTTTTTCTGCTTGTTAATTTATCTCAACTCGTTAGTTAGGGAATGAAGCAACTTTTCTGCGTCCATTTCGAAAAGGAAAACAAAACTATTTCTAGACTTCTAGTATAAGTATACCATACAACATAGTGGTAGACTGGGTTTTTTTGCCCAGATTGCACATCTTTGTTCATTACCGATCTGCCATATGCTTTGTCAGCAGTGATGTAAAATGAAGATCACTTTGCAAGAAGTACCCTACGACTGGGGGCATGCATGTTGGCTGACAGCGGCTGGAGGCCTTGTTGACTGGCCTAGCTATCATATGCCATCAAGCATATGGAGCCACTTCTCACTCCTTGATTGCGTCCAGACGAGGGTGGCACTACCACTATCCTCGCTAGCTGCTGCTGTTTATAGAATGGAAATCATTCTCGATCACAAGATCACGCTGGGAGGAAGCTGCGCGGCACCTGATCGAGGCCTTGAAGCTGGGAGGAAGCTCTAGCCTCGTTATCTCTGTTCCCTGGTCGGCATGGACAGTGTATGTACTCCACACACACCTCTGATTCATTCATTTTCTCTCTAGTACTTCTGGAGAACAACGACTTGACCTCGTGCAGTCATGCATATTAATCCATAGCAGTGAAAAAAATAACGTGCCATAGCGTTGCTAATAGTAAGCTATAGTATTTTGAGAAATGACTCGTTAAGAAAAATCTATGTACAACGTCTTCCTAATAGCATATATTTAAGGTGCCGTTATTTTGACATAGCACTTTATTTTTTCATTGATTCAATACCTAGAGTTGAGCTGCCTAAGTAAACCCCACTATTGTCATGGAAGACCGCAGCCATCCAAGGTCTGATGCCTGCATCGACATGAATCCCTGCGCTATTCAACCACGCTATTCAACCACGCTTCCCTGCGCTTCCTGTCCGCGACATTTGGTGGGCTTGGCTGGGTACTGGACTATTGGGCCGTCCTCATCCCCCGACTCCAAGACTAGCGGCGGTACCCTCATCCGCGGCGCGCCGCTGTTGCCGGCGCCGGCGAACTGGACCGTGCCTCACGCGCCGCCGCCACTGCTCGCCACGAATCCTCCATCCCCAGCACCACATCTTTCCGCCGCATCCCATCTGCAGACGCGCCGCTCCTAATCGCCCGACTCCGGAGACGGACCCGTCGCCGCCGTCTTCTTCGGTCTGGTACTCACCCAATGCTAGTCGATAGAGGTAACCCCCGCGTCAACTGATCATTCGTGCAACAGGTTCATGGGGGGCAGCTCATATCATATATCAGATCTTCCATTCCATAGGAACGACGACCAACTACACAAGTATGGCATCTGAAGGACAAGGATAAGTCATTACGAGCTGCAGTGGCGTCTTGTACACATTATTGGTTGCTCTGATGTAATGTCATCACATTATACTGGTCGATGGTTACAACTTACTATACAACACAAACGCTAATTGAATAGAAAATCAAATGTGATACTCCCTCTGTACCACGATACTTGTTGTTGTGGAGAACTGAACAAACAAATATTTAGGAACACAGGGAGTAGTATATAGTTGTACATTCCCTAACTTTGGTGCATCGGCTGGCCCAGAATTGGAACAAATGGCTTCAGAGGCATAGTTTCCCTTTTAGCTCCAGTTCTAGTTCCAGCAAAAGCATTTCATAGCTTTGAACATCTGAATCGTAGTTTATTGTCCAAAGTTCCAAGAAAATGGTTTAGCTGCAGCCAGTGCAGTGATGCTTAATTTCATCCCCTGCACATTGCTTTGCCAGCCCAAAACCTTAAATATTCTGATGGAGGTTATCGCAAAATCCTCTAAATTTCAAGTGGAACTAAAAAGGTGCCCATCAAACTAAGTTATCTGGAGTGGTGCAGGGAGAGCAGATTCCCAATGTAATTTGCCATTTAGCAGTTCTTCTAATTCGAAAGATTTAAGCCATCCTTGAAATCTTTTTCATTGAGGAAACCGTGACATCTTCTTATGCTTACAAACTTTAAGTACATCACCTAACTTCGTAAAAAAAAAATAGCAGTGCAAATTTTGTAGAACTTAAAACCACTTCAATTCTGCGCATTTATCTGCTTTCTTCAGTAACATTTTTGGACATGCTATTAATTTCAAGTTTCTAAAGTAACCCGAAACAGAGGTAACTGGACAAAGAAATTACAACGGAATTAGTTAAAGCTGAGCGGCTTCAGGTTGTAGTAATCTGACAAAAAATACAACATATCATGGCTTTTGATTTACATAAGAAAATCTCCTGTCCTGCCCATTATCTAATTGCCTATCTTTCCAGAATTGCCTCATTTCAGTTGGGCCCCGATACATGTGAAGATAGAGGTGGAACTGAGGAGATCACATTCCTAGCAACAACAAAGTTATGATCAATATTGTTGTCTGCACTCATGGCACCTTCCAAGACCTTGACCACCTCAGACATTTTAGGCCTTCTTTGGCAATCAATCTGCAAACACCACATCGCGAGCTTCATCATCTGAATTGCATCCTGCTTATGTGCTTGCATGTCGTTGCTGTTCCTGTCAATCAAATCTACCAAGTGGTCGTTTTTAACCTTTTCCTCCAATAGGGTAATAAGATGGATGCTCTCTTCTGACCGGGAAGTGTCGAGGTTCTTTCTTCCGCTGATGACTTCCATGACCACAACACCAAAGCTGTAGACGTCAGCCTTTTCTGTGATTTGCGATGTTAACCATTCAGGAGCTAAATATCCAGGTGTGCCTCTCATTCTAGTAACCACCTGGCTCATATCCCTATCAATGAGCTTGCATAGTCCAAAATCAGAAAGTTTAGCATTGAATTCATCATCTAAGAGGATGTTTTGTGGTTTGACATCCAAATGAGCAATCCGTTTTGTGCACTCCTCGTGAAGATAAGAGAGACCCTTAGCTATGTGAGTGATAATTTTGCACCGGATGCTCCAATCCAAAGGAGGAGCATCGTTGTCATGTCGACAATAGATCCATCTATCCAAGGATCCTTTGTGCATATACTCATACACCAGGAGCCTATAGGATTTCTCTGCACAGAAACCAATCAAACTCACCAGATTAATATGATGAATCCTGCCAATTGTCTGAACCTCTGCAGAAAATTCTCTTTTGCCCTGACCAGCTCGATCCAAACGTTTTACTGCAATCATTTCATCCCCAAATTTTCCCTTGAAAACAGACCCAAATCCTCCTTCCCCTAGCTTGTCTGCAAATTGCTCGGTTGCTGCTTTTAGCTGTTGATATGTGAACCTGATTGGTGTTCCTTGTAGCTCCCCAAACTCTTCCTCCTCCTCCATCTCATGTTGTCTATGTGTTCTCCGCTTACATATAAAGTAGGCGAGGAGGAAGACGACGGTAAGCAAAATGAAGCTGCCTACAGGAGCTAGAATTGTCACAACTCTTGTTACAGTGGAGGATTTTGGTTTCATGCTTGTTGGCCCAATAGGCGCAGGCAGAGCCACGGGACTTTCAGCTGGAGGCGACATTGCTTGATTCATCAGGGGACAAAAGACGACCTGGTAGTTGGTGCCCGTCGGGCAACTGAAAGTGCTGCTGGGATCATCCTTGGGGTAGCTGTAGGCATCTGGGCACATCTTCTTAAAGAAGACCGAGTAGTTGGTGGTGCTGCAATTGTGTGCCGCGCTCCCGGTACAGCAGTATTTGTCCTGCTTCAACACCCTGCATGCACTGTTACAACCCCCCGGAGCCTTCAGCTCTGTTGGGCACTGCGATGTGATGTTGGCTGGACAGCGCGGCCCCTTGACGCACCCTGCCCTTCCTTGAACCTGAACCGGCACCGGCAGGAAGTCCATGGGCACGTTGAAGCCGTCCATGAAGGAGATGTCGAAGGAATCCACGGCGTTGAGGCCGCCAAACGCGAACTCACCGAGCGTGCTGGGCGGCCGGCCATAGGCTGTGCAGGCGAGCAAGCCGCCGCAGTCACCAGTTTGGCACGACGACACGTTACCTTCGCCATGGAACGTGCAGCCCGTCCGTGCCCAGACGCGGCCGGATGTGTTGCCGGCGGGGACGTCCAGCACCCATGCCTCCCCTGGATCGAGCTGCCGGCCACCTCCCGGCACGACGGCCGGCCACACGGTGTAGGAGCATTGGTTGGTGATTCCTAGTGTGGCGGCCTCGCCCGTGATAACGAGGACGAAGAGGAAGAGAGCGGAAGCGGCGCCCATCAATGCCTGGAAGAGGAAGAGGAAGAGAACTGGAGAATCAGAGACGGTCTAGGTTGCAAACTTGCAATAGGGCTCATGATCTATAGTGTGACAGCTAACGGAGTGGAAGAGTGGGGATAACAGAGACACCGTTGAATTATTCCGTTCCACGGTCAGCATACAACAGCTAGCCTCTTCAACATGCTGCACAGTGACAACCGTTTGGTAGGACCAGACTTTTGCAGGACTTGTTAGTCCCTTCCGAATCCAAATTGTAAAAAGGATTACATACATTTGTACAGTGCGTCCGTGTAATGATTATAAAAAGAATACATCTGTATAATGTGTTGTTTGGTGATTTTGTCGGTAAGAAATGTACATCCGAGGAAATCTTACATTAGTAAAACGCTCTGTTCGGTAAATGTCGTCCTCAGAGATTGCATATCAACTTCTTTTTTTATGTTGGAGACTTGCCAGATTGCTCATCTTTGCTCATTCCTGATCTGCTTTATGTTTTGCTGTGGCATTCTGATGTGGAATATATATGGAGGCAGCAGATCAAGGAAGAAGCACTTTTTTTTTTTGAACGGGCAAGGAAGAAGCACTTTGGTGGTGGAGACAAGCTGAAGTTGACACCAGTCGGCAGCTCCCTGGAAGCAGTCCAAGCAGCCGGAGGCCTCCTTGACTGACAGACATGCCCCGTCAAGCGTATGCATCCATGTCTAACTCACCACAACTACTTAATTGCGAGCACATTTTTTGCAAGTGTGGGAATTTCTCAAGTAAATCCATGATTATTTTTTTGAACGTATGAATTTATTTATCCAATAAAATTCAGAAGTCGGTTTTTCTACTGAACGAATGAATGTTTGGCTTTTTCTTTGAACCAGTCGGATCGACGGAGGTGGTTGGCGGTTTGGCGAGGCAAGTTTTTTTTTTTTTAGGCAAGTGAGGTGGTCCCGACAGCCAGAGTGAATTGCTTTATGGGCCACAGCCCATGAGAACTTTCACGCGAGTGCCAGCATTTTCGAGGGACTCCATAAGCACTACTGTGGAGCTCGCAAATATTTTGTGTGTGTGTGAATGTGGAGCTCCCAAATATGTGTTCATACAAACTGGTTACTTCAGTTTTTTCACGCTCAATCTAGAAAACCTTTCTTCTTCCCACAATCCAATCCAGAAAACGCTATGTGATGCATTTGCGGAAGCTTCTAGAAGATTTCGACTAGTTTTCGGTTCATATATTTTTGTTTGTTCTTCCGGTTTTTTGTTCGAATTTTATTTTTCCATTCTGATTTTCCTTTTATTTTTTAAAAAAATTATGAATTGTATTCAAATGCATGAACTTTTTTCAAACATAGCCAGTTTTCTATGCTATTAGTCAAATCTGAAAAAAAATTAAGAACTTTTCTGAAATTCATTAATGTTTTCTCAAATCCCTGAACCTTCTTACAATTCATGTTTTTTTTCAAAATCATGAACGATTCTGATATTTGTGACAAAAATTCAATTTCGTGTACATCTTTTCAAATTCGCAATTTTTTTTAAGAAAATTGTGAACTTTGTTTAAATCCGTGAAAAAAATGAATTTACGATTTTTTAATGTACAAAAACCAAAGGCTATGTTTTTCCTGAAAACAAACAACACTTATTTTAGTACAGTAATCCAGGCGAGCGAGCGAAGCAGTCTAGCGGAGCAAGGTACCAAGTTGGGCTGCAGCCTGGAATGCTCGTGCGAGCGCTGTTGAAGAGCCTCGCTTGTCAATATATTGGTCGCCTGGAGAGCAACTAATTGGCTAGCATAAGCGTTTTAACGATCATTCCTACGTGTTGTGTTCTTAGTCATCGTCACGTGCCATTCTCTGAGTGTTCCCTTTGATTTTTTATTTTTTATTTTATCGCACACGTTTTTTGACTTTTTAGGTGGATTTCTTTTTGTGTTTTGTTTTTTGCCCTTTTTTTAGCTTTTGCACAAAATAAAACGTGTCCAAAAGCACGGTTTTTTTTTGGCATGAGAGGACCCTCCCAAAAATAAAATAAAAACATGTTTTTTGTTTTTTTCCTTTTTCCGCGAAAGTTATAGTTTAGTTTCGCGATAGGCATGGATTTGCTTTCGCAAGAGGCACGACCATGCCTCGGAAACGAAAAAAAAAACATGTTTTCTGTTTTCTTTCTCTTTCGTGATTCGAACGGTTTTGCTTCTGCTAGAGGTACGGATTAACTTTTGCGAATGGCACGGTCATGCCTCTCGAAAATAAAAAGGTGATTTTATTTTTGTTTTTTCTTTCGTAAAAGGCATGATTTTGTTTCCGCGAGAGGCACAGGTTTGCTTCGCGGTCGTGCCTTTCAGAAACGAAAAACCCGTTTTTATTTTCTTTCAAGAGAGGCACAGTTTTTTTGTCTGTTGTTTTGTGAAAAAATATGTTTGTAAAAACCTAGCAACATGAAGCCACCTACAGGAGCTAAAATTGCAACATCTCTTCTTACAGTGAAGGGTTTCTCTTTCATGCTTGTTGTCCCAATAGGTGCTGGCAGAGTACTTGGGGTCATAGGTGTTACCGTGGCCGGGGATGCAGGTGGATCACTTGGGGCCGTAGGTGTTACCTTGGCCGGGGGTGCGGGCATGGGTCTTTTAGCTGTAGGCGATCTGCTTGCATTCGTATCAATGATAATGCCCACGGATGTACTGTTCGCGATGGTGGCAACGGGGAGGAGGAGGAGGAGGAGAGGCAGGAGGTGGAGAGCCGAAGTGGCACTCACCACTGCCATTTGTTCCTTTGTGATATGATTTCTGATTGCACTCGTTAACTTGAAGCAGAGTCTCAATTGCAAACTGGAGATAGGGCTCCTGTGGCTATGACAGTAGACTGACAGCTAACAGCCTGGAAGAATGATAGGGATTATATCTATATGTTTTCAGGAAATAAAAAAGAAGAGTTACATCCAGATAATGCGTTGTTTCATGATTTTGACTCTAAGAGCTATGCAAACACGACAGTTAATGCGATCAGATCTTGCATAGGTGTTATCATATAAAAGCATTCTTCTTGGTAAAATATCATCCGGGGAGAGTTGAATTTTTTTTTCCTTGTGTTTCTCAGAGCCTGTGATTTTTTTTGTTGCTACTTGTTAATTATTTTTGGAAAAGGTTTGCTACTTGTTAATGTATCTCAACTCTTTAGTTACAGAATGAGGCAACTCTTCTGCTTCCATTTAGTAAAGAAAAGTAAACATACTTATAGACTTCTAATATAATTATATCATACTCCCTCCGTCCCAAAATAAGTGTCTCAACTTTATACTAGCTCTATTAAGCTTAAGACACTTATTTTGGGACGGAGGGAGTATAAAATAGTGGTATACTGGTTTTTGTTTTCCCAAGTTGCACATCTTTGTCAGCAGTGATGTTGAGTGAAGATCAGTTTGCAAGAAGTACCTTTGGTTTGGGGCATGCTAAAGCTGATAGAGGTTGGTATTTTTCAAATCAATTTCTTGGGTAAGGCCTACATAATTTGCAATTGGTATTTCTCATATCAATTTCGCCAACTTTTTCATGAACTTTAGATTTGAATTATATTTATGAAGTGCTTAGAAACGCATTTAATGGCTTAAATATATCAAACGGACCTTAAAAGATGCAGAGCACTTGGTGTCGTAGGTGTTACCTTAGCCGGGGGTGCAGGCAAGGGACTTTCAGCTGTAGGCGATACTGTTTGATTGATCGTGGCACAAAGAGAAGGTGGGCACCTTCTCCCCTGACTGAGATTTATATACACGGTGGGCACCTTCTCGCCCTGATCGAGCTTCGTACGCGATCTCTAACCGGAGTTGCGGCTGGCCACACGGTGGCAACGGGGAGGAGAAGGTGAGGCAGGAGGGAGCCGAAGGGGTACTCACCACTGCCATCTGTGTGTTATGATTTATGTGCACCCGTTAGCTTTAACCAGTCTCTCAATTGCAAACTTGTGATAGGTGTCATGTGGCTGTGACAGACTGACATCTAGAGTGGAGGAGTGGTAGGGAATAGCAGACAGGGACATGATCTGTCCGTTGAATCGTTCAAGGGTCAGCATAAAACAACCTAACATTCTTGCAGACTGTTTGCTTCTTAGTCGGTTAGTCCCTCTCGTATTATATATGTACGTCTTCAAGAATAAAAACAGGAATTACATCTGTAAAATTATTTTGGCTGTAAGAAATCGGCAAACATGGCAGAAAAATGCGACCAGATCTTGCATAGGTGTTACCATATAAAACATGGTTTTTGGCAAAATATCATCCTGGGAGAGTATGCATTTTTTCAAGAAATGATAGCAACACAATGATTCATCTCAAAAATTATGCATGCTGATTTGGATGAAACGGTCAAACTTACATGTGTCATGGATAGTCCTATTGAATTGTCAAGTATGGAATTGCAGGAGTATTCCTTGTGTTTCTCTGATCCTGTTCACTTCCGTTCAGCAACAGTTTATGTGTGACCCATCATGTATATACCAAAACTGAATACTGTTAGGGAAAGGTCTATATTACCCTTTATACTATTTGTGAGGGGGGTGTATCGAAGCGGGACTATGTGTTTTTTTCTGCTTGTTAATTTATCTCAACTCGTTAGTTAGGGAATGAAGCAACTTTTCTGCGTCCATTTCGAAAAGGAAAACAAAACTATTTCTAGACTTCTAGTATAAGTATACCATACAACATAGTGGTAGACTGGGTTTTTTTGCCCAGATTGCACATCTTTGTTCATTACCGATCTGCCATATGCTTTGTCAGCAGTGATGTAAAATGAAGATCACTTTGCAAGAAGTACCCTACGACTGGGGGCATGCATGTTGGCTGACAGCGGCTGGAGGCCTTGTTGACTGGCCTAGCTATCATATGCCATCAAGCATATGGAGCCACTTCTCACTCCTTGATTGCGTCCAGACGAGGGTGGCACTACCACTATCCTCGCTAGCTGCTGCTGTTTATAGAATGGAAATCATTCTCGATCACAAGATCACGCTGGGAGGAAGCTGCGCGGCACCTGATCGAGGCCTTGAAGCTGGGAGGAAGCTCTAGCCTCGTTATCTCTGTTCCCTGGTCGGCATGGACAGTGTATGTACTCCACACACACCTCTGATTCATTCATTTTCTCTCTAGTACTTCTGGAGAACAACGACTTGACCTCGTGCAGTCATGCATATTAATCCATAGCAGTGAAAAAAATAACGTGCCATAGCGTTGCTAATAGTAAGCTATAGTATTTTGAGAAATGACTCGTTAAGAAAAATCTATGTACAACGTCTTCCTAATAGCATATATTTAAGGTGCCGTTATTTTGACATAGCACTTTATTTTTTCATTGATTCAATACCTAGAGTTGAGCTGCCTAAGTAAACCCCACTATTGTCATGGAAGACCGCAGCCATCCAAGGTCTGATGCCTGCATCGACATGAATCCCTGCGCTATTCAACCACGCTATTCAACCACGCTTCCCTGCGCTTCCTGTCCGCGACATTTGGTGGGCTTGGCTGGGTACTGGACTATTGGGCCGTCCTCATCCCCCGACTCCAAGACTAGCGGCGGTACCCTCATCCGCGGCGCGCCGCTGTTGCCGGCGCCGGCGAACTGGACCGTGCCTCACGCGCCGCCGCCACTGCTCGCCACGAATCCTCCATCCCCAGCACCACATCTTTCCGCCGCATCCCATCTGCAGACGCGCCGCTCCTAATCGCCCGACTCCGGAGACGGACCCGTCGCCGCCGTCTTCTTCGGTCTGGTACTCACCCAATGCTAGTCGATAGAGGTAACCCCCGCGTCAACTGATCATTCGTGCAACAGGTTCATGGGGGGCAGCTCATATCATATATCAGATCTTCCATTCCATAGGAACGACGACCAACTACACAAGTATGGCATCTGAAGGACAAGGATAAGTCATTACGAGCTGCAGTGGCGTCTTGTACACATTATTGGTTGCTCTGATGTAATGTCATCACATTATACTGGTCGATGGTTACAACTTACTATACAACACAAACGCTAATTGAATAGAAAATCAAATGTGATACTCCCTCTGTACCACGATACTTGTTGTTGTGGAGAACTGAACAAACAAATATTTAGGAACACAGGGAGTAGTATATAGTTGTACATTCCCTAACTTTGGTGCATCGGCTGGCCCAGAATTGGAACAAATGGCTTCAGAGGCATAGTTTCCCTTTTAGCTCCAGTTCTAGTTCCAGCAAAAGCATTTCATAGCTTTGAACATCTGAATCGTAGTTTATTGTCCAAAGTTCCAAGAAAATGGTTTAGCTGCAGCCAGTGCAGTGATGCTTAATTTCATCCCCTGCACATTGCTTTGCCAGCCCAAAACCTTAAATATTCTGATGGAGGTTATCGCAAAATCCTCTAAATTTCAAGTGGAACTAAAAAGGTGCCCATCAAACTAAGTTATCTGGAGTGGTGCAGGGAGAGCAGATTCCCAATGTAATTTGCCATTTAGCAGTTCTTCTAATTCGAAAGATTTAAGCCATCCTTGAAATCTTTTTCATTGAGGAAACCGTGACATCTTCTTATGCTTACAAACTTTAAGTACATCACCTAACTTCGTAAAAAAAAAATAGCAGTGCAAATTTTGTAGAACTTAAAACCACTTCAATTCTGCGCATTTATCTGCTTTCTTCAGTAACATTTTTGGACATGCTATTAATTTCAAGTTTCTAAAGTAACCCGAAACAGAGGTAACTGGACAAAGAAATTACAACGGAATTAGTTAAAGCTGAGCGGCTTCAGGTTGTAGTAATCTGACAAAAAATACAACATATCATGGCTTTTGATTTACATAAGAAAATCTCCTGTCCTGCCCATTATCTAATTGCCTATCTTTCCAGAATTGCCTCATTTCAGTTGGGCCCCGATACATGTGAAGATAGAGGTGGAACTGAGGAGATCACATTCCTAGCAACAACAAAGTTATGATCAATATTGTTGTCTGCACTCATGGCACCTTCCAAGACCTTGACCACCTCAGACATTTTAGGCCTTCTTTGGCAATCAATCTGCAAACACCACATCGCGAGCTTCATCATCTGAATTGCATCCTGCTTATGTGCTTGCATGTCGTTGCTGTTCCTGTCAATCAAATCTACCAAGTGGTCGTTTTTAACCTTTTCCTCCAATAGGGTAATAAGATGGATGCTCTCTTCTGACCGGGAAGTGTCGAGGTTCTTTCTTCCGCTGATGACTTCCATGACCACAACACCAAAGCTGTAGACGTCAGCCTTTTCTGTGATTTGCGATGTTAACCATTCAGGAGCTAAATATCCAGGTGTGCCTCTCATTCTAGTAACCACCTGGCTCATATCCCTATCAATGAGCTTGCATAGTCCAAAATCAGAAAGTTTAGCATTGAATTCATCATCTAAGAGGATGTTTTGTGGTTTGACATCCAAATGAGCAATCCGTTTTGTGCACTCCTCGTGAAGATAAGAGAGACCCTTAGCTATGTGAGTGATAATTTTGCACCGGATGCTCCAATCCAAAGGAGGAGCATCGTTGTCATGTCGACAATAGATCCATCTATCCAAGGATCCTTTGTGCATATACTCATACACCAGGAGCCTATAGGATTTCTCTGCACATAAACCAATCAAACTCACCAGATTAATATGATGAATCCTGCCAATTGTCTGAACCTCTGCAGAAAATTCTCTTTTGCCCTGACCAGCTCGATCCAAACGTTTTACTGCAATCATTTCATCCCCAAATTTTCCCTTGAAAACAGACCCAAATCCTCCTTCCCCTAGCTTGTCTGCAAATTGCTCGGTTGCTGCTTTTAGCTGTTGATATGTGAACCTGATTGGTGTTCCTTGTAGCTCCCCAAACTCTTCCTCCTCCTCCATCTCATGTTGTCTATGTGTTCTCCGCTTACATATAAAGTAGGCGAGGAGGAAGACGACGGTAAGCAAAATGAAGCTGCCTACAGGAGCTAGAATTGTCACAACTCTTGTTACAGTGGAGGATTTTGGTTTCATGCTTGTTGGCCCAATAGGCGCAGGCAGAGCCACGGGACTTTCAGCTGGAGGCGACATTGCTTGATTCATCAGGGGACAAAAGACGACCTGGTAGTTGGTGCCCGTCGGGCAACTGAAAGTGCTGCTGGGATCATCCTTGGGGTAGCTGTAGGCATCTGGGCACATCTTCTTAAAGAAGACCGAGTAGTTGGTGGTGCTGCAATTGTGTGCCGCGCTCCCGGTACAGCAGTATTTGTCCTGCTTCAACACCCTGCATGCACTGTTACAACCCCCCGGAGCCTTCAGCTCTGTTGGGCACTGCGATGTGATGTTGGCTGGACAGCGCGGCCCCTTGACGCACCCTGCCCTTCCTTGAACCTGAACCGGCACCGGCAGGAAGTCCATGGGCACGTTGAAGCCGTCCATGAAGGAGATGTCGAAGGAATCCACGGCGTTGAGGCCGCCAAACGCGAACTCACCGAGCGTGCTGGGCGGCCGGCCATAGGCTGTGCAGGCGAGCAAGCCGCCGCAGTCACCAGTTTGGCACGACGACACGTTACCTTCGCCATGGAACGTGCAGCCCGTCCGTGCCCAGACGCGGCCGGATGTGTTGCCGGCGGGGACGTCCAGCACCCATGCCTCCCCTGGATCGAGCTGCCGGCCACCTCCCGGCACGACGGCCGGCCACACGGTGTAGGAGCATTGGTTGGTGATTCCTAGTGTGGCGGCCTCGCCCGTGATAACGAGGACGAAGAGGAAGAGAGCGGAAGCGGCGCCCATCAATGCCTGGAAGAGGAAGAGGAAGAGAACTGGAGAATCAGAGACGGTCTAGGTTGCAAACTTGCAATAGGGCTCATGATCTATAGTGTGACAGCTAACGGAGTGGAAGAGTGGGGATAACAGAGACACCGTTGAATTATTCCGTTCCACGGTCAGCATACAACAGCTAGCCTCTTCAACATGCTGCACAGTGACAACCGTTTGGTAGGACCAGACTTTTGCAGGACTTGTTAGTCCCTTCCGAATCCAAATTGTAAAAAGGATTACATACATTTGTACAGTGCGTCCGTGTAATGATTATAAAAAGAATACATCTGTATAATGTGTTGTTTGGTGATTTTGTCGGTAAGAAATGTACATCCGAGGAAATCTTACATTAGTAAAACGCTCTGTTCGGTAAATGTCGTCCTCAGAGATTGCATATCAACTTCTTTTTTTATGTTGGAGACTTGCCAGATTGCTCATCTTTGCTCATTCCTGATCTGCTTTATGTTTTGCTGTGGCATTCTGATGTGGAATATATATGGAGGCAGCAGATCAAGGAAGAAGCACTTTTTTTTTTTTTGAACGGGCAAGGAAGAAGCACTTTGGTGGTGGAGACAAGCTGAAGTTGACACCAGTCGGCAGCTCCCTGGAAGCAGTCCAAGCAGCCGGAGGCCTCCTTGACTGACAGACATGCCCCGTCAAGCGTATGCATCCATGTCTAACTCACCACAACTACTTAATTGCGAGCACATTTTTTGCAAGTGTGGGAATTTCTCAAGTAAATCCATGATTATTTTTTTGAACGTATGAATTTATTTATCCAATAAAATTCAGAAGTCGGTTTTTCTACTGAACGAATGAATGTTTGGCTTTTTCTTTGAACCAGTCGGATCGACGGAGGTGGTTGGCGGTTTGGCGAGGCAAGTTTTTTTTTTTTTTAGGCAAGTGAGGTGGTCCCGACAGCCAGAGTGAATTGCTTTATGGGCCACAGCCCATGAGAACTTTCACGCGAGTGCCAGCATTTTCGAGGGACTCCATAAGCACTACTGTGGAGCTCGCAAATATTTTGTGTGTGTGTGAATGTGGAGCTCCCAAATATGTGTTCATACAAACTGGTTACTTCAGTTTTTTCACGCTCAATCTAGAAAACCTTTCTTCTTCCCACAATCCAATCCAGAAAACGCTATGTGATGCATTTGCGGAAGCTTCTAGAAGATTTCGACTAGTTTTCGGTTCATATATTTTTGTTTGTTCTTCCGGTTTTTTGTTCGAATTTTATTTTTCCATTCTGATTTTCCTTTTATTTTTTAAAAAAATTATGAATTGTATTCAAATGCATGAACTTTTTTCAAACATAGCCAGTTTTCTATGCTATTAGTCAAATCTGAAAAAAAATTAAGAACTTTTCTGAAATTCATTAATGTTTTCTCAAATCCCTGAACCTTCTTACAATTCATGTTTTTTTTCAAAATCATGAACGATTCTGATATTTGTGACAAAAATTCAATTTCGTGTACATCTTTTCAAATTCGCAATTTTTTTTAAGAAAATTGTGAACTTTGTTTAAATCCGTGAAAAAAATGAATTTACGATTTTTTAATGTACAAAAACCAAAGGCTATGTTTTTCCTGAAAACAAACAACACTTATTTTAGTACAGTAATCCAGGCGAGCGAGCGAAGCAGTCTAGCGGAGCAAGGTACCAAGTTGGGCTGCAGCCTGGAATGCTCGTGCGAGCGCTGTTGAAGAGCCTCGCTTGTCAATATATTGGTCGCCTGGAGAGCAACTAATTGGCTAGCATAAGCGTTTTAACGATCATTCCTACGTGTTGTGTTCTTAGTCATCGTCACGTGCCATTCTCTGAGTGTTCCCTTTGATTTTTTATTTTTTATTTTATCGCACACGTTTTTTGACTTTTTAGGTGGATTTCTTTTTGTGTTTTGTTTTTTGCCCTTTTTTTAGCTTTTGCACAAAATAAAACGTGTCCAAAAGCACGGTTTTTTTTTGGCATGAGAGGACCCTCCCAAAAATAAAATAAAAACATGTTTTTTGTTTTTTTCCTTTTTCCGCGAAAGTTATAGTTTAGTTTCGCGATAGGCATGGATTTGCTTTCGCAAGAGGCACGACCATGCCTCGGAAACGAAAAAAAAAACATGTTTTCTGTTTTCTTTCTCTTTCGTGATTCGAACGGTTTTGCTTCTGCTAGAGGTACGGATTAACTTTTGCGAATGGCACGGTCATGCCTCTCGAAAATAAAAAGGTGATTTTATTTTTGTTTTTTCTTTCGTAAAAGGCATGATTTTGTTTCCGCGAGAGGCACAGGTTTGCTTCGCGGTCGTGCCTTTCAGAAACGAAAAACCCGTTTTTATTTTCTTTCAAGAGAGGCACAGTTTTTTTGTCTGTTGTTTTGTGAAAAAATATGTTTGTAAAAACCTAGCAACATGACATCTATTTTTGAAGATCGTGACGCGAGGAATCCAACAATGAAAACGGTTCTCCATTTGAACACACGGTTTAAGAGATAAAACATTTTGAAAATACGGTTCTACAAAAAGAAAAGGAAAATCTCAGGTTTGACAAATGACACATATGACATTTATCGCAACTTAAGAAGTTTAAAATGATGTTTGAAAAAAGTACTTCTCAATTAATGATTTGAGTCACCTGCGATACGTGGACCATCTCGTGCGTGTGTGAGGTGGGGCAGCTGATACCCTTATTTCCTCTCTTCCTCCATCGCATTTTCTGACAGCGATCTATCCGGCGCTCCAGGTGCCAAACTACCTAACTGCGCAGTAGGTGGTTTGTTTTTGGGTAACTTCTAGTAGCATTGGGTCGGGCTTGTTTAGTTGGTTTTTCTTTCTGTTCTTTCTGTTTCCCTTTTCTTTTTTCATTTCCGATTTTTCCTTTTCTTTCAATTCACAAACGTTTTCATATTCAGGAACACTTACTCAAATTCATGAAATTTCTTTGAAACATATGAAGTTTTAAAAGGTAGATGAACTTTTCAAAATCATGATTTATTTTTTTAAATACGTGTTTTTACTAAAATCTATGAATTTTTTAAAATCTTGTGAACATTTTTTAAATTCGCAAACTTTATCTCAAACTTGTGTTTTTTTTCTTGATTGCTTCAACTTTTTTTCAGAGTCAAAGGTCGTGGTCAGTATCGAAGATAAGGATGGGAAGAATTGAATGCGCACATTACCTGCAGCTACCTACTCCTCCACACCCTACAATTCGATTGCCTTCTCATTTGTTGGCATCTGATTGCGCCCAATCCTGTCGCTATGGACAGACTCGTGCTGATGGAATTTTGAATGGTACAAATGGTCAATGGTTACTTGAGGACTACTATAAATTTTGCACATGTGGTTTAGTGATTTATATCTCGAAACCTTGTTCAAAAAGGTCATGTTAACATGTTTGCCGCCTTTTGTGGACTTTTGGGTTGTCACTGAGTCACCTTAGTGCCAGAATGGCCTGGTGTTCCTTTTATCATTTATCTTGTTGATTCCAAGCCTGCATGGATGTGTGGCCATGCAAGGAATGATCGAATCTAGAATGATGATATACGAGATAAAGTTGGGGTAGCGCCGATTTAAGAGAAACTTGTCCAACATCGTCTAAGATGATTTAGACATATTCAACGAAGGTCTCCAGAAGCTCTAGTGCATAGAGAACGGCTAAAACGTGCTGGTAATTTCAAGAGAGGCCGGGTCCGTAAAGAGAGATCTAAAGACTAGAGTATCACCTAAGAACTAGCCATGAACATGCATGCATGGAAGCTTCCATCCATGTGTCGGAACCATAAGTTGGTCGCAAGATCTTATGAGTATCACCTCTAGCTTAGCCCAACTTGTTTGGAACTAAAGGCTTCGTTGTTGTTGTTGTTGTGTTGTTATTGTTGTTGTTTTTGTTGTTGTTGTTTTATTCTAAATCTATCCGGAATATAAACGTTGTTCTACTTCTTAATCTGCATTCTCCTCCTACTTGCGAGCTTGGTTTTTATTGCAGACAGCCATGCTATGATAGCTAAAAGCTATTCGCGTTACATGGAAAATCTGAAGGAAGAAAAAATATGCATCCATCCCTTCCTTTGTGGTTCAGAAAAAGGTTTGCAATACTGAGATATTCTGCATGTTAACTTGACTAAGGAAAAGGGGTCTCAAATTGTACTAATTTGAGGAAATACAACAAACTATTGCTTTTGTTTTACATAGGAGACTCTACTACTCACAATTCTATCTTGTCAGAATTGTCTCGGTTCACTTGGGGCCTGATACCTCCTAGGCTATAGGTGGGGCTGAACTCACATGTCCAGAACAACGAAGATTTGGTCGACTCGTTGCAACAAAGTTATATATATATATATATATATATATATATATATATATATATATATATATATATATACCTATATGGCCATATGAGGCTGAGCTAGCAGAAATTTGATGCGGACATCTGAAATTGGCCAGGTATAAGCCATCAGGATCCTGACAATACCATGAGTAATGAGAATAACCTGCACTTTGGCTCTCAAGCGCCTTGCATATCTTATAAAGCCGCGAACCTTGGATAAAACCAAGGAATTGATCTTATTGGGTTCGGCGAGTACCACCATTGAATCCAAATCATCGAGATGCAACCTGTTTGTGTTCCATAATGTCATGTAACATAGAAGCCAGGTCAATGAATTCCCATGGCTAGTCCAACATGTTTTCTAGTTGCGAATGTCCATTTGTATCCTTTGGAGCTCGTCGTGCACCGGCGTGTTTTAGCAAGGTGCAATGGAGAAAAGACCAGGCCACTGAGCCGTAGTGTCCCTTTGCCTGTCCAGTTTTCGTGCCACAAGGACGATTCGTGTCTGTTATCGATGGTGATGGTTGTGGAGGCCTAGAAAGGGCCATATTAGCAGCATTGAAAAAAATAACACGCTATACCGTCGTTAATAGCACGCTATAGCGTATACATAATTGGCTTACTAAATTAATCAATGTACAATGTCTCGTTAATAGCACGCTATAGCATGCTATAGCATGCTAATAACATATGTTCAGGGGCGACGCTATTTTACATAGCGTTCTATTTTATTCATTGATTAGAAGCATCACATGGGAATTGGGATCTATCCCATGGAAATTCGAAGTTGTTCCATTGCAGCTAGATCTAACCCATATCTGTTTGAGCGCCCTCCTGAAGCTATCCAGGCAAGGACGAAGCCAGGATGAACGCATGGAGGGGGCAAGTTTGCTCATGAAGGGGGTATAGATTTCATGTTTTAGGAAATTTTGGGCTGAAATAACTACTAACATTGAAGAAGAATCAATTCATTAAGAGGGGCCTAGCCCCCCCCCCCCGGTCCCCCCTTAGATCCGTGCCTGTATCCAGGTCCGTGATATCGAGCCACCCAGGTCCTTGCTGGGTTAGGGCACACCGTCTTTGAGATAATCAGGGAATGCCCCACTGCCAACAATGTCACTATAGTCACCGGCCAAGATGAAAACAACGCGTGATCTTGACCATCTTGGTGCTCGCCTAATTTGGCAGTGGGATGACAGTCCCAAGAGTAGCCATGCGGGACGGGTTAGGGACAAAGGTGACCCAGCAACGAGAAACGTGCGTCGAAGGTCGAACTGAACGACAGATCTAACGGTCAGAAACGTCAAGATCGCCAAAACGGACGGTTGAAAAAACGCTAATCGCTGAGAGAGCTCGGAAAGGGTTCGGTTTTACTGTCCTTAATAGTCATTCAGGTCTTGGCAAGAGTAACTCTACCCGCTCTTGGGATATTCTTGCCCTTTCCTCTAGGCAGTTTACCATAAATCTTGTTAATAAACGACTGCAGGTGAACCTTACGCACACTACGTAAGTGAAGGTGGAGACCTAGATATTTCCGGCGAAGGGGCCGATTTTTGCCAGGAACACCTTTGGATTTTATAGGAATCTCGTAGGGTAGTATTTTTATAGGAAAAGAAATCTTAAAAGCCATTTGGTTTGTAAGAATAGAATGCTATTGCTATCGAAGAATTCTTCATATCCTTCACATTTTATAGGAAGATAAACATTAGCCTTGACTCAATGAAAAAATCATATGATGTGAATAGAAGGGCATCTTCTTTCCTATTGCTATTCATAGAATTTTAGATACATGTCATCTCATTTTCTGTGACTTTTTATTTCTACGATTTTCCTATACCCTATAAATTAAAGGAGGCCTTTAGTGTGTTGACTTCATTTTATTCTAGAGAGGCCAATGCGTACAACTAAATTTATTCTAGAGAATTGCGATAGAGAGTGACAAGAAAAGATGGCAATGAAAATCCTGTAGGACCTAGAGAAATGGGACGGAGAGTGCCAATTAAAATGAGAAAAGACCATTACAACTAAATCTGTCCTAGAGAATTACTACGATGGACAATGCTAATTAATTTCACCAATGAAATATGAGTTGCCCACCATAAAAGTCAGAGGATATCTGTTTCATTCTGGGAAGAAATTCTACAGGGGGGATTCCTCACATGTACACCACGCATTCAAATTCGAATTGGGATGATTATGTTAGAATGAACCTTGCAAGTTCAGGTTCGGAGTTTCAGTTTGGGTTCCCTTAGTTTTGCTGCCATGGCAGCGATTTGTAGGAGCGTTCTCTCTTTCAGTTTCGACAGTTAGCAGATAGTGAGATTAGCTCACGAGTTTAAACAGCTAGGTCCGAGTCCTGCACCCTACCGGTTTGTTCATCGGATGGCACAAACACTATGAATCGTAGTGGCGCAAAATCAGGTGGCCATGAGCCCCCGTTTCCTTCATTGTAATCTGATTAAGTTCAATAAAAAAGCGCAAAATAGGTGTGGCAAGTTTGCGCAGGCAAAACCTCATCTTCCACCTCGGTTCATTGTTTGTTCATCTTGAGTCCCAACAATTGGCATCACAACCGTGTTCCGATCCAAACTATGACTGGAAAGGACGATACCAGCGGCAACAAGTCGTCACCAATGCGTGCGCAAAGATCACCGACGGTATGGAGGTGGTCGTGGCAGAGGGATCCATAGCGCGGTTGGTGTGCGACACGGGCGGCGCGGTGTGGCCGTAGCTGACGAGCACAAACCACACCGATTGAGCCGTCTTCATGCAGGTCATGATTAAAGAACTCTGGGACGCCGTGCAAACAGGCACCACGGAGCGCAGCGACGATCGCCTTGCCCTGGAAACGATCCTGCGCGGTGTGCCACCGGGTGATGGCGCCCACCCTCGTCGGCGAGGCCAAAGGTTAGGAGGCATGGGACACCATCAAGAGGATGCGCCTTGGAGTGTCGTGTGTCCGCGAGGCTAAGCTCGCAACCATCTCCAAGCAGTACAGTGGCATTCGCTTCTCGGACAACGAGACCGTCAATAACTTTGCCATGTGCATCACCAACATGGTGGCCCAGATGACGCAACTTGGGGAGGCCATGCCGGAGAAGCGCGTGGTCCGCAAGTTACTCTCTGTCGTCCCGAAGAGGTACTCTCGAATTGCTCTGTTAATCGAAACCTGGTTGATTTGGACACGCTCTTGGTCCAAGAGCTCACCAGAGGACTTAAGGCCACCAGGGAGAGGTACGAGCTCGAGCAGGCCGAGTCTGATCCAATGGTGCCTTCTTCTCACACAAAAGGAGTGGAACGTCTGACCCAAGGGCTGCAGCGGCTAGAACAGTGACGCGCCACGAAGTGGGCGCCATAGCAGAGAATGCGAACGCGGGCCGTAGCAGCAGCAGCAACAACAACAACAACAACAACAACAACAACAACGCGCTGCAGCAGAGGATCCGCTTTTGTTTTTTTCGTCGGTGGTTTCTTTTCACTTGACATTGTATTGTTCCTTTGTTGTGGTCCTGTTTTCTTTAAAAAAAATGTATTTTCTTTCTTTTGCCTCCCGGTTTTCTTTGTTTCTTCTTGGTTTTCTTTGGATTTTTCACTGCTATTCTTTGTTCTTCCCTTTTTTACTATTTTTTATTTATTTCTTTTTTCTTCATTTTTCTTTGGGTTCCCTTCTTCTTTTATCCATTATCACTGTTATTTCCTATTACCTTCATTTTTCTTCGGTTCCCTTTGTTTATTTTCTCTATTGTCACTGTTTTTCTTTTCTTTCCTATTTTCTTAACTTCGGTTTTCATTATTTCCATTCTTTTACACTTGTTTTCATTTGATATCTTTGTGTGTTACTGTTTCTTTGTTGGTTTTCATTAGTATTATCTTTCTATTTTCATATAGAATAATAACATTCTTTATAACTGCTTAACATTTTTTCAAATACATGAAGCATTTGTGCTATACATCTGAAGTATTTCTTTGAATATTTTTCAAATACATGATTAACATTTTTTTTCCATAACATATATTTTGCTGTCAACCGTTTTTTATACGATTTCGAAAAATTGTATAGGCCAGGAAAAATATATTAATTTTAATCATTTCGGAAATACGTTATTCTATATTTTAAAATGTATATTCTTTGATGTCTACTTTTTTCCATACACATTATACATTTACCTTATACATCAGGAACAGTTTTTAAACACAAGTTCAGCAAAAGATTAACATATTTTTATATCTAATTGTTCAATAAACATTGTACACTTTTTGCATACATCAGGAAAACAAATTATATACATGCCTAATATCTTTCAAATACATGGTTAACAGTCTTTCCATATATATGTTTTAACATACAAAAATCATGCACAGTGTACAATTTCTGTATACAGTTGAAACCATTTTTGTATACTCATTTAATACTTTTGAGTGCACGATTAACATTTCTACATTTTTGTGAATAAAGCAATTTTTATGGTAAATATATTTAAAATATTACAAACTAAACGGATTAGAAAAAAAGTGTTGAAGAACTGTGGCCGACCCACTCTTCGTACCCGATCACAGGGATGTTCAGTGTGGCGTATTTTGCATCAAATTACACTCAATTCGCACATCTGCCAGTAAATTGTTTCTGGGTTTTGTTTAGTACGCACTGCAGCAAACCAGAAACACTGTAGCATGTTGTTTTTCAGTGCGCTTAGAACAACTATTTTGTAAAATTCTAACATTGTTTCAAACGGTAAGCATTTTTTGAATATGTATACTTCTTTTGCAAATGCTAATATTTCTAGAAGTGTAAAGAAAATTCAAATTTTTAAACATTTTGTAAATTTACGAATATTATTTGAATGTAAAACTTTTATTGAAAATGCAAACAATTTTAAAGAAATTGAAACACCTGTTAGAAAGCCCAAACATTTTATTAAAAAAAAATCAATAAATCGCAAACATTTTGTTGCAATATTAATAGTTGTACCAAATTCTAAGTAATTTATGGAAACCCAAACAGATTTAAATTGTCAGAAAAAATAGAAAATAAAATATATTCCTTAAGTTTTTAAAAAATAACATTTTTGTTTTCTAAAAAATAGAAATAAAAAATATATGAAAACGCGAAATAAACCTAGAATGGAAAATGGTAAATTTGGTTATGAACCTTCTAGAAGGTTACTAAAACCAGAACCAAAATCTTGTCTGGCTAGCGCTAATGGGCCGAGCTATCAATTGGTAGACTGGTCGCTTAGTTGTGCAAACAGTCGACAGTTTGACACACGAAGCATCATGTAGGGATTACCTTGATCCAGAAGGAGCTTATCGGCCAATTGTTGCATTTTGCAGTGTGGCCGCCCGCGTGGCCCAAACTAACGATTTTGTGTACGAATGTGACATTTCGGCGGTTGTACACACCACCTTAGTGATGTGGAATATGGCGTAAGTGTCGATGTCGAAATGCCCAAACCCTATTTGGCGCCACATTGTGGTGCACGCACCACCTTAGTGATGGCCCCGGTCCATTTTCCTTTTTCTTTCCTTTGTTATCTATAAGAAATGTGCGTTGCGGTTGCGGGAGATTCAAACTCCAACTCTCAAGGTTTACTCCAGTTACAATACAATTCGCAGGGGTAGGTTACTTGTTGTGCCCAGTTTCTCTCTTCTTCGCATCTTATGTGGCAAACATAATGCTCAAGAAAAAACAGTGCATTCCTAGTCTGGTTTTCTATTATTATTGGTTTGGTGTTTTTTCACTTTCTTTTCTTTTTTGTTTTCTTTACTTAATTCGCAACCTCTGTTCAAATTCATGATCTTTCCTCAAATTCACGAAAATTTTCAAATCCATTCTTTTGTCAAATTCATGAAGTTTTTCAAATTAGCAAACTTTTTTGAATCTATGAACATTTCCTTCCAAATTCGTGAACCTATTTTAAAATGCGTATTGTTTTTTTTTTAAATACGCGCCCTTTTATTCAAGTTTATGAACTTTTTTTCAAATACTTGAATTTTTTTCATTTTTGAACTTTTTCAATATCGAATATTTCCTTCATTTTTGTGAAGTTTTTCAGTTATGTGAATATCTTTCAATTCGTGAAGTACTTAATTTTCATGTCATTTCGCAATTTTTTAACTTTACTTAATGTTGTAAACTTTCCAAAATTGTGGATATTCGTTAACTTTTTTGGAATTGTTTTTCAATTCCGTTAAATTTTTTCAATTTCCAAACTATTCTCAAATATATGAATCCTTTCCAAATCCATTTCTGGTCAAATTGAGGAACTTTTTTCATATCTCGAACTTTATTCGGAATTTGTAAACATGTTCTTACAAATTCGAGAACCCTTTCCAAAGCCTGCGAACCTTTTATCAAATGTGTGACCTGTTATTCAAGTTTATGAACTTTGTTCGAATGCATAAATTGTTTTAAATTTTTAAATTTATTTTCCTATTACTAACTCTAACAAGTCATGTTATGTTCAAAAATTTGTGGACTATTTTCAATTTTGCAAAGTTCCCTTAATTTTTGTGATTTTCTTAGTATTGGGAACTTCTCTGAAATTTGTGCATTTTTTTTTCTTGTCATTTCTATGTTTTGGAAACTTTATATAATTTTTTTTACGTTTTTGCAGTTCATGAACTTTTTAATACATTTTAAAACCTTTTTTTAACTTCGGGAACATTGTTCATTTCTGAGATTGTTTGAAATATATGATCTATTTTCGAGTTAACGAACATTTCTTTTTTGTTTCATAATAGTAATTGAAATTTTTAATGCTTAAAGTGTTTAATTTGTGAATTTTTCACTTTAAGCATGCAGTTTCCCCCTAAACATGCTTAAACATTTCTTTTATTAAATTAAAAACCAATTAAAACTCCATGCAGTTTCCCCCTACCAGATAAATTGAAAAAATAACAAAAAAAACTGGTGGGCGAAGCGGTGCGAGCGAGCGAGCTGGCTTGAAGTTGGGTCGGTGCCCGCTTGCATGCACGCGAACGAGCTGGCTTGAAGTTGGGACACCACCCGTTTGGTAGAAATTGAACAATTTTTTTAGAAACTCAAACACTTCCTTTTGATTCTAGTATTTTTTTAAATAAATGATGTTCGAAAAAATTAAAAGAAAAAGATTCGGAAACCCAAAATAAACCTAGATAGAAAAATGAGAAAAACAGTTAAGACCCTTCTAGAAGATTTTTTAGAACCGGAACCAAAATATCATCTGCCTAGCGCTAATCGACCGGTCCCTCGACTGTGCGAACAGTTGACAGTTTGATGCAGTAAGCGTGATATAGGGATAGTAAGCGTGACATGGGGATTATACGGAGGCCCAAACTAATGATCGTGTGTGTGAATGACCGTGGGCCGTCCATGCCTGCTCTTGATATACAAAATGGTCGAAGATGGCCGAAGCATGAACTGCGATGGTTACATTAAAAAAGAAGTAATTGCAGTTGCTTTTTTCGATTTTGCCAAGCAATTACTCCTAGATGACCAACTAGTGCCCAAGAACCCGGAATCAGTGAGTAATAGCATAGAAAACTGACCAGAATGGACCAAATCTGCGAGTTTTAACAAGGTACCCATAACCAGTCCTAGAAGTTAGCGGAACGTTTGGATCAGTCCGGGAACCAAAATCACTGAGTAATAGCATAGAAAATTGTCCAGAATTGACCAAATCTGCGAGTTTTGACGAGGTCCCAGTAACCGGTCCCCGAAGTTCCCCGAACGTTTGTATCGCCACGGGAGCCAGAATCAGTGAGTAATAACATAGAAAACTGGCAAAGAATCAACCAAATCTGCGAGCTTTCACGAGGTCCCCGTATCCGGACCTTGAAATTCCCCAAACGTTCGTATCGCCCCGGGACCCAGAATCAGTGAGTAATAGCATAGAAAACTGACCAAAATGGAAAAAATCTATGAGTTTTGACGAGGTACCCGTAACTGGTCCCCGGAGTTCCTGGAACGTTTGTACTGCCCTGGGACCTAGAATCAGTGAGTAATAGCATAGAAAACTGGCCAGAATGGACTAAATCTGCGAGTTTTTGTCGAGGTCCCCGTAACCGGTCCCCGAAGTTCCTGGAACGTTTGTATTGCCCTGGGACCTAGAATCGGTGAGTAATAGCATAGAATACTGGCCACAATCGACTAAATCTGCGAGTTTTTGTCGAGGTCCCCGTAACCGGTCCCCGGAGTTCCTGGAACGTTTGTAGTGCCCTGGGACCTAGAATCCGTGAGTAATATCATAGAAAACTGGTCAGAATGGACTAAATCTGCGAGTTTTTGTCGAGGTCCTCGTAACCGGTCCCAGAAGTTCCCCGAACATTTGTAGCACCACAGGACCCAGAATCAGTGAGTAATAACATAGAAAACTGGTCAGAATTGACCAAATCAGCGAGTTTTGACGAGGTCCCCGGAGTTCGTGGAACGTTTGTAGTGCATCGAAACCTAGAATCAGTGAGTAATAGCATAGAAAACTGGCCAGAATGGACCAAATCTACGAGTTTTGACAAAGTCCCCGTAACCGGACCTCGAAATTCCCCAAACGTTCGTATTGTCCCGGGACCCAGAATGAGTGAGTAATAGCATAGAAAACTGACCAGAATGGACAAAATCTGTGAGTTTTGACGAGGTCCCCGTAACTGGTCCCCGGAGTTCGTGGAACATTTGTACTGCCCTGGGACCTAGAATCAGGGAGTAATAGCATAGAAAACTGGCCAAAATGGACTAAAACTGGTCAGAATCAGTGAGTAATAGCATAGAAAACTGGTCAGAATAAACCAAATCTGCGAGTTTTGACGAGGTCCGAGTAACCGGTTTCCGAAGTTCTCCAAACATTTGTAGCGTCATGGGACCTAGAAAATTATGAACACTTAATTAAATTAGAAAAAAAACTCATCCAAATTCAAAAAGGAGTCATGTAATTTTAGAAAATGTTCATTGAACTAAGAAAACGTTCACAAATCTTTAAAATGTTCATCAATTTTGAAACAAATTCATCCATTTTTAAAAATATTTTCATCATTATTCATAAAAAAAATTAGAATTTTAATATTTTAGAAAAGGTTCATCAAAAAGTTCATCAATTTAAAAAATATATACATCAAAATTTTAAAAAAATCATGGATATTCCAAACAATTATAGTATTTTTAAAAGAAAATCCTGACCGATCGTCTAGATGCGCCGGCCCGTTGAAAAACGCTGCAGGCGCCAGTTAATAAAATGCACTTTAACTAGCGCATGCAGCGTCAAATAAGGAATGCCAAGTTTGACACAGGAAGCGTCATGTACGGATTACCTTGATCTAGACGGAGCTCATCGTCCAATTGTTGTGTTTGGCCGCCCGCGTTTGACACAGGAAGCGTCATGTACGGATTACCTTAATAGGGAATGCCAAGTTTGACACAGGAAACTAACGAGTGTGTGTGTTAGTGTGACATTTTGGTGGTTGCACACTGGGTGCCTAAACACTGGATGTGAAATATGGCATAAGTGTCAGACGTCGAAATGCCCAAACCCTATTGGCTCCACATACCGGTGCATGCACCCCCTTAGGCCTTGTTTGGTACTAGTGTTTTTGAAGAGGTTTCACCCAATCCCTTCAAATCCCTATTTATCCCCAATACACTAGGTAGGGGTAGTGTATTGGATTGAGGATAAATACACTACCCCTACCTAGTGTATTGGGGATAAATGGGGATTTGAAGGGATTGGGTGAAGGTTCGGGTTTCACCCAATCCCTTGAGGGATTATCTCCACAAATTCTTTAAAATACACTAGTACCAAACAAGTCCTTAGGCCCCACTTGGAATGGGGGTAAAATTATACACTCGTATTTCTTTTACAAGTGTATTTCACCAATCCTATATGATTTTCAACTGGAGAAAACACGACGGGCTGAGGTCTGTATATTTTATCGGTGTAGAATCTTGGAAAACGACAATCCAATCAGGACCTTAGTCATGGGCCCGGTCCATTTTCTTTTTTACTTTCTTTTCTATCTATAAAAAATGTGCATTGCGGGAGATTCAAACTCCAACCCTCAAGGTTTACTCCCAGTTACAATACCATTGGCGGGGGTAGGTTACTTGTTGTGCCCAGTTTCTCTCTTTTTCGCTTCTTATGTGGCAAATGTAACGCTCAAGAAAAAGCAGTGCATTCCTAGTCCGGTTCTCTATTATTTTCCGTTTGGTGTTTTGTTTTCTCATTCTTTCCTTTTGTGTTTTCTTTACTTAATTCGCTACCTCTGTTAAAATTCATGATCTTTTCTCAAATTCATGAAAACTTTCAAATCCATTCTTTTCTCAAATTCAACAAGTTTTTTAAATTTGCAAACTTTTTTCGAATCTATTAACATTTCCTACCAAATTTGTGAACCTATTTAGAAACCCGTAAAGTTTTCTAAAAATACGCAATCTGTTATTCTACTTTATCAACGTTTCCTTAATGTTTCCGTTTGTTTAACTTTACTCAATATCATAAAGTTTCCTTAATTTTTGTGAACTTTTTCAATTATGTGAATATTTTTCAATTCATGAAGTGTTTTATTTTCGTGACATTTCTCAATGTTTTGAACTTTACTTGATCTTGTAAACTCTTCCAAATGTGTGGATATTCGGTTTTTTTTAATTGTTATTCAACTTCGTGATTTTTTTTTCATTTTCGCAAACTATTTTCAAATATATGAATCCTTTTAAAATCCATTTTTTGTTCAAATTGATGATCTGTTTTCAAATGTGCAAGCTTTATTCGGAATCTGTAAACATGTTCTTACAAATTCGTGAACCCTTTTCAAAGCCTGTGAACATTTTTTTCAAATGTGTGACCTGTTATTCATGTTTATGAACTTTGTTCAAATGCATAAATTGTTTTCCTTTTTTAACATTTTTTCCCTATTACAAACTCTAACAAGTCATGAGATTTTTAATTATTTTGAACTATTTCCAATTTTGCAAAGTTTCCTTAATTTTTGTGATTTTCTTAGTATTGTGAACTTTTCTGAAATTTGTGCACTTTTTTATTTTCGTGTCATTTTTCAGTTTTGGAAATGTTACTTAATTTTGATTACCTTTCCGCAATTCATGAATTTTTAATACAATTGAAAACTTTTTTTTCAATTTGGGTCCGGTGTTCATTTTCGAGATTCTTTCAAATATATGAACTTTTTTCAAGTTCACGAGTACTTTTTTTTTTGTTTTGTACTCCCTCCGTTCCAAAATAAGTGTCTGAAGCTTAATACAATTTTGTACTAGCTTTAGTACAAAGTTAAGACAGTTATTTTGAGACGGAGGTAGTAATAGTTTTTGAATTTTTTAATGCATGAAGTTTTTAAATTTTGTAAATCTTATCCAAATTTAAGATTTTTTTAATCGAATTGGTGAAATCAATTAAAACTCCATTCAGTTTCCCCCTACCAGACAAATTGAAAAAAAAAACCCGAAAGAACTGTTGGGTGAAGCGGTGCGAGCGAGCGAGCTGGCTTGAAGTTGGGTCGCTGCCCCACGCGAACGAGCTGGCTTGAAGTTGGGACTCCACCCGTTTGCTAGAAATAGAACAATTTTTTTAGAAACTCAAACACTTTCTTTTATTTTTTGTAAAATTTTAAAAAATAATTATGTTCTAAAAAATTGGAAAAAAGATACGAAAACCCGAAATAAACCTAGATAGAAAAATGAGAAAACCAATTAAGAACCTTCTAGAAGGTTTGTAGAACCGGAATGCCTAGCGCTAATCTATCGGTCGCTCGACTGTGCGAACAGTTGAAGTTTGATGCAGTAAACGTGATATAGGGATAGTAAGCGTGACATAGGGATTATACGGAGGGCCAAACTAAAGAAAAATATGCCCACTGTGAGTCTGTGAGAGGAGAGGCAATTCGTTTCTAAGAAGATGCCCAAAGCAGAGCGCGAAGTTTGTGTGCTCGGGCACTATGGTGCCCTTTTTTCGAAAAAATCAAAAAAGATAATTAAAGTGTCAAAAAATACTAAAAATAATTCTGTGGAAGTTAGTATGTACTCACTACTGATCCATAAAGTATTGTTTTGAAAAAATGTAATTTGTCAGTTGTATAAAAAAAACAAATTTCTGGCTGAAAAACAAAAAATCTGGCCCATTTGACAATACATATTTGTGTTTTTTTGTATGCCACTTGTACATGTAAAATGAAATGATTTTTGCACATGTGTAGTATATATGCGTGTGTGTGTGTGTGTGTGTGTGTGTGTGTGTTTGTAAGAAGTTTTGAATTTTTTTGTGCAGTAAAAAATGCTTTTCTGAAATGGTGCCCAACTACGAATATTCGGCCCAGAGCATTGCCTAAAGGAAAAGATGGCCGAAGCATGAACTGCAATGATTATATTAAAAAGTGAAGTCATTGCAGTTGCTTTTTTCAATTTTGCCAAGCAACTACTCCTAGATGACCAACAAATTTCATCTAAAGGAGACATACCACAAAAAGTTTGCGCAAAGAAGAAAATGGGACGCTAATTCTGAAATAGAAAATCAGGAGCAAAAAAAAAAACAAAAAAAAAACAGGAGCCCAAACTAACTGAACCTAGCTCAGTGTGACAGTGTACAGTATTCAGCTACATGTATGTAGCTTAATTAGCTCCTTGCTTTGCTTGTAGTCCGTGCAGGTCCTAGCTAGGTATGAGGGTCGGCGCTGGCGTTGGGCGCCGGCGGCGCGGCCCGGCCGCCGTTCCTCTCGCCCATAGACTTGTGCAGGACTGCTGCAAGCAAGGGTAGAAGCGTCAGGGTCAGTTGCTTGAACCTTCAATCTTAACCTGGTAGAAGAAGAGAGAGATGCTAATAATTTAACCAGAACGAATGCAGGGACAGAGGTGAGCTCCTACGGTTTGCGGTCAACAAAGCTTCCATTGCCGAAGAAAGAAATGCCAACAAGATTATGCTGAGAGATTCAGCTGTGGGATATATAAGGTGTACATACATACATACATACATACCATTGCTGCCTCTGACGAGGAAGAGGCCGCCGACGTTGAGCAGCACCGCCGCGAGGAAGGCCATACGCAGCAGCAGCAGCAGGGCGTGGCGGAGCAAGGAGCTGCAGCGGTATCGCTGTTTCATCTCTCTCTGAAAGTCTGAATGCTGCTGCTGCTGCTTCTTCCTTCCTTGGTTTCTCTTCTGCTTCACAATGGACCGGCAAGTATCGTATGGTTCTGAATTTCGTGATTTTTGCCGGAGGATGGCAGGCAGAAGCTGAGAAGTGCACATGGTTAGGGAGAAACTCTTCAATGGAAGTGAATGGCTGAGAAGAAACATACCTATTGCAAACCGTATGTAGGAGACGTGGCATAATGTCGGCATAGTTGTTTACACTTGTTGGACCGGAGGAGCAGCGAGCATCTTGGTCAGGTTTCTATATAAGCATGGCACGAGCGGTGCATTCATGGCGGTATCTCACCAAATCACTGTGGTCAAAACTCAAAACTCAAAACAGATTGGCTCTCCATGAAAGTTCCTACTGCTCCCTCAGTTCCTAAATACTATCCAGAACGTCTTATACTGCCTTCCTCCCGTAACGTAAGACGTTTTTTTGACTTTACACTCATGTCCAAAAACATCTTACATTACGGAACGGAGGGAGTATTTTGTAAGAAGGTTTGCAATGTTGTAGCCAACCACTAATGGATCGTGCATACTCGCCCGTGTCCTTGGATTGACAGGCATCATGTTGACTTTGTACTTGGCAGAAAGCCGGCCTCCTGCCATGGAAGGCAATGCCCTGTTTTATAGCAGAGACAGAGCTTTCCCCTGCTACCACAACCTTCTTCCCTGCAGGCCACCAATGCCTTTTTTCATCTAGATATTATGACCACCAATGCCATAAACTAACTAATCTGCCTTGAAAAAAAAAACATGTATGAGTATTTTGCAATTCATTAAATCACAGTGTTGACAGAAACAGAAAAACTTGAGATATCAGATGCTATGCTGGTACGTACTACTTATTTTTGTAATCCAAAATGGTTGGTGTACTTCAAAACTGTAGAAAGATTCACATATGCAGGGAACTGTTGAAACCCTAATCTTGAGATTTCATAAGCTACTTCTATTATACCTCAAAAGCGTTAACACTTGATAAGAGAATCAAAAGGCACAACATGCACAGAGGGAGGACATGAAATATAAAAAAACAGAGTTTGTCCAACATTTTACAGAGGGGATCAGAAATCGCTACATGGTGAAGGTGTTCTCATGATCGATAATAAGAAATATCTTTGACAAACATTCACAGTTCCAAGATAAAATCAACTCCTGCAATATCAACTTACAAGCCCATAACGAAACAAGGCGCGAAATTCAAAAGAAACAATAATAAGAGTCTAGTGGCATACAGATACAGGAATGCAGCGGTATCCTGTTTTTATTGAAGTACGAATGGCACAAATCAAACCGGTAATCTCGACAAACAGAGAGGAAAGATGGATGATGAGTAAGAAAAGCGCTCCAAGAGAATGCCACATTTCAGCTGGTGATAACATGATCGACGATTATCTTTGGCTTCTTGATGGCCTTCAAATCATCTACAATGAAGTTGGTTATTTCATCTGCTGCGCTATTGACTCTGAGGTGCACCTCCTGGAGACTATCCAGGGTGTCGATGCCAAAAAGGCCCTCGAAGGCTTCGAACCGCATCTCAATCCTTTCGAGTGCTGGCATTGCATCTTTTGGGAAGCTCAGCTTTGGCACTAGAGGTGCAAAGAAGCGAAGCAACTTAAGGCTCTTGAATCCTCCACTTGGGACGAAGATCTCCCCGCCGGATACCGATTTGTTCTTCTCAAGGATGTCCTCTATGGCCTCATCCTGCTTCGCTGCACTCAGCGAAAAGGTGAGGGAAAACAACAAAGTCAGGTTGCGGAGGAGCTCGAAAGTATCCATCCAAAGAACTGTCACAGAAAGGGTCAATTTGTTGAGGTTACTGAGTTTGTTAATCCACTTGGGAAGCCTATTCAAATTGCCAGAGAGCTCAAGGGAGCGTAGGTATCTTGGAGGTGCGGGCATGGTGTCGAGCGAGTTGATAAAATCAGATCTCTCATCGTTAAGCGCCAGAGTCTGCAGACCACAGCTGCCAAGATACTCGATGGCGGAGCGTAATTGTTTGAAGGTTTCACTATCCTTCATTATTATGAGCTTGTAAATGGCAAGCTTCCTAAGCCCCGTCAACTGATGGAGACCTGCTACACCTGTTGATTTCTCATCAATCTCAATCCCCGACAGTATACGAAGTGCTTTCATAGTCTCCTTATTAATCTCCTGAGGCAACTTTAGCCCCCTCCTTGGGTTTTTATTCCCACCAAATATGTTGACTATCCGTTTGAGCTGTCCTGCAGATTTTGGCAGCTCACTGACATCCGTCTCCCTCAGGTCGAGAGTTTCTAAGTACTCGAGTTTCTCGATCTTAGAGGGTATCTTGGAAATATCCGTTCGGCGAAGGCTCAAGTATTTCAGTACAAGCATTCTACACATGTCCTTCAGATGTTTCTCTTTCAAACCCTTGCAACCCTCAAGATCCAGCACTTGTAAAATTCCATTATTGAAAGAATGGAAATGCAGTTGGTCAAGGCTCCGGAACATGGTCAGTGATCGCACTTGTGACAAGTTCATGTGTTTTGTTGAATTTCCATGCTCGGAACCACTATTTTGCACCGACAGTCGACGGACTTTATTGGTAGACATTGGTATCAGCCAGTGGCCACCCACCACAGTAATAAAATTCTCTTCGCTTGACTTGGACACAATATATTCAAGAACCATATCGTGCACTTGAAAACTTTTTACCTTCCCATTGCTGCTGTGCTCTACTGGACGTATTATCTTCCTTTTTATCAGCTGATTAAAGTATGTTTCCGCAACTTCCTCGTCTGACAATCCCTGCTTCTCACTGACGAAACCTTCGGCTATTAACCTCCGGATCAAACGCTTCCTACTAATTCTTGAACCCTTCGGAAATATGCTCAGGTACAATGAGCAGGTCCTGAGATCTGCAGGCAAAGCATTGTAGCAATAATCAAGTATCCTTGTAACACCATCCAGGGTCAGAGAAGGCACCGACTCTGGAAATAATGACGTGCATACTTCTTTCCATTTGTCGCTCAGAGTGTCAGGGTTACTGGCAACAAGACCAGCCATGACAACTATGGCCAAAGGCAGACCCCTACATATTTTCCATATCTCGTCAGGGGGCGGCTCTTTCATGCTACCTTTGCTGTTGTTGGATTCAGAAACACTTCGATCAAATAAACTTTTAGAGTCTTTATCATCAAGAAAATCCACTTGATGAAAACGATCAATGTTATCTCTATGGGAGCATGTGGCACCAACAGCTTGAAATCTTGTAGTCACTATTACTCTACTGCCTTCTGTATTATCATCATCGTCTGGCAGGCATTTTCTGATATCCTCCCATGTTTGTGCAGACCATATGTCATCAATCAAGAGGAGATACCTACCAAGAACGAGGAAATAAATACACATCAGGGAAAAAATGCACACTTATCCAAGGTTATCTTTTGTGAGAGACGTACTGAGTGCTACATGGCTTCTCTTATAAATGTGTAACCATCAAGAAAAATTACTCCTAGAACTCTACAATTTGTTGTTGAGAAGGTATGCGGGGTATCCCCAGTTCACACAAGGACCGACTGCAGCTAACACAGACTGTTCGTGAATTAGCAGACTTTCATCACTGAGTATTGTTTTGTTTGTAATGGTTAGTGACTTGATGGAAGCTTTAACTCCATTGCTTTAGGTTTTGGTTACTGATGACAAACTTATTACTGAGACTAACAGATTTCTTGCGTTTAGTGAATTGATGGTACAGTAGGTTTTATCTTGCTTTCTCGACCTATCTCTGATCTTAGCCATGTATTAGATCTGAATTTCATAAAACAAGGTAGTGTCGGTATCAAAGTAAATGATGATGTGGGTCATTTCTTTCAGACTCTGAAGGGTCTCCGACAAGGTGATCCTATGTCACCGATTCTTTTCTACATTGTTGCGGATATGTTGGCTTTAATGATTAGGAGGGCCGTTGACAATGATCTAGTAGGAGGACTGGTACCTCATCTTGTGGATGGGGGTGTCTCAATCCTACAGTATGCGGATGATACGGTTATTTTTATGGAACATGATCTTCACAAAGCCAGAAATATGAAACTTATTCTATGCCTATTTGAACAGCTTTCCGGATTGAAAATTAATTTCAACAAGAGTGAGTTATTTTGCTTTGGAAAAGTAAAGGATCAATATCTCACTTACAACCAACTGTTCGGTTGTGACAGTGGGAATTTACCGTTCACGTACTTGGGTATTCCTATTCACCACCGGAAGCTAACAAATAAGGAGTGGAGATGTATTGAGGATCGATTTGAAAAGAAGCTAAGTTGCTGGAAAGGCAAGCTCTTATCGTACGGAGGACGCTTGGTTCTAGTTAACTCAGTCCTAACTAGTATGCCTATGTTTCTCCTTTCCTTTTTCGAAATACCTGTTGGGGTTCGGAAAAGGTTGGATTTCTATCGGTCTCGTTTCTTCTGGCAGAGTGATGAAGTTAAAACTAAATATAGGTTAACTAAATGGGACATTATTTGCAGACCCAGAGATCAAGGGGGATCAGGAATTGAAAATTTAGAGGTTAAAAACAGATGCCTGTTAAGTAAGTGGTTGTTTCGTATCTCGGTGGAAACCGAAGGCATGTGGGTACAAATTCTACGGAATAAGTACTTGCAGAATAAGACCTTAGCACAGGTGACAATGAGACCGAATGACTCTCCTTTTTGGAAAGGATTGATGAGGTCCAAGAACGCCTTTTTCCATCGGACAAAGTTTATCATCGGTAATGGTGAATTGACCAGATTCTGGGAAGATACATGGCTAGGGGAAGTACCTCTAGCCCTGCAGTATCCGCAGTTATATAATATTGTTCAACGTCGACAGGCGTCAGTTGCGACAATATTGAGCCACACACCTCTAAATATTCAGTTTCGACGATCATTGATTGGTGACAAATGGACCAGATGGTTACACTTAGTCAGAAGGATTATGGTAATCCAACTGATGGATACATCGGATCGTATTCAATGGAAGTTGACTCAAAATGGAGTTTTCTCAGTTAAATCGATGTATCTTCATCTCATAGATTCGATGCCCATTCCACAATCCAAACATATATGGAAAGTCAAAGTACCGTTGAGAATAAAGATCTTCATGTGGTTTGTTCACAAAGGAGTTATTCTCACAAAAGACAATTTGGCAAAACGAAATTGGAAGGGCAATCAATGTTGCAACTTTTGTCATGATAGAGAAAATATCAAGCACCTCTTTTTTGACTGCCCGTTGGTGAAACTGTTATGGCGTTCTATTCATATTGCTTTCAATATCAGCCCCCCTACTAGTACGAATACGTTATTTGAGACGTGGGTAGAGGGTGTTGATGTTAATATGGCAAAGATTATTCGTGTGGGAACCTGCGCATTGCTGTGGGCGATTTGGAACTACAGGAATGATTTAGTTTTTAACAGATACAAATCAATTAATTTTCTGTAGGTTATCTTCAGGGCTACCGCCTTGATCCGCACGTGGTCGTTACTCACTCCTGTGGAAATCAGGGAGCTTATGGTTACTGGGTGTGTCCGCTGGGAGATGGTAGCACAGGGTATCTTCAACCGATTTGGATGGCGACATGTTAATAGGATAGATGGCTAGGCATCTAGTTCTATGACCATGAACGGTTGTGGCGCATTTGGCGCTCTGTATCTTTATTTGTCTTCTAAGATTGATGTACTCGGTTCGAACTATTTCTATCATTTCAATTAAAAGGTTGTATGCATCACTCGATGCAGAGGCCGGGACGATGCCTCCTTTTCAAAAAAAAAATTAGATCTGAATTTATTCGGCTAAGAAGAATGTGTGCCTGATGGATCTACCTCTTTTAGATGGGATATTTTGAAAGGATATTAAAAGGAAACACTTGCCTAATTTTAGGTTTTTGTAGTCACTGTTTTTCAGCCAAGCATGATGCTCTTGCTCTTGCACAGGCGGTGGGTGGATCAATTTATGTAAATGGTAGCTTTCTATGTCTCCCAGTCTGTTCAACTGAAATTTTGGCTTAACAGTAACAATATGTTAGCAATGTGCCAAGGCATTCACTAATTAAATGGTGAAAAAATCCATTATCTGTCATCATCTTATTTACTTGTGCTTTTTAGTTCCAGAATGAACTTAATTGCTTCACAACCTAGGATCACAAATTTCTGGCTAGGCACTAGTTAGGTTTAGAACTTAAAACTATTTGTGTATTTTTTTTTATAAATAAAACTATTTGTGTTAAGACAATAGATGAAATTACACAACTTACTAAACATATCACAAGAATGAGCGAATCGATCAAACTATTATGACGAGGATTATTAAATTTAATATGGAGAGAACAGTCAGTTTACTTATCCCAAACAACATCCAATTTACAAAGAAGAAAGAACATAATTTACAAATACCTCTTTTTGGCCAGGTGACTTTTTAGTTGTTCCACAAGTTCTTTGTGGTTCATTGCTTCACTCCTTATCTGTTTTACATCAGAGCTGCCAGTGTTGCCTTGCTTCTTGTGATCACTCTCCTGTGGCTTGACTTGTTTTAGAATCAGGGCGAGGACTGCATCTTCATCATAGTTTTGAGACACGGTGACTGATGCCCGACAATCGAATTTATCCCTGGCGTTTTGGTACAGAGCCATTGCGATAGTGGTTTTTCCCACGCCGCCAAATCCGACTATGGACAGAACAGCTTGTTTCTCATAACCCCCTGTACCAGATGTGGCTAACCAATCCTCGAGCACCTTCATGTCAGCCGTCATCCCCACGGGCTCCTTGGTACCAATGAGCTGAAGGTTTGGGAGCTGATGGTCAGCAACTTGATATGTAGCAGCACGGACTCGAGGGAGCTTGCTTGGGTTTTCCACTCCATATCTGCTACGTCGCTCACCAATCTGTTGCGCCCGCACCTTGAGGTCAGCAATCTTGGACGCAATGTCACGGCGAGGCCACCACATCCGGAGTTCATAGAACCTTGTTCTGATGAATAAGCATTTAACATCACTGCTGGGATCGCTGGGGATGCGGTGGGCAAAGTCATCAATGCAATCTTCAATGTCATAGCCCATGTCACGGATCTGCTTCATCCAGTCCCTCATCCGGTTGTCATGGTCGTCTGGGGCAGTGCTGAGGTCACGGAGGAAGGCCTGCATGCTTGTAAGCTCATCGTTGATGTACTGAACATCGCTGCGGACTCCACGGACCAGAGCATACTCCTGGGCTAGAAGGCCTCCCAGCTTACCCAGGAGAGACCTCATGGTAGCATTCGAGGCACCTACCACCAACTCCATCTTCTTGCTCTTTAATTGTGCTCTTCAGTATACAGATATCTTTACAGAAGCTTAGCAACTGACGGCAAGGAAGCCTTTGTTGTATGAAAGTGGAACCAGATGCTGATCAAATCAATGGAGGACACCAGCAAGACAGTCTACCCTTGTGAATCAAGTTGCTTGCCTACAGGGTTGAGCTTGAATTATGGTCACCATCTATCAATAGTCAATACTCAGTTGTATCATCGAGTACAATAAGCAGACCATAACCTCGTGGCAAGAGCAACTGGCTATCTTAAAACTAATCAACAATAAACAGAAGCAGAACACAAGTATCAATATATGGGATCTCTAAATGAAATCAGAATCTGAATAGGCTCAAACTAGTCATTTATAGTATGTATTTTTTTCCCAATCCACAGACTATGCTACTGACAAAAATTTACATCCTGTCTAAAAAAAGACAATCTGAAAATACAAAAATTTACCTTCCTGTCTAAAAAAAGACAATCTGAAAATACAAAATTTTACCTGTCATATACAAGTATGAAAACACCAGTTTTGTAATTCCAAACTGAAAACAGAATTAATAAGAGAAGCAAAGGCTTCACATTTCCCCGCTGTATTTTCTTACTTGTGGCCTCACAGTTACTAGATCTCAAATCCCTAAAGAAAACAGATCCTAAATGAAACTGAAAATACCCAAACAGATTGAAGTGAAAATATGGCTACCTGGACCCTGGATTCCACCATAGACAGGTGAGAAGCACAGCAGCGCCGACCGCATCAATGGCAGAGAGCAGCAGAGTAGCCTACCATCATGAATCAATTGATTGGCTACAAGTACAGTAAGCACAAGGTTAGTACTAATCTAATGCTAATGTCATTGGATTTTAATAGGTTAAAATGTCATTGGATTTTTATAGGTTAAAACTGCTGACTAAAGCAATCTGTGCTACTAACACGATGCTAGTTGTTTAGAAAAACAAAAATTTACCCAAAGGCTTCACATTCCCCCACTAACTCTGCTTACTTTCTGGCATCAAATTTACTAGTAGATCTGAAACCCCAGATGCTACCTCCTTCTCCTATGACGAAGCTGGAAAAAACACAAACAAATTGAATCGAAATGAAATTGCTACCTTTGCTTGCTTCAGGTCTTACAGCTGCTACCTTTTCAGACCCCAGATCCCTAAATTTTATAAACGGATTGAACTGAAGATGGTTATCTAGCCGAGAATCACAGCAATGCCGAACGTGAACTATCAGATCTACTCTCAGAAGTAGACTACGAGAGAGTAAATGGAGCAGCGGCAGAGGAGAGGCACCTGTGGAGTGTGGACTAGTGTTGAACTTGGACGGAGCAAATTGGAGGCGCCGGAGCAGTGAGTTGTGAGTTGCTTGAGGTTTGGCCCCGCATAGACCTGGCAACCTGGGCCGTGCCAGGCAGGCCGGCCCATCGTTCGCCTGGGCCGGCACGTGGCTAATCAGGCCGGCATGGCATGTGGCCCGCTTGGGGCCGTGCCTCGCAACTAGGCTGGGCATGGCAAGTTTAACTCGTTTTTTTTTCCTCAAGAAAAAAAACATTTTTTTTCATATTTTTGTATATATTAGCCTCCAAAACAGCACACATAGGCCCAGAAACAACCCAAATAGGCCCAAAATCATTGAGGATATGTGGCAAACATGTTGATGAGCCGACCCGTTTCCTTGTTATGTCGTGCATGGGCCTGAAGGCTGGACACACGGGCCGACACGACACAACCTCTTTATTAAACGTGCCCTCACGAGGCGTGCCATTCAACCTGCCAACGTGCTTATTCTTGGGCATGCCCCAACGCCATTCAACCTGCGAGCGTGCTTATTCTTGGGTATACCCAAAGGTTTCTCAACTTTCAAGTAGTCTGTGCAAACCAAGATACCTTCGCGGTTAGAAATCCTTGAACGATACTTTCGTCTAAATGTGACATGTTATGAATGTATCGCTTGAGTATCCCATTTAACATTCCAAAGAGGAACATATTGTGGAGGAATACTGAGCCAAATCTATGACGTATCCAATAACATGGACAAGCAGATGCACCATGATGTCAAGTACAGCTCAAGCTCACTTAGTGTGACAACAACCTCTTATTGCAGCTTTTGGCATTACTCCATCCTGGTCTATTTATGAGAGATGACGTCAAAAAAATTACACAGGTGTTGGAGTGTCTTTCTGACCTGTTGTTCCATTATTCCTCTAATTGCAACCGACAATATCCATCACTACAAGAAATATGTCAACTTGTGACGTCAGTGGTCCTGGAAGAAATGGTCGTAAATCTACGATCATTTGAGACCAATTGGTCATAAGTTGTTCGGGGGGCTCCAAACCCTAAACAATCACTAGTAGAAAACAAGGTTTTGGTTCCGGCCAAATCAGAGCAACAGTCCCGGTCGTGCTACGAACTGGGGCTAATGGGAGCATGAGTCCCGATTCGAGCGGCTAGGAGACGCTGTCCGGGCCTCGGCAGGCATCAGTCTCCCGGTTCAGCTAGGACCTTTAGTCCGGTTCCAGACACCAACCGGGACTAAAGGACCTTGCTACTGGCGCAACCCCTTTAGTCATGGTTGGTGTATGGAACCGGGACTAAATGTCATTCTTCAATTCGGTTCTACACGCCAACCGGAACTAAAAAGATTCCTATATATACGCCCGACCCGCGCGCCCTCTGCTCTATTTTTTGTCCGTAGGTGGTGGGAGGTGTGTGTTCTGCTCTGTTCTCACTTTCTATGCACACGAGGTATTCGATGAGATGTCCGAGCCACACTTAAGCTTTGTTGTCTGTTCTTCCTCCAAGCTCGACCTTCAAGCTCCATTTTTTCTAAGATTTGTCTAGGTTTGGCGGTACACCAACTATCCAAGTGTTCTAAAAAGGTTAACAACTTCATCCTTTCATCTCTCACTTCTAGTTTAGCTCCTTTCAAATGCTCTAGAAGTAGTGTGGTTTATGATTTTTAGTGGAGGAGTGTATGTGTGAGTTTATTTGATTTAGATGCACAATTTGAGCTCAAATTAACTTCTTAGTTTGAACATGTGTAGGGTGTCATCCCGTCCCCGTCCTCATCGCCCGCGCTGATCTTGTCGCCGGCACCACCGTGGTGAGCCTCTTGTTCTTATATTTTATAAAAGAAAAATTCTTACTTGTATGATTTATATAGATATTTGTATTATTGTTTGTTATTATATAGTGCCATAGTTTTGGTATCCGTCTCCGTCGGCTCTCATCCGATCTATGATTCGGATGTGGTATATTATCTTCTATAACTATTTGTTTCATTTAGTATTTATGACAATTATGCCGACCGATTTGATATAGATGTCTTTATCTAGGAGGTATGTGAACCGGAAATTCTAATCGACCCTCTTTTCGAGAGGTTAAATTTAGTTGAAAAAGAAAACAATTATTTGATCTTTTAAAGAGTTGAAGAATAGAATATGAAATTGGAGTTGCATGTTGCCGATGTCGTCGATCTACACAAGATCCAAATGGATGCAATGCTTGAAGATTAGAAAGATTAGAAAATATGCCATTGATAATGAGGCTTGGTATCATTATGTCACTGGATCAATTGTTACCTTAGTTGTGATTTTAATCGCATTTGCTGTTGCACTTAAATGTTTTACATAGTTGTATGTTTGTTTCAGTGTATGTTTTAATTAGATGCTCTAGAGAGATGTATGTTATTCTATGAGAAATATGTATGAACTTTATGTATTTATTTTTTCAATAATAACCTTTGATCACTATTGTACTTTGGTTTAATGTGATGATGAACTTGTATTTATTTCGTCATTTCTCTATTCATGATGTTTTGTAATGGTTTTTTATATACTTAATTATATAATGCACGCAGATGAACCGACAATGGATGTACGGTGACCGATGCACCTCCAACTATATTACGGGTCTGCGTAATTTTCTCAAAGTGGCTCAGGCAAACAAACAGAATGGTTTTATGTATTGTCCTTGTACTGTATGTGGGAATACGAAGGATTACTCTTCCTCAAATACCCTTCACTTGCACCTGCTTGAGAAGGGTTTCATGCCACACTATGATGTTTGAACCAAGCACAGAGAAAGAGGGGTTATGATGAAAGACAACGAAGAAGAAGAGGATGACGATAACTATCCTATGTTCCCTGAATACAGTGATATTGCAAACGGGGAAGTTGAAGATCAAGAGGCACCAGATGTGCCCGATGATGATCTTCACCGGTTCATTGCTGATGCACAGAGAGGATGCGAAGGTGAAAGGGAGAATTTGAAGTTCGATCGCACGTTAGAGGATCATAAAAAAGGTTGTACACAAATTGCAAAGATGGCAACACAAAGCTCGGTACCGCACTAGAATTGGTGCAATGGAAGGCAGAAAATGGTGTATCTGAAAAGGGATTTGGGAAGCTACTGAAAATAATGAAGAAGAAGCTTCCAAACGATAACGAATTACCTAACAACACGGACGAAGCAAAGAAGGTTCTCTGCCCTCGAGGATTAGAGGTGCATAAGATAAATGCATGCCCTAATGACTGCATCCTCTACCACAGTGAGGAGTATGAGAACTTGAATGCATGTCCGGTATGCGGTGCATTACGGTATAAGATTAAACGAGATGACCCTTGTGATGTTGAGGGCGAGCGCCCCATGAAGAGGGTTCCTGGCAAGGTGATGTGGTATGCTCCTATAATACCACAGTTGAAACGTCTATTCAGAAACAAAGAGCATGCCAAGTTGTTGCAATGGCACAAAGAAGACCGTAAGAAAGATGAGAAGTTGAGAGTACCCGCTGATGGGTCACTGGTACGTCTCCGTCTTATCTACTTTTTCTAATGCTCTTGCTCTTGCTTTGGACTCTAATTTGCATGATTTAAATGAAACTAACCTGGGCTAACACTATTTTCAGCAGAACTACCATCGTGTTGTTTTTATGTAGAAATAAAAGTTCTCGGAATTGGACGAAACTTTTTGGAGAATTATTTTACAATAAATAAAAAATACTGGAGCCAAGAACCATCAAAGGGTTGGGGGGCTGGGTGCCCACAAGACACCAGGGCGCGCCACCCCCTCCAGGCGCGCCCTGGTGGGTTGTGCTCACCTTGTGGGCCCCTAGACCCTAATTCCAACGCTATAAATTCCTATTTTCGGAGAAAAAATAGTAGAGGAAGTTTATCGTGTTTCACGAGACAGAGCCGCCGCCACCTCCCGTTCTTCATCTGGAGCCCATTCGGGGCTCCGAAGTGGGGAATCTTTGGTCTTCGTCATCACCAACCCTCCTTCATCGCCAATTCCATGATGCTCCCCACCGGGTGTGACCAATCCCTTCGTAGGCTTGCTGGTCGGTGGGGAGTTGGATGAGATTCATCATGTAATCGAGTTAGTTTTGTTAGGGCTTGATCCGTAGTATCCACCATGTTCTGAGATTGATGTTGCTATGACTTTGCCATGCTTAATGCTTGTCACTAGTGACCGAGTGCCATGATTTCAGATCTGATCCATTTATATTATCACCATTATATCTATGTTCTTGATCTGATCTTGCTAGTCATATGCAGCTGCTATGTGTTATGATCCGTAAACCCCGGGGTGACAATAACTCAGATACTTTCCGGTGATGACCATAGTTTGAGGAGTTCATGTATTCACTATGTGTTAATGCTTTGTTTCGATTCTCTATTAAAAGGAGGCCTTAATATCCCATAGTTTCCTTATGGACCCCGCTGCCACGGGAGGGTAGGACAAAAGATGTCATGCAAGTTCTTTTCCATAAGCGCGTATGTCACGCCCAAGATGCGACCCTATCCTCAATTTGGCACGAAGGCCTCGTCAGGGATAGAAGCGCATCTTGTCGTGTCGCAAGAATGGATATCGTTACAAGTACATGTACTGAAAAGAAGAGCTATATATATAGAGTTGGCTTACACTCGCCACAAGCTACATCAGAGTCACAACAGTACATTACATAATCATCAAGAGTAAGAGCAGGGTCCGACTGGACGAAAACAAACGAGAAAAGAAGAACGACGTCCATCCTTGCTATCCCAGGCTGCCGGCCTGGAACCCATCCTAGATCGATGAAGAAGAAGAAGAAGAAGAAGTAACTCCAAATGAACAATCAACGCGCTCGCGTCAAGTAACCTTTACCTGTACCTGAAACTGGTGTTGTAGTAATCTGTGAGCCACAGGGGACTCAGCAATCTCATTTCCAAAGGTATCAAGACTAGCAAAGCTTACTGGGTGAGGCATGGATAAGTGGTGAGGTTGCAACAACAGCTAATCATATATTTGGAGGCTAAACTTACGAGTACCAGAAATAAGAGGGGGAAGATTTACTCATAGCGGTCGTGAACTACTGTTGATCAAATAAATGATCCTGAACACCTACCTACGTCAGACATAACCCCACCGTGTCCTCGATCGGAGAAGGAACTCACGAAAGAGACAGTCACGGTTACGCACATAGTTGGCATATTTTAATTAATTAACTTCAAGTCATCTAGAACCAGTGTTAAACAAAGTTTCCACGTTGCCACATAATCGCGGGCACGGCTTTCTGAAAAGATTTAACCCTGCAGGGGTGCTCCAACTAGTCCATCACAAATTACCACAAGTCGCATAGGAATCCTCAGTCACGAAGCTCGCGATCTCGTCGGATTCCCTAGTGTAAAACCTCAACTCTGAGATTACCCAAAGCATCACCGGAATCCCAATGCACAAGATATTCTGTCAAAGGTAAAACTAATACAGGAAGGCCGCCCGGCGTGTCGACGATCCCGATAGGAGCCGCGTATCTCGTTGTCAGGACACGACGGATAAGCTATGCGTACGAGTGCCAAACCTCGAGTTTCCTCGTGGTGGCCCCGCACAGTGCTCTGTCTTGGACCAGCACCATCAGCACTGGCCCTCCCTGTATTATGTAGAATTACTCCTCGGGTTCATGACGCCCTATGCTTTCAGTATTAACAAGTTATTATGTTGGGCAAATGTAGTACCAATGTTGGGCCTTGCCAGGCCAGCTTTAATCTAAAACGAATTATCAAGGGGGTCCCCATAACAACCCCGATCGTGTTAGGAGCACTCGTTTATGGAACATAACACCGGTAGCCGAAACTAAGGGGGCAAAGGTGGAACAAAACACCAGGCTAGAAAGGACGAGCCTTCCACCTTTTACCAAGTATATAGGTCCATTAAATTAAATAGCATTTAAATATGGTGATATGACAAGGAACCCATGTTATCACATGGAAGCAACTACACCTACAACTAGCAACGCTAACAACATGGTTAAGCAAGCGGTAACATAGCCAATCAGTGGTTTGCTAGGTCGAACGGGTTGAAGGTTATCATGGCATGATTGAGAGGCTGATATTTAACATGTGGTAGGCAACGAGACATAATCGATAGAAGTGATAAAACTAGCATGGCAATGATAGTAATGGTATCTGGGGAAATGGTTATCTTGCCTGAGATCCTACTTGGAAGAAGAACATCTCCATGAAGCAGGCGAACCAACGTAGTCGAATAGGTCCTCACATTCCGACACGCTTGCGGAACTCTATCGAGACGGTGCAATCCGGAAACAAACATCAACACAAATATTCACCACACGATGCACACGTGATGCACAACCTAATATGATGCATGAACAGATCAATGATGCAAGTGATGGCATGACAATTCACCTCACGCAAACCCTACACATTAGGTGAAGCTTGATATGTAACGAGTTGCATATCGACGAAACTCCACGTTTAATTATTTAGTTCACTCCCGATTATTAACACGACAACGTTTAATGTTGTTTAACATGGCAAGGGGTGAAGCGATGATCCTACATGTCACCCTAGACGGTTTAACACGCGTAACATAGATCGGAGCTACGACACAAGAAACATGTAACACAATATATTATGCCATCAATGTGTCATGCATGCGAGTTCAAACATCACGGGCAAGAAGAGAAAGAAGCATATGTCGCCACGGCGAGCGATAGGGAACCATGGAGGCAAGACGGAAACGATGTCACGGCAACATACCTATCCCGATAACTCATCGAGATAACGTGCCAACGATTAGGGAGCGTGTGCGGGAACGTTAAAATAACGATGGGGTGATCCCGGTTACCGGGTTCCCATGTGTTGAGGCACGACGAAAGAAGACAACGGGCAACAGGCAACATACGGTGCATACATACATATATTCATACATCATTTGTACATGGTACACGACAACGTCTCAACGTTATACCTTCGGAGCGTGCACATCGGAGGGGTTCGGTCGAAGCGGACGTCGTGGAGGTCGTGGTCGTCATGGAAGTAGTCGTACACGGTCTCGTCGACGGTAGTCGTTCGCTCGACTCATGGTTTTCGGGTCTTCGGCGTCGTAGTCGATCACGTCTCCATCGATGGTCGGGGTGGAAGTACTTGGCGAGCTCGTGGAAGACCCATGACGGCGGTGATCGTGCATGCGGCAATGGCACACGACACAACAACAACTTCAACTAGCAAAGCGGCACTAGCACTAGCAACAACAACCTAGCTGCATCTAGCAAAGCCAGCAAGGCAGACATCAACAACACATGTAGGCAAGCAAGCACAGGAAGCAGCACGATGCATCGACAACAGGGCAACAGCAAGCATGCACGTCAGCTAACAACGGCAAGCATTAGCAGGCAAACACGCATCAGGCAACAACGGCACAACTACCTAGCAGCACGGCCAGCCACTAAGCAGCAACATCACGGCACAGCTATAGCTTGCGACAACATCAGGTAGAAACGACTAAGCAACTAGCCTAGCATGCAGGCAGCAGTAACACTAAGCAACGACACCTAAGCACAAGGGCGGCAGCAGCAACTCAGCGACAACAAAAGCACACAACAACAGCACGTCAGCGGCAACAGCAACACAAACCGGCTGCTATAGCCAGGCAACCGCAAGGCAGCTCGAGCAACAGCACGCATCAGCAAGGGCTAGCGGCACGCACAACAACAACAACAGCTCAGGCAGGCATCAGCGACAGCGGCAGCACAACAGCAACAACGACAGTAGGCGGCAGCAAATCGGCGCAGCAACAGCAGGCAAGCTTAGCAACGACAGCAGGGGAATCTCCATGGCGCGGCGGTGGCGAGCTCCGACGGGGAACGGCGGCGCGCGGGGCTGCCGGAGGGGCAGGCGGGCGACGGGGAGGCCACGGCGGCGCGGCGAGCTCAGGAGACCAGGGCGGCCTGGAGGCGAGGCAGAGGAACCGGTGCGGGACGTGGGGACGAGCTCGCGGGGACGGGGCAAGGCGGCTGCGCGTGGAGGCGGCGAGGCGGCGCGGCGAGCCGCTGGGTATGGCGGCGACTTGGGAGGAGGAGAGAGGGGATCGAGGGCAATGGCGTGGAGGAGGGAGCGCTGGGGCGAAGGGGATCGAGGTAGACGGCGCACGGGAGGTCACGAGGGAGAGCGACGAGGAGGTCGGGCAAGGCTCGCTAGGGCAGGGGGTCTACTGGGCCTTGGCCCCAGTGGGCCTCCTGTCCCTCTAAAAGAAAATGTCTTGCACAAAAAATAAAATAGCCGATTTAAAAAAAAAAGGAAACCACAACCAAAAGAAAAAGAATTTAACTAAAACAAAAATACTTTTGGGCTCCTTAAAACATGCTCCAACTATAAAAATAGATTGGGCTCTTTTTTTGAAGAATAAAAATAAAACCCTTTTTTATATAAAATTAGGCGCTGGTGTTTTAAATAACACAAAAGGAGAAAAAAATAGTTAAAACGAGAGGGTTGACCCATAAATAATAGGAATATTTTTAAAAGAGGAGGAACATTTTATTAGGCCCCAAATAGAGACTTTAAACTCAGCCACTAAATAAATTGGAAGAAGGGGTTTTCGGAGCTTAGGTGCAACAATGGGTTTTGAGAAGAATCCTAGGCACCCAATCACACAACAAACACAAAGGCACACTCACCAAGCACTCACACTCACAATCACCAAGGTGCAACTAGACACCAAGACAAGCACGCAAGAGAAATGATGACATGCATGATGCGATGATGATGCGATAAATAAAACTAATCACACGACGGAAACATAAATAAAAGGGGGAATCTTCTGGGCGTCGGTCTCGGGCTGTCACAACCAAGATGCGGTCCATTCCGATCTAGGGATCGAGGCCCCGAATTGGAAAGGAGCGCATCTAAGCGTCTTGCAAACGGGTAACACAGCACATACATAATATTAAGGATAGACAATCAGGGATTCAATTGCCTTCTCATAAATATCTCAGAGTACATCACACATACAACCAAGGTAGTTCCGCTACGGACTACAAAACATAGAAATGCTATGCTACCCTGCCTGCAGGCCCACAATCACGACCACACCTCAATCTTCTAGATAGTTCACGTAAAGACGGTCTGTCTCCTCGTCGTACTACCACGTCAGCTGAGTGCCGTCGGGATCATCTGTCTCTGGGGTACCTGAACCTGTTGGGATTTTGGAGGAATCCGTGAGCCACGGGGACTCAGCAATCTAAGACCTTGGTGCCAGAACTAGTCAAGTTATTAGGTAGGATAAGGTGAAGTGTTTACGGTTGCAACATCCTAAGCTTGATTTAGAGGCTAACTTACGTAAAGCATTCATGAAGGTGGTCTACACTAGCGGTCGTGATTACTTGGTCACTAAGTAATCCTGAACACCTACCTACGGCATTCATAACCCCACCGTGTTCCCGATCAAAGAGAGATCTTCGAGGGGACAGTCACGGTTACGCACACAATTGGCAATTTTATTAGCTTTTGTTTAAGTTATCTAATACCGGATGTTAACAAGATATTCCAAGTTGCCACATAGCCGCAGACACGGCTTTCCGAAAGATTAAACCTTGCAGGGGTGCTCCAACTAGTCCATCACAAACGTACACAGGCCGCAAAGTAATCCTCTATCATGAAGCTCGTGATCTCATCGGATTCCTTAGAGGAAAACCTCAACTCTGGGGGAAACCAAAGCTTCACTGGGATTCCTATACGCAAGATATATCGCTAAGGTAAGGCAAGACTAGCAGGACCTCCCGACGTGTCGATGACCCTGATAAGAGCCGTGTATCTCAGTCTCAGGACACGCCGAATGAGCTACGCGCACGATGGCCTGATAGAAATCACTCAAGTTGCCCTGAGTTGGCCCCGAGCTGTGCCCAGTTTGGACCAACACTCATGAGGAGCACTAGCCCGGGTTGTTGATTAAAATCCTCGGGGTAGCTATTCCCTATGCAGTTTATTATTAAGTGATTAGCAAATTAACACCAATGTTGGGTCCTGCCGGACAAGCCTTAGCACTATGTGATTTATCAAGGGGGTCCCCATAACAACCCCGAACGTGTTAGGAGGGATCAATATGGAATCAAACACCGGTAACCGGTAACTAAGGCGGCAATAACGGAACAAAGCACCCGGCAAAAGGCTAGGCCTTCCGTCATTTACCAAGTATATAGGTGCATTAATTAAATAACAGAATTTAAGATAATGATATCAAGCCCATGCTATCACATGAGACAAATCACCTGCATCTAGCAACACTAACATTAGTAGCTGAGCAAAGCCTACTTAGCCATTCATGTTTTGCTAGGAAGGGATAGTGTTTGGTTTCATGGAATTTTAGGAGGCAATATTTCAGTGGTAGGCAGCGAGCAATTTTACATGGAAACTTAATCTAGCATAACAAGTCTAGAGATGGAATCAAGGTCATATCATCTTGCCTGTGATATCCTCAGCTTGGAATGGTTCTTGTTCGTCCTGCATGTACTCTCCCGAATCCACGTACTCGTTCTCCTATCCCGGTGCTACCAAACATAAGAATAACATCCAATGAACAACAGCACCTCAAGATGCAACAAGCACATGATGCATGGGATGAAAAATGAGCATGCATCACTATTTCTTTGACTAGCACAAGCAAAAGAAGCTACTACAAGTTTCTGGACAGAACTGTACCCTAAGATATTTTGACATGCATGAGACTGACATGATCACATGCGTCTCGAGATAACGATGCAAAACCATATAAAGAACAATACAATCGGAGCTACGGATCAACGGGAATCAACGAAACAAGATATGAAGCCCTACGTGTCAAAATCTTCACCACACACTCAAATGGCACAAATATGGTTTTCCCAGGTTGCCAAGACATATAAAAACCCAACATGAATGGATTGGAGCAAGGAAGAACACCACAACATCAACTAAGAACCCACAATCATCAAAATGACAAAACTACATAATCTGCCATAATCTGCATCTTAGCACTTTGTGAGCTACATGCAACATAGCTACAGCCCTCCAAATATGACAAATAATATATGTGGCTGTATCTAGCCAAGAATAATACCAGCACAAGCAATAATCACACAAAAAGGAATTAAACACAGGAAGATACAAGGATGCAAACTTTCCCAAAACCATCAGATCTCAGGGACTTAGTGAAAATTCTTGCACCTGACTTTCTATCTTTGTTCTGAAGCTTTTTGACAGCAGCCAAAACATAACCTACAGGACTCCAAATGGGATGAAATTTAATAGGGAGCTTCACAAACATATCAGGTCCAATTTCCTAGCACTGAACTAAGGCTATATCACAACACAATGACCAGCACAACCTCATCTACAGGAGAAGAAATTTTTTCCAGATTCCCAGACTTAGTGAAATTCCAGGTTTCACTAAGCTGGAATTTTCAGCCACATGCCCACTTTGTCTAGGCATATCTTGCACACAAGTAACACCAAGTGATAAATGACACCACCATGGTGTAAAGCAAAACCCCTACTACTTCCACACAAAAGGTCATGTCCTTGGGCTCCACCTATTCCTTGGAAACAAAGAACAAACTTGCAACACATCTGAATATGTCAACTCCATAAATTATCCTAATGGAAAAATAACTTCACCACTGGATTCCTTGGGAGATTCTACCCCAAAATCATATATAATATGTGGGCACCTACTTGGAACAAGTGACCACAAATTAAGGAAGAGGAAACTACTCCAAATCATGCCTAGTGAATAGGGCATCATTTCATGTAGTTTCACTATGTCATCTACTACATGGTTGAGCTCATGTGCACAATGACAAAGTGACATGGGGGTTTGAACCCCATGTTTGTGTCATGCACATCAACTTCACAACCACTTCTACCAAGCTGTCCACACATACAAATCACCATGCCCTCTCACATATGGTCATGTGAAGGTGCAAAGCTTGCTTGCAAAGGGTGGGATGCTCCTGTTGGAAATATGCCCTAGAGGCAATAATAATTAGTTATTATTATATTTATTTGTTCATGATAATCGTTTATTATCCATGCTATATTTGTATTGATTGGAAACACAATACTTGTGTGGATACATAGACAAAACACTGTCCCTAGTAAGCCTCTAGTTGACTAACTCATTGATCAAAGATGGTCAAGGTTTCCTGGCCATAGGCAAGTGTTGTTACTTGATAACGGGATCACATCATTAGGAGAATCATGTGATGGACTAGACCCAAACTAATAGACGTAGCATGTTGATCGTGTCATTTTGTTGCTGCTGTTTTCTGCGTGTCAAGTATTTGTTCCTATGACCATGAGATCATATAACTCACTGACACCGGAGGAATGCTTTGTGTGTATCAAACGTTGCAACGTAACTGGGTGACTATAAAGATGATCTATAGGTATCTCCGAAGGTGTTCGTTGAGTTAGTATGGATCAAGACTGGGATTTGTCACTCCGTATGACAGAGAGGTATCTCGGGGCCCACTCGGTAATACATCATCACACACAAGCCTTGCAAGCAATGTGACTTAGTGTAAGTTGCGTGATCTTGTATTACAGAACGAGTAAAGAGACTTGCCGGTAAACAAGATTGAAATAGGTATGCGGATACTGACGATCAAATCTCGGGCAAGTAACATACCGAAGGACAAAGGGAATGACGTACGAGATTATATGAATCCTTGGCACTGAGGTTCAAATGATAAGATCTTTGTAGAATACGTAGGATCCAATATGGGCATCCAGGTCCCGCTATTGGATATTGACCGAGGAGTCTCTTGGGTCATGTCTACATAGTTCTCGAACCCGCAGGGTCTGCACACTTAAGGTTCGATGTTGTTTTATGCGTATTTGAGTTATATGGTTGGTTACCGAATGTTGTTCGGAGTACCGGATGAGATCACGGGCGTCACGAGGATTTCCGTAATGGTCCGGAAACAATATTGATATATAGGATGACCTCATTTGGTTACCGGAAGGTTTTCATGCATTACCGGAAAAGTTTCGGGCTCATCGGTAGTGTACTGGGAGTGCCGGGAGGGGTGCCGGGGACCATCAGGAGGGGTGTCACGACCCAAGGGGTCTCATGGGCTATGGTAAGAGATAAACCAGCCCCTAGTGGGCTGGAATAAGTTCCCACTAAGGCCCATAAGGTTTGAGAAGGAAAGAACACAAGGTGGAAAGATTTTCCAAGTGGGAAGGTGGAATCCTACTCCAAGTAGGATTAGAGTAGGACTCCTCCACCTCCAATTTCAGCCAAACCTTTAGGTTTTGAAGCTGCCTCCTCCCCTCCCTCCCTCCTATATATAGTGGGGTTTTAGGGCTGATTTGAGACAACTTTTGCCACGGCAGCCCGACCACATACCTCCATGGTTTTACCTCTAGATCGCGTTTCTGCGGAGCTCGGGCGGAGCCCTGCTGAGATTAGATCACCACCAACCTCCGGAGGGCCGTCACGCTGCCGGAGAACTCATCTACCTCTCCGTCTCTCTTGCTGGATCAAGAAGGCCGAGATCATCGTCGAGCTGTACGTGTGCTGAACGCGGAGGTGCCGTCCGTTCGGCACTAGATCGGAGCGAATCGTGGGACGGATCGTGGGACGGTTCGTGGGACGGTTCGCGGGGCGGATCGAGGGACGTGAGGACGCTCCACTACATCAACCGCGTTTCTTAACGCTTCTGCTGTGCGATCTACAAGGGTACGTAGATCGGAAATCCCCTCTCGTAGATGGACATCACCATGATAGGTCTTCGTGCGCGTAGGAAATTTTTTGTTTCCCATGCGACATTCCCCAACAGTGGCATCATGAGCTAGGTTCATGCGTAGATGTAATCTCGAGTAGAACACAAAAGTTTTTGTGGGCGGTGATGTGCGTTTTGCTGCCCTCCTTAGTCTTTTCTTGATTCCGCGGTATTGTTGGATCGAAGCGGCTCGGACCGACATTAATAGTACGCTTACGGGAGACTGGTTTCATCGCTACGAGTAACTCCGTTGCTCAAAGATGACCGGCGAGTGTCGGTTTCTCCAACTTTAGTTGAATCGGATTTGACCGAGGAGGTCCTTGGATGAGGTTAAATAGCAATTCATATATCTCCGTTGTGGTGTTTGCGTAAGTAAGATGCGATCCTACTAGATACCCATGGTCACCACGTAAACACATGCAACAACAATTAGAGGACGTCTAACTTGTTTTTGCAGGGTATGCTTGTGATGTGATATGGCCAACGATGTGATGTGATATATTGGATGTATGAGATGATCATGTTGTAATAGTTAATATCGACTTGCACGTCGATGGTACGGCAACCGGTAGGAGCCATAGGGTTGTCTTTAAACTAACGTTTGTGCTTGCAGATGTGTTTACTATATTGCTAGGACGTAGCTTTAGTAGTAATAGTATGAGTAGCACGACAACCCTGATGGCGACACGTTGATGGAGATCATGGTGTGACGCCGGTGACAAGAAGATCGTGCCGGTGCTTTGGTGATGGAGATCAAGAAGCACATGATGATGGCCATATCATGTCACTTATGAATTGCATGTGATGTTAATCCTTTATGCACCTTATCTTGCTTCGAACGACGGTAGCATTATGAGGTGATCTCTCACTAGAATTTCAAGACGAAATTGTGTTCTCCCCGACTGTGCACCGTTGCGACAGTTCTTCGTTTCGAGACACCACGTGATGATCGGGTGTGATAGACTCAACGTTCACATACAACGGGTGCAAAACAGTTGCACACGCGGAACACTCGGGTTAAGCTTGACGAGCCTAGCATGTGTAGACATGGCCTCGGAACACATGAGACCGAAAGGTCGAGCATGAATCGTATAGTTGATATGATTAGCATAGAGATGCTTACCACTAAAACTATTCTCGACTCACGTGATGACCGGACTTGAGATAGTGGATTTGGATCATGTACCACTCAAATGACTAGAGAGATGTACTTTTTGAGTGGGAGTTCTTAAGTAATATGATTAGTTGAACTAATTGTCATGAACATAGTCTAATGGTCTTTGCGAATTACGATGTAGCTTGCGCTATAGCTCTACTGTTTTTAATATGTTCCTAGAGAAAATTTAGTTGAAAGTTGATAGTAGCAAACTTTGCGGACTGAGTCTGTAAAACTAAGGATTGTCCTCGTTGATGCGCAGAAGGATTATGTCCTTAATGCACCACTCAGTGTGCTGCACCTCGAGCGTCGTCTGTGGATGTTGTGAACATCCGACATACACGTTTCTGATGACTACGCGATAGTTCGGTGCAAAATACTTAATGGCTTAGAAGCGTGGCGCCGAAGACGTTTTGAAACGTCACAGAACATGAGTGATGTTCTAAAGAGATGAAATTGTGATTTCATGCTCGTGCCCTTGTTAAGAGGTATGAGACCTCCGACAAGATTCTTTGTCCATGAAGTAAAGGAGAAAAACTCAATCGTTGAGCATGTGCTCAAATTGTCTGAGTACGACAATCACTTGAATCAAGTGGGAGTTAATCTACCAGATGAGATGGTGATGGTTCTCCAAAGTCACTACCACCAAGCTGTGAGAGCTTCGTATGAACTATAACATATCAAGGATAGATACAATGATCCTTGAGAGATTCATGATGTATGACACTGCGAAAGTAGAAATCAAGAAGGAGCATCACTGGTTGATGGTTAGTAAAACCACTAAGTTTCATGAAAGGCAAGGGCTAGAAGGGATACTTCGTGAAACAGCAAAACAGTTGCTGCACTAATGAAGAGATCCAAGTCTAAACCCAAGCCCGAGACTAAGTGCTTCTGTTATGTGGGGAACGGTCACTGAGGCGGAGCTACCCTAGATGCTTGGTAGATAAGTAGGCTGGCAAAGTCGAAAGTAGTATATTTGATATACATGATGTTGATGTGTGCTTTACTAGTACTCCTAGTAGCGCGAGGGTATTGGATACCGGTTCAGTTGCTAAGTGATTGGTAACACGAAATGAAAGCTACGGAATAAATGGAGACTAGCTAAAGGCGAGGTGACGATACGTGTTGGAAGTGTTTCCAAGGTTGATATGATCAAACGTCGCACGCTCCCTCTATCATCGGGATTGGTGGTGAAACCCAAATAATTGTTATTTGGTGTTTGCGTTGAGCATGAACATGATTGGATCGTGTTTGTTGCAATACGATTATTCATTTAAAAGAATAATAGTTATTCTATTTGCTTGAATAATTACCCTCAATGGTTTATTGAATCTCGATCGTAGTGTTACACATGTTCATAATATTAGTGCCAAAAGATAAAAAGTAATAATGATAGTACCACTTAGTTGTGGCACTGCCACTTGAGTCATGTTGGTGCAAAATGCATGAAGAAGCTCCATGCTGATGGATTGTTTGGACTCACTTGATTTTGAATCACTTGAGACATGCAAAACATGCCACATGAAACAAGTAGAGTAACTTGTTGGGAGTAATGCATTTTTGATGTGTGCAGTCCAATAAGTGCTAAGGCACGCAGTGGATATCATTATGTTCTTACTTCACTGACGATTTGAGTAGATACAGGAGTATTTACTTGATGAATCACAAGTCTGAAATGTTGAAAAGTTCAAAGCTATTTTAGAGTGAAGATCGTCGTGACAAGAGGATAAACAGTCTACGATATGATCATAGAGATGAATATCTTAGTTACGAGTTTTGGTACGCAGTTAAGACAATGTGGAAATTGTTTCGCACTTCATGCCACCTGTAACACCATAGTGTGATGATGTGTGTGAACGTCTTAGCCACACCCTATTTGATATGGTGCATACTATGATGTCTCTTATCGAATTACCACTATCGTTTATGGGTTATGCATTAGAGACAACCGCATTCACTTTAAATAGGGCACCGCGTATTTTCGTTGAGATGACACAGTATAGACTAAGGTTTAGAGAAATCTAAGCTGTCGTTTCTTGAAAGTTTGGAGCTGCGATGCTTATGTGAAAAAGTTTCAGTCTGATAAGCTCGAACCCAAAGAGGATAAATGCATCTTCATAAGATATCCAAAACAGTTGGATACATCTCCTATCTCAGATCCGGAAGCAAAGTGTTTGTTTCTAGAAATGGGTTCTTTCTTGAGGAAAGGTTTCTCTCGAAAGAATTGAGTGGGAGGGTGATAGAACTTGATGAGGTTATTGAACCATCACTTCGACTAGTGTGTATCAGGGCACAGGAAGTTGTTCCGGTGGCGCCTACACCAATTGAAGTGGAAGCTGATGATGGTGATCATTGAGCTTCGGATCAAGTTACTACAAACCTCGTAGGTCGACAAGGTCGCGTACTACTACAGAGTGGTATGGTAACCCTGTATTGGAGGTCATATTGTTGAACAATAATGAACCTACGAGCTATGGAGAAGCGATGGTGGGCCGGTATTCCGACAAATGGCTGGAGGCCATGAAATCCGAGAGAGGATAAATGTATGAAAACAAAGTGTAGACTTTGGAAGAACTACTTGATGGTCGTAGGACTATTGAGTAAAGATGGATCTTTAAAAGGAAGACAAACGACGATGGTGATAAGTCACTATTAAGAAAAGCTCGACTTGTCGCAAAGATGTTTCCGACATGATCAAACAGTTGACTATGGTGAGACTTTCTCACTCGTACCGATGCTAAAAGTCTGTTAGAATTATGTTAGTAGTTGTTGCATTATTTTTGAAATATTGCACATAGGATGTCAAAACATTGTTTCCTCGACGGTTTCCTTGAGAAAACATTGTATGTGATACAACCAGAAGGTTTTGTCGATCCTAAAGATACTAACAAGTATGCAAGCTCCAGCGATCCTTCAATGGACTGGTGCAAGCATCTCGGAGTTGGAATATACACTTTGATGAGATGATCAAAGATTTTGGGTTTGTACAAGGTTTATGAGAAACTTGTATTTCCAAAGAAGTGAGTGGGAGCACTATATAATTTCTAATAAGTATATGTGGTTGACATATTGTTGATCAGAAGTAATGTAGAATTTCTGTGAAGCATAAAAGGTTGTTTGAAAGGAGTTTTTCAAAGGAATACCTGGATTGAGCTACTTGAACGTTGAGCATCAAGATCTATGGAGATAGATCAAAACGCTTAATAGAAGTTTCAACAAGATGCATGCCTTGACAAGTTTTTGAAGGAATTCGAAATAGATGGGCAAAGAAGGAGTTCTTGACTGTGTTGTAAGGTGTGAATTTGAGTAAGACTCAAAACCCGACCAGGGCAGAATAAAGAGAATAGACGAAGGTCGTCTTCTATGCCTTAGCTGTAGACTCTAAAGTATGCCATGCTGAGTACCGCACCTAATGTGTGCCTTGCAGCAAGTCTGTTACGAGGTACATAGAGTGATCCAGGATTGAATCACTGATCATCGGTCAAAGTTATCCTTAGTAACTAAATAGACTAAGGAATTTGTCTCGATTATGGAGGTGGTTAAAGAGTTCGTCGTAAAGGGTTACGTCGATGCAAGCTTTGACAGTAATCCGAATAACTATGAGTAGTGAAACGGATTCGTATATTAGAGTAGATATTTGGAGCATTTCCGAATAGCACGTAGTAGCAGCATCTATAAGATGACATAAAGATTTGTAAAGAACGCACGGATCTGAAAGTTTCAGAACCGTTGACTAAAACCTCTCTCTCAAGCAAGACGTGATCAGACCCCAGAACTATATGGGTGTTGGATTCGTTGAAATCACATGGTGATGTGAACTAGATTATTGACTCTAGTGCAAGTGGGAGACTGTTGGAAATATGCCCTAGAGGCAACAATAATGAGTTATTATTATATTTCTTTGTTCATGATAATCGTTTATTATCCATGCTATAATTGTATTGATTGGAAACACAATACTTGTGTGGATACATAGACAAAACACTGTCCCTAGTAAGCCTCTAGTTGACTAGCTCGTTGATCAAAGATGGTCAAGGTTTCCTGGCCATAGGCAAGTGTTGTTACTTGATAACGGGATCACATCATTAGGAGAATCATGTGATGGACTAGACCCAAACTAGTAGACGTAGCATGTTGATCGTGTCATTTTGTTGCTACTGTTTTCTGCGTGTCAAGTATTTGTTCCAATGACCATGAGATCATATAACTCACTGACACCGGAGGAATGCTTTGTGTGTATCAAATGTCGCAACGTAACTGGGTGACTATAAAGATGCTCTACAGGTATCTCCAAAGGTGTTCGTTGAGTTAGTATGGATCAAGACTGGGATTTGTCACTCCGTATGACGGAGAGGTATCTCGGGGCCCACTCGGTAATACAACATCACACACAAGCCTTGCAAGCAATGTGACTTAGTGTAAGTTGCGGGATCTTGTATTACGGAACGAGTAAAGAGACTTGCCGGTAAACGAGATTGAAATAGGTATGCGGATACTGACGATCGAAGCTCGGGCAAGTAACATACCGAAGGACAAAGGGAATGACATACGGGATTATATGAATCCTTGGCACTGAGGTTCAAACGATAAGATCTTCGTAGAATATGTAGGATCCAATATGGGCATCCAGGTCCGGCTATTGGATATTGACCGAGGAGTCTCTCGGGTCATGTCTACATAGCTCTCGAACCCGCAGGGTTTGCACACTTAAGGTTCGACGTTGTTTTATGCGTATTTGAGTTATATGGTTGGTTACCGAATGTTGTTCGGAGTCCCGTATGAGATCACGGACGTCACGAGGGTTTCCGGAATGGTCCGGAAACAAAGATTGATATATAGGATGACCTCATTTGGTTACCGGAAGGTTTTCGTGCATTACCGGAAAAGTTTCGGGCTCATCGGTAGTGTACTGGGAGTGCCGGGAGGGGTGCCGGGGACCATCAGGAGGGGTGTCACGCCCCAAGGGGTTTCATGGGCTATGGGAAGAGATAAACCAGCCCCTAGTGGGATGGAATAAGTTCACACTAAGGCCCATAAGGTTTGAGAAGGAAAAAACACAAGGTGGAAAGAGTTTCCAAGTGGGAAGGTGGAATCCTACTCCAAGTAGGATTGGAGTAGGACTCCTCCACCTCCAATTTCGGCCAAACCTTTAGGTTTTGAGGCTGCCTCCTCCCCTCCCTCCCTCCTATATATAGTGGGGTTTTAGGGCTGATTTGAGACAACTTTTGCCACGGCAGCCCGACCACATACCTCCATGGTTTTTCCTCTAGATCGCGTTTCTGCAGAGCTCGGGCGGAGCCCTGCTGAGATTAGATCACCACAAACCTATGGAGCGCCGTCACGCTGCCGGAGAACTCATCTACCTCTCCGTCTCTCTTGCTGGATCAAGAAGGCTGAGATCATCGTCGAGCTGTATGTGTGCTGAACGCGGAGGTGCCGTCCGTTCGGCACTAGATCGGAGCGGATCGTGGGACGGATCGCGGGATGGTTCGTGGGACGGTTCGCGGGGCGGATCGAGGGACGTGAGGACGTTCCACTACATGAACCGCGTTTCTTAACGCTTCTTCTGTGTGATCTACAAGGGTACGTAGATCAGAAATCCCCTCTCGTAGATGGACATCACCATGATAGGTCTTCGTGCGCGTAGGAAATTTTTTGTTTCCCATGCGACGTTCCCCAACAGCTCCTCACACACACATCTACTCCACATCACCCACAAGCACATCATGCCCTAGTTCAACACACATACCTACACATGCTAATCATAGCTTGCATCACATGGCAACCCTACACACATCATAACCCCCATAAGATGCACTTACACATGAAACTCTAGTGCATCACACACAACAAAATGCTATGCTTGCAAGCTCAAGATTATGTTAGCATATGCACCTATATGCACTAACAAAACAAAAGGATACCAACACATATCATGTAACTGAAAGTGCGTTATATCGACTAGAGGGGGGGTGAATAGGAGATTTTTAGAATTTCATCACTGAGGAAATTCCTTTTGAGGAAATTCCTCACTGATGACTAACTTACAACAGAAACAGTAAAGGATCAGGCGTGCAAACGTTCACACCAGCAGTATTTCAGAGTGAAGAATGTGAAAACAGAATGCACAGTAAGCACGCACGCAGAATAGAGATGATGATTAACTATTGTGAAGAATTTGGGGTTGAGGAAATTCAGAGAAAGTCTTCAGCAAATTCTTCAAACAGTCACAGTGAAAGTCATCAACACATAATACAGAGAAAGTAAGGAGTTGAGGAATTCGAACCCGTTTCTTAGTGAATACAGTCGTTGATGACCCAGTTCCAACTGCTGTGACAGTTGTACATCTGGTTTGGAGCGGCTTGCCATTGAAACCAAAGGACACCCAGTCCCGGGACACACAGTCCCTATCGTATTCTCCTTGAGCTAAGGACACACAGTCCTCGCCCAACACTCGTGGTAAGTCTTCAGGGCAGACTTCCAAACCCTCACAAACTTGGTCACCCGGCGATCCACAATTGACTGCTGGATTGCTCTAGACCATGACGCCTAACCGTCTGGAGGATGCACAGTCCTCAAAGGTAAAAGGCTTCAGTCCCACACATGAACAACTTCTTCAGTGATGCTCAATCACTAGATTTGGTTTGTGGTTTCGGTGGGTGGTGTATTTCCTCACTGATGAATTACTCTCGAAGACTCTGAGGAATTTGGATTGCTCTTATGAGAAGTGTCAGTTTCTAACGGAGGAGCCAACCAGCTAGTGGTTGTGGGGGTGGCTATTTATAGCCTGGGAGCATCCCGACATGATTTGACACTAATGCCCTTAAATAATATGACCGTTGGAGTGGATAAGACCAGTGACTTGGCGTGGTTATCGAAATGGTCGGAACCCTCAACTGTGAGAGTCCTCATGTCACTCATATTCCTCACTTGAGGCTTTTGGTAGGATTAGGCTTGGGTTGAGCATCATGAGGAAATCCATTCCATAGTGTTACTTTGACCCCCTTTAACAGTACAGTGTTCCTATTACTCAAATGCGAAGAAAGTAAAACAGAAAGTATAAATCTTCACGCTTCAAATTCTTCAGAATGAATTTCTTCAGGAACCACCAGACTTCTCAATATCAGTATCTTCATGAGGAATATCAATTTCATCGCAGAATCCTCGCGATTCATTTCTTAAGCTTCAGACCAATTTCTTCAACTGAAGACATACATTTTTAGGGGTCGATATTCTTCAAATATCTCAAACTCCTCAATGACTTATAGATCCTGTGTACACTTATAAACACATTAGATACTTAACCTATAAGTCTTCAAACCACCAAAATCACTAACGGGCACTAGATGCACTTACAGTAACACATACACACACACTCCATTCATTCAAGTGGGTGCACAACACACACACACACACTTCATCCTCCTGCCAATAATTCTATAGCAGGTAAAAAGGAACATAAATTGCCCACATTAATACCTATTGGATTAGGCACAAAGGGTAGATTTAACATAGAGGGAAAACAGAAAATAAAAGAAAGAAAATAAAATAAAATAACAACAGGGCTCCTAGGATCGAACCCAGCACCTCCTGGTTCTACCACACACACGCTACCACTCTCCTACTGTCATCATTTTGACACAGGGAGGGGCACATAACAGGTTAAACCTGTTGCTGCGCTACTGTGCCTCAAAACACAAAATAAAAGGGGGTGCGCCGAGGGGAGTCGAACCCTGCACTTCTCGAGAACAACCACGAGACTCCAACCATTGCGCTATGAATCGAAATCTGCTAGCTAGGGCAACTGTAGCAAAAAACCTGTGCCTTCAGACTACTCTGCACACACGCACCCGGCGACACGGAGGCGACGGTGCACTTCTCAGCTGCTGCTGCTGCTGCGCGACAGGGAGGCCGACACCTGCCGCTGCTGCACGCCTACTACTGTGCCTGCACCTCTACTTCCACTACTTCACCGAGCACCCAACATACACGTACATCTACCAACTACTGCACCACAACACACACACATCTACTGATCTACAGCGACAGAGAACCACGACAAGCACCACAGCGCTTCTAGACGGAGCCGAGGAGGAGAAGGAAGGGGAGGTTGCAGCCTCACCTTGGAAGGAAGGGGGGAAGCCGATCGAAGAAGAGGGCCCGGCCGGAGGCGACGAGGACGCCCTGATTTGCAGAACCGAAGCAGGGGAGGTAGACCACCGAGTTCGCGGCGAAGACGTGGTTGGGGCCGTCGGTGCAGTCGTTCCCCGGGGCTCCTAGCGCCGGGAATGGAGCGCGGGCACCTTCCCCGAGCTCCCGGACATGGCGGACGGCGCCGAAGACGACGATGATGGCGGGGTAGACGCGGGCACCTTCTCTGGCCTATCTACAGAACTTACCAGAGGAGGGAGTAAGAAAATGAGATGGAGATGGGGAAAGGAAGATGGTGGCGGCGAAGGGATGGAGAGGAACCCTAGGCCGAGGGAGGAGGGCACGGACGCCAAAGTTTATATGGGGGTTCCCTCGACGTTCAAGGTCACGGCGTTGCGCGTGCTCTCTCTCTGGAGCGTGACGGAAAAGCAGAGAGAGGGGGGGGGGGGGATAGACGCCGTCAGAAGGGAGAGGGACGCCGCATGGGCTGGAGCGCGGGATGGAATGGAGGGATTGGCCGGCTAGGTGGGAGGGAGCCCAACTGGTGCGCGAGAAAAAGAAAACATGCTGCTATGTTTTCCTAAAAAAAGAAACCCAGACAGAAAAGAAAAGACACAGGGCTAACTGTGGTGAGAAAAATCAAACTAAAAATGACCCTGGTCATGAAAATAATTATCCTATTTAAATAAAATACAAACAATATTTTTGGAGCAAATAAATTAATTACAAAACAACATTTGTATTATCTGTTTTGTGAATAATTGCACCTCACAACCAAGTCCCAAAACAACAAAACACATCTTGACATACACCACAAAAATATACCACATCATGGGCATTTTTGAATCAAGGTTGGGACAAGTGAATATTAGCTTGAGATATAAAAGAGAGAGAGAGAGAGAGGTTTGCAAATATGACAAGCCCACTTCATTTAGAACTAGTTACACACACATGAAATCATAGATCACCCCAACACATAGACAACATCACAAAGTAGCTAACCACAAGATCACCACATCACAAGAAATGCTAAGATCATATAACACAACACAAGACAAGGCAAACAAAGATATGCTATGCATGCATGCATGGGAAGGAAGGAAAAAAATACAAGGGACATCACAAGAACTCATGGCACAAATGATATCATCATAACTCTGACAAGGTGGACCCACTTGCATTAGGTTCCAACTAGGGAAGTTTGTAGTGCCCCAGATGTAAACCTTGCCATACTGGGAACCTATTGCATGTGGGTCCACCATGTCAGAGATTTGATGTTTTCAATTGTGCCATGACTTCATGTGATGTCCATTGTATTTATCCCTTGCTTGCATGCATGCATGTCATATCATCTCTTCCATGCATCTTTGTGTCTTTGTGATTGCAAAGGTGGTAGTGGTGATGTGGGTTCCTGTGAGTTCTTGTGATGTGGTGTTGGAATTTTGCAAAACCCTTTGACTACAAACCCCTCTCTCTCTATTATCCCCTAGCCCAGTATTTACTTGATCCTTCTCTGTTTTAAAAATGTCCATGTTTTAGTATATTTTTGTGGTGATTGTGGAGATAGGTATTTGTTGTTTTAAACTTTGTTTGAGAGGTGCTATATATTCACAAAACAGTGGCATAAATACTGTTTTGTAAATATTTGCTTGTCACTAAAATCCCTTTTATATTTTATTCAAATAGGTCATATTTTTCTATGGCTAGACGATATTTTGTTTGATTTTATCCCCAGTGTTTTAATATGTGTTTTTTTACTTCTCTGTGTTTTTCTGTAATAGGAAATGAGGGAATACCTCTTCCCTTCTATCTGGCGCTCCTAAGTGGGCTTACTCCCACTTAGCAGCCCATTTCCTTCTCCTTCGCACAGGAGCACGCGCACGACGTCGTCTCCCTCCTTTCCAGCGTGGCACCATGGGCCCACCTATCATCCTCTCTGTCCCGATCCACTCCGTTCCACCGAGAGGAGCACGCGCACATGGCCGACGGCACGTCCCTCGCCTCCCCCTCTCGTGCTATATAGGCCCTTGGCGTCCGTGCAGAAGCGTTAGGGTTCCTCCCCACCGCTGCATCGTCCAGATCTCGATCCCCCCCTCTCTCTCTCGTCGCAGCAAGGTAAGGGGAGCTCGGGTCCGCCATGGCCTACGGGTAAAAGGTCGTCGCCGCCGTCGTTCTGCTACCCCTGCTTCCTCTTCGTAGATGCTAGCAGCTCGAGGGCGTCTCCAGGAGCCCGTTCCCGCCGCTGGACCAACTTCCCCCGCTCCGCTTCCACTACTTCCCGACGGCACGTCATCTCCGACGAGCTCCGCCGCACCGCGCTCTTCTTCCTGCGACTTCCTCTATGGTCGCTCCCTCCTCGACTCGTACGCGAGGTAGTGCACCTCCTCCTTCCTCCGTGTCTTAGATCTGTCACAGGAGCCGCTAGTCGTCGTGGCCACGTCGCTGTAGAGCCCCTCGGGCATAGATTATTGCGGGAATGAGTTCGTGTGTGTGCGGGCTCCCTCCCCTCCACGAGCCGTTGCTCGATTTGGGCTATGTCGCCGGCGAGAGCCCTCCCCTGTTCCGGTCTGCCGCCGGTAGCAGTTCAGCAGAGGGAGCCCCCTTTAGTTGATTCTTTGCACGTTATAGTTCAGACGTCGTAGCGTAGCCAAGTGGTATGTGGTGTGGAGTGCCTGTGGTGAGGGCGTGGGTTCGATCCCTCCCCTCGGCACCCCTTTTCTTTCTCGTTTATTTTTCTTCGGCACAGTAGCAGGCAGATCAACCATACCTGGAGAGTACCCCCTCTCTGGTCAGATCAGTGGCCGTAGCAGAGTGGTGGCTGCCTTGTGCATGTGTGTGCTCGAGCAGCAGGTCTGGGGTTCGACCCCGAGTACCTCCCTTTTTTTTCCTGCCCTTGTACTCTGTTTCACTATTTTTGTTGCAGCCTTGTTCTTGGTAGTGAGGTAGCCTTTTTGTCGCACATTTATACTTGTGCTACCCTCATAATCTGCAAGTTTGTCCATTTGTTGGTGGCTTGTGAATAAGTGGTGATGCACTTGTGTGTGTGTATATGCACTTAGTAGACTGGTGGATGCATGTGCTTATAGTCTTGTGATTATCACTTTAGTTGATATTGGTTGTTATCTCCTTGCTTGTGTTGTATAGTAGTGGATGATGATGAGGTTTATGTTTGGGTGCTTGTGAGAGATGTGCATGAGTGTGTGTGTGCATGCACATGAGATTAGTCACACATGGATGTGTGTGTATGGTGATGCTTCCTAGTAGATGATCTTATGTAGGTGGCTAGTGTCTTTGCTTGTGTGCCTAGTAAGAGGTGGCAGTAGGTGATGTGCATGTGTGTGTGTGTTGCACACCCATGAGGTGTTGCTAGTGTAGGCATGCTTGTGTGTGTGATTGCCATATGCATGTGTTAGCATTCTTTGTGTTGCTAGCATGTGTAGGTGGTGTGGGTTCTAACTAGATGATATGCATGTGGTGAAAACATCCTCACCTTGCAACACTTGTGCACCTTCACATGTCCATATGTGAGAGGGCATGGTGATTTGTATGTTGGGAAGCTTAGTAGAAGGGGTTGTGAAGTTGATGTGCATGACACAAACATGGGGTTCAAACCCCCATGTCACTTTGTCATTGTGCACATGAGCTCAACCATGTAGTAGCTGATATAGAGGAACTACATGAAATGATGCACTATTCCCTAGTCATGATTTGGAGTAGTTTCCTCTTCCTTAATTTGTGGTCACTTGTTCCAAGTAAGTGCCCACATATTATATATGATTTTGTGGTAGAATTTCCCAAGGAATCCATTGGTGAACTTAGATTTTCCATTGGAGCATTTTTCGGGAAACTCATATTTGCATTTTCTTCTAAGTTTAGAGCTTGGTTCCATGCATGGTGATGTGCTCTTGTATTTGATTCTTGGTTGTGGTAGTAGAGGGTGACCCCCTCTACCACATGTGGGTTTCAATTCATGATTAGGTATCCATGTGTGCAAGTGGTGCCCATCCAAAGTGGACATGTGGCTGGAAATTCCAGCTTAGTGAAATCTGGAATTTCACTAAGTCTGGGAATCTGGAAACATTTTCTTCTCCTGTAGATGAGGTTGTGCTGGTCATTGTGTTGTGATCTAGCCTTAGTTCATTGCTAGGAATTTGGACCTGATATGTTTGTGAAGCTCCCTGTCAAATTTCATCCCATTTGGAATCCTGTAGGTTGTGTTTTGGTTGCTGTCAAAAAGCTTCAGAACAAAGACAGAAAGTCAGGTGCAGGAATTTTCACCAAGTCCCTGAAACCTGATGGTTTTGGGAAAGTTTGTAGCCTTGTATCTTCCTGTGTTTAATTCCTTTTTGGTGTGATTCTTGCTTGTGCTTGTAGTATTCTTGGTTGGCTACAGCCATATATATTATTTGTCATATTTGGAGGGCTGTAGCTATGTTGCATGTAGCTCACCAAGTGCTAAGATGCAGATTATGGCAGATTATGTAGTCTTGTCATTTTGATGATTATGGGTGCGTAGCTGATGTTGTGGTGTTCTTCCTTGCTCCAATCCATTCATGATTGGGTTGTTATATGTCCTGGCAACCTGGGAATACCAGATTTGTGCCACTGGAGTGTGTGGTGTTGATTTTTACACGTAGGGCTTCATATCTTGTTTCGTTGATTCCCGTTGATCCGTAGCTCCGATCGTAATGTTCTTTATATGGTTTTGCATCGTTTTCACGAGACACATCTGATCATGTCATTCTCATGCATGTCAAAATAGCTTAGTGTACAGTTCTGTCCAGAAACTTGTAGTAGTTTCTTTTACTTGTGCTAGTGATAGAAATAGTGATGCATGCTCATTTTTCATCTCATGCATCATGTGCTTGTTGCATCTTGAGGTGCTGTTGTTCATTGGATGTTATTCTTATGTTGGGTAGCACCGGGATCGGAGAACGAGTACGTGGATTCGGGAGAGTACGTGCAGGACGAACAAGAACCATTCCAAGCTGAGGATATCACAGGCAAGATGATATGACCTTGATTCCATCGCTAGACTTGTTATGCTAGTTTGCGTTCCCATGACATATTGCTCGCTGCCAACCACTGAATTAAATTGCCTCTTGATATGCCATGAACCCAAACATGATCCCTTCCTAGCAAAACTTGTATGGCTAAGTAGGCTTTGCTCAGCTACTTATGTTAGCGTTGCTAGATGCAGGTGCTTTGTCTCATGTGACAACATGAGCTTGATATCATTATCTTAAATTCTGTTATTTAACTAATGCACCTATATACTTGGTAAATGACGAAAGGCCTAGCCTTTTGCCGGGTGCTTTGTTCCGTTATTGCCGCCTTAGTTACCGGTTACCGGTGTTTGGTTCCATAATGATCGCTCCTAACACGTTCGGGGTTGTTACGGGACCCCCTCAATAAATCACTTAGAGATAAGACTTGTCCAGCAGGACCCAACATTGGTGTTAATTTGCTAATGACTTAATAAACTGCATAGGGAATGATCACCCTGAGGATCTTTAATCAACAACCCGGGCCAGTGCTCCTCATGAGTGTTGTTTCAAACTAGAGCAGCGTGCGGGGACATCCCGGGGCAACTCGGGAGATTTCTCTGGCCACCATACGCTTCGCTTATCCGGCGTGTCCTGAGACTGAGATACGCGGCTCTTATCGGGGTCATCGACACGTCGGGAGGTCCTGCTAGTCTTGCCTTACCTTAGCGATATATCTTGCGTATAGGAATCCCGGTGAAGCTTTGGTTTCCCCCAGAGTTGAGGTTTTCCTCTAAGGAATCCGACGAGATCACGAGATTCGTGATAGATGATTACTTTGCGGCCCATGTACGTTTGTGATGGACTAGTTGGAGCACCCCTGCAGGGTTTTAATCTTTCGGAAAGCCGTGCCCGCGGTTATGTGGCAACTCGGAATATTTTGTTAACATCCGGTATTAGATAACTTAAACAAAAGCTAATAAAATTCCCAACTGTGTGCGTAATCATGACTGTCCCCTCGAAGATCTCTCTTCGATCGGGAACACGGTGGGGTTATGAATGCCGTAGGTAGGTGTTCAGGATCACTTAGTGATCAAGTAATCACGACCGCTAGTGTAGACCACCTTCATAAATGCTATGTAAGATAGCCACCAAATCAAGTTTAGGATGCCGCAACCTTATACACTGCACCTTATCCTACCTAATAACTTGACTAGTTCTGGCACCAAGGTCTTAGATTGCTGAGTCCCCGTGGCTCATGGATTCCTCTGAAATCCCAACAGGTACAGGTACCCCAGAGACAGATGATCCCGACGACACTCAGCTGGCGTGGCAGTACGACGAGGAGACAGACCGCCTTTACGTGAACTATCCAGAAGATTGAGGCGTGGTCGTGATTGTGGGCCTGCAGGCAGGGTAGCATAGCATTTCTATGTTTTGTAGTCTGTAGCGGAACTACCTTGGTTGTATGTGTGATGTACTCTGAGATATTTATGAGAAGACAATTGACTCCCGGATTGTGTACTTTTATTATTATTTGTGTTGTGTTACCTGTTTGCGAAACGCTTAGATGCGCTTCTTTCCTATTCGGGGCCTCGACCCCCAGATCGGAAAGGACTGCATCTTGGTCGTTACAAGTTGGTAATCAGAGCCTTACGACCATAGGAGCCTTTGTGTGATCGTACTTGGCCGAGTCGAGTCTAGAAATGTTTTGAGTCTTAGTTATATCGGAGAGTAGGATTCTTTTTTCTCCTCTTCTATGCGCTGGTGAGGTTCCCTTCTCAGGAAATCTTTAACTCTACTCCTTTTCTCGCTCAAATTTTTTTTAGGATCACGCGGGTATTTGTGAAATCTATATGATTTCGATGTGACGGAATCCTGTCCTAGTGCCTCCTATCTGCTCTAAGTCTCAGGGGAGTTGAGCTCCGGGGGATTCTTGCACACATCGCCATCATTCAGATTTCTGAGTATCTCAGAACGGAGGGTGTTTGTTATTGCTTCAATACTGGTAGTGGTGAGATAACCCCGATGTCCCCAGTACTGGTGTAGATTGTTCGGGGGTACTACCACACTTGGTATCGTTGTGATCACGAGGATCTGTTGTAGATGAAAGTCCGAGATGCTGGTTGTGTGTTGAAGGATGTGATATAGGTGACGGGTTAGTTTAGGAGTTGTGTGAAATACTCCTTGTATCCGTGTACCTGATTGCATGACCAGTTATTTCGGGAATTCATAGGTGGGATATCTAGTAGTATCTTATAGGACTATCTTCCTACACACGCTTGATTGAGGTTTGGAAAATCTCGGTCATATGTTTGTTCCGAGCAGTTCTAGCTCACACTTGTTTGAAGTGGTCCTTATCGGAATTTTGTCGTCCGTCAGTTTGAGGATGCATTCTTTCTATGTTGTTCAAGTGAAAATGCTAAATTCTATTCAGATATTCTGTCTTTTGATTCAGCAATATCTTCAATTATTATGTGGACTAATATGCTGTCCGTCTTCAGGATGGCTCCACCGACTCGTCAGACCCCAGGGCGTGAGGATATGCCGCCTCCACCACCTCCTCCTCCTCCTCCGCTGCCGCCTCCTCCTGCAGAGGCCTGGCAAGCGATGATGGCAGCTACTAATGCAAACACTCAGATGCTGTCACAGTTGATCCAGGAGAGAGCCAATCAACAGCAGGGCAATTTCCAGCAGGGTGGGAATCACTTTGCCAATATGAGTCAGTTCCTGTCAAACCAGCCTAAGACGTTCACTTCTTGCGACCAGCCATTTGATGCAGATGATTGGATCCGTGATATGAATAAACAGTTCGAGTGTAGCAATGTGCGTCCGGAGGACTATGTCAAGTTTGCAACATTTCAGTTGAAGGGAGAGGCTTCTATATGGTGGCAGCAGCTCAAGGACTCCAGAGGCGTCAGGGTGATGTCTTAGGACGAGTTTTGTCGTGACTTCAGGTCCCACTACATCCCTTCCAGTTTTGTGGAGGAGATGCGTGAGAAGTTCAGGCGTTTGAAGCAGGGCAGCAATTCTGTGTACAAGTACAATGTCGAGTTCCACGAGTTGGCCCGTTACACGCTGCAGGATATCCCGAATCAGAAGAGGAAGATCTATTAGTTCAGGGGTCGCTTGAAGGAAGACTTGCAGTTAGCTCTTGCCTTGCACGATCCTGAGGAATTCGACAAGTTCTACAACCTAGCTATCAGAGCAGAGGCAGCCTTGCTCAGGGTGGAAAATTTCAAGAAGCGCTTCAGAGATTCCAGCTCTTCCTCGACTCAGGTGGTTCAAAAGCAACAGAGGTTTTGGGTTTCTCCTCCTCCTCCGCGGCACTCACAGCAGCTGAAGCACTCAGGTGGTTGTGGTTCTTCCCACCCACCCAACCCTGGCTTCCAGCAGAGATACCAGCATCAGAAGCAAGGGCCTCCTCAGATTTAGTTCTGGCAGCCAGCAGATGTCACTTGTCACAAATGTGGGCAGAAGGGTCACTATGCCAACAAATGTACTACTCAACCTCGTCTGCCGCCTCCTCCTCCAGGCAAACCTCCAAGCAACGCTCTTGTCAAAGTCAACCCCAGATCATCTCGAGTCAACATGGTGAACGCACCTGAAGCAGACAACTCCTCTGATGTGATCATGGGTAATCTCCTCGTCAATGATTTTCCTGCTAAAGTCTTGTTCGATTCTGGTGCTTCGCATTGCTTTATGTCAAAGTCGTTTTTCATCAAGCATGATTTTCCCTCAACAAGTTTGCATAGACCTTTGGGTGTTGTTTCTCTAAGTGTTCAGATGAGGTCAAATTGTAGAGTTCCCGATGTTTCTGTCAAGATGGGCAGTTATTCTTTTCTGGCCTCTCCGTATGTCTTGGGCAATTCCGACATCGAGTTGATTCTTGGTATGGACTGGTTGGCCATGAACAAGGCATCAATTGATTATGAAGCTAAAGAAGTGAAGCTTACCCACTCTTCGGAGGATGTGATTATATTCGCGGCGCGCGATGATACAATCCGTCTGTTCTCCTTGAATGAAAAGGGTGAGATCAATCCTATTGAGCAAGTTCCAGTGGTCTGCGAATTTCAAGATGTGTTTCCTGAAGAGCTGCCAGGCATGCCTCCGCACCGTGAAGTTGAGTTTGTCATTGAGCTTGAGCCAGAACAGAGCCAGTGTGCAAACGGCCGTACAAGCTGGGTCCAGAAGAATTGAAGGAACTTAAGAGGCAACTCGATGAGCAGGAGCGTTTGGGTTTAATCAGACCGAGCTCGTCTCCGTGGGGATGTGGTGTTCTGTTTGTCAAGAAGAAAGATGGTTCAGACCGGCTGTGTGTCGATTACCGTCCATTGAACAAGAAGACAATCAAGAACAAATATCAACTTCCGAACATAACTGAGTTGTTCGAACAGTTGAAAGGTGCTAAAGTATTCTCCAAGCTTGATCTCAGAATGGGCTATCATCAAATTCGTATTCACGAGGAAGACATTCCGAAGACGGCATTCAGGACTAGTTTTGGCTCGTATGAGTATACGGTCATGTCTTTTGGTCTGGCAAATGCTCCTCCGACATTTTGTCGTTTGATGAACTATATTTTCTCCCCATACAAGAATGAATTTGCCTTGCTCTATCTCGACGACATTCTGGTCTTTTCTGAGACTGAGGAAGAACATGAAAAACATCTCAGGTTGGTGCTTGATAAATTGAGAGAGTACAAGTTGTATGCCAAGTTTTCCAAGTGTGAGTTCTGGCTGAAAGAAGTGGTTTATCTTGGGCATATTATCTCTGCCGAGGGCATTAAGGTTGATCCGTCCAAGGTTCAAGCCATTGTTGAATGGGAGCCTCCGCAGAATGTGAAGCATCTTCGAAGCTTTCTCGGGCTTGCTGGATATTGTAGAAGGTTCGTTGAGAACTTCTCCAAGATCGCCAAGCCGCTCTCTAGTCTTCTTGAGAAGGGTGTTAAGTATGCTTGGTCTCCAGAGTGTCAACTGGCCTTCGATACACTCAAAGAGAAGCTTATCTCCACTCCGGTCTTGGCCCCTCCGGATGATTCCAAGCCGTACCAGGTCTTTTGCGACGCTTCTCTCCAGGGTCTTGGTGCAGTCTTGATGCAAGATAGGAAGGTGGTTGCTTATACCTCCAGGCAGTTGAAGCCTGCGGAGAAGAACTATCCTGTGCACGATCTCGAGCTAGCAGCTGTTGTACACGCCTTGATGACTTGGAGACATCTCTTGTTGGAACGTAAGGTTGAAGTTTTCACCGATCACAAGAGTCTCAAGTACATCTTCACTCAGCCTAACTTGAATCTTCGGCAAACACGTTGGGTGGAAATGCTCCAGGATTTTAATCCAAGTGTGGAGTACACGCCAGGCAAGGCAAATGTTGTGGCAGATGCATTGAGCAGGAAGGCATATTGCAACAGTCTGATTCTGCAGCCTCTCCAGCCGGGTCTTTGTGAGTCTTTCAGGAAGCTCAATCTTCAGCTAGTACCTCAGGGATTTCTTGCGAACCTTCAGATCTCTCCTACCTTGGAAGATCAGGTCAGAGCAGCTCAGCTTCTTGACGCTATGGTAAAGAAGGTCAAGATTGGCGTGGGAAAGAGTCTCCCCAAGTATAAGTGCTTCACTGTTGATTCCAGGGACATGTTGTTTTTCGAGGATCGCCTTGTCGTCCCAAAAGGTGATCTCAGGAAGGTGATCATGGAAGAAGCTCATAACTCTCTGCTCTCTATTCATCCTAGAAGCTCCAAAATGTACCATGACTTGAAGCAGACTTTCTGGTGGACTCGTATGAAACGTGAGATTGCTCAGTTCATAAACGAGTGTGATATATGTGAAGGGTGAAAGCAGAACATCAATGCCCAGCAGGTCTCTTGCAGCCTTTGCCGATTCCCAAGTGGAAGTTTGATCACATTGAGATGGATTTCGCCACTGGGTTTCCGAAGTCCAAGAAGGGCAATGATGCTATCTTCGTCGTCATCGACAAATTGAGTAAAGTGGCTCATTTCCTTCCAGTCAAGGAGTCCATTTCAGCAGCTCAGCTGGCAGAATTGTACACCTCTAGGATTGTCTCTTTGCACGGCGTACCTATGATGATCTCGTCAGATCACGGAAGTATCTTCACTTCCAAGTTCTGGGATTCTTTTCAGTCTGCTATGGGCACGAAGATCCGCTTCAGCACATCGTTCCATCCTCAAACTAGTGGTCAAGTGGAGAGAGTGAATCAAGTTCTTGAGGATATGCTGAGAGCCTGTGTCATCTCTTTTGACATGAAGTGGGAAGATTGTCTACCTTTCGCGGAGTTCTCGTATAACAACAGTTATCAAGCTAGTTTTGGCAAGGCTCCGTTTGAAATTCTCTATGGTAGAAAGTGCCGTACTCCGCTCAACTGGTCCGAGACCGGCGAGCGTCACATCCTTGGCAATGATATGATAGAAGAAGCTGAGGAGATGTGTCGGATCATTCGCGACAACCTCAGAGCAGCTCAGTCTCGTCAAAAGAGCTATTACGATAGCAAGCACCGTGACATGTCTTATGAGCTTGATGACTTTGTCTATCTCAAGGTGTCGCCTATGAAGGGTATGCAACGCTTTGGCATCAAAGGCAAGATTGCGCCTCGTTTCGTTGGTCCGTTCAGAGTGGTTGGCAAGAGGGGCGACCTTGCGTACCAGCTCGAGCTTCTGTCAACCTTTGGAAATGTCCATGATGTGTTCCATGTTTCTCAGCTTCGGAGGTGTTTCAAGACCCCCCAGCGCACTGTGCATCTTCAAGATATCGACCTTCAACCTGACCTTTCTTATCGTGAGCATCCAGTTGCGGTTCTCGAGGCGACTGAGCGCAAGACCCATAACAAGACTGTCAAATTTCTCAAAGTGCAGTGGTCTCACCATTCCGATAAAGAGGCTACGTGGGAACTCGAGGATCACCTCCGTTCCGAATTTCCTGATTTCTTTCAGTCTTAGATCTCGAGGGCGAGATCTTCTTTGTAGTGTGGGAGAGTTTGTAGTGCCCCAGATGTAAACCTTGCCATATTGGGAACCTATTGCATGTGGGTCCACCTTGTTAGAGATTTGATGTTCTCAATTGTGCCATGACTTCATGTGATGTCCATTGTATTTATCCCTTCCTTGCATGCATGCATGTCATATCATCTCTTCCATGCATCTTTGTGTCTTTGTGATTGCAAAGGTGGTAGTGGTGATGTGGGTTCCTGTGAGTTCTTGTGATGTGGTTGCATTTGTGTTGTGGTGTTGGAATTTTGCAAAACCCTTTGACTACAAACCCCTCTCTCTCTATTATCCCCTAGCCCAATATTTACTTGATCCTTCCCTGTTTTAAAAATGTCCATGTTTTAGTATATTTTTGTGGTGATTGTGGAGATAGGTATTTGTTGTTTTAAACTTTGTTTGAGAGGTGCTATATATTCACAAAACAGTGGCATAAATACTGTTTTGTAAATATTTGCTTGTCACTAAAATCCCTTTTCTATTTTATTCAAATAGGTCATATTTTTCTATGGCCAGCGGATATTTTGTTTGATTTTATCCCCAGTGTTTTAATCTGTGTTTTTTTACTTCTCTGTGTTTTTCTGTAATAGGAAATGAGGGAATACCTCTTCCCTTCTATCTGGCGCTCCTAAGTGGGCTTACTCCCACTTAGCAGCCCATTTCCTTCTCCTTCGCAGGAGCACTCGCACGGCATCGTCTCCCTCCTTTCCAGCGCGGCACCATGGGCACACCTGTCATCCTCTCTGTCCTGATCCCCTCCATTCCACCGAGAGGAGCACGCGCACATGGCTAACGGCACGTCCCTCGCCTCCCCCTCTCGCGCTATATAGGCCCTTGGCGTCTGTCGTGGTTTTGTCACGGCAGATGTCCTCGTGAAAGGACTTAGTACTGGAGCCATCGCACCTTGGTGGCGACTCAAAGGGGTTAAGCGGGAGAGACACAACGATTTACCTAGGTTCGGCCCCTCGTGAGGAGGTAAAGGCCTACGTCCTGCTTTGGTTTGTATTGATGTGATTTCGATTACAAGGAGGGCGTAACTCGCCAGACCTAGCACTCGATGATTTCTAACCTGCCCTCCCCTTCCCTAGGACTCGCGTTTATATACAGGTCGAACCCTTAGGGTTTACAAGGATACTTTCCTTTCTACAAATCGTGACCCCTGTGGTCTCTAAGTCGCCGTCCTTCAAAGCTTGGAGACCTTCCAGAAATCATAAACCGCCATATGACCTGGTGCTGATAACGCCAAGGCCCAAATCACTGTTTAGGTGAATCGCCTGATTTGGTGACCCGGCCCAACTAGGGCGGGTTATTAACAGGTAATATCCCCAACATTAGGCCCCAGATTGACTTGAATTCTTTTCACACCAATATTTCTGCTCAGTTAAAGGCGATTCATTCCTCATCTTTCTCCATACGTCAGAAATTGTGACTCGCCATCTGGCACTGAAAATCTTTAATTCGCCAAACCATTTCTCGTTGGCATCTTCTTATCCCTCGAATTCCGGGAAGACTGACATAATCCCAACGGATCCTGGTGCATCGTTATCCCAAAATTTTCGGAACGCCATTATGGCGAATCTTTTTATTCCCCGGCGGTTCCCGCTCACGGTGCCCCGATTCTAGCGCCCGCCCTGTTAAATAGATGGGGGGAGGGACAGGACTGGCGCTTCCCACCTACCAGTCTCGTCAATCTCCTCCCCATTATCACAGCGAAGAAGTCTCATCGCCTCCCGAGGGCTCCACTGCCGACCGCACTTCCTGTCTTCGCCTGAGAGGCTTCGGCGCCGCCCTATAGATCTTCGCCGTCGTCAAGCTTCGTGCCGCGGCCGCTCCGTTCGCCGCCATTGACTGCTGCGTCGTCGTCGAACACCTCGCCGCCCGCCGAAAACTCCGTCGCCGCCGAGGATCTCCTTGCTCGACAGGACCTCCGTGCTTCTCCAACAGCCTCCGTCGCCGTCGACTACTTCCGTCCGAAAGCATCAGGTTAGGCCACCGCCCTCATTTTAACACTTAAAAAATAAAAACGATATTGATCAAAATGGTCAAATTTAGTGGAAACTGGTCAAATTTTTAATATTTATCAAAATGGTCAACACAATTACATAAAAGGTTTAATACATTATTACACATCACCAACAACACCCCCTATCTATTTTTCTTCTTGCCTTTCTTCTGATTGCGCCGTAACCATGGACTATCTTCATCATTTAACGGGATGCTTGGATCATCTTTGACTTTGAAGGGAGGAATTTCATCAAATTTATTGTAATCTTCTGACATGTCTGTCTTGTCCTCGACTCCCACGATGTTTCATTTCCATGAAAGAACTATGTGGCGCCTTGGCTCATCGTCTGATGTATTCGCTTCCTTATCTTTTCTTTTTCTCGGTCTGCTAGACATGTCCTTCACATAGAAAACCTGAGCCACATCATTGGCTAGGACGAATTGATCATTGCCGTACCCAAGATTCTTCTGATCCACTGTTGTCATTCCGTACTTCGGGTCTACCTTCACGCCTGACAGGTTGAACCATTTGCACCAGAACAAAGGGACCTTAAAGGAAGGTCCGTAGTCAAGTTCCCATATCTGCTCTATGTAAGCATAGTATGTGACCCTTTGCCCGTTGTCGTCTTTTGCATCAAACCGGACGCCACTGTTTTGGTTGGTGCTCTTTTTATCTTGGTCTGCCGTGTAAAATGTGTTACCATTTATCTCGTACCCTTTAAAGGTCAATACAGTCGAAGATGGTTGCTTGGCCAACAAGTATAGCTCATCTTCAACAATGTTGTCATTAATGAGACGTCTTTGCAACCAACCGCCGAAAGTCTTCGCGTGTTCTTTAGCAATGAAATCTTCAGGTTGCTCCGGGTATTCCGAGCATAAAATATCCTTGTGTTCCTGGATATATGGAGCCGCCAAGCTGGAATTAACTAGAACTGTGTAGTGTGCTTGAGTGAAAGATTGCTCGTCCATACATGTTGTTGATTTCTTTCCTAGCGTGCCTTTTCCACGCAGTCTCCCCTCATGGCGCGACTGAGGAACACCGATCGGGTTCAGGTCAGGAATAAAGTCAACACAAAACTCAATGACCTCCTCTGTTCCATAGCCCTTGACCATGCTTCCTTCGGGCCTAGCACGGTTTTTAACATAATTCTTCAAGACTCCCGTGAACCTCTCAAAGGGGAACATATTGTGTAAGAATACAGGACCGGGAACGGAAATCTCTTGGACTAGGTGAACTATGAGGTGCGTCATAATATTGAAGAAGGTTGGTGGGCACACCAACTCGAAGCTGACAAGACATTGGACCATGTCCTTCTGTAAACTTGGTAGAGTTGCTGGATCGATTGCCTTCTGAGAAATTGCATTGAGGAATGCACATAGCTTCACAATGGGTACTCGCACGTTTTCTGGCAGAAGCCCCCTCAATGCAATCGGAAGTAACTGGGTCATGATCACGTGGCAGTCATGAGACCTTAGGTTTTGGAACTTTTTCTCTTCCAGGTTTAGTATTCCTTTTATGTTCGACGAGTAGCCAGACGAGACCTTGATACTGCTCAGGACTTGGAAAAAGATCTCCTTCTCTTCCTTGGTAAGAGCGTAGCTGGCAGGACCTTTGAAATTCTCTGGATTCATCAGGTCTTCTCGTTCGTGCATACGTTGGTGGTGCAGTCGTGCTTTTGGTGTATCTCTCGACTTCTTCCCATGCACGCCCAATAAGTTTAGCAGGTTCACGCAAATATTTTTCGTCACGTGCATCACGTCGATCGCAGAGGGAACCTCTAGGAATTTCCAATAGGGTAGTTCCCAGAATATAGATTTCTTCTTCCACATGGCTACGTGGTTGTCGGCGTCATTCGGAACAGATTGTGCGCCAGGACCCTTACCAAAGATTACTTTTATATCTTTGACCATGTCATATATATCAGTACCTTTAGGGAGGGTTGGCTTCCTTCATGTATCTGCCTCGCCTTTGAAATGCTTTCCTTTCATTCTTACGGGATGCCTGTCTGGAAGAAATCGACGATGCCCCGGGTACACATTCTTGCCTATATGTATACTTTCAGTCTCGCCTAAACAGTGTGTGCATGCGCTGTATCCCTTGTTTGACTGTCCTGAGATGTTACTAAGAGCGGGCCAATCATTGATGGTTACAAACAGCAACCCTCGTAGGTCAAATTCCTCCTGTTTGTACTCGTCCCACACACGTACACCTTCGTCAGCCCACAACAATAAAAGTTCATCAACCAGTGGCCTCAGGTACACATCAATGTTGTTTCCGGGTTGCGACGGGCCTGGGATAAGCACTGGCATCATAATGAACTTACGCTTCATGCATAACCAAGGAGGAAGGTTATAGATACATAGAGTCACGGGCCATGTGCTATGACTGCTACTCTGCTCCCTAAACGGATTCAGGCCATCTGTACTTAGACCAAACCTTAAGTTTCTTGGGTCACGTGCAAAGTCCTCGTACTTATCGTCGATGTTTCTCCACTGCGACCCATCAACGGGTTGTCTCAGCATATCGTCTTCCTTACGGTCTTCTTTGTGCCATCGCAGCAACTTGGCATGCTCTTTGTTTCGGAACAAACGTTTCAACCGTGGTATTATAGGAGCATGCCACATCACCTTGGCAGGAACCCTCTTCCTGGGGCGATCGTCGCCCTCAACATCACCAGGGTCATCTCGCCTGATCTTATACCGAAATGCACCGCATACCGGGCAGGCATTTAAATTCTCGTGCTGACCGCGGTAGAGGATGCAATCATTGATGCATGCATGTATCTTATGCAATTCCAATCCTAGAGGGCAGACAACCTTCTTTGCTTCGTACGTACTGCAGGGCAGCACGTTATCTCTTGGAAGCATCTTCTTCATTATTTTCAGCAGCTTTTCAAATCCCTTGTCAGATATTCCATTCTCTGCCTTCCATTGCAGCAATTCCAGGGTGGTGCCCAGCTTTTTCTGGCCATCTTCGCAATTTGGGTACAACAATTTTTTGTGATCTTCTAACATGCGCTCCAATTTCAACCTCTCGTTTTCACTTCCGCAGTTTATCTGTTCTTCACGAATGACCTGACGAAGATCATCATCAGACTCATCGACAATGTCCTCAAGTTCAGGCTCGTCTTCCCCCATTTCAGTATCACCGTGTTCACCGAACATAGGATAGTTATCTTAATCCTCTTCTTCTTCATTGTCTTCCATTACAACCCCTCTTTCTCCGTGCTTGGTCCAACAAAAATAACTGGGCATGAAGCCTTCTTGCAACAGGTGGGTGTGTATGGTTCTTGATTTAGGGAAATTCCTCTTATTCTGGCATTTTTTACATGGACAAAAAATAAATCCATCCTGCCTGTTTTTCTCAGCCACATTGAGAAAACTATGCATGCCATTAAGGAATTCGGGACGACGTCGATCACTGTACATCCATTGCCGGTTCATCTGCATTATATAAATTTATCAAAAACCATTATGCTAAATCATCATGACTAAATTAATTAATTAATAAAAAAAGTTCATCACACGTTAAAACCAAAGTAGCGTAGTGACCATACATATATAGTTCTCATAAAAACACACACTGAAACCAACCATAAAAACTCTCTCTAATTAATGCATTTAAAAACAAGAACAAATGCGATCAAAATCGCAACAAAGGTAACAATTGACCCGACGACATAATGATACCAAGCCTTTTTACTAATTGCATATTTTCTAATCTTTCTAATCTTCAGACGCATTGCGTCCATCTCGCTCTTGTGACCATCGACGACACCGGCAAGAACCTTTTCCAAGGTCATCTTCTCTCTTTCAGTTTTTTCCAACCTTTCTTCAGTTTTTTTCAATCTTTCTTTCATGCCAACATTTTCTTGTTCAACTAAGTGTAACTTCTCAACAATAGGGTCGATTGGCATTTCTGGTTCCACTACCTCCTAGATAAAAATATCTATGTCAAGTTGGTCGGCGTAATTAATTGTCATATAATCAGGAAATGAAAATATGTAGTTATAAAAGATAATATACCACATTCGAATCATAGACTGGACGTGGGTCAACGGGGACGGATATCAAAACCATGGCGTTATACATATAAAAAAATCTTACACAATAAGAAAATTATATACAAGTAAATATGTAAATCATACAAATCAAAATTTGTTTTGGTAAATAAAAACAATAGGCTCACCAAGGTTGTGTCAGTGACGGGGCGATCGACGGCGGTGAGGAAGGGGACAAGGCGCGCGACACTAAATAAAACCACAAATCATAATTAAATTTGAGCTCAAATTTCATATGTATACATAACAAATGATGAACTCTCTCTAGCTTAGGCATTTCATCAAACACCTAGCTAGCACAACAAAAATGAAATGAGCAAGAAAACGAGCAAAACTTGCAATGCCGGAAGAGGGAATGTTGATGCTAACCGTAGGACCGATGGGTGCCAACAATCTTGACAAATGGTGGAGAAAAATGGGGATGGATTAGAGCTCCTAAGAGGAAGGAGAGAGCAAAAATGGAGTTGAGCTCGAGCTAGAAAAAATGGAGCTGAGCTCGGGGTGGAATATAGGGGTGCTCGGGGAGGAAGGAGAGGAGGGCTTTAGGACCGGTTTGTGTTAAAAACCGGTGCTAAAGGGTCTAACAGCGGGGCCCCGCAGTTGCTGCAAAAATGAGAAAACCTTTAGCACCGGTTTGTGATACAAACCGGTTCTAAAGGGTCTGTCCACTGGGCCCCCTCCCTGCAGCAAACTGTCCAAAAACCTTTAGGACCGGTTTGTGTTACAAACCGGTCCTAAAGGCCTTGCGGCCATTTGCTGCAGGGAGGGGGCCCAGCGGACAGACCCTTTAGAACCGGTTTATATCCAATCCGGGTCCAATGTGGTTGGCTCAATGCCCTGTTTTCTACTAGTGTTTGTATGTCTTATGTACCTTTTATATCTTTTTTGGGACTAAGTTATTAATTCAGCGCCAGTTCCAGTTTTTTCCGTGTTTTTGACTCTTTTCAGATCTGATTTTGGAACGGAGTCCAAACAGAAGAAAAACCCCGAAATGATATTTTCCCGAACGGAAGAAGTCCAGGGGCTTTTGAGCTAAGCCAGGTGGGCTCCAGGGAGCCCACAAGCCCCCACTCCGCCACCAGGGCGAGGCGGCGGTGGGCAGGCTTGTGACCTCCCTGGCCGCCCCCTGACCTAGGTCTTTGGCCTATAAATTCCCAAATATTCCACAAAAAACAGGGGACCCTTCCCGGCGCCCTGCCGGAGGGGACTTTGGAGTTGGAGGGCTTCATCATCATCATCATCGCCCCTCCAATGACTCGTGAGTAGTTCCCTTCAGACCTACCGATCGGTAGTTAGTAGCTAGATGGCTTCTTCTCTCTCTTGGATCTTCAATACAAAGTTCTCCATGATCTTCATGGAGATCTATCCGATGTAATCTTCTTTGGCGGTGTGTTTGTCGAGATCCGATGAATTGTGGACTTGTGATCAGATTATCTGTGATACATATTTGAGTCTTTGCTGATTTCTTATTTGCATGATTTGATATCCTTGTAAGTCTCTCCGAGTCTTGGGTTTTGTTTGCCCAACTAGATCTATGATTCTTGCAATGGGAGAAGTGCTTGGTTTTGGGTTCTGCCATGCGGTGACCTTTCCTAGTGACAGTAGGGGCAACAAGGCAGATATCAAGCAGTTGCCATCAAGGGTAAAAAGATGGGGTTTTTATCATTTGTTTGAGATTATGCCTCTACATCATGTCATCTTGCTTAAGGCGTTACTCTGTTCTTATGGACTTAATACACTAGATGCATGCTGGATAGCGGTCGACGTGTGGAGTAATAGTAGTAGATTGAGAAAGTATCGGTCTACTTGTTTCGGACGTGATGCCTATAGAAATAATCATTGTATATGTATCGTCATGACTCTGCACAGTTCTATCAATTGCTCGACAGTAATTTGTTCACCCACCTTCTACTTGCTTTCATGAGAGAAGCCACTAGTAAACACTACGGCCCCCGGGTCTATTCACATCCATCGTTTACAACTCCGCTTTTACTTTGCTTTGTTACTTTGTTGCTTTCAGTTCTCACTTGGCAAACAATCTATAAGGGATTGACAACCCCTTCATAGCGTCGGGTGCAAGCTTTTGTGTTTGTGCAGGATCTTGAGATACTCCTCCGCCGGATTGATACCTTGGTTCTCAAACTGAGGGAAATACTTACCTCCGCTGTGCTACATCATCCTCTCTGCTTCGAGGGAACACCAACGCGGAAGGATTCCTGGTGTCGTCAACGTGCCCATTTCTGGCGCCACTGGAAGGTCTTTTGTGCAGTAGCATAACGGACATCAATGAGCACATCTAACTTTCAAAGCATCAATATCACAAGATATCCTATCAACGCTCTTAGCCAAATCGTCAATTTTGAGTAGTTTTTCCTCTATGGACGCATTGAAAATCTTTTGAGAGTTGAGGAACTCTTTGATATTACTCTCTAAATCAGAGGGTAATTTGTTGTGATTTCCATAAGTGTCGTTGTAGGAATTGCCATAATTGTTAGAGGAGTTACTACGAAAAGGCCTAGGAACAGAGTTTCCTCTAAAAGCATTGTTGTTGCCAAAATTGTTCCGACCAAAAAAAGGCCTAGGAACAGAAATTCAAACCAGCGTAAATGATTTGTATAATCATCCACAAACTCAAGCCATGAGCGGGACAATTTCTAAACATTAACTTCATCTTCTCCCAAGAGTGTGCAACGTGTTCATGATCAAGTTGCTTGAAATTCATGATATCGTTACGTAAGGAGATAATCTTAGCCGGCGGAAAATACTTGGATATGTAATCATCTTTGCACTTATCCCAAGAATCGATACTATTTTTAGGCAAAGAAGAAAACCAAGTTTTTGCACGATCTCGCAACGAGAAAGGAAAAAAGCTTCAACTTAATCACGTCATTATCCACATCTCTTTTATTTTGCATATCGCAAAGCTCAATGAAGGTATTGAGATGGGATGCGGCATCTTCACTAGGAAGGCCAGAGAATTGCTCTTTCATAACAAGATTCAGCAAAGCTGCGTTGATTTCATACGATTCCGCACTAGTGGCGGGAGCAATCGGAGTACTAATAAAATCATTATTATTGGTACTCAAGAAGTCGCAAAGTTTGGTGTTTTCAGCCATGATGACTTCAACAAACAAACAAGCACACAGGCAAGCAAGAAAACCGGCAAAGGAAAATGGCAAAAAGGCAAAAGGAAAAAAGAAAACGGCAAAGGAGAAAGGCAAATGAAAACGGCAAATGTGAAGTGGGGGAAAGGAAAACGAGAGGCAACTGGCAAAAAAGTAAATGCAAGAGATGAGTTTGTGAGACCTACTTGGATAGATCTCTCCTTCCCCGACAACGGCGCCAGAAATACTTCTGCTACTGCAACAAAAGACCTTTCAACGGCGCCAGAAACAAGCGTGCTGACGGGAGACTATTCTTTTCTTGATACTCCTCAGCAACGGCATCAGGAATCCTTCTGCTACGGCTATGCCTTTAGGGACTTCCTTGGAAAATATGCAAAGGATTCCCCCGTGGACTTGGAGCCTTGCATTGGTGTTCCGTCGAAGCGGAAAGGGTGATGTAGCACAACCGCGGTAAGTATTTCCCTCAGTTTTGAGAACCAAGGTATCGATCCAGTGAAGGATTATCACAAGTGCCTGCACAAACACAAAGAGCTTGCACCCAACGCTATGAAGGGGTTGTCAATCCCTTATAGATTGTTTGCCAAGTGAGAACTGAAAGTAACAAAGTAACAAAGCAAAGTAAAAGCGAAAGTGGAAAAGATAGGTGTGAATAGACCCGGGGGTCGCAGTTTTCACTAGTGGCTTCTCTCATGAAAGCAAGTAGATGGTGGGTGAATGAATTACCGTCGAGCAATTGATAGAACCGCGCAAAGTCGTGACGTTATCTACGGCAATGATTATATCTATAGGCTTCACGTCCAAAACAAGTAGACGGATACTTTCTGCATCTACTACTATTACTCCACTCGTCGACCGCTATCCATCATGGATCTAGTGTATTAAGTTCATGAGAACAAAGTAACGCCTTAAGCAAGATGACATGATGTAGATGGACAATCTCATATCTACGATAAAAGCCCATCTTGTTACCCTTGATGGCAACAACACGATGCATGCCTTGCTGCCGCTTCTATCATCGGCAAAGGTCACCACATGATAAGAACCCAAAACCAAGCCCTTCTCCCATTGCAAGAATCATAGATCTAGTTGGCCAAACAAAACCCAAGACTCAGAGAGACTTACAAGGATATCAAATCATGCATATAAGAAATCAGCAAAGACTCAAATATATATCATAGATAATCTGATCACAAATCCACAATTCATCGGATCTCGACAAACACACCGCCAAAGAGGATTACACCGGATAGATCTCCATGAAAATCATGGAGAACTTTGTACTGAAGATCCAAGAGAGAGAAGAACCCATCTAGCTACTAACTACGGACCCGTATGTCTGAAGTGAACTACTCATGAGTAATTGGAGGGGCAATGATGTTGATGAAGAAGCCCTCCAACTCCAAACTCCCCTCCGGCAGGGCACCGGGAAGGGTCTCCAGATGACATCTCGCGGAAACGGAAGCTTGCGGAGGCGGGAAAGTGTTTTCGTGGACGCCCTAATTTTTTCTGGATTTTTCGGGAATTTATAGGCCAAAGATCTAGGGCAAGGGAGCGCCAGGGGGGCCACAAGCTTGGTTGCCGCGGCCTCCCCCCTGGCCGCGGCAACAGGGCTTGTGGGCTCCCTGTGGGCCCACTTGCTTGGCCCTCAAGCCTCCCGATATTCTTCCATTCTGGAAAAATTTGTTTCAAGGATTTTATTCTGTTTGGACTCTGTTCCAAAATCAGATCTGAAAAGAGTCAAAAACACAGAAAAAATAGGAACTGGCACTTGGCACTGAGTTAATAAGTTAGTCCCAAAATAAAGATATAAAAGGTAAACAAAACATCCAAAGTTGACAAGATAACAACGTGAAACCATCAAAAATTATAGATACGTTTGAGACGTATCAGTGACCACGATTTCTGGATCGTCAGTCGCCTTGAGAAGGCTTGGCGGGTTACTCTTACCAGCGGTCTCCTTCAAAACGACGAGCGAGTCCTCCCGGGTTTCGGGAATATCTTCCGCAGGAATATCGTGAGCCGCCGTTTGCTCTTCATCAGTCTCAGGAACACAGGTGCTCGTGCCTAAGGCGTCAGATGTTCGGAGAGTAGAAGGTGATTCGCTGACTTTTCTTCTCTTTGCTTGTACCCTGCGACTAAAGCACAAAGATTAAAAGCACATATCATTGTTTAGAAAAAATTGGATTAGTAAAGAAGACTCACCCTTGCACACGAATCATCGGCGGGAGAGCAGATATTGCCGAGTCGCCATATGTAGGGGAGAAGTCTGACAGAACGAAGGCTTGAGGTTGACAAAGTGGCGAGTCATATTTTACACGACAATGGGTATGATAAAACAAGAATGTACCTCGCTGGTGCGTTTTCGACCGGTTGTCTTCTCAGGCAGTCTGGTGATCAAGTCGCCAGAGCGACTACAGGTCTTGCGTGTGGGGGTAAATCTTGCTTTCTTCAAAAGGAAATCAGGGTCCATATAAGCATGTGGGTGAGACATGGGCACCTTTCTGCAGATCCGCCTGGCTGGTCTAGTGGAAGGAGAAGGTGAGTTGGAATAAATGGAAATTACCTCGACTGCATCATTTTTGCTCTCATGATCCTCGCCCTACACATAAGGATGCATGGTTTAAATGTAAGTCGGAACACATAGATGATGAGTAAAGGGGAAACCTTACCTCTGAATGTTCCTCGTGTGCTTGTGAGTCGCCAACAAAAGATGAATCTTTGGTGGCAGCTTTCTTTTTTCTCACCATCTTCTTCTTTTTTGCTCGCGGCTTGGTGGACTTCGGGGCGGCCGCTTTGTGTCCCCTTCGCCAAAATACATCGGTTTTCTAATGGATAGAGGCAAATCTTAAGCCAAGAACATTGTTAAGCATAAAAAAGACAAAGGGCGGCTTGGATTCTTACTGTGGCACTGGGTTGGCGCGGCAGAAGGCCTTAAGACCAATCTTGGCGCATTCTTCCAAGGTTTCGCTGGTTTGTTTTTTCATGACTCCGACAATTTCACTCTCTCAGAGTCTGTGGCGACTGAAGCACCGTGGATGGTCTATTGTACCATCGTAGTCATACATCAGCCCGTCTCGGCGACTCAGGGGAAGGATGTTCCATTCTATCCAGCAGCGGAATAGGTTGATCCCGATGACCCCGTTGTTGTTTAGAGATTTCAACTCGGAGAAGATTGGGATAAACTCCGACTCTTCTTCTTCTTTGAGCTTATCGGGAAATTTGAAGTCCATGGGCAGGCGGTCTGCTCTGAAGCCCGGGAGAGGGTTCTCGCTAGGTGGAGAAGTGTCTCGGCAGTAGAACCTTGACTTGGCCCAGCCTTTGGGATGGTTGGGCAGAAGAACTGCCGGAAATCCACGTTCGCAGCGTCTTTGGATGTTGACTCCTCCGAGCTCATGGTTGGGACCGTTGGGAAACTCGGTCTGGCGGTTTAGATGGAAAAAGTTCCAGAATAAGGGGATCACGGGTTCTCTCTGCAAATATACTTCGCAGATTACCTGGAACTGGCATAGGTTGCTGATGGAGTTGGGTCCCAGATCTTGAGGATGGACGTTGAGGAAATGCAGGATGTCCCTGAAAAACTTTGACCCGGGTGGTTTAAAACCGCGCTCAAGGTAATCGGTAAAGATTACTACTTCTCCTGGAGCGGGGTTGGGAGTCAACTCGCCCGGGGCGGTTCTCCAACCAATGGTTTCCTTGCTGTCAAGGAGACCCGCCTTAACAAACTTCTCAAGCGTGGCATCGTCGACTTTGGTTGGTAACCAGTCACACTTCATAATGGCCATGACTACAAAATAGAGGGGAACGAGGCGACTCAGTAAAAGACTAGGAAATGTTCTAACCCGCCGGTACGGGTCTACGGTGTTTGTAAAAGATTTGGTAACCCGCCAAATGGTTGACGTACGTCGTAACCCATTATTTGGGCGATCTATGGGTATATCTTGAAAAGTATTCTAACTCTCCCTTCAGACTGGAAGAGAATGTGTCATAGCTATAGTAATAAAAATAAGTCGCTATGAAGGCTAGAGCTAAACGGCGACTCTCAAAGGTGTTTTCTTCCTTAGAGATATTCTCAGCAGATGAACAAACATGTTTCTAAAGATAGGCAATAAATCGTGGATCTACGAATAGGTCAAAATAGAAGGATATTGCCTGGAATAATGATAGTGAACTATGCACATAAGGCAGCAACAGCGTTGTGTCTGCAATATGTAGGTTTAAGTTGGCGAAAGGACATGATTAAATGGCCGAAGCCTGCTACTGCTTAAGGTCAATCACGAGAGCATGAAACAGATCTAAAGCAGATAAGGGTGTTCATCGCATTGTGGAACCTAGTTCGCAAGAGGCTACAGTCATGGCGTTCTCGGCCTAACCCTAAATGGAGGGAATGTGTGTACCTGGGAACAGGAGATCGGTGTCGGGGACGAATGCGTAGTGCTTTGTGTTCCTTGACGCACGGAAGGTCGCGGTCGATGGAGAAGCTCCAGGAGCCGGAGACGACGTCGGGGTGTTGGTGCTTGGAGACGAAGTGCGCGAGGAAGACAAGGACGAGATGGAGGTTGGTGACGGGGTTTCCTTCCCCCCCCCATTTCCCTTGTTATCTAAAGGGCAGGAACAGAAATCGAGGCGACAAGTCAGAGGTTGCGATGATGGCCCCAAGATTTTCGGGATAAGTAATTATGAGTGAAAGATCCGTTGATGGTTGCGGAGGTGAGAGCCCCGGAACTAAGGGGATGAGGTGATATCATCTAGTATTCCATGGCAACTCAGATTAGGTGACAACGGGTGGCGACTTGTCATTTGTCGAAGGATAGAAATGGGGAGAGTCGCCCCAAGTTGATGGGAGTCTATTGACATGAATGAATTCAAGACAATCTGGGGGCATAATGTTGGGGATATTACCTATGGGTGACCCGCCCCTAGTGGGCGGGTCACCAAAGGGGCGACTCGCCATTAGCTGTGCATCTCGTGGCCCAGATGCTGATGGCGGTTCGAGAGGTCGTGCGGATGATGGATTACCAAGAAAGTTCCTGGTCGTGGGGGACACGGCGACTTAAAGATAAGGAAAGTCACAAAGAGTAGAATGTCATGACTCTGTAAAGCCTAGGGCCTCGACCTGTATATAAAGGCGAGTCCCAGGGAGAGGTCAGGCGGGTTAGAGAGAATCGACAGCTAGGTCAGGCGAGTTACGCCTTCCTTGTAATCGAAACCACCATTAATCCATACATAACAGGACGTAGGCTTTTACCTCCTCACGAGGGGCCGAACCTGGGTAAATCTGAGTCTCTCTTTCGCTCACCCCCTTCGAGTCGCCACCAAGGTGCGATGGCTCCATCTCTAAGTCCTTTCACGAGGACATCTGCCGTGACAAAACCATGACACACGCAGTGGCTCGCCAGGCGTCATCTCTGTCGACTCCTCAGGTCGCAGCCATCGAGCATGCTGTGCCCCTTTGTGACCCGATCCACTCGGCGTTAGATCAGTCTCACGTTCCCTCCGAGTGCGAGAGTTGTAACCCAACAACAGAGGTCCTCATGGCGGGATCTGCGGAGAGCCCACCTGGGTTCGGTCACAGCGAGCATGAGGCCGGCGAACCGTCGTCTGGACACAGTCGTCGTCATCCTCCAACTTCCAGCCGGCATCAGCGACAACTCTTCTCGGGGCGATCATCGCGCCAATACGTAGGTATATCGTACTCCGATACTCAATGTCACAGCAGCAGCCAAAATAGCAGATTCAATTCATCCGTTAGATTCAGAGGTAGGTAGACGCTTAGAGAAGATTCACGCTTTGCTTGAAGCACCAGAGCAGCAGAACTCGGCTGTATCATAGTTGATCAATAGATTGCATAGCAATTCGCCAAGGGAGGATACAGTCCGTTTAGTTTACAGTCCAGGTTCACCCCAGAGTCGCAGAGACGAGGGCCACCGAGAGTATCAGCACCGAGACCAGGGTTGGAACCAATTTCCCCCTCATTATCGCCGTGATGACCACCGTCGAGTGCATTCTCATCAGCGGAGCGGCTCATATGTGCCCCGGCACTATGATGACCGGCGTCCGTTCTGTGATGAGCGGAACCCCGGATTTGATGCAAGAGATGTACTTGCACAAAGAAGGATTGACAAAGGCAGAGCCTACATAGATGGTCGCTACAGAGATCAACTGAGTGGAAGTGGAAGCACAGTTTTCGTTCCTGAGTTTTTCAGTACGGCAATTCGCTCTGCTGATATTCCCCCAACTTCAGGTTGGCCGCTGGAGTCAGTAAGTTCATAGGCGAGTCAAAGCCCGAAACTTGGTTGGATGATTACCGAGTTGTAGTACAGATTGGCGGCGGCAACGACAACGTTACAATGAAGCACTTACCCCTGATGCTGGATGGTTCGGCCCATGCATGGCTGAATAAATGGTGCCATAAAGCATATATTGTTGGGCAGATCTGGCTTGAGTGTTCAACAAGACATTTGAGGGCACTTGCAAGCGTCCTGCCGGCCTTTCTGAGTTAGAACACTGCATTCAGAAGCCGAGTGAGTCCTTGCGTGATTACATCCAGCGTTGGACCACTCTTCACCATACAGTAGAGAATGTTACCAAGCACCAAGCAGTCTGCACCTTCAAGGGAGGTGTGAGGTATCGAGAGCTATATCTGAAGTTTGGTCGCTCAGGCAACATGTCAATGAGAAAAATGATGGAGATAGCCACCCGTTATGCAAACGGGGAAGAACAAGACCGCCTCCGTAGCGGCAAGGGTAAAGTAGTCGACAACACTGATGCTAATTCCAATTGGAAGCAGAAGCGGAAGGTTGAGAATCCAACCCCAGCAGAAGCAGCCACTCTTGCGGCAGGAAAATTCAAGGGAAAGTCCAAGGCAACATTTCCCCCAAAAAATTCCAAGATGCAGTCAGATGTTTTGGATCAGCCGTGTGTATTTCACACGAAGAAAGATGATGATGTTGGGTAACGTAGCATAAATTCAAAATTTTCCAACGCCATATTCAGATCTTCCTATGGAGAGACCAGCAACGAGAGAGGGGTGAGAGCATCTTCATAACTTTGAAAATTGCTAAGCGGAAGCGTTGCTAGAACGCGGTTGATGGAGTCGTACTCACGGCGATTCAGATCGCGGTGTGATTCCGATCTAGTGTCGAACCACGACACCTCCGCGTTCAACACACGTGCAGCCCGGTGACGTCTCCCGCACCTTGATCCAGCAACAAGGGAGAGGTTGGGAAGATCTCCGGCAGCACGACGGCATGGTGTCGATGGAGAGACGAGGTCTCCCGACAGGCCTTCACCAAGCACCGTGAGAGAGGAGGAAGAAGAGAAGGGTTGCGCCGAGAGAGAGATGGAAAACCGTGTCTCTAATAGCCAAAACACCCGCTATATATAGGGGAAGGGAGGGTGGCGCCCCCTTTAGGGTTTCCACAACAAAGGGGGGCGCTAGCCCTAGATGGGGGGAGGGGTGGCGGCCATGAGGGGAGGAGGGGGTGGCGCACCCCTTGGTGGGTCTTAGGCCCACCTGCGCTAGGCACTACTGGAAATCAGTATTTTTCCATTTGCCTAGTCTTTGCCGTCTGCTAGCTGATGGCAAAGATTGTCTTTGCCGTCAGCTTCATCAAAACAGACGGCACAGTACTGGCTGATGGCATACAGTCTTTTTGCCATCTGTCACCTCTTTGCTGTCTGCTAGCGGACGACAAATAGTCCAGAGGCAGACGGCAAAGATGTAGATAGGCCCACCTGACCGCGGGGTGGCTAGGTCAAACAGGAGTCGGACCTTTGCCGTCTGCTAGCGGACGACAAAGAGTCCGGAGGCAGACGGCAAAGTGCTAACTCCGTTAACGGCTCCTTCCCCCCACCCCGCCCCTCTCTCTCTGTAACGGCTCATACCCGCGCGCCCCTCGCTCTCTCCCCCCACCCCGCGCGCTCCTCTCTCTGTAACGGCTGCCAGGACCACCGTCGCGCCACCGCCCCCGTCGCGTCGCCGCCCCTGTCGGCCCTGTCGCCCCCGCCGCCGCCCCTCTCTCTCCCCACCTCGCCCCCGCTGTCGCTGCCCCACCACCGTCGCACCGCCGCACCTGGCGCCCCCGGCACCGCTCCGCCACCCCCGCCACCCCGGCCCCACCACAGCCGCCCCTCTCGGTGAGCCCCCACATCCCCACCCCCACCCCCCACCCGCATTATTTTTTACTAGTTTTATTATTTTTTAGTAGTTTTAGTAGTTGTTATTGTTAGTAGTTTTAGTGGTAGATTTAGTTAGGTTAGTAGTTTTAGTTAGGTTAGTAGATTTAGTTAGGTTAGTAGTTTTAGTTAGGTTAGTAAATTTAGTTAGGAGGAGAAGAGGAGAAGAGGAGGAGGAGGAGGACAAGAAGAGGAGGAGAAGAAGAGGAGTAGGAGGAGGAGGAGGAGGAGAAGAAAAAGAAGAAGAAGAGGAGAAGAAAAAAATAAGAAGGAGAAGAAGAAGAAAGAGAAGAAGAAGAGAAGAAAAAAAATAAGAAGGAGAAGAAGTAAAGAAGAAGAGAAGAAGAAGAGAAGAAGAGAATAAGAAAAAAATAAGAAGGAGAAGAAGAGAAAAAAGAAGAAGAATTTGATTTTTTATTGTTTGGTATTTAGTGGTAGCTAGATTCTTTTTTAGTTAATTAGTGGTAGATTTTGTTTTTGTTATAGTGGTAGGTTCTGTTTTTGTTATTTTTTTGCTATTTAGTGCTATCTAGGTTTAGCGATAGGTTTAGTTAGCTTGGTTAGTTAGGTTAGTTAGTTAGTTAGCTTACTAGAAAGAATAGGAAGAAGAAGAAGAGGAGGAGGAGGAGAAGAGGAGAAGAGGAGGAGGAGGAGGAGAAGAAGAAGAAGAAGAATAGGAGGAGGAGAAGACAAAAAGAAGATAACATGTTTGGTATTTTGTTTTTTGGAATTAATTAGTAGTTTTAGTGGTAGATTCTATTACTTAATTAGTAGATTTAGTGGTAGATTCTGTTCTTTTATTCGCCCATCATTATTTCTTAGGTTCAAGACTACTTCAAAGAAGATCACATGTTCTTTTGTTGAAATCAAGTCTGTCAAAATAATGTATCATCTATATTTATTGGTACCGGAGCAAAACAGGACAACTTAAATAATATTGCCATCCTCAAATTTAGAAAATATCGAAAAGTTTTATATAAACTGAAAAGTAGTATAGGTAACCTGGAAAGTCCTCTCGACCAAACGGGCAACTTCTGGACCTGCGAACTTTGCGTGGTAGGTGCATGTCCATGCAGCAGGGTAATTTCCCCAACAATGACATATAATTAGTCCATTTAGCTCCAAAATACCATAATAAGCTCAAAATGGCCTAAGAACCTTGGTTAGCTCATTAATATTATATACTTAGCTTGTTTTCCTCTAAAATGGGATAATTAGCCCATTTAGCTCAAAAAAGGCATAATTAGGTAATTTAGCTCCAACAAGAGGAGAAGAGGAGAAGAAATAGGCAAAATGAAAAGAAAGAAGAAGAAGAAGAAGAAGAAGAGAAGAAGGAGAAGGAGGAGGAGGAGAAGGCCAAAGGACCTTCTATCCTTCTCCTCCTCCTCCTCCTTCTTCTTGATTTCTTCTTCTTCTCCTCCTCCTCCTCTTTCTTCTCCTCTTTCATATTATCCTTGCTTTAATTAACCCAACAATGACATAATTAGCCCATTTAGCTCCAAAATACCATAATAAGCTCAAAATGGCACAAGAACCTTGGTTAGCTCATGAATATTATATACTTAGCTTGTTTTCCTCCAAAATGACATAATTGGAACATTTAGCTCAAAAAAGACATAATTAGGTAATTTAGCTCCAACAAGAGGAGAAGAGGAGAAGAAATAGGCAAAATGAAAAGATAGAAGAAGAAGAAGAGAAGAAGAAGAAGAGAAGAAGGAGAAGCAGGAGGAGGAGGAGGAGGAGAAGGCCAAGGACCTTCTAGTCCTTCTCCTCCTGCTCCTTCTCCTCCTCCTCCTCCTTGTTCTTGATTTCTTCTTCTTCTCCTCCTCCTCCTCTTTCTTCTCCTCTTTCATATTATGCTTGCTTTAATTAACCCAACAATGACATAATTAGCCCATTTAGCTCCAAAATACCATAATAAGCTCAAAATGGCATAAGAACCTTGGTTAGATCATGAATATTATATACTTAGCTTGTTTTCCTCTAAAATGACATAATTAGCCCATTTAGCTCAAAAACAAGGAGAAGGAAGAAGAAGAAGAAGAAGAGAAGAAGAAGAGAAGGAGAAGGAGAAGAAGAAGGAGGAGGAGGAGAAGAAGAGAAGAAGAAGGAGAAGGAGCCCTCCTTCTTCTCCTTCTTATTCTCTCCTTCTTCTCCTCCTTCTTCTTCTCTTCTTTTTTCTTCTTCTCCTCCTCCTTCTCCTTCTCCTTCCCCTTCCCCTCCTCCTCCTCCTCCTCCTCCTTCTTGTTTTTCTTCTCCTTGTTCTCTTCTTGCTTCTTCTCTTTCTTCTTCAATTTAGCTTCTTTGTCATATATATGTTGTTGTTCTTCTTCTTCTGACTTTCTTATTCCCATTTTGCAGATTGGATGTACTACATGCATGGAAGCTGGCGTTGGAGTGCTTTAGTTTCCGTTTTTATTTGAGTTGATGAACAATGTGGAACTATATGTACATGTATATATGGATGAACAATATATGTGCAACTATATGTATGTATATATGGATGAAACTTTGTATGTGTTGGTTCTTTTGATATATGGGATGTAAGTTGATGAACAAATGGCATTGATGAGCTGTATATGTATATCATATATGTGTTGTGACCTATTTATCATATATGTGCTATGAATTATATGTATATGTGCTGTGAAATAGAAAAAATAAACAAAAATGTGACAATATAGGCTCTTTGCCGTCTGCCAGCTGATGGCAAAGGCCTTTGCCGTCAGCTGGCCGACCGCAAAGCTGCCACGTGGCGCCTAGCTGTGCAACCTGGGCAGTAGCAGCTGGCCATATAGTCTCTTTGTTGTCAGCCTCCAGGGGGCAGACGACAAAGAAGAGGTAACAGAGGAGGGGGGAGGAGGAGGCAGACGACAAAGAGTGGAGAGAGGGGGGAGGGGAGGACCCGGCAGACAGCAAAGATGGACGTGGAGGCAGACGGCAAAGATGGAGGGGGAGGGGAGGGGAGGAGAAGGCAGACGACAAACATGGACGGGGAGGCAGACGGCAAAGATGGATGGGGAGGCAGACGGCAAAGGCTCCGTTAACCCCTAACGGAGGCAACGCGTGTCTGCTGCCGTCTCAAGAGCTTTGCCGACAGCTCCTGAGGAAAGCTGACGGCAAAGAGCTTTGCCATCCGCCTTGCGTGGGCAGACGGCAAAGAAGGTCCTATGCCGTTGTAGGCTGACGCAGAAATTTTGCCGGCCGTGACAATCTTTGCCGTCTGTGGTATTGTCTTTGCCCTCTGTGATGGGCCATCGAGCATGCTGTGCCCCTTCGTGACCCGATCCACTCGGCGTTAGATCAGTCTCACGTTCCCTCCGAGTGCGAGACCTATAACCCAGCAACAGAGGTCCTCATGGCGGGATCTGCGGAGAGCCCACCTGGGTTCGGTCACAGCGAGCATGAGGCCGGCGAACCGTCGTCTGGACGCAGTCGTCGTCGTCCTCCAACTTCCAGCCGGCATCAGCGACAACTCTTCTCGGGGCGATCATTGCGCCAATACATAGGTATATCGTACTCCGATACTCAATGTCGCAGCAGCAGCCAAAATAGCAGATTCAATTCATCCGTTAGATTCAGAGGTAGGTAGACGCTTAGAGAAGATTCACGCTTTGCTTGAAGCACCAGAGCAGCAGAACTCGGCTGTATCGTAGTCGATCAATAGATTGCATAGCAATTCGCCAAGGGAGGATACAGTCCGTTCAGTTTACAGTCCAGGTTCACCCCAGAGTCGCAGAGACGAGGGCCACCGAGAGTATCAGCACCGAGACCAGGGTTGGAACCAATTTCCCCCTCATTATCGCCGTGATGACCACCGTCGAGTGCATTCTCATCAGCGGAGCGGCTCGTATGTGCCCCGGCACTATGATGACCGGCGTCCGTTCTGTGATGAGCGGAACCCCGGATTTGATGCAAGAGATGTACTTGCACAAAGAAGGATTGACAAAGGCAGAGCCTACATAGATGGTCTCTACAGAGATCAACCGAGTGGAAGTGGAAGCACAATTTTCGTTCCTGAGTTTTTCAGTACGGCAATTCGCTCTGCTGATATTCCCCCCAACTTCAGGTTGGCCGCTGGAGTCAGTAAGTTCATAGGCGAGTCAAAGCCCGAAACTTGGTTGGATGATTACCGAGTTGTAGTACAGATTGGCGGCGGCAACGACAACGTTACAATGAAGCACTTACCCCTGATGCTGGATGGTTCGGCCCATGCATGGCTGAATAAATTGTGCCATAAAGCATATATTGTTGGGCAGATCTGGCTTGAGTGTTCATCAAGACTTTTGAGGGCACTTGCAAGCGTCCTGCCGGCCTTTCTGAGTTACAACACTGCATTCAGAAGCCGAGTGAGTCCTTGCGCGATTACATCCAGCGTTGGACCACTCTTCACCATACGGTAGAGAATGTTACCAAGCACCAAGCAGTCTGCACCTTCAAGGGAGGTGTGAGGTATCGAGAGCTATATCTAAAGTTTGGTCGCTCAGGCAACATGTCAATGAGCAAAATGATGGAGATAGCCACCCGTTATACAAACGGGGAAGAACAAGACCGCCTCCGTAGCGGCAAGGGTAAAGTAGTCGACAACACTGATGCTAATTCCAATTGGAAGCAGAAGCGGAAGGTTGAGAATCCAACCCCAGCAGAAGCAGCCACTCTTGCGGCAAGAAAATTCAAGGGAAAGTCCAAGGCAACATTTCCCCCAAAAAATTCCAAGATGCAGTCAGATGTTTTGGATCAGCCGTGTGTATTTCACACGAAGAAAGATGATGATGTTGGGTAACGTAGCATAAATTCAAAATTTTCCAACGCCATATTCAGATCTTCCTATGGAGAGACCAGCAACGAGAGAGGGGTGAGAGCATCTTCATACCTTTGAAAATTGCAAAGCGGAAGCGTTGCTAGAACGCGGTTGATGGAGTCGTACTCACGGCGATTCAGATCGCGGTGTGATTCCGATCTAGTGTCGAACCACGACACCTCCGTGTTCAACACACGTGCAGCCCGGTGACGTCTGCCGCACCTTGATCCAGCAACAAGGGAGAGGTTGGGAAGATCTCCGGCAGCACGACGGCATGGTGTCGATGGAGAGACGAGGTCTCCCGGCAGGGCTTCACCAAGCACCGTGGGAGAGGAGGAAGAAGAAGAGCAGGGTTGCGCCGAGAGAGAGATGGAAAACCGTGTCTCCAATGGCCAAAACACCCGCTATATATAGGGGAAGGGAGGGTGGCGCCCCCTTTAGGGTTTCCACCACAAAGGGGGGCGCTAGCCCTAGATGGGGGGAGGGGTGGCGGCCATGAGGGGAGGAGGGGGTGGCGCACCCCTTGGTGGGTCTTAGGCCCACCTGCGCTAGGCACTACTGGAAATCAGTATTTTGCCATCTGCCTAGCTTCTTTGTCATATATATGTTGTTGTTCTTCTTCTTCTGACTTTCTTATTCCCATTTTGCAGATTGGATGTACTACATGCATGGAAGTTGGCGTTGGAGTGCTTTAGTTTCCGTTTTTATTTGAGTTGATGAACAATGTGGAACTATATGTACATGTATATATGGATGAACAATATATGTGCAACTATATGTATGTATATATGGATGAAACTTTGTATGTGTTGGTTCTTTTGATATATGGGATGTACGTTGATGAACAAAAGGCATTGATGGGCTGTATATGTATATCATATATGTGTTGTGACCTATTTATCATATATGTGCTATGAATTGTATGTATATGTGCTGTGAAATAGAAAAAATAAACAAAAATGTGACAATATAGGCTCTTTGCCGTCTGCCAGCTGATGGCAAAGGCCTTTGCTGTCAGCTGGCCGACGGCAAAGGTGCCACGTGGCGCCCAGCTGTGCAACCTGGGCAGTAGCAGCTCGCCATATAGTCTCTTTTTCGTCAGCCTCCAGGGGGCAGACGACAAAGAAGAGGGAACAGAGGAGGGGGGAGGAGGAGGCAGACGGCAAAGAGTGGAGAGAGGGGAGAGGGGAGGACCCGGCAGACGGCAAAGATGGACGTGGAGGCAGACGGCAAAGATGGAGGGGGAGGGGAGGGGAGGAGAAGGCAGACGGCAAACATGGACGGGGAGGCAGACGGCAAAGATGGATGGGGAGGCAGACGGCAAAGGCTCCGTTAACCCCTAACGGAGGCAACGCGTGTCTGCTGCCGTCTCAAGAGCTTTGCTGACAGCTCCTGAGGAAAGCTGACGGCAAAGAGCTTTGCCGTCCGCCTTGCGCGGGCAGACGGCAAAGAAGGTCCTATGCCGTCGTAGGCTGACGCAGAAATTTTGCCGGCCGTGACAATCTTTGCCGTCTGTGGTATTGTCTTTGCCGTCCGGGATATTGTCTTTGCCGTCTGTGATGGCAGACGGCAAAGAAGGTGATTCCTGTAGTGAGGGTTCCCCCCTTCCCCCTCTTAAGCGCCATGGGCTAGGTGTGGGGGGTGCACCAGCCCACCCAGGGGCTGGTTCCCCCTCACACTTGGCCCATGTAGCCTTCTGGGGCTGGTGGCCTATCCCGGTGGGCCTCCGGAACCCTTCTCGTGGTCCCGGTACTTTGCCGGTGGTGCCTAAAACATTTCCGACGTCCAAACCCATCCATACTATATATCAATCTTTACCTCCGGAGTTCCTCGTGACGTCCGAGATCTCATTCGGGACTCCAAACAACCTTCGGTAACTTCGTATAACCCTAGCGTCATCGGACCTTAAGTGTGTAGACCCTACGGGTTTGGGAGGCTGATGCCAACTGTTCTTCCCCTTGCAACGGCACCAGAAGAATGCTGCTAGCACTCTCCGGCAATCGAAACTAGAAGAATGTTATTGACGGCCCACAAGCGCATGGGATCGCAGCAATTTTGGAGGTTAGAGTATTCGACCAAAATTTGTTGATTCGCACGACGGGAGGCGAGAGAATACTCTCAAGTATTAGCCGGTGAATTTATCAGATTCAACCACACCTGAAAGATTAGTATCTGCAAGCAAAGTAGTAACAACAAAGTAGCGAGTAACGGCAGTGGCAAGGAACAACGGTAGTGATAGAAGTAGCAAGTAGCAACAGTAGCTAGCGACAGTAGTAGCAACAATAGCAGCAGAGCAAGACAAGTAAGAGCAGTAGCAACAGTAGTAGCAGCAGCAGAGCAAAACAAGTAACAGCAGTAGCAACAATAGTAGGAGCAGCAGAGCAAAACAAGTAATAACAGTAGCAACAGTAGGACAAACTCGTAGGCAACGGGTCGGTGATTGTTTGGATGATATTCATCATGCAACAGTTATAACACGGAGAGATATGTGGCTAGCTCCCGTCTGTCAATGTGATTTAGGCATGCATTCCGTGTGTCGTCATACGTGCTTAGGGAAAAGAACTTACATGACATCTATTGTCCATCCCTCCCGTGGCAGCGGGATCCAAAAGGAAACCACGGGATATTAAGGTTCTCCTTTTAATAAAGAACCGGACCAACGCATTAGCACTTGGTGAACACATGAACTCCTCAAACTATGGTCATCACCGGGAGTGGTTCCTGTTATTGTCACTCCGGGGTTGCGGGATCATAACACATAGTAGGTAACTACAACTTGCAAGATCGGATCTAAAACACACATATATTGGTGACAACATAATAATTTCAGATCTGAAATCATGGCACTCGGGCCCTAGTGACAAGCATTAAGCATGGCAAAGTAGTAGCAAGATCAACCTCAGAACATAGTGGATACTAGGGATCAATCCCCATCAAAACTAACTCGATTACATGATAGATCTCATCCTACTCATCACCACCCAGCGAGCCTACGAATAGAGTACTCACGAACAATGAAGAGCTTCATGGAATTGGAGAGGGAAGAAGGTTGATGATGACGATGCCGACGATTTCCCTTCTCTGGAGCCCAAGACGGACTCCAGATCTACCCTCCAGATGAAGAACAGGTGGTGGCGGCACCTCCGTATCGTAAACGCGACGAAAACTTCTCTCTTTATTTTTTCTAGGACGAAAGGGGACTTATAGACCTGAGGTTGGGGGCGGCAGAGCCGTGTGGGCCCCACAAGCCTGCCCACCGCCACCAGGGGGGTTGTGGCGGAGCCAGGGCTTGTGGCCCACTGGCCCACCACCTCAGGTGGAACTTGGCGCAAATATTTTTTATATTTTCCAAAACTGCTCCCCGTAAATTTTCAGGACGTTTGGAGAACTTTGATTTCTGCACAAAAATAACACCAAGGCAATACTGCTGAAAACAGTGTCAGTCCAGGTTAGTTCCATTCAAATCATGCAAATTAGAGTCCAAAACAAGGGCAAAAGAGTTTGGAAAAGTAGATACAATGGAGACGTATCAACTCCCCCAAGCTTAAAACCTTGCTTGTCCTCAAGCAACTCAGTTCACAAACTGAGAGAGAAAGAAAAACTTTGACAAACTCTGTTTGATCTTGTTGTTGCAACTATGTCTAACTCATAACCAGAATTTCAGCAAGATCACAAGTTAACCAAATAAGCAAATGACACAAAAGTCTCACGGTAAACTAATATCAATGGCATAATCAGCTAACGAGGAAATAATCACTACGGGAATGAGGTAATTTGCCGTCTGTTCAGATCTTTGCCGTCAGCTTTTTTTCGTGGATGACGGCAAAGAGCACTTTTGCCGTCAGTTGCCGTCAGCTGCTGACGGCAAAGAATGACTGCCGGCGTAAACATATTTTGCCGTCTATAATAAAAATTGCAGACGGCAAAATTATTTTGCCGTTTGTAAAAATAAGCGGATGACGGCAAAGACATAATTTGCCGCCTGTAATAGAAAGTGATGACGGCAAAGAAGAAGCACAACACACGGATCGATGACGTGGCAAGATGTGAGACACACCAGCCTACCCCATCCCACCACGCACGGACATGGGTGAAAAAATATTTTGCCGTCTGTAAAGATAACTAGATGACTTTGCCGTCTTTAAAAATAACTGGATGACGGAAAAATAGTTTTGCCGTCTTTAAAAGTAACTAGATGACGGCAAAATAAGAAGCACAACACACGGATTGATCACGCGGATCAATGACGTGGAAAGATCTGAGACAGAACAGCCCACCCCATCGCACCACACACGGACGTGGGTGAAAAAATATTTTGCCGTGTGTAAAAATAACCAGATGACGGCAAAGACTTAATTTGCCGTCTTGAAAAATAACCGGATGACGGCAAAGAGAAAGCACACCACGCGGATCGATCCCACGGATCGATGACGTGGCGGCCCATCCCACCGCCGCTCCCTCTCCCACCCACTCAACCCGGCTGGCCCACCACTCACCTCCACCTGACCTTATCCTCTCCCCACCTCTCTTCTCTCTCGTACCCATCCATCTCCCCCGCCGCCCCCGTCGCACCACGCACGTACCCACCGTCTCCCCCGCCGCCCCCGTCGGCCGCCGCCCCCGACTCCTCCCTCGTCTCCCCCGCCGCCCCCGTCGCCCGCCGGCCCCGACTCCTCCCTCGTCTCCCCCGTCGCCCCCGTCGACCGCCGACCCCGACTCCTCCCCCGTCAGCCCCGTCGGCCGCCGGCCCCGACTCCTCCCCCGTCGCCCTCGTCGGCCGCCGGCCCCGACTCCTCCCTCGTCTCCCCCAGCACCATCGGCCTCCTCACGCGTCGCCCCTGGTACTGCTGGCCTATGTGCCCCATCACCCACGGCGCCACCTCTTGGGAGTGGCAGCGGCTGCGTCGGCTTTGCACGGGGGGCAGGGCAGGGGCGGGAGCAGGAGCGCACGCAGGGGAGCGCTACCGTGCCAGGCGAGGTCGACGAGAGCGCGATGCGGCTGGGCGTTGGGTAGTGACGCTCCTCTGCGGGGGCGTCAGGACGGGAGAAGTGGCTGGTTCCGCTCGATGTGGGCGACAGCGTGTGGTTTTTTTTGGCCTATGTATTGTGATGCATTATGTGTATTATGTGTATATATTTTGTGATAATTGATGATCGAGCTTTTGGGTTTTTTAATAATGAAGATTATGTGTTATGCAATACATTTTTTGATAACTGAGGATTGTTGTTTATTTTTTTTAAAAGAAAATTTCTTTGTCGTCTGGTATTCATAACAACTGACGGCAAACCCGTAATCTTTGCCGTCTTGCATTCTGGTCGGATGACGGCAAAGAGTTAACGCCGTCCGGGTGGTTCTGTTAGGTTTTTTGCCGTCTGCCTCATAATAGATGACGGCAAACCGTTTTCACTAACGGAAATTTTTTTGCCGTCTGCCCGAAAAAATGCTGACGGCAAAATTACCCTTTGCGGGCACATGGTTTGACGACATTTTTTGCCGTCATGGGCTGACGGCAAAAATTTTGCCGTCTGTAATTCTCTCTTTGCCGTCTTTAGCGTCCTGACGGCAAAATGCCCGATTCTTGTAGTGAATAATAAGTTTCAAATACCAACACTTCAATCAAAACAAGCATGAAGCAATATGAATAGGTGGTATCTCGCTAGCTCTTTCTGAGACCGGAAAACATAAATGCAGAGCACTTTCAAAGATCAAGGGCTGACTAAACATTGTAATTCATAGCAACGAAGATCCAGTCATAGTCATACTCAATATCAATCAAAAGCAAAGCATAAAAATGACAGAGGTGCTCTCTAATTGGTGCTTATATAAGAGGAGGATGACTCAACAGGATATTAAATCGAGAGGCCCTTCGCAGAGGGAAGCATTGTTTTGTAGAGGTGCCAGAGCTCAAGCTTTGAAAACAGAGATAATAATTTTGGGTGGCATGCTTTCATTGTCAACGCAATGACCAAGAGTTCTCAATATCTTCCATGCCACTCATGCTATAGGCGGTTACCAAACAGAAAAGTAAAGTTTTAACTCCCCCACCACCAATCAATCACACTCCACGGCTAGCCGAATCCTCGGGTACCGTCCATACTAACATCAATCCGGGGGGTCTTGTTTTACAGTTATCTTTTCGATTTAAGCGTGGAACTGGGCATTCCAATTACCGCCCCCTTTCTCATGAATGACTGTGAATAAACACATGTCGAGGATAACACTCCTAGCATGGAAGATATCAATAGCCCCCTGTCACCACATGAGCGGTTCGGGCATGCAAAACAGATTATTTCTTGAAGGTTTAGAGAGTGGCAGATGCGAATTTACTTGGAACGGCAGGTAGATAGCGCAAATAGGTAGGTATGGTGGACTCTCATGGAAAAACTTTTGGGTTTATGGAAGTGGATGCACAAGCAGTATTCCGCTTAGTACAAGTGAAGGCTAGCAAAAGACTGGGAAGCGACCAACTAGAGAGCGACAACAGTCATCAAGATGCAATGAGTTTGACTAACATCAAATGCAAGCATGAACAGAATATAAATCACCATGAACACAAACATCGTAGAGGCTATGTTGATTTTGTTTCAACTACATGCATGAACATGCGCCAAGTCCAACCACTTGAAACATTCAAAGGAAAATACCATCCTATCATACTACATCATAGTCATCTCAAAATCTATGTTGGCATTCAAGACAAACCATTATAAGCTCTCAGCTAAATAAGCATGGCATCAGAAACTATGATCTCTAAGTTGTCATTGCAAACATGGTTCTCTCACAACAAAGCTAAATCTGGGTTGACAAGCTAGTCATATTTACAAAAACAAAATAGATAGAGTTCATACCAGCTTTTCAGTCTCAGTCACTTCATCATATATCATCATTGTTGCCTTTCATTTGCACGATCGAACGATGTGAAAATAATAAGTGCATTGGACTAAGCTGAATCTGCACGCAAACACAAAGGAGAAAACAAAGTAATATGGATCTTTGAAAGCTAAACAGGTAAGCATGCAAGAACCAATAAACATTGTAACCAATATCTTCTACCTTGACCCAAAGAAAAAGAAAACTATTTACACGGGAAAGCTCCCAACAAGGAAAAGAAGAAAGAAAAATCTTTTTGGGTTTTCTCAAAAGGACACAAAACAAGAAAACAAGAAAACAAAAATAAACTAGCATGGATAATAAAGTGGCAAAGTGTAAATAATGGCTAACAAAGTGAAAGCATAAGCCTAAATGTAAAGTCGGTGAGAACACGTACTCCCCCAAGCTTAGGCGTTTGGCCTAGCTTGGTCTACTCCCATGGATGATCCTGGCGAAACCCAAAGTCATAATGGGCGCTATACGGGAGTGCTGCAGCCACTGCCTGAATAGCTGCCTCACTAAGTCGAGCAGCCGTCGCCTCCCTCTCATACTCCTCTGCCTATCCTATGGTTATGTAGTATCTTCGTTTTACCTAAAAGTCAAAGAAAGCAGGAGCAGGAAGTGTAATATGGAAAACACGCTACCGGTTAAATATCAAGCGGTATAGGAGGGATCCATGTGCTCTCTCAAGGAACTGGTAGCGTGTTAGAGCAACACAATCAAGGTAGGCTGTACGGGGAGGAGGGTCTTCTGGACGGATGGAAACTCCAAGAAAATTTGCTAAGCGTGTAGCATAAACTCCACCAAAAAAATCCCCCTCACTGGCATATTTATTCAGCCTCCTTGCTATTATAACTCCCATATTGAAGCTCCTGTCACATGTTACTGCGCTCTTAAGGATACTAAGGTCGGAAGCGCATAGGTGACAATGTGCACCCTTGCCGTTAATGCACCTATCTATGAAGAGGGCAAGGTAGTGCAAGGCAGGGAAATGGATGCTTCCTATGGTGGCTTGCGTGATATCTCTGGTTTCTCCAACAGTTATACTGGAGACAAAGTCTCTGACCGAAGACTTAGAAGGATCATTAACACTACCCCCATGGGGTATCTTGCAAATCTTATTGAAATCCTCCAGATCCACGGTATAGGATTTATCGTACAGATCGAACAGTATGGATGAGTCACGGCCAACTAAAAATTTAAATCTACGCACGAAAGAGGCAGTGAGCATAGCATACTATTTACATTTATCTGAGAGGAATTCTTCTAACCCGGCATTGCGGACAAGTGCATCAAACTCATCCTTGAAACCTGGTTCGATCATGAACTCATTGGAAGGCCATTCACATGGTTGCACCCGTGCGTCCCTTAGTTGAAAAGGTTCGGGCTCCCGAAAAGAGAGACGAGGACCCTTCTTACTTGAGGAACCACCATGAAACTTCCTCCTGAACATAATTTCCTTTTGCTAAAATTTTTGAAGTTCAAGAGAAAAGTGAATAAAGACCCACCACACCTTGTAGCAACTACTCCTACTAGTGCCTAGAGACCGTATCACGCGCTAAAACTACTTGGGACCAGCTAAAATCAACATTTATAGTTCAAGAACAGGGTCACCAAGGTAGCAAGAATACGCGAAGGATAAAGCACTAGAGCAAAAACTAATTGGACCAGTGGAGATGTCACTTACCAAGGAGTAATTTCGCTAAAACGGTTCGGAGAATGGTGCTTTGAGAAAGGAGATCGAAAATTACAGCCAAATGAGCAAGAGCACGGGTTTGAGCTGCGATTTTTTTTTCTGGAGGTCGAAGAAGAGGCTGAGAGCAGGAATTAGTGGAGGGGGTGCCTGTGGGCCCCACAAGCTTGCACCCCGCCACCAGGGGGTAGGTGGCGGTGGCAGGGCTTGTGGCCCATTGGTCTGGCCCCCAGGCCAGCTCTCAGGCCCAGAAATTTTCAAAAATTCCAGAAAAAATCATACTAAATTTTCAGGACCATTAGAGAACTTTTATTTTCGAGGTATTTTTCTCCAGGACACTAAAACAGAAAACAGGAAAAACTAGAATAATTCTATCATTTTTCTTCTAAGCAACAGAAAATGAAAGCTGAAAACAGAGGTATGTGACTCTTTGATTCATCCGTTTCATGGTCGTCGAAAGAAATCCGTCAACGGGATTGATCAAGTCCTTATGACAAAACCTTCTCGAATCGCAAGAGAGAACGGAGAATTTTCGAATAGACACTAAGTCACCTCAGTGGGGATATGTATCTCCTCAACAAGCAAATCATACTTCATCTTGACACGAGGAATAGGGCATTCAAAGCTCCCCAAAATAATCGATGAAGTCTTTTCGACAGCATTGATGCAATCTACTTGATATCGTTTCTTCGGAAAGTGCACCGTGTGCTCATTACCGTTGACATGGAAAGTGACATTGCCTTTGTTGCAATCTATAACAGCCCCTGCAGTGTTTAAAATGGGTCTTCCGACGATGACAGCCATGGCATCATCCTCGGGAATATCCAATATAACAAAGTCTGTTAAGATAGTGGTGTTAGCAACCACAACAGGCATATCCTCGCAAATGCCGATAGGGAAAGCAGTTGATTCGTCGGCCATTTGCAGAGAAATTTCAGTGGGTGTCAACTTATCCAACTCAAGTCTACGATAAAGAGAGAGCGGCATAACACTAACACCGGCTGCAAGGTCACATAAGGCAGTTCTTATGTAGTTTCCTTTAATAGAGCAAGGTATAGTGGGCACTCCGGGATCACCAAGTTTCTTAGGAGTTCCACCTTTAAAAGTGTAATTGGCAAGCATGGTGGAGATCTCAAGATCTGGTATCTTCCGTTTATTAGTCACGATATATTTCATGTACTTGGCAAACGGAGACATCTTGAGCATATCAGTTAACCGCATCTCCAGAAAGATATGTCTTATCATCTCAACGAAGCGCTCAAAATCCTCATCATCCTTTTTCTTGGATGGCTTAGGAGGAAGGGCATAGGTCTCTGAACCCATGGCTCCATTTCTATACCATGCTTCCTAGCAGTGAAGTCATTCTTATCGTATTTCTTAGGTTGTGGGTTATCAGGATTAACCGTAGGTTCAATCTCCACATCCTCATCATTGCTAGGTTGAGCATTATTATGAACATCACTGTCCATACTGTCACCAGGTTCATGTTCATCACCAGATTGTGTTTCTGCATCAGACGCATAAATATCATTAGGTTCTTCAGGTGTGATAGTATTTGGTGAACTGGCGTGTAGGATTCTATCATCCTTCTTCTTCTCCTTAGGATGACTAGGTGTATCAGCATTGATTCCTTGAGATTCTTGATCAATTCTCTTAGGATGACCTTCATAGATTTCTTGGCTTCTTGCATAGATTTCTTGGCTTCTTGCATATCTTCGGGACTGAGGAATAGAATACCTCTTTTCTTAGCAGTTGGCTTAGGAGGTGGTTCGGGAATAGTCCAAGCATTATCGTTGATCAAGAGGTTATTCAGTAGAGTCTCAGCTTGTTCTACAGTTCGTTCCCTAAAACCACAACCGGCACAACTATCTAGGTGGTCTCTAGAGGCATCGGTAAGTCCGTTATAGAGGATATCAAGTATCTCGTTCTTCTTAAGAGGGTGATCAGGCAAAGCATTTTGTACCTGGACAAGCCTCCCCCAAGCTTGTGGAAGACTCTCTTCCTGGAGTTGAGCAAAGTTGTATATTTCCTACAAGGCAGCTTGCTTCTTATGGGAAGGGAAATATTTCTCACAGAAGTAATAGACCATCTCCTGGGGACTACGCACACATCCAGGAGCAAGAGAGGTGAACCAGACTTTAGCGTCATCCTTTAGAGAGAAAGGAAACAACTTAAGGATATAGTAGTGGCGGATCTTCTCCTCATTAGTGAAAAGGGTGGCTATATCGTGTAGTTTGGTAAGATGGTCTACGACCGTCTCAGACTCATAACCGTGAAAAGGATCAGATTCGACTAGAGAGATTATCTTAGGGTCGACAGAGAATTCATAATCCTTATCGGTGATAAAGATAGGTGAAGTGGAAAACTTCGGGTCGTATTTCATCTTAGCTTCCCGAGATTTTCCCTTCCACTTGAGAAGTAATTTCTCAGCGTCATAGGCATACTTACATGCAAGAAAATCCTCAGCTAGGAGAGCTAGATATAGCAGGAGCAAAAGCAGGTTCTATCTCAATAGTATCGGCAGTTTCAGAAGCATCACGAGAATTGGCAGTAACTCTAGCAATATGAGCATCAAGGAACACTCCTAGTGGAACATCAGGCAAAGTAGTATCTCTAGCAGTATCAAGCATAGCATCATCAGGCAAAATAGCATCTCTAGCATCATCAGGCAAAGCAGTATCAAGCATAGCATCTCTAGCAGTATTAGGCATAGCATCAGGCATAGTATCAAGCATAGTATCATCAGGCATAGTATCAAGCATAGCATCTCTAGCAGTAGTATCACAAGCATCCTCAAGCACAGGCGACATATCAAGATTTCTAGCAGGAGGTGATGTTGCAAATTTACTCATAATTGAAGGTGAATCAAGTGCAGAGCTAGATGTAAATTCCTTACCTCCCCTCGTAGTTGAGGGCAAGACTTTGGTCTTCGGATCCTTCAGATTCTTCATAGTGATCAGCAGATATAAATCCCAAGTAACTTAGAGAATATAGCAATACCTCCCCGGCAACGGCGCCAGAAAAATGCTTGATGCCAACTGTTCTTCCCCTTGCAACGACACCAGAAGAATGCTGCTAGCACTCTCCGGCAATCGAAACTAGAAGAATGTTGTTGACGGCCCACAAGCGCATGGGATCGCAGCAGTTTTCGAGGGTAGAGTATTCGACCCAAATTTGTTGATTCGCATGACGGGAGGCAAGAGAATACACTCAAGTATTAGCAGTTGAATTTATCACATTAAACCACACCTGAAAGATTAGTATCTACAAGGAAAGTAGTAACAACAAAGTAGCGAGTAACGGCAGTGGCATGGAACAACGGTAGTGACAGCAGTAGCAAGTAGCAACAGTAGCAAGCGACACTAGTAGCAAGAGTAGGAGCAGAGCAAGACAAGTAACAACAGTAGCAACAGTAGTAGCAGCAGCAGAGCAAAACAAGTAACAATAGTAGCAACAATAGTAGCAGCAGCAGAGGAAAACAAGTAACACCAGTAGCAATAGTAGGACAAACTCGTAGGCAATGGGTCGGTGATTTGTTTGGATGATATTCACCATGCAACAGTTATAACACGGAGAGATGTGTGGCTAGCTCCCGTTCGTCAATGTGATGTAGGCATGCATTCCGTGGGTCGTCATACATGCTTAGGGAAAAGAACTTGCATGACATCTGTTGTCCATCCCTCCCGTGGCAGCGGGGTCCAAAAGGAAACTACGGGATATCAAGGTTCTCCTTTTAATAAAGAACCGGACCAACGCATTAGCACTTGGTGAACACATGAACTCCTCAAACTATGGTCATCATCGGGAGTGGTTCCGGTTATTGTCACTCCGGGGTTGCCGGATCATAACACATAGTAGGTAACTACAACTTGCAAGATCGGATCTAAAACACACATATATTGGTGACAACATAATAATTTCAGATCTGAAATCATGGCACTCGGGCCCTAGTGACAAGCATTAAGCATGGCAAAGTAGTAGCAACATCAATCTCAGAACATAGTGGATACTAGGGATCAATCCCCATCAAAACTAACTTGATTACATGATAGATCTCATCCTACTCATCACCGCCCAGCGAGCCTACGAATTGATTACTCACGAACGACGAATAGCTTCATGGAATTGGAGAGGGAAGAAGGTTGATGATGACGATGGCGACGATTTTTTCTGGGACGAAACGGGACTTATAGACCTGAGGTTGGGGGCGGTAGAGCCGTGTGGGCCCAACAAACCTGCCCACCGCCACCAGGGGGATGGTGGAGGAGCCAGGGCTTGTGGCCCACTCGCCCACCCCCTCAGGTGGAAGTTGGCACAGATATTTTTTATATTTTCCAAAACTGCTCCCCGTAAATTTTCAGGACGTTTGGAGAACTTCGATTTCTGCACAAAAATAACACCAAGGCAATTCTGCTGAAAACATCATTAGTCCAGGTTAGTTCCATTCAAATCATGCAAATTAGAGTCCAAAACAAGGGCAAAAGAGTTTGGAAAAGTAGATACGATGGAGACGTACCGGAGGCATGCAGACATGACCGAGACATCTCTGTGACCAATAACCATCAGCCGGCTCTAGATACCCATGTTGGCTCCCACATGTTGCACGATGATCTCATCGGATGAACCATGATGTCAAGGATTCAATCAATCCCGTATACAATTCCCTTTGTCTGTCGGTATTGAACTTGCCCAAGATTCGATCGTCAGTATACCTATACCTTGTTCAATCTCGTTACTGGTAAGTCTCTTTACTCGTTCCGTAGCACGTCATCCTGTGACTAACTCCTTAGTCACATTGAGCTCATGATGATGTTCTACCGAGTGGGCCCAGAGATACCTCTCCGTCACACGGAGTGACAAATCCCGATCTTGATACGTACCAACTCAACAGACACTTTCGAAGATACCCGTAGTGCACCTTTATAGTCACCCAGTTACGTTATGACGTTTGATACACTTAAAGCACTCCTACAATATCTGAGAGTTGCACAATCTCACAGTCGAAGGAAATGACACTTGACATTAGAAAAGCTTTAGCATACGAACAACACGATCTAGTGCTATGCTTAGGATTGGGTCTATTTATTCACACATGTATTACTGTTTCCTGTTAATACAATTATAGCATGAACAATAGACGATAATCATGAACATGCAAATATGATAATAACCATTTTATTATTGCCTCTAGGGCATATTTCCAACAGTCTCCCACTTGCACTAGTGTCAATAATCTAGTTACATTGTGATGAATCGAACACCCATAGCATTGTGGTGTTGATCATGTTTTGCTCGAGGAAGAGGTTTAGTTAACGGGTCTACAATATTCAAATCCGTGTGTACTTTACAAATATTTATTGCTCCTCTCTAGACCTGGTGCTGGATGGAATTGTAGCGGCGTTGGATGTGCTTGGTCTTCCGATGAAATCTGGGAACCTTGGCTATGGCAATGGCTCCAGTGTTATCACAGAAGAGTGTCATCGGACCTTACGCGCTTGGAACCACTCCAAGGTCGGTGATGAACTCCTTCATCCAGATCCCTTCATGAGCCGCTTCCGAAGCAGCTATGTACTCCGCTTCACATGTAGATGCTGCCACAACGTCTTGCTTGCTGCTGCACCAGCTCACTGCCCCACCATTCAAAACATACACGTATCCGGTTTGTGACTTAGAGTCATCTGGATCTGTGTCGAAGCTAGCATCGGCGTAACCCTTTATGACGAGCTCATTGTCACCTCTATAAACAAGAAACATCTCCTTAGTCCTTTTCACGTACTTGAGGATATTCTTGACCGTTGTCCAGTGTTCCATACCGGGATCACTTTGGTACCTCCCTACCAAACTTATGGCAAAGTTTATATCAGGTCTGGTACACAGCATGGCAAACATTTGAGAGCCCACGGCTGAAGCGTAGGGGACAGTACTCATCTTCTCTCTATATGATGTCGTGGTCGGCGACTGAGTCTTACTGAATCTCATACCTTCCAAAACTGGCAAGAACCCCTTCTTTGAGTTTTCCATATTTGAACTTCTTCAATATCTTGTCAAGGTATGTACTTTGCGAAAGACCTATGAGGCGTCTCGATCTATGTCTATAGATCTTGATGCCTAGTATGTATGTAGCTTCTCCAAGGTCCTTCATTGAAAAACTCTTGTTCAAGTAGGCCTTTACGCTCTCCAATAACTCTATATTATTCCCCATCAATAATATGTCATCCACATATATTATGAGAAAAGCTACAGAGCTCCCACTCACTTTCTTGTACAGACATGCTTCTCCATAAACCTGTATGAACCCAAATGCTTTAATCACCTCATTAAAGAGAATGTTCCAACTCCGAGATGCTTGCACCAGCCCATAGATGGAGCGCTGGAGCTTGCATACCTTGTTAGCACTCTTAGGATCGACAAAACCTTCTGGTTGCATCATATACAACTCTTCCTTAAGATACCCGTTAAGGAACGCTGTTTTGACGTCCATTTGCCAAATTTCATAAGAATGAAAAGCGGCAATTGCTAACATGATTCGGAATAACTTTAGATTCGCTACGGGAGAGAAAGTCTCATCGTAGTCAACTCCTTGAATTTGTCGAAAACCCTTTGCAACAAGTCGAGCTTTGTAAACGGTCACAATACCGTTTGCGTCAGTCTTCTTCTTGAAGATCCATTTATTTTCTATGGCTCGCTGATCATCGGGCAAGTCCCCCAAAGTCCATACTTTGTTCTCATACATGGATCCTATCTCGGATTTCATGGCTTCAAGCCATTTGTTGGAATCTGGGCCCGCCATTGCTTCTTCATAGTTCGAAGTTTCACCATTGTCTAACAACATGATTTCCATCATAGGGTTGTCGTACCACTTTGGTGCAGAACGTGCCCTTGTGGACCTTCGTGGTTCAGTAGCAACTTGATCCAAAGCTTCATGATCATCATCATTAACTTCCTCTCTAGTTGGCTTAGGCGCCACAGGAACAATTTCCCGCGCTGCGCTACTCTCCGGTTCGAGAGGGGGTGTAATTACCTCATCAAGTTCTACTTTCCTCCCACTTACTTCTTTCGAGAGAAACTCTTTCTCTAGAAAGGGTCCGTTCTTGGGAACAAAGGTTTTACCTTCGAATCTAAGATAGAAGGTATACCCAATAGTTTCTTTCGGGTATCCTATGAATACACATTTCTCCGCTTTGGGTTCGAGTTTCTCTGGTTGAAGTTTCTTCACATAAGCATCGCAGCCCCAAACTTTAAGAAACGACAGCTTAGGTTTCTTGCCAAACCATAGTTCATACGGTGTCTTCTCAACGGATTTAGACGGTGCCCTATTTAAAGTGAATGTTGCAGTTTCCAATGTGTGTCCCTAAATGATAGCGGTAAGTCGGTAAGAGACATCATAGATCGTACCATATCTAATAAAGTTCGATTACGACGTTCAGACACTCCGTTACATTGCGGTGTGCCAGGCGGCGTCAGTTGTGAAACAATTCCACACTTCCTTAGGTGTGTGCCAAAGTCGTGACTCATATATTCTCCTCCACGATCAGATCGTAGACACTTTATTTTTCTGTCACGTTGATTCTCAACCTCACTCTGAAATTCCTTGAACTTTTCAAACGTTTCAGATTTGTGCTTCGTCAAGTAGATATACCCATACCTACTCAAATCATCAGTGAGAGTGAGAACATAACGATAGCCACCGCGAGCTTCAACGTTCATTGGACCACATACATCAGTATTTATTATTTCCAATAAGTCGGTTGCTCTCTCCATTATTCCTGAGAATGGAGTATTAGTCATCTTGCCCATGAGGCATGGCTCGCATGTGTCAAATGATTCAAAGTCAAGAGAATCTAACAGTCCATCAGTATGGAGTTTCTTCATGCGCTTAACACCGATATGACCAAGGAGGCAGTGCCACAAGTATGTGGGACTATCATTATCAACTTTGCATATTTTGCTATTCAAACTATGAATATGTGTAACATCACGATCGAGATTCATCAAGAATAAACCATTCACCAGCGGAGCATGACCATAAAACATATCACTCATATAAATAGAACAACCATTATTCTGTGACTTAAATGAGTAGCCGTCTCGCATTAAACAATACCCTAATACAATATTTCATGCTCAAAGCTGGTACTAGATAACAATTATTAAGGTTTAAAACAAATCCCGATGGTAGATGTAGAGGCAGCGTGCCGACGGCGATCACATCGACCTCGGAGCCATTCCCGACGCACATCGTCATCTCGTCCTTGGCCAGTCTCCGCTTATTCCGCAGTTCCTGCTTTGAGTTGCAAATGTGAGCAACAACACCGGTATCAAATACCCAGGAGCTACTATGAGCGCTGGTAAGGTACACATCAATAACATGTATATCATATATACCTTTAACGTTGTGGACCTTCTTATCCTCTAAGTACTTGGTGCAGTTCCGCTTCCAGTGACATTGTCCCTTTCAATAGAAGCACTCAGTCTCATGCTTGGGTCCATTCTTTTTCTTCTTCCCGGCATCTGGCTTACCGGGCGCGGCAATAGCTTTGTCGTCTTTCTTGAATTTCTTCTTACCCTTGCCCTTCTTGAAACTGGTGGTCTTGTTGACCATCAACACTTGATGCTCTTTCTTGACTTCTACTTCTGCAGATTTGAGCATCGAGTACAACTCGGGAATGGTCTTCTCCATCCCTTTCATGTTGTAGTTCAGCACAAAACCCTTGTAGCTTGGTGGGAGAGACTGGAGGATTCTGTCAATTACAGCATCATCCGGAAGTTCGACTCCAAGCTGAGTCGGACGTCCGTGCAGCCCAGACATTCTGAGAATATGCTCACTAACAGAACTGTTCTCCTCCATCTTGCAGCTAAAGAACTTGTCGGAGACTTCATATCTCTCGACCCGGGCATGAGCTTGAAAAACTAGCTTCAGCTCCTGGAACATCTCATATGCTCCGTGTTGCTCAAAACGCCTTTCGAGCCCCGGTTCTAAACTGTATGACATGCTACACCTAACCAGGGAGTAATCATCACTCCCCGATTGCCAGACGTTCTGAACATCTTGGGCTGCCGCGGGAACAGGGGGGTCACCTAGCGGCGCATCAAGGACATAAGCCTTCTTGGATGCAAGGAGGATGACCTTCAAGTTGCGGACCCAGTCCACATAGTTGCTACCATCATCTTTCAGCTTGTTTTTCTCTAGGAACGCGTCGAAATTGAGGTTGGCAGGTGCGTTGGCCATTGGATCTACAATAGTTGTAAAGACAACTTTTGGACTAAGTTCATGATAATTAAGTTCATTTAATCAAATTAAGCATGAACTCCCACTTAAATCGACATCCCTCTAGTCATCTAAGTGATACATGATCCATGTCGACTAACCCGTGTCCGATCATCACGTGAGACGTACTAGTCGTCATGGTGAGCAACTTCATGCTGATTGTAGTCAACCATAAGACTCATTTTCGACCTTTTGGTCTCTTGTATTCGAGGTCATGTCTGTACATGGTCAGCTCGTCGAGTCAACCTAAGCGTTTCGCGTGTGTAAATCTGGCTTACACCCATTTTATGCGAACGTTAGACTCCATCACACCCGATCATCATGTGGTGCTTCGAGACAACGATCCTTCGCAACGGTGCGCAGTTAGGGGAATACGTTCTCAAAATTTTATGAGGGATCATCTTATTATGCTACCGTCGTTCTAAGCAATAAGATGAAAAACATGATAAACATCACATGCAATCATATAGTGACATGATATGGCCATTATCATCTTTGCTCCTTCGATCTCCATCTTCGGCATCGCATGATCATCATTGTCACCGGCATGACACCATGATCTCCATCATCATGATCTCCATCATCGTGTCTCCGTGAAGTCGTCACGCCAACTAATACTACCACTACTACTATCGATAACCGTTATCAATCAAGTGAAAGTAGTAAACACATGGCGTTGCATCTCATACAATAAATTAAGACAACTCCTATGGCTCCTGCCGGTTGTCATACTCATCGACATGCAAGTCGTGAATCCTATTACAAGAACATGATCATCTCATACATCACACATGTAACATCACAACCTTTTGCCATATCACATCACATGTCAAACCCTGCAAAAACAAGTTAGACGTCCTCTAATTGTTGTTGCAAGTTTTACGTGGCTGATTTGGGTTTCTAGCAAGAACGCCTTCTTACATACATGACAGCCATAACGATGATATGCCAAAGCTATTTACCCTTCATAAGGACCCTTTTCATCAAATCCAATCCGACTAGAGTGGGAGAGATAGACACCCGCTAGCCACCTTATGCACCTAGTGCATGTTGGTCGGTGGAACCTGTCTCACGTAAGCATACGTGTAAGGTCGGTCCGGGCCGCTTCATCCCACAATACCATCGGAAAAGAATAAGACTAGTAGCAGCAAGCAATTGACAAAATCATCGCCCACAACCTTTTGTGTTCTACACGTGCATAGAATCTACGCACAGAAAACCTGGCTCGGATGCCACTGTTCGGTAACATAGCATAAATTGAAAATTTTCCTACGCCATATTCAGATCTTTCTATGGAGAGACCAGCAACGAGAGAGGGGTGAGTGCATCTTCATACCTTTGAAGATCGCTAAGCGGAAGTGTTGCTAGAACGCGATTGATGGAGTCGTACTCGCGGCGATTCAGATTGCGGTGTGATTCCGATCTAGTGCCGAACCACGGCACCTCCGCGTTCAATACACGTGCAGCCCAGTGACGTCTCCCGCACCTTGATCCAGCAAGGAGGAGGGAGAGGTTGGGAATATCTCCGGCAGCACGACAGCGTGGTGTCGATGGAGAGACGAGGTCTCCCGGCAAGGCTTCGCCAAGCACCGTGGGAGAGGAGGAAGAAGAAGAGCAGGGCTGCGCCGAGAGAGAGATGGAAAACCGTGTCTCCAGTGGCCAAAACCCCCGCTATATATAAGGGGAAGGGAGGGTGGCTCCCCCTTTAGGGTTTCCACCCCTAACGGGGGCGGCAACCCTAGATGGGGGTAGGGGTGGCGGCCACGATGGGAGGAGGGGGTGGCGCACCACTTGGTAGGCCTTAGGCCCACCTACGCTAGGGTTCCCTCCTTCTCCCTCTTAGGCGCCATGGGCTAGGTGTGGGGGCGCCAGGGGCTGGTTCTCTCCCACACTTGGCCCATGTAGCGTTCTGGGGCTGGTGGCCTCTGCCGGTGGGCCTCCGGAACCATTCCGGTGGTTCCTGTACTGTTGGGGATGTAACCAGTGGATGACCCGCCCTAGTTGGGACGGGTTATCCATTGGGCGATTCATTTAAATGTTTAGTTGGGCCTCATTTTGGCCGAATCAAGGTCGTACGACGAGTATGGCTCTTGGCGAGTCTCCCAACTTTGGAAGATGGCGATTTAGAGACCGCAATGGTCACGAGTTGTAGAAAGGAAGGAATCCTTGTGAACCCTAGGGAATCGACCCATATATAAAGGCGAAGTCCCGGGGGACGGAGGACAGGTTAGAAATCATCGAGTGCTAGGTTTTGGCGAGTTACGCCTTCCTTGTAATCGAATCCATATCAGTACACACAAAAACAGGACGTAGGCTATTACCTCCTCTCGAGGGGCCGAACTGTTGGGGAACGTCGCATGGGAAACAAAAATTTTCCTACGCGCACGAAGACCTATCATGGTGATGTCCATCTACGAGAGGGGATGAGTGATCTACGTACCCTTGTAGATCGTACAGCAGAAGCGATTAGAGATCGCGGTTGATGTAGTGGAACGTCCTCACGTCCCTCGATCCGCCCCGCGAACAATCCCGCGATCAGTCCCACGATCTAGTACCGAACGGACGGCACCTCCGCGTTCAGCACACGTACAGCTCGACGATGATCTCGGCCTTCTTGATCCAGCAAGAGAGACGGAGAGGTAGAAGAGTTCTCCGGCAGCGTGACGGCGCTCCGGAGGTTGGTGATGATCTTGTCTCAGCAGGGCTCCGCCCGAGCTCCGCAGAAACACGATCTAGAGGAAAAACTATGGAGGTATGTGGTCGGGCAGCCGTGAGAAAGTCGTCTCAAATCTTCCCTAAAAGCCCCATATATATAGGAGGAGGGAGGGGGACCTTGCCTTGGGGTCCAAGGGAACCCCAAGGGGTCGGCCGAGCCAGGGGGGAGGACTCTCCCCCCCCAAACCGAGTCCTACTTGGTTTGGTGGGAGGGAGTCCTTCCCCCTTCCCACCTCTCCCTCTTTTTTTTCCTTTCCTTTGATATTTTCTCTTCCTTGGCGCATAGGATTTGGTGGGCTGTCCCACCAGCCCACTAAGGGCTGGTGTGACCCCCCCAAATACCTATGGGCTTCCCCGGAGTGGGTTGCCCCCCTCCGGTGAACCCCCGGAACCCATTCGTCATTCCCGGTACATTCCCGGTAACTCCGAAAACCTTCCGGTAATCAAATGAGGTCATCCTATATATCAATCTTCATTTCCGGACCATTCCGGAAACCCTCGTGACGTCCGTGATCTCATCCGGGACTCCGAACAACATTTGGTAACCAACCATATAACTCAAATACGCATAAAACAACGTCGAACCTTAAGTGTGCAGACCCTGCGGGTTCGAGAACTATGTAGACATGACCCGAGAGACTCCTCGGTCAATATCCAATAGCGGGACCTGGATGCCCATATTGGATCCTACATATTCTACGAAGATCATATCGTTTGAACCTCAGTGCCAAGGATTCGTATAATCCCGTATGTCATTCCCTTTGTCCTTCGGTATGTTACTTGCCCGAGATTCGATCGTTAGTATCCGCATACCTATTTCAATCTCGTTTACCGGCAAGTCTCTTTACTCGTTCCGTAATACAAGATCCCGCAACTTACACTAAGTTACATTGCTTGCAAGGCTTGTGTGTGATGTTGTATTACCGAGTGGGCCCCGAGATACCTCTCCGTCACACGTAGTGACAAATCCCAGTCTTGATCCATACTAACTCAACTAACACCTTCGGGGATACCTGTAGAGCATCTTTATAGTCACCCAGTTACGTTGCGACGTTTGATACACACAAAGCATTCCTCCGGTGTCAGTGAGTTATATGAGCTCATGGTCATAGGAATAAATACTTGACACGCAGAAAACAGTAGCAACAAAATGACACGATCAACATGCTACGTCTATTAGTTTGGGTCTAGTCCATCACGTGATTCTCCCAATGATGTGATCCAGTTATCAAGCAACAACACCTTGTTCATAATCAGAAGACACTGACTATCATTGATCAACTGGCTAGCCAACTAGAGGCATGCTAGGGACGGTGTTTTGTCTATGTATCCACACATGTAAATGAGTCTTCATTCAATACAATTATAGCATGGATAATAAACTATTATCTTGATACAGGAATTATAATAATAACTATACATTTATTATTGCCTCTAGGGCATAATTCCAACAGTCTCCCACTTGCACTAGAGTCAATAATCTAGCCCTCACATCACCATGTGAATTACATTGTAATAAATCTAACACCCATACAGTTCTGGTGTCGATCATGTTTTGGCCGTGGAAGAGGTTTAGTCAGCGGGTCTGCTACATTCAGATCCGTGTGCACTTTGCATATATTTACGTCCTGCTCCTCGACGTAGTCGCGGATGAGGTTGAAGCGTCGTTTGATGTGTCTGGTCTTCTTGTGAAACCTTGGTTCCTTTGCTAAGGCAATGGCACCAGTGTTGTCACAGAACAAGGTTATTGGATCCAGTGCACTTGGCACCACTCCAAGATCCGTCATGAACTGCTTCATCCAGACACCCTCCTTAGCCGCCTCCGAGGCAGCCATGTACTCCGCTTCACATGTAGAATCTGCTACGACGCTTTGCTTGGAACTGCACCAGCTTACTGCACCCCCATTAAGAATAAATACGTATCCGGTTTGCGACTTAGAGTCGTCCGGATCTGTGTCAAAGCTTGCATCAACGTAACCTTTTACGGCGAGCTCTTCGTCACCTCCATACACGAGAAACATCTCCTTAGTCCTTTTCAGGTACTTCAGGATATTCTTGACCGCCGTCCAGTGATCCACTCCTGGATTACTCTGGAACCTGCCTGCCATACTTATGGCCAGGCTAACATCCGGTCTAGTGCACAGCATCGCATACATGATAGAGCCTATGGCTGAAGCATAGGGGACGGAGCGCATATGCTCTCTATCTTCATCAGTTGCTGGGCACTGAGTCTTACTCAATCTCGTACCTTGTAACACTGGCAAGAACCCTTTCTTGGACTGTTCCATTTTGAACCTCTTCAAAACCTTATCAAGGTATGTGCTTTGTGAAAGTCCTATCAGGCGTTTTGATCTATCCCTATAGATCTTAATGCCTAGAATGTAAGCAGCTTCTCCTAGGTCCTTCATAGAGAAACTTTTATTCAAGTAACCTTTTATGCTCTCCAAAAGCTCTACGTTGTTTCCAATCAGCAATATGTCATCCACATATAATATTAGAAACGCCACAGAGCTCCCACTCACTTTCTTGTAAATACAAGATTCTCCAACCACTTGTATAAACCCGAATGCTTTGATCACCTCATCAAAACGTTTGTTCCAACTCCGAGATGCTTGCACCAGTCCATAAATGGATCGCTGGAGCTTACACACTTTGTCAGCATTTTTAGGATCGACAAAACCTTCGGGTTGCATCATATACAACTCTTCCTTAAGGAAACCGTTAAGGAACGCCGTTTTGACATCCATCTGCCAGATTTCATAATCGAAAAATGCAGCTATTGCTAACATGATTCTGACGGACTTAAGCATCGCTACGGGAGAGAAAGTCTCATCGTAGTCAATTCCTGAAACTTGTGAAAGACCCTTTGCCACAAGTCGAGCTTTATAAACGGTCACATTACCGTCAGCGTCCGTCTTCTTCTTAAAGATCCATTTGTTCTGAATAGCCTTGCGGCCCTCAGGCAGTATCTCCAAAGTCCACACTTTGTTCTCATACATGGATCCTATCTCGGATTTCATGGCTTCTAGCCATTTGTTGGAATCTGGGCCCACCATTGCTTCTTCATAATTTGCAGGTTCATTGTTGTCTAACAACATGATTGATAAGACGGGATTACCGTACCACTCTGGAGCAGCGCGTGATCTCGTCGACCTGCGTGGTTCAACAGAAACTTGAACTGGAGTTTCATGATCATCATCATTAACTTCCTCCTCAACCGGCGTCGCAATGACAGAGGTTTCCCCTTGCCCTGCGCCACCATCCAGAGGGATGAGAGGTTCGACAACCTCGTCAAGTTCTATCTTCCTCCCACTCAATTCTCTCGAGAGAAACTCCTTCTCGAGAAAAGTTCCGTTCTTAGCAACAAACACTTTGCCCTCGGATTTGAGATAGAAGGTGTACCCAACTGTCTCTTTTGGGTAACCTATGAAGACGCATTTTTCCGCTTTGGGTTCCAGCTTTTCAGGCTGAAGCTTTTTGACATAAGCATCACATCCCCAAACTTTAAGAAACGACAACTTTGGCCTTTTGCCACACCACAGTTCGTATGGTGTCGTCTCAACGGATTTCGATGGTGCCCTATTTAAAGTGAATGCAGCTGTTTCTAATGCATAACCCCAAAACGATAACGGCAAATCAGTAAGAGACATCATAGATCGCACCATTTCTAATAAAGTACGATTACGACGTTCGGACACACCATTACGCTGTGGTGTTCCAGGCGGTGTCAACTGCGAAACAATTCCACATTGTCTTAAGTGAGTACCAAACTCGAAACTCAGATACTCACCCCCACGATCAGACCGTAGGAACTTGATCTTCTTGTTACGATGATTTTCCACTTCACTCTGAAATTGCTTGAACTTTTCAAATGTTTCAGACTTGTGCTTCATCAAGTAGACATAACCATATCTACTTAGATCGTCAGTGAAGGTGAGAAAATAACGATATCCGCCGCGTGCCTCCACGCTCATTGGACCACACACATCGGTATGTATGATTTCCAACAAGTCACTTGCACGCTCCATTGTTCCGGAGAACGGAGTCTTAGTCATCTTGCCCATGAGGCATGGTTCGCACGTGTCAAGTGAATCAAAGTCAAGTGACTCCAAAAGTCCATCAGCATGGAGTTTCTTCATGCGCTTTACACCAATATGACCTAAGCGGCAGTGCCACAAAAATATGGTGCTATCATTGTTTACTCTAACTCTTTTGGTCTCAATGTTATGTATATGTGTATCTCTATCAAGATTCAATATGAACAATCCTCTCACATTCGGTGCATGACCATAAAAGATGTTACTCATAGAAATAGAACAACCATTATTCTCAGACTTAAAAGAGTAACCGTCTCGCAATAAACAAGATCCAGATATAATGTTCATGCTCAACGCAGGCACTAAATAACAATGATTTAAGTTCATCACTAATCCTGATGGTAGTTGAAGTGACACGGTGCCGACGGCGATTGCATCAACCTTGGAACTGTTTCCTACGCGCATCGTCACTTCGTCTTTCGCCAGCCTCCGTCTATTCCGCAGTTCCTGTTTCGAGTTGCAAATGTGAGCAACAGAACCGGTATCGAATACCCAGGCACTACTACGAGAGCCGGTTAAGTACACATCAATAACATGTATATCAAATATACCTGATTTTTCTTTGCCCGCCTTCTTATCTGCCAGATACTTGGGGCAATTGCGCTTCCAGTGACCCATACCCTTGTAGTTCACACAAAGCCTTTATAGCTTGGCGGCAGTGATTGGAGGATTCTGTCAGTGATAGCTTCTTGCGGGAGTTCAATCCCCAGTTCAGCTAGACGGTTTGAGTACCCAGACATTTTGAGCACATGTTCACTGACAGACGAGCTTTCCTCCATCTTGCAAGCATAGAATTTATCGGAGGTCTCATACCTCTCGATCCGGGCGTTCTTCTGAAAGATAAACTTCAACTCCTGGAACATCTCAAATGCTCCATGACGCTCAAAGCGACGTTGAAGTCCCGGCTCTAAGCCATACAAGACTGCACATTGAACTATTGAGTAGTCCTCCTTACGTGCTAGCCAAGCGTTCTTAACATCCTGATCAGCCGTAGCGGGTGGTTCATCTCCTAGCGCAGCATTAAGGACATAATCCTTCTTTCCAGCTTGTAAGATTAGCTTAAGATTACGAGCCCAGTCTACAAAGTTGCTTCCATCATCTTTCAACTTAGCTTTCCCTAGGAACGTATTAAAATTGAGGATGACACTTGCGTGAGCCATGATCTACAACACAAATATATTCAAAGTGGACTTAGACTATGTTCAAGATAATTAGAGTTCAACTTAATCAAATTATATGCTAAACTCCCACTCAAAAAGTACATCTCTCTAGTCATTTGAGTGGTTCATGATCCACTTACACTATCCCAAGTCCGATCATCACGTGAGTCGAGAGTAGTTTCAGTGGTAAGCATCCCTATGCTAATCATATCAACTATATGATTCATGATCGACCTTTCGGTCTCATGTGTTCCGAGGCCATGTCTGCACATGCTAGGCTCGTCAAGCTTAACCCGAGTGTTCCGCGTGCGCAACTGTTTTGCACCCGTTGTATGTGAACGTTGAATCTATCACACCCGATCATCACGTGGTGTCTCGAAACGACGAACTGTAGCAACGGTGCACAGTCGGGGAGAACACAATTTCGTCTTGAAATTTTAGTGAGAGATCACCTCATAATGCTACCGTCGTTCTAAGCAAAATAAGGTGCATAAAAGGATTAACATCACATGCAATTCATAAGTGACATGATATGGCCATTATCACGTGCTTCTTGATCTCCATCACCAAAGCACCGGCACGATCTTCTTGTCACCGGCGCCACACCATGATCTCCATCATCATGATCTCCATCAACGTGTCACCATCGGGGTTGTCGTGCTACTTATGCTATCACTACTAAAGCTACATCCTAGCAAAATAGTAAACGCATCTGCAAGCACATATGTTAGTATAAAGACAACCCTATGGCTCCTGCCGGTTGCCGTACCATCGACGTGCAAGTCGATATTTCTATTACAACATGATCATCTCATACATCCAATATATCACATCACATCATTGGCCATATCACATCACAATCATACCCTGCAAAAACAAGTTAGACGTCCTCTAATTTTGTTGTTGCATGTTTTACGTGGTGACCAAGGGTATCTAGTAGGATCGCATCTTACTTACGCAAACACCACACCGGAGATATATGAGTTGCTATTTAACCTCATCCAAGGACCTCCTCGGTCAAATCCGATTCAACTAAAGTTGGAGAAACCGTCACTTGCCAGTCATCTTTGAGCAAAGGGGGTTACTCGTAACGACGAAACCAGTCTCTCGTAAGCGTACGAGTAATGCCAGGGGGGAGGACTCTCCCCCCCCAAACCGAGTCCTACTTGGTTTGGTGGGAGGGAGTCCTTCCCCCTTCCCACCTCTCCCTCTTTTTTTTTCCTTTCCTTTGATATTTTCTCTTCCTTGGCGCATAGGATTTGGTGGGCTGTCCCACCAGCCCACTAAGGGCTGGTGTGACCCCCCCAAATACCTATGGGCTTCCCCGGAGTGGGTTGCCCCCCTCCGGTGAACCCCCGGAACCCATTCGTCATTCCCGGTACATTCCCGGTAACTCCAAAAACCTTCCGGTAATCAAATGAGGTCATCCTATATATAAATCTTCGTTTCCGGACCATTCCGGAAACCCTCGTGACGTCCGTGATCTCATCCGGGACTCCGAACAACATTCGGTAACCAACCATATAACTCAAATACGCATAAAACAACGTCGAACCTTAAGTGTGCAGACCCTGCGGGTTCGAGAACTATGTAGACATGACCCGAGAGACTCCTCGGTAAATATCCAATAGCGGGACCTGGATGCCCATATTGGATCCTACATATTCTACGAAGATCTTATCGTTTGAACCTCAGTGCCAAGGATTCGTATAATCCCGTATGTCATTCCCTTTGTCCTTCGGTATGTTACTTGCCCGAGATTCGATCGTTAGTATCCGCATACCTATTTCAATCTCGTTTACCGGCAAGTCTCTTTACTCGTTCCGTAATACAAGATCCCGCAACTTACACTAAGTTACATTGCTTGCAAGGCTTGTGTGTGATGTTGTATTACCGAGTGGGCCCCGAGATACCTCTCCGTCACACGGAGTGACAAATCCCAGTCTTGATCCATACTAACTCAACTAACACCTTCGGGGATACCTGTAGAGCATCTTTATAGTCACCCAGTTACGTTGCGACGTTTGATACACACAAAGCATTCCTCCGGTGTCAGTGAGTTATATGAGCTCATGGTCATAGGAATAAATACTTGACACACAGAAAACAGTAGCAACAAAATGACACGATCAACATGCTACGTCTATTAGTTTGGGTCTAGTCCATCACGTGATTCTCCCAATGACGTGATCCAGTTATCAAGCAACAATACCTTGTTCATAATCAGAAGACACTGACTATCATTGATCAACTGGCTAGCCAACTAGAGGCATGCTAGGGACGGTGTTTTGTCTATGTATCCACACATGTTATGAGTCTTCATTCAATACAATTGTAGCATGGATAATAAACTATTATCTTGATACAGGAATTATAATAATAACTATACATTTATTATTGCCTCTAGGGCATAATTCCAACACGAACCTGGGTAAATCGCCGCGTCTCTCCCGCTTAAACCCTTTGAGTCACCACCAAGGTGCGATAGCTCCAGTATTAAGTCCTTTCACGAGGACATCTGCCACGAAAAAAGCACGACAGTTGGCGCCCACCGTGGGGCCTACGCACGGTGGAGTTGAGTTCTCAAAGGGAGCCCTACCAGGGTTTGGGAGTTACGCGACGGCGCTCTTGACTCGGAGCCGCCGCGGGATAACCTACATCGACAACCAGCGATGGGGACCTGAAGCGAATTCGATTGAATCTGGCTACAGGGTCCCCTTTGGCAAGATCAACATCTTCATCGGCATGATCGGATCACCCGTTCCTGAGCTGGACATCTCCACCGACATCGTCGAGCCGGCCAGGTACGTCTGCCCAGTCATAACGCAAAATTTAACTCGCCCGGTCTTTGTGGGGTTCACGCAGGGATCGGAGGAGCTAGAACACTTGGTGACTCAGGAAACTACCCCGGTCAACTCGGACGATGAATCGTCCATGGGCGACTCAGATTCCATCCGGTCTCTTCACGGGATGGTCTCGGAGGCTTGTCACTGTCCATGGATCCGGAAGTCCTTGACCGAACCCGCCGCCAGATCGCCATCTACATGGCTGGGGCGACTCAACCCACACAAAACCTTACTGGAGGCGATGGGACCGGCGAGACGTCCAGAAGTCCAGCTGCAGTCCTGGTGGATTTAGCGGCGGAAATCACGAGACTAATGGCGACTCCCCTCACGCCAGAGAACCAAGAGGAGATAAACGCAGAGTTAGCAAAGCTCAGAGAGTTGGTGGCAAAGGCCCACCAGGATGCTGAGATGGAGTCCGCCAGGATCGAGACTCGACAAGCCCAAATTGCGACCGAAAGGATGCGCTTAAACACTGACAACTGGCGGCTCGAGAGACAGCAGCGCGCGTTCGACGCCGTCCACCAGCGGAGACACCAGGGTCGCCTACCCCATGACCTCAATCCGACCCGTCTGTTCGACACTCCACGAACCCCCGGGATGGGAGCCGCCCCGGCAGGAGGACCGGGCCGCCCACCTAACCCGCCGACTCAGCCGATTGAGGGTCAAATTCCTCGTTTCCGGACGCCTCAAGGCCACTTCTCCAACCCGGTGGATAACGTGCTTGCCGCAACTCGCCACCTGGAGTATCTTCTGATTCACGGCAACACCCCAGCTGAGATAGAAGTAAGGAATGCCATCGAGATTTTGAAGACGGCGGTGGTTCAAAACGCCCAGTTCTCGCATAGCCTCGAGAGGTTGCACTCCACCCCTCAGGCAAGTTATACCAGTAGCAGGCCGGATGACCAGCCTGCCGTAAACAGTGGGCCGCGACACTTCCCGCAGGACAACCCGCCCGAACGGAACCCGCCGGGCCGAGATCTCCCGAACATGCAAGACGCCCCGGCCCCCCTCGTCGGGGCCGGAGGGCGAGTTGGGGTACCATGCTTGTCCCCGGCCCTTCGGAACGAAGGATGCCCAAGGATTTTAAGGGACCAAGGAAAGTGCCTAATTATACACCAGACCTCGAACCAACGTCATGGATCGAGGGTTATGTGATTGCCGTGGACATGCTCGACGTAAACGAGGCGGTTTGCGCCAGATACTTCACGATGATGCTGAGAGGTCGGCACGCACTTGGTTGAAAAACTTGCCTCCCAATTCCATCCAGTCCTGGGCCGAGTTAAAAGAGCATTTCATCAAAAACTTCCGGGGAAACTGCAAACGTCCGATGACGATTGTCGATCTACAACACTGTGTTCAGCGCCCGGATGAATTGGCCCACCATTGGTCACGGCGGGTGGCAGAAATTATTCATTCGCCAGATGGTATTACGGCAGCTCAAGCTGTGCTTATCCTCGAGCACAATTGTCATTATGAGCCCTTAGTGTAGAAGTTGGGGCGACTCAAACGGAAGGTCCAAGACATGGGCGAACTGGTGGACACCCTCACTAGATATGCCGAGGGCGATGATACTAAGGATCCCGGCGAGGATGGTAAGGTTAACTCGCCCAAAAAGGACGAGTCATCCAAAAATCATACCCGTTTCCAAGGGGCGCAACCGTCACAATCAAGGGACCAATGGCAAGCGTAGACCGCAGGAGGAGCCCTCGGACTTGGTCGCCAACACCAATGCTAATGACGGCAAAAAGAAGAATCGAGGTTTTAGTGGGAAAAGGCCGCGTAACAATGAAGAACTACTCAAGGGCCCTTGCCCGCACCACGCCACGGCTGACGGCCCGGCGAGTCATTCTTGGGAAAACTGTTTCGTGATGCGAGAGTTTCGGGCGGAGGCAATCAAGAAGAGTCAAAACGAAGATCCAGACCGGCGCCAGCACCAACTCGCCGCGTCCAACCAAAGAGAGAACCTCTTCAGCGGCTTTCCCGAACAGGGGGCTCTAGGAGGCCCGCAGCCAGGCGGCGGCCAGTACCCGGTGCACCAACAGCGGCGGTACAACCCGCCGGGAGCTTTCCAGCAGCCGCCTCCACAGGGGGCTCCGCAGGACCAGGACGATAATGGGGGCTTTCGCAGCAACCCCAAACAGCTAAGTAATGGGCAGTACCACGTTTTCATTACTAATGCTTGCAGGCGTGATAAAAAGGTAAGTCACCGGGCGTACAACGTATCTGAGCCGGCGATCCCCAGATATCTCCATTGGTCTGAGCAGACCATAACATGGAGCAGGGAGGATCACCCGCCAAGAGTAGATAACCCGGGCGATCTGGCGTTGGTCGTGGCTCCCCAAGTGGGGGGTTACACCCTGTCAAAGGTATTAATGGATGGTGGCAGCAACATCAATATCTTATACTTCGACACCTTCCAGAGGATGAATCTATTGGAGAAAGACTTGATGCCTTCAACCACGGTTTTCTACGGAATTGTCCTGGGCAAGTAGGCTTATCCCATAGGCCGGGTCAGGCTCACAGTGGCATTTGGAACTGCGCAGAATTTCAGGTCGGAGTCTCTAATCTTTGAGGTGGTCAAACTGAAAAACCCCTACCATGCGCTGTTCGGGCGACCAGCTTACGCCCGCTTCATGGCCCGCCCGTGCTATGTCTACCTCAAGCTCAAAATGCCTGGTCCCAAAGGACCCATCATAGTTGATGGAGATAGAATGATCGCAAAGGAATGTGACGAAGGGGACGCGGCTTATGCGGAAGTCGCCTGTGCGGCGGAAGAGCTCAAACACCATCGGACCAATGTTGACCCGACGGACATGTCACCACTCAAGAAGCCAACTACAGATTCTGAGTTGCCCCTCAAGTTCAAACCGACGGATGACACTAAGACAATCGATTTCGTGCCTGGTGATTCATCCAAGCAGTTCACCATTGGGACGGGTCTGGACCCCAAATAGGAAAGCATGCTCATCGAATTCATCCGTGAGAATCGGGACATCTTCGCATGGAAACCTTCTGACATGCCTGGTGTACCGAGAGAATTCGCTGAGCACCATCTTAACGTTGACCCAAAATGCAAACCTGTCCAGCAGTACCTTCGCAGATTCAGCGAGGAACGACGCAAGGCGATTGGAGAAGAAGTCGCCCGTCTTTTAGCCATCGGGTTCATCGTGGAAGTTTTTCACCCCAAATGACTGGCTAACCTGGTGTTGGTACTCAAGAAGAATGGCACTTTTCGTATGTGTATTGACTATACAGATCTCAAGAGAGCTTGTCCCAAAGATCCCTTCGCTCTTCCCTGCATCGATCAAATCATTGACTCGGTGACGGGATGCGAACGATTGTGCTTTCTGGACGCCTATTCATGATATCACCAGATCAAGATGGCCGTAGAGGATCAGGAGAAGACGGCCTTCATAACCCCCTTCGGGGCCTTTTGCTATGTGTCCATGCCTTTCGGACTCAAAAGCGCGGTGGCGACTTATCAACGCTGCATCCAGAATTGTCTTCGTAACCAAATTGGTCGCAACGTCCATGCCTATGTCGAGGATATTGTGATCAAGACCCGCCAGGGGGAGACACTATTGGAAGACCTTAAGGAGACTTTTGATAATTTACGGGTATATCAGATGAAGCTAAATCCTACCAAGTGCGTTTTTGGTGTACGTGCAGGAAAATTGCTGGGTTTCTTGGTATCGGAGCGCGGCATCGAGGCTAACCCGCACAAGATCGAAGCGGTTACCTCTCTCGGAAAGCCGGCAAATGTTAATCAAGTTCAACGACTGGCGGGTCGCATTGCGGCTTTAAGTCGTTTTGTGAGTCGCCTAGGGGAAAAGGTGATTCCTCTTTATCAATTATTGAGGAAGTCCGATCGATTCGTGTGGACAAATGAGGCAGACAAGGCGCTCGAGGCCCTGAAACGCCAATTGGTTAACCCGCCGGTCCTGGCAGCCCCGACTGAAAAGGAGCCTATGCTTCTGTATATCGCGGCAAATTCCAAGGTAGTAAGTGTGGCAGTGGTCGTTGAAAGAAAGGAAGAAGGGAAGGAATACCCAGTGCAACGCCCAGTATATTTTATCAGCGAGGTGTTAACTCTTTCCAAACAGCGATACCTGCATTGGCAAAAACTGGTATATGGGGTGTTTATGGCGAGTCGAAAACTTAAGCATTATTTCCAGGAGCACCCGATCACAGTGGTGTTGGGGAACATCGCATGGGAAACAAAAATTTTCCTACGCGCACGAAGACCTATCATGGTGATGTCCATCTACGAGAGGGGATGAGTGATCCATGTACCCTTGTAGATCGTACAGCAGAAGCGTTAGTGAACGCGGTTGATGTAGTGGAACGTCCTCATGTCCCTCGATCCGCCCCGCGAACAATCCCGCGATCAGTCCCACGATCTAGTACCGAACGGACGGCACCTCCGCGTTCAACACACGTACAGCTCGACGATGATCTCGGCCTTCTTGATCTAGCAAGAGAGGCGGAGAGGTAGAAGAGTTCTCCGGCAGCGTGACGGCGCTCTGGAGGTTGGTGATGACCTTGTCTCAGCAGGGCTCCGCCCGAGCTCCGCAGAAACGCGATCTAGAGGAAAAACCGTGGAGGTATGTGGTCGGGCTGCCGTGGCAAAGTTGTCTCAAATCAGCCCCAAAACCCCACTATATATAGGAGGAGGAGGGGGGAGACCTGCCTTGGGGTCCAAGGACTCCCAAGGGGGTCGGCCGAGCCAAGGGGGAAGGGCCCCCCCTCCCAAACCGAAATCTACTTGGTTTGGAAGGTGGAGTCCTTCTTCCCTTTCCCACCTCCTTCTTTTTTTTTCCTTTCCTCTTTGATTTTCTTTCCTATGCGCATAGGCCTCTCTTGGGCTGTCTCACCAGCCCACTAAGGGCTGGTGCGGCACCCCAAACACCCATGGGCTTCCCCGGGGTGGGTGCCCCCCCCCGGTGAACTCCCGGAACCCATTCGTCATTCCCGGTACATTCCCGGTAACTCCGAAAACCTTCCGGTAATCAAATGAGGTCATCCATATATCAATCTTTGTTTCCGGACCATTCCGGAAACCCTCGTGACGTCCGTGATATCATCCGGGACTCCGAACAACATTCGGTAACCAACCATATAACTCAAATACACATAAAACAACGTCGAACCTTAAGTGTGCAGACCCTGCGGGTTCGAGAACTATGTAGACATGACCCGAGAGACTCCTCGATCAATATCCAATAGCGGGACCTGGATGCCCATATTGGATCCTACATATTCTACGAAGATCTTATCGTTTGAACCTCAGTGCCAAGGATTCATATAATCATGTATGTCATTCCCTTTGTCCTTCGGTATGTTACTTGCCCGAGATTCGATCGTCAGTATCCGTATACCTATTTCAATCTCGTTTACCGGCAAGTCTCTTTACTCGTTCCGTAATACAATATCCTGCAACTTATACTAAGTCACATTGCTTGCAAGGCTTGTGTGTGATGTTGTATTACCGAGTGGGCCCCGAGATACCTCTCCGTCACACGGAGTGACAAATCCCAGTCTTGATCCATACTAACTCAACGAACACCTTCGGAGATACCTGTAGAGCATCTTTATAGTCACCCAGTTACGTCGCGACATTTGATACACACAAAGCATTCCTCCGGTGTCCGTGAGTTATATGATCTCATGGTCATAGGAACAAATACTTGACACGCAGAAAATAGTAGCAACAAAATGACACGATCAACATGCTACGTCTATTAGTTTGGGTCTAGTCCATCACATGATTCTCCTAACGATGTGATCCCGTTATCAAGTGACAAGACTTGCCTATGGCCAGGAAACCTTGACCATCTTTGATCAACGAGCTAGTCAACTAGAGGCATACTAGGGACAGTGTTTTGTCTATGTATCCACACAAGTATTGTGTTTCCAATCAATACAATTATAGCATGGATAATAAACGATTATCATGAACTAAGAAATATAATAATAACTAATTTATTATTGCCTGTAGGGCATATTTCCAACAGTCTCCCACTTGCACTAGAGTCAATAATCTAGTTCACATCACCATGTGATTCTAACGAATCCAACACCCATATAGTTCTGGGGTCTGATCACGTCTTGCTCGTGAGACAGGTTTTAGTCAACGGTTCTGAAACTTTCAAATCTGTGTGTTCTTTACAAATCTTTATGTCATCTTATAGATGCTGCTACTACGTGCTATTCGGAAATGCCCCAAATATCTACTCTACTATACGAATCCGTCTCACTACTCGTAGTTATTCGGATTAGTGTCAAAGCTTGCATCGACGTAACCCTTTACGACGAACTCTTTAACCACCTCCATAATCGAGAAAAATTCCTTAGTCCATTAGTTACTAAGGATAAATTTTGACCGCTGCTAGTGATTCAATCATGGATCACTCTCTGTACCTCTCAACAGACTTTGAGTCAAGGCACACATCAGGTGCGGTACACAGCATGGCATACTTTAGATTCTACGGCTAAGGCATAGAAGACGACCTTCGTCTATTCTCTTTATTCTGCCTTGGTCGGGTTTTGAGTCTTACTCAAATTCACACCTTTACAACGCAACCAAGAACTCCTTCTTTGCTGATCTATTTTGAACTCCTTCAAAAACTTGTCAAGGCATGCATCTTATTGAAACTTTCATTAAGCGCTTTTGATCTATCTCCATAGATCTTTGATGCTCAACGTTCCAGTAGCGCAATCCAGGTATTCCTTTGAAAACTCCTTTCAAAAAACCTTGTATGCTTTACAGAAATTCTACATTACTTCTTATCCACAATATGTCACCCATATATACTTATCAGAAATTCTATAGTGCTCCCAGTCACTTCTTTGGAAATACAAGTTTCTCATAAACTTTGTACAAACCCAAAATCTTTGATCATCTCATCAAAGTGTATATTCCAACTCCGAGATGCTTGCACCAGTCCATTGAAGGATCACTGGAGCTTGCATACTTGCTAGTATCTTCAGGATCGACAAAACCTTCTGGTTGTATCACATACAATGTTTGCTCAAGGAAACCGTCGAGGAAACAATGTTTTGACATCCTACATGCAATATTTCATAAATAATGCATCAACAACTAACATAATTCTAACAGACCTTTAGAATCGCTACGAGTGAGAAAGTCTCATCATAGTCAACTGTTTGATCTTGTCGAAAACATCTTTGCGACAAGTCGAGCTTTTCTTAATAGTGACTTATCACTATCATTGTCTGTCTTCATTTTAAAGATCCATCTTTACTCAATAGTCTTATGACCATCAAGTAGTTCTTCCAAAGTCTACACTTTGTTTTCATACACGGATCCTCTCTCGGATTTTATGGCTTCCAGCCATTTGTCGGAATCCGGGCCCACCATCGCTTTCTCCATAACTCGTAGGTTCACTGTTGCTCAACAACATGACCTCCAAGACAGGGTTACCGTACCACTCTGCAGTAGTACGCGACCTTGTCGACCTACGAGGCTTGTAGTAACTTGATCTGATGCTTGATGATCACCATCATCAGCTTCCACTTCAATTGGTGTTGGCGCCACAGGAACAACTTCCTGCGCCCTGCTACACACTGGTTGAAGTGATGGTTCAATAACCTCATCAAGTTCTACTACCCTCCCACTCAATTCTTTCGAGAGAAACCATTCCTCGAGAAAGGATCCGTTTCTAGAAACAAACACTTTGCTTTCGGATCTGAGATAGGAGATGTACCCAACTGTTTTGGATATCCTATGAAGATGCATTTATCCGCTTTGGGTTCGAGCTTATCATACTGAAACTTTTTCACATAAGTGTCGAAGCCCCAAACTTTCAAGAAACGATAGTTTAGATTTCTCTAAACCTTAATCTATACTGTGTCATCTCAACGGAAATACGCGGTGCCCTATTTTAAAGTGAATGCGGTTGTCTCTAATGCATAACCCATAAACGATAGTGGTAATTCGATAAGAGACATCATAGCATGCACCATACCAAATAGTGCGTGGCTATGACGTTCAGACACATCATCACACTATGATGTTCCAGGTAGCATGAACTGCGAAACAATTTCCACATTGTCTTAACTGCGTACCAAAACTCGTAACTCAGATATTCATTTCTATGACCATATCGTAGACAGTTTATCCTCTTGTTACGACGAACTTCTCTCCGAAACAGAATTGAACTTTTCAATATTTCAGACTTGTGATTCATTAAGCAAATACTCTAGTATCTACTCAAATCGTCATTGAAGTAAGAACATAATGATATCCAGTGCGTGCCTCAGCAACCATTGGACTGCATACATCAAAATGTATCACTTCCAACAAGTTACTATCTTATTTCATCTCAATGAAAACAAGGCCTTGCTCATGTGGTATGATTTGCATGTCACTAGTGATTCAAAATCAAGTGAGTATAAAGATCCATCAGCATGGAGCCTCTTCATGCAATTTATACCAACATGACTCAAGCGGTAGTGCCACAAGTAAGTGGTACTATCATCATTACCTCGTATCTTTTGCACCAATATCATGAACATGTGTAACACTACGATCGAGATTCAATAAACCATTGAAGGTGATTATTCAAGAAAATAGAGTAACCATTATTCTCTTTAAATGAATAATCGTATTGCAATAAACACGATCCAATTATGTTCATGCTTAACGCAAGCACCAAATAACAATTATTTAGGTTTAACACCAATCCCGATGGTAGAGGGAGCATGCGACGTTTGATCATATCAACCTTGGAAACACTTCCAACACGTATCGTCACCTCGCCTTTAGCTAGTCTCCGTTTATGCCGTAGATTTCATTTCGTGTTACTAATCACTTAGCAACCGAACTGGTATCCAATACCCTCATGCTACTAGGAGTACTAGTAAAGTACACATCAACATCATATATATCAAATATACTTCTCTCGACTTTTGCGAGCCTTCTTATCTACCAAGTATCTAGAGTTGCTCTGCCTTAGTGACTGTTCCCCTCATTACAGAAGCACTTAGTCTCGGGTTTGGGTTTAATCTTGGGTCTCTTCATTAGTGCAGCAACTGTTTTGCCGTTTCACGAAGTATCCCTTCTAGCCCTTGCCTTTCTTGAAACTTAGTGGTTTTACAAACCATCAACTATTGATCCTCCTTCTTGATTTCTACTTTCACAGTGTCAAACATCGTGAATCGCTCAAGGATCATTGTATCTATCCTTGATATGTTATAGTTCATCACGAAGCTCTCACAGCTTGGTGGCAGTGACTTTGGAGAACCATCACTATCTCATCTGGAAGATTAACTCCCACTTGATTCAAGTGATTGTCGTACTCAGACAATCTGAGCACACGCTCAACGATTGAGCTTTTCTCCTTTACTTTGTGGACAAAGAATTTTGTCGGAGGTCTCGTACCTCTCAACAAGGGCACGAGCATGAAATCACAATTTCATCTCTTTAGAACATCACTTATGTTCTGTGAAATTTCAAAACGTCTTCGGTGCCTTGCTTCTAAGTCATTAAGTATTTTGCACTGAACTATCGTGTAGTCATCAGAAACGTGTATGTCGGATGCTCACAACATCCACAGACGACGCTCGAGGTGCAGCACACCGAGTGGTGCATTAAGGACATAAGCCTTCTGCGCAGCAACGAGGACAATCCTCTTCAAAGTTTGCTACTATCAACTTTCAACTAAATTTTCTCTAGGAACATATAAAAACAGTAGAGCTATAGCGCAAACTACATCGTAATTCGCAAAGACCATTGGACTATGTTCATAACAATTAGTTCAATTAATCATATTACTTAAGAACTCCCACTCAAAAAGTACATCTCTCTAGTCATTTGAGTGGTACATGATCCAAATCCACTATCTCAAGTCCGATCATCACGTGAGTCGAGAATAGTTTCAGTGGTAAGCATCTCTATGCTAATCATATCACCTATACGATTCATGCTCGACCTTTCGGTCTCATGTGTTCCGAGGCCATGTCTGCACATGCTAGGCTCGTCAAGCTTAACCCGAGTGTTCCGCGTGCGCAACTGTTTTGCACCCGTTGTATGTGAACATTGAGTCTATCACACCCGATCATCACGTGGTGTCTCGAAACGACGAACTGTAGCAACGGTGCACAGTCGGGGAGAACACAATTTCGTCTTGAAATTTTAGTGAGAGATCACCTCATAATGCTACCGTCGTTCTAAGAAAAATAAGGTGCATAAAAGGATTAACATCACATGCAATTCATAAGTGACATGATATGGCCATCATCACGTGCTTCTTGATCTCCATCACCAAAACACCGGCACGATCTTCTTGTCACCGGAGTCACACCATGATCTCCATCAACGTGTCGCCATCGGGGTTGTCGTGCTACTCATGCTATTACTACTAAAGCTACATCCTACCAAAATAGTAAACGCATCTGCAAGCACAAACGTTAGTTTAAAGACAACCCTATGGCTCCTGCCGGTTGCCGTACCATCGACGTGCAAGTCAATATTAACTATTACAACATGATCATCTCATACATTCACTATATCACATCACATCGTTGGCCATATCACATCACAAGCATACCCTGCAAAAACAAGTTAGACGTCCTCTAATTTTGTTGTTGCATGTTTTACCTGGTGACCATGGGTATCTAGTAGGATCGCATCTTACTTACGCAAACACCACAATGGAGATATATGAGTTGCTATTTAACCTCATCCAAGGACCTCCTCGGTCAAATCCGATTCAACTAAAGTTGGAGAAACTGACACCCGCCAGTCATCTTTGAGCAACGGAGTTACTCGTAGCGATGAAACCAGTCTCTCGTAAGCGTACGAGTAATGTCGGTCCGAGCCACTTCGATCCAACAATACCGCGGAATCAAGAAAAGACTAAGGAGGGCAGGAAAACGCACATCTTCGCCCACAAAAACTTTTGTGTTCCACTCGAGAAGACATCTACGCATGAACCTAGCTCATGATGCCACTGTTGGGGAACGTCGCATGGGAAACAAAAAAATTTCTACGCGCACGAAGACCTATCATGGTGATGTCCATCTACGAGAGGGGATGAGTGATCTACGTACCCTTGTAGATCGTACAGCAGAAGCGTTAGTGAACGCGGTTGATGTAGTGGAACGTCCTCACGTCCCTCGATCCGCCCCGCGAACAATCCCGCGATCAGTCCCACGATCTAGTACCGAATGGACGGCACCTCCGCGTTCAACACACGTACAACTCGACGATGATCTCGGCCTTCTTGATCCAGCAAGAGAGACGGAGAGGTAGAAGAGTTCTCCGGCAGCGTGACGATGCTCCGGAGGTTGGTGATGACCTTGTCTCAGAAGGGCTCTGCCCGAGCTCCGCAGAAACGCGATCTAGAGGAAAAACCGTGGAGGTATGTGGTCGGGCTGCCGTGGCAAAGTTGTCTCAAATCAGCCCCAAAACCCCACTATATATAGGAGGAGGAGGGGGGAGACCTGCCTTGGGGTCCAAGGACTCCCAAGGGGGTCGGCCGGGCCAAGGGGTAGGTCCCCCCCTCCCAAACCGAAATCTACTTGGTTTGGAAGGTGGAGTCCTTCTTCCCTTTCCCACCTCCTTCTTTTTTTTTCTTTCCTCTTTGATTTTCATTCCTATGCGCATAGGCCTCTCTTGGGCTGTCTCACCAGCCCACTAAGGGCTGGTGCGGCACCCCAAACACCCATGGGCTTCCCCGGGGTGGGTGGGCCCCCCCGGTGAACTCCCGGAACCCATTCGTCATTCCCGGTACATTCCCTGTAACTCCGAAAAGCTTCCGGTAATCAAATGAGGTCATCCTATATATCAATCTTCGTTTCCGGACCATTCCGGAAACCCTCGTGACGTCCGTGATCTCATCCGGGACTCCGAACTACATTCGGTAACCAACCATATAACTCAAATACGCATAAAACTACGTCGAACCTTAAGTGTGCACACCCTGCGGGTCGAGAACTATGTAGACATGACCCGAGAGACTCCTCGGTCAATATCCAATAGCGGGACCTGGATGCCCATATTGTATCCTACATATTCTACAAAGATCTTATCGTTTGAACCTCAGTGCCAAGGATTCATATAATCCCGTATGTCATTCCCTTTGTCCTTCGGTATGTTACTTGCCCGAGATTCGATCGTCAGTATCCGTATACCTATTTCAATCTCGTTTATCGGCAAGTCTCTTTACTCGTTCCGTAATACAAGATCCCGCAACTTATACTAAGTCACATTGCTTGCAAGGCTTGTGTGTGATGTCGTATTACCGAGTGGGCCCCGAGATACCTCTCCGTCACACGGAGTGACAAATCCCAGTCTTGATCCATACTAACTCAACGAACACCTTCGGAGATACCTGTAGAGCATCTTTATAGTCACCCAGTTACGTTGCGACGTTTGATACACACAAAGCATTCCTCCGGTGTCCGTGAGTTATATGATCTCATGGACATAGGAACAAATACTTGACACGCAGAAAACAGTAGCATCAAAATGACACGATCAACATGCTACGTCTATTAGTTTGGGTCTATTCCATCACATGATTCTCCTAATGATGTGATCCCGTTATCAAGTGACAACACTTGCCTATGGTCAGGAAACCTTTGACCATCTTTGATCAACGAGCTAGTCAACTAGAGGCATACTAGGGACAGTGTTTTGTCTATGTATCCACACAAGTATTGTGTTTCCAATCAATACAATTATAGCATGGATAATAATCGATTATCATGAACTAAGAAATATAATAATAACTAATTTATTATTGCCTCTAGGGCATATTTCCAACAAGTGGTTAGTTCTGCTCCCCTTGGGGACATCATCCAGAATCGGGAGGCAAAAGGGCGAATCGCCAAATGGGCGATAGAGCTTGGGTCTCATCACATACAATATACTCCCCGCACAGCTATCAAGTCCCACGCACTAGTTGATTTCGTTAACGACTGGACAGAGCTACAGGCTCCGGAAGACCAGCCTGACCTTACCTACTGGACTATTTACTTCGATGGATCCAGGCAGCTGGTGTTGGAATTATGCCCTAGAGGCAATAATAAATATATAGTTATTATTATAATTCATGTATCAAGATAATAGTTTATTATCCATGCTATAATTGTATTGAATGAAGACTCATTTACATGTGTGGATACATAGACAAAACACCGTCCCTAGCATGCCTCTAGTTGGCTAGCCAGTTGATCGATGATAGTCAATGTCTTCTGACTATGAACAAGGTGTTGTTGCTTGATAACTGGATCACGTCATTGGGAGAATCACGTGATGGACTAGACCCAAACTAATAGACGTAGCATGTTGATCGTGTCATTTTGTTGCTACTGTTTTCTGCGTGTCAAGTATTTATTCCTATGACCATGAGATCATATAACTCACTAACACCGGAGGAATGCTTTTTGTGTATCAAACGTCGCAACGTAACTGGGTGACTATAAAGATGCTCTACAGGTATCTCCGAAGGTGTTAGTTGAGTTAGTATGGATCAAGACTGGGATTTGTCACTCCGTGTGACGGAGAGGTATCTCGGGGCCCACTCGGTAATACAACATCACACACAAGCCTTGCAAGCAATGTAACTTAGTGTAAGTTGCGGGATCTTGTATTACGGAACGAGTAAAGAGACTTGCCGGTAAACGAGATTGAAATAGGTATGCGGATACTGACGATCGAATCTCGGGCAAGTAACATACCGAAGGACAAAGGGAATGACATACGGGATTATACGAATCCTTGGCACTGAGGTTCAAACGATAAGATCTTCGTAGAATATGTAGGATCCAATATGGGCATCCAGGTCCCGCTATTGGATATTGACCGAGGAGTCTCTCGGGTCATGTCTACATAGTTCTCGAACCCGCAGGGTCTGCACACTTAAGGTTCGACGTTGTTTTATGCGTATATGAGTTATATGGTTGGTTACCGAATGTTGTTCGGAGTCCCGGATGAGATCATGGAAGTCACGAGAGTTTCCGGAATGGTCCGAAAACGAAGATTGATATATAGGATGACCTCATTTGATTACCGGAAGGTTTTCGGAGTTACCGGGAATGTACCGGGAATGACGAATGGGTTCCGGGAGTTCACCGGGGGGGCAACCCACCCCGGGGAAGCCCATAGGCCTTGGGGGAGACACACCAGCCCTTAGTGGGCTGGTGGGACAGCCCACAAGTGCTCTATGCGCCAAGAGAAGAAAAATCAAGAGGAAAAGAAAAAAAAAGAGGAGGTGGGAAGGGAGGGGGACTCCCTCCCACCAAACCTAGTCCAACTCGGTTTGGGGGGGAGAGTCCTCCCCCTTGGACTCGGCCGACCCCCTTGGGGCTCCTTGAGCCCCAAGGAAAGGCCCCCTCCCTCCCACCTATATATACGGAGGTTTTAGGTCTGATTTGAGAGGACTTTTCCACGGCAGCCCGACCACATACCTCCACGGTTTTTCCTCTAGATCGCGTTTCTGCGGAGCTCGGGCGGAGTCGTGTTGAGACAAGGTCATCACCAACCTCCGGAGCGCCGTCACGCTGCCGGAGAACTCTTCTACCTCTCCGTCTCTCTTGCTGGATCAAGAAGGCCGAGATCATCGTCGAGCTGTACGTGTGCTGAACGCGGAGGTGCCGTCCGTTCGGTACTAGATCGTGGGACTGATCGCGGGATTGTTCGCGGGGCGGATCGAGGGACGTGAGGACGTTCCACTACATCAACCGCGTTCTCTAACTCTTCTGCTGTACGGTCTACAAGGGTACGTAGATCACTCATCCCCTCTCGTAGATGGACATCACCATGATAGGTCTTCGTGCGCGTAGGAAAATTTTTGTTTCCCATGCGACGTTCCCCAACAGTGGCATCATGAGCTAGGTTCATGCGTAGATGTCTTCTCAAGTAGAACACAAAAGTTTTTGTGGGCGGTGATGTGCGTTTTTCTGCCCTCCTTAGTCTTTTCTTGATTCCGCGGTATTGTTGGATTGAAGCGGCTTGGACCGACATTACTCGTACGCTTACGAGAGACTGGTTTCATCGTTACGAGTAACCCCCTTTGCTCAAAGATGACTGGCAAGTGACGGTTTCTCCAACTTTAGTTGAATCGGATTTGACCGAGGAGGTCCTTGCATGAGGTTAAATAGCAACTCATATATCTCCGTTGTGGTGTTTGCGTAAGTAAGATGCGATCCTACTAGATACCCTTGGTCACCACGTAAAACATGCAACAACAAAATTAGAGGACGTCTAACTTGTTTTTGCAGGGTATGATTGTGATGTGATATGGCCAACGATGTGATGTGATATATTGGATGTATGAGATGATCATGTTGTAATAGAAATATCGACTTGCACGTCGATGGTACGGCAACCGGCAGGAGCCATAGGGTTGTCTTTATACTAACGTTTGTGCTTGCAGATGCGTTTGCTATTTTGCTAGGATGTAGCTTTAGTAGTAATAGCATAAGTAGCACGACAACCCCGATGGAAACACGTTGATGGATGATCATGGTGTGGCGTCGGTGACAAGAAGATCGTGCCGGTGCTTTGGTGATGGAGATCAAGAAGCACGTGATGATGGCCATATCATGTCACTTATGAATTGCATGTGATGTTAATCCTTTTATGCACCTTATTTTGCTTAGAACGACGGTAGCATTATGAGGTGATCTCTCACTAAAATTTCAAGACGAAATTGTGTTCTCCCCGACTGTGCACCGTTGCTACAGTTCGTCGTTTCGAGACATCACGTGATGATCGGGTGTTATAGACTCAACGTTCACATACAACGGGTGCAAAACAGTTGCGCACGCGGAATACTCGGGTTAAGCTTGACGAGCCTAGCATGTGCATACATGGCCTCGGAACACATGAGACCGAAAGTTCGATCGTGAATCATATAGTTGATATGATTAGCATAGGGATGCTTACCACTGAAACTATACCCAACTCACGTGATGATCGGACTTGGGATAGTGTAAGTGGATTATGAACCACTCAAATGACTAGAGAGATGTACTTTTTGAGTGGGAGTTTAGCATATAAGTTGATTAAGTTGAACTCTAATTATCTTGAACATAGTCTAAGTCCACTTTGAATATATTTGTGTTGTAGATCATGGCTCACGCGACAGTCATCCTGAATTTTAATATGTTCCTAGAGAAAGCTAAGTTGAAAGATGATGGAAGCAACTTTGTAGACTGGGCTCGTAATCTTAAGCTAATCTTACAAGCTGGGAAGAAGGATTATGTCCTTAATGCTGCGCTAGGAGATGAAACACCCGCTACGGCTGATCAGGATGTTAAGAACGCTTGGTTAGCGCGTAAGGAGGACTACTCGATAGTTCAATGTGCAGTCTTGTATGGCTTAGAACCGGGACTTCAACGTCGCTTTGAGCATCATGGAGCATTTGAGATGTTCCAGGAGTTGGAGTTTATCTTTCAGAAGAACGCCCGGATCGAGAGGTATGAGACCTCCGATAAATTCTATGCTTGCAAGATGGAGGAAAACTCGTCTGTCAGTGAACATGTGCTCAAAATGTCTGGGTACTCAAACCGTCTAGCTGAACTGGGGATTGAACTCCCGCAAGAAGCTATCACTGACAGAATCCTTCAATCACTGCCGCCAAGCTACAAAGGCTTTGTGTTGAACTACAACATGCAAGGGATGAACAAGTCTCCCGGCGAGTTGTTTGCGATGTTGAAAGTCGCAGAGTCTGAACTCCGTAAAGAGCATCAAGTGTTGATGGTGAATAAGACCACTAGTTTCAAGAGAAACGGCAAAGGCAAGAAGGGCAATTCGAAGAAGAGCGGCAAGCCTGTTGCCAATCCGCCGAAGAAACCCAAAGTTGGACCTAAGCCTAAAACAGAGTGTTTCTATTGCAAGGGTATGGGTCACTGGAAGCGCAATTGCCCCAAGTATCTGGCAGATAAGAAGGCGGGCAAAGAAAAATCAGGTATATTTGATATACATGTTATTGATGTGTAATTAACCAGCTCTCGTAGTAGTGCCTGGGTATTCGATACCGGTTCTGTTGCTCACATTTGCAACTCGAAGCAGGAACTGCGGAATAGACGAAGGCTGGCAAAAGACAAAGTGACGATGCGCGTAGGAAATGGTTCCAAGGTTGATGCAATCGCCGTCGGCACAGTGTCACTTCAGCTACCATCGGGATTAGTGATGAACTTAAATCATTGTTATTTAGTGCCTGCGTTGAGCATGAACATTATATGTGGATCTTGTTTATTGCGAGACGGTTACTCTTTTAAGTCTGAGAATAATGGTTGTTCTATTTCTATGAGTAACATCTTTTATGGTCATGCACCGAATGTGAGAGGATTGTTCATATTGAATCTTGATAGCGATACGCATATACATAACATTGAGACCAAAAGAGTTAGAGTAAACAATGATAGCGCCATATTTTTGTGGCACTGCCGCTTGGGTCATATTGGTGTAAAGCGCATGAAGAAACTCCATGCTGATGGACTTTTGGAGTCACTTGACTTTGATTCACTTGACACGTGCGAACCATGCCTCATGGGCAAGATGACTAAGACTCCGTTCTCCGGAACAATGGAGCGTGCAAGTGACTTGTTGGAAATCATACATACCGATGTGTGTGGTCCCATGAGCGTAGAGGCACGCGGCGGATATCGTTATATTCTCACCTTCACTGACGATTTAAGTAGATATGGTTATGTCTACTTGATGAAGCACAAGTCTGAAACATTTGAAAAGTTCAAACAATTTCAGAGTGAAGTGGAAAATCATCGTAACAAGAAGATCAAGTTCCTACGGTCTGATCGTGGGGGTGAATATCTGAGTTTCGAGTTTGGTGCTCACTTAAGACAATGTGGAATTGTTTCGCAGTTAACACCGCCTGGAACACCACAGCATAATGGTGTGTCCGAACGTCGTAATCGTACTTTGTTAGAGATGGTGCGATCTATGATGTCTCATACTGATTTGCCGTTATCATTTTGGGGTTATGCATTAGAAACAGCTGCATTCACTTTAAATAGGGCACCATCAAAATCCGTTGAGACGACACCATACGCACTGTGGTATGGCAAGAGGCCAAAATTGTCGTTTCTTAAAGTTTGGGGATGTGATGCTTATGTCAAAAAGCTTCAGCCTAAAAAGCTGGAACCAAAAGCGGAAAAATGCGTCTTCATAGGTTACCCAAAAGAGACAGTTGGGTACGCCTTCTATCTCAAATCCGAGGGCAAAGTGTTTGTTGCTAAGAACGGAGCTTTTCTCGAGAAGGAGTTTCTCTCGAGAGAATTGAGTGGGAGGAAGATAGAACTTGACGAGTTTGTCGAACCTCTCATCCCTCTGGATGGTGGCGCAGGGCAAGGGGAAACCTCTGTCATTGCGACACCGGTTGAGGAGGAAGTTAATGATGATGATCATGAAACTCCAGTTCAAGTTTCTATTGAACCACGCAGGTCGACGAGATCACGTGCTGCTCCAGAGTGGTACGGTAATCCCGTCTTATCAATCATGTTGTTAGACAACAATGAACCTGCAAGTTATGAAGAAGCAATGGTGGGCCCAGATTCCAACAAATGGCTAGAAGCCATGAAATCCGAGATAGGATCCATGTATGAGAACAAAGTGTGGACTTTGGAGATACTACCTGAGGGTCGCAAGGCTATTCAGAATAAATGGATCTTTAAGAAGAAGACGGACGCTGACGGTAATGTGACCGTTTATAAAGCTCGACTTGTGGCAAAGGGTTTTTCACAAGTTCCAGGAGTTGACTACGATGAGACTTTCTCACCCGTAGCGATGCTTAAGTCCGTCAGAATAATGTTAGCAATAGCTGCATTTTTCGATTATGAAATCTGGCAGATGGATGTCAAAACGGCGTTCCTTAACGGTTTCCTTAAGGAAGAGTTGTATATGATGCAACCCGAAGGTTTTGTCGATCCTAAGAATGCTAATAAAGTGTGCAAGCTCCAGCGATCCATTTATGGACTGGTGCAAGCATCTCGGAGTTGGAACAAACGCTTTGATGAGGTGATCAAAGCATTTGGGTTTATACAAGTGGTTGGAGAATCTTGTATTTACAAGAAAGTGAGTGGGAGCTCTGTGGCGTTTCTAATATTATATGTGGATGACATATTACTGATTGGAAACAAGGTAGAGCTTTAGGAGAGCATAAAAGGTTACTTGAATAAAAGTTTCTCTATGAAGGACCTAGGAGAAGCTGCTTACATTCTAGGCGTTAAGATCTATAGGGATAGATCAAAATGCCTGATAAAACTTTCACAAAGCACATACCTTGATAAAGTTTTGAAGAGGTTCAAAATGGAATAGTCCAAGAAAGGGTTCTTGCCAGTTTTACAAGGTACGAGATTGAGTAAGACTCAGTGCCCAGCAACTGATGAAGATAGAGAGCATATGCGCTCCGTCCCCTATGCTTCAGCCATAGGTTCTATCATGTATGCAATGCTGTGCACTAGACCGGATGTTAGCCTGGCCATAAGTATGGCAGGTAGGTTCCAGAGTAATCCAAGAGTGGATCACTGGACAGCGGTCAAGAATATCCTGAAGTACCTGAAAAGGACTAAGGAGATGTTTCTCGTGTATGGAGGTGACGAAGAGCTCGCCGTAAAAGGTTACGTCGATGCAAGCTTTGACACAGATCCGGACGACTCTAAGTCGCAAACCGGATACGTATTTATTCTTAATGGGGGTGCAGTAAGCTGGTGCAGTTCCAAGCAAAGCGTCATAGCAGATTCTACATGTGAAGCGGAGTACATGGCTGCCTCGGAGGCGGCTAAGGAGGGTGTCTGGATGAAGCAATTCATGACGGATCTTGGAGTGGTGCCAAGCGCACTGAATCCAATAACCTTGTTCTGTGACAACACTGGTGCCATTGCCTTAGCAAAGGAACCACGGTTTCACAAGAAGACCAGACACATCAAACGACGCTTCAACCTCATCCGCGACTACGTCGAGGAAGAGGACGTAAATATATGCAAAGTGCACACGGATCTGAATGTAGCAGACCCGCTGACTAAACCTCTTCCACGGCCAAAACATGATCGACACCAGAACTGTATGGGTGTTAGATTTATTACAATGTAATTCACATGGTGATGTGAGGGCTAGATTATTGACTCTAGTGCAAGTGGGAGACTGTTGGAATTATGCCCTAGAGGCAATAATAAATATATAGTTATTATTATAATTCCTGTATCAAGATAATAGTTTATTATCCATGCTATAATTGTATTGAATGAAGACTCATTTACATGTGTGGATACATAGACAAAACACCGTCCCTAGCATGCCTCTAGTTGGCTAGCCAGTTGATCGATGATAGTCAATGTCTTCTGATAACGGGATCACATCGTTAGGAGAATCATGTGATGGACTAGACCCAAACTAATAGACGTAGCATGTTGATCGTGTCATTTTGTTGCTACTGTTTTCTGCGTGTCAAGTATTTGTTCCTATGACCATGAGATCATATAACTCACGGACACCGGAGGAATGCTTTGTGTGTATCAAATGTCGCGACGTAACTGGGTGACTATAAAGATGCTCTACAGGTATCTCCGAAGGTGTTCGTTGAGTTAGTATGGATCAAGACTGGGATTTGTCACTCCGTGTGACGGAGAGGTATCTCGGGGCCCACTCAGTAATACAACATCACACACAAGCCTTGCAAGCAATGTGACTTAGTATAAGTTGCAGGATCTTGTATTACGGAACGAGTAAAGAGACTTGCCGGTAAACGAGATTGAAATAGGTATACGGATACTGACGATCGAATCTCGGGCAAGTAACATACCGAAGGACAAAGGGAATGACATACATGATTATATGAATCCTTGGCACTGAGGTTCAAACGATAAGATATTCGTAGAATATGTAGGATCCAATATGGGCATCCAGGTCCCGCTATTGGATATTGATCGAGGAGTCTCTCGGGTCATGTCTACATAGTTCTCGAACCCGCAGGGTCTGCACACTTAAGGTTCGACGTTGTTTTATGTGTATTTGAGTTATATGGTTGGTTACCGAATGTTGTTCGGAGTCCCGGATGAGATCACGGACGTCACGAGGGTTTCCGGAATGGTCCGGAAACAAAGATTGATATATGGATGACCTCATTTGATTACCGGAAGGTTTTCGGAGTTACCGGGAATGTACCGGGAATGACGAATGGGTTCCGGGAGTTCACCAGGGGGGGCACCCACCCCGGGGAAGCCCATGGGTGTTTGGGGTGCCGCACCAGCCCTTAGTGGGCTGGTGAGACAGCCCAAGAGAGGCCTATGCACATAGGAAAGAAAATCAAAGAGGAAAGGAAAAAAAAAGAAGGAGGTGGGAAAGGGAAGAAGGACTCCACCTTCCAAACCAAGTAGATTTCGGTTTGGGAGGGGGGGCCCTTCCCCCTTGGCTCGGCCGACCCCCTTGGGAGTCCTTGGACCCCAAGGCAGGTCTCCCCCCTCCTCCTCCTATATATAGTGGGGTTTTGGGGCTGATTTGAGACAACTTTGCCACAGCAGCTCGACCACATACCTCCACGGTTTTTCCTCTAGATCGCGTTTCTGCGGAGCTCGGGCGGAGCCCTGCTGAGACAAGGTCATCACCATTCTCCAGAGCGCCGTCACGCTGCCGGAGAACTCTTCTACCTCTCCGTCTCTCTTGCTAGATCAAGAAGGCCGAGATCATCGTCGAGCTGTACGTGTGCTGAACGCGGAGGTGCCGTCCGTTCGGTACTAGATCGTGGGACTGATGGCGGGATTGTTCGCGGGGCGGATCGAGGGACGTGAGGACGTTCCACTACATCAACCGCGTTCTCTAACGCTTCTGCTGTACGGTCTAAAAGGGTACGTAGATCACTCATCCCCTCTCGTAGATGGACATCACCATGATAGGTCTTCGTGCGTGTAGGAAAATTTTTGTTTCCCATGCGACGTTCCCCAACAGCTGGAAGGCTCGGGGGCTGGTGTGGTGTTAGTATCCCCTCAAGGAATTAAGTTCTGTTACGTTCTCCGACTCATGTTTCCCTACACTAATAATGCGGCGGAATATGAAGCTTTGCTTCATGTCTTGCGACTCGCAAAAGAGATGAACCTAACACGAGTCAGGTGTTTTGGTGACTCTGATTTGGTGGCGCAACAAGTTTCGGGTACCTGGGACTCTCGGGATCCCATGATGGCGGCTTACAGACGAGCTGTGTCTGATGTGGCGGGTCATTTTCATGGCTATGAGGTGGACCATATTGACCGGCGCCTCAACGAGGCAGCTGATGCCCTCTCGCGACTCGGCTCTGAGAGAAAACCGGTTCCCCCTAATGTTTTTTTGGATATCTTGCATAAACCATCCGTGGTTTTACCCTCAGAGGAGGAATTGGCGATACCAGATCCCGAGTCTCAGCTCGTGGCGGCTCTCCGTGTCACTCCGGATTGGGTTCTCCCTTATCTGGCTAATCTCACTCGCGGCGAGTTACCCACCGACGAAGTTTTGGCTCGACAGATCGTTCGGCGCAGCAAATCCATGGTCATCATTAATGGCGAGTTATATAAACGGAGCGCTTCTGGGGTTTTTCAGCGATGTGTTTCCCCCGAAGAAGGATGCGCGATCCTAAATGACATTCATTCCGGAGACTGTGGACATCACGCCGGGTCACGTTCTTTGGTATCAAAGGCTTTTCGTCATGGTTTCTTTTGGCTGACGTCTCATGCAGATGCAGAAGACATAGTTCGTCGGTGCGAGGGGTGCCAACATTATGGGAGGCAGGCTCATGTGCCGGCTCAAGAATTAAGAATGATTCCCATTACTTGGCCTTTTGCAGTCTGGGGGCTGGATATGGTTGGTCCCTTTAAGATGTCCTCCAACAAGAAGACCCACTTATTGGTGGCAGTTGATAAATTCACCAAGTGGGTTGAGGCGGAACCTGTTGGAGCATGCGATGCGGAGACAACGGTCAAATTTTTGAAGAAGCTGATTTTCCGGTTTGGATAACCGCACAGTATTATCACTAACAATGGTACTAACTTGTCCCAAGGGGCGATGCAGGATTTTTGTCGTCGAGAACATATCCGACTTGATATTTCTGCAGTCGCTCACCCGCAATCCAACGGGCAAGCAGAGCGGGCGATTCAGGAGGTCTTGCGAGGGATCAAGCCCCGACTCATGGTTCCCCTGGAAAGGACTCCAGGGTGTTGGGTTGAAGAGTTACTTTCGGTACTGTGGAGTATTCGGACCACCCCGAACCGGTCCACGGGATTCACCCCTTTCTTTTTGGTCTATGGAGCAGAGGTTGTTCTCCCTACTGACATAAGGCATGACTCTCTTAGAGTCGCCGCATATGTGGAGCAAGATAATGAGCTGGCGCGTCAAGATTCTTTGGATGCCCTGGAGGAGGCGCGTGACCTGGCTGCAGCCCGTTCGGCTATCTATCAGCAAGATCTGCGGCGTTATCATAGTCGCCGGCTTAAGAGTCGGACCTTTCAGGAAGGTGACTTAGTGCTTCGTCTAATACAAGATCGAGCAGGCATGCACAAGTTGTCACCCCCTTGGGAAGGGCCGTTCGTCGTCAGCAAGAACCTCCGCAATGGCTCTTATTATTTGGTGGATCTTCGGCCTAATCGACCGACCACGGAGGCTGAGTCAACTCGCCCCTGGAATATTGCCCATTTGTGGCCTTACTACACTTGAGCTCTTAAGCTCTACACTTTGTAAGTTTTTCAGTTTCATTATGAAGTAATAAAGTACTCCCCGACTTGGGGGCTTCTTCATTAAAAAGCAAATTGTGTCATCCTGTTGCGACCGTATGAGCCGACAGAATCTGCATTTAGGGTGGGTGCACGAGCTTTCTGACTCGCCTCCCCTGTCGCGACCTTATGAGCTGACGAAACCTGCATTTAGGGTGGGTGCACGAGCTTTCTGACTCGCCTCCCCCTGTCGCGACCTTATGAGCCGACGAAACCTGCATTTAGGGTGGGTGCACGAGCTTTCTGACTCGCCTCCCCCTGTCGCGACCTTATGAGCCGACGAAACCTGCATTTAGGGTGGGTGCACGAGCTTTCTGACTCGCCTCCCCCTGTCGCGACCTTATGAGCCGACGAAACCTGCATTTGGGGTGGGTGCACGAGCTTTCTGACTCGCCTCCCCCTGTCGCCACCTTATGAGCCGACGAAACCTCCATTTAGGGTGGGTGCACGAGCTTTCTGACTCGCCTCCCCCTGTCGCGACCTTATGAGCCGACGAAACCTGCATTTAGGGTGGGTGCACGAGCTTTCTGACTCGCCTCCCCATGTCGCGACCTTATGAGCCGAAGAAACCTGCATTTAGGGTGGGTGCACGAGCTTTCTGACTCGCCTCCCCGTGTCGCGACCTTATAAGCCGACGAAATTACTGTTGCAATTTTTCGTCGTGGCATAGCCCTGAAGGTTTTAAGCCTTTTCTTTCTGATGCTTGTTGAAAATATCTATAGTTTGTTTGTTTTCACATATGCTATTCTCAAAGCTTAAGACAGGAGGGTGATAAGAATTGTTTCATCCATGGCAAATTAAGCGTTATGGAAGACTCTTATAAAGGCGGGTCAAATATTTCAAATCGCCTTAAGGGCGATATAAAGGTTCTTGCAAAAGATATCATCAAAAACAGTACTGACTTACGGAAAAAAGGACCTATTACATGGCTCTTAGGCCAAATTCAATAAAAGTTTACTTTGCTAGTGCCTCGGGATCATCCTGATGTGAGCTCTGGCCGACTTCGATTTGCAAGTCGCCCAATACCCAATTGCACTTGGCCAAAGCAGCAAATTCATCTTCATCAGTCAGAATTGATGCCAAGTCTGCTTCCAAGTCGAAAGGATTCTTGGGTCGCCGAGGAGTTAGACTGGTCGTCACGAAGGTTGGCGGGCTGACCTTTTTGTTTCTGCTATCATAAGCCGCCCGGTATTTTTTTAAATCAAGGCTTGCGGCAAGTTGAGTTGCACCCAGCCGAGAGTCCTTGACGACTTGCTGATAGTCCTCTTCAACAAATTCTGACTCATCGTCCTTGAGCTGAGGAAAGCCTGCGGTTACTTCTTCTAAGTTGATTTCTAGAGCATACGCCAAACAGCGACTCAGGGCAGTCAGAACACCTCTCCAGGCGGCTGACCGAGTTAACTCGCCAATCTGAGGGGGAAGTGTGGACAAGCAGCCAAGCACCTTCTTGATGGAAGTGATAGGTTCTTTGGCACCCATCATAGCTTTAACAGTCAAGACGCTGCCTGTGTACAATTGCTCTGTCAGCATGTAAATCGCCTTCAGCATCAACACACAGTCTTCTTGAAGGTTGGCGGCTCTCGGACCTGAATCATGATGATTAGCGACTTATCGTAAGTGTTATTTAAAAAAAAGAGAGGAGGAGATCAAAGGTTTAAGTAAAGCTTACCAAAGACGGCTTGCGTCATGTTGGAGATATGACGTTTTAAGCCGGACAATTCCTGTTGTACAGTGGCCAGCCTAGCTTCAGCCTTCTCTCCTCTCTTCAAGGCGGCATTTTGGTCAGCCTGAGCTTTTTTCAACTCGACCTTGAGTTTTACCAGTTCGGCCAAGGCCAATTGACATTTTTCCTCCGACTTAGCTCGGGCGTCTTGTTGTCCAGCTAAATTTTTTCTTAAGTCGCCCAGTGCCGATTCGGTCTGAGCAAGGTTTTCCTATTGAAAGTGTAAAATAAGGGCAAGTCTCAGAACTACTGCAAAGCAATATCCCTGACACTTGGTGGCTAATGTATAATTTTTTCAGATGAAATTATACAAAAATCAAGACCCGGCTCATCTTTTTACTAATGACCCGGCCCTTGGGGGTTACTGGTCGCGAAGTTTTTTCTAAATTTTTCAAGACGCGGCTCATCTTTTTACTGATGACCCGGCCCTTGGGGGTTACTGGTCGCGAAGTTTTTTCTAAATTTTCAAGGCCCGGCTCATCTTTTTACTGATGACCCGGCCCTTGGAGGTTAATGGTAATAATATAGTATAACAAAATTTACCTCATGTTTGTTGTTTAACATCTGCAGCAGGTTTTTCTCCATCTCATAGCTCGCTTCCAGGCGACTTGCAAAGCCAGAGCAGAGTTCCTTAAACTCCAAATTTGCATATTCGGAAAGTTTCGCCTTGGAGAACCCAGACTCGGGAATGGCTTGACAGGAGGATGCTACATGTTCGGACAAAACTGTCGCCACCGGCTTAGAAAAGCCAGAACCAGTAATAACCACAACATATGGGTCTTCTATTGTCGTCAATGGGCTCGGTGGCTTAGGGGCATCCATTGTTTCCTTCGGCGACTCAGGAAGATCCACTTGAGTCGCAGGCTCAGACTGATCCGAATTATCTTGAGTCGGAGTTGATTCTTTCGTGGGTTCTGAAGTTGCGTCAGGAGTTGATCCACTGGTTTTCCTCTTCTTGGCCTGTGCCCTAAAAAAGGGGAATAAGCACGTTAAGGAATTGAAAGCTCGTTATTCTCAAAAGTCGAAGCAAGGTTATCAAAAGACTTACCCCGGAACTCGAATCATTGGTGGAAGTGTCGACATCACAGAGTCGCCGGAAGTGGGAGGAGAGTTCTGTAAGAATTACACGTCAATAATACAGGCGGGTTACAAGAGTGATCGAAAGAGACATGAAGAATGGTTACTCATAAGAATACCTCGCTTGGTTTTCTTTTGTTCGTTGCTGGTAAGCCAGATACCAGATCACCGGAGTGACTTCGTGTTTTCCGATTTGAGGCATGCTGTGCTTTCTTCAGTAGGAAATTTGGGTCCAAATAAGCATTTGGATGTGAGAGGGGAACTTTCCCACAAATTCGCCTGGCCGGCTTAGGTGGAGAAGGAGATGAATCGAAGGAAACAGAAATTACGTCAACAGAGTCCTCCTGGCTTTCGTTATCTGCATTCTATTTCAAGGAAAGGGAGAGATATAAATACAAAGGTTAACAGTAATAGGTGGCGAGTGAAAAGAGGACGAATTTTTACCTCCGAAAGTGCATCGCCGACTTGAGATTTATCAACTTCGGATGGTTCAGCTACAACAGATTTGCCCTTACCCTTGGTTTTCTTTGAGGGCGGCTTGACATTTTTCATGGCTTGCCTTTTGGGCTTCCTGGACCAGAACTTATCGCCTTTCTGAAATGGCATATGTTACGAAACCGCAATACAAATGAAGCATAAAGAATAAAGACCAAACGCGGGTTAGGTTTGTTTACCTTGGGCGCCAGGTTAATTTTGCAGAAAGGCTTAAGGCCGATTTGGCTGCATTTTCCCGCAGGCTCGCCAGTCAGCTTTTTGATAATGGTAACAATATCCTTTTCCGTTAAAGCTGTGTGGAAATAGCATTGAGGATGATCCAGGGTGCCATCAAATTCACACATCAGACCATCTCGGCGGCTCAGAGGGAGGATAAGCCATTCAACCCAACAGCGGATTAGGTCGACCCCGGTAAGGCCGTTGTTCGTCAAAGATCTTAATTCAGAAAGTATTGGGATGAATTCCGATTCCTCCTCCTCGGTAAGTTTGTCTGGAAGCTTGAAGTTGGTCGGAAGGCGAGTTGGCCTATAACCCAGAAGTTTGTTCTCGCCAGCAGGAGGTGTCTCTTGACAGTAAAACCAAGACTTGCCCCAGCCTTTGGGATGGCTAGGCATGGTGAGTGAGGGGAATGGGCTATCTCTCCGGCGCTGGACATTGACGCCACCAAGTTCCAAGCTGGGGCCGTTATGGAATTCCGTTTGGCGATTCAGATGGAAAAAATGCTAGAATAAAAGGAGAGAAGGCTCGATCCGCAGATAGGCCTCACAGAGAACTTGGAATTGGCACAAATTACTTATGGAATTGGGTCCCAGATCCTGGAGACGGACGTTCATAAAAGTCAAGGCGTCCCTAAGAAACTTTGATCCGGGCGGCTTAAAACCTCGCTCTAGGTGTTCAACAAAAACGATTATTTCCCCTTCTTTGGTGTTAGGGAGATCTTCTCCGAACCAGGTGCGCCAGCCAATAACATCCTGAGGATCCAAACTGCCCGTTTTCACATAATCGGCTAATATGGACTCATCGACCTTGGTAGGAAGCCAGTCACTCTTGAAGACGGCGCCCATGCTACAAATAAGTAAAGTATGATATTACATGCCTTGAACACCTATTATATGGGATGAAATCAGTTCATTTAACCCGCCGAGTACTTTGATTAAGGAAGGGTTTGACCCGCCAGATCAAAGGGCCGAGTTGGGTCACTATGGAGACTTATGGAAGTGTGTCTATTCCCAAGGGCTACGTTCTGAAGACGGTAGAAGCGTTTCATTTGAAGTACCAGGAGATGAGGACTACAAACAACTTTTTGCAAATAGTAAATAAGGAACGGATCTACCAGACAGACAAGAAAACCTAAAGAAAATGACTGGTCGCGACAGTTTACTATCGGATGACGCCCTTCGCTTGGTGGAAACATTATTTTTAAAGATTCACGAGTAAAGGCGGATAAGTAAAAGTATTCGGAACATTAGCTATCCTACAAACGCTCGTGTTAATCGATTCAGAATAGGTAGCGTCTATATGCAAGGAGCTTCAAGAACACGACAATGGCGGGAGTTCAAGCAAAGAGTGAATCTACTCCTAAAAATAGGTGGAGGCCTAACCTGATGTTGTCGGGTAAGAAGAGCCGACGGTGATGGGGTTTTCTGGAGAAGCACTGGCGTCCCGTCGAGCTAAGAGGTTTCCGGCGGCGACGAAGTTCGTGGTAAATGGCGAGGTGACCGACGGCGAAGCAGTCGATGATGACGACGGCGGATGTGTTGGTTGCGGCGCAAGAATGGACGACGGCGAAAGCCCACAGGCGGCACCGAAGCTCCTCGTGTGAAGGCCGAAAGCATGGTCGGCGGCGGATTCCTTGGGGCGATGAGTTTTTCTCGCTGCGCCGGTGGGGAGGAAGGTGACAGGACTGGTAGGTGGGAAGCGTCAGTTCTGTCCCCCCTGGCCTATTTATCAAGGCAGGTGCTGGAATCGAGGCGCCATGAGCGGGAACCGCCGGGGGATAAAAGATTCGCTATAAATGCGCGCCGAAGATTTCGGGATAACATTGCGCTAAAGATCTGTTGGAGTTGTGGCGGTCTTCCCAAAAAAAGAGGAATAAGAAAAGGCCCGTTAGTAATGATCTGGCGACTTAAGGGATGTTTAGTGCCCAAAGGCAATGGCTGGTGTACAATTTTTTGACAGACGAAGAAAAGTAGGGAATGAATCGCCTTCAATGAAGCAGAGGTATTGGCAATAAGAAGAAAGGTTCAAGTCAATTTGGGGCCTAATGTTGGGGATGTAACCAGTGGATGACCCGCCTTAGTTGGGTCGGGTTATCCATTGGGCGATTCATCTAAATGTTTAGTTGGGCCTCGTTTTGGCCGAATCAAGGTCGTACGACGAGTATGGCTCTTGGCGAGTCTCCCAGCTTTGGAAGATGGCGATTTAGAGAACGGAATGGTCACGAGTTGCAGAAAGGAAGGAATCCTTGTAAACCCTAGGGAATCGACCTATATATAAAGGCGAAGTCCCGGGGGACGGAGGACAGGTTAGAAATCATCGAGTGCTAGGTTTTGGCGAGTTACGCCTTCCTTGTAATCGAATCCATATCAATACACACAAAAGGAGTACGTAGGCTATTACCTCCTCTCGAGGGGCCGAACCTGGGTAAATCGTGTGTCTCTCCCGCTTAACCCCTTTGAGTCGCCACCAAGGTGCGATGGCTCCAGTATTAAGTCCTTTCACGAGGACATCTGCCGTGAAAAAACCACGACAGGTACTTTGTCGGTGGTGCCCGAAACATTTCCGGTGTCCAAACCCATCCATCCTATATATCAATTTTTACCTCCGGACCATTCAGGAGTTCCTCGTGATGTCCGGGATCTCATCCGGGACTCTGAACAACCTTCGGTAACCTCGTATAACAATTCCCTATAACGCTAGCGTCATTGGACCTTAAGTGCATAGACCATACGGGTTCGGGAGGCATGCAGACATGATCGAGACATCTCCCCGGCCAATAACCATTAGCGGGGTGTGGATACTAATGGTGGCTCCCACATGTTCCATGATGATCTCATCGGATGAACCATGATGTCAAGGATTCAATCAATCCCGTATACAATTCCCTTTGTCTGTCGGTATAGAACTTGCCCGAATTCGATCATCGGTATACCAATACCTTGTTCAAATGTCGTTACTGGTAAGTCTCTTTACTCATTCCATAGCACGTCATCCTGTGACTAACTCCTTAGTCACATTGAGCTCATGATGATGTTCTACCGAGTGGGCCCAGAGATACCTCTCCGTCACACGGAGTGACAAATCCCGATCTTGATTCGTACCAACCCAACAGACACTTTCGGAGATACCCGTAGTGCACCTTTATAGTCACCCAATTACCTTGTGATGTTTGATACACCCAAAGCACTCCTACGGTATCCGGGAGTTGCACAATCTCACGGTCGAAGGAAAAGACACTTGACATTAGAAAAGCTTTAGCATACGAACAACACCATCTAGTGCTATGCTTAGGACTCGGTCTTGTCCATCACATCATTCTCCTAATGATGTGATCCCGTTATCAATGACATCCAATGTCCATGATCAGGAAACCATGATCATCTATTGATCAACGAGCTAGCCAACTAGATGCTTGCTAGGGACACATTGTGATCTATTTATTCACACATGTATTACTGTTTCCTGTTAATACAATTATAGCATGAAAAATAGACGATTATCATGAACATGGAAATATGATAATAACCATTTTATTATTGCTTCTAGGGCATATTTCCAACAGATGAATGCAACCTGATATTGCCAAAGCATACCATTCGACAGTGCCGACTGTTAATCCAAGAGTTCAAGGAAAGGTCAGTCGAGTGGAAAAGACCCTGAAGAAGAGGATAATGAAGAGAAAGATGACTTCCCCAAAGTCAACGCATCTCTGTTGATTTTTGCTGACGTAGAGAGAAAAAGTCGACTGAAAGTTATCAATAGGGAAGTCAACATGGCAGTACCTTCCACCCCAACATATCTGAAGAGGTCGCAGACCCCCAACACGTTTGATCAGTCGGACCACTCAGTCGTTTTTCCGACTCCAGGTCGCCAGGCTCTGGTGGTCGACCCAGTTGTAGAGGGTGTTCGGCTTCGCAAAGTCTTGATGGATGGAGGGAGTGGATTGAATATCTTATATGCAGAAACTCTCAAGGGGATGGGCATTCTGATGTCCCGACTCAGCGAGAGAACCATGTCCTTTCATGGAGTTATCCCTTGGAAGAAGGCCAAGTCACTCGGCCAGATCGGACTGGATGTTGTTTTCGGCTCTGACATGAATTTTCGCAAAGAGAAGGTGAAATTTGAGGTGGTGGACTTCCAGAGTGCATACCATGCTATTCTGGGTCGTCCTGCTTATGCACATTTGATGATGAGTTGATGGATATACTTCTCGCCCCTCATTGGTTACCCCAAGTGGAAGGTGGAGATGTAGTCAGCAGCAAATTTCTCTTACATGTAGACTGTAAGGTTAATCGAACCAGGAGGACTTCTAGGCTCAACAAGTAGGTGTCTTCCACCCTGGCGCTAGCAGAAGATGTGGACCTGCACACCCAACAAATAACTTTGCTCCTAACGAGTACAAAGAGGTTGTCAATCTCTCTGGCCTTGTAGTTTGCAAAGGATCAAAACACAAGCGGGAAGGTAATAGTGATTGCAACGGAAAAGTAAATGAAAGCGGTAAATGATGGAGGTGTAAACAATGATGGTGATATGGACCGGAGTCACATGATGTTCACTAGTGATGTCTCTCTCCCAAAATATGATAAACAACTATGCTAGGGTAAACAAATCACAGTTATGCAATTGACAGAATTATGATCGCACCGCAATGATAATTATGCTCCTTGATAGTTAGAGGTTCAATAGTAATGGGAAGTACACCAAGACAAGTAGACTGTTTATTCATCAGCATCTACTTACTAATCATCCACCTTGAGATATCTATCCAAAACATCTCTCCGGTATTAAGTTACGAGCCCCATCCAAAGTGTAAACTCAAAGCAACGGACAACTGCATTAACGAACTATGCGTAAGGTAAACAATCCTTGCAACCATGGTCACAAGCACTGTTGTTTTCTCCCTGGTGGCAACAAGCACATACCTTAGTCTCATGTTTCTGTCACTCAAGTTAGACATCGAGGTTCCCAAACCCACAATCATGCATAACGCTCCCTCTTGGAGTTACGATCTACTACTTGGCCAAAGCAATCAAAAGCAACGGAGAACATGCATGAATCACTAAGGAACATAATATAAAAGCATAATCAAATATATAACTCATAACAATCTGGACATAATCTCACAATCCATTGGATCCCAATAAACCGAGCGTAGCAATAGCAAGAGAATTACATAGATGCCTTGATCATGTAGGGCAGCTCACAAGGACTAACCATTGAAGCACAAGATTGGAGAGAAGACATCACGCGTAAAACTGATATATACCTTAAATATCTCAGCGGAAACAGTCAAGGGAGTGGAGTCCCAGTAAACACCAACGGCAAGTTGAGTGCGGACCGTAACCCTCAATCGTACTCTTACTCGTCGAGGAAAAATATCTACAACATAAGACGTTGCAGCCGTGTAGGTCAGCATATTGAATATGCCGGCAAGTCACATAAGAGAGAGGTGAAAAAGTAATCATCTATTCTATATGCATATATGGCAGGTGGGGCTGTAAGTTTTTAGCGAAAAGCAAGGTTTTCTCCTACATCAAGAGAGGGCTAAAAGCAAAATGTTACTACACTGTTGGTTGTTAACGAGATGGTTCCACCAACCAATTCTCGTACCCATGTTGTAAATAATACCCACATCCATATTATTATTTGTGTTGAGAATTTCAGATAAATTCAGTTCCTTTGGCTCAAGTTGTCCATGACCGTGGACACGGCTAATCGATTAGGTTTGAGTACTCTGCAGAGTTTTGCACACGTTCCCCACGAGATTTGATCGCCTCCGTGTATGTCCTCGCACTTCAGGGTGTTTGAAGACCGGATGATCAAAACATGGTCTTTAAACGGGTCCCTCTGAATCCCTATCGGTGCCCATCCAAATCCTACCGTTCTTCTACCTCTGCTGGCACCACCTGTCCAGAGTCGCCGCGTTGTCCAACCAAGCCAGAGCCCATAATGACTTGTGGTTGTGCAGGTAAGCCTTGGGTCTTGAAAATATTCGTCCGTCTCTTTGAGCCTGGGTGAAGCTTTCCGCAAGATGTCATGGCACATCTCCAGCATCCCGGGTCATCCACTGGTTTCTCCAGGGAGCCGATCAACCGTCCTTCACCCAGAGTTGCATTGCATTACGAGGTCTTGAAAAGTCTTGACTTAACCGGTCTTGGTTATTAAATTATTCTCGCATCACTCGTGATAAACTCTCAACCTGAATCCCATCTACTCAAGCATAGCAATATGAAATTTTTCGTCCCGGGCCAAGTAACGGGGTTGTTGGGTGCCTACCACATGATACTACAATATGTAACCATAATTTCCAAGTACTTACTCAGCATGCAATTGGGCATAGGATGGTAGAACTACGATGCGTAAAACAGAGGTGATACATGATCAAATGACTTGTCTGGCGAGGTTGATGAAGATAAATTATCGTTCTCGAGAAATAACTTGATAGACTATTCGTCACTCTCCGATGAAATCTATATAACAAACATAGTATTCACATAAGCACTCATACTAGCAATCATTCTAGCAATCAAAACAAAGGAGAGAGCGAATAAGAACCTGAAAGAAACTTCAAATAAAACTAGGGAGTCTTCTACTACATCAACACTAAATAGTTTTTGTTCTAACTGAAAATAAAACATTAACATAACAGAGAACTAAGATAACAGAAGTAAAATTGATAGAACAATATTATTTTATAAGTATTTTCAAAATAGGGAATCAAAGTAGCAATGCAATCAATTCGCAAGTTAGTATAGGACTAGAATTGATTCCATGCAAACAAATAAAAATAAAAATAAAAATTTGTTGAAAACCTACTGTTAACTAACAGAAACAAAATATAAACTTTATGAACATAAAAGAAAATAATTTAAAAACAATTATAGAAAAAGAAATAGCCATAATCCTAAAAGAACTAAAACAGAATCTGTTTTGGTAAAAAACCTAAGTAAAATTATTTTAAAAAAATTGAAACTTACACTACTGAAAGATATGATCACTAGGAAACATCAGCAAAAAGAATCAAATTAAAAACTATTATTAAACTCCTGGAATAAGCAAAACAAGATTTAAACTAAATCTGATCTAATTCAAATTTGCAAATTTCAAACATAGGCAAATAATATGTTTTTGCAAACTACAGGAAAAATGTAATCTACTGGAAAACGATTCAACTCCATTGGAGTTCTGGATCAAAAGTTAAGAGCAAAACAAAATTGAAACTCTCTCTATTTTTGAATGAAAACAAAAAAGACAGAGTAACTAACTAGTGCACGGGAGGGGGTACGTGGCGTGTTCTGGTTGGCTGAGATAGTGTGTGCTACGGGGAATACTAGCAAGCGGCCGATATCTAACTAAAAACTCTGGCTAACTAATAAGTAAAGAAAAACCGGCTCGGTCTTTTGACTAAAACCGAAGGGGTATAATGATTCTAATCTACACCGTAGATTAAAGATCTAACGGATACAGGCGGCAAATGGGGCAACTCACAGCCCGAGGAGCTCCGGCGAAGATCTCCGGCGAGGCCGAGGCGGAGGGAGGTCAGGGGCGGTGCTCCGGCGGTCTCCGGCGAGGCCTGAGGGGTCGGGGAGACGGCGGGGTTCCTCCTCTGGCGATTGGTGGCGGTGGGGAGGCAGCTCGGGGGCTGGGGAAGGAGCAGGGCGCCGGGGAAGCTTCGGCTGGAGCTTAGCTCCGGCGAGCTCGGGCAGGGGGCGGTGGGGCTTGGGCAGGGCGGCGGCGAGGAGGGGCCGGGGGGCTTCGGCTTTTATAGGGAGAGAGGAGGGGGCTCGGAGGGAAGGAGATCGGGTCGGGGTAAGGCAAGTCCTGCGAAGCCGGGGCTGTCGGGGTGAGAGAAGGTAGGGGAGAGAGAGAGAGAAGGAAGGGGAGGTGCGGGATGGCCGGCTCGGGCAGGGGGGCGGACGGTGGGGCTCACGGTCAGCGAGAGGGGCTTGGGGGCGGCTCGATCGGCTGGCCGAATCCTAAGGGATTCGGTCGATTGAGGGTGAATTGGGTGGGCCAAGGCTATAACGCGCCAGGGCGCTTTCTTTTTTAAAAAGAAATCCTTCCCGATTTTGATCTTTTTTAAAAAATAGCAAGTAAATAAATATAAAAAGGAAATAAATAAATACCAAATATAGGGGTATTATATACCAAAATTATCAGAAAAATATTTCTGAATTGTTTATCATTTTTCCAAAACCAAAATAAAAACTTTTAAAAAATGTTTTTTTTTCAGAAAAACTCCTTATGCTATATTTCTTTTGGCAATATATTTCTCCCCATAAACTTGGGTTTTTCTTGGCTCAAATATTTTCAAAAGTGCCTCACATTTTGGAGGGTCATTTTCCTCCGCTCTTTCTTGCTTGCAAGAATTTATTTCCCGGCACTTCTTGCACGAAGAAAACAAATAGAAATGCAAAAGAAAGATTTGAAATAATTCAAATGCAAACTCCATTCAAATTATTTATAGTTGAAGAAGTCATGTCATCTTCTCTCATTGCTTTTTTAATTGGATGAATTTGAATTCACCGGAGAAGGGGAAAGTCATTTTATTCCCCCTCAGTCAAAAGTTTTGAAAAGTTTTCAAATTTCACTCAAGTTTCAATCACTCATACAAACAAACAATCAATCTAATAATTATATTAACATTCCAAAATTTGGGATGTTACATTTCCACTTGATCCACCTTCAGTTATGAGTAAGTTTGCGACATCACCTCCTACTAGAAATCTTGATATGTCGCGTGTGCTTGATGATGCTTGTGATACTACTGCTAGAGATGCTATGCTTGATACTATGCTTGATACTGCTAGAGATGCTATGCTTAATACTGCTAGAGATGCTATGCTTGATACTGCTTTTCCTGATGATGCTAGAGATGCTACTATGCCTGATGATGCTATGCTTGATACTGCTAGAGATATGTGACAGCCCGATGCCGGTGTTCCAGAAGATTCCCTTTCCTTTCCGTTTTCGTCGCGTGTCTCTTTTATTTTGTCGCATCATCATTGCATCATGCGCATCATCACCATTGCATCGACATCCCATTGCCGCCCGTTTTCAAAACTTGCATCCGTTAGTTGTTGCCGGTTCTCGTCGTTGTCCGTTCTGAGCCCGACCGCACACGGCCACAGTTAGGCCTGGTAGTATTGTTTTTTCTTTTAGGGATTCTTTTCGGAATAATATAAATTCCAGAAAAAAATGGACGTTTAATAAAACCCCCGTAACGTTTTATTCGTAAGTCGGAACGAGGAGTATTTTATATGGTTTTGGGGTAGCTTCGCGATTAGAACACGATTTCACCACTTGCATATTTGTTTGAAGTTGTTTAGCGTGCCTAACGCCTAGTTTAGCGTGCTGTCCTAATAGGTTTTGACCCGTATTTATTTATCGTGCAAGATCGGGTTGCCCGTATACCGTAGGATAAATGCCCATGTTTTAGGGACCATTATTTCACGTAGTTTAGAGCGGTCATTGATATTTTTGCGTGTAGGGATTTGCCGCTAGATTATTTTCCGTGTCTAGGATTATTTCCCGCATTTTCGTGAGGCTTTATTTTGTTGTGCAACCCCACATATTTTATATGTTTTCGGGTTAGAAAAATCCATGGGATTTTTCTGTGCAATTAGTTTTAGTTTTTGAGCAAGTTAGTTCGCGCGATATTTTGCCGTGATGCCCTTTTGTTTAATTCGTAGGATTTAATCCGTTCTTCGTTTAACGGAGTTGTCAACTAGGGAGTTGTTCTTGGGTGTCTAAACTAGCCCCTGGTATTTTTTAGTTGCAATAGAAATGCATGTTTAGGTGTGTTTTGATTGCCCTCAAGTTGCTACAAATAGTGCTGTTTTAGACGTGCTGAAATATTTCTAAGTCTGGGATCTGTTAAATTTTGTTGATGTCTTGTCTTGCTTGCATCTTGTGATCTGTAGATCTTTTGAGGTTGGTCCAATGGAGTTAGTTATACCCCTTGTGTTTCTCTAGCATGCTGTGAATTTTCATGCCATTTGGAGTCATGTAGTTAGTTGTATTTTTCATGCCATTTTCATGCTGTGAATTTTCATGCCATTTGGTTTTGCTGCTGTCAATATAGATTCAGATCGAAAACTGCACTTTCATGAGGTGTATTTTTCACTAAGTGTGAAATAGTGTGTGAGATGCCATTTTGTGTCTTCTTTCCCTAGTTTTCCTTGCTGCCATGCTAGTTGTTGTTAGTTGTTTGTAGTAGTGCTTCTTGCCCTCTTTCGAGCCATGCCTTACTTGAGTTTATCGGAGTTGTGTAGCTCGTAGTTGTGGGGCGTAGAAAATGCTATGTGGCTGATTTTGGCAGATTGTAGTGATTTCTTGTTTTGCTCGGAGTTTTCGAACCGTAGCTCCGATTTCATCGTGTCCTACATGAAACTTTATTAGAATCTCGTGTAGTTTCATTTTCCCATGCTGGTTGGATGTTTTGAAGTGCTCGTAGCTGCCGTTGCATACATTTTGCATTCATGCCATCATATCTTGCGGTGCTTGTAACTTTTGATCCGTAGCTCCGTTGGAGATGTTCTTTATGTGTAGATGGCTTGACTTGACGTGTAGGACCACGTGAACCTATTTGTTTTTCTGTTTAACAACTAATTAAATTCATTAGTTCAGATCTGGACAGAATTGTAAATTAACAGGTGAGGTCGTCTCGGAGGTGCTATATGTCATTTCCGACCTCATTTAAAATGCCTAGATAGGTAGGTTAATTACGCTTTACCTCTTGCCATGTTTAATCACATTTAATATTGCCGTGTATCTAATCAGGATAGAACGAGATAATTAACATGGAGTTTCGTCAATATGCAACTCGTTGCATATTGAACTTCACTTAATGTGTAGTGTTTGATTGTGTGATTTGACATGCCGTGACTTGCATGTTTTCAGCTGTTCATGCATCATTTGTGTTGTGCATCGTGTGGTGAATCCCGTGTGTTGATGCTTGTTTCCGGTTTTTCCCGTCTCGATAGAGTTCCGCAAGTGTGTCGAATGTGAGGACCCGTTCGACTACGTCGGTTCGTCTGCTTCACGGAGGCATTCTTCTTGCAAGCGGGATCTCAGGCAAGATGATCATTTCCCCAGATACCATTACTATCATTGCCATGCTAGTTATTTCGATGCTATCGATTATGTCTCGTTGCCTACCACTTGTTAAATATCAGCCTCTCAACAATGCCATGATTACCTTCAACCTGTTCGACCTAGCAAACCACTGAATGGCTATGTTACTGCTTTCTTAACCTTGTTGTTAGCGTTGCTAGTTGCAGGTGCAGATGCTTCCATGTGATAACATGGGTTCCGTGTTGTATCACCTATTTAATGCTATTTAATTTAATGCACCTATATACTTGGTAAAAGGTGGAAGGCTCGGCCTTTTTAGCCTGGTGTTTTGTTCCACCTTTGCCCCCTTAGTTACCGGCTACCGGTGTTATGTTCCATAATTGAGCGCTCCTAGCACGATCGGGGTTGTTATGGGGACCCCCTTGATAATTCACTTTAGATTAAAGCTGGTCTGGCAAGGCCCAACTTTGGTACTACATTTGCCTAAACACCTAATAAAATTGCATAGGGACTTTCCGGACCCCGAGGATAATTTAATCAACCCCCGGGCCAGTGCTCCTCATGAGTGTTGGCCCCACCTGAGCGATGTCCGGCGCCCCTCTGGTCACCCGGCGGTTTAGCAATCCCGATGTCTAGCTCATCCGCCGTGTCCTGAGAACGAGGTACGCGACTCCTATCGGGATTAGTTTTACCTTTGACGAGATATCTTGTGCATCGGGATTCCGGTGATGCTTTGGGTAATCTCAGAGTTGAGGTTTTCCACTAGGGAATCCGACGAGATCGCGAGCTTCGTGATTGAGGATTTCTATGCGGCTTGTGGTATATTGTGATGGACTAGTTGGAGCACCCCTGGAGGGTTAAATCTTTCGGAAAGCCGTGCCCGCGGTTATGTGGCAACATCGAAACTTTGTTTAACATTGGTTCCAGATAACTTGAAGTTAACTTAATTAAAACTTGCCAACTGTGTGCGTAACCCTGACTGTCTCTTTCGTGAGTTCTTTCTCCGATCGAGGACACGGTGGGGTTATGTCTGACGTAGGTAGGTGTTCAGGATCATTCATTTGATCAACAGTAGTTCACGTCCACTATGCGTAGATCTTCCCCCTCTTATTTCTTGTACTCGTAAGTTAGCCACCAAATATATGCTTAGCCGCAGCTGCAACCTCACCACTTAACCATACCTCACCCATTAAGCTTTGCTAGTCTTGATACCTTTGGAAATGAGATTGCTGAGTCCCCTGTGGCTCACAGATTACTACAACACTAGTTGCAGGTACAGGTAAAGGTTACGTGACGTGAGCGCATTGATTGTTCATTTGGAGTTGCTTCTTCTTCTTCTTCTTCTTCATCGATCTAGGATGGGTTCCAGGCCGGCAGCCTGGGATAGCAAGGATGGACGTCGTTCTTATTTTTCTCGTTTGTTTTCATCCGTAGTCGGACCCTGCTCTTACTCTTGATGATTATGTAATGTACTGATGTGACTCTGATGTAGCTTGTGGCGAGTGTAAGCGAAACCTGTATATATATCTCTTCTTTTCAGTACATGTACTTGTAACGATATCGATTCTTGCGACACGACGAGATGCGCTTCTATCCCTGACGAGGCCTTCGTGCCAAATTGAGGATAGGGTCGCATCTGGGCGTGACAAGTTGGTATCAGAGCCGTACCGACCTAGGAGCCCCCTTGATTGATCGAACATGGCCGAGTGGAGTCTAGTAAAAAACTATTTGAGTCTAGTTATATATCGGAGAGTATGACTCTTTTTTCTTCTCTTCTATGCTCTAGTGAGGAATCTTGACGTAATAATTTATTCTACTCCTCTTCTCACTCAAATTTTTTTTAGGATCACGCGGATATTTTTGGAATCTATAGGATGCCGATGTGACGGAGTTCTGTCTTGGTGCCTCCTATCTGCTCTAAGTCTCAGGGGAGTTGAGCTCCAGGGGATTCTCAAGCACATCGTTATCATTCAGATTTCTTAGTATCTCAGAACGAAGGATGTTCGTAATTGCTTCAATACTAGTAGTGGCGAGATAACCCCGATGTCCCCTGTACTGGTGCAGATTCTTCGGGAGTACTGCCATACTTTGTATCGTTGTGATCACGAGGGTCTGTTGTAGATGAAGGTCCGAGATTCTGGTTGTGTGTTGACGGATGTGATACAGGTGACGGGTTAGTATAGGAGTTGTGTGTTATTACTCCTTGTATCCATGTACCAGATTGCATGAGCAGATATTTCGGCAATTCATAGGTGGGAATTCAAGTAGTTGCTTATAGGACAATCTTCCAACAAATGCATGATGTTAGGTTGGGGTTCGACATCTAGTGGATTCCTGTCCACGAAAATATCGAACGAAATCTTTCTCATGAATTTGTTCTCGCTTGTTTCATAAGCCTCACCCTTTGTTTTGTTGAACTATGGTAATTCAAGTTGCTTCGATGTCAAGTGGTGATTTCAGATCTTTCCTAAGAGGTGTTCTCATATTTTTATGTGAATGCTAATTCTTTTGCTCAATCAGTTGTCTTATTAATTCTTGTCCACCGGAGTCGTCATGTTAATTCTTTTCCAACCGGTGTGCTTCTCCTCAAGTGAATTCAATCTTCTCCAGTTTTTGCAAGATCATTCTCTGAATCCTTTCCGGAGTTCATCTCATCTATCTCAAGTTGTCTTTGTTTTTCCCCGCCCTCCCTCCCTTTTCTTCAGTAATTGGATTTCATCCAAGTGCATGTCATTTCTTTATAGCTTCCGCTGTCTGTTTTTTTCTCTCTCTTACCCGGTGATTCATTGTGAAGATTCTCACGAGCTTCGTGTTCATCCTTATTCAGTCGTGTTATCTTTTCCGGTGAATTCAATGCAGTTATCCGTGTTCATTGTATTCTATTCATCGTTGTAATTTTTCCCATCTTGGAAATTCTCATCAGTCTTCTTATTGTCATTTCTCTCTATTCCATCCAGAGTGCTGAAGTCATCTCAGGGGTTCTTGTTTCCAATCCTTTTAACTCTTTTGAGGTGCTATCCTCATCTAGTTTTCTTATACCGGTGCAATCTCTCTTTCTAATCTATTGTTTCAACGGTGGTTTCTTTGAGTGGGCCCATAACCCACAGGTTCTTCCCAGGATCTTACCTGGCTCTTTAATCTTTTCCAGAGATCTTTAATCCTTTTCAACTACGATGTAAGAATGATTTTCATCAGTTATATTGCTTATCCAAGATCTATCAGAAATTAATTCTCATATTGGGATCAACCTTGCATTCTTCTTTACTCCCGAGTGTCTCATTAATTCTTGGTGTTGCTCTCGTCATCATTCTCAGCTTGCAATTCGAAGGAGTGTTTTTCTCGAATCTTGGTCTATTCTCTTGTAGATTCATCATTTCAGCCTTGTGCCATCATCTTGAATTATTCCCAATCATGAGTAATCTCTTTCTTGCTATCCGATGCATTTCTGAGTTGTTTTCATTCTCGATCCTCTGAAGGTCATCATTTCAGAAGATTCTTCGTTCTCAGCTTTCAGCTTTCATCCTCAAATCTTCTCAATTGTTGCCTCTTCGTTCGTCTCTCGATTATTCCGGTGCCTTATTGAAGTTTTCTGTTAGGTGAATCATGATCTATTCATTCTCATGTGTTTCCATGCATTCTTGGAATTCCCATTCAGTTGTGAATTCTCACTGGTGCGCCCTTCAGTCATTCCTCAAGTGGTGCTTATCTCTCTATCTCGTCAAGATCATTTTAAGAAGAATAAGTGGTATGCTAAATCCGCTGCTTGTCATCAATTAAACTTGATGAAGGACAAGCATAACATAATTCTTATTCTTGCTCATAGTAATCTAAATTCTTCTTCCGGAGCGGCTCATTATGTCAATTCCTTTTTCTCAAGTGTTGTTATCTTTTCTTTTCCGGAGTTCCAAGTTTTATCAAGTATCTCTTTGTGAAGCTTCATCTAAATCTTAGTAAGGTCATAATCTTATTCTCTTCTAGCTTCATATTTGTTGCATCATTCAGTTGTATACGGAGGTCCTTCATGGTGGTTCGTCATGATATCAATTCTTTTCTCAAGTATCCTTCCTCTTGCATTTATATGTGCAATTGTTCTGCCTTTATCCTTTGAGGTGGTATTATAGCATTCTTGTTAGTGTAGGAGCCTCAAAGAGACTTCCATTCAAGTATGAGATAATTAAAACCACCAATTCTTTGATCATGAGATATTTTCAACCCATGATTTCTTCATTCAGCCATCTTGGTTTGGATTTCACCTAAAGCTTTTCCTATGGATTGTTGCTATCATGGTGCTTGTCATTAATCCAAGTTCTCAATGTATTCTCTTGGTGTAAGAAGTTTTGATATCTTTGCTTTCATCTATCCTTGGTTCTTGTAGTGATTGGTTGTCACCTTATAAACGTGAGATGATTTCCTTAAGCCCACTACTATCTTGTTCTTTCATTGTTGTTTTTTCAACAACTTCGCCCAATTCTTCTTGCAAGGATGCTTGTCAAGTTCATTGGTGATGATAGTTGTCATTCTATCTTCATCCTCTTCTTCCGCTTGAGCTAGTTCCTATTCTGTTGTTCCGGAGGCTTTGTGATGTTGCTCTTTTGGGTCTATTATGTTGTTTTATCAAGGTCATGGTGTTCCCTTGCTCTACTTAGTTGTTTGTGGTGCATATTGTCTATTTCTCCCATCTTATCGAATTTTTCATCCCATTTTCCTACCGAAGTGCTGCCGAAATTTTCCGTGAATTCTGACTTCTTTCTCATGTCATTCCTCATCTCCTTGCAACCTTCAAGGATCGTTGGTTTCACTCGTTTGTCAAGAAGCGACTAGTTTTTACCTCTTGTTCTTCTCATCCTCTCCCCCTTTCATTCTTGGATCTCAGGGCGAGATCTTCTTGTAGTGTAGGAGAGTTGTGAAAGCCCGATGCCGACGTTCCAGAAGATTCCCTTTCCTTTCCGTTTTCGTCGCGTGTCTGTTTTATTTTGTCGCATCATCATCGCATCATGCGCATCATCAACATTGCATCGGCATCCCGTTGCCGCCCGTTTTCAAAACTTGCATCCGTTAGTAGTTGCCGGTTCTCGTCGTTGTCCGTTCTGAGCCCGACCGCACACGGCCACAGTTAGGCCCGGTAGTATTTTTTTTCTTTTAGGGATTTTTTTCGGAATAATATAAATTCCAGAAAAAATGGACGTTTAATAAAACCCCCGTAACTTTTTATTCGTAAGTCGGAACGAGGAGTATTTTATATGGTTTTGGGGTAGCTTCGCGAGTAGAACACGATTTCACCACTTGCATATTTGCTTGAAGTTGTTTCGCGTGCCTAACGCCTAGTTTAGCGTGCTGTCCTAATAGGTTTCGACCCGTATTTATTTATCGTGCAAGATCGGGTTGCCCGTATACCGTAGATAAATGCCCATGTTTTAGGGACCATTATTCCACGTATTTCAGAGCGGTCATTGATATTTTTGCGTGTAGGGATTTGCCGCTAGATTATTTTCCGTGTCTAGGATTATTTCCCGCATTTTCGTGAGGCTTTATTTTGTTGTGCAACCCCACATATTTTATATGTTTTCGGGTTAGAAAAATCCATGGGATTTTTCTGTGCAATTAGTTTTAGTTTTTGAGCAAGTTAGTTCGCGCGATATTTTGCCGTGATGCCCTTTTGTTTAATTCGTAGGATTTAATCCGTTCTTCGTTTAACGGAGTTGTCAACTAGGGAGTTGTTCTTGGGTGTCTATACTAGCCCCTGGTATTTTTTAGTTGCAATAGAAATGCATGTTTAGGTGTGTTTTGATTGCCCTCAAGTTGCTAGAAATAGTGCTGTTTTAGACGTGCTGAAATATTTCTAAGTCTGGGATCTGTTAAATTTTGTTGTTATCTTGTCTTGCTTGCATCTTGTCATCTGTAGCTCTTTTGAGGTTCGTCCAATGGAGTTAGTTGTACCCCTTGTGTTTCTCCAGCATGCTGTGAATTTTCATGCCATTTGGAGTCCTGTAGTTATAGGTTTTGCTGCTGTCAATATAGCTTCAGATCGAAAACTGCACTTTCATGAGGTGTATTTTTCACTAAGTCTGAAATAGTGTGTGAGATGTCATTTTGTGTCTTCTTTCCCTAGTGTTCCTTGCTGCCATGCTAGTTGTTGTTAGTTGTTTGTAGTAGTGCTTCTTGCCCTCTTTCGAGCCATGCCTTACTTGAGTTTACCGGAGTTGTGTAGCTCGTAGTTGTGGGGCGTAGAAAATGCTATGTGGCTGCTTTTGGCAGATTGTAGTGATTTCTTGTTTTGCTCGTAGTTTTCGAACCGTAGCTCCGATTTGATCGTGTCCTACATGAAACTTTCTTAGAATCTCGTGTAGTTTTATTTTCCCTTGCTGGTTGGATGTTTTGAAGTGCTCGTAGCCGCCGTTGCACACATTTTGCATTCATGCCATCATATCTTGCGGTGCTTGTAACTTTTGATCCGTAGCTCCGTTGGAGATGTTCTTTATGTGTAGATGGCTTGCCTTGACGCGTAGGATCACGTGAACCTATTTGTTTTGCTGTTTAACAACTAATTAAATGCATTAGTTCAGATCTGGACAGAATTGTAAATTAACAGGTGAGGTCGTCTCGGAGGTGCTATATGTCATTTCCGACCTCATTTAAAATGCCTAGATAGGTAGGTTAATTACGCTTCACCTCTTGCCATGTTTAATCACATTTAATATTGCCGTGTATCTAATCAGGATAGAACTAGATAATTAACATGGAGTTTCGTCAATATGTAACTCATTGCATATTGAACTTCACTTAATGTGTAGTGTTTGATTGTGTGATTTGACATGTCGTGACTTGCATTTTTTCAGCTGTTCATGCATCATTTGTGTTGTGCATCGTGTGGTGAATTCCGTGTGTTGATGCTTGTTTCCGGTTTTCCCTGTCTCGATAGAGTTCCGCAAGCGTGTCGAATGTGAGGATTAAAGCTAGTCTGGCAAGGCCCAACTTTGGTACTACATTTTCCTAAACACCTAATAAAATTGCATAGGGACTTTCCGGACCCCGAGGATAATTTAATCAACCCCCGGGCCAGTGCTCCTCATGAGTGTTGGCCCCACCTGAGCGATGTCCGGCGCCCCTCTGGTCACCCGGAGGTTTAGCGATCCCGACGTCTAGCTCATCCGTCGTGTCCTGAGAACGAGGTACGCGACTCCTATCGGGATCGTCGACACGTCGGGCGGCCTTGCTGGATTAGTTTTACCTTTGACAAGATATCTTGTGCATCGGGATTCCGGTGATGCTTTGGGTAATCTCAGAGTTGAGGTTTTCCACTAGGGAATCCGACGAGATCGCGAGCTTCGTGATTGAGGATTTCTATGCGGCTTGTGGTAATTTGTGATGGACTAGTTGGAGCACCCCTGCAGGGTTAAATCTTTCGGAAAGCCGTGCTCGTGGTTATGTGGCAACATGTAAACTTTGTTTAACACTGGTTCTAGATAACTTGAAGTTAACTTAATTAAATCTTGACAACTGTGTGTTTAACCGTGACTGTCTCTTTCGTGAGTTCTTTCTCAGATCGAGGACACGGTGGGGTTATGTCTGACGTAGGTAGGTGTTCAGGATCATTTATTTGATCAACAGTAGTTCACGTCCGCTATGTGTAGATCTTCCCCCTCTTATTTCTTGTACTCGTAAGTTAGCCACCAAATATATGCTTAGCCGCTGCTGTAACCTCACCACTTAACCGTACCTCACCCATTAAGCTTTGCTAGTCTTGATACCTTTGGAAATGAGATTGCTGAGTCCCCTATGGCTCACAGATTACTACAACACCAGTTGCAGGTACAGGTAAAGGTTACGTGACACGAACGCGTTGATTGTTCATTTGGAGTTGCTGCTTCTTCTTCTTCTTCATCGATCTAGGATGGGTTCCAGGCCGGCAGCCTGGGATAGCAAGGATGGACGTCGTTCTTATTTTTCTCGTTTGTTTTCGTCCGTAGTCGGACCCTGCTCTTACTCTTGATGATTATGTAATGTACTGATGTGACTCTGATGTAGCTTGTGGCGAGTGTAAGCCAAACCTGTATAAATATCTCTTCTTTTCAGTACATGTACTTGTAACGATATCCATTCTTGTGACACGACGAGATGCGCATCTATCCCCGACGAGGCCTTCGTGCCAAATTGAGGATAGGGTCGCATCTGGGCGTGACAAGATACTCCTTTGCTTGATGTTCCACTGGGAGCGTTCCTTGATGCTCATATTGCTAGAGTTACTGCCAATGCTCATGATGCTTCTGATACTGCCGATACTATTGAGATAGAACCTGCTTTTGCTCCTGCTAGATCTAGCTCTCCTAGATATGAATTGCCTGATATACCTGAGGGTTACGCTATGGAGGGGGAGATAGCTGAGGATTTTCTTGCGTGTAAGGATGCCTATGACGCTGAGAAATTAATTCTCAAGTGGAAAGAAAAATCTCGGGAAGTTAGGATGAAAAATTATCCGAAGTTTGCCACTTCGCCTATCTTTGTCACCGATAAGGATTATGAATTCTCTGTCGACCCTGAGATAATCTCTCTAGTCGAATCTGATCCTTTTCACAGTTATGAGTCTGAGACGGTCATAGCCCATCTTGCCAAACTATCCGAAATAGCCAACCTTTTCACTAATGAGGAGAAGATCCGCCACTACTACATCCTTAAGCTGTTTCCTTTCTCTCTAAAGGATGATGCTAAAGCCTGGTTCACCTCTCTTGGTCCTGGATGTGTGCTTAGTCCCCAGGAGATGGTATATTACTTCTGTGAGAAATATTTCCGTGCCCAAAAGAAGCAAGCTGCCTTGCAGGAAATATACAACTTTGCTCAACTCCAAGAAGAGAGTCTTCCACAAGCTTGGGGGAGGCTCGTCCAGCTACAGAATGCTTTGCCTGATCACCCTCTTAAGAAGAACAAGATACTTGATATCCTCTATAATGGACTTCCCGATGCCTCTAGAGACCACCTAGATAGTTGTGCCAGTTGTGCTTTTAGGGAACGAGTTGTGGAACAAGCTGAGACCCTACTGAATAACCTCTTGATCAACGATAATTCTTGGACTATTCCCGAACCACCTCCTAAGCCAACTCCTAAGAAAAGAGGTATTCTATTCCTCAGTCTCGAAGATATGCAAGAAGCCAAGAAATCTATGCAAGAGAAAGGCATTAGATCTTAAGATGTCAAGAATCTACCACCTATCACAGAGATCCACGGTCTCGATAACCCGATACAGGTAGTAGAAGTGAATTCTCTGCGTAGGTTTGACGAGAGTGATATTCCTTTTGATAAACCTGCTAGCCTATGCTTTGATGAATTTGACAACTTTGTTGCCAAACAACAGAGTTTCAATGATTATGTTAGCAGACATTTGGAACAAAGTGCTCGTATGCTTAGCCATCTAAGTGCTTGTGTAGACAGAAATGTCAATGTTCTGAAGCTTCTGAGTAAACATGCCTCTATGATCACTACTCAGGTAGAACAAGTACTTAAAGCTCAGAATGACTTGCTCAATGAATTAAATGACAACTTTGTCAAAGTCATTACTAGAGGAGGCAAAATGACTCAGGAACCTTTGTATCCTGAGGGTCATCCTAAGAGAATTGATCAAGATTCTCAAGGAATCAATGCTGATACACCTAGTCATCCTAAGGAGAAGAAGAAGGATGCTAGAAACCTGCACGCCAGTTCACCAAATACTATCACACCTGATGAACCTAATGATATTTCTGCATCGGATGCAGAAACACAATCAGGTGATGAACATGAACGTGGTGACAATGTGGACAGTGATGTTCATAATAATGCTCAACCTAGCCATGATGAGGTTGTGGAGATTGAACCTACGGTTAATACTGATAATCCACAACCTAAAAGATACGACAAGAATGACTTTATTGCTAGGAAGCATGGTAAAGAAAGAGAGCCATGGGTTCAGATACCTATGCCCTTTCCTCCTAAGCCATCCAAGAAAAAGGATGATGAGGATTTTGAGCGCTTCGTTGAGATGATAAGACCCGTCTTTCTGCAGATGCGGTTAACTGATATGCTCAAGATGTCTCCGTATGCCAAGTACATGAAAGATATTGTGACTAATAAATGGAAGATACCAGATCTTGAGATCTCCACCATGCTTGCCAACTACACTTTGAAAGGTGGAACTCCTAAGAAACTTGGTGATCCCGGAGAGCCCACTATACCTTGCTCCATTAAAGGAAACTACGTAAGAACTGCCTTATGGGACCTTCGAGCCGGTGTTAGTTTTATGTCGCTTTCTCTTTATCATAGACTTGAGTTGGATAAGTTGACACCCACTGAAATTACTCTGCAAATGGCTGACAAATCAACTACTTTCCCTATCGGCGTTTGCGAGGATGTGCCTGTTGTGGTTGCTAATACCACTATCTCAACAAACTTTGTTATCTTGGATATTCCTCGGAAGACCCTTTTTAAACACTACAGGGGCTGTTATAGATTGCAACAAAGGCAATGTCACTTTCCACTTCAATGGTAATGAGCACACAGTGCACTTTCCAAAGAAACGATATCCAGTACATTGCATCAATGCTATCGAAAAGACTTCATCGATTCTCATTGGGAGCTTTGAATGCCCTATTCCTCGTGTCTAGATGAAGTATGATTTGCTTGTTGGGGAGATACATATCCCCATTCAGGTTACTTAGTGTCTATTCGAAAATTCTCCGTTCTCTCTTGCGATTCGAGAAAGTTTTGTCATAAGGACTTGATCAACCCCATTGACGAATTTCTTTCGGTGACCATGAAACGGATGAATCAGAGAGTCACATCCCTCTGTTTTGAGTCTTCATTTTCTTTTGCTTAGAAGAAAAATGATGGAATTAGTTTAGCTTTTCCTGTTTTCTGTTTTAGCGTCCCGGAGAAAAATACCTCGAAAATAAAAGTTCTCTGATGGTCCTGAAAATTTAGTATGATTTTTTCTGGAATTTTTGAAAATTTCTGGGCCTGAGAGCTAGTCAGGGGGCCTGACCAGTGGGCCACAAGCCCCCCACCGCCACCTACCCCCCTGGTGGCGGGGTGCAAGCTTGTGGGGCCCACAGGCATCCCCTCCACTCATTCCAGCTCCCAGCCTGTTCTTCCACCTCCAGAAAAAATTGATTCGGAGCTCAAACCCGTGTTCTTGCTCATTTGGCTGTGATTTTTTATCTCCTTGCTCAAAGCACCATTCTCCAAACTGTTTTGGGGAAATTGCTCCTTGGTAAGTGAATCCTCCATTGGTCCAATTTGTTTTTGCTCTAGTGCTTTATCCTTCGCGAATTCTTGCTACCTTGGTGACCCTGTTCTTGAGCTATAAAAGTTGATTTTAGCTGGTCCTAAGTAGATTTAGCGTGTGATACGGTCTCTTGACACTAGTAGGAGTAGTTGCTACAAGGTATGGTTGGTCCTCATTCACTTTTCTCTTGAACTTCAAAAATTTCAGCAAAAGGAAATTATGTTCAAGAGGAAGTTTCATGGTGGTTCCTCAAGTAAGAAGGGTCCCCGTCTCTCTTTTCGGGAGCCCGAACCTTTTCAACTAAGGGACGCACCGGTGCAACCATGTGAATGACCTTCCGATGAGTTCATGATCGAAGCAGGCTTCAAGGATGAGTTCGATGCACTTGTCCGCAATGCCGGGTTAGAAGAATTCCTCTGAGATAAATGTGAACAGCATGCTATGCTCACTGCCTCTTTCGTGCGTAGATTTAAATTTTTAGCTGGCCATGAGTCAACCATAATGTTTGATCTGTACGATAAATCCTATACCGTGGGTCTGGAGGATTTCAATAGGATTTACAAGATACCCGATGGAGGTAGTGTTATTGATCCTCCTAAGTCTTCGGTCAGGGACTTTGTCTCCAGAATAACCGTTGGAGAAACCAGAGATATCACGCAAGCCACCATAGTAAGCATCCATTTCCCTGCCTTGCACTACCTTGTCCTCTTCATAGGTAGGTGCATTAACCGCAAGGGTGCACATTGTCACCTATGCGCTTCCGACCTTACTATCCTTAAGAGCGCAATAACAGGTGATAGGAGCTTCAATATGGGAGCTATTATAGCAAGGAGGCTGAATAAAAATGCCAGTGAGGGGGATTTCTTTGGTGGAGTTTATGCTACACGTTTAGCAAATTTTCTTGGAGTATCCATCCGTCCAGAAGACCCTCCTCTCCGTACAGCCTACCTTGACCGTGTCTCTCTAACACGCTATCAGTTCCTTGAGAGAGATCATGGATCTCTTCTATACCGCTTGATATTTAACTGGCAGCGTGTTTTCCATATTACCCTTCCTGCTCCTGCTTTCTTTGACTTTCAGGTTAAACGAAGATACTACATAACCACAGGAGAGGCAGATGAGTATGAGAGGGAGGCGACGGCTGCTCGACTTCGCGAGACAGCTATTCAGGCAGTGGATGCAGCACTCCCGTATAACACCCATTATGACTTTGGGTTTCACCAGGATCATCCATGGGAGTAGACCAAGCTAGGCCAAAAACCTAAGCTTGGGGGAGTACGTGTTCTCACCGACCTTACATTCATGCTTATGCTTTCACTCTATTAGCTGGTGTTTACACTTTGCCACTGTATTATCCATGCTAGTTTCGTTTTTTTTTTCTTGTTTTCTTGTTTTGTGTCCTTTTGAGAAAACCCAAAAAGATTTTTCTTTCTTCTTTTGCTTGTTGGGAGCTTTCCCGTGTAAATAGTTTTCTTTTTCTTCCTGTCAAGGTAGAAGATATTGGTTACAATGCTTAGTGGTTCTTACATGCTTACATGTTTAGCTTTCAAAGAGCCATATTATTTTGTCTTCTCCTTTGTGTTTACCTGCAGATTCAGCTTAGTCCAATGCGCTTATTATCGTTTTCATCGTTCGGTCGTGCAAATGAAAGGCAACAATGATGATATATGATGAAGTGACTGAGACTAAAAAGCTGGTATGAACTCTATCTATTTTGTTTTTGTAAATATGACTAGCTTGTCGACCCAGATTTAGCTTTGCTGTGAGATAACCATGTTTGCAATGACAACTTAGAGATCATAGTTTCTGATGCCATGCTTATTTTACTGAGAGCTTATAATGGTTTGTCTTGATTGCCAACATAGATTTTGAGATGACTATGATGTAGTATGATAGGATGGTATTCTCCTTTGAATGTTTCAAGTGGCTTGACTTGGCGCATGTTCATGCATGTAGTTGAAACAAAATCAACATAGCCTCTATGTTGTTCGTGTTCATGGTGATTTATATCATGTTCATGCTTGCATTCAATGTTAGTCAAACTCATTGCATCTTGATGACTGTTGTCGCTCTCTAGTTGGTCGCTTCCCAGTCTTTTGCTAGCCTTCACTTGTACTAAGCGGGAATGTTGCTTGTGCATCCACTTCCATAAACCCAAAAGTTTTTCCATGAGAGTCCACCATACCTACCTATTTGCGGTATCTACCTGCCGTTCCAAGTAAATTTGCATGTGCCATTCTCTAAACCTTCAAGAAATAATCTGTTTTGTATGCCCGAACCGCTCATGTGGTGACAGAGGGCTATTGGTATCTTCCATGCTAGGAGTGTTATCCTCGACATGTGTTTATTCACAGTGATTCACGAGAAAGGGGTCGGTATTTGGGATGCCCAGTTCCATGCTTAAATCGAAAACATAACTGTAAAATAAGACTCCCCTCGGATTGGTGTTACTATGGACGGTACCCGAGGATTCGGCTAGCCCTGGAGTGTGATTGATTGGTGGAGGGGAAGTTAAAATTTTACTTTTCTGTTTGGGAACCGCCTATAGCATGAGTAGCATCGAAGATATTGAGAACTCTTGGTCATTGCGTTGACAATGAAAGCATGCCACCCAAAATCATTATCTCTGTTTTCAAAGCTTGAGCTTTGGCACCTCTACAAATCAATGCTTCCCTCTGCGAAGGGTCTGTCTATTTATTTTCCTGTGGAGTCATCCTCCTCTTATATAAGCACCAATTAGAGAGCACCTCTGTCATTTTTATGCTTTGCTTTTGATTGATATTGAGTATGACTATGACTGGATCTTCGTTGCTATGAATTACAATGTTTAGTCAGCCCTTGATATTTGAAAGTGCTCTGCATTTATGTTTTGTGGTCTCAGAAAGAGCTAGCGAGATACCACCTATTCATATTGCTTCATGCTTGTTTTGATTGAAGTGTTGGTATTTGAAACTCATTATTATTTGCTCGTTAGCTGATTATGCCATTAATATAAGTTTACCGTGAGACCTTTGTGTCATTTGCTTATGTGGTTAACTTGTGATCTTGCTGAAATTGTGGTTATGAGTTAGACATAGTTGCAACAACAAGATCAAACAGAGTTTGTCAAAGTTTTTCTTTCTCTCTCAGTTTGTCAACTGAGTTGCTTGAGGACAAGCAAGGTTTTAAGCTTGGGGGAGTTGATACGTCTCCAACGTATCTACTTTTCCAAACTCTTTTGCCCTTGTTTTGGACTATAATTTGCATGATTTGAATGGAACTAACCTGGACTGACGCTATTTTCAGCAGAATTGCCTAGGTGTTGTTTTTGTGAAGAAATCAAAGTTCTCCAAACGTCCTGAAAATTTACGGGGAGCAGTTTTGGAAAATATCAAAAATACCTGCGCCAGGATCCACCTCAGGGGGTGGGCCAATGGGCCACAAGCCCCTGCTCCGCCACCACCCCCCTGGTGGCGGTGGGCAGGCTTGTGGGGCCCACATGCACCTGCCTCCCCCAACTCCAGCTCTATAAGTTGTCTTTCGTCCCAGAAAAAAATAAAAAGAGAAGTTTTCGTCGCATTTTCCATACGGAGGCGCCGCCACCACCTGTTCTTCATCTAGAGGGCAGATCTGGAGTCCGTCTTGGGCTCCGGAGAGGGGAAATCGTCGCCATCGTCATCATCAACCTTCTTCTCTCTCCAATTCCATCAACCTTCGTGAGTAATCTATTCGTAGGCTCGCTGGGCGGTGATGAGTAGGATGAGATCTATCATGTAACCGAGTTAGTTTTGATGGGAATTGATCCCTAGTATCCACTATGTTCTGAGATTTGATGTTACTACTACTTTGCCATGCTGAATGCTTGTGACTAGGGCCCGAGTGCCATGATTTTAGATCTGAAATTATTATGTTGTCACCAATATATGTGTGTTTTAGATCCGATCTTGCAAGTTGTAGTTACCTACTATGTGTTATGATCCGGCAACCCCGGAGTGACAATAACCGGAACCACTCCCGATGATGACCGTAGTTTGAGGAGTTCATGTGTTCACCAAGTGCTAATGCGTTGGTCCGGTTCTTTATTAAAAGGAGGACCTTAATATCCCGTAGTTACCTTTTGGACCCCGCTGCCACGGGGGGATGGACAATAGATGTCATGCAAGTTCTTTTCCCTAAGCACGTATGACGACACACGGAATGCATGCCTACATCACATTGACGAACTGGAGCTAGCCACTTATCTCTCTGTGTTATAGCTCTTGCATGATGAATAACATCCAAACAAATCAGCGACCCATTGCCTACGAGTTTGTCCTACTGTTGCACCAAACAAATCACCGACCCATTGCCTACGAGTTTGTCCTACTGCTGTTGCTACTGCTGTTACTTGTCTTGCTCTGCTGCTGCTACTACTGTTGCTACTGCTGTTACTTGCCTTGCTCTGCTGCTGCTACTACTGTTGCTTCTACTGTCGCTTGCTACTGTTGCTACTTGCTACTGTTGTCACTACTGTTGTTCCTTGCCACTGCTATTGCTCGTTACACTGCCGTTACTCGTTACTTTGCTGTTACTACTGTGCTTGCAGATACTAATCTTTCAGGTGTGGTTGAATCTGACAAATTCAGCTGCTAATACTTGAGAGTATACTCTCACCTCCTGACTGGCTTACCTACAAATTTGGGTCGAATACTCTACCCTCGAAAACTGCTGCGAACACACGCGCTGGTGGGCCATCAACAACATTCTTCCAGTTTCATTGCCGGGGAGTGCTACCAGCATTCTTCTGGTGCCGTTGTAGGAGAAGGTTAGTTGTTATAAGCATTCATCTAGCTAACACTAGAGATTGCAGGATCAGCACTTTTCTGGAGCCATTGCCAGGGAAGCACAGCTGATGTCATATGCTGCGGCTCCTGTTCGTCATCTAAGAAAATGACATCCGAAGCTGTAGCAGTGATGGTCAAGTCAGTCGACAGATCCAATCCATAAAACAGAGTAAAAACTAATGCTTATCATACTTGGTCGAGGAGCAGGCTTATCCATGACGTCCAAATCCATGAGGTCCTCTCCAGTCCCAACTGGAGTCGACACCGAAGTAGCAGCACTGACAAACCAATTGCACTAGGTTACCAAAAACTTGAAAAGACACAATGGCGAGATGAAAAAGATAAACACTCATTTTGAGGCAACCGGTACGGCGATTCTCATTCGCGGCAAGGCCTTCCGAAGCTTGGGCGCGTCAGGCTTTGGCTGCTTCGCAGCCTTCTCCGCAGAGTCAGTCGTGGCGACTCGGTCCCGCTTCACATTTCTTCTGCTGGAGGTGACTCTCTTGCAAGGAGCAGCTGCTGGATCGTGGCATTGCTTAGTTCGGGGCTCACGGCACCGAGGAGGTTGTTCTTCTTCTTCACTGTCCTCAGAAGCATCTTCACTTTCTTCGCTATCATCAACATACTCACTCTCGGCACTGCCTCCGTCACTTTCTGCCCCAAGATCAAACTACTCCCCTTTGGGCACAGGAGAGTGCAAGTGGGTCCATTCCTGCAAAGAACAAAGACAACAGAGTCAATCGGACAAATATGCCGTCACTCGACGAAGACATGAACAAAATCGGAAAAAATATAACATACCATTTTCCGCGGCTTATTCTCAGTAGAATATGGTGCGACTCGTTTGGATCCTAGGGGGTTGTCACAAGGACCGGTGATGCTTTTGATCCACTGGCTTACCGTCTCTTGATCAACTTCCTCTGGGTGGGACCGAGTGGAATCTTTAGAACCAGAGTAATACCACATGGCATGGTCCCTCGCCTGAAGGGGTTGGATGCACCGACTGAGGAATGTCTCCAGCAGGTCCATACCAGTCATCCCGTTTCTGACCAAGTTGATCGCCTCACCACCAACATCTCCACTTCTCCCTTCTCATCCTCCAATATAGTCAATATTCTAGGGGCAGTGGACGGTCTAAGGTGAAACGGGGAGGCCAGAAGACATGTTCGGAGATGCAATATCTTTGTAGTAGAACCATGTCGATTGCCAGTTCCGAACCAACTCAGGGAGGTTCATAGGAGGATAAGTACTACTATTCCTTTTTGAATCCCTAAACCACCGCACAACTGGATAACGTTGGTCCGAGTGTCCCCAGGGTTCGCTTTTTTCACTGTTTGAGACCGGGAATCCACGAAAGAAAGGGTGTGGAGGTAGAGAAAAACCTCGCTCGACATGTGTGAGGAGAAGGACCCGCTCGCCCTCGCGAGGTGCCGGCTCAAGCTCCTCCCCCGAAAATCTATAAGAGTTCTCCGCCACCATCCCATTCTCAACGAGATCCAAGACGTCTTCCGTCGTCATGATGGACGGGAGAAAATCCCCGTGTATATACCCTGGCGGTACCGAAGTCCGACCGGGCTTTCTCCCCTTGCCGCCTTTCTTGGCGCGCTCGAGCTTGGAGGTTTTACCCTTCAGCATGGCTGCGGTGGTGAAGGAAAGACTGAGCAAAGTTGGGGGGACGAAAGGTGGAAGAGAAGCAAGAAAAGATCAAGGCATAGCTGTAACCCTAGTCCTAGCCGCATTTTTATAACCTACTGACTAAGTCACCGACTGGTGGGCCCTCCAGATCTCATCCTATCCCGATATCAGAGGAGACGTCACGTGTGGCGATGATGACGGCACCATAATCGAGGCGTCATTGCTCCACTTGCCCTGGCAGTTGCATCATCTCCGCGAGGCGCGCGGAAACCAAAATTTTGAATCCCGTGAAATCCGGACCTGCCGTAGTGATCAGTCATATCAAAAGATCATATCAGTCACTCGGAGTGAGTCCAAGCATCTGAAATCACTCGGGCACACTTCACAACGGAATCAATCAAGGCGAATGACGAAGATTTCAGTCGACCCGAAGTTTTATCAATCCCAAGAAAATAATCAAGACCAGAATGACTCGAAAAGAACTCGCATCGACCCCTTCGTCACTCGAAGCCCGATCCATTCGGGGCTAATGATGGGGATATGTACCTAGGGTAGGTTCACAGGCCTGAACTGAATGTCCTACCCAAGGGTACCTCATTATTAGGCCAAAGGTCAGACAGAAGATTCCGACTGGATGAAGATGGCTCCTAAAAAGTCACTCGGTATGTAAACACTCGGACTACACTCTCATCCACTCGACGACCTGTATCCACTCAGAAGGATTCCAGTCGACATCGAAGACCAGAAGTCGCCTGCGAATGCCAACGGACATATTTTCAGCCAATGGTCTTTAGTAGCATTTATTACTTGCATACATTATCAGTAATGTATATCCTTAACTCATATTGATCGAGCCCTTAGATGTTGAGGCCTTGATGAGGGGTAGCACACTCTATATAAGCCACCCCTCCCCTCTGGCACAAGGGTTCGCACCCCCTGTATTACACAATCCACACTGCAAGAGCTCCCAAGCACCTGAGACGTAGGGTTGTTACCTCCAAGAGAGGGGCATGAACTCATACATCTTGCATACAAGCTTGCCGTAGCTAGGACTCTGCCCTCTCCATTCGTATCCTATACCTCTACTGTCAGGTATATTCCCACGACATACACATCATCAAAATATCGAACGAATACCAACATCCCATGTCCCCGAGAACAAAAATAACTACTCACAAATCATCATCATGTTCAAGATCAGAGGTATAATGAATATGCTTAAGCATGTGAACATATAATCTTCCACCAAGTAAATCAACTACCATCAACTACAAAGAGTAATCAACACTACTAGCAACCCACAGGTACCAATATGAGACTTTGAGACAAAGATTGTATACAATTGATGAACTAGGGTTTGACATGAGATGGTGCTAGTGAATATATTGATGGAGACGTGTCCTCTCACGAAGGAGGGAGCATTGGTGATAATGATGGCTTTGATTGCCCCCTCCCAGAGGTAATTTCGCCCGACGGGATTGCTCCACTCGAGAGCAAAAATGCTCCTGCCCACATTCCGCCTCGAGACGCCTACAGTTCGTCCTGAAATCAATCTTATGATTTTTTTTCTCTCGGGTAAATGGCATCATATAGGAGAAGATGGGCTCCGGAGGGCTGCCAGGGGCCCCACAAGCTCGGAAGGCACGTACTCCAGGCTTGTGGCCACCTTGTGGGTCCCCTCTCGATAATTCTTTTCCAATAATTTTTATATATTCCAAAATAATTCTTCATAATTTTTCAGGTCATTTGGAGTCCAGAAATTATCCAGCTTTTGCATAGCCCTTTCAAGTCCAGAATTCCAACTCCCGGTAATTTCTCTCTTTGTATAATCCTTGTAATATAAGATAAAACATGTATAAGGTGAAGTAATGCATCATAAAGTGAAGTAATGCATCATAAATATCGATAGGAAAGCATGATGCAAAATTGATGTATCTGCAGGCCAGTTCGGGCCCAAGTGGACCGGAGCCTATGCTTCGAGTAGGTGAGGTCGGCGTGGTCCGAAATTTGCTAGCGGCCGGTGCTCATTCTCTCCATGCGGCTAAGGTCGTCGATGGTGGTGGTCTCATGATATCGTGGCATCGGTGAAAAGATCAACGTCGGTGTCCACGGACATGCTGGCATTGTGCGAAATTGCCTAGGCCGTGGCTTGGGGCTTGTTCGCCAACGGCCGTCGGCATTCACAAAGTCGTGTCTCACCAGTCCATCAGTATTGGCTGGGGACACAAGCGTGGGTGCTTCGTATGGTGAAGGAGCCTCCCAGACATGGTGATTGATGCCGGCCTAGAAATAGATGGTATGCCTATGCGCCCGTCCTAAGATTGTTGAGTGCACGATGAAGTGAGCGAAGCATGATATCTGGCATCAGGGATGTTGGGTTGGCAGTCCCGGATGGTGGTCCGCATGGGTGACTCTTCGACGGGCACCATCGCGAGGTGGTGGCTCTCCTTCTGGGTTGCGTGTGCAATGGAAGGTGTAGCGAAGGGCGGGTCTGGTGTGCTCTCTGTCCTCGCAAGGGGCCGCCCTCATCTGGATCTAGGGATCTGACCTCGTCAAGCTCGTCCTGGTGGTGATACACATGAGTTGCCGAGCGAAAGCTCCGTGACTTCGTGCTAACGGCGACGACGCCAGTGGGTGTCGCGCTCTTCTTGAAAACGTTGATGTGGCTCTACTTTCCGTGTCAGGGCTCCACTGTGGACTCAGCAGCGGCGACGTTGTACGTCGTTCTCGCTCTTGAAGGCGTTGTTGTGGAGTTTAGGTGTTCTAGGTCAATGTGTGCTCATGCATTTAGATCTTCTTATGTTCTTTGTTGGTAGCGTAGTCGTCTATGTTCTACGTGATCCGAGTATCCTAAAATCAGCTTTATAAACGGACTACCTTACCATCTTGTATCGATTGACCGTGTACTTTGTTTGGTTATTTCTTTAGGTGTGTACATAAAACAGGGCGTTAGCCTGTTCCGATGGACATGACAAGCTAGACTTTTACTTGAAGACTATTTCTCAGTAGGAGATGTGCGTTTGGGATAGTTTCTAGTCTTGTTGAACCTCCTGTTTAATGTTCTAGCGCATGTAGTGACACCTCCTTAGCCATTTCGTTTCAACTATATAGCCATGTCTTTGGCACTTTCGTTTCAACTATGGTCATGTTTGAATCCATGGGCTAGAGTTAGTTTGAGCTACTTTGGGTTCAACTAGCCCTAAAATATCCAAACACAAGGGTTAGATTAGAGCTAGTTGCATCTAACCCATCTAAAAAAACTATCCCACCCAAGAGGTGCTAATTGGAGCTAGTTCTCATGGGGTTCATTAAAAAATATTTTGCTCTCTCTCCCACCAGCCAAGAGATGCTAATTGGAGCTAGTTTTCATGGGACCCATTAAAAATCACTTTTCTCTTTTCATAAAGTGCATGTATTGTTAATCTAACCCTTTCATCCAAACACCTATTTAGCTAGAGTTAGTTTAGGGTTAGTCATGAGCTAGAAACTAACTCTAACCACTAGCTAAGCTAGAGTATCTAAACAGGGCCTATGTAGCCATGTCTGGTTCAGCTACTCTGATTGCGGCTCGAGTGCTGTGAACAGGTTTGGTCGCTCTTTTGCCTCGTTTTATTAAAAAATGCGGTGGGGAAACCCCTTTTTGTAAAATATAATGCACTTTCTCATAGGTATCATCACAAGCGTGGTGACCATTTGCAAGTACCAGTGGAAACGGTGTCAAAAGCGTCATGACTAGAGCTTAGGCCCTGTTTATTTCAGAAGTCTCGGGACTTTTTTTAGTTCCAACTTAAAAGTCTCTAGTCCCTACCCGTTTGTTTTCAGGAACTAAATAGGGATTAGAGGTCACTAAATGACATGCAAAAAGACCATGTTACCCTTAGTAATGTAGTATTAGTTATTAAATGGCATGCTAAAAGTAGGGGCATTGTTGGAAAAGTGCCAAAAAAGTCCCAAAAACACCTTCCCACAGGAACTTCTCCAAATAATCCCAAATATCCCCTTTTAGTCCCTAAAAATCACTCATGTTTGTTTCACATGGGACTTTTTTGAAACTTTTTTAGTCCCTACACCAAAAAATCCATGAAAACAATATGTTTTGGAATACTTCGAACTTAGACATGGTCACATAAACCGATACATGAGGGAGCAGGGGGAATCCAATTTTGTTTTTCTTTAACCCAAGGACGCATGGAGATTGGTGGAGCAGTGTAGTTTAGCCCGGGGCACTGCAGTCTAAGTGGCATCCTAGGCTACTTTCTCCGCGGCCGTCTCAGTTAATTAAGATCGCGTCTGACCCTTGGCAGAGCAGCCAGCACCAAAGAGCAAGTATAATAGTATAGCCAGCTGCTGGCTATAAGCCATTGTCATATTATCTATAGCTTACCTTATAGACAACATATACAATAGTTCATTACAAAAGTATAGTACTTTTTTATTACATGGTCCATCTTTCATACTTACAAAATGCTTAGGAGCACGTGCTAGAACTGGCTCTTAGCTAAGAGCTCGCTTACCTTCTCTCTCATCTTCTCTATCATTTAACTAAAGAAAAATATATTAGTTTATTTCTTATAGCCAGCTGACTCAGCTCTATTGTACTTGCTCTAACAAAATAAGAATATAATTAACATTATAGTTAGTTGCTCCCTATAAGTCATTGTTATGTCATTTATAACTCATCTTATAGCTAACATGTACAATAATTAATTAGAAGAGTAAATTACATTTTTATTATATGGCCCATCTTTTATCCTCGTAAAATATCTAGAAGCACGTGCTAAGCTGACTCTTAACTACGAGCCCGCTTAGCTTCTCTCTCCTTTTCTTTTTTTCTCCAACTATAGAAAAATATACTACTTTTTTTTTAAAACCGACTCAGCTTTATTAAAGTTGCTCTAAGCTACTGCTGCACCTAGCTGATACATAGGACCTAGGTGTGCAGAGGCCCACAAGGTAGTGTGAGCGCATGCGCAAGATCGGCCATGTGGATTCCCTCTCGTTTGATAACATAAAAATCATAATTCGCATTATACACAGCTTCTCATTTCGCAGAGCAATACGGAGAACGACGAGTGCCTTCTTTGTAAACACAAAGTGCCACGAGCAAGGGGCATTTACAGCCGGCCTTAGCAAATATAACTTCCTTAATATTCATGGTCACACTCGTTAAGTGACCGGGCCATTAGTGCAGAAACGGGCATTAGTCCCGGTTGGTAAGAGCTTTAGTCCTGGGTCACCAATAGGGACTAAGGCTCTGTTTGTTTACAAAGTCCTAGCTAGGACTATTTTTAGTCCCAACTAAAAAGTCCCTAGTCCCTATCTGTTTGGTTTCAGGGACTAAACATGGATTACAGGTTACTAAATGACATGCTAAAAGACCATGTTACCCCTATTAATGGACTAGAGGTTATTAAATGACATGTTAAAAGTTGAGGCACTATAGGAAAAAAGTCTCAAAAATACTCTCCCTCAGGGTCTTCTTTCTTTAGTCCCAAATGCCCACTTTTAGTCCCTAAAAGTCCCTCATGTTTGGTTTAGATTGGACTAAAAGAGACTCTTTTTAGTCCCTACACCAAAAAGTCCATGTAAACAAACACCCTCTAATAACTTGGGACTAAAGCTCTCTCCTTTAGTCATGATTGGCCACGACCTGGGACTAATGCCCTTCCACGTGGCTGACACCGCGCGTCAGGGGGGCTTTAATCCCGGTTGGTAACACCAACCGGAACTAAAAGGCAGCCACGCGTGAGCAGCTGCCACACGCGGGTTTTTTTTCAAAGGAGGGGTTTAGGGGTTTCATATATCGGTCATTTGCATCCATCCACTTGAATCAAATATTATGTCATATACCTCATCATCATCTTACTCATCTAACAACTCATCATCATCTTAATCATACCAAGTTAAAGTCTCATAAAATAGAAAAACATCATAACAATCATCATCCTAATCGATCATGCAAAGTTAATATAAACCAGAAAAACTTCTCTCTCATAGGACCTAGTCCCCTCTCCTACCTAAAAGGTCATAAAACAGAATAACACATATGTCTTCATTATGAAGCAGAGAGATCCAACGGTCTTCAACTTGTGGCTTGCAATCCTTCTTTATTTCTCTCCATGCTTCAATTTGGAGTTGTCCTTGTGATTTGCGCTTAGTCGAGTATGGAAAATCGAACTGATCCTTCATATGGCTTTTAATTGTCATATGACCTTTGCCATGCACCAACGGAGGCACAACATCATTTGACAGTTTCTGTTAAAGAACATAATAGTAGCCTTGTTAGCAATGTATGTTGGAATTATGCCCTAGAGGCAATAATAAAAGTATAGTTATTATTATAATTCCTGTATCAAGATAATAGTTTATTATCCATGCTATAATTGTATTGAATGAAGACTCATTTACATGTGTGGATACATAGACAAAACACCGTCCCTAGCATGCCTCTAGTTGGCTAGCCAGTTGATCAATGATAGTCAGTGTCTTCTGATTATGAACAAGGTGTTGTTGCTTGATAACTGGATCACGTCATTGGGAGAATCACGTGATGGACTAGACCCAAACTAATAGACGTAGCATGTTGATCGTGTCATTTTGTTGCTACTGTTTTCTGCGTGTCAAGTATTTATTCCTATGACCATGAGATCATATAACTCACTGACACCGGAGGAATGCTTTATGTGTATCAAACGTCGCAACGTAACTGGGTGACTATAAAGATGCTCTACAGGTATCTCCGAAGGTGGTAGTTGAGTTAGTATGGATCAAGACTGGGATTTGTCACTCCGTGTGACGGAGAGGTATCTCGGGGCCCACTGAGTAATACAACATCACACACAAGCCTTGCAAGCAATGTAACTTAGTGTAAGTTGCGGGATCTTGTATTACGGAACGAGTAAAGAGACTTGCCGGTAAACGAGATTGAAATAGGTATGCGGATACTGACGATCGAATCTCGGGCAAGTAACATACCGAAGGACAAAGGGAATGACATACGGGATTATACGAATCCTTGGCACTGAGGTTCAAACGATAAGATCTTCGTAGAATATGTAGGATCCAATATGGGCATCCAGGTCCCGCTATTGGATATTGACCGAGGAGTCTCTCGGGTCATGTCTACATAGTTCTCGAACCCGCAGGGTCTGCACACTTAAGGTTCGACGTTGTTTTATGCGTATTTGAGTTATATGGTTGGTTACCGAATGTTGTTCGGAGTCCCGGATGAGATCACGGACGTCACGAGGGTTTCCGGAATGGTCCGGAAACGAAGATTGATATATAGGATGACCTCATTTGATTACCGGAAGGTTTTCGGAGTTAGCGGGAATGTACCGGGAATGACGAATGGGTTCCGGGGGTTCACCGGAGGGGGGCAACCCACTCCGGGGAAGCCCATAGGTATTTGTGGGGGTCACACCAGCCCTTAGTGGGCTGGTGGGACAGCCCACTAAAACCTATGCGCCAAGGAATAAAAATCAAAGGAAGAAAAAAAAAAGGAGGAAGTGGGAAAGGGGAAGGACTCCCTCCCACCAAACCAAGTAGGACTCGGTTTGGGGGGGGAGAGTCCTCCCCCCTGGCTCGGCCGACCCCCTTGGAGTCCCTTGGACTCCAAGGCAAGGTCCCCCTCCCTCCTCCTATATATATGGGGCTTTTAGGGCAGATTTGAGACGACTTTCTCACGGCTGCCCGACCACATACCTCCATAGTTTTTCCTCTAGATCGTGTTTCTGCGGAGCTCGGGCGGAGCCCTGCTGAGACAAGATCATCACCAACCTCCGGAGCGCCGTCACGCTGCCGGAGAACTCTTCTACCTCTCTGTCTCTCTTGCTGGATCAAGAAGGCCGAGATCATCGTCGAGCTGTACGTGTGCTGAACGCGGAGGTGCCGTCCGTTCGGTACTAGATCGTGGGACTGATCGCGGGATTGTTCGCGGGGCGGATCGAGGGACGTGAGGACGTTCCACTACATCAACCGCGATCTCACATCGCTTCTGCTATACGATCTACAAGGGTACGTAGATCACTCATCCCCTCTCGTAGATGGACATCACCATGATAGGTCTTCGTGCGCGTAGGAAAATTTTTGTTTCCCATGCGACGTTCCCCAACAATGTAATCAACACCATTTATGCAATAGTAGCATACTTAATTAACAACCCTTACCAAGATATTTGCCCGAATATCATCAACCCTCAACCTATGCACTAGTCCCATATATGAAGTATAATTTATGTCAGGTCCCATATTATATGGGAAGTTGTCCCTACCAAACAGGACACCAATAACAAAGGTGATAAGAACATCCTTCTCCTTCCAAGTTAGATGCTCGAGTCGTCCTTACAATATTCCCTTCGTGTGCCTTGAACATCCTCATGTTTAGGCTCTTGTTATTCCTTATTCCGTGGATCATCGCGATAACAACCAAAACTTGAGAACTTCAATCACACAAAACATGACAAAAACTTTTATTACAAACGTTAGTACACATAATACCAAATCCGATCATGTCTTGCCATAACATTATTGCACAATTATAATATAACATTACCCACTGTATTTTATCACAACTCTATAGATCCCAAGTCATTGGGGCTTAACAAGAATTCGAAAATAAGCACGCAAAGCAACTATAACAGCATTCTCTGAAAAACAAGACACTCTCTAAAGATGCAGATGGAACGTATACTTGTGTAACTTAGAAAATTCTGAAAAAATAGTACGTTGTAAATAATTTGTATAATAGTACTATGTAAAAAATTTCAGAAGCGTTTGACGTTCCATTAGAATAAAAAATCGAACACTACAACCAAAATTTCTATTTTTACACAGCAAATATCAAACAAGCAATTTAAACATCCTAAAGGAAAATCTTGGCACATTATTTTTAGCACACAACGGATTTGTACAAGGGGATAATTATTTTTGTTGAAATTTTTCTGTAATCAGGATTCACAAAGTTTACATGGGCATGAACAATAGCTCAAGGATGTCCCCCACTTTAACGGTGCTCGTCTTTCTCACCTTCATTTTTCCTTTTGAAAAGGTTTTAGGTTCCTCACTTTTCTTAATTATTTGAAAAGCACGCAACAGAAATAAATGACTCTCTAACACTTTCGGGTTGTCTCCCTAGCAGCGCCTTCTTTAACGCCATTAAGCTAGGCATATAGTGCTCAAGTAATTGATCCACCGGGATCCCAAGGTATATCAAATCCAATTTCAATTCGCGATGATTTGAAATTAAGTACTGAGCACAAAGTGATGTATATCATGTGGCAACAAAGTCTAACTCTCTTCCAGTGGCGTAGCTAGGATCTTATGTCAAGGTGGTCCAATTGATAGAAAAAAAATTGCACCGTAAACAAAGCATACAAGCAAATCATATATTTATTATTATCAAAACACACATCAATAAGGTATTACAAAGAATATGAAAATTCTAAGTTGTATTTCTAAATTTTCATACGAAAATAACAAGCCTTATTTGTCGGGATAATGCCTTCTCAGTGCCATGAAAGTATCAATTACATCCTATTCACTTACTTTGGAGAAAACATCTCGCTCGATATACTCCTGCAGTCCTGCCTCGATCTAGGGGTCGGTGAGCTCGTGCGCAAGTTGCCAGGCCATCCGCCGGGTCACTGAGCGACGTCGTCTCAACACGAGTCCTTCGTCAATTGCGTCACCGGCGGCAGCTTGTGCTACCGTTGTCTCCTTGCCTCGCTAGGATTCACGGATCCGCGAGAGCTAGCAACCTGGCGTCGGTTCGAGTCGTCGTGTGAAGCTGGGAGAGTACAGAATACGAAGTAAACAAGAAAGTTTGGCGATCAGATTGAAGCCTAGCTATTGTATATTGGGCTTGGGCCTTGGCCGCTGAAGTCTTGCTAATATTTTTCATGTTAATTGACATATATAGTAAGGTAAAGGGCTGAATTACAGGGTGGTCCATGGACCACCCTGTCTACCCTGTGGCTACGCCACTGTCTCTTCCTATGCATTGGCATGTCATACAAGAACAATTCATGAACATCAAGTAAAGGTCAATACATAGTGTAAGTAGTTTCTTGCAATTTTATAGTATTGGAAACATAGAGAGATGAAGATTTGGTTCCTCTCTCATAATAATTGCAAGTAGGAGCAGCAAGCACATGCATATTATATCCATCAAAATCATCATGTGTACTGGTAAAACGCAACCCATCAATATAATCCTTAATAGGTGCAAACTTCTCCGATATAGTGTAGTTGGCATAATTCAAAAATATAATAGGACTATCATGTCTGGGTCCAATAGCAACAATTTCATGCTTAACATACGGAACTATAGCAAGTTCATATTCATAAGCATAATTCATATTGGCATCATGGCCAAAAGCATACCAAGCATCAAGTTTATCAAAAAGGGATATTTCAAATGAATCCAATTGCAAGGGATCATAGCATTCATCATAGCATTCATCCTTCAATATGTGCAAAGAGAAATTAAACAATGTATGAGTTGAAGAGTTACTCTCATTAGAAGGTGGCCACGGGTAGCTAATTCGATGGTCCTCCTTTTGTTCTCCACTCTCCTCCTCATGTTCTTCATCTAATGAGCTTACGATTTCGACAAATTCTTCTACCATAGAATGTTGCTAAATTTTATTCTCTTCCAAGACAACACACATTCTCTCAATAAATTCAAAAATATCAGCATTATATTCATAATTCTCATAGCAATATTTAAGAATAGCAAAATTTTCAGATTTGTAAGGAACATCATCATACTTTTCAAGCAAAGAAGCAATTTCATAATCACATTTAAAAGCAACAAATTCTTATATTCGTTTCACATCATAGAAATCAACACGACTAGGAACCCACTGGTACCAATATGAGATTTTCAGACAAAGATTGTATACAATTGATGAACTAGGGTTTGACATGATATGGTGTTAGTGAAAATATTGATGGAGATGGGTCCTCTCACGAAGGAGTAAGCATTGGTGATGATGATGGCTTTGATTGCCGCCTCCGAGAGGTAATTTTCCCCGGCGGAATTACTCCACCGGAGAGCAAAAATGCTCCTGCCCATGTTCCTCCTTGAGACGACAACAGTTCGTCCCAAATCAATCTTATGATTTTTTTTCTCGGGCAAATGGCATCATATAGGAGAATATGGGCAACAAAGGGCTGCTAGGGGCCCCACAAGCTCGGAAGGCGCGTACTCCATGCTTGTGTCCACCTGGTGGGTCCCCTCTCGATGATTCTTTTTCTAATAATTTTAATATATTCTAAAATAATTCTTCGTAAATTTTCCGGTCATTTCGAGTCTAGAACATATCGAGGTTTTGCATGGCCCTTTCATGTCCAGAATTCCAAATCTTGGTAATTTATCTCTTTGTATAATCCATGTAAAATAAAATAAAACCTGTATAAGGATCGCATCATAAAGTGAAGTAATACATGAATACATTATAAATATCGATAGAAAAACATGATGCAAAATTGATGTATCTACAGGCTAGTTCGTGTTGGAATTATGCCCTAGAGGCAATAATAAATATAGTTATTATTATAATTCCTGTATCAAGATAATAGTTTATTATCCATGCTATAATTGTATTGAATGAAGACTCATTTACATGTGTGGATACATAGACAAAACACTGTCCCTAGCATGCCTCTAGTTGGCTAGCCAGTTGATCAATGATAGTCAGTGTCTTCTGATTATGAACAAGGTGTTGTTGCTTGATAACTGGATCACGTCATTGGGAGAATCACGTGATGGACTAGACCCAAACTAATAGACGTAGCATGTTGATCGTGTCATTTTGTTGCTACTATTTTCTGCGTGTCAAGTATTTATTCCTATGACCATGAGATCATATAACTCACTGACACCGGAGGAATGCTTTGTGTGTATCAAACGTCGCAACGTAACTGGGTGACTATAAAGATGCTCTACAGGTATCTCCGAAGGTGTTAGTTGAGTTAGTATGGATCAAGACTGGGATTTGTCACTCCGTGTGACGGAGAGGTATCTCGGGCCCACTCGGTAATACAAGATCACACAAAAGCCTTGCAAGCAATGTGACATAGTGAAAGTTGCGGGGTCTTGTATTACGGAACGAGTAAAGAGACTTGCTGGTGAACGAGATTGAAATAGGTATGCGGATACTGACGATCGAATCTCGGGCAAGTAACATACCGAAGGACAAAGGGAATGACATACCGGATTATATGAATCCTTGGCACTAAGGTTCAAACGATAAGATATTCGGAGAATATGTAGGATCCCATATGGGCATCCAGGTCACGCTATTGGATATTGACCGAGGAGTCTCTCGGGTCATGTCTACATAGTTCTCGAACCCGCAGGGTCTGCACACTTAAGGTTCGACGTTGCTTTATGCGTATTTGAGTTATATGGTTGGTTACCGAATGTTGTTCGGAGTCCCGGATGAGATCACGGATGTCACGAGGGTTTCTGGAATGGTCCGTAAACAAAGATTGATATGTAGGATGACCTCATTTGATTACCGGAAGGTTTTCGGAGTTACCGGGATTGTACCGGGAATGACGAATGGGTTCCGGGAGTTCACCGGGGGGGCAACCCACCCTGGGGAAGCCCATAGGCCTTGAGGGTGGCACACCAGCCCTTAGTGGGCTGGTGTGACAGCCCAAAAGGGCCCTATGCGCCTAGGAAAGAAAATCAAAGAGAAAAAAAAAGAGGAGGTGGGAAGGGAAGGAAGGACTCCCAACCACCAAACCAAGTCCAACTCGGTTTGGGGGGGGAGCCTTCCCCCTTCGACTCAGCCGACCCCCTTGGGGCTCATTGAGCCCCAATTCAAGGTCCCCTCCCTCCCACCTATATATACGGAGGTTTTAGGACTGATTTGAGACGACTTTTCCACGGCAGCCCGACCACATACCTCCACGGTTTTTCCTCTAGATCGCGTTTCTGCGGAGCTCGGGCGGAGCCCTGCTGAGACAAGGTCATCACCAACCTCTGGAGCGCCGTCACGCTGCCGGAGAACTCTTCTACCTCTCCGTCTCTCTTGCTAGATCAAGAAGGCCGTGATCATCGTCGAGCTGTACGTGTGCTGAACGCGGAGGTGCCGTCCGTTCGGTACTAGATCGTGGGACTGATCGCGGGTTTGTTCGCGGGGCGGATCGAGGGACGTGAGGACGTTCCACTACATCAACCGCGTTCACTAACGCTTCTGCTGTACGATCTACAAGGGTACGTAGATCACTCATCCCCTCTCGTAGATGGACATCACCATGATAGCTCTTCGTGCGCGTAGGAAAATTTTTGTTTCCCATGCGACGTTCCCCAACAGTGGCATCATGAGCTAGGTTCATGCGTAGATGTCTTCTCGGGTAGAACACAAAAGTTTTTGTGGGCGGTCATGTGCGTTTTGCTGCCCTCCTTAGTCTTTTCTTGATTCCGCGGTATTGTTGGATTGAAGCGGCTTGGACCGACATTACTCGTACACTTACGAGAGACTGGTTTCATCGCTACGAGTAACCCCATTGCTCAAAGATGACTGGCAAGTGTCGGTTTCTCCAACTTTAGTTGAATCGGATTTGACCGAGGAGGTCCTTGGATGAGGTTAAATAGCAACTCATATATCTCCGTTGTGGTGTTTGCGTAAGTAAGATGCAATCGTACAAGATACCCATGGTCACCACGTAAAACATGCAACAACAAAATTAGAGAATGTCTAACTTGTTTTTGCAGGGTATGCTTGTGATGTGATATGGCCAACGATGTGATGTGATGTATTGGATGTATGAGATGATCATGTTGTAATAGTAAATATCGACTTGCACGTCGATGGTACGGCAACCGGCAGGAGCCATAGGGTTGTCTTTATACTAACGTTTGTGCTTGCAGATGCGTTTACTATTTTGCTAGGATGTAGCTTTAGTAGTAATAGCATGAGTAGCACGACAACCCCGATGGAAACACGTTGATGGAGATCATGGTGTGGCGCCGGTGACAAGAAGATCGTGCCGGTGCTTTGGTGATGGAGATCAAGAAGCACGTGATGATGGCCATATCATGTCACTTATGAATTGCATGTGATGTTAATCCTTTTATGCACCTTATTTTGCTTAGAATAACGGTAGCATTATGAGGTGATCTCTCACTAAAATTTCAAGACGAAATTGTGTTCTCCCCGACTGTGCATCGTTGCTACAGTTCGTCGTTTCGGGTGTGATAGACTCAACGTTCACATACAACAGGTGCAAAACAGTTGCGCACGCGGAACACTCGGGTTAAGCTTGACGAGCCTAGCATGTGCAGACATGGCCTCAGAACACATGAGACCGAAAGGTCGATCATGAATCATATAGATGATATGATTAGCATAGGGATGCTTACCACTGAAACTACACTCAACTCACGTGATGATCGGACTTGAGCTAGTATAAGTGGATCATGAACCACTCAAATGACTAGAGAGATGTACTTTTTGAGTGGGAGTTTAGCGAATAATTTGATTAAGTTAAAATCTAATTATCTTGAACATAGTCTAAGTCCACTTTGAATATATTTGTGTTGTAGATCATGGCTCACGCTACAGTCATCCTGAATTTTAATACGTTCATAGAGAAAGCTAAGTTGAAAGATGATGGAAGCAACTTTGTAGACTGGGCTCGTAATCTTAAGCTAATCTTACAAGCTGGGAAGAAGGATTATGTCCTTAATGCTGCGCTAGGAGATGAACCACCCGCTACGGCTGATCAGGATGTTAGGAACGCTTGGTTAGCACGTAAGGAGGACTACTCAATAGTTCAATGTGCAGTCTTGTATGGCTTAGAACCGGGACTTCAACGTCGCTTTGAGCGTCATGGAGCATTTGAGATGTTCCAGGAGTTGAAGTTTATCTTTCAGAAGAACGCCCGAATCGAGAGGTATGAGACCTCCGATAAATTCTATGCTTGCAAGATGGAGGAAAACTCGTCTGTTAGTGAACATGTGCTCAAAATGTCTGGGTACTCAAACCGTCTAGCTGAGCTGGGGATTGAACTCCCGCAAGAAGCTATCACTGACAGAATCCTTCAATCACTGCCGCCAAACAATAAAGGCTTTGTGTTGAACTACAACATGCAAGGGATGAACAAGTCTCCCGGCGAGTTGTTTGCGATGCTGAAAGTCGCAGAGTCTGAACTCCGTAAAGAGAATCAAGTGTTGATGGTGAATAAGACCACTAGTTTCAAGAGAAATGGCAAAGGCAAGAAGGGTAATTCGAAGAAGAGCGGCAAGCCTGTTGCCAATCCGACGAAGAAACCCAAAGCTGGACCTAAGCCTAAAACGAAGTGTTACTATTGCAAGGGTATGGGTCACTGGAAGCGCAATTGCCCCAAGTATCTGGCAGATAAGAAGGCTGCCAAAGAAAAATCAGGTATATTTGATATACATGTTATTGATGTGTACTTAACCGGCTCTCGTAGTAGTGCCTGGGTATTCGATACCGGTTCTGTTGCTCATATTTGCAACTCGAAACAGGAACTGCGGAATAGACGAAGGCTGGCGAAATATGAAGTGACGATGCGCGTAGGAAATGGTTCCAAGGTTGATGCAGTCGCCGTCAGCACAGTTTCACTTCAGTTACCATCAGGATTAGTGATGAACTTAAATCATTGTTATTTAGTGCCTGAGTTGAGCATGAACATTATATCTGGATCTTGTTTATTGCGAGACGGTTACTCTTTTAAGTCAGAGAATAATGGTTGTTCTATTTCTATGAGTAACATCTTTTATGGTCATGCACCTAATGTGAGAGGATTGTTCATATTGAATCTTGATAGCGATACGCATATACATAACATTGAGACCAAAAGAGTTATCGTTAACAATGATAGCGCCATATTTTTGTGGCACTGCCGCTTAGGTCATATTGGTGTAAAGCGCATGAAGAAACTCCATGCTGATGGACTTTTGGAGTCACTTGACTTTGATTCACTTGACACGTGCGAACCATGCCTCATGGGAAAGATGACTAAGACTCCGTTCTCCGGAACAATGGAGCGTGCAAGTGACTTGTTGGAAGTCATACATACCGATGTGTGTGGTCCGATGAGCGTGGAGGCACGCGGCGGATATCGTTATTTTCTCGCCTTCACTGACGATTTGAGTAGATATGGTTATGTCTACTTGATGAAGCACAAGTCTGAAACATTTGAAAAGTTCAAGCAATTTCAGAGTGAAGTGGAAAATCATCGTAAAAAGAAGATCAAGTTCCTACGGTCTGATCGTGGGGGTGAATATCCGAGTTACGAGTTTGGTACTCACTTAAGACAATGTGGAATTGTTTCACAGTTAACACCGCCTAGAACACCACAGCGTAATGGTGTGTCCCAACGTCGTAATCATACTCTATTAGAGATGGTGCGATCTATGTTGTCTCTTACTGATTTGCCGTTATCGTTTTGGGGTTATGCATTAGAAACAGGTGCATTCACTTTAAATAGGGCACCATCAAAACCCGTTGAGACGACACCATACGAACTGTGGTATGGCAAAAGGCCAAAGTTGTCGTTTCTTAAAGTTTGGGGATGTGATGCTTATGTCAAAAAGCTTCAGCCTGAAAAGCTGGAACCCAAAGCGGAAAAGTGCGTCTTCATAGGTTACCCAAAAGAGACAGTTGGGTACACCTTCTATCTCAAATCCGAGGGCAAAGTGTTTGTTGATAAAAACGGAGCTTTTCTCGAGAAGGAGTTTCTCTCGAGAGAATTGAGTGGGAGGAAGATAGAACTTGACGAGGTTGTCGAACCTCTCATCCCTCTGGATGGTGGCGCAGGGCAAGGGGAAACCTCTGTAGTTGCGATGCCGGTTGAGGAGGAAGTTAATGATGATGATCATGAAACTCCAGTTCAAGTTTCTGTCGAACCACGCAGGTCGACGAGACCACGTGCTGCTCCAGAGTGGTACGGTAATCCCGTCTTATCAATCATGTTGTTAGACAACAATGAACCTGCAAATTATGAAGAAGCAATGGTGGGCCCAGATTCCAACAAATGGCTGGAAGCCATGAAGTCCGAGATAGGATCCATGTATGAGAACAAAGTGTGGACTTTGGAGGTACTACCTAAGGACCGCAAGGCTATTCAGAACAAATGGATCTTTAAGAGGAAGACGGACGCTGACGGCAATGTGACCGTTTATAAAGCTCGACTTGTGGCAAAGGGTTTTTCACAAGTTCAAGGAGTTGACTACGATGAGACATTCTCACCCGTAGTGATGCTTAAGTCCGTCAGAATCATGCTAGCAATAGCTGCATTTTTCGATTATGAAATCTGGCAGATGGATGTCAAAACGGCGTTCCTTAACGGTTTCCTTAAGGAAGAGTTGTATATGATACAACCCGAAGGTTTTGTCGATCCTAAGAATGCTAACAAGGTGTGCAAGCTCCAGCGATCCATTTATGGACTGGTGCAAGCATCTCGGAGTTGGAACAAACGCTTTGATGAGGTGATAAAAGCATTTGGGTTTATACAAGTGGTTGGAGAATCTTGTATTTACAAGAAAGTGAGTGGGAGCTCTGTGGCGTTTCTAATATTATATGTGGATGACATATTGCTGATTGGAAACAACGTGGAGTTTTTAGAGAGCATAAAGGATTACTTGAATAAGAGTTTCTCTATAAAGGACCTAGGAGAAGCTGCTTACATTCTAGGCATTAAGATCTATAGGGATAGATCAAAACGCTTGATAAGACATTCACAAAGCACATACCTTGATAAAGTTTTGAAGAGGTTCAAAATGGAACAGTCCAAGAAAGGGTTCTTGCCAGTTTTACAAGGTACGAGATTGAGTAAGACTCAGTGCCCAGCAACTGATGAAGATAGAGAGCATATGCGCTCCGTCCCCTATGCTTCAGCCATAGGTTCTGTCATGTATGCAATGTTGTGCACTAGACCGGATGTTAGCCTGGCCATAAGTATGGCAGGTAGGTTCCAGAGTAATCCAGGAGTGGATCACTGGACAGCGGTCAAGAATATCCTAAAGTACCTGAAAAGGACTAAGGAGATGTTTCTCATGTATGGAGGTGACGAAGAGCTCGCCGTAAAAGGTTACGTCGATGCAAGCTTTGACACAGATCCGGACGACTCTAAGTCGCAAACCGGATACGTATTTATTCTTAATGGGGGTGCGGTAAGCTGGTGCAGGTCCAAGCAAAGCATCGTAGCAGATTCTACATGTGAAGCGGAGTACATGGCTGCCTCGGAGGCGGCTAAGGAGGGTGTCTGGATGAAGCAGTTCATGACGGATCTTGGCGTGGTGCCAAGCGCACTGAATCCAATAACCTTGTTCTGTGACAACACGGGTGCCATTGCCTTAGCAAAGGAACCACGGTTTCACAAGAAGACCAGACACATCAAACGACGCTTCAACCTCATCCGCGACTACGTCGAGGGAGAGGACGTAAATATATGCAAAGTGCACACGGATCTGAATGTAGGAGACCCACTGACTAAACCTCTTCCACGGCCAAAGCATGATCAACACCAGAACTGTATGGGTGTTAGATTTATTACAATGTAATTCACATGATGATGTGAGGGCTAGATTATTGACTCTAGTGCAAGTAGGAGACTGTTGGAATTATGCCCTAGAGGCAATAATAAATATAGTTATTATTATAATTCCTGTATCAAGATAATCGTTTATTATCCATGCTATAATTGTATTGAATGAAGACTCATTTACATGTGTGGATACATAGACAAAACACCGTCCCTAGCAAGCCTCTAGTTGGCTAGCCAGTTGATCAAAGATAGTCAGTGTCTTCTGATTATGAACAAAGTGTTGTTGCTTGATAACTGGATCACGTCATTAGAAGAATCACGTGATGGACTAGACCCAAACTAATAGACGTAGCATGTTGATCGTGTCATTTTGTTGCTACTGTTTTCTGCGTGTCAAGTATTTATTCCTATGACCATGAGATCATATAACTCACTGACACCGGAGGAATGCTTTGTGTGTATCAAACGTCGCAACGTAACTGGGTGACTATAAAGATGCTCTACAGGTATCTCCGAAGGTGTTAGTTGAGTTAGTATGGATCAAGACTGGGATTTGTCACTCCGTGTGACGGAGAGGTATCTCGGGGCCCACTCGGTAATACAACATCACACACAAGCCTTGCAAGCAATGTGACTTAGTGAAAGTTGCGGGATCTTGTATTACGGAACGAGTAAAGAGACTTGCTGGTGAATGAGATTGAAATAGGTATGCGGATACTGACGATCGAATCTCGGGCAAGTAACATACCGAAGGACCAAGGGAATGACATACGGGATTATATGAATCCTTGGCACTGAGGTTCAAATGATAAGATCTTCGTAGAATATGTAGGATCCAATATGGGCATCCAGGTCCCGCTATTGGATATTGACCGAGGAGTCTCTCGGGTCATGTCTACATAGTTCTCGAACCCGCAGGGTCTGCACACTTAAGGTTCGACGTTGTTTTATGCGTATTTGAGTGATATGGTTGGTTACCGAATGTTGTTCGGAGTCCCGGATGAGATCACGGACGTCACGAGGGTTTCCGGAATGGTCCGGAAACGAAGATTGATATATAGGATGACCTCATTTGATTACCGGAAGGTTTTCGGAGTTACCGGGAATGTACCGGGAATGACGAATGGGTTCCGGGAGTTCACCGGGGGGGGCAACCCACCCCGGGGAAGCCCATAGGCCTTGAGGGTGGCACACCAGCCCTTAGTGGGCTTGTGGGACAGCCCAAAAGGGCCCTATGCGCCTAGGAAAGAAAATCAAAGAGAAAATAAAAAAAAGAGGAGGTGGGAAGGGAAGGAAGGACTCCCACCCACCAAACCAAGTCCAACTCGGTTTGGGGGGGGAGCCTTCCCCCTTGGACTCGGCCGACCCCCTTGGGGCTCCTTGAGCCCCAAGGCAAGGTCCCCTCCCTCCCACCTATATATACGGAGGTTTTAGGGCTGATTTGAGACGACTTTTCCACGGCAGCCCGACCACATACCTCCATGGTTTTTCCTCTAGATCGCGTTTCTGCGGAGCTCGGGTGGAGCCCTGCTGAGACAAGGTCATCACCAACCTCCGGAGCGCCGTCACGCTGCCGGAGAACTCTTCTACCTCTCCGTCTCTCTTGCTAGATCAAGAAGGCCGAGATCATCGGCGAGCTGTACGTGTGCTGAACGCGGAGGTGCCGTCCGTTCGGTACTAGATCGTGGGACTGATCGCGGGTTTGTTCGCGGGGCGGATCGAGGGACGTGAGGACGTTCCACTACATCAACCGCGTTCACTAACGCTTCTGTTGTACGATCTACAAGGGTACGTAGATCACTCATCCCCTCTCGTAGATGGACATCACCATGATAGGTCTTCGTGCGTGTAGGAAAATTTTTGTTTCCCATGCGACGTTCCCCAACAGTTCGGGCCCCAAGTGGACCGGAGCCTATGCTTGGAGTAGGTGAGGTCGGCGTAGTACGAAATTTGCTTGCGGCCGGTGCTCATTCTCTCCTTGCGGCTAAGGTCGTCGATGGTGGTGGTCTCATGATATCGTGGCTTCGGTGAAAGGATCAACGTCGGTGTCCACGGACATGCTGGCATTGTGCGAAATTGCCTAGGCTGTGGCTTGGGCCTTGTTCGCTAACGGTCGGCGACATTCTCAAAGTCGTGTCTCACCAGTCCATTGGTATTAGTTGGAGACACAAGTGTGGGTGCTTCGTATGGTGAAGGATCCTACCCAGACTTGGTGATTGATGCCGGCCTAGAAGTAGATGGTGTGCCTCTGCGCCCTTCCAACGGTTGTTGAGTGCACGGTGAAGTGAGGGAAGCATGATATGTGGCATCAGGGATGTTGGGGTGGCAGTCCCGGATGGTGGTCCGCATGGGTGACTCTTCGACGGGCACCATCGCGAGGTGGTGGCTCTCCTTCTGGGTTGCGTGTGCAATGGAAGGTGTAGCGAAGGGTGGGTCTGGTGTGCTCTCTGTCCTCGCAAGGGGCCACCCTGATCTGGATCTAGGGATCTGACCTCGTCACGCTTGTCCTGGTGGCGATACACATGAGTTGCCGAGCGAAAGCTCCGTGACTTGGTGCAAACGGCGACGACGCCAGTGGGTGTCGCGCTCTTTTTGAAAACGTTGATGTGGCTCTACTTTTCGTGGCAGGGCTCCACTGTGGACTCGGCAGCGGTGACGTTGTACGTCGTTCTCCCTCTTGAGGGCGTTGTTGTGGAGTTTAGGTGGTCTAGGACAATGTGTGCTCATGCATTTAGATCTTCTTATGTTCTCTGTTGGTAGCGTAGTCGTCTATGTTCTACGTGATCCGAGTATCCTAAAATCAGCTTTATAAACGGACTACCTTACCATCTTGTATCGATTGGCCGTATACTTTGTTTGGTTATTTCTTTAGGTGTGTACATAAAACAGGGCGTTAGCCTGTTCCGATGGACATGACAAGCTAGACTTTTACTTGAAGACTATTTCTAGTAGGAGATGTGCGTTTGGGATAGTTTCTAGTCTTGTAGAACCTCCTGTTTAATGTTCTAGCGCATGTAGTGACACCTCCTTTAGCCCTTTCGTTTCAACTATATAGCCATGTCTTTGGCACTTTCGTTTCAACTATGGTCCTGTTTGGATCCATGGTCTAGAGTTAGTTTGAGCTATTTTGGGTTCAACTAGCCTTAAAATATCCAAACACAAGGGTTAGATTGTAGCTAGTTGCATCTAAACCATCTAAAAAAACTATCCCACCCAAGAGGTGCTAATTGGAGCTAGTTCTCATGGGGTTCATTAAAAAATATTTTGCTCTCTCTCCCACCAGCCAAGAGATGCTAATTGGAGCTAGTTATCATGGGGCCCATTGAAAATCACTTTTCTCTTTTCATAAAGTGCATCTATTGTTAATCTAACCCTTTCATCCAAACACCTATTTGGCTAGAGTTAGTTTAGGGTTAGTCATAAGCTAGAAACTAACTCTAACCACTAGCTAAGCTAGAGTATCCAAACAGGGCCTATGTAGCCATGTCTGGTTCAGCTACTCTGATTGCGGCTCGTGTGTTGTGAACAGGTTTGGTCGCTGTTTTGCCTCGTTTTAATAAAAAATGCGGTGGGGAAACCCCTTTTTATAAAATATAATGCACTTTCTCATAGGTATCATCGCAAGCGTGGTGACCATTTGCAAGTACCAATGGAAACGGTGTCAAAAGCGTCCCGACTAGAGCTTAGGCCCTGTTTATTTCAGAAGTCTCGGGACTTTTTTTAGTTCCAACTTAAAAGTCTCTAGTCCCTACCCGTTTGTTTTCAGGGACTAAATAGGGACTAGAGGTCACTAAATGACATGCAAAAAGACCATGTTACCCTTAGTAATGTAGTATTAGTTATTAAATGACATGCTAAACGTAGGGGCATTGTTGGAAAAGTGCCAAAAAAGTCTCAAAAACACCTTCGCACAGGAACTTCTCCAAATAATCCCAAATATCCCCTTTTAGTCCATAAAAGTCACTCCTGTTTGTTTCACATGGAACTTTTTTAAAACTTTTTTAGTCCCTACACCAAAAAATCCGTGAAAACAATATGTCTTGGAATACTTCGAACTTAGACATGGTCACATAAACCGATACATGAGGGAGCAGGGGGAATCCAATTTTGTTTTTCTTTAACCCAAGGACGCATGGAGATTGGTGGAGCAGTGTAGTTTAGCCCGGGGCACTGCAGTCTAAGTGGCATCCTAGGCTACTTTCTCCGCGGCCGTCTCAGTTAATTAAGATCGCGTCTGACCCTTGGCAGAGCAGCCAGCACCAAAGAGCAAGTATAATAGTATAGCCAGATGCTGGCTATAAGTCATTGTCATATCATTTATAGCTTACCTTATAGACAATATGTACAATAGTTCATTATAAAAATGTACTACTTCTTTATTATAAGGTCCATCTTTCATACTCACAAAATGCCTAGGAGCACGTGCTAGAACTGGCTCTTAGCTAAGAACCCGCTTATCTTCTCTTTCATCTTCTCTATCATTTAACTAAAGAAAAATATATTAGTTTATTTCCTTATAGCCAGCTGACTCAGCTCTATTGTACTTGCTCTAACACAATAAGAATATGGTTAACATTATAGTTAGTTGCTGCCTATAAGTCATTGTTATGTCATTTATAACTCATGTTATAACTAACATGTACAATAACTGATTATAAGAGTAAACTTTATTTTTATTATATGGCCCATCTTTCATTCTCATAAAATGTCTAGAAGCATGTGCTAGAGCTGGTTCTTAACTACGAGTCCGCTTAACTTCTATCTCATTTTTTTTTTCTCCAACTATAGAAAAATATACTACTTTATTTTTTTAAACCGACTCAGCTTTATTAAAGTTGCTCTAAGCTACTGCTGCACCTAGCTGATACATAGGACCCAGGTGTGCAGAGGCCCACAAGGCAGTGTGAGCGCATGCGCAAGATCGGCCATGTCGATTCCCTCTCGTTTGATAACATTAAAATCATAATTCGCATTATACACAGCTTCTCATTTCGTAGAGCAATACGGACAACGACGAGTGCCTTCTTTGTAAACACAAAGTGCCACCAGCAAGGGGCATCTACAGCCGGACATAGCAAATATAACTTCCTAAATATTCATGGACACGCTCGTTAAGTGACCGGGCCATTAGTGGAGAAACGGGCATTAGTCCCGGTTCGTAAGAGCCTTTAGTCCTGGGTCATCAATTGGGACTAAGGCTCTGTTTGTTTAAAAAGTCCTAGAACTTTTTTTAGTCTCTACCTGTTTGATTCGAGGGACTAAACATGGACTACAAGTTACTAAATGACATGCTAAAAGACCATGTTACCCCTATTAATGGACTAGAGGTTATTAAATGACATGTTAAAAGTTGAGGCACTCTAGAAAAAGTCCCAAAAAGACTCTCCCTCAGGGTCTTCTTTCTTTAGTCCCAAATGGCTACTTTTAGTCCCAAAAAGTCCCTCGTGTTTGGTTTAGATGGGAGTAAAAGGGACTTTTTTTAGTCCCTACACCAAAAAGTCCATGTAAACAAACACCCTCTAATAAGTTGGGACTAAAGCTCTCCCCTTCAGTCACGATTGGCCGCGACCCGGGACTAATGCCCTTCCACGTGGTTGACACCGCGCGTCGGGGGGGGGGGGGGGCCTTTAATCCCGGTTGGTAACACCAACCGGGACTAAAAGGCAGCCACACGTCAGCAGCCAGACACGGTTTTTTTCAAAGGAGGGGTTTAGGGGTATCATATATCGATCAGTTGCATCCATCCACTTTAATCAAATATTATGTCATATACCTCATCATCATCTTACTCATCTAACAACTCATCATCATCCTAATCATACCAAGTTAAAATCTCATAAAACAGAAAAACATAATAATAATCATCATCCTAATCGATCATGCAAATTTAATATAAACCAAAAAAACTTCTCTCTCATAGGACCTAGTCCTCTCTCCTAGCTTAAATGTCATAAAACAGAATAAAACCTATGTCTTCATGATGAAGGAGAGATATCCAACGGTCTTCAACTTGTGGCTAGCAATCCTTCTTTATTTCTCTCCATGCTTCAATTTGGAGTTGTCCTTGTGATTTGTGCTCAGTCGAGTATGGAAAATCGAACTGAACCCTCATAGGGCTTTGAATTGTCATATGACCTTTGCCATGCATCAACGGAGGCACCACATCATTTGGCAGTTTCTCTTGAAGAACATAATAGTAGCCTAGTTAGCAATGTAATCAACATCATTTATGCAATAGTAGTATACTTAATTAACAACCCTTACCTAGATATTTTCCCGAATTTCATCAGCCCTCAACCTATGCACTAGTCCCATATATGAAGTATAATTTATGTCAGGTCCCATATTATATGGGAAGTTGTCCCTACCAAACAGGACACCAATAACAAAGGTGATAAGAACATCCTTCTCGTCCCAAGTTAGATGCTCGAGTCATCCTTAGAATACTCCCTTCGTGTGCCTTGAACATCCTCAAGTTTAGGCTCTTGCTATTCCTTATTCCGTGGTCCATCGCGATAACAACCAAAACATGAGAATTTCAATCACACAAAACTTGACAAAAACTTTTATTACAAACGTTAGTACACATAATACCAAATCCCATCATGTCATGCCATAAAATTATTGCACAATTATCATATAACATTTCCCACTGTATTTATTACAACTCTATGGCTCCCAAGTCATTGGGGCTTAACAAGAATTCGAAAATAAGCACGCAAAGCAACTATAACAGCATTTATCTCTAAAGATGCAGATGGCACGTATACTCGTGTAAATTACAAAATTCTGAAAATTTAGTATGTGGTAAATAATTTGTATAAAAGTACAGTGTAAAAAATTCAGAAGCATTTGACGTTCCATTAGAATAAAAAAATCGAACACTACAACCAAAATTTCTGTTTTTACATAGCAAATATCAAACAAGCAATTTAAACATCCTAAAGGTAAATCTTGGCACATTATTTTTGTAACACAACGGATTTGTACAAGGGGGTAATTATTTTTGTTGAAAAGTTTCTGTAATCAGGATTCACAAAGTTTCCATGGGCATGAACAAAAGTTCAAGGACGTCCCCCACTTTAAGGTTGCTCGTCTTTCTCACTTTCACTTTTCTTTTTGAAAAGGGTTTAGGACCTCACTTTTTTTTAATTATTGTAATAGTACACAACAGAAATAAATGACTCTCTAACACTTTCGAGTTGTCTCACTGGCAGCACCTTCTTTAACGCCATTAAGCTAGGCATATAGTGCTCAAGTAATTGATCCACCGGGATCCCAAGGTATATCAAAGCCAATTTCAATTCATGATGATTTGAAATTAAGTACCGAGCACAAATTGATATATATCATGTGACAACAAAGTCTAACTCTCTTCGACTCTTCCTATGCATTGGCATGTCATACAAGAACAATTCATGAACATCTAGTAAAGGCCAATACATAGTGTAAGTAGTTTCTTGTAATTTTATAGTATTTAAAACATAGAGAGATGAAGATTTGTTTCCTATCTCCTAAAAATTGCAAGTAGGAGTAGCAAGCACATGCATATTATATCCATAAAAATCATAACGTGTAATGTTAAAAAGCAACCCATCAATATAATCCTTAATAAGTGCAAACTTCTCCGATAGAGTGTAGATGGGAGAATTCAAAAAGATAATAAGACTATCATGTGTGGGTGCAATTGCAAAAATTCCATGCTTAACATATGGAACTATAGCAAGTTCATCTTCATAAGCATAATTCATATTGGCATCATGGCCACAAGCATACCAAGCATCAAGTTTATCAAAAAGGGATATTTCAAATGAATCCAATTGCAAGGGATCATAGCATTCATCCTTCGATATGTGCAAAGAGAAATTAAACAATGTATGAGTTGAAGAGTTACTCTCATTAGAAGGTGGGCACGGGTAACTAATCCGATGGTCCTCCTTTTGTTCTTCACTCTCCTGCTCATGTTCTTCGTCTAATGAGCTCACGGTTTCGACAATTTCTTCTTCCATAGATTCTTGCTAAATTTTTTTCTCTTCGAAGACAGCAGACGTTCTCTCAATAAATTCAAAAATATCAGCATTATATTCATAATTCTCATAGCAATATTTAAGCATGGCAAAATTTTCAGATTTGTAAGGAACATCATCATACTTTTCAAGCAAAGAAGCATTTTCATAATCACCTTTAAAAGCAACAAATTCTTCTATTCGTTTCACATCATAGTAATAATATATACCATTAGCATAACAAGACAAAGTTTTATTACGATTAAATCCACATTGAATGGGATGGTGAAGACCCTTAATCTTAGAGCAACAAGTATAACACTACAAGAAATATGCTAACTTGCAACCTTCAATATTGGTCACCGAATGGTCATTGATTTTCATTTGCGACCTTTTTTTATGACCAAAAACAGAAGTTCAAAAGCTGAGGTTCTTTTATGAATTATAACGACCTTTTTTCTGGAATGGTCGAAGACATTTACGACCAAACTAAAGGTCGTTGGTTATACGATCAATTGTTTTGGTCATTGTTTGTCTGCCCAAGCCACATCAGATCCAATGTGACAAGCTGACGTGCAATTTTTTTGACCAAATGAATTGGCCATAGAATAGAATCAGCCCGGTCCAGTTCGGTGTTTTAGATGGTCTGAGCCCATTAATTCAGACTTTTTATATTTTTCCCTATTAATTTACATCAGGTACATGGGCCTAGCACAACAATTTGGCCTTTTCAATTTCTGTTTTTGTGTGTAATCGCCTTTTAACAGCAGATTTCTTTCTGGTGTAGTATATTTCTGGGTCATTTGTTTGCTAGGCCAAGGCCTTCTCACGTTTTTCCTCCAAAATAATTGTCCAATACAATTTGAGCTACGCTAAAATAATTGACCCAGACTGATTTATTTAGGCCGTTAGCATTACTATACATCACACACAATCTATCTTGGGCTTCGATACATTTCCAAAGCAAAATGAAAATTTATAAGAGCCCAAAGTATAACATTACAACCATTCATTCCAGGAGTGCATATATTTACATTGCAAGAACCAGCAAGTGCCAAGCAAAACTATTCTACACGAAAGAATCAGGCCGAGACACCAGTCTTGTCATCAATCTAGAAAACCGACACCAGCCTTGTCAGTCCTAAACACATATAAGAACAATCAGGATGTTATATTAGGGTATAGGCATTACATTGGATGAATAGAATACATGTGCATTGCAAAACAATGCCAGCACAACATGAAGGTTAATCGAACTCCTCACCTGAGGAAAACCTTTGGCTGCTTGAGGAAAGACTTCTCGATCCGCACAACAGATCAGGTTTAAGCCATCAGAACAATCACAACCATAAGAAAGTACAGGGACACAGAAAGCAATTTTAATTTAAAACACGGTATTCATTGTGTCACAGAGAATCCTCACTCGACACATACTACAATCTTCAAGGTCCATACCAAGATCAACATGCAATACAACTATCACACGTGCATACAAATAACAGATGTGAAGCATAGCCTGAACAGATAACGAGGTAAACAGCATATGAAAACAAAAACAACGAAATGTAACAGAAAGCCTTGAAAACTTCTGTTGCCCAATTACATCGCATCTACCCACGCAATGTGCTTTGAATACCAATAGCAATGGAGCAATGTTCCAACCAACCGGAGAACAACAAGACATGCGCCACCATGCATCCATCAGAAACATTCACAACTATAACCAGCAGCAACATACAAAAAAGTACTAGTTGTCAAGCATAACTAATGAAATGACCTTATAGATACAAATCAGATAAGGGTGACACACAAATCAATCAAACTACAAGCACTAGTAAGGTCCAGTTAAACTGGACGTACAATAGACACATGGCATGGAACGGCATATATACCAGACTGCAGGTGGAAAATCATAATTCTGTGTAGGACTCACAGGTCCTAGAACCAAGCAGAAGTAGAAAATGAATCTCGCAACGACAGGAGCAATATATCCTACACTAGCAATAGATAACAGAAATCCTACATATTATGGGTTTACCGATTAGATCAAACAACACTACATAGATTGTTTACCGATTAGATCAAACAAATCACAGGTAAGGAAACAGTCTATACTAAACAATAACAAAGGGTAAGCACCAAGCCACCAGATCAACCTTGGGTTCCTGCAAGCACCGAGCCACCAGATCAACCTTGGGTTCCTGCAAGCACCGAGCCACCGAGCCACATCAAACAAATCCAACTCGAACGAGCTCTTGGCCATCGATCTACCTTGGGTTCCTGCAAGCATCGAGCCACCAGATCAACAACAGAGCCCAATCACGAGAAACGCACCGATCAATCGACCGATCCAGCCTAATCGAGACAGATGACAACCCGAGAAAATCCCCGCGATTCGGGTTGGAACACCGAATAGACCGGGCCAAACCCCACAAGGGCCGGCGCAGAATCAGCCGAGAACCAGGGCGGATGCCTACCTGTGTCGCAGGATTCGGCGGATTGGACGAGGGTTTTCGACGTGGTTGAGGAGGAGGATGAGTGGCCGCAGGAGGACCCGCCCGTCGAATCCCTTCGATGCCGTTGTTGTCCTGGTTGCCGGAGAGCTGTGGCCAGCATGGGGCAAAGCCACCGCAAACCCCTTCATGGCTGGTTTCCTGTGGTGAAAACGCAAAATCCGGTCAGATCCGCGCGAGGGCAGGCGAAAGCCGGTGGAAATCGGGCGAAACGGTGGCGGATCGACGCGAATCGGGGGAGGCTCACCTTGGTGAGGGAGAGGGACAGCGCTCCTGCTCCTGGTCTAGAAGGGAAGGGGAGGGCGATAGGAGGATGTCGTGAGGGAGGCCGTGAGCGAGAGGATGAGGACGGTGGCGAGCTCCTCAGAATAGAGGTGGCGGCGATGATCTGGAAGGGAGGAGAAGAGCTCTCACTCTGGCGGATCTCTCCATCAGACGAGACGGGGAGGGGTTCGTGGGGAGGGAGAGCGAGGGGTTGGGTTTACCCCTGCGATGCTCGTGGACCGGTGGGCCCAACTAGTTTGGGCTCAATGACATGTGGAACCGAGTTAGAATGTGTGGTGGGTGTGCAACATGGGGCTGTCCGCCACGTCATCAATCCAGGAGAATTTTGTTCAACCCAATAGGAAAGCTTCAAATAATTTGTGTTTCTTTATACTTTTACTTTTGCCAAAATACACATGTTACATTTAGTAAACAAAATCAAATTTTCTCCATGCCTTCTAGAGTCTATAAACCAATACCGCACCAAATTTCATAAACATGAGAGCTTGTTTATATTTTCAAATAATATGAATGGTCATGTGCACCGCTTTGACCACATTTTTAAATGGATATGAAAAAATAAAAAAATAAAAATGGAAAACCTTCGCATTATGTCATTATATGTGACCAAGTTACCAGGAAGAATAATAAACTTGTAATACGACAGTTATTTTAAAAAATGTTCTCAAAAATGAGCTATCATGTGTGAAGATTCATGGCTCTCAAGCCAAATGATCAATCTTATGGCCACATTTATGGCATATTTTGCTCAAATGATCTCATATGGTGCTCAAGGGTGCATATTGGAATGACAAACAATCTTGCCTAAGGAAGTTTTCATTTACTTTGGACAAAAAATTCATTTTCCGTTTTTCGAGTGACCAAAATGAGTTTTTTGTGAAGGACCTACCATATATTTGTTGCAATATTGGACCAAAACAATTTTCTAAAATACTAGGCTAAATTTAATGTACAATTCACCAAATGGTTGGGTGTCAAAAGCTTTGATCCACCTCTCATGAAAAAGACAAATTTTCATCGAATCAGCTCGAAGCGGGTCAAATTTGAACTGCAGCTGCCTCATCGTTTCCTCTTTATTTTTCCCAAAAATGATTTTTAGGTACACAAGTCTATACCTATACTAATTAGAGACTCTCTAGAAATTACCACATTAGTCAGTAATTACGATCCGTTGATCTGGTGGGACCCAATTATTACGGTGTAGATCTTTTGGGGTTTTTTTCAAGTAAAATATAGAGTCCAAACAATACGTAAACATGAACCAACCTACACGTAATCCCCAGTTCAAGTGGGTCCAGCTTATGTAACATCCAAGATTTATAATATGTTAGGATAATCTTAATTCAAGGAAAAATCGGCTGGTTGTTGGCCGCTGGATATCTCACGTATCCCTTTCTCCCCTCATCCCCTCAGCTCTCTCTCCCAATCTATCTCTCTCCACATGTTTCACTTCCAATATCTCACGTATCTAGAGAGAATTCTTGATAATCACATAGCACGTATTCATCTACCATGCATGTGTCCAAAAAATATGACAGCAGCAAATCCAATTGAGAATGGACTAGCTCAGAATTGTCCACGTGATGAGACAGCTGTCCGTCACTACAGACGCTCCGTTCCTTCCGCCGGCCATGACGTTGGCCTGTGAGAGGTACGTAATCATTTGGTAATGATTGTAATTGATACATATACACATGACTGCGTACGTGTATCTTGGTCTGCAGATTGATATTACTATAGCTATGCATCGATTGACATTACTGTAGCTATTCATTGATTGATTAGCATATTATAAGTCTCTATGTATATGTATAGTTAGTTTCGGCAGATGCGCACCCAAAAAGAAATAGCTCAAAGTTCATGGAGGTTAAGCTAGCATGATAGATTTATGGCTGGGTGAAAACATTCACGCAAGAGAACACATGCATATATGGTTCCTATTATACGTTTGTTTTAATTTGGTCTCATCCTGTGATTACAGGCTATAGCTAGCCTAACTACCCATATCTAAGTCTGATTAGGACTTCTGCTCCAATATGAACGGGCATGCATGCAACACATGGTGTTTAATTTTAAGACATGCAGCAAGTACAAATTTGTCATGATATTGATCTATCTTAACGTACGATTTATACATTACTTTTAAACCTTAAAAAATACCCTTTCAATCTTCTTATTAGGGTTAGGTCCTATATAAAGCGGATGATGTCCAAACAATCCATTGAGAGTTCCAAACCATGATCCACTTCCACGAAGACTGATCGTGACGAATTAATACATCAATCTGGTGCTCTTGGACCAATACGTCAGGATGTAGAATGTATTTAGATAAGTTCATGTACCACTCTGTATCAAAATATATGATATTTTTTAGACTTGGACTGAGCCCGAAAAACGGCTTATATTTTGATATGGAGGGTGCATTTGTCAACGAGACTTTTATCAATAATTTTATCATATGAAAGTCAGCGCAAGAAAGCTACTTGATCATGATTGTTTTCATTCTTAATTAATATGAATTACTTTCATCTTATTTTTTCCAAAATACCGCTGGTGTTAGTGAGGAAGCTTTGGCCGATTATCGGAGTTGTTGTCGTCACCGTCATCTTGAAGTTGACTTTGACAGAAAAATCCACCACTGTATAACATCTGGGTCCATATTCAAGGCTCATTTGTCTGACCATAGCTACATACATAGACGAGATATAACATCGGGTTGCATAGGTGTGGTCGTAGTCGTTCAAGGCATACATAACTACTCATCTATTACTTTCCATGCCTTATGTGCTCCTTTCTCTCCTCAACCAGCTAAAAAAAGTGCTCAACATTCATAGGAGGCGGCGCACACAAGCTAGGATGATCAATGCAGGATGTTAAGATGAAGTATGGGTTCTTAATGAATTATTTGAAAAGATCCTTAGCAAGTCTTCTTTGTCTATATACAACGTACATAAACATGGAAGATTTATGCATGATGGAACTTTCTTTCAAAATGCATATCCAATATCATTACAATGCCAAGAATCAATACACATTCAATTGGTTTTATTTTGTATAAAGTATAATCACTATGACATACCAATATGAGCCACTTAATAATAAGGATGAAAATGACATAGCCATCTAAACTATTTCCCTCTATGATAATATTTTTATGTCTATAGTTATTTGTATTCTAAAATGCGCGGCAAGTGCATGTACTGCAATCTGCAATATTACAAATCTCTTTCCATGATTCTCGATGACATAAGCACTCTATATGTTTTATATGGTGCTCTTCTATTTGCAACTTCATAAGTTGTGATGTGGTTTAATTCAGAATTTTTTGGTGTGCCGTCAATTATTAGCATTCGTTCACTCACTTGAGTAAGAAGGATTATTCATTCACTCCGAGTTAAAGGAAGTCATGTGTCAAGCATGATAATAAATATATGTGCCCTTAGTACTTTCTCTAGCAAGGGGCTATTTACAACTAAAAAGTTATGATTAAGGAAGAAATTGCACACCTTAGTTTCCTTAAATATAATACCATCCATACCACGAATAAGTGATGTTTTGCTTATTCATTTCATAAAGAAATTATAAAGACAAATTGACTATTTTAGGTATTTAGTTGTAAAATCCTTGTATGCATGAAGGAATTCTATGGTTTCTACTTATGTGGCCTTCACAAAATGAAAATACAAACAATATACATATATGGTAGAAGAGCATCTCAAAGCATATATTTTTCTAACACCAAATTTTCTTTATCGATCAGTACAAAGTACACACAACCTATTCATACAAATAAGACTCTTATGAAACATCATCTTCAATAATATGGATTCTAACGTAATAGCAAAAACCTAGCCCGTGCGAACGCACGGGTTCACGACTAGTATCTATCTAATTAGAGAAACAACAAAAGATTTCCAAGATTCAACCACTAGGTAGGAACGGTCATACCCGCCGTTTAACCGCATTTTGAAATGGCCATGAAAAATTCAAAAAAAAATAAAAAAATGTAAAACCTTTGCATTATGTCATTATATGTGACAAAGTTAACAGGTAAAATAATAACCTTGTAATACGACATTTATTTTCAAAAAGTGTTCTAAAAAATGGGCTATCATGTGTGGAGATTCATGGGTTTCAAGCCAAATGATCAATCTTATGGTCACATTCATGCCATAGTTTGTTCAAATGATCTAATATTGTGCATAAGGGTGCGTATTTGAATGGCAAACATTGTTGCCTAAGGAAGTTTTCATTTTCTTTGGACGGAAAATTCATTTTCTATTTTTCAAGTACCCAAAATGAGTTTTTTTGTGAAGGACCTACCGTATATTTGTTGCAAAATTGGACCAAATCATTTTTATAAAATACTAGGCCCCATTTAATGTGCAACTCACCAAATGGTTGGGTGTCAAAAACTTTTATCCACCTCTTGTGAAAAAGACAAATGTTTGACAAATCAGTTGGAAACGGGTTAAATTTGATTTAGAGGTGCCTCATAGTTTCTCATGATTTTTTCAAAAAATCATTTTTATGTAAAGAAGTATTTATTTAATCAGAGATCCAACAAAATTTTGGCAAGATTCAACCCCTAGCTATGAACGGTCATGCCTTTCGTTTCGATCGCATTTGGAGATGGCCATAAAAAATCAAAAAAAATCAAAACAATGCAAAACCTTCGTGTTTAGTCATCATATGTGACCAATTTACGAGGAAAAAAATAAACTTGTAATACGGTAATTATTTTAAAAAAGTGTTCTCATAAAGGAGCTATCATGTGTGAAGATTCACGGCTTTCAAGCTAAATGATCAATCTCATGGCCACATTCATGATATAGTTTGTTCAAATGATCTCATATTTTGCAGAAGGGTGCATGTTGGAATGACAAGCAATGTTGTCAAAGGGAGTTTTCATTTTCTTTGGACGAAATAATCTTTTTCCATTGTCCGAGTACCAAAAATGAGTTTTTTGTCAAGGACCTACTATATATTTGTTGAAAAATTGGACCAAATTATTTTTATAAAATACTAGGACATATTTAATGCACAATTGACAAAATGGTTGGGTGTTAAAAGCTTTTATCCACCTCTCGTGAAAAGGCCAAATTTATGTCGATTCTGTTGGAAGCAGGTCAAATTGTAACTGCAGCTGCCTTATAGTTTGTTCTTTATTTTTTGCAAAAATAATTTTTAGGTACAAAAGTATCTATTTAATTAGAAATACAAGGTTTGGTGGCTTGACGTCTAGGTTTGGATGGTGGTCGAGGGCCCCAACTCTAGAGCGTGTAAACTTGCATGCCAGCCGCATGGTGACCGCCTAAGTGTTGCATTGCCACGCGTTCTGGATGGAATAAGCATGTCTGGTGGGTTGGACAATCCCTCGGTAAGTGTTAGGAAGAAGAATACAATAGAAGAATCTCACGAGGAGACTGAACTAAGCTCAAACATGAATTAGCAGCCAAGTGTTTGATTAGCAATGCGGGTAATGCACATAGACAATGAGTCTAAATTTTGGCTGAGGATGATCATCTACTAAGGAGACTCTTGGCAAATTTTTAGGTCAAATGGGTGAACCTAGGTGGCACTTGCTTTGCAAAGTACCACACTGTGCAGAAATACGGATGTTGAAGCTGGGATCAAATGAATTAATGGATTGAGATAAAATTTGGTGTATGATGTTAAGTTGGGCACATGAAGGGACTATAAAAATGTATACCATTTGGGCATGCCAAAGTCACACTTCCTTCACAATGTGCCAATCTGGACAGAAAATGGTAATTGAAACTGGGCTCACATAGATGATTGAATTGAGCTAAAATTTCGAGGAGGATGGTAATTTGGGCACATTAAGGCACTATAAAAATTTCATAAAATTTGGATGAACAAAAATTGTACTTCCTTCACAATGCTCTCTACTAAACAGAATATTGGGAAAAATATTGGGAAACTGGCTGAATAAAATGAGCTAAAATTTGGTGGGGTGAGGTTATATGGTTAGTTTAATTCTGTGGTAAATTTTCATCAACTATAAAGCAATATAAAATGTAGTTGCTTCACAAACTGAAAATATTACCAGAAACAAAGATTGGATTTTGCGGAGAGCTATGGTTTTGGCATATAGAAGATGTGGAAAAAGTTCAACTCATCGGGATATTCCTAGCTAGTACTTCCCGCACAAAGTTGTTAGGTGAACACAAACTTTGGAAATTTGCTGAGAAAGATTTATTAGGCAAATGGATACGAAAGTTTTCATGAGGCAATGGTTTGGATAGTAAAGAGTGCCCAAAATTTTTGAGGGCAATCAAAAAATAGAAATAACACTTCCTTCACAAAGTGCTATTCTGAACAGAATAGGAAAATGAATATTGCTGAATTATTTTCGAACTATGGAAGGAAGGGTTTTCACATATTCGAGGAATATATGATCCAAAGTATTTATGAGAATTTTTGGAATGAGATAATACTAGGTTGCCTCACAAACTAGGGCAAAAATTGACACATGGATATGACACGTAGGAAAAACTGATGATGTGGCTCCTAGTCATAGCTATGACCATCTATATTGGTCGTAATCAGCTACAAATTAGGCAGCGGACCAGGGCTAACTGCTTTACGACCATTTCCAATAAGGAAGTTACGACCTTTTTGATGAAAATGGTTGTTAGTTTTAATGGCTAGGACCCCTCCGGGAATCTTGCGACCAATTGGTCTCAAATGGTCGTAGATTTACGACCATTTCTGAGAGTGTCACTGCCATAAGGTCGTTAGTTGACATATTTCTTGTAGTGTAATCACATTTCAAACATGCATCTCAAGCAAACCAACGCAAAATTATAATTTGATCCCATAAGTGTTTCCCTTTTTGAGATAACCGATAATCCCTAAAGTACTCACGTTGATCCAACGTGTCTCTCATTATAAAGTTTAATGGCGATTTCTGAGGATAATCAAGGGTTTTAGGAGGTTCCCATCTCCATGATAACAAGTACCGCTTATTTTTTGGTGCTTTGTGTTCCATATCCATGACTAAATATATAAAACAACTAACAGAAAATAAAACAACTAATAACAGAAAATTAAAATTATTTAGTGATAAGCAAACAAGCACACATGAGAATATGAACCACTACACTATTGCTCCCATGCAACGGCGCGAGAAAAAGGTCTTGATAACACACAAGTGTAGGGTGTCGTTTGTAGCCTTTTTCGATAAGTAAGAGTGTCGAACCCAATGAGGAGCTAAAGGTAGAATTAATACTCTCTCAAGTTCTATCGACCACCGATACAACTCTATGCACGCTAACACTTACTTTACCTACAACAAGTATGAAACTATTTTGCGGGAAGTCAACTAGAAGTACTTAGTAGATGTAATAGATAGTTTTGCAAGATTCAGTATATGTAACGTGTAGGAACGTGGATCGGTGATGGATAATGATTTAGATAAAATTCATCATATAACAGTTACACACTATGGCGACACAGAACTAGCTCCAATACATCAATGTAATGTAGGCATGCATTCCGTATATACACTAGTGGGGACATGGCCTATAGCCCCAGCCCGTAAGGGGCTTTAGTCCCGGTTCACCAACCGGGACTAAAGGGGCGGGACTAAAGGCCTAACCTTTTCGTCCCGGCCCTCTTACACACCGGGACTAAAGGTGCTCCACGTGGGCGCCTCGTAGCGCCCCAGGGGCAGGCCCTTTAGTCCCGGATCGTTACACGGACCGGGACTAAAGATTTTCAGATTTTGCTGGTTTTTGGGTTTTTTTTGAATGAAATTATTTTTGGGTTTTAGGGTTTTAGGATTTTAGGGTTTAGGTGTTCGAGAGATTAACGTGATGCCCCGTTTGGTGTTCGGGAATTAGGTTTCATATAATTTAAAATAGAAATAATTATGCATATATATATATATATATATATATATATAAGATTAACTTATCTTACAAGCGATCATATATATACAATTATATGGAGATGTGAATTATCGGGACTAGAGCCCGTCTATTCAATTACATGGACGAACATTAGTAATGGCCCTTAGCTACACTAAATCGTCCTTTGTCTTCTATAGCTTCCGTCCTTAGAAATCCCACAAGCTCCTCTGCAACAGCAATCACCCGTTGCTTTGGTAGGACCTTCGTCCTCATGGCCGTGTGCTATATAAGAAGAGGAGATGAATATGAATATCAATCATGATAACAAAGAATGACGGGTGAAAATAGAGGTGTGGATGTTCATTGCTTACGTCGAATCTGTGATCCTTGAACTAAGAGGTAAACGTGCGAATGGTCTCGCAAACATAGTATCCGCATAGATGCGTTCCCCGTGGCTGCTGGTCGCACTTTACGAGAATAGAATATATATAATCAAAATAGTAATCTAGCATCATAAATGTATTGAAAATTAATAGAAGTATATCATACTACTACTTACATGAGCCGCTCTAAATGTCAGCTTCTCAGGAAAGTTACCGGGAGTCACGCACTTGAACCGATTCCAAACCCTGCCCGACAAGGATAATGATTTGCTAAGTTCTTCATTAATTGATATATCAGAAAATCATCGAAAGAGACCGATAGAGCGCAAGAATGAATAAAATTACCTTTGGAGCATGTCATGTAGGCTTTGGAACTGTTCCAAGGGTCTCGATAATGGGTCGAAGGCATCAACTCTTCCCTTATCAATTTGAATGTCCAACAGAATCCAATGGAAGCTGCACATGTATATACTTATAAGTGAATGGACACAACAGAGTAAAGACCCTCACCTGAAGTTGTATGGAAACAGTATGTGGTCACAGAAATTTTGATCTCTTAGAAACCTTAGAAGGTTTTCCTCCGTCTCCTTGGGATAATTAGTTAGCGTCGCTATATGTATTTTATCTGGATCAATAAACCCAATATTTAGGATGCTCTTACTTTTACACTCCAGAATCTTCATTCTGCATAATAGAGTACAAGTTATATATAGACAATGAATTGAAATAACTAAACAAGTTATATGTAGACAACGAATTGAAAAACTTACAAACAATAGCAACTCATAAGAGATTTGTCGAGGGCGTCGCCATTGTACATCTGGAAGAGTTCATCAAAGTCGATATGGATTTCTTCAGAGCGGCCGTAGTACTCCCGTGGGACACTTAGCACGATCATCGTTCTCCCATTCTTTGATTCACTTAAGTACCATTTATGCAAGTAACGCATATTTTTTGGGAGATCATCTTTGCTGACCAAAGGCTCTCCCATGACAAACTGTGGCTTAGGGGCTACCACAGCCTTGGGTATCCTGCCGTCTTGGGAAGCCAGCAAATCTTCAACCGAGATACCACATTCATCTGCCAACTCCTTTGCTTTTTCAAAAGCTTGCCCCTGCACCGGAGGGGAACATTCTCGGTTAACACCTTGAGGGGTGGGATCGACTGTTTGGCATGTTGTCCAAGCTGAGGAACGTCTGATTTTTACTTGCTTGTAGTTGAACTTGATTTGCTCCCATTTGCACTTGCACGTGACCTGCTCTTTTTCACTTCCTTTTGCAATGTGCATGTATAGTCATCAGGCTTATAGTGTAAGTCATATTGTGATGGAGTGGTTATGAAGTCTTTTGCCCATGCTATGTTCTTCTCGGTGTATTCCGTGCGGGGCTCGGGTTCCTTCCTTTTCATCTGCGCATCATGCTGTTCTTTTGCTATCCTGGCGTTTTCCTCGGGGGTACGATCATAAGGTCTGATAGGAAGATTAGCATGAGGTACCTTTGGGAGGGGCGACAGTTTGCGCTTTGGGGAGCTCCGTCCCTTAGAAATCATCGACGAAGCGTTCTTGCTGGCACGCTTCCGCTTAGTATCATGTGCGGGCGGCGGCGGAGACGGACGACCCAAGTCCGGCGGCGGTGATCGAGATGGACTCGTTTTGTGCTGGTCAACGTCATGTGGAGGGCTTGGAGGTAATGGAGGTGTAGGTGACCTGCGACGACTCGGAGGCGGTGTTGTCCTTGGGGCCGAGCCTGGAAGCTTGATGTAGTTCTTGTCCCATAGGATCACTCCACCCAGTACTTCTCCGAGTGTCCTCTAATCTTCGGGTCCAGCTATGTCGAGCTCCATATCATTAAACCCCTTCATGATTTCATCCACCCCCACTTTAGCAAAGCCAGCTGGAATCTCACGGCCATGCCAGCGTGCATCAGGGCCAGAAGGTAAAGCTTGTCCGACGGCCACCTTCATGGATATGTTCTTGAATTTCTGATGGAGTTCGCATGATGTTGACTCCTTGATTCCATCCACGGGGTAGCCGGGACCGCCCTCCATCATTCTTCGTTCATCGTTGGGCGGGGCCTCAGATTCAGCCACGCTGCTTTTCCGCTTAGATGGGGCGCCGGTAATATCAAGTGCAGGATCTTCCTGGCGCGGTACTCCTCTAAGCTCATCAATCTGCTTCTGTTGCTCGTTAATCCTGGCAAGCAAATGGTTGAACTTGTCATTCTCCTCATCCTGCTACCGCTTCTTTGCTCTCTCTCGGCTTCTCTAAGTGTCTTGGTCTCTGGCAAACCCAAGCCACCACGGGTAAGAAGGACCGAAGCCTCGCGTTCGTCCTCCATGTTCGTCATTGCCGAGGACCAGTGTGAGCAAATCTTTATCTCTATCTGCAGTGAACTTTCTTTGTCCCTCCTTAATTTCTTTCACTATCCTTTTCCAATTCTCCCTGGGTATTCTAAGATCGTCATTGCAGATGAGGTCCCCTGTTGTTTCGTCGTACGACCCACCATGCGCAAGGAACCAATTTCTTGCTCTCAATTCCCACTCATCACGGAGTGGTTCAGGTACGACGCCTTTATCTATCAAACCTTGCTATTTCTTATCCCACTTTGGGATGGCAGTCTCATAGCCCCCTCGCCCCAGGTTGTGGTGATATTTCTTCTTGTCGGCATTTATCTTGTTCTTTTCTGATAATGCCTAGGCATCTTCTGACTCCTTGTACTCTTGAAATGCTTTCCAGTGATTCTCCTGCTTGGCTAGATACCCCTCGAATACTGGCACTTTCTGTATCTTCAGGTAGTTTTTCCATAGCTTCTTCTTCCAGCTACGGAACAGTTCGGCCATCTTCTTCAGAGTCCACTGCTTGACATTGGCCCTCAGTTTGTCTGCGGCGTCTTCATTCTCACATTCTGGCAGGTTGAAATGTGACATGAGATCATTCCAAAGATTATCTTTGTACCTTTCGGCGACATAGTCATTATCGGCTGCCCCTTTGCGCTTGTTCCACTCCCGAACGCTGATCGGGACGTGATCCCTAACGAGAACTCCGCATTGCTTCTTGAATGTGTCAGCAGCATTCTTAGGAAGCTTGGGTTCGCCCGTAGGAAATATCACCTCAAATGTGTAATGCGTCCGTGCATCCAACTTTCTAGTCGGGCCTCGTTTCGTAGTTTTGCTCGATGTGGAGGTCCAAGAGGGATAAACATTCGTCAAATGAATGTATATGTATACAATATAGAGCTATCTCCAATATTTTTCACATATTACAAGTGATTGTCGAACTTCATATGTATACCTCACCGGACTTCTCCTCTTCACCGGCTTCTCCATCAGTGGAGCTATCACCTTCTCCGTCATTGGACCTATCTCCTGCCCCATCGGCTTCATCTTCGTGTCGCTCGACCTCCATTCCAACATCCTGGTTTAGATATGACGACGGAGATTCAACTGGTTCAACGTCAGGGCCGTCTTTGATTATATCTTTCAGAAGTTCTTCCTCTTCGAGGTTCCTGATATGTGGATCCATAGTTCTACAAAAAACGGATTCTCTTAACCTTTGTACCAAAAAATAATTATTCTATCAGGAACTCCGTTCCAAAACAACTTAAGTCCCGGGTCATGGCTCCACCCAGGACTCCTAGATTTCTGCATAGTATTCAAAGTAGGAGTACTTTTCCAATTTGAGCATTGTGGATCCATAGTATTAAGCAAAACCAAATCGTAAAATAAAGTAGTATTCAAATTAGCATGCATTCAATTATAAGCTAATACATCATCACTTTTGTCCGTACATCGTCGAATATTATCACTAATAATCCTCGAATACTATCACACATATAGCATCACTAATACATCTAGAACCGTAGCGCCTGACGGGTATCGGCGCGGGCGGTGGACACCCAAAGAGAAGGAACCATCACAGGATCATAGCTCCAGTGAGATCCCCGAAGAACCTGCCAGGTATGCTCGAACCTGCCCTCCAACGCAACCATGTAGCGACGGATGTGCTCATCCTCCTCGCTAACACGGTGACGTACCACCTTCGCGGTGTCCGGAAGCCTCGGCACCCTCACTGGCCCACGTGACCGCCACCAAACAAGGATCGGGTCAACGACGGGCTGGCTCCTCACCAACCTACGCCCCCCGGAAGGTAGCACCTCCCAATACCAGCCGGGCGGAGCCCAGTCCCGGACAGGGCCCCTCTGATCAAGCAGGTGTCCTCCGCCGAGTCGACGACGAGGATGCGGGATAGGCATCGTAAAATGAACTAAAAAAATAAACTAGTTCTATTAATTTTCTTGCTAAAAATAAACTATTAACACTTAAGCATATACAATAGAAAAATTAAACTATTAACACTTATTTTCATTTTTCTTCTCCTCCTCTTCTTTTCTTCTCTTCTCCTCCTCTTCTTTTCTTCTTTTCTCATACACTATACACTATAGCAAAATTCCTCCTCTCCTTATACATTATACACTATATACAGTATACACTTAAGCATATACACTATACAATATACACTTTTTCTTCTTTTCTTCTCCTCCTCTTCCTATTTTCATTTTTCCTAATCTTATTTTCTTATTTTTGTTCATATTTCTTCTTCTTGTAACCCTAACCTAATTCTAAATATTACTAACCCTAATAATCTAGCACAAACCAAATAACAATAGGAATTAAATGACAAAAAATTCTTTTCTTTTTCTTCTTTTCTTCTCCTTTTTCTTCCTTTCTTCTCCTTTTTATTCTTCTCTTCTCCTTTTTCTTCTTTACTTCTATACTGGCCGGAGTGTTGGGGAGGAGGGGGCGGGGGCCTTACTGGCCGGAGTGTTGGCGAGGAGGACGGCGCGACGACGAGGAGCACGGTGCGACAGCTAGGAGGAAGACGCGACGGCTAGGAGGACGGCGCGACGGCGAGGAGGACGGCGAGGAGGACGTCGCGAGGCCGGCGCGGCGGCGAGGAGGACGGCGCGACGACGAGGAGGACGGCGCGGCGGCGAGGAGGACGGCCGACGGCGAGCAGGACGGCGGGCAGCCTGACGGCGTCGGTTAGTTCGTCGCTGTGCCGCGCCGGGCAGGAGAACGAGAGGAAGAAGAAGAGAAATGGACGAATTGGGTTGGAAATTTTCGAAGTTCCGCTTATATAGGTGGATCTATAGTCCCGATGCGTGGCTCGGGCCGGGACTAAATACCCCCTTTAGTCCCGGTGGAGCCACGAACCAGGACTAAAGGCCTCTTTTCGGGCAGACCAAGAGGCGGGAAGCAGGGGGTCTTTAGTCCCGGTGCATGGCTCCAGCCGGGACTAAAGGGTGTCTTTAGTCCCGGGGCGTGGCTCCACTCGAGACTAAAGCCCCTCCTCGGCTGCACGATATTTTAGTCCCACCTCGCCCAGCGAGGGGGACTAACACTTGTTTATAAGCACCGTCGCAGCTTGTCCATCGAGCGCCTCTCTAAAGCAGGCTTACGGGCCTAAACTTACTGAAAATTGAAACTATATTCGAAATTGTGGATAAAATTCAATCTGAATTCAAAGTGAATTCAGGTCGAATTTTGTCCATGATTTCTCATATAGTTTCAATTTTTTTCTATTTTCAAAATTAATTATTTTGACTATCCAAACTATTAACTTATTTTGTTATTTTCAATTAAAAACTATGTTTGTTAAAAATTCTTTTTGCATATTTGAGAATTTGACAAAACTATGATAATGAAAAGTGTTTCAAATTGAATAAATAATTCAAAACTATTTTCTATTTTCATAATTAATAATTTTGACTATCCAAACTATTATGTAATTTGTTATTTTCAATTAAAAACTATGTTTATTAAAAATTCTTTTTGCATATTTGAGAATTTGACAAAACTATGATAATGAAAAGTGTTTCAAATTGAATAAATAAATAAAAACTATTTTCTATTTTCATAATTAATAATTTTGACTATCCAAACTATTATCTATTTTGTTATTTTCAATTAAAAACTATGTTTATTAAAAATTCTTTTTGCATATTTGAGAATTTGGAAAAACTATGATAATGAAAAGTGTTTCAAATTGAATAAATAATGCAAAACTATTTTCTATTTTCATAATTAATAATTTTGACTATCCAAACTATTATCTATTTTGTTATTTACTTATTTTTTTGAGTTAGTTGACCCTGAAATTGAAAAGCACTACAAATGAACTCTGAAAATGTTGAAAGTTGGCATGCTATCATCATTTCACCCAAATAGCATGTGTTAAAAAGTTGAGAGGGCAACGACAAAAACTGGATGCAGTTCGTGTACAAAACTGACAATCTCTCTTGAAGTAGCAGGGTTTCGAACGAGAACTCATCTCTTACAAAGGGATTTTATTTTTTTGAACTTATTTGAACTCCATACTTTTTGTGTGTTCAAAATGCACCATTCAAAGGCACATCACAAAATTTCAACAATTTCTGACTTCATTTGGTATATTTCGTGCATTTACTTATTTTTTTGAGCTAGTTGACCCTGAAATTGAAAAGCACTACAAATGAACTCTGAAAATGTTGAAAGTTGGCATGCTTTCATCATTTCACCCACATAGCATGTGTTAAAAAGTTGAGAGGGCTACGACAAAAACTGGATGCAGTTCGTGTACAAAACTGACAATCTCTCTCGAAGTAGCAGGGTTTCGAACGAGAACTCATCTCTTACAAAGGGATTTCATTTTTTTGAACTTATTTGAACTCCATACTTTTTGTGTGTTCAAAATGCACCATTCAAAGGCACATCACAAAATTTCAACAATTTCTGACTTCATTTGGTATATTTCGTGCATTTACTTATTTTTTTAAGCTAGTTGACCCTGAAATTGAAAAGCACTACAAATGAACTCTGAAAATGTTGAAAGTTGGCATGCTTTCATCATTTCACCCACATAGCATGTGTTAAAAAGTTGAGAGGGCTACGACAAAAACTGGATGCAGTTCGTGTACAAAACTGACAATCTCTCTCGAAGTAGCAGGGTTTCGAACGAGAACTCATCTCTTACAAAGGGATTTCATTTTTTTGAACTTATTTGAACTCCATAATTTTTGTGTGTTCAAAATGCACCATTCAAAGGCAGATCACAAAATTTCAACAATTTCTGACTTCATTTGGTATATTTCGTGCATTTACTTATTTTTTTTGAGCTAGTTGATCCTGAAATTGAAAAGCACTACAAATGAACTCTGAAAATGTTGAAAGTTGGCATGCTATCATCATTTCACCCACATAGGATGTGTTAAAAAGTTGAGAGGGCTACGACAAAAACTGGATGCAGTACGTGTACAAAACTGACAATCTCTCTCGAAGTAGCAGGGTTTCGAACGAGAACTCATCTCTTACAAAGGGATTTCATTTTTTGAACTTATTTGAACTCCATACTTTTTTTGTGTTCAAAATGCACCATTAAAAGGCACATCACAAAATTTCAACAATTTCTGACTTCATTTGGTATATTTCGTGCATTTACTTATTTGTTCTGAGCTAGTTGACCGTGAAATTGAAAAGCACTACAAATGAACTATGAAAATGTTGAAAGTTGGCATGCTATCATCATTTCACCCACATAGCATCTGTTAAAAAGTTGAGAGGGCTACGACAAAACCTGGATGCAGTTCGTGTACAAAACTAACCATCTCTCTCGAAGTAGCAGGGTTTCGAACGAGAACTCATCTCTTACAAAGGGATTTCATTTTTTTGAACTTATTTGAACTCCATACTTTTTGTGTGTTCAAAATGGACCATTCATAGGCACATCACAAAATTTCAACAATTTTTGACTTCATTTGGTATATTTCGTGCATTTACTTTTTTTTGAGCTAGTTGACCCTGAAATTGAAAAGCACTACAGATGAACTCTGAAAATGTTGAAAGTTGGCATGCTATCATCATTTCACCCACATAGCATCTGTTAAAAAGTTGAGAGGGCTACGACAAAAACTAGATGCAGTTCGTGTACAAAACTAACAATCTCTCTCGAAGTAGCAGGGTTTCGAACAAGAACTCATCTCTTACAAAGGGATTTCATTTTTATGAACTTATTTGAACTCCATACTTTTTGTGTGTTCAAAATGCACCATTCAAAGGCACATCACAAAATGGACAATATCTCTCGAAGTAGAAGCGCCTCCCACAATAAGAGACGACATTCTTCTTCTCTCATATATGGTGGACACTAGCTCACTTGATTTTTCAACCGTCGATGATGGTCGCTACTCCTACTTCCCCTAGTGCATAACCAATATCTAGCACAAGGAGAAGAAGGAGAAGCGACCCCCACAACAAAAGTGGTTCCGCGGCACGCCACGTGGTTCCGCTGCACGCCACGTGGGACTAATGGTCTTTCATTTTTAAATGATTGTTTTAATCAAAAACAGATCTGTTACAAAAGGGATTTCATTTTTTGAACTTATTTGAACTGAAGACTTTTTGTATATATATGTGGTCGAAATGCATGATACCATGAAGTTAGAAATGTCTAAACCATTCAAAAGTAGCAAATGAAGTTAGAAAGGGCTAATCCATTCAAATTTGGAAACTATAATGGCACAAACAGAAACTAGACATATATAAATTGGTCCAAGAAGTACATGATACTAGTCCAAACAGTACATAATAATAGCTACCATAGATATATATACAAGTGTTCGACGTTCAGAACACTACTCGTCTGAATCATCTAAATCAGAATGTCCACGTTCCTCGAGGTGACGCTGGCCATAGTTGACGACTCGAATCTTGCCGTACAACTCGTATGAAACGTATGCATCTTTTGCTGCATACTCAATGTTGATATCATCAAGTGGGCCCTTCTCCCAAAGTTTGTGCTGATACTTTGGGAAACTGGTCTTCATATCACCATATGACTCGTCGATCAAGGCAACTGCCATATGAGTCATCGAAGTCCTGTCATGTCGAAGCCTGAATATCGTTTGGAGATCAACGAGGCAACTAGCTGGTATCTCAATACCGAAGCTGTGCCTCATCTTCAGCTTGTCGTTCCTTATGTCAACGGAAGCAAAAGTGATGCCGCTGCAAAGGAACTCCATGAGTTCTGGACAATGCTTGTCACTCCTGCAACAGAAACAAATTAAAATGGAACAAATGTTACATACTGCTCCAATAAGGAAACATGTTTCACTGCAACTAAAGAGAAACTTACCTTTAGGATTCAAATAGAACATATACAATGGAACCTAGAGAGATCACTATAGCTATCCAATGGAACCTAGAGAGATCACTAGCTATATGCAATTTTCATGACTATGACATATCATATTACTATCCAATGGAACCTAGAGAGATCACTAGCTATATTCAATTTTCATAACCTTGGATCCAAGAACACCGCATAAAATTGTATCACTACAACTATGATTTCAATGGAACATATTGAACCAATCAGATTTTTCAGATTGTGGAACACTATTCCAATCAGATTGTGTTCGCCTCAACTAATCAAAATTGTTTCACTACAACTATTTGAAGGGAACCAACTATGATTCCAATGGAACATATTAAACACTAGTTGATTCTAATACGATTTTTCAGATTGTGGAACACTATTCCAATCAGATTGTGCTCCCCTTCAACTAATCAAAATTGTTTCACTACAACTATTTGAAGGGAACCAACTATGATTCCAATGGAACATATTGAACACTAGTTGATTCTAATACGATTTTTCAGATTATGGAACACTATTCCAATCAGATTGTGCTCCCCTTCAACTAATCAAAATTGTTTCACTACAACTATTTGAAGGGAACCAACTATGATTCCAATGGAACATATTAAACACTAGTTGATTCTAATACGATTTTTCAGATTATGGAACACTATTTCAAGTAGATTGTGATCCCCTTCAACTAATCAAAATTGTTTCACTACAACTATTTGAAGGGAACCAACTATGATTCCAATGGAACATATTAAACACTAGTTGATTCTAATACGACTTTTCAGATTATGGAACACTATTCCAATTAGATTGTGCTCCCCTTCAACTAATCAAAATTGTTTCACTACAACTATTTCAAGGGAACCAACTATGATTGAAACAAATAAACTTACAATGTCATTATCCTGAATCAAAGAAAACCTCAAAACTTACCTCGCCCATTGGAAGATCAAGACATGGCTTGCGAAGCATATTTGGATGACGGCAACACCGCGTTGATCGGCCGTGTACTCCAGATCAAGCCCGAAGAACTTATCATGATCCGCTGCGTGGTCAAACCATCGTTCCTTCAACTGTTGAAGAAAAAACGGCACCTCCCTGCTCAGGTTCGTGTACACGACACGGAGCTTGGTCGTGCCATGTGCGAGCACCTCATGAAAGATAGTTGGCATGGTGGAAGAAGAGAAGGGAAGAAGAGAGGAGAAGAAGAGAGGAGAAGAACAAAGAGGGCGACGCGAGAGAGAAGAAGAACAGAGAAATGGCGACTGTACGCTTCGGTTCGTGCTTTTCATCGCCCGAAACGACGCGGGATGCAAACCGTTTGGGCCTTTAATCCCGGGTTGAGCCACCAACCGGGACTAAAGAGGTATACCAAACGGTTGCCACCACTACGGCAGGCCACGTGTTAGGCCTTTAGTCCCGGGTTGAGCCACCAACCGGGACTAAAGAGGTATACCAACGGTCGCCACCACTACGGCAGGCCACGTGTTAGTCCTTTAGTCCCGGGTTGAGCCACCAACCGGGACTAAAGGGGGATACGAACGGTTGCCACCACCACTGCCCGCCGCGTATCCCTTTGTCCCGGTTTGGGACACGAACCGGGACTAAAGGCTCCTTACGGGCCGGGACTAAAGCCTCGAGGGAGGCATTGAGAATTGGGGCGACGTGGCCGGGCCTTTAGTCCCGGCCCAGAGGCAGGCCGGGACTAAATGGTCCAGGCCAAAGGCCCGTTTTCTACTAGTGATAGTCATACGTGCTTGTGATAAGAACTTGCATGACATCTTTCGTCCTACCCTCCCATGGCAGCGGGGTCCTATTGGAAGCTAAAGGATATTAAGGCCTCCTTATAATAGAGAACTGGAACAAAGCATTAACACATGGTGAATACATGAAATCCTCAAACTACGACAATCACCAGAAAGAATCCCAATTATTGTCACCTTGTGGTATGCGGATCATGACACGTGATAGGTGCATACAACTTGTAAGATAGGATCCAAACACTTTCATATTCAGTGAAAATATAATAAGTTCATATCTGAAAAAATGGCACTCGGGCCCTAATGACAAGCGTTAAGCATAACAAAGTGATAGCAGCATCAATCTCAGAACATAATGGATACTAGGGATCAAGCCCTATCAAACTTAACTCGATTATATGATCAATCTCATCCAATCCCACCACCGTCCAGCAAGCATAAAAAGGAATTACTCACTCCTGGTGGGGAGCATCATGGCGGTGTTCATGGATAAGGGTTGGTGATGACAGCGGCGAAGTTGTTGGTGTAGATCGCCATCACGATGGATGTTGTGGCGGCGCTCTGGCGCCACCGAGACAGAGGGAGAGAGAGCACCCTACTTCATCTTCTTCCTTGACCTCCTCCTTAGGTGGGAGGAGGGTTTCCCTGTGCTCAATGGTCGCCATGTCTCCCGGAGAGTAGGAGCCCCTCCGAGATTGGATCTCTCTCTATGTTTCTCTCCTGTTTTCGCGACTGTCTTCTGAGCCCTTAACCATTTCTTAAATATCCGGAGATCCGTAACTTCGATCGGGCTGAAATTTTGAGGGCACTTTTATTGCAAAAATATCTTTCTTGCGGATGAAGGATAGCCCCAGCCGACTGATGGGCTGGCCATAATCCATCAGGGTGCGCCACCCACCTAGGGGCGTGCCCTATTGGCTTATGGGGCCCTCGGACATCGTCTTGCGTTGATTCCGACTCTGAAAATGCACATATATTCCAAAAAAATGTCCATAAATTTTTATCATGTTTGGACTTCGTTTGATATGGAATTTCAGTGAAACAAAAAACACACAAAAAATGGGAACTCGCAGTGGACACTGGGTAAGTAAGTTAGTCTCAAAAATAACATAAAATGTTTTCAAAAGTATATGAAATTTATAGAATATTAGCATGAAGCAACCAAAAATTATAGATATGAACGAGACGTATCAGGATACCAGACGTGGCCGCCTTTAAACTCTCACTATTCCTATAATGGCATAAGTGGCAGGCGCCCGCTCGCCACAGGTAGAGTACTTTCAGTGGTGGGCATGACACCAATCCCGCCACAGGATTATACTGTTAGATGTGGCGTGCTGTCTAGGGCACCCACCACAACTAGCTACTTCTAATGTCAATTCCCAGTAAACAACGCCCGATACACATTATAACACACAAAGAAAATAAGAAACATATCAATGAGCTCAACTTTATATGAAATACATATATGCATTAGAGTACAACAACTCACGTTACATCATTAATTAGAACACATGCATACAAGACCACATTATAACAGCAACACCATTATGACAATGAACTATATAAAGATAATCAAATTCTTTACTCATCCAATTGTCCACACGGTCTTGCTGTTGGGGAACGTCGCATGGGAAACAAAAAATTCCTACGCGCACGAAGACCTATCATGGTGATGTCCATCTACGAGAGGGGATGAGTGATCTACGTACCCTTGTAGATCGTACAGCAGAAGCGTTAGTGAACGCGGTTGATGTAGTGGAACGTCCTCACGTCCCTCGATCCGCCCCACGAACAATCCCTCGATCAGTCCCACGATCTAGTACCGAACGGACGGCACCTCCGCGTTCAGCACACGTACAGCTCGACGATGATCTCGGCCTTCTTGATCCAGCAAGAGAGACGGAGAGGTAGAAGAGTTCTCCGGCAGCGCGACGGCGCTCCGGAGGTTGGTGATGACCTTGTCTCAGTAGGGCTCCGCCCGAGCTCCGCAGAAACGCGATCTAGAGGAAAAACCGTGGAGGTATGTGGTCGGGCTGCCGTGGAAAAGTCGTCTCAAATCAGCCCTAAAACCTCCGTATATATAGGTGGGAGGGAGGGGACCTTGCCTTGGGGCTCAAGGAGCCCCAAGGGGGTCGGCCGAGTCCAAGGGGGAAGGCTCCCCCCCAAACCGAGTTGGACTTGGTTTGGTGGGTGGGAGTCCTTCCTTCCCTTCCCACCTCCTCTTTTGTTTTCTCTTTAATTTTCTTTCCTAGGCGCATAGGGCCCTTTTGGGCTGTCCCACCAGCCCACTAAGGGCTGGTGTGCCACCATCAAGGCCTATGGGCTTCCCCGAGGTGGGTTGCCCCCACCCCCCCGGTGAACTCCCGGAACCCATTTGTCATTCCCGGTACATTCCCGGTAACTCCGAAAACCTTCGGTAATCAAATGAGGTCATCCTATATATCAATCTTCATTTCCGGACCATTCGGAAACCCTCGTGACGTCCGTGATCTCATCCGGGACTCCGAACAACATTCGGTAACCAACCATATAACTCAAATACGCATAAAACAACGTCGAACCTTAAGTGTGCAGACCCTGCGGGTTCGAGAACTATGTAGACATGACCCGAGAGACTCCTCGGTCAATATCCAATAGCGGGCCCTGGATGCCCATATTGGATCCTACATATTCTACGAAGATCTTATCGTTTGAACCTCAGTGCCAAGGATTCATATAATCCCGTATGTCATTCCCTTTGTCCTTCGGTATGTTACTTGCCCGAAATTCGATCGTCAGTATCCGCATACCTATTTCAATCTCGTTTACCGGCAAGTCTCTTTACTCGTTCCGTAATAGAAGATCCCGCAACTTACACTAAGTCACATTACTTGCAAGGCTTGTGTGTGATGTTGTATTACCGAGTGGGCCCCGGGATACCTCTCCGTCACACGGAGTGACAAATCCCAGTCTTGATCCATACTAACTCAACTAACAACTTCGGAGATACCTGTAGAGCATCTTTATAGTCACCCAGTTACGTTGCGACGTTTGATACACACAAAGCATTCCTCCGGTGTCAGTGAGTTATATGATCTCATGGTCATAGAAATAAATGCTTGACACGCAGAAAACAGTAGCAACAAAATGACACGATCAACATGCTACGTCTATTAGTTTGGGTCTAGTCCATCACGTGATTCTCCTAATGACGTGATCCAGTTATCAAGCAACAACACTTTGTTCATAATCAGAAGACACTGACTATCTTTGATCAACTGGCTAGCCAACTAGAGGCTTGCTAGGGACGGTGTTTTGTCTATGTATCCACACATGTAAATGAGTCTTCATTCAATACAATTATAGCATGGATAATAAACGATTATCTTGATACAGGAATTATAATAATAACTATATTTATTATTGCCTCTAGGGCATAATTCCAATACTTGCCTACTTGATAGTTGATTTGCACTTTGCGAAGGTAGTTGGCATAGTGATATTGTGCTACTTTTTGGTCATATGCCCTTTATAGCAGGTTTTCTTGTAACCATCCACGTTCCTTGCATATCATCGATGAATCATAAACTCCTGGATTTCTCCCGATGTACACCGCACAACAGTTCCACTCAATCTACAAAAATAAATAAGCAAGCTAACAAGTCAATTTCATAGTTATCCAATCACATAGAGCAAAGTCACATCACAATCTTCATAGCATGATTGACGATACAGATGACCATGTTGTAGTTCACTCGTAATTCAGAAGCAAAAGTTTAGCTCCTTCATAGAAAAATAGAAATTAAGTTCACACGCATCGTTCATATATATCACATAAAGGCAGTGCACTAGTAGTTTAAAACTAAACGTTCAACTCCATCATGACTTCTCATCGCCTTCCAACATCTTCCTGATGTCTTCTTGGATGGTCCTTGCAGCTTCAATGTCTTACTCGCGTCTCGATGGCTGCTTGCGCACTCTCAACAACTTCTCTAGTGCTCTCGATGGCTGTTCTCATGCTCTCACATATGTTGCAACGCTCTCAACGTATGTGTGAGCACTCTTGGTGGATGCTCGAGCGTTGTCCACATAGGCAAGCACAATCTTTGTGTACTGAGTCACCCTCGTGACGATGTCTATGGCAGTAAGAGTCCTGTATACGGGTGTATGTGTCCTAACGAGGCATCTTGACTTCTCCATCTAAATTGCAGTAAACAAGTTGACATTTAGATAAAAGACATTTTTATGAAAGCAGATTTATGACAATAAAAAGATAAAACTCTTCCTATAACACTTCATATTTCTCCTTCTGGTAGACATTTATTGCTTTTATGTTGGGTACTTCGACCACCGGTGATGGTCGTTCTTCCCCTTCTCCTCCCACTTTACCAAGGTCTTAGGGGAAGAGGGAAAGGAACGACCCCATCCGACTAAATAGCTTTTTAATAAATAAGTACTAAATTTATGGAGAAAATCATTACGACCTTCGATAGGAATTGGACAAATGGAGTGCGAGAAATTAAGCGAAACGGAACTTAATCCACGTTTCACGAAAACATTGGCACTCACAAAGATTCTACTATAGCACAAGCACTAATATTCAAGCCATCTACTAACAAAGATTTTCTTTAAGAAATTTTAACTACACTAACATAATGTTGCACATGTACAAATATATTAAATTTTAACTACACTAACAAAGTTTTATAAATATACAAATACAACAATGAGAACAACTAAAATCGGGCACGTATAGAGAGAAGGGGAGGACGAGGACGAGGACGATGGCAGACCACAAGTCTGGTGGAGACCCGGACGTCGTTGAATGTGGAGGAAGACGGGGCGACGGTGAAGGGGAAGTAGTTGGACGCGGCATTGCACCGCGATGCCGACGAACTTTGAGGCGGTGACGGATGGTGCGGGCGACTAGGAAGATTCAATCCGCGATTTCGTTCGAGCCAGAGGGCGGCGACCTCGCCGATCGTGAAGGACGGCCCCACGACGTTGCTGACGGCGGCAAAGTGAGAGAGACATGTGGCAGAAAGAGAGGTGTCTGATTGAATGTAAGCATGGATGTGAGTGGGGGCCTGATAAGTTGTGTATAATAGTGGCGGGCACCTAACACTACTAGGGAAAGGCCTAGCAGTAACGCGGGTTAAAGCGCTATCAGTAGCGCAGGCAGCCGCGCTACTGATAAGGTGTTATAGATAATATTTAGAAGTAGCGCGGTTTAAAACGCTATCAGTAGCGCAGGCAGCCGCACTACAGATAAGGTGCTATGACTAACCTTTAGTAGTAGCGCGTGTCAACTAGCACTATTGATATCTAGGTTTAGAAGTAGCGTGTGTCCAAAAGCGCGATGCTGCTAACTATCTGTAGCGCCCCTGTACATACAACATTACTGATAAGGCATCGCTACTGCTAATGGTATACACGCGCTACTGCTATTAGTTTCTGATTTTATTTCAGCTCCATATGTTGTGCGGATGAATTTTGTTTAGGGTGTACACAATAGTCTCTAGCATATCATACACATACAAATCTAATCATACCATGCACATCAAATAGTCTCATCAAATTGATCATGTCATCATCATAATCATCATCCAACACAAAATGATGTATGGTCATCATCTTGAAATAGCGATACAAGTTATGACATGTCTCGAATAGTTGCAAATACATGTCATGCATCTAAACAATGACATAGACAAGAAGAGCTATCATTGTGAGTGAGAGCGAAACTATGCAGTACATGAGGCGACGGTTATGATGCCTCTCTCGCGTTAGCATGAACCTCAAATAACTAGCTTCTGCTTCTTGCTTGATTTTGAAGACTTTATGGATGGCGCCCGAGAACCGCTCCACTTGCACGTAACACTCATGACAATCGTCGTACACTCTCGGAACCTTCCCCATGTACACGACATAGCATTGCATCTTCACCAATATCTGTTGGAAATATGCCCTAGAGGCAATAATAAAATGGTTATTATCATATTTCCTTGTTCATGATAATCGTCTATTGTTCATGCTATAATTGTATTAACAGGAAACATTAATGCATGTGTGAATAAATAGATCACAATGTGTCCCTCGAAAGCCTCTAGTTGGCTAGCTCGTTAGTCAATAGATGATCATGGTTTCCTGATCATGGGCATTAGATGTCATTGATAACGGGATCACATCATTGGGAGAATGATGTGATGGACAAGACCCAATCCTAAGCATAGCACTAGATCGTATTGTTCGTATGCTAAAGCTTTTCTAATGTCAAGTATCTTTTCCTTCGACCCTGAGATTGTGCAAATCCCGGATACCGTAGGAGTGCTTTGGGTGTATCAAACGTCACAACGTAACTGGGTGACTATAAAGGTGCACTACGGGTACCTCCGAAAGTGTCTGTTGGGTTGGTACGAATCGAGATCGGGATTTGTCACTCCGTGTGACGGAGAGGTATCTCTAGGCCCACTCGGTAGAACATCATCATGAGCTCAATGTGACTAAGGAGTTAATCACACGATGACGTGCTACAGAACGAGTAAAGAGACTTACCGGTAACGATATTGAACAAGGTATAGGTATACCGACGATCAAATCTCGGGCAAGTTCTATACCGACAGACAAAGGGAATCGTATCCGGGATTAATTGAATCCTTGACATCGTGGTTCATCCGATGAGATAATCGTGGAGCAAGTGGGAGCAACCATGGGTATCCAGACCCCGCTGATGGTTATTGGCCGGAGAGGCGTCTCGGTCATGTCTGCCTGTCTCCCGAACCCGTAGGGTCTACACACTTAAGGTTCGATGACGCTAGGGTTATAGGGAATTGTTATACGAGGTTACCGAAAGTTGTTCTTAGTCCCGGATGAGATCCCGGACGTCACGAGGATCTCCGGAATGGTCCGGAGGTAAAGATTGATATATGGGACGGATGGTTTTGGATAGCGGAAGTGTTTCGGGCATCACCGGTAACGTACCGGGACCACCGGGGCCACCGGAGGTGACCCCGGGGTTCCACCGAAGGGGGGCAACGACCCCGGGAGGTAAGGTGGGCCAAGTGGGGAAGGGAACCAGCCCCTAGGTGGGCTGGTGCGCCTCCCCACTCAGCCCAATGCGTGGGGGAGAGAAAAAGGGGGGCAAACCCTAAGCCAGGTGGGCCTAAGGCCCACTAGGTGGTGCGCCACCCCCTCCCCACCCTAGCCGCCACCCCCCTTTCCCATCTGGTGGCGGCCGGCCCCTAGAGAGGGAACCCTAGGGGTGGCGCAGCCCCTCCCCCTCCTCCTATAAATAAAGAGGGGTTTTGGCCCTTGGGAGACAGACTTTTGCCTCTCCCTCGGCGCAGCCCTGCCCTACTTCCTTCTCCTCTCTGCCGGTGCTTGGCGAAGCCCTGCCGGGAGACCTCGTGTCTCCATCAACACCATGCCGTCGAGCTGCTGGAGTTCTTCCCCAACCTCTCCCTCCTCCTTGCTGGATCAAGGTGCGGGAGACGTCACCGGCCTGCACGTGTGTTGAACGCGGAGGTGTCGTGGTTCAGCACTAGATCGGAATCACACCGCGACCCGAATCGCTGCGAGTACGACTCCATCAACCGTGTTCTAGTAACGCTTCCGCTTAGCGATCTTCAAAGGTATGAAGATGCTCATACCCCTCTCTCGTTGCTGGTCTCTCCATAGGAAGATCTGAATATGCGTAGGAAAATTTTGAATTTATTCTACGTTACCCAACAGTGGCATCCGAGCCAGGTTTTCTATGGTAGATTATATGCACGAGTAGAACAAAAAAGTTGTGGGCGATGATTTTTCAATTTGCTTGCCGCTACTAGTCTTATTCTTTTCCAGCGGTATTGTGGGATGAAGCGATCCGGACCGACTTTACACGTACGCTTACGTGAGACTGGTTCCACCGACAGACATGTTGGAAATATGCCCTAGGGGCAATAATAAATTAGTTATTATTATATTTCTTAGTTCATGATAATCGTTTATTATCCATCCTATAATTGTATTGATTGGAAACACAATACTTGTGTGGATACATAGACAAAACACTATCCCTAGTAAGCCTCTAGTTGACTAGCTCGTTGATCAAAGATGGTCAAGGTTTCCTGGCCATAGGCAAGTGTTGTCACTTGATAACGGGATCACATCATTAGGAGAATCATGTGATGGACTAGACCCAAACTAATAGACGTAGCATGTTGATCGTGTCATTTTGTTGCTACTGTTTTCTGCGTGTCAAGTATTTGTTCCTATGACCATCAGATCATATAACTCACGAACACCGGAGGAATGCTTTGTGTGTATCAAACGTCGCAACGTAACTGGGTGACTATAAAGATGCTCTACAGGTATCTCCGAAGGTGTTCGTTGAGTTAGTATAGATCGAGACTGGGATTTGTCACTCCGTGTGACGGAGAGGTATCTCGGGGCCCACTCGGTAATACAACATCACACACAAGCCTTGCAAGCAGTGTAACTTAATGTAAGTTGCGGGATCTTGTATTACGGAACGAGTAAAGAGACTTGCCGGTAAACGAGATTGAAATAGGTATGCGGATACTAACGATCGAATCTCGGGCAAGTAACATACCGAAGGACAAAGGGAATGACATACGGGATTATATGAATCCTTGGCACTGAGGTTCAAACGATAAGATCTTCGTAGAATATGTAGGATCCAATATGGGCATCCAGGTCCCGCTATTGGATATTGACCGAGGAGTCTCTCGGGTCATGTCTACATAGTTCTCGAACCCGCAGGGTCTGCACACTTAAGGTTCGACGTTGTTTTATGCGTATTTGAGTTATATGGTTGGTTACCTAATGTTGTTTGGAGTCCCGGATGAGATCACGGACGTCATGAGGGTTTCCGGAATGGTCCGGAAACGAAGATTGATATATAGGATGACCTCATTTGGTTACCGGAAGGTTTTCGTGCATTACCGGAAAAGTTTCGGGCTCATCGGTAGTGTACCGGGAGTGCCGGGAGGGGTGCCGGGGACCATCGGGAGGGGTGTGTGACAGCCCGAGACCGGCGTTCCAGAAGATTCCCCCTTCTTTTCCGTTTTCGTCGTGTGATTAGAATTATTCGTTGCATCGTCATGTAGTTGCATCATCGCAGCATGCATGGCATCATGTCATCTGTGTTTTATCGGTGTGCTTGTTGCTTCGTGGTGTTGGGTGTTAGTGTTTCGTGAGTGGCGTCGTTTGTTGGCGCGATGAGAGAGGGAGTGTGAGAGCCACCGCTAAACCCCGATGCACCGCAGACCTTCTCCCCTCCTCTCCCCTCCTAAGTTGTTTGTGGTTTTGCTAAAGATTTCCAACTTTACCCCTCTTCCAAAATATTCGTCTTCTTCAAAAAAATCCTTTTATTAAACGTAGGGGCAACCCTTAGGTTTTAATTTTACTCTCCGTTTGTTTCATTTTAAAAAAACCCTTCCATTTTATTTTCTCTTTTAAAAGGCTTTTGTTTATTCTTTGAATAAAGAGGTTTTAATTAATTCTTTCGAAAAGGGGTTATTTTTATCTTCTTGTTAAAAGAGCTTTATTTTAATTCTTTTAAAAGGAGTTTGATTTTAATCTTTTGTAAAAGGGGTTGATTTTATTCTTTAAGAAGGAAAGGGTTTCGATTTTTAATTCTTTTTTTAAAAAAAAGGGTGTCATCTTATTTCTTTTGAAAATGCCCAAGCTACTTTAGAGTTGGGGTAAAATTTTCAAAAGGGGTAAAACATTTATTTTTATCCTATTTTTTTTGTTTTGTTAAAAAGCCTTTCTGTATTTATGTAGTTCTGTTTTTAAAAATAAGTAAAAAAAAACCTTTTAGAGGAGGACCCCAGGCCCAGCAGGCCACCGGGCCAACCCTAGCGGCAGGGGCCTCCTCCCGTTCCCCCTCGCGTCCGCCTCCTCTGAGCGCCGTCGCCTTCTCCCTCCTAGCGCGCCTCCTCCCTCACCTCCTCTTCCCCAGCGCCATGGCCGCCGCCTCGCCTCTGTTCCCTGTGCCCCAGTGCCCCCTTTGCGCGCCGCCTCCTCTTCCCGCGTCGCGCCGCGCCTCCTCTTCCCACGACGCTCCGCCGCCTCCTCCTCCCGTGTCGCGCGCCGCCTTGTCCTCCCGTCGCCAGCTCGCGCCTCGCCGCCCAGCGCCGCCTGCTCCGCCTCCCTGCGACGCAGCGCCGGCGTCCCTCCCCGCCGCCTGCGCCCGCCGCGCCTCCAGCAGCCCCTGCGCGTCGCCGTCGACCGTAGCTGCAGGCGCCCCGCGGCTCCCCTCTGCGCGCCGCCGTCGTGCAGCCCGTCCCGCGCGCCGCCCTGCCGCCGCCTCTCCTCTCCCTCGTCGCGAGCCGCCCCAGCGCCCTGCGCCCTGGCCTCCCCTGCCCGAGTCCCGCGCCAGCAGCCGAGCTCCTCGCCCCGCCGACCGCCTCGCCCCTCGGCTCCTCCTCTTCCCCGAGACCGAGCGCCACCCTCGCCCTACAGCACCGTCGTCTCCGCGCGCCAGTAGCGCCCCGCGCCTCCCCGTCGCCTCCATGCTCGCCTCCGGCCGCCCCGCTGCCTACGCTCTCTGCCGCTGCCTGGCCGAGCCGCTGTGCTCTTGCTGCTTGCTGCATGCTGTTGCAGTCTATAGCTGCCCATGTGCCATAGTAGTTGCTGCTGCCCATGCCACGCCGAGGTAGCACGCCGCGGTGCCACGGCCTCTCGTTTTGCTGTTGCTCGCGCTGATGCGCCGTTGCTGTTTGCATGCTACTGCCAGAGGGCTTGCTGTTTTGTTGCTGCCGCTGGTGCTTGCGTTTGCTGTTGCTGTCCCATGCTGTTGTGCTTGCTGTCGCTGCTGCTTTGCGGATGCATGCGTGGTGTTGTAGCTAACCTGAGCCGATTTTGTTGATGTTTGTTTGTGCCGCGTTGCCTGCCTATAGTTGATGCATGCTAGCTTGCTTGTGCAAGCCGTTGCCTAGTTGCTGTTGCGAGTAGGTGCTAGTTGCTTGCCTGTGCGCCTTAAGCCGTTGCCTGCTTGCTGTTTTGCTGCTGGCTATAGATTCTGTTTTGCTGCTGCTTGACGTGTCGATAGCCGCCTGTTGCCGCTGTTTTGCTTGCTGTGCCATAGCTGCTGGATTTTGCCGTTGATGCCTTTGCTTAGCTGCACTTGTAGTGGCAGGTGTAGTCGCGTCCTGCTGCTAGGTAGATGCTGGTTGTAGGTGATTTCCCTGCTAGTTGTTGTTTGCCGAGGCTGCTGCCGCTCGCGCCTTTGATGCTAGTTGAGGTCGCTTGCCTACCGCCGTTGCTGTCGTAGCTGCTGTAGTCGTGTCGCCGCTGTCGCTGGTTGTCGTCGCCGCGTGCATGATCACCGCCTTCGTGGGTCCTCGACGAGTTCGCCGCGAGTACCACGATGCCCCGACGACCCCGGACATCCACGGATTCGTGAACGTCTACCGACGCCGAAGACCGTCTGCCGACGCCGAGAGTACGACTACCGTCGACGAGACCGTGTACCTCTACCTCAACTACCGGCGCGTGAACGACTACTTCCACGACGGCCACGACGTCCGCTTCGACCGAACCCCTCCGATTCGCACGCGTCGAAGGTATACCAATGGGACATGTCGTGTACCGTGTGCTAGTGTTGTACGGATGTGAGTATTGTACAAGTCGAATGCATGTATGCACCGTTTGTTTGCACCGTTTATTTGCCGAGCACGTCGTCTTCCTTTTCGTCGAGCCATCGACACATGGGAACCCGGGATACGGGATCACCCCATCGTTATTTTCCGTTCCCGCACGCGTTCGTATACGTTGGCACCGGTTTCTCCTCGAGTTATCGGGAACCGGAACGTTGCCGTGTCATCGTTTCCGATTTGCCGCCATGGTTCCCTCTCACTCGCCATGGCGACAGCATGCTTGTTTCCCTCCTAGTCGTGATGTGTTGAACTCGCATGCATAATGCATTCATGGCCTATTTATTTTGTGTGGCTGGTTCTTGTGCCGTAGCTCCGTCCAAAGTCCGACGTGCTGTCGACTAGGTTGTCCTGTAGGTTCAGCGCTCACCCCTTGCCATGATAACAACATTTAATATTGCCGTGATAATTAACGGGAGTTAATTAAATATTTAAACGTGGAGTTTCGTCGATATGCAACCCGTTGCATATCGAGCTTCACTTAATGTGTAGAGTTTGCGTGAGATGAATTGCCATGCCATCCCTTGCATCTTTGACCTGTTCATGCATCATATTAGGGTTGCATCATGTCTTGCTTTGTGGTGGTGAATACTTGTGTTGATGGTCGTTTCCGGTTTCCTCCGTCTCGATAGAGTTCCGCAAGCGTGTCGGAATGTGAGGATTGTTCGACTACGTCGGTTCGCTGACTTCACCGAGTTGTTCTTCTTCCAAGCGGGATCTCAGGCAAGATGATCATTTCCCCAGATACCATTACTATCATTGCCATGCTAGTTATTTCGTTGCTACCGTTTACGTCTCGTTGCCTACCACCTGTTAAATATCAGCCTCTCAACAATGCCATGATCACCTTCAACCTGTTCGACCTAGCAAACCACTGAATGGCTATGTTACTGCTTGCTTAACCCTGTTGATAGCGTTGCTAGTTGCAGGTGCAGTTGCTTCCATGCAAAGCATGGGTTCCTTGTTATATCACCATATTAATGCTATTTAATTTAATGCACCTATATACTTGGTAAAAGGTGGAAGGCTCGGCCTTTCTAGCCTGGTGTTTTGTTCCACCTTTGCCCCCTTAGTTTTCGGCTACCGGTGTTATGTTCCATAAACGAGCGCTCCTAACACGATCGGGGTTGTTATGGGGACCCCCTTGATAATTCGTTTTAGATTAAAGCTGGTCTGGCAGGGCCCAACTTTGGTACTACATTTGCCTAATAACTAATGAACTGCATAAGGAGTAATTAACCCGAGGAAATTTAATCAACCCCCGGGCCAGTGCTCCTCATGAGTGTTGGCCCCACCTGAGCGATGTCCGGCGCCCCTCTGGTCACCCGGAGGTTTAGCGATCCCGGCGTCTAGCTCATCCGCCGTGTCCTGAGAACGAGGTACGCGACTCCTATCGGGATCGTCGACACGTCGGGCGGCCTTGCTGGATTAGTTTTACCTTTGACGAGATATCTTGTGCATCGGGATTCCGGTGATGCTTTGGGTAATCTCAGAGTTGAGGTTTTCCACTAGGGAATCCTACGAGATCGCGAGCTTTGTGATTGAGGATTTCTATGCGGCTTGTGGTAATTTGTGATGGACTAGTTGGAGCACCCCTGCAGGGTTAAATCTTTCGGAAAGCCGTGCCCGCGGTTATGTGGCAACGTGGAAACTTTGTTTAACACTGGTTCTAGATAACTTGAAGTTAACTTAATTAAAACATGCCAACTGCGTGCGTAACCGTGACTGTCTCTTTCGTGAGTTCTTTCTCCGATCGAGGACACGGTGGGGTTATGTCTGACGTAGGTAGGTGTTTCAGGATCATTCTTTTGATCATCAGTAGTTCACGTCCGTTATGCGTAGATCACCCCCCTCTTATTCTTGTACTCGTAAGTTAGCCACCAAATATATGCTTAGTCGCTGCTGCAACCTCACCACTTAACCATGCCTCACCTAACAAGCTTTGCTAGTCTTGATACCTTTGGAAATGAGATTGCTGAGTCCCCTGTGGCTCACAGATTACTACAACACCAGTTGCAGGTACAGGTAAAGGTTACGTGACGATAGCGCGTTGATTGTTCATTTGGAGTTGCTTCTTCTTCTTCTTCTTCATCGATCTAGGATGGGTTCCAGGCCGGCAGCCTGGGATAGCAAGGATGGACGTCGTTCTTCTTTTGTCGTTTATTTTCGTCCGTAGACGGACCCTGCTCTTACTCTTGATGTTATGTAATGTACTGAGGTGACTCTGATGTAGCTTGTGGCGAGTGTAAGCCAACTCTCTTTATATACCTCTCCTTTTCAGTACATGTACTTGTAACGATATCCATTCTTGCGACACGACGAGATGCGCTTCTATCCCTGACGAGGCCCCGTGCCAGATTGAGGATAGGGTCGCATCTTGGGCGTGACAGGGTGTCACGCCCCAAGGGGTCTCATGGGCTATGGGAAGAGATAAACCAGCCCCTAGTGGGCTGGAATAAGTTCCCACTAAGGCCCATAAGGTTTGAGAAGGAAAAAACACAAGGTGGAAAGAGTTTCCAAGTGGGAAGGTGGAATCCTACTCCAAGTAGGATTGGAGTAGGACTCCTCCACCTCCAATTTCGGCCAAACCTTTAGGTTTTGAGGCTGCCTCCTCCCCTCCCTCCCACCTATATATACGGAGGTTTTAGGGCTGATTTGAGACGACTTTTCCACGGCAGCCCGACCACATACCTCCAAGGTTTTTCCTCTAGATCGCGTTTCTGCGGAGCTCGGGCGGAGCCCTGCTGAGACAAGGTCATCACCAACCTCCGGAGCGCCGTCACGCTGCCGGAGAACTCTTCTACCTCTCCGTCTCTCTTGCTGGATCAAGAAGGCCGAGATCATCGTCGAGCTGTACGTGTGCTGAACGCGGAGGTGCCGTCCGTTCGGTACTAGATCGTGGGACTGATCGCGGGATTGTTCGCGGGGCGGATCGAGGGACGTGAGGACGTTCCACTACATCAACCGCGTTCACTAACGCTTCTGCTGTACGATCTACAAGGGTACGTAGATCACTCATCCCCTCTCGTAGATGGACATCACCATGATAGGTCTTCGTGCGCGTAGGAAAATTTTTGTTTCCTATGCGACGATCCCCAACAGTGGCATCATGAGCTAGGTTCATGCGTAGATGTCTTCTCGAGTAGAACACAAAAGTTTTTGTGGGCGGTGATGTGCGTTTTGCTGCCCTCCTTAGTCTTTTCTTGATTCCGCGGTATTGTTGGATTGAAGCGGCTTGGACCGACATTACTCGTAGGCTTACGAGAGACTGGTTTCATCGCTACGAGTAACCCCGTTGCTCAAAGATGACTGGCAAGTGTCGGTTTCTCAAACTTTAGTTGAATCGGATTTGACCGAGGAGGTCCTTGGATGAGGTTAAATAGCAACTCATATATCTCCGTTGTGGTGTTTGCGTAAGTAAGATGCGATCCTACTAGATACCCATGGTCACCACGTAAAACATGCAACAACAAACTTAGAGGACGTCTAACTTGTTTTTGCAGGGTATGCTTGTGATGTGATATGGCCAACGATGTGATGTGATATATTGGATGTATGAGATGATCAGGTTGTAATAGATAATATCGACTTGCACGTCGATGGTACGGAAACCGGCAGGAGCCATAGGGTTGTCTTTATAACTAACGTTTGTGCTTGCAGATGCGTTTACTATTTTGCTAGGACGTAGCTTTAGTAGTAATAGCATGAGTAGCACGACAACCCCGATGGCGACACGTTGATGGAGATCATGATGATGGAGATCATGGTGTGACGCCGGTGACAAGAAGATCGTGCCGGTGCTTTGGTGATGGAGACCAAGAAGCACGTGATGATGGCCATATCATGTCACTTATAAATTGCATGTGATGTTAATCCTTTTTTGCACCTTATTTTGCTTAGAACGACGGTAGCATTATGAGGTGATCTCTCACTAAAATTTCAAGACGAAATTGTGTTCTCCCCGACTGTGCACCGTTGCTACAGTTCGTCGTTTCAAGACACCACGTGATGATCGGGTGTGATAGACTCAACGTTCACATACAACGGGTGCAAAACAGTTGCGCACGCGGAACACTCGGGTTAAGCTTGACGAGCCTAGCATGTGCAGACATGGTCTCGAAACACATGAGACCGAAAGGTCGAGCATGAATCGTATAGTTGATATGATTACCATAGAGATGCTTACCACTGAAACTATTCTCGACTCACGTGATGATCGGACTTGAGATAGTGGATTTGGATCATGTACCACTCAAATGACTAGAGAGATGTACTTTTTGAGTGGGAGTTCTTAAGTAATATGATTAATTGAACTAATTGTCATGAACATAGTCTAATGGTCTTTGCGAATTACGATGTAGCTTGCGCTATAGCTCTACGGTTTTATATGTTCCTAGAGAAAATTTAGTTGAAAGTTGATAGTAGCAAACTTTGCAGACTGACAATGTAAAACCGAGGATTGTCCTCGTTGCTGCACAGAAGGCTTATGTCCTTAATGCACCACTCGGTGTGCTGCACCTCGAGCGTCGTCTGTGGATGTTGTGAACATCCGACATACACGTTTCTGATGACTACACGATAGTTCAGTACAAAAATACTTAATGGCTTAGAAGCAAGGCGCCTAAAACGTTGTAAAACGTCACGGAACATAAGTGATGTTCTAAAGAGATGAAATTGTGATTTCATTCTTGTGCCCTTGTTAAGAGGTACGAGACCTCCGACAAGATTCTTTGTCCACAAAGCATAGGAGAAAAGGCTCAATCATTGAGCATGTGCTCAGATTGTCTGAGTACGACAATCGCTTGAATCAAGTGGGAGTTAATCTTCTAAATGAGATAGTGATAGTTCTCCAAAAGTCACTGCCACCAAGCTGTGAGAGCTTCGTGATGAACTATAACATATCAAGGATACATACAATGATCCTTGAGCGATTCGCGATGTTTGACACTACGAAAGTAGAAATCAAGAAGGAGCATCAATAGTTGATGGTTTGTAAAACCACTAAGTTTCAAGAAAGGCAAGGGCTAGAAGGGATACTTCGTGAAACGGCAAAACAGTTGCTGCACTAATGAAGAGACCCAAGATTAAACCCAAACCCGAGACTAAGTGCTTCTGTAATGAGGGGAACAATCACTGAGGCGGAGCAAGTCAAGATACTTGGTAGATAAGAAGGCTGGCAAAAGTCGAAAGAAGTGTATTTGATATACATGATGTTGATGTGTACTTTACTAGTACTCCTAGTAGCACGAGGGTATTGGATACCGGTTCGGTTGCTAAGTGATTAGTGACGCGAAATGAAAGCTACGGCATAAATGGAGACTAGCTAAAGGCGAGGTGACGATACGTGTTGGAAGTGTTTCCAAGATTGATATGATCAAACGTCGCACGCTCCCTCTACCATCGGGATTGGTGTTAAACCTAAATAATTGTTATTTCGTGCTTGCGTTAAGCATGAATATGATTGGATCGTGTTTATTGCAATACGATTATTCATTTAAAGAGAATAATGGTTACTCTATTTTCTTGAATAATCACCTTCAATGGTTTATTGAATCTCGATCGTAGTGTTACACATGTTCATGATATTGGTGCCAAAAGATACGAGTTGATGATGATAGTACCACTTACTTGTGGCACTGCCGCTTGAGTCATGTTAGTATAAATTGCATGAAGAGGCTCCATGCTGATGGATCGTTGTACTCACCTGATTCGAATCACTAGTGACATGCGAATCATACCACATGAGCAAGGCCTTGTTTTCATTGAGATGAAATAAGATAGTAACTTGTTGGAAGTGATACAGTTTGATGTATGCAGTCCAATGGGTGCTGAGGCACGCAGTGGATATCATTATGTTCTTACTTCACTCATGATTTGAGTAGATACAGGAGTATTTACTTAATGAATCACAAGTCTAAAATGTTGAAAAGTTCAATTCCGTTTCAGAGTGAAGTTCGTCGTAACAAGAGGATAAACTATCTACGATATGATCATGGAAACGAATATCTGAGTTACGAGTTTTTGGTACACAGTTAAGACAATGTGGAAATTGTTTTGCAGTTCATGCCACCTGGAACATCATAGTGTGATGATGAGTCTGAACGTCATAGCCACGCACTATTTGGTATGGTGCATAATATGATGTCTCTTATCGAATTACCACTATCGTTTATGGGTTATGCATTAGAGACAACCACACTCACTTTAAATAGGGCACCGCGTATTTCCGTTGAGATGACACAGTATAGACTGAGGTTTAGAGAAATCTAAACTGTTGTTTCTTGAAAGTTTGGGGTTTCGACACTTATGTGAAAAAGTTTCAGTCTGATAAGCTCGAACCCAAAGCGGATAAATGCATCTTCATAGGATATCCAAAACAGTTGGGTACATCTCCTATCTCAGATCCGAAAGCAAAGTGTTTGTTTCTAGAAACGGATCCTTTCTCGAGGAAAGGGTTCTCTCGAAAGAATTGAGTGGGAGGGTAGTAGAACTTAATGAGGTTATTGAACTATCACTTCAACCAGTGTGTAGCAGGGCGCAGGAAGTTGTTCATGTGGCGCCTACACCAATTGAAGTGGAAGCTGATGATGATGATCATTGAGCTTCGAATCAAGTTACTACAAACCTCGTAGGTCGACAAGGTCGCGTACTACTGCAGAGCAGTACGGTTACCCTGTCTTGGAGGTCATGTTGTTGAGCAACAGTGAACCTACGAGTTATGGAGAAAGCGATGGTGGGCCCAGATTCCGACAAATGGCTGGAAGCCATGATATCCGAGAGAGGATCCATGTGTGAAAACAAAGTGTAGACTTTGGTAGAACTACTTGATGGTCATAGGACTATTGAGTAAAAATGGATCTTTAAAAGAAGACAGACAATGATGGTGATAAGTCACTATTAAGAAAAGCTCGACTTGTCGCAAAGATGTTTTCGATAAGATCAAACAGTTGACTATGATGAGACTTTCTCACTCGTAGCGATGCTAAAAGTCTGTTAGAATTATGTTAGTTGTTGATGCATTATTTATGAAATATTGCACGTAGGATGTCAAAACATTGTTTTCTCGACGGTTTCCTTGAGCAAACATTGTATGTGATACAACCAGAAGGTTTTGTCGATCCTAAAGATACTAGCAAGTATGCAAGCTCCAGTGATCCTTCAATGGACTGGTGCAAGCATCTCGGAGTTGGAATATACACTTTGATGAGATGATCAAAGATTTTGGGTTTGTACAAGGTTTATGAGAAACTTGTATTTCCAAAGAAGTGAGTGGGAGCACTATAGAATTTCTGATAGGTATATGTGGTTGACATATTGTGGATCAGAAGTAATGTAGAATTTCTGTAAAGCATACAAGGTTGTTTGAAAGAAGTTTTCAAAGGAGTACCTCGATTACGCTACTTGAACGTTGAGCATCAAAGATCTATGGAGATAGATCGAAAGCGCTTAATAGAAGTTTCAACAAGATGCATGCCTTGACAAGTTTTTGAAAGAGTTCAAAATAGACCAGCAAAGAAGGAGTTCTTGGTTGCGTTGTGAGGTGTGAATTTGAGTAAGACTCAAAACCCGACCACGGCAGAATAAAGAGAATAGACGAAGGTCGTCTTCTATGCCTTAGCCGTAGAATCTAAAGTATGCCATGCTGTGTACCGCACCTGCAGTGTGCCTTGACTCAAAGTATGTTGAGAGGTACAGAGAGTGATCCATGATTGAATCACTAGAAGCGGTCGAAATTTATCCTTAGTAACTAATGGAGTAAGGAATTTTTCTCGATTATGGAGGTGGTTAAAGAGTTTGTCGTAAAGGGTTACGTCAATGCAAGCTTTGACACTAATCCGGATAACTATGAGTAGTGAAACGGATTCGTATAGTAGAGTAGATATTTGGAGCATTTCCGAATAGCACGTAGTAGCAGGATCTATAAGATGACATAAAGATTTGTAAAGAACACACGAATCTGAAAGTTTCAGAACCGTTGACTAAAACCTCTCTCACGAGCAAGACGTGATCAGACCCCATAACTATATGGGTGTTGGATTCGTTGGAATCACATGGTGATGTGAACTAGATTATTGACTCTAGTGCAAGTGGGAGACTGTTGGAAATATGCCCTAGAGGCAATAATAAATTAGTTATTATTATATTTCTTAGTTCATGATAATCGTTTATTATCCATGCTATAATTGTATTGATTGGAAACACAATACTTGTGTGGATACATAGACAAAACACTGTCCCTAGTAAGCCTCTAGTTGACTAGCTCGTTGATCAAAGATGGTCAAGGTTTCCTGGCCATAGGCAAGTGTTGTCACTTGATAACGGGATCACATCATTAGGAGAATCATGTGATGGACTAGACCCAAACTAATAGACGTAGCATGTTGATCGTGTCATTTTGTTGCTACTGTTTTCTGCGTGTCAAGTATTTGTTCCTATGACCATGAGATCATATAACTCACGAACACCGGAGGAATGCTTTGTGTGTATCAAACGTCGCAACGTAACTGGGTGACTATAAAGATGCTCTACAGGTATCTCCAAAGGTGTTCGTTGAGTTAGTATAGATCGAGACTGGGATTTGTCACTCCGTGTGACGGAGAGGTATCTCGGGGCCCACTTGGTAATACAACATCACACACAAGCCTTGCAAGCAATGTAACTTAATGTAAGTTGCGGGATCTTGTATTACGGAACGAGTAAAGAGACTTGCCGGTAAATGAGTTTGAAATAGGTATGCGGATACTAACGATCGAATCTCGGGCAAGTAACATACCGAAGGACAAAGGGAATGACATACGGGATTATATGAATCCTTGGCACTGAGGTTCAAACGATAAGATCTTCGTAGAATATGTAGGATCCAATATGGGCATCCAGGTCCCGCTATTGGATATTGACCGAGGAGTCTCTCGGGTCATGTCTACATAGTTCTCGAACCCGCAGGGTCTGCACACTTAAGGTTCGACGTTGTTTTATGCGTATTTGAGTTATATGGTTGGTTACCGAATGTTGTTCGGAGTCCCGGATGAGATCACGGATGTCACGGGGGTTTCCGGAATGGTCCGGAAACGAAGATTGATATATAGGATGACCTCATTTGGTTACCGGAAGGTTTTCGTGCATTACCGGAAAAGGTTCGGGCTCATCGGTAGTGTACCGGGAGTGCCGGGAGGGGTGCCGGGGACCATCGGGAGGGGTGTCACGCCCCAAGGGGTCTCATGGGCTATGGGAAGAGATAAACCAGCCCCTAGTGGGCTGGAATAAGTTCCCACTAAGGCCCATAAGGTTTGAGAAGGAAAAAACACAAGGTGGAAAGAGTTTCCAAGTGGGAAGGTGGAATCCTACTCCAAGTAGGATTGGAGTAGGACTCCTCCACCTCTAATTTCGGCCAAACCTTTAGGTTTTGAGGCTGCCTCCTCCCCTCCCTCCCACCTATATATACGGAGGTTTTAGGGCTGATTTGAGACGACTTTTCCACGGCAGCCCGACCACATACCTCCATGGTTCTTCCTCTAGATCGCGTTTCTGCGGAGCTCGGGCGGAGCCCTGCTGAGACAACGTCATCACCAACCTCCGGAGCGCCGTCACGCTGCCGGAGAACTCTTCTACCTCTCCGTCTCTCTTGCTGGATCAAGAAGGCCGAGATCATCGTCGAGCTGTACGTGTGCTGAACGCGGAGGTGCCGTTCGTTCGGTACTAGATCGTGGGACTGATCGCGGGATTGTTCGCGGGGCAGATCGAGGGACATGAGGACGTTCCACTACATCAACCGCGTTCACTAACGCTTCTGCTGTACGATCTACAAGGGTACGTAGATCACTCATCCCCTCTCGTAGATGGACATCACCATGATAGGTCTTCGTGCGCGTAGGAAAAATTTTGTTTCCCATGCGACGTTCCCCAACAAGACATGCACACCGTGCATAAAGGTGGCTAGCGGGTGTCTGTCTCTCCTACTCTAGTCGGATTGGATTTGATGAAAAGGGTCCTTATGAAGTGTAAATAGCTTTGGCATATCATCGTTGTGGCTGTCACGTAGGTAAGAAGGCGTTCTTGCTAGAAACCCAAATCAGCCACGTAAAACTTGCAACAACAATTAGAGGACGTCTAACTTGTTTTTGCAGGGTTTGACATGTGATGTGATATGGCCAAAGTTGTGATGTTGCATGTATGATGTATGAGATGATCATGTTATTGTAATAGGTTTCACAACTTGCATGTCGATGAGTATGACAACCGGCAGGAGCCATAGGAGTTGTCTTAATTTATTGTATGAGATGCAACGCCTTGTGCTTACTACTTTTACTTCATTGCTAACGGTTAGCTATAGTAGTAGTGATAGTAGTAGCTGGCGTGACGACTTTGCGGAGACACGATGATGGAGATCATGGTGTCATGCCAGTGACGATGATGATCATGCGATGCCTGAAGATGGAGATCGAAAGAGCAAAGATGATAATGGCCATATCATGTCACTATATGATTGCATTGTGATGTTTATCATGTTTTACATCTTATTGCTTAGAACGACGGTAGCATAATAAGATGATCCCTCTTAAAATTTCGAGAACGTATTCCCCTAAGTGTGCACCGTTGCGAAGGTTCATTGTCTCGAAGCACCACGTGATGATCGGGTGTGATAGATTCTAACGTTCGCATACAACGGGTGTAACCAGAATTACACACGCGAAACACCTAGGTTGACTCGACGAGCTTAGCATGTACACACATGACCTCGAATACAAGAGACTGAAAGGTCGAACATGAGTCGTATGGTTGAATACGATCAGCATGAAGTTGCTCACCATGGTGACTAGTCCGTCTCACGTGATGATCGGACACGGGTTAGTCAACATGGATCATGTATCACTTAGATGACTAGAGGGATGTCGATTTAAGTGGGAGTTCATACTTAATTTGATTAAATGAACTTAATTGTCATGAACTTAGTCTAAAAGTTGTCTTTATAAATATTATAGATGGCCAACGTCAACCTCAATTGCAACGCATTCCTAGAGAAAAACAAGTTGAAAGATGATGGTAGCAACTATGCGGACTGGGTTCGCAACTTGAAGCTTATCCTTGAAGCAGCTAAAAAGGCTTATGTCCTTAATGCGCCGCTAGGTGACCCTCCCGCTCCCGCAGCAGCCCAGGACATTCTGAACGTCTGGCAAACGCGGAGTGATGACTACTCTCTGGTTAGGTTTGGCATGTTATACAGTTTAGAAACGGGGCTCCAAAGGCGTTTTGAGCAACACGGGGCATATGAGATGTTCCAGGAGCTGAAGCTAGTTTTTCAAGCTCATGCCCGTGTCGAGAGATATGAAGTCTCCGACAAGTTCTTTAGCTGTAAGATGGATGAGAACAGTTCTGTCAGTGAGCACATACTCAAAATGTCTGGGTTACACGGTCGTCTGACTTCACTTGGAGTCGAACTTCCGGATGATGCTATAATTGACAGAATCCTCCAGTCTCTCCCACCAAGCTACAAAGGCTTTGTGCTTAACTACAACATGCAAGGGATGGAAAAGACCATTCCCGAGTTGTAGCCGATGCTCAAGTCTGCAGAAGTAGAAATCAAGAAAGAGCATGAAGTGTTGATGGTCAACAAGACCACTAGTTTCAAGAAAGGCAAGGGTAAGAAAAACTTCAAGAAAGAAGACAAAGTTGTTGCCGTGCCCGGTAAGCTAGATGCTGGAAAGAAGAAAAAGAATGGACCCAAGCCTGAGACTGAGTGCTTCTATTGCAAGGGAAAGGGTCACTGGAAGAGGAACTGCACCAAATACTTAGCGGACAAGAAGGTCGGCAACGTTAAAGGTATATGTGATATACATGTTATTGATGTGTACCTTACCAGCGCTCGTCGTGGCTCCTGGGTATTTGATACCGGTGCTGTTGCTCACATTTGCAACTCAAAGCAGGAACTGTGGAATAAGCGGAGACTGGCCAAGGACGAGGTGACGATGCGCGTGGGGAATGGTTCCAAAGTTGATGTGATCGCCGTCGGCACGCTACCTCTACATCTACCGTCGAGCTTAGTTTTAAACCTTAATAATTGTTATTTAGTACCAGCTTTGAGCATGAATATTGTATCAGGGTCTTGCTTAATGCGAGACGGCTACTCATTTAAGTCAGAGAATAATTGTTGTTCTATATATATGAGTGATATGTTTTATGGTCATGCTCCGCTGGTGAATGGTTTATTCTTGATGAATCTCGATCGTGATGTTACACATATTCATAGTGTGAGTACCAAAAGATGTAAAGTTGATAATGATAGTCCCACATACTTGTGGCACTGCCGCCTTGGTCATATCGGCGTTAAGCGCATAAAGAAACTCCATACTGATGGACTATTAGAGTCTCTTGACTTTGAATCATTTGACACATGCGAACCGTGCCTCATGGGCAAGATGACTAAGACTCCATTCTCACGAATAATGGAGAGAGCAACCGACTTATTGGAAATAATACATACTGATGTGTGTGGTCCAATGAACGTTGAAGCTTGCGGTGGCTATCGTTATGTTCTCACTCTCACCGATGATTTGAGTAGGTATGGGTATATCTACTTGATGAAGCACAAATCTGAGACGTTTGAAAAGGTCAAGGAATTTCAGAGTAAGGTTGAGAATCAACGTGACAGAAAAATTAAATGTCTGCGATCTGATCGTGGAGGAGAATATTCGAGTCACGAGTTTGGCACACACCTAAGGAAGTGTGGAATCGTTTCACAACTGACGCCGCCTGGCACACCGCAACGCAACGGAGTATCTGAACATCGTAATCGCACTTTATTAGATATGGTACGATCTATGATGTCTCTTACTGACCTACCGCTATCATTTTGGGGATACGCATTAGAAACTGCAGCATTCACTTTAAATAGGGCACCGTCTAAATCCGTTGAGATGACACCGTATGAACTATGGTTTGGCAAGAAACCTAAGTTGTCGTTTCTTAAAGTTTGGGGCTGCGATGCTTATGTGAAGAAACTTCAACCAGAAAAGCTTGAACCCAGAGCGGAGAAATGCGTATTCATAGGATACCCTAAGGAAACTATTGGGTATACCTTCTATCTTAGATCCGAAGGTAAGACCTTTGTTTCCAAGAACGGATCCTTTCTAGAGAAAGAGTTTCTCTCGAAAGAAGTAAGTGGGAGGAAGGTAGAACTTGATGAGGTAATTACACCCCCTCTCGAACTGGATAGTAGCGCAGCGCGGGAAGTTGTTCCTGTGGCGCCTACACCAACTGAAGAGGAAGTTAATGATGATGATCATGAGCTTCGGATCAAGTTACTACTGAACCGCGAAGGTCCACAAGGGCACGCTCCGCACCAGAGTGGTACGGCAACCCTGTGATGGAAATCATGTTGTTAGACAATGGTGAACCTTCGAACTATGAAGAAGCAATGGCGGGCCCGGATTCCAACAAATTACTTGAGGCTATGAAATCTGAGATAGGATCCATGTATGGTAACAAAGTATGGACTTTGGTGGACTTGCCCGATGATCGGCGAGCCATAGAAAATAAATGGATCTTCAAGAAGAAGACTGATGCAAACGGTAATGTAACCGTTTACAAAGCTCGACTTGTCGCAAAGGGTTTTCGACAAATTCAAGGAGTTGACTACAAAGAGACTTTCTCTCCCGTAGCAAAGCTGAAATCAGTCCGAATCATGTTAGCAATTGCCGCCTTTTATGATTACGAAATTTGGCAAATGGACGTCAAAACAGCGTTCCTTAACGGGAACCTTAAGGAAGAGTTGTATATGATGCAACCAGAAGGTTTTCTCGACCCTAAGGGTGCTAATAAAGTGTGCAAGCTCCAGCGCTCCATCTATGGGCTGGTGCAAGCATATCGGAGTTGGAACATTCTCTTTAATGAGGTGATTAAAGCGTTTGGGTTCATACAGGTTTACGGAGAAGCCTGTCTGTACAAGAAAGTGAGTGGGAGCTCTGTAGCTTTCCTCATACTCTATGTGGATGACATATTATTGATGGGGAATAATACAGAGATGTTGGATAGCATAAATGCCTATTTGAACAAAAGGTTTTCAATGAAGGACCTTGGAGAAGCTGCATACATATTAGGCATCAAGATCTATAGAGATAGATCAAGACGCCTCATAGGTCTTTCGCAAAGTACATACCTTGACAAGATATTGAAGAAGTTCAATACGGAAAACTCAAAGAAAGGGTTCTTGCCAGTTTTGCAAGGTGTGAGATTGAGTAAGACTCAGTCGCCGACCACAGCAGCAGATCGAGAGAAGATGAGTTATGTCCCCTACGCATCAGCCGTGGGCTCTCTAATGTATGTCATGCTGTGTACCAGACCTGATATAAACCTTGCCATAAGCTTGGTAGGGAGGTACCAAAGTGATCCCGGTATGGAACACTGGACAGCGGTCAAGAATATCCTTAAGTACCTGAAAAGGACTAAGGAAATGTTTCTCGTTTATGGAGGTGACGAAGAGCTCGTCGTAAAGGGTTACGTCGACTCTAGCTTCGACACAGATCAGGATGACTCTAAGTCACAGACCGGATACGTATATGTGTTGAATGGTGGGGAAGTGAGTTGGTGCAGCAGCAAGCAAGAAGTCGTGGTAGCATCTACATGTGAAGCGGAGTACATAGCTGCTTCAGAAGCAGCTCATGAAGGAATTTGGATGAAGGAGCTCATCACCGACCTTGGAGTGGTTCCAAGCGCGTCGGTTCCAATGACACTCTTCTGTGATAACACTTGGGCCATTGCCATAGCCAAGGAGCCCAGGTTTCATCGGAAGACGAAGCACATCAAACGCCGCTACAACTCCATCCAGGACCATGTCCAGAGTGGAGTGATAGATATTTGTAAAGTACACACGGATCTGAATATTGCAGACCCGTTGACTAAACCTCTTCCACGAGCAAAACATGATCAACACCATAATGTTATGGGTGTTCGATACATCACAATGTAACTAGATTATTGACTCTAGAGCAAGTGGGAGACTGTTGGAAATATGCCCTAGAGGCAATAATAAAATGGTTATTATCATATTTCCTTGTTCATGATAATCGTCTATTGTTCATGCTATAATTGTATTAACAGGAAACAGTAATACATGTGTGAATAAATAGATCACAATGTGTCCCTAGCAAGACTCTAGTTGGCTAGCTCGTTAGTCAATAGATGATCATGGTTTCCTGATCATGGGCATTAGATGTCATTGATAACGGGATCACATCATTGGGAGAATGATGCGATGGACAAGACCCAATCCTAAGCATAGCACTAGATCGTATTGTTCGTATGCTAAAGCTTTTCTAATGTCAAGTATCTTTTCCTTCGACCGTGAGATTGTGCAACTCCCGGATACCGTAGGAGTGCTTTGGGTGTGTCAAACGTCACAACGTAACTGGGTGACTATAAAGGTGCACTACGGGTACCTCCGAAAGTGTCTGTTGGGTTGGTACGAATCGAGATCGGGATTTGTCACTCCGTGTGACGGAGAGGTATCTCTGGGTCCACTCGGTAGAACATCATCATGAGCTCAATGGGACTAAGGAGTTAGTCACACGATGAGTGCTACGGAATGAGTAAAGAGACTTACTGGTAACGAGATTGAATAAGGTATAAGTATACCGACGATCAAATCTCGAGCAAGTTCTATACCGACAGACAAAGGGAATCGTATACGGGCTTAATTGAATCCTTGACATCGTGGTTCATCCGATGAGATCATAGTGGAGCAAGTGGGAGCCACCATGGGTATCCAGACCCCGCTGATGGTTATTGGCCGGAGAGGCGTCTCGGTCATGTCTGCCTGTCTCCCGAACCCGTAGGGTCTACACACTTAAGGTTCGATGACGCTAGGGTTATAGGGAATTGTTATACGAGGTTACCGAAAGTTGTTCGGAGCCCCGGATGAGATCCCGGACGTCACGAGGAGCTCCGGAATAGTCCGGAGGTAAAGATTGATATATGGGACGGATGGTTTCGGATACCGGAAGTGTTTCGGGCATCACCGGTAACGTACCAGGACCACCGGGACCACCGGAGGTGGCCCGGGGGGTCCACCGAAGGGGGGCAACGACCCCGGGAGGTAAGGTGGGCCAAGTGGGGAAGGGAACCAGCCCCTGGGTGGGCTGGTGCGCCTCCCCACTCAGCCCAATGCGTGGGGGAGAGAAAGGGGGGGCAAACCCTAAGCCAGGTGGGCCTAAGGCCCACGAGGTAGTGCGCCAGCCCCTCCCCTCCCTAGCCACCGCCCCCCTTTCCCATCTGGTGGCCACCGACCCCTAGGGAGGGAACCCTAGGGGTGGCGGAGCCCCTCCCCCTCCTCCTATTAATAGAGAGGGGTTTTGGCCCTTGGGAGACAGACTTTTGCCTCTCCCTCGGCGCAGCCCTGCCCTACTTCCTCCTCCTCTCTGCCGGTGCTTGGCGAAGCCCTGCCGGGACACCTCGTCTCTCCATCGACACCACGCCGTCGTGCTGCTAGAGTTCTTCCCCAACCTCTCCCTCCTCCTTGTTGGATCAAGGTGCGGGAGACGTCACCGGCCTGCACGTGTGTTGAACGCGGAGGTGCCGTGGTTCGGCACTAGATCGAAATCACACCGCGACCCGAATCGCTGTGAGTACGACTCCATCAATCGTGTTCTAGTAACGCTTCCGCTTAGCGATCTTCAAAGGTATGAAGATGCTCTTACCCCTCTCTCGTTCCTGGTCTCTCCATAGGAAGATCTGAATATGCGTAGGAAAATTTTGAATTTATGTTACGTTACCCAACAATATCAAGGATGTAGGTACCTGTTAGAGATGCATCTTCAAAAAGAGAATGTACAATCATATGCAAAAAAATATACTTGAGCAACACGAAAAGAAAGGGTATGCAAATAGATGCAACATATAGTAAACATAAATAAACAACGTAGATCATCGTACCCAAACTAACAAACTAGCATTACGCAAGTTTGGCAGGGACGGTGGACATCATAAAGTTTCAGCGCTACAGAAATTATACAAGTTCAACCCACACATATCATCATCATCGGCATCCTAAATCACTAGAATTTCCGTCCATCAATATCATCAAGGACGCAGCCTGGCTTCTTGAACACCGTGAGGTCCTTTCGTTGCATGCATATGCGAGTTCAGACGTCAGATCACGATATAGGGTTGTGGTGGAACAACCCCTGCTCTTCGACAACTTCTTTCATGATGATCGTCGCAATGTCCCTCTGGATGCGAAAGATGCCATCTCTAAGTTTATAATCCGCTTCATCTTGGCATTCTACCCACTTGCGGATATAATCATCGCTTCTAGTTGTCATGCAAAACTATTGGTGGTCCCTTCTATACTCCATAATGAGACGAAGGAGGTAGAATCCATCGTTATGGCTTGGTTTCAGGACATTGATGTAGAAGAAGTTAGTTTTATGCCCGAAACCCGGCTTGCAGTTCCTTTTTCTCCTGATATGCAGGTGGCCACCCCTCAAGCTAAGGCCGTGGAGAGCATCATCTAGAATATTCATTATGTGGGTGTTCCGTGATACGTCCCAAACGTATCTATAATTTCTGTTTGTTCCGTGATCTTTTGGGTGACATTGTTATATGTTATGCTACACTTGTATACATTTTTACACATATTTGGACTAACCTACTAATACGTCTCCATCGTATCTACTTTTCCAAACTCTTTTGCCCTTCTTTTGGACTCTAATTTGCATGATTTGAATGGAACAAACCCGGACTAACGTTGTTTTCAGCAGAATTGCCATGGTGTTGTTTTTGTGTAGAAATGAAAGTTCTCGAAACATCCTGAAAATTTACGGAGAATTTTTCTGGAAAATATGAAAAATACCTGCGCAAAGATCCAGCACAGGGGGTGGGCCCGTGGGCCACAAGCCCTGTTGCCACGGCCAACCCCCTGGCCGCGGCAACCAAGCTTGTGGGGCCCACGTGGCTCTGCCACCCCCAATCTCAGCTCTATAAATTCACTTTCGCCCAGAAAAAAATCAGAAGAGAAGATTTCGTCGCGTTTGCAATACGGAGGCGTCGCCACATCCTGTTCTTCATCTGGAGGACAGATTTGGAGTCCGTTTTGGGCTCCGGAGAGGGGAAATCGTCGCCATCGTCATCATCAACCTTCTAACCTCTCCAATTCCATGAAGCTCTTCATCGTTCGTGAGTAATCTATTCGTAGGCTCTCTGGGCGGTGATGAGTGAGATCTATCATGTAATTGAGTTAGTTTTGACGGGGATTGATCCCTAGTATCCACTATGTTCTGAGATTGATGTTGCTACTACTTTGCCATGCTTAATGCTTGTCACTAGGGCTCGATTGCCATAATTCCAGATCTGAAATTATTATGTTGTCACCAATATATGTGTGCTTAGATCCGATCTTGCAAGTTGTAGTTACCTACTATGTGTTATGACCCGGCAACCCCGGAGTGACAATAACCGGAACCACTCCCGGTGATGATCATAGTTTGAGGAGTTCATGTGTTCACCAAGTGCTAATGCGTTGTTCCGGTTCTTTTTTAAAAGGAGAACCTTAATACCCTGTAGTATCCTTTTGGACCCTGCTGCCACGGGAGGGATGGACAATAGATGTCATGCATGTTCTTTTCCCTAAGCATGTATGACTACACACGGAATGCATGCCTACATCACATTGACGAACGGGAGATAGCCACATATCTCTCCGCGTTATAATTGTTGCATGATGAATATCATCTAGACGAATCACCGACCCATTGCCTACGAGTTTGTCCCACTGCTGTTGTTACTTGTCTTGCGCCGTTGCTACTGCTGTTACTACTGTTGCTACTTGCTACTGCTGTTACTACTGTCGCTTGCTACTGCTGTCACTACTGCTGTTCCTTGCCACTGCTGTTACTCGTTACATTGCTGCTACCTGCCACAATTATGGTTCGCTGGTCGTTGACGGGAACAGACAATTTCCGTCAACGGGCAACTTCTGGCACCATTGATACAATCGTGAGGAATAGTCTACCGTCAACAGATCGTTTCTGACACCGTTGTTATCATATTACTTTGCTGCTGACACGTTGCTTGCAGATACTAATCTTTCATGTGTGGTTGAATCAGACAAATTCAGCTGCTAATACTCGAGAGTATCCTCTCACCTCCTGCCTGGCGTATCAACAAATTTGGGTCAAATACTCTACCCTCGAAAACTGACTCGATCCCACGCGCTGGTGGGCCGTCAACAACATTCTTCGAGTTTCGACTGTCGGGGAGTGCTAGCAGCATTCTTCTGGTGCTGTTGCAGGGGAAGGTCTGTTGTCACAGAATCAACTTTTTTCTGGCGCCGTTGCCGAGGAGGTATTGCTATATTCTCTGAGTCACTTGGGATTTATATCTGCTGATCACTATGAAGAATCTGAAGGAGCCAAAAACCAAAGTTTGCCCTCAACTACGAGGGGAGGTAAGGAACTGCCATCTAGCTCTGCACTTGATTCACCTTCCGTTATGAGTAAGTTTGCGACATCACCTCCTGCTAGAAATCTTGATATGTCGCCTGTGCTTGATGATGCTTATGATGCTATTGTGCCTAATACTGCTAGAGATGTTATGCTTGATACTATGCCTGATGATGCTATGCCAGATACTGCTAGAGATGCTACTTTGCCTGATGTGCCACTAGGGGTGTTCCTTGGTGCTCATATTGCTAGAGTTACTACCAATGCTCGTGATGCTTCTGAAACTGCCGATACTATTGAGATAGAACCTGCTTTTGCTCCTGCTAGATCTAGCTCTCCTAGATATGAATTGCCTGATATACCTGAGGGTTACGTTATGGAGGGAGAGATAGCTGAGGATTTTCTTGTGTGTAAGGATGCCTATGACGCTAAGAAATTACTTCTCAAGTGGAAGGAAAAATCTCTGAAAGCAAGAATGAAATACGACCCGAAGTTTGCCACTTCACCTATCTTTATCACCGATAAGGATTGTGAATTCTCTGTCGATCCTGATATAATCTCTCTAGTCGAATCTTATCCTTTCCACGGTTATGAGTCTGAGACGGTCGTAGCCCATCTTACCAAACTACACGATATAGCTACCCTTTTCACTAGTGAGGAGAAGATCCGCCACTACTATATCCTTAAGTTGTTTCCTTTCTCTCTAAAGGATGACGCTAAAGCCTGGTTCACTTCTCTTGCTCCTGGATGTGTGAGTAGTCCCCAGGATATGACCTATTACTTCTATGAGAAATATTTCCCTGCCCATAAGAAGCAAGCTGCCTTGCAGGAAATATACAACTTTGCTCAACTCCAAGAAGAGAGTCTCCCACAAGCTTGGGCAGGCTCGTCCAGCTATAGAATGCTTTGCCTGATCACCCTCTTAAGAAGAACAAGATACTTGATATATTATATAACGGACTTACCGATGCTTCTAAAGACCACCTAGATAGTTGTGCCGGTTGTGTTTTTAGGGAACGAACTATAGAACAAGCTGAGACTCTACTGAATAACATCTTGATCAACAATAATGCTTGGACTATTCCGAAACCACCTCCTAAGCCAACTCCGAAGAAAAGAGGTATTCTATTCCTCAGTCCCGAAGATATGCAAGAAACCAAGAAATCTATGCAAGAGAAAGGCATTAGATCTGAAGATGTCAAAAATCTACCACCTATCGAAGAGATCCATGGTCTCGATAACACGATACAGGTAGTAGAAGTAAATTCTATGCATAGGTTTGATGAGAGTGATATTCCTTTTGATAAACCTGCTAGCCGAAGCTTTGATGAATTTGACAACTTTGTTGCCAAACAACAGAGTTTCAACGATTATGTTAGCAGACATTTGGAACAAAGTACTTGTATGCTTAGCCATTTAAGTGCTTGTGTAGACAGAAATGTCAATGATCTGAAGCTTTTGAGTAAACATGCCTCTATGATTACTACTCAGGTAGAACAAGTACTTAAAGCTCAGAATGACTTGCTCAATGAATTAAATGACAACTCTGTCAGAGTCGTTACTAGAGGAGGCAAAATGACTGAGGAACCTTTGTATCCTGAATGTCATCCTAAGAGAATCGATCAAGATTCTCAAGGAATTAATGCAGATGCACCGAGTCATCCTAAGGAGAAGAAGAGGGATGATAGAAACCTGCATGCCAGTTCACCTAATAATATCACACCTGAAGAACCAAATGATATTTTTGCGTCTGATGCAGAAACAGAATCTGGTGATGAACATGAACCTGGTGACAAAATGGACAGCAGTGTTCATAATGATGCTCAACCTAGCAAAGATAAGGATGTGGAGATTGAACCTACGGTTAATCCTGATAACCCACAACCTAAGAGATACGATAAGAATGACTTCACTGCTAGGAAGTATGGTAAAGAAAGAGAGCCATGGGTTCAGAGACCTATGCCCTTTCCTCCTAAGCCATCCAAGAAAAAGGATGATGAGGATTTTGAGCGCTTTATTGAAATGATAAGACACGTCTTTCTGCAGATGCGGTTAGTTGATATGCTCAAAATGTCTCTGTATGCCAAGTACATGAAAGATATCGTGACTAATAAACGAAAGATACCAGATCTTGAGATCTCCACCATGCTTGACAATTACACTTTCAAAGGTGGAACTCCTAAGAAACTTGGTGATCCCAGAGTGCCCACTATACCTTGCTCCATTAAAGGAAACTACGTAAGAACTGCCTTATGTGACCTTGGAGCCGGAGTTAGTGTTATGCCTCTCTCTCTGTATCGTAGACTTGAACTGGATAAGTTGACACCCACTGAAATTTATCTGCAAATGGCCGACAAATCAACTCCTTTCCCTTTTGGCATTTGGAGGATATGCCTGTTGTGGTTGCTAACACCACTATCTTAACAGACTTTGTTATCTTGGATATTCCCGAGGACGATACCATGGATTTCATCCTCAGAAGACCCTTTTTAAACACTTCACGGGCTGTTATAGATTGCAACAAAGGCAATGTCCCTTTCCACGTCAACGGTAATGAGCATATCGTGCACTTTCCGAAGAAACGATATCAAGTACATTGCATCAATGCTATCGAAAAAACTTCATCGATTCTTATTGGGAGCTTTGAATGCCCTATTCCTCGTGTCAAGAAGTATGATTTGCTTGTTGGGGAGATTCGTATCCCCATTGAGGTGACTTAGTGGCTATTCGGAAATTCTCCGTTCTCTCTTGCGATTCGAGAAAGTTTTGTCATAAGGATTTGATCAACCCCATTGACAGATTTCTTTCGATGACCATGGAATGGATGAACCAAAGAGTCACATACCTCTGTTTGAAGCTTTCATTTTCTTTTGCTTAGAACAAAAATGATAGGTTTAGTTTAGTTTTCCCTGTTTTCTGTTTTAGCGTCCCGGAGAAAAATACCTCGAAAATAAAAGTTCTCCGAGGGTCCTGAAAATCTAGTATGATTTTTTCTGGAATATTTGAAAAATACTAGGACAGAGAGCTGTCCTGGGGGCCACCCCAGTGGGGCACAAGCCCTGTCACCGCGGGCTACCCCCCTGGCCGCGGGGAGCAAGCTTGTGGGGCCCATAGGGGCCCCCTCCACTCATTCCAGCTCCCATCCTCTTCTTCTTCCTCCACAAAAAATTGTTTTGCAGCTCAAACCTGTGTTCTTGCTCATTTGGCTGTGATTTTTGATCTCCTAGCTCAAAGCACCATTCTCCAAACCGTTTTGGGGAAATTACTCCTTGGTAAGTGACTCCTCCATTGGTCCAATTAGTTTTTGCTCTAGTTCTTTATCCTTCGCGTATTCTTGCTACCTTGGTGACCCTGTTCTTGAGCTTGAAATGTTGATTTTAGCTGGTCCCAAGTAGTTTTAGCACGTGATACGGTCTCTAGGCACTAGTAGGAGTAGTTGCTACGAGTTGGGTTAATCCTTACTCACTTTTCTTTCGAAGTCTCTTAAAATTTCAGAGCTAGAAAAGGAAAAAGATGAGGAGGTTCTTGAGAGGCTCTTCAAGCCGTAACCCCAAGGAGGATGAGAAGAACCTCCCCAAGTACGTGGTTCCTCGAGTCACAGAAGTTCGAGCGTGCGAGTGGCCAAGTGATGAATTTTTACGCGTCGCCGGGCTTTATGAAGACTTTTATTACTTGGTGGAAAACGTAGGTCTTACCGCGTTCATTGAAGATAAGTGCTCACAATACCTCCTCCTCGCCAATATTTTCGTACAAAGATTCAACTTTTATCCGAGGAAGAATCCTCCCATGGTTGAGTTCATGTTGTACGATATCCCCGAGTGCATGACACTACAGGATTTTTGCAATGCATGAAAATTACCTTATGTCGTGGATATTCATGATCCTCGTCCACGGGACATGGAGGAATTCATTGGAACTATTGCTGTTGGAAAGGAGAGAGGAGTGTCTCGCGCTAGAATTGCTAGAATACATTTTCCTGTGCTTTGGTACTTCTCATTATTTGTGGGAAAATGTCTGATTGGCCGTGGGGAGGCTGGATCACTTAGCTCTCCAGACCTTGCAGTTCTGGGTGAAAGCCTTTATAGCACTAAGACCTATAGCCTAGGTGTTATAGTAGCTCAGCGGTTGAACACAAACCGTTCCGAAGGCATCGTCTATGGAGGTATCTATGCTACTCGTCTTGCTAGAAACTTTGAGATACCCATTAGACTTCGCGAGGAAGAAGTGATGCTTCTTCCTGAGAAATATCTGGATTATGACAGCATGGTTCGCCATGATTTTCTGGATAGAGATGCTAGTAGACGGATGATTTATAACCTGGTATTTAGTCAGGGTACTCGAGAGACTATTACTTTGCCTGCTGCTTCTTTCTTCGATCTTCATGCAGGCAGGTACATTATTATGCCCTCGGACATCTACGTATATTGGGGCTTGGCCCAACCACAGGTGCCCATGCCCGAGCCGCCAGTCGAGTACCAGACGCGTGTTTATCAGTGGGAGCCAGAGGAGCTCACACAACAGTGGCATCCACAGTCAGCCCTGGAGTATCCCGGAGCTGGTTATTTCCCGCCTTGGGAGTAGACCAAGCTAGGCCAAAAGCCTAAGCTTGGGGGAGTACGTTTTCTCACCGACCTTACATTCATGCTTATGCTTTCATGTTGTTAGCCGGTGTTTACACTTTGCCACTGTATTATCCATGCTAGTTTATTTTCGTTTTCTTGTTTTCTTGTTTTTTGTCCTTTTGTGTCTTTTTGAGAAAACCCAAAAAGATTTTCCTTTCTTCTTTTTGCTTGTTGGGAGATTTCCCATTTAAATAGTTTTCTTTTTCTTTGGGTCAAGGTAGAAGATATTGGTTACAATGTTTAGTGGCTCTTTCATGCATACGTGTTTAGCTTTCAAAGAGCCATATTACTTTGTCTTCTCCTTTGTGTTTGCCTGCAGATTTCAGCTTCGTCCAATGCACGAGCACTCTTATTATTGTTCACATCGTTCGATCGTGCAAGTGAAAGGCAATAATGATGATATACGATGAAGTGACCGAGACTGAAAACTGGTATGAACTCTATCTATTTTGTTTTTGTAAATATGACTAGCTTGTCGTCCTAGATTTAGCTTTGTTGTGAGAGAACCATGTTTGCAATGACAACTTAGAGATCATAGTTTCTGATGCCATGCTTATTTAGCTAGGAGCTTATAATGGTTTGTCTTGAATGCCAACATAGATTCTGAGATGACTATGATGTAGTATGATAGGATGGTATTCTCTTTTGAATGATTCAAGCGGCTTGACTTGGCGCATGTTCATGCATGTAGTTGAAACAAAATCAACATAGCCTCTATGATGTTCGTGTTCATGGTGATTTATATCATGTTCATGCTTGCATTCCATGTTAGTCAAACTCATTGCATCTTGATGACTGTTGTCGCTCTCTAGTTGGTCGCTTTCCAGTCTTTTGCTAGCCTTCACTTGTACTAAGCAGAATACTGCTTGTGCATCCACTTCCATAAACCCAAAAGTTTTTCCATGAGAGTCCACCATACCTACCTATTTGCGGTATTTACCTGCCGTTCCAAGTAAATTTGCATGTGCCATTCTCTAAACCTTCAAGAAATAATCTGTTTTGCATGCCCGAACCGCTCATGTGGTGACAGGGGGCTATTGGTATCTTCCATGTTAGGCGTGTTATCCTCGACATGTGTTTATTCACTGTCATTCACGAGAAAGGGGCCGGTAATTGGAATGCCCAGTTCCACGCTTAAATCGAAAACATAACTGTAAAACAAGACTCCCCCCGGATTTATGTTAGTATGAACGGTACCGGAGGATTCGGCTAGCCGTGGAGTGTGATTGATTGGTGGTGGGGGGTTAAAACTTTAGTTTTCTCTTTGGGAACCGCCTATAGCATGAGTAGCGTGGAAGATATTGAGAACTCTTGGTCATTGCGTTGACAATGTAAGCATGCCACCCTAAATTATTATCTCTGTTTTCAAAGCTTGAGCTCTGGCACCTCTGCAAATCAATGCTTCCCTCTGCGAAGGGTCTGTCTATTTATTTTCCTGTTGAGTCATCCTCCTCCTATTTAAGCACCAATTAGAGAGCACCTCTATCATTTTTATGCTTTTCTTTTGATTGATATCGAGTATGACTATGACTGGATCTTCGTTGCTATGAATTACAATGTTTAGTCAGCCCTTGATCTTTGAAAGTGCTCTGCATTTATGTTTTGCGGTCTCAAAAAGAGCTAGCGAGATACCACCTATTCATATTGCTTCATGCTTGTTTTGATTGAATTGTTGGTATCTGAAACTCATTATTATTTGCTTGCTAGCTGATTATGCCATTGATATTAGTTTACCGTGAGACCTTTGTGTCACTTGCTTATGTGGTTAACTTGTGATCTTGCTGAAATTCTGGTTATGAGTTAGACATAGTTGCAACAACAAGATCAAACAGAGTTTGTCAAAGTTTTTCTTTCTCTTTCAGTTTGTCAGTTGAGTTGCTTGAGGACAAGCAAGGTTTTAAGCTTGGGGGAGTTTGATACGTCTCCATCGTATCTATTTTTCCAAACTCTTTTGCCCTTGTTTTGGACTCTAATTTGCATGATTTGAATGGAACTAACCCGGACTGACGCTGTTTTCAGCAGAAGTGCCATGGTGTTGTTTTTGTGCAGAAATGAAAGTTCTCGGAACGTCCTGAAAATTTATGAAGAATTTTTCTGGAAAATATGAAAAATACCTACGCAAAGATCCACCAGAGGGGGTGGGCCAGTGGGCCACAAGCCCTGTTACCGTGGCCACCCCCCCCCCACCCCCTGGCCTCGGCAACCAAGCTTGTGGGGCCCACGTGGCTCTGCCGCCAATCTCAGCTCTATAAATTCACTTTCTCCCAGAAAAAAATCAGAAGAGAAGATTTCGTTGCGTTTGCGATACGGAGGCGCCGCCACATCGTGTTCTTCATCTGGAGGACAGATCTGGAGTCCGTTTTGGGCTCCGAAGAGGGGAAATCGTCGCCATCATCATCATCAACCTTCTTCCCTCTCCAATTCCATGAAGCTCTTCATTGTTCGTGAGTAATCTATTCGTAGGCTCGCTGGGCGGTGATGACTAGGATGAGATCTATCATGTAATCGAGTTAGTTTTGACGGGGATTGATCCCTAGTATCCACTATGTTCTGAGATTGATGGTGCTACTACTTTGCCATGCTTAATGCTTGTCATTAGGGCCCGAGTGCCATGATTTTAGATCTGAAATTATTATGTTGTCACCAATATATGTGTGTTTTAGATCCGATCTTGCAAGTTGTAGTTACCTACTATGTGTTATGACCCGGCAACCCTGGAGTGACAATAACCGGAACCACTCCCGGTGATGATCATAGTTTGAGGAGTTCATGTGTTCACCAAGTGGTAATGTGTTGTTCCGGTTCTTTATTAAAAGGAGAACCTTAATATCCTGTAGTATCCTTTTGGACCCTGCTGCCATGGGACGGATGGACAATAGATGTCATGCTAGTTCTTTTCCGTAAGCACATATGACTACACACGGAATGCATGCCTACATCACATTGACGAACGGGAGCTAGCCATATATCTCTCCGTGTTATAACTGTTGCATGATGAATATCATCCAAACGAATCACCGACCCATTGTCTGCGAGTTTGTCCCACTTCCGTTGTTACTTGTCTTGCTCTGCTGCTACTACTGTTACTATTGTTGCTACTTGCTACTGCTCTTACTACTATCGCTTGCTACTGTTGCTACTTGCTACTGCTGTCACTACTGCTGTTCCTCGCCACTGTTGTTACTCGTTACACTGCTGCTACCTGCCACAATTCTGGTTTGCTGGTCGTTGACGGGAACAGACAATTTCCGTCAACGGGCAACTTCTGGCGCCATTGATACAATCGTTAGGAATAGTCTGCCGTCAATAGATCGTTTCTGACACCGTTGTTATCATATTACTTTGCTTCTGACACTTTTTTTGCAGATACTAATCTTTCAGGTGCGGTTGAATCAGACAAATTCAGCTGCTAATACTCGAGAGTATCCTCTCACCTCCTGCCTGGCGTATCAACAAATTTGCGTCGAATACTCTACCCTCGAAAACTGCCTCGATCCCACGCGCTGGTGTGCCGTCAACAACATTCTTCTAGTTTCGATTCTCGGGGAGTGCTAGCAGCATTCTTCTGGTGCCGTGGCAGGGGAAGGTGTGTTGTCACAGAATCACCTACTAACTTAGTGCACCCAGTGCCAGTTTCTGTCTGCTGATGTCTTTTTTGCAGGGACTTTTACCCAAATTTCCAGAGCCCCAAAAATCCCGAGAAAAATGTATAAAAATCAGCGTGACGGAAGCTTCCAGATCACCAAAGATGGGCCAGAGGGGAGCCAGGGGCTGCCCAGGCGGCCTCCCGGCGCGGCCTGGCCCGTGGCCGCGCCCACAGGCCGCCTGGGTCGCGGGTTGCTACTGCAACAAAAGACCTTCCAACAGCGCCAGAAATAGGTGCGTTGACGGCACCATGAATCCTTCTGCTATGGCTACGCCTTAAGGGACTTCCTAGGCAAATATGCAAAGGATTTCCCCCGTGGCCTTGGAGCCTTGCGTTGGTGTTCCCTCAAAGCGGAATGGGTGATGTAGCACAGCGGTGGTAAGTATTTACCTCAGTTTTGAGAACCAAGGTGTCGATCCAGTGAAGGAGTATCTCAAGTGCCTGCACAAACACAAAAAGCTTGCTCCCAACGCTATGAAGGGGTTGTCAATCCCTTATAGATTGTTCGCCAAGTGAGAACTGAAAGCAACAAAGTAACAAAGCAAAGTAAAAGCAAAAGTGGAAACGATAGGTGTGAATAGACCCAGGGGCCGTAGTGTTTACTAGTGGCTTCTTTCATTAAAGCAAGTAGACGGTGGGTGAACAAATTACCGTCGAGCAATTGATAGAACCGCACAAAGTCGTGACGTCCTCTATGGCAATGATTATATCTATAGGCATCACGTCCTAAACAAGTAGACCGATACTTTCTGCATCTACTACTATTACTCCACACGTCGACCGCTATCCAGCATGCATCTAGTGTATTAAGTCCAAAAGAACAGAGTAACGTCTTAAGCAAGATGACATGATGTAGATGGACAATCTCATATCTACGACAAAGCCCACCTTGTTACCCTTGATGGCAACTACACGATGTGTGCCTTGCTGCCCGTACTGTCACTGGGAATGGTCATCACACGGTAAGAACCCAAAACCAAGCACTTCTCCCATTGCAAGAATCATATATCTAGTTGGCCAAAGAAAACCCAAGACTCGGAGAGACTTACAAGGATATCAAATCATGCACATAAGAAATCAGCAAAGACTCAAATATATATCATAGATAATCTGATCACAAATCCACAATTCATCGGATCTCGACAAACACACCGCCAAAGAGGATTACATTGGATAGATCTCCATGAAGATCATGGAGAACTTTGTATTGAAGATCCAAGAGAGAGAAGAAGCCATCTAGCTACTAATTACGAACCCGTAGGTCTGAAGTGAACTACTCACGAGTCATTGGAGGGGCGATGATGTTGATGGAGGAGCCCTCCAACTCTAAAGTCCCCTCCGGCAGGGCACCGGGAAGGGTCTCCAGATGAGATCTCGCGGAAACGGAAGCTTGCGGCGGCGGAAAAGTATTTTCGTGGATCCCTTGATTTTTTTCTGATTTTTAGGGAATATATAGGCGAAGGATCTAGGTCAGGGGGGCGCCAGGGAAGCCACAAGCCTGCCCACCGCCGCCCCCCTGGTGGCGGATGGGGGGCTTGTGGGATCCCTGTAGCCCTCGTGGCTTGGCCCACAAGCCCCCTGATCTTCTTTCCTTCGGGAAAAAATCATTTCGGGGATTTTATTCCGTTTGGACTCCGTTCCAAAATCAGATCTGAAAAGAGCCAAAAACACAGAAAAAACAGGAACTCACACTTGGCACTGAATTAATAAGTTAGTACCAAACAAGATATGAAAGGTACATAAAAAATCCAAAGATGACAAGATAACAGCATGAAACCATAAAAAATTATAGATACGTTTGAGACGTATCAAGCATCCCCAAGCTTAACTCCTGCTCATCCTCGAGTAGGGAAGTGATAAAGAATGAATTTTTGATGCTTTCATGCTACCTAGCATAGATGTCCTTTGTAACTCCTCTTATGTGACGTGAATTTTCAGATCCATTAGATTAAAAACAATAGTTTGCTATTGACGTGGAAACAATAATAATTCAAGCAAACTAGCATGGTAATCATGAACTTTCAAAATAACAAGGCCAAAAGAAAGTTATCCCTACAAAAGCATATAGTCTGGCTATGCTCTATCATCATTGCATAACGAACTTAAATCATGCACAGCCCCGATATTGGCCAAGTAATTGTTTCACACCTTTACTTTCTCAAACCTTTTCAACTCTCACGCAATACATGAGCGTGAGCCATGGTTTTAGCACTATAGATGGTGTGGAGTGTGGTGGAGGTTGCAAGACAAAACAAGGAGAAGATGGTCACATTAACTAGGCATATCAATCAGCTGTGGAGATGCTCATCAATAGATATCAATGTGAATGAGTAGGGATTGCCATACAAATGATGCACTAGAGCTAAGAGTATGTGAAAGCTCTTAAAGAAAACTAGTGGGTGTGCATCCAACCAAGCCAAGTTATAAAACGAAGACCTAAGACAATTTTGAGGAAGCCTATCATTGGAATATACAAGCCAAGTTATAAAATGAAAATTTCCCACTAGCTATATGGTGGTGACAAAACGAGAGACTCTCAATCATGAAGATCATGGTGCTTAATATGCACAAGTGTGGAAAAGTGGTAACATTGTCCCTTCTCTCTTTTTCTCTCATTTTTTTATTATTATTTTTTTGGTGGGCTCTTTGGCCTCTTTTTTTTGGTGGGTGTCTTTGGCCTCTTTTATTTCCTCACATGGGACGATGCTCCATCAATCATGATCATCACACTTTCAACTCAAAACTTAGAGCAACGATGACTCTATATGGAATGCCTTCGGTAGTGTATCGTGGTAATGATCTAGCATGGCATACACATTAATGGAAACATCATGCTAGCTATCTTATGACCATGCAATGGCAATGTAGACGTGATGGCACATGTCATGGTGGTAGTTGCATGGCAATATATCTCGGAATGACTTTGAAAAAGCCATAGTAGGTAGGTATGGTGGTTGTTTTGAGGGAGGCTAATGGTGGGTTTTGTGCACTGATACGTCTCAAACGTATCTATAATGTTTGATGGTTTCACGCTGTTATCTTGTCTTCTTTGGATGTTTTATGTACCTTTTATATCTTTTTTGGGACTAACTTATTAATTCAGTGCCAAGTGCCAGTTCCTGTTCTTTCTGTGTTTTTGACTGTTTTGAGATATGATTTTGGAACGGAGTCCAAATGGAATAAAAACCCCGAAATGATTTTTTTCCCGAACGGAAGAAGATCAGGGGGCCTCTAGGCCAAGCTAGGTGGGATCTAGGGAGGCCACAAGCTCCCACTCCGCCACCAGGGGGAGGCGGCGGTGTCAGGGCTTGTGGCCTCCCTGGCCGCCCCCTGACCTAGATCCTTGGCCTATATGTTCCTAAATATTCAGTAAAAAATTAGGGGAGCCTCAAAAATACTTTTCCCCCGCCGCAAGCTTCCATTTCCGCGAGATCTCATCTGGAGACCCTTCCCGGCGCCCTGCCGGAGGGGACTTTGGAGTTGGAGGGCTTCTTCATCATCATCATCGCCCCTCCAATGACTCGTGAGTAGTTCTCTTCAGACCTACGGGTCCGTAGTTAGTAGCTAGATGGCTTCTTCTCTCTTGGATCTTCAATACAAAGTTCTCCATGATCTTCATGGAGATCTATCCGATGTAATCTTCTTTGGCGGTGTGTTTGTCGAGATCCGATGATTTGTGGATTTGTTATCAGATTATCTATGATATATATTTGAGTCTTTGCTGATTTCTTATATGCATGATTTGATATCCTTGTAAGTCTCTCCGAGTCTTGGGTTTTGTTTGGCCAACTAGATCTATGATTCTCGCAATGGGAGAAGTGCTTGGTTTTGGGTTCTGCCATGTGGTGACCTTTCCCAGTGATAGTAGGGGCAGCAAGGCACACATCAAATAGTTGCCATCAAGGGTAAAAATATGGGGTTTTTATCATTGGTTTGACATTATCCCTCTACATCATGTCATCTTGCTTAAGGCGTTACTCTGTTCTTATGGACTTAATACACTAGATGCATGTGATACGTCTCAAACGTATCTATAACTTTTGATGTTTTCACGATGTTATCTTGTCTTCTTTGGTTGTTTTATGTACCTTTTATATCTTTTTGGGGACTTACTTATTAATTCAGTGCATGGGAAACAAAAAAATTCCTACGCGCACGAAGACCTATATGGTGATGTCCATCTACGAGAGGGGATGAGTGATCTACGTACCCTTGTAGACCGTACAGCAGAAGCGTTAGAGAACGCGGTTGATGTAGTGGAACGTCCTCACGTCCCTCGATCCGCCCCGCGATCAGTCCCACGATCTAGTACCGAACGGACGGCACCTCCGCGTTCAGCACACGTACAGCTCGACGATGATCTCGGTCTTCTTGATCCAGCAAGAGAGACGGAGAGGTAGAAGAGTTCTCCGGCAGCGTGACGGCGCTCCGGAGGTTGGTGATGACCTTGTCTCAGCAGGGCTCCGCCCGAGCTCCGCAGAAACGCGATCTAGAGGAAAAACCGTGGAGGTATGTGGTCGGGCTGCCGTGAGAAAGTCGTCTCAAATCAGCCCTAAAACCTCCGTATATATAGGTGGGAGGGAGGGGAGGAGGCAGCCTCAAAACCTAAAGGTTTGGCCGAAATTGGAGGTGGAGGAGTCCTACTCCAATCCTACTTGGAGTAGGATTCCACCTTCCCACTTGGAAACTCTTTCCACCTTGTGTTTTTCCTTCTCAAACCTTATGGGCCTTAGTGGGAACTTATTCCAGCCCACTAGGGGCTGGTTTATCTCTTCCCATAGCCCATGAGACCCCTTGGGGCGTGACACCCCTCCCGATGGTCCCCGGCACCCCTCCCGGCACTCCCGATACACTACCGATGAGCCCGAAACTTTTCCGGTAATGCACGAAAACCTTCCGGTAACCAAATGAGGTCATCCTATATATCAATCTTCGTTTCCGGACCATTCCGGAAACCCTCGTGACGTCCGTGATCTCATCCGGGACTCCGAACAACATTCGGTAACCAACCATATAACTCAAATACGCATAAAATAACGTCGAACCTTAAGTGTGCAGACACTGCGGGTTCGAGAACTATGTAGACATGACCAGAGAGACTCCTCGGTCAATATCCAATAGCGGGACCTGGATGCCCATATTGGATTCTACATATTCTACGAAGATCTTATCGTTTGAACCTCAGTGCCAAGGATTCATATAATCCCGTATGTCATTCCCTTTGTCCTTCGGTATGTTACTTACCCGAGATTCGATCGTTAGTATCCGCATACCTATTTCAATCTCGTTTACCGGCAAGTCTCTTTACTCGTTCCGTAATACAAGATCCCGCAACTTACACTAAGTCACATTGCTTGCAAGGCTTGTGTGTGATGTTGTATTACCGAGTGGGCCCCGAGATACCTCTCCGTCACACGGAGTGACAAATCCCAGTCTCGATCCATACTAACTCAACGAACACCTTCGGAGATACCTGTAGAGCATCTTTATAGTCACCCAGTTACGTTGCGACGCTTGATACACACAAAGCATTCCTCCGGTGTCCGTGAGTTATATGATCTCATGGTCATAGGAACAAATACTTGACACGCAGAAAACAGTAGCAACCAAATGACACGATCAACATGCTACGTCTATTTGTTTGGGTCTAGTCCATCACATGATTCTCCTAATGATGTGATCCTGTTATCAAGTGACAACACTTGCCTATGGCCAGGAAACCTTGACCATCTTTGATCAACGAGCTAGTCAACTAGAGGCTTACTAGGGACAGTGTTTTGTCTATGTATCCACACAAGTATTGTGTTTCCAATCAATACAATTATAGCATGGATAATAAACGATTATCATGAACTAAGAAATATAATAATAACTAATTTATTATTGCCTCTAGGGCATATTTCCAACAGTCTCCCACTTGCACTAGAGTCAATAATCTAGTTCACATCACCATGTGATTCCAACGAATCCAACACCCATATAGTTCTGGGGTATGGTCACGTCTTGCTCGTGAGAGAGGTTTTAGTCAACGGTTCTGAAACTTTCAGATCCGTGCGTTCTTTACAAGTCTTTATGTCATCTTATAGATGCTGCTACTACGTGCTATTCGGAAATGCTCCAAATATCTACTCTACTATACGAATCCGTTTCACTATTCATAGTTATTCGGATTAGTGTCAAAGCTTGCATCGACGTAACCCTTTACGACGAACTCTTTAACCACCTCCATAATCGAGAAAAATTCCTTAGTCCATTAGTTACTAAGGATAAATTTTGACCGCTGCTAGTGATTCAATCATGGATCACTCTCTGTACCTCTCAACAGACTTTGAGTCAAGGCACACATTAGGTGCGGTACACAGCATGGCATTCTTTAGATTCTACGGCTAAGGCATAGAAGACGACCTTTGTCTATTCTCTTTATTCTGCCGGGGTCGGGTTTTGAGTCTTACTCAAATTCACACCTCACAACGCAACCAAGAACTCCTTCTTTGCTGATCTATTTTGAACTCCTTCAAAAACTTGTCAAGGCATGCATCTTGTTGAAACTTCCATTAAGCGCTTTCGATCTATCTCCATAGATCTTTGATGCTCAACTTTCAAGTAGCTCAATCCAGGTATTCCTTTGAAAACTCCTTTCAAACAACCTTGTATGTTTTACAGAAATTCTACATTACTTCTGATCCACAATATGTCAACCACATATACTTATCAGAAATTCTATAGTGCTCCCACTCACTTCTTTGGAAATACAAATTTCTCATAAACCTTGTACAAACCAAAAATCTTTGATCATCTCATCAAAGTGTATATTCCAACTCCGAGATGCTTGCACCAGTCCATTGAAGGATCACTGAGCTTGCATACTTGCTAGTATCTTTAGGATCGACAAAACCTTCTGGTTGTATCACATACAATGTTTGCTCAAGAAAACCGTCGAGAAAACAATGTTTTGACATCCTACGTGCAATATTTCATAAATAATGCATCAACAACTAACATAATTCTAACAGACCTTTAGCATCGCTACGAGTGAGAAAGTCTCATCATAGTCAACTGTTTGATCTTGTCGAGAACATCTTTGCGACAAGTCGAGCTTTTCTTAATAGTGACTTATCACCATCATCGTCTGTCTTCTTTTAAAGATCCATCTTTACTCAATAGTCTTATGACCATCAAGTAGTTCTTTAAAGTCTACACTTTGTTTTCATACATGGATCCTCTCTCGGATTTCATGGCTTCCAGCCATTTGTCGGAATCTGGGCCCACCATCGCTTTCTCCATAACTCGTAGGTTCACTGTTGCTCAACAACATGACCTCCAAGACAGGGTTACCGTACCACTCTGTAGTAGTATGCGACCTTGTCAACCTACGAGGCTTGTAGTAACTTGATCCGATGCTTGATGATCACCATCATCAGCTTCCACTTCAATTGGTGTAGGTGCCACAGGAACAACTTCATGCGCCTTGCTACACACTGGTTGAAGTGATGGTTCAGTAACCTCATCAAGTTCTACTACCCTCCCACTCAATTCTTTCGAGAGAAACCTTTTCTCGAGAAAGGATCCGTTTCTAGAAACAAACACTTTGCTTTCGGATCTGAGATAGGAGATGTACCCAACTGTTTTGGATATCCTATGAAGATGCATTTATCCGCTTTGGGTTCGAGCTTATCAGACTGAAACTTTTTCACATAAGTGTCGAAGCCCCAAACTTTCAAGAAACGACAGTTTAGATTTCTCTAAACCTCAGTCTATACTGTGTCATCTCAACGGAAATACGCGGTGCCCTATTTAAAGTGAATGCGGTTGTCTCTAATGCATAACCCATAAACGATAGTGGTAATTCGATAAGGGTATCACAGCATGCACCATACTAAATAGTGCGTGGCTATGACGTTCAGACACATCATCACACTATGATGTTCCAGGTGGCATGAACTGTGAAAACAATTTCCACATTGTCTTAACTGTGTACCAAAAACTCGTAACTCAGATATTCATTTCTATGATCATATCGTAGACAGTTTATCCTCTTGTTACGACGAACTTCACTCTGAAACGGAATTGAACTTTTCAATATTTCAGACTTGTGATTCATTAAGTAAATACTCCTGTATCTACTCAAGTCGTCAGTGAAGTAAGAACATAATGATATCCACTGCGTGCCTCAGCACTCATTGGACTGCATACATCAAAATGTATCACTTCCAACAAGTTACTATCTTGTTTCATCTCAATGAAAACAAGGCCTTGCTCATGTGGTATGATTTGCATGTCACTAGTGATTCAAAATCAGGTGAGTAAAGATCCATCAGCATGGAGCCTCTTCATGCAATTTATACTAACATGACTCAAGCGGCAGTGCCACAAGTAAGTGGTACTATCATCATTAACTCGTATCTTTTGGCACCAATGTGTAACACTACAATCGAGATTCAATAAACCATTGAAGGTGATTATTCAAGAAAATAGAGTAACCATTATTCTCTTTGAATGAATAATCGTATTGCAATAAACACGATCCAATCATGTTCATGCTTAACGCAAGCACCAAATAACAATTATTTAGGTTCAACACCAATCCCGATGGTAGAGGGAGCGTGCGACGTTTGATCATATCAACCTTGGAAACACTTCCAACACGTATCGTCACCTCGCCTTTAGCTAGTCTCCGTTTATGCCGTAGCTTTCATTTCGCGTTACTAATCACTTAGCAACCGAACCGGTATCCTATACCCTTGTGCTACTAGGAGTACTAGTAAAGTACACATCAACATTATGTATATCAAATATGCTTCTCTCGACTTTTGCCAGCCTTCTTATCTACCAAGTATCTAGAGTTGCTCCGCCTCAGTGACTGTTCCCCTTATTACAGAAGCACTTAGTCTCGGGTTTGGGTTTAATCTTGGGTCTCTTCATTAGCGCAGCAACTGTTTTTCCGTTTCACGAAGTATCCCTTCTAGCCCTTGCCTTTCTTGAAACTTAGTGGTTTTTCAAACCATCAACTATTGATGCTCCCTCTTGATTTCTACTTTCGTAGTGTCAAACATCGCGAATCGCTCAAGGATCATTGTATCTATCCTTGATATGTTATAGTTCTTCATGAAGCTCTCACACCTTGGTGGCAGTGACTTTGGAGAATCATCACTATCTCATCTGGAAGATTAACTCCCACTTGATTCAAGCGATTCTCGTACTCAGACAATCTGAGCACACGCTCAACGATTGAGCTTTTCTCCTTTACTTTGTGGACAAAGAATCTTGTCGGAGGTCTCGTACCTCCTAACAAGGGCACAAGCATGAAATCACAATTTCATCTCTTTAGAACATCACTTATGTTCCGTGATGTTTTACAACGTTTTCGGCGCCTTGCTTCTAAGCCATTAAGTATTTTGCACTGAACTATCGTGTAGTCATCAGAAATGTGTATGTAGGATGTTCATAGCATCCACAGACGACGCTCGAGGTGCAGCACACCGAGTGGTGCATTAAGGACATAATCCTTCTGTGCAGCAACAAGGACAATCCTCGGTTTTACAGAACTAGTCTGCAAAGTTTGCTACTATCAACTTTCAACTAAATTTTCTCTAGGAACATATAAAAAATAGTAGAGCTATAGCGCAAGCTACATCGTAATTCGCAAAGACCATTAGACTATGTTCATGACAATTAGTTCAATTAATCATATTACTTAAGAACTCCCACTCAAAAAGTACATCTCTCTAGTCATTTGAGTGGTACATGATCCAAATCCACTATCTCAAGTCCGATCATCACGTGAGTCGAGAATAGTTTCAGTGGTAAGCATCTCTATGCTAATCATATCAACTATACGATTCATGCTCGACCTTTCGGTCTCATGTGTTCCGAGGCCATGTCTGCACATGCTAGGCTCGTCAAGCTTAACCCGAGTGTTCCGCGTGTGCACCTGTTTTGCACCCGTTGTATGTGAACGTTGAGTCTATCACACTCGATCATCACGTGGTGTCTCGAAACGATGAACTGTAGCAACGGTGCACAGTCGGGGAGAACACAATTTCGTCTTGAAATTTTAGTGAGAGATCACCTCATAATGCTACCGTCGTTCTAAGCAAAATAATGTGCATAAAAGAATTAACATCACATGCAATTTATAAGTGACATGATATGGCCATCATCACGTGCTCCTTGATCTCCATCACCAAAGCACCGGCACGATCTTCTTGTCACCGGCGTCACACCATGATCTCCATCAACGTGTCGCCATCGGGGTTGTCGTGCTACTCATGCTATTACTACTAAAGCTACAGTCTAGCAAAATAGTAAACGCATCTGCAAGCACAAACGTTAGTTTAAAGACAACCCTATGGCTCCTGTCGGTTGCCGTACCATCGACGTGCAAGTCGATATTAACTATTACAACATGATCATCTCATACATCCGATATATCACATCACATCGTTGGCCATATCACATCACAAGCAAACCCTGCAAAAACAAGTTAGACGTCCTCTAATTTTGTTGTTGCATGTTTTACGTGGTGACCAAGGGTATCTAGTAGGATCGCATCTTACTTACGCAAACACCACAACGGAGATATATGAGTTGCTATTTAACCTCATCCAAGGACCTCCTCGGTCAAATCTGATTCAACTAAAGTTGGAGAAACCGTCACTTGCCAGTCATCTTTGAGCAAAGGGGGTTACTCGTAACGATGAAACCAGTCTCTCGTAAGCGTACGAGTAATGTCGGTCCAAGCCGCTTCAATCCAACAATACCGCGGAATCAAGAAAAGACTAAGGAGGGCAGCAAAATGCACATCACCGCCCACAAAACCTTTTGTGTTCTACTCGAGAAGACATCTACGCATGAACCTAGCTCATGATGCCACTGTTGGGGAACGTCGCATGGGAAACAAAAAAATTCGTACGCGCATGAAGACCTATCATGGTGATGTCCATCTACGAGAGGGGATGAGTGATCTACGTACCCTTGTAGACCGTACAGCAGAAGTGTTATAGAACGCGGTTGATGTAGTGGAACGTCCTCACGTCCCTCGATCCGCCCCGCGAACAATCCCGCGATCAGTCCCACGATCTAGTACCGAACGGACGGCACCTCCGCGTTCAGCACACGTACAGCTCGACGATGATCTCGGTCTTCTTGATCCAGCAAGAGAGACGGAGAGGTAGAAGAGTTCTCCGGAAGCGTGACGGCGCTCCGGAGGTTGGTGATGACCTTGTCTCAGCAGGGCTCCGCCCGAGCTCCGCAGAAACGCGATCTAGAGGAAAAACCGTGGAGGTATGTGGTCGGGCTGCCGTGAGAAAGTCGTCTCAAATCAGCCCTAAAACCTCCGTATATATAGGTGGGAGGGAGGGGAGGAGGCAGCCTCAAAACCTAAAGGTTTGGCCGAAATTGGAGGTGGAGGAGTCCTACTCCAATCCTACTTGGAGTAGGATTCCACCTTCCCACTTGGAAACTCTTTCCACCTTGTGTTTTTCCTTCTCAAACCTTATGGGCCTTAGTGGGAACTTATTCCAGCCCACTAGGGGCTGGTTTATCTCTTCCCATAGCCCATGAGACCCCTTGGGGCGTGACACCCCTCCCGATGGTCCCCGGCACCCCTCCCGGCACTCCCGCTACACTACCGATGAGCCCGAAACTTTTCCGGTAATGCACGAAAACCTTCCGGTAACCAAATGAGGTCATCCTATATATCAATCTTCGTTTCCGGACCATTCCGGAAACCCTCGTGACGTCCGTGATCTCATCCGGGACTCTGAACAACATTCGGTAACCAACCATATAACTCAAATACGCATAAAATAACGTCGAACCTTAAGTGTGCAGACCCTGCGGGTTCGAGAACTATGTAGACATGACCCGAGAGACTCCTCGGTCAATATCCAATAGCAGGACCTGGATGCCCATATTCGATTCTACATATTCTACGAAGATCTTATCGTTTGAACCTCAGTGCCAAGGATTCATATAATCCCGTATGTCATTCCCTTTGTCCTTCGGTATGTTACTTGCCCGAGATTCGATCGTTAGTATCCGCATACCTATTTCAATCTCGTTTACCGGCAAGTCTCTTTACTCGTTCCGTAATACAAGATCCCGCAACTTACACTAAGTCACATTGCTTGCAAGGCTTGTGTGTGATGTTGTATTACCGAGTGGGACCCGAGATACCTCTCCGTCACACGGAGTGACAAATCCCAGTCTCGATCCATACTAACTCAACGAACACCTTCGGAGATACCTGTAGAGCATCTTTATAGTCACCCAGTTACGTTGCGACGCTTGATACACACAAAGCATTCCTCCGGTGTCCGTGAGTTATATGATCTCATGGTCATAGGAACAAATACTTGACACGCAGAAAACAGTAGCAACCAAATGACACGATCAACATGCTACGTCTATTTGTTTGGGTCTAGTCCATCACATGATTCTCCTAATGATGTGATCCCGTTATCAAGTGACAACACTTGCCTATGGCCAGGAAACCTTGACCATCTTTGATCAACCAGCTAGTCAACTAGAGGCTTACTAGGGACAGTGTTTTGTCTATGTATCCACACAAGTATTGTGTTTCCAATCAATACAATTATAGCATGGATAATAAACGATTATCATGAACTAAGAAATATAATAATAACTAATTTATTATTGCCTCTAGGGCATATTTCCAACATTCACTTCAGACCTACGGGTCCGTAGTTAGTAGCTAGATGGCTTCTTCTCTCTCTTGGATCTTCAATACAAAGTTCTCCATGATCTTCATGGAGATCTATCCGATGTAATCTTCCTTGGCGGTGTGTTTGTCGAGATCCGATGAATTGTGGATTTGTGATCAGATTATCTATGATATATATTTGAGTCTTTGTTGATTTCTTATATCACTACTGGAATCTGTTGGTTTGTCGACAGCCAGAGCTGACGGCAACAGACAGTTTTACGGACGGCAAATGCTTTGCCGTCAGTGTGTGGTCGGCAAAGGAACCGGCCAAGATTTTATCGGCAATCACCTTCTTTGCCGTCAGCTGAAGATCGTCCGACAACAAAGACTTTGCCATCAGCTTTGTGGCACGGGCTGACGGCAAAGAGCAATGGCGGCAACGGCGCAGGCCGAGCCCCGTTAGAAGGTCAATGGCAGGCTTTGCCCATATCCGGAGCAAAGCTGACGGCGAAGCCGAAACCCTGGGTCCCCTCTTTGCCCACAGCCGAAGCAAAGCTGACGGCAACGCCGAAAACCTGGGTCCCCTTGGTCCCCTCTTTGCCGATAGCCGGAGCACAGCTGACGGCAAAGCCGAAAATCTGGTAAAATTTGGTATTCCCAAAGTTGCCAGGTTACACAGGCTGTCGCCACGTGTCCTTCTTTGTCGTCAGTCCACCGACGGCAAAGCCTTTGCCGTCAGTAAGCTATAGGCAAAGACCCTCTCTGCTTTTTTTCATATTTGTTTTTCTGTTAATTCCCTGTGTTTGCAAAACATAGATACAAACAGCAACATATATATTTTTGCCCAGGCCCTAAACAGCACCACAAGTGCATCACAAAGTGAAAACAACACAACAAAAGTGCATCACAAAGTGCAAACAACACGAATATATGTAATTAAAGTGCAAACAAGATCACAAAGTATTACAAAGCATCACAAGTGCATCCGCAAATACAAGTGCATTACAAAGTTCATCTAAGACTACACAAGTGCATTACAAAGTCCCTGGAGCATCCATCCATATGCCATGCTGCTTTATCAAAATCTGCATAATGAGAAAGAAGTTAGAAGAAGAATACAATAAGAAAGAAGTTATCTAAATTAAGTTAAGCAATTAGAAGAAGAAGTGGAAGAAGAAGAAGAAGAAGAAGATGGAGAAAAAGAAAGAAGAGAAGTTATCTTTTTCTCCTCTTTCTTCTTTTGTTATTTCTTCATCTCTTCTTTGTTCTTCTCTTCTGGTTTCTTTTAAAACTTTCTAAACTAATTATGTAATTTTTGAGCTCTAATATCAACTAGAATTTACTAAGCTAACTAAAGCATGACTAATATCAACTAGAATTTACTAAGATAACTAAAGCATGGCATAATTTAAGTTGATCTAAACAATAAGAAGAATAAGAAGGAGAGGAATAACTTACCGAATGCCAAGAAACGGAGGAGAAGCTCCATCTCCGTTGGTCGCTGGGTTGCTAGGGCTCTCACCAGGAGAAGTAAAGGGATCGTGGGATTCAACTCTGGAATGATGCTGCAACAAGGCAAGAGTTAAAATATGTGGTTAGCACGGCGACAGACAATGGTATAAGACCGTGCAAGGTTGGTCATTAAAAGGGAACTCACCGTTCCCACCGGAGAAGTCATCGGCGGAGGGGGCGGCAAACCTTGCTTCTCACACATAGCCTGCAAATTAGTTTTCGAGGAGTCAAAGAAATAGCCTTGTTGCGTCTCACACATAGCCTTGCTTCTCACACAACTCACTTACCGCAACGAAGTCGTGCATGGCCTTCGCATGGGCATTATTGCGTGCCCTCTACTCCTCAAGCAACCTGTGCGTATTCCGGTCCCTCTCCTCCAACAAGAGCCACATGGCCTCCCTCTCCTTCATAAGTGCGGCCTGCAACCACTCCTCAAAAGGAATTTTCATCATACATCCAGGGACAAATGAACGAAAGAAATAATGAAGAAAACTAACCTCGATGGCAAGATCAACTGGCCTCACGTGTTGCCATATTACAGGAGCGGAGCTTGTTTGCCTCGCCTTGATCTGAGATAGAGTCTCAGTGATAGGGACAAAGCCATCTCACATGGCCAGCGTGCCATGACTCTTACCGCCACCAGAGATCATCAATGCCTCTGGATCGATAGGACTCTGGCTCGGGTCAAAGTCAGGCCCGCGCAGCTGTTTGACCACCTCAGAATAAGATGTCATCTTGTTGTAGGTGGACAGGCTTGTGTACGCCGAAGGCCCATCCCCTCAGAATATGCCTTCGCCGTCTTGTACGAGCCCTTATGGGCCATGCTAAACGCGGCGTATCCCTGAGGCTCGGGCTGGTTATTGTATTTGGCCTACACGAAAAGACAAAGAATTAGTACAACAAAAATCATGGACGAATGAATTATTGATGAAACAAAACAAGGCACACATACCCATTTTTGGCATATTGCTTGATGTTGGCATTGCCTTGGTGGTGTGGCACACCAACCAATTGGGCACGATGGTCCTTGGCCATAGTGTGGGTGCTCAACCAAACCTATGTGCACCACCTGACCACTATCATCTCCCAACAATCCATCTTATCGGCCAACCATCTCGGGGGCACCTATGAATGTAAGTTAATGAAGAATGAAACTAAGTATTATAACTAAATAGACCTAACTAGCCCTAACATTTGATCTTTGGAATGTACATACCTCCATGTACTCGGTCTTATCAAGGTAAATCTTTCGACATTCAGTCTTTGTCTTCGGCTCCCCTTGCTTGGCGTACCAATCTCGAACAGCCTGAACACACAGCTCGTGCCTCGTGTTATTGAATAAACTCTTGCACTCTTTCACGAGGTTCTTCTTGGCCGCCTCCTCCGTCCCCTCCTCGACCCTAAAGTAACTCTGCAATTATGCCATATAGATGCATAGATGAATAGTGAAATGATTTGGAAGGAAATAACAATATATAACATTGTATACTTTTTATTGGGTAAAAGAATAGTTACCCAAAAATCAGCCAACACCTTGTTGGCCATGCTCACGCAAACAACACCATTCACATGTGTGTTTTCCGGGAGCAGAGCGGCTTGGTAGTGCTCCCATTTGAGTCCTGGCTCGGGAACCATACCCTCACCGGGCAATTGCACTATCCCGGGGAAGTTCTCCCTAAGTAAAGCACCAAGGAGACAGTTTGGATTCCGGGTATTCTTCGGGTAATCCCACCCCCTACATAATGATAAGGCAAAAACATTAGGTACTTGGTGAAATATAATGATATAAGGTACAGAATATATACCAACTTACTTCTCGCCATCTGGCTTAATGAACGCCTTGTGCTGCAACTCCAATCGGTCTGGAACTCGTGTCATACCACGTTGGTAGACCGACTTGCTGGCAGCCCCCTCAGCCTCGGCCTCAGCCCCCTCCGCCTCAGCCTCCTCCTCAGCCTCTGCCTCAGCCTCCGCCTCAGCCCCCTGCATCGGTGTCTACTCCTGGACGGGAGGATCCCGCACCGGTGACACCCTCGTGTGCAAAGGTGAAGTGGCTGAGACAGAAGTAGCCAAGGGTGGTGCCGACTGGCTCCTATCATGCAGCCTCCCTCTCCCATGACCACGTCCTCTGCCTCTCTTCTTTCCTCCGCCTCTCCCACGGGGCTCCTCGGCAAAGCTCTGCAACAAAGTTCTCCGTAGCTGCCCAGGTGCTATCCTCAACTTATCCCCGCCTACCATGTCTCACCACCTGTAACGATAAATAGTTAAATAATTAGTACAAATTCAAGGACAATAATTAAACGAACAATAATAAATACATGAATAATTCAACTAATAATTGAATAATTAAACAACAATGTTTGGATGCATACAAAGTACTAATAGTCTGGATCATCTGTCTCTTCTCCATGGTCAATTGAAGCAAAATCATCATCAGTATCACACGATTCGCAGCATACCCATCGGGGAACAACAACTTTTTTTGCACCCACAACAGGATTTCCCTTATTGCTCCCTTCTCAAGATTGTACTAGGCAGGTGGTTTGGACCAATTTTTTCTTCCTTTCGGTTCCCGCATGTTTATGATGGCCTATCACACACAGTCTCCTGGTCAACTCTAGCCTTTGTATTATCTTTGCCCTTATCAGTGCCGAAAAATGTGCCAAGAAGGGCCTCGGCGATATTCTTTTCAGTGTGCATCATGTCAATGTTGTGTGGAAGTAAGAGTTCTTCGAAGTAGGGGAGATCCCAGATGCATGGCCTGTGGGTCCAGGCGTGTTCCTCATTATAACCCAAGAAATACCCTGGACGGTTTGGATCAGGCTCCATAGATTTTAACTGTTCATTAATTTGTGCCGCCATCAACGCAGGTGGTGCCGAGTGTTTGACAACTTTACCTTTCATGAAATTCTTCTTGTCTTTTCTGAATGGATGGCCCATAGGCAAGAACTGTCTATGCAAGTCAAAGCAGGAATACTTCCCACCCGCCGACAACCAATGAAACTTAAGAGATGCCTTGCATTGTGGGCATGGGAACCTTCCATGCACACACCAGGCAACGAAAAGCGCAAATGCTGGCAGATCATGCAACGAGTATTGGTACCAAACATACATTTGAAAGTTCTCTTTCTTAGCTGCGTCGTATGTATTGACCCCATTCACCCAAGCTTCTTTCAAGTCATCCATCAGCGGTTGCATGTATACACTCATATTCTTCCCCAGGTAGTGTGGTCCTGGAACTATCAACATCAGACATATGTGCTTTCTTTGCATAATGGATGATGGTGGAAGATTGAGGGGAATGACAAATACAGGCCAGCAACTATATTGGGTAGCCGTCATACCAAAAGGATTGAACCCATCCAGGCTGATGGCGACTCGACAATTCCTTGGTTCTTTAGCTTTTTCCTTATGTATACTATCGAATGCCTTCCATGCGTCACCATCTGAAGGGTGTACCAACATCGGAACTCCGTGTTCATATAATTCTTTCCTAATTCCATGTTTGTGCCATGTCATCTATTTTGTTGTTTCTTCGAGCATGTAAAGTCGTTGAAGTCTTGGTAGGATTGACAGATACCGTAGGACACTCACGGGCATTTTGCTCTGCTTCTTCTCACCTTCACCGTTTTCTACCTCAACATATCTGGAGGACTTGCAAAATGGACAATATGTTTCGTCTGCATTCTCTTTCCTAAATAAGGCACATCCTTTCTCACAAGCATGTATATCCTCATATGGCATCTTGAGTGCACTAAGGATTTTGTCTGACTCATATAGGTTTGAAGGCATAATATGACCTTCGGGTAGAAAGCGCCCAAATAGGGTCATCACTGAGTCAAACAGGTCTCTTCCAATGTTGAATTGGGCTTTCAGAGCCATTACTTGTGCGATGGCATCTAGCTGAGAAATCAGTGTGCTCGTGAAGAGGACGTTTTGAAGACTCCAACATGGCATAGAAGGCTTTCGCGGATTCCTCCATCTCTTCGTCCTTGTTCCAAGCATCATCAAAGTCATTCACACGTGCGCCGATGCAACACCTCGTCTCTGTTACGTTGGGCCGACTCACCATGAAATGTCCACAAGTATAGCCGGGAGTAAAACCACGCATCTGCAGGTGTTTACCCATTACATCCATTGTCTGTCGCGAATAATTCTTGCACTTAGTGCAGGGGCACCATGTTTTTGGCTAGCCTTTAGAAAATGTCGTTTCCACGAATTCGTAGGTTTTCCTCAACCATTCATCGGTCATATCTCTATGACTATGGTGACCGGTGTACATCCATTCACGATCAGTAATTCTGGCAAGCTAGCTGCATAGTATCCACATATAAACAATATAAATTATCAGTTCATCAAGTATGTTAAATTAATTATGACCATTTTTCAATCATGGTTAGTACATTGGGATGCACGGCATGCACACCTACTAGCTACTAGGTAAAGATGGGTCCTAATCCCACCCGAGTATGTGTAGTTTGGGTCATTTCCCCATGCTCTCCTCCCGATCCAACGCAAAATTTCTGCAGCACCTCCCCGCTGTTCTCCTGATAAACGTCTCGGGAACTAACCGAGAGGATGTGTACCCGGAGAACAACAAGGAGGAGGTGTCGAAACTCTGCACGAAATCCGGAGCAAAGCGTGGGAAACGACCCAATCTACACATACCCGGGCTGTTCATGGATAACGTTGGATAATTCAAAAGAATCACCTTTATAAATATGCAAATGCATGCATATTTATACCAGGAACCCTTTCGAACGGGAGACGCATATTGGTTACGCAACAACTTTGCATTTTAATACTAAAAATACCTAGCTACATAGTGTCATCAGCACGAAGGCCGGAACAGAGCAAAATAAAGGGGGTGGAGGAGGAGTTAACAAATGTGCTCACTTTCGAATGCAGGGGAGGTCATCGAAAACCAAACCCGCGCGGAGAAGCTACTGCACATTTAAATGCACTCAATCAACACAAATACGCACTCGCGATAATTAAGCTAACTAATACTAACATCTATTATTAATAATTTATTATTCAAGTTTGACACAGAGTGCTCTAAATATTCCGATCTTATGTTAAGTTCTTCTGATCCTATGTTAAAGTGAGCCTGATGCTCCCAAAGATGGATGTTGAAGTTGGAGACGACAACATTCCTAAGAAGTGATACCTGCCCCCCTTTCTGTTTATTGCTTTCTTTAGCTGAGGTTTCTTTTGTCTGAATCATGTTTCTAGTCGGTGCAGCAGGAAGGAGGTTAAATGGTTAAAAGAAGGGGAAGCACTATGTGTTGATGTGCATGTGAATTATATTTTATCCTGTCATGTAGCTGATTCATTATTTTGGAAACATCTATCTAAGTCTATACTATGTTGAGTGCAGTTTTATCAGTAAAAACTGAATCTATATAACAAAATGCAAAGGCAAAGACATTAGCTACTTGAACCAAAATCATTAGCAAATAAATTTGTAAATAAACTGAATTTGAAAATAAAGTTTAACAGCACAAATAAAATGAGTTTAAGATCACAAACAAAATCATTACCCGAAGATACAAAATGCGAAGACATAAACTGAATTTACGGGAAGGGCGGCGGATGACCTCTCGCAAATGAGCTTGCCGCCTGAATGAACGGGAAGGGGCGGCGGCGGATGGCGACCGGCGGGGAGGCACGAACCGGTCGGTCTCCTCGCTCACGATGGGGCGGGAACGGAGTGGAGACCGACGGCAATGAGACAGGTGAGGGTGGCAACCACCGGTAGGGCAGCAGCGGCGACCGAGGAGGCCGGCGACGGCGACCGAGGAGGCCGGCGGTGGTGGGGAACCCTAACAGCTTTGCGAGAGGTGAGGTCGCGAGAGAAAGGTGGGCACGGGGAGATGCTCTCGATCAGATGCGGCTGGATAAGGCACGCAGCTTTGCCCTCAGCTAGCTGTCGGCAAAGACAGCCGTTAGTCTTTGCCATCAGCTGGCTGTCGGCAAAGACAGCTGTTAGGCTTTGCCGTCAGCTAGCTATCATCAAAGCGGTGCCCCGTTAAGCACTGGTCGGACGTGGGACCGGGTTAGCTCCCTATGCCGTCAGTGTTTTTCTCCTTTGCCATCAGCTGGCTAACGGCTTAGATAAAGCGGACGGCATAGATTATCTATGCCGTCAGCCTCTCTTATGCCGTCAGCACTTATTTTGGCTGAGGGAAAAGTCTCTTTCCCGTCAGCCCTGTGGAATTGCTGACGGCAAAGCTGAAAGCTGTTGGTAAATTATGTTTTTCCAGTAGTGTATGCATGATTTGATATCCTTGTAAGTCTCTCCGAGTCTTGGGTTTTGTTTGGCCAACTAGATCTATGATTCTTGCAATGGGAGAAGTGATTAGTTTTGGGTTCTACCATGTGGTGACCTTTCCCACTGACAGTAGGGGCAGCAAGGCACACATCAAGTAGTTGCCCTCAAGGGTAAAAAGATGGGGGTTTTATCATGGTTTGAGATTATCCCTCTACATCATGTCATCTTGCTTAAGGCCTTACTCTGTTCTTATGGACTTAATACACTAGATGCATGTTGGATAGTGGTCGACGTGTGGAGTAATAGCAGTAGATGCAGAAAGTATCGGTCTACTTGTTTTGGACGTGATGCCTATAGATATAATCATTGCATAGATATCGTCATGACTTTGCGTGGTTCTATCAATTGCTTGACAGTAATTTGTTCACCCACCATCTACTTGCTTTCATGAGAGAAGCCACTAGTAAACACTACGGCCCCCGGGTCTATTCACATCCATCATTTACACCTCCGCTTTTACTTTGCTTTGTTACTTTGTTGCTTTCAAATCTCACTTGGCAAACAATCTATAAGGGATTGACAACCCCTTCATAGCGTTGGGAGCAAGCTTTTGTGTTTGTGCAGGATCTTGAGATACTCCTCCACTCGATTGATACCTTGGTACTCAAACTGAGGGAAATACTTACCACCGCTACGCTACATCACCCTTTCCGCTTCGAGGGAACACCAACGCAAGACTCTAAAGCCACGGGGGAAATCCTTTCAATACTTGCCTAGGAAGCCCCTTAAGGCGTAGCCGCAGCAGAAGGATCAAGCCAAGTATTCTCCTGTCGACGTGCCTATTTCTGACGCCATTGGAAGGTCTTTTGTTGCAGTAGCATGCACCGGCGAAAGTTGCACGGCACTAAGAACATAGTGATGGTGGAAGGTGAAAGTGCATCTAAACCATGGACTTAACATTATTCATGAAGAACTCATATACTTGTTACAAAAGTTTTATTAGTAATCGAAACAAAGCATTCAACGCATACTCCTAGGGGGAGGGTTGGTAGGTATAAACCATCGCGATCCCGACCGCCACGCAAAGGATGACAATCAAAAGACTAATCATGCTCAGATTTCATCACATAGTGGTTCACCATACGTGCATGCTACGGGAATCACTAACTTCAACACAAGTATTTCTAGATATACAACTCCTTACTAGCATAACTTCAATATTACCAAAACCACAACTCAAAACTAGTTGAGATGAATCAAACTTCTCTAACTATTCAATGCACATGAAGGTGGAAGTTTTCGTATCCCTTTGGATAACTACCCCTTTTGAGACTACTTTCAAAGCATAAATCAACTACCAAGCCACGCACCGCTGTGCTCTAAAAGATATAAGTGAAGCACATAGAGCAAAAGTATCTAGCTCAAAAGATAAAAGTGAAGCACATATGAGCTGAATTGTCTACCAAAAGATATAAGTGAAGCTCGACAAAATAACGGTGAGTGCATATCTATCTCTCTAGGTGTGCAGCAAGGATGATTGTGACACAACAAAAATAAAAGACTCCTATGATACAAGACGCTCCAAGCAAAAACACATAACATGTGGTGAATAAAAATATAGCCCCAAGTAACGTTACCGACGGATTGAAGACGAGAGAGGGGATGCCTTCCCGGGGCATCCCCAAGCTTAGGCTTTACGGCATCCTTGAATCTCTTGGGGTGCCTTGGGCATCCCCAAGCTTGAGCTCTTGCCACTCTTTATCTCTTTGTCCGTAAGAACTTCACCCAAAACTTGAATACTTCACAACACGAAACTTAAACAGAAACTCGTGATAACATTAGTATGAGAAAGCAAACCACCACTTCCTTAGGTACTGTAGAAAACTTAAATTATACTTATGATGATGTTGGGTTACTGTATTTTCAATCTTCCATGGCTAATACCCCCCGATACTATCCACAGTTTCATCAAAATAAGCAACCAACACAACAAAAACAGAATCTGTTAACAGCAGACCAGTCTGTAGCAATCTGTATATTTCGTATACTTCTGGTACTTCAAAAATTCTGAACAATTACTACAGTCTGAAGAATTTACGTAGAAATCAGCAGCAAAAACAATTAGCTCAAAATCTCTTATAGAAAAAAAATGAAAATTCTTTTCGTGAGCAGAAAGTTTCTGTCTTTTCCAGCATGACCAAACGATCATCCCCAAGACTAATCATAACGGTTTTGCTTGGCACAAACGCAAAAAGAAACACAAAAAACACAATCATAACAGAATTATGAAAGTGTGGAAAACACAAAACAGAAAGAAAAAGGATAGATTCGTTGGGTTGCCTCCCAATAAGCGCTTTTGTTTAATGCCCTTAGCTAGGCAAAAGGTGATGGAATCACGTATAGTCATCTTTGGTGCTCAAACCATAAGTAGTGTGATCATTTATCATCTTAAGATCTTCATATTTATTGGATGACTCACCACTAGCTTTAGGAACAAAAACAGACTTGACGGTCTTTTTGAGAGTAAAATTTGGAGTATTCTGCACAGCGGCAAAAGCGGAATCCAAGTTGGTTATGACATCTTCTAATTTGCCAATTCTAGAAGAATCATTAACTATAAGTTCCTTCTCCCTTAAATTTTTGAAAAAATTTCCCACTTTGGGTCCGTACTGAGTAATTTTATTGTGGATCTTTCTATCCAAACCCTCAATAAGTTCAATTGTGGCAAAAAAAAATTCAATAGCGTCAAGCCTTTGCATCACGTGTTCCAAGGTCAAGGTAGTTCCATTAACCATGAGCGGGGGTGAGCCTACCAAATTAATGATAGCTCCATAGGAGTCAACAGTATGGCTCCCCAAAAAAATTCCCGCCTACAATGGTATCAAGGATGTACCTATTCCAAGGAGAAATCCCAACATAGAAACTGCAAAGGAGGACGGTAGTGGATTGCTTACAAGTAGATCTACTTTCAGCATTGCAAATCCTGTACCAAGCGTCCTTTAAATTTTCTTCCTCATTCTGCCTGAAATTGAGAACTTCATTCTCAGGGGTATCGTTTGGAGTGGTGGGTCTATCCATTGATGGACTATCTCACACACAAACGAGCAGGAAGAGAGAGTGAAACGGGAAAAAGAAAACGACAAAGGAGAAAGGCAAATGAAAATAGCAAATGTGAAGTGGGGGAGAGGAAAACGAGAGGCAACTGGCAAAAAAGTAAATGCAGGAGCTGAGTTTGTGAGACCTACTTGGATAGTTCTCTCCTTCCCCGGCAACGGCGCCAGAAATACTTCTGCTACTGCAACAAAAGACCTTCCAACGGCGCCAGAAATAGGTGTGTTGACGGCACCAGGAATCCTTCTGCTACGGCTACGCCTTAAGGGACTTCCTAGGCAAATATGCAAAGGATTTCCCCCGTGGCCTTGGAGCCTTGCGTTGGTGTTCCCTCGAAGCGGAAAGGGTCATGTAGCGCAGCGGTGGTAAGTATTTACCTCAGTTTTGAGAACCAAGGTGTCGATCCAGTGAAGGATTATCTCAAGTGCCTACACAAACACAAAAAGCTTGCTCCCAACACTATGAAGGGGTTGTCAATCCCTTATAGATTGTTCGCCAAGTGAGAACTAAAAGCAACGAAGTAACAAAGCAAAGTAAAAGCGAAAGTGGAAATGATAGGTGTGAATAGACCCCGGGCCCGTAGTGTTTACTAGTGGATTCTCTCATGAAAGCAAGTAGATGGTGGGTGAACAAATTACTGTCGAGCAATTGATAGAACCGCACAAAGTCCTGACGTCATCTATGGCAATGATTATATCTGTAGGCATCACGTCCAAAACAAGTAGACCGATATTTTCTGCATCTACTACTATTACTCCACACGTCGACCGCTATCCAGCATGCATCTAGTGTATTAAGTCCAAAAGAACAGAGTAACGCCTTAAGCAAGATGACATGATGTAGATGGACAATCTCATATCTACGACAGAGCCCACCTTGTTACCCTTGATGGCAACTACACGTTGTGTGCCTTGCTGCCCCTACTGTCACCGGGAAAGGTCACCTCACGGTAAGAACCCAAAACCAAGCACTTCTCCAATTGCAAGAATCCTAGATCTAGTTGGCCAAACAAAACCCAAGACTCGGAGAGACTTACAAGGATATCAAATCATGCACATAAGAAATCAGCAAAGACTCAAATATATATCATAGATAATCTGATCACAAATCCATAATTCATTGGATCTCGACAAACACACCGCCAAAGAGGATTACATCAGATAGATCTCCATGAAGATCATGGAGAACTTTGTATTGAAGATCCAAGAGAGAGAAGAAGCCATCTAGATACTAACAACGGACCTGTAGGTCTGAAGTGAACTACTCACGAGTCATTGGAGGGGCGTTGATGTTGATGTAGAAGCCCTCCAACTCCAAAGTCCCCTCCGACAGGACACCGGGAAGGATCTCCAGATGAGATCTCGCGGAAACGGAAGCTTGCGGCGGCGGAAAAGTATTTTCGTGGATCCCTTGATTTTTTTCTGATTTTTAGGGAATATATAGGCGAAGGATCTAGGTCAGGGGGGCGCCAGGGAGGCCACAAGCCTGCCCACCGCTGCCGCCCCCCTGGTGGCGGATGGGGGGCTTGTGGGCTCCCTGTAGCCCTCCTGGCTTGGCCCACAAGCCCCCTGATCTTCTTTCATTCGGGAAAAAATCATTTCGGGGATTTTATTCTATTTGGAATCCGTTCCAAAATCAGATCTGAAAAGAGCCAAAAACACAGAAAAAACAGGAACTGACACTTGGCACTGAATTAATAAGTTAGTCCCAAAAAAGATATAGAAGGTACATAAAACATCCAAAGATGACAAGATAACAGCATGAAACCATCAAAAATTATAGATACGTTTGAGACGTATCACGGGTCCACCCCCTGCCGCCCTCCTTTGGCCTATAATTACCCCCCCCCCCCCCCCCCCCCCCCCCCGTGGAGGAAACCCTGATTCCGGAACCCGTTTCTCCAGAAGCAATTCCGATCTCCGCCGCCGTCGCCAACAAGTTTCGGGGACCATAATTCCTGTGTCGGCACCCTGTCGGGACGACGAAGTGCCACCGGATTCATCTCCATCGATGTTGCTTCCTCCCTCCATGAAGCGGGAGTAGTTCCTCCTCGGGGCTGAGGTCTTCTATAGTAGCTATGTGGTTAATTCTCTCTCTCATGATGTGATCCAGATTGTGATCATGGGCTATGTTAATCTAGGATAATCCCATGATGTTTCCCCTTCTTCTATGTATTGGATTGATGTACTCACTTGATCTCATCTAGTATTATCTCCGAGACCATGGTGGCAGCGGTCTATTGGACATGGATTAGAAGAATATTTTCATGAGTTATTTACTCTATTGTGAATTGATTGAAGATTGAGAGTCTCTTGGTGCTTGGCTTTGACTATCCTTGAGATATTTTGTGGTGATTGTGGTACTCTCTTTGGATGGCCACAGTGACATTTGGAAAACCATAGATGAGAACTACGAACTCTGAGGTGTGCTTTTATAGCCCTACATAATTCTCGTCCTCTCTTGATCACAAAGGAATGACCTCCGAGTACGTCTCCATTGCATGTTTTAGTGGAAATATCATGTGATTAGACTATGTTAATGTTGTTAGGAGTTGCCACTAGTGAAAGTATGAAGCCTAGGCCTTGTTTTCCACCATTGAACACCGTTTACTTCCAGTTTTGTTTCAAGTTTGCATGCTGCCATTTTTATTTCAGATTTATATTACCTTTCTTTGCCACACCTATCACCCATATTTTACCATCTCTTCGCCGAACTAGTGCACCTATACAATTTACCATTGTATTAGGTGTGTTGGGGACACAATAGACTTCTCGTTTCTAATTGCAGGATTGCTTGAGAGAGGCCATCTTCAATCTCTACTTCCCTGTGTTCGATAAACCTTAGGTTATCCACTTGAGGGAAATTGCTGCTGTCCTACAAACCTGTGTGCTTGGAGGCCCAACATAGTCTAAAGGAATAGAAGCGTGCGTAGACATCAAGCTATTTCTGGTGCCGTTGCCGGGGAGGTGAGTGCTTGAAGGTATATCTTTAGATCTTGCAATTAAATATTTTTGTTTATTGTTTTTATTTTCACTAGTTAGGCTTAATGGAAAATAACATAAATATGAGAGAGCTTTATAAACTTTATCTTGACCTAGGACATGAAATGTTTGAGGAGAAAATTAAAAAACCTATGGAACTTCATTATTTGCATAACAATTATGATGGTGGCAATGTTATTAGTAGGCTTCCTTTGAATATCAATATTGCTAATGACATGGAAATCTCTAAGCTTGGGGATGACGGGTTTGATGAACATGATATTTTTAGTCCCCCAACTTTTGAGGAGAAAATTTGCTATGATGATTACCATGCTGATAATGGTAGTCCTACTCCCACTATTACCAATGAGAAAGATTATGATTATGTGGAGAGTAAGAGTACCTTTTTGCATGTGGATCATGGTAACAATGCTTTATGTGATACTTATATTGTTGTGTTTATTCATGATCCCACTGAAAACTATTATGAGAAGGGAATATATGCTTATAGATATTTCAATAATATCAAGTTTCCTCTCTTTATGTTGAAGGTTTTGAAGCTGCACTTGTTTTGCCTTCATATGCTTATTGCTTTGTGCTTCAATGAATTATTCTATTGCAATATTCCCATGCATAGGAAGCATATTAGACTTAAATGTGTTTGGTATTTGCTTCTTGATGCTCTCTTTTGTTCTACAACTCTTATTCCTACGAGAGCATCATTAAAATATTAGGCCTATCTTTATGGCTATAAACAAAGAGCTCTTGGGAGACAACCCTTGTTATCTTTACTTTGAGTTTTTACTTTCAGTTTTTAGTGGTCTTGATGTGTGTTACTATTGTAGCAACATCATTGTATCTTTATATTTAATCTTGTGCCAAGTTTTAGCCTCCGATTGCAAGAAAGTTCAAAAGTTGTGACATGCTCTCGAGAAACAGATTATGCCTGCTTGACGGAAATATTCGCCAAAAATCACCAGATCCTCTTTTTAATATGAATGTTTTTGAAAGTATGCTCTATATAATTGTATTTCTTGCGTCTGTTCTGAGTTTTTTGATTTGAGTTGCAGAAGTGCCAAGAAACAATTATTTTCTACCTGTTGGTCCGTTTTTCACAGATTCTGCCACGTTTTGCATTTTCATCATTTTGCAAATCTTAATCTTGCTTTTTTATTTGCAAAAACCTATTGTAAATCTTGATAAACAGTAGCTCTTCATGAAAATCCTTATTTCCAGTAGATAATAAATTATTTTATCATGGGCACTAACCACTCTAATCAGCTTATGATGAGTTTCGTATGAAGGGAGTTTTCTAGTATGCGATGGAAGATGATGAAAGATGATCCAGGAGTGTCAAGCTCTCAAGCTTGGGGATGCCCCCATGCACCCTCAAGAAATATTCAAGGAGACTCAAGCGCCTAAGCTTGGGGATACCCCCGTGCATCCCCTTCTCCATCAACAATCATCAGTTCATCCATCTCCATGCTATATTTTTATCACTTCATATGTTATGTGCTACGCTTGGAGCGTCCCGCTCTTTACTTTTTAGTTTATTTTAGTTTTGCTTGATGTTCATAACAAGTTGGAACCTAGCCTTCTTTGTTGGGAAGAGAAACACGCTCCACTCCACCCTAGAACACAACATAGGTTTTCATGCTTATCTTTTTGTGTGTTCTTTATCTTTACATAGCTGTTGTCATGCTTAGCACTTAGTTTTCATGCTTTATATTTTTAAGAGCTTTTATTTAGTTTGCTTTTGGAACTCTCTTGAGTTATCATGCTTATCTTGTTTAGAGAGTTGGGTTGTTGCACTGAGTTGTGTTTCTTGCATGAGTAGGTAACTAAGGTTGCTATTAAGTATAGTAGTAACTTGCAATAGCTTTGAGGTATTGATATGCGTAACGTTTGGACTATTGGTGCCAAGAGCTTGAGCCTATTAGTGATAGATGTCGTATTTTGGGAAATCCGTGTGTTTTTTAAAAACTAAAAATTAGTTGAGAACTCTAGCTACTAGATTGATCGCTAACCTCTAGAGGGGTTGGAATATATAGAGTACCCTCACATTACCATGGGTCGAGGATGCGCAAGGATAACCAAACCCCCAAACAATCCTCCCCGTGGTACTTGTCTCTTTGTGAATTTCCTAACTAGATAGAGAGTTACCGATAATAAGTGTATGAGTTCTTCGGACTAATGCGGGTATTCGACTGTTGGCACTTCCATCATCCATATTTTGCTAGCCTCTTCGGTACCGTGCATTGCCGTTTATCACCTTGAGAGTTGGTGCAAACTTCGTCGGTGCATCCAAACCCTTGGAATGATACGCTCTGTCATCATAAGCCTCATTATATCTTTCCTCAAAACAGACGCCATACCTACCTATTAAGGAATTTCCATATCCTTCCCGAGATACATTGCCATGGAACATCCACCATCTCATGACCTGATTTTCATGTCATACATGTTTTTGCTTGATAAAGGAGCCGCATGATAGTTGGGCCTTGCCCTTATTATTGCTACATGATGCGCTAGTTTCATTGCATATCCTGCTACACTGACAGAGGCATACATTTGCATACATCATGATAGTTTTCATTTGTCTTTATGTTGGAGTAATTCTTATAAAGTGTGAAGATCTTCTTTTTACTCTTGTAAAACATAGAGTGTTGCCCTTAAGTGAGGAAAAGATCCCAAAGAGAACATATTAAAAGATCCCAAAGAGGACAAATTAAAAGATCCCAAAGAGTACAAATGAGAGATAAATAGAAAGAGCCAAATAGGCCACACAAAAATAAAAAGAAATAAAAAGAGAGAAGGGGGCAACACTACTATTCCTTTTGAAAGATCCACACCTGTACTCCATTGCTATATTTGTACTCCATAGAGATTATCATTCATGCATAACTATGTGGGGACCCTCACACTATAGAACTTGGCTTGTATATTCCAATGACGAGGCTCCTCAAATGAGCTCTAGGTCTTCATGAGCAAGCAAGTTGGATGCACCCCCACTAGTTCCATTGGAGAGCTTACCATAGCTCATATCTGCATCCGTTGCATGGCAATCCCTACTCCTCACATCATATCTATCATTTGGCTTTCTCTCGCCTATGGTTGTCCTCATTGATGTGAGCCTTTCACACCTTTGTGTCTTCCTTCCCCATCATTATTCTCTTTGCCATCCTATGTGCCAACATATCTTGCTTGCGCTCATCCATTGCATGAGTGCTCAAAGTCGAAAGGGAGAGGATCATTCTGACTTGTGCCTGACTAGTGGTCTGGGGATGAGTCAAAATAAGATTCCAAAGGAGACCAAGTGTGAAGTTTAGTAGATTGAGTTCTCAAATAAAAAATATTTTTATACTCTAAACCCATCTCCCATTTCTTGCACGCAAACACCATTTGGAGACATTCGAGTTACGGACAGCGAGAGCTCTTGCACCTTTATGTTCTTACTTTGCTAATTTCAATACTAGATATAGACTCTTGCTTGTTATTGTCTTGACTTGAATTGCATATCTTACTTGATTTACATTGAAGTTCTTATATGTGTGTTAGCATGTCACCATAGAAATTATTTGTGTTATCATTTACCTACTCGAGGACGAGCAGGAATTAAGCTTGGGGATGTTGATACGTCCCAAACGTACCTATAATTTTTGTTTGTTCCATGATCTTTTGGGTGACATTGTTATATGTTTTGCTACACTTTTATATCTTTTTACACATATTTGGACTAACCTACTAACTTAGTGCACCCAGTGCCAGTTTCTATCTGCTGATGTCTTTTTTGCAGGGACTTTTATCCAAATTCTAGAGCCCCAAAAATACCGAGAAAAATATATAAAAATCAGCGTGACGGAAGCTTCCAGATCATGAAAGATGGGACAGAGGGGATCCAGGGGCTGCCCAGGCGTCCTCCTGGCGCAGCCTGGTCCCTGGCCGCGCCCACAGGCCGCTTGGGTGGAGGGTCCACCCCGTGGCGCCCTCCTTTGGCCTATACTTACCCCTTGTGGAGGAAACCCTGATTCCGAAACCCTTTTCTCCAGAAGAAATTCCGATCTCCGCCACCAACGCCAACAAGTTTCGGGGGACCAGAATTCCCGTGTCGGCACCCTGTCGGGACGGGGATGTGCCCCCGGATTCATCTCCATCGACGTTGCTTCCTCCCTCCATGAAGCGGGAGTAGTTCCTCCTCGGGGCTGAGGTCTTCTATAGTAGCTATGTGGTTAATTCTCTCTCTCATGATGTGATCTTGATTGTGATCATGGGCTATTCTAATCTAGGGTAATCCCATGATGTTTCCCCTTCTTCTATGTATTGGATTGATGTACTCACTTGATCTTACCTAGTATAATCTCCGAGACCATGGTGACAGCGGTCTATTGGACATGGATTGGAAGAATATTTTCATGAGTGATTTCCTCTATTGTAAATTGACTGTAGATTGAGAGTCTCTTGGTTCTTGTCTTTGACTATCCTTGAGATATGTTGTGGTGATTGTGGTACTCTATTTGGATGGCCGCGGTGACATTGGGAAATCCATAGATGAGAACTACGAACTCTGAGGTGGGATTTTGTAGCCCTACATAATTCTTGTCCTCTCTTGATCACAAAGGAATGACATCCGAGTACATCTTCATTGCATGTTTTAGTGGAAATATAATGTGATTAGACTATGCTAATGTTGTTGGAAGTTGCCACTAGTGAAAGTATGAAGCCTAGGCCTTGTTTTCCACCATTGAACACCGTTTAATTTCAGTTTTGTTTCATGTTTGCTTGCTGCCATTTTTATTTCAGATTTATATTACCTTGCTTTGCCACACCTATCACCCATATTTTACCATCTCTTCGCCGAACTAGTGCACCTATACAATTTACCATTGTCTTAGGTGTGTTGGGGACACAAGAGATTTCTCGTTTCTTAATTGCAGGGTTGCTTGAGAGAGACCATCTTCAACCTCTAGTTCCTTGAGTTCGATACACCTTAGGTCATCCACTTGAGGGAAATTGCTGCTGTCCAACAAACCTCTACGCTTGGAGTCCCAACATAGTCTACAAGAATTCAACCCATGCAGTTTCCAAGCCGCGTCGAGATCTCGTCGTCCTCTCCCCTGATCCGTACTGGAGATGGCAAATCCTCGTGCCCCGATTTCACAATCGACAAGTTAACCCTTGAGTGGCCAACGGGAATCGGCTGGCCGTGGAACAAAAGTTCCAAGGGTTTCATTATCACTGACTTTCGCACGTCCACCTTCTGGCCTTTGATCAAGTAGAGTACGGTGCACGGGGATTCGTTGGCCTGCAAAGACATGTCTGCGGCGTAGAACATCCGAAAGGCAACGAAAACAGAATATTCTAGATATATGTTGGTGCGACTTGTAATTACCGTGAGGGCGTTGAGATCAACCAAAGACGAAGGCCCGCCTAGCACGCCAGAGACAGAGCACGGGCTGCTATGAGCGGGTGCGGTGCGGGAGCGAGGGCAGGCGCGGTTGCGAGACCAGGTGATGTTGTGGTTGTTATGTTCTCTGAGTTACTCCCGACAAAGCTGGGCATGGGAAATCTTGCACCATCTTGTTTGGATTCTCATTGGTCCATTTGATGATAGCCGGGACCAAGTTAGTAGCGAAATCATTTCTACAGACATCTACAGCTGCATCCACTTCCTGCTGGACCAACTCATTTTTCTCCCGAGCTGTTTTTCTTGCATCCTCAACTTATTTCTTCTCGAACACAAGCTTAACCTTCTCGTCGATGTCCGCCTGACTAAACTTCTTTTTCTGCTTCTTGGCATGTAGGCCCTCGTTGTAAAATACCTTCCACATGGCGCTGTCTCCGGCGTAGTGCACACGTTCATATTGCGGCCGCTTGTCCAAAGGGAGTCCCTTCAGTTCATTCAAGGCCCGGTTGAGAGGGGTGTCCCACTTGGGCGTCATCACGAAGACTCACTTTCAGCCGAAAGCATGTGTTGCCTCTTCTGAAAAAGGAACGTGAACCGTTTACGAATGTGTAGTATGACTTGATCAGAAGCTAAATGTAAGGTGTGATAAAAGAATAATTACCAGGATTCTTTGCAATCTCTTCATGATGGAGTCCGTGTAAAAAACCTTCTTTAACCTGTCCCACTTGTAGCGGGCCCTGATGAAGTTACACTCCAAGGGGGAGGTGAACTTCGCGAAGGGGTTTGGGAGACCCGCGGCTTCACGTTTCGCGTCCTCCTTATCCCATATGGGCCTTTTGCCAAGGTAGCCAATGCTCCGCGGCACGCCACGTGTCAGTCGCTGGATCTTTAGTCCCGGTTTTTGACACGGACCGGGACTAATGCGTCGAACCGAACCGGGACTATTGCCCCGCGAGGCCCTGGCAGCTCGAACCGAGACCAATGCCTCATATTGGTCTCGGGTTTATTTCAACCCGGGGCTAATGGCCTTTTCTGCTCCGGCCGAAAGCCTTGTTTTCTACCAGTGATGTGTGTAAAAATTCAAGATGAATACCTTCATATGCGATCTCTGAAAAAAGAACAAATTCATGTATTTTTGGGATGAATGGTATCATGTGTTGAAAAAACACAAATTAGTTTTTTTTACACAGATCTCGTTTCAACGTATTTCGTCCACAAAATCCCAAATTAGTTTGTTTACACAGATCCCGGATTCAACGTATTTGTTTACAAATAGTATCATGTGTTATGCCTCAATGTATAATTGTATTTTTCAGTTTTTTTTAAATGTAAAAATATGAATTTTAAGTTACTTTGAAAAACAATATTTATTCCCTAGTGCTAAAAAGACTTGTGTACTTCCTTCATCCAGGTGCATAGGGCACCTAATCTAGGCGTATGTCGATTGGGTGGTACGAATATTTTGATCCAGTGGGAAATCCAATCACGGCATGATTCTCCACCCTCCAATTAATCCTGCATTAATGCATGAATTGGCTAGCACACTGTTTCGCCGTATTCTCCCATTCATCCACGCATGCATGCAACTAGAATTAAATGCTAGAGATAGATAAGAGCATCTTGAACGCGTTAAGGGTGTTTGTTTCCAGAAACATAAACGCCGCATTGTAAAAAATGAACTTATAGCATGCACGTAGCCTCTCCGAAAGCTTCAACAGAGGCATAAAAAATACACGCGCTATAAACGATCCAGCGCACGGAGCCAAACGGTATCGCGCGCCTTATATTTTGTGCGCTAGCTACCGCGTGCTAGACAGTGATGGCTCGCGTGACTCGTCCATCCATCACTGTATCCAGGCGCTCGTGCCGCCGCTCGCGCAACCCCATTTGCTCCGGCGACCCGACGGCGCTTCCCCGACCTATCCCCGCGCCGCCGCTGCTTCCTCCGTCTCCCTCTAGTCGCCACCACCCTTCGCGCGCGCCATTCCTCCGACAAAGAGCACTCGACCGCCCACTGCCGCTCGGCGCTCACAACGTGTTCGACAAAATGCTTGGAAGGTATGTATTGCTTCAACTTCACATTTTTTACATGAATTTGGTGCATGTTTTTGGTAGTTTTTATAGACTAGTTTAAATTTAATATTGTAGATGAGTTTGTCGTATGATTCTTCTGAAGAAGAATTTGATATTGAAGAGGAGGAGGACCTTGCAGTGATCCTAGCTATGCACATTAATAAAAAACCAAAGCACGGTGCTTCGGTTATGGGTTGGCAAAATTTTTGGATGCATAAGAGCGATGCCGACAACAGATTGATGAGGCACTATTTTGTGGATAATCCTGTGTACTCCGAGTCGTACTTCCGGCACCAGTGTAGAGAAACTGGCGAGTCATGATCGATTTTGTCAGCAGCGGAGGGATGCCGCCGGAGTACTTGGGCATAACACCTTTCAAAAGGTGACAGCCGCTTTGCGTATGTTGGCAGACGGTATTTCGGCTGATCTAGTTGATGACCACTTGGCCATGGGTGAGAGTCGGGTCATCATGTGTGTCAAGCGCTTTGCAGTCAGAATTGTGCAAAGTGTTTGGCCCAGAGTATTTGAGATCTCCCAATGCTGAAGACGTCGCAAGGCTATTGGAGATTAACAAAGCTCGTGGGTTCCCAGGTATGCTTGGCTCAATAGATTGCATGCATTGAAATTGGAAGGACTATCCTAAGGCATGGCATGGGCAATTCCACGGCCAGAAAAAGGGTTTCATTATAATCCTTGAAGCGGTGGCCGATCAAGAGACTTGGATTTGTCATGCTTTTTTGGAATGCCTGGATTTTTGAATGATATCAACGTTGTTAATCGGTCACCACTCATGAATAAGATTGCAAATGGTGAACTATCACCGGTGAAGTTTGTAGCAAATAGTCATACATACAACTATGGCTATTATCTTGCGGATGACATCTACGCAAAGTGGCAAACATTTGTCAAGCCGTTGAAAAAAATGGAAGGTAAGAAAAAATTAGATTTCCACAATGCTCATGCGGCAGTTCGGAAAAATGTGGAGAGAGCTTTTGGGGTTTTGCAATCCCAATTTGCTATTGTCAGAGGACCGGCTAGATTTTGGGATCAAAAGATCCTTTGATACATCATGCACCCTTGTGTGATCATGCATAACATGATCATTGAGAATGAGCGTGGCCAAGATTTAGACTACTCTCAGTATGACCTCTTGGGACATCCTGTGCGAGTGCGTCGTCAGGTTGTGAGGCTGGCCCGATTTGTTGCCTCCTATCATGTCATTCGACGTGCTGAAATGCATGATGATCTTAAGAAGGATATAATCGAGGAGTGGTAGACATGGAATGGCCAACAAAATAAATGTTGATTTGTATGTTTGATGTTGTACGTTTGATGTTGTGGTGTCAAACTATTTGTTTGTTTGACGTTGTACGTTTGATGCCTGGAATTAATAAAATATGCTATGTCTTTTTTGATGTTTGAAATATCCATATTGTTTTGATAAAAATGACCAACATGCGAGCCCCGAACGATCCAACACGCTCAGTTTTAACGCGTTCGCTAAAGCCGGTGCACTCTGACGCGTTAATTTTTTTTTATTTCAACACTGCATAGCAATTTTAACACGCGTGCCGGTTGGACACCCGTTGAAAATGCTCTAATTGACTTCTACATGGAAAGGGGGGAAAGGGAAGCTGGAAAACGCTCCATGGGAGAGAAACACATGCAGTTAATCAGTGATAATTAATAAAGGACGATTAAGAGGGTGTTTGGATACGTTTTAGTCCCAATGACTAAAAGTATTGGGACTAAGAGGGTGCTTGATACGTTTTAGTCCCATGACTAAAAGTAGTGGGACTAAAACTTGCTAGCCTCATCCATGTTTGGATTCAAATACTAAAAAGATTAAAATCAAGTTAATGAGCATTTATTATCTTTCAAACCCTTCAATTCAAAACTCGTCTGTGTTAAAGGAGAGGAGTTAAATGAGGAGAGAGAGGATTAATCCACATTTTAGTAGGGGTACTACCGACTAAAAAAAAATTAGTCTCAAGACTAGTTTTAGCCCCTCTTTATTCAGTGGTTCTTGGAACTTTAGCCTTTTAAAGAGACTATTTTTAGTCAGACTAGAATAAGTCCCTTGGATCCAAGCACCCTCTAACATATTTGGAATTTCTGGATTCTCTTACATGCTCTATGCACGTGGACGGAGAAAGTATTTAAAAGCATGGTTAATAGTACAGCCAACTATTAGCTATATGATGTTGATATGTTATATATAGTCAAATTTATAACATGCAAGTACAATAGATAGATATAAATAAGTATATTAATTTATTGATGTAAGACCCACCATCCCCTCTCACAAAGTGTCTATGAGCACATGTTATAGCTGGTTGTTAGTTTGTAGCCCGCTTCTCCTTTCTCTCCTATTCTTTCTTTCAATTCATCATAAATATATTATTTTAATTCTTACATACCGTCTAGGTAATCCTATTGTAGTATTTGAGGGAGTAGTATACTGTAGTACTCTGCATTTTAAGTGACTCGGGCTGCATGAATCGGTGTCGCACCAACTCCCAGTCACACCGCACGCACCTCGCTAAGGCTGGTTGTAATGGGAGTATCATATTTAGTATCATGCATGTCAACTAGACAACTTTGATGATGTGGCATAGAATTAAATGAAGAAAGAGAGAGTTAAGTATCATATCATGATACCGTATCATATTAAATGGTGTGCTACTTTGTGCCTTGCATGTCAATAAATTACCTATTCTGTGATACTAACATATATACTATGCATTATGGGTGTAATATCATAGACTAATATCATATGCATGATATGATACTCCCATTACAACCAGCCTAACGTCCGGGGCGCCGCACGTGACGCCACGCATGCCATTACCAAGCGCGATCTACTGGTCAGATCTGGACACCGTAGACGGCTAGCCAGCACCCGGCCGCCCGGAGCCCGCGCCTTCGGGGGCTAGCCCCTAGCCGTATGTATGATAGGATAGCTTGAGTTCATCAGCAAATCCCACCCTGACCGGCGACTTTGATTGTACTACAAACTTCCCCAGCCGGTCAATAAATTAGCTCCTTCTGGTTTGTTCCAGGCAATTCAGAGAGAGGGAGCCATGGATGTGGGAACGTGCGCCATGGTATCCCTGCTCCCCAAGCTGGACGAGCTCCTCAACGAGAAGTACAAGCTGCAGGGGAGCAGCAGGGAAGACGTCGAGTATCTCTCCCGAGAGATGAAGAGCATGAGCGCTGTCCTTCGCAAGCTGGCCGAGGTTCCGCCGGACCAGCTCGACCGGCTGGTCAAGATCTGGGCTTGGGAGGTCAGGCAGCTGTCCTACTCCATGGAGCTTGCCGTCAACTCCTGCTTCCTGTCAGAGACGAGCTCGGAAGTCTCCAAGGGGCTCATCAAGAATATGGGCAATTTATTCAAGAAAGGCAAGGCTTGCCATGAGATTGTGGCCGACACAATCAAGGGCATGAAGCTTCAGGTCAAAAAGGTGGCCGAGCGACGTGCAAGGTACAATATTGATAATATTTGTGCACGTCCTGCAGCCATGACGAGGATCGATCCTCGTTTGGGAGCTCTGTACAAAGAAGTGACTCAACTCGTCGGCATTGATGGGCAAAAAGATCAGGATCTCATGAAGTTACTATCAGATGGGGACAACAGGCCCGATACAAAGCTGAAGATAGTCTCTGTTGTTGGATTTGGAGGATTGGGAAAAACCACTCTTGTCAAAGCAGTGTATGACAAGATGAAAAGTGGTTTTGACCGGACGGCTTTCGTTTCTGCCGGTCAGAATGCTGACGTGAAGAGGATTATCCGGGATATCATCCAGGATATCACCCTTGTTCTCGGCATGTACGGAAGTCAGCTCAACACACTGGGTGAACAACAGCTCATCACAAAACTTGGCGAACTCCTTGAGAACAAAAGGTACACATCCCTTACCAAGCTTGCTGAGGACTGTTTTTTCTTTCCTTTTTGTTGTGGCGTGCAACACAAACAACATATTTCTTACCAAGGTTTTTTTCCCGATTCTGATTTTATTTCGCGGGGCATCGAAAAAAAACGGTTTCCAGAAAATCTCGGGATTTTTGGATTTTTTTGCCCGAATTTTTCAAATAAGTTTTGAATTCAAACTTTTTTTGCTTCAAAATATAAATAATTTGAAGCCTTAGTGAACACAGTGAATTACCTGTTCGAGTGGTCAGCGTGTAGTTCTATCAATCTTTCGATCTAGGGTTTGAATCACCATCCCGCGTCGCCCATGTATTTTACATTTGTAAACGGCAACACACTGCTAAACATTGTTTGACAAAATTGGGATTCGGTCCAACGATCTACCAGAAACCGCAGCATGCACAAGTTTACATTGATAAATTAAGGATCACTGCTTCCATTGTGTCAACCACACCAATTTAATAGAGGTGTATGATCAAGTGAATGTTGGGAACTAGCATACAAATACACTTGTGGTTAACTGAAAACTACAACAGAAGCAAAGTAATCTCAGCACCACATCATATACTAACTGAAGGATCGTTGCTTAGCACGGAAGGAAACATATTCAATAGTATATATGAAGGAAAAGTATTACTAAGCACACAAGACGCTCCTCACATAAGTGTCTTGTGGTAAGAGTAACTTTCTGTAATGCAGCAAGCATTAACAAAGAGACACCAAATTTTTACGTGCAAAACCCCTCAAATTGAGGGGAAAACCATGGGTCGAAGCCACTCAAATCCCCTTCCACTATTATCGAATGTGAGATACAACAAGTTCTTATCTAGATAGCACTAAAGGATCTCATACATCAAGATATCTGAACCTTGAATGAACACAGTAGGATTTGGGAATCAAGAGCTAGGGATTAAAACAATCTTACCAAAGATGGTGGAACCGGAGCTTGAAGGAGACAAGGTGGTGGATCTGGAGCATCACAACCTTGCCGAGGAACTCCTTTTGCTTCTTCCTTCAATCTTCTTTTTCTTTCCTTTCTCACTTGGTTTTATCTCTTCTTCGTTAATGGAGGTCAAACTGATTTTCGCCACTCTTGGTGGTGGCTGTTGGATGGATAGTAAAGCATCCCCATCCGCTCACATGCAAAGTCCAAAATGATCCTAGGTCATAACCCTAATGGGTAGTGGGCTTCTGCACATCTTTGGGCTGCCTAAATGGCTTTAAATAATGGGCATCTCCTCACAGCCCACATGAGGAGGATATCCCAACAAATCTCCCCCGCCGACTCATGAGAGGGGCACCGCCATTCCCGCTACCTTGCAAATGCATGTAGCTTCTCATTTGACAATATCATCATGGTCAACATATCCGAACCATTATCATGGGTTTCAACAACTTGGAACTCACAACATCTCGAATCCAATTATACCTCACATCAATGCGCTTGGTTCGAGAGTGATACCTTGGATTCTTAGCAAGATGAATATCATTTTGGCTATCGCAAAATAGAAAATACTTCTCTTGATTCATGTCGAGCTCTTGCAAGAAGTTCTTCATCCACAAAACGTACTTGCCAGCATCAACCGATGCTATGCACTCAACTTATGTATTTGATGTAGAAACAGATTTCTGCAATCTTGATTGTCATGACACTGCTCCACCTGCATAAGTCATCAGGTATTTAGATGTGAACTTCCTACGATCCTTGTCACCTGCATAATCTGCATTTGTATAACCCTGCAATACAGGATCACCGCTTCCAAAGCATAAACAAGATGTAGAAGTTCCTTTGAGATACCTGAGAATCCACTTCATTGCTTCCCAGTGAGCTTTACCTAGATTTGTCATGAACATGCTAACAACTCCAACTGCATAGTCAATATCAGGCCTAGTGCATACCATGGCATACAACAAACTGCCAACACCTAGTGCATACCATGGCATACAACAAACTGCCCACACCAGATTGGTAAGGTACTTTCACCATTTCTTCTTTCTTCCTCTTGCTTGTAGGACATTGTTTTGTATTCAATTTGTGATGACCTGCAAGAGGAGAGATAACATATTTTACATCTTTAAAATTGAACCTTTCAAGTACCTTCTCAATGTATTTTTCTCGTGAAAGCCAAAGCAGCTTATTTGATCTATGACGGGACATCTTCATGCCAAGTATTTGCTTAGCTGGTCCTAAATCCTCCATGGCAAATGATTTACTCAATGCCTTCTTGAGGAGAGCAATCCTCTTTGTGCCATATCCAACAATCATCATATATTTAACATAAAGCAAGAGAATTATAAAGTCACCCTCGGTGTACCTCTTCATAAAGACACAATGATCATGTTGTGCTTCATGGTACCACTACCGAGGAGCTTGCTTCAAGCCATACAAGCTATTTTTCAATTTGCAGACTAAGTGCTCCTTGCCTGCAACCATGAATCCCTCTAGCTAGTCCATGTATATCTCCTCCTCTAGGTCACCATATAAGAATGATATCTTCACATCAAGTTGTTCAATTTCCATGTCCATGGTGGCAGCTATGCCAAGCACAACTCAGAACGAAGGCATCTTGACCACCGGAGAGAATATCTCATCATAATCGATGCCCTTTTTATGAGTAAATCCTTTCACAACCAATTTGGCCTTGTTTATTGGATGTGAGGTTTTTTCTTAAGTCTTCACTATGTACACCCACTTATTCTTCACTGCTTTCTTGACCTTCGGCAGATTCACTAACTCAAAAGTATCATTCTCCTACAAGGATTTCATCTCATCCGGCATGGCTTCTGACCATTCATCCTTGTTCTCATCAGACATTGCCTCCTCATAGCATGAGGTCTCACCTACATCCTTCATCAACACATATTGATGTGTTGTATACTTAGAAGAAGGAATGCGACCTCTGTCATCATTACCACTTCTTCTTTGCTGCTCTGGTGGCGAATCAGTTGGATTTTTGGTGGTGTCATCATTACCAACTTCATCATCGTCATCACTTGATGGTTGCTCATCACTTTGACTTGTACTGCCTTGGTCAGTTGCATCTCCACTATCTTCACTGTCATCATCTCCCCCATGATTTTCATGCACGAGAGGAGGACGGATTGGATTCATGTCAACGTGAGGTGAGTTGGTCATTGGCTTCTCGGGTTTTCCAATATCTTTTGTTGTCTCATCTTCAATGAACACCGCTTCTCGGCTTCTCATCATTTTCCTCTTAAATGGATCCCACAACCGGTAGTCAAACTTTTCACTTGGTTGGTTGAGGTGCATGCACTGTTTTGTCTTGCTATCAAGCTTGGATCTCTCATCGATTGGAACATGTACAAATGCCCGGAAACCAAAGACCTTGAAATTCTTGTAAGATACCTCCTTGTCTAACCAAACTCTCCGAGGAACATCACCTGCAAGAGGAACTGGGGGAGATAGGTTAACCACATAGATATCATTCATCAATGATTCAACCCAAAATGAATTAGGTAAATGAGCATGAGAGAGAGCATACTTGTGACCCTTTCTGTGAGTGTCTTGTTCATTCCCTCCGCAAGACCATTGAGTTGAGGTGTCTTTGGTGGACTCTTCTCAAGCCTGATGCCAAACTTTCCGCAAGACCTTTCAAAAGGACCTTGGTATTCACCACCATTGTCAAACTTCACGCACTTCAATTTATGTTTCTCTTTCAAATTTGGCATGGAACTCCTTGAAGCCTTCAAGCGTCTTGTATTTTTGTTTCAGCACATTCACAAAAACCTTTCTAGAATGGTCATCAATAAAAGTCATAAAGCATAATGCTCCACCATGAATTTTTTAGTCATGGAGCAAACATTATTGTGCACAATATCAAGAACATTTTCTGCACGATGTGGAGGAAGTGTACGAAATGCAACCCTATGTTGTTTGCCAGCAAAATAATGTGCATAGGATTTGAAGGATATACATTTGAACTCATGGAGGTATTCCATGTGAGAAAGAGCATACATGCCCTTCTCACTGATATGCCCAAGCCTCTTGTGACACAATTCAACCCGAGTGTCTTAGCATTGTTCAACACCTCATTGCACAACTTAGTTTTAGTCGCACACAGATTACCTGGCCTACTTCCTCAAGCCACAATCAAAGAGCCTTTGGTGAGCTTCCATTTTCCTTCACCAAAATAACTAGGATGTTTGATTTCATCAAACTTGCCCACTCACAACAAATTCAGCCTTATGTCGGGAACATGTCTCACATCATCGAGCACCAATCTGCAACGTGTGTTTGTTTCAATGCATATAGAGCCCTTGCCAACAACTGTTGACGAACCACTATTTACCATCCTCACTTGGCCAGCAACACCACTAATGTAAGATGTGAAATACTCCTTCTGTGATGTAATGTGGAAGGACGCATCTGAATCCACAACCCAACTCATGGCATCATCACGAACAACACTATAGCATTCATCATCTTCAATGACTAGATAGTCCTCATGTATTGCGGTCATGCATGAGCTGCTCTCATCCTTTTACTTAGTTTTCTTTGCATGCCCTTATGCAAGCTCTCTTTTGTACTTCATGCACTCGCTCTTTATGTGTCCCAGATTGCCACAATGAAAGCAAGTAATATCTATTCTCTGTTTTGACTTTGTTCTCCTCCCTGGATTTATTTGTGCCTTTCTAAAATCTGGTATTGTTGCATCTACCATTCTCATTCTTTCAATGGGTTTCAGCCACATACACATCAGAGGAAGAGGCATCACCTTTTTCCTTCTTTCTAGCTTCTTCATTCAGCATATTGTTCTTCACCATTTCCATGGTCAGCTTCCCATCTGGAGCTGAATTGATAAGTGACACAACAAGTGTGTTCCACTCAAGCATGGAACTCAGCAGCAACAATGCTTGCACCTTATCCTCAAAGTTGATTTTTTTTTCAAAATTAGTACATATTTTTTACTAAATTCGAAAAGCATATGTGAAAATTGGAAAAAAAAAATCAAAACTAGCACCCCGTCGGCCTCTAGTGGGCCGACGGAGGCCGACGGGGGACCTGCCGGCTTGTGGGAGGCCGAAGAGGGCCCGTCGGCCTGTGGGTGGCCAAAGAGCCAGCTCTCGGCCCGCGGCTGGCCGAAGAGGACCCGTCGGCCTCCAGGAGGCCGAAGAGCCCCTGATAAGGCCGAACGAGCCCTTCTTCCTCCTCAGTTGCTGGCTTCTATTCTCTCTCTCGTTTTTCTTCCCTCATTTTGCCCCCCCTCCGATATCCTCCATCCTCCATCCATTTTCCTATTCAATCCGCTGAATCAATAGACCATACCCATCTCCACCGCCACCGCCTACCTACGGTCTCATTTTGTGCGATAGGTTAGTTTTTTGTTCGTTTGGAGGAGCCATGGTGGGATGGTGGAGGTGAGGATGGTGAGGTGAGGAGGTGGTGTGGTGCAGAGGAAGAAGAAGGTGGAGAGGAAGAAGAAGGTGACACACATGCGTCGAAGGTATACCGATTTTTTACTGTAGGTTCTTTTTAGTGTTGGTTTATTTAGTTTATGGAGATTTATTTTTGTATAAATTTGTTCATTGCGAAAAATGACAAGGTCTCAATATCTGACAGGTGAAAATGTATGAATCCGTAAATTTGACTGTTTATTATGACCCTGATAATGTTCGATATAATGAGTTGGTGGTTGATCTTAGCGAGTTTTAAAAAGGCGTCCTGACACTTTCAGACCTGGACAGACTGGACATTAGGAAGTTGAAGCACTAGTTGACTACTAGTTTTGGGTTGGATCCTGAAGTCTGTTCCGTCAGTATTCATGCATTGTGGACCAAATCCTGTAAAAATGTCAAGTGGGAGTTTATGCTGATAGATAGGAGCCAACATTGGTTGTCCCTGTTAAGTCGTTCCACAGACCGAAGAATCCAGCCATATGCCCTAATGCGACCAGTGGCGAAGGAGGAGAATTTTGTACAAGTCAACGTGCGGTATGAACCAGGTCAGGATAGTCAAGTGGCAGAGATTGGTCATGACACTGGGCAGAGTATTCAGTCGATACTATTAGCTGGCAATGGTGTTGCTTATGGGGATGAGGAAGGCGATGAAATGCAGAGGGTGTTGGAGGAAGAGAACGAGGATGGGTTTGCGGAGGATCTGGATTCTGGAAATCCCGAGGATGAAGTGGAGGTACCGATTCCTTCTGCATGGGATCAGGACATATCCGCCGGCATTACTGTCAACGATGGCCATGAGACTCCATGGCAATATAATCTGAACCAAGTCCAGATCGGGCTATGTTTGACACAAAGAAAAAATTGAAGTATGCGGTGATAAAGTGGGCTATGTCTACGTAGAGGGTTTTCCGGACACACATATCGACTCCAACAAAATATATCATGAATTGTGTTGAAACAGGTTGTCCTGCGAAGGTGCACGAGCACGTGTCGAAGTATAACATCCACTGGGTTGTCACCAATGTGGTCCCACATAATTGTGTGAGGAAAAACCTGTTGGTTCGTCATCCAAACCAGACTTCAACTCTCATAGCGCAACTCATGTATACTGAGATAGTTGAGAAGAAAGATATGGAAGCAAAACATATCCAGAAAGCAGTGAAGGTCAGATGGAATTATGACATTCCATATGGGAAGGCTTGGAGGGCTAAGCAGAAGGCTATGGAGGAAATGTTTGGGACGTTCTTCGACTCATTTGATAATGTTGTCCGTCTCCTTGAAATATTGAAGGAGAGGAATCCCTACACTTATGTTAACATACAGCACACGAGGTTGGAGATTATACCAGATTACAAGGTGTTGAAACGAGTATTCTTCTCTTTCGGTTTGTGCACCGAAGCTTTCCGGCATTCCCTCCTGTGATGTTTGTGGATGGTACGTTCCTGACTGGTCGGTACAAAGGGAAAACGTGTGTGTCATTCATGACAGACATCCTCGTATATTAAAGGTCGTGAAGACACTAAGTAATCCAACAGCTGACGAGTCAACACCTTGGAAGGACTTGTAAAGCTCGTGGTGCATGCGCCATCTGGGTGCAAAAATTTTCTCACAGTTGAAGAAAAACGGTTGATGAACTTGTTCAAAAAGTTATGCAAGCAGAACCAACAGCGCAAATACGAATTTATTTGGTCAAAACTAGACGAGTTTACTAAGAAGCAGGTCCTTGCTAGGAAGAAAATGGAAAAAGGCCAGGTTAAATTAACAACACTCATCGCGGAGCTAGAGGAGCCAGTAGGTCTTTGTGACTTGCCAGCAATTGACCCTCCTAATACGAAGAGAAAGAAGGGCAGGGCAATAAAGATTTTTTCTGAGTGGATAGAGAAAGAGCCTCCGGTGAATTGGTCTTTGCTGCATGACACCCATGGAGCCAGGTATGGCCACATGAAAACCAATCTTGCAGAGGTGTATAACTTTGTACTCAGAGGGAATAGAGCATTGCCACTGACAGCTATCGTGGAGGGTGTATTCCATGGGACTTTGAGATATTTCAGAGAAAGGCACGAGTTAGCAAAGAAGCATATTGCAGTTAATCAGAATACACCTTATTGTAGCCGTGTCATGGAGTACATGGATCAGAAGATAAAGAAAGCAAAACAAGCACACTGTCACGCTCATAGGTAATCAGGAAAGGAGGTATGAGGTTCAGCTTCCTACTGATGGTTTTGGTTCAGCAAATGAGGTGAAGACGCACGAGGTTAAAATTGGAACGGAATTTTATCCAACTTGTGAGTGTACATGCAACAAACTGCAGTTGTTGCACCTGCGTTGCTCACATGTGTTGGCTGCCTGTGGCCAGATGGAGCTAGACAGTACCTCCTTCGTGTCTCCGTACTACTCAAAAGAGGCAGTACTCAATGCGTGGACATGTGAGATGACAGGTTTTAGAGTCGTCGGCAATTTCAACAAGGTTAACGATGGTGAGAGAGTATACACCCCGGATCCTGGACTTCGACGAACTAGCAGGGGTAGACGTAAGGTCAAGCGCATCCGAAACGATATGGACCAATCTGAAGCTGGTGGAGCAACCAGACAATGTTTGTTGTGCGCGGCTTATGGACATATGATGAAATACTGCCCCGACCTGAACAAAGACGATGCTTCCACATCAACGAGTGCTTCCACATCGACGACTGCGACAACAGTAGCAAGAGGTGGTCGTGGCAGTCGTGGTGGACGTGGCAGTCGAGGTCGAAGGGGTGGATGAGGAATAAATAACTCAGAAGCTACATAATGTGTCGGCCTACGTTTTAATTTGTAGTATGTCTCCACTATGTTTTAATGTGTACTATGTCGGCTATGTCGGACTTTGTTTTAATTGGTAATATGTCTGCACTATGCTTTAATTTGTAATATGCATGCACTATGTCTGCATGAGCTTAGTTAAAAAAACACAATTACTGATACTACTCGATAATTCTGTTAGATAATTCAATGCAAATTCTAGTACTGGATAGTTCAACTACTGGAATAGTTCTACTATTAGATTGTTCTGCTGGATAATTCAACAGAAATTCTAGTACTGGATAGTTCGACTACTGGATAGTTCAATACAAATTCAACCATTACATACTTAAAATTCATCACAGATCTCCTTCAACTTCTTCACCTTGTCCTTATAGCCATGGTTCTATTTCATCATATCAGAAATGATGTGCTCCAGCTTTTTCTTCTTTTCCTTCATTTGGTCTCTCTCCATCACAAGCTGGTCCCTCTTCTTCTCTGCCTTCGTCCTAAGTACCTGATGTAGATTGGTGGAAGAATGGTGTGCCAACTTCTTCTTCTCAATATCCTCTTTCAGATCACTCATAGCCAACCTAGCACTACCAAGCTGACTAATAGTCTCCTCCTTGTCAGCCACCATTTTTGCAAAATCAAGTTTGAAAAATCAAAGCTCTTCCTCCATCCTCCTCTTTTCTTCAATTATTTTGAAATTTTCTTCACCCAGCTTCAGATTATCTCTGATTCTGTCCTCGTTTTCTTTGTCATGCATGCTCCACAATTGACCTATGCAAAACTGCATAGCATCTGACCACTCGGGGTCTATCCACTCCAGATAGCAGCACTTTTCTTCTCCCTAAAATTCAAAACAATTTCAGTGTTTAACATACATGAAATTGAGTGGAGCAGAAACTAACTAAGATTAACTAATTATAGTGCAACATACCTTCTCCTTTGCACAAGATGGAAAACGCCGGACAATGTCAGTAGATTGAAATGCAACTTGCCTGAGGCAAGGCTCTAGATGCATACAGCTAGAAGATAGTTTATGAGCAACACCACTCCATTCATAGCATGGGATAGTCCTAGGAAGCTAAAAAACAGAAGACACCGAACTGTTATGAAATCCCGAAATGAAGAACCCTAAACCTATTAACCGTAAATGCTGGAATCCCGAAATTAACGTACCTGGCTGGTCACACTATCGTCATCCCAAGAAGAGCTTGATCCCTCGCTCCAAGAGACCATGGCAGATTAATTGGCAGACCTAAATATTTATACTACTTAATTAACAGACCTAAATATATCCAACACCAAACCTAAAAATATTTAAACTACTTAACTAAGTCACCTAAATATATCCAAATCTACCGGAGCATACGGGAACGATTGTTGAATTTTCCCTTGAAGTGTGCGAAGAACGACGAACCGACGAACGACGAACGACCACCACCTTTTACCCACACCTCCACCACCACCGTTGTCCCCTTTTTCACTCCCCTCCACCTTCTTCTTCCTCTCCACCACACCACCTCCTCGCCATCCACACCTCCACCACCCCACCACCATCGCACAAAATGAGTAGGTAGGCCGGTGGAGATGGGTATGATCTAATGTTTTAGCGGATTCAATAGGAAAATGGGTGGAGGATGGAGGAGATCGGAGGGGGAGCAAAATTAGTGAAGAAAAACGAAAGAGAGAAGAGGAGCCACCAAGTGAGGAGGAAGAAGGGCTCGGTTGGCCTTATCAGGGGCTCTTCGGCCTCCTGGAAGCTGACGGGCCCTCTTCGGCCAACCACGTGAGCCAACAGCAGCTCTTCGGCCACCTGTGGGCCGACCAGCTCTCTTCGGCCTCCCGCCGGCCGACAGGCCCCCCTTCGGCCAACCAGAGGCCGACGGGGTATTATTTTTGATTTTTATCCATTCCGACATATGGTTTTCGAATTTGGTAAAAAAATCGTCGTATTTTTGAAAACAAATCCTCAAAGTTGATCTTCATAGCTGAAAGTTAATTTTTATGGCATTAAAAGACATTCAAGTGCTCAATCACACTTGTACCATCTCTGTACTCAAGCTTTGCAAGTCTTTTGATCACTGAGGCCTTGTTCATTGATGTCTTCCTATCATACCTAGACTCCAACTTCTTCCACATCTCATACACATTTGTGTCATTTGCAACATGGTGGAATATATTATGGTTGATGTACAATCGAATCATATCTACTGCCTTTCTATGCAGGACTCTCCATTCTTCTTCCGGGACTCCTGTGGGTATCTTGTCTTTCACAATGGGCTCATACAAATCCTTGCAATAATGTATGTCTTTCATCACGAGCTTACATTATGAGTAATTGGAAAAATCAAGTTTTATCAGGACACTTGTGGTAGCGCTTTCTTCCAAAGCCATTCTGAGCAGCACTTCCAGCAACAATCAGACAACTATGATTACCAACCTCCTAAGCAAATCCACTTGTAGTTAACTAAAACCTGCAGCGGAAACAAAGTAATCTCAGCACCACATCATGTACTAACTCAAGGATCATTGCTTAGCATGGAAGGAAACATATGCAACAACATGAATGGAGGAAAAATATTACTCAGCACAGAAGACGCTCCTTAGACGAGTGTCTTGTGGTAGGAGTAACTTTCTGGACAGAAACAAGCATCAACCAAGAGACATCGGATTTTTATGTGGAAAACCCCTCAACTTTGAGGGGGTAAACCATGGGCTGAAGCCACCCAAATCCTCTTCCACTATTATCAAATCTGGGATACAACAAGTTCTTCTCTAGATAGCACTAGAGGATTTCATACATTAAGATTTCTGAAGCTTGGATGAACACAATAGGATTTGGGAATCAAGAACTAGGGATTGAAACAAGCTCACCAAAGATGATGGAACCGTAGCTTGAAGGAGACAAGGTGGTGGATGTGGAGCATCACAACCTCGGGAAGGAACTCCCTTTGCTGCTTCATTCAATCTTCTTCTTCTTTCCTTTCTCAATTGGTTTTCTCTCTTCTTCTTCAATGGGGGCTGAACTGATTTTCGTCACTCTTGGTGATGGCTGCTGGATGGAGAGTAAAGCATCCCCATCCACTAACATGCAAAGACCAAAACAACCCTAGGTCATAACCTTAATGGGTAGTGGGCTTCTGCATCTCTTTGGGCTACCTAAAAGGCTTCGAATGGTCATCTTCTCAGTTCTCACTGCCCACATGAGGAGGATATCCCAACAAAGAATTTATTGCATTTTTAACAATACAAGTGCATGAATATTTTTCGCTTGTTCCAACAAATGATAAATCAAAACAATAAAATGACAAATCAAGCAAAAAGTAGAGAGTCGGAACTCTGTCATTCCTCCGGGCAGAGCGCCAAACTCTAGAAGTATTTGATATATGCCACTCGAACTTCACGTATCCAAGAAATGGCATTGCAAAAAACGACTTATGGAAAAGGTCATTGTAAGAAAATATCGATATATGCCACTGCCACAATGGCATTTATCAAGTATCCAAGTGTTGGTCGTAGCATTTTCCAAAAGTTTTTTTGCAGTGGTATGTTTCAAATACGCAAGTTGGAAGTGGCATATATCGGATTAACTCTGTTTTATATATTACTGCACGCTTCTGATCCAGCAATTTCTTTGTGTTCCACCCTTGGATCTGAAATCATTATCGTAGTAAGTATTGGATCCTTGAGGTTGGAATGAAATTCTGCTCATCATCCTTTTCCATATTCATTTCGAGTCGAATATTTATTTTGGCATACATTCTCCTTTGCTAGATTAGTTTGTCATGCATATCTAATATTTCTCTGATGCTCTCACCATTTGTACAGGTACCTCATCGTGATAGATGACATATGGAACAAAAAAGTGTGGGACATTATCAAGCTTGCTTTCTCTGGAATGAACAGTCTTGGCAGCAGAATAATCACTACAACCCGCATAGTCAGTGTATCTGAAGCATGCTGCTCGTCTTCTAATGACTCAGTTTATCAAATGGAACCTCTGTCTGATGATGACTCCAAAAAACTCTTCTATGACAGAATATTCTCTACTGGGTGTGGATGTCCTCACGAATATGACCAAGTATCTATTGATATCTTGAATAAATGCGGCGGGGTACCTTTAGCCGTCATTACAATGGCTTCTATGTTGATTAGTAATCAGCGGATCAAACCAGAGACTGAATGGCATGTCTTGCTCAGTTCTATTAGTCATGCCAGTATAGATGATCCCTGTTGGGATGAGATGCTAGACATATTATCCTTTAGCTACTATGAACTTTCCCCACATCAGAAGACTTGCTTACTGTACTCGAGTATATTCCCTGGGGCTCTACCGATTATAAGAGACCGGCTGGTGAAAAAATTGGTAGCGGAAGGGATCGTTACTCAAGAGACTAAGTTGATTGGATCAACAAACAAATATGAGGTCAGGCTGAGTCGGGAGATTAGTCCAGAGCAGGCAGCAAGCCACTGCTTGGACGAGCTGGTCGATAGGAACGTTATTCATCCCTTGGAATGCAACAGAAATGGTGAGGTAATAAGCTACCATATCCACCCTTTGATGCACAGCCTCCTTAAAGAAATAGCCAGATATGAGACATTTGCTGCTTCACTTCATCTCGAAGATAATCCAGGGGCCTGTTTGAGAGGTGTCCCTTTCCTCTCAATTTACTGTCCGGAATCAGATAATCAAATTGATTTATCAAGTATGGCACTTGATGGTTTTGTTCACTCCTTGACTGTTTTCGGTCATGCAAACAAAATTCTGCCTAAACAATTTCAATTTACACAAGTTTTAGATTTAGAAGGCTGCAAGAGTCTTATGAAAGCTGATGTGAAGTACATATGCAGTATGGTCCTGTTGAAGCAGTTGTGCCTTGCAAAGACGGAAATCAGCGAGCTCCCACCAGAAATTGGCAATCTACAAAATTTGCAGGGGCTAGATGTAGGAGGGACCCAAATCACCGAGATGCCAACACAAATTGGCAAATTAAAGAATCTGAAGACTCTAGATGCAAGGAAGTCACAAGTCAAGGATTTACCTGATGAAGTTGTCCAGCTCACAAGGCTGGCCCACCTGCTTATTGGTGACGACGAATCCTGTGAAGGAGTGCAGTTACCAAATGGAATTGGGAAAATGGAATCACTGCAGCAGCTGTGCACCATTGATTTGAAGAAATGTTCGGCATCCTCGTTGGAGGAGCTTGCTCAACTCCCTCATCTTAAAGAGATTGCAGTAGTGGCAAGTGATGATCCAGAAGACACAAGAATTAAGGAGGCTTTGTTTTCTTTCCTCAACAAAACAATCAGGCAGAGATCCCTGGTAGTTTATAGTGATTTCAGATTGAACACAGTACAGTCGTCATCACAGAAAAAATATCTCAACTACTGGAAGAAACAAACAGTGTTAAAATTCTTGAAGGTCCCCATTTGTATTGCCGGGCAACATCTTGGTATGCTTGATATCAGGGTCTGCAAACTAGACGAGGGTGGTCTGAAGATACTCGGTGAGATGCCTAGATTGCAGAGCCTCATTGTGCGGCTGGAAGTCCTCCCAACAAAAATGATACCCATCAGCTGTAAGGGTTTTGCAAAGCTTGAGAGTTTCCTTGTTGACTGCCGAATGCCTAGGGTGACCTTTGAGAAAGGAGCGATGCCAAAGCTGGAATATCTTGAGCTCAAGCTGTACGGTGGAACAGCCAGTGAAGAACATATGTGCATCAACCACCTCCTAAATCTTCAAAAGGTTACTCTCCGGTATGCCAAATGGTATGCAACCAACAAGGGCGTCAGGGAGACAACCGAAGCCGTGAAAACTGAGTGTAAGGAGCACCCGAACGAGATCACTCTTTGCATCACTGAAGAGGACAAAGATGGTAACTGCACCATGGAGCCTGAGATTTTTCAAGAGAACAGAGTTGCTAGTTCCAGTTAGATGGCTGAGATTGGAAAAGAAGAAGACACACAAGATGGAGGCCTTCATCAGAGCAGCTGTGCTAATGCTAGCTGCAGCGGGACCAGTGAGATCGAAGAAGTTGTGGAGTAGCTCAATGAAGCATTAATATTTATCATTATCTTATTGCTTTAGCCATGCAGTGTCGCCTAAATTGTACTAGTATAATTGCCTCAACCAATCGCATGTCGTGTTTATTTCTGTTGTTTCCAAACTTCAATTCCCAAACATTTGGCAGACGAGAGACTTAGCATCTATTCTTTTCCATCTGGACTCGATGATTGTTCATTTATCAAAACGTGATTGTATTTGTCAATGCACGTGTCTCTTGTACCTATATCCTGGAATGTGTATGCGGTATGTGTACCTTATGAGTTATGACAACTAGGGCATGTGGTGCCCTGGACGACCCCGTGGCAACAGATTAGCAGTAGTGTGTGCCAAGGATCTAGGATTCAGTGGGCATGTGCTGCTGGATGAAGCTAAATTTTTCCCGTGCGATTTGCCGGGACGCACCAATGGCGTTGCGAGCTTTACCTTTACGGTGCTCGACGGAGCCAAGACTCGAGAAATGTCACTCTGAACTCGGAACCTGGCTCGACGTCCTTCAGTTTTCAGGTTGCTGCAACCTGCACCCTGAGTCTGCATCAATGCTAGCGGCGTGTGTTCTCTCCCGCTCCTCCTTGCGCCGGCGGGCGGGCGTTCCACACCGGCCAGATCGATTGTGTCGCCTACACTACTCCGGCGACGTACATTTCCCCTAAAGTCCCAGCAGATTGGGAGGAGGCAGATGAGCGGGAGGGGTAGCAGAGGTACCGTCTAAGATCTCCGCGCCTGCCGTCGAAGTCGCCGCCGCCGCCACCATGCGAGCTCCAGCGGGAGTTGGTCGAGGAATTGGGGCTCGTCCCGCCTCTGGTCAGAGGAGCCCCAGTTCGTCATTTCGCGTGGGCCCAACGCTGTCAGAGGGCGAAGTACCAAATTTCAGATGAAAGCAGCAGCTTCTTGTACAAACTGTCAAGAAAGCATCACATCACATGACAGCAGCAACAAAATAAACATGACATACTAAAATGATCTCATACTCCAATAATAATCGAATCCACGAGAACACTCTGGAAAAAAAATACTTGAAAAACGTTGACCAAGTATTTGAAAAATGTTGACCAAGCATTTGAGAAATGTTAAGCCGTATAAAGAAAATGCCTATCACGTATACGAAAAATGTATAAAAAAACACTGTGTTGAAATAAAATTGAACATGTATATAAAGCATTTTAATCAAGCACTTGAAAAAAATGTTGAACAGGTATCTGAAAAATGTTAATAAAGCATTATTAAAATGTAAAATATGTATAAAAATTGGACCGTGTATTAAAAATATGTTTTTTATCATGTATAAAAATATGTTACTCAAGATTTTAAAAAATAAAATTGAACAAGTATTTTTATAATGTTAATCAAGCATTTGGAAAATGTTAAATGTGTATAGAAAAATGTTTATCATGTATTAAAAAATATGATTTTTATCATGTATATAAATATGCTAATCAAGCATTTACAGAAATGTTTAACAGGTATTTAAAAATGTTAATCAAGCAATTGGAAAATGCAAAATATGTATACTTTTTTTTGACCATGTATCAGAAAAAATCTTAATTTTTATTTGAAAGATGTTAATCAAGAATATAATAATAAATAAAAACATCTGGAATTGATGTTGACTATGTATTAGAAAAAATAATCTTGTATTTAAAATATATTAATCAATGATTGAAAAAGAGTACAAACAATGTTAACTATGTATTAAAATGCTACATTTGTATTGTAAGAATGTTAAACATGTATTAGAGAAATGTTCTTGAGATATATAAAAAAATGTAGAATAAAAACCAAAAAAAAAGAACCCTGATAAAAAGAAAAAAAGAAAACACCATGAAGGTGATCGTCTTCAATGATGGCGACGTGGAGGTGGTCACCAAGTGCAAGAAGCACGATGAGGCCTTTTGTTGTGACTGCATAAATGACCTCTCGTTCATAGTTCCGTGTTGGTTGTTTGTGTTAAGACTATGTGATGCAGTATCATCTAAAATTTATCGTACTATGTTAAATTTCTTAGTGTGGTTAAACTTTGACTACTGGGCGGAGGCGCGGCGGCACACCGCGCCCGTCATGAAGCTTGTTTGGGTGGTTACAGAAGGAAAGAAAGCATGGATAAGAAAATTGATAGTTGATAATGTGCAAGTCAATTTAACTTCGAGAAATATCGAAAGATACCAAAAAATAGTTCACCTATGTTTACATATACTTAGCTATATTATTTTAAAAGTTCCGGCAAAAGCCGTTCCTATCAAGATAGCCAAAGTCTAAAACTGTCTAATGCAACCAAAAGTTATACAGAATGAAGATTCCTTCGAACCGAAGGAAACTTGCTCCAATATAGAGTTCAAAAATCACATTTTATAGATAATGCCCCACCCAATAATAGATGAAAATTTATATTAATGAATAAAGCAAGATACAGAAGATGAAAAAAAAACAAAAAAGTGAATTTGAAAATAGAAAGGACCAACCAATAGACAAAGCCTACTCTTTTAGGCTCGGTATAGGTAGCCGAGTTAAAAATCCAACAATGTTAATGTTTTCTGTAATGCATACAAACATCAGTTCACAAAATAGCAAAAACCAAACGAAGATACTCTAGTAAAAAGATGGAATCTTTGGCATTACACTGCAATGACGATTTTTTTATACACAATATTTTGAGTAGTATATGTTGCAACCTGTAACTCTTAGTTGTGAAAAATAGCATGCATGATTGATCGAATTAGAGATGCATTATCAGTCAAATCAAGCCTAACTCTCATAGTTTAAATGGTATTAACCTGGATGCTCTAAGGCATAAAATTTTCTTTAATTTTCTTATCCTATGATGTCCTACAGAAAAAGCTGCTAGGTATTGCATCATAATTAACCTAACTTTATATGGAAGGTAGAATAAGGAAAAACTGCTACCGTGTCTACTACTCACAATGTATAGGGATTGGGTGTGTGCGTGTTTACATAGGTGAGTGTAACTGTGTTGACGCTGATGCTCGCATTTTCCTGAATTTATTCCGGTCTCTCCTGATAGCGTTATATGGATTGGGTGTGCGGGTGCATTCATAGAAGTGAGTGTATGTGACATCTACGGTGTACTCTTTTGGCCCCGTTGCATCCCCTTTCCTGGATTTATTTAAGCATCTTTGGTGATATTCATTAAATAGAAGGAGACATCCCCGTCGACCACGAAAGCATGTGCGGTGCCTTCATCAGTCTCAAAATGTAGTCCCGGATAAGTATCTCAAATGGTCTCATAAAGGTAGTGGGCTTGCATATGTTCATAAGTCTATAACGCTGGTGCTAACGTATATGCGAGCATCAGCGTTATACTGTGTTAAAAACAGTAGCAAACACAAAAATAAAAATCTAATAGTGAATTAAATAAAAATCAACACGTGTCACGTAGGGAAGCACTCATGGTAGAGTACTTCAAATGCATGAGAGTGGAGCTAGCTTAGCAACTTCAATTATTTACTATATATGTTGAAACACTCGATGTCGATCGTGGCGAGCCGTGACACCCACTGCCAGTCCTCGTTGTCGCACGCGTCGCTCCTCACGGAATAGTCCCCAGGTTTAGCTCGTTGGGCCAACGGAGCAACAACGACAGGATCAGATATACGTTGAAACACTCGATGTCGATGGTGGCGAGCCGCGACACCCACTGCCAGTCCTCTTTGCCGCACGCGTCGCTCCTCACGGAATAGTCCCCAGGTTTAGCTCGTTGGGCCAACGGAGCAACAACGACAGGATCAGAGGAAGAAAGAGAGACATGGGTAAAGAAAGTTGAGCCGTCACTGCCGCTTTTGCTGCAACGTGTGCCGAAGGAAGAGAAATATCTCTTGAGAGCGGTGGAATGATTCGTGAAGTGTCGGGCGAAGGGACGGGAGAGGAGGATATATAAAATGGTGGGCAAGTAACAAACGCAAGTGACGAACGAAATTGTGGTTAAATGATATGGAGAACAGTGGCATCCCAACTCATGAGAGTTCAAGTCCTAGACTTGACATCGATGCTTATATTTTTAAATTTATTCCAGCCCTTCATGCGATGTGCATTGAGTGAGAGGAGACGTTCTCATCGGCTACGAAGGTGTCTCTAACGACTTCATTGATCTTAAGAGAATGTGTCGGCTCAGTCTTTGAATCTTTGGATTGCGCTCATACGGAAAGAATATGCGTGTGCACATTCATAGAAATAGTATATGTACATACGTATAAACATCTACGTCTGTACCATGTTACAAAATGCCTTCAACTATATTTCTCAAGCAGCATGATTTTTTATTTTCAAAAAAAATCAGGCTCGGTCAATATGTGGCAAATGGATAAATATGGAGACATGTCAAATAAAAAGAGAGCCATCGCCCAGCACTTGAAACGCACCAAAGGGCTGCTAGCTTAGCAGCTCTAATATAGTAGTATACTAGATCATTGAAGGCGCACGTTGCTGCGTCCGTCCATTTTTTCAATAGGATAATAGTAGTTGGTGTAAATATATGGATGATTCATTGCAAACATATGGATCTTAAGTAATACACAAGACTTAGCTGCTCTGGCCTTCTTAGGATTTGATTTTATAAAGAGCATGTAATAGGCCTTCAGTTTCCTACAACAGGCTCTAGCACAAATAAGTGCAAGGGCCAATTACTTTACTTTCTCTGACAAGTCAACTGGTTGACATGATAATTCAAATTCTGGTAAGACAAAAACATTAAAGCTTCAAAAGACAACATTTCAGAAAACATGTCACATTCAGGTTTGTTCATGCATAACGATTGAAATTGTAGTGCGTGCCTTTTCTGCAAAGACAAGCAAGAATTACTGTAAATATTATGTAAAAGGGTGAAAGAAAATATGAATAGTGTATATTACAATCCATTGAACCATCTCAGCTACCTTAAAGCATCAGTAAACGTATAGATAACAAGCTGATCGCACCTAGGTCTCACATTTCTCACACAAATTTGGCGGTGAATTATTACCGTATCATTGTTACGAAGTCCTGAAAGGGGTCATGGAAAGGGCACCCCAAATGAAAGGGCTGATATATGCACAGCGGGACTAATGTTGTTGCTGCAAACAAAACAATAAGAGAAGCTGCAAAAGGTTGTCAACTCTTCTAGAGAACATACCCAGTTCAGTAAAGTGGCTTACGAATAAAACTTTATTCTCTCTTAAGGTTGACATCAATATTGCCAATTGAAGGATATGAGTTTATAAAGTATAGGGAACAGTAGGAACTATGTGTATGAATGTATGCAAGGTGAAATTTAAAGAATATCTGTTTTTGTTCAAAATATGAGATGAAAATTATTGGTAATGGAAAAAAACATCACCAGTTTTTTAATTTGGTTGAGAAAATGTTTTCATTCCATGAGTTTAAAAATGAGCAAGTAGAACACTATTCAGAAGAATCGGTAATTCTATCACCCAAATCCAGTCCAAAAAACCACAACCCATTGGTGCAGCAGCATAGAACTACTGGGTGGCTTCAAAGTAAAATAGAGACAAAATATTTGTGAGAAAGCTAGAAGAAGCTACAATTTTATTGTCCTAGATTACCTATACTGGACTAAAGAGTGTACTCAGGTCTATTTCAGTTAAAACTGTTCTAACAGAAGTTTTGAAGCATGAATCCTAAATCTGTTCTCAGTATTACCGAGTGCCTGGAGCAATTTCTCACTCATGAAGACATTGCCGAAGCATATTAAGACTCCAGCACATGTTTCAGAAGATACATCCATCTACTAAACACATGGCAACAGAATCAGGAGATCATCAATTGTAAAACTTAACTACATTCATAGTCTGAATATAAGATCAACAGGCTACTGCGACACATCGACATGGCTTGCTAGGCAAACTCCATATTGCATACCTTGTTGCGGTGCTCTCATCGACCAAACAGACCAATCAATCTATGCCAAGGTCCTGTTAAAGCTTGTAGACAATAAATTAAGGTTGCACTTACAACAATCAGAAAGTGGATCAGATAAGAAAACTGGATACTCACAAATCATACAACAAAATCAAACCTTAAGGGGGAACGAGGTACCTTCATATTTTGTCGAGTAGAGAGGTGCGGAGGCGCATAGGGGCGTGATGTCAACTCCAGAAGAGTCGAGTGAGGCCCTCGCCACCATCCACAAAACCAATAGAAAATGAGCCTTGCATCGCTTTGCGCCGGATCGATCAGGACCTCCTTGCTTCGTCTTTGCCCCGCATCAATCGTTATGCCTTTTCCTCTCCTGATCTGACTGACTGGACCGGATTGAAGCTCAGCAGCTCGGTAAGAATCAGGATCGAAGAATTGCCCAAATTAGTTGACCGGAATAGTGATGAGCACCACCTGCACAAATGTGAGATTGGTATATGCAGGAGTTGATAGCAGATTGAACAACGCTAGTTATTATGTTTCTTCGATCTCTAAGAAAGAACTCATGTAAAGAAGACGATACCTCAACTCCCCAACAGAGAAATCGACCGGAATAGTGATGAGCACCACCTGCACAAATGTGAGATTGGTATATGCAGGAGTTGATAGCAGATTGAACAACGCTAGTTATTATGTTTCTTCTATCTCTAAGAAAGAACTCCTGAAAAGAAGACGATACCTCAACTCCCCAACAGAGAAATCGACCGGAATAGTGATGAGCACCACCTGCACAAATGTGAGATTGGTATATGGAGGAGTTGATAGCAGATTGAACAACGCTAGTTATTATGTTTCTTCTATCTCTAAGAAAGAACTCCTGTAAAGAAGACGATACCTCAACTCCCCAACAGAGAAATCAACCTTGTGGCTTTGGAATTTGGATGCAAACTCGGTGCATAAATAATATTTTTTTCATTCTTCTCTCTACAACGGAGACCAAAGAAATAATGGCACAACACATATAAAACACAAAAACTTGGAATGGAAAGAATGAAGTGCTACAAAAATACTCACCAGTGGTGACCACGGCCAGGCCAGATCAAAGAAGAAAGGCAGGGATCACGAGAGTAAGGAGGTGTGGAGGCGGAAAAGATCTGGCGCCTCCCATCCATACACCATCGTTGCTGAAACGAGATTCTTGGATGCATTGGCACAAATTGTCCCCAATTTCTCCTGCAATCTGGAGGCAGGAAGGCAGTGGCAGGCACCGCGGCAGCGCAGACGAACATTCACATTAGTGTGGGGAGTAGTAATGGAGGGGATGGGTACGTAGGGAACAGGCCAGAGTATGTGCACCTTTGCTGGGTTCTGTACACCAGCGAGCGTGACGATCCGGTCATGGAGCCCATATCCGCGACGAGATGGAGCCCCTCCTCGCTGCGCTTGCGGGAGGAAAGATATGAGAAGGAAGGTGGCATCTACTGGTCGACCGTGGAGGCGGTGGCGGCGAACCAGAGATAATAACGACGGTGGCGGCGAACCAGAGATAATAACGACGATGGCGACGAGCCGGGGAGAATGGCGGCGGTGGCCTCCGCGTCTCGCTCCCCTGCGCCTCCACCGGGATGGGATTAGGGTTCGCGAGTGGATGGACTTCACACTCTCCTGGTCTCGCTCGTAGGCCTCCCAAGCCCAGCACTGGGGCTCCTTCAAATGGGCTAGCGGCTCGCGAAAGCCCAATGCACCGGAGGCCTTCCTTTCGGCCCGTGGAGTAGCAACCCACAGGACAGATGGGCTAGATTAAACAGACTGCGGCTCAGATCGACTTAAACATCAAATCCAACGGCCAGAAACGTCCAGATCGTATAAACGGACGGCCAAAAACGCAAAACGCTGTGAGGGCTGGGATTAGGTGCGGTTATACTGTCCTTAATGTGTGCTTAAGTTTGTTTTGGTTCCTCTATTTTTGTGCATGTAGTAACCGCACCACATCGAGGAGGAGGTTACCATACTGTTGTCCTGGATATAACCAAACAACCGAACTTGTGTTTCGCCTCAAACCAGGCCACGAAAAACAACATGCCTTCCGTTTTGGCACATGCAGGCTAGAGGGGATGCAGACAACCAATCAACATGCAGATGTTGTTTTTTTGCTTGCATATCACTAGTAGAAAAAGACCCATTTGTTCCGGTTCTAGAGGCCCATTAGCCCTGGTTCTGGAACCGGGACTAAAGGCCCAGACCTTTAGTCCCGGTTGGCTTATGAAACGGGCCCAAAGTGTCTCCACGTGGCACCTCCCTGCTCTCGTTCGTGTACACGACATCGAGATTGTTGTTGCCATGTGTGAGCACCTCTGTGAAGTGAGTTGGCATGATGGAAGAAGAGAAGGGAAGAAGAGAGGGGAAGAAGAGAGTGAGAGAGGAGAAGAACAGAGAAAATGGCGACAGACGACTCTGCTTCGGTTGTGCTTTCTCGAAGCGGGAGGCAAACGTTTGGGCCTTTAGTCCCGGGTTGAGGTACTAACCAGGACTAAAGGGTGATACAAACGGTTGCCAACACCCCTTAGTGGGATACGAACGGTCCACCTGGTCCTGCTTTGATCCATCAACCGGGACTAAAGGGGGATACGAACGGTCCCTGCCTATTGGTCCCGGTTCGTGTGTGGAACCGGGACCAAAGGGTTGACACGAACCGGGACCAATGGCCCATGATGCCCGCCTCGCGCGCTGGCCTCACGAACCGGGACCAATGACACCATAGGTCCCTGTTCGTGGATGAACCGGGACTAATGGGATTTCTTCAAGTGGACCAAAGCCCTGTTTTCTACTAGTATATGCTCAGCCAGGCGCAACTAGGACAAGTATGCAAAGTGCCTAAAATGATGCAGGTAACCAAACGCGTCCTTGGACAATCACATGCATGTTCCTCTCTTCTCTATCTCTCTCCTCCCAACCGCATATACATATGGTCATATGGTCCTCCTCTTTTCTCTCTTCGTAACCAAACACTAAACCATAAATGTACCACCACATACATTGTCCTCACCTACCTTTTGTCCTCCTAACTACATACTTTGTAATTAGCGTTAGATGACTCTTTTCTGCATCGGGTGGGCACATGGTCACTATCGGGTGGACGCCCCTATTTCTTGCTTAGAGCGAGGCCTAGGGAACCGTCGCGTCAAGGCATCTCAAGACGGGCCGGCAGGTGTGGAGTGCACATCTCATTTTTTCTTCTTCTTCTTCTTTTTCATGTTTTTTATTTTTTCTTTTATTTTTCTTTTATTTTTCTTTTACTTTTGTTTACCCTTTCCAAAATAATAAACATATGCTCCCTCCGCCCCAAAATAATTGTCGCAAACTTAACACTAGGTTAGTATAAATTTTGTACTAGATTAACGATACTTATTTTGAGACGGAGGGAATATATTACAAAAAATATATTTTACATAATGTTTTGAAAAATGTTAATCATGCACACCTTCTGCCTAGTGTTTGTTAAACTGCAAGCTGTTGTGAAATGTGAATATGTGATGTCGTGTGCATACGATATACCCTGGTAATCAGTAGCATGCCATCATCGCAGTACCCGAAGTTAATCCAATCAAGCGCCCACACACGCTAGGCAAGCAGGGTTGACCTTTCTATGGCCATGCAGCAATTTCTAAACGAAACAACTTTTGTGGTTGAAAGTAAGTATGAGCGACGTCATCTTAATTTGTACCAATTACTATATTATTGCAAAATATCGTGATCGATGTGTGTTGCTATACAGGTTAGGTCATCGTCAGACTGCTAATTTTGTTGGAAGTCAAATTTCGTAACAGCAGACATTATTAGTTTACGACTGTAGCACGCCAAGTCTCGAACAATTTCATATCATGGTAATATCCTTTTGAGATTTATTTTTCATCAAGGTTGGTGGCGTACGAGGATGAAACGTATGGCGTAGGGAGCATTACTTGACTTAGCAAACTTACTCGTAACATTTTCATTTTGCGATAGGGAAGAGAGATGTTTTTTTTTTGGGTTCAACTGAATGCATTTTGCTCCTGCCGAAATGCCCAGCTTTTTTGCCTTTCAAATTACTTATTTTGTTGGAAGTCAAATTTCGTAACAGCAGACATTATTAGTTTATTGCTGTAGCATGCCTTTCAAATCATGGTAATACCCCTTTGGGGTTTATTTTTGCTCAAGATTGGTTGCGTACAAGGATGAAACATATGGCGTAGGGAGCATTACTTGACTTACCAAACTTACTCATAACATTTTCATTTTGCAATAGAGAAGAGATAGGCGAGTTCCATGTTTCCCCCCGCTAAGGTTCCCCCACCCCCCCCCCCCCCCCGCCCCGCCCCCGCCCCGCCGCCTCTGGCCGCCCTCACCCGGAGCTCCGCCTCCCCGGGAGGCGGCCGGGGCGGCCAGCGTTCCTCCCTCCTTCCCCACCCGCTGCCGCTTGCGGGTGGCCCCGGCCCTGGCCCGGGTGGTGTCGGCGGCGGCGGGTTCTCCTTACCCCGCGCGCTCGTTCCCCCTTCCTGGGGCAGGGAGCGACGGCGGTGCAGCTCGGCCTGTCTGCGGCCCGACGACCCGGCGGTGGTGGCCGGCGGCGGGTGAGGTGGTGGTGCTGCTCCTAGGCGGTAGGACGGTGTGGTGGTGCTGGGTGGCCGGCGGCGCGGCCCCGGCCCAAACTGGGCCCTACGAGCCCCATCTGGGTCCTAGCGGGGAGGCACCTGGCACGGGTGCGTTGTCTTCTGCGTGGTGGTGAGGAGGACCAGCTTGGATGGGCGGCGGCGTCGTCGACGGCGTGCCAATTGCAGCACAATGGCGGGAGCTTTACGGGCGAGGTCCCGGCCGGGCCCGTGGGCCCACGGGCCTGGTATGCTCCTGCTATTACGTTCAGTCGGCTACCATCGTTGACCGTGGAGGTTGAGCCCTCCCGCATGCCGACGGTGTTGTTGTTCCTTGCCCCAGCTCCTTTTCGTCGTTGTGCAGGTCTCTCCTTACGGTGCAATGGTGAGACGGCGCGGGGGATTCAAGACCGTGTTGGTGCAGGGTGAAGGTCGGTTTGGTGGCAGGCTTCAGAGCGCCCGAGGTGCAGGTTGGGATTGGGGGAAACCCCTGTCGGCCCGGCCGACACCGACACGGTGACGCCTTTGGGTGTCGCCAAACCTTCCTCGAGGGCGTCGGGGGATATCCTTCCTCGCGCCTCGTCGGGTACCGAAGGAAACCCTTGGCAGCAGCGTCGTCATCGTCACAATCCTTCTTGGAGGTGTTGATGGGTACCGATGCTTTGGAGTCCTGGAGCTTGGTGGAAGATCCTTGGTGGGCATAGCGGTTGTGACTCTTTTGCGTTTTTGTCGATCCGTCGGTGTCGGTATTTATTTCTTTTGTATTTTCTTTTTCAATTTTTTAGGCGTGACTGTGTTGTTTCCACCCGAGCACCTATTGATGGATGTTTTGGTTAGTTGCTTTGTAATACAAAGCGGGGGAAAACTCTTTTTCGTGATAGAGAAGAGATATGTTTTTTTGGTTCAACTGAATGCATTTTGCTTGTGCCGAAATGCCCATTTCTTTTTTTCGACATAAGTACATTTTTTGCAACAACAAAAAATGCTATTTATTTCTCTCTCCTCGCGAGTCACTGTAAAACACTGTTTTATTTCTCAATAATGGATCATTAATTGTTCCACAAAGCTATTAATCATTTAGTTCGTAGGTTATTGTGTCGAAGTCCAGACAATGTGGTTGTGGTGCAATATTAATTGTTCATTGTAAGAGTTTTTCAACTATGTCATTAACACTCAGGATGAGAATAAAGTTAGGGATGAAGTAAAAGTAGAAAGAGAATGAGCGGAAAAGAACCATATACACACATAATTACAGATATGGAGTTCCTAAAGCATGTGCAAGTGACTACTAGTAAATTACAAACTGTTTGGGTTTTTGTAAAAATACTACAAATTCCATGGAAAATTAAACAACTACAGTACATTCAAACTTAATTATAGAAGCCATGCCATATGATTATACATGGTGTCCTCGTCGCTTCCTCCCTGACACGGGGGTACCTTCAGACGTATCCTGAACCCAGTCCGGAACAAAGTAAGAGGATGAATTATAAGGCGGAATCCTTGATTCCCATGTCACCAAATTGAACTCCCCTTTTGGCCTAACACTAGGATCTTCCAGGATCTCCCCGAGTGTCACCTTTGGTAGTTCCTTCTTCCTTGGAACTGTTGCTGAATAAGGTATCGCGCGCAGTGGGTTCAAAGAATAATCTGTCAAGTGAAGCGGATAACCTTGTTCCATATGTATTTTCAGATCCACACCATAAATGGAGAGGTTCCTTTCAATCATCCTTCTGCTCTTGTTAAATAGGGAAACCCAAAAGCGGACATTCAGGTTGTTCCTCAATACAGTTGCAAACGTATTTACAATGAGAAGTGACTCTTCCATGTGCAACACCTTGGCATATTCTTGTGCTATTGGTACTAGACGTGGATGTTCTTTGGGGTTTGCACTTCCGAATGCCAGTGTCTTGAAGAGGTAAGAGAATTCCTCGTAAGATAGATTGTTGAGAAAAATTGGCTTCACTGATCCAAATCTGGCTGATCTTTGAAGTTTACTTATGATGATCACCTTACTACCTGTAGCCAACCTTTTGACAAATGAGTGGAATGTTCTCCAGTCGCTGTCATCAACATTGGTAGTAAACTCAACAACTACCAACATTTCCCCTAAGATTGTACTTTCATGCTCAAGAATTTTCAAAAGGTTTTCTCCACTCAAGTGCAAAACCGAAGAGAAGCGCGATCGCACCCTCTCATCTCTACACACGTGAGCAACCAATGTTTTCTTGCCGACTGTGCGACCACCTATGATCGGAAGAACAGCTGGTTCATCACCAGGTGGGTTCTGTTGCAACAAGAAGCTCAAGAGGGTTTGCCTTTCGGCATGGCGACCAAACATGATGTTTTCATAGTAAAGATATGAATCATAAGGTCTACGCACCATGCGGTCACATCCACCCAAAAGCACAACAAACTCCATCATGTTATCCACAAGACTTTGCATGCTTTCCAAGGCACCATCTAACTCAAGGTTCACTACTTTGTCCTTTCTTGTACATGCAATTGTGCGAGTACGCTTAAGAGGAATGGCGAAGGGCAAAATAGATGAGTTGCAAACCTCTCTGATGCCTTTGTCCTCATGACTTTGGTACCTGAAGGTGTCAACAACATGGTAGCCTTGGTACATGGCCTCTGAAAGCATCTGAAGTTGCATCACCATCCTGGAGTTCATGATGTATCTCCCATCTGCCTCTTCAACGACCATGTGTACTCTCATTAGGAGATTCTGCAACCTCTCCACCTTCTCCTCCATTCGGACATGGCTTGAGTAGGAGTACTTGTTTATCAGGAAGGAGATAAAGCGGCTAACAAATTCGCTTGCAACTGCTGATATGGTGACATCCATGTCAAGTTCACAGCAGTGCTGTAGGAGATTTATGATGGAACACAATGTATGAGGTTTGTGATGGAATTTTATAGGGAAGCCGATCTCTCTCACGATATATTAGTGGTGTGGTGAAAGCACTAGCAATTAATTTAATTAGGATCAGAAATTGACCAACGCCAAGTGTTTAATGAGGAGAAGTCAATCAGTTATAAGAATTCAAGGATGGCTCCAACATGCTTGAACATTCAATCCTTCTAGTGTTTGACTATAGGTTTTTTGAGGAGTGTTTGCCAATAATGCATGAGAAGGACATGCCAACTACTATGGCCGTTTCATGGAGTAGCTAAGTTCTTGTATCTTTTAAAGAGCAAGCTTATCATGTGTTTCAGACAAAGGAATAAAAATCGTGTGAACACAAAAAATTGACCGGTGCTCGGTTTCAAGTTAATATTTCTTTTCCTTGTCACGTTTGGTTTCGGTCTACTTAAAACCAACGTGATCACGGAGCCAATAAAATCATTTGTCACAGAGATAGTCTTTTTGATTAATTAGTAGTCTATAGGCAATATAAATTATGTATTTAAAACAAATATTACCTATAGGAAAATACTGAACAAAGTTACAATTTACTCCCTCCGTTCCTAAATATAAGTCTTTTAAGAGGTTTCACTAAAAGGACTACGTACGGATGTATATAGACATACTTTAGAGTATAGATTCATCCATTTTGCTTCGTATGTAGCCCTCTAGTGAAATCTCTAAAAGACTTATATTTAGGAACAGAGGGAGTAGTACTCATTCTCAACCTTTGCCTATTTAATAAAGTAAATTAGTTGGGCACACCGGGAAAAAATTATCTGGTGCAGTGCACCACGGCTTGTGCTACGCCTTCAATATTCAGGCCATGTTTGGAACCATATAATAGATTATCATAATCTGGATTATGAAGATATATTATATAATCTGTTTATAAAAATAATCTAGATAGACATGTTTGGAGGTTAGATTATATAAACTGTAATCCAGGTTTTATATTGCATAATGACCTGTCTGTCTTATGTTTTTTTTAAAAGAGGAGGGTGGCGGTGATAGGAATGTAATTATCTTCAACTTTACAAGGGTAATGGGTCATTAGCAATCCATAATCTGATTTTAGCTGGTGTATAGTAGATTATGAGTTTTTAATAATCTGTCTATCTAGTTTTTATAATCTACACCATAATTTGCCATGTTTGAAGACAAAATAGATTATAAAAACTGAATTATATAATTTAAGTGGTTTCGAACAAGGCCTCAGTTATTCACGTGCATAAACTGCTCTTGTAAAACATTCTATACTTGCGCTAGTAACACGTTTGCCCTACACAGCCGCTACAGCTACATCTGCCGTCTCCGTAGCTCGGTCGGTGTCCTCCGCCATCACTGCTGGATTAATCAAATCGACTGCACTAGTCAGTGAGGTGTCCAAGAAAAGCTTACCGAAGAATATGAATATCTTATGCCATATAACCTAGTAACTAATAGGCATGATTGATCTTTCTATGGGCATGAAGCAGTCTCTGAAACGTACCAATTTTTACGAGCACCAGTTTCCGAAACACACAGATTTTTACAGTCCTAGTCCTTGCACCAGTTTGTTGTACACCTTCCGACTTGCTCTTTCTTTATGTCCTTGCGCAGGGCCTGTCCTTGCGTCGTTACATAACGTCATTTTGGTTCTCAGTTATACATGGATCCTAGGTCCTTCTCCCAACCGATCATGTCCAAGAACATCATGACAGCTATAAACATTGTCCAAGAACATCATGACAGCTATAAACATCTAACCCATAGGATATTTTCTAAAGTCCTGGCAATATACTCCCTCCGTCCCATAACATAAGAGTGTTTCTGATACTACACTAGTGTCAAAAACGCTCTTATATTATGGAAAGGAGGGAGTAGTTCTTTTGCATTGTTGCCCATTGTCCAACAGCGCCTCCCCCTCGCGTCCCCCGCGTTGCCCGCCCCGGCGGCACGGGGGGGGGGGGGGGGGGAGGGGGGGGAAACCCTAGCCGCGCCGCCTTGGCCCCCTCCCCACCTCGTCCCACCTCCTCGCCGCCGCCTGAGGCAGCCGCCGGGCAAGCCCGGGGTGTCAAGGATGGTAGCGGCGGGATCCCGGCTGCCCTGGCTCTGCGTGGGGAGTCCCGGATCTGGAGCGGCGGCTCCTTTTGACGAGGCACTGCAGGCTCTGGCGAGCGGCTATACGGGCGGTGGATCTGGCGTCCTGGCCGCACGGGCGGCGGGATCCCGGTGGTTGTTGGCGGCTGGCGGCGGCTTCTACGACGGTCGGTGCGCGCGATCTGGCGCCTCCCCCCTCCTCTGTTCGGCGTGCGGGTCAGCCTGGTCGTGTCGCGCTTCCCTTGGTCGTCGGTTCTGTACAGGAGGCACTGCTGTTGGCGGGGATCTAATTCAGGCGAAATCCTTGGCCGGCCATGGCAGCTATAAACATTGTCCAAGAACATCATGACAGCTATAAACATCTAACCCATAGGATATTTTCTAAAGTCCTGACAATATACTCCCTCCGTCCCATAACATAAGAGTGTTTCTGATACTACACTAGTGTCAAAAACGCTCTTATATTATGGGACGGAGGGAGTAGTTCTTTTGCATTGTTGCCCATTGTAATAATACAAAAGTAGAGCTCTTCAACTATCTTATTAACAGTAGGAAGAAAAGAAAGTTAGGAATGGAAGTACCAGATAAAGATATTGAGAGAAGAATCTACTATATACATACAAGGTGGCGAAACTGGAAATGCATGAAAAATTAGAAAACAGCTCCAATTACAGAAGCCAAAAGTGTCTACAGCGATGCGGTGGCGGAGCTCGGCCAGGGTAGAAACCAAAAGTGTCTACAGCGATGCGGTGGCGGAGCTCGGCCAGGGTAGAAACCAAAAGTGTCTCCAGTGTCTTACAGAGAATATTTTGCAACTGGTCTGGTAGCCGAGCACTAGCTTCTTTAGGATCGGGTCGAGGGCTGGCTCCTCTGCCTCTCCCATGGTGGACGGCAGCCTCTGCCCTGGCCGGGGTCGGATCGAAAGGCGGACTATTTCTTGATCAGATTTTTTTTCTTGTTTCTTTCAATGATAGGTACCCCACAGGGCCACACATGATGATGACACTATCAAACGTCGCCGTTACATATGGGACATTAAGTGGCACCACGTCAACCTGACTAGCGGGCCCCATCCGTCATGAATGCGATCAACAGAGCCAAATCCATAGATCAATGGCTTTTGCAGAACGCTTACACAAGACATGGCTTTTTTTGCAAAAACAAAATGTAGCGTAGGGTTTCTGCTAACCTAGCTTTTCAAGTGATGGTTTTCTACAATTTACTCTTGTTTTCCATGGAACTAAACCGAACTCTCCTTTTGGCCTAACACTTGGATCTACTAGGAGCTCCCTAAGTGTCGTTGATGGTAATTCCTTCATAACTGGAACTTTAGTTGTACAAGGTAATATTGGTATCAGTTGTAAGTGCTCTGTCGGATTAATGTTAAGTGACATGAAGAGGAACCATAGGCTTACTAACCGAAATTTAGCTGATTTTTTACCACAATCACCTTGCTACATCTAGCCAATCTTGTGACGGGACATTTTTTTAACATTAGTTACTAATATAAAAGGTAATTTGTGCATCATGCATTTACTCATCATGCCTTTTCCCCATAGTACTATCAGCTATAATTGTGATCGTATCTTCTGAAGATTAACACCAAATGGGCTGTTTACGGTTAAATCCATGTATTCCGATCTCATTGATTCAGTACCAATTCCAAAATCAATACATATTTGGAAGGTTAGGGTCCCTCTTAGAATTAAAGTTTTCTTGTGGTTTGTTCACAAGGGAGTTATTTTAACTAAGGATAATTTGGCCAAACGAAATTGGAAAGGAAGTTCCAGATGTTCTTTCTGTCCAAGCCTAGAAAGTATTCACCACCTCTTTCTCGACTGTCCTTTGGCTAAACTTGTTTGGCGATCAATTCACATTGCTTTTAACATCGCTCCTCCTGTTGACTTGAACTCGTTATTTGGAACGTGGTTACAGGGAATTGATGTTCAATTGGCTAAATCTATTCGTGTCGGAGCATGTGCTCTTCTTTGGGCTTTATGGAATAGCAGAAATGATTTGGTTTTTAACAGAACTCGTGATATCCAATTCTTGCAGGTTATCTACCGAATTACCGCACTGATCCGCACATGGTCGTTACTAACTCCTGTGGCAGCCAGGGAGCTTATGGTTACTGGGTGTACCCGCTGGGAGATGGTAGCACAGGGTATCTTCAACCGGTTTGGATGGCGGCATATTAATAGGATAGGTGTTTAGTCATCTTGATCTTTTAGCCATTCCAGGCTGCGGCGCGATGTTCGCCATGTATCTTTTTTTTTATATACTTTGTACTTAATGGATACTTATTTTGATTAATATATGGCTGTATGCATCACTCGATGCAGAGACCGGGACAAGGCCTCCTTTTCGAAAACTATCAGCTATAATTTCATGTAAGCATATGAATATAGAAATAATGTTCAAAGATGCACAAGGAAGACCATGTCAAAATCTTGAATAACTGAGTAATATGCAAATCTCGCAAAACAGCTAGAAACAGCACAAAATAGTATAAGCTTTTTTTTTCATATAGATGGCACGACAAGTTGACTGGATTAGCACCGAGCTCCGTGAATTCGGCCGACCATGCAAGTTTGTGGCTTCCTTATTTTTCTCTAGGCAGATTTTTGCACATCACCGCTTCTCTTTTGCCCGCCTTGCGCCAAAACGCTTGACAACTTCAACTATATGTGAGCATATATGATAACTTACTGTATTCTTTTTCGGAAAACACTGCCCTCATTCCCGTGCAGTACATTTTGCGAACATACTTGGAAAGTTGCATAACAAAGGGAGTACAATATACCTGTTCATAAGAGTTGCATGGCAACCCTAGTACAATTGTGGTATTTCCTTGGTGAGTAAGGCTGCTCGTAGTGGGGAGTATCGTACACTAGTATATGATACTCCCTCCGTCCCAAAAATTTTGTCTTACATTTTTTCTAGATATGGATATATCTAGTCACGTTTTAGTATTTAGATTCAACAATTTCTAAACAAGCTTAAGAGAATAATTTTGGGACGGAGGGAGTACTATTTTCATATTGTATAGTACAATAAGTTAGTATTTTAGATTACATTATTTGTTGTTTTTTTTACACACAGTAGTACATCATTTTTTATGATATGCTATTGAAATCTCTCCTTCTTTATTTAATTGTCTGACATGTGAGTCAAGTTGTCTAATTGACTGATATGATATCCCCTAAAGGAGGTTTAACTAGCTGGAAGTTTGGCTAGTTAAATACAATATTTAAGCACACCAGGGATGTGTACACCATAGAAATAATCAACCCAGTTTATGGACCTGGGATCAAAGTCAAAGTAATACGCTCCATTGTTAATTTGATCATCCTTACGCATTGTCATCCTTAGTTTCTCCAAGTTCGTGTCTTCAAAGCTTCACATGATTGATAAAATCAAGTCAAATAACGGGATTTTAATGGTGCTGGTGCATTTTGATATTGTAAAGGGACACACTGGTATACCGTGTAATTGCCAAAGTTAACCAATATAAGATTTTGACATGTTTCTAAGTTTCTTACCACCCTTTGAACAAGGAGTATGGTGCGTAGAGCTCCATCAGACGCATGACAAATCTGTATTTTCTGCTGAGCTTGTTGTAGCATTCCGAGAAAATGCCGCAGAGTGTGATGCTCACTAGGCGAAGCATCTATCAGACCAATCGTAGGAGATGTACATACAATTAATCACATTCTTTTGTCATCTGCAAAATCAACTCTTCCACGTTGCGATGGTGAACTGACCTCGAGGGGAAGCTTGTACTTGATGGCCATGTACAATCTCAACTGCGTGAGCGTGCTAAAGATTCGCATATTCTTCAGCCGGATACGCTCACCGTTCCCCTTACATGGTGGGTTCTCAAAGAAGTAACGGTGCATTGAGTCTATGACTAGGGATGAGGTTGCCGGATTGCTTAGCGACGAAGTTACATTGTAGATGATCTGACCTTGTTGATCATTTGAGTGTGCCAACAGGGCAGCCATCATAGCATTCACCACCATGTCCCCCGGAATCTGTCCAAAGCACCCACCAATACCAAGACCACACCACATATAGCTTGTCAAATGGTTCCTTGGGCATGTTTTGTTCCAAATTTTGGTTTGTGATTTGTGAACAAACTCACCATGTCGAGTATTGAATCAAGGTTTCCTAGAAAGGATGACAAGGTCTGATTGGCATAACCCATGATCACTGTGTCAACAGTCCTGCAAAATATAAAAAATGCTGAGTAATCATTCACTGTCATTGTGAAGAATCGAGAATTTTATTTTGAGTTTCAACACCTAATTCCTTCCATCCATCCAGGCAATGGCTCCTTGAGCGTACTGGTTATGATGCTCGGGCGGATGATGACCACCGGAAAGTCCCCTCGCAAGAGCCCCATCATCATCTCCCCCATTGCCTTAGTGAAGACATATGTGTTTGGCCACCCAAAGTTTTTTGCCCTTCATTCGTGGGTGCATAAGCATGGAGCAAATGCATCAGCGACAGAAATAGGTACGAATGCATAAGTATGTTATTGTTTTTCTTTTCCGTAAAGTTTCTTAATTATGTCTGACCTCTTGAGGCCAAGTTTCTTCATGACTTTCATCTCGTCTTTCTCCGTGGAACCGCCATCCCTTAGTTCTCTCCTGGTCTCTTTGATCAGATTTAGCTCGGATCCGATGTCCAGATGTGTGCCCGCCCTTAGTGTCTCACCCATGAAGAATGGCTTCTCTGCTATTAGGCCTTCTTGTTCACCAACTACATAGGCTGTTCAAGTCATATAGATATCACTTAGTGAGTTCATTCATAATTCAATGATACCACCAACCAACATTGCATAGATTATATAGTCTTATTGCTTCGATTCACACCAGTTGAAACATGAAGCAACATCTTGAGCTTAGTACACTTCCTTGCGAATGCACAGACATGCTTCGCTCCGAGGACATTCACATAGAAAGCCACATCATATCTGAAAAATTAACATTGCATTTTGAGAAATTATTTCTATGGTATATATGTAATTGTTGTAACATTATGTCAGTAATATGCGACAGGAAACATTTCAAACCTTTCATAGAATTTTGTAGTGGCTGCTCCGTTGACGATAATGTCTATGTCCTTCGACACTTCTCTCAGCTTGGCAGTGTCTAGTCCAAAGTCCTCATCCATGATGTCACCCACCAAAGGAAAGATCTTTTCTTTGACGAAATTATTGAACCCCACACCATGTTTTTCTTTGAGCACTTGAAAGATCTCCCTCTCTATGACCTGAAAATACCAAAATATCATCTGTACCTTACTACTAACTACTCCCTTTGCAAACTAATATAAGATCTTTTGGATCACTGTTTTAGTGATCTAAAAATCTTATATTAGTTTACAGAGGGATTATTAATGAATGTACTATGCATTTGTAAAGTTGCTCTCTCTCAGGAGTAATTGTATTTTCTCGGAGATGAATGCTGCAAATGCATTTGCAAACTTACTGGGTTAAGAAGACAAGCATAGTTGTGGTCTAGAAAAAGTTAGCACAAGTATTTTCCATGTTTAATAGATAGATAGATTATACCCCCACCCCCCGGGTGACACACACACAAATATGTTTGTCAAGAGCACACAATGATGGATAAACTGCCAATATATATCTACATTCTGCAATGCACTTAAACTTGTTCCATGTATATTTCTCCATGGGACAAGGTCAGTATTCAGTTGACAAGAGATTGCCAAGAAATCACTGGCATCGATGTCAAGAAAGTGTATTGTTAGCAGAAAGGATAGCTTGAAACAAATAATTCACCTCATTTTGAATCCGAAGCTTTGCAGATTCAACATCGGAGGCCCGAATCAGTAGGAAGAGCTTCTTCACATCAGGTTGAACCCTCAGTATCTTCTCCACAAGCACTATCCACAAATCATGCAAGAAAGAACAATATACAAGACTCTCAGATATCATCAGCAGTTCAATAGTACAAATGATTAATGAACACATATACCTTTTCCTAGGAACCCCGTTGAGCCGGTGATGAGGATGCTCTTGCCCCTGAAGTATTCTACAATGCTATCCACATCCATTTCATCAATCATCGTCGTGGACTTTTGCTTGTGTCGAGAGAACGTTGGGTGTTGTAGATAGAATCACAATGGGTTTATATTTATACGGACGGAAGGAGGACTGGTTTCAGTGGACAATTGGAATAAAGAAGCAACTTGGGCCAACTCAGCGCCAACTGCTTACTGACTAACCACACCACGATTTTCTTCTAAAGATAAAGAAGACATGGGCCATTTTATTTGTTTTATTTCTAGTCGTTATCATGCAAAAGGGCTAAGTACCAGGGTCCTCTCCGTAAAATACATTGGAGGATATATCAAATATAAAATATTTAAATCATTCTTTCACTTTTTCATGTCTCAAGTGTTAGGGCATGTCCAAAGGCGACCTATAAACCGCCCTCATATGATCCGGACTGCATGGTCCGAACGTGTTGTGTCATCTAATGCAAGCATATATCGGTCCGCCGAACGATCGAGACGTATTTTCTCCCACCAACCGAAGACAAACGTGAGCGGCTTTGCGTGAGTCTGTACAGTAACGAAGCCCACGTCTGACCGTACTGGCCCACCAAAATCCCTCCTCCCTCGCCGCATGCGCTTTCCGCCAGGCACCAACTGTCCAAATTCATGTCGGTGTAGAGAGCGTCGCTCCACATTCAAGATTGCTCAGGGCGGACACGAGCTATCGCTGTCTCTACTGAAGCGATGTGCTGGCCGAGGGCGCCGCCCGCTGCACGCCCGGCTGAACTCGCCTGCTCACCGCATTCAAATGTCTCCATTAAACCCGCATAGGATCCGAGAAACCTACTCCGGTCACACGACCATTCACGAGAGGGCATTAAACACAACGTTGGCAATCGACTCCCGTCCGTCCACTGTTTAAATGAGGCTACAGCCGGGCAAGAATCACATCACTATGCCGCTCCCCATCCCCTCCTTCCACCATTTTCTCCATCCTTTCGATGGCATCCGACATGCAAGAAGAGCAGTTCTCCGGTATAAAAGCCGTCTAGTGGCCCGCCAAGACTGTGCTAGATAAGAGTGAGGTAGCTCACTAATCTACCTACCTCGCCTAGCCCGAAAGAGCAAGTTGCTGCTCCAAGCCGGAGCATGGTTCAACAAGTCGTCGCTCCAATCCATCTATGGAGAAGTGGCGAGTTGTTCCACAGAGGCAGGCGGCGGAGCATGAATCAGCGGGCATCGTGGCTAGCAAGGATGAGGCGAGGCACCATGCCATCCGCCATCAACGTTGGTGAAACCACGCCCGGGCGATGGCGAAAGAAGTTGGCTGCACAGACCTTGATGACTGATGAGTCAGTGGCCAGCGTGTCCACCAACGACATCGTGGAAAAGTAGAACATGGAAGGCCTCCGCCGCTCTGGTCCCAAGATAGCCACCACAGGCGAGCCACCGACGTCTCATCCTCCTTCGTCAGCCACTGTTGTCCCTCACCCCAAAAACAAGCATGGATCCATGCTTCACGGAAGCGGATGCAACACTTCCCCTCCCCTTTGCCCCTCCGACGAGTGGCGTAGCCGGAGATGGGGATCCACTGTGGGGCTCTCGACAGTCTGCCGTACATGGGCATCCGTCGCGGTCGGTCACAGATTAGTGTAGTGTATCCATGTTGTGGGAATGGAGCTCCCCGCGGTCGGACGTGCACATAGTTTAACCTATTTTAATTAAAATATATCAAAAATGTAATGAATATGGTCTATTTTGTACAAAATACGATGTGTTTATATGAATTTCATCCGATTTATTAAAAAAGTATTCGAAATGTATAAGAACAGTGTTGAATGGCCGCTTTCGGTCCATGGATTGATTCCTTCCTGTTAGAGATGCTCTTACTGAACCTAACCTGGATTCCCCTAGCTTTGGCAATGGGTCTAGTGTTTGTTGGTTGTCGCAGTGGCTCCGTGTCAGAATTGCCCTGCTCTTGTCTAACTAGAACCATCTGGGTGGTATACCCTGAGAACGTATCTGGTTCACCGGAGCTTGTCTAGCACATTTTCAAATGTTTGAAAAAATCTAAAAAATATATTAGCACATTCACATAACATTAATGTACATTGTTATAAAAATTCAAATTCAAATTAGGAACATAGCTCAAGATACAAAAACGACAAATTCGACATTTAATAATACATAACACAAGTTGGGCTTTTGATTTGGCCTATTATTACATGGATGCCACATTTGTTATTTTTATATGTCACTTAATGTTATAAATTTTGATTTGAATTTTTGTGACAACATAGATTGTTGTTTTGTCAATACATTAACTTTTTCTAGAATTTTTTTGAACATCACAAAAAAGAGATCGTTTTCACAATTGAATACCCCATTTGCAAATCCTCATATCTATATTATCTCATGCACGACAAATCAAATCTAAAGCGGAGCCCGCACGGCTCCGCCATGACCATGCCCGGCATCCGGCTGTGCCGCCTAAGTGTTGGCCTAGTCGCCGGCGAGGTAGAGTAGGACATGGGACACATACCGTCTCATTGGAGTGGAGGAGCCGCCGTCTCCCATGCCCTATTTTTCCTCGCTATTGTCCGGAACCTTCACGGTGCGGTGAATGTGAGATCGACAATGGATCCGTCTTGCGAGGGGCCGATGACGCCCACCATGACGCGGTTTTGGCGCCCGGGATAGCCGTAAATGATATTGGGCTCCGGAGAATGCGACCCTGCCTCGCCAACGTCCAACACCACCTCATGCGCCCCACAACGTCGCATGGCGGGCACACTGCGTCATATTTGTGTCGGTCGAAGCCTATACATTCACCTCTGCCTCAGCACGCCAACGAAGCGGTTGCGCATCCACCGACGCGTTCGGACCCCAAACGGACCGCACCACCTCTGGTGAGGCAGCACCGACACACATTGTGCCAGATTCATGCACCATTTGGGCGGACCCAATGGATCCCCGATGAAAGGAATCCGAGTGCTGCAGTCGGGTGGCCTGCTCCTGGCAGTGGCGGAGCACAAAGCGGACGGTCATCTCCTCCTAGGAGCCATTTGGGATGAGCTCAGGGTCAACGAATCTGGAGGTGTAAGACTTGGATCGCTACCAGCCATGCTAGAGAGGGTACGAGATTGCCGGACGGGGGCCCTTTGGATGGAGAGTGTGGACTGAAGGGAGAGGATAGAAGTGCGAAGTGCAGTGGAATGCGGCTAGGGATTCGGCCGCAGTGCAGATAGGGTTCATTCTATATAGGGTCGGGTGGGCCTACGTGGGCGGATGCGACATGACGGGTTCGTCCCGGCGTCCCCAAATCCGTCCCAGATTTTGAATGGATATGAAAGTGTCGATGAGTTTGGGTATTTGGGCTGGCTATGGGAAGGCCGACTGAAAGGTGTTTTTGTGTCCGGACATTAACTGGGCAAGCCCGTCTGGGCTTTTGGGACGGATATGGGGTCAGATTATAAATGATCTAATTATATTTCACAATTCTATTTTTGTTGTTTCTAGTAGTACTAGCACAGAAGTAGACATCCACGCAAGTGAACAAGGAATACTTATAGCAGTTTCATCTAATTCCGGCCCAATTGTCAGTTTCTAAAAACAGATAAACATACGAAAACAGGGAGCGGCGATTTGGTGCCCGGGATCCCCATGAGCCCGGGGTGAACAGTACTGGCATTTAAAATAAAAATACAATTTCCAAAATTCCAAAAAAATATTGATGCAAGATGCTCAAATGTGTTATTTTCATGCAAAATTTCATGAAGTTTCGACATTCGAGGAGCTTGTAGAAAAAAAAAATTCTGGCCTGTAGGAAACATTTGGAAACAACACCTGTTCACGCTCAATTTTGTCCTTTTTGCCCCGTGCTCCTCGAATGTCCAAACTTTATTAAATTTTACACCAACATCATGCCCATGCACATCTTGCTTGCAAAAAAAATTGGAATTTTTTAAATTATTTTTCTATTTTTAATGCTGTTACTGTTCATCAAGCTCATCTGAGCCCAGGTTCGGAATTGAATTATCGAAACATACACGTTCCTATACTTGGAGGTGCCTACTACAGTGTGTTCACATATCACATGAACAACTACAGTACTATAGACAGAAGTTTTTTTTAAAGATCCAGCATCGCTGGTGTTCATTGAAATAGCAGGAAGCAACGGAAAACAACAAGGTAATGAAAGTCCTAGGACCAAAAATCCGAAGATCAAAGAAAAGAAAAAAGCAGCCCTATAGATGAAAGTGCTATTTTTTGAAGCATTGATTTTTTTTTGCCCACACCTCCACAAATGTGATTTCACCATGAAAGTTTGCACAAATATAGAAAAAACGTCGATGTTTCATGCCCACAAATTTCTGATTTTTTTGAATTTTTTTTACCATATTTACCAATTTTACTGTTCATGTGGGAGTATATGAGCTCGAGCTCATATACTCGACGTCCCCCTATAGACAGAAGTTGTCTAAACTATTGCACACGCCTCATGCATTCATGCACTCCCAACTGCACATGCCGGCACGTGGACATGGACATGGTTTTGTCCGAGTGCGGATAGAGTTTTTCTATGTGGGGTTGGATGGGTGGCCGGATTTGATGTGGCGGGCATGTCCAGACGTTACATATATGCTTTAAATTTGGGTTGGAAATGAAATATCGGTCAGTCTCGGCATTTGGATTGACTATGGAAAAGCCGGTTGGATGATGTTTTTGTATTCGGACACTGACCGGACAGCCCTTCCGGGCATTTGGGGCGGGTACGAGTTCGGGTTGTAGATGCAGTAACCACACCTCCTTAAAAAATGCTTTAACCATACTTCACAATACTATTTTTGTTGTTTCTACTCTCGTTCCTAAATATAAGTCTTTTTAGAGATTCCACAAGAGGACCACATACAGATGTATATGGACGTATTTTAGAGTGTAAATTCATTTATATTGCTTTGTATGTAGATTATTAGTGAAATGTCTTAAAAGACTTATATTTAGGAACGGAGGGAGTAGTTGTTACCATGCAAGAGGACTACTTCTTCGTTTTTAAATTTAAGACTTTTTAGAGATTTTACTATGAAATATATAGTGATGTGTATAGATATATTTTAGATTGCAGATTCATTTATTTTGTTCTGCACGTAGTCTATAATGAAATATCTAAAATGCTTTATATTTAAAAACGGAGGGGGTATATGCTAGAGAAATCTGAACAACCATCATGAGCACGCTAGCTGCTTAGTACTGGCGCAGAAGTAGACATCCACGCTAGCGAACAAGCAACACTTATAGCAGTTTCATCTAATTTTCGCCCAACTGTCAGTTCCTACAAACAGATAAACATACGTTGCTATCGTAGGAAGTGTCTACACACTAGAGTGCTTCTACAGATCACATGGACAACTACTATAAACAGATGTTGTCTAAACTGTTGCACACGCCTCATGCATGCATGCATGCATGCACTCCCGCCAACTGCTAATATTCTGCACATGCCCACACATGGACGTGCACGTCGTCTATTGCGATCGGTTGGAAAGAACCAACTGCTTAAAGATCCAGCCACACCAGGTTTTATTGAAGCATCTCATCTTATGGCATTCCAAATTTCAAAGTGTCAAAAGGGGTGCGACAAGGAGACCCCCATTCTCCATTCTTATTCAATTTAGCTCCCGAGTGCCTCGCTAAGATGATTAAAAATGCTCAGAAAAACAAGCTGCTAGTGGGGCTAGCTTCGGATCTCATTCCTGATGGGATTACAGTTCTGCAATATGCAGATGACACAGTCATCTGCATTGAACACGATGTGGACAAGGCAGTTAACGTGAAGTTGCTGCTTTGTATCTTTGAGATGATGTCGGGTCTTAAAGTTAATTTTCAGAAAAGTGAAATTTTCACTGTTGGGGGTGATGATAATGTGGTGAAATCTTATGCTGAGCTTTTCAACTGTGATATTGGTAACTTTCCAATCAAATATCTTGGTATGCCTGTCAGTTATACTACACTGAAAAATTCTTATTGGTTATTTATAGTGGAAAGATATATGAAATGGTTCAAGGCGTGGATAGGTAATGTTGCCTTCATGGGAGGCAGGCTCACACTCCTTGACTTTGTTATTACTCAGATCTTCATCTATCTTATGTCTATGTTGCTCATGAATACAACATTCATTGAAAAACTAGATAAGCATCGACGGAGGTTTTTCTGGCAAGGTCGCAATAAGAAAAGGAGATATTATTTGTTCAAGTGGAGCAGGATTTGTAGATCCAAAGATAAAGGAGGTTTAGGGGTTAAAGGCTTTCGTAAACAGAATATCAGTTTAATGGTTAAATGGTGGTGGAAATTAGAGACACATAAAGGAATCTGGCAAGATGTTATCAAAGCTAGGTACCTTAGAAATAAATTTGTGGCTACTGTTGAGCCCAGATAATCTGATTCACCAAGGTGGAAAGAGATTTTGAAAGTTAAGGAATATTATTTGATGGGGAGGAAAGTAATATTGAATCTGGGAATATTGCCAGAGTGTGGCAGGATTCAATCAATGGGATGCCTCCTTTCAGGGAGCAATTCCCATTGTTGTTTGATATTTGCAATAAACCTGAGTGCAATGTGGAGAATATATGCTCAATTGATGATAACTCCTTTTTTAGAAGAAGGCTAAATCTGGAGCTTGCGGCTCAATGGAGTGAGATGCATAGCATCATTTCTGGGGTTGCCTTGACCCAGAATATTGATAGAGTGACGTGGGGACTGACCAATGATGGCAAGTTCTCTACGAAATCCATGTATAAGTGGCTGGAGAAGCCACTCCATGCCTGCCGCTATAAGTGGATATGGAAAGCAAAATTACCTCTGAAAATCAAAATATTCATGTGGCAATTATCGCAGGATGCTGTGTTGACTAGGCATGTGATGGAGGGAAAGAAATTGCTTGGGAACCCTAGATGTCCCTTCTGTTGCGAAATGGAAATCTCACAACATCTTTTCTTCAACTGCCCTGTTGCTAAGATTGTGTGGAGGTATGTGGGGCTTACCTTGGGGACTGATTACTGCCCCAATTCTTACTGGCAATATTTTTCCTAGTGTAGCACTTTCCTACCTGCAGGAGGAAAGTATTACACGGTGGGCCTCGCGGCTGCTTGTTAGGCTATCTGGTTGGCACATAACCGTGCTACTTTTGAAAACAAATTGATCAAAACCCCATTCGAGCTTGTGTTTTCAATGTGCTAATTTATATTATATTGGGCAGGTCTACAGCAGGGAGACGATGCGGAGGAACTACGCTCTGGCGCTGAGATGGTGAGAACGAACACTGTGCAGTTGATGAAGATGTGCGAGGCGGCTAGGCAACCGATCACAAGGGAGTGACTAAGACTTCAGTGTGGTGGTGCTGCCTATGTCCCCTTTCTAGCTTCGTTTTGTGTTCGGAGACTATGATAGATGTATGTCTACCCCTCTGTTTTGTTTGGTATCTGTAATAGGTACTATGGTGGTAACTGTGTGTTGCCAGAGTGGTGCCACAACATTCGGTTCGACGGCGAGTGAATGTTCCATGGACCCTCTTGCAATACTTGAACCTACTTTCCTATTTCCCTTTCCTAAATGTTTCTGGAACTCTTGTATTTCCGTTCTTTGCAATCGAAAGGGGTTGTTTGCCTAGCTAAAAAAACCCTCCGCAACATCATGAAATTGAAGGTTAATTCTAATTCTAATTTATTTATAAGCTTTTTTACATTTTCAGCTTCGTCACTCGTGATAATATCATCAATTCAAATATATTTTCAGATCTGTTCTCTATTTTATTGCGCCATATGATTTTATCGTTGATGTTCCATCATCTCAATGATAGTGGAACCGGTCCAATTTGGTACCCCGAGTGCTTACATGGTTTTCATATTAAGAACACAGAAGTTTGTTGTAAAACCTTTTTCAAAAAATTAAGAAGATTTCAGAAAATTTTGAAGAATTTTTCAAATCTCAACATTTAAATAAAACGACAGAATTGTTTTCTATGGACAACTCTACTAAATAAGAATATTTTTTCATACTTGTGAACATTTTTGTACAAAATGTGCATACTTTTTCTAACATTTGAATTCTTTTCAAATTTCCAAAAATATAAATGAAAGCATAAGCTACATTTGAACTTTTTATTGAATAAACATAAACATTTTTTGAAACTTGTGGTTTTCAAATTTTTCTAACATTTTGATAAAGTACGAACTTTTTTTATCTTCAAAACAATTAATTTTTTTTATGATTTTTTATTAAAACTGATAAAAAAATTCAGTTTTTCAAAAAACGAAAACAAAGGAAAGGAAAACCAGTGAAGAAATGTTGTTGACGCATTGAGGGGCATATAATATTTATGTTCTTTTTAGAGTAGTTTATAAAGTTTAGCAGTGCAATGCTTGTAGTGTGCAATAAACTGTATATAATAACGTTATAATTAAAAGGTTAATCATTAATTTGTAAAATGCTAAGCATGTATAAGAAATGTTCTTCATTTCTATAAATGTGTTTGTGAAATGTAGACATCAAAAACATGTATTTAGAAAAATAATAAACATGTTGAAAACAATGTTCATTAATGTGTATGAAAAAAGTAGATACTAAAACAAATATTAAAAAAAGTAGTAATCATTTATTTTAAAAATGTTTAATATGTATAAATACGTTTATGACGTGTACAAAAATTTTACAATATTTATGAAAAAAATGTGGCACGTGTTGAAAAAAGAGAAAAAGAGTAAAAAACAAAGAACAAAGAAAACCAAAAAACCAAGTGATAGCCAAATAAATAAATTAAATGAAAAAAAAGAAGGACTGAAAAGAAATATAAGAAAAAAAACAGAAGAAAACAGAAAATAAAATAAACCAAAAATCCTAGGAAAACGTGACTCAAATAGTGAAAACCATACAAAAAAACCACAAGGAAAAAACCAGACCCAAACGGTGAAAATAAAGCTAAGAAAAAGGGCGCAAAAATTCTGTGTATTGCCTAAGGCGTGAGAGTGCTATTGCGTGCTTTTGTTTCTGTGTGACTCAAAGTTTTTCGAAAATTTAATGTTGAGTTTATCGAGTACATGTTTTCATCTTGTTTTCACTTGTATTTTTACAGATTTTATTTTTAAAAAATTATTTAATTATTCCGTTTTGCAATTCTATATTTTTATATTTTTCTTTACTTCTGTCTTTATTTTATGTTTATTCATGTCTTTATTATTTGTATTTTCTTAGAAACTATAAATAGTTTGTACACATACAGGTGCACTTCCTGAATTCTGCGATATTTATTTCATATTACACCAATAGTTTCCAAAATATGAACCTAATTTAAAATTGTTGAAACATTTAAAAACTGATTCAACACCCTTTTATTATATGAAAAAATTATTAAAACTGTCAAAATAAAAAACATTAATTACAAGGAATTTTCTTACGACTGGTTGAACAATACTTTTCGAATTACACAAATATTATTTCGAATTGGTGAATACTTTTCAAATTTTACATAAGAAATTTTATAATTTAACTAAAAACCTTCTTAAATTATTATTTTGTTAATGTGTGAACACTTCTGATAATTACGTGATTTTTTCAAAATTCTTGACGACTTTTTAAAATTACATGTACTTATTTTTTAAACAAGTAAACACTTTTAAAACTACAAGAACGTAAGTATGCAAACATTTTATTTTGTTGAACCGTTTCAAAATACATATCATTATTTCAATTAGACGATGTTTTTTGCTAGAAACAATGTTTATTGCACTTTTTTTAATAAAGAACATTTCATTTTATTGATATATCGAGGTAAAAAAAATTCACATTGCTTTTAACATCGCTCCTCCTGTTGACTTGAACTCGTTATTTGGAACGTGGTTACAGGGAATTGATGTTCAATTGGCTAAATCTATTCGTGTCGGAGCATGTGCTCTTCTTTGGGCTTTATGGAATAGCAGAAATGATTTGGTTTTTAACAGAACTCGTGATATCCAATTCTTGCAGGTTATCTACCGAATTACCGCACTGATCCGCACATGGTCGTTACTAACTCCTGTGGCAGCCAGCAGAAAAAATTTAAAGTGAACAGTTTTTATTTATATTTACTGTTTTGAATACATATCACTGTTTTAATTAATGAATTGTTTCCAATATGTGTGTGCAATTTCAAAATATATATGAACAATTTTTTAACAGTTACATGAATAACATTACTGTATTTTACGAAAAGTGCACTCATATTTTTAAATAGATAAGGCAAGAAATAATAAATACGGAGAATCTTAAAATTCTTAACCGAAAATAAAGCGAATACGTGCAAGTACACAACTGATTCCTATCTCAGTAACTAGCTAGTGACGTGGTTCAAAGAAGGGACGAGGGCAAAGGGAGGAGGATATATATGGCGGCTGTGCGACAAAGAGAGAAGATGGTGGCTATATGCAGCACGGTCGCACGGTAGCCCTGATGGAGGTAGAGCATGAAACCTTTTTCTCATGAGGAGGTTCCCTAGATTGAACAAACGTGGCTTCTTAATTTTGAAAGATCCACAAGATCAAAGGCCGGTATAACAGGGAAGAATTTCCCGGTATTTTCTCTTTGTTACCTCGTATTGTGCTTTTAGTATACATAATAATATACAGATTTCATATTAGCATACTATAGAAAATAGTGTTCAAAGTTGTGAACTAAAGACCGTGTCCAACTTTTAAATGAAACGTATTGTACTAGTATAGTAGTATGTGGAACTTTGCATAGGTCATGCCCTGCAACTTTGATTTGTCCACCGAAATTTGGCAGAAGTGCTAGAAAACTTTGCAAGAGAATGTAACAAACGATCTCCTTTTGCCCAAAATGGCATGGCAAGTTTATTAGAGTGTGTCGAGCTCCATGAACTCCCCCAAACTTAGCTAGTTTGTGGATCGCTTAATTTTTCTCTCGGCAGATTTTTTACACCACAGCCTCTCTGCCACCTTGCACAAAATGTTTTACATCTTCAACTAAATGGGCACGAAATGTTTAACATCTTCAACTTATGCAAGTTTTTGATTGCAGATTTTTTTACACCACAGCCTCGCTGACGGCGGCGGCGGGGCTCCGTTCCTGTAGTGTTGGAGGACATTGTTGTAGTGGGGGCCAGAGGCGGTGAAGGTGGAAATTGCAGCGGCTGCATATGGTTCTTTGGGCAACGGTCTTGGATCTTCTTCCCGATGGCTTTGCCATAAGCATGAGGCGGATGTCAGCTCGTGCCGCCCCGATCTAACGTAGTGTCGTCACCTACACGGTCGAAGCCTTTGCTCGGGCTCAGACGTGGGTGATATGGCTTGAAGTGTTGGGTGGTGTCGGAGAAGGATGACTGCTTGCCAATTGGTCCATGGTTGCGGCATCTGCCAGATGGCTGATAGCGGAGGGGCTTTGACCTTCCAATTTGACAACAAGGGCAATGAAGGCCGATGACTAGACTGGTCCAAATTTTTCTCACATCGTATGGGTATGGTTCTTCGTTTGTGTCGGTACAGGCGATTCATGGTAGCGGTTGTGTCCTTCCCGTCCGTATGATTTTCTTCCAAGGGTGAGGACAGCATGACTAGTGGTGGTATGTGCTTTTGTCGTCTAATGCAGATCAACCACTGACTGCCACTTGAGAGGACGGTGTGACGCCTCAAAAGTGTCCCGAGTTTTGGATTTTGGTAGTGTCGATGTCCTTCCTCTCTGTCAAAAACTTCATGACGAATAACTCTTGTGCATAACTGCATATGCAGCTACATGGACTGTGGCAAGTGGAGGAGGACACATTACTTTGATTGGGAGGTGCTTCATTAAGTACCTGGTCTTGAGCCCTGGGCTGAAAATCCTTGGTGTGACCATAGTTTGTTATACATGGCAATGTTGGCATTTCATGCGTTGTTACCTTGATGAAGGCATTTATCGGAGTTTTCTCACACTTGGTTTTAGGGTGAAAACTCACAGCCGGACCTTTAATAGTTGGGTCTAGCGATGGCGCAAGTTAGGTTCTTGGAGGCATCACTTTTGGAAAACCTTTTCTCGCAATCCTTTTGTTGTCATGATATTGTTGATGCTGATGGTCACCATTGTCACTGTTTTTCATTGTTTGGGGAGTTCTTTTTTTCATTCGCGAGCATAGATTCGGTCTCATATGCATGACTTTGCTCATTGTTCGCGTGGTCTTTGTGTGTGTGTGCGTGCGTGCGTTAGTGTTTGTTGTGTGTATCATAGTTAGACAGAGGCCGGGTGTGTACACATTATGATTGTATCCCTCGATGTTGCGTTATAAGTTAATAAAAACATCCTTCATCGAAGGGAAAAAGTGGGCATGATGCATGCTGATATACTATGCTCTTTCGTTTTTGTGATTAAGGGGATAGATGTATTAACCAAATCAAGTACCATTACAATTTAAAGCATAAACTCCAGAACATGCTCTGGGAGCTGCCCACACTACGCTCTTTTCTGGAACTGGCAAACACTGCGACCGTTTACATGCAGTAGATTTGCAAACATACTCAGAAGAGTTGCGTGACAAATGGAGTACAATACAAATACATAATAAACAAATAATTATATTTCCATTTCTAGTAACTGCTCTGGAAATTTGGCTAGTAAAATACATAACTCAATTACGCGTATATTTGAGCACACCAGGGATGTGAACACTGTAGAAATAGTTGTCCCAGTCAATGTACTTGGGATCAAAATCAAAGTAATAGGCCCCATTGTTATTTTGATTGTCCTTGTTCATCGCCATCCTGAGTTTATCCAAGTTCATGTCATCAAAGCTTCACAAGATTGATAAAATCAAGTCAATGAACAACATTTTTAAGGGTAAAATATTATATTTTGATATGCCATCACTGGTATATGTAATCACAAAAGTGGAAGGACATATTGATATTCCCCGCAAAAAAAGACATATTGATCAGATTTTTAAGAATATCTTACCACCCTTTGAACAAGGTGTATGGTGCGTATAATTCGCTCAACTGCATCATGAATCTGAATTTTCTGTTGAGTTCGTTGTATCCCCGTGAGAAAACACCACAAAGTGCAATGTTAACTAGGCGAAACATCTGCCCAATCGATTGTAGGAGAAGAAAATAACATAACATTAATCTCATTTTCTTCGCATATATCCCTAATCTTGTGCTTTAAAGTCATGTTGAAACAGTAATTAAGCTAACCTCGAGGGGAAGCATGTACATGATGGCCATGTACAGCTTGAACCACGTGACAGAGCTGAAGAACCGCATCTTCTTCAGCCGAACACGCTCACCATTCCTTCCCGTGCATGGGGGATTGTCATTAAAGTATTGAAAGAGAGACTTCCAAAGGATGGCGTAAGGTGCTGGATTCCTCAACGACGATGTTACATGGTATATGATTTGGACCTGCCGATCCTCTGAGTGTGCTACCATGGCAACCATCATAGCATTCACCACCATATCCCCTGGAATCTATATAAACCATGCACTGTAGTTGGTTACTGACTTGGTACCTTCACCAAGTTTCATTCCAAATTTTAGTTACTAATTCGTGAACAAAGCTCACCACATCCATTATTAAATCTAGGTCGACAAGGAAGAAGGGCAAGTTCTGCTTGGCATATCCGATGACCACTGAGTCGATTGTCCTACAAAAGACGAAAATGTTCAATAATCATACACCATCGTGTACATTGTTGTTAAGGATTAGAATATATTTTTGTGTTTCAGTCACTTGATTCCTTCCATCCATCCTGGCAATGGCTCCTTGAGGGTACTAGTTATAATGCTCGGGCGGATGATGACAACCGGAAAATCCATTGGTAGGAGCCCCATCATCATCTCGCCCATTGCCTTGGTGAAGACATAAGTGTTTGGCCACCCAAAGTGTCGAGCCCTTCGTTCAATTGTCCATAAGATCAAACATGTTAAAAGAGTATCAACTTTTCAATGCCACCAAGTGAATGATTGGAGTACACACAATGTATATTTATGTTTGCGTCTGACCTCTTGAGGCCAAGCTCCTTCATGGTTTTCCTACCAGCCTTCTCCGTGGAACAACTATCTTTTAGTTCTCGCATGGTCTCTTTGATTAAATTTAACTCGAATTCGATATCTAGATTTGTGCCCACCTTTAGGGTCTCACCCATCAAGATCGGCTTCTCTAGTATTATTCCCTCTTGTTCACCAGCTACGTAGGCTGTCCAAGTCATATAATCATACCATAGTGGGTTAAAATTCAGAATGTCCTGATATACCACCAAACGCATATTCATAAAATATTATTATGGCTTCATACCTGTTGAAACATGAAGCAACATCTTGAGCTTAGAACATTTCATTGCAAATGCGCAAATGTGCTTCACTCCCAAGACATTTGCATCGAAAGCCACATCATATCTGAAAAGGTAGCATCACAATTTGGAAAGGTTATTTCAATGCCATGCATGTTTATGTTTGTTACAATATTACTCCTTCCAGTTCACAAATAAGTAATGTTATGGACAGTGACATAGTCATCACGGTGTAACTCTGACTACTAATTTCTGTGAGTATAGGTATAGTAACCAACACAGTAATTATATTCAAAAAAATCAAATCAATAAACCTGATTTTTTTAGTTTCCAAACTAAATATTTAAGATGATGCCCATGGTCAAAACTTTGAAATTTTGGCTCAAGGTCTTTTGAAATGACACTTATTTGTGAACTCGAGGGAGTAACAATCTGCCAACAGAAAACACCTCAAACCTTTCAAAGAAATTTGTAGTCGCTGCTCCATTGACGATGATATCTATGTCCTTGGATAATTCCCCGAGCTGAGCATTGTCTAGTCCAAAGTTTTCATAAATGATATCTCCCACCAAAGGACATATCTTTTCTTCAATAAAATTATTGAACCGCGCACCATGTGTTTCTTTTAGCACATGAAAGATCTCCCGGCCTATGATCTAAGAAATAGGAAAGAATATTAGTAGTAGATTACTATTAATTACTATGCCAACACTTTGGGTCTAGGTCGAATAAAAATGCTTAACATTTATCCCCTCACATTGCGCAACAAGTGGCACTAGTATAGAGAGATGTATACCACATAGTTGCAAATCAGGATCACGTAACGTCCTTGTGGCTGATGTGGGGGATGTATCATACATGCTCCAAATGTGTGCGCATGTTTATGGCCGGAACAGAGAAATTGTGCGTGATTTAGAGGCGGAAAAAAGTCAAAAGCCCAGTTGTGAGTCAAAGGGTGGACTTGCTAACTAGAGGGAAAAAAAGGTTCGACCCAACAGTGAGGCGATGGTGGATTTACATGTCAAATAAAAAAGGATTAAGTCCAGTTGCAAGTCGATGGTATACTTGCAATTTAGTCAAAAATGTCAGGCCCAGTTGTCTTTCCAACTGGGACAAAAAAGATCAAGGGCCCAGTTGCATGTCAAAGGTGGATTTTCAAGTGGGACAAGAAAAGGGTCAGGCCTTGTTGTGAGTTGATGCTTGACTTACAACTATGGTAAAAAGAGATCAAAGATCCCAATTGCGAGTCGGTTGTTGACTTGCAACTACGATAAAAAAAGGTCCAAGCCGAGTTGTGAGTCGACGGGACAAAAGAAGACATACGTAGTTGCGATTCAATGGCGGACTTGCAAATGAGGCGGGAAAAAAGTAGGACCCAGCTATCAGTCAAATGGTGTGTCTAGTTTCGAGTCAAAGTCATCCCTATTTGCAAGTCGATGGCGGATTTGCAGCTAAGATAAAAAAAAGATTGGACCGAGTTCTGAGTCGATGGTTTACTTGCATCGCTGTGGGCCAGTGGTGGGGTGAGAATGTTGGTGTCTTCGCTCGAGTACTTTAGGTTAGTGTTTTTAGGTCCTACGGATGCAGTGCTCGCGCAGATGACTCCTACTTCGAGTTTGTCTTGCGAGCTTAGATCCTCCTCAATTTCATTTGGCTGAACGTAGTCGACGGAGCTCCGGTGTAGATTCGTATTGTCTTCTTTGGATGGTAAGGTTAGGGTTTCTCGTCATGTGACGAGATTTGGTGTCTGGTGCTTCAGATCTATGCAAGGGTTCAACGGCGAAGATTGCGTCTCTAGGGTGTTGGTCCATAGTAGAATGCAAAAAGACTTTTCGATTGTCATCGACAAAGTCAAGTTTGATGCGACAGTGGAGCGGTGACAATGACGTGTCGGTGGCTCGTTCTGGCGGTAGTAGCCATTCGGTGGTCTTAGATTTTTGATGTAATTTATAATGCTTGAGATGCTTTTAACTTTTGGTGAACTTTTATAATTTATCTCATCCTTTTCACACGAAAAAAAACTCCATATATATGGTCCTCCCTGGTCTAGCCGCCGAAATATCGAGGTTCCCTGATTTATCGTCATTGTTCTCTCTTCATTGGCATTGTTGCTCACTACATGCGACAACCACGGATAGTAGTTGGGCCAATGAATTCACTCTATGTGGAGTGTATCAACAAATCTAGCCTGTATCTTGATGTCGTAGTTGAATCTTTGTTTGTCTCCCCGACTGTGGGGTATGCATTTCGAAGACAAATGGCTATTCTTGTTTGCCCCTCTGTCTCCTATTTATAAGTTCTTCAACATCAAATGTAAACTTATTCATGAAAAAAGTAATTTATTTCCTATGTAATGATAGCTCATGGAATTATTGCATATGATGGAAATATATCTTTTCTGAACAGAAACTAAAGTAAACATATGTGACAGTGATAATTCGTATACTTGTATTTTTATAAATATAACTGGTGAGCTAACATGTTCCTATCATGTATTTCGAATAGTTTTCATGGTGCATATATACAAGAATGGTTTTCATGTTTCCAGAAACGTTTTTTGCCTAGATATTTACAATATGTCTACAGTTCGTTAACTTTCAATGGACTGATATTTCCATCAAGGAACGAATGAGATAGCTACACAGTCTTCATTTACAAAAGATAATGTATACAAAATTATACTCCCTCTGTATATGTCAGCCCGTCCAAATGCATGGGTCAGCGACTAGTATATATAAAGTAACAGCTATGAATTTATGGATGTATATGTGTATGGAATGTACGGCCTTTTTCTTACATGATTAACCATACGTTTTTGTTTGATTTACAGCTGACTAGCATGATTAACCATACGGGCAGCTAGATTTGATATATTATTTCCTTCGTAATATTTTTTACCTTGGTAACCTGCCATTCCATGATATTTTTTAAATATATCTCTTGATTATTTCCCTATTGCATTTCCAGTTCGTGTCCATGGATGCCATCTTCCCACCAGCTTTAGGTACCGTAAGAAACAGGTTACGTGCATCTCTAGCCGACGTGGTCTTTCACGTGCAGGAATGCAAAGTGAAAACATGCTTATGCATCACGTTTTTCTTTGATGCCTACGGTTGTACGACCTTCCTTTTTGGAAAGTGGATAGGGACTGGTTGAATTTCAGACTTTCCATTTCTTGCAGGCTCTATTCGAAATCCCAGACTCTAGATGCAGGGTTAAGTGTGGATGTCTCTGCTTGGATTGAATGTGATATTTGTGTGCTCACTAGAATTTAGCTTAACCCTGAACTAAATACCAGAGAGTGAACAAAAACCAAACTTAATGCAAACAGAGCCTAAGACGGCCTATAGGCTAGAGGAGGATACTTCCATTAAATTTACTAGCTGTGGAGTAAGCGCTGACCTCTTTTTAGAAGGGAAAAATAAAAAGTAGGAGTACTAGATAAAAACTAGGAGAAAAATAAAAACGAATATTTCACCTCAGTCTGAATCCGAAGCTTTGCGGATTCAGCATCAGGGGCCCGAATCAAAAGGAAGAGCTTCTTCACATCAGGTTGAACCCTCAGTATCTTCTCTACGAGTACTACCCACGAATCATGCAAGAGAAACACCAATATATAAGCCTATCAGATGATCAGCACACATGCATGGCACATCCTGACCAGAAACGTAGTGATCATGTATGAACGCATATGTACCTTTTCCTAGGAAGCCAGTTGAACCAGTGATGAGGATACTCTTGCCCCTGAAATATCCTACAACACTGTCCGCATCCATTTCACCGATCATCCTCAGCTACTTCTGCCTGCCTTGAGATAAGGTGAGATTTATGTCACTTGGTGAAGAGACAACTTTCTTTGCTAGAAAATGGTACTATCTTGTCTGGCCATGCATGTATTTGTAGGGGAGGAAGGAGATGGGTTTTCAATGGTCAAGTGGAACAAGGCAGCACCAGTTATGTGATTGCACTGTCGATCACCTAGCACATATATTTTAAGGAATGATACATCCACGGAATGGCTGGTTGGTGAAAATAGGAGAAGAAATAGAAAGTTGATAGCCAACCAATTGAATTATTCAATTCCGCATACAGCCACACCTGGAGAGATTCCTTCTCCCGCTACTCAGCAGTGTCGGCACATGACAAAACAACACACTGGACCTATGACTCCAAAATTATACCATTTGATTCGAACTAGAATAAAATTCAAATGATACAGTTTTTCTACATAAAACTCGTATTTAATAAGACGGTTTATTGGGGTTTCCGATGAACATACCGGTGTCAATAGCTCAGCATCACCATCAAATTTGTGAGCATCACATGTGATGAGGACGAGTCAGAGGAGTACGACGATGGCAATTCTAGCCTGAAGTGTGCACTCGGCAAAGAGAATTTCAGGCCCGAGTCACCATCATCGTCGTCCTTTCGCTCGACCTCTACCGGGTGGCGCGACTTCTCAGCTAATTGGGTACAAGTGACCCTCCGAGCAATTAAGGCTGTTACGATTACATGATTGCACCATCAATCACCTAGCACACATATTTTAAGATCAATAAATCCATGAAACGATTGATTGGTAAAAAGGGAGCGAATAGAAAATTGATAGTCAACCAATTGCATTATTCAATTCCACATACAAGCAAAATCGGGGAGATTTCTTCTCATGCTCAACAGCTTTGACACACGATGAAACAGCGCACTAGACCCACACCTCAGAAATTATATCGTTTGATTTGAATATAAAAAAATCGAATGACACGATTTTCCAACATGCAACTCGTATTTTATTACACGATTTATCAGGGTTTCTGATGGAGAAACTTATGTCATCATGATCAGCATGACCATCGATTCGGTGTGACAGAGGCAATGAAGAAGAGTCGGAGGAGGACGATGATGGAGACAACACCTGCGATGAGAAAGATTGATCCATGGGCTTACTATCTACACTCCGTTGTCCGAAACATTGAGCACTTTGTCTATCCGGCCAATGGAGAATCTGATGTCATCATGCTCAACATCACCATCAATTTGTTGAGCGTCATAGGAAATGAGGACGAGATGGAGGAGGACGACGATGGCAAATCGGGCTGATCGTGTGCACTCGGCAAAGAGAACTTCTAGCCCGAGTTACCATCACCGTCCTCCTCCGGTTTGACCTCTACCCGATAGCGCGACCTCTCGGCTAATCAGGTACAGGTGACCCTCCGAGCAATTAAGGTCGTGAGAGTTAAATGATTGCACCATCGATCACCTAGCACACATATATTAAGATTGATAAATCCATGGAATGGCTGGTTGGTAAAAGGGAGTGGAAATACAAAATTGATGGCCAACCAATTGAATTATTTCAATTCCACATACAACCACAATTGGAGAGATTGCTTCTCCTTGTGCTCAGCATTGGCGGTACACGACGGAACAACACACTAGATCTATGACTAAAGAATTATATCGTTTGATTGGAATTGCAATTTTTTCTGTATGATACGATTTTTCAACACGCAACTCATATTTTGTTAGACGATTTATCAGTGTTTCCAATAGATAAACCTATGTGATCATGCCTAGCATCACCATTGATTTGGTATGCATCACAGGAAACCAGGACGAGCCGGAGGACGACGATGACAACTACTACACCTGCGATGAGGACAACGTATCCATGTACTTACTATCTGCACTCCCAAGTTGTGATCATCCTCCACTTTCTCTACCCGGTGGCGCGACCTCTCAGCGAATCGGACAATAGGTAACCATCTCCACAATTATGGTCGGCACAGTTACATGATTGCACCGTCGATCACCTAGTACATATATAGTAATCATGATATATCCATAGAACGTCTGGTTGGTAAAAAAAAATAGGGAGCGGAAATAGAAAATTGATGGCCAGCCAATTGAATTATTCAGTTCCAATAAGCCACATTGGGGAGATTGCTTCTCCTGCTGCTCAGCAGCGTCAGCACATGACGAAACAGCACACTGGACTTATAACTAAAAAAATTATACTGTCTGATTCGAATGGAATTAAAAAAAATGAATGGTATGGCCTTTTTACATACAATTCATATTTAACTAGACGATTTATCGAATCACTTAGCACCAGGGACGAAGCCAGCATGCAAGCATAGGGGAAGCAAGTTTGTTCATGGAGGGGACAAAGTTCATGTGAAATGAATTTTTTTATACAACAATCACTATTATAGTAAAAAATCAATTTGTTAGGGAGGGTCTAGCCCCCCCCCCCCCCCCCAAGAATCGTCCCTGCTTAGCACACGCATTTTAAGACTTATGCATCCATGAAATGGTTGGTTGGTAAAAAGAGGAATAGAAATAGAAACTTCATAGCAAAGCAACTGAATTATTCAATTCAACATACAGCTACAACTGTCCACCAACTTCTGACCTCTACCTGGTGGCGTGACCTGTCAAGGAATCGGATAATGCGTGACTCTACAAGCAATTAAGGTCGGCAGAGTTACATGATTGGATCCTCGATCACCTAGCACACATATTTTCGCATTGATATATCCATTCAATGACTGGTTGGTAAAAAGGGAACCGAAAATAAGAAAATTTGACAAACAACCAATTGAATTATTCAATTCCTCATACACCATCTAACGTCAAGGAATTAGAGTCTGACGGCTTTGCCATCCGATCCCTAGTGATGTCTTTTTTGCTATATATTCTCTCTCTTCCAACTCAACAATTATTGTAGGGTAACAGTAACCTTCCTTCTCAATGCAATATATATCACACCTGCGGAGCCGAGAGCCATTGTAATTTTAACAACAGATTGGACACCAATGCAAGTAGCAATGAAGGCAGCCACTCCTTCAAGCCGTCCACCATCTGTCCGTCTGTCACGGGAGAAGGAATGTGCTGACAACTCCATGGTGGAGCCCATGAGCCCTACCGGAAGAATCATGGAAGAGATGGGCGTGTGCATCGTCGTCGTGATCGGGCTTGCCACGCCGGTGAACCTGCCCGTCTTCCGCGCCGGCATCGAAACAGAGCTGATTACCCGTTTGCCACGCTTACGCAGCATTCAAGTAATTCTACAAACATTATTTGCTTCATTCCTTCCGTCCCAAAATAAGTATCATGACTTTAGTTCAAATTTGAATAACCTTACCAATCTCTTGCAGATTTAACAGATACACATATGCTTGTACAGGTAATGGACGAGTCCACCAACAATGGCAAGCCGCAATGGGTGCAAACGGCGGTGAATGTGGACGACCACATCGTCGTTCCCAGGCTGGATCCTGATGCTGTGGCGTCCGACCCAGAAAAGGCCGTGGAGGACTACATGGCGTCGCTGTCCCTGCTACCCATGGACAGGCGCCGCCCGCTCTGGGAGTTCCATGTCCTCGACTTCCCGGCCTCCGAGGCGGCCTCCACGGTGGTGCTCCGCCTGCACCACTCCATTGGCGACGGCACGTCCATCACGACGCTCCTAATGGCGTCGTCCCGCAGCACGGCCGACCCGGCGAGGGTGCCAGCCATGCCGCCACCACCCAAGCGCACAGGCCCCATCTACCAGCGGGAACCACGGCCTGCGCTGTCCTCAGGTGATTACCTCGCGCTCCTTACGTGGTTTTGGTCGCATGTAGTGCTGGCCTGGAACACACTGGTGGATGTGACGATGATTGTTGCAACAATACTGTTCTTGAGTGATCCACACACGCTCTTCACGCGTGCCGACGGCCACGACTCTCGCAGCGGCAAGCGTTTTGTTCATCGGACCCTTAGCTTTGACGATGTCAAGCTCATCAAGACCGCCATGAACTGCGTACGTAAAGCTGCTCAATCTTATCATGAATTTATATATATACTAACTGAAATCACCTGAACAGGTTATACATGTTATGTTGGCACTTATATATCCGGAAACCCTTATTTGACGAAAGGTGGAAATTACTACTAGATTTTAAGATGATTATTACAACACAGTATGACAAGTAAAAAAGAAAATGTGTACATGAAGTCGATTAATATTTATATGTAGTATTTGCATATATTCTACAAATCATCTGCAAAGAGTCTACATGATACTAAGTCAGCAGTTTTCTATATAACCTTTTGACTAAAACTGAAAATAAAAGTTATAACTGGACATTATAACATGGTAAATAGAACATAAAATAGTTCTACATTCTGAAGTCTCAAAAAAGTCTAGGAAAGGAGCTTATAATATTGAAATTGCAACCATTTTTCTTTTCCAGAAATATGTTACCGGCATAATGCATGGGTTTCATGACTGGTTATTACAGTGAATAGCATGGCCATGGCTCTCTAATTAAGCCGGATGTAAATGTGTCTCGCTTGATGGCAGATGCTTATTGATTTGACTCATACTTCCTCTGTCCCAAAATAACTGTCTCAACTTTGTACTAGCTCTAGTATAAAGTTGTACTAAGCTTAAGACACTTATTTTGGGACGGAGGGAGTATAAGACAATTTTCTCTCGCTCACTCTCTCTCTTTTCTTTCCACAGACTATTAATGACGTGCTTGCCGGTGTGACTTCAGCAGCTCTTTCACAATATTACTTTAAGAAGTCCGGTAAGTGGTCTAGATAACAACAACACGTGTTGGTTTTATAGGCATGCAAATTTTACACATTGCTCTCTTATATTCAATATTAGGTGACACTAACACAAAGAGAATCTGTTTGCGATCACTCGTCCTAGTCGACACAAGGCCAGTCTCCACCCGACAAGTAAGAACTTCATTTTTCTCTTACTATATAGAGTAATTAATAAATGCTAATTACGTGCACACAAATTTATTAACATGCTCTTAGTCACAGTTTTGTATAATTTAATACTAAAAACACAATGATTTTCTTCTTACCTCTGTGAACAGACATATGTTACCAGGGTAGAGACAGGCAATCGACTTAGCAGCCTCATATGTCCATTTAATATAGCCTTGCAAGATGATCCCCTTGAGTACGTTCGTGAAGCAAAAAGATTTATGCATAGGAAAAAGAGCTCTCTAGAAGTTCTGTTCACACGAGTGGTCGGGGAATTTTTGGTGAAAAACTTTGGTGTCAAGGTATATTTCTTCCTCCTTTTGTATTTTATATCTCTTCCCAGCATAAGATTGCACAAACTTGGACCAAACATTATGCCTATGTATTAATATTTCTGATTATTGGAACGGCCCTTTAATGAAAGAAGACAGGAGCTTTTATCTTCCGCCGCTTTATCAAACGAACAAGCATAATATTTTCAAATGCCCTTGGACCAGTTGAACATATGACATTATGTGGGCACCCAGTTGCCTTCATGGCACCTAGTATCTACGGTCCACCACAAGTAAGTGGTCCATGTTGAACATCCAAAACATATGCGTTCTTAGGTTGCTACGAGACAAAAACATCCATCATCATGTGTCCAAGAGAAAACTAGCTTTTATATTTATTAATTTTACTCCATTTTGTATCTAATTGTATGGATTTCTATGTGCAGGCTTTGACCGTGCACTACCATAATTACGGTAGTGATATCAAGGTAGTTCTGGCAGTTGATGACACGCAATTTCCAGATTGTCACCATCTTTTGGATGGTTTTGCCGAGGCTATTAGAATAATTAAGAATGCAGCAGCCCTGAAGACGTTGACTACATCAATCTAGAATGTGAAGATTGAGCAACGATAGTTGTATTAGTGCACATATACCCAATTACTCCCTCCGTCTCATAATATAAAAACGTTTTTGACACTAGTATGTTGTGTGTCTTAATTCAGTACACTTCTTATGTACACTTTAATATATTGTGTTTATGCCAATAATTGTATGCTTTGGGTAAAACTTATTTCTACTGCCATATAATCAGCTATTGCAAAATATATTATAAAACTTATGCCAACAACTGTAGGCTTTTCCAAAAGTTCTAGGTAAAACATATTACAAAAAAACCTTTATGTAAAACATGTACAAAAATTAATCAAGCTTTTGAAAAATGGTAAATGCGTATAGAGAAATTGTTTCTCATGTATACAAAAAATGTAGACAAAAAATACAATGAATATGCAAAAAAATTCATATTCTATTTAAAAAAATATTTATTAATCATTAGGAAAATGTTAATCTTATATTTGCCAAACTTTTAATCAAGCATTCAAAAAATATTAAATGTGTATAGGAAAAATGTTCACCATGTATTCAAAAAAGTTAATCTTGTATTTGAAAGATGTTAATCAGGAATTTAATAAGTTAAATGTATATAGAAAAAATGTTAAATATTTATTTCAAAAATGTTTACGTGTATATAAGAAATATTTCCCATATATACACAAAATATTGAATATGTATTATAAATAAGTTAACATGTGTAAACGAAAGGGAAATCGATTAAAACAACGAGAAAAACAAAGAAACAAAAAGAAATGTGAAGAATACAAAATTTGGGCAAGGACATACCTGCGGACTCTTCGAGCGTGACAAGAGCTATACATGCTATAAGGAAGACATAGCTCTCGCCACCTAGACACGCCCGCTATGCTCTGAGCACTCCCCAAAATTTGGGCCCCTGCACGCAGGAGGGTCAGCTGAGTGGCCTACTTGTGACTTTTGTTCGATCGTAGAAGAGTGATTTTCTGTACTATTTTCCGGTCTCCTATTGGGTTTTACATGCACGATTTCATGTTTTTTGATCAATTTCTTATTTCATGAAAATATATATTCAATAAAAACTTATTCTAGAAAAATTGATGAAAAATACGAAATAAATAATCAAAGTCAAAAGAATTGTACATTTGAAAAGTCTAAAATTTAGTTAGAAATCATGAAATTCAAAAACTACTCATGGATTGTCAAATTTTGGTTGTGAATATAAGAAAATCACAAATTTCAGATTTTTTTTGGTGAATCTCCAAAATGCTGATAAATTATAGAATTGATCGCGAATTAGAAAATGTTCAAAAATTCACATAATTGATGATGTCAAGAGTTTCTTGAAATAAATAACTATCACATGTTCTATAAATAAAAGAAAGGGTGAAGAAAAACTTACAAAAGAGATAAAAACATTAGGAGAATGCCTCAAAATCAAAAGAAAGCCCCTTTAGAGCGAACTCAGAAAAATAGAAATAAAAATAAAAAGATAAATGGAAGAACATAATTGGATAGAAAACTTAAAAAAAAACTCCATGAGAAAAGTCGTCTACTAATGTATGAAAAAAATCGGTTGAGAAGCACTTATGGGCCAACCCTATAACAGAGGTGTTGCGCGACTCCTACCAAATATACTCAATTCTTCGCAACGAGCAAAGAATATGAGAGTCCTAAATAGGGTTTAATCCGTCACCCAGCTACATGCCACACATGCCCTCTGTTCACAAGCATTAGGAAGGCCCACCTGAGCGACTCGCTCGTGCGTAAGAGCATCTTCAACAGATGATGAAAAGGTTGGTGCCAAAAAACATGATTATAAATTTTTAGGGCATCGTGGCTATCATTTGCCTTTATAGATTGTGTAAACTGGCGCCCTAAAAATAATCGCTTGAACATGATTCATTGCACCTTTTGAAATTTCAAACTCCGGTTGAACATTAAACATGTGAAGTAACATAATTATATAATATTAGGATATACCGACGCTACTACAGACATGCTACTATAGCAGAGCATGACTTCGGTTAGTCAGGTCGTGGTTTCCATTTGAAATGGTCCGTGTTAATCATCAAATAATTTTCAAGTTAAATTGATGTTTAAATTTTGACTTTAGTTAGGCAGGCGGTGATTTCCGTTTGAAATCCCTACACTTCATCGAAGATATTTCTGTTCGCACAAGAAGTACATCAAGTATTTGTCATAATGATGTAAATGTTTTACCACACCCCACGAGGGGCAAACGAAGATAATGCACCAAGTTTCATACCTTTCGAGGATAGTTTCCGTGCCCAGAGAGCATGGATTTATGTAGACCATGTATCATTACTGTTTTATCTACTCCCATCGTCTGGATTTATATTGGGCCAAAGAGCCAACTCTATCAAAACATCTTTATTCCTTTCTTCTTTTATTCTATAAACAAAACATTTTCATTGCCAAAGGAACATGTTTAAAGAAAGTTTTTTGTAGCTTTGTGGTGAGGTATGTGAGTAATCACGTAAGGTATTGACAATTGCATTTTTTAAACGCCTACAAAATGATCATCATCCATGAAAGCATCATAGAGATTTTATCAGTCAATTAATTGATTAATGATTCTTTCTTGTCCCATGTACAGTTACAAGGTAATTAATTACTTTAGCTATAGCTGATGACGAGCTATTCCAAATACAGAAGCTATTATAGGGGTCGTAGCTAGAAAGGATGTAGATTAATAACTGACGTACTTGGCTTCTTGACTCCAAAAAGCAATAATACATGTTTCCCTCTCTGGATGTACAATGGATGTATAATGCATGACGTGTTTAATTACCATCTTTTTGTTATACGATTAATATCATTAGTATCAGGTAAGGTTTTATATCACTAGATATATATTCAATCCCTACCGGTGTAAAGAGTCCATCTTAAAAATCAGAAATTTGCTATTTATAAGGCTTATTGTTCCGGTGATAGAGAAATAAGTTTGTGTCCACATTAAATGTTGTCAATTTTTTGTTCCCAATGTAAAATCAAATCAACCGATGCATGAAGTAACGTGAGGGCCATCCATGTATTATTAATGTTTTATCTACTCCCTCCATTCGGAACTATTGGGCCCCAGAGCCTATGTATTTTTTAGACCCGTAACAACTTACTACAGTGGCATATTATACTTGTATTATATTAGATAGTTTTTGTGGCATATTATATACTTGTTTTATATTAGATAGTTTTTTGTGGCATATTGTATACGGAGTATTTGTTCTATATCACATATGATATAGTTTAAGATATAATATGTTGGGAGTGCCAAAGTTATGCATGCCTAATAAGTGTCCCACCGACTCCTCTACCCAACTTCTATCGCCCATCTGTATTTGTACCTTCTCATAGCTTCGTCTCACTCAATGTGATACCAAACACCACAACACCATCTCGATCAACACAGACCTGAGAGAACACCACACCCAGTGAGCACTAAATTCTAGTATCTCTAAGATAAACACGATGAAAGAGAGGGACCTTGCCTCCCTGCCCACTATATATATATATATATATTGCACCTACCGAGCCAAGAGCCGTTGCAATTATAACAATCATCATGGAAGCAACAGCAAACATAGCCACTCCGTCAAGCAGTCCGCTCTCTGTCCGCGTGGCGACGGAGATGTTATGTGCTGACAATTCCATGGCGGAGGAACCCATGAGTCCTACCGGAAGAGGCATGGAAGAGATGGGTATCTGCATCGTCCTCGTGATGGGGCTCGGCACGCCTGTGAACCTGCCCGTCTTCCGTGCCGGCATCGAAACAGAATTAGTTACTCGTTTGCCACGCTTCCGCTGCATTCAAGTAATTTTCCAAAACTTCGTTTGTTTCATTCTTATATGTTTCCAACTTGGTTTGAGTTGCCCCCTTATCCTGTTAGTCAGCTTGTATATAAATTAGGAGACATGTCCATATTATATTGCAACAATATATAGAACATGTGATTTATACGATGGAATTATAACCCAAAATACGGTTGTATTTTATGCATCTCATTCTTATACATATTTGACACCTGCATGTACAGGTAATGGACGAGTCTGCCAAGGATGGCAAGCCGCAATGGGTGCAAACGGCTGTAAATGTGGACGACCACATCGTCGTCCCAAGGCTGGATGCTGCTGCCATGGCATCCGATCCAGACAAGGCCGTGGAGGACTACGTGGCATCGCTGTCCCTGCTCCAGATGGATAGGTGCCGTCCTCTCTGGGAGTTCCACTTCCTCGACTTCCCAACCTCCGAGGCGGCCTCCACGGTGGTGCTCCGTCTGCACCACTCCATTGGCGACGGCACCTCCATCACGACGCTTCTGGTGGCATCGTCGCGCAGCATGGGCAATCCAGCAAGGCATCCAGCTATGCCGCCACCACCCAAGCGCACAGGTCCGATCTACCAACGGGAGCCACGGCCTCCGCTGTCTTCAGGTGATTACCTCGCATTGTTCGCGTGGGTTTGGTCCTATCTTGTGCTGGCTTGGCACACACTTGTGGACATGGCGTTGATTGTTGCGACAATACTGTTCTTGAGTGACCCACCAACGCTCTTCATGCGCCTGCCGGATGGTGGCGAGTCTCGTCGCCGCAAGCGTTTCGTGCATCGGAGCCTTAGCTTCGACGATGTCAAGCTCATCAAGACTGCCATGAATTGTGTACGTAAAGCTGCTGCTATGTTTTCATTTACTTACAGATAGCAATTGAAATCACCTATGCAAGGACTACATGCATTTTTTAACTATGTTGACAGTTATCTAGAAAAATATTTGAGGGAAGGTGAAAAATAACATTTTATAAAGGTTACTATGACATGTGCTAAGAAAATAGTTTATATTTTAAATCCTCTGAAAGCAATAAACTATGACAAGATTAAATTTGAAATATAGGATGTGCAAAAAGTATTAATATTAAATAGAGTACAATACGCAGGAGGTCCCAAAAGTATTCTAGATTTGTCAAGTAAGTCCTAAAAGTTTAAAACCGTTCACAGCGGGTCCTAAATGTGTATAATCCGTTCAGCACGGGTCCTAAAAGTATTCTAAGTGTGTCAAGTAGGTTCTAAAAGTCGCGGATAAAATATACATATAGGACCCGGGGTGAACGATTTTAAACTTTTAGGACCTACTTGACACACTTGGAATACTTTTAGGACCTCTGATGTATTTTACTCTATTAAATATATGGCGGTCACAAAGCTTTCTTGAACTGGGTACTTAAGTCATTTAATCTTTATACCTAGTATCTATTCTACTATGATTTATTAAACGATAGATAACGGCTTACAGGAATAAATTAAAATCCAATTACAATTCAATTGGTCCTTTCCTAACTTTTGCTATTAATATAAGAAATATTATTGACCAAGTGAAAGCAATATCATTTTATTCGCCCGTTGTTTCACGATAATGCCAGTTCCAATGCTGCTTATACATTGGAAAATAATGACTACAAAACATGAAATTTTAATATTAATCAGAAAATCTAGACACGCAAATGCATAGGTTACCTTGTTAGTTTATAAATATTTTCAATATAAATCACATGCACAAAGTCTACATGATACTTTGGCAGTTTTCAGGATAACCTTTTGACAAATATTGAATAACTAATTTTAAAGTGGACATTATAAAATGATTAATACAATAGAAAATACTTTTCCATTATGAGAAAACATATAATATTGGAATTACAACTTTTTTAAAATATGTTGCCTACACAATGTGTGGATGTCATGACTAGTTATTGAATAGCATGGCCATGACACTCTAATCAACACGTCTATAAATGAATCTCGCTTGCTCATTTTGGCGTCTTCATTTGACACATATGTAGTACATTTTCTGTCCTTTTTCACAGACAATCAACGACGTGCTAGTCGGTGTGACTTCAGCAGCTCTTTCACAATATTATTTTAGAAAGTCTGGTAAGTGGTTTTTCTTATAACAAAAATGGATGTTTGTTCTCTAGATATGCATTTTACAATATATATTTTTGTATTCAATATTAGGTGAGAGTAATGCTAAGAGAATAGGTCTGCGGTCATGTGTGCTTGTCGATGCAAGGCCAGTGTCTACCAGACAAGTAAGAACTTCATTTTGTCTTCGTAGATAAGTAATAAATATTAATTGAGTGACATACATAAAATTGTGATAAAGCTAAACGTAGTAACATTAGCTTCATCACAATTTTTGTGTAATTAACACTACAAATTACATTGATTTTCTTCTTACAACTATGAACAGACATACATTACCAAGGTAGAGACAGGCAATCAACTTACTGGCCTCATCTGTCCATTTAATATAATATTGCAAGATGATCCCCTTGAGTATGTTCACGAGGCAAAAAGGTTCATGCATAGGAAAAAGAGCTCTTTAGCAGTGTTGCTCACACGAGTGGTTGGTGAATTTTTGGTGAAAAACTTTGGTCTGAAGGTATATTACCTACTCCTTTTGTACATTATATGCTTTTCCCAGGATTGGATTGCACCAACCTGGAACAAGCACTATGTCTATTTATTCATGTTTCTATTGATTGTTAGCATTTTTTCAATGAAAACAGATGGGAACTTTTATCTTCCGCCATTTTTTCACACGTACAACCATAATATTTTCGAATGCAATTGGACCAGCTGAACATATGATGTTATGTGGGCACCCAGTTGCCTTCATGGCACCTAGCATCTACGGCCAACCACAAGTAAGTCATCCATGTTCTTACATCCTTAATCATGTGTCTGCAAAAACAAAACTAGCTTTGTGTCTATTCCTTTTGCTCCATGTTTCCTCTAACTGTCTGGATTTTTGTATGTAGGCTTTGACTGTGCACTACCATAATTATGGCAGTGATATCAAGGTAGTTCTCGCAGTTGATGACGCACAATTTCAAGATTGTCATAAACTCTTGGATGATTTTGTTGAGTCCATCAGGATTATTAAGAATGCGGCAGCCCTGAAGACGTTGACAACATCGATCCATAATGACGTGACTCAGTAATAGATAATTGGATAGGTGGACATATACAAAATTTATAAAAATAACATATATACTATGTGCAAATATGGCTGCATGCATCAATTTGATGCAAAGGCCAGGGTAATCCTGCTTTTTCTTTAAAAAAATGCAAAACTAGTGCCGTGTGTGTATTTTAATTGCGAGTGTGTCTTATGTGTACTTTAACATATACCAATCATTGTACATTATGGGCTCAAACCCTTTTCTACTACCACATAATCAGTTATCAACAGTCGGTCAAAAGCTTGACTTTGAAGCTCCCTGTTTTTTAAGGCAAAGCTCAACTATGATGAGTAGTTTGTGCAAATCCACCTTGCAGGTGGCTTTATCCATTATTTAATTTCGAGACATTAATATGTGTTCACAATAGAAAGAATATTTGATGCTCCCAAGTTGGCCAGTCCATGAAAGGTTACTTTATCCTCCGCTCTCAAAGTTCAACCTGGCCTCCTCGAGTTGGCAACCTAGGTCGGGGTAGCCACGATGGTAGAAATCTCTATTGGAAACTATGTTGATCATACCACCCACAATTATGTGTTTATTAATAATTAGGCACATCTACTATATAAATACACACATGTGATTAATAAAAACTAGCTTATATATATATATAAGCACTTTTCTAAGCATTCTGCATTGTGCTCTCACGACGCTTCTCTGTCCGGGGAGGTATGCTTCCGCTGCCAAGTGCACGGGTGCGACCTAACTAGTGGCCGCCATGGCCTTCGTTGTCTTCAGGCATATATCTACAAATGCACTAGTGCACATTGTGCGATCCATAAAGGTTGTGATGAACTTCATATGTCGACTGCGTTCAAACTTTATATAGAGTATATTTACGTATACTTACTTAAATACTTTTTGCCAAAAAATACTATATGATTACAATAATGTGAAATGTGAAATAATGCTACAACTAAAACTAATATATGGTTGGTCTAAATTACATGTCAATTAAAGAGCGAATCCATAAATATGTATGTACTATGCACACACTCCAGTTATAATGTTCTTTTATGTATAATGGTCTTATTAAGTATAAATTTAGAGTTAATATAAATATAATGTTTGTTTTGGAGCTCTTCACCTCGAAGCACTGCCGACTTGAGATGGGTGCAGGAGATCTGGACATGCGCTTAACCCAAGATTTCCTCGTATAGAAATATAAGCTGCATAATTGCTCAGACAATTTTTCCACTAGAACGTGCCCAAGTATATGGACTAAGGATGAAAAAAATGTATGCTCACATTTGTCTTTAAAAATTCTTTTGTATTATCAAATTGCTCTCATAAATTCTAGATCGCAATAGTATGATGGACACTTGAAAAATCATACAATGATGTAACTAAAGTTTGTAATAAAACTTGAAGATATGTAACATGATAAACAAAACAAAAAGTAGATTAGAATTTTAAAATCTTCTCAAAGTTTAATAATATCAATTTCCCTTAGAATTATTGATATCAAAATTGATATTTAAAAATGCAACTTTAGCCTAGCGAAACGACAACATGCAATTTTATTGCAGTTTGGTGAAAGACATGTACAAGATGGTAGCGTCGGGTCTCTTCTTCGATCACGTGAGATGTGGACAACGGAGCCTATATTGATGAATGTGGGTAAGACCCCTGGCTAATGAGCCACAAGGTCTGGAATAACATAGTGTGCTGCTTATTCGCTCGCAAGGAAAAAATTCCCTTGTATGTGGTCTCTTCAGCTCTAAGTAAGTTGGTGCCTCCCCTTAGTCCACCAATGCTTCAATGACAGCTTTAGGGGATTATTTACATTTTTGCATGGTCCTTTTTAGAAGTGTTGAGCATGTTGTCTTCTCGTTGCCACTAGATTATGGCTAGGTGTGGGTTTCTACTTCTCCCCATTACAAACCGCGAATCTACTCATTAATGAACAACAAATCTATGAGTTATTAACTGATACCTGGCACTCTCTCTCTCTCTCCCTTTCTCCCTCTCCCTCTCTCTCTCCCTCCCTCCCTCCCTCTCCCTCTCTCTCTCCCTCCCTCCCTCCCTCTCCCTCTCTCTCTCTCTCTCTCTCATTGAAAAGGAAGTATTTGAAAAAGTTCATCAAAAGTTGAAAAAGAGTTCATCAAAATTGAAAAAAGTTCACTCAATTTTAAAAAGTCCAGAAAATTAAAAAACATGAATTCAAAAACTCATTTAAGAAAACAAAATAAAAAAGGAAAAGGACAAGAAAAGAAATAAAATAAAAATAACAAACAAAATTGAAGAACAAAATAAAAAGAGAAAACCAAGTAATTGTCCGCAACCGGGTAAATGGTTTGCTTGTTGCCCTTCCCTTCGAATGATTAGGTCACCAACCATCACCGGACAAATAAAATGGAAATGTGTCACGAAGCGGGTGTGTACGACCGTTTGTAGTTGATACGGGCGGGCAGCTTCTACTAACCACTGAGTATGGGAGGGGAGCTCCTATTTGGATACAACATACAACATGTTTTTCCTCACGCTAGGGTTTTTCCTCCCGACGGCGATTTTCGTCGCCATTGAGGCCATCGCCCCCTACCTCTGTCGATTCCCCATAACCCACCGAATCCCTGGTGGGGTGGGGGTGTTCTCTGCTGCGCCCGCTCTTCCTGGGTGTGGAGGGGCTAGGCTGAGGGTTAGGGTTCTACCACCACAACCTGATCTTGTTCTCGATCGGGTTAGAGTTCGAAGATCGCGTCAGACGAGGCCTCGGGATCGTCTACGGCCGGGCCATCTGAGATTGATGATGTGCAACTGTTGATGAAGGAACTAGGTCTGCGAGATGAGGACCTGGATGATGTGGTGTTCTATGGAAAGGAAGTGCCGACGGAGGCAGCTCGATAGATCGCCCTGGCTAGGGTGCACTCCGCCAAAACCTACTCTCAATACTGGTTCTTCCGGAACATGAGATTAGCCTGGGATCTTGCCTAGGAGGTGATTTTTAAGCCACTTGAGGACAACCTGTATACAATGCAATTCTCTTGCCTAGAATATTGGGAGAGAGTTACTCAAGAAGGGCCTTGGCACTTTAGGGGAGATGCTATCATACTCAAGCCATATGATGGTTTGGCGAAACCATCGACTGTTCAGCTTGATTCTGTCGAGATTCGGGCCCCAATTCATGATGTCCCACCCCTATACGCTCATTTGGTCCCATCCCTGGCTGCAAAGGTGGGCGAAGTTCTTTTCTCACAACTCCAATCTCAAGATTCTGCAGGCAATTTTCATCGTGTTTGGGTCAGGATCGACGCCACAAAGCCTATGAAGAATGCAATTTCGATGATTCAAGAAGGCAAGCACCAGATTTACAGGGTTAGATACGATAAAATCCCAGAATGGGTGATGTTTGTGGTATGCTGGGTCATCTTTCTAAAGAACATGGTAATGGCTTCCATCCTTCGTCGGCCCTGACCTTCAAAGACCTAAGGGCAACGTGGACCATGCGCACTAGACAGGGATGAGGAGGTGGTCGCAGTAGAAGAGGAGGACGTCGGGGAGGCCATACTGGAGGACGTGCAAGAGGAGCCAAACCTAACATTAATGAATATATGGATGTTCGGGCAGCAGATCAAGACGTTGTGATGGAGGACGCGACCGCAACAAGAAGAGGGCGTCGGAGCAAGCCAAGCTCAGCAGTCTGTCTCCTCCTTCGACGGCTTATGTTTTCACAGGGAAGGGCAATCTCCTATCCCCCCACCTTCAATACGTGTGAGTCCGAGAGTGCCAAGTAGGATACAAAAAGAGCTAAAGTGGGAAGCGAAACTGACAAGACCTCGGACAAGAATGGGAATCTGGTGAAGGATGACAAAACTTTGGCGAGCTTCGAGGAGGGGCGTCGCCGGGCCCAATGAGTGTCTACTGCTGGAATTGCCGTTGTGTGTGTAAAGCCGCGGAAGTTCGCGAACTTCACGATTTCGCAAGGAAATTTACCCCCACCCTATTGTACATTGTAGAAACTCAAATTGAGAGTGATAGGGTAGAATCTTTGGCTAGCTCTATTGGTTTTGATAAGGCTTATGCAGTTGATAGTAATGGTAGAAGTGGTGGAATTGGTCTTTTTGGAACAAGTCAATAAATGTTGAAATTCTAGGTTATTGTGTTTATCGCTTAGATGTTTCTGTTGAGGAGAAGGGACAAGATATGTGGATGTTAACTTGTGTCTATGGGGAAGCTGAGACACACTTACGCCATCAAGCATGGACGATCCTAAAAAACATCAATACTTTGAGCAGCTTGCCATGGTTATGTATAAAGGATTTCAATGAAGTCCTACATCGAGAAGAACATGAGGGAGTGGGGCGGCGCAGCAATGCTCAAATTCAAGCGTTTTGAGAAGCCACTAATGTTTGCAGTCTGCTAGACATTGGCTACAAAGGCCGGTTCTGGACTTTTGAAAACAAGGTGGTCGGTGGAAGTTACACTAGGTGTAGGCTTGATAGAGCACTGGTTAGCGTTGATTGGTTAACAAGGTTTCTATTAGCGTCATTATCACACCTCACGGCTGCTACCTCGAACCGCGCTCCGTTGCTGCTGGAATTTGGAATCCACCAAGAGCAAAAAGTAAAACACACCTTTAAGTACGAGCTAATGTGGGAGACACGTGAAGGGCTCAAGGATTTAATCATGGCGGGCTGGGACCCGGGGGCGCCTTGTGTTTCGGTGGCAGAGATGAGAACGAAACTTCATAACTTGCCTCAAAATCTTTGTAAATGGTGTAATGATACTAACGGAAGTGTTCGAAAGGAGATTAAGAATCTAAAACAAATGTCGAATGAGCTCCGTAGTGATCCATTCCGGACGGGCCATCCTGTTGAAATTATGCCCTAGAGGCAATAATAAATGTATAGTTATTATAATAATTCCTGTATCAAGATAATAGTTTATTATCCATGCTATAATTGTATTGAATGAAGACTCATTTACATGTGTGGATACATAGACAAAACACCGTCCCTAGCATGCCTCTAGTTGGCTAGCCAGTTGATCAATGATAGTCAGTGTCTTCTGATTATGAACAAGGTGTTGTTGCTTGATAACTGGATCACGTCATTGGGAGAATCACGTGATGGACTAGACCCAAACTAATAGACGTCGCATGTTGATCGTGTCATTTTGTTGCTACTGTTTTCTGCGTGTCAAGTATTTATTCCTATGACCATGTGATCATATAACTCACTGACACCGGAGGAATGCTTTGTGTGTATCAAACGTCGCAACGTAACTGGGTGACTATAAAGATGCTCTACAGGTATCTCCGATGGTGTTAGTTGAGTTAGTATGGATCAAGACTGGGATTTGTCACTCCGTGTGACGGAGAGGTATCTCGGGGCCCACTCGGTAATACAACATCACACACAAGCCTTGCAAGCAATGTAACTTAGTGTAAGTTGCGGGATCTTGTATTACGGAACGAGTAAAGAGACTTGCCGGTAAACGAGATTGAAATAGGTATACGGATACTGACGATCGAATCTCGGGCAAGTAACATACCGAAGGACAAAGGGAATGACATACGGGATTATACGAATCCTTGGCACTGAGGTTCAAACGATAAGATCTTCGTAGAATATGTAGGATCCAATATGGGCATCCAGGTCCCGCTATTGGATATTGACCGAGGAGTCTCTCGGGTCATGTCTACATAGTTCTCGAACCCGCAGGGTCTGCACACTTAAGGTTCGACGTTGTTTTATGCGTATTTGAGTTATATGGTTGGTTACCGAATGTTGTTCGGAGTCCCGGATGAGATCACGGACGTCACGAGGGTTTCCGGAATGGTCCGGAAACGAAGATTGATATATAGGATGACCTCATTTGATTACCGGAAGGTTTTCGGAGTTACCGGGAATGTACCGGGAATGACGAATGGGTTCCGGGAGTTCACCGGGGGGGGCAACCCACCCCGGGGAAGCCCATAGGCTTTGGGGAGACACACCAGCCCTTAGTGGGCTGGTGGGACAGCCCCAAGGGGGCCTATGCGCCAAGAGAAGGAAATCAAAGGAAAAGAAAAAAAAAAGAGGGAAGAAGTGGGAAGGGAGGGGCACTCCTCCCACCAAACCAAGTCCAACTCGGTTTGGGGGGGGGGAGTCCTCCCCCCCTTGGCTCGGCCGACCCCTTGAGGCTCCCTTGGACCCCAAGGCAAGGTCCCCCTCCCTCCTCCTATATATATGGGGCTTTTAGGGCAGATTTGAGACGACTTTCTCACGGCTGCCCGACCACATACCTCCATAGTTTTTCCTCTAGATCGCGTTTCTGCGGAGCTCGGGCGGAGACCTGCTGAGACAAGATCATCACCAACCTCCGGAGCGCCGTCACGCTGCTGGAGAACTCTTCTACCTCTCCGTCTCTCTTGCTGGATCAAGAAGGCCGAGATCATCGTCGAGCTGTACGTCTGCTGAACGCGGAGGTGTCGTCCGTTCGGTACTAGATCGTGGGACTGATCGCGGGATTGTTCGCGGGGAGGATCGAGGGACGTGAGGACGTTCCACTACATCAACCGCGTTCTCTAACGCTTCTGCTGTACGATCTACAAGGGTACGTAGATCACTCATCCCCTCTCGTAGATGGACATCACCATGATAGGTCTTCGTGCGCGTAGGAAAATTTTTGTTTCCCATGCGACGTTCCCCAACAGTGGCATCATGAGCTAGGTTCATGCGTAGATGTCTTCTCGAGTAGAACACAAAAGGTTTTGTGGGCGGTGATGTGCGTTTTTCTGCCCTCCTTAGTCTTTTCTTGATTCCGCGGTATTGTTGGATTGAAGCGGCTTGGACCGACATTACTCGTACGCTTACGAGAGACTGGTTTCATCGTTACGAGTACCCCCCTTGCTCAAAGATGACTGGCAAGTGACGGTTTCTCCAACTTTAGTTGAATCGGATTTGACCGAGGAGGTCCTTGGATGAGGTTAAATAGCAACTCATAGATCTCCGTTGTGGTGTTTGCGTAAGTAAGATGCGATCCTACTAGATACCCTTGGTCACCACGTAAAACATGCAACAAGAAAATTAGAGGACGTCTAACTTGTTTTTGCAGGGTATGATTGTGATGTGATATGGCCAATGATGTGATGTGATATATTGGATGTATGAGATGATCATGTTGTAATAGAAATATCGACTTGCACGTCGATGGTACGGCAACCGGCAGGAGCCATAGGGTTGTCTTTATACTAACTTATGTGCTTGCAGATGCGTTTACTATTTTGCTAGGATGTAGCTTTAGTAGTAATAGCATAAGTAGCACGACAACCCCGATGGCAACACGTTGATGGATGATCATGGTGTGGCGCCGGTGATAAGAAGATCGTGTCGGTGCTTTGGAGATGGAGATCAAGAAGCACGTGATGATGGCCATATCATGTCACTTATGAATTGCATGTGATGTTAATCCTTTTATGCACCTTATTTTGCTTAGAACGACGGTAGCATTTTGAGGTGATCTCTCACTAAAATTTCAAGACGAAATTGTGTTCTCCCCGACTGTGCACCGTTGCTACAGTTCGTCGTTTCGAGACACCACGTGATGATCGGGTGTGATAGACTCAACGTTCACATACAGCGGGTGCAAAACAGTTGCGCACGCAGAACACTCGGGTTAAGCTTGACGAGCCTAGCATGTGCAGACATGGCCTCGGAACACATGAGACCGAAAGGTCGATCATGAATCATATAGTTGATATGATTAGCATAGGGATGCTTACCACTGAAACTACTCTCAACTCACGTGATGATCGGACTTGGGATAGTGTAAGTGGATCATGAACCACTCAAATGACTAGAGAGATGTACTTTTTGAGTGGGAGTTTAGCATATAATTTGATTAAGTTGAACTCTAATTATCTTGAACATAGTCTAAATCCACTTTGAATATATTTGTGTTGTAGATCATGGCTCACGCAAGTGTCATCCTGAATTTTAATACGTTCCTAGAGAAAGCTAAGTTGAAAGATGATGGAAGCAACTTTGTAGACTGGGCTCGTAATCTTAAGCTAATCTTACAAGCTGGGAAGAAGGATTATGTCCTTAATGCTGCGCTAGGAGATGAACCACCCGCTACAGCTGATCAGGATGTTAAGAACGCTTGGTTAGCGCGTAAGGAGGACTACTCAATAGTTCAATGTGCAGTCTTGTATGGCTTAGAAACGGGACTTCAACGTCGCTTTGAGCGTCATGGAGCATTTGAGATGTTCCAGGAGTTGAAGTTTATCTTTCAGAAGAACGTCCGGATCGAGAGGTATGAGACCTCCGATAAATTCTATGCTTGCAAGATGGAGGAAAATTCGTCTGTCAGTGAACATGTGCTCAGAATGTCTGGGTACTCAAACCGTCTAGCTAAGCTGGGGATTGAACTCCCGCAAGAAGCTATCACTGACAGAATCCTTCAATCACTGCCGCCAAGCTATAAAGGCTTTGTGTTGAACTACAACATGCAAGGGATGAATAAGTCTCCCGGCGAGTTGTTTGCGATGCTGAAAGTCGCAGAGTCTGAACTCCGTAAAGAGCATCAAGTGTTGATGGTGAGCAAGACCACTAGTTTCAAGAGAAACGGCAAAGGCAAGAAGGGCAATTCGAAGAAGAGCGGCAAGCCTGTTGCCAATCCGCCGAAGAAACCCAAGGCTGGACCTAAGCCTGAAACAGAGTGCTTCTATTGCAAGGGTATGGGTCACTGGAAGCGCAATTGCCCCAAGTATCTGGCAGATAAGAAGGCGGGCAAAGAGAAATCAGGTATATTTGATATACATGTTATTGATGTGTACTTAACCGGATCTCGTAGTAGTGCCTGGGTATTTGATACCGGTTCTGTTGCTCATATTTGCAACTCGAAACAGGAACTGCGGAATAGACGAAGGCTGGCGAAAGACGAAGTGACGATGCGCGTAGGAAACGGTTCCAAGGTTGATGCAATCGTCGTCGGCACAGTGTCACTTCAACTACCATCGGGATTAGTGATGAACTTAAATCATTGTTATTTAGTGCCTGCGTTGAGCATGAACATTATAGCTGGATCTTGTTTATTGCGAGACGGTTACTCTTTTAAGTCAGAGAATTATGGTTGTTCTATTTCTATGAGTAACATCTTTTATGGTCATGCACCGAATGTGAGAGGATTGTTCATATTGAATCTTGATAGCGATACGCATATACATAACATTGAGACCAAAAGAGTTAGAGTAAACAATCATAGCGCCATATTTTTGTGGCACTGCCGCTTGGGTCATATTGGTGTAAAGCGCATGAAGAAACTCCATGCTGATGGACTTTTGGAGTCACTTGACTTTGATTCACTTGACACGTGCGAACCATGCCTCATGGGCAAGATGACTAAGACTCCGTTCTCCGGAACAATGGAGCGTGCAAGTGACTTGTTGGAAATCATACATACTGATGTGTGTGGCCCAATGAGCGTGGAGGCACGCGGCGGATATCGTTATTTCCTCACCTTCACTCACGATTTAAGTAGATATGGTTATGTCTACTTGATGAAGCACAAGTCTGAAACATTTGAAAAGTTCAAGCAATTTCAGAGTGAAGTAGAAAATCATCGTAACAAGAAGATCAAGTTCCTATGGTCTGATCGTGGGGGTGAATATCTGAGTTTCGAGTTTGGTGCTCACTTAAAACAATGTGGAATTGTTTCACAGTTAACACCGCCTGGAACACCACAGCGTAATGGTGTGTCCGAACGTCGTAATCGTACTTTGTTAGAGATGGTGCGATCTATGATGTCTCTTACTAATTTGCCGTTATCGTTTTGGGGTTATGCATTAGAAACAGCTGCATTCACTTTAAATAGGGCACCATCAAAATCCGTTGAGACGACACCATACGAACTGTGGTATGGCAAAAGGCCAAAGTTGTCGTTTCTTAAAGTTTGGGGATGTGATGCTTATGTCAAAAAGCTTCAGCCTGAAAAGCTGGAACCCAAAGCGGAAAAATGCGTCTTCATAGGTTACCCAAAAGAGACAGTTGGGTACACCTTCTATCTCAAAACCGAGGGCAAAGTGTTTGTTGCTAAGAACGGAACTTTCTCGAGAAGGAGTTTCTCTCGAGAGAATTGAGTGGGAGGAAGATAGAACTTGACGAGGTTGTCGAACCTCTCATCCCTCTGAATGGTGGCGCAGGGCAAGGGGAAACCTCTGTCGTTGCGACACCGGTTGAGGAGGAAGTTAATGATGATGATCATGAAACTCCAGTTCAAGTTTCTGTTGAACCAGGCAGGTCGACGAGATCACGCGCTGCTCCAGAGTGGTACGGTAATCCCGTCTTATCAATCATGTTGTTAGACAACAATGAACCTGCAAATTATGAAGAAGCAATGGTGGGCCCAGATTCCAACAAATGGCTAGAAGCCATGAAATCCGAGATAGGATCCATGTATGAGAACAAAGTGTGGACTTTGGAGATACTACCTGAGGGCCGCAAGGCTATTCAGAACAAATGGATCTTTAAGAAGAAGACGGACGCTGACGGTAATGTGACCGTTTATAAAGCTCGACTTGTGGCAAAGGGTTTTTCACAAGTTCCAGGAATTGACTACGATGAGACTTTCTCTCCCGTAGCGATGCTTAAGTCCGTCAGAATCATGTTAGCAATAGCTGCATTTTTCGATTATGAAATCTGGCAGATGGATGTCAAAACGGCGTTCCTTAACGGTTTCCTTAAGGAAGAGTTGTATATGATGCAACCCGAAGGTTTTGTCGATCCTAAAAATGCTGACAAGGTGTGCAAGCTCCAGCGATCCATTTATGGACTGGTGCAAGCATCTCGGAGTTGGAACAAACGTTTTGATGAGGTGATCAAAGCATTTGGTTTTATACAAGTGGTTGGAGAATCTTGTATTTACAAGAAAGTGAGTGGGAGCTCTGTGGCGTTTCTAATATTATATGTGGATGACATATTACTGATTGGAAACAACGTAGAGCTTTTGGAGAGCATAAAAGGTTACTTGAATAAAAGTTTCTCTATGAAGGACCTAGGAGAAGCTGCTTACATTCTAGGCATTAAGATCTATAGGGATAGATCAAAACGCCTGATAGGACTTTCACAAAGCACATACCTTGATAAAGTTTTGAAGAGGTTCAAAATGGAACAGTCCAAGAAAGGGTTCTTGCCAGTGTTACAAGGTACGAGATTGAGTAAGACTCAGTGCCCAGCAACTGATGAAGATAGAGAGCATATGTGCTCCGTCCCCTATGCTTCAGCCATAGGTTCTATCATGTATGCGATGTTGTGCACTAGACCGGATGTTAGCCTGGCCATAAGTATGGCAGGCAGGTTCCAGAGTAATCCAGGAGTGGATCACTGGACAACGGTCAAGAATATCCTGAAGTACCTGAAAAGGACTAAGGAGATGTTTCTCGTGTATGGAGGTGACGAAGAGCTCGCCGTAAAGGGTTACGTTGATGCAAGCTTTGACATAGATCCGGACGACTCTAAGTCGCAAACCGGATACGTATTTATTCTTAATGGGGGTGCAGTAAGCTGGTGCAGTTCCAAGCAAAGCGTCGTAGCAGATTCTACATGTGAAGCGGAGTACATGGCTGCCTCGGAGGCGGCTAAGGAGGGTGTCTGGATGAAGCAGTTCATGACGGATCTTGGAGTGGTGCCAAGTGCACTGGATCCAATAACCTTGTTCTGTGACAACACTGGTGCCATTGCCCTGGCAAAGGAACCAAGGTTTCACAAGAAGACCAGACACATCAAACGACGCTCAACCTCATCCGCGACTACGTCGAGGAGGAGGACGTAAATATATGCAAGGTGCACACGGATTTGAATGTAGCAGACCCGCTGACTAAACCTCTTCCACGGTCAAAACATGATCGACACCAGAACTGTATGGGTGTTAGATTTATTACAATGTAATTCACATGGTGATGTGAGGGCTAGATTATTGACTCTAGTGCAAGTGGGAGACTGTTGGAATTATGCCCTAGAGGCAATAATAAATGTATAGTTATTATAATAATTCCTGTATCAAGATAATAGTTTATTATCCATGCTATAATTGTATTGAATGAAGACTCATTTACATGTGTGGATACATAGACAAAACACCGTCCCTAGCATGCCTCTAGTTGGCTAGCCAGTTGATCAATGATAGTCAGTGTCTTCTGATTATGAACAAGGTGTTGTTGCTTGATAACCGGATCACGTCATTGGGAGAATCACGTGATGGACAAGACCCAAACTAATAGACGTAGCATGTTGATCGTGTCATTTTGTTGCTGCTGTTTTCTGCGTGTCAAGTATTTATTCCTATGACCATGAGATCATATAACTCACTGACACCGGAGGAATGCTTTGTGTGTATTAAACGTCGCAACGTAACTGGGTGACTATAAAGATGCTCTACAGGTATCTCCGATGGTGTTAGTTGAGTTAGTATGGATCAAGACTGGGATTTGTCACTCCGTGTGACGGAGAGGTATCTCGGGGCCCACTCGGTAATACAACATCACACACAAGCCTTGCAAGCAATGTAACTTAGTGTAAGTTGCGGGATCTTGTATTACGGAACGAGTAAAGAGACTTGCCCGTAAACGAGATTGAAATAGGTATACGGATACTGACGATCGAATCTCGGGCAAGTAACATACCGAAGGACAAAGGGAATGACATACAGGATTATACGAATCCTTGGCACTGAGGTTCAAACGATAAGATCTTCGTAGAATATGTAGGATCCAATATGGGCATCCAGGTCCCGCTATTGGATATTGACCGAGGAGTCTCTCGGGTCATGTCTACATAGTTCTCGAACCCGCAGGGTCTGCACACTTAAGGTTCGACGTTGTTTTATGCGTATTTGAGTTATATGGTTGGTTACCGAATGTTGTTAGGAGTCCCGGATGAGATCACAGACGTCACGAGGGTTTCCGGAATGGTCCGGAAACGAAGATTGATATATAGGATGACCTCATTTGATTACCGGAAGGTTTTCGGAGTTACCGGGAATGTACCGGGAATGACGAATGGGTTCCGGGAGTTCACCGGGGGGGGCAACCCACCCCGGGGAAGCCCATAGGCTTTGGGGAGACACACCAGCCCTTAGTGGGCTGGTGGGACAGCCCCAAGGGGGCCTATGCGCCAAGAGAAGGAAATCAAAGGAAAAGAAAAAAAAAAGAGGGAAGAAGTGGGAAGGGAGGGGGACTCCTCCCACCAAACCAAGTCCAACTCGGTTTGGGGGGGGGAGTCCTCCCCCCCTTGGCTCGGCCGACCCCTTGAGGGTCCCTTGGACCCCAAGGCAAGGTCCCCCTCCCTCCTCCTATATATATGGGGCTTTTAGGGCAGATTTGAGACGACTTTCTCACGGCTGCCCGACCACATACCTCCATAGTTTTTCCTCTAGATCGCGTTTCTGCGGAGCTCGGGCGGAGCCCTGCTGAGACAAGATCATCACCAACCTCCGGAGCGCCGTCACGCTGCCGGAGAACTCTTCTACCTCTCTGTCTCTCTTGCTGGATCAAGAAGGCCGAGATCATCGTCGAGCTGTACGTGTGCTGAACGCGGAGGTGCCGTCCGTTCGGTACTAGATCGTGGGACTGATCGCGGGATTGTTCGCGGGGCGGATCGAGGGACGTGAGGACGTTCCACTACATCAACCGCGTTCTCTAACGCTTCTGCTGTACGATCTACAAGGGTACGTAGATCACTCATCCCCTCTCGTAGATGGACATCACCATGATAGGTCTTCGTGCGCGTAGGAAAATTTTTGTTTCCCATGCGACGTTCCCCAACACATCCCACATTGAACTAAAGATCAATGAGAAGTTAATAGAGATGTATCATCGCGAGGAGATCTTGTGGCGTCAAAGGGCTCGAGTGGAATGGCTCACAGCGGGGGATAAAAACACAAAAAAAATCATCTCCATGACAGCCTTAAGAGAAAAAAGGGCATGATCAAAGCCCTCCAGAACTCGCTGGGAGTCGAGATAAATGATCCAGGAGCACTAAAGACGTTGGCAAATGCTTTTTACCAGCAACTATATGAGTCACACGGGGTCCAGAATATGGAGGATGTTCTTGTTCATGTACCGAGAAAGGTAACACAGGAGATGGATGCGTCGTTGTGTGCCCCATACACTAGGGACGAGGTAAAAACTGCTTTGTTCCAAATGTTTCCCACCAAGGCACTCGGGCCGGAGGGTTTTTCGGCGCATTTTTATCAGCGGCACTGGGATATTTGTGGTGAAGAGGTTACATAGATTGTATTGAGGATCGTCAGAGGAGAGGAGAGCCCTGAATGCATAAATGATACGATTCTTGTCCTTATTCCTACGGTAACGAACCCCACAAATTTGTCTCAGTTCAGACCTATCGATTTATGCAATGTTTAATATAAGATTGCCTCTAAAGTGGTTGCAAACAGAGTGAAATTTATTTTGCCCGACATCATTTCGGAAGAGCAATCCGCTTTTGTTCCAGACAGACTGATTATAGATAATATCATCTCCTCTTATGAGTGTGCACTTTATGAAATGGACTAAATAAAAAACTGACAGTTTCTCTGCCTTGAAGCTACACATGATGAAAGCCTATGACATGCTAGAGTGGTCATATCTAAGGGCTATGATGGCTAAGCTTGGTTTTGCACGGAAGTGGATTGATATTGTCATGAACATGGTTGCATTAGTCTCTTTGTCGATGTTGTTCAATGGAGAGAAACTCGAATCTTTTAAGCCATCGGGAGGGATACGGCAGGGAGACCCAATATCCCCTTACTTGTTCTTGATTGCAGCAGAGGGCCTTTCGTGCCTCCTGAAATCGAGTTCTTAGCTAGTCATCTACCCTATCAGGTATTAAGATGGCCCCTTCGGCTGCCACCATTAATCACCTTTTATTTGCAGATGACAACATGTTGCTTTTCAAGGACAGTGTGGAGGGATCGGTTGCGGTGTCAAACCTGTTGGAGAGATATTGTAATGCATCAAGGAAGAGAGTAAATCATGATAAATCTTCAATCTTCTTCACCAAGGGATGCCCAGGCCCGTGAGGGAAGCAGTGAAGAACTCTTTACAAGTCCATAACGAAACCCTCAGTGAGCGCTATCTGGGGATGCCTACAGATGTTGGCCACTCCAAAAATGGTAATTTCAAATACCTCAGAGATCGTGTGTGGGAGAAGATCAAAGGGTGGATGGAGAAGCTTTTTTCGTCAGCAGGGAAGGAAATCTTGATTAAATGAGTGGCACAAGCTATTCCAGTTTTTCCATGTCCTGTTTGAGGCTCCCAAGGGGGTTATGTGAGAGCATTACTTCGATCATTCGTTTGTTTCGGTGGGGCTCCAAGGAAGGAAAAAAAAGAAAACCTTGTTGGATGGCATGGGACATCATGACTCGGCGAAAGCACCTCGGTGGTTTGGGTTTTCGTGATCTTGAGATCTTCAATCTGATTCTACTGGCGAGACAAGCCTGGCGCGTAATGATCAATGACACCTCTCTAAGCGCAAGGATTCCGAAGGCAGTTTATTTTCCTAGTTGTAACTTGCTAGAGGCAGAGTTGGGAGCCCATCCCTCTCAGATCTGGAAGCAATTTTGGACGGTCGAGACATCCTGTGACAGGGAATCATCCGAAAGGATTGGGGACGGGGCAAGCACGATTATTTGGACTCATAACTGGATATCGTGGGACAACTTCAAACGGTCGATCACCTCTCTGGTTCCTAACCCTTTGGATTTCGTTGCTCAGCTCATAGACACTACCACTGCTTCTTGGAACGAGAACCTGATTAGGAAGGTGTTTACACATTTTGATGCGGAGGAGATCCTCAAGATTCCATTGTGTACACGAACAGTATCAGATTTTTGGGCTTGGCATGAGGATAGCAAGGGGATATTCACTGTCCGGTCGGCATATCGTATGATCCTGCGCACCAAACTTAGTAGACAGGGCTAGATTGTTGAGCTGTCTGGTACGTTGGTGAATGAGTCGGAGAACAATTAATGGACATATATTTGGCACACCAAAGTTCCCTCAAAACTCCGGGTTTTTGTTCAGAGATTGGCAAGACAATCTATCCCATGTGATGTTCTGTTGCAGCACCGAAATATGGCGACAATTGAAACATGTACTCTTTGTGGTGCCCGAGATACTTGGCGACATGCACTACTATCCTGCCCTATGGCAGGCAGTGTTTGGGTGCTAGCACCTAATCATATAGTGGAGGTAATGAGTGATCACATGGAGGATAGCGCCAAGGATTGGATCTTTGCTTTACATGAAATATTGGCTGAAGATGATTTTGTTCGAGTAGTGGTGACTCTATGGGCAATATGGGGAGCAAGGAGGAAAGCAATTCACGAGGTCTTTTTTCAGTCGCCGACAGCCGTATACGGCTTCATCAACTCTTATCTAAGGGAGTTGAGCGAGATCAAGGTAAAACATGCTCCTTCTCCGGACAACACTTCACCACAACAAATATCACATTGGATCCCGGCTACCCCTGGCTATGCAAAATTCAATGCTGATGGAACGGTTTCTAGACATGGTTTTGGGTCTAGGTGTGATATCGAGGGATCAAGAAGGCACTTTCCTGGGACCCTCGGCGTTTGTTTTCAGGTTTACCTCCGACCCACCGACCCCGGAAGGTCTGACAATTAGGGAAGCCTTGGCGCTGGCAAAGGACCTATACATACAGAACATCCAGATTGCCTCTGATTGCAAGGTAGTGGTGGATGATATCCAGAAGCGTAGCTCGGCCAACTTTGGTGCGTTAGTTCAAGAGAGATCATATATTTTTCAGTTTCTTTTACTTCATGTAATTTCGTTCATGAACGTAGGAGCTTCAATTTTGAAGCTCACAATTTAGCAAAGCATGCTCTTACTCTACGTGGTGGCCGTCATATTTGGTTAGGTCATCCGGGAAATCTTCCATCCATCCCTGTAAACATTGTGAAGAATTAATAAAGCTTCGTGGAATTGTCTAAAAAAAACATACAACAACTTTCGAACTCACACCCTTCAATTCATGTATGGCTTTTACTAAAAGTGCCATTTACACAATAACAATGTAGCCACGCTATTTATTGCACAAAACCATCTACCATATAGCTTATTTTTCTTTTACTAATTTTAAAAACTATTCATCATTTGAAAAGGTTGATAGTTTCTGAAAACAGTTCATCATTTTTTAATATAAGTTCACAAGCTTAAACAAAGTTCATCGCTTTTCCGAAAAAAGTTCATCAAGTTGGGAAAAATGTTTGTCGATTTAAAAAAAATAAAAATCGAAAAAAAGTTCATCAAATCTGAAAATTTGGAACTTTTAAAAAAGGTGCATCTAAATTGAAAAAACATTCATCGATTTTCCAAAAAAGTACACCAATTTGTTTTTTATAGTTCATCCGTTTGAAAAAAAGTTCATGCAATTTGGAAAAATCTCATCAGAAATTAAAAAAACTTTGTGAATTTTGCATTAAAATCACTAGTTTGAAGAAAAAAATTATTTTGAAATATTTCATCCAAATTGAAAAAATATTCATCATTTTTAGGAAAAATTCATCCAAGTTAAAAGCCATATATTTAAAAATGGGCATTTTTTTGTTGGAACTAGCATCTGGTGTTGTTGGAACCGGCGGCTAATTTTGCTGCGATGGGGCACAACAAAGTGGTGATTTTCTAGAGCGAAGTCGGGCGGATGTTACAACCATAGGCGTGTGATGCTACAACCGGTGGCCCTGGGGGCGATGTTGTGTACATGGAGACTGGGGCTCCAAGGAGTAGCACGATTGCTGCTTCTCGTTGTCGTCGACCTCGTTGATTTATGCTACAATTTTGTGTGTTTTTGCTGGAATTGACCGAGGCAGAGATTTTACTGCAGCCGTGCATCGGGGCTGAGCGGCCATGGCGAGCTACGCATGCGTGTCGGCGAGCGGCCATGGGGAGCTGCGCATGCGTGCCGGCACAGAGCTTCAAGCGGGAGGTCGCCGGAGGTGATGTGCAAGCACATGACATATGACACAAGGAAGGAGGAGACAGACGCTAGGACGTGGCTCGCTGAATTGTACAGCCTGGGATGCGCTTATCGTGTGGCTTCACGACAACCAGATGAATTTTGGGTCGGTCGACCGTCGCGTAGCACGGTTCTTACAAAATGAACAACGAAAAAAAAACTCGGAATCAATGTATAAAAGAAATCCGATGAAAATCAAAAACAAAAATAAAGAAACACGGAGAAAAACAATAAGGCTGTGTTTGGTAGCAAGGCATTCCCAAAGTTTTCTGAGCATACCGTGGTTTTTGAAACAAACCATGGTTTTGAATACTTAGATGTGTTTGACTTCAACAAAAACTCAAGTTTTGTAAATTATAGTATCCTAGAAACCATGGTATTTTTGTTGTATCAAAAAAAAGAGCCCCCCGGTCTCTTTTTTCTAAAAAGAACAAAGCGCACTTCATGTCGCTGTCTATGTCAAGATAACTATATCAGAGTATATCATGTCCTACTTGTTCTCAATCTGTTATCTCATAAAATAATTCTAATGTCTCCTGGTCTCTCGGGGTGCTTCTTCTTCTATCCGGCCTTACTTGCAAATCTCACGTCTCTTTTCTCGGCTATTAGACAAATTATAGGTTAACTGATGTGCATGTAGATGTAGCAGGGATAAAACATATTGTACAGATTCTAGCATCTAGGTCCGATGGACGTGTACATGACGGCTGCATACAACCAACCGCCGTTATGAGCGGCTAATTACTCAGCTATCGACGCTAAATACTTGCTCAAAATTTTGGTAAATAGCACCAGCCAAACACATATGTAAAACTGAAAAAAACAATGATTTTAAGAAACTACAGTATCCATTACCTACAGATGAAAATACTTTGGTTTTCAGTTACTACCATTTTGCAAAAGGGAAGCACTCTGAGCCGACGCGCCGGCCCAACTGTTGGGCCGGTCGACCTGCAGCCGTCAGATCTGCAACTCCCGAATCGTCAGATCCCGTCGTCCCCAACCTCCAGCACGCGCACGGGAGAAGGGAGAGGTCCGCCTCGCACGCGCCGACGCCCCAGTACGCGCCGACCGCCTCGCCTTGCCTCCTCACCGTCGGTCGCCGCCTCGGCCGCCCGTTGAAGCACCATGGATGCAGCTCTGCGACTCAGCTCGTCCAGACCGCTCGCCGCCCCGGCTGCCCCGCGCTCCGGGACTCAACTCGCCCCGACCGTTCGCTGCCCCCGCCGCTCGCCGACGCACTCGCCGCTGCTCATACCCGTCGGTCTTCACCTCGTCGGTCGCATCTCACCCCCTGTGTTGCAAACGCTGGAAAAAAAAGTTTCAACCGTGTACAGAAAAAGCTTCAAACGTTAAGAAAAAAAGCTTCAATCAAAAAACTTCAACGAGGGGAAGTTGCAAACGTTAACAGAAAAAGCTTCAACCGTATATGAAAAAAGTTTCAAACGCCGCTCCGGCTGCAGCATCTCGCGTGGTCACTCATCAAAAAGCTTCAACCGTGTATAGAAAAGCTTCAACCGTTAAGAAAGAAAGCTTCAACCAAATACTTCAACGAAGGAAAAAGTTGCAAACGTTGACAGAAAAAGCTTCAACCGTATATAAAAAAGTTTCAACCGTCGCCCCGGCTGCAGCATCTCGCGTGGTCACCTTCGGTCACCGTCATCAGGCGCAGCGGCTGCCGGTGGGAGAAGCCGCAGCGCTCGCCGACAATGCCTGAGGTTGCAGGGGGAATGAGGAGAGGAGGAAAGAAGGAGGAGGAGGAGGAAGGAGAGAGAGGAAGGGGGAGAGAAAGGAAGGAAAACACGGTGAACACGCGAGATCTGAAGATCGAACGCCAGTCACGTGATCGGCCGATCGGCCGAACGTTTCGGCCCGCGGGCTGGCGAAATACGTTTCCCATTGTAAAAACTTTGGTGCCAAAGGTACATCTGTACTTGGATCAAGTTGTTGGGGGTCGAGACTTCACAAAAGTGCCGCTTATCCTTTCTCAACCAGAAGAACAGAAAAACAGCTGCTTTACTCCCCTCCCCTGCCGCCGCCGGCCGCCCCCCACCACACCTCCCGAGTCCCGACGGAGCTCCGGCGGGGGAGGCGGCGATCTAGAACACCCCACGTCCGCCCTCGCGCTCCCATGGCGCCAGCCACTCTCCCGTACCCGAGCATTTTCTTTTCCGGCCGCAGCCGCCACCGCTGCCGTCTCCGGCAGCTCGCCGCCGCACCGAGAAAGGTGAACCTCCTCCTTCCCCCTTCCCCCTTCCCTTGTGTGCATTTCCATTTTGTCTCATTTCTACTCCCTCCGTCCCAAAATTCTTGTCTTAGATTTGTCTAGATATGAATGTATCTAGTCATGTTTTAGTATTTTGATACATCCATTTCTGACAAATGTAAGACAAGAATCTTGGGGCGGAGGGAGTACATCCGTATGCGTACTTGATTACCTTGGCCTGAGTAGGATTCACATCTGGATCCGGCAACGAGACGGGGACTGATTCAGATCTCGCAACGAGTCGAATTCCCAAACAATTTATGTATGCTCTTTCGGACTTGTACCGATCTACAGTCTGTTGCGAAATCTATTTATGCTCTTTCAGGCAATTGTGATTAAAAAGACTTTACCATACGGCTGACCATTAGACTGCTTATTGAGCTGAAAAATCAAGCGTCATGTACAATCTGTACCTAAATAATTGTAGTTGGGGAGAACTAATCTAGTTCTCTCCGACTACAATTATTTAGGAACGGAGGGAGTACAATACAGCATTACTGTGCAGAAAACTAAGTCTCGGTGTTCCGAAATAAATACATTCAGAGTCGCAGCGAAACAAATCCCTAGACTTGCGGCACGGGGTGGCCCGGAGATGAAACGAATGGCTTGGGGGGCATCGTTAGGCCCTGCAAGGTTCCTGTAAGCATGTTCAGCACTTTCGGCATGGATGGGCGGTTTTTCGGGTTCCACTGAATGCACCACAGTGCCACGATGGCCAGCTTTTTTATTGTCTCCTTCTCTTCTCGCGTCATGTCCCTCGTTGATTCCAGCTCTTGCTCCGTGCTAATCTTCTCGTATATCCACTCTGGCATGTAAACCTCATTTTGGTTCTCGATCCATGGATCCGAGTTCCTCCGCCCGCTCACCATTTCCAACACCAGCATGCCAAAGCTATAGACGTCGGACTTGCTGGATATTCTCCCAAAGTTTCGAGAATACAGTTCTGGCGCAATGTAACCCATTGTTCCTCTTGCTGCAGTCAGTGCGACGATGCTATGATCCCTCGTACACAGCTTTGCAAGCCCAAAATCTGAAATCTTTGGACTGAACCTGTAGTCTAGCAAGATGTTGTGAGGCTTGATGTCGAAGTGGAGGATCCGCTGATTGCAGCCTTGATGCAGGTATTCGATTCCCCGTGCAATGCCTGATGCTATCTCCAGCATTTTGTTAGGTGCTAATAGCTCTCGACAAATATCTGATTCATCTGCGAATATGTACTTCTCGAGTGATCCGTTAGGCATGAATTCATAGATAAGGGCACGCCTTGTTCCATCTGAGCAGAATCCCAACAGACGGACCACATTAGCATGGTGGATTCTACCAATGGTTGCAACTTCATTCATGAACTCTTCTCCGTCGCTCCTTGAGTTCTCCAGCATCTTTACTGCCACAGGTACCCCATTTGCCAGCTGGCCTTTGTATACGCTTCCAAATCCACCCTGACCCAGTCTATCTTTGAATCGTCTTGTTACTTTTTTAACTTCAGAGAATGTGTATCTTGTTGGTTTCGATGTGCCATATGCCTTGAGAAACATTTCGATTTTCATTCGTACCTCTTCATCAACCTTTGATTTTAGGGACCGATAGAGTGCCGTGGCTGCCGTCAGCAAGAGAATCACAAATGTGGCTACCGATGATGTTGCTGGAAAACAAGAATGCAGGCAAATAGTGAGTTATACTTGGACTAACAAAATCTTACTTTCATGTCTTTCCTCTTATATTAGATAATAAAATGCAAGAATAAGAATGATAAACAAAAAGATGTATTCACAATACCTGCAATGACTTTCACACGTGAACCTGCATGTAGGAAATAAGCAATTTAGATTTTTTGTGCAAAATAATAGAAGACGTGAAATTTCTTTTTCTTTTTTGTAAGAGAAAAGAAGGATACTGACTTTTCTCATTGAATAAGTGTACCAACTCATTCCAGCTTTTTGTTGATGTAATGGAAAAGAGATTCAACTAATGCGAGTAGGATGTGCACACATGACATCATGCTAATTTGTGATAAACACAGATCAGTAATATATGTTTTGATGTTCAGACTTAAAATGGTAATGCATAATTAAATTGGGCATTGCTACAATTTTTGAAGAAGTGAATGTTCTGATTATTGAAATTAGCAACTTAAGTTACAAGATAAGTACCATAAAGCTGACTTGAATTTAGAAGAGCAGCACACATAGGTCTACAGAAGAACAAAATGTTCATATTAACGTATATTTTAACTCCCTGTCATTGAAGAGCAGCAAGTCTAGGTTTACAAAAGAACACAATTATCATATTGACGTATTGATTTTATCATGCCAACTAAGAAGAGCATACTAGGTTCACAAAATAACATAATGATCAAACTACTCGCATATATCTCAACTTTCTTGGGACATCACTCTTTTTGTTTTCTTGAGTAATAACTTCAAAAGTATGAGCATCACAAAAATCCAGTCTAGATGGGGCGGAACTCAGGCTTTCCCAGAAGGTATCGTAACAATTATAGCGTGATCTACCCCATTGGCTTGTATGCATACAGTAAGATTGGGCTGCTGCATAATCATAAATATTTTTCATCCCTGAGCTGCTTTATTTGGCTGTCCAAGCATGATTTCCTAAATATCCTAGTGAATAGTGCATTTAATTATTTAGAGATTTTTTCCCCTCAAAGGGTTTCAGAGAACTGAAAGCAATCTTATGTCAAACAACCTGTTTATCAGCAATATTGGAGCTAAACATAGTTTTCATTCAGAACCAATGTGATTCTATTCCAGTGAAATTTAAACTATAATGATGTTCGCACTGTATTTGCTATATGCTGTGGGAGTATCAGAATCATGTGTGTGGGATATTTATTGAACACAGGTACGCTGGTAAACAGAGACATATTTGCATATATAGCAAACTGTAGATAAATTACTGTTCTTTATTAGAGTCATTTTGATACTCCTGTGAAAATGAGTGAAGGCATGCAATTGCAGTTATTCAGAACAAATTATTTGGTGCTTAAGAAGTAGAAACAGTACCTTGGGGCTTGCAGAATGCTTGTCCGCGTTGTGTGCTGAATCCGCAGGGATGCCCGTTTCGCTCGCAGTCCAGACAAATGTCGGTTATGTTAGGAACCGACCAAGTCAAGGTTGTCTCACCAGATGCGATGACTCTTTTGGCTATTTCGGCGAATAACTCAACCGGGTTGCCATCAAAATCCTGCGGTGTTGACATGCCGTTGGAAACCACTGTACAGCCTAAGGGAAGTAGAGACATTGGTTCCATACCAGCCATCAAATATGTGAACTTGCTTGTGTTGCTCATGCAAGAGATTGGGCCAACAATACTGTCCTCCCTACGAAAACCTCTAATGCTGGTCTTCTCTTTTGGTATCAACTCTCTTGAACAGCGTACCAGGATGATAGGTTCACCCCCATGCCTGAGAGGTTTGTATACACTGGTTGCTAGATTGGTGATAGAGATCTTCTGAAGCGGGCACCGAGTCCATGATTCTTCAAGCGGGATGACATTCATCTCACCAGCACTGTAATCGATTCCAGTGACCTTGCATTGTCCAAGAATTGGGTGAAGTAGGATGGTATCTGCTTCCCTAGAGCATGATAGCTCCAAGCCAGGTGCTCCACAGGACGGGGGGCTGGTTGCAAGGCGGAACGGAAATCGGATCTCTGTTCTGCCATCACCGCACCTGAATGGTGGGCAATTATGGAAGAAATCCCCATCACCACTTGCTGTGGCTCTGTTACTTCCATGGTTAAGAACTGAGAACAACAGAGCTACAACCAAAGCTTTGAACATTTTCTGTGAAAAAAATGAAGATTGGAGGCAATGAGATGAAGCTAGGCCTACAAACTGAGCTTCTTGTAATGTTGAAATCATAAAGAAGGAAGATGCTTTGACTTGTCATGCTATCTTGGCATTGGTGACTGCCATTAAATAGTTGGATGGATTCCAACTTTTCTTCCATGGAGGATGCTTCTTGGATGTTGCCTGTGACAAGTCGAAGCCTATCTTCCGTGCAAAACCAAAAACTCATGTAAACTAGTTTGACTAACAAGACCACATGACTGGATAACAGGCCTGACTATTCTTCTCTTGTGTGATTGTGTTCATCAGTCCATATATGCACCAGGAAATCCGTATACAAGCCTTCTTGGATGTTGCCTATGACTGTACAAGCCAAGAAGCGTTTGTATACTAGTTTGACTGGAAAAAGATTGCCAGGGTTGGGCAAATCATACTAGGCTAGATTATTCTTCTCTTGTGTCCATCAGTCCATAACTCCATATGTGTCCATCAGCCCATAACTCCATATGTGTCCATCAGTCTGTATACCACACTGGTCAAGTCTCTGATAAGATAAGTAAGCCTTCTCCTCAACTCGGGTAGCAGTTCCCATGCCTGATCCTGCATCTGTTAAGCTCCCATGACGAACTCCGTTGCATTTCCACGTTCTGTTATACTCCTAGCACTAGCGATCTCCTCCATACTTTCACTTCTTCTATCAACGACTGAAGCAGAAGGTACTCTGGGGCGAGCAGTTTGCCCCTCTTTCTCTTGTGGACACCTCCAGGACATCCGGCATCCTTTCCGTTTGCGAGGTGATCCGCCTAGTTGTGGCGTTCGAGAATACGAGCTAGTTTGTAGAGATGGCCAGGCTATAATTCACATCAACACAGGGAGATACTTCGTCACTAGCATCTCCTACAGTGACTCTGTTTTCTGGGTTGTTGATGCCAAGCTGGATCATGGCAGCTGCCCCATTCCTGAGAGGAATCAACTTCCTTATTTCTATGGATTTGATTCAGCTAACATGATACTGTTCTTACTGTATTCAGGCCGATGGGCTTCTTTTGTGAGTTGTTCACGGATGATAAAAGATAATGCTAATTATAGGCCTGTCGCCTGCCAGAGTACGAACAGTTCTTTTGTTTATGTGTCAACTGCGCTGCGTTGGGCTGTACATGTTGAGCCTTCATGTCGATACTTGGCCATGACTCCTTTGGGAAGTTCACGTCTGAGGGTAGCAGATGTTACAAGTTACGATTATGAAGATGTCGTAAAATTTATGAGGAAAGGGTTTGCTGTTAGGTTTCCGTTTCTACCCCCAGATTGGACATGTTCTTGGATCATCAACACATGCCTGAATAATTCAAGGAGGTGAGTCTGGCACTCTATGCTCTCTCATTAATTACATTTTCTACCTCGAGATGGGATAGTCTTACCACAAAGCTGTTTATCTTCTCACCAATTCATGTTATACCTTGCAGCGACTTCCACGAACAGATGTCTAGTTTGAGCATCCAAAATAGGATTTCTGTGATTTTTGCCATCGACGTGCGCTTCTTGGGATGTGTAAGGAACAACTCCAAGTCTGACAACAGGAAATTATATTGGGCTGTGTTAGTCGTAGTATCTGCTATAAGTATCATGAAACTCATTATCGGTATGACAGAATCACCTAATCCTAATCATCACAGCACCATAACTTTGTGCATGTAACTAAGTCTGTAATCTTATTTGTGCAGTGTTTGCAGTACTATCCAGGTTAGTGTTTGCGCCATTGTCAATATTGATCTTCCTTGCCCACAAGTACTGGAAAACAAAGATATCAATTGACGCAGTTGAGAGGTTCCTCCAGATGCAACTAGCCCTTGGCCCAACAAGGTTCGCTTACACAGACATCACTGCGATCACTAGCCACTTCAAAGAGAAGCTGGGCCAAGGAGGCTACGGGTCCGTGTACAAAGGTGTGCTTCCTGGTGACGTCCATGTCGCCATCAAAATGTTGGTCAGCTCCATGTCCAACGGAGAAGAGTTCATCAGTGAGGTGTCCAGCATCGGAAGCATTCACCATGTCAACGTAGTGCGCCTAGTGGGTTTCTGCTCCGAGGAGATGAGGAGGGCTCTTGTCTACGAGTACATGCCCCACGGATCTCTTGAGAAGTACATCTTCTCGCCAGAGAAGAGTTTCTCCTGGGACAAGCTCAATCAGATTGCTCTGGGCATCGCCAGAGGGATCGACTACCTGCACCGAGGGTGCGATATGCAGATATTACACTTCGACATCAAGCCTCACAACATCCTGTTGGACAGCGACTTCACCCCGAAAATCGCGGACTTTGGGCTCGCAAAACTGTACCCCAGGGACAACAGCTTTTTGCCGGTGAGCGCTGCGCGGGGAACAGTCGGCTACATAGCTCCTGAGATGGTGTCCCGTAGCTTTGGCGCCATATCGTCCAAGTCTGATGTCTACAGCTTCGGGATGTTGTTGCTGGAGATGGCCGGGGGGCGGAGGAACGTGGATCCACGCGCGTCAAGGAGCCAGACGTACTACCCGGCATGGGTGTACAATCAGCTGTCCCGACAAGAGGTGGGTGTTGAGATCTCGGAGGCTGTTGTTGGTATCCATCAGGTGGAGAGGAAGTTGTGTGTCGTTGCGCTGTGGTGCATCCAGATGAAGCCAGACGATCGACCGGCGATGAGTGAGGTGCTAGACATGCTCGAAGCTGGCATCGATGGCCTGGAGATGCCTCCCGAGCCCTTCTTCTGCGGGGACGAGTACGCCCCTGCTGCAGATTCTTCAATATTACTATTATCAGAGATAAGTACAATCTCCGAGTGAAATATACCTGCATATATGTCCTAGTTTTGGACCAAATTCTAATCCTCCAGCCACCTCGGGCGTCTTGTGCTGAGTGCCCTCGGTAAGTCGATACTTATTTTGTAAGGTTTGAGTTTGTAAGATTGTCTTTGGGTTAAACTGTATGCAATGTAAAGAGGATATGTTTCTTAATATGAAGAGAAAACGTCCAAAATGGTGATGCAAATTATAAATGCAAGCAACCTTCGGATGAGAGAAGTGTTTTCTGTAGAATATGTGATCTCGGCTCAAGGAAACATGAGAATCCTGTTGGCGTTGTTATTACTCTTTCTGTAAAATATTGATCTCATTCAGTTGTACTATACTTAAATTCGCAGTGCACGGTGCGTTGCTGTGATGTTGTTTACTGAAGCCCTTATGTAAATGTGTGTAATTGCACAACAAATTTTCTTTTTTGCATGGATTTGTTGTTTTGTTGACAGGCAGAGATGGGGTGATGATTTTGCCGGTGTTCCGCAAACTACATGGATTCGAAGAGGGTAAGTTTTGCTGAAGGAACAACCATCTTTCCTGCAAGACTACATGTAAGCATCATCAACAAGAACCAAATCTGAATAGAACAGTATTGTCAGCATGTTCTTGGCAAGAAACCGCAGAGAGGCAAGATCTGCTGCAATTCAGAGGTTATACTGAAGCTTGGGCATTCTTCTTGCTCTCCTTATTAAAAACCATGGATTGTACTGAACCACGGAGAGGCAGGATCTGCTGCAAATCTCTGTTTTTTTGTTCAAGTTGCCAATCAGACAAGCCTTTGCCGGGCCAAGTGTAGTAGGCCTGGCGAGGGTCCCCGCTGGATGTCGGCGGCACCGGAAGGGGAACGGACGTCGTCGTCACCTCCCGGCCCCGCCCATGCACTTGTCTCCTGCAATGCAAGGTTGATTTTCCTCTCAAACAATCACACAGAAGGAACGCACTGGCGTTAGAACATGTCAATTAGTAAAGTTCAGAAACTATATATGTTCCAAGCAAACGTTCAGACACAGAGATATATTCACACAGGGGAATATATGGGTTCTAGGCACAAGAATGCTTCTGCATTGAAATTACCCCTAAAGCATCCGTATGTAGTCCACTAATGAAACCTCTTTAAAGACTTATATTTAGGAACGGAGGGAGTATAAAATATTACCCACCTTTGCCGCTATAAGTGATCAAAAGCCTTTCACACAGGGGAATTTTGACCTGCGCCGGCCCATGCAGCAGGGAACACTATACTATGCTCTGACCGCTAGGACATGATATAACGCTCCTGTTAGGGCCGGCCGATGTACGCCGACCTGCTTCTAAATTTCGTTTTTACTTTTCGATTTTTTATACTTATTCGAAAATTAAAAATGAGAATTCTGAAATAAATTTTTTAATAATTCATAATTTTTTGTAGATTCAGAAAATGCTTGTGATTTTTATAAAATGTTCACATATTTAAAAACAATTCGCAAATTTTCAATCCGATTTTCAGGGAAAGAAAAAAGTTCATGATTTATTTCTAAAAGTTCACGTAGTAAAAACTGTTAACGAAATTGTACAAAACTTCGTCAATTCAAAAAATGATCTTGAATTGAAAAATATTCTAAAGACACAAAAACAGTTTGTAATTTAAAATATAGTTTATTGATTCATAAAATGTTCACTCATTCAAAAAATATCATGCATTTCAAACAATGTTCATCAATTTCGAAGATCATTTCATCAATTTCCAGGAAAATGTTTGTTGATTCTACAAATGTGCCGATTCAAGAAATATTTATTTCAAATGTTCACAATGAAAATAATGAAAATAGTATATATTTGTCATGAATTAAAAAATATCATTTAGAGAATGTACGTGAATTTGAAAAATGTTCACGATTTCAAATTTGTTCACGAGTTTTATTTTTTTATAATTTTTAGAAACTATTCATGATTTCACGAAAATGAGAGATGTAGTGTATCTCGATGATGCAACAAAATGTGGTCATGGTCATTGAAGACTATGTTTTTTATTACTCCGGTGGATAGCCCGGCTTGTTTCATCCCGCATGATCCCTTCCTTTGTAGTAGAGTCACCTCAACGCATATATAGCTGCGTGCGTGGCACCCCATGACCTTGAACGCCGGTGCACCCCCGCCCCTATAGCAGCAGCGACCTTGTGCACGCGGGGGTGGTTGGAGTGGGAGAAGATGAATTGAAGAGGGGCGATGGAGAGGAAAAGGAGATCGTGAGGAGGACGATTGAGAGGATGGCAAATGTTAAGGTACGGGAGAGGGAGGAGGGGAAAGCAGTTGTGGGACGCACAAGGCGGCTTACTCCATCACGGATCAGTTGTTGAATTTAAGAGTTTTCCTTGTTTTTTCATCGCAGAAATCTAAGAGTCGGTGTTACTTTATCTATGAGGGTTTGTTTGGTTAATCCCTCCCATAAAGGGATTGGAGTGGATTGAAGGGGATTAAGGCTTTGTTTGGTTACTAGTGATCTACTCCCCTAGTGAAACTAATCCACCCAGTTTTCTTTGCGCCTCCGTGGATTTGGTCCACGAGGTGGAGGCGATTCTCGTGGCACGTGTGGATTGAAGCGGTTTGGACCGGTATTGTTCCCGACGTGAACCAAACCAAACGGACAAAGTATAATCCACATGTAACAGTTCCCTGCCGAGACGGCCCACGTGGATTAGAGCCTGATCCACGTGGTTTAGGATGTAACCAAACAAGGCCTAAGATGAATTTTGACTTGTAGGGGATTTAATCTCTTTCAATCCCCTCCAAACCCCTTTAAATTAAAAAAAACACCAAACAAGGCCTAAAGTGGAACTAGGAGTCAGCGCATGTATTTTTGTTAACTTCAACACACGTATAGTACTTGGACTCTTCCTTCCTTCATTTTTCTTTCTGAATCGGACTCTTTCTTAGTTGGCTGTTTTTTTCTTGAGAATTCAGTTTGCTACCTTACGTTTAGAGGACTCTATCTTAGTTGTCATGTTGTCTCGGACTCATTTTTCAAACAAAAATGCATATACAAGTTAAAACTAGCAAAACGACCTATCCGTTGCAACGGATAAAAAAACATAGTTCTTCAGTGACCATGGCCACATTTTGTTGCATCACTGAGATATACTATATCTCTCATTTTCATGAAATTGTGAATAGTTCCTGAAAATCATAAACATTTTTTTAACTCGTTAACATATTTGAAATCATGAACATTTTTCAAATTCACGAACATTCTCTAAATCGTATTTTTTTGAATTCATGAAAAATATATACTATTTTCATTTTTTAATTGTGAACATTTTAAATAAATATTTATTGAATCGGCACATTTCTAGAATCAACGAACATTTTCCTGGAAATTCATGAAATAATCTTCGTAATCGATGAACATTGTTTGAAATGCATGATATTTTTTGAATGAGTGAACATTTTATGAATCAATAAACTATATTTTAAATTACAAATATTTTTTGAGTCTTTAGAATATTTTTCAATTCACTATCATTTTTTGAATTGGCAAAGTTTTGTTCAATTTCGTTAACAGATTTTACTACGTGAACTTTTAGAAACAAATCATAAACTTTTTTTTTCCTGAAAATCGGATTGAAAAGTTTCGAATTGTTTTTAAATATGTGAAAATTTTATAAAAATCACAAACATTTTCTGAATCTAAAAACATTTATGAACTATTAAACATTTTATTTCAAATTATTTAAAGTAGAAAAAATCAAAAAGTAAAAAACAAAATTTAGGGCCGGCGTACATCGGCCGGCCCTAACAGGCGCGTTATATCATGTCCTAGCGCGCAGAGCATAGTATAGTGTTCCCTGCTGCATGGACGGCCCAGGTCAAAATTCCCCTGTGTGAAAGGCTTTTTATCACTTATAGCGGCAGAGGTGGGTAATATTTTACAACTTTAGGGACAAATTTAATGCAGAAGCATTCTTGTGCCTAGAAACCATTTAGATGAGATAATTTGGTCTCATTCATCTGAAAGATAAAAACAAATACAAAATAGTACTATAGTCGACATGAGTACATACATCTTAAAGTATCACATCCAATGGCTATAGAAGTGAATGCTACATAACTAAAACACAACTAGATGAGTTCTAGCAGAATCGTTATTAGTAGGTAAAGACATAGATGTGTTGAAATTATTGTCTGTGACACGTGATCTGTCAAACTACTTATATGTGATAATATTTTCGTGTAACGCTACATCTTTTAAATCTCAACCGTTAACATCTAAAATTTATGATCGAGATAATTTAATCTATGTGGAAAAAACGTGATGGCTTATTTGTCTCTCGTCTTTATAATTATATAGTAGAACTATTGTGTCGATGATCCAGCTTACTTAACCCATTAAAATTAGTTGAAAATAAAAAAATTGTTTGAAATATTGCGTTAGGCAAGAAAAAAGAGAGCCTTTTTTAGTTACCAACAGTAACTTTTCTACTTCTCCCCTCCGGTTAAACTAAGATGCCGGCTGTAACTAATATATTGCGTGTCTATATGTCGTAATCTATGTCTCTCTCTCTCTCTTAAAAGGAAAATTGGCTATAGCTTTTACTTCTACTTCTTTTGTGTTTTGGAACACTAGCTTATCCCCCTAGCTTTATTGTTCCGGCTGTAATGAACGATATTTCTTTCGTCACAGTTTAGAAGACATGCATGTGTACCTGAATCGTCAATTTGACTTATATAAAATATATTATTTAACATAAAAATTATATCATTAAAAAAATAGACGATCTAGATACATGTGTCGGACTTGTAAACTGGGACGGAGAAAGTATATTGTTATTCAACCATGATGACTTTCCCTCAAAAAAGAAAAAAGAAAATTGGCTATAGCTTTTATGTATTCGCTCCTTTTGGGCTAGAGCAAGATGTGCCATGACAGGTAGCCCATGTTTTTTTTATTTTGCGAGAAATATAGTATAGATGCACATGCTCACGGAAATGCACTTACCCTTTCCTTAGGAATGAAAGCACGCACATCCTATTCCGAGAGACCGAACCAACAAATGTTGACATTGTCAAAATCATCATAGACGACTCGAATCCAGTAAAATGCAAGCAACCTGCCAAGTTTAAAAATGAATTCGGATGGACTTATTTCATCACAAGGAACCTAACCATCTGACTATTTGAGGTCTCCGCATCCGTTCTCGTTTCTCTCTTTCTACAGATTCCTTAATTTCCCAGTTTGAGGAAGTTTATGAAACGAACGTGATTTGTTTGTAGGAACTTCCAATCAAGCTCATCGGACATCTTCCGTGCGGGCACGGTTTTGAGATGGTATGTTCGCATGCCTCTCTACCCCTTGAACACAAATATTATAATTTCCTTTTTAATTTGTTTCACCGAGAACTGAAAGTAGTAGCCAACAAAATCAGGAAAACTAAAACCTATTTTTTTTTTGTTTCGATGATTCCGTTTTACATATTAAAACATGCAACCCAGCAACCAAGCGACTTTGTTATACTTGTACCATCTCCGCGGATGGAAGGTGAATCACATGGACGTGAAGTCAGCATTTCTCAATGGTGACCTCAGTGAGGAAGTGTATGTCTGCCAGCCGTCGGGATTTTTCGCCAGTGAGCACGAGTAGGAGTAGGGCGTGTACAACCTATAGAAGGTCCTTTGTGGACTGCAACAAGTACTGAGAGCTTCGAACACCAAGTTGGACGCAAGCATTGTATCTCTCGTCTTCTCCAGCGGTGCCTTTGAGCATGGCGCGTAACATACATGGCACCGTGAACATGCTGTTGGTCATTGTCATCTATGTCGACGACTTGGTGACTGCCCGGAAAGTGCCCGACAAGGTTCAACGCATCAAGGGAGAGAGGCATCATCTCTTCGTGAATCGTGAGATACCTCAACCCTAAAGCGTTGCTGAAGAGAGGCATCATCATACCTCGGGTTAATCCAATACTACCTCGGCCTAGAGATTAACTAGGAGCATGGTCGCACGACAATCATGGAGGTGGCCTACACCACCAACATGCTCGAGCGACCTCGCATGAAGGATTGCCATGCTATGCACGGTTCGGTGGAGGCACGACTGAAGCTCAATAAGAAAAGCTGAGAAGGCGGTGGACTCTACTCTCTACCCCAACATCATTGGGAGCCTCAGATACCTCATACATACTTGACTTGAAATTGTGTTCGTTGTTAGGTACCTGAGCAGGTTCATGGAAGCGTCGGTAAGTGTTCACCTCAGTGCCATCAGGCACATGCTCCGGCATATCGCGGGTACACTCACACACATATGCTTTTATTGTCTTGGCGACAACGAGACCCTGGTCGGATACAGTGACTCCGACCATGCTGGTGACGTCGACTCCCGATGTACATCGCGGCGGCAACCACAACATGCCAGTGGATATGACTGGCTTGCCTTGTCAGCGAAATGCTAAATCAAGACATAGATCTTACGCTCATCTTCTTTGACAATAAGTGTGTTGGAAATATGCCCTAGAGGCAATAATAAAATGGTTATTATCATATTTCCTTGTTCATGATAATCGTCTATTGTTCATGCTATAATTGTATCAGTAGGAAACAGTAATACATGTGTGAATAAATAGATCACAACGTGTCCCTAGCACGCCTCTAGTTGGCTGGCTCGTTGATCAATAGATGATCATGGTTTCTTGATCATGGACATTAGATGTCATTGATAACGGGATCACATCATTGGGAGAATGATGTGATGGACAAGACCCAATCCTAAGCATAGCACTAGATCGTGTTGTTCGTATGCTAAAGCTTTTCTAATGTCAAGTGTCCTTTCCTTCGACCGTGAGATTGTGCAACTCCCGGATACCGTAGGAGTGCTTTGGGTGTATCAAACGTCACAACGTAACTGGGTGACTATAAAGGTGCACTACGGGTATCTCCAAAAATGTTTGTTGGGTTGGTACAAATCAAGATCGGGATTTGTCACTCCGTGTGACAGAGAGGTATCTCTGGGCCCACTCGGTAGAACATCATCATAATGAGCTCAGTGTGACTAAGTAGTTAGTCAAGGGATGATGTTCTACGGAACGAGTAAAGAGACTTATCGATAACGAGATTGAACAAGGTATAGGTATACCGACGATCGAATCTCGGGCAAGTTCTATACCTACAGACAAGGGGAATTGTATACGGGATTGATTGAATCCTTGACATCGTGGTTCATCCGATGAGATCATCGTGGAACATGTGGGAGCCACCATGGGTATCCAGATCCCGCTAATGGTTATTGGCCGGAGAGTGTCTCGGTCATGTCTGCATGATTCCCGAACCCGTAGGGTCTACACACTTAAGGTTCGATGACGCTAGGGTTATAGGGAATTGTTATACGAGGTTACCGAAGGTTTTTCAAAGTCCTGGATGAGATCCCGAACGTCACGAGGACCTCCGAATGGTCCGGAGGTAAAGATTGATATATAGGATGGATGGGTTTGGACGCCGGAAATGTTTCGGGCACCACCGGCAAAGTGCCGGGACCACCGGAAGGGTTTCGGAGGAACACCGGGAGGGGCCACAAGCCCCGGAAGGCCACATGGGCTAAGTGCGGGAGGGAACCAACCCCTAGGTGGGCTGGTGCGCCCCCCACACTCAGCCGAGGCGTACCAGAGAGGGAGGGAGGGGAAACCCTAGGCGCTGGTGGGCCTAAGCCCCACCTAGAGGTGCGCCACCCCCACTCCTCCCTCGCCGTCGCCCCCCTCTCCCATCTAGGGCTACCGCCCCCCTCAAGGGGGAAACCCTAAAGGGGGCGCCACCCCTCCCTTCCCCCTATATATAGTGGGGTTTTTTGGCCTTTGGAGATACAATTTTCCATCTCTCTCTCGACGCAGCCCTGCTCTTCTTCTTCCTCCTCTCCCACGGTGCTTGGCGAAGCCCTGCCGGGAGACCTCGTCTCTCCATCGACACCAGGCCGTCGTGCTGCCGGAGATCTTCCCCAACCTCTCCGTCCTCCTTGCTGGATCAAGGTGCGAGAGACGTCACCGGGCTGCACGTGTGTTGAACGCGGAGGTGCCGTGGTTCGACACTAGATCGGAATCACACCGCGATCTGAATCGCCGCGAGTACAACCCCATCAACCGCGTTCCAGCAACGCTTCCGCTTAGCGATCTTCAAAGGTATGAAGATGCACTCACCCCTCTCTCGTTGCTAGTCTCTCCATAGGAAGATCTGAATATGGCGTAGGAAAATTTTGAATTTATGCTACGTTACCCAACAAAGTGAGTGATCTTTCTCTGCAAGAATCAAATGCTCCGCGACAGGAGAAAACACATTGATCTTCGCTATCACTTCATACGTAACTGCTTCGAGATGGCATGGTGAATGTGGAGTTCATCAGGACTGGCGAGCAGAAGGCCAACATCCCGACAAAGGCTGTTGGCCGCGCTCGCTTCCAGAAGCTGTGTGACAAGACCGGGATCGTCAATGTCCAACCCCGTTGATAGGGTTGGGGGGGGGGGGGGTCTTGGGTTCAACCCCATCTTATGGTTTTTAATTCCAGTTTAGGTAAAATTTCAGCACCAACCAAAATCATTGAAATTCAGTAATTTTAGTATACATTTCGGCCAAAGGACCGAAATATTTACTTGAATTTGATAAAATATTTGAAATTTTCGAAAAATATTTGATTTCTAGTGTACTACTGAAATTGTTGAAATATTTTGATCGAAACGTAATATTTCAATGTTTACTGAAATTAATGAAATTCAGTGAATTTAATTGAAATCTCACTGAAAGTGGAAACCATGCCCCATCTCCCAGGAAGGTTTCCCCGCCAAGGGCAGCCCTGGCGAAGGTTGGCTCGGCAAGCCCATGTGTCAGACTGCATATGGGGCAGCCCGTACCGCACACTTGTGTCATACATAATGACACAAGCGGCATGATGTGCACATTGGTGTTTAACAACTCCATGTCGTTTGTATAGCAGTGGACACGAGAATTGCGAGACACATAAGTATAGGAGTTTCTGCACTTTTTTGGGTTATATGAAACTGTAGGAATGATGTGGTTTTTAACAGACATATCAATACACATTTTTTACAGGTACTACATAGAGCTGCGGCATTGATCTGTACGTGGCCATTACTCACTCCTGCGAAAACCAGGGAGCCTTTGGTTACTGGGTCTATCCGATGAGAGATGGTAGCGCGGGATATCTATCGCCGATTTGGATGGCAGTCCAGTAATATGATAGATGGTCAGGCATCTAGGCCTATTTTGTTGGTTGTGGCGCCTTTCATCTTACTTTTGATTATTATGTGGAACCGCGGATTGTTTGTTACCTTTTCTAAATATAAAGGGGTCGTATGCATCGTGCTGATGCAGAAGCCGGAGGCATTCCTCCTTTTCTAAAAAACAACAACAACTCCATGTTGTGTCATGGAATGGTTTTGTCTAGGTAGTAGGTAGTCCTATATGCATTATTTTTTAAGTGCTTTGTACACCATATATAAGCAATGGAACGCCTCAATGTGGAGTTACGAACCAAGCAGAATATCGCATTCACTTCGTCCCAACCTTTCTCTGCCTCTTCCACCACTCTCCCTTTCCGGGAAGAGCTCCGTCCGCCAGTGAAAAGATCGGGTTTGGGCTAACAGCTCGCAGACGAATGACGCGAATAGAGAAGTAGCTCGCGATATCACATCGTAATGATGGGCCGCAGGCACCCGAACGTCGGTTGGTGGGCGTAGCATTGCTGGAGGACGCCGATCTCATCTACGCTCGTAATATAAGAAAAAAAAGATAAATACATCACGAGTGCCATAACTTATTCAAAGCGATTACTTTGGTTTCTAAGCTTGTACTCCCTCTGTAAACTAATATAAGAGTGATTAGATTACTAAAGTAGTGTTCTAAATGCTCTTATATTAGTTTACGGAGGGAGTAAAATACATGAACCTAATGCCGTCACTTGTCCCTCAGTCTGTACTCATGACTGTGATGATTGTTTTAGAAAAAAAAACTCTATATTTAAATAAATTTTGAAAAAGGCCCACACATTTTATCTAAATTTGTCAAACTGCATTAATACCACATGTCACGTCTGGGCCCCGCATGCCAGCATGTGGGATGAAATATTAGTAAGGAAAAAATGGTGGCAAGATTCGAACCTAGCAAATGGTCGCACAATCTACACACATGTTATAACCACTACGACCAGAATAGTTGTTCATAATAGATATTAAAAATATATTAAGAAATTCTCACATTTCAAAAAGAGAGAGCTATTCAACATATTACCTGGCATATACTTTAAAACTGTTAGTGCATTTTTAAAAATTAACCCGGAAAACTCTCACACGTATTAATAAATTGTAAACGTGTTTCCAAAAAGTGTATGTAATGCATTCCAAAAAATACAACATCTATTTCATACAATTTTCAGCATGTATTAAAATTTATTGTGTAAAATTATTATTATATCTCTACAAATATATTTTAATGCATTTACACAATATATTGTTTGTACACAATAATTTTTAGTACACACTGAACAGTTTTCAAAATACAATGTTGTTAGTTTTTAATAATTATTATGTATTCTAAAAATACAATTAAGATACACAATAATTGTGTTTGGCTGTGGTCCTGAACGAAGATATAATTTTTTTATAAAATACATTGAACTATTTAAATCGACATAACTCTTCAAACCACACAACAATAAATATAGAAAATTGATTTAAATGGACAATAATCACATACTAATAATTATTGTATTTATATACGGGAAGATTTATATGTAATAGTAAACAAAAAGTAACTTAGAGAAAACAGAATGGAAATTGTAGAGCGATATGTTGACTATATAAATTTCTAGCTAACTGTGTACATAAAGTACTTACTATTAGTCCGCGTGGCTAGCGTGTGTGCTATTTAACCTGATGATATCATATTGCTATCCATTCAATGGCGTATTCTATTCATCTAAACAACAACGACGCATTTTATTTTTCCGCTGTTATTAGCATACAGAGCAAGGACTTATTTATAACGTTTAACTAAACCTTGGACGGTCTTCTGCAAAAAAAAGAACTTCATGCATTTCACTCACATTTACACCCACTAACATGTGGGCCAGCCATCAACCGTCACACCACACGGACAACACATGCAACGGTATACATGTCGAGACACCGTATATGCACCATGCAGACAAGTTATATCACCGGTTTTATGTATTTTGCAAGTTTAGGCACTAAACTAACCGTAATAGACAAGTTAAGGCACCCGTGATGTATTTAATTCTAAGAAAAAGGAGGGTAAGCGACTTCGACGATCGTAACGGCAGCAAAATGAGGATGGAAATAGTGTTAGTGAATGAGAGGAAGTTGGATTAGAAGGACCAGGGAATATTAATGTGGGGGTGGGGGGGGGGGGGGGCAGGAAACTGACCATGTGGTGCACACGAATGGAGGGTAGAATGTGGTCCGCTCGTAGGAAAGGGAACAAAGATAGAGAAGTAGAGGGGAGAGATATATGGAAATATAAGTAGAGAAAGGATGCATACGGAAGACCATGTCACCTGCTAGTTTGATTTGTATATGAAAAATTTAGCTAAACAACTAGAGAACCTCACAAGGGACCATAGTACATCATCTTCTTTCATAAAAATGACATGGGCAAGTCTATTGGATTACCATCGAGCTCCATGAGTCCACACGAACATGCAAGTTTGTTGCTTCCTTATTTTCCCCTCGACGGATTACGTACACCACTGCCTCTCAAAGTTATCTTTTGTCTTGCACCAAACGCTTAACACCTTCAACTAAGTGGGCATATGATGCCGACACACCTCCTTTTTCATAAAAGAGGTTGGCATATGCTTATTTATTATTCTCTTTTCCGGTAAATACTATCACTATTTCCATGAGGTAAATTGGCGATCATGCTTTGCAGAGATGGATAATGAAGGTAGTACAATACATGTGCATTGGAGGTGCATCAAAGGCCTAGTACAATTATTGTATTTCCATGACTAGTGATTCGCTGGAAATTTGGCTAGTTAAACACAATATTTGAGCACACCGGGGATGTGAACACCATAGAAATAATCAACCCAGTGGATGGACTTGGGATCAAAATCAAAGGAATAGGCTCCATTGTTAATTTGACCATCCCTGTTCATTGCCATCCTTAGCCTCTCCAAGTTTGTGTCATCAAAGCTTCATAAGATTGATAAAATCAAGTCAAACAGACATGCTAACATGATCGATTGACACGCCATGTAATTGCCAAACTAAACCAAAAGAACATATTGACAAGTTTTTAAGTTGTTTACCACCCTTTGAACAAGGCGAGTGGTGCGTAGAGCTCGATCGTGTGCATGAGGAATCTATATTTTCTATTGAGCTCATTGTAGCGCCGTGAGAAAACACCACAGAACGCAATACTCACTAGGCGAAGCATCTGTTCAATTGATTGTAGGAAAAGCACAACACATTCATTTCATTCTGGTGTCATCTAGGAATTCAATGTCCAAATGGTGAACTAACCTCGAGGGGAATCTCATACTTGATGGTTGTGTACAGTCTCAACCGTGCAAGCGTGCTAAAGATTCGCATCTTCTTTAGCTGGACATGCTCTCCGTTCCTCCCCTTGCATGGCGGATTCTCAAGGAAGTAATGGTGCATTGAGTCTATGACGAGGGCTGAGGTTGTTGGGTTGCGTACCGACGAAGTTACATGGTAGATGATCCAAGCGTGTTGGTCCTCTGAGTGTGCTGCCATGGCAGCCATCATAGCGTTCACCACCATATCCCCTGGAATCTGTCCGAATAAACAACCACAACCACACCACGTATATGTTACATGGTTCCTTAATGAAGTTTCATTCCAATTTGGCTTCCTAGTTGTGAACAAACTCACCATATCAAGTGTTAAATCAAGGTTGGTTATGAAGAATGGCAGGGTTTGCTTTGCGTGACCCATGATCACAGTGTCGACCGTCCTGTGAACATAAAAATCCTTAGTAGTCATTGGATGCTGTTGTGGAGGATAAAAAATGGTTTTTGAATTTTGCACCTGATTCCTTCGATCCATCCGGGCAATGGCTCTTTCATTGTACTGGTTATGATGCTCGGGCGGATGATGACCACCGGAAAGTCCCCTCGCAGGAGCCCCATCATCATCTCCCCCATTGCCTTAGTGAAGAGATAGGTGTTTGACCACCCAAAATTCCGTGCCCTTCATTCATTGGTGCATAAGCATGTAGAAAATACACCAGTGGCAGAGAAGAGTACAAATGCATAAGTTATATAACTTTTTTTCTGTTCGGTTTTTTTATGTCTAACCTCTTGAGGCCAAGCTCCTTCATGGTTTTCCTCTCAGCTTTCTCCATGGAATTACTAGCCCTTAGTTCTCTCTTGCTATCTTTGATCAAATTTAGCTCAAATTCGATGTCCAAATGTGTGCCCACCCTTAGTGTCTCACCCATCAAGAATGTCCTCTCGGTTATTAGTCCCTCTTTTTCACCAGCTACATATGCTGTTCAATTCATATGGATATCACTTAATGAGTTAAAGTTTAGAATTGTGTGTTACCGCAAATGCAAGGATTTTATTGGTCCCCACCAGTTGAAACATGAAGCAACATCTTAAGCTTAGTACACTTCTTTGCAAATACGCATATGTGCTTCACTCCCAAGACATTTGTGTTGAAAGCCACATCATATCTGAAAAATCAGCATCACATTTTGACCCGTTATTTCAGTCGCATGTATGCAATTATTGTAACATTATGCTAGTAATATGTGACCACGAAACACTTCGAACCTTTCAGAGAAGTTCGTAGTGGCAGCTCCATTGATGATAACGTCTATGTCATTGGACACTTCTCTCAGCTTGATAATGTCTATTCCAAAGTTCTCATGCACGACATCTCCCACCAAAGGACATATCTTTTCTTCGACAAAACTATGAAACTCCACACCATGTTTATCTTTCAAAACTTGAAATATTTCCTTCGCCATGATCTGAAAATACCACAATATCGTTTGTATATTACTATTAGTTAATGTACTAAGCATTTATATGGTTACTCTCTCAGGACCAGGCGTATTTTCTTGGGGTTAAATGCTACTAATGAAGTTGCAGGCATACTGGGTTAAGAAAATCTGCATAGCTGTGCTAAAAACAAAGTTAACATTACTTTATTTATTTATTTATTTGCTAAGGGAATAATGTAATAGATAATAGATTGTTTGTAGAATAGTTTCCCTCAGTGAGGAAGTCCTAGCATTTTATTAGTCCCAAAATTGATGATCTCGATAAGATCATTGAGGTGAGGTCACTATGTAATCAAAAGATTGAGTAACAATGCCAATTAACATAAGTAGATTGTCAATCTCTTGGATGAGGAAGATATTTAAATGGTGGCAATGCTCGAAGACACAATTTGTGATTCAAGGATACAACAATACCAAATAATTTCATATGCTGGTCAATGACAATGATGACGGTCCACTTCAATATTTCGCAACAAACTTTTAAAATGATCCTTTTCGACCATTATCTAAGAACAATTCTGTTGTATGAGTCCATAACAGATGACATCCCTCAAGTATCATAGGTGGAAAACTGAAGTTTTAACCGCTTTATTTTCTGAAGAGAAAATTTGAGATGCGGTGTTTCAGATGGAACACAATAATGCTCTGCACCGAATGCTTTCCACCTGAGTATTCTTAATGTTTATGGTACGTGATCAAGGTGGATTTGTTATAGTTGAAAACTAGGGTTGCTAAGTGGAATGTGTTGCGTCATCTAAAAGGCCAGGGTGGTTTAGGTATTTGGGATGATAAAAACATTGCAATTCGGTAAATGACTATATAAACTCCTTACTGAGAAGACTAGGGCATGGCTCGTGATCATTCGTAAGAAGTATGTGGGATCCAAAGACATCTCTTAGCTTCATTGGAAACCAGCCGATTCCCATTTTTGGTGTGTCTTAATGAAGAGCAAGAACTTAATTTTTCAATTGGGCACTTTCTCAATGAGGGATGGTGCCAAGTTAAATTCCAGGAAGATACCTGGCTGGGGACCACTCCCCTAAAGGTGCAATACCCAATACTGTATTTAATCGATTGCCATTATTTTTTAACAATTTCACAAGTGTTGGGTCAGGTCGAGCATGCTGTTTCTCTCCTAGGGGTTTATTGCCTCGACTTGCAGCATGAAATGATTTTCTCCCACGTTTTTAGCCCCTCTAGCCGTCGAATGAACCCAACATTTAGCTTACACCAGTACTAAAAGTTCTGCGTCAAGTCTTTATATGTAGCGATTACTGACAATGGTGTCCCTATAGAAAACAAAAAGGTGTGCTAGCTTAGAATACCTCTTCGAATGAAGATATTCCTCTTGTTCCTACAACGGGGTGTGGTCTTACTAGCTAGTGACAACCTTGCACACCATAATTAGTGGGTAGCAAGTGTTATATATTTTTGCAACATGAATCTGTAGAACACCTATTACTTGAGTTCGGTTTTGCTCGTGTGGTGTAGTCCGTTATTCATGTAGCTTAAAATATTTACCCCAACTCCCTCCCCGGTAGTATGTGTAGTATGTTTGAAAGTTGGTTGATGGGTACTGGTAAATGGTTTTTGCTCATGTATCCTACCGGGAGCGGCAACCTTATGTTCAACTCTTGGCTTTCTAAGAATTGTGTAGTTTAAAGAAAGTGTGTTTCAACTCATGTGCAGATTATTCATGCACGTACACAGTGGCTGCGCACTTAGTATACCTGTGGAGGCTAGAGGCTAGGGGACCTTTTTACGATAGTGTCTAACTAGTTGGAGCATATATGCATATTGGGATGTTTTCTCCATCATTTATGGCGGTGTAGTTTTCTGATGGGACATCCCCCATCTTAGAAAGTTTTCTTTATTAACTTATTTTGTAACACAATGTCTTTTTGGACGTGTGGTTTATGTTTATCTTGTGATGCAGATGTCCGGCGTTCAGTCAATGTGGTTGTGTCAACTATATAAAATAATTAAATGGAAAATTATTTTATTGGAGGAGATAATTTTCATGGATTCTGTGTTTATGATTGCACATATAACGATAGATAGACTATAAACAAATGATGGGAGAAGGTTAGCAAACAAATGAGAACATATTGTCAAAAACACATTGGCATAGATGTCAATAAAATACTTTTAGGAAAAGGATAACTATAAACAAATAGCCCACCTCATTCTGAATTCGAAACTTTGCGGATTCGACATCAGAGGCCCGAATCAGAAGAAAGAGCTTCTTGACGTCAGGCTGAACCCTCAATATCTTCTCCACGAGCACTACCCAGAAATCAGAGAAGAAACACCAATATATAAGACTCCACTCTTTATTACAAAAATGACTTTTAGATATGATCAGCACGCATGGCACATATACCTTTTCCTAAGAACCCCGTTGAACCAGTGATGAGGATGCTCTTGTCCTTGAAATATCCTACAACCCTATCCACATCCATTTCACTCATCATCATGGTCGTCGACTTTTGTGTGTCTCGAGAGAACATTGGGTTTTATAGAAAGAACCACCATGGTTTTCAAGAGTATATGGCAATGCATTAGGGTGGGGAGGAGGTTTGCTTTTAAAGGACAACTGGAAAAAGGCAAAAACATGTTCCATGTGTTGAAGATACATGCCAAGCTATTACTTTTATTTCTGGTCGTTATCATGCAAGAGGACTAAGTACTAGAGTCATTTTGTTAAGTTATATTAAAAAATATCAATATAAAAATATATTCTTACACATTTTCAAGTCTCAAGTGTTACCGAACCTAACATTTCTTCCATAGCTTTCGCAAGAGTCTAGTTTTTGCTAGTTGTCATGCTCGCCCTGCTCTTAGCTAGCTACCTTGAACCAAAGGCACTTCGGGTTTATAGGGATTTCCCTCACCAGAAGGGTTTGAGTAGTTGCTTCTAAGACAATGTACAGTGCAAAGTGGTTAGATATATGTTTGTAAAAACAAGCGGTTTTTGTAAGTAGACGTTGGCATAAGAAGACGAGCAACAACACTTATTTAGTTGATTAAATAATATAGATCTAGTTAGAGTACTGGCAGGATAGTGGTAAGGGCTTGGTAACCCAACTGAATTTCATGAGATTTCTCACTGTTGGATACCTTTTTTCAGTAAGAGAAGATTTTTAGAGAAAAAATTTGATCTTCCACTACGATGATCAATATAGGTAAAGATAAAGTAATCCAGAATTTATGTAACTATACATTGCATGGGAAACATCGTAAAATGTTCTATTGTACAAACTTTATGAGGTTTCCTTCAGAATATAGTGGTTCATGTACTGCCTTTGAGAACTTCACCGCTAGGGCCTGGGATCTGCCCAAGCAGACATAACAGACATTAACTGATTTTAAAAAAAATTGTGAAAAGGCTCCTCATGTCGATGCATCTTTCGGTACATGCATATTATGGTAGAATAACTTTGATTTTAAAGATTAACTAGCCAAGTATTTATAGGGAGAGGGGATGATTTGTATAGAATAAATACAACAAGGCGGCAAGGTGGGGCATGTGTTGAAGGAAATCTCAGTGCCAATTGCTTGATTTTTCGATAAAGAATAATAATAGAGAAGATTTGAATTACATAGGGCCTCTGCAAAAACATGGTATCAAGAGCTAGTGAAAACACAAAGGACCATAACCAAATTATTATGAATAAATGAACGATCTATAGTGATCCACGACAAACGCCACCATCGACCAACCCTTCACAGTGCGGAGTGCGACCATGGTTCTCCAAAAAAGTAACACCTCTACGAGGAGAACGACGCACGAATGCGGTTGATGCTGAATCCAACCACCTAATGCCAGATCATGTGTTTTCATCCAGAAAATCAACTTCTAGGGTACCACAAACAATGTCTTCAACATGGCCATATATGAGAAATCTAAGGCCCGGTGTAAATAAAATTAGGCCCGATGTATAAAACCTGCTAATTGCGAAAAAGTGATTTTGCATATATTATATCGCATGTAGTCCTAGAGACAACATGCTAAAAGAGAGTACCGATGGTTAGTGAGTAAACAAAAGTGTTAGTGGAGCGTGAACAAACGCTTTATTCAAAGATGGATGTAAACCGACAAAGTTCACATTTCATTGTTTTAAAATAGTTGCCATTGTCTCGTGCAACGCAATCTTCTCATATATTAGGTAAGTGACGAGCGAAAGATCCATATGCGTGACTTGAGCATAATATCGCAATGAGAGAAAGGTATTATGTTATGATCCGAATTCAAGTATAAAGATAAAGGAAACTTATGACGAGTGGCACGTCTCCGGGACAGGATAAGTTGATTAGTTCTATATCCCGGCGTTTGTACCCACTTCCAATACAGTGAAATCCGTTGGCTGGTGTCCGTGGTTTTTCCCCTTCGCCTTGGACGAGTTTTCCATGTTAAAATCTCGTGGCTTCCTATGTTGATTTCGTTCTCCGTCATTTGATTTCTGTTTCATATGTCTGACAAAAGGCATCTTAGAACTCTGAATTATTGTATGTTTCCATTAGAAAGTGTCATCTTTTTAGCTTTCTTGGTTACTACTTGCCTTTTCCATAAAATATATGTCGCTTACGAAGCACACATGTAAACTTCTCTATTTTTGACCGCTAAGTACTAATAATAGTTTTAATTACAGAAAAGGTATTTCATAATTTATTCAGTCAAAGTTGGCAATGAAATTTTGGTTGTAGTTTTGGAGACTGTAAAATCATCATAATTTGTCTTCTCACTATGCTAATGCTCCAATTAGCTCTAGTAAATATAATGCACACATAAACTCCAATTAACCATATAACTACTTGATTAAAAAAATTGAGAACCCCGGGGCTTGTGCAGGTGCACACCCTGCACATGCTTCCATTACAGGCCTGCCTTCAATGGGGAACGGTACAAAAATACCATCATCATTGTCAGGTCAAAACACTAAAGATAAGAACTATAAGATCTTCATCCTTGAGCTCAGAGACCGGACACTCAAGAAAGTATAGTGAGGACAAAATGAGGAACGGAGTCAGCATTGAACGGTACACAATGAAGTGGCAATTGCTTACTGGCCAACTAAAACACAATTGTACAGTGTAATTATCATGCAAGAGGACAAAGTATACTAGAGAAATCTTGAAAACGATCATGCATGAGCAGCTGTTTGATTAATACAGCATGTAGTACACAAGTATGCGTGCTCTCGTTTCTTCTTAAATGCTGACTCCGGATACTAGCATCCTGGAGCTCGTTTTTTCCCTTCTTTTTTTGAAGTATGCGTGCAACCACTAGGGAGGTCTTGCAAATGCACACGGAGTTCACGGTTTTCATCACTCGTCACTTTTTTTTTTACAACAAATGTTAATTATTTCTTCCTATATTCCCTGCGTATATTTTTAATCTTTTCGAAAAAAGGTTGCTTACATGGGCTGAGTTCGGTCTTCATTGCTCTTCACTGCACGTAGATATCCACGCCTATACATACATATTGTCTTGTCTCACCCCGCTTAGGCTAGTCATAGTGATGAGTAACTTAGACTAGTGTCATGCATATCACACTAGTCTATATTTGGCTGGCCATAGTGGTGTTATCTTAACCGGTATCATGCACTCGAAAATAACAAACATGTTGATGTGACAGAGAATTAAAGAAGAGAGAGGGGGTTAGAATAACATACATAGATAATGTATCATGTTAAATTTTATGCTATTTTGTGTCATGCATGACAATAAATAAGATCATATATAACGAAAATCCAAGTCTATTCCCAGGCTCATCTGCTCCCACTGACGAAAAAAATAAAAACAAATAGTAAAGAAAATTCAAAAACATCCAAATTGTTTTTGTGTGGTAGATATTTTGATGCGTAAGGTCCTCCCCAAATTTCAAACTATTTGAACATCTGAGCAGCTCTCGACAAAAAAGACAAATCAGGTCAGATCAGCCCGTGAACAGTAAACCTTTTTTATAGATCTCGATTTGTGTTTTTTGCTAAGAGTTGCTCAGATGTCTAAACAAATTAAAATTTGGAGAGTTCCTCATGCATCAAATTATCTACCACACAAAAAACTTTAGATTTTTTTTGAATTTTCTAGTATTTTTTTTTTCGTGAGCGTGGGTGCAAATGAGAACGAGAGCAGAAACGTCGCTCTTCATATATAATAACTACTCTATGATATTATGCACTATAAAGGTAGTACCATACACTAGTATCATATGCATGATATATACTAGTATAAGATACTCCTCACTATGAGTAGCTACCTTCATAGTGCAAAGTAATATACAGGTAGTGTCATAGACGATCGCATTTATTAGATTGTAGACTCATCTTGCTTTGGGTTTTGTTATGTTACAGTAATATATTATGTTACTTTAAACACCTCTCTTCCTATTAACTACATGTCACATAAACAAGCTTGTCTTGAAATGAGAAATGTTACTAGCTTAGGTTACTCCTCCCTATGACCAGCCTTAGATTCATACATGCAGTCTCGCCGTACACAAACGGTTACTGGTTGGCCACTTCGTGCCAACTGCTAATGTTTTGCACATGCTGGCACGTGGACGTGCACTTCTACTATTCAACGAAAATGGTTGCAAAGAACCAACTGACTGAAGTCACCACTCCTCGACGTTCTAGCCGTTCTCATTGGTGAATCGTTGGTTCTCAACTGGTGAGTTTGCAGGAGACTGTTTCTTTGTGTGCGTCTATTCGCTTTCTCAGAAATGGCAGTCACAACATGGTCTTGTGTAATACTTTGTACGTTTGTATTTACTCCTCATGCTAGTTTTAACTAAAGTTAAACTTTATAAAGTTTGTAGAAAACATGAACATTTACAGTAACATATTTATATGGTGTGAAAAAATATGCAATGACGAATCTAATGGTATTGATTTGTTGATGTATCTGTTAATATATTTTTATACAAACTTCTTGAAAGTATATAAAGTTTGACTTTATACACACCTAATATGCAGAGTAAATAAAACCAGAGGGAGTATCCTTCTCATTTGAATTGGTGGCCTTGCCTCCAATGTGGATAGCGTCCATCTGGGGTTCCAGGTTGCATAGTTTGGTCAACGATATAAGAACTTTTCTTCATCTTCTTACAACTCTACGAATGTATCATGTGGCTCCCGTTTTCAGTAGTGGCGGCAACAAATTTTCTCCTTGCCAAGCTTGTGCTAATGTCTGAACTTTCCTAACTCTAATTAATTACTAGGCAAGCAATTATTGGACCTCAAGGTGCAAAGTTTTGCACCAAACGGCAATATTACACGTTAGTTGAAAATCCAAGGTACCAATCCCTAGGACAACGCCCCTAGCCCCAGTAAAAATAATAATATACTAGAATGGTTGGATGCGCTTTGCTGCGTCATTGGTGTTGTTGAGTTTCTTAAAAATATTCTATTTCAAAATATAATGTGTATTACATTCGTGAGAAGTCAAAAAATTTAAGTTTGTCAAAATTACAGAGAAATATATCAAAATCCATACTATCAAATCGATATGTTTAGATTCATCATGAAATGGATTTCCCATAGTTTTTTGTTTAATATTGAGGATGATGACATTTTTCCTCTGAACTTGGTCGAAGTTAAAAGAAATTTGACTTCTCCAAAAACCTACTACCACTTATACTTTGTAATTGATGGAATATTTAGTGCGGCGGGTCGGGGAGATGATAGAGTGTTTTTTTTTAATTTATAATCTGGTGATTTGGAGAGCTTTTTGTGGCGTGATTCTGTGTTATCTGCTCAACAATCCATATTTATGTGGGGAAATTTCTACGTTGGTGGCTACATGTACTATATTGGAGTTACAATATCACATGTTGATGCTTTTTTTTCAAGGTGGTGGTAGGGTGCGCAGGATTGATATGTTTTTATAGACCGATTGTTAAAGATTGATTCAAAAAATCTAAGGCTGATCAAAATCGTAAACCAAATCTAAGATTGGATACCTAAATTGAATAGAAGAGTTTCAGAATTAGGGAACATAGTGAACTAAAAGAATTGAATGGGATAACTTGGAAAATTGTTGACCCGGTGAAAACCGGGTGGCCCGATTCTAAATTGAGTACCCCAATTAATTGTGATGTCTTGAAAATTACAAAGCATAAATAATTGAATGAGAGAGCTTTAAGAAATGGTTGACCCGGTCAAAATCGGATGATCCAGTTCTAATTAAAGACCTCAACTGAATGTGTTTTTTTTAAACTAGGGAGCATAGTGTTATAAAGGATAACATAGATTAAGAATACACTTGTGCTCCAATGGGTGTAGTGAGGTTGTCAGTCTCACTAGTTTTGTTAGTTGTAACAAGTTATGAGTGTGTAATGTGGGTGGAAGTGTTTTTTTTATTATCTGATATAACTACATGGAATAAAAATGCATTTAAAAGTGAAGTTGTGTGTCCAAATGCAAACAGCGGCGACACAAAATATAGACATATCTAAATGTAGCCTTAGTGAGGTAGATCTTTCTATGCTTTATTTTCACTAAAAGCATTTTACAAATAGGGATCTACTCTTTCTAATGCACAGCACTCCCACTATTTATCTTTCATCCAATATAGTTAACCAATGGATCGGAGAAAAATAGGAATCTACTCTGTCTAATGCATACCACTCCCACTATTTATCTATCATCTAATCTAGTTAACTAATGGACCGGAGAAAAATAGGTATGTACTTTGCTTAATGCACACCGCTCCCACTATTTATCTTTCATCTAATCTAGTTAACAAATGGACCGGAGAACAATATACATAAGTCATGAACAAAAATTTGTATACGCTGATTATAAAGTAATAATTCATGACATATCAAATTGATTTACCACAATTATTACATTAGTTGTATCAGATCATGTTAGGTAGGAGAAAAGTAGTCCCGTCCAGAATGCTCCCTTCTCATCTACAAGTCCCCAGAGGCTATAAAATTTGGGTCCATCGTGAACATTCACATGTGTGTCAAAAATCCAAGTCTGGGATGGTTGGAGCTGAACGCCTACAGGATCAACTCGCCTACCTCCTAGACAATGATGGTTGGCGCTAAGCAGTGCTCTGCTACTTCCTAACTGCTCGTGTCGCGGAACATTAAATAGGTGATGTCTAAGCTAATGGAAAATCTGCATGCATACATGCTCTAGAACCATGAGAACAGCAGTTGACCAGTTGTGCCCACGACATTGGCCAAGCTGTATATGTTGTTCGTGTTATAGCAGGTTCAGACTAACTCTGATGTCAGAATTCACAAGTTTTGGATGTGAGGAGCCTTCTTCGTATCTGCTGTGCCCTAGGGGTTGTAAGGGAGTAAGCTTCGTTCTGGCATGGTCAATCACATGCATTGAGGGACGCGATTCCCTCGCTACTGGTTGGGCGTCCTGAAATACTGCATGAACCACGAGCAAGGGGCGCGACTTTCGCCGCCACCAAATTTACAGTCGAGAGATAACCCGGCCCAATGGTCACTAGGAAACAACCCCTGAGAGCAGGGTCAATTCGGATTTTTTGACTCGGGATATCTTTCTCCGGCCAATACCATATATTTCTCACGCTAATACCACTACTAGAGTTTTTTTGTTAAGAATATCACAAAGCTTTATTACAACGACTCAATGTTTACAGGGATGAATACAAGTTCGCCGGGCTAGCCTAACCAAACATTGCGCCCAACCCTAGGGACAAAGCATACTTTGCAAGATTATGAGCATGGACATTTGAGATTCTAAATTCTTGGCTAAAGATACATGCTGCAAAATCTCTAGCTCTAGCAACTACTCCCTCCGTTCCTTTATATTACACTAGTGGGGACGGGGCCTTTAGCCCCGGCCCATAAGGGGCTTTAGTCCCGGTAGGGACGGAACTAAAGGCCTAGCCTTTAGTCTCGGCCCTGTTCCAAGCCGGGACTAAAGGTGCTCCACGTGGGCGCCTCGTAGCGCCCCAGGGGCAGGCCCTTTAGTCCCGGTTTGTTACACGGACCGGGACTAAAGAGTTTCAGATTTTGCTTATTTTTGGGGGGTTTTTTTTGAATGAAATTATTTTTGGGTTTTAGGGTTTTAGGGTTTAGGTGTTCGGGAGATTAACGTGATGCCTCGCTTGGTGTTCGGGAATTAGTTTTCATATAATTTAAATAGAAATAATTATGCATATATATATAAGATTAACTTATCTTACAAGCGAGCATATATATACAATTATATGCAGATCTGAATTATCGGGACTAGAGCCCGTCTATTCGATTACATGGACGAACATCAGTAATGGCCCCTAGCTACACTAAATTCTCCTTTGTCATCTATAGCTTCCGTCCTCAGAAAGGTCGCAAGCTCCTCTGCAACAGCAATCGCGCGTTGTTCTGGTAGGACCTTCGTCCTCATGGCCGTGTACTATATAAAAAGAGGAGATGAATATGAATATCAATCATGATAAGAAAGAATGACGGGTAAAAATAGAGGTGTGAATGTTCATTGCTTACGTCGAATCTGTGATCCTTGTGCTCAGAGGTAAACGTGCGAATGGTCTCGCAAACATAGTATCCGCATAGATGCGTTCCCCGTGGCTGCTGGTCGCACTTTATGAGAATAGAATATATATAATCAAAATAATAATCTAGCATCATAGATGTATTGAAAATAGAAGTATATCATACTACTACTTACCTGAGCCGCTCTAAAGGTCAGCTTCTCAGGCTCGATCCCGGACAGGGCCCCTCTGATCAAGCAGGTGTCCTCCGCCGAGTCGACGACGAGGATGCGGGATAGGCATCGTAAAATGAACTAAAATAATAAACTAATTCTATTAATTTTCTTGCTAAAAATAAACTAGTTTTATTAATTTTCTTGCTAAAAAAATATTTCTTCTTCTTGTAACCCTAAACTAATTTTTCCTCTTCTTCTATTTCTCCTCTTCTTCTACTTCTTCTTCTACTTCTACTTCTCTTCTTCTACTACTTCTCCTCTTCTCTTCTTCTACTTCTCCTCTCCTCCTCTTCTAATTTTTTCTCTTCTTCTAGTTCTCCTCTTCTTCTATTTTTCCTCTTCTTCTCCTCTCCTCCTCTTCTTATTCTCTTTTTTCTTCTTTTCTTCTCCTCCTCTTCTTATTTTCCTTTTTCCTAATTCTAAATATTACTAACCCTAATAATCTAGCACAAACCTAATAACAATAGGAATTAAATGACAAAAAAAATCTTTTTCTTTCTTTCTTCCCTTTTTCTTCCTTTCTTCTCCTTTTTCTTCCTTTCTTCTCCTTTTTCTTCTTTTCTTCTCCTTCCCTTTTTCTTCTTTTCTTCTCCTTTTTCTTCCTTTCTTATCATTTTTCTTCCTTTCTTCTCCTTTTTCTTATTTTCTTCTCCTTTTTCTTCTTTTCTTCTCCTTTTTCTTCTTTTCTTCTACTGGCCGGAGTGTTGGGGAGGAGGGGGCGGGGGGCTTACCGGCCGGAGGTGTCGACTGCGCGCGGCGAGGAGGACGGCGCGCGGCGAGGAGGACGACGCGTGGCGAGGAGGATGGCGGCGGCGAGGAGGACGACGGCGACGGCGAGGAGGACGGCAGGCGACGGGGAGGAGGACGGCGGGTAGCCTGACGGCGTCGTCGAGGTCGTCGGTGTGTCGCGCCGGGCAGGAGAACGAGAGGAAGAAGAAGAGAAACGAACGATTCGGGTTGGAATTTTTCTAACTCCCGCTTATATAGCTGGATCTTTAGTCTCGGTTCGTGGCTCGAGCTGGGACTAAAGACCCCCTTTAGTCCCGGGTGGAGCCACGACCCGGGACTAAAGGCCTCTTTTCAGGCAGACCAGAAGGCGGGAAGCAGGGGGTCTTTAGTCCCGGTTGGAGCCACGCACCGGAACTAAAGCCCCTCCTCGGCTGCACGATAAGTTTAGTCCCACCTCGCCCAGCGAGGGGGACTAACACTTGTTTATAAGCCCCGTCGCAGCTTCTCCATCGAGCTCCTCTCTAAAGCAGGCTTACGGGCCTAAACTCACTGAAAATTGAAACTATATTTGAAATTACGGAGAAAATTCAACCTGAATTCAAAGTGAGTTCACTTTGAATTTAGGTTGAATTTTCTCTATAAATTCTCAGATAGTTTAAAAAAATTTCTATTTTCAAAATTAATTATTTTGACTATCCAAACTATTATCTATTTTGTTATTTTCAATTAAAAACTATGTTTATTAAAAATTCTTTTTGCATATTTGAGAATTTGACAAAACTATGATAATGAAAAGTGTTTGAAATTGAATAAATAATTCAAAACTATTATCTATTTTCAAAATTAATTATTTTGACTATCCAAACTATTAACTATTTTGTTATTTTCAATTAAAAACTATGTTTATTAAAATTCTTTTTGCATATTTGAGCATTTGACAAAACTATGATAATGAAAAGTGTTTCAAATTGAATAAATAATTCAAAACTATTTTCTATTTTCAAAAGTAATTATTTTGACTATCCAAACTATTAACTATTTTGTTATTTTCAATTAAAAACTATGTTTATTAAAATTCTTTTTGCATATTTGAGAATTTGACAAAACTATGATAATGAAAAGTGTTTGAAATTGAATAAATAATTCAAAACTATTTTCTATTTTCAAAAGTAATTATTTTGACTATCCAAACTATTAACTATTTTGTTATTTTCAATTAAAAACTATGTTTATTAAAATACTTTTTGCATATTTGAGAATTTGACAAAACTATGATAAAGAAAAGTGTTTGAAATTGAATAAATAATGCAAAAATATTTTCTATTTTCAAAAGTAATTATTTTGACTATCCAAACTATTAACTTAATTTTTTTTAGCTAGTTGACCCTGAAATTGAAAAGCACTACAAATGAACTCTGAAAATGTTGAAAGTTGGCATGCTATCATCATTTCACCCACATAGCATGTGTTAAAAAGTTGAGAGGGCTACGACAAAAACTGGATGCACTTCGTGTACAAAACGGACAATCTCTCCCGAAGTATCAGCGTTTCGAACGAGAACTCATCTCTTACAAAGGGATTTCATTTTTTGAACTTATTTGAACTCCATACTTTTTGTGTGTTCAAAATGCACCATTCAAAGGCACATCACAAAATTTCAACAATTTCTGACTTCATTTGGTATTTTTCGTGCATTAACTTATTGTTTTTGAGCTAGTTGACCCTGAAATTGAAAAGCACTACAAATGAACTCTGAAAATGTTGAAAGTTGGCATGCTATCATCATTTCACCCACATAGCATGTGTTAAAAAGTTGAGAGGGCTACGACAAAAACTGGATGCACTTCGTGTACAAAACGGACAATCTCTCTCGTAATATCAGCGTTTCGAATGAGAACTCATCTCTTACAAAGGGATTTCATTTTTTTGAACTTATTTGAACTCCATACTTTTTGTGTGTTCAAAATGCACCATTCAAAGGCACATCACAAAATTTCTAGTATTTTTTTTATTTTTTTCGTGAGCGTGGGTGCAAATGAGAACGAGAGCAGAAACGTCGCTCTTCATATATAATAACTACTCTATGATATTATGCACTATAGAGGTAGTACCATACACTAGTATCATATGCATGATATATACTAGTATAAGATACTCCTCACTATGAGTAGCTACCTTCATAGTGCAAAGTAATATACAAGTAGTGTCATAGACGATCGCATTTATTAGATTGTAGACTCATCTTGCTTTGGGTTTTGTTATGTTACAGTAATATATTATGTTACTCTAAACACCTCTCTTCCTATTAACTACATGTCACATAAACAAGCTTGCCTTGAAATGAGAAATGTTACTAGCCCGAGATTCGATCGTCAGTATCCGCATACGTATATCAATCTCGTTTACCGGCAAGTCTCTTTACTCGTTCCGTAACACAAGATCCCGCAACTTACACTAAGTTACATTGCTTGCAAGGCTTGTGTGTGATGTTGTATTACCGAGTGGGCCCCGAGATACCTCTCCGTCACACGGAGTGACAAATCCCAGTCTTGATCCATACTAACTCAACTAACACCTTCGGAGATACCTGTAGAGCATCTTTATAGTCACCCAGTTACGTTGCGACGTTTGATACACACAAAGCATTCCTCCGGTGTCAGTGAGTTATATGATCTCATGGTCATAGGAATAAATACTTGACACGCAGAAAACAGTAGCAACAAAATGACACGATCAACATGCTACGTCTATTAGTTTGGGTCTAGTCCATCACGTGATTCTCCCAATGACGTGATCCAGTTATCAAGCAACAACACCTTGTTCGTAATCAGAAGACACTGACTATCATCGATCAATATCTAGCACAAGGAGAAGAAGGAGAAACGACCCCCCACAGCAACAGTCGACATTCTTCTTCTCTCATGTATGGTGGACACTCCCTCACCTGATTTTTTGACCATCGATGATGGTCGCTACTCCTTCTTTCCCTAGTGCATAACAAATATCTAGCACAAAGAGAAGAAGGAGAAGCAACCCCCACAACAACAGTCGGCATTCTTCTTCTCTCATGCACAAAGAGAAGAAGGAGAAGCAACCCCCACCTGATTTTTTGAACTTATTTGAACTGAAGACCTTTTGTATATATATGTGGTCGAAATGCATGATACCATGAAGTTAGTGTTGGGGAACGTCGCATGGGAAACAAAAAATTTCCTACGCGCACGAAGACCTATCATGGTGATGTCCATCTACGAGAGGGGATGAGTGATCTACGTACCCTTGTAGACCGTACAGCAGAAGCGTTAGTGAACGCGGATGATGTAGTGGAACGTCCTCACGTCCCTCGATCTGCCCCGCGAACAATCCCGCGATCAGTCCCACGATCTAGTACCGAACGGACGGCACCTCCGCGTTCAGCACACGTACAGCTCGACGATGATCTCGGCCTTCTTGATCCAGCAAGAGAGACGGAGAGGTAGAAGAGTTCTCCGGCAGCGTGACGGCGCTCCGTAGGTTGGTGATGACCTTGTCTCAGCAGGGCTCCACCCGAGCTCCGCAGAAACGCGATCTAGAGGAAAAACCGTGGAGGTATGTGGTCGGGCTGCCGTGGAAAAGTCGTCTCAAATCAGCCCTAAAACCTCCGTATATATAGGTGGGAGGGAGGGGACGTTGCCTTGGGGCTCAAGGAGCCCCAAGGGGGTCGGCCGAATCCAAGGGGGAAGGCTCCCCCCCCAAACCGAGTTGGACTTGGTTTGGTGGGTGGGAGTCCTTCCTTCCCTTCCCACCTCCTCTTTTTTTTCTTTTCTCTTTGATTTTCTTTCCTAGGCGCATAGGGCCCTTTTGGGCTGCCCCATCAGCCCACTAAGGGCTGGTGCGCCACCCTCATGGCCTATGGGCTTCCCCGGGGTGGGTTGCCCCCCCGGTGAACTCCCGGAACCCATTCGTCATTCCCGGTACATTCCCGGTAACTCCGAAAACCTTCCGGTAATCAAATGAGGTCATCCTATATATCAATCTTCGTTTCCGGACCATTCCGAAAACCCTCGTGACGTCCGTGATCTCATACGGGACTCCGAACAACATTCAGTAACCAACCATATAACTCAACTACGCATAAAACAACGTCGAACCTTAAGTGTGCAGACCCTGCGGGTTCGAGAACTATGTAGACATGACCCGAGAGACTCCTCAGTCAATATCCAATAGCAGGACCTGGATGCCCATATTGGGTCCTACATATTCTACGAATATCTTATCGTTTGAACCTCAGTGCCAAGGATTCATATAATCCCGTATGTCATTCCCTTTGTCCTTCGGTATGTTACTTGCCCGAGATTCGATCGTCAGTATCCGTATACCTGTTTCAATCTCGTTTACCGGCAAGTCTCTTTACTCGTTCCGTAATACAAGATCCCGCAACTTACACTAAGTTATATTGCTTGCAAGGCTTGTGTGTGATGTTGTATTACCGAGTGGGCCCCGAGATACCTCGCCGTCACACGGAGTGAAAAATCCCAGTCTTGATCCATACTAACTCAACTAACACCTTCGGAGATACCTGTAGAGCATCTTTATAGTCACCCAGTTACGTTGCGATGTTTGATACACACAAAGCATTCCTCCGGTGTCAGTGAGTTATATGATCTCATGGTCGTAGGAATAAATACTTGACACGCAGAAAATAGTAGCAACAAAATGACACGATCAACATGCTACGTCTATTAGTTTGGGTCTAGTCCATCACGTGATTCTCCTAATGACGTGATCCAGTTATCAAGCAACAACACTTTGTTCATAATCAGAAGACACTGACTATCTTTGATCAACTGGCTAGCCAACTAGAGGCTTGCTAGGGACGGTGTTTTGTCTATGTATCCACACATGTAAATGAGTCTTCATTCAATACAATTATAGCATGGATAATAAACGATTATCTTGATACAGGAATTATAATAATAACTATATTTATTATTGCCTCTAGGGCATAATTCCAATAGTCTCCCACTTGCACTAGAGTCAATAATCTAGCCCTCACATCATCATGCGAATTACATTGTAATAAATCTAACACCCATACAGTTCTGGTGTTGATCATGCTTTGGCCGTGGAAGAGGTTTAGTCAGCGGGTCTGCCACATTCAGATCCGTGTGCACTTTGCATATATTTACGTCCTCTTCCTCGACGTAGTCGCGGATGAGGTTGAAGCGTCGTTTGATGTGTCTGGTCCTTTTGTGAAACCGTGGTTCCTTTGCTAAGGCAATGGCACCCGTGTTGTCACAGAACAAGGTTATTGGATTCACTGCGCTTGGCACCACTCCAAGATCCGTCATGAACTGCTTCATCCAGACACCCTCGTTAGTCGCCTCCGAGGCAGCCATGTATTCCGCTTCACATGTAGAATCTTCTACGACGCTTTGCTTGGAACTGCACCAGATTACCGCACCCCCATTAAGAATAAATACGTATCCGGTTTGCGACTTAGAGTCGTCCGGATCTGTGTCAAAGCTTGCATCGACGTAACCTTTTACGGCGAGCTCTTCGTCATCTCCATACACGAGAAACATCTCCTTAGTCCTTTTCAGGTACTTCAGGATATTCTTGACCGCTGTCCAGTGATCCACTCCTGGATTACTCTGGAACCTACCTGCCATACTTATGGCCAGGCTAACATCCGGTCTAGTGCACAGCATCGCATACATGATAGAACCTATGGCTGAAGCATAGGGGACGGAGCGCATATGCTCTCTATCTTCATCAGTTGCTGGGCACTGAGTCTTACTCAATCTCGTACCTTGTAAAACTGGCAAGAACCCTTTCTTGGACTGTTCCATTTTGAACCTCTTCAAAACTTTATCAAGGTATGTGCTTTGTGAAAGTCCTATCAGGCGTTTTGATCTATCCCTGTAGATCTTAATGCCTAGAATGTAAGCAGCTTCTCCTAGGTCCTTCATAGAGAAACTTTTATTCAAGTAACCTTTTATGCTCTCCAAAAGCTCTACGTTGTTTCCAATCAGTAATATGTCATCCACATATAATATTAGAAACGCCACAGAGCTCCCACTCACTTTCTTGTAAATACAAGATTCTCCAACCACTTGTATAAACCCAAATGCTTTGATCACCTCATCAAAGCGTTTGTTCCAACTCCGAGATGCTTGCACCAGTCCATAAACGGATCGCTGGAGCTTGCACACCTTGTCAGCATTTTTAGGATCGACAAAACCTTCGGGTTGCATCATATACAACTCTTCCTTAAGGAAACCGTTAAGGAACGCCGTTTTGACATCCATCTGCCAGATTTCATAATCGAAAAATGCAGCTATTGCTAACATGATTCTTACGGACATAAGCATCGCTGCGGGCGAGAATGTCTCATCGTAGTCAACTCCTTGAACTTGTGAAAAACCCTTTGCCACAAGTCGAGCTTTATAAAGGGTCACATTGCCGTCAGCGTCCGTCTTCCTCTTAAAGATCCATTTGTTCTGAATAGCCTTGCGGCCCTCAAGTAGTACTTCCAAAGTCCACACTTTGTTCTCATACATGGATCCTATCTCGGACTTCATGGCTTCTAGCCATTTGTTGGAATCTGGGCCCACCATTGCTTCTTCATAATTTGCAGGTTCATTGTTGTCTAACAACATGATTGATAAGACGGGATTACCGTACCACTCTGGAGCAGTACATGGTCTCGTCGACCTGCGTGGTTCGATAGAAATTTGAACCGGAGTTTCATGATCATCATCATTAACTTCCTCCTCAACCGGCGTCGCAATGACAGAGGTTTCCCCTTGCCCTGCGCCACCATCCAGAGGGATGAGAGGTTCGACAACCTCGTCAAGTTCTATCTTCCTCCCACTCAATTCTCTCGAGAGAAACTCCTTCTCGAGAAAAGCTCCGTTTTTAGCAACAAACACTTTTGCCCTCGGATTTGAGATAGAAGGTGTACCCAACTGTCTCTTTTGGGTAACCTATGAAGACGCACCTTTCCGCTTTGGGTTCCAGCTTTTCAGGCTGAAGCTTTTTGACATAAGCATCACATCCCCAAACTTTAAGAAACGACAACTTTGGCCTTTTGCCATGCCACAGTTCGTATGGTATCGTATCAACGGATTTTGATGGTGCCCTATTTAAAGTGAATGCAGCTGTTTCTAATGCATAACCCCAAAATGGTAACGGCAAATCGGTAAGAGACATCATAGATCGCACCATCTCTAATAAAGTACGATTACGACGTTCGGACACACCATTATGATGTGGTGTTCCAGGCGGTGTTAACTGCGAAACAATTCCACATTGTCTTAAGTGAGCACCAAACTAGAAACTCAGATATTCACCCCAACGATCAGACCGTAGGAACTTGATCTTCTTGTTACGATGATTTTCCACTTCACTCTGAAATTGCTTGAACTTTTCAAATATTTCAGACTTGTGCTTCATCAAGTAGACATAACCATATCTACTTAAATCGTCAGTGAAGGTGAGGAAATAACGATATCCGCCGCGTGCCTCTACGCTCATTGGACCACACACATCGGTATGTATGATTTCCAACAAGTCACTTGCACGCTCCATTGTTCCGGAGAACGGAGTCTTAGTCATCTTGCCCATGAGGCATGGTTCGCACGTGTCAAGTGAATCAAAGTCAAGTGACTCCAAAAGTCCATCGGCATGGAGTTTCTTCATGTGCTTTACACCAATATGACCTAATCGGCAGTGCCACAAAAATATGGCGCTATCATTGTTAACTCTAACTCTTGTGGTCTCAATGTTATGTATATACGTATCGCTATCAAGATTCAATATGAACAATCCTCTCACATTAGGTGCATGACCATAAAAGATGTTACTCATAGAAATAGAACAACCATTATTCTCGGACTTAAAAGAGTAACCGTCTCGCAATAAACAAGATCCAGATATAATGTTCATGCTCAACGCAGGCACTAAATAACAATGATTTAAGTTCATCACTAATCCTGATGGTAACTGAAGTGAAACTGTGCCGACGGCGATTGCATCAACCTTGGAACCATTTCCTACGCGCATCGTCACTTCATCTTTCGCCAGCCTTTGTCTATTTCGCAGTTCCTGTTTCGAGTTGCAAATATGAGCAACAGAACCGGTATCGAATACCCAGGCACTACTACGAGAGCCGATTAAGTACACATCAATAACATGTATATCAAATATACCTGATTTTTCTTTGGCCGCCTTCTTATCTGCCGGATACTTGGGGCAATTGCGCTTCCAGTGACCCATACCCTTGCAATAGTAACACTCCGTTTCAGGCTTAGGTCCAGCTTTGGGTTTCTTCGTCGGATTGGCAACAGGCTTGCCGCTCTTCTTCGAATTACCCTTCTTGCCTTTGCCGTTTCTCTTGAAACTAGTGGTCTTGCTCACCATCAACACTTGGTGCTCTTTACGGAGTTCAGACTCTGCGACTTTCAGCATCGCAAACAACTCGCCGGGAGACTTGTTCATCCCTTGCATGTTGTAGTTCAACACAAAGCCTTTATAGCTTGGCGGCAGTGATTGAAGGATTCTGTCAGTGATAGCCTCTTGCGGGAGTTCAATCCCTAGTTCAGCTAGACGGTTTGAGTACCCAGACATTTTGAGCACATGTTCACTGACAAACGAGTTCTCCTCCATCTTGCAAGCATAGAATTTATCGGAGGTCTCATACCTCTCGATCCGGGCGTTCTTCTGAAAGATAAACTTCAACTCCTGGAACATCTCAAATGCTCCATGACGCTCAAAGCGACGTTGAAGTCCCGGTTCTAAGCCATACAAGACTGCACATTGAACTATTGAGTAGTCCTCCTTACGCGCTAACCAAGCGTTCTTAACATCCTGATCAGCCGTAGCGGGTGGTTCATCTCCTGGCGCAGCATTAAGGACATAATCCTTCTTCCCAGCTTGTAAGATTAGCTTAAGATTACGAGCCCAGTCTACAAAGTTGCTTCCATCATCTTTCAACTTAGCTTTCTCTAGGAACGTATTAAAATTCAGGATGACACTCGCGTGAGCCATGATCTACAACACAAATATATTCAAAGTGGACTTAGACTATGTTCAAGATAATTAGAGTTCAACTTAATCAAATTATATGCTAAACTCCCACTCAAAAAGTACATCTCTCTAGTCATTTGAGTGGTTCATGATCCACTTACACTATCCCAAGTCCGATCATCACGTGAGTTGAGTATAGTTTCAGTGGTAAGCATCCCTATGCTAATCATATCAACTATATGATTCATGATCGACCTTTCGGTCTCATGTGTTCCGAGGCCATGTCTGCACATGCTAGGCTCGTCAAGCTTAACCCGAGTGTTCCGCGTGCGCAACTGTTTTGCACCCGTTGTATGTGAACGTTGAGTCTATCACACCCGATCATCACGTGGTGTCTCGAAACGACGAACTGTAGCAACGGTGCACAGTCGGGGAGAACACAATTTCGTCTTGAAATTTTACTGAGAGATCACCTCATAATGCTACCGTCGTTCTAAGCAAAATAAGGTGCATAAAAGGATTAACATCACATGCAATTCATAAGTGACATGATATGGCCATCATCACGTGCTTCTTGATCTCCATCACCAAAGCACCGGCACGATCTTCTTGTCACCGGCGCCACACCATGATCATCCATCAACGTGTAGCCATCGGGGTTGTCGTGCTACTTATGCTATTACTACTAAAGCTACATCCTAGCAAAATAGTAAACGCATCTGCAAGCACATATGTTAGTATAAAGACAACCCTATGGCTCCTGCCGGTTGCCGTACCATCGACGTGCAAGTCGATATTTCTATTACAACATGATCATCTCATACATCCAATATATCACATCACATCGTTGGCCATATCACATCACAATCATACCCTGGAAAAACAAGTTAGACGTCCTCTAATTTTGTTGTTGCTTGTTTTACGTGGTGACCAAGGCTATCTAGTAGGATCGCATCTTACTTACGCAAACACCACAACGGAGATATATGAGTTGCTATTTAACCTCATCCAAGGACCTCCTCGGTCAAATCCGATTCAACTAAAGTTGGAGAAACCGTCACTTGCCAGTCATCTTTGAGCAAAGGGGGTTACTCGTAACGATGAAACCAGTCTCTCGTAAGCGTACGAGTAATGTCGGTCCAAGCCGCTTCAATCCAACAATACCGCGGAATCAAGAAAAGACTAAGGAGGGCAGCAAAACGCACATCACCGCCCACAAAAACTTTTGTGTTCTACTCGAGAAGACATCTACGCATGAACCTAGCTCATGATGCCACTGATGGGGAACGTCGCAAGGGAAACAAAAAATTTCCTACGCGCACGAAGACCTATCATGGTGATGTCCATCTACGAGAGGGGATGAGTGATCTACGTACCCTTGTAGATCGTACAGCAGAAGCGTTAGAGAACGCGGTTGATGTAGTGGAACGTCCTCACGTCCCTCGATCCGCCCCGCGAACAATCCCGCGATCAGTCCCACGATCTAGTACCGAACGGACGGCACCTCCACGGTCAGCACACGTACAGCTCGACGATGATCTTTGCCTTCTTGATCCAGCAAGAGAGACGGAGAGGTAGAAGAGTTCTCCAGCAGCGTGACGGCGCTCCGGAGGTTGGTGATGATCTTGTCTCAGCAGGGCTCCGCCCGAGCTCCGCAGAAACGTGATCTAGAGGAAAAACTATGGAGGTATGTGGTCGGGCAGCCGTGAGAAAGTCGTCTCAAATCAGCCCTAATTGCTCCATATATATAGGAGGAGGGAGGGGGGGCCTTGCCTTGGGGTCCAAGGACCCCCAAGGAGTCGGCCGAGCCAAGGGGGGGAGGACTCCCCCCCCCCAAACCGAGTTGGACTTGGTTTGGTGGGAGGAGTCCCCCTCCCTTCCCACTTCCTCCCTCTTTTTTTTTCTTTTCCTTTGATTTCTTATTCTTGGCGCATAGGCCCCCTTGGGGCTGTCCCACCAGCCCACTAAGGGCTGGTGTGTCTCCCCAAAGCCTATGGGCTTCCCCGGGGTGGGTTGCCCCCCCCCCCCCGGTGAACTCCCGGAACCCATTCGTCATTCCCAGTACATTCCCAGTAACTCCGAAAACCTTCCGGTAATCAAATGAGGTCATCCTATATATCAATCTTCGTTTCGGACCATTTCGGAAACCCTCGTGACGTCCGTGATCTCATCCGGGACTCCGAACAACATTCGGTAACCAACCATATAACTCAAATACGCATAAAACAACGTCGAACCTTAAGTGTGCAGACCCTGCGGGTTCGAGAACTATGTAGACATGACCCGAGAGACTCCTCGGTCAATATCCAATAGCGGGACCTGGATGCCCATATTGGATCCTACATATTCTACGAAGATCTTATTGTTTGAACCTCACTGCCAAGGATTCGTATAATCCCGTATGTCATTCCCTTTGTCCTTCGGTATGTTACTTACCCGAGATTCGATCGTCAGTATCCGCATACCTATTTCAATCTTGTTGATCGGCAAGTCTCTTTACTCGTTCCGTAATACAAGATCCCGCAACTTACACTAAGTTACATTGCTTGCAAGGCTTGTGTGTGATGTTGTATTACCGAGTGGGCCCCGAGATACCTCTCCGTCATACGGAGTGACAAATCCCAGTCTTGATCCATACTAACTCAACTAACACCTTCGGAGATACCTGTAGAGCATCTTTATAGTCACCCAGTTACGTTGCGACGTTTGATACACACAAAGCATTCCTCCGGTGTCAGTGAGTTATATGATCTCATGGTCATAGGAATAAATACTTGACACGCAGAAAACAGTAGCAACAAAATGACACGATCAACATTCTACGTCTATTAGTTTGGGTCTAGTCCATCACGTGATTCTCCCAATGACGTGATCCAGTTATCAAGCAACAACACCTTGTTCATAATCAGAAGACACTGACTATCATCGATCAACTGGCTAGCCAACTAGAGGCATGCTAGGGACGGTGTTTTGTCTATGTATCCACACATGTAAATGAGTCTTCATTCAATACAATTATAGCATGGATAATAAACTATTATCTTGATACAGGAATTATAATAATAACTATACATTTATTATTGCCTCTAGGGCATATTTCCAACAGGGTTGCCCCCCCCCCCCCCCGGTGAACTCCCGGAACCCATTCGTCATTCCCGGTACATTCCCGGTAACTCCGAAAACCTTCCGGTAATCAAATGAGGTCATCCTATATATCAATCTTCGTTTCCGGACCATTCCGGAAACCCTCGTGACGTCCGTGATCTCATCCGGGACTCCGAACAACATTCGGTAACCAACCATATAACTCAAATACGCATAAAACAACGTCGAACCTTAAGTGTGCAGACCCTGCGGGTTCGAGAACTATGTAGACATGACCCGAGAGACTCCTCGGTCAATATCCAATAGCGGGACCTGGATGCCCATATTGGATCCTACATATTCTACGAAGATCTTATCGTTTGAACCTCAGTGCCAAGGATTCGTATAATCCCGTATGCCATTCCCTTTGTCCTTCGGTATGTTACTTGTCCGAGTTTCGATCGTTAGTATCCGCATACCTATTTCAATCTCGTTTACGGGCAAGTCTCTTTACTCGTCCGTAACACAAGATCCCACAACTTACACTAAGTTACATTGCTTGCAAGGCTTGTGTGTGATGTTGTATTACCGAGTGGGCCCCGAGATACCTCTCCGTCACACGGAGTGACAAATCCCAGTCTTGATCCATACTAACTCAACTAACACCTTCGGAGATACCTGTAGAGCATCTTTATAGTCACCCAGTTACGTTGCGACATTTGATACACACAAAGCATTCCTCCGGTGTCAGTGAGTTATATGATCTCATGGTCATAGGAATAAATACTTGACACGCAGAAAACAGTAGCAACAAAATGACACGATCAACATGCTACGTCTATTAGTTTGGGTCTAGTCCATCACGTGATTCTCCTAATGACGTGATCCAGTTATCAAGCAACAACACTTTGTTCATAATCAGAAGACACTGACTATCTTTGATCAACTGGCTAGCCAACTAGAGGCTTGCTAGGGACGGTGTTTTGTCTATGTATCCACACATGTAAATGTGTCTTCATTCAATACAATTATAGCATGGATAATAAACGATTATCTTGATACAGGAATTATAATAATAACTATATTTATTATTGCCTCTAGGGCATAATTCCAACAGTTAGAAAGGGCTAAACCATTCAAAAGTAGCAAATGAAGTTAGAAAGTGCTAAACCATTCAAATTTGGAAACTATAATGGAACAAACAGAAACTAGACATATATAAATTGGTCCAAGCAGTACATGATACTAGTCCAAACAGTACATAATAATAGCTATCATAGATATATATATTCGAGGTGACGCTGGCCATAGTTGACGACTCGAATCAGAATGTCCACATTATTCGAGGTGACGCTGGCCATAGTTGACGACTCGAATCTTGCGGTACAACTCGTATGAAATGTATGCATCTTTTGCTGCATACTCAACGTTGATACGATCAAGTGGGTCCTTCTCCCAAAGTTTGTGCTGAGACTTTGGGAAATTGGTCTTCATATTACCATATTCCTCGTTGATCAAGGCAACTGCCATATGAGCCATCGAAGTCCTGATATGTCGAAGCCTTAATACCGTTTGGAGATCAATGAGGCAACCAGTTGGTATCTCAATACCGAAGCTGTACCTCATCTTCAGCTTGTCGTTTGTTATGTCAACGGTAGCAAAAGTGATGCCGCTGCGAAGGAAGTCCATAAGTTCTAGACAATGCTTGTCACTACTGCAACAGAAACAAATTAAAATGGAACAAATGTTACATACTGCTGCAGTAAGGAAACATGTTTCACTACAACTAAAGAGAAAATTATCTTTAGGATTCAAATAGAACATATTGCTATCCTATGCAATTTTCATATCCTACGAATTGATCAAGAAACCGTAAATTAACTATGACATATATATATATATATATATATATATATATATATATATATATATATATTCTCCCACAGTTTTGCAAATATTCAATAAGCTAGATATATTGCATATTGCTATCCAATGGAACCTAGAGAGATCACTATAGCTATCCAATGGAACCTAGAGAGATCACTAGCTATATGCAATTTTCATGACTATGACATATCATATTGCTATCCAATGGAACCTAGAGAGATCACTAGCTATATGCAATTTTCATAACCTTGGATCAAAGAACACCGCATAAAATTGTATCACTACAACTATGATTTCAATGGAACATATAGAACCAATCAGATTTTTCAGATTGTGGAACACTATTCCAATCAGATTGTGTTCCCTTCAACTAATCAAAATTGTTTCACTACAACTATTTGAAGCGAACCAACTATGATTCCAATGAAACATATTAAACACTTGTTGATTCTAATACGATTTTTCAGATTATGGAACACTATTCCGATCAGATTGTGTTCCCCTTCAACTAATCAAAATTGTTTCACTACAACTATTTGAAGGGAACCAACTATGATTGAAACAAATAAACTTACAATGTCATTATCTTGGATCAAAGAAAGCCTCAAAACTTACCTCGCCCATTGGAAGATCAAGACATGGCGTGCGAAGCATAGTTGGATGACGGCAACACCGCGTTGATCGGCCGTGTACTCCAGATCAAGCCCCAAAAACTTCTCATGATCCATTGCGACGTCAAGCCATTTTTCCTTCAACTGTTCAAGAAAAAACGGCACCTCCCTGCTCTCGTTCGTGTACACGGCATCGAGCATGGTCGTGCCATGTGCGAGCACCTTTTGAAAGCTTGTTGGCATGGTGAAAGAAGAGAAGGGAAGAAGAGAGGAGAAGAACAGAGAGCAAGAGCGAGAGAGAAGAAGAAACAGAGAAATGGCGACTGTGTGCTTCGGTTCGTGCTTTTCATCGCCCGAAACGACGCGGGATGCAAACCGTTTGGGCCTTTAGTCCCGGGTTGAGCCACCAACCGGGACTAAAGAGGTATACCAACGGTTGCCACCACTACGGCAGGCCACGTGTTAGGCCTTTAGTCCCGGATTGAGCCACCAACCGGGACTAAAGGGGGATACGAACGGTTGCCACCACCATTGTCCGCCGCTTAGCCCTTTAGCCCCGGTTTGGGACACGAACCGGGACTAAAGGCTCCTTACGGGCCGGGACTAAAGCCTCGAGAGAGGCATTGAGAATTGGGGCGATGTGGCCGGGGGCCGGGACTAAAGGGTCCCGGCCAAAGGCCCGTTTTCTACTAGTGTCACATACCTGCGAGGTTCTTGCCAGTGATTAAGGATGAGATATCATGGGCTATACCTTTCGTGCGCGCGTGTAGAATGAGTGGACCAACAAGTCTGTAGGCACCATCGGGGCAGGCCGGGACTAAAGGGTCCCGGCCAAAGGCCCGTTTTTTACTAGTGTCACATACCTGCGAGGTTCTTGCCAGTGATTAAGGATGAGATATCAAGGGCTATACCTTTCGTGCGCGCGTGCGCGCGTGTAGAATGAGTGGACCAACAAGTCTGTAGGCACCATCGGGGCATGTAAGAATGAGTTGACCAACGAGTGTCTAGGTACCATCGGCCCCGCAGCGAGCTAAAGATAGCCGCTTTGGGATGAGGTTGTCATGATGGATATGTTCGTTGTAACCGATCATGCGCGCGGTATCCCTGAGGATAACTGTCCTTGTTTTTTTAGGGTAACTGTCCTTGTTTCTTGAATGGTGTTGAGGACACGACTACCTTTTATAATATCACAATCATTGTATATGTGTATTTATTTAAAATTATTTCTGATAAAATTCATGCAATAGTTTATTTATGTTATCCGAAACAAAAATACTTCACCTGTTTTTATTTTATACCTAAATGCAGAATGACCGAACACTTGTATGAATCACGTGTGATAACAAGGGAAGAGAAAATGGTTGGATGCTATTCAAAAGGTCCTCTCATGTCAAAGAAAATAATTAGTTGCCGTTCAAGAAGTTCTCTCACGTCACTTTCAGCCCAAGAGAAGATAGAGTCCAAGTCTTTTAAGTTCTAGACTCAGATTCGGACTGCACATATATAACTGTACCAACACGCCTTCAACTTTTTCATCCGGACTCCGAATTGCGTGATTCTTTTGGACTGCAAAAAAGATTTTACTGGCTTTCAGGCCCAATTGGAATCACCTTCAAATTCGTCCGGAGCGTGGAGATATCGACCAAACAAAATGACGTTGCACCAGAATCCGAGTCAAACAACAAGTCCAAAGGTGTTGCACCACCTCCACTTGGGCCCATAGGCCTTGTACGACCTAGGGTTAGTTCTAGGATGCCTTGGGATGTCCTCCCTCCTCCTTGGCCGTCACCCCTTGCTCCTATATAAGTAGATCAACCTAGTAGCTTTTTGCTTGGGATTTGTTTAGTTAAAAGTTATCCATTGCAACTTCGTGTACTTCGTTTGTGTCCAACGACCAGACTAAGATCACTTTCGGATCCCCACACTTATCAATACTTCATATATATTCGCAATATTTAGATTGCAATATCATATTATTGCTTGTTCTTCGATTGCTTGCAGGAATAGACCTTCGTGGTCAGGTTGATCGTGCTCCGACGTGGTCAATAATCTCTTGGAGATTGGTTTAGCGATTGCTAAGGCACGACGTTGTGCACGTTTGTAGTCGGATCGTCAAAGTCATCTCCACCAAATCGATAGTTATCATCTCACCGAAAGATCAGGACACCCTCGCCTCTATTAAGTGATATATCAAATGGGTCCTGCCCGTGTAAAGCCCTAGAACTCATTGTCAGAGGGTAGGAGATCTAATATTCGATAGTAAGCTATGACCTCATATTAATGGAGTGGAAATATTACCCACCATGGGGGCCTGAACCTTGGTAAAAACCATTGTGCCATTGACTGATCATTTCCGATATCTATGATATAGTAGAGTACTTGCGCTGCTCGACTTGATCTCATATTTCCAACGATCTAGCATGTTTCCTTTCAGATAGTGGTGTTAGTTTCATTTTCGCTCAGGCAGGATTGCCTAAAGATGCCATGCTTGCCATGCTCCTAATTATTCATCAACGGAGTAATAACCATAAACTGGATGATCAACGAGGTGAAACATTAAAAATTTGTTGCTGGCACATATCCCTCCATGTTTTCACAATCAAGCGCGTTGTTTGACCACAAGTTTCACTCGCACTCTTGATAGCGCTCCTGTTGATTTCTTCATATTGTGTGTAAGCCATACTCAGAAATGAGGATGGTTAAAACTAGATTACTTATAGGAAAACTACATTGTATGTCGTCTAAGGTGTTGTTTGTAACACTTCAGGCAAAGGGTGATAAATGTGAATCATATATTCCAGAGATCTACTAAGAGAAAAACTGGAGAAAAAACTCGTTGTTAGTGATGATCATTGAATTGGAGGACCTTTGGCTCGCCAATTTCCATGACTATATAGTGTGAATTTATCCAAACACAATACAGTTAAGATGATCTTGACATTTAAGACCCATAGTGTGAATTTATAGATATGATAGCTCGGGAATGGAGTAAGGAGTGTGGCGGGAATTCTAGCGTTGATAGATGACAAAACAAGATCAGACATCTTAGGCAATTCCTAAGGGGATGGGCAAAAGATGTGTTCGGAATCTACAAGGAGGAGCAAGACAGACTCCTTAGATTTATAGATGACCTTGATCGCACAGCTGAGACGTGTGTGTTAGATGCAACTGAATGGGCATCCAAGCATGAGGCCGAACAGCGAGTTAGAGTTCTCCTTAGAGAGGAGGAAATGAAATGGGCCAATCGCGCCAAAGTAAGGGCCATTGTGCATGGGGATAATAATAAAAAATTCTTCCATTTGATTGCAAATGCAAGCATAGGAAGAAGAGAATCTTGCAACTAGAGCAGGATGAGGGCACGATTGTAGGTCACGAGAACATAAAACTCTACATCTCATCTTATTATAAACAACTCTTTGGAGCTGCAGATCCTAGTTTTATCACCATGGATGAGCAAAGTGTTGCGTATATTCCTCAGATCGGAGACGCCGATAATGAGTTTCTATCCGCACCTTTTACGGAGAAAGAGGTGCTTGAGGCCATTGGGCAAATGAAAAACAATAAAGCGCCAGGACCAGATGGGTTTCCGGCTGAGTTCTATAAGAAATGTTGGCATATAATTAAGGACGATATTATGCCAATGTTTTGGGACTTGTTTTGTGGGCGTTTAAAGCTCTTTCATCTTAATTTTGGTACCATTACGTTGTTACCAAAGAAGGAAGGAGCGGTACGCATTGAACAATTTCGACCTATTTGTCTCCTCAATGTTAGCTTCAAGATTTTTACAAAAGTGGGTACTAATCGGCTGACAAAGGTAGCAGATTCGGTGGTGCAATCTACCGAGACAACCTTTATGCCGGGACATAACATCCTAAAAGGGGCTGTGGTTCTGCATGAGACATTGCATGAGATTCATTCCAAGAAACTGGATGGGGTGATTTTCAAGGTCGACTTTGAAAAAACATACGATAAAGTCAAATGGTCCTTTCTACAGCAAACCTTGCGCATGAAGGGGTTTGATCAGCTGTGGCGCAAGCATGTTGACTGTTTTGTTAAGAATGGTAGTGTCGGTATCAAAGTCAACGATGACGTTGTACATTTTTTCCAGACTCTTTAGGGTCTAAGACAAGGAGATCCTATGTCACCAATCTTGTTCAACATTGTGGCAGACATGTTGGCTTTGATCATTAGGAGGGCCGGTGACAACGATTTAGTGGGGGACTGGTACCTCATCTAGTGGATGGGGGGGGGGTCTCTATCCTACAATACGTTGATGATACGATACTCTTTTTGGAGCATGATTTGGACAAGTCCAGGAACATGAAACTCATTTTATGCTTATTTGAGCAGCTCTCTGGATTGAAGATTAACTTGAACAAAATTGAATTATTCTGTTTTGAGAAGGCCAAAACTGAACAACATACTTACAACCAACTGTTTGGTTGCATGAGTGGGGACTTGCCTTTTACTTATTTAGGCATTCCTATTCACCACTGGAGACTCACAAATAAGGAGTGGAAGAGTATCGAGGACCGATTCGAAAAAAGTTAAGCTGCTGGAAGGGCAAGCTTTTATCTTATGGAGGGCGTTTAGTACTTGTTAATTCGGTATTAACAAGTATGCCTATGTTTCTTCGGCAAAATTGACAAAAATGACCCCTGGGACGAAAGAACTCACGGATTGACCCCTCGGGGGAAATAATTCACCGGCCTGACCCTTTTGTGTGGCGCCCGACACCTAGGCACCACACTGTACTGTGTGACGCCTAGAGGTTAGGCGCCACACCCCCGACCACGTGGCAGGGAGGGCCCCACCCCCCCAGGCAGTGTGACACCTAAGCCTCAGGCGTCACACAGTGTAATGTGTGGCGCCTGACCCTTAGGCGCCACACACTGACTTACAGAGCCACGGGCCAGCCCCCTCCCCACCCCCCTCCCCACCCCCTCCCTCATTCAAACAGAAACTCGCATGCTCGCATTTGTACACGGCAGCTCGCAGTAGGAATGTGGACGTCAACCATCCACTAACCGTGAGGGAGTCCGAGTTCTCGATAATGACCATGAAGCATACATGGGCTCCTAGATTTGAACCATACTTTGACCAATCACAATGGCCTGAGTATCATGGAGTACAACTATGGCCCGACCCAGAGCGGAAGGTTGTGAAACTGGGAAGACGAAAGACAAAGCGTTTTAGAGGAGACATGGATGGATGGGGCCATGGTGGTGGCAGAGAAATGGGGAACAACCAATTCCAGGAGCCTACTGAGAGATCACAATGTGGAGATTGCGGTGTAACAGGGCACAACAGAAGAAGGTGTACGGCGCGAATGAAGAAGTCCAAAAACAATGATTCCAGGTCAAGCCAACCAAGTCCTAGCCAACAAGGGACGGGTCAAGGAAGCACGAGCCAACAAGGGACGGGTCAAGCAAGCACGACCCAACAAGTTCCTACTCAACATGTTCCTAGCCGACTTGGGCTTACTAGAGGACGTGGTACTAGAGGAAGTGGTGGTGGTAGAGGCAGTGGTGGGATAGGTCGTGGTGGTGCTAGAGGCAGGGGTGGGATAGGTCGTGGTGGTGCTAGAGGCAGTGGTGGGATAGGTGGTGGACTTACTAGGATTGGTATGCGTGGATACCTACAAGGACCATTTCCGTATGTCACATATTTCACTTATCTTTATCATGTTGTTTTTTATGCTCCTTTGTGTGTTATTTTACTAACTATGAGCTATGATGTCTGTTTTGTAGGTATGGCCGCTTCTCAGCCGAACAAGGCAAAAGCGGAGTGGGGGGAGGAGAAGGATGCAGCCAGTGAGGAGCAGCTGTTGATGGAGAGGGCTGCAAAGAAGTTGAGAGAGGAGGATGTAGTGGAAGCGCGAAAGAAGAAGGATGAGGAGGATAAGAAAAAGAGGGATGAGGAGTGGCAAATGTTCCTTGAGCATAAGCGATATGAGGCTAGGATAAAGGAGAATGACAGGAAGACGCTAGAGAAACGTAAAAAAGTATATGAAGCTAACTTTAAGAAGATATTGGCAGAGGCCGCAGCAAAGAGAGAGCGGGAGCATCAGCGCTTCACGGAGAGGGTTAAGGAAGAGGCTTCAAAACTGTGCAAAAGGGAAGAGGAAGAGGAAGAAGAGAGGAAGAAGAAGAAGGGTAAGGGGCCTTGCTCGACCCAATAGAGCCGGATGCTTGTAATCTATGTGTTGTTGAACCTTGTTTGGTTCCGCGCTTTATTACTATGAAACTCCACTATGTATGCACTTTTGGACGTAAGTTACTTCAAGAATCGTATGTATGTTTGAACTCCACCACCACTACTATGTGCTTTGTGTTGTATGTTTTAACGTATGTATCTGAACTCCTCCACCACTATTTTTGAACTCCTCCTCCATTAATATGCAGTTCTAGGCATGACAGAGTGTGTGGCGCCTAAGCCTTAGGCGCCACACATGTGTAGTGTGGCGCCTAAGGCTTAGGCACCACACATGGACTTATACAGCCTCAGCCCAGCCCCTCCCCACCCCCCCTCCCCCAGTATAAGTCCATGTGTGGCGCCTAAGCCTTAGGCGCCACACTACACTTAGGCGCCACACATGTGTAGTGTGGCGCCTAAGGCTTAGGCGCCACGCATGTGAAAACCTGCTGGAACTGAATTTGGACAGCAATAAAGCAATTTTTGACAACAATAAAGATCTTTTAACAGCAATAAAGCAATATATTGACAGCAATAAGGATCTTTTGACAGCAATAAAGCAATATATTTCCAGCAATAAGGATCTTTTGACAGCACTAAATGGTTCACAACAACTGCAACAACAACTAAATGGTTCACAACTCGAAATAGTTCACAACTAAAGTAAATAGTTCAGCTCGACAAGTGCAACACCAACTCCAAATCACTTGGGGCCTCGTCCCCTCTTGGATACTAGCTTCTTCCTTCTCGCAACCACAAATTGCTCCGGGTCATCCGACTCATCGTCATCGTCATCCTCAACCTCATCCTCCCTGCTTCTCATCCTTGACAAACGAGAGCTCCCGGCCACCGGATTCTTCCCTTTCGCATAATCATCCGGTGAGTAGCGCTTAAATTCCTTCCTGGGCTTCAACATGTAAGCGGAGCGTTGGAAAGCCTTCAACGTCATGTCGTCCGCAGCCTAATACATATGAAGGTTGAAAGTTCAAATTTGAAGGTTCAAGGCTGAAGGTTGAAAGTGCAAACTGTATGGCTATGTCATACCTGAGGAGTGTCAACATCATCCTCCTGAGTATTTCTCTGGGTAATGTCACCATCATCCATACGAGCGCCCGAAGAAGCTGAATCGTCAAGAGTATTTCTTTCGGATGAACCGGATCTCGAAGGTGAAACATATTCAGGGTCACGGCAACCTAAAATGTTGGATAGGCGCCGTAACTTCTTGCCCTGTTCCTGTTAGATTCAAATATAAATGACATATATTAGGTAACCTATAATGTTGCATTCGTGGGCAAAATAATAATAATGACACAACACCTTTATGAATAGACGAAGTGCAGATTCTCCCTTTTTTCCTCCAGGTGTGTTATCTAGAATATCTTTGGACTCGTCAGCTTGTTTCTTGACCTCTTTGCGCTATGATCACAAGACAATGACAACAAATAAGTGCAAGTGAATAGGTCCGCTAGAATTCATAATTTACATAGGGGAGCACACTTACCACAAAGTTCAGGACAGGGGCGAAGGAAGTTTGGTACCCTTCGCGAATCAACTTGCTGTAACCGCCTTGGGCAAGTTCATCGTACTCAGTGGGTTCTTCCAATATGTCCTCCTCGTAAGCCGGCGGACAAATCTCGACATGAGTACTCTCCTGAAACCATCTTAGGTAGTTGCTGAACGCAAGAGCACAATGCTGACGGTACTGGGTTCGTTGTATGCTCGAAGTTGCCTGCACACTTTGCTCGAACATAAGGACGTAGCTCTTATGATGCTTCTGCCAGTCCTTGATTTTTCGCTGCCTCCTCCTATCCAACCTGCTCTGAACAAAACACATCAGTAGCTCGCTCAACACTAAGAACAAAACTAATCACTAATTATTTTTTTGTTACCTGTGAAGCTGTGTGTCCGTGTCCACCCACTCCGGCGGGTGTGGCTGAAAGTAACCAAATTGACGCAGCACACGATGCGGGAGATGCCACTCAACCACCCAATTGCATATTAGGGGACAACGCATTAGCCAAAGATGTCTTTCCTGCACGCATAGTGCACTCAGCTCGAACGTGTGTGCATCACCAAAGTTTGTCCCGACACCATATGGCTCCCATTCAACCTACAACACAAGATGAATACCACAATTCATTTCACTCACAACATAGAAGCTGGAAGTCAACTCTGAAACCATCTTACCTGCTCGGGGGTAAGCGAATCCATCTCGTTGGTGTATTGCTTGTACAATAGGTTCACTTCGCTTGCCACCTCCGATACCAAGTCCCACTTGTAAGCCCATGTAGGTTGCCGTACAGGGTTGTCGTGGTCATCCCAGGTATTCCACTTTGAGCTTTTAGGGCGTCCAACAGGTAGGCGTTCCCAGCTCCATACTGAAAGTAGGAGCATACAACCACCAACTCCACCGTCCTTTGTCGTCCTGCGACAAGCATCGTCCAACTACAAGTAACAACAAACATGCATCAGTTTAGCAGAAAAAGATAACAGAGAGTACTTAATATTAACAATTTATTACCTGCCGATACAAGTAAGCCAGTGCGGCCGAGCCCCAGCTGAACTTGTTGTCCAAAACAGTCAACGCCTTCAGCCACATCCAAGGAGCATTCTTGCCTGTGCCGTCCGCAAAGATAGTCCTAGAGATGACGTACCACATGTAGACGCGAGCATACCTCTGGATGACCTCGTCATCTGCGTCCTCAGGACAATGAGCAAAGTTGGCGGCAATCCAAGTGAAAGTGGCGCCGGCAGGGACTCTATCTTTCTTCCCTCCATCTTCCACCTCCGGCTCTTGCGGCGACATACCAATAAGAGCCTCCATTTGATGCCGCCATCCCTCAGAATCAGTGCTCATACATAGTGGCTTCCCCTCGATGGGAAGAGCGGTGATCATGGAAACATCTTGAAGAGTAACCTTCATCTCTCCGGTCCGGAGGTGAAAACTATGTGTCTCCGGCCTCCAACGATCAATGAGTGCTGTGACTGCCGCAGCGTTCAGATTTGGAGTTGACCGACTCACAAGCTGCACGAATGGAAGGAGTCCCGTCATCTCGATGTACGGGGTGTACCGCTAATCGTAATGCATTACAGAGGATGCCCCATGAGACCGGATCTTCAGGGGCGTAAGCTCCTACAAACATATAGGAGAAGAAGATATCAAGTGCTTATTACATTTTCAAAATATTACTAATCTACTAATCATTTTCTACTTACCATCTTCTTCTCCAACATGAAATAGGCCCGGTGTTCAGCGTCATAAACATCATTCAGAAGCCACACCATCCTACAAATCACAAAAAATTACTCATTTACTCATATTCAAATAAGACTCATATACTCATATGAACTACTACTAATACTAACTACTACCACTAACTACAAACCAAAACCTAATGCAATTCCTATACCTACTACTACTAACTACTACTACTACTAACTACTAACTAGTCATATACTCAACTAACTAGTCATATACTAACTAGTCAAATCCTAACTCATATCCTAACTAGTCAAAACCTAACTCATATCCTAACTAGTTAAAACCTAATGCAAATCCTAACTCATATACTAACTAGTCAAATCCTAACTCATATCCTAACTAGTCAAAACCTAATACAATTCCTATACCTACCTCTACTACTAACTACTACTACTACTAACTACTACTACTACTCACTATTCATATACTCAACCAAAACCAAAACCTAATGCAATTCCTATACCTACTACTACTACTAACTACTAACTACTCATATACTCAACCAAATCCTAACTAGTCAAATCCTAAGAACCTACTCAAATCAATCTACTAAAATCAATCTACTCAACCAAAACATAATAAAATTGGATAGAAGGATGGGAAAGGGAAGGGATGGGGGAGGACATTACCTTGGGGGATCAATCCAAGGAAGAAATCCTCAGATCTGAAGGAGATGGGGGAGGGGATTAGGGAGGGGATGAGAGCCAGCCGCCGCAATGGAAGTTTCTGTTTGAATGAGGGAGGGGGTGGGGAGGGGGGTGGGGAGGGGGCTGGCCCGTGGCTCTGTAAGTCAGTGTGTGGCGCCAAGGGTCAGGTGCCACACATTACAATGTGTGACGCCTGAGGCTTAGGCGTCACACTGCCTGGGGGTGGGGCCCTCCCTGCCACGTGGTCGGGGGTGTGGCGCCTAACCTCTAGGCGTCACACAGTACAGTGTGGTGCCTAGGTGTCGGGCGCCACGCAAAAGGGTCAGGCCGGTGAATTATTTCCCCCGAGGGGTCAATCCGTGAGTTCTTTCGTCCCAGGGGTCATTTTTGTCAATTTTGCCTGTTTCTTCTCTCCTTTTTTGAGATATCCGTGGGGGTACGGAAAAGGATGGATTTCTTTCGGTCACGTTTCTTCTGGCAGAGCGATGCGGTAAAAACTAAATATAGACTAAATAAATGGGACATCATCTGCAGACCAAAGGAACAAGGTGGTCTTGGGATTGAAAATCTAGAGGTCAAAAACAGATGTTTACTGAGTAAATGGTTGTACAGACTCTCGGTGGAGTGCGAAAGCATGTGGGTACAAATTCTGAGGAATAAGTACTTACAAAATAAGACATTAGCTCAAGCGACAGTTAGACCAACTGACTCGCCCTTTTGGAAGGGATTAATGAGGTCTAAAAATGCCTTTTTTTCACAGAACTAGGTTCATCGTTGGTAATGCTAAATCAACTAGATTTTGGGAAGATACATGGTTAGGGGAGACGCCCTTAGCTATACAGTATCCGCAGTTATATAATATTGTCCAACGTCAACAAGCGTCCGTTGCGAGAATATTGTCTGCGACACCTCTCGATATTCAATTTCGAAGAGCCTTGATTGGTGCCAGATGGACCAGTTGGCTTCACCTTGTTCGAAGATTAATGGATATCAATCTTTCGAATGTACCAGATACTATTCGTTGGAAATTGACTAAGATGGGTCCTTCACTGTCAAATCAATGTATTTGCATCTTATAGATGTCGTGCCGATTTCAAAATCCAACCATATTTGGAGAGTCAAAGTCCCGTTGAGAATAAAGATATTCATGTGGTTTGTCCACAAAGGAGTCATTCTAACAAAGGACAATTTAGCAAAACGCAATTGGAAAGGCAACCAAAGATGCAGCTTCTGCCAGAACAATGAATCTATCAAGCACCTATTTCTCGAATGCCCTTTTGCAAAATTATTTTGGAGTTCGATCCAGATTGCATTTAATATCAACCCCCTAACACCATTAACATGTTATTTGGGACGTGGGTACAGGGGGTTCATTTACAGATGGGACAGATTATTCGTGTGGGGACCTGGGCATTGTTCTGGTCTATTTGGAACTGCGGGAATGATTTAGTTTGTAACAAATGCAACTCCATCAATTTTTTGCAGGTTATATTTAGGGCTACTGCCTTGATCCGCACGTGGTCATTACTCACTCCTGCGGAAGCCAGGGAGCCTATGGTTACTGGGTGTGCCCGCTGGGAGATGGTAGCTCAGGGTATCTTCAACCGGTTTGGATGGCGGCACAATAATAGGATAGGTGGTTAGTCATCTAGGTCTATATATCATCGCTGGTTGTGACGCGGATGGCGTCTTGTATCTTTATTTTTATCTCGGATTGTGACATTGGTTTTGAACTCTTTTCTATTTATTAATAAAGAGTTGTATGCATCACTCGATGCAGAGGCCGGGGCGATGCCTCATTTTCTAAAAAAAGCAAACACTAGAATGGACAAGGGCGAACAGGTGAAACTGAAAATTGTGTATGAAACCATTGTGGAAAATTAATATCCAATAAAATTATACTTGATTCTTAAGAATAGCATCGTGACGAAACTTCCATGCCCAACCTCCCGCTAGCCGTTTGGGCAGCTCCCCCTCCTCTCCCCAACCTTCCCCTCCGCCGCCGACAAGTGCTGGCGGGCAAGGAATGGTTAGCATGGCAGCAACAGTGCATATACTCCTCTTCGGCAAGTGCAAGGCTGGCATGGGACTACGTCATCGGGTGGCGGCGCTAGGCCGCCATGGGGCTCACTGGAGCGGCAGCATGGGCATCAGGTGGCGGCACGGCGGCATCCTTGGCGCGTTCAAGGTGTGGTGGTTGCGGGTCAATCATTCTCTTGGCGATTGCATGTGGGCCACCATCCATTCGAATTCGGTCTGTTATGCTGTTGGGTGGTCGGAGTGCGACGTAGGGCTGGCAAAAAACCATCGGTTGTGGTTTTCTTGGTGCAGTGTAGTCGAGGGGCAGAATGGGACGTGGAGGAGCCCTCAACGGTGAGGAAGCTCTGGCGGATTTGGTTTTGCCGGTCCCTATGTGATCCACCTGAATGCGGCGCTCTATGGTGGTGTGAGAGCGGTGGTGTCTCCTTGTTCTATTGGATCCAGGGTGGTAGCAGGGAGTAGAGCGGCCATAATCTGGCCGTACGAACTCCAATTGGGCTCCACGGCCTGCCAAAACTACTGCAACCAAAAGACGTATCCGTCAATCACAAACTTCGTTTGTTTCGGGCGGAGATGGCATGGACTTGGCACTCATGCTCGAGCGGATCTTATTTTCTCTAGAGGCAGGTCGGTGCTTCTTTGGGTAGGCGATGGTCGACATGGTGTGGGTGGTTCCCATGGGTGATGATATGCCTCTCTCTGTTGGTGCGGTAGTCGATGGTAGTGGTCGGGGCACCATTACAATATCAGACATATTGGCTTCGAAGGTCATGAGCATGATGTCATGCAAGATTGCTCTCTGGAACCGCCGATAGTCATGCATTTGTGCCTTGTCCACCGGGACTATCTGGGGACGTAAGCATGGGCACCTCTTACCGTGGAGGATTTGACCCAGACTCCGTGAGTGATGACTGGCTTGGAGTGGGAGGAGACACCTTCTACTCTTCATACAGTGATTGTCGTACTATCATCTGGTCAGGTGGTGGTGTCTCGAATATGGGTGCAAGGATGACAACCCCGGATAGTAGTCTGCATGGTCGGATGTGGTGGATTTTCCACTTGGTTGTGTGGGTGACGGGAGGTGTAGCGGTGGGTGTCTGGGCCGCCAGCTCTATTGTGAGTATCGATGCCTCTGTTAGACAACGTTATCTTGGAGATCAATACTTAGGTTTAAAGGATAGAATAGGTTGTTAGACTTAAGGTTTATCTTATGTAAACCGCATCTATCTCTTCCTATCTTGTACTCCAAGCATATGTTTTAAAATCATTGTACGCATATCTCCAGGGATAAGCTCCTGGCTATATAATACGAAACCGTCGCCCCCAACAGGGTAAGACGTTCCCATTATTTGCACATGGTATCAGAGCTCAACACAACCTAGACCATATAATAATCGAGAGCTCATGTTTCGTTCCAAGCAATGTGTCTTTATTGGGTACAGTGCTCAACACAGAGGCGACAAATGCCTTGATGTTCCTACTGGCAGGGTTTACATCTCTAGAGATGTGGTCTTTGATGAAACAAACTTTCCATTTGTTGATCTTCATCCCAATGCCGGAGCACTCCTTCGCCAAGAGATTCTTCTCTTGCCCTCCCATCTCACTAGTGGTGACATAGGGGAAAATAACTATGCTGAATCACTGTTGACCAACCCCCATAACCGTGTGCATGAGCTATGTGATGATGCATGAAATTTTTCCTCACAAACTCCGGCCGAATCAACGCCAAACACTACATAAATAGGGCCATATTTCATGTGTCCCCCGCTCGCCAGCACATCCTCCTCGGGATCGTTGTTGCAACAGACTGGCAGCGGATCCGCCTCGGGATCACCGCTCCAACAGAACAGCAGCGGATCCGCCTCGGCGCTTGTGCAACCACAAGCGCCCCCTGACGATGACAGCCTGGGTCATGACCCCTCCGCTGACACACGGCCTCCTCTATCTCGGTGGCCGACCGATGCGGGCCACTACTACGCGCGCCGACAGGGCGGTGAGGGTCCTGCCCGACCAAGCTCATCATTAGCCAATGATCGGTCGCTGGCTGATCCTGTCCCTGGATCTTCTCCGCCGGTAACTCCGGTTCCTCCACCCGTGCGTGTCCCGGCATCCACAGAAGATGCCCACATGCATCCATCTGCAGCAGGTGAATCCACCTCGGGACGTGATGCTGTCGGGGGCAATCCTGGATCCTCTGTGGCTGCACCCAACGTGCATGAGGACGCACCTTCTACGCGACGTACACGTCTTCAGAAAGGGGTAATCAAATCTCTTAATTACAAAAATATTACCAAGTTCGGTTTGGCTTGCTCCACAGGTGAACCTGGCACACTTCATGAGGCTCTTGGTGATGCAACTTGGATAAAGGCTATGGAAGAAGAACACATGGCTCTTCTGCAAAACAAGACCTGGCATCTAGTTCCCCCACGACAAGGTAAAAATTTGATTGATTGCAAGTGGGTTTTCAGAATAAAAAAAAAGTCTGATGGAACCATAGACCTCTAAAAAGCTAGGCTTGTTGCTAAGGGTTTTAAACAGAGATATGGTCTTGACTATGAGGACACGTTTAGTCCTGTTGTTAAAGCTGCCACCATTCGTCTTGTGGTATCTATTGTTGTGTCCAGGGGATGGAGCCTTAGACAACTAGATGTGCAAAATGCGTTTCTTCATGGCGTTCTGGAAGAGGATGTTTACATGAAACAACCTCCTGGGTTTGAAAACAAAAATTTTCCGCTACATGTGTGCAAGCTTGATAAAGCAATATATGGGCTAAAACAAGAACCAAGAGCATGGTACTCACGACTCAGTACAAACTACAAGCACTTGGTTTTTCTCCCTCCAAGGCTGATACATCATTATTCATTTACAATAAGGCAAATACCTTCATATTTGTACTTATCTATGTTGATGATATTATTGTTACAAGTTCATGCAATGAGGAAGTGACAGGTCTGTTAAAGGACTTGAAGTCTGAGTTTGCTCTTAAGGATCTAGGAGATTTACATTTTTTTCCTAGGCATTGAAGTGAAGAAACATGGAAATGATCTTCATCTTTCTCAAGAAAAATATGCAACTGATCTTGTGCAAACCATCATCAACTCCATTATCCAGTTCTGAAAAATTATCTCTTACACAGGGAAATCTTTTGAATCAAGAAGACAACACCAACTATAGAAGTTTGGTAGGTGCACTTCAGTACTTGACTCTCACAAGGTCAGATATTTCTTTTGCTGTCAACAAAGTATGTCAGTTTCTTCATGCACCCACTACTGTTCATTGGACTGCTGCTAAACGTATTGTCAGATATATTAGAAATACTTTGAATACTGGACTGACATTTAGCAAATCACCATCTACTCTTGTCAGTGCTTTTTCTGACTCTGATTGGGCTGGATGTTTAGATGATAGACGCTCAACAGGTGGTTTTGCAGTGTTCTTTGGATCCAATCTTATATCATGGTGTGCTAAGAAACAGGCTATAGTCTCTAGGTCAAGTACAGAAGCAGGGTATAAAGCATTAGCAAATGTCACTGCTGAAATCATTTGGGTTCAGTCTCTGTTAAAGGAACTTGGTATATAGAGTACTCAAGTTGCTTGTCTATGGTGTGATAATCTTGCTGCTACATATCTGTCAGCCAATCCTGTTTTTCATGCTAGGACCAAGCACATTGAAATAGATTTTCATTTTGTCAGAGAAAGGGTTGCTAACAAGCAACTAGATATTCGATTCATTCACTCCATGGATCAAGTGGCTGATGGATTCACCAAATCATTGCCATTCAAAAGCTTTGAAGAATTCAAGTATAATCTCAACTTATCAAAGTTGTGATTAAGGGAGGATGTTAGACAACGTTATCTTGGAGATCAAGACTTAGGTCTAAAGGATAGAATAGGTTGTTAGCCTTAAGGTTTATCTTATGTAAACCTCATCTATCTCTTCCTATCTTGTACTCCAAGCATATGTTTTAAAATCATTGTACACATATCTCCAGGGATAAGCTCCTGGCTATATAACACGAAACCGTCGCCCCCAACAGGGTAAGACGTTCCCATTATTTCCACAGCCTCGATCCAGATATGGATACCTGGACTCATTGTGCTTGTCGTGGAGACCTCATGGTGGCATGGGTGAGTTGCCGAGCGAAAACTCCGCGCTATAGCGCAAACACTCGGGACGCTTGTAGGCACCATTCTCTTCTTGAAGACGTCTTTGCGGAGATCCTCTTCGGGTCATAGTTCTGTGTGAAATACCTTGTCCATTCTGGACTCCGCAGTAGGGACGCTTAGCATCGTTGCCCCTTCTGAGGGCATAGTTGTGGCGCTTAGGTGTTTTAGGGCATAGCATGGCGTTGTACTCAGCTCTTCATGTGTTCCCTTCCAGTAGCGTAGTCACGTGTGCTCTGCATGGTCCGATTATCCTAGGATCAACGTTGTATGAGGGTTGCATCATCACCTTATATCATTTGCCAATGTACTTTGTTCTGTTATTGCTTTTCATATAAAGCGAGGCAAAAGCCAGGTTTGGAGAATAGCAAACAGAGGGTGATCTTACTATAATCATGAATCTAGAGAATTGTATTCTTGGTTAATTGTGAAAATCTCGTTCTCCTTGTGAAGCTTTTTTATGGTCTTTCGGATGCCATCCTATCATGTATGATAGGTAGCTAAGATCAACTACTATCATGTAGGAGCGAGTTTCCTCCATGGCACATGTTCCTTCTGTCAACTTTCAGTCCTCATGATTAGCTTTATAGGATCTTTAGGCTTAGAGATTAGAACACAAAATGCGAACACGTAAATATATATACTAATCAGAATAGGTTGAGGCGATTGGAGGTAGCCCATGGTTGAACCTTGGGATCTCCTACAATGAAGAGATGCGGGGTAGAAGGAGCATCACGAAGATGTACATGCATGGTGTTGGACACCGCTCGCACTACCCTGTCAAGATTTGGGTCATGATGATTCGTCTCTTCGAGATTTCTTGATTATTTATCCACACCCAAGACAAGGGGTGAATTTGGTATCCTCTGTTGCATGGGAAGAATCTTTTAAAAAGAATCCGATATTATAATTTGTAGGTTTGTATCCAATTATGATGAGTGAATGACATTCTTGTGGGATATCGACTGACATCTCTATGAGAGAATCACACCAGACGTCGTCATTATCAATCAGATTATATGATATGCCCTCGGTTTGGCCGCAAGTCAACCTCTTCCTTGACATGACCAGGTATCACAAAACTTCTTCCATGACTTATCTATGTTAAACATTTTAGCACGTCTTATGCTCTTTAGATTCCGCAAGGATCTCCCCACAAGCAGGTTGCATATGCCTTGAGTTTGAAGACATGTTGAAATTTATATTCTAGTGAGGGTTTAGTTGTAATTTATTCCTACTAAAGGTTCACTCGATTTTTCGTGTTGGTTTCCTAACGGACTCGAGGGCTAATGATGGGGTAATTCCCCAGCATGTATATCCATGAAAACATTTGGCCCAGATAGAGGCCCATGCAAGCCGAGACCCATGCACGCTAAGAGCACAGTCAAAATTAGCAACAGGGGCAAGCCATTAGTCTAAGTGGTTCTAGTCGGGGAAGAATGTCCACTGTAGGGATTCGCATCTTGTCTCTCGGCTATGCCGTCAGTCAAATTCTACAACATCTTAACGATCATGGAAGTTTAGGAGGTGTTACGAGGGAAGGTCCACCACGTAATAAAGCTTATAATTCAATGCTACAATTACCATTGTAATAGACTAAAAGTTGTCGATAATAAACACGTGTTGTTATACACAACACTTATGTCCAGCTTTAGGGACCCTTGGACATGATACACTCTATATAAGCCAATCCTAGATGTTGGGATGAGGGTTCGTAACTTTTTATAACACAATATACGCAAGAGAACACTCATACGGGAATAGGGTTGTTACCTCTAGCGCCAAGGGATCTGGACCTATATAACCCCTTTTATTACCCATATATCCGTTGATAGATCCACACTCCATTCATACCCCTATACTATTGTCAGGTTTATCAGCATGACAACTAATTTTTATGTAAATGTCATGATGATTTTTGTACCGCTCGCCTGGTAACTTAGGTATCCAAGACATGATAATATTTGACCAAAACTATCGAAACATAGCAACATGTGATCTTGCTTGGAAGGTCTCATCGCGACAAATCCGTCGGTGAAAACGGATTTTGAATTGGACAGGCGGTTTGAGCTATAAAATAATTGGATTTTTCTTTAATTGGAAAAATATAAGATGACATCATCTTTTGTCTTCTAGTGCATGCGAGGAGAAGGTTGTGGGCCATTTTTATGCCAGGTAACTTCTACTTAAACAATATGCTAGCTTATGTACCACAAGGCTGGTAACTTCATACCACTGGCCTAATAACTTTTGACACAAAAAGTCATAACATATCATGGTTCTAGTTTCGATGGATCTCCCCACAAGCAGGTTGCATATGCCTTGAGTTTGAAGACCTATGGAAATTTATATTCTAATGAGGGTTTAGTTGTAATTTATTCCTACTGAAGGTTCACTCGATTTTTCGTATTGGTTTCCTAACGGACTCGAGGGCTAATGATGGGGTAATTCCCCAGCATGTATATCCATGACAACATTTGGCCCAGATAGAGGCCCACGCAAGCCGAGACCCATGCACGCTAAGAGCACAGTCAAAATTAGCAACAGGGGCAAGCCATTAGTCTAAGTGGTTCTAGTCGGGGAAGAATGTCCACTGTAGGGATTCGCATCTTGTCTCTCGGCTATGCCATCAGTCAAATTCTACAACATCTTAACGATCATGGAAGTTTAGGAGGTGTTACGAGGGAAGGTCCACCACGTAATAAAGCTTATAATTCAATGCTACAATTACCATTGTAATAGACTAAAAGTTGTCGATAATAAACACGTGTCGCTATACACAACACTTATGTCCAGCTTTAGGGACCCTTGGACATGATACACTCTATATAAGCCAATCCTAGATGTTGGGATGAGGTTTCGTAACTTTTTATAACACAATATACGCAAGAGAACACTCATACGGGAATAGGGTTGTTACCTCTAGCGCCGAGGGATCTGGACTATATAACCCCTTTTATTACCCATCTATCCGTTGATAGATCCACACTCCATTCATACCCCTATACTATTATCAGGTTTATCAGCATGACAACTAATTTTTATGTAAATGTCATGATGATTTTTGTACCGCTCGCCTGGTAACTTATGTACCCAAGACATGATAATATTTGACCAAAACTATCGAAACATAGCAACATGTGATCTTGCTTGGAAGGTCTCATCGCGACAAATCCGTTGGTGAAAACGGATTTTGAATTGGACCGGCGGTTTGAACTATAAAATAATTGGATTTTTCTTGAATTGGAAAAATATAAGATGACATCATCTTTTGTCTTCTAGTGCATGCGAGGAGAAGGTTGTGGGCCATTTTTATGCCAGGTAACTTCTACTTAAACAATATGCTAGCTTATGTACCACAAGGCTGGTAACTTCATACCACTGGCCTAATAACTTTTGACACAAAAAGTCATAACATATCATGGTTCTAGTTTCGATGGCCTCATTGCAATAGATAATGGTGAAAACAGATTTTGAATCGGACTGACCGCTTGAGTTACAAAAAGAATTAAATTTTGAAACAGGGTGGAATCTAAAAAACATCAACAATTTGTCTCATTTGCATGTATGCGTGTTTTTTTTAATACAGATTGCATGCATGCATGTGTGAGGGAGAAAATCTTTCTGCACTATCCGAGTTAGTTGTCACCCAAAAATTTAGAAGGTAGCGCAAGCATGGTAACTTAACACCGCAGGTTAGGTAACTTTCAAACTAAAAATATATTCATCAAAAGATTCCAACATGAGATGTAATTTTGGAAGTTTCATCGTGGCAATTATAATGGTGAAAACAGATTTTGAATCGGGCCAACGTATGAGCTACAAAATATTTCGGATTTCAAAATAGGATGGAATGTAAATAACATCAACAGTTGTGTCTCATTTCCATGCATGCATGTGTGAGGAAGAAAGTCGTTGTTCTCATGAATTATCACCCAATAATCTACTAGAATGTTTGGGTTATGCACAAGTGCATGGTATATTCCGGGACAGGTAGGGCCGATGGAGATAGTCAATTAGCTAGTACACAAGCAGCTAGCTAGCGCATACATTTTCCTTATTCATTTATTTTGCGCGACACCCAATAATCTAGAATGTTTGTGCTATGCACAAGTGCAAAGTATATTCAGGGACAGATAGGGCCGACCGAGATAGCCAATTAGCTAGCTAGCGTATACATATTTTCGTTATACATTTATTTGCGCGACACATCCAAATCGATGGCGCGCGCAAGTTGGCGTAGTTATAGCCAGGTTGCTTCACCTGTACCACCTCCGGCCACCGCAGCTGCCCTCCCTCTGGCTGTTGAAGTAGGCGGCGGCGACCGGAGCGCCGAGGTTGTAGCACTCGGCCATGTCCCTCGTGACGAAGTTGGAGCGCCACCCTGGTGCGTAGATGGCCTCCCGCGCCGTCTGCCGGAACACCACGAATGCCAAACGGTGGATCCCCGCCGTCGGCTGCGGCTGCTCGTACGCCACCACTTCAGTTCCTGCAAAAAATTTCTCTTCAATGTGGAGATCCTTTTATTCCTTTACGAAGGAAGAAGACAGTTTTCTTTTCCTTTTGCGGGGAAAGGAAGAAGACAGTTGGAAAGGGTATATAGTTGACATGACACATGTAGTACTCGATGGGTAAATTAATTTCTTACCACGGCTCACGTCACCTCCTTCTGGTATGTCTGTGACAAACCTATGTACCAAGGAATTAAACCGAATCAATCAATTTATTTGAACTAAAACCACGAGAAGAATTATGAATCGGAGGGAGTATATGTACATGTTGTTTTGAAAAGGTTAATTCGCCCACAAATCATGTGAACGAATAAGGGACGAAGTAGCTAAGGTAGAGCTAGCTTAATTTAGCACGTACCAATGGAGGTACTCCCGTTCGCAAGGGTCGCTTGGTGTAGGCACATCAGGGTCTACCATCACCTAGTAACAGATTAAGAAGCGAGGTCTGTATCAGTAGACCACTCAGGACCACTCACTCCTTGGTGTTAGGAATCACTACAAATGCTGATAGTGATATATGCAATCATACTTAAGAATAGAGCACTCACGAGCGTGTAGAGTGATCCCGCTCTTCCTGTGATGTGCACCGTGGGCTGGTTCACCACCTGCGACGGCCTCAGCTCGGACCCAACCATGATCTCGCGGTTGCCATACAGCACCCTCAGCTGCGCCGACGCGTCGAAGTAGTCAACGATGTCGCCAACGATCCTCCCGATGATTAGCGGATCCCTTGACCCCGGCATGCTCCCGCTACTTATTATTAGGTGGTAGTTTAGGAACAACCGTACCTAGGAACGTTGACAGATTGGTGCTATATATGGTACTATGAGAGCTATATATGTGCACCGTCCCTACTGCTATTTATATGCTTCCCGGGGCTGAAATTCCCACGCAATCATCTTGAGTGTGACTACGGTTTAAAAGATACGATTTACCTGGTGTTCCTTTTCCCCAATATAATTAAGCCCCAATGGATGACACTAACATGAGATGGCATGTGACATCTCATGGAATCTGTTACCCTACGTTCCCTGATTTTTGATCGGATGGCCAATGTGTTGCCGCCCGCCGGAGAGTTTGAACTTAAACAGATGATATCAGAGAATGCTTCTTAGTCCTTTTCTGGAATCAAACTTTCTATAAAGGCCCATCCCAATATGTTCAGCCTAAAGTATACTAGTAGTGGACAGAATCTGAACCCTTCACGTGCTGGAGATTGCAACTTATCTCCTTCTAAAAATTTATACCCCCACGTGATCCTTCCAATCAGGCATTGACAGCACATATGTGGACCATGCAAAAAAATATGAAAGTTTTCTTTGGTTATTCGATCAGTTAACTGGTCTCAAGACTTCCACAAGAGCAAACTCTTCTTCTTCGGAAAGGACAAAGATGAAGACAATCAGTACAAACAAGTGTCTGGTCTTGAGCCTGACTCTTCCCCTCTTAGGCTGGTCACAATGGGGAGGAACTTAGCAGTAACATCACACACTCCAATACAACTTTGCTTATGTGGCACGTATTTAGTGAAGAGAGAGGTGCTTGTGGTAACTAGCTAAGTTACCGGAACATCACACACTCCAAGAAACAATGAGTCTATAGCCTAATAAATGCATTGTTGCATGACACTACATACATGTTACTCCCCATTGTGAAGGTAGGAACATAGTCTAGGAAAGCGTGTAGGTTCCTACCTTATGTTACTCTCCATTGTGACCAGCCTTAGATACCTTGGTATCCCAATGCATTTCCGTAAGCTTCTTAATAAGAAATGGAAAAGTATTGCGAACCCCTTTGAGAAAAAGTTGAATTGTTGGATTGGTAAGCTTATGTCTTATGGGGCAAGCCTCACCCCTAATCAGTGTTCTTCTCACAAGTTTACATTTGTTCATGTTATCTTTTGTTGAAATACCTAAAGGTGTAAGAAAAAGATTCGATCTAATGAGCATACGTCAAAATACCGCCTGACAACCCTAAAGACCAAAGATGTTAAGATGGTGGTTACATGCACCTTCTACAAATTTTCTTATTCTCGTCATTTGTCAGCCATAGCTGTTACCCATCCTACCATGCCTCAGGGCCGGTAATCAAACCAAAGTTTCACGCGGGGACTTAGAACAAACTTTCATGCCCGGCCAATTCATAATTTTAACATCACATACTAAATAATAGTGATGGAAGCCTCTAAATCAATAATAGGGTGTTTGAAGAGAAGACAACAATTTAAAAGGGAATGAGAGTAGTTTCTTTATGGTGACCAAAACAGTTAGAAATGATGACTATTATACAAGAATAAAGAAGCGATAGGGAATGAAAAGGCGTGTGCGGACCTCTGTCCAGCATTGAACCACTCATTCCTCGTAAGGAAAGAGAATCTATTGAAAAACTATCAAACATGGAAAGCCCTTTTGGGAATGGGCTAGATGCACCCCACCCCACAACGCGCTTGATATAAACAAGACACATTCTATCTGGAGCCATTCTTCACAGTCATAATAGCATTGTCACTAGAATATTCATTGGTACACAGTAGGAACTACAGCTCTAACATAATATAAATGAAACAATAAACCAAATATATTTTATACACAATAAAAATATATATCATAGCTGGTGTAGTTTAATGGTAGAGCATCTATCAGGATAAGATAAATGTTAAATTAAAGATGCATATATCTTGTAGTGTAAGTAGATAACACTAATAGTTTATCATACATGGCCTTTATCATAAATCTTTAGGCATGAACTTTCACGACACAACCAATGTGGGAGTATCACATACACTTTCCATCATGAACAAACAAACATGTCACTAAATAACATCACATATGCTTCCCACTGGGAAACCCCTCCATGGTGTGTTTGCACAAAAGCCGGTTACAATATGACTTATCATAGTCGAGATTTCAACTGTCTAGGGCAAGGCCGACTATGATAACAGCTTTATATGGCAGTAGACAAAATCTTGAGCCCAAGTTGTATATATAGATCTACACAAAAGAAATAAAAATACACACACATACTCACACATGACAACTAAAATATAAAAAATTGCCCAAAACTTGACTTCATATATTTTTGCGGGGAAAACCTACACCTTCTTTTATTAAGAGGTAATATCCGTGACAGTCATAGAACTTGCATCTCATGTTCAGTTTAGTGCTAAAAATTGTAAAATACGTCATTGCAGTCACATAACTTGCCTATGAGTACACATACAGTCACTTCTTTCGTATCGAGCCGTATCTAGTGCTCACGTGGCATCTCAGCATGAACGCGGCTGAAAAGGATCGAGATGGACCTAGAGGGGGGGTGAATAGGTACAAATCCAAATTTTAATAATTACTTGGCAATTTTAGGCTAAAGTGCGGAATATAAGTGTAAGCCTAATAATTGCAATGACAAAAGGGTAAGCTATTAGGAGTGAAGCAAGGCAAGCGGTAAACAATAAGCAAATACAAGTATGTAATAAGAATTAACACAAGTAGAGAGTTAGGGTTAGGAATAACCGAAACTCCGAGAGAGACAAGGATGTATCCCGATGTTCACTTCCTTGGAGGGAAGCTACGTCACCGTTAGAGGGGCGGATGTTACCACAAAGGCACACCAACGCCACGAAGGCTCACCCTATTCTCCCTTTGAGATAACTCCACGAAGGCGTTTCTCAACCACTAGTGGTAAGCCTTGAGGTGGCTTTCAAACCTTCACAAACTTTCCGGGGGATATCACAATGGTTTGATTCCTCTCCGAAGACTCCTACCGCCTAGGAGTCTCCAACCTCCAAGAGTAACAAGATCACGGGGATTGCTCAACACTTGCTCAAATCACAAATCACTTTGGTGGGAAGGAGGAGAGGGAGACGATCTATCTTTTGATTGGAACAACACTCAAAAGGACTCACAAATGCTCTTGGGATCTAGGATTTGGTGTAGACAAGAGTGAGTGAGAGGAAAGGTGTTCTTGGGTGTATTATTGCTGTGTTGAACACCCTTTCACGAGGTGGGAGAAGAGTATTTATAGTGTGGAGTGAAATCCAGCCGTTGGAGGTGCAATAAGTCACACAGGGTCCGGACGTCCGACACTTGTCGGAAGTCCGGGCGTCCGTGAGGGGCCGGACGTCCGACAGGGGTCGGTCGTCCGAGACCTGTAGGCATGACTGGAACTCTTCTGAATTCATCAGCGGCCGGACGTCCGACAGGGGTCGGTCGTCCGAGGCCTGTAGATGTGCTTGAACATATTTGAATTCATCAGCATACAGACGTCCGGAGTGGCCCGGAAGTCCGTGTTATACAGCACAAGTTCTACTGGTGGTGGCTTCCGGATTTCCGATGGGTGTCGGCCATCCGGCGCTCGGACATCCGGAGGGAGCCGGATTTCCGAGATAAAGTGCACACATTCTACTGGTGTTGACCTCCGAATTTCCGGAGCTTGGCCGGACATCCGGACCTCGGTCGTCCGGAGGGAGCCGGATTTCCGAGATATAAGCCTTACAGACTACTGGTGTCTGGCTGCGGATTACCGGAGGGAGCCGGATGTCCGGCCCTCGGACGTCCGGAGGGAGCCGGATGTCCGAGGTAATTGGACATAAATTGAATTGTAGACAGTGGACAGTATGTGGTGTTTGCTATGTTTGTAGAGATGTGGTATGAGCAAGTTTATCGCAAAGCCTGTGATCCCCTCTTAATAGTGCGGGATCCCTATACTCAATATCTGTAAACTCAAAAGACTATTCTACAGCATCTCTTCTTAATCCGAGTCTTCTCGAAATATACATCACCAATCTTTTCAAGCAACCTATGGCACATAAATCTTAATCTACTAAAGTACCTGCCGTCCTGAGATACACTCAACAAATAGGATTAGTTTCCTATGTATGTGTTGTCATTAACACCAAAGACAATTAGGGGCATAGCATGCACTTTCAATCTCCCCCTTTTTGGTAGTTGATGACAACATATACATAGGTCTCAAAAATATTAAAACATACATTATAGTCTAGGAGATATTTAGTACGGAGCTCCCCCTTAAGATATGCATGATAAAGAAATCGAAGCTCCAAATGGATCAACATGGAAGGATAATGGATCATCATAGAAATAAAGGAGCAAGACATAATAGTCTATGATGATATCATAGCAAGTCACAACCATTCATAAGTAGCCATACATGAGTTTTATCCATTACATTAAATCTCCAAAGACTAAAAATGATGAGAATAAAAATTTAACTACGATACATTACTCCCCCTTTGGCACCAAGTACCAAAACGGGAGCCATCAATAGCACCAACCAAACTCAAGGCGCATCACCATCATCATCAGCATCATCATCCAAACCACTGCCCCCAGCCTCGTCAAAGAACTCAGACCACTCAGGACCAGAAGGGAAGCCAAAATCAATGGAAGGAGCAGCAGGAGGGGCCTCATCATCACTCACATCAAGATCGCCCGAGGCTCTCAAACGAGCCTTGAGGGCATTCTGAGAGGAAACTAAGCGGGAAACCACATCATGGGTTTGACCACACTGAAAGGAGACAGCCTTCATCAAAGCAGAGTGAGCTTTGCCAAGGAATTTGGCAATGCGACCGAGAGAAGCGGAGCTAGATGAAGGGGTGGCGGCCCGTGCAGCAGTGCGACGAGTGGTAGTAGAGGAAGAAGGGGCGCTCTTGGGAGCAAAGTCATCCGCCATGTGAGCGGGAATGGCCCACTTGCGATGGATGTGGGTGGTAGCCACAGAGAAATCAGCAACGTGGTTAATAAGTGCCTGGATGAATGGAGCGTGAGGAAAGGCTCGCTTGTACTGAAAGCTAGCAAGTCTAATCTCATGCCATAGGAAATGGGGCACATTGATTTTGCTCTTGGGGTTCTCGAACAAGTGGTACATGATGTCGATACAATAGCCACTGCAAGAACCCTTATCACCCATCTTGAGATAGATGGTGCGGATGACACACTGAAAGATAATGAAGTAAGGTGAGCGCCAGATGGATACCTGGTTAAGGTCCTTCAGGCGCTCATCCGCATCAAGCTCGCGTAGTGGTTTGATTAGGTGTCCACACACGTCAATAGTCTTAGGCGCATGGTTAGGATCATCCTTGTGTATTTTATAACCGAAATGGGGAAAACCCAGTGCGGCAACAAAAGTAGCATAAGTGGCTTTGAAGCGAACGTCGGAGGTGATCCAGGTGACAGTGTTGTCGGAGCCAAAATGACATGTGGCATAGAACTGGTGAATGGCAGCAGCATTATAGTCGCAATGAAAAGCAAACGGGGCTGCAAGCCCCGATGACTCAATAAGCTCAATGGCACCCGGATATTTTGCCGAGTGCATGCGAAGATGCTCAACATCAATGAAAAGATGATTAGATAACCCCTTAGGGACTATGACGGTCGTAAATATGTCTGCCTGGACATTTGTGCGGAAAAGTGAATCCGTAGAATCACTGCCGACCTCGTATTGATTTACGTCACGGCGAAAAGTAAGATAGGAAGCTGCCCCAAGTGTGGTGAAGTTTGTGATATTACGACCTAATGTGGCAGGAGGCTCTAAGGAGATGCGGCGAGCTTCACCTGCAGGCTGGGCAGGAGGCGGTTGTGGCATGTAGGACGCCCTGCGAGACCCGAGCTTGGACCTTCGAGCGACGGGTTGAGGAAGTTCCTCGGCGGCAAGCTCCTCCTCAAAGTCGGGGTCGGCATCATCAGACGGCGAGGGAGACGGCGAACGCCGGGGCGGAGAACGCCGAGCAGTCCGTTTGAAGGGACGGTGTGGCTCATCCGATTTCGACCCCGTGTTCATAGGGGGGCGAGAGGATGAGCCGGCCACGGTCTTCCTTGCGGTGTGCTTGGTCTTGCCCATGAAGTCCTACGCGGATGAAGAATCCCCAAATGAGGAACGAACAAGGAGAGACATGGGAGAAATCAAATCCAACGCGAGAAAAGACGGAGGAGCAACCTGAGATGGATCCCGTGAGGAGTACGGACGGAGAAGTAGGGAAGTCGCGGAGGAGATCGGCTTGATCTCGAGGGTGGCGGCGCTGGGGAGGTGCTCCTCGAGCAGCTCCCAGGGCAGGCGGCGACGGCTGGGGGAAAATGGGGCGCTGGGGATTAGGGCAAAAGGCCCAGCCCCGCGCCCAACTTTATATAGGGGCCCCGAGGCGTCGAACGTCCGAGAGGCGTCGGACGTCCGGCGGTCGGACGTCCGAGAGGTGTCGGACGTCCGGAGGATGTTCTGGCGCCGGACGTCCGAGAGATAGAGGAGGGGAGTGTTTTGATGATGATGACTTGCATGGTATATATATATATAAGACAAACTATGAGCACTGTTTTCCTAGAAGCATTACATGCATGAAATGATCTGTGCGTACGTTGTAAGCTTAAAAACACATAGAATTACTACGCACTCCCCCTAAATATATGCGCACATCAAGACACAACCATAATGTGAGTGTATGTATGTGTGCAAGATTTCAAGATATATTGTCAAGCTCCAAGATACCAAGTTCACGCCTAAGTTGACAGAACCTAGCTACGCTAAGTGGCTTGGTGAAAATGTCGGCTAACTGCATGTCGGTACCCACATGGGTAATATCAATGTCACCCTTTTGTACATGGTCTCTCAAGAAATGATACCTAATATCAATATGTTTTGTGCGAGGGTGATCAATGGGGTTTACGGAGATCTTTATGGCACTTTCATGATCATAGAGAAGAGGAACGTGTCGATACATGATACCATAATCCTTCAGTGTTTGCCTCATCCATAGCAATTGAGTAGCACAGCTTGCAGCTGCAATATATTCGGCCTCGGCCGTGGAGAGAGAAACACAGTTTTGCTTCTTCGAGGACCAACTTACCAACGAGCGTCCAAGAAACTGACATGCACCGGAAGTGGATTTCCATCCCACTTTATCACCGGCCCAATCAGCATCAGAATACCCAATAAGATCAAACTTTGCATCCTTAGGGTACCATAAGCCTAACTTTGGGGTGTGAACAAGGTATCTAAGAATGTGCTTAACCGCCGTGTGATGGCTTTCCATAGGGGAAGCTTTAAATCTAGCACATATTCCTACACTTAACATGATGTCCGGTCTAGATGCGCAAAGGTAAAGCAGCGAATCAATCATGGAGCGATAAGTAGATGGGTCAAAAGGAATACCGTTTGAGTCTTCATTTAGAACTACATCGGTGGCCATGGGTGTCTTCATTGGTTTAGCATTTGTCATATAAAATTTCTCAAGAATGTCCTTGAGATACTTAGTTTGAGACAAGAAAATCCCTTCTTGAAATTGTTGTGTTTGAAAACCAAGAAAGAACTTCAAGTCCATGTTGAGTGACATCTCAAAGGTCTTGGTCATGGAGGCCGCAAACTTCTTGCACAAATGGATGTTAGGAGAACCAAAAATGATGTCATCTACATAGATTTGGCATAAGATCAAATCACCATTTTCCCTCTTAGTAAAAAGAGTGGGATCGATCACCCCCACCACAAAGCCATCATCGAGTAGGAACTTCTTAAGATGATCGTACCAAGCACGGGGTGCTTGTTTAAGACCATAAAGTGCCTTGTGAAGTTTATATACATGGTCTTTGTGATGAGGGTCAACAAACCCAGGTGGTTGTGATACATATACCTCTTCTTGTAGAGGACCGTTAAGAAAAGCACTTTTCACATCCATCTGATGCAAGGTAAAACCATTGAAAGCAGCATAGGCCAATAAAATGCGAATGGACTCAAGACGAGCAACAGGGGCGAAAGTTTCATCAAAGTCCAAACCTTCAACTTGGGAGTACCCCGGTGCTACTAACCTTGCCTTGTTGCGTAGAACAGTCCCGTTCTCATCTTCCTTGTTCTTGAAAATCCATTTAGTTCCAATAACATTATGTTCCTTAGTTGGTCATTCTACCAATGACCATACTTCATTGCGTGTGAAACTGTTTAGCTCTTCTTGCATAGCAAGTAGCCAGTCATTGTCACATAGTGCATCGTGAACCCTGTGTGGCACGGTACTAGAGACAAACGAAAAGTGAGTACAAAAGTTTGTTAATTATTTACGAGTCACTCTACCTTCCGATACGCCTGTGAGGGTTTGATCAATATCAACACGATCGGCCACACGTGGCATGATGGAGGTCAAGGTTTCACGAGGTTCAACTTCGTTTCCATCATCAATGTCCTCAACATATGGATCATTTATGTGCGGAGGAAGATATTCCTCTTCGCGTTGCACCTGTTGAGGTTCATCATCAAGCATACCCATACTTTGGTCTACCTCTTGAAGATCAACTTGTTCTTGAGTGTCATCTCCCACTTGATCCTCAAAAACTGGCATGATGGGTGTGCTAATATCTTGTGGAGGTACGGGTAGTGAACTGTCTTGAGGATGCGAGATGTTCTCATCATCTTCATCATCATCATGGGGTCTTTGTTCCATAGGCAGAAGTGCACCTACACCCATGTTTAAGATATCTTGTGGGGAGTCTTCTTCACCTGCAACATTTAGATCAACTTGCTCCCCATGGGAGCGGTTAAATTCATCAAACGTCACATCACAGGTTTCTATAACACATCCAGTGGATTTGTTGTAGACTTTGTAGGCGTGAGAGTTTGACCCATAGCCAACAAAAATCCCTTCAGTTGTTTTGGATTGAAATTTCCCTAACCGTTCCCGTTTGTTGAGGATGAAGCATTTGCATCCAAACACACGAAAGTACTTAACATTGGGCTTGTTCCGAGTTAGGAGCTCATATGGAGTTTTCTCCAATATTGATCAGAGGAAGAGCCGGTTTGATGCATGACATGCTGTGTTGACGGCCTCAGCCCAAAAACTATGTGGTGACTTGTATTCATCTAACATGGACCTTGCCATTTCCACAAGTGTCCGGTTCTTCCTTTCTGCCACACCATTTTGTTGGGGGTGTAAGGTGCGGAGTACTGATGTTCAATCCCCTCATCACTAAGAAATTCTTCTAGGGTGTAGTTCTTGAACTCAGAGCCATTATCACTTCTTACTGCCTTGATGTCCTTGTCAAACTTCCGCTGGGCTTGTTTGGCAAAGTCAATGAAAGCGATCTTCGTCTCGTCCTTGGACTTGAGAAAGAACACCCATGTATATCTTGAGTAATCATCAACAATGACTAGGCCATACTTTTTTCCTCCAAGACTTGCCCATGAAGGAGGCCCAAATAGATCCACATGAAGGAGCTCTAATGGCCTCGAAGTGGATACAACGTTCTTGGGTGGATGTCTTGATTGATGTTGCTTCCCAGCTATGCATGCACTGCACACACGATCTTTCTTAAAAGATACATTTGTTAGTCCAAGAATGTGATTACCGTTTAAGAGATTTTGAAGATTTTTCATGCCAACATGGGCGAGCCGGCGATGCCACAGCCATCCCATGTCGGCCTTGGCCATTAGACAAGTTGTATGGAAAGTGCTCTCTTTCGAGAAATCAACCGTGTAAAGGTTGCCATCCAACTCTCCAACAAAAGCCACTTCAAGAGTGTTTCTCTTAAAGACTTTCACATCCGTTAGTCCAAATAGTGTGTCATAACCGACGGAAGCCAATTGACGAACTGAAAGTAAATGATATTGAAGAGATTGGACAAGCATGACATTTGCAATAGATATGTCATTAGTGATTGCCACCTTGCCCAACCCAATTACCTGCCCTTTCGACCCTCCACTAAATACAATGCTCATGTATGGTCGAATGGCTTGCATGAAGTCATAGAGCAAGTTACTATCTCCGGTCATATGATTGGTGCATCCACTGTCGATCACCCATTTTGCTCCACCGGAGAAAACATCCTGTAAGGAATTAAGACTTGGTTTGAGGTACCCATTTTGTCATGGGGCCTTTCACATTAGTTACAAGACTCTTAGGGACCCAAATAGCATAGAACCGAAATGCATTACGGGGACCAACGAATTTAGCATATACTTCTCCTTCCTTTGATTTGTGTAGTACATAGGATGGCGGCATGAATTCGGTTGTCTTGTTGTGAGTAGACGGACCCCTAGTGGCCGACCCACTCACAACCTTACCTTTCTCCGTGTGTCCCTCTGGTACAAATATTTCCTTAAGAGGAGTGGTACTCTTCAGAGGAGATGCACTTTTCTTGGCAGTGCTTGGATTGAACCCAAGCCCTTCCTTGGCGACACCTCCATTGTGTCGACTTAAGATCTCATTGAGAGTCTTTTGTCCTTGTGCACATGTCATGAGACCTCTGTCTAGCTGTGCCCTCAACGAACAGTTTTCCTCAAGGATAGATGTCAGTTCACTACTAGGGTTAGTAGTGCAGGTATCAACATTGATAATAGGTGAGGAGTAGGCCTTAGCTAGAGTGTCAAGGTAAGTGACCTTAAGTGCCTCAAAGCTCTTTGTAAGAACAGTGAGTTTCTCTTCCTTGTCTTTGAGAGACAAGGATAGACGCTCACAGTCCTTAGAAAGAGAAGCATGAGAGTTCACAAGTCGGTCTTTATCATTTAGTAATTCTCTGCACACATTTTCAGCCTTTTTCAAGGAGGCAAGATCATTAGCATGTTTATCAAGGTTTTTCACCTACTTTTGAACATAATGCATCATTTTGTGCTTCCTCATAAAGGACTTTCTGCTCAAGGAGTTCATTTCTCTCCTTCTCCTCAGTGACGAGGGTTTCGAGTTCCTTGATGGTATTGGTGTGCTTACTCACCATTTCCATAAGTATGCGAAACATAGTGAGCTTCTTTCCTTTAAGAGAGCACATAAATTTGTTCATTTTAGCAAACATGGGATGATCTAAATCATCATCCTCATAATGATCTTCCGCATCAAGATACTCATCAGAAGGGGTAGAAACTAGACTGAAAGCGTTTAACCGTGGGGTTACCTTAACCTTATCATGGGAGCTTTGGTCTTCCCCATCTCCCATGGCAGTATTTGCCATCAAACACTTGTGAGCGTTGCCCTTGTAGTCCTTCATATAGTTGTAGTGAACAACATCACCACTTTTGTTGACTAGCCTCAAGGTACTCTGTGTATCTTGAGCTACTCCGGCAACTCCACCAACATCTTCTGGATTTGATTCTTCTTGTGCAACCATTGCTCTTCCATCTGTCCTCTTGGACTTGGAGTTCATAGGGTTTGGTAACTTCTTCTTTACAAAGGTCTTTGGAAACCTTGGTTTGTCTTCTCTCTTCTCATAAGGGCAATCGTTGGAGAAGTGGTTGGTTTCCTCACAGTTATAGCATTTCCTTACCTTCTTCTTTGGAAATCTTCCCTTGAACTTCCCTGCATTGAACTTCTTCACAAAGAGAGCAATGTCCTCAAACCATGGGCTTTCATCAGAGTCAACATCATCACCATCTTGACAGTCATCATCACCTTCTTCTTCTTCACTTTCTTCTTCGTCATACTCATGCTTGGCTTTCAAAGCAAGATTGATCTTCGATGTTGAAGTGCCGTGCATGGCTAGGTGCTTTGTTGCATTTGCCTTTGACTCTTCAAATAATTGGAAAGTGGATATGATGTCATCTGGAGTCATTTCTTTGAAAGCATGATGTTGTTTCATGTCCCATACCATTTGATGGTGATATGGAGCAAGAGTGTGAAGTAACTTGTCCACAAGGAATCTCTTGGTCAGATTGAAACCATCTTGCGTCTTGTCACAGTCACATGACTCAATGTCTGCGGCGAGAGTCATGAGCCGTTCTAGTAGCTGCTTGGGAGATTCACCCTTTTCCATACAGAAATTCTGTAATTGCCCCTTGGCAATTTCATATTGAGCAAGCCGAAGAGTGGAGGTACCGGTCTTGGTCCTTATGATGCTGTCCCACAATTCCTTGGCACTTGTGATGTGAATGTAAGGTCTTCGTTGCTTGTCATTCATTCCTTTTCTTATGCACATGATCGCAGTGTCATTGAGATGCTTTTCATAAGTTTCTCTGGGCGTGAGGCATCTTGGATCAACAGGATTGTACCCATGTTCGAGGATGTCCAGCATCTCATCATTGGCGTACCTAAGATGATCCTGCATACCAACTCTCCACAAAGCAAAATCGGAATTGTCATCAAGCAAGGGAGGTTTTCCTCCAGGATTGTACTTAGGTTTCTCAATTTGAGATCTAGCATAAAGCCATGGAACACTGGTTTGGTTCCTCTCTGGAGGAGGTTGGCCAAATGGAGTACCGTGCACGTGGGGCCCTGAGGCCCTCGGGGACGTGGTTGTCCCCGTGGTTAGTGATGCTAGTCTCATTTGGATCATGGTCTCAAGAGAAGCATCATGCTCCTCTTTTTGCTTGGCAAGGGCCCGTTCCAGGTCCTCAGAGGTGAAAGACTTGACTTCCGAGTAAGTCCCGTCCCTCTGCACTGGAGCTACCGTAGCCGGATTCACGTCCATCTCGCTCTAGGGCGGTTAAGCCACACAAATAGAGCACGAAGCTCTGATACCAATTGAAAAGGATCGAGATGGACCTAGAGGGGGGGGGGGTGAATAGGTACAAATCCAAATTTTAATAATTACTTGGCAATTTTAGGCTAAAGTGTGGAATATAAGTGTAAGCCTTATAATTGCAATGACAAAAGGGTAAGCTATTAGGAGTGAAGCAAGGCAAGCGGTAAACAATAAGCAAATACAAGTATGTAATAAGGATTAACACAAGTAGAGAGTTAGGGTTAGGGATAACCGAAACTCCGAGAGAGACAAGGATGTATCCCGATGTTCACTTCCTTGGAGGGAAGCTACGTCACCGTTAGAGGGGCGGATGTTACCACGAAGGCTCACCCTATTCTCCCTTTGAGATAACTCCACGAAGGCGTTTCTCAACCACTAGTGGTAAGCCTTGAGGTGGCTTCCAAACCTTCACAAACTTTCCGAGGGATATCACAATGGTTTGATTCCTCTCCAAAGACTCCTACCGCCTAGGAGTCTCCAACCTCCAAGAGTAACAAGATCACGGGGATTGCTCAAAACTTGCTCAAATCACAAATCACTTTGGTGGGAAGGAGGAGAGGGAGACGATCTATCTTTTGATTGGAACAACACTCAAAAGGACTCACAAATGCTCTTGGGATCTAGGATTTGGTGTAGACAAGAGTGAGTGAGAGGAAATGTGTTCTTGGGTGTATTATTGCTGTGTTGAACACCCTTTCACGAGGTGGGAGAAGAGTATTTATAGTGTGGAGTGAAATCCAGTCGTTGGAGGTGCAATAAGTCACACAGGGTCCGGACGTCCGACACTTGTCGGAAGTCCGGGCGTCCGTGAGGGGCCGGACGTCCGACAGGGGTCGGTCGTCCGAGACCTGTAGGCATGACTGGAACTCTTCTGAATTCATCAGCGGCCGGACGTCCGACAGGGGTCGGTCGTCCGAGGCCTGTAGATGTGCTTGAACATATTTGAATTCATCAGCATACAGACGTCCGGAGTGGCCCGGAAGTCCGTGTTATACAGCACAAGTTCTACTGGTGGTGGCTTCCGTATTTCCGATGGGTGTCGGCCATCCGGCGCTCGGACATCCGGAGGGAGCCGGATTTCCGAGATAAAGTGCACACATTCTACTGGTGTTGACCTCCGGATTTCCGGAGCTTGGCCGGACGTCCGGACCTCGGTCGTCCGGAGGGAGCCGGATTTCCGAGATATAAGCCTTATAGACTACTGGTGTCTGGCTGCGGATTACCGGAGGGAGCCTGATGTCCGGCCCTCGGACGTCCGGAGGGAGCCGGATGTCCGAGGTAATTGGACATAAATTGAATTGTAGACAGTGGACAGTATGTGGTGTTTGCTATGTTTGTAGAGATGTGGTATGAGCAAGTTTATCGCAAAGCCTGTGATCCCCTCTTAATAGTGCGGGATCCCTATACTCAATATCTGTAAACTCAAAAGACTATTCTACAGCATCTCTTCTTAATCCGAGTCTTCTCGAAATATACATCACCAATCTTTTCAGGCAACCTATGGCACATACATCTTAATCTACTAAAGTACCTGCCGTTCTGAGATACACTCAACAAATAGGATTAGTTTCCTATGTATGTGTTGTCATTAACACCAAAAGACAATTAGGGGCATAGCATGCACTTTCAGCGGCCCACATGTCAGTGGCTGAGACTGATGAGGCGTTGGGTGAGCCACGTATTATCTTTTGGTTTTTGCAACAAACACTTTTGGTTTTTATTGAAATGCACACATGTCATAAAATTAAGAAAACCCTAGAGCTAGATTCGAACCTACGGCCTCCTGTGATTAAGAGTGCATAGATAACCAACAAACGTATGAAAATTAGATCAATATAATATAAAGGTCAATACAAATTAAAGTAAAGTCAAAAAGGGAAAAGTGTGTGCAAAAGAGGGAAAGCCCCGGTTTTACCCTATGACCTTCTTGACATGAATTAAAGAGATATAGGCAATTTATCTTCTGTCTTTTTTCTATGTACATGAACAACATATATTCTACATAGAAATTTCAGGCAAAGCAACTAAAATTTTATTTGAATTCGAAATTTGAAATCTACATAAAAGGGAATATAGTGCAGAATGAATATACGTAGATTTTTCTGACAAATCAATTTCTTTTTTGTGTTCAAACAATTTTAACTTAAAAATGAACACACGTGATTCTTTTTGGACAAATTAACAAAAAAATGTTTGAATTCAAACAATTTAAAATTTTCAAATATAGATAAAAGGAAAATACAGTGCAGAATGATTGTACGTAAATGTTTCATACAAATTGGTTTTTTATTCTCAAAAATTTTAATTTTAATATTTTAGTGTAGAATGAATGTATATAAATTATTTGAAACAAATCAATGAATGTTTTGTTCAAATTCAAATAATTTAAATTTTGAAAATCTGGATAAAATAAAATATATATCTGAATGAATGTACGATTTTTTTGGACAAAGCAACGGAGTTTTTGTTTGAATTCAAATAATTTGAAACTTTTAAATATCGACAAAGGAAAATATAGGCCAGAATGCATGAATGTAAATTTTTCGGACAGATTAATAGAAATTTTGTTTGAATAAGTAAAAGAAAATATAGGTCAAGTGATTTGTTCGAAAGAAATTTAAAATTCGATTAATCTTAAAATGTTAAAATAATAGACCGCTCAATCAGGATGACCCCACTCTCCCCATAATACGCACATGTCATGGAGAATATCTATTCCCCGTGTAGTTTTCTTAAATAGAATAATATAAATAACAACATACACACCCCAAGAAAAAATAACAACATACACACAAACATTTCTATTCTAAGCATGAACATTTTTTTGGGTATACGTATACATTTATAAAATACAACTTATGTTTTTGTAGTTACACAAATATTCTTTACAATGTTTAAATATTTAAAAAAATGTAATGCACATTTTTTGTAACCCATGATTTTTTAGTGTCACAAACAATAGAATATAAGTTGTTTCTTTACATTAATTTATTCCTGCAGGGAATAACACGGCATGTTTTTAGTTTTTGCTTATTCGTTCATCGGGCTGAGTGAACACTAAATTAAAGAAAATAGCGTTTGTTTTTCTTGTATCAAATTATTCCTGGTCGAGTGGATAGTTCGGTTAGTTTATGGAGTGGAGGACGTCGATCGAATCCCCTTGACGCTATTTTCTTTATTCATGTTTCCCGTGAGCCACTCTGTGTTGACATGTGTGTTATTAAATATAAGCTGAGGTTGTTTTTACGAAAAAAAGATAATGCTTGGCTCATCCATCGTCTCACCACTCTCGACACTGACATGTGGGCCACATTCATGCTTATAGCAACGTGAGCTCGAGATACGGCTGGATACGACAAAAATGATCGTATTTGCATGCATAGACAGGTTATATGATGGCACTGACATATTTTACAACTTTTAGCACTAAACTAAACATCCTTTTGCAACTTTTAGCACTAAACTGAACACCCTTGTTACGTGGTCTCATGGTTGACTTTGGGGCAGAAGGGGGAGATAGATGGTGCCCATTAGAGTATGAATTCCTTCCAAACTTCTGTTTCACCTGGACGAGTTGGACATATTGATCGTAGCTGTGAGATTATACTGAAGAAGGGTGAATCACAACAGTATGGGCCTTGGCTGAAGTACAAGGCACCAAAACGGAGATCTGGTGAGTTGAACAGCCGTTCAAGTGGGAGGTGGAACAGCGGCACCGATCGGCATCCAAACAGTACTAACACTGGTAATAAGTCTGGAAGTGACAGTCTTACCTGGCGTAAAGAGAGTGGCACGGACCATAATTTGACCTACAAAGATACTGCTCCGGGGAAGGTCATATGCCCTTTAAGGCCTCGTTTGGCACGGAAGGATTCGGGAGGTTTCGAGAGGAAAATCCACGGAAGGGCCAGAAACCCCACAAAACCTCGGGCGTCCATTCGGTAAGAGGGGTTTGCTTAGCCGAATCCCCTCCGTTCCCCTTCAATTCCTTTCTATCCATGTGTTTCAGGATCCTTCTCGAGGGACTGGTGGAAGCGAAACATCGAGGATTTGAAAGGATTGGGTGAAAGGAAGGGATTCACCAAATCCCCTCAAATCCCCTCCTCTCCAAACCTCCCCAATCCACTTCTACCAAATAAAGCCTAAAGAATCCCGTGGAGGAAAAGAATCTGACAAGCATGACGAGTGCATGTAAACAGCTACAGGTCCAGGGCGCTCAAGCGACATGTGATGGAGGGGTGACAGGAACCATGCACACCTCGGGAGATGTGTCTCCCATGCACGTCGATCACCGGACGGGAGACAAGGCTCAGGAGGGCCAAGGTGACAACGGTCTAAAAAAATATAAGAAGGTCAAGGGAGCTAGGAGTGGCACGGATCCAGAGGGGACTGGTAAGGAGAAAGAGAATGTTTCTGTCAAAGACAAGCAAAGATCATCGTTGGAGCTTAGCGAGGAGGCTCTTCGAATGGCTAAAAAAACAAAGGAGGACGGTGTGGTTATGGAAGTACAAGTAAATAAAAAAATTGACGCGGGGCTGCCACGTCAGCCCTGCGAGGATCAATGGGGATCTCAGCTCTGAACTGCCGGGGTTTGGGGAATGGGCCGGCAGTTCGCAGTCTTCTGGATTTCCAAAAGAGAGAGGACCCCGATATTCTTTTCTTGTCTAAAACCAAACTGGATGAGAGGAGAATGGAGAAGTTCAGGTTTTTGTTGGGTATGGCACACATGATAATAAGGGATTGTGAGGGGAGGAGTGGTGGTCTGGCTCTGTTCTTGAAAAGAGATGTGGATGTTACGCTTAGGTGGAAGGGGCGCATGCATACTGGTGTTACTATAAAGGAACAAGATGGTTTCAAGTGGCGACTGACGGGGATATGCTGGATTGGTCGTGCTGCGCGATGATGCCATGAGGAGTGCTGCGATCGGCATGCCATCACCAATGGAGTGGTGCAAGCGGAGCACCATCATGGATGCCGCATCAGTGGTTGGGAAGTCGAGGAAGTGGAACTCCCAGAGTGGGCGGCTCCTATTCACCGGAAGCAGGGATAACAACGCCACGTAGTCCTCCACAACGGCAGGATCAAACCTTGGGACGACGATGTGGTCATCCATATTTAGCATTGTTTGCACCCACCGCAGTTTGCCATCCATTGCCTATATATATGCACATGAGAGATTCACAATCAGGAGGGACCTGCATTTTAGCTGTCTGGCCAGATGATCCCATAGCTTTTTTGAAAACAATTCTGCAAAACACTGTTCAATTACGGTTCATCGTGAAGAAAAAGGTAATAAAAATTACCACTGACCACACACATTGTTAGGGCTGGCTTCACCGCTGGTCACAACAACATCTGTTTGATTTAACTCCACCTATTTGGTTAGGATCATGCTCATTAACATTCCCGCGCAAATTCAGCTGGAACAGAGGTTTAGATTGGAAAGTAACAATGTCTTTTTTTATTTGATTTGAGGAGACGGCTCTGCTTGGTGAATACATCCACGACTTGCTATACCGAGTAGACGAAGATCGCACTTCAAGAGCTCCTGTTCATCAGATTTACATTTTAGTAGATAGACCCATGTAAAAGAACTAAAATCATCCAACAAACTCACATAATATTTCAAACCAACAAATAAGTTCAAGTGGAAGAAGGAAAACATGAGTCGAATCATGAAAATGTAATTGATGAACTTTTGCACGTTGATATGCAAACTTATTCAACCAAAGGACGACTCAACAATGCTTCTGAACGGATGACCTAATCTTCGATGCCATAGATCTAGCAGGAGCTTGGCATGGGACAGAGCTCAAGGACTGGATGCGAAGGATGAGGGCTTGTAGCTTAGCAACATACCACTACAATATCTTGTTGTTTGGTCCTTATTAAGATAAAACAAATGGAGGTGAAATTTAGCAAAAGCTTAATTCTCAAAAACTAAAATGTGCACGAATAATAAGGGTCTATTATCAAGAGAAACATGTGGGGTGTTACGTACATAGAGTGGTTTGGATGAGCCAAGAATAGTTGAGTAAACAACATGGGAAAATAGACAACCCTGGTCTATTGGCGATATGCATTGGGACATTCCTGTCATGACCCTCCTGGATGTTGAGCTGGCCGAGACCCTCGCAACATGATCGGGGACACCCGTGTTTCACAAGATGATGCGGCGCACCACAACTAATGCAGTCTAGTTGACACTTCCCTACATGAACGCCTCCGAGAGCATAGCACATGATATGCATCTGCGAAACTAGCTCTCCAACATAGAGGAGAAGGATCTCATCAGAATTGAGTATCACCGCAAGATGAAGAGCTTCGGCGATATTACGGTGTTGATCGGCAAGCCGCTCACATGTGATGTTGTTCTTAGGTACATGATCGCTGATCTGGTCTTGAATTCAAGACCTTGGTGTGATCAATCACAACATGGGACGAGCCCATCAGATTTAGCACCTTGTATGTATTCTTCACCAGCACCAAACTTGCCCTCGAGCAGCAAGCCTCGGCAAACGAGATATACTCTTACACTAACACTATCCAGGTTATATGGAGGGTCATTCACAAAAAATAAGAAGAAAAGGCTATATGGATGGTTAGTGCGGTGAGAGAGGTGAAGATAAGACTGTCATGGCCATGGTGGTTACATACACGTAGAAGCAACCTCAAGTACCAAGTTTGCTACAAATTCAGGCATGAAATGTTATGATGCCGCAACCGTTTCAATCATGTGTTCCATCTCGAGGAATCGTCGTGAGTGTTCCGGCGATGCGGCCAATACTGGTTTATACACTATGGACATGAGCTAGTGCACATGATTGAAGTGGTTGCAGCACCATGTCTTAATATGGATCAACTTTGGGACTTGAGGTTGCTTCTGTACTTGTCGGGATCGCGGCCATGACCACCTTGTCCACCACAACCACCACCTCGCTGGCCATGCGTATGCCGTCACCCATTCCGTCTCGTCATCCCAAGAGGGAAAAATTTGATCTTGTCTATGGTACCAACTCAAAAACAATGTTTTGTTGTGAGATGCTGACTAGGGATATGCCATGTATTTATACATGGACGTAACTTGATCGTCAAAGTTACAATTGATTATAGGATCACAATGAATCAATCAATACGATTCATGGGATACCTTGGGATCGTTATCGATACAAATCACAACAATATCTGCTAGGTTTAATTAACTCTACTGATTTGGTTAGGATCAGGCTCATTGACAATATTTCTCTACATCATTTTTTAGTAACAGTAGTGTAGTTATAGGTTTTCTACTGACACGTTACTTGCTATTGATCTCAAGTCAATTGGTTTTTCATCGATTTCCTTAGATTTTTTTCTCATTGGTCTTTTTCGTTTCCTTTTTTCGTTTTTTTTTACTTTGGGGTTTCTTTGTTTATTTTTTTTAGTTTCCTTGGGTTTCTTTGGTTTCATTGTCTATTTTTATCTGTTTTTCTCTTTTGAACACATGACTAGTTTTTCTCAGTACAAAATTGACATTTTAGACACACGTGAAAACACTTTTTCGTTACATGCTGGACATTTTTCAAATATATATGATGTACATTTTTGTAAATACATGTGCTTGAACACTTTTTTGAATAAATGGTAACAAATTTCCAAATACATGTTGTACACTTTTTACATGACAATGAAAATTATTAAAAATATGCGAACATATATTTTTACATCGTATAAACATAAAAAACAAATCATGGACAATATTTAGAAAGACGCGAATATTCCTTAAATTGTCATGATACATTTCTTTAATGGAAATAAACATGTTTAAACTACACGAACATTTAAAAACAAATTGTGTAACAGTTTCTGAAATGTCTCGATTAGTTTTCGAAACGTGGGAATATTTCCAAGAAATGTGATGTGCATATTTCTAATGGCATGAAACATTTTTTACATTAATATAACATTTTTGTTACATTGTAAATTATTAAAAAAAATACATGCATGTTTTTTGAAACACGAGAACATTTTTCCATTGCCACAAACATCTTTTATGAAAGTTGTCCATATTTTTTTAAAACTACGCCAACGGTTTTGAAATTTTGCTACAACTTTTTCTTTCGTATCTGTGTTTTTATTTGTCTCACGTGAATGTAAGTTTTGAAATACATTCATTTATGATTTAAAATATATAAATATAAAGTAAAAGAAAGGAATGGAAAAAATGGAACTCGGGCCGGACCACCAAATAGGTGATGAGATCCGTTGGGCCATGGATACGTCCCTGAGAAAAAGAAACCCTCCCTCCTCCCGTCCCCTTCCCTCCCCCCATCTTCCACGGCGGCGCCGCCCCGACCTCCGACCTCCGAAGCCGACGCCGCCCTGACCCTCCCCGTACGTGCTCTCTCTCTCTCTCGCGCGCGCGCACGCGCCCAGACCTGCCCAAGCTCTCTACTTTCTTGTGTTGTCAGCACTTATTAGCAATGGAGCTCAGATTACATGCCAAAGTTTTGCGCTTTACTTATGCGCCGCCCCGGCCTGGCTACTTGGTCACTAGCGTTAGCTATAGCTGTTCATCTTGGGCGCCCTCTGGCTGGGCGTGTCGCCATGTCCCCGTGTGCCGGCAGGCATATTACCAGGCACTGTTCTAATAGCTAGAATGCTTGCTCTCGTTTTCCACTGGCTCTACTTGACAAGGGATACCCTCTGCACATTTTGCGAATCACAGTTTTACTTCTTGTTATGGTCCTTAATTAGTCGGCTTCGATTTGTTGCCCCAAATGAGGCTTGAGATTCAGGATGATAACAGCTGCAGCAGTGACTCTTCTTTATCATCGTTTCTTGCAGGAAATTCTGATGCGGATTCGCAAGCCTGTGCTGTCGTCTCCGTAAGCTGATTAAGGAGGCTCGGTCCATGAAGTGCGGTTTCTGCGTGGATTCTTCCTTGCTCGAATGGCGCGGCCGGTGTGAGGAGGAGGAGGAGGAGGGGGTTTGTGTCCCTCGTCTATGCGCCGCGCGGTGCCGGGGTGTCTGTGTCGAGCCCTTCTGAACAGACGTCCACCCTTGGAGCCACGCCTCTCTTCTGTGGCCTGTCGCGTGAAGAGCTTGGACGATGAGGAGGAGCCCAGTCACAGTCAGCCCTCCGTTTGCAGTGAGGGTAGACGCGGGTGTTTTCTTCCTGTGATCGCGCGGGCAGTCCGGACATTAAGCTGGGATGATGCCACCAGGAAGATCAGCTTCGGGGAGTGTGTCAGGCTGTATGGGCTACCCCGGTCGATCGGGCTGTTTGTGTTGCTTATGCAGTCGTTCCTGCCACGGAGGATTAGAGAGGTCCGCTGCCTGATCCAGAGTGTTGTCGACCACCACGGGAATGCCGGGATGGAGTTGTTTGAGTTGGCGCCCTTGTTGGCTAGCAATTTGGGTGGGTCGATGACGTTGCTACAAGTTTATGCCACAATCATCCGGGTTTTTGTGGAGCTGTCCATGTTTGAGGATGCTCTCCTCACTTATGTCGAGGCCAAGAAGGTTGGAGTTGAGCTGCAAGTATGCAACTTCTTGCTGAAGCGCTTGGTTGAGCGGAATCAGACCATGTATGCAAGGAGTTTGTTTCAAGATATGAAGAGTTCTGGTCCTTCACCAAATGTCTACTCTTATTCAGTTTTGATGAGTATGTATACACATGGAGCCAAGTTATGCCCGGAGGAAGCTCTAGAGCTTCTTTCTGAAATGGAAGTGGAAGGTGTGAGGCCAAATGCTGCAACCTATGCTACTTACCTCTACGGGCTTTGCCGTGCCAAACAGGTGAAATCTGCATGGAACTTCCTCCAAATGATGTGCCAGAGAGGCTACCCTTGCAACAGCTATTGTTTTAATGCAGTTATTCATGGTTTCTGCCATGATGGTCAGGTTCACAAAGCCATAGAAGTGTTTGATGGGATGAAGAAGTGTGGGTTTGCCCCAGATGTTCACAGCTACAGCATATTAGTTGATGGCTTATGCAAACAAGGGGATGTATTGACAGGTTATTACATGCTCGTTGAGATGGCAAGGAATGGAATCACTCCTACTCTGGTGAGTTATAGTTCGCTTTTGCATGGTCTTTGCAGAGCTGGAAGGGTTGAATTGGCTTTCGAGCTTTTTAAGAGGCTGAAAGATCAAGGATTCAAGCATGACCACCTAGTTTACAGCATCGTTCTTCATGGTTGTTGTCAACATCTAGATCTAGAGATTTGCTATGACCTTTGGAATGACATGGTTCATCATAATTTTGTTCCAGATGCTTACAATTACAGTAGCCTGATATATGCATACTGTAGGCATAGGAAACTTAAAGAAGCATTGGAGGTGTTTGAGCTCATGCTCAGTGATGGGATATGCCCCAACATTGTGACCTGCACAATTCTTGTTCACGGCTTCAGCAACGAAGGGCTGATTGGTGAGGCCTTCCTGTTCCTGGATAAAGTACGCCAGTTTGGGATCGTCCCCAACCTTTGCACGTACAGAGTTATCATCAACGGTCTGTGCAAGGTCAACAAACCTGATGACGTGTGGGGTATTTTCGCAGACATGATTAAAAGGGGCTACGTTCCTGATACTGTCCTTTACAGTATTATTATCGATGGTTTTGTGAAAGCTTTGGATCTGCATGAGGCCTTCAGGCTGTATTACAAAATGCTTGATGAGGGGACAAAGCCTAATATCTTTACATACACTAGCCTCATAAAAGGTTTGTGCCATGACGATAAGCTTCCTGAAGCTATGACGTTGCTTAAGCATATGATTGGGGAGGGGCTGACGCCCGACAGAATTCTGTATACGTCTCTGATTGCGTGCTACTGTAAGCGTTCAAACATGAAGGCGGCTCTGCAAGTCTTTAGAGAGATGGAAACAGAGGGTTTGTCGGCGGATTCTTTCGTCTACACTTGTTTGATTGGTGGCTTCAGTAAAGTGCCCGCGATGGACGGTGCACAGTTGTTTATGGAAGAAATGATAAGCAAGGGGCTTACACCTACTGTGGTAACTTATACGGACCTCATAATTGGATACTTCAAAATTGGAGATGAGAAAAAAGCTATGGTGATGTACAACAGTATGCTCGAGGCAGGCATTACACCAGATGCCAAGCTGACCTGTATATTGGGCTTCGATAATGATGGGCATGCTTTTGGCAATTCTCAGGAAGAAAAGGATGTATCATAGTCACAGGTTTCACACAGCTACAGCTACAGTAACATGATCAATAGAATTATTCCATAAGTGATAAGCTCATGTATTGTGGCATCAAGTATTAGTTCCATTTCTTTCCTCTATTTCTGTCGCTGCCATCATTTGGACAAGGGAGGGAAAGTAATGGGCCAAAAGAAAAATTCAATTTGATGGTGTAATCCTGTTGAATACATGGAGGGTGTGATAATTACAGGTTAGATATTGGCTGATGCAAATAATCAAATAGGATGTTAGGATTGTATATTGTTTTATTTGATATGTCTTATTTTAGGCCCTCTTTTCTGCTAGGTACAAGATTTGTGATTGATTTCGACAAATTTCTCTTCAAGGTTAGGTGTTCTGCTGGAAAAGCGAAAGCTATTTAGTGTATTTTTTGGAAGATACTCGGTAAGATAGATGAAGAGGTAGGGATCCATTCATCTCATGCTAGATACTGTAAAAACAAGATAACTAAGAACTTATTTATACCGCTAGATGTTACTTTTAGTTTTATACCTCTCATCATAGTTGACCTAAAGCAACGGTAATACCCAACACTAGCATTTCAGAATAATGATGTTTCACCAACCTGGAGTATACTTGCTCTAAAACTAACTGACTATTGCGCTGAGCATTCTGTTATAAACTTCATATAAATCTAATGATTGTTTAGAAGTATGTTCTGCTGCCGAAAAGTTGCAATTTTTTTATTAGAGTGTGATAGCTTTCTGCTTTATCTTTTTGTGGTGGCTTTATTTACAAGATTAGTCAAATGTTATAAATAATCAATTTCCTTATCTGATGTTTCAAGCAAAATGATTTCAGGATGGCAATCAAAGCTTCTGTCATGTGGAACAAGCTTTTTGGTTCAGCAGACTTTCGGTCATGTAGCCTCTCGAACTGTGGATACTGAAAGTTCAGTTAGTGTGCAGGTTTCAGAATGTGAAGATGCCGAGACAGGTCTTGCTGTTTGTCTGTCTTCATTTTGCATTATGTGCACTCTTGTGTATACTAACTTATACATCAACAATGGAACTTCTTTCAGTGCATCTGATTTAAAGGAACATTTGGTGCCGCAGATAACTGTTGATCCAGATACCCACCCTTTTGATGAAACGCTCCAGATACCACCCTTCTGTTGAAATGCTTCAGCCTGTGGATGGATTCATTAATGCAAGTAACCAGGGAAGAAGGGGCGTTAGCTGGGGCTATCCATGTCGGGTCCTTCGCGAGGAGAAGAGGGAGGGAGGAGCATCAAGGGAGATTCGTCCTGCTCCAATACCAAGGAAGCCACGCCCACACCATCACATACAAACATTTTTCTTCCCCACCCATGCAACCTGCTTGTCTCTCGCTCAAGCGAGGACCGTGGTTGGCACTTGCTCACTCATGGCTGCCCAGCCACAACCTGCCCGTCTTCAGTCTTGGTGGTGTCGTTCTAGCAGATGCCTTGCCACAATTGCCTAGCACCCTCAAGGACCAGGAAGGCAGCCGGGTGGAGACAGGGGCATTCTCCTTAACCGCAGCTTTCGCCTCCTGCACTTTATAGGTGCTGCTGTCGACATTGCTCCTTATCTTCCCCTCGGGAGGTGAGTCCTAATTTCTCCCCATTCCCCTTCTTTTCTTAATCCTCCTTGTAACATGGACGGGGTCATTACTTGTTTTGTCTATGTATGTAAATATCATTACTGGCAGTTTAAAAAAAAAGCAGTTTCAAAAAAATAATATCATTACTGTGATTAGAGTCATTTGAGTAATTTTTGGAACGATTGAAATATATAACCATATCTGTTTTGTGCTCATGAAGTTCTTACACAACGGTGTGGTACATGGCAACCGATTATATTTGTGTGCTTCAGACCCCTTTTAAATATTCAGAGTGCTGGCCCTTCCTGGCTTGTTCTATAATTAGGAGTAAATTACGTATTTGATTACTTCCTTGGGAGATTGGACTACATGTTCAGTTTTTTGTGATCATGACGGTATAAAATGAAAGCAGTGCTGCTGTGGCAAATCAGCCTGTAATTTTCTGCATGGCTAAGATTCTGGTGCCGAAACTATGAGTTTAAAGTGTCCATATATAGCTCTACATTTGGGTTGTGACCCCCTCCTTTTCAGTATTGCCTGCATTCATAGCATTTCTGTGCATTGCTACCATTTGACATTGTGCTCCGCCTTGCAGGTATGGACAGATGGTGATATTGTTTGCTTAGGTTTCCTTCAAACTGGTGCTCAACTAGACAAGCCCGAGGTCTGACTAGGGGTGCAGAGCGAGCGGCGCCTGATCCACCCCGCTCCACAAGTCAAAATCCATGGTGTTAGTTATAACTTTCCAGCTGAGATTTAGCTTAGTTTGAACTAATTTCATAGTTATGCAGGATGCTCGCTCGCACCCCTAGGTCTAACCAAGCTAGCTATAATGAGTGGCCATTTCTTCAAATAAGCAAATTATCTGAATCTCTTATCTTTTCTTTAGTGATATGCTTGAAGACATTTGTTGATAAGGCAAATGTGGATTTTTGTAATCTTCGTCTTGATTGTTAAGCTTCATGCACTAGCCAACGAAACTAAAAGTCTGAACTTATGGAAAGGGCTAGTGCAATCCACATATACTGTAACATCCCTCTCACATATGACGGGGAAGACAAGTCAACACGTGCAACCAAAAGAGAGCGACGACGCGCGGAACTCATGTATGACTCAAAAGGCCTCTACGTGAACACAAAGAGGGGCTATCAGCAATTTTTTAATAAATTATGAAAACCAAGACTTAGACTCAAGACCTTAGCTCCGATACCATGTTAAGCTTTATGCACTAGCCAACGCAACCAAAAGTTCAAAATAATGAAAAGGGCTAGTGCAATCCACATATGCTGTAACATTGAGAACTATGGTATAAATAGACTGGATAGTACGGTTCATATATGGTAGATCTAGAGTTCTTCCAATGTCCATTGTCTTTCCCTTACATTCAATTGGCATTGTACAAAAAAGAAGATAAGGAGCCAAAGGATAAGGAGCCATAAAGGATCGTCACTCATGAAAATTCCTCACATGCAGTCAGCTTACTAGGGATTCTGATTTTCGGTGCATTTTTTTGTCAGTTTTTTCTATCGGTCTTGGGAACTCATGTATCTCATTTTCGGTGCATTTTTTTGGCCATAAAGAAGGTTCTTTTCCTGTAGCTAGAAAAAAATAAAATAATAAAAACTCACAAAAAATTGGGAATACCCTTTCAGGAACGAGAACCTGAGATTGGTGGGCCCACCATAGGCGCCCTGTACGATTGTTCGACTGTTTGACGTAATATGGGTGTGGCTTCTTGGAAGGGTGACCTCATGATAACCACATTGGCTTCAATGTTTTTTTTTTCAATTTCTTTTCTTCTCTTTTCTGTTTTATTGGTTATTTTATTTCCTATTTTTTTTCTGTATTATAGAAAGTTCATTGTATCTTACATGATGTTGAATGTGTATTTTCAAAAAGTTTATAATAAAAACCGATCAAAAATAAAGGACTACGAAATTTTTGCTCCTAGGTCACTTATAACTCGCTATTTTTAGAAAATTGAAAAATGATACATCAAAGGTTCAAAATTGAACGAATAATTTCATGGATACGTACAGTCCCTGGTTTGGTCCCTCTGAGTCATGTGTGGTTTTGGGACATAGGTGACCTCGACAGCTTGTCTGCATTGTGTTGGGACGAGGCTCCTCAAGTGATGTGTTCTTTCATGTCACTCTCTTCATAGGAGGCACATGGTGTCGTGTTCTTGTCCGAATAGATCATGTAGGTTATGTTTGGTAGTATTCCCAACCTAGCATGGTTGTTCTCCTTTGATACATATTGACTGTAGACACGCTGAGTACATGCATTTGGTGTTGTTTGGCAGTGGTGTATGTGCTGAGACATATTAAGCTGAGAATCTGTTTGACAGCTTGCATCTACTTAGACATGTCGGCCGATAATGTAGCAATCGAAATTTTTGAATAAGTAAACAAAATATTTCAAAAATGTGATGTTTTTAAACACATGATTTTTTTTGAAAAGTACACATTTTTGAAAATTTGAATTTTTTTGAAATTTAAACAAATTTTGGAAATCTGTTTTTTTTAAATCACAATTTTAGAAAATTCAAACAGTTTTTGAAAATTTCAAAAATGTAACTTCGTACTTTTTATGGAAATTTAATAATTTTTGAAAATCTCAATATTTTTGAAAATTTTAACAAATTTTAAAAACCGGGACCTTTTTAAAAATTTGAACAAATTTTGAAAATCTAGATAATTTTTTGTGTTCTTAACATTTTCTGAAAATTAATTTATTTTTTTTGAAATTTTGAACTTTTTTGGAACACATTGTCGCTCGCTTCGCTCATACATGCTGGCCAGTGAACGGCTGTTAGGGTGTTCACTCTTCATGCATGCTAAGAGGATATTTGGGCTGAGCTCATGCATGCTAAGGAGGCCCGTGCAGGCTACCAAACACTCAAAAGTGTGTCGAAAAATGAATTGTTGAGCTCATGCATTACTTTACCAAACACGCCCGTAGAGATCTTATTTTACTACTTCCGGGCCTTTTTTACCTAGCGTTGCACTACTAACTCTCATATGATGTTCCTTTGCATTGTCATGACCAACATAAATTGAGATGGCCGTTTCTTGACCGTTTAAGACCTCCATGCTAGCAAATCACTCTAAATGAGCTCTTGTGGGATATGAATAAAAACTTAAATAAATTAACACTGTGTGTAAAGTGTCCACTTACAGTTGATGTTATGAGACCAAAGTTTTGCTATGTCTAGCATTTACACCGTACATGATAAATGTTTTACATGCTAGTAAAATACAACAAACAAATACAAAAAAATATTACAAAGAAATACAATACTACTTTCCATATAGTTGATGCAATAAATGACTATTTTTGGTTGTCCGCCAAAAACTGAGCTTGAAGCCAGTCCACAGTATTCTTCTCCACCAGGAAGGCCTTGGCGAGAACATCATCTGAGATTGTTGGTTTAGACACAAACATGGCGTTAGCAATGGTGATTGCCCCAGGGTTCTGGCTGCTAAGTTCGCCAATTGCCACCACCGGTTTGTAGGGGTTGGGGTTGAACTGGAAGTGGATGAGACCTTCCGGGAATACAAACACATCACCCTTGTTGAGAACTTTTGACGAGAACTTGTTGTCCGGGTTGGATATGACGAAGCCAACATAAAGTGTCCCTTCAAGAACCGTGAGGATATCCGTGGCACGCGGGTTGAATGGGTATGTCATTGTCATGCATGACGTAGGATGAAGCTAGCTAATTGATGAGTATTTCTTCGCGTTGAATATATGGCGTAACATAGCCTCGTTGCTGGCCTGTTGCTTTCCACAGTTAATTACCTATGCACACAAGCTTGGTTTAGCACACAAGCTTAACCGCGTTTTTTGAAATGTAGTACTCCCTCCGTCCGAAAATACTTGTCCTAAAAATGAATAAAATGAATGTATCTATAACTAAAATAAGTCTAGATACATTCATTTCTAGGACAAGTATTTCCGGACGGAGGGAGTATTAATTTTAGAACACATGGGCTGCTCTACAAGAGAGAGACCATGTCAATCGTGAACTGTCTCAACTAAGGCGAGCTATATATATCCATGACTTTTTTTTTAGAGAAAAGGCCTTAACCAAGCCCGAGATACAGCCCGAGCCTAGCCCGACTTTAAATTAACGAAACCATGCACCGGCTATAATTACAAGCATACGCCCTTAGGCAAAAGAAAGAACAACATGCGGTAAGATACAATGGCGTAGCTCAAAACTAATCCTCACACGCAACATAAACCTAAGATGATCAAATGGCTACTAAGCTGAAGACGCCAAGGTCCACCTCTGAGACAGAAACACCAGGAACAAGATCACACTGGCTCGGAGGAGGACGGGCCGACACCAGTGTGACATGCTGTCGCCATGCACCTAAGAGCCCTAACACGGCACATCCAGAACATCCATCTTCGAAGAAGGCACTACCTCCTTGCCTGGATCAAAGGCGCCGCACAGTCGCAAGATGGGGTGGATGCCGCCGAAAAATGACCTCGTAGAGAGGTTCAACGCATCCCCAACGAGACGCCGGATGCTCCCCATTAGTAGAACAACGCCGTTGCACAACTCCATCGGAGAGGGGAAGTTTCAAGCTAGGATAAGAGGGCTACACAGGGCCGTCTTCAGAAATTCAGGGGCCCGGGACGAAAATCAAAATTGGGCCCTGGGGTCTTCTTAATCTGATCCTAATCTTAATCTGCTACTAATCTTAATCTGACCCTAATCTTAAACTGAACAAGAACAAATTGATCCTAATCTTAATCTGCTACTCCTAAGTCCTAACTAGGGTCTGCTCCTGACCTATGTCAGTGATAAAACTAAGTATATTGTATACCTAACCTAATAGTAATAGATGGCAGCATGGGACCTGGGTGATCGCCGATGAAGCGCGGACTGCGGACGGCAGATGGCGGACGCGGAATGCAGCGGCAGACGACGTTTCCGACGAGCGGACGAACGACGTCTTGGACGCGACGGAACCAGGACTGGCAGAAGGTCAAAGGTGCAAGGTAGGAGATGAGACGACCGGCGGAAGCAGTGGAGTCCGACGCGTGTTAGCCATGGATGGGAACGAGACGTTGTATATGATCAGGCGTGTACGTGATATGCACTTATGCAGCATGCCTCGTGGGCTGCCAGCCTTTTTGTTGTTGAGCACTGTTTAGGCCTTGCTGGTGGATTAAATGGCTAATTATAATTATAACTATATACATATATACTACTAATACCTAGTAATTTGGGGCGCCCAAATTTTTAGGGGCCCTGTGCGGTCGCCCATCTTGGCCACCTCCAACGACGGGCCTGGGGCCACACCACCGCCGCCAACCACCACCCACAAATGCCACCTGACCACGATGCTCCCAAAGCGGCGCCGAGGGCGCCACCTCCGCCTAACAAAGTAAGGGCTTTCGCTCGGGAGACCTACGGGAAGGGGAACTATGAGGGAGGGGGGGTCAGTCCATACCGACGCCTCCAAGGAGGGGAACAACGCCCTCGGGCCTTGCCGTCAACACGGACGGCCACGGCCGACCGGGGATTTCGCCCGAATATAGTCCCCGCCACCAGAAGCACCTCGTTCCAGATTACACAATTAGGATACCCCAAATTGAGAAGAATCTTACTCATGGTCAGAATATAATAATTGATCATAATCACATAGGATAGCTCATATGATCTTACATACCAACGTTGTACGAGGAGAAGACTACATTTTTCACGGCAAGCTACATAGCAGAGAAACATTAGCCCCACTCTCTTACCTAATTTAGCTAAGCATCATACTCCCTCTAGATGGGAATATCAGCCGGGCATGGGATATTAGGTGTTTGATTCAACTAGTGAAGCCGTGTTCCCAGCCATAAAAATTTACATCTCTATAGATTTATTATGAAATGAAGTTCCTAAACATACATTTTTATGGCACATCGTGCATGCTTTGCTAGTTAAATCGACGACCTAAATTCTCGTGCCTGGCTTATATTGCCATCAGGAGGGAGTACATAAGTTTCTTTAACGAGGATCATTCCTAGCTATTATCGGCCGGCCTATACTAAGCAAGGGTCGGAGACATACAATAGTCACCAATCCAAACAAATTAGAGATTGTAATCTATATATCATTAAGGGTTATACAATCATGAGCAGTTGTTGTGTACAACAAAGGAAATAAGAGTAATATTTTATTCACGTGGGGATCAAAAAAATCATTACATGTATTAATAAGATGACAAGATACAATAAATAATTACAATCAGAAGGAATACAATTTGGTTGTCAAACCCTGGCGACCGTGCTACATAAAATTAATTGTGGTTGTCGGCCCAGAACTGAGCTTGGAGCCAGTCCACGGTCTTCTTCTCCACCTGAAAGGCCTTGGCAAGAACATCATCCGAGATCATAGGCTTTGATCCAAACACGGCGTTGGCAATGGTAATTGCCCCGGGGTTCTGGCTGCTAAGTGCAGCAATCGCGACCGCGGGCTTGTAGGGGTTGGGGTTAAACTGGAAATGGATGAGTCCTTGCGGGAAAACAAACACATCACCCTTCCTGAGCTCCTTGGAGAAGAGCTTGTTTTCCGGGTTGGACGTGACGAAGCCGACGTAGAGCGTACCCTCAAGCACGGTGAGGATCTCGGTGGCACGAGGGTGTGTGTGTGGAGGGTTCTCTCCTAGGGGTGCATAGTCGATGCGTGCGAGGGAGATGCCAAGCGTGTTGAGGCCAGCAATCTTCATGACGTTAATCAAGGTCACGTTGGACCCGACCTTGCTCATCTTTGTGTCCCTAGGCATGTCGAGTTTGGCCGCCAGGAAGAAGTCCTCCGCTGTGACGGCCTTTGGGTCCTTACAGACAAATCCGTTAACAATTACTGCATCAAATCAAGAGAAATAAAATAAATACACAGGGCAAGCAATGCAAAATTTATTTCAAACTGTTTTGATATTGTTGACATATCCATGAATTAAAATATGATGTGATGAAAGAATTAATTTGGTACATACCAGGCGAGGTATTGTCCGCGACACAGAAGTCTTGGAGAGGACCAGGATCAGAAGCTGCAGCCTGCCATGAGACCAGTGCAAGAATAGCAGCGAAGAGAAGGAAGCAGGAGGAAGAGAAAGAGGCCATTTTTCTGCCGGAGAAATGGATGCTGTCTAACTCTTAGCTAGCTAGCTTTGTGTGTTGAGAGGGTGGTAGCTGATTCTGTGGCCATGTTGGGAGTACGTATGGATATATATATATAGCTTGTGTGGCGCTGACCGAGTTGTCAATTAAAATCCAAGCACGACACAGCTGCACTAGATTGACTTGGCCTCTTTTTCTATGTCTAAATTGGCTGGCCGGCCGGTTCTTCGATCATGTCTTGAGAGCTAATTAATTAACTCTCCATAGCAACAAATCAACCATGAGGCGACCAGGTAATAAGGCTACCTCAATTAGCTAGCTTCATCCGACGTCATGCATGACAGTGATCCATTAAGATTTAAGTCACGGTGCTCGTATTTATTTTTGGATTTATTTTATGATTTTAGGCAGTACGCATTCAGTGAAAGAAAACGTTCCCGTCAACGACGAGGTCTCTTTTTCTATGTTGACTTCGAAAATTTCAAAATGATATGCCGGCTCAATTTTTTGAATGTGCTCATGGGATAGAATATGTGTATGCACGTGCCACACCCCCGGCCGCCCGACGCAGAGTTCAAGCAGTGTAGCACTATACCTAATGTATGCTCTACAGTATACAAAGGAAACTCGCCTCACGCCCCAGGCAGCGGCACGGGCTGCCTGGGCGTGGATCTGTCACTGTGCACGTGTATATAAACGTTTGCATTTGAATTATATTAAAAAAAATTATCCCGTCAGACCAAGTCCAAGTCTTGTTAGTTTTCTTAGCTAGTAGTACACCATACAAAGAAACTTCCTAACCCATAAAAACAAAGGAAACACTTTCCTAAAGTTGATCGATTCAGGCTACATTAAACAAATTAAACTTCCTAACCCGCATTCTACACCTGCTCGATTAAACAAATCAATGACACACATACGACTTGGTTTACCGTTTCACAAAATCACCAACTCTTTCTGCTGCTATAAATACACAGCCTTCCCAAAGCCAACCCACACAACACAACGAAGCAACACAACACACTTGCTATCAGCAAAAACAAACTCAAATGGCCACCTCTTCCTATTTCCTTCTCTTCACCCTTCTTGCATTGGCCTCATGGCAGACAATAGCTTCTGATCCGAGCCCCCTGCAAGACTTTTGTGTCGCAGACAATAGCTCCCATGGTATGTCTTCTCAACACTGGGTGAACATCAAGTACGACCTCTCATAGTTCTTGGATTATATTTAGCATACCATCCGATCATAAATTATTGATATATTTTACTGACAAAAATATATATGTCCTCTCACGCAGTTCTAGTTAATGGATTTGTCTGCAAAGATCCAAAGGATGTCAAGGCCGAAGACTTTTTCTTGGCTGCCAAACTCGACATGCCGAGAGACACCAGGTCGAACAAAGTTGGGTCCAATGTCACTTTGATCAATGCAATGCGGATCCCTGGCCTAAACACATTGGGCATCTCCCTGGCGCGCATCGACTATGCACCTTTAGGCGAGAACCCACCACACACTCACCCGCGTGCCACGGAGATCCTCACCGTGCTTGAAGGGACCCTTTATGTCGGCTTCGTCACATCCAACCCGGACAACAAGTTCTTGTCGAAGGTGCTTAACAAGGGTGATGTGTTTGTATTCCCAGAAGGTCTCATCCACTTCCAGTTCAACCCCAACCCCTACAAACCGGCAGTGGCAATTGCTGCACTTAGCAGCCAGAACCCTGGGGCTATCACCATTGCTAACGCTGTGTTCGGGTCTAAACCGGCAATCTCGGATGATGTTCTCGCCAAGGCCTTCCAGGTGGACAAGAAGACTGTGGACTGGCTTCAAGCTCAGTTCTGGGCAGACAACCAGAACTAATGAAGTAGTGCATGGACAAACATTGCAAATGGCATCGTCTTGGCTCATATACAATGTACTCCATCCATCTCAAAATAAGTGACTCAACTTTGTACTAACTCTAGTGCAAATTTATACTAAGCTTGAGTCACTTATTTTGGGACGGAGTTACTATTTGTTTGTTCTATTGTAATAACTTGTAAAACGTTTATCCTTCACGACTGACATACTCAATTGAAGAAAATGATGTTCTAGTATTACACGACACTAGTGTAATCCACTTGTAAAGATCTAGCAGTCGTGGGCTTTACCTAGTGCCCTCCACTAGTAATCCAAACTAACAACACTAACGACACACACTACCAATGATGGGCATCAAATATTTTCCTTATTTTCTAATATTTCATGAAAATTCTGAATATATTTTTTAATTTCTAAACAAATTTGTAAAACCCACAAACAAGTTTTGGAAAAGCTGCGACCAAAATTTTAAAAAGGAAAGAATGTATGAATTTGCGAACAAAATTTAAAAGAATAGGAACATTTATTTAACTCCGAACATTTTCTACAAACACAAACAAGTTTAAAAGATGGAACAATTTTAAAATCTATGATTGTTTTTGAAAAATAGGAACATTTTTGTAATTACGGACATTTTCTACAAACACGTACAAGTTTAAAAGATGGAACAATTTTTAAATCTGTAATGTTTTTCGAAAAATAGAACATTTATTTAATTACGAACATTGTTTTTACAAGCACGAACAAGGTTAAAAGATGGAACAATTTTGAAATCTGTCAACATATTTCAAAATATGTTTTTCGAATTTGTGAACCAATTTTAATAAAATAGATAATTTTCTGAAAAACTTGAGAATTTTTTGAAAAAGGGACATTTTTTCCTTGTGTGAACAAGTTTTGAAACTATGAAAAAGATTAGAAAAAAGCTAGCATTATTGGAAATATGCGAACATTTTTGAAAATGCGAGCAAAATTTGAAAACAAGAAAATCTATTGGACTTATGAACATTTTTGCATTTGAGAACACTTTTTCATATGTGAGAAATGTTTTTGAAAAATCGACAACATTTTTGAATCTGTGAACAGAGATTCATAACAGGAACATTTTCTGAATTTATCGAAAGATTGCAATTCTGTAAACAAAAAAGGGAAACAATAGAAACAAGAAGAAAAAGGAGTTGGGAAAGAAATGGAGGAAATGAAATAAGTATAAACAAAAAAAATGGACAAGGAAAAGGAAAAAAATAAACTGAAAAAACGGAAAAGAAATAAAAATTAAAATAAAACCAAACAAACTGAAAAGAAAAAAAAAATCTGTGGAAACCTGTTCGGGAACCTTCCGGAAGGTCTGCGAAACCGGCCAGGAACCTTGTGTGCGTTATCTCGTAGTTGGGCCGGCCCATCTCGCTCGCGGCTAGGACATTCATTCCAACCCAACCCAACCCAACCCAGCACCCACCCACCCAGCCGAACCTTATCTTCTCCCCCATCCTTCTCCTCCGGCCACCGCACTCCCGGAGCTGAGCTCCTGCCGCCGCCGCTCACGCTGCAACGCCGGCCGTCGGTGCCCAGAAGAATCTTGCCGCGGTCTTGTCCTCTCCTACGCAGAAGCGGGCCACCACGGACGTGCGTGCCGTAGCCATGGCCGCCGCCTGCCGTTTCGCCGCGCCGCTGGGCCTCGCCCCGCTGCCTCGCGGCCGCGCCGTCGCCAAGGGCGTCACTTTCTCGATAGGCTCCGCCAAGGCCGTGCCACGGGGCGTCGCGGTGAAGGCGGCAAGCGGGACGTCCGGCGGCGAGGAGGCGCCGGAGACCGTCGGCCCCCTCTGCTGCACTGGCGTAGGTACTTGGTGCCTGCTAATCCCGTTACCAAACCCGACACCGAACCGGTGCTTGAGACAGTTTGTAGTTTCTTCCTACTGACGGAATCGTTCTCTCTTCTCGTCAAAAAACTGAAGATTTATAATTTACACATCACCTACTCCCCCTGTTTCAAAATAAGTGTCGCAAATCAACGACACTTATTTTGGGACGGAGGGAGTAAGGTCGCAAAATTCTTGTTTTAGATTTGTCTAGATACGGAGTATGTGCGAGGAAACTTATCCCACTGTCTTTAAATTATCATGTTGTGGCGTTCTGCTCTTTCTGAAGAATATTAGGAACTTATGTGCTTGCATTTTAGAATAATTGTTTCTCTTCTTTAAAGTTCCTAGCTTGTTACTGTTACCTTTGTTGACTGCGCCTCTTAGGATTTCGAATTCGGGAACTGTAACCCCTATGCAAGCAACGAGATTTTGAGCTTATTATTTTGTTTTCGTGCCACCTAAGGGCATGTACAATGCATAGCCTCAAGGTGATGCCCCGTATGCCATGTAGGATCAGATGTAGAAAAAGTAGGTTCGGATAAGGAAGCGGGATCCTTTGCAGAAGGTGAGTGCTTGAAGAGAAAATGTGTGGTCCGGTGTAAAAAGCTGAAAAGTTAGAGTGAAAAGTAGAGATGCATGTGCGCATCCTTATGGTAGCTTACATCGGAGAGAAAAAGTTAATATAGATGCCTCAAGCTACTTGTTGTCATGAAGCATCTGTATCCATATGCCACCATTGTACATGCCCTAACAAAGTCATAGTTTTCATACTATTAATGAAGTACTGAAGCCCTAAGGTGTAGTGTGTCTGCCACTTAAACATGAATAAACTAGACTCAACTGTGCCCTCGAGCTTACTGTTTGTTGAATCTTGTTGTGATCCCTTTTATTCTTGCACATTTTTTGGTTACAGATATAATTAATGACCTTGTTTCAGTTGCAAAACCAATCTCATTCGGACTTGTTTCCTTATTTCTAAGGAAGGCAGATTATCAAGAGAGCAGAGGAGGTTTTTCTTTCAACACAAGTAAAAGGTAAAAGCTTTAGATCTCGAATGTTTGTTGTTTTTGGACTGTTGTTTTTACTGATTTATGTGTATATGATGTATGATGTGCCATCTTCACACCAGAAAGTTCCGGTGCCCACTCGGACAAGGATCTAAAGAGACATATGAACTTGCTGCAGCAACTTGGTTTACTTCCTTTTGGTGTTACGACATGGTTGAGTTTTGCACAGTCAGCACAGTCTAGTGAAGGAGTAAAGTTAAATATGGTTTACGAGGTCGGGGAGCTGTTCGAGCTGGGAATTCAGCTTTCGTATCTCCTCATACTACTTGGCCTGCTTGGAACTGGTACATTTTTTGTGATCCGTCAGGTTCTTGTCCGCAGAGAGCTTGATCTTTCCGCGAAAGACTTGCAGGTATGCATCCTGCTAACATTTCTACATGCATTCATACTACGATGGGTCTTTATTATATTGCAAAAGCTACATGAACATAGTTCCCCTGATATCTGGGGAGCGGGTGGGCCCACAATTGACCAGCGATCTTAGTTTCTTGCTGGGATATGCTTGTCATGGATAAAGGTGTAGAGGGATGAGGATCAGACGGGAGGAGAGAAGAGAGATAGCAGGTAGCTAATCTTAGTTGGTGCTGGCATCACTTCTAGTTTTGCTACCGCTCAGGCCTCAGCTAGGTCGGTACTATTCATTGCTGATGGATAGATACACTAGGGTGAGGGAAGGAAGTAACACAGGTTGCAATCTGGATAAGTATTAACATTGCTATTTAACTTTAAAAATAAGTATCTTATGTTCTCAATTTGTCATTGAGCAATATTACTCCCCCCCCCTCCTGCCTTCAACACACTTAGCCAATCCACACCCCACTGAAGACTCTGTTCTTCAAACCGGTCAACATGAGTTCCTGATAGCAAGAGCATTAAACTTCAGTGTCAGTTTAATGTAGATAACAAACGACGGCAACACCGACTGTGATGTAACAACACATTTAACTAATGTCTTATTATGTTAAACATTTGACTACGTTTTCATTAGTTTGCTAAATTTGTTTTGTTTCATATAGTTTTGTTAGGCAAGTGAAGTATCTAGGTGAATGACTAAACATACTTTTCAAAAATAATATATTTTTTGTTCTGAAAGTATCTGAGAAAAGGATAAATTCCCTTCATTTAAAAAAAAAAGTTAGTCTCAGTTTCTCCTTGAATTACCAGATTTGATGATGACCTGGCTGACATCCGACCTCTCTCTACCTAAGGAATTTCCTAGCATGAGAGCCATGTCCAGTATTTGTTGTCGGGATCTTATATTATGCAATATGACTACTTTTGACGGTTTCATCAAGCTGATGTCATTTTCTGTGACCGTTGGGTTTGTATTACTTTTATGTGCCACATGATTGGATTAATTTTGTTACTTCCATGGAACATATGGGCATTAACCTAGTCTTCTAAAAATGTGGTCGTGGAGTCTAGACATACCTTTCTTGTGGTCAATCCTAGCAATTTATTGTTTCGGAACTGACAAAGTAGTTGGTTAGCTTCTGCCTTGTTGTGCAAATCCTCATATCTTGGTAGCACAAGTCCATTCCTTGTACTGACCAGTTAATTTGTCTTCATTTAATTTCTTTACTGATATTGCCCGCTTCATAACGAACATTCTATCCACATGACGTGTCTTGTATGTTGTCGATGAATGTGATGTGCTGACGTCAACCAGACTTAATTTATCTTAATTACAGGAACAAGTGAGAAGTGGTGAGGGAAGCGCTACTGAACTTTTTGAGCTTGGAGCGGTCATGCTCCGGCGAAAGTTTTACCCTGCAGCTATCAAATATCTACAGCAAGCAATCCAAAAATGGGATAGAGATGAGCAAGATCTCGCACAGGTTAGATATGCACAGCCACTAGCCATTTGCTTCATGCATTCTAAAATCCGTCCGCAGCTAATTTATCTTTTATCAATGCAATGATATCACGCATTGATACTGCTAGCACGCATAATATGCGCTGTTCTTGGAAACACCCCATTTCGTGTCTCTTTCTCTCTGAAACAGTTTTACCTTGATGGCCAGGTGTACAATGCCCTGGGGGTTAGCTACAAGCGAGAGAACAAACTGGACAAGGCAATCAAGCAATTCGAGAAGGCTGTGGAGCTCCAACCGGGCTATGTGACGGCATGGAACAACCTAGGCGACGCGTATGAGCAGCAGAAGGACCTCGCGTCAGCGCTCAGGGCGTTCGAAGAGGTGTTACTATTTGATCCAAACAACAAGGTGGCAAGGCCACGCCGAGATGACCTCAAGTCGCGCGTGGGCATGTACAAGGGGGTGCCAGTGAGGAGTACTGAAAAGCGATAGCCGCCGGATTCTTGCATCAGTTTTGAACAGTAGCATCTGTAAACATGATGAGAAGTTGTATGTAGCATATTGGTGGTTGTAGAATGTTTGAATGTTAGAGCAAAATGTAGAATTTGCTTTCGAGGTCGGCGCCAAGTCAGTAACAGTAATTCTCATGATACTCTTGCGTTTGCTAGTATTCGCTGGGCACATTTGCAGCATCGAATATTTACAACATGATAACAAATCAATTATTTCTACCAATAGTGTAGCAGTTTGTACACTAGCAACGGTGATCAAGTTTGGCCTAATTTTAGAGTCCATTCTCCACCCTATTCATATATTTTTTTAAATTGTACGCTCAAGACGAGTCCGGTTTTGAAGTAACGAAGCCATCAATCTATCAGGAGTTACAAGATACATTGATGCTGACACCCAACTTACAACACAACACACACATGACGGGCACCAAAAAAGAAACCCGGGAGAAGAAGCGCAACTTGCAGCTGGTGTCGCCCTTGATGCTCGAACACCAAAGTAGGAGACCGAAACAACGTCTAAGGAGCAACCAAAGGCTATGAGAGCAAGCACGCTGGTGATAGCATCAGGAGTAGAGATGACCACCTTCCTTCTCCCTTGCCAAAGAGTGGAACATTTTCCCTCGTCCCGGCTCGAGGACACCGCACTTCTGTTTACGCAAGCAGCATAAATCATAGATTATCACATCACACATGGTCAGAGTACAACTGAATAAGGAAACTACGAGGGAACTAGGAGAGGGGACTCTAAGAGAGGATTGTATGAAAGAGCCTCGAACTAGGAGAGTTTCCTATCGATGATGGCCTGGGGCTTTCCCTTGCCTTCAAGGTTGCCCTTCTGTGGCGGCTTCTCGCCCTTGACCTCCTTCCTGTGCTGGGTGGCCTTCTCCTCCGAGGGCGCCATGGATGCTTCTGCTGCTTGCCCGGGGGGCTCCGCCTTGGGTGGCGCCGTGGGTGATACAATTTCAAAACGCGTGTGTGGAGATGGGGTGACTTGTATTTTCTCTCAAAAAGGCTTCTCCAGGCACCACATGTATCCTTTAAACCGTCTCCCTGCCAACTGCATGAACTTATGTTTCTTTCTCTAGAATCTCTAATACTCCCTCCGTTTCTTTTTACTCCGCGTATACAATTTGATCAAAGTCAAGCAACATAAAGTTTGATCAAATTTATATCAAAAAATATGAATATCTACTATATTAAAATTATATAGTATGAAAATACATCTCGTGGTGCATCTGATAATATTGATTTCATGTTGTGAATATTGATCATTTTTAATATAAAATTAGTCAAACTTTACAAAGCTTGACTTTGAACAAACCTTATATCCAGACTAAAAAAAACAACGAAGGGAGTATCTATAGCAAAGACTTGATTGGCGATCGAGTCCAAAGAAGAAGAAATACCTTGCTCGCAAGTCACAAGCTTGTAATTTTTTTCTTGAAAAAGAGAATAGCTCCCGACCTCTGTATGGATTGATCCACACAGCTATATATTATTATTTTTTCAACAATGTCAATCAAAATCAAGCATTAATGCCAATCAAATCGGCTTACAAAACAATAAAGAAAAACCCGTAGCCATCAACCTCACCTCAGAATCTCCTTGATCCTACACAAAAATTCTATGAATGTGACAGAAAAACAAAACAAAATACTACTCATAGACAAAGCATTTGAAAAAGAACCGGCGCACTTGCACCGATGCTGACGAGTTCAACCATAGGCCAAACATGGGATTGAACATAGAATTTTGATCCCCAAATGGAGGTTTTGAACCAACCCCTTTAACAAGGACAGGACAAACCCGCGTCCACAATTCCTGATATAACCGAAGACACAAGATCGTGGGTTTCCACCCAGACTAAATACATACTTGCCGTCGAAATCATCACCGCGAGCAGCCCCTCTACCGGCTATCAAACAATGAACCGGTAGGTGGATATGGACTTGGGCAAGGAAGCACAACAATGGTCCCACTCCGAACTCGAAGGCCATTTACATCGGGGTTGTGTTGATGAACTTTGTGCTTGTCAACTTTCTATAATTATACGTGTGCTTGTGTGCTCGAGAACTTGTGAACTTATGAACTTGTGCTTGTCACTTTGTGATGTATGTTGAGGAATTATGGTTTGGATATGATGTTTCAGTGTTTGTGATAAATGGGATATAATTGTTATATATGCTTGATTGCAAGACTAATTGCAAAACAATTTAATAAAAAACTATTGATCAAAGCTTTATCTGGTTTTACACTCAGTAAACGTATCTATGCTGAGTGCCAAAATTGCCAATGATGCCACGTGGCTCAACCTGGTAACTCATCGAAGCTTTTGTTGAGTGCCTTACAGAGATGCTCGACGAAGGATGCCACATGGCACGCTCCGGGAGTTTGCCAGCTGGATGATAGGCCAAGTGTCGGTACTTGGCAAGGAGTATGCATCTTTGTCGACAACGGCACTCGGTGAACTGGAGGGACACTTGTCAGCCTCCTATGCATCAACCTTTGCCGAGCATCATTACTCAGCAAAGAGTTTCTTTCATTATCAAGTGTCGGCACTCGTCACACTGCAGGGACACATGGCCCCCTCCCGTGCATCGTCCTTCATCGAGTGTTCCCCAGGGGCGCTCGACAAACGTTGGTGCCACGTGGCTTTGTTGTTTCTAGTTCGTATGCAAAGAGTTTCTTTCTTTATCATGTGTCGGCACTCGACACACTGCATGGCCACATGGCCCCCTCTCGTGCACCCTCCTTCGTCGAGTGTTCCCCAGCGGCGCTCGTCAAATGCTGGTGCCACGTGGCTTTACCGTTTCTAGTTGCCGTCTATCAAGACACCTTATTTTCCCGGGTACCTTGTTTTCACACTCGACAAAGGGTTTGCAGAGTGCTCGACAGAAGAAATTTGGTAAATTCCGCTTCACCCGAAGGGAGTATGCCGAGCACGCTTGGCCTAGTGTAAACTAAGCAGTTTTCAGTAGTGTTTATAGTAAACAAGTACATGTGTGATATAATACATTGGTGGTTCCACTTCCATCTGCCTCACATAAGTAACGCAGACTTTGCTTACGCTGCTAGAGGTTGCTCTCTCCAGCACGTACAACTAGTCATTGTCATGTCACAAATTTTCCAAACCTGGTGTGTATTTTCCAAGGGATACCTGGACTTTGCTAGTCCTGACAGGGACGTTGCTGGACAAAATTCTACTAAGTTGGCTCCACCACCACCTCTCACAAGCAAGAAATTTCCAATAATAGGAGTCACCCACAAAAAATGGTATTTTAAATTAATGTTTGATATTGGTCATGAGAATAAATTACCATCTCTTGGAGATCTACTTCAATGATTTTACCATTTACTGTGGACTCTTTTTAAACATTCAACATAAGACAATAATGTAAAGCTTGCGGGTGGTTTTATAGAGAGCACCCACAAAACCTTCCAAATTAACAAAATAGTAATACGTTTTCTGCAGAGTTTAGTGAAGATATTGAGACTGTATCATCTGTCGAGTAGTAGAGTGTTGGTAAGCTCACTTTCCGTAGTAAAACATGTTTACGGTTTTCTACGATCATTTAAAATATATATTACCAACATGAAGACTATCAAACTGATATATATTTCGATATTTTCACAATATACAATTACTTTTGTTCGAAATAATATATTTAAAAATATTAATGGTCATGCGTCATGCCTTTCTCTTATACTACCTCTGTCACAGTTTATAAGGCACGCACGTGTACCTAAGTCGTCAATTTGACTTATAAAAAATCTATTTTTTAATATAAAAATTATATCATTAGAAAATAGAACATCTAAAGTTTTTAAAGATATATTTTTTGTAATATATGCCATTAAGTTGGTCAAATCAACGATCTAGATACATATGCCGGACTTATATACTGAGATGGAGGGAGTACTAAAAATATTATATTGTGGTATTTTATTACTAACAACAATATATTTACGAACAAGACGGAGTAATGCAATTTTTTGTGTATGAAGTGTCGGTTATAACAATATAACTCTGATCAATTGTGGTGGTTTTGTGCAATTGACTCTGATCAATGATCATTTCGAACCCAAAAAAAACTGTCTGATTAGGGCCTCCTTGGAAAGGTCGATCACACACCGCCTTGTTGTTGAATATCCACAAATTATTATTTACGTACATGATATAATAATAGATTTATTCATAACTCCTTGAATAAATATGATACAGGATCCTCTCAATGATTATATATGTGTCTAGACTTATCAGTGCGTACAGTGTGATTTTATCAACCAGTGTTCGGCACGTAATTAAGAATAAGAGCACACGGTCGCCAGTGGTATTTCATGCCCAAGGGGCGTTTGCAATACTAGCTTGCTGCAGGGTCTTGTGTTTGGCGTCTCCGGGGGCGTCAGAACTTGGCCCAATCGGCACCATACTCATCGGCGGCGGGGGTGAGAACCTTGGCTTATGGTGTCCGTCCGAAGCAACTACAGTGAAAATATACGATGAATGCATGTATGAATTAGCCGGGTCGTGTATATATGTGTAGCTACATTCATGCATGTAGGTTTAAGTTACCTTGGACCGCCGCCGCGGAGAACGCCAAGGAACAATACACGAGGAGAGCCACCATGAGAGCAACACTGCGTGCGTGGGAGGAGGAGGAAGAAGAGGAAGAAGAAGAGCGCTCCATGATCGATCCCGTTCCGGGTTCTCGACGGTTTCTGCGTTAATTTATGGGGAATGGTAGGGGTACATCGGAAACTATACCTTGGGTCTCTACCTGCCGACGTGCTCCAAATCCTTGAATGTTCAAAGTCTGTCTCCCAGTCAACACCGGCGGATACACGATGCATGCACGTGCGGTGGTGACAGTCCCGGGTGTGAACACTGTCTTCATGCATGTTGTACTCTCTTCATATATATGTAAAAATCTTCTCTTGTATGTATATTCGATGTTTTCTGATTTATAATAAAATAACGGCTAGGTACATCAACTCAGAAGGCAAGAACATCCTCTTTACAACAACAAATAAACTTGTCCTTCAATAAGGTCATATATATGGTGTCCTTAGAAAAATATGGCCATATAGGGATGTCTAATTCTACACTTTCATTGCAGAAACGATGCTGATGTTTTTCGGTTATACTTCCTCTGTTCCTAAATATAAGTCTCTGTGCATGTTTCATTAGAATACTACATACGGATGTATATAGACATATTTTAGAGTGTAGGTTCATTCATTTTGCTCCATGTAAAATCTCTAAAAAGACTTATACTTCCTCCGTCCTAAAATAAGTGTCTCAACCTTAATACAACTTTATACTAGCTCTAATACAAAGTTGAGACGCTTATTTTATGACGGAGGGGGTATTCAAGAACGGAGAGAGTATACTAAAAGAGGAGGGGGGGGGGGGGTAATTGTCCGTGTCCCCCTTGTACGTTTTCTTGCTTCCCTTGTCCATTTTCGGTTTTCGTTCTGCCGATTCTGAGTAAACATCATCTATAGTCCTCATTCTTGCTGGCCATGTTTATAACTATCCTCAAACTCATAAAATGCTCCAATACGGTCACAATACTTGCTAATACAATCAGATAGGGTCCTCATCTCGATTCGCAAAAAAAACGATAGGGTCCTCATCTCGGTTCCTCTATGTATTTTGGTGATGTGGCACCATATCCATCCCAGCCAAGTAAGAAGAAAACCTGGGCTAATATATAAATAACAAATTTGCCATTTTAATTTGCACATCACTTCATAAATTCATGTACCAAAATGTAATGTTTGTGGCATGCTAGAAGTTAAATGCTGTTGCTCGTGCAACAAGACTCAGGAAGACAAGGCAGCTACTAGGGTGATGCCGTAGGTGATTTGGGGCGACATAAGAAGGCTTTGCCAGGCAATTGCCAGGCCGGGGCGACATAAGTGATATTTAGCTTTCGCGATCTGACAAACACAAACACAATGCTAAACAACAGGCCATGATTAAAGAGCATATATAACCGACAGTTCCTATTCGATGTCGCGCCAAAACACATAGGGGGACATCATCTAGGCCATCACATTTACACGAGTATCTCTCATTACGTTTGGTTTTCTGAAATATTTTTGGTTTCTTCTTTCTTTCTTTTTCATCTACCTGTTAGTTGGGTTTTTTTTTTGTGATTCATTTTTTACTCTTACCTTTTTCTCCTATTATATTCTTATTTATTATGGTTTATGTTTTCCTCTAGTTTTTTCTCTTTCAGGTTTTCTTTTTCTTTCATTTTACTTTATTGAATAGTTTTTCTATATAATAAAATGTTCCTGATATAGAACATTTTATTATACATGGTTGACATTTTTAATGAACATTTTGAAAATACATATTGATTTTTTAAACACAATCTGAAATTTTAAGATATATGATGATTATTTAAAATATTTTTTATTTATAGTATTTTTTAAAGAAAGTCTGTAAAACAAAATCTGCCGATGGGTTTTCCAGTGAAACAAAATCGGATCGGAAACCAGAAGAAGACTGGAAAACCGGTCGGAAAAGAAAAGAAAAGGTAATGAGATCTGCTGAACGGAGCGTATAACATTTGGCATAAAGTGGGTCGACCAATTACAGTTGCCACTCAAAAAAAAAAAAAAAAACAGGGCGAAAACCCCAACTAGAGTTAGGCATCTCCAACGAAGATCGCTATTTCTCTCCCACGAGTGTCTCATTTTAAGTCTGGACTGTGTCCACGGACAAGATATCGATGACCGTCATCAATGCTGACCGCATACATTTTAACAACAAAATAAACTAACCAGACGAAATTCATGCAAACACGACGAATTTTGAAATAAACCGAAAGGGATTCATGCAAACACGGCGGATTTCACATAAACATGACGGAGTTTATTACATTTCGGACACACTTAATCAAAATTGAACTAAAAGTAAACTCGTCCAGCTCCAGAGGTTTAATTCTTAATCTAAATGGTCGCTGACGTCCGTTCCCCTCCGCACTAGCATGAGCCTTGAAAACTGAAGCTCTCACACTTGCCTTCGCCTTCTCCAGCTCATTCCTAGCAACCCTCGCCGCCGCACCTCGAGCCGCTAACCGGTTGACAAATATCAACCCGCCAAGCTTGGTGTTAGGTGGAGGGCAAGAGCGGTGGCATTCGTGGGAACCTTACGGAGGTGACATACCATGAACTACTCTTCCTCGCCATCGGTGGCACCCGCGGACGTGCCAATTTCGTGGTCGTGTTGCGGGCGGCGGGTTGGACAGTGCTAGCGCTACCCTCTTTGTCGTCACTCTTACCCCACACCTCATTAGCCGCCTTGTCAAAATCCTTGTATGCAGACTCCAGCACCGCCTGACGCTGATGATACCGCCAGCGGTCGAGATGAATCCAACGGGTGGAGCTGTAGGATTCAAGCAGCATTGTCGGCTCCGGCATATCCTTGTCCGGCGCGATCGCCATGCCGGCATCGAGCTTCTCTTCCTCCCGCCGGTGATCCTCGAGAGAATGGAGGTTGTAGGACGTGTCGTCCTGCGCATCCCGAAACTGCTCCTCTCGTTCGTCCCGCACCATGTCCATGTAATGGGCACACGCTTCGCCGATGGTCATGTGACAATGCACCAGCAAGTTTGGGGATGCCTTTATTATCATAGCTAAGTGACTGATCTTAGTAGTATTGATATGTTCGGGGCCTCTTATATGCCGCTCTTTGCGGCAATTAGTCGGGTAATCACATCTAGGGCATTCTACTTGGCCTGACCCATTGTGGTGCACAACGGAGTGAAGGGGTAAAAAAAGGGAAGAAACTCGTTGGAATTCGAATGTGCAAGGGTGCGCTGATGTCTGCCAAGAATAGCCTGTTTTACCGAGGTACTTTTGTGGTAGATTTGTAGCCAAAAACTTAAAGAACTATGAGAATATCATGAGCAATTTTTAAACTTGCAAAGAACTTTTGAAATTATCTGAAATAGTAAACAAATTTTGAAATATCGCTCTTTTTCTAAAACATAAAATAAATTTAAATCACGAACAAATTTTTGAACTTCCAAACAACTTTTGAAATTATCTGAAATTGTGAACAAAGTTGAAAATTTGTCTCCTTTTCCGAAAATGTTGACTTTTTATTTTGTCAACAAAATTTAAATACGGGATATTTGAGTAGCAGAACTTTTAGAAAATTCCAAACAAAGTGGAATTGCAAACATTTTTGAATATGTGAAAAATATTTGAATAGCAGAACATTTCTTTGAAACTTCAAACTTTTTTGCAAAATGCAAACAAATTTGGAAAAACAGAATTTTCAAACAGTACGAATGTTTTTTGTACCGGATATTTTCAAAATTTAAATACATTTTTTGAATTCAGGTACAATATTTTAAAACTAGAATTAAGGACCGAAATTATTTTTGAAAGCACGAACATTTTTAGAATATTAAGAACGAATTTGGAAATAGAGAACAATTTTAAAAATGTTGAACAATTTCGGAATGTGAACATATTTTTGGATTTTTATTGAAGACGAGATCGTTTCTTGAAATTCTACCATTATTTGAAGGACATGGCTGACAATTTCTTGATTTTTATTTGAATAGCAGCAGCGCCCGCTCGTAGTAGCAGACGCACCTCAGGACAACCAACCACGTGCATTTATTAGCGTTTAATTTTTTTCAAAAAGTGATAAGTTTTGAACCGGGCGTCAGAATAACGATCCGTTTTGACGGCTGTGTTTCTTATGACGAGCTCTTTAAAATTAGATCCCATATGGATAGGTTTTGATAAACTTTTTTTTGGGCGACTTTGTGTACTAGATGAGGCAACTTTAGTTCTATAGGCAAACAACTCATCTCCCCCCTTAGTATGACTATCTATAAGAATTCTTCTAAGTTGGTTACGACGATTAACAGTTTACTAGATTCACCTTTAAAAGTTGTAATGTTTCAGAAAAAGAAAATGGCGGCGCTGCAATCCAGATTCTCACCTGCACCGCCCCGCCATCGACTTCATAGTTGCAGCATCCACTTTGCTCGGCCCTAGGAGGGGCGGCGGTCCCGCGGTCACCAGTGGCGGGCGAAGGTCCTCTTCGTCGTGACCCGATAGGAGCAGCGGCGGGTGCTGTAGATGGAGGGGAAGGAGGAGCAAGGGAGTCGTGGTGGATGCGCCCGACAGACAGCGAAGCGCTTACTATCCGTCGGCGGTATAGCGGGTGTGTTCGGCGGCGGCACGGTTGCTAGCGCAGTAGCGCCTCGTCTTAATGTAGCAAAGATGTGAGAGAGAGGATTTTATTTCGGGGAACAACATGACATGTTCGTTCTTTCAGGAAGGAGAGACGTGTGAGCGCATAGGAACGTGTCGTGCCCACGAGGAGGCGGACGGAAATTGTGTGATCCGTCGGATGATCATCATCGTTTCTCTTTTTTAATGCACTAAATTTTAAAAAAATCATGGATGTTTTTTATTCACTGAAGATTTGTTTCGAAATTTGCTAATATTTTTTTAAAATCACAAACATTTTCTGAATCTGCAATGATTTATGAATTATTAAACAATTTATTTTAGAATTATGATTTCTAATTTTTAATTCCAAGATTATTTAATATATAAAAAATGACTGAAAATAAAAATTGAAATTAAAAAGAAATTTAAAAGAAGGTCGCCCGTGCATGGGCCGGACCAAACGGGTTGCTGTGTCGTCTCCTAGGTGCAGAGCGCAGTATAGGAGCTTCGTATTGGGCCCGCCCTGTCCGAGATTCCTTTTTGTGAAGCGTTTCGATGGCATTGGTCGTTAATATTTTGTAATTTTAAGGGCAATTTTGATGATGGATGATCAGAAACAATCCATGCTTCATATTATTTTATATTATTATTACTAGCAAAAGGGCCCGTGCGTTGCAACGGGAGAAAAAAATATCACACGCTTTTAATCTTTTTATAATCGTTTTGATTTATTAAAATAATAAGCTAACTAACTAATGTAGTCAGTCATATCCTATTTTGTTGAGAAATCAACCCGTCCATTGTTAATTCCACCATGATGAGAAATTGAGCGGGAAAAGCAAAGCAAAACAAAGAGGCTACGTGAATTGATCAATGGACTGTTATCTTATTTCACCCATGGGGTAGAGAAAGTGGGATCAGATCACAAACTGAAGGTGGTGTTCCATTCTCTGTCTCTACAACAATACAATCTTACATTCAATACATTCATTCATCAGCAAACAAATCCTCACAAAACAAAATTTCTTGCCGGTGCTTGGCACACGGTCGGAGGAATGGGGAGGGGATCTCACCAGATGACGAGTTCCTGCCGGAGGAGGGGATACGATGAGGGGATCAAGGGTTAGGTGCATCTATCTGGCCATAAGGAGTTGCCGTTGACGCGCCATAACCTCAAAGTTCCCCGTGTGAGCCATGGAGGCCCGCCTCCACCAGCAAGTACTTCACTCCACCGCGCCTTATCCGCACCGTCGCCGTTCTGCATCGAGCAGACGCATCATCCCAGTCACTGTAGCTGTCGCGTTGATTTGATCCAGAAGTTCTGCTCGAGCGCCGAAACGGGGGCAGCAAGCGGGCAGAGGTACGGCCGCGGAGGCGGGTGGATTGAGATCGACAACAGTGGTGGTTGAGGTCGGCCGTGGCGGTGAGTGGTGTGGCAGCGGCCTGGGCACATGCCAGGATGGACCAGGGTCGACGCGATGCGCTCGAGCGCCGCAACAGGGGCAGTGAGCGGGGAGAGGTACGGCCGCGGAGGCGGGTGGGTTGAGATCGGCAGCGGTGGCGCTTGAGGTCGGCCACGGCGGCGAGTGGTGTGGCGGCGGCCTGGGCACAAGCGAGGGTGGCCCAGGGTCGACGGGAGGAGGCGATGTGTACGGGTATAATTTTTGCAGCGAATCGATTTTCCTTTTACGTTGCAGATAAATGATGAAGCGCTGGTTGAATAACAAAAATTATAGGATTTGTTTTATAAAAATGCCGCGGTGGGTTTTTCGACGGAAGCAATAGCCTCTTTATTATTACTAGTAAAAGGGCCCGTGCGTTGCAACGGGAGAAAAAATACCACACGTTTTTAATCTTTTTATAATCATTTTGATATATTAAAATAATAAGCTAACTAACTAATGTAGTCAGTCCTATCCTATTCTATTGAGAAATCAACCCGTCCATTGTTAATTCCACCATGATGAGAAATTGAGCGGGACAAGCAAAGCAAAACAAAGAGGCTACATGAATTGATGAATGGACTGTTATCTTATTTCACTCATGGGGTAGAGAATGTGGGATCAGATGACAAACTGAAGGTGGTGTTCCATTCTCTGTCTCTACAACAATACAATCTTACATTCAATACATTCATTCATCAGCAAACAAATCCCCACAAAACAAAATTTCTTGCCGGTGCTTGGCACACGGTTGGAGGCATGGGGAGGGGATCTCACCAGATGATGAGTCCCTGCCGGAGGAGGGGATACGATGAGGGGAGCAAGGGTTAGGCGCCTCTATCTAGCCATAAGGAGTCGCCGTTGCCGCGCCATAACCCCGGAGTTCCCCATGTGAGCCATGGAGGCCCGCCTCCACCTGAGAGTACTTCGCTCCGCCGCGCCTTATCCGCGCGCCGCCGCCGTTCTGCATCGAGCATATGCATCATCCCCAGTCACTATAGCTGTCACGTTGATTTGATTCAGAAGTTGTGCTCGAGCGCCGAAACGGGGGCAGCAAGCGGGCAGAGGTACGACCGCAGAGGCGGGTGGGTTGAGATCGACAACAGTGGTGGTTGGGGTCGGCCGCGGCGGCGAGTGGTGTGGCAGCGGCCTGAGCACATGCCAGGGTGGACCAGGGTCGACGCGATGCGCTCGAGCGCCGCAACGGGGGCAGTGAGCGGGGAGAGGTACGCCCGCAGAGGCGGGTGGGTTGAGATCGGCAGCGGTGGCGGTTGAGGTCGGCCGCGGCGACGAGTGGTGTGGCGGCGGCCTGGGCACAGGCCAGGGTGGCCCAGGGTCGACGGGAGGAGGCGATGCGTACGAGTATAACTTTTGCAGCGTATCGTTTTTTCTTTTTGCTTTCCAGATAAATGAAGAAGCGCGTGTTGAATAAAAAAATTTACATGGGCTTTTTTATAAAAATATCGTGGTGAGTTTTCCGACGGAAACAATAACCTCTTTATTATTATTATTATTATTATTATTATTATTATTATTATTATTAGGTGTATATGTATATATATATATATATATATATAAGGTATAGATATAGATTATTATTATTATTATTATTATTATAATATTTAGAATTTGTTTTTGTTTTTTTGACTAATAAAGGGCTAAACGTGTCATAGTTACTCTGTCGTAGTTACGTTACCTTGTAATACCCTGTTTGCTAAAATAATTCAGACAACATATATACCCAATATTTAAGTTTCACCGTCAAATATGAATATGGTACATTAGATACATTAGATGAATCTTCACAACTGTTTCACATAGACGGAGAGAGCCCTAGAAGATATATACGAGTGGCACTCGCACACCGCTAACACGGTGTAATAGTAGCTTGCTTGTAATGATAAACCTGCTTTTGAGACTCCTGCATGCGGTTCGTAATACTCCCTTTATTTCAAAATACTTGCCGTGGTACCATGACAAGTATTTTTGTTGTGTTCCCACGACAAGTATTTTAGAACGGATAAAGAGTACTAATACTAATTGGAGTGCTCCATAAAAAAGAACATTAGGAGTGCTGATGATGCGTATTTCATACATAAACCAAAGGCGGCGTTCAGTTGGGAAGAGGCTGCTGCAGGGTCTTGCGGTCGACGCAGCATCTCTGATAAGTAGCGGGATCCCTGTTCGCCCCGCAGCATGGAGGAGGCCTCTCTCCCTGTTGTTTTCCCTCCGTTTGACCTGCATGCGCATCCTAGTAGATTAGCATGCATGCGCTAGAGTATAGCCAGATCTTGCATATAGCCTACATTGCTACCTCGAGACAGGACAATTTACCGTGGATGGCAGCTGTGCATGGAAGGGAGCAGCATATGAACATGATAGCCAGGACGGCCACGGTTGTTGCCATGGAGGATGAAGAGGAAGATCGCTCCATTCTCCACGATCTTCTCAACACAGTGTGTAAAGGTGTACACAAGACTTGTCCGGGCGGCCGGTTTGCATTGCCTTACCAATAACCTCAATAGTAGTTCACATATATACACAGAGAACGTGATAAGTTCAGCACTTGCTCCTGCAGTGCGTTTGGGTAGTCCACGATACTCTATAAATAAATGGCGCAGAAAGACCCTCCAATAGTTTTCATCAAGAGAGAAGAGCGCACTGTGTCCATAGAATATTGAGTGGCCTCACTTTCTTCCACATACGTACTACGACTATCTGTCGGCTCAATTAACTTTCTTAGTTAACCTATATTCAATGGACTTAACCGGTTAACCTCCATATCGAGCTTATCAATACATATATACTATACGGTTCACTCTCTGCGCTACTATATATCATAGGTAAACAATACAGATTACGGATCCAATTTGGCTCCGGGGAGCACATGCTCCTGCCCACGAAAAATAATGTTTGAAATGTCAAAAAAGAAATTATGTATTCATAGTCACGTCAAAATGCTACCCGCAATGTTTTAGGCAAAAAGTGAAAAAGGTTAAGTATTTTGACCTGTGCAAAAAACAAAAACAAATTAAACATCAAATGTTATCACAAATTTGTTATTTTCATCGACGAAACACTACTACTCTGTTTCACCTTAAAATTATCAAGCATGCTTGCGACACTAACACGAACATTCATAAAAAAAATCAGATTTACGTTTTGAGTTATTGTTCATCCGGGAGCAAATGTGCTCCCGGCAGACAAAACGCCGTGGAGCTATTTGAAAAGGCCATGGAGCTCCAACCGGGCCATGTGACGTCATGAAACAACCTGGGCGCCACATATGAGCAGTAGAAGGACCTCGCAACGGCTCTCAAGGCGTTGGAGGAGGTATTGCTGTTTGGTCCAAACATCAAGGTGGCAAGGCTGCGCCGAGATGACCTCAAGTCACGCGTGGTCATGTGCAAGGGGGTGCCGGTGAAGACTACTGAAAAGAGATAGCCGACACGGATGTACGAAATCGTGCATCAGTTTTGAAAAGTAGCTACGACATCTTAACAAATAACATCAAAGTAGCATTTGTAAACATGATGAGAAGTTGTATGTAACATATTGGCATGATCCATCCGAGCTGGCCGTTGTAGAATGTTTGAATGTTAGAGCAAAATGTAGAACTTGCTGTCGAGGTCGGCGCCAAGTCAGTAACGGTTATTCTCATGATACTCTTGCGTTTGCTCTTATTCATCTGGGCACATTTGATGCATCAAATACGACATCTTAACAAATAAATTATTTTTATCGAAGCAGTTTGTACACTACGAACAGTGATCTACTTCGACCTAGGGACAAAGGGGATGCGCAGAGGCTAATTTATTTCTCTAGATATGTATTCTGGCAATGTTGAACAATTTTGCCTAATACAACAGAAAAGAAATCTTGTACAATTAGTTATGATATGCCATTTAAATATGTATAAATACAAGATAAAAGCCAACCATTTGGTTATACAATGATTGTTCTTTCCACATGTATCTTAAATTCCATACGACAATAGTTTGTAGCGAAACATTTCATCTCATGTTTCGGAGTAGTTTGATTATCACTTCGTCTACTATTTTTTTGAACGTGTCATCACTTCGTCTACTTGACCCATAGTATGTGGAATCATTGGCCATATTAACTGTAGCTAGACACGATCCGTATGAGGAGAGCCACCACTGCCAAGGAAAAGGAAGAGCTTCCCAATGTTATGTTGCCGTTCTCTTGATCGTTTCGTGCGCGTACCCCCTCGCATCGCCTCCCCTCGGGCGACGCTAGGGGCCCCCGAAACCCTAGCCTCCAGAGCTTCTCCCTCCTGTCCCGGCTGCCGCTGCAGCCGGCAAGGGCCGCGGTGGCGGCGGGCCCTGCGCCTTAGAGCCAGGGCGGGAGGTGCCGCGGAGCCCCAGCGAGGCGGTGGCGGCGGGCCCTGCGCCTTAGAGCCAGGGCGGGAGGTGCCGCGGAGCCCCAGCGAGGCGGTGGCGGCGGGCCCTGCGCCTTAGAGCCAGGGCGGGAGGTGCCGCGGAGCCCCAGCGAGGCGGTGGCGGCGGGCGCTGCGCCTTAGAGCCAAGGCGGGAGGTGCCGCGGAGCCCCAGCGAGGCGGAGGGGCTGTCGTGCGCGGGGAAGACGGGGGCGGCGGTCAGGGCGGCGGACCTGATGTGCGGCGGCGTTCGTGGCCCCATGACCGGCCGTGGTCAGGTTGGATGGCGGCGGAGGCGCTCCATCCGGCGAGGGCAGCGGCTGCGCGCAAGGGCGGTCCTCAAGGGTTGCGGATCTGGCGTTTCCTACTCAGATCTGTCACGGCTTGGACTTCTTCGGTCGGTGGCGCGAGGAGGATCGGTGTGGGGCGGCTGGAGGCCCCTGCCGGCATGCCGACGGCGGTCTTCGTCTACATGACGTTCCTCATTCGGTTCCATCCAGCCACGAGATCGGGGGGTCGCGACTTCCGATGAAAACCGCGCCGACCTCGGTCATGGTGGACGATGGCGGCGTCTAGGACGTTGTTACCAGCCCATGGCATCGTTGTTGCAGGTCGTGGCACCACACTCGTGATGCTCCGAGGGAAACCTTAGATCTGGATCTACCGGTCGAACGATGATGGCATCTTCGATGTCGTTTCCCTCCTGAGGGCATCGTTTTGGAGTACGTGCTGGGTGGACGGGACAAGAGGAGGAGCGGTGTTTGGTCTACCGTGAGCCATACGGTGTAGCCCGGCGGCATGGCGCTGCGGTGGTTCGTCGACAGGCATGTGTAGGCGGATACGTGCAGGATGGTGGCGCTGTCTGGCTCCGTGGTGGCGTCGACGGCAGACCTCGCAAGGATGGTGCGTTTGTTCTAGCTCTGGAGAGGGTACGGTGGTAGATGGTGGAGGCGGCCTCTGCGTCGGACCAGTTTGGGATCCAGTCTCAGTGGTGGCTGGGCTGGAGAATCAGACTATAGATGTTAGGGTTTGATGCGATATCCATTTGGTATTTAGCCCGGATATTCAGCACACCTTCATCAAGAAATAGGAGTAGCAACATGTGTTGTGTAGATGGTGGCTTCAGGCTAACTGATGTATTACTTTGTATGATCTCTGTGAATAATTAATAAAATGGATGTATGCATCGTCTAGATGCAAAGGCCGAGGGTATATCCTCCTTTTCTAAAAAAAATGTTGCGGTTCTCTTTGGTTTTGATTATTAGTTGTTTTGTTACTAATGGTGGTGGTGGCGGGGGCGGCGGTTAGGTGCATACAGATTCTCTTGTTTTGACACTACCAAAATGGTCAAAGTCGTCCCCGCCAACAGGGTTTTGGAAACTCTCGGTGCGCTTGCATGCATGTGTGAACTTGGGATGCCGCGCCTCCGCAGTTTGCATGCCACGTGGACTTACATGTGTTACACGAACATAATTTGGCCGGGAAGAACAGCAATTTAATGTTGGGATTATTTCACCCCCTACAAAATTCATCACTGAAAGAACCCCTAAATGCCAAGCTAGCATTTTCTCCCAAAAGTTAGCAGAAACTCTGAAAAATACTTGGCCTGATAAAACCCACAATATGCATTGCAGGTTGACTTACCTGTTACACGGACATATTTTGGCCACATACACAGAATGGCTTGTCCAAACCGGATTCTCAAACCGCCTGCAACCATCCAGATTGTTCGATCTAGACATGTTTAGTCATTCGATGTAGAGCTATATCGATCCGTCAAACGGTTCAAACATATTTTTTTTTGGTAAATGTGAGACAAACTACGTCGGGTTAGGGGTGGGCAGCAGCCACGTAGAATTCAGACACCCCTTGCCTATACAAAACCCCTTCGGTACCCCGCATCTTCATGCTCTCATTTTTTTTCTTCTTTCTTGCCTTCGCCGCTGCTCTACCATCCCAGCCACAACGCAACACCCCTGTGGAACTCGACGAGTCCGTTACCTCCAACGGTATACCCGGGCTACACACCATTCTCCTCCTCCGCCGTTTCACAACTCACCTCCGACCGCCGCGCATGTCCCATCTGCTCCTACGATTCCCACCATACCCGATAACTGTTCAGTGAATTGTCCGGGCTAAAAAAATTGCCTTTCTTCTTTGAAACAATGGTTCGGATATGAATTATATATACGAGCACTATGTTCACTAGTGGAAAACGGGCCTTTGCCCTGGACCCTTTAGTCCCGGCCTCCATCTGGGCCGGGACTAAAGGCCCGGCCACGTCGTCCCAAAATCGCAATACCGCCCACGAGGCTTTGGTCCCGGCCCGTAAGGAGCACTAGTGGAAAACGGGCCTTTGGTCGGGACCATTTAGTCCCGGCCTGCCTCTGGGCCGGGACTAAAGGCCCGGCCACGTCGCCCCAATTCTAAATGCTTCCATCGATGCTTTAGTCCCGGTCCGTAAGGAGCCTTTAGTCCCAGTTCGTGTCCCAAACCGGGACTAAAGGGCTACGCGGCGGGCAGTGGTGGTGGCAACCGTTCATATCCCCCTTTAGTCCCGGCTGGTGGCTCAACCCGGGACTAAAGGCCTAACACGTGGCCTACCGTAGTGGTGGCAACCGTTTGGTATACCTCTTTAGTCCTGGTTGGTGGCTCAACCCGGGACTAAAGGCCCAAACGGTTTGCATCCCGCATCGTTTCGGGCGATGAAAAGCACGAACCGAAGCGTACAGTCACCATTTCTCTGTTTCTTCTTCTCTCTCGCGTCGCCCTCTCTGTTCTTCTCCTCTGTTCTTCTCCTCTCTTCTTCCCTTCTCTTCTTCCACCATGCCAACTAGCTTTCATGAGGTGCTCGCACATGGCACGACCAAGCTCCGTGTCGTGTACACGAACCTGAGCAGGGAGGTGCCGTGTTTTCTTCAACAGTTGAAGGAACTATGGTTTGACCACGCAGCGGATCATGAGAAGTTCTTGGGGCTTGATCTGGAGTACACGGCCGATCAACGCGGTGTTGCCGTCATCCAACTATGCTTCGCACGCCATGTCTTGATCTTCCAATGGGCGAGGTAAGTTTTGAGGCTTTCTTTGTTCCAAGATAATGACATTGTAAGTTTATTTATTTCAATCATAGTTGGTTCCCTTCAAATAGTTGTAGTGAAACAATTTTGATTAGTTGAAGGGGAGCACAATCTAATTGGAATAGTGTTCCATAATCTGAAAAATCGTATTAGAATCAACTAGTGTTTAATATGTTCCATTGGAATCATAGTTGGTTCCCTTCAAATAGTTGTAGTGAAACAATTTTGATTAGTTGAAGGGGAACACAATCTGATTGGAATAATGTTCCATAATCTGAAAAATCGTATTAGAATCAACTAGTGTTTAATATGTTCCATTGGAATCGTAGTTGGTTCGCTTCAAATAGTTGTAGTGAAACAATGTTGATTAGTTGAAGGGAAACACAATCTGATTGGAATAGTGTTCCATAATCTGAAAAATCTGATTGGTTCAATATGTTCCATTGAAATCATAGTTGTAGTGATACAATTTTATTCGGTGTTCTTTGATCCAAGGTTATGAAAATTGAATATAGCTAGTGATCTCTCTAGTTTCCATTGGATGACAATATGATATGTCATAGTCATGAAAATTGCATATAGCTAGTGATCTCTCTAGGTTCCATTGGATAGCTATAGTGATCTCTCTAGGTTCCATTGCATATGTTGTATTTGAATCCTAAAGATAAGTTTCTCTTTAGTTGTAGTAAAACATGTTTCCTTATTGCAGCAGTATGTAACATTTGTTCCATTTTAATTTGTTTCTGTTGCAGGAGTGACAAGCATTGTCCAGAACTCATGGACTTCCTTCGCAGCGGCATCACTTTTGCTTCCGTTGACATAAGGAACGACAAGCTGAAGATGAGGCACAACTTCGGTATTGAGATACCAGCTGGTTGCCTCGTTGATCTCCAAACGATATTCAGGCTTCGACATGATAGGACTTCGATGGCTCATATGGCAGTTGCCTTGATCGACGAGTCATATGGTGATATGAAGACCAATTTCCCAAAGTATCAGCACAAACTTTGGGAGAAGGGCCCACTTGATGATATCGACATTGAGTATGCAGCAAAAGATGCATACGTTTCATACGAGTTGTACCGCAAGATTCGAGTCGTCAACTAGGGCTAGCGTCACCTCGAGGAACGTGGACATTCTGATTTAGATGATTCAGACGAGTAGTGTTCTGAACGTCGAACACTTGTATATATATCTATGGTAGCTATTATTATGTACTGTTTGGACTAGTATCATGTACTTCTTGGACCAATTTATATATGTCTAGTTTCTGTTTGTGCCATTATAGTTTCCAAATTTGAATGGTTTAGCCCTTTCTAACTTCATTTGCTACTTTTGAATGGTTTAGCCCTTTCTAACTTCATGGTATCATGCATTTCGACCACATATATACAAAAAGTCTTCAGTTCAAATAAGTTCAAAAAATGAAATCCCTTTTGTAACAGATCTGTTTTTGATTAAAACAATTCCCACGTGGCGTGCAGCGGAACCACGTGGTGTGCAGCGGAAGTGATGATAGCATGCCAACTTTCAACATTTTCAGAGTTCATTTGTAGTGCTTTTCAATTTCAGGGTCAACTAGCTCAAAAAAAAAGTAAATGCACGAAGTATACCAAATGAAGTCAGAAATTGTTGAAATTTTGTGATGTGCCTTTGAATGATGCATTTTGAACACACAAAAAGTATGGAGTTCAAATAAGTTCAAAAAAATGAAATCCCTTTGTAAGAGATGAGTTCTCGTTCGAAACCCTGCTACTTCGAGAGAGATTATCAGTTTTGTACACGAACTGCATCCAGTTTTTGTCGTAGCCCTCTCAACTTTTTAACACATGCTATGTGGGTGAAATTATGATAGCATGCCAACTTTCAACATTTTCAGAGTTCATTTGTAGTGCTTTTTAATTTCAGGGTCAACTAGCTCAAAAAAAAAGTAAATGCATGAAGAATACCAAATGAAGTCAGAAATTGTTGAAATTTTGTGATGTGCCTTTGAATGGTGCATTTTGAACACACAAAAAGTATGGAGTTCAAATAAGTTCAAAAAAATGGAATCCCTTTGTAAGAGATGAGTTCTCGTTCGAAACCCTGCTACTTCGAGAGAGATTGTCAGTTTTGTACACGAACTGCATCCAGTTTTTGTCGTAGCCCTCTCAACTTTTTAACACATGCTATGTGGGTGAAATGATGATAGCATGCCAACTTTCAACATTTTCAGAGTTCATTTGTAGTGCTTTTCAATTTCAGGGTCAACTAGCTCAAAAAAAAAGTAAATGCACGAAATATACCAAATGAAGTCAGAAATTGTTGAAATTTTGTGATGTGCCTTTGAATGGTGCATTTTGAACACACAAAAAGTATGGAGTTCAAATAAGTTCAAAAAAATGAAATCCCTTTGTAAGAGATGAGTTCTCGTTCGAAACCCTGCTACTTCGAGAGATAATAGTTTGGATAGTCAAAATTATTAATTATGAAAATAAAAAATAGTTTTGCATTATTTATTCAATTTGAAACACTTTTCATTATCATAGTTTTGTCAAATTCTCAAATATGCAAAAAGAATTTTTAATAAACATAGTTTTTAATTGAAAATAACAAAATAGATAATAGTTTGGATACTCAAAATTATTAATTATGAAAATAAAAAATAGTTTTGCATTATTTATTCAATTTGAAACACTTTTCATTATCATAGTTTTCTCAAATTCTCAAATATGCAAAAAGAATTTTTAATAAACATAGTTTTTAATTGAAAATAACAAAATAGATAATAGTTTGGATTGTCAAAATTATTAATTATGAAAATACAAAATAGTTTTGCATTATTTATTCAATTTGAAACACTTTTCATTATCATAGTTTTGTCAAATTCTCAAATATGCAAAAAGAATTTTTAATAAACATAGTTTGTAATTGAAAATAACAAAATAGATAATAGTTTGGATAGTCAAAATTATTAATTATGAATATAGAAAATAGTTTTGAATTATTTATTCAATTTCAAACACTTTTCATTATCATAGTTTTGTCAAATTCACAAATATGCAAAAAGAATTTTTAATAAACATAGTTTTTAATTGAAAATAACAAAATAAGTTAATAGTTTGGATAGTCAAAATAATTAATTTTGAAAATAGAAAAAAATTGAAACTATATGAAAAATCATGGACAAAATTCAACCTGAATTCACTTTGAATTCAGGTTGAATTTTCTCCACAATTTCGAATATAGTTTCAATTTTCAGTAAGTTTAGGCCAGTAAGCCTGCTTAATTCAGGTTGAATTTTCTCCACAATTTCGAATATAGTTTCAATTTTCAGTAAGTTTAAGCCAGTAAGCCTGCTTTAGAGAAGAGCTCGATGGACAAGCTGCGACGGGGCTTATAGACAAGTGTTAGTCCCCCTCGCTGGACGAGGTGGGACTAAACTTATCGTGCAGCCGAGGAGGGGCTTTAGTCCTGGGTGGAGCCACTCCCCAGGACTAAAGACACCCTTTAGTCCCGGCTGGAGCCACGCACCGGGACTAAAGACCCCCTGCTTCCGCCTCTTGGTCTGCCCGAAAAGAGGCCTTTAGTCCCGGGTCGTGGCTCCACCCGGGACTAAAGGGGGTCTTTAATCCCGGCCCGAGCCACGCACCGGGACTATAGATCCACCTATATAAGCGGGACTTCGAAAATTTCCTACCCAATTCGTCCATTTCTCCTCTTCTTCCTCTCGTTCTCCTGCCCGGCGCGGCACAACGACAAACTAACCGACGCCGTCAGGCTGCCCGCCGTCCTGCTCGCCGCCGCCTGCCATCCTCCTCGCCGTCGGCCGTCCTCCTCGCCGTCGAGCCGTCCTCCTCGCCGCCGCGCCGTCCTCCTCGCCGCCGCGCCGTCCTCCTCGCCGCCGCGCCGTCCTCCTCGCCGCCGCGCCGTCCTCCGCGTCGTCCTCCTCGCCGCGCGCCGTCGACTCCTCCGGCCGGTAAACCCCCCGCCCCCTCCTCCCCAACACTCCGGCCAGTATAGAAGAAAAGAAGAAAAAGGAGAAGAGAAGAAGAAAAAGGAGAAGAAAGGAAGAGAAAGGAGAAGAAAAGAAGAAAAAGGAGAAGAAAAGAAGAAAAAGAAAAAGATTTTTTTGTCATTTAATTCCTATTGTTATTAGGTTTGTGCTAGATTATTAGGGTTAGTAATATTTAGAATTAGGTTAGGGTTACAAGAAGAAGAAATATGAACAAAAATAAGAAAATAAGAGTAGGAAAAATGAAAATAAGAAGAGGAGGAGAAGAAAAGAAGAAAAATGTATATTGTATAGTGTATATGCTTAAGTGTATAGTGTATATAGTGTATAGTGTATAAGGAGAGGAGGAATTTTGCTATAGTGTATATAGTGTATAGTGTATAAGAAAAGAAGAAAAGAATAGGAGGAGAAGAGAAGAAAAGAAGAGGACGAGAAGAAAAATGAAAATAAGGAGAGGAGGAATTTTGCTATTGTATAGTGTATATGCTTAAGTGTTAATAGTGTTTCTTAGATTATTGCTTAATTCTGCTATTGTATATGCTTAAGTGTTAATAGTTTAATTTTGCTATTGTATATGCTTAAGTGTTAATAGTTTATTTTTAGCAAGAAAATTAATAGAACTAGTTTATTTTTTTAGTTCATTTTACGATGCCTATCCCGCATCCTCGTCGTCGACTCGGCGGAGGACACCTGCTTGATCAGAGGGGCCCTGTCCGGGACTGGGCTCCGCCCGGCTGGTATTGGGAGGTGCTACCTTCCGGGGGGCGTAGGTTGGTGAGGAGCCAGCCCGTCGTTGACCCGATCCTTGTTTGGTGGCGGTCGCGTGGGCCAGTGCGGGTGCCGAGGCTTCCGGACTCCGCGGAGGTGGTACGTCACCGTGTCAGCGAGGAGGATGAGCACGTCCGTCGCTACATGGTTGCATTGGAGGGCAGGTTCGAGCATACCTGGCGGGTTCTTCGGGGATCTTACTTGAGCTATGATCTTGTGATGGTTCCTTCTCTTTGGGTGTCCACCGCCCGCGCCGATACCCGTCGGGCGCTACGGTTCTAGATGTATTAGTGATGCTATATGTATGATAGTATTCGAGGAGTATTAGTGATAATATTCGACGATGTACAGACAAAAGTGATGATGTATTAGCTTATAATTGAATACATGCTAATTTGAATACTACTTTATTTTACGATTTGGTTTTGCTTATTGAATGCTCAAATTGGAAAAGTACTCCTACTTTGAATACTATGCAGAAATCTATGAGTCCCGGGTGGAGCCACGACCCGGGACTTAAGTTGTTTTGGAACGGAGTTCCTGATAGAATATTTCTTTTTTGGTACAAAGGTTAAGAGAATCCGTTTTTTGCAGAACTATGGATCCACATATAAGGAACCTCGAAGAGGAAGAACTTCTCGAAGATATAATCAAAGACGGCCCCGACGTTGAACCAGCTGAATCTCCGTCGTCATATCTAAACCAGGACGTTGGCATTGAGGTCGAGCGACACGAAGATGAAGCCGATGGGGCAGGAGATAGGTCCAATGACGGAGAAGGTGATAGCTCCACTGATGGAGAAGCCGGTGAAGAGGAGAAGTCCGGCGAGGTATACATATGAAGTTCGACAATCACTTGTAATATGTTAAAAATATTGGAGATAGCTCTATATTGTATACATATACATTCATTTGACAAATGTTTCTCCCTCTTAGACCTCCACATCGAGCAAAACTACGAAACGAGGATCCGACTAGAAAGTTGGATGCACGGACGCATTACACATTTGAGGTGATATTTCCTACGGGCGAACCCAAACTTCCTAAGAATGCTGCTGACACATTCAAGAAGCAATGCGGAGTCCTCGTTAGGGATCACGTCTCGATCAGCGTTCGGGAGTGGAACAAGCGCAAAGGGGTAGCCGATAGTGACTATGTCGCCGAAAGGTACAAAGATAATCTTTGGAATGATCTCATGTCACATTTCAACCTGCCAGAATGTGAGAATGAAGACGCCGCAGACAAACTGAGGGCCAAAGTCAAGCAGTGGACTCTGAAGAAGATGGCCGAACTGTTCCGTAGCTGGAAGAAGAAGCTATGGAAAAATTATCTGAAGACACAGAAAGTGCCAGTATTCGAGGGGTATCTAGCCAAGCACGCGAATCACTGGAAGGCATTTCAAGAGTACAAGGAGTCAGAAGATGCCCAGGCATTATCATAAAAGAACAAGATAAATGCCGACAAGAAGAAATATCACCACAAGTTGGGGCAGGGGGCTATGAGACTGCCATCCCAAAGTGGGATAAGAAAGAGCAAGATCTGATAGATAAAGGCATCGTACCTGAACCACTCCGTGATGAGTGGGAATTGAGAGCAAGAAATTGGTTCCTTGCGCATGGTGGGTCGTACGACGAAACAACAGGGGACCTCATCTGCAATGACGATCTTAGGATACCCAGGGAGAATTGGAAAAGGATAGTGAAAGAAATTAAGGAGGGACAAAGAAAGTTCACTGCAGATAGAGATAAAGATTTGCTCACACTGGTCCTCGGCAATGACGAACATGGAGGACGAATGCGAGGCTTCGGTCCTTCTTACCCGTGGTGGCTTGGGTTTGCTAGAGACCAAGACACTTACAGAAGCTGAGAGAGAGCAAAGAAGCGGCAGCAGGATGAGGAGAATGACAAGTTCAACCAGTTGCTTGCCAGGATTAACGAGCAACAAAAGCAGATTGATGAGCTTAGAGGAGTACCGCGCCAGGAAGATCCTGCACTTGATATTACTGGCGCCCCATCTAAGCGGAAAAGCAGCATGGTTGAATCTGAGGCCCCGCCCGACGATGAACGAAGAATGATAGAGGGCGGTCCCGACTACCCCGTGGATGGAATCAAGGAGTCAACATCATGTGAACTCCATCAGAAATTCAAGAACATATCCATGAAGGTGGCCGTCGGACAAGCTTTACCTTCTGGCCCTGATGCACGCTGGCATGGCAGTGAGATTCCAGCTGGCTTTGCTAAAGTCGGGGTGGTTGAAATCATGACGGGGTTTAATGATATGGAGCTTGACATAGCTGGACCCGAAGATGAGAGGATACTCCGAGAAGTACTGGGTGGAGTCATCCTATGGGACAAGAACTACATCAAGCTTCCAGGCTCGGCTCCAAGGACAACACCGCCTCCGAGTCGTCGCAGGTCACCTACACCTCCATTACCTCCAAGCCATCCACATGACGTCGGCCAGCACAACACGAGTCCATCTTGAGCACCGCCGCCGGACTTGGGTCGTCCGTCTCCGCCGCCGCCCGCACATGATACTAAGCGGAAGCGTGCCAGCAAGAACGCTCCGTCGATGATTTCTAAGCGACGGAGCTCCCCAAAGCGCAAACTGTCGCCCCTCCCAAAGGTACCTCATGCTAATCTTCCTATCAGACCTTATGATCGTACCCCCCAGGAAAACGCCAGGATAGCAAAGGAACAACATGATGCGCAGATGAAAAGGAAGGAACCCGAGCCCCGCCCGGAATACACCGAGAAGCACATAAAATGGGCAAAAGACTTCATAACCACTCCATCACAGTATGACTTACACTATAAGCCTGATGACTATACACGCACATTGCAGAAGGAAGTGAAAAAGAGCAGCTCACGTGCAAGTGCAAGTGGGAGCAAATCAAGTTCAACTACAACCAAGAAAAAATGAGACGTTCCTCAGCTTGGACAACAGGCCAAACAGTCGATCCCACCTGATGGGGTCATAGTCTTAGGGTAGGGTCATAGGCCTGCCATACAGGTCTATGACCCAAGGACTACCCCACACAAAGGACAGGACCTTAAGTCTGCCCTGACTGAATTAAGGAGTCCCCATCATCCAATCGGTAACAGGTCCTGAATCATCCAGTCGGAGACTAGCATTCGGAGGATACCAGGCTAACCGACTGGATACACTCGGTACATCGTAACCTCTGTGTAGAGAAACTGCCATACGTTTCCGGGTGCATTTATTAGCATTTAGGGCATACATTACCTGTAACGTACGCATTCAACCCCCGTTACTCCGCCCCTGAATCAAAACCGTTGTGGAGGGCAGCGGACTCTATATAAGCCACCCTCCCCCACTGGTAAAGGGGTTAGCAAATCATTGTATTCCATATTCCACTCGACAACAAGCTCCGAGAGCACTGAGACGTAGGGCTGTTACCTCCACCGCAGAGGGGCCTGAACTCATACAACCTCGTCGTAGCTAGGACTCTGCCCATCCCATTTGTACCCTACACATCTACTGTCAGGCTTATACCCACGACAGTTGGCGCCCACCGTGGGGCAGGCGTCTAAGCGACTTCCGGCTAGTTTGCGACTACTTCCTTTCGTCATGTCGACCGGTGGAGATTCGAGCATGGGTCACCAGATCTTCTTCGACGCTCTCTCCTTCACCGTCGACGATTCAGCGTGGCTTCGGGAGGCGCCTCTCGACGTCGAGGCGCTTCCCCGTCGCGGGGCCACGCACTTCCGTGTCGGCCCCCGCGGCATTCTTCTTCTCCAACAATCGGCTCCGTTGTCGACCTGCACCTCTGTCATGCGCCGCAGCAAGCGATCCCGCCGTCCGCGTCTCCAACGTTGGGTGCAGCATGCCCGAGCGCGTCAGAGCGCGTCTTCTCAAGTGGCAGTTCTGGAGTCTGTTGTGGTCGCCCCGCGTTCCCAGCGCTCGGGCTCAGTTCCGACTGAGTTTCCTTCCGAGTACGCGGGTCACGGGCCTGCAGCGGAAGTACACATGGCCAACTCCCATGAAGATCCCCGTCAAGCTAGCCGGAGCGAGCGCGAGATCGGTGAAGCATCCGGTGCACGCCGTCCACCTCGCCGTTCTTCTAGTCGGCACACTCGGCGAAGCAACGTGGAGTTGTTCCGCACACCTCCCCTCAACTTGGCTGCGGGTGCCAAGATTGCCGATTCCCTCCAGCCGACTGATTCAGAGGCAGGAAGGGAAATCGAGCAGATCCGAGCTCTGTTGCACACGACGCAGCAACAGAATTCGGCAGTCTCCCAGTCGCACAACCGGATCTACAATAGTTCCGTCCATGCAAACACGCATCGGTCGGTTCACAGCCCTGGTTCCCATCAGCACCACAGGGGAGGCAGCCGTTCCATGATCCGTGAAGATCGCCGCCGCTCAAGCACCCCTCCGCAGGGTGGGCCCTATGGGTCCCGGCATCATGATGATCGGCGTTCAGTCAGCGACACTTACGACCCAAGACCCGACGCAAGACGGCGAATTGCCCAGCGAAGGGTCGACAGGGGTCGAGGCCACCGCGATGGTCACGATATGGACCGTCCAAGCGGAAGCAGGACCATCGTGTCCGGCCCCGAGTGTTTTAGTCGAGCCATCCGCTCGGCTGACATCCCGCCCAACTTCCGATTGGCAGCGGGAATCCGTAAATTTACGGGGGAATCCAAGCCTGAAACATGGCTAGACGACTACCGAGTGGCAGTCCAGATCGGAGGAGGGGACGACCATGTCGCTATAAAGCACCTCCCTCTGATGCTCGACGGCTCGACGCGAGCGTGGCTGAACCAGTTGGCCCCCTCGAGCATTTAAAGTTGGGAAGATCTGGCCCGAGTGTTCATCAGGACTTTCAAAGGGACATGCAAACGCCCTGCAGGCCTTGTGGAGCTCCAGCACTGTGTCCAGAAGCCGAATGAGCCCCTGCGCGACTTCATCCAGCGTTGGACAACTCTCTACCACACGGTGGAGAACGTCACCAAACACCAAGCAGTCTGCGCTTTCAAGGCAGGCGTGCGGTACAGAGAGCTGTACCTAAAGTTCGGTCGGACATGCGACATCGCCATGAGCAAGATGATGGAGATAGCGGCTCGCTATGCAAACGGCGAGGAAGAGGACCGCATCCGGAGCGGCAAGCACAAGACTGTCAGCGATGTCGACGGAGGTAACACTCGGAAGTAGAAACAGAAAGTTCCGCCCACACCGCAAGCAGAAGCTGCAGCCGTGACCAGTGCCAAGTTCAAGGGCAAAGGGAAGGCGCAGTTTACCCCCAAGAAGAAGCCATTCAACAATCCTATCCTGGACCAGCCTTGTCCGGTTCACACGAAGATGGACGAAGAAGGCAACCCCATATACGCGAAGCATACCACTCGACAGTGTCGTCTCCTGATCCAGGGGTTCAGCGAGGGACAACCGAGTGAGAAGGATCCTGAACAAGATGAGGAGGATAAGGAGGATCCGTTCCCCCAAGTCCATGCAACCCTCATGATTTTTGCTGACATCGAAAGCAAGAGTCGACTTAAGATGGTGAACAGGGAGGTCAACATGGCTGTTCCGACCAACCCCAAGTTCCTTAAATGGTCTCAGACTGCGATCACCTTTGAACAGTCGGATCATCCAGCGCATATTCCCACCCCAGGAAGACAGGTCTGGTCGTCGACCCGGTGGTGGAAGGAGTCCGACTGCGCAAAGTCCTCATGGACGGCGGTAGTGGGCTGAACATCATGTACGCCGACACTCTCAAGGGAATGGGCATTCCGATGTCCAGACTCAGCGAGAGCATTATGTAGTTCCACGGAGTCGTCCCTGGACGGAAGGCCAAGTCACTCGGCCAGATCGCGTTGGACGTCGTTTTCGGCTCCGACAAGAATTTTCGCAAGGAGAAGCTCACATTTGAGGTGGTAGATTTCCAGAGTGCTTACCACGCAATTCTGGGCCGCCCGGCATATGTGAGCTTCATGGCACGTCCATGCTACGTATACTTGAAGTTGAAGATGCCAGGCCCGAAAGGCGTGATCACCATCACGGGCAACCGTTAGCGAGCCGAAGAGTGTCTGCAGCAGGGATCAAGAATCGCCGACCAGCAGATGGCTGTACTCGAGCTCGACGAGTACAAGAAGACAGTCGACCCTGCCGACCTGATGCGCTCAAAGAAACCAGGTTCTGAGTCCGCGTTCCAGTCGGCGGGGGAGACGAAGAAGGTCAGCGTCCACCCGACGGACGATTCTGCCGCCCCGACGAACATCTCCACCACCCTCGATCCTAAATAGGAAGCCGAGCTCATCCAATTCCTCCGTGAGAACTGGGACATCTTTGCATGGAAACCCTCTGACATGCCAGGTGTACCCAGGGAGTTGGCTGAGCACCGACTGCATGTTGATCCCGTCGCTCGACCCGTCTGAGAGCGCCTACGCCGGTCCGCCGCGCACAAGAGGAAGGCAATCGGAGAAGAGGTGGCCAAGCTATTGGCCGCCAACTTCATTCGCGAGGTTCACCACTCCGAGTGGCTCGCCAATGTCGTCATGGTGCCCAAGAAGGACAAGTCGCTCCGAATGTGCATTGACTTCAAGCATCTTAATAAGGTCTACCCGAAAGACCATTTTCCGCTCCCCCGCATAGATCAAATTGTCGATTCGACTGCGGGATGCGAGCGTTTGTCATTTCTTGATGCCTATTCGGGCTATCATCAGATCCGTCTGTATGGTCCCGATGAGTTAAAAACAGCCTTCATCACCCCATTCGGGTGCTTCTGCTACATCACTATGCCTTTCGGTCTGAAGAATGCAGGAGCTACCTTTATGCGCATGATCCAAAAATATCTCCTCGACCAGATCGGTCGCAATGTGGAGGCATATATCGATGATATTGTAGTCAAGTCACGCAAAGGTTCCGACCTGCTGACTGACTTGGCAGAAACATTCGCCAACCTTCGTAGGTACGATATGAAGCTCAACCCAGCCAAATGTTCATTCGGTGTTCCCAGTGGAAAGTTACTCGGTTTCTTTGTTTCCGAACGAGGGATCGACGTCAACCCCGAAAAGATCGGGACCATCGTCCGAATGGAGAGGCCGGTCAGAATACACGATGTTCAACGGCTCACAGGTTGCCTAGAGGCTTTGGGCAGGTTCATCAGTCGACTCGGCCAAAAAGCACTTCCTCTGTACCGACTCATGAAGAAATCAGATACCTTTGAGTGGACAGACGAAGCCCAAGTCGCATTCGACGACCTCAGAGTCCTACTTTCCACCCAGCCGGTTCTTACTGCTCCGCTCAGTAAAGAGCCCCTTCTTCTATATATCGCGGCTACAAACCAAGTTGTCAGTACTGTTCTTACAGTCGAGCGAGAAGAAGAAGGCAAAGCATACAAAGTTCAGCGGCCAGTGTACCATGTCTCCGAAGTCCTGACTCCTTCCAAGCAGAGGTATCCCCATTATAAAAAACTTATTTATGGGATCTATATGACTGCGAAGAAGATGGCTCATTATTTCCAAGACCACTCGGTATCTGTCGTTTCTGATGCTCCGTTGTCGGAAATTCTCCACAATCGAGACGCGTCAGGCCGAGTGGCGAAGTGCGCAATGGAGATGCTAGACTGTGACATCAAGTTCGAGGCCAAGAAAGCTATTAAGTCTTAAGCCCTGGCTGACTTTATAGCAGAATGGGTAGAACAACAGCAACCGACCCATATCTACTCGGCTCATTGGACAATGTTCTTCGATGGGTCTAAGATGTTGAATTGCTCCGGCGCTGGCGTTGTGATCATATCACCAAAGGGCGACAAGCTCAAGTACGTGCTGCAGATACACTTTGATTCCTCCAACAACGAGGCAGAGTATGAACATCTCCTCTACGGATTGTGCATGGCCATCTCACTCGGCGTCCGTCGCTTGATGGTCTACGGCGATTCGGATTTGGTGGTCAATCAAGTGATGAAAGAGTGGGACGTAAGGAACCCCACCATGACAACATATTGCAATGCAGTGAGGAAACTAGAGAAGAAGTTTGAAGGTCTAGAACTCCACCATGTTCCGAGACTGAAGAACCAAGCAGCTGACGAGTTGGCAAAACTCGGATCCACTCGGAGACCAGTCCCGAGTGATGTCTGCCTCGAGCACCTCCATCTTCCCTCAGTCAAAGAAGATCCCTTCACACAAGAACCGGTACAACCCAAGAGCGCAACAGATCCAACTGAAGTTGATGTACCTGCTATGGTTGATCTGGTCATGGAGATTCTGGCTGTCATTCCCGATTGGACGGTGCCGATCATTGCATATATCCTGAGGCAAGAACTTCCAGAAGACGAAGTCCAAGCCAGGCAAATAGTTCGTAGGTCGAGGGCATTCACTGTCATTGATGGCCAATTGTACAAGGAGAGTGTTTCAGGCGTTCTTCAATGTTGCATTTCCCCAGAGGAAGGGCGGTTGATCTTAGAGGACATTCACTCGGGAACCTGCGGTCATCACGCTTCTTCGAGAGCAATCGTCGCCAAGGCATTCAGAGCCGGTTTCTTTTGGCTGCAGGCAAACGAGATGGCTAAAGATATGGTCGACCGATGTGAAGGCTGTCAGTTCTACTCCAACAAGTCCCACAAGCCAACATCTGCATTGAAGACAATCCCTCTTGTGTGGCCATTGCAGTTTGGGGATTAGATACAGTCGGACCATTCAAGACAGGCCAAGGAGGCTACACACATCTATTGGTGGCAGTCGACAAGTTTACAAAATGGATAGAAGCCAAGCCCATCAAGAAACTCGACGCCTCAACAACTGTCAAGTTTGTGAGGGACATCATTTCCAGATTCGGGGTACCTCACAGCATAATCACGGACAACGGGAAAAACTTCGACTCGGACATATTCAAAGGTTTCTGTGCGAGTCAGGGTATCCGAGTGGATTTTGCTTCCGTGGCACATCCTCAATCCAACGGACAAGCTGAACGGGCGAATGGGCTTATTCTTCAAGGTTTGAAGCCCCGACTCCTGCGAGAGGTGGGACACGCTACTCGCGCATGGGTCACCGAGTTATCTTCAGTGCTTTGGGGCCTCCGCACCACTCCGAACAGATCAACAGGGCGATCACCGTTCTTCCTCGTTTATGGAGCAGAAGCGGTCCTTCCGAGTGACCTGCTTCATAACGCCCCACGAGTCGAACTCTTCTCCGAAGCTGAAGCAGAACAAGCGAGGCAAGATGGAGTAGATCTTCTGGAGGAAGAACGCGAGATGGCATTAACTCGCTCAACTATTTACCAGCAAGATCTGCGGCGCTTTCATGCGCGTCACGTCAGGAGTCGCACATTCCAAGCAGGCGACTTAGTACTCCGAGTGGATTAGCAAAGACCTCACAAATTGGCTCCGGCCTGGGAAGGGCCTTTCATCATCTCCAAGGTGCTGAACAACAGAGCATACAGACTCTACAACATTCAGAGGGAGACAGATGAGCCGCGTGCATGGAACAGAGACCTCCTCAAGCGTTTCTATACGTGATCGCCGACTGAAGCAGTGTAACGAACAAGTATTGATGAAATAATACACAACACATTCAGTTTTTCCACGGTCGCAGACTCCGGTCACACACACAAAAAAAACTTAGTTGCGATCCTGAATCGCCTAAGTACTAACTTCCTCCGAGTGTGCACTAAACGTCGCACTCGGAGACTTAGCTGCGATCCTGAATCGCCTAAGTACTAACTTCCTCCGAGTGTGCACTAAACGTCGCACTCGGAGACTTAGTTGCGATCCTGAATCGCCTAAGTATTAACTTCATCCGAGTGTGCACTAAACGTCGCACTCGGAGACTTAGCTGCGATCCTGAATCGCCTAAGTATTAACTTCATCCGAGTGTGCACTACACGTCACACTCGGGGAATTAGCAGCGATCCTGAATCGCCTAAGTACTAACTTCCTCCGAGTGTGCACTAAACGTCGCACTCGGGGACTTAGCTCTGATCAAGAATCACCTAAGTAATACCTTCCTCCGAGTGTGCACTAAACGTCGCACTCGGGGACTTAGCTGCGATCCTGAATCGCCTAAGTACTAACTTCCTCCGAGTGTGCACTAAACGTCGCACTCGGAGACTTAGCTGCGATCCTGAATCGCCTAAGTATTAACTTCCTCCGAGTGTGCACTAAACGTCGCACTCGGGGACTTAGCTCTGATCGAGAATCACCTAAGTAATACCTTCCTCCGAGTGTGCACTAAACGTCGCACTCGGGGACTTAGCTGCGATCCTGAATCGCCTAAGTACTAACTTCCTCCGAGTGTGCACTAAACGTCGCACTCGGGGACTTAGCTGCGATCCTGAATCGCCTAAGTACTAACTTCCTCCGAGTGTGCACTAAACGTCGCACTCGGGACTTAGCCGCGATCCTGAATCACCTAAGTACTAACCTCCTCCGATTGTGCACTAAACGTCGCACTCGGGGACTTAGCTGTGATTCAGAATCACCTAAGTACTTTTCTCCTCCGAGTGTGCTCTAAACGTCGCACTCGGAGACTCAGTTGCGATCCCAAATCGCCTAAATAATAACTTCCTCCGAGCGCGCACTAACGACACACTCGGAGACTTAGCTGTGATTCAGAAATCACCTAAGTACTAACCTTCTCCGAGTATGCACTAAATGTCGCACTCGAAACAACAATCAAACACAAGAGTAAACGCTTTCATTCGGATTCCAAAATTCTCGAAAAGATAGTTAACTCGGTACGGATCAAGCTTACCCGCACCGATTTAAAAGTGTGACAACCAACAGAAGTGGCCAAAGTACCTTACAGATAAACACTCGGCATACCGAGGATAAAGTTTTATTACGCATCAGCTGGGCCGGCGCCAGGACTGGAGGGCTCCACGAAAGTGTCCAAGTCGATTCCGTCGGCGATGCGGGTAGCAGTCTCAAGGAACGTCTCCATGAAGTCTTCGAATCGAAGCTTCTTCGTGTTGGCGACCTTCAGTGTCTTCAGCTTCTCTTCCCGCACCTCCTTGCAATGGACTCAGACCAAGGACAGGGCAACATCAGCACCGCAACACGCTGCCGATTTCTTCCACGATTGCACTCGGCTCGGAATCTCCTCCAGTCGCGCCATCAGGGTCTCCATCTCCTGCCGCGACTCGTCTTCTGGCCAAAGTTCCTTGTCAATTCGGCCAACGACTTCTCTCAGTCGACCGATGAAAGGACTCACTTTGCCTACGCGGATATGCGCCCGGAGCAGATCCCGATTGGCGTCCTCGCCGAGTGGCACGTTGTCCTGAATGGACCGCTCCACAGCCGCTGCTTCAGCTTCAGCATCAACGCAAAAGTCTACAACAAAAGGGCAAGTATACAATAAAAACCGAGTGTAACGCACACGGTACAAGCACTCGGCAAAACATAAGACTTACCAGCCAGACGAGTCATCATCTGCCCAGCCCAGTCGTTGACATACTTCTCCTGAGCTATGCATCGTCTATTCTGGACAGCCATCTGATTCATGAGAACAGTCCTCTGTTTCCCCATTCTTTCCAATTCCTCAGTCAACACCTTGTTCACTTCACGAGCCTCCTCCAAAGACTTCTCTCGCCCCTCCAGAGCATCCTTCATGCCGGCCATGGCGAGCATAGCCGCATCAAGTTCACCAGCGAACTGGTTCCTCTCCGCTCTCAGGGCCTCATAGGCCGTCCCCATTTTACAAGTCTTCTGCCACCAAGAAACAAAGGACAATCAGAAAGTCCAACAGTTAACAGTCTAAGTTCTTCAGACCCCTACCGACGCAAGCAGTCGACAGCGGTCTCGCGGACTACACCCAGTGGGTTCACTAAGAGTGACCCCACTGGCATGCACCTCAAGCAGGCCTGCCCTATTCAGATGCATGTTATCACCTACGCCTCCGAGGCAAATACTACCCCACCTGAGTACAACTTACTCTCGGGGACTCTTACCGTAAGTGAACTCCGACTGCAACAACTACTCGCACTCGGTAATCTTATATACAGACACAAACAAACTCAAGGCACAATGTATAAAGACAACTGCCAGTGCAAGCACTCGACAGAAGTCTCGGGGACTACACCCACTGGGTTCACTCAGAGTGAACCCATTGCAAACAACAGCTACTATTCAAGAACACCCAGTGGGTTACAGGGGAAAAGTAAATACTTACTAGACCACTTACTCGGATATCATCGCGCAGCTCCAAGCTCCGCTGGTACAAGGCCGCAACGGAGTCATAAGCCCTCTTGGCTTCTCCAGCCATCAGCTCCGCCTGCACCATAGCCCCCTTGGCCGCTCCCACCTGCTCCTCCGGAAGACGCCGGATGCTGAATTCAGCATTCGACGAACTTGGGATCGTCGGAGGTTCCTGGGGCATCCCAAGGTCCGCCCCAGTCGGCTCCTCCTCCACCAGCACTGGTTCAGTCGGTGGCAGCGCCTCAGTCGGCAGGACGTCGGCGGCGGGAGCGGTAGCAGGAAGAGCGGCCTCAAGAACAGGCCCCACAGCGGGGTCGACTCTCCCCTGGTCGTCCTCGTCCAGGCAAATCGCCCCTGACAGGCCGAATGACATGACGTCTGAGAAAAAGAAGGAAACAAGCCCTATGATAGAATTGGAGACGCGATGAGATAAAACACTCGACGCTCCTACAACGCACCTGGCTGGGACGAAACGACGTTGTCCGTGTCCATGGGGTCGTCCCTTTGGCGAGCCAGAGAGGTGGTAGAGGTAGCGACCCTGTCGAGTGAAACCCATTCGGCCAATAAACAGAAGTTCACTCGGATAACAGAAAGAACCGAAAGCTGTATACACTTACGTGGAGGTGACAGGGATAACAACCCTCATTCGCGGCAGAGCCTCCCGAGGCTTAGGCCCACTCGGCTTGGGCGCCTTAGAAGACTGGCCCGCGGGCTCAGCGGCGGCGTCCCTAGCCCTCTTGGTGCCTCGAACACTCGGGACCACCGGAGCAGTAGGTGGAGCACTCGACGACGCAGGAGGAGCCGAAGGGACGGCGGGCTCGTGTCGGCGCTTGGTCCGATGCTCTGGTCGTGGAGGCGGCGAGTCTTGCTCCTCGCCTTCTTCCTCTTCCTCATTGTCCTCCTCCTCCGATTCCCCGCTGTCGGAGACGTACTCGGCACTCTCCACGCTGCCCTCCTGGCTGCCTTCCTCCTCTTCCTCCTCCGGATTCCCATTCGAGATGGGGGAGAAACAGTTGGTCCACGCCTGCATAAAGTTCAGTCGGAAACATTAGACATCACACGGAGACATAGACAAGCGACTGGAATTAAGACAGTTCAACGCACTCGACGAGTGCCACTCACCTGATTCGGTGGAGGATGATCCGCGCTGTAAGGCTTCACTCGCCGAGCTCCTTTGGGGTTCTCACAGGGACCCGTGATTTGGAGCACCCACGAGGTCACCCTCTCATTGGTCACGCCCACCACATTTGTCCGAGTGGAGTCTTCGGGCCCCGTGTAATGCCACATAGCATGGTCGTGAGCCTGCAGAGGCTGGATCCGCCGACCGAGAAAGACTTCCAGCAAGTCTATACCGGTGACCCCCCTCCTGACGACATCCACGAGTGCCTCAACCAAGGGCTGGATGTCGTTCCTCTCGGCCTTCGAGAGCGCGAGCTGCTTAGGCGGGGCGGGCCGATCTAGACTAAAAGGAGGCAGCCCAGTCGACGCATTCGGACAGGCAATGTCCTGGCAGTAGAACCACGTCGACTGCCAGTTCCTAACCGACTCACTTAACTGGAGAGCAGGATAGCTACTCCGACTCTTCTTCTGGAATCCTAAACCTCCGCAGAGCTGGAGGAGGTGCTCCTTATCATCCGACTAGCTAAGACATTTGATAGTTTGGGATCGGGCGGAGAAGATGTGTTTGAACAAACCCCAATGGGGGGGGGGGCAACCGATGAAACACTCGCACAAAACAATAAAGGCAGAAAGATGGGCGATGGCCTTCGGAGGAAAGTGGTGAAGTTGGGCCCCGAAGTGATTCATGATGCCCTTAAAGAAAGGATGCGGAGGCAAGGAAAAACCTCGATGGACATGGCTGAGGAGCAGGACGCGCTCCCCCTCCCGAGGCGCTGGCTCGACCTCGTCCTCCGCCGGCAGTCTCCAGGAATTGTGCACGAGCATTCCGTGCTCCACCAGCTCCAGCAGATCTCCCTCCGTCACCGTGGAGGGGAGGAAGTCTCCTTGGATCCACCCCGCCGGCAGCGGCTGCCGCCGCCGCCTTGCTCTTCTTCTTCCTCGCCTCCATCTTGCTGGTCTGACCATTGGTCATGGTGTTGGAATTATGCCCTAGAGGCAATAATAAATATATAGTTATTATTATAATTCCTGTATCAAGATAATAGTTTATTATCCATGCTATAATTGTATTGAATGAAGACTAATTTACATGTGTGGATACATAGACAAAACACCGTCCCTAGCATGCCTCTAGTTGGCTAGCCAGTTGATCAATGATAGTCAGTGTCTTCTGATTATGAACAAGGTGTTGTTGCTTGATAACTGGATCACGTCATTGGGAGAATCACGTGATGGACTAGACCCAAACTAATAGACGTAGCATGTTGATCGTGTCATTTTGTTGCTACTGTTTTCTGCGTGTCAAGTATTTATTCCTATGACCATGAGATCATATAACTCACTTACACCGGAGGAATGCTTTGTGTGTATCAAACGTCGCAACGTAACTGGGTGACTATAAAGATGCTCTACAGGTATCTCCGAAGGTGTTAGTTGAGTTAGTATGGATCAAGACTGGGATTTGTCACTCCGTATGACGGAGAGGTATCTCGGGGCCCACTCGGTAATACAACATCACACACAAGCCTTGCAAGCAATGTAACATAGTGTAAGTTGCGGGATCTTGTATTACGGAACGAGTAAAGAGACTTGCCGGTAAACGAGGTTGAAATAGGTATGCGGATACTGACGATCGAATCTCGGGCAAGTAACATACCGAAGGACAAAGGGAATGACATACGGGATTATACGAATCCTTGACACTGAGGTTCAAACGATAAGATCTTCGTGGAATATGTAGGATCCAATATGGGCATCCAGGTCCCGCTATTGGATATTGACCGAGGAGTCTCTCGGGTCATGTCTACATAGTTCTCGAACCCGCAGGGTCTGCACACTTAAGGTTTGACGTTGTTTTATGCGTATTTGAGTTATATGGTTGGTTACTGAATGTTGTTCGGAGTCTCGGATGAGATCACGGACGTCACGAGGGTTTCCGTAATGGTCCGGAAACGAAGATTGATATATAGGATGACCTCATTTGATTACCGGAAGGTTTTCGGAATTACCGGGAATGTACCGGGAATGACGAATGGGTTCCGGGAGTTCACCGGGGGGGGGGGGGGGCAACCCACCCCGGGGAAGCTCATAGGCTTTGGGGAGACACACCAGCCCTTAGTGGGCTGGTGGGACAGCCCCAAGGGGGCCTATGCGCCAAGAATAAGAAATCAAAGGAAAAGAAAAAAAAAGAGGGAGGAAGTGGGAAGGGAGGGGGACTCCTCCCACCAAACCAAGTCCAACTCGGTTTGTGGGGGGAGTCCTCCCCCCCTTGGCTCGGCCGACCCCTTGAGGGTCCCTTGGACCCCAAGGCAAGGTCCCCCTCCCTCCTCCTATATATATGGAGCAATTAGGGCTGATTTGAGACGACTTTTCTCACGGCTGCCCGACCACATACCTCCATAGTTTTTCCTCTAGATCACGTTTCTGCGGAGCTCGAGCGGAGCCCTGCTGAGACAAGATCATCACCAACCTCCGGAGCGCCGTCACGGTGCCGGAGAACTCTTCTACCTCTCCGTCTCTCTTGCTGGATCAAGAAGGCCGAGATCATCGTCGAGCTGTACGTGTGCTGAACGCGGAGGTGCCGTCCGTTCGGTACTAGATCGTGGGACTGATCGCGGGATTGTTCGCGGGGCGGATCGAGAGACGTGAGGACGTTCCACTACATCAACCGTGTTCTCTAACGCCTCTGCTGTACGATCTACAAGGGTACGTAGATCTCTCATCCCCTCTCGTAGATGGACATCACCATGATAGGTCTTCGTGCGCGTAGGAAATTTTTTGTTTCCCATGCGGCGTTCCCCAACAGTGGCATCATGAGCTAGGTTCATGCGTAGATATCTTCTCGAGTAGAACACAAAAGTTTTTGTGGGCGGTGATGTGCGTTTTGCTGCCCTCCTTAGTCTTTTCTTGATTCCGCGGTATTGTTGGATTGAAGCGGCTTGGACCAACATTACTCGTACGCTTACGAGAGACTGGTTTCATCGTTACGAGTAACCCCCTTTGCTCAAAGATGACTGGCAAGTGACGGTTTCTCCAACTTTAGTTGAATCGGATTTGACCGAGGAGGTCCTTGGATGAGGTTAAATAGCAACTCATATATCTCCGTTGTGGTGTTTGCGTAAGTAAGATGCGATCCTACTAGATACCCTTGGTCACCACGTAAAACATGCAACAACAAAATTAGAGGACGTCTAACTTGTTTTTGCAGGGTATGATTGTGATGTGATATGGCCAACGATGTGATGTGATATATTGGATGTATGAGATGATCATGTTGTAATAGAAATATCGACTTGCACGTCGATGGTACGGCAACCGACGGGAGCCATAGGGTTGTCTTTATACTAACGTTTGTGCTTGCAGATGCGTATACTATTTTGCTAGGATGTAGCTTTAGTAGTAATAGCATAAGTAGCACGACAACCCCGATGGCAACACGTTGATGGATGATCATGGTGTGGCGCCAGTGACAAGAAGATCGTGCCGGTGCTTTGGTGATGGAGATCAAGAAGCACGTGATGATGGCCATATCATGTCACTTATGAATTGCATGTGATGTTAATCCTTTTATGCACCTTATTTTGCTTAGAACGACGGTAGCATTATGAGGTGATCTCTCACTAAAATTTCAAGACGAAATTGTGTTCTCCCCGACTGTGCACTGTTGCTACAGTTCGTCATTTCGAGACACCACGTGATGATCGGGTGTGATAGACTCAACGTTCACATACAACGGGTGCAAAACAGTTGCGCACGCGGAACACTCGGGTTAAGCTTGATGAGCCTAGCATGTGCAGACATGGCCTCGGAACACATGAGACCGAAAGGTCGATCATGAATCATATAGTTGATATGATTAGCATAGGGATGCTTACCACTGAAACTATACTCAACTCACGTGATGATCGGACTTGGGATAGTGTAAGTGGATCATGAACCACTCAAATGACTAGAGAGATGTACTTTTTGAGTGGGAGTTTAGCATATAATTTGATTAAGTTGAACTCTAATTATCTTGAACATAGTCTAAGTCCACTTTGAATATATTTGTGTTGTAGATCATGGCTCACGCAAGTGTCATCCTGAATTTTAATACGTTCCTAGAGAAAGCTAAGTTGAAAGATGATGGAAGCAACTTTGTAGACTGGGCTCGTAATCTTAAGCTAATCTTACAAGCTGGAAAGAAGGATTATGTCCTTAATGCTGCGCTAGGAGATGAACCACCCGCTACGGCTGATCAGGATGTTAAGAACGCTTGGTTAGCACGTAAGGAGGACTACTCAATAGTTCAATGTGCAGTCTTGTATGGCTTAGAACCGGGACTTCAACGTCGCTTTGAGCGTCATGGAGCATTTGAGATGTTCCAGGAGTTGAAGTTTATCTTTCAGAAGAACGCCCGGATCGAGAGGTATGAGACCTCCGATAAATTCTATGCTTGCAAGATGGAGGAAAACTCGTCTGTCAGTGAACATGTGCTCAAAATGTCTGGGTACTCAAACCGTCTAGCTGAGTTGGGGATTGAACTCCCGCAAGAGGCTATCACTGACAGAATCCTTCAATCACTGCCGCCAAGCTATAAAGGCTTTGTGTTGAACTACAACATGCAAGGGATGAACAAGTCTCCCGGCGAGTTGTTTGCGATGCTGAAAGTCGCAGAGTCTGAACTCCGTAAAGAGCATCAAGTGTTGATGGTGAGCAAGACCACTAGTTTCAAGAGAAACGGCAAAGGCAAGAAGGGCAATTCGAAGAAGAGCGGCAAGCGTGTTGCCAATCCGCCGAAGAAACCCAAGGCTGGACCTAAGCCTGAAACAGAGTGCTTCTATTGCAAGGGTATGGGTCACTGGAAGCGCAATTGCCCCAAGTATCTGGCAGATAAGAAGGCGGGCAAAGAAAAATCAGGTATATTTGATATACATGTTATTGATGTGTACTTAACTAGCTCTCGTAGTAGTGCCTGGGTATTTGATACCGGTTCTGTTGCTCATATTTGCAACTCGAAACAGGAACTGCAGAATAGGCGAAGGCTGGCGAAAGACGAAGTGACGATGCGCGTAGGAAATGGTTCCAAGGTTGATGCAATCGCCGTCGGCACAGTGTCACTTCAGCTACCATCGGGATTAGTGATGAACATGAATCATTGTTATTTAGTGCCTGCGTTGAGCATGAACATTATATCTGGATCTTGTTTATTGCGAGATGGTTACTCTTTTAAGTCTGAGAATAATGGTTGTTCTATTTCTATGAGTAACAACTTTTATGGTCATGCACCGAATGTGAGAGGATTGTTCATATTGAATCTTGATAAGCGATACGCATATACATAACATTGAGACCAAAAGAGTTAGAGTAAACAATGATAGCGCCATATTTTTGTGGCACTGCCGTTTAGGTCATATTGGTGTAAAGCGCATGAAGAAACTCCATGCTGATGCACTTTTGGAGTCACTTGACTTCGATTCACTTGACACGTGCGAACCATGCCTCATGGGCAAGATGACTAAGACTCCGTTCTCCGGAACAATGGAGCGTACAAGTGACTTGTTGGAAATCATACATACCGATGTGTGTGGTCCAATGAGCGTAGAGGCACGCGGCGGATATCGTTATTTCCTCACCTTCACTGACGATTTAAGTAGATATGGTCATGTCTACTTGATGAAGCACAAGTCTGAAACATTTGAAAAGTTCAAGCAATTTCAGAGTGAAGTGGAAAATCATCGTAACAAGAAGATCAAGTTCCTACGGTCTGATCGTGGGGGTGAATATCTGAGTTTCGAGTTTGGTGCTCACTTTAGACAATGTGGAATTGTTTCGCAGTTAACACCGCCTGGAACACCACAGCGTAATGGTGTGTCCGAACGTCGTAATCGTACTTTGTTAGAGATGGTGCGATCTATGATGTCTCTTACTGATTTGCCGTTATCATTTTGGGGTTATGCATTAGAAACAGCTGCATTCACTTTAAATAGGGCACCATCAAAATCCGTTGAGACGACACCATACGAACTGTGGTATGGAAAAAGGCCAAAGTTGTCGTTTCTTAAGGTTTGGGGAGGTGATGCTTATGTCAAAAAGCTTCAGCCTGAAAAGCTGGAACCCAAAGCGGAAAAATGCGTCTTCATAGGTTACCCAAAAGAGACAGTTGGGTACACCTTCTATCTCAAATCCGAGGGCAAAGTGTTTGTTGCTAAGAACGGAACTTTTCTCGAGAAGGAGTTTCTCTCGAGAGAATTGAGTGGGAGGAAGATAGAACTTGACGAGGTTGTCGAACCTCTCATCCCTCTGGATGGTGGCGCAGGGCAAGGGGAAACCTCTGTCATTGCGACGCCGGTTGAGGAGGAAGTTAATGATGATGATCATGAAACTCCAGTTCAAGTTTCTGTTGAACCACGCAGGTCGACGAGATCACGCGCTGCTCCAAAGTGGTACGGTAATCCCGTCTTATCAGTCATGTTGTTAGACAACAATGAACCTGCAAATTATGAAGAAGCGATGGTGGGCCCAGATTCCAACAAATGGCTAGAAGCCATGAAATCCGAGATAGGATCCATGTATGAGAACAAAGTGTGGACTTTGGAGATACTACCTGAGGGCCGCAAGGCTATTCAGAACAAATGGATCTTTAAGAAGAAGACGGACGCTGACGGTAATGTGACCGTTTATAAAGCTCGACTTGTGGCAAAGGGTTTTTCACAAGTTCCAGGAATTGACTACGATGAGACTTTCTCTCCCGTAGCGATGCTTAAGTCCGTCAGAATCATGTTAGCGATAGCTGCATTTTTCGATTATGAAACCTGGCAGATGGATGTCAAAACGGCGTTCCTTAAACGGTCTCCTTAAGGAAGAGTTGTATATGATGCAACCCGAAGGTTTTGTCGATCCTAAAAATGCTGACAAGGTGTGCAAGCTCCAGCGATCCATTTATGGACTGGTGCAAGCATCTTGGAGTTGGAACAAACGCTTTGATGAGGTGATCAAAGCATTTGGGTTTATACAAGTGGTTGGAGAATCTTGTATTTACAAGAAAGTGAGTGGGAGCTCTGTGGCGTTTCTAATATTATATGTGGATGACATATTACTGATTGGAAACAACATAGAGCTTTTGGAGAGCATAAAAGGTTACTTGAATAAAAGTTTCTCTATGAAGGACCTAGGAGAAGCTGCTTACATACTAGGCATTAAGATCTATAGGGATAGATCAAAACGCCTGATAGGACTGTCACAAAGCACATACCTTGATAAAGTTTTGAAGAGGTTCAAAATGGAACAGTCCAAGAAAGGGTTCTTGCCAGTTCTACAAGGTACGAGATTGAGTAAGACTCAGTGCCCAGCAACTGATGAAGATAGAGAGCATATGCGCTTCGTCCCCTATGCTTCAGCCATAGGTTCTATCATGTATGCGATGCTGTGCACTAGACCGGATGTTAGCCTGGCCATAAGTAGCAGGTAGGTTCCAGAGTAATCCAGGAGTGGATCACTGGACAGCGGTCAAGAATATCCTGAAGTACCTGAAAAGGACTAAGGAGATGTTTCTCGTATATGGAGGTGACGAAGAGCTCGCCGTAAGAGGTTACGTCGATGCAAGCTTTGACACAGATCCGGACGACTCTAAATCGCAAACCGGATACGTATTTATTCTTAATGGGGGTGCAGTAAGCTGGTGCAGTTCCAAGGAAAGCGTCGTAGCAGATTCTACATGTGAAGCAGAGTACATGGCTGCCTCGGAGGCGGCTAAGGAGGGTGTCTGGATGAAGCAGTTCATGACGGATCTTGGAGTGGTGCCAAGTGCACTGGATCCAATAACCTTGTTCTGTGACAACACTGGTGCCATTGCCTTAGCAAAGGAGCCAAGGTTTCACAAGAAGACCAGACACATCAAACGACGCTTCAACCTCATCCGCGACTACGTCGAGGAGGAGGACGTAAATATATGCAAAGTGCACACGGATCTGAATGTAGCAGACCCGCTGACTAAACCTCTTCCACGGCCAAAACATGATCGACACCAGAACTGTATGGGTGTTAGATTTATTACAATGTAATTCACATGGTGATGTGAGGGCTAGATTATTGACTCTAGTGCAAGTGGGAGACTGTTGGAATTATGCCCTAGAGGCAATAATAAATATATAGTTATTATTATAATTCCTGTATCAAGATAATAGTTTATTATCCATGCTATAATTGTATTGAATGAAGACTAATTTACATGTGTGGATACATAGACAAAACACCGTCCCTAGCATGCCTCTAGTTGGCTAGCCAGTTGATCAATGACAGTCAGTGTCTTCTGATTATGAACAAGGTGTTGTTGCTTGATAACTGGATCACGTCATTGGGAGAATCACGTGATGGACTAGACCCAAACTAATAGACGTAGCATGTTGATCGTGTCATTTTGTTGCTACTGTTTTCTGCGTGTCAAGTATTTATTCCTATGACCATGAGATCATATAACTCACTTACACCGGAGGAATGCTTTGTGTGTATCAAACGTCGCAACGTAACTGGGTGACTATAAAGATGCTCTACAGGTATCTCTGAAGGTGTTAGTTGAGTTAGTATGGATCAAGACTGGGATTTGTCACTCCGTATGACGGAGAGGTATCTCGGGGCCCACTCGGTAATACAACATCACACACAAGCCTTGCAAGCAATGTAACTTAGTGTAAGTTGCGGGATCTTGTATTACGGAACGAGTAAAGAGACTTGCCGGTAAACGAGGTTGAAATAGGTATGCGGATACTGACGATCGAATCTCGGGCAAGTAACATACCGAAGGACAAAGGGAATGACATACGGGATTATACGAATCCTTGACACTGAGGTTCAAACGATAAGATCTTCGTGGAATATGTAGGATCCAATATGGGCATCCAGGTCCTGCTATTGGATATTGACCGAGGAGTCTCTCGGGTCATGTCTACATAGTTCTCGAACCCGCAGGGTCTGCACACTTAAGGTTCGACGTTGTTTTATGCGTATTTGAGTTATATGGTTGGTTACCGAATGTTGTTCGGAGTCCCGGATGAGATCACGGACGTCACGAGGGTTTCCGGAATGGTTCGGAAACGAAGATTGATATATAGGATGATCACGGACGTCACGAGGGTTTTCGGAATTACCGGGAATGTACCGGGAATGACGAATGGGTTCCGGGAGTTCACCGGGGGGGGGGGGGGGCAACCCACCCCGGGGAAGCTCATAGGCTTTGGGGAGACACACCAGCCCTTAGTGGGCTGGTGGGACAGCCCCAAGGGGGCCTATGCGCCAAGAATAAGAAATCAAAGGAAAAGAAAAAAAAAGAGGGAGGAAGTGGGAAGGGAGGGGGACTCCTCCCACCAAACCAAGTCCAACTCGGTTTGGGGGGGGGGGAGTCCTCCCCCCTTGGCTCGGCCGACCCCTTGAGGGTCCCTTGGACCCAAGGCAAGGTCACCCTCCCTCCTCCTATATATATGGAGCAATTAGGGCTGATTTGAGACGACTTTTCTCACGGCTGCCCGACCACATACCTCCATAGTTTTTCCTCTAGATCACGTTTCTGCGGAGCTCGGGCGGAGCCCTGCTGAGACAAGATCATCACCAACCTCCGGAGCACCGTCACGCTGCCGGAGAACTCTTCTACCTCTCCGTATCTCTTGCTGGATCAAGAAGGCCGAGATCATCGTCGAGCTGTACGTGTGCTGAACGCGGAGGTGTCGTCCGTTCGGTACTAGATCGTGGGACTGATCGCGGGATTGTTCGCGGGGCGGATCGAGGGACGTGAGGATGTTCCACTACATCAACCGCGTTCTCTAACGCTTCTGCTGTACGATCTACAAGGGTACGTAGATCTCTCATCCCCTCTCGTAGATGGACATCACCATGATAGGTCTTCGTGCGCGTAGGAAAATTTTTGTTTCCCATGCGGCGTTCCCCAACACATGGAGGCGACGGGGAACCCTCGAGAGGGAGGAGAAGGAAGGGGCGTAGGAGCGCTGGGGTTGGCGAGGAAGACGGAGCAGGCGAGAGCGAAAGATTCGGCGAGCGTAACGAAGAAGCCTCGCTGCCCAGATTTAAATAGAGTGCAGACTGGGTCACTGGCGAATGGGCCCGAAGTCTTATCCACCCGACCGGCCGCGGCGATATCAGTGGAGGAGTTGAAGGCGCGAGAATCGAGGCGTCAGGCGCTACTCGAGCGCGCTGGCGTCATCCCCGCTGAGTGCGCAGAACCCGAAATTTGAGATCCCGGAAAATCCGCCGCTGTCAGTTGACCGGTGGCGTCAAAAGATGCCGCAAAAACACTCGGTTTCCGACAGTCTATTTCGCAAGCACTTCCACTCGGATCGTTGGTCAGGAAAGATAAAATGGATAGAGGCAAGCAACGCCGAAGCCGAATCTAGTCCAGTCGGATCTGAACTTCAAGCACCGCTTCGTCGTTTCAACCCCAATCCATTCGGGGACTAATGATGGGGTCATAGTCTTAGGGTAGGGTCATAGGCCTGCCATACAGGTCTATGACCCAAGGACTACCCCACACAAAGGACATGACCTTAAGTCTGCCCCGACTGAATTAAGGAGTCCCCATCATCCAGTCGGTAACAGGTCCTGAATCATCCAGTCGGAGACTAGCATTCGGAGGATACCAGGCTAACCGACTGGATACACTCGGTACATCGTAACCTCTGTGGACAGAAACTACCATACGTTTCCGGGTGCATTTATTAACATTTAGGGCATACGTTACCTGCAACGTACGCATTCAACCCCCGTTACTCCGCCCCTGAATCAGAATCGTTGTGGAGGGCAGCGGACTCTATATAAGCCACCCTCCCCCACTGGTAAAGGGGTTAGCAAATCATTGTATTCCATATTCCACTCGACAACAAGCTCCGAGAGCACTGAGACGTAGGGTTGTTACCTCCACCGCAGAGGGGCCTGAACTCATACAACCTCGCCGTAGCTAGGACTCTGCCCATCCCATTCGTACCCTACACATCTACTGTCAGGTTTATACCCACGACACCACCTGTCAAGGTGTTAACCGAGAATGTTCCCCCTCCGGTGCAGGGGCAAGCTTTTGAAAAAGCAAAGGAGTTGGCGGATGAATGTGGTATCTCGGTTGAAGATTTGCTGGCTTCCCAAGACGACAGGATACCCAAGGCTGTGGTAGCCCTAAGCCACAGTTTGTCATGGGAGAGCCTTTGGTCAGCAAAGATGATCTCCCAACAAATATGCGTTACTTGCATAAATGGTACTTAAGTGAATCAATGAATGGGAGAACGATGATCGTGTTGAGTGTCCCAGAGGAGTACTACGGCCGCTCCGAAGAAATCCATATCGACTTTGATGAACTCTTCCAGATGTACAATGGCGACGCCCTCGACAAATCGCTTATGAGTTGCTATTGTCTGTAAGTTTTTTAATTCGTTGTCTACATATAACTTGTCTATATATATATACACACACACACATGTGCAGCTTCCATTGGATTCTGTTGGACATTCAAATTGATAAGGGAAGAGTTGATGCCTTCGACCCATTATCGAGACCCTTGGAACAGTTCCAAAGCCTGCATGACATGCTCCAAGGGTAATTTTAATCATTCTTGCGCTCTATCGGTCTCTTTCGATGATTTTCTGATATATCAATTAATGAAAAACTTAGCAAATCATTATCCTTGTCGGGCAGGGTTTGGAAGCGGTTCAAGTGCGTGACTCCCGGTAACTTTCCTGAGAAGCTGACCTTTAGAGCGGCTCAGGTAAGTAGTAGTATGATATACTTCTATTAATTTTCAATACATTTATGATGCTAGATTATTATTTTGATTATATATATTCTATTCTCGTAAAGTGCGGCCAGCAGCCACGGGGAACGCATCTATGCGGATACTATGTTTGCGAGACCATTCGCACGTTTACCTCTGAGTTCAAGGATCACAGATTCGACGTAAGCAATGAACATTCACACCTCTATTTTTACCCGTCATTCTTTGTTATCATGATTGATATTCATATTCATCTCCTCTTTTTATATAGCACACGGCCATGAGGACGAAGGTCCTACCAGAGCAACGCGCGATTGCTGTTGCAGAGGAGCTTGCGGGATTTCTGAGGACGGAAGCTATAGAAGACAAAGGACGATTTAGTGTAGCTAAGGGCCATTACTTATGTTCGTGCATGTAATCGAATATACGGGCTCTAGTCCCGATAATTCAGATCTCCATATAATTGTATATATATGATCGCTTGTAAGATAAGTTAATCTTATATATATATGTATGCATAATTATTTCTATTTAAATTATATGAAAACTAATTCCCGAACACCAAACGAGGCATCACGTTAATCTCCCGAACACCTAAACCCTAAAACACTAAAACCCAAAAATAATTTCATTAAAAAACCCCCAAAACCAGCAAAATCTAAAAATCTTTAGTCCCGGTCCGTGTAACGAACCGAGACTAAAGGGCCTGCCCCTGGGGCGCCACGAGGCGCCCACGTGGAGCACGTTTAGTCCCGGCGTGTAAGAGGGCCGGGACGAAAAGGTTAGGCCTTTAGTCCCGCCCCTTTAGTCCCGGTTGGTGAACCGGGACTAAAGCCCCTTACGGGCCGGAGCTAAAGGCCCCGTCCCCACTAGTGGAGCCTTTAATCCCGGTTTGGACACAAACTGGGACTAAAGGGCTACGCGGTGTGCAGCCCGCATGTGCGCCACCTTTAGTCCCGGTTTGTGTCTCAAACCGGGACTAAAGTCCTCTGCCAATATATATTGGCCACAGCCCCCCTCTTCCCTCTTCCTTGCATTTTTCTTGGATGGAAGAGTGTGGGTGTGTGCTAGCTCTCCATTTTTCTTGGATGCACTAGAGGTGTATGTTGAAATGTGTGTTAGAGCGATGCCGCTTCAGTTCACCGAACACAACTACGATATGAGATGCCCGAGCCACGCTTAAACCTCTTCCTCTTTATTTCTACTTATTCTAAAAGGTTAGCAACTATATTTCCTCGAGTGAGGCATTGAGAATTGGGGCGACGTGGCCGGGCCTTTTAGTCCGGGCCAAAGGCCCGTTTTCCACTAGTGTTAGCCATCCATGAATGTACCGTGATCGACGCACAGCCGCTTACAGAGAAGGTGGCTATATGTTTTTCAAGATGCAGCCGATGCGAACAAGCATGATGGTGGCTATATGTTTTGTCCATGTGTTGAATGTCGGAATGAGAAGGATTACACTTCCTCAAGAGTCATTCAGAGCCACCTGCTTCGGTCCGGTTTTATGTCGGGCTATAATGTTTGGACCAAGCACGGAGAAAGAGAGGTTATGATGGAAGACGACGATGAAGAAGAACATGTTGTGTAGGCGAACTACATAGATAAGACAGCGATGATGTGTAGGCGATGCTTGCAATACGGAGGAACATGTTCTCAGTTTCAAGGGATCAATCAAGAGTCATGGGATCAATCAAGAGTCATCGAGTTTTCAACCGGAAATGCCCTAATCCCATTTTATACCGTCTCATCTCTCATGTGGCGTGCTTAAACAGCTGACAGCGGAAAATGAAATAGGTCGTTGCATATTTTTTGAAACGAAGGCAATTTTTTTGCCTCATTCAATAATAAAGAAAGAGTTCGTACATAACAACGGCTCCTCGACATAGCCCATCAAAAAATGGGTCGTCGCATTATATTTTTGTTGGGAATTACGGAGATTCAAGGTTCTTACAAACAGCAGGGAACCGAAGAGGAGAACGCCAAAGTTAACATTCTACAGCTGACACAGTTTTAAGAGCAACCAGCTAGCTAGCACACTCTGAGACTAAGCAAGACGAAATAACTGTCACTTGAAAAGCTACAACCATAGCCAGCAAAGAAGCACCCCAGCGAGGTGGTCGCATGCATGATTTACATAATATCGGTGTTGCTGCCTTCACGTTCAAGCGTCTTACGTCCATGGCCGGCCTTGCGGTGGGGCGCAAGTGCCGCCGGCGCCGGCGGAGTGTCGCCGCTGGAGCGGCAGTCTGGGCACTTGAGAAACACACCGGGGCCACCCGGGGCAGCCGGCGACGGAGGGCTTCGTCGCAGATGGTCTCCGGGCTGTCGACCCAAGGCAACTACATCTACATGCACTTAAGCCGGCTCCTAAAGTTATCTTCATGCCGAAAAAAAAGGGTAGAAAACAATTGAGCCGAGTGTAGCTGCTCAATTACCTTGTTGAGCCGCCATGGAAGAGCAGATGACAACCAGCACTGCCACGGCCCGTGCGAGTGCCGAGGAAGAAGAAGAGGGACGCTCCATGATCGGTCACTCTCGACCTTCTCAGTTCTACCTCATTTGTAGGGCAACCGTAACCGTCAAAAAAACTAGTTGACTGGTAGACGAGTTCTCTTCCTCTTCCTCTTCCTCTTCTCGGCGCCTACTCTCTCTGTATCGAAATATATGTCGGGATGGAATTGAGCATGCTAGTGTTACGATGGTCCCAGTCGTCAGTCAGAGTGTACGCGTACGGTGTACACTCGTGCAAGCTCGTGTGGTACGGTGTACGGATTCCAGTGTCTGCACATGCATTGCGTTCTCAACGTGGGACATGATATCCCTTCCACCAACTCTAGATTTTTCTGGTAGAACACGCGTTGTGGATTATATATACAGCACTTATACTACTAGAAAATTACAAATTGGGTTGCATTTTCTGAAATAAGAACTTCTAGTACAAGGGAGTTTGCTGTATCATCTTTCCAAAAACGTCTAGTAGAAAGTTTGCGACTGCGGTGGATATAACTGCAGCGCCGCGTCCGACATGATGAGCACGGCGTCTCGGGCGAGCGTTCTTGCCCATGTCACAGCGAACTATTTGCTAGTGTCGCCGTCACAGAGAAAGCCCGTGTAGAGGAGCGCTCAGGGGCAGAGGACATGGGAGCAGAAATGCAGTGTGTCTTGGACTATGGCGAGTGCCTGGTCGGCGACCGCGGCACCGTGTCCGACATGACGAGCACGGAGTCCCTGACGAGCGCTCCTATTATTGCCGCGGCAAGTAGTTGCGAGCATCACCGTCGCAGAGAAAGTCCGTGCGAAGAGCACTGAGGCAGAGGACGGAGGAGGAGAAATGCAGTGTGTGTCGGACCATGGTGATTGCGGTAGACGGCGGTCATGACGCCGCGTCCGACACGACGTGCACAGAGTTGTGCGCGAGCAACCCCGTCTGCGATGCGGCGAAATAGTTGCTAGCATCATCATCGCATAGAAAGTCAAATAGAGACAATGGACAGAGGAGAAATGGAGTGCTTGCACCATTATAGCGTCAGTGTAGTTGGATGAGAGAGAAGTGGCCAAGATGGCCGACGTCGGAATGTCTCCAGTGTAGTAGGATGCCAGCAAGGAAGTGGAACGGCCTCGGCGTCAAAAGGGACAAATAGGATGGCTTTGAGACAAGAGGAGAACAAATAGGGTGGGCGGGTAATTACGACGTTAGTGCGGTAAGATCGTCGAAACAGAAAACTTACAACACGAATGTCGTGTGGAACTGCGTGATGAAGCTGCCGGTCAAAGGAAATTTCAAACGGACGATCGTACACACCCTTTGTCATCCTTAATTATTCCACCAGGGTTCTAGTTCTGGACTTGACGTTGGTGCTTGCATTTTCCTAAATTTATTTTAGGCCATCTCACGATGTGCATTCGATGGGAGGAGACATTCCCATCGACTATGAAGGCGTCTATGAAAAATTGATCAATATCAAGATGATGTGTCGGCTCAGTCTCTCGGAGGTGCTAATATGTCTTCAATGTATTTATAATTTACAAAGTATTCATGCCATATTTACCCACGTTTACAATACTTTCTTATAGTTTTGATGCACTTTATATGATTTAACTGTACTATCCGGACTGACCCCGTTTTCAGCAGAATTACCGTGGTGTTATTTTTATGCAGAAAATAAATATTCACGGAATCGTCCGAAACTTTTTGACGATGTTTTCCGGAAGGAAAAGGACACATGAAGCTTCAAGGAAGTGCTAGAAGACCCATAGGGGCCCCACAAGGCATCAGGGCAGGCCCGGGGGTGCCCACACCCTGTTATCTTGTTGGCCTCATGAGGCACCTCCTAGCTTGATTTCAACGCTCAAAAATCCTATATATTCATAAACACCCTAAAGTTAATCTAGAACTTTTGCTCTGCCGCGCAAGCCTCTATTCCAAAATGATCTTCTCCGGAGCCCTATTACGGCATTGTGCCGGAAGGGGAAATCATCATCGGAGGCCATATTCATCATCCCTGCGGTCTCCATGACGAGGAGGGAGTAGTTCACCCTCGGGGCTAAGGGTATGTACCAGCATCTATTTGTTTGATCTATCTCTATCTCTTATTCTTGATAAGGCACAATCTTGATGTATCACAGGCTTTGTTAATATGGTTAAATCATATAGTGTTCTTCACTTTCTATTGATGTAACGAATTGAGTACAAATTTATTTACAAAATCACTAAAATACCGCGCTGCCTTCTATTATTTGTATTTACTTTTTATATTTAATATATTTCAACTATCTATCTATCACTATTTATCGTTTGCAAGTAACGAGTTTAAGGGGATTGACAACCCTCTTGTCTGTGTTGGGTGCAAGTGTTTGCTCTGTTGTGTGTAGGCGCTGAAGACGGAAGATTGCATGGTCCTCCTATTTGTTTGATAACATTGGTTCTCAGTGAGGGAAGTATGTATCTATACTATGTTGCGTGATCACCTCCGCTTCGGGAAAAAAACCAATGCATATCACAAGTATTAGCCACTACTCTAAAACACAAGATACATGGGATATCAGTTGAAAATCCGATTGCATCTCTTAATATTGAAGAGAAAGCTTGGACTAAAGACACTACTGAGAAAAGACACGAGGTTCAGTCTACCGCCAATACGGTGCAGAGATACCAACAAAACAAGAACAAGACTGTTTTCAACAAGCCTATGAAGACGAAGAAGTTCAACAACGCTGAGCTGGAGGGCTATGCCCGTGGGAAGCCCAGACACTTTTCCAAGGAATGCCCAGAACATGCATACCATAAAGGGAAAACAGGCTTCGAGACTGTCAACATGATGACCGCTAGCAATACTGATGGGTATGCTAATTTACCTATTGTACTTCCAGTATTTCAATCATCTTCATAGTGGATCGATTTGGGTGCTAATGTTCATGTTTATGTCGACGTATCTGTTGGGGAACGTCGCATGTGAAACAAAAATTTCCTACGCGCACGAAGACCTATCATGGTGATGTCCATCTACGAGAGGGGATGAGTGATCTACGTATCCTTGTAGATCGTACAGCAGAAGCGTTAGTGAACGCGGTTGATGTAGTGGAACGTCCTCACGTCCCTCGATCCGCCCCGCGAACAATCCCGCGATCAGTCCCACGATCTAGTACCGAACGGACGGCACCTCCGCGTTCAGCACACGTACAACTCGACGATGATCTCGGCCTTCTTGATCCAGCAAGAGAGACGGAGAGGTAGAAGAGTTCTCCGGCAGCGTGACGGCGCTCCGGAGGTTGGTGATGATCTTGTCTCAGCAGGGCTCCGCCCGAGCTCCGCAGAAACGCGATCTAGAGGAAAAACTATGGAGGTATGTGGTCGGGCAGCCGTGAGAAAGTCGTCTCAAATCAGCCCTAAAACCTCCGTATATATAGGTGGGAGGGAGGGGAGGAGGCAGCCTCAAAACCTAAAGGTTTGGCCGAAATTGGAGGTGGAGGAGTCCTACTCCAATCCTACTTGGAGTAGGATTCCACCTTCCCACTTGGAAACTCTTTCCACCTTGTGTTTTTTCCTTCTCAAACCTTATGGGCCTTAGTGGGAACTTATTCCAGCCCACTAGGGGCTGGTTTATCTCTTCCCATAGCCCATGAGACCCCTTGGGGCGTGACACCCCTCCCGATGGTCCCCGGCACCCCTCCCGGCACTCCCGGTACACTACCGATGAGCCCGAAACTTTTCCGGTAATGCACGAAAACCTTCCGGTAACCAAATGAGGTCATCCTATATATCAATCTTCGTTTCCGGACCATTCCGGAAACCCTCGTGACGTCCGTGATCTCATCCGGGACTCCGAACAACATTCGGTAACCAACCATATAACTCAAATACGCATAAAACAACGTCGAACCTTGAGTGTGCAGACCCTGCGGGTTCGAGAACTATGTAGACATGACCCGAGAGACTCCTCGGTCAATATCCAATAGCGGGACCTGGATGCCCATATTGGATCCTACATATTCTACGAAGATCTTATCGTTTGAACCTCAGTGCCAAGGATTCATATAATCCCGTATGTCATTCCCTTTGTCCTTCGGTATGTTACTTGCCCGAGATTCGATCGTTAGTATCCGCATACCTATTTCAATCTCGTTTACCGGCAAGTCTCTTTACTCGTTCCGTAATACAAGATCCCGTAACTTACACTAAGTTACATTGCTTGCAAGGCTTGTGTGTGATGTTGTATTACCGAGTGGGCCCCGAGATACCTCTCCGTCACACGGAGTGACAAATCCCAGTCTTGATCCATACTAACTCAACTAACACCTTCGGAGATACCTGTAGAGCATCTTTATAGTCACCCAGTTACGTTGCGACGTTTGATACACACAAAGCATTCCTCCGGTGTTAGTGAGTTATATGATCTCATGGTCATAGGAATAAATACTTGGCACGCAGAAAACAGTAGCAACAAAATGACACGATCAACATGCTACGTCTATTAGTTTGGGTCTAGTCCATCACATGATTCTCCTAATGATGTGATCCCGTTATCAAGTGACAACACTTGCCTATGGCCAGGAAACCTTGACCATCTTTGATCAACGAGCTAGTCAACTAGAGGCTTACTAGGGACAGTGTTTTGTCTATGTATCCACACAAGTATTGTGTTTCCAATCAATACAATTATAGCATGGATAATAAACGATTATCATGAACAAAGAAATATAATAATAACTAATTTATTATTGCCTCTAGGGCATATTTCCAACAGTCTCCCACTTGCACTAGAGTCAATAATCTAGTTCACATCACCATGTGATTCCAACGAATCCAACACCCATATAGTTATGGGGTCTGATCACGTCTTGCTCGTGAGAGAGGTTTTAGTCAATGGTTCTGAAACTTTCAGATCCGTGTGTTCTTTACAAATCTTTATGCCATCTTATAGATGCTGCTACTACGTGCTATTCGGAAATGCTCCAAATATCTACTCTACTATACGAATCCGTTTCACTACTCATAGTTATTCGGATTAGTGTCAAAGCTTGCATCAACGTAACCCTTTACGACGAACTCTTTAACCACCTCCATAATCGAGAAAAAATTCCTTAGTCCATTAGTTACTAAGGATAAATTTTGACCGCTGCTAGTGATTCAATCATGGATCACTCTCTGTACCTCTCAACATACTTTGAGTCAAGGCACACATCAGGTGCGGTACACAGCATGGCATACTTTAGATTCTACGGCTAAGGCATAGAAGACGACCTTCGTCTATTCTCTTTATTCTGCCGTGGTCGGGTTTTGAGTCTTACTCAAATTCACACCTCACAACGCAACCAAGAACTCCTTCCTTGCTGTTCTATTTTGAACTCTTTCAAAAACTTGTCAAGGCATGCATCTTGTTGAAACTTCTATTAAGCGTTTTCGATCTATCTCCATAGATCTTTGATGCTCAACCTTCAAGTAGCATAATCCAGGTACTCCTTTGAAAACTTCTTTCAAACAACCTTGTATGCTTTACAGAAATTCTACATTACTTCTGATCCACAATATGTCAACCACATATACCTATCAGAAATTCTATAGTGCTCCCACTCACTTCTTTGGAAATACAAGTTTCTCATAAACCTTGTACACACCCAAAATCTTTGATCATCTCATCAAAGTGCTTATTCCAACTCCGAGATGCTTGCACCAGTCCATTGAAGGATCACTGGAGCTTGCATACTTGCTAGTATCTTTAGGATCGACAAAACCTTCTGGTTGTATCACATACAATGTTTTGCTCAAGGAAACCGTCGAGGAAACAATGTTTTGACATCCTACGTGCAATATTTCATAAATAATGCAGCAACTACTAACATAATTCTAACAGACCTTTAGCATCGCTACGAGTGAGAAAGATTCATCATAGTCAACTGTTTGATCTTGTCGAAAACATCTTTGCGACAAGTCGAGCTTTTCTTAATAGTGACTTATCACCATCATCGTCTGTCTTCTTTTAAAGATCCATTTTACCCAATAGTCCCATGACCATCAAGTAGTTCTACCAAAGTCTACACTTTGTTTTCACACATGGATCCTCTCTCGGATTTTATGGCTTCCAGCCATTTGTCGAAATCTGGGCCCACCATCGCTTTCTCCATAACTCGTAGGTTCACTGTTGCTCAACAACATGACCTCCAAGACAGGGTTACCGTACTACTCTGCAGCAGTACGCGACCTTGTCGACCTACGAGGTTTGTAGTAACTTGATTCGAAGCTTAATGATCACCATCATCAGCTTCCACTTCAATTGGTGTAGGCGCCACAGGAACAACTTCCTACGCCCTGCTACACACTGGTTGAAGTGATGGTTCAATAACCTCATCAAGTTCTACTACCCTCCCACTCAATTCTTTCGAGAGAAACCTTTTATCGAGAAAGGATCCGTTTCTAGAAACAAACACTTTGCTTTCGGATCTGAGATAGGAGATGTACCCAACTGTTTTGGATATCCTGTGAAGATGCATTTATCCGCTTTGGGTTCGAGCTTATCAGACTGAAACCTTTTCACATAAGTTTCGAAGCCCCAAACTTTCAAGAAACGACAGTTTAGATTTCTCTAAACCTCAGTCTATACTGTGTCATCTCAACGGAAATACGCGGTGCCCCATTTAAAGTGAATGTGGTTGTCTCTAATGCATAACCCATAAACGATAGTGGTAATTCGATAAGAGACATCCCAGCATGCACCATACTAAATAGTGCGTGGCTATGACGTTCAGACACATCATCACACCATGATGTTCCAGGTGGCATGAACTGTGAAACAATTTCCACATTGTCTTAACTGTGTACCAAAAATTCGTAACTCAGATATTCATTTCTATGATCATATCGTAGACAGTTCATCCTCTTGTTACGACGAACTTCACTCTGAAACAGAATTGAACTTTTCAATATTTCAGACTTGTGATTCATTAAGTAAATACTCCTGTATCTACTCAAGTCGTCAGTGAAGTAAGAACATAATGATATCCACTGCGTGCCTCAACACTCACTGGACTGCATACATCAAAATGTATCACTTCCAACAAGTTACTATCTTGTTTCATCTCAATGAAAACAAGGCCTTGCTCATGTGGTATGATTTGCATGTCACTAGTGATTCGAAATCAGGTGAGTAAAGATCCATCAGCATGGAGCCTCTTCATGCAATTTATACTAACATGACTCAAGCGGCAGTGCCACAAGTAAGTGGTACTATCATCATTTAACTCGTATCTTTTGGCACCAATGTGTAATACTACAATCGAGATTCAATAAACCATTGAAGGTGATTATTCAAGCAAATAGAGTAACCATTATTCCTTTTGAATGAATAATCGTATTGCAATAAACACGATCCAATCATGTTTCATGCTTAACGCAAGCACCAAATAACAATTATTTAGGTTCAACACCAATCCCGATGGTAAAGGGGGCGTGTGACGTTTGATCATATCAACCTGGGAAACACTTCCAACACGTATCGTCACCTCGCCTTTAGCTAGTCTCCGTTTATGCCGTAGCTTTCATTTCGCGTTACTAATCACTTAGCAACCGAACCAGTATCCAATACCCTCGTGCTACTAGGAGTACTAGTAAAGTACACATCAACATTATGTATATCAAATATACTTCTCTCGACTTTTGCCAGCCTTCTTATCTACCAAGTATCTAGAGTTGCTCCGCCTCAGTGACTGTTCCCCTTATTACAGAAGCACTTAGTCTCGGGTTTGGGTTTAATCTTGGGTCTCTTCATTAGTGCAGCAACTGTTTTGCCGTTTCACGAAGTATCCCTTCTAGCCCTCGCCTTTCTTGAAACTTAGTGGTTTTTCAAACCATCAACTATTGATGCTCCTTCTTGATTTCTACTTTCGCAGTGTCAAACGTCGCGAATCTCTCAAAGATCATTGTAGCTATCCTTGATATGTTATAGTTCATCACGAAGCTCTCAAAGCTTGGTGGCAGTGACTTTTGGAGAACCATCACTATCTCATCTGGAAGATTAGCTCCCACTTGATTCAAGTGATTGTCGTACTCAGACAATCTGAGCACACGCTCAACGATTGAGCTTTTCTCCTTTACTTTGTGGTCAAAGAATTTTCTTGGAGGTCTCGTACCTCTTAACAAGGGCACAAGCATGAAATCACAATTTCATCTCTTTAGAACATCACTTATGTTCCGTGACGTTTAAAACGTTTTCGGTGCCTTGCTTCTAAGCCATTAAGTACTTTGCACTGAACTATCGTGTAGTCATCAGAAACGTGTATGTCGGATGTTCACAGCATCCACAGACGACGCTCGAGGTGCAGCACACCGAGTGGTGCATTAAGGACATAAGCCTTCTGCGCAGCAACGAGGACAATCCTCGGTTTTACAGACTCAGTCTGCAAAGTTTGCTACTATCAATTTTCAACTAAATTTTCTCTAGGAACATAAAAAAACAGTAGAGCTATAGCGCAAGCTACATCGTAATTCGCAAAGAGCATTAGACTATGTTCATGACAATTAGTTCAATTAATCATATTACTTAAGAACTCCCACTCAAAAAGTACATCTCTCTAGTCATTTGAGTGGTACATGATCCAAATCCACTATCTCAAGTCCGATCATCACGTGAGTCGAGAATAGTTTTAGTGGTAAGCATCCCTATGCTAATCATATCAACTATACGATTCATGCTCGACCTTTCGGTCTCATGTGTTCCGAGGCCATGTCTGCACATGCTAGGCTCGTCAAGCTTAACCCGAGTGTTCTGCGTGTGCAACTGTTTTGCACCCGTTGTATGTGAACGTTGAGTCTATCACACCCGATCATCACGTGGTGTCTCGAAACGAAGAACTGTCGCAACGGTGCACAGTCGGGGAGAACACAACTTCGTCTTGAAATTTTAGTGAGAGATCACCTCATAATGCTACCGTCGTTCTAAGCAAAATAAGGTGCATAAAAGGATTAACATCACATGCAATTCATAAGTGACATGATATGGCCATCATCACGTGCTTCTTGATCTCCATCACCAAAGCACCGGCACGATATTCTTGTCACCGGCGCCACACCATGATCATCCATCAACGTGTTGCCATCGGGGTTGTCGTGCTACTTATGCTATTACTACTAAAGCTACATCCTAGCAAAATAGTAAACGCATCTGCAAGCACAAACGTTAGTATAAAGACAACCCTATGGCTCCTGCCGGTTGCCGTACCATCGACGTGCAAGTCGATATTTCTATTACAACATGATCATCTCATACATCCAATATATCACATCACATCGTTGGCCATATCACATCACAATCATACCCTGCAAAAACAAGTTAGACGTCCTCTAATTTTGTTGTTGCATGTTTTACGTGGTGACCGAGGGTATCTAGTAGGATCGCATCTTACTTACGCAAACACCACAACGGAGATATATGAGTTGCTATTTAACCTCATCCAAGGACCTCCTCGGTCAAATCCGATTCAACTAAAGTTGGAGAAACAGTCACTTGCCAGTCATCTTTGAGCAAAGGGGGTTACTCGTAACGATGAAACCAGTCTCTCGTAAGCGTACGAGTAATGTCGGTCCAAGCCGCTTCAATCCAACAATACCGCGGAATCAAGAAAAGACTAAGGAGGGCAGAAAAACGCACATCACCGCCCACAAAAACTTTTGTGTTCTACTCGAGAAGACATCTACGCATGAACCTAGCTCTGATACCACTGTTGGGGAACGTCGCATGGGAAACAAAAATTTCCTACGCGCACGAAGACCTATCATGGTGATGTCCATCTACGAGAGGGGATGAGTGATCTACGTACCCTTGTAGATCGTACAGCAGAAGCGTTAGTGAACGCGGTTGATGTAGTGGAACGTCCTCACGTCCCTCGATCCGCCCCGCGAACAATCCCGCGATCAGTCCCACGATCTAGTACCGAACGGACGGCACCTCCGCGTTCAGCACACGTACAACTCGACGATGATCTCGGCCTTCTTGATCCAGCAAGAGAGACGGAGAGGTAGAAGAGTTCTCCGGCAGCGTGACGGCGCTCCGGAGGTTGGTGATGATCTTGTCTCAGCAGGGCTCCGCCCGAGCTCCGCAGAAACGCGATCTAGAGGAAAAACTATGGAGGTATGTGGTCGGGCAGCCGTGAGAAAGTCGTCTCAAATCAGCCCTAAAACCTCCGTATATATAGGTGGGAGGGAGGGGAGGAGGCAGCCTCAAAACCTAAAGGTTTGGCCGAAATTGGAGGTGGAGGAGTCCTACTCCAATCCTACTTGGAGTAGGATTCCACCTTCCCACTTGGAAACTCTTTCCACCTTGTGTTTTTTCCTTCTCAAACCTTATGGGCCTTAGTGGGAACTTATTCCAGCCCACTAGGGGCTGGTTTATCTCTTCCCATAGCCCATGAGACCCCTTGGGGCGTGACACCCCTCCCGATGGTCCCCGGCACCCCTCCCGGCACTCCCGGTACACTACCGATGAGCCCGAAACTTTTCCGGTAATGCACGAAAACCTTCCGGTAACCAAATGAGGTCATCCTATATATCAATCTTCGTTTCCGGACCATTCCGGAAACCCCCGTGACGTCCGTGATCTCATCCGGGACTCCGAACAACATTCGGTAACCAACCATATAACTCAAATACGCATAAAACAACGTCGAACCTTGAGTGTGCAGACCCTGCGGGTTCGAGAACTATGTAGACATGACCCGAGAGACTCCTCGGTCAATATCCAATAGCGGGACCTGGATGCCCATATTGGATCCTACATATTCTACGAAGATCTTATCGTTTGAACCTCAGTGCCAAGGATTCATATAATCCCGTATGTCATTCCCTTTGTCCTTCGGTATGTTACTTGCCCGAGATTCGATCGTTAGTATCCGCATACCTATTTCAATCTCGTTTACCGGCAAGTCTCTTTACTCGTTCCGTAATACAAGATCCCGTAACTTACACTAAGTTACATTGCTTGCAAGGCTTGTGTGTGATGTTGTATTACCGAGTGGGCCCCGAGATACCTCTCCGTCACACGGAGTGACAAATCCCAGTCTTGATCCATACTAACTCAACTAACACCTTCGGAGATACCTGTAGAGCATCTTTATAGTCACCCAGTTACGTTGCGACGTTTGATACACACAAAGCATTCCTCCGGTGTTAGTGAGTTATATGATCTCATGGTCATAGGAATAAATACTTGGCACGCAGAAAACAGTAGCAACAAAATGACACGATCAACATGCTACGTCTATTAGTTTGGGTCTAGTCCATCACATGATTCTCCTAATGATGTGATCCCGTTATCAAGTGACAACACTTGCCTATGGCCAGGAAACCTTGACCATCTTTGATCAACGAGCTAGTCAACTAGAGGCTTACTAGGGACAGTGTTTTGTCTATGTATCCACACAAGTATTGTGTTTCCAATCAATACAATTATAGCATGGATAATAAACGATTATCATGAACAAAGAAATATAATAATAACTAATTTATTATTGCCTCTAAGGCATGTTTCCAACAGTATCTTTGTTTACTTCTTATCAGGTCACAATGGATTCTTCCGTCCTAATGAGGAATTAGTCACATGCTTCTGTTCGTGGCATTGGCACAATGGATCTAAATTTTACTCCGTGGAAGATCGTGGAACTAAGGAACATGCAACATGTCCCTACTATGAACCAGAATCTAGTTAGCGGATCCCTTCTATCTCGAGATGGGTTTAAGATAGTTTTAGAGTCGAATAATGTAATTGTGTCGATATTTGGAGAATTTATAAGAAAAGGCAATGAGTGCGGAGGCTCGTTCCGCTTTTCCCTTTCAGATTTTTGCAGTAAGTCAGTAAACCAAATTTCTGCTAGTGTTAATGATGATGCAAGTGTTTTGCATTGTCGTTTATGTCATATTAATTTTAGTTTAATGTCTGGGCTATCCAGTATGAGTTTAATTCCCAATTTCACAGGTGCCAAAGGTTCCAAGTGACATAGTTGTGTGCAATCGAAGCAATCTCGAAAGCCTCACACGGCTGTCGAGGAGAGAAAGTTGGCACCTCTAGAACTCATGCATTCTCATCTATGTGAGATGAATGGTGTGTTGATAAAAGGTGGAAGAGATATTTCATGACTAGATTATGCTAGGTTTATTTGTGCGAACTAAAGATGAAGCTTTAGACTACTTTAAAATCTACAAAGTTGAAGTTGAAGATTAACTAGAGAGAAATATCAAACGTCTTAGGTTGGATCGTGGTGGAGAGTATTTTCCCAAAGTATTTAATGAATTTTGTGAGGAACATGATATTATTCATGATAGGAGGCCTCCCTATTCGCCCCAATCAAACGGGGTTGCAGAGAGGAAAAGTCGCACGTTGACTAACTTGGTGAATGCCATGTTAGACACTGCTGGTTTATCTAAGGCATAGTGGGGGGAGGCTCTGTTGACTTCATGTCATGCTCTGAGTAGGGTTCCCAACAAGAATACAGATAAAACCCCTTATGAAGAGTGGGTTGGGAGAAGACCATCACTCTCTTATTTGCGCACTTGGGGATGTTTGGCCAAGGTCAATATTCCAATTCCTAAGAAACGAAAACTTGGACCCAAGATAGTGGATTGTGTCTTTCTAGGTTATGCTCCGCGGAGTATTGCTTATAGTTTTTTGGTAGTTAAATTTGAGGTACCTGATATGCATGTAGATACTATAATGGAATCTCGCGATGCAACATTTTTTGAGAATATATTTCCTATGAAAGATATGCATAGTATTGCTAGATTTTCTTCTGAGATAAATCCTGAGTCTAAAACATTTGATGGTTATTTTGAACAAACATGTGAGGAAGTTCATGAGAAGGATAACAATGATGTTTTTGGGAGGAGCAGGAGACAAAGGGCTCAAAAATCCATTGGTGACGATTTCATTGTATACCTTGTGGACGATAGTCCCAAGTCTATTGCAGAGGCATATGCATCTCCAGGTGTAGATGATTGGAAAGAAGTTTTTCATAATGAGATGGACTCAATTCTTTCTAATGGAACTTAGGAGCTAACAGAACGACCTTATGGTTCTAAACCTGTGGGTTGTAAGTGGGTGTTCAAAAAAAAGTTAAGGCGTGATGGTACTATTGCTAAGTACAAGGCGCTATTTGTGGCCAAGGACTACACTCAGAAATAAGGAGAAGATTACTTTGACACCTGTTCACCTATTGCTAGAATGATCACCATTCAGGTGCTACTATCCCTGGCTGCCTCTTATGGTCTTATCATACATCAACTGGATCAGGGCCGGTCCTGAGATTTTAGGGACCCGGGGCGACACTAGGATCTGAGGCCCCTAATACGAACACCAAAATAATGCTTATAATCGCATGACAATATGCAGTGCGACGTTCCATGTTTAGGTGAGAGTGTGACAACCGTGCTACCATCTTTAGAGCGTGTATGAACCAAGGTTCAACCCGAGTTATAGAGCATGGATGAACTTTAGCGCATTATACTTTCCATTGTGTCGACATGAAATACTATCAATGACACTTGAAGTGCCTAAAAACATTCATGTAAAAAAGAAAAACACACCTTTCTGTAGTCATATTGTCATGGTGGCCGGTAGACAAGGTGTGTACGTAAGGTATATTCTTCGCGACTCAGCCTCTCACCTCTCGGTGTGGCCGCGTGGTGGCTCGAGATGAAAAATCTCCAAATCAGATGGCAGCACACACATTAACAGTGGATCTTCAAGGCTGTCTATCTTTTTCCTGAAAAAACGAAGGTCGCAATTTGATCGTTAAACAATTATTATTTTGAAGCGAGTGTAATTCACAATTATGTACCAGTGAAAAGATTCAAACATTCCTTACACATTCTTGAAAACTATACAACACGACTTAGGGTTTGTCCTTCCTGATTGAAATTAAAAACAGAAAATAGATGATGCTGCCTCCAGGCCCATCATTTATTTGGTTTTGCTGCTGCTCTACATATTCCTTTCTTAATACTTTCACGTAACGTGCTTACATGGACAGCAGAAAACAGATTAGATCATAGATAGGATTAGGAGGAAGGAACCATGGACAAGTGGACAACTAGAGGGGAATCAGGAAGAGGAAGAAAAGATGGGGTCGCCACGTACAAACTGTTCGGCAAGGAAGAGTTGGACCAAGGGGCGGTCGATGAACTAATTTGCCTCATGAATCGAAGTATACGATCGGACTGTCGGCGTAGGCCAAAAGCTAGGGTTCGCAGCGATACGACGAGGTCTCAGGTTGTGGGAATGAATCCATTGTGTTCGCGAATCGCCTAAATTAGAACGATCTCCAGCTCCTGAGGTATCAATCACATCGCCAACACAGGCCCATAGTTGGACCAGCCAGCGCAGGCCCAGGTCGGGGCCCCTTAGACTTCGAGTGCCCGGGGCGGCCGCCCCTCCCGCCCCCTCAGGATCGGGCCTGAACTGGATGTAAAGACAGATTTCCTAAATGGAGAGTTGGAAGAGGAAATCTATATGGATCAGCCTGATGGGTTTGTGGTAAAAGGTGAAGATAAAAAAAGTGTGGGAATTGTTGAAATCTGTGTATGGTTTGAAACACGCACCTAACCAATGATATGAGAAGTTTAAGAGAACTTTGACTTCTGCGGGATTCGTCAGTAACGAGTTCAATTGGCGTGTTTACTATCATCATGGTGGGGTAATAGTGTCATATTATGTTTGCATCTAGATGGCATGCTGATTTTTGGCACAAAAATTAATGCGATCAATGAGGTCAAGTCTCCTTTGTCAAAAATGTTTTGACATGAAAGATCTGGGAGAAGCCGATGTGATTCTAAACATCAAAGTAATTGAGGATGATAGTGGGATTACTCTAACACAATCTCACTATGTTGAGAAGGTCTTGAGCCATTTCGGCTTTATGTATAGCAAGCCTTCTTCAACACCTTATGGTCCCAGCATGACACTTAGAAAGAATAATAAACAAACGAGAGATGAATTAAGATACTCTCAAATTGTTAGTTCACTCATCTACTTAGCTGGCCCTACAAGACCAGACATCTCTTTTGTTGCGAGTAAACTGAGTAGGTTCATGTGCAACCCGTGTGATGATCATTGGCATGCACTTGATAGGGTCTTGCATTATCTGAGAGGTACGACGAGTTATGGAATTCACTATTCAAGGCATCCTACTGTGCTAGAAGGATATAGTGATTCAAATTGGATATGTGATGTTGATGTACTCTACGCCACAAGTGGGTATGTATTTACTCATGGAGGTGGCGTAGTGTCAAGGAGGTCTTGCAAGCAAACCATATTGAAGAGGTCAACTATGGATGCATAACTAACTGCTTTAGACAGAACCACTATTGAGGCTAGAATGGCTGCATGAGCTCTTGATAGGCTTGCATGTGGTTGAAAAACCTATATTGGCTATTCTTATAAATTGTGACAACTAAACGATTGTCGCTAAAGTAAATAATTCTAAGGATAACGCTAAGTCCTTAAGACATGTGAAGAGATGTTTGAAATCTGTCAAGAAGTTGAAAAACTCGACAGGCAAAAACTCGACAAATCCCTTTACACAGGTACTATCACGAAATGTGATAGATATTGATCGAAGAAGATGGGTATGATACCCATAGATGTTACACCATAGTAGTAACCCAACCTTTATGACCGGAGATCCCGTGAATTAGGACTTGGGAAAACAAGCTATTGGTTCACAGATGAGAGTAATAACAAGTGACCGTCTTTAGGTGAAGATGCAAAACTCTCAAAGGTGTAAGACTCATTGTTGTAAGGCAGGTTGACAACATGCCTTAATGTGGTTCTATTGGCTATCATATAAAAGATGCTATCCTATAGAGCAGTCTTGAAAGAATGCACCTATATGAGCTCCGACTGTGAAACGTCGCAGTATGTGAAACTTGGGTGATCTCTAGTAAGCTCATGAAGAGACCAGAGAGTATGACGTATATGCTCCGAACCTCGGGGTAGCCTACTCGGAGACAGGTACTAGTTAAGACCTTGAGTGAAATATGTTCACATAAAACTAGCAATTCAAGGCATAGTTCACTGTCAAGTTATGGATGGATGTAGTTTAAAGTTTCAGACATAAGTTCAAAAACAGTCTCTGCTGAAACACTTGTATAGAGTATTAAACAAGTGGTGAGAAAATGCAAATATCTAAATGGGTATTTGAGATCTGGTGGGAGATTGTAGAATAAATAGGCTTCGTCCGTGTATAAATTCTGAAATCTCAGATGAGCCCATGAGTAAAAGGCAAGTGATGGTGTGGTGGTTCTAAAGTTTAGTCCCATACCTCTAGTTGAGGAAGAATTGGACCTCTTTATATAGTGGGTTCTCTCCACCATTCTAAGTGTGTGTTGTTAAGAGAAAGGGGAAGACCAGACGCGCGCTCACTCGCCATGCCTGGGCGGGGCGCCCTTGTGGGGGTGCGACTTCTTTTTGTCATTTTATTTTTGTATGTCTTGACGGACAAGTTAATTATTTCTTGTTCGGTAAGCATACGTCGTAGAAACCAAGTCGGTTTGAGATCGTGATCGCGACACTGTACTGCCTCTGGTCCTCCTATATATATACTGCTTACCGGCCGAGTACATAAAAAACACTTAGGGTTTTGCCTCATCTCACAATTTGTGTCATTATTGTAGTCTAACTCATCTCGAACGCCAACGTGCGTCGGCGTGCGGGAGAGTAGGCCTCTGAAACCGTTCGGCATTGTGATCCTGCACTGCGAGAGGATGAATTATGTTTTTGGGGAGCGCTTTGCACGACTACTAAAATTCATCATCACAGGTCATCTACCGTACAAGTCGGGCAGTCCTACTCATCGCCGTCAACAGCAGATCGTTGTAACATCGTCCTTAACACCATCGCTCCTACAACAACTAACTAACAGTATGTTCTTCGTGATATGTTCATGTCTCTTTCTGTAGTTGCTACTTCATGTGTGATGATGATGTGCATACTCTGTTGTTCATCTAGTTTGTTAGATTGTTGCACGCTAGCTTCCTCTTTAGTCATGAATTGTTTACTGAAATTAATCATAATCTTGCCTAATTTTCCAACAAGATGTTTGCGACCAGGCTGCTAGTTGCAAGGTGTATGCAGGAGGGGAAGGCAGCACTGGACCGTTCTATGCGTCTGATCTAATGGTTGGCTACTCGACTGACTTTTTGGAACCTAGCGCTTTGGACCCTTCATAATTTTTACTTTTGACGGTAGAACTAAGAGCATGTCCCTCGGGGGTAGAAATTGGCTACATGAATTTTTGTGTTGCAGAGACTATAGCTCCAAGTTTATTCGATGACGTGCATGCATGGTACATTTATGTATTTGAACCTGAAACATGTACTCCCTCCGTTCCTAAATATAAGTCTTTTTAGAGATTTCACTAAAAGACTACATACGGAGCAAAATGAGTGAATCTATATTCTAAAATATGTCTATATACATCCGAATGTAGTCTACTAGTGAAACCTCTAAAAAGACTTATATTTAGGAACGGAGGGAGTATTAGTGAGCGAGGTTCAGACAGATCTGGATTTGAATACTTGGCGTGGAAGAAATTCTACTTTGAAATTCAAGTTTTCATGCATATACTCACGTACAAAGTGTGGCTGTACTGTGCACGCGCTAAAAGAGCTAATGCAAATCTAACGGCTAGAGTGGATTTGATCAGACGAACAAGGAGGCCGTTGATCCCTAGCGTCTGCCTTACTGAAAATGGTACCTGGTCCTTTTCTGGATGATATGGACAAAAAATATACACAGTAATTACTATATATACTAGAGTTGTTGCAGATTTCGACGTAGTGTATCAACCAATGCTGTCTCCAGACCAAGTCGGACAGAAACCATATACCATAGCAGCAGCAACAATGCCGCCGTTATGAGTAAAGCATTTGCCAAAAACTTGAGCATGCCGGACGAAACCACATCGTCCTTGCTGCTGCCAGCGGCTGCTGGTTCTCTTTGCCGTGGCCAATGCCAGGAGCGTAGCATGAACACAAGGTAGTAGGTCAGAGCCCCTGAGACGCCACATGACACCATAATCCTCGTGCACCAGGAGAGCCCAGAAACATCCATGGAGTTCACCATGTATGCGAAAAGAGGAGCTACTACCAGTGTACATAGGGCAATGAGCCCCTTCATGTGTGGCTTCATTTTGACAACGCTGATGAGCGGGCTGTGGTGTGGGCGGTCGAGGTGAAGGCTGTACCAGAGGAGCACCGGGACAACCTCCGGCATGCAGAACAGAACCACATCCTCGCCCAGCCACTCCGCGGCTAATGTGTGTGCCGTCACCAGTAGAAGTAGAAGCAATGTCTTGTGGAGCAGCTCTGCCGCCGGTGCACTACCCGGGAAAGGGCCAGTGGGCAGCTTTATCATCATGCGCGTCAGCGCCGCCACCGTGGAGCTCAGGAACAAGAGGAACTGCGAGATGGCGAAGCCCATAGCAGTATCATCATCAAGTTGATCCATCACCAACAGCGCCCCGAATGTTGCCACCACTATGATCTGAAGCTTCACAGGTGTCCTGATTGTTTTCTCGTCGACCTTAGAAGATCGCCCCGTAACTTTGCGACTGATGTCGCCTGTATGACGATCGAGCTTGAAGTACAGTGCTCCTATGAAAGCAATGGCCATGACGGGAAAGATGGCAAGCGAGACGAATCTCCAACTGATGTCCAGTAATAACAGGTAGGATATAGTCACAAAAACGCCAGTGTCTCTGAAAATCCGGAAGTTACGACCCCATTTGATCCACGACTTCAAGGGTGCAAAGTTGGGCAAGATCAACTCGTGCAATTTCAAAAATATATAGGAGTAGCAAATAGCAAATTCCATTGTGCCAGTTACAAACTCACTAATTTCTTTGTTGGTAAAACCATCATCATCACTTAATAGAAATACTTGGAAATTGCAGACAGTGCTGAGCAGTGTGCAGGCTGCTGCAACTAGGCATAACGATTGTCCATCAGATTCTTCCAGTTTGCCTGAAACAAAAATTCAGTGGAGATGATCAGTACTAGGAGGCTAGCTCAAATATTTTAAAATGTTCATCTAAAAGTCTGGATTCATGGAAAAAGGTGATCAATATATTTGAACCCCAACCCCGGACGTGTAGGCTCCTCAAGCCCTTAGATGTTGGATCGATGTACATGCAACTATTTTTATTAAATGTATTGAACATGGGACCTATTAGCTCTAATATCATATTGAACTGATGCTCCAGCTAGTGCATCAAATAGTTTGAACTGATGGAGGGAAGGCTATATATTCAAAACAAATGATTTAGGCTGAATGAAATCACATACTCCAAAAACTCCAAAAGTGTGGACAAATTTCTAGGTATGTTATTTCAAATACTCCAAAAACTCAATATATTTGAATGATTTGTGAATAGGCGAATGTTCTAAATTTGGTAGTCGTGAATTTGTGCATTCGGAATCATCAAGGCCAGGCACCATGTAGCCCATTGAAAGGAAAAACACGGGATTATGGCTCCAAGGAGCCCAGATTCTGTAAACCTAAATAATAAATTTAAGACTAATATGTGTCTTTGCGTGCGCATGTTACGACTAACATTAACTATTACTTAATTGCCCATAAAATAATTCAGATAAAAATATTTTAAGTAGGGTGTGTGAATTCACGAACACATCTTTAAGGTTGCGTATGTACTGGTTTAAAATACTGTAAAAACTAAACGAATCTGAATCACATACTAGGAGAATATTACTATGTGGGGCAATTATAGACTCATATGAATCATTGACATGGGCTTTAGCATCATGGTTGAGAAAATCATACAGTATGTAACATAATCCGATCAAGGTATCAAGGTTATGTGATAAGCAGTGGTTTGTTTCCTAAATTTTTTTTATACCTAACAACTATTACAAGTGTTAGCAACTTGGACGTCGAAGTGAATCGATGTAGGCTTACTGATCAATCGTGAACGAGGTGGTGACCGATGAACGTTTCCGTTATGTGACACCATTTCTCGGTGCTGAGATCCTCGGCTTCGCCCCATTGATTATTATAAGTCCACTTCGGTCCTTCGCATAGGATTTCCCAGCTGGCCGCCGGTGGATCGATGGGCCGACTTGTGTGGCTACTCCTCGATCGATCTGTGTATCTTCAATGCAAATGTGAACTCAGCATTTACATATGCTTGATGAGATCTCTTGAAGGATCAATTGCAATGGTGCATCGAAATTATTTTTTATATTCTATGAATAACTTGCTCATAATGATTATCAACATACTGTACCAAAAAAAAAAAGATTATCACCATCTCATCCTGTCAAACTCGGACATAACAACTCACGCTGTGTCTTCTTCCCCTTCAAGGCTTCAAGACAACATCTTCAAGGCTTCAACTCTACCGAACATGCCTCTTCTCCTCTCCATCCACTTCCTCCTTGACATTGAGTTGCCATCTCGTGCTGTGATACGAAAGCCCATTCCTCCACCACGCGGAGGTCAATTTGCGGGGAACAGGCCTACATATTCCAACGATGGTGGTTCTGGTTGGCCCAGTAAATTTTCAGTTTTGAAATTAATATGCATGTGTTATTTTGTTTTTAAAAAATATTAGCATTTTTCACTATGTAGTACGTACACAAACTTACTATCATGAACTTTGCTCTTTCTCAAATAAGCTCTTTGAAATTAGAGTACTTTACTAGTACTCCCTCCGTCCCAAAATAACTGTCTTAAGCTTAGTATAAATTTATACTAGATCTAGTATAAAGTTGAGATAGTTATTTTGGGACGGGGGGAGTACAAAGTTGTACCTATTTGTATGCATGAATTTTCTCATGTTGTTTTCGAAAACTATACACCATTCTGTAAATGACTTTGGGCTAAAGTGTTGTAGAATATATAGTAAAAGTTGTCACAGGTATGTTTTAAAAATGTGAATACTTTTACCCATAATATGAACTCATCGAGGGAAGCTCTCAAGGAATTTTTTATACCTGTAATTTAGATAAATTGATATAATATAAAATATGTCAAAAATGTTGAAATTAACAATTTTTTGTAAGTAAATTCTCCATATTGACCAGTGTGATTGGATTAACTTATGATTCCCTTCCCTTCCCTCCGCTCCTCTCGCCCACCAATCCTCAAAGCCATGGTCAGCTGTGTAGGCGTCAACGCCTGCTAAACCACCAAGCCCTTCCTTCATTTCCCCCATGACCAGTTTGTTCTAACGGTTTATTGTCTCTTCTTTGCTTGTGACCATGTGGAATGCTGCTGCGCCACCAAGCTTGCCATCTTCTTCATCCTCGCCATGTGCAGCTCCGGGCCTGACTGTTTTCTGAACAGTATTGTGTTCTAGCATCTTCCTTGAAGACACGTCATGGTGGGCAGAAAAGGTTCAGCAGTTTTTTTATCGATTTTGTTCTGAATATTTCTATAACAGGTTTTTCTTTCCTGAATGTCTCCTATGCAACTTTGTTCTCAATACAAGTTTGCATGGGAAGCTGCGTCGCTAATGCAGGGCGTTTATATTGTTATCTTTCTTTAAATAAGTGTCCTTGCGTTGGAGAGGTGTTGGCCTTCATCTCTGGCCAGCCTGGCTTGTTTTTTGGATATGCATGATCAATTATCCCTGCACTTACACGAGTATGCATGAGTTTTATTTTCACATAAAGGAGTATGCATGCATGAGCTGAAAAGCTCCTCCAGGCAATAGCACAAAAGAATCATTTCCTGCTGGTGCTAGCACAAATTAAACAGTAAAGAAAAGTCACAAAGCACCTAAAGAGTAGTACCTTGGCCGATGCCAGCTCCTTCATATATTCTACCGATATGGACGCTGGAAGTATATATATATATATATATGTATGTATGTATCTTCAGCTACCTGCGCCAATCTCCTGCTATCAATAGCATATATATAAGATAAGAGTTAGATGAGTAGACGTCACTGTGGTTGTTGCGTGTGGCCCAGGATTCTTACCACTTATTCTCTATACTTTTAACTAAACAACCCTTAGGCCTCGTTTGGTTAAGGGAGATCGGGGAGGTTTTGAGAGGGAGGGATTTCAGGAATTGGGTGAATCCCTTTGTTCCACCCAATCCTCTCGAATCCCCGGGGTTTTGCTTTCACTAGTCCCCCGAAGAGGGTTTTTAAACACATGGATAGAAAGGGATTGAAGAGGAACGGAGGGAATTGGGCTGAGCAAACCCCTCCTACCAAATGGGCGCCCGAGGATCTGTGGGGTTTAGCCCTTCGGGGATTTTCCTTTCAAAACCTCTCCAATCCCCCTTAACCAAAGGTAAATGATGTAGAGAAGGTAGCTACATGGCCACACAGCCACAACTTTCCCTTCATCTGATGGGACGAAGGAAATATCTACGAAATACACTTAATATATGTTTTCTTTTGGGACCAGTAGGCAAAATCTTGGCCAGAAATCGAAGCAATCCTGCTCCTCATTCGCAGGGTCTCTTACTTATCTCTTTAGCCCACTGAACTCAGCTGGTGCATCCTCTCAAACCTTCTCCCACCCTATAACAGTACATGTACTAAGCTATTCTTCTGGCTCTCCACCACTGATTTTTTTTGGAAAAGGAGGTTCAAACCCCCGGCCTCTGCATCAATCGATGCATACGGTCATCTTTATTAATTATTCATCACAGGTCTGACAAGAACATACATCAAACCATCCGAAGCCACCACTCACACCTACGAAACTCGATAATGTAGAGTGCTCTCACTCCCCATATCTAAAACCGGTGCCGTTACCGATCCATCCACATAACGTATCGGAACCCACAACCGGTGCAACAGGCCTAAAGCGTACACCATATGCACACGTTTTAGATGCCGCCATCATCGTTAGCCCGCTGACCCATCTTCAGGAGAGAGATCTGTATCATCCTTGCCAGTTCGTCCATCCATCGACGCCACCACGGCTCGTCCATCCAGACGCGAAGATTCTGGAAGATCTGTCGTCCGTAGCACCTGCCGACCAGGCATGACACAACGTAGCACATGTCGGCAAGGCATGACTTGACATCTCCACCGAAAGCTTCGTCCAAGATGATCGACGCCATCATGGCGCCAAACAGCGCCACCGCCCTGCACTCATTCGTCCTGACACGGAGATTCTGAAAGAACTATCGTGCGTAGCACCTACCAACCAGGCTTGACTCAGCGTAGCACATGTCGGCCAGGCATGAGTTGACAGTTACACCAAATATTCGGGCCAGACGAAGCCGCTCCATCTCCTGCCTCTGTCATCCAGCGCTACTCCACAAACGATGCTTCCAAGAGAGAAACGCCACCGCACTACCGCCATCGTCGGATCTGGAAACTCAGATCTTAGGGTTTCCCCTGAATCAGTGCCCACCACCAGCAACCGTCCAGGACCCACATAGTGCCCACCACTACTCAGCTCTCAAGGCGACGCCTTCAGGAAGGTCATGACGTCAAGGACGCCGCCGCCGCTACCGGAGTTAGGGTTTTCACCCAAGAGGCAGTGAGGTAGGAAGTGGAGGAGCAGATATAGACCGACGTCTCCAGGAAGAACAACGGCGCCCTTGAGCGTCATCGTCGGCGCGGCCGGCCAGGGCCGACCAATGGGTTTCCCCTTATCTGAATCTCCTCCACCAGCTTCATCCGTGGCCACGCCGGCAATGCCAGGAAACCGCAGGAGAGAAGCACACCACGGGTATCTGGATCAATGAAGATCCAATCTGAATAGTGACGAGTACCACCACCCTGCGCTGGCCGACGGCGTCCGGGCGCCGGATCCAGAAGGATGTGACCCGAACTCGACGACGCACGCGACCATCATGTCTTGCCCCTCCCGCAGCCGCCACACCGCGCCGCAAGAACGAAACCCAGCCCTCGACGCGCTTCGCACGTCGCCGCTAGGATCCACATGCCGCGCCGCCGCACCGCGCGCTAATCCGACGCCTCCTCACGAACGCCCGTCCCGCGCCAGCCATGTCGCGTGAAGGGGAGAGGATCCCCGCCGCCGCCCCTGCCGGCCAGGCTTCGCCCGGCGGCGCTGCTGGCGGCGGCGAGGATGAAGGAGGAGCGAGGAAGGACCGGCGGCGGCGGCTAGGGTTACACCTTGGTCGCCCACTGGGGCGACGGGAGGGGGTTACGGGGGCCGCGGTCTTGTTGAGTACGTAGAGAGGACGGCTCTCCACCACTGATGGACCGTGGCCATTGCTCTTCCCCGGTCACCACGCCGTGTTTCATCTCTGAGCCTCACTTCCACTACATCATGGAACAATGATAAATAGTAACATAGAACAATTATTCTATGGTTTCAGGGTCAAAAAATACAAGCGCCTACATCATGGATGAAAAAAGTCATGGATATTGGACAAGCTGGCACAACGCGCATCCCAAGGACCATGAAACTAATGCTTTGGTTCATGAGCCAGTCCTCAGCGCCTCTTGATTTTTGGCTTCACTCTGGATTCTGGATTCATCTTTGTTTGACACATGTACGTGGAAACCCTCTTTCTTGTGTCCATGGTGGATGTTTTGTTGTTTTTTCTTTTCGTTACTGCTTGGAGCTGAAAAAGGATAAATCAGTTGTTGTTGTTCATGATATGGTCAAGATCTGGTTCGTGAAACTCTCAAGAAAAAAGGGTTCATGTTTCATTGTTCCTGGATGATTCAACTGATTTCTTAATTAGATACATTTTGTTTGTTCATAATAGTGACTATGATGAACTGGCTCAATACCAAGAAAAACAAACAGCGGAAACTTCATATAATACTTGTCGCTCTAGCTTAGTCAAACTGTTGTGAATAACTTGATCATCCGCACAAGAAAAAGATATAAAAAAACAGATATACCAGAATTTTGGGTAGCGTTAATTTAATAAATAATTTTTTCAAAATACTTGAGATAAATTTAAGGCAACTTTTGTAAGTTGCCTAGATAAATTCAATAATCTGATCCTGTTTCACAAATTTATTCATGCTTCACAGAGTTTCCTCTTGGATGTTTTTGGAGAACAGGTTAAAAATCAGAAAGGCACATGTACTAGTAAACTGGGGTTGCCAAACCGTCTGCGAGATGGTTCATACGAATTTTCCTACATACATGTTTGAGGAAGGTTTGCAAACATGTTTCATTTATTTTACTGGACAAAGTTAATTGACCATATACCAAAGCAAAATCATTAAAATATGAAGTTTCAATATATATTATTGATAATGTATTTAGAAATTATATATAAATAATAACCCTTTTTCTGAATGAGAAAAAAACTGAAATTTGACGGGTAAGAATGCAACCGTGAGCACAAAAGTAAAGCCAACTATTCATGTCTAGACTAGGGATCTGCTATTCGATCTGAAATAGCTAAGAATTTATACATTTTATATAAAGAAAAACTTTTTTCTTGATGAGAATAAAAAAATTCTTAACTTTGGCGGAAAAAAATGGAACCTTGAGCACAAAAGTAAAGCCAACTGTTCATGTCTAACAAACTAGGGATCTGATATTCGATCTGCAATAGCAAAGAACTGTAAAAGTTAGGCGCGCTTTCCTACATTGTTGTTGTTTTTATATTTTTGTTAAAACAAATAATCGATCTGTTTAAAAATATTTGGTTCATTAGTTTTTTGAAAATACAATTTTTTTTAAGTTTGCCCAAATTTGTATTGAAACATGTCAATATCCATAATATCAAATGGGTGTCATTTGATTCATCATGATTGTTTTTCATATTTTATTTATTTAATATTACAGATGTCGATATTTTTGGCTCTAAACTTGGCCATAGTGAAATAAATATGTCTTTTCAAAAAATTAAAACAAATTATATTTTGGAACTAAGGTGGTATTTGATTTGGCGAGTTGGGGAGATGATGGAGTGTCTTTTATATTTATTTTACAATGCGTTATCTTATTGGGTCTTTTGTGGTGTGTTTATAGGTTATCTACTAATCAACCATACTTATATGGGAAACAATTATGTGTAGGTGGTTGCATGTACTTTCTCTATTTTTATATACAAGGCCACAAACTGAAATTACAGGTACCAAGGTCAAATTTAATACATGTTTTACAATCTAGCTTTTCTTTTTGTTTACTGGAATCATTAATACACTGCATGTATGCAAGAACACTGAGTGGAGGAAGTAGTTGAGTGTTATTATGACTGTATGCATGCAAGTATTAAACAAGTTGTTAGTTCGTGGAAACATCATTAATTTTTGCCTCGATTATTGTTGGTGACCTTGTATAGATGCAAAATGTATATTCCATAATGGCCTTGTATAAGTAAATGGAGGGAGTATTACTATATTGATGCTATAGTTTTACATGTTTGTGCTTTTTTTCTTTGTGGCAAGAGGGTGTGTGGTATTGGTATCTTTTTATAGGCCGGTTACTATCGATTGATTAGGAAAAAATCGTTGATTCTATCAAATTTTGAACCAAATCGAAAATTGAATACCTCAATCATATGTGATAGCTTCAAAATTAAGAAGCACTGTGAACTAACAAAATAGAATGAGAGAGCTTCTTAAGGAACTATTGACCTAGTCAAAATCGGGTAACTTAATTTTAAATTAAAGACCTCAATTAATCGCGAGGCATCTAAATTAGGGAGCATAGTGAACAAAAAGAATAAAACCAGAGAGCTCCTTAAGAAATTGTGGACCCAATCAAAATCGAGTGATCATCCAATTCCAAATTGGAAACCCCAATTGATTGTGAGGCATGTAAAACCAGGGAGGATAGTGTATCAGATATATAGATTGGAGAAAGAAGTACATGTAGTGTTTTGTAACAGTGAAAGCAGCAGACATTGGTCGTGCATTTAGAAATTCGATCATATCTTTGCAAAACATCACCTTGATGCATAATTGGAACGAGTGGTTTGAAACTGAACAAGTGGTTTGAGGTTATAATCATGGCATCAAAACATAACTTTCAGTCACAGTTGCGTACAGACTAAAAAGAGATAAGGCCACCGGCAAAGAGCCAAATACGTGTGGAACAAGAGCAACTTTCAGTCACAGTTGCGTACGGGAGACGGCTAGTAGTCAGCAAACCTGACTTTACTGCTCAAAAATTTCGTGGCTGGGCTGGGTCAAGTCACTAATGGGATTTCGTGGAGAAAAGAAAAAACTGAGTCGCTATCTATAGAATCGTCGCCTCATGCCGGCATAATGAAATAGTCCACATAAACGTCGTTGCCACCAAACAAAATATAAATACCATGCTGTCAACCCACGAAAAATCATGGAACAATGAGAGTTACTTTTAGTCACAGTTACGAATGGATGAAAGAACGTAACGTATGTGGAATAACTTTCCACAAAAAAATAATGGAATTATAAGCAAATTGTAGTCACAGTTTCCTATGGATGAGATGAACGAACGTAACGTTTGTGGAAGTATGTGGATGAGATGTTGCTCGGGAAAAACACACACAAGCAGACTAAATAGACGACACATCTAGTGGAGTTGATAACGGAACAAGGGGTACATACTGGTTGATTTCTCAACGCAGTCAAGGATCGGAAACAACCTCGACATTTCCCTACATATGAGTAAGTTCAACTCATCTTAGTAAATATGACCCGGATGCACAGCTTCAACAATGAAGCTTGTTCATAAATACATTAAGTTTGGATAGATTGCTAAACTGGCCAGGACTTACTGCTAAACCATATTGTTTTTTTTGCAGGTGTAAACCATATTGTTATTCTAAGTAAGTTAAATCAATGTAGTAACAGACTTATCGCTCAACCACAATAATTTATTACTTATTCCAATAAAATTAATTAAGAAAGACTGGGGATTATTGTTTGACCATAGTCATTTAGCAAATATTCCCTATAATTAACATGGCAAAGCATGTCTTGTTGTTCTTTTAATAAGTGATTTGAAAAATATTTCATTATTCTGTTTTCTAGAGCTGGTGACGCTAGCCTCATGCGACATTCAAGGCCTTCTCCACAGGAGTATCATAAGTAAGTATCATGCGGTAGCGCAGGAGCATCAAGGTAAAGTGGGACTAAAATTTGAAATGAGAGAGAGTTGATAGTACTATCATAATAAATTGTCATACCACCTAGAAAAAGAAATTTTGCCGAAAATTGATCTTGCACACAACTTCACACTCATATTCTACAAATGCATAAAAACATGGTTGCACATAGTACTAGAATATGATACCATGCAATGTGTTCCTACAAATACTAGTGGTACCATGCACTATGATACTATTTTATAAGATTACCCATTGTGATAGGCGGAATAGGCCCCCCGCGTTGACCCCCGCTCAGGTGACTCGGGCGGGGACAAAACCCTTGCCGCCGATGGCTCTCCTTCGTTCCCTTCTTTCATCGGTCGCCGCCTAAGGACGCTGCCGGCCTATAGCCCGGGGCCCGACTATATGTTGGCGGGGGGCTCCTTCTCTCCTGCACCATGGGGATGGTGCGGAGCCCTGCGGCATGAGGACCCGTGGCAGATCTGGTATTGGCGATGCGGCGGGCGTCCCTTCCTTACCAGCAGCGAATGCGTCGGCAGGCTATGCCTTAGGCGGTGATGGCCACGGGTGCGGTGGAAGGTCTTGAGATGCTATCTGCATTAGGCGGTGGCGACCGGATCTACGGTGATAGGCCCTCTGACCTTAGATCAGTGGCAACGACATGGAGGGCCTCGTGGATGGGTCGGTGCCATGAGTGTTCTCGCCTCCGGACAAATCTGATCTCGCCGGTGTGGCCTCCTAGCTGCGTGGTGGATCAGATCGGTGGCGACCCATGCACACGATGCTTGATGGAGGCTCCTCGAGCGGATCCGGGTGAAAACCACGTTCTCGGTTTGTTGCCAAGACCGGTGATGGCGGCACTATTTTTTCGTTTCTTTTTTGAAGGCATTGCCGTGGAGAAGTTCCAGACCTCTATCCGCTACCTCCGGGGGAAACCCTAGATCAATAGATCGAATGACGACGGTGCTCTGGTGTCGTTTAATCCTTGGGGTGTCATTCTTGGAGGTGTACATGGGCTCGAGGGACCAGTGGCCAACTTCTTTGTAGAAGGGGTGCTTCATCTTACACATTGATGGAAGCAGATTTTGGTGGCGTGCCACAGTGGAGACTCGGCGTTCGATGCCCGGAGATGAACTCGCATAGGAGGAGGACATTTTCTGGCGTCATGGTGACGTTGATGGCAGAGAGGCCTGGCAAGGTTAGTGCGTTAGTTTATGCTCTGAAGATGGATTGTTGGAAGACAACCGCGACGACACATGAGAGTGTGCCAGACCGGTTTGTACCCAAACCCACTATGTGGCTTGGTTAGGGCCTCTGGCTTTTGATGTTAGGCTATGGTGCGACGTCTGTTTGGTATTAGGCTTGGACTATCAGGCACCCCTTGATCAAATGCATTGGAGTAGTGACAGTTGTTGCTAAGATGGTGGCTTCAAACTCCTGAAAACAACAATTGACACATGACTCAGGGTTAATAGGTTAGTTTAAAAAAATATTAATTCGTAAATAAACACCCAAAAACTATCCTAAAATGGTAATATTATAGCATGGAACTATAAAAAATCATAGATGCCTTGGAGACGTATCAGCATCACCAAGCTTAATTCCTGCTCGTCCTCGAGTAGGTAAATTATAATTTTTTTTGACATGACATGCTTATTATAAGATTATTCGTAAAGAATTCACATACTTATTGTAAAATTTTATTAGCTTTTTCTAAGCAAAGTACTACTCGCATGTCCGTAGGAAGGAGGTTGGTAGGAGTTAACCATCGTGCGCCCAGACCTAAACAACACTAGGATTTTAATGAGCAATAAAAATGCTCACACATCATCACCATGCCATAAAAACATATTTAGATGAACAACAAGTTATCACCCTCTAATTTACGCTATTCTTATTAACCAATGATAATGCACTCATGCCCTTTCACATCACCACATTAATATCATTAACTCAAAGTTTCTCTTTTATGTGCTACATGAATGTTTTGATTATGCACTCATTGAATACTATTATTATTTGACTAGTCTTATGACCCATGCAAATTACCATCACTATTTACTAGCTCTCAAACAAATATAAGTGAATAACGAGAGTGTAGTTATTTCTTTAAAATTAATATTTCACCGTGCTCTAAAATATATAAGTGAAGTAATAGAGCAACTGCTAAGCTCAAAAGATATAATTGAAGCACAAAGAGTACTCTTCTAAATCATGCTGATATTGTGTCTCTCTCAAGTGGATGCGTCCAACAAAAATGATGTGATTAAAAGCAAACTAAATAAAAAGACGCTCCAAGCAAAACTCATATCATGTGATAAATAAAAATATAGCTCCAACCGACGTACTGATGGATTGATACAAAAGAGGGATGCCTTCCAGGTCATACCCAGGCTTAGACGTTTGAGTCTTCCTAGAATATTACCATGGGATACATTGGGCATCCCCAAGCTTAGCCTCTTGTCGCTCCTTATTACTTTATCCATCGTGGTAGCACCGAAAACCTGAAAACTTCAACACATGAAACTCAACAAAAACTTCGTGATGTCCGTTAGTATAACAAAGATATCAAAACACTTTAGGTAATGTTATAAATTGGTTCATATTATATTTTGCATAAGGTACTGTATTCTAACTTCTCCATGACTTATACGACCCGATAAAATCCATGGCATCATCAAAACATGAAAACTAAGCAAGCAAAAAAATTTGTCTAAAACAGAACAGTCTGTAATGATATAATGTAGTACCATATTTCTGTAACTCAACAAATTCAGAAAAATTAGGAAGACCTGAGTAATTTGTATAGAAATACCGTGTAAACAAATTCATATAAAAACGTTCCAATAAAATCATAGAAATTCTACACTCAACGCTAAAGTTTCTGTTTTTGCACCGTATCAATTCTACTTATCATGCAAGTCATCCCAAAAGCTTTACTTGGCACAAAAGAATTAAACATAAAAAACAAAATCATTACAGAGGTAATAATCATGTTATCACAAACAACCAGAAAGTAAAAACAAAAATTTATTATAACTATTGGATTGCCTCCCAAATAGCGCTATTGTTTAATGCCCCTAGCTCGGCATAATTCATATGTTCAAGTGTTGTCATCCTTGACACTCAAATCTAGCTGTGTATAGTAATTTAGCATTCTCAATACTACTTTCCTTAAGACCCTCCGTATTCTCTCTCATTATTCAAGAATATTGTTTAACGGTGTTTTCATTAAAAGTATGTTTGTCCCAAAATATGTATATCATTATATAAAATTTCATATCACACTGTTTTTTCGCGACTTATATTACAATGATCAAATATATCTCGAGTTTCCCGCACTATATAGTCAAATCCATGCATAAGGATGAGAGTGGCGATTTTCTTAGCCCTAGAGTCTTTTATGACTGACAACTCGTAGAAAAGCCTATGCCAAGTGGGGTGAGTGCCCATAAATCTTCTTTCAAGTTTAATGACAAGACAGGAAATAGCATCGGTGTAACTTTGTGTTCTTTTAAGGATTGGAATATCCTTGCAAGACAAAGTATCCGTACAGTTAAAGAATTCTTGAATAATGTTTTTCCTTATAATATTCCCCTTCCCCGCAACAAAAATTTCTACGTCTCGCCGTGTGAGAGTTTCCCCTTTTGGGGATTTACGTCCATCATCTTTCCCAATGATACGGTCAAACATCATGGCAATATCAACTGAGCAACTAACAAACAAAACAGACAAACTAGCAAGGGTAAATATTTTTGTATTTTTGACGTTTACGAAGCAATAAAAATATATAGAAAAGTAAAAATAAGAACAAGTGAATGATAATTTGCGTGAAGGTACTTGATAGTAGGTTGATGATACTCCCCGGCAAGGGCCCCAGAATTCCTTCCAGATACTTGTGATCTACGTTGGGTTTCCATGAAGAGGAACGGGTGATGCAACATAGTATAGATAAGTATTTCCCTTAGTGAGCACCAAGGTTAGCGAACCAATAGGAGAAACATGCAACCCCCGTCTACAGCGTTGCACATGAAGAAGCAAACAGTTGCCCCCAACACGGGCAAGAGGGTTGTCAATCCCCTTGGACTCGTTATTTGCAAGCAAATGAAGTGCGTAGATAATAGTTGATCATTGCAAATTAAATAAAAGTAAATAAAGACATCAAGGTGATTGTAGCGTTTGTAAATATATAAGAGAATAGACCGAGGGGCATAGTTTTCCCTAATGGCATCTCTCATGTAGTAAGCATATGATGGGTAAAAAAATTACCGTTGGGCAATTGATAGAAAAATGCATAGTTATGTGATATTCATGATATTCACGGAAATGATCATGTGTATGTAGACATCACGTCCATAAGAAAATAGGCCGACTCTTGCCTGCACCTATTAGTATTACGAGAAGGACCGCAGGAATTTGACCTACGAGTGTTGCTGTTTGTAACCATCAATGATTGGGCTGCTCTTAGTTGTTGGAAATATGCCCTAGAGGCAATAATAAAATGGTTATTATCATATTTCCTTGTTCATGATAATCGTCTATTGTTCATGCTATAATTGTATTAACAGGAAACAGTAATACATGTGTGAATAAATAGATCACAATGTGTCCCTAGCAAGCCTCTAGTTGGCTAGCTCGTTAGTCAATAGATGATCATGGTTTCCTGATCATGGGCATTAGATGTCATTGATAACGGGATCACATCATTGGGAGAATGATGTGATGGACAACACCCAATCCTAAGCATAGCACTAGATCGTATTGTTCGTATGCTAAAGCTTTTCTAATGTCAAGTATCTTTTCCTTCGACCGTGAGATTGTGCAACTCCCGGATACCGTAGGAGTGCTTTGGGTGTATCAAACATCACAACGTAACTGGGTGACTATAAAGGTGCACTATGGGTACCTCCGAAAGTGTCTGTTGGGTTGGTACGAATCGAGATCGGGATTTGTCACTCCGTGAGACGGAGAGGTATCTCTGGGCCCACTCGGTAGAACATCATCATGAGCTCAATGTGACTAAGGAGTTAGTCACACGGTGACGTGCTACGGAACGAGTAAAGAGACTTACCGGTAACGAGATTGAACAAGGTATAGGTATACCGACGATCGAATCTCGGGCAAGTTCTATACCGACAGACAAAGGGAATTGTATACGGGATTGATTGAATCCTTGACATCGTAGTTCATGCGATGAGATCATCGTGGAGCAAGTGGGAGCCACCATGGGTATCCAGACCCCGCTGATGGTTATTGGCCAGAGAGGTGTCTCGGTCATGTCTGCCTGTCTCCCGAACCCGTAGGGTCTACACACTTAAGGTTCGATGACGCTAGGATTATAGGGAATTGTTATACGAGGTTACCAAAAGTTGTTCGGAGTCCCGGATGAGATCCCGGACGTCACGAGGAGCTCCGGAATGGTCAGGAGGTAAAGATTGATATATAGGACGGATGGTTTCGGATACCGGAAGTGTTTCGGGCATCACCGGTAACGTACCGGGACCACCGGGACCACCGAAGGGGGGCAACGACCCCGGGAGATAAGGTGGGCCAAGTGGGGGTGGGAACCAGCCCCTAGGTGGGCTGGTGCGCCTCCCCACTCAGCCCATAGCGCAAGGGAGAGAAAAAGGGGGGGGGGCAAACCCTAGGCCAGGTGGGCCTAAGGCCCACCAGATGGCCGCCGCACCTCCCATCTGGGGGGGCTGCCGCACCCCCTAGGGTGGGAACCGTAGGGGTGGCACCCCCTCTCCCCTCCCCCTATATATATCAGGCACTTTTGGCCATTGAGACACACGGTTTTTCCTCTCTCTCGGCGCAGCCCCGCTCCTCTCCCTCCTCCTCTCTGCCGGTGCTTGGTGAAGCCCTGCCGGGAGTCCTCGTCTCTCCATCGACACCACGCCGTCGTGTTGCTGGAGTTCTTCCCCAACCTCTCCCTCCTCCTTGCTGGATCAAGGTGCGGGAGACGTCACCGGGCTGCACGTGTGTTGAACGTGGAGGTGCCGTAGTTCGGCACTAGATCGGAATTGCTGTGAGTACGACTCCATCAACCGCGTTCTAGCAACGCTTCCGCTTAGCGATATTCAAAGGTATGAAGATGCTCTTACCCCTCTCTCGTTGCTGGTCTCTCCATAGGAAGATCTGAATATGCGTAGGAAAATTTTGAATTTATGCTACGTTACCCAACAGTGGCATCCGAGCCAGGTTTTCTATGCGTAGATTCTATGCACGAGTAGAACACAAAAGTTGTGGGAGATGATTTGTCAATTTGCTTGCCGCTACTAGTCTTATTCTTTTCCGGTGGTATTGTGGGATGAAGCGGCCCGGACCGACTTTACACGTACACTTACGTGAGACTGGTTCCACCGACAGACATGCACATCGTGCATAAAGGTGGCTAGCGGGTGTTTGTCTCTCCTACTCTAGTCGGATTGTATTTGATGAAAAGGGTCCTTATGAAGGGTAAATAGCTTTGACATATCATCGTTGTGGCTGTCACGTAGGTAAGAAGGCGTTCTTGCTAGAAACCCAAATCAGCCACGTAAAACTTGCAACAACAATTAGAGGACGTCTAACTTGTTTTTGCAGGGTTTGACATGTGATGTGATATGGCCAAAGTTGTTGTATGATGTATGAGATGATCATGTTATTGTAATAGGTTTCACGACTTGCATGTCGATGAGTATGACAACCGGCAGGAGCCATAGGAGTTGTCTTAATTTATTGTATGAGATGCAACGCCATGTGCTTACTACTTTTACTTCATTGCTAACGGTTAGCTATAGTAGTAGCGATAGTAGTAGTTGGCGTGACGACTTCACGGAGACACGATGATGGAGATCATGGTGTCACGCCAGTGACGATGATGATCATGCGATGCCTGAATATGGAGATCGAAAGAGCAAAGATGATAATGGCCATATCATGTCACTATATGATTGCATTATGATGTTTATCATGTTTTACATCTTATTGCTTAAAACGGCGGTAGCATAATAAGATGATCCCCCTTAAAATTTCGAGAACGTATTCCCCTAAGTGTGCACCGTTGCGAAGGTTCGTTGTCTCGAAGCACCACGTGATGATCGGGTGTGATAGATTCTAACGTTCGCATACAACGGGTGTAAGCCAGATTTACACACGCGAAACACCTAGGTTGACTCGACGAGCTTAGCATGTCCAGACATGACCTCGAATACAAGAGACCGAAAGGTCGAACATGAGTCGTATGGTTGAATACGATCAACATGAAGTTGCTCACCATGGTGACTAGTCCGTCTCACGTGATGATCGGACATGGGTTAGTCAACATGGATCATGAATCACTTAGATGACTAGAGGGATGTCGATTTAAGTGGGAGTTCATACTTAATTTGATTAAATGAACTTAATTGTCATGAACTTAGTCTAAAAGTTGTCTTTATAAATATTGTAGATGTCCAACGTCAACCTCAATTTCAACGCATTCCTAGAGAAAAACAAGCTGAAAGATGATGGTAGCAACTATGCGGACTGGGTTCGCAACTTGAAGCTCATCCTCGAAGCAGCTAAAAAGGCTTATGTCCTTAATGCGCCGCTAGGTGACCCTCCCGCTCCCGCCGCAGCCCAGGACATTCTGAACGTCTGGCAAACGCGGAGTGATGACTACTCTCTGGTCAGGTGTGGCATGTTATACAGTTTAGAAACGGGGCTCCAAAGGCGTTTTGAGCAATACGGGGCATATGAGATGTTCCAGGAGCCGAAGCTAGTTTTTCAAGCTCATGCCCGTGTCGAGAGATATGAAGTCTCCGACAAGTTCTTCAGCTGTAAGATGGAGGAGAACAGTTCTGTCAGTGAGCACATACTCAAAATGTCTGGGTTACACGGTCGTCTGACTTCACTTGGAGTCGAACTTCCAGATGATGCTATCATTGAAAGAATCCTCCAGTCTCTCCCACCAAGCTACAAAGGCTTTGTGCTTAACTACAACATGCAAGGGATGGAGAAGACCATTCCCGAGTTGTACTCGATGCTCAAGTCTGCAGAAGTAGAAATCAAGAAAGAGCATCAAGTGTTGATGGTCAACAAGACCACTAGTTTCAAGAAAGGCAAGGGTAAGAAGAACTTCAAGAAAGACGGCAAAGCTGTTGCCGCACCCGGTAAGCCAGATGCCGGGAAGAAGAAAAAGAACGGACCCAAGCCTGAGACTGAGTGCTTCTATTGCAAGGGAAAGGGTCACTGGAAGCGGAACTGCCCCAAATACTTAGCGGACAAGAAGGTCGGCAACGTTAAAGGTATATGTGATATACATGTTATTGATGTGTACCTTACCAGCGCTCGTAGTAGCTCCTGGGTATTTGATACCGGTGTCGTTGCTCACATTTGCAACTCAAAGCAGGAACTGCGGAATAAGCGGAGACTGGCCAAGGACGAGGTGACGATGCGCGTCGGGAATGGTTCAAAGGTCGATGTGATCGCCATCGGCACGCTACCTCTACATCTACCGTCGAGATTAGTTTTAAACCTTAATAATTGTTATTTAGTACCAGCTTTAAGCATGAACATTGTATCAGGGTCTTGCTTAATGCGAGACGGCTACTCATTTAAGTCAGAGAATAATGGTTGTTCTATTTATATGAGTGATATGTTTTATGGTCATGCTCCGCTGGTGAATGGTTTATTCTTGATGAATCTCGATCGTGATGTTACACACATTCATAGTGTGAGTACCAAAAGATGCAAAGTTGATAATGATAGTCCCACATACTTGTGGCACTGCCGCCTTGGTCATATCGGCGTTAAGCGCATGAAGAAGCTCCATACTGATGGACTATTAGAGTCTCTTGACTTTGAATCATTTGACACATGCGAACCGTGCCTCATGGGCAAGATGACTAAGACTCCATTCTCAGGAATAATGGAGAGAGCAACCGACTTATTGGGAATAATACATACTGATGTGTGTGGTCCAATGAACGTTGAAGCTCGCGGTGGTTATCGTTATGTTCTCACTCTCATTGATGATTTGAGTAGGTATGGGTATATCTACTTGATGAAGCACAAATCTGAGACGTTTGAAAAGTTCAAGGAATTTCAGAGTGAGGTTGAGAATCAACGTGACAGAAAAATTAAATGTCTACGATCTGATCGTGGAGGAGAATATTTGAGTCACGAGTTTGGCACACACCTAAGGAAGTGTGGAATCGTTTCACAACTGACGCCGCCTGGCACACCGCAGCGCAACGGAGTGTCTGAACGTCGTAATCGCACTTTATTAGATATGGTACGATCTATGATGTCTCTCACCGACTTACCGCTATCATTTTGGGGATACGCATTAGAAACTGCAGCATTCACTTTAAATAGGGCACCGTCTAAATCCGTTGAGACGACACCGTATGAACTGTGGTTTGGCAAGAAACCTAAGTTGTCATTTCTTAAAGTTTGGGGCTACGATGCTTATGTGAAGAAACTTCAACCAGAAAAGCTTGAACCCAAAGCGGAGAAATGCGTATTCATAGGATACCCTAAGGGAACTATTGGGTATACCTTCTATCTTAGATCCAAAGGTAAAACCTTTGTTGCCAAGAACGGATCCTTTCTAGAGAAAGAGTTTCTCTCGAAAGAAGTAAGTGGGAGGAAGGTAGAACTTGATGAGGTAATTACACCCCCTCTCGAACAGGAAAGTAGCGCAGCGCGGGAAGTTGTTCCTGTGGCGCCTACACCGACTGAAGAGGAAGTTAATGATGATGATCACGAAGCTTCGGATCAAGTTGCTACTGAACCGCGAAGGTCCACAAGGGCACGCTCCGCACCAGAGTGGTACGGCAACCCTGTGATGGAAATCATGTTGTTAGACAACGGTGAACCTTCGAACTATGAAGAAGCAATGGCGGGCCCGGATTCCAACAAATGGCTTGAGGCTATGAAATCCGAGATAGGATCCATGTATGAGAACAAAGTATGGACTTTGGTGGACTTGCCCGATGACCGGCGAGCCATAGAAAATAAATGGATCTTCAAGAAGAAGACTGATGCAAACAGTAATGTAACCGTTTACAAAGCTCGACTTGTCGCAAAGGGTTTTCGACAAATTCAAGGAGTTGACTACGAAGAGACTTTCTCTCCCATAGCGAAGCTGAAATCAGTCCGAATCATGTTAGCAATTGCCGCCTTTTATGATTATGAAATTTGGCAAATGGACGTCAAGACAGCGTTCCTTAACGGGAACCTTAAGGAAGAGTTGTATATGATGCAACCAGAAGGTTTTGTCGACCCTAAGGGTGCTAAAAAAGTATGCAAGCTCCAGCGCTCCATCTATGGGCTGGTGCAAGCATCTCGGAGTTGGAACATTCGCTTTAATGAGGTGATTAAAGCGTTTGGGTTCATACAGGTTTACGGAGAAGTCTGTCTGTACAAGAAAGTGAGTGGGAGCTCTGTAGCTTTTCTCATACTGTATGTGGATGACATATTATTGATGGGGAATAATATAGAGATGTTGGAGAGCATAAAGGCCTATTTGAACAAGAGTTTTTCAATGAAGGACCTTGGAGAAGCTGCATACATATTAGGCATCAAGATCTATAGAGATAGATCGAGACGCCTCATAGGTCTTTCGCAAAGTACATACCTTGACAAGATATTGAAGAAGTTCAATATGGAAAACTCAAAGAAAGGGTTCTTCCCAGTTTTGCAAGGTATGAGATTGAGTAAGACTCAGTCGCCGACCACGCCAGCAGATAGAGAGAAGATGAGTTCTGTCCCCTACGCTTCAGCCGTGGGCTCTCTAATGTATGCCATGCTGTGTACCAGACCTGATATAAACCTTGCCATAAGTTTGGTAGGGAGGTACCAAAGTGATCCCGGTACGGAACACTGGACAGCGGTCAAGAATATCCTTAAGTACCTGAAAAGGACTAAGGAAATGTTTCTCGTTTATGGAGGTGACGAAGAGCTCGTCGTAAAGGGTTACGTCGACGCTAGCTTCGACATAGATCCGGATGACTCTAAGTCACAGACCGGATACGTATATGTGTTGAATGGTGGGGCAGTGAGCTGGTGCAGCAGCAAGCAAGAAGTCGTGGCAGCATCTACATGTGAAACGGAGTACATAGCTGCTTCAGAAGCGGCTCATGAAGGAATTTGGATGAAGGAGCTCATCACCGACCTTGGAGTGGTTCCAAGCACGTCGGGTCCTATGACACTCTTCTGTGATAACACTGGAGCCATTGCCATAGCCAAGGAGCCCAGGTTTCACCGGAAGACGAAGCACATCAAGCGCCGCTACAACTCCATCCAGGACCATGTCCAGAGTGGAGTGATAGATATTTGTAAAGTACACACGGATCTGAATATTGCAGATCCGTTGACTAAACCTCTTCCACGAGCAAAACATGATCAACACCATAATGCTATGGGTGTTCGATACATCACAATGTAACTAGATTATTGACTCTAGTGCAAGTGGGAGACTGTTGGAAATATGCCCTAGAGGCAATAATAAAATGGTTATTTTCATATTTCCTTGTTCATGATAATCGTCTATTGTTCATGCTATAATTGTATTAACAGGAAACAGTAATACATGTGTGAATAAATAGATCACAATGTGTCCCTAGCAAGCCTCTAGTTGGCTAGCTCGTTAGTCAATAGATGATCATGGTTTCCTGATCATGGGCATTAGATGTCATTGATAACGGGATCACATCATTGGGAGAATGATGTGATGGACAACACCCAATCCTAAGCATAGCACTAGATCGTATTGTTCGTATGCTAAAGCTTTTCTAATGTCAAGTATCTTTTCCTTCGACCGTGAGATTGTGCAACTCCCGGATACCGTAGGAGTGCTTTGGGTGTATCAAACATCACAACGTAACTGGGTGACTATAAAGGTGCACTACGGGTACCTCCGAAAGTGTGCGTTGGGTTGGTACGAATCGAGATCGGGATTTTTCACTCCGCGAGACGGAGAGGTATCTCTGGGCCCACTCGATAGAACATCATCATGAGTTCAACGTGACTAAGGAGTTAGTCACACGATGACGTGCTACGGAACGAGTAAAGAGACTTACCGGTAACGAGATTGAACAAGGTATAGGTATACCGACGATCGAATCTCGGGCAAGTTCTATAACGACAGACAAAGGGAATCGTATACGGGATTGATTGAATCCTTGACATCGTGGTTCATCCGATGAGATCATCGTGGAGCAAGTGGGAGCCACCATGGGTATCCAGACCCCGCTGATGGTTATTGGCCAGAGAGGTGTCTCGGTCATGTCTGCCTGTCTCCCGAACCCGTAGGGTCTACACACTTAAGGTTCGATGACGCTAGGATTATAGGGAATTGTTATACGAGGTTACCGAAAGTTGTTCAGAGTCCCGGATGAGATCCCGGACATCACGAGGAGCTCCGGAATGGTCCGGAGGTAAAGATTGATATATAGGACGAATGGTTTCGGATACCGGAAGTGTTTCGGGCATCACCGGTAACGTACCGGGACCACCGGGACCACCGGAGGTGGCCCCGGGGGACCACCGAAGGGGGGCAACGACCCCGGGAGATAAGGTGGGCCAAGTGGGGGTGGGAACCAGCCCCTAGGTGGGCTGGTGCGCCTCCCCACTCAGCCCATAGCGCAAGGGAGAGAAAAAGGGGGGGGCAAACCCTAGGCCAGGTGGGCCTAAGGCCCACCAGATGGTGCGCCACCCCCTCCTCCCCCTTCTGGCCGCCACACCTCCCATCTGGGGGGCTGGCGCACCCCCTAGGGTGGGAACCCTAGGGGTGGCACGCCCTCTCCCCTCCCCCTATATATATCGGACACTTTTGGCCATTGAGACACACGGTTTTTCCTCTCTCTCGGCGCAGCCCCGCTCCTCTCCCTCCTCCTCTCTGCCGGTGCTTGGCGAAGCCCTGCCGGGAGACCTCGTCTCTCCATTAACACCACGCCGTCGTGTTGCTAGAGTTCTTCCCCAACCTCTCCATCCTCCTTGCTGGATCAAGGTGCGGGAGACGTCACCGGGCTGCACGTGTGTTGAACGCGGAGGTGCCGTAGTTCGGCACTAGATCGGAATCGCTGCGAGTACGACTCCATCAACCGCGTTCTAGCAACGCTTCCGCTTAGCGATCTTCAAAGGTATGAAGATGCTCTTAACCCTCTCTCGTTGCTGGTCTCTCCATAGGAAGATCTGAATATGCGTAGGAAAATTTTGAATTTATGCTACGTTACCCAACATTAGTAACCTTTCAGAACAGACAAACAAGGGATACCACGCATGCACGCACTGTTTAGATGATATCAAAAGTATATATGTGGATAAATGTAAGAAGAATGTGTATGTGGGACATCGTCTACTTCTTCCGATCAAGCATCTTTTCAGGAAAGAAGGCAAGAAATTCAAAGGTGAGGCAGATCACTGGAAGAAGCCTGACCACCGTACATGTGATCATATACTTCATATGGTCAAGGATTTAAAAGTAATATTTGGAAAGGGTCTTGGCGGACAATCTATTCTAAATGACGCTGACGGGCACACACCCATGTCGAAGAAGAAATTTATATTTTGGGGCCTACCTTATTGGACGGACCTAGAGGTCCGCTCTGCAATCGACGTGATGCATGTGACGAAGAATGTTTGTGTGAACCTGCTAGGCTTCTTGGACGTGTATGGCAAGACAAAAGATACACCGGAGGCACGGGAGGACCAACAACGTATGCATGAAAAAGACGGCATGCATCCAAAGCAGTATGAAGGTCCTGCCAGCTATGCTCTTACCAAAGAAGAGAAGGAAATCTTCTTTGAATGCATGCTCAGTATGAAGGTTGCGTTTGGCTACTAGTCCAATATAAAGGGAATAATCAATATGGTAGAGGAAAAAATTCAGAACCTAAAATCTCATGACTGCCACATGATTATGATGCAATTGCTTACAGTTGCATTGATGGGGCTTCTACCAGAAAACGTTCGAACAACCATTGTGAAGCTATGTGCATTCCTCAATGCAATCTCTCACAAGGTAATCGATCCAGAAATCCTACCAAGGTTACAGAATGATTTGGTGCAATGTCTTGTCAGTTTTGAGTTGGTGTTCCCACCATCCTTCTTCAATATCATGACGCACGTCCTAGTTCACCTAGTCGAAGAGATTGCCATTATGGGTGCTTTATTTCTAGACAATATATATGTTCCCTTTTGAGAGGTTCATGGTAGTCTTAAAGAAATATGTTCATGACCGTTCTAGGCTAGAAGGAAGCATTTCCAAGGGCCATGAAACAGAGGAGGTCATTGAGTTTTGTGTTGACTTTATTCCTGACCTTAAGCCGATTGGTGTTCCTGAATCGCGGCATGAGGGCAAACTGGGTGAGTAATATGTAGGGGCGTGCATTCTTGAGCGCAAGCACACTCCACAGTTCTACAAAATTCCACCTTGATTGCTCCATATATCGAGGAACACATGGATATTGTACGCTCCAAGAACCCGGAGCAGTCTGAGCCCTGGATCAAATGTACACACATGGCGTCATTCAGAGGTTGGTTGCAAACACGTCTCATTCATGACAAAGACGTTGGAGATGACCTGTACTTGATGGCCAAGTCTTCATCTTCGACTATATTGACTTTCAAAGGATACGAGATAAATGAGAATACATTTTACACAATCGCCCAAGATAAAAAGCGCACCAACAAAAAAGTGGTATCCGCTTTGATGCAGCAAACACCAATATGCCAAAGGACACATATTATGTTTACATATAGGAGATATAGAACTTGACTATGGAAAAAATTTGAAGGTCCCTTTGTTTCGATGAAAATGGGTCAATCTGATAGGAGACGGGGTAAAGGAAGACCCGTGGTACGGAATGACAACAGTGGATCTCAACAATCTTGGGTACACAGATGAACCATTCGTCCTAGCGAATGATGTGGCGCAAATTTTCTATGTGAAGGACATGTCTACCAACGCGAGAAAAATAAAAGGTAGGAAAGTGAATACATCATACGATGAGACAAAGAGCCACAATGTTCTGTTAGGGAAAGAAACATCGTGGGAGTAGAGGACAGACATGTCACAAGATTATGAAAAGTTTCACGGAATTCCTTCCTTCAAAGTGAAGACCGACCCAAACATCCTCTTAAATGATGAAATATGTCCATGGTTATGGCACAAAGGGACACATGCGAAGGAAAAGTTCTATATGAAAAGATCCCAATCTCGGATGTGACCGGCTTCACCTTCATCACTTTTTTTTGTAGTAAGTTTCCGAGCTTATCTGGAAAGTCCCACTCCGGACAAACCAGAGGAAATCTTTGTGTAAGAGTTAGGGTATATATACGTGTGTATTTGGCATTTGAAATGCGAAGAAAGGTTATGTAGGAGTTAATCAATGCAATTATGTGCAAACACAATTTTTTAATGCATCTAACGATTTTTTTGAGCTAAATGACCTTGAAATTGAAAAGCACTACAAATGAACTGTCAGAAGGATGAAATTTGGCATGGTATCATCATTTCACTCACATCAAATGTGCTAAAAATTGAGAGGGTTGCGATAAAAACCCGGATGCACTTCATGTACAAACTCGACAATCTCTTACAAGTATGAGGGTTTCGGACGAATACTCATATCTTACCAAGGCATTTCATTTTTGAAAACTTATTTCAACTCCAGACTTTTTGTGGGTTCAATATGCACCATTCAAAGACACATCATAAATTTTCAACCCTTTCTCACCTCATTTGCTATTTTTCATGCATTTAATGATATTTTTAGCCAAATGACCCTGAAATTGAAAAGCACTATAAATGAACTTTGAAAAGGCTGAAGCTTGGCTTGGTAACATCATTGAATCCACATAGCATGTACTAAAAAGTTGAGAGGGTTACAGCAAAAACTGGATGCACTTCGTGTACAAACTCGACAATCTCTTTCGAAGTATGACGGTTTGGGACGAATGCTCATTTGTAACAAAGGAATTTTATTCTTTAAAAATTATTTCTACTTCAGACTTTTTGTTAGATGATTATGATGATGATAGATAGATAGTTAATTAGATGATAGATAGATAATTAATTAGATGATAGATATATAGATAGATACATAGATTTGTTTCTTTCATGATACATAGATAGTTAATTAGATGATAGATATATAGATGATGTTGATGAGGATTGTTAGATGATGATGATGACGATGATGATTGTTAGATGATGGTGAGTGTTAGATGATGATGATGATATATATGATGAGTTTTAGATATGATGATGATTTTGTTAGATGATTATGATGATGATATTTTGTTAGATGATGATGATGATGATATTTTGCTAGATGATGATGATGATATAGATGATGATTTTTTAGATGAATATTTGCTAACTTTTTTGTTTTAGTTGTTTTAGTTATTCACCCATTTTGAATAGTATTGTTCGCATTTTGTTATGTTTGGATTGGATGATAAAGTTTATTAAATAGTAGGAATTTAAATAGTTGTAGAATTTGTTCTAGACGCCCGACAATGCCCGACCCCATCCTCGTCGTCAACTTGGTGGCGACAACCTGCTTGAGGTGCGACCTTCCGTGGAGCGAATCTTGGCGAGGAACCGGGCTCCCATCGTCGACCCGGAGTTTCTTTGGAGGCGGTCGCGTGGGCCACTTTTGGTGCGGAGGCAGCCGACCCCCGAGGAGGAGGTACGCCGCCATGTCAGGGAGGAGGATGAGAACGTCCGTCTCTACATGGAGGCGTTGGACGTCAGGTTCTCTGACACATGGTAGGTTGTTCACGATCTCACCCGAGCTATGATCATGTGATGGTTCCTTCTATTTGGGTGTCCACGCCTCTGACTTAGTACATCGGCAACTCTTTTGATGATAAGTTTGATAATATTCGAGAGATGTATTAGTGATAATACTCGAGATGTATTTGAGATTATATTTGATAATATTCGATGATGCATTAAGTGGATTATTCGATGTATTAGTGATATTATATATATATGATAATCTTGCTAGATGAAGTAAATAGTAATTTATTTTATCTTTCTTCTCGATTACTTAAACTATGGACGGTAGAGACAGAGCCATGATCAAGAGTATGTCCTGTTCGACATAATATGCTCCGATAATGAAGAGAATGAAGAAGCAGATGATGGCTCACAATATCTTAACCCATTCAGTGAGGGAATTGAGGAAGAACAACCAAGATACGACGGGGAACCAGACAATGATGGTGAAGAAAATTTTCTCGAATTAACAAATTTAGGCGAGGTATATATTTGGTCACTGGTGATCATTATATGTATTAATTGATATATATATATATATATATATATATATATATATATATATATATATATTCTTTTATCCCTCAGTATCGAGCAAATCTTCTACACGCAGGGCATTACGAGGCCCGACCAAAAAGTTGCTCGAGGGCACAAGGTACAACATCGACAAGATAACATTAGGTGGCGAACAAAATGCTCCCAAAAAGAATTTCGATAAATTTGTTCGTCAATGCGGAGTTATTGTAAGGGACAAAATCCCGATCTTCATTTAAGAATGGCATAGGCCAAAGAAAGATCAAGAAGTTAGTTTTATGGACGAAAGAGCAAAAAATCTTTTTTGGGATACGCTCATGACACATTTCACCATACCATAGCATTTCTTAGATCCGCAGCGGGAGAAAGTCAAGAAATTTCCTCTTAAGAAGATCGCCTCACAATTCTGGAATTGGAAGAAAAGGTTATGGTACGAATTCACTAGACAATACCAGAAGTTAACAGAACACTTAGACTTATTTGTGGAGTTCAAGCAATCAGAAGCAAGTAAGGATCGGGTGACGGTAAACAAGAAAAATTCTTAAAAAAAGAGTGGCGCCATTCTCTGCGACAAGTGGCTACAAGAGTGGCATGCCTAAGTATGATGAATGTGAGCAAAAGATGATTGATGCAGGGGACAATCCAAAAACATTGACTTGGCCCGAAAGGTGCATGAATTGGTTTTATGGGCATGGGGAAAAGTTGGACCCAAAGATAGGGGAGATTCTGGAGCAGACAAGTCTTAAAAATGCCTCTGACGCTATACTTTCTACAATAAGAAGATGCTCGAACGAGGGTGTTCCAGCCCAACATAGAGAACGGTGAGCTTACACATGCCCTCAAGAATCCTGAACACCCGGAACGAACAGGAGGCAAAGGCGTTGTTCCGTGGGTTGAGGGGTTTAAGGACTGGAACGACTCTTACAAAATCCGTTCAAGAAATAAGAATCAGGAGGCAGCCAAGAAGAACCAGGATGCTGACCGGCTTGAGGAGTTGGAACGCAAATACTTGCGGCAGGAGGAGCAGATCGACACACTTAGCCAGCAAAGGACCTCTCAGCGGCTGGAGCAACCAGATACATCATTGGATAGTACCGTCCCATCGATGCCGAGAAGCAGCATGTGTTCTATGGGGGTCCTTGCTGACGATGCTCTGCTACCTCACTACCCGGTGGATGAAATCACACAGGCGAAAAGTATTGAGCTACACATGAAACTCAAGAACATATCCATGAAGGTAGCAGTTGGCTAAGCTTTAACAAACCCCCCTGATGCAACCTTCCATTGCAATCCGATTCTAGATGGCTATGCTCGTGTCAGGGTGGATGAAGTGAAGCCCGGAATAGAGTCACTAGAGCTCGACATTCCTGAAGGTGAAGGGAATCATACACTTCAAGAAGTCTTACGTGGTCTCGGCTTATCGAGAAAGGACTGCATCATCTTTCCAAGGCCACCGATTCCTCCTCCAAGTCCGCCGTTTCAGCCGACTCCACCCCACCCAACACGGAGCGCAACGCTAGTCCGCCATCGCGTCAGCCGACTCTACCCCAGCACCCCAACACGTAGCGCAACACTAGTCCGCCACCACGTCAGCCGACTCCACCCCGCCACCCCGAGATGGAGCCCAGTGTGAGTCTGCGATCATTTCATTTTCTGATGACGAACTAGACTCCAAAGTGGAACAGAGCACCAAGGAATAAATCCCCTCCTACCAAAAAGAAGTTTTCTTACAAGAAGACCGCGAAGAAATCAACGACCAAGTGGCTGCCGAATTGTAGGCCCATTTTTGACCGAAATTGCCCCTGCTAGCAAAGGAGATAGTACCTCTGGAAACCGTACATCGGGTTCTGGCCAATCTTGCTAAACCGCCTCCGGAGAAAAGTCGATCAAACAATGAACGCTCTATTAGCAAGTCATATCATAAACTGCGAAAGAAGGACTTGAGCGGTTGTAAAAAAAGCAGGAAAACCATTCCCCAGCTGGGAGAAGAGGCAGTGCAATCGATCTCGCCGCTCAAGGTGTGTACCGAGGGAATCTACCCTGCTGCTATTAAAGAGATGGCTAGAGACGATGGAGTCACTATTGAAGAACTCCTAGGCGACGAGGAAATGCCAGAGTGGAAGAGGATAAACTACCATCGAAATATATCCTCGGGCAACCTCTGGTCAATCCTGAGGAGGTCCGGCAGCTACCAACGCAAATATACAAATTGCATACCCGATACATGAGGGAAGAAAAGTCGGGCTAGGGAACCTCATGGTGAAAGTCAAGCGAGGGCATTTCTTCAATGCAAAAGATTTGTGGATTGAAAATCCAGAATTGTTTCAGTTATACAATCAAGACGCACCCGACAAATCTCTCGTCAGTTGCTATTGTTTGTAGGTGATTTCTGACTGTAATTTAAGTCTCTTGCTCACCACCTCGTTCATTTGCCACTAATTATCCTCACTATATTCTTTTGTATGGTGTTATGCAAAATGGAGATGTTTGAAATGAAAGGAGATCGAGTCTTTGGCATTGGCTTCATGGACCCAAATACCATTTTTGATAAGGCGGTAATACAACGCAAAGATGAAACGGAGGAGAACTTGTATATGTTTTTGAAGATACTAAATACCCTACTAGAAATAGTATTTCCTTAAAACTGCAGGTGAGTGTTAATGTCTTGTATTATAAATTCTATTTTTCTTACTCGATGTTAAGTGTATGTAGTACTTAATAAGTTATGCATGCCCGCTTATACAACAGAGTTTCTACTAGATCCTTCTAATCATTAGTGTTGACGAGGCAAAAGTTCAAGTACTGGACTCACTAAAAAAAGACCCTAAAGAGTACATGAACTTGAAGTTGATGCTCGACAGGTAATTTCAATCATTATTGCACTATGTCAGCCTCTTTAGTTCATTTCCTGATATCAAGTAATCAATGACTCCTTTATTCTTTTTCTTTGTCGGGCAGGGTTTGGACACGATTCATCCAGGTGATTCGCGATGAATGGAAACCAAAGGTGACATGGACACGGCCCAAGGTAATTAAGTTGTACTAGTTACGTCCGCGCATCTCTTTACTTCTAGTTTCAATACCATTATCATCTTTGATTATTATCTCACTGAATTCTATTCTCGTAAAGTGCTACATGAGGCAGTCACAAGGGACTAATCTATGTGCATACTATGTTTACGAAAACATTCGCTTTATGACCGAACGGCGCAAAGATCAAGAACTCTTTGGGTATGTAAACACTATTCATATATTTTTTTATCATGGTCTAAAATATATACACACAACTAATTTAATCATATTGGAATCCTTCTTTAAAGATGTCGGAGATGCGGGAGAAGCTCCTACCAAAGGACCGCATACGAGCACTTCAGAGGAAATGGCGGGATTTTTGCTTGAGCAGGTCAAAGTTCCCGACGGAGAATAACACTACACCTAAATGCGTGTATGTAATGACCTGCAAGTTGTAGAAGAAATTGTATATCGCAAATTTTGTGTGTGTGTGTGTATATGGTCGTACGAGAAATTCTATGATATATGATATGATTGATCCTACGAGAAATTCTATGATATATGTAGTAGCGTAAAATATGTGTAAAATGAAAAAGAATTAAATGGAAAACGAAAAATGAAAAGTAAAATAAAAAATAGGCCCCGAAATCCCCAAAGCCTTTAGTCCCGGTTGGTGTTACCAACCTGGACTAAAGGTCCCCGCCCTCCGGCGTGCACTGCCAGCCACGTGGACGGGCATTAGTCCCTGGTTGCGGCCAACCGGGACTAGGGGGGGCTCTAGTCCAAAGTTATTAGTCCCGGTTGATGAACTCGGACTAAATGTCATTACCAACCAGGACTAAAGCCCTGTTTTGTACGAGTGTCTTCTTTTTAATTTAGTTGCAGATGTTTTTTCTAATATGCTCATCAAAGCTTCTCATGAGAATTTGATTTCAGGGTTTCTGCATCATGTTATTGAGGGAGGGATTACCAGCTTGCAATTTGTAGACGATACTCTCCTATTTTTGGAAAACTCTTGTGACAAAGCGAGAAATTTTAAATGGATTCTACCATGTTTTGAAAACATCTCTGGGATGAAGATCAACATTCATAAGAGCGATCTTTTGACGATGAGGAAGAAGCTGCTAAATCTTTTGCTCAGATTTTTAGTTGTAAGCTTGGCTCCTTCCCTATTGAATACTTGGGACTGCGACTACACTATGACAAACTGCGTAGATAATATCTTCAACCCAGTATTGATAGTTTAATTAGTTGCATTTCGAGTTGGTTGGGCAGACACCTCACATACAAGGGAAAACTGATCTTGTTTTGTGCGTGCATTGTTAGTATTCCAGCCTATCTTATGGGTGTCATCAAATTTCCCAAGTGGGCAATCAATATGATCAACTCCCAGATGGCCCACTTTTCTCGGGTAATATGGGAGATCAACACAAATACCACTTGGCTAATTGGGGCTCGTTACGAGGAAGAAAGATTTTGGGGGTTTGGGGGGTGCCCAACCTAAAAGAATTCAATATGGCCTTGTTGGCCTCTTGGGAGAAGTTTTTTGACCTTACCAAGAAAGATTGAGAAGATGTAATTTCTTTCAGATGAAAATTGAGGGGGGGGGGGGGGTGAGACCCCTTTTATTCAAAAATAAAATATAGTTCCATTTCATAATATGCCCAAGTTGTGTAACAAAAAGTTGCTGCCAACCTTTTGTATGTACTAGCAAAAGAGGCCGTGCGTTGCAACGAGAGCAAACCATACAACACGTCTTAACCTAATAATCACGACTTAAGACCTTTATTTAAACTTACTGCATAAATAGAATTTAAAAATTGTTAAATAAGTAAAATAACATCATATTTAGATTGTACGCATCACTATATATTCAAATTAGAAATTTAAAAATTAAATAGGTAAGATACATTATATTTCGATTCAACACATTTTCTGAATGAAAGTTCATATGTAATAATGTAAAATTAGAGTTACAGTTTAAAAGATACAATTTTTTAAAGTATTTTTTAATTATAATTGGACCGCGGATTAATTAACAACATGGATCGGCCTCGTTATGAAAAAATGGATTGCAGGCTATTTATTAAAATTACAGCATAAATATAATTTTAAAATTGTTAAATAGATAAAATAACATTATATTTAGATTGTGCGCATCACTATTGATTAAAATTACATTATAAACAGAATTTTAAAAAATTAAATAGATAAACTAACATTATATTCAGATTCTACATATTTTCTAATAAAATTTCATATATAATAATGTAAAATTGGAGTTACCGTTTAAAAGATATGATTTTTAAAGTATTTTGCACTTATAATTGAACTACATATTAATTAATTAAAAACTGTAGGGGTGTTTTCGAAAACATACGAAAACGATTGTTTTTTTACTCAAGTATGTACCACGGGTTTATTTTATGAAAACTGAAAGAGGTTTCTTCAAAAAATCTAAAAAACGTCTCGTTCTCTCACTTAATTATGTACTGCGGGTTGATTTCGGAAACTCACGGGAGGTTTCCTATAAAAATACAAAAAAACGATTAGTTTCTCACTTAAATCCGGACAGCGGGTTGATTTCCGGAAACTCGAGAGGGTTTTCTGCAAAACGACCACGACGGGCGACAGAAGCACACGGTGCTTTATTATTATTATTAGGAAGAGATATGGTGTAGTCGGTCTCTCTCTATATTTTAAAAAAGAAAGAAAATCGTGGCTAAAGCTGCTCCTTATTAATATTGCTAGCTCGTTTTGGGGTAGAGCGAGTCATGCTTTTCCTTCCACGCGCCTTGGTCGTTTTCGTTCCAAGGAAGGACGACCTCCACACGTCCAAAGCTTCGAATTTTCAAAACAAAATGACAGTCTTCTCCGGTCGCTGCATGGAAATTTCTACTGTACATCACTCGTAGCTATACTTGGATGCTAATCGTTGACTCGTTTGAGTCGTCGGCTCCGTCGTTGCAACGCCCTTTCCGCGTGGTTTGCTATCCATCCAGTTTAAGTGTTCCAAACCTGCAGCTACCTGCAAGCGCATGCCGCAAAGCTAGAGAAGAGCAGCGGTACCTACTTACCTAGTATTCTCTCCGTTCTGTCTCTGGGAACTTCCACAACCAAGGTCATCGGGCATCGTTTCGACTCGAGATGGTACGGTACGCATCCCCCCCTCTACCCTTCAACACACTCGACTGCCTTTCTTTTCTGCTGGACTACTTAAAGCCTCAAGTAGGGGCCAAGATCAAGAACATGCATGGGACCGAGCAGCCATGGCACTATTTATCACATCATTTCTTGTACTATATTGGATCCAGGCAATAATTAATACGCGCGCGCGTGAACTAAAACCAGTTGGTCCCCCGTAAGTACATGCCTTAGATGTCTTTCTAGCTAGCTTGAACAAAAGTGATCGGCGCTAACTTCAAGACCTTCTATACTATTGTGCCCACAATTAAGCCGATTAAACATTACTTCATGGATAGAAAAGCCTGTATACATTATGCTGTCCCCCGAACTGTTATCCAAATAATCTAGTGGGTTTGGACTCTTAACCTCTCGAACCATACATATTATGCTCTTAATTTACAAGAGGTCTGCTTCGGTACAACCCCCTCCCCCACAAAACGTATAAAGGAGAATGTATACCCACCTCGTATCGTACACTATAGACCGCCGTACGTATAGTGTACAATACGAGGTGGATATACATTCTTCTTTATACGTTTTGTGGGAGGGGGTTGTACCGAAGCAAAAGTGAATTTACAAAACAACATCAATTTGGTTGACGATACATGCAATGGTTTTACACACATGCAGCGCAGTCAGGATTTTCAAATAAAAACTCAAATATTTAGTATTTGTTCATTATTATTCAGTATTTGTTCATTATTTGGCCATGACGTCGTGTTGTGGCATTGACTTTTGATTTAGGCTGAATTGTTGAACCGTTCCCGTGGCTTGGCGGAAGGAGTGGTGGTCATGATATGCCCAGTGCTTCTTGCATTGGCTCTCAACATTGTCGATCTCAACGACAAGATGTACATTCATGGTCTCTCCATAGCCATGATCACCATGGCAGGCCTTACATTGATAACTGGCATTACCCCCTTGCTCGTTTGTTGCTTCTCGGAGGGTTTCCCTGGCTCAGGCGTAAGACATGCGCCCGCAACAACAATCCTGGCAACCCTTTCGTCATGTTGCCTTGTCGTCCTCGCATGCTTGATTGCACAATCTATTGTCTCCAAACCCATTTTTATCACGGTTGGAGTCATCTGCGGAATCTTGGTCCTTCTTCGAACTACCTGCTACTACATGTATTATACACAAAACAACGATGGGCGGGCATACACGATTGATATGCACAATGTACTAGATGAATCATATGAGTTCTTGACCGGGGTCACTGGAATTCTCTTTCTAGGGTTCGAAGGTCTAGCACTGGATGGTCACGTCCACACGATGGGTCAAAAGAACGGGGAATTAGTGGGCTATATGACTTTCATCGTCTGCACATTTGGTGTGTGCTTAATGTTTTTGGAGATGACCCCACCTTCATGTTTTGCGGTAGATAGGCATGGTAGCCTTGAAGAAAGGAGAGTGGGAGAGGAACAAATTGTGTGTTTGACTCTCATCCTAGACTGCATTATGGCTGTTGGTATATTCGTACTACTGCTCGTTGTCATGCTTAAGCTCACGCCGTTTGAGGTTGCCCTATGGGTATTACTACCACCGGTTATAAGCTTCGGTCAACTTCCAGTTCTAGTCGCGTTAAGAGGGAACACAGGAGTTGAACAGGAATCTCGACCTGCATCACTAGAACTTACAAAGGTCACCTTCACTGGATTCTTGGCGGTGTCGATAACAACTATCAGTACCGCAGGCACCGCTTCGTCCAGAAAGTTGAGCGGAATGTTCCTACTATTATCTTCGATGGCTATTGGGTTTGGTCTTTCATGGAGGCTGCTGTCCCAGGCTAACATAAGGAGAGGTCTGGCCAGTTGTGTTCCATCTGTTCATGTTGTTTCTGCTGCCAAGATTGCATCATTTTGCACTCACTTATGCATTTTAATAGCTACATTTCTATTTGTAGTAATGGCTGCTAATGCAAGCGGCAAATGATCGACACAAATTAGCAGCAAAACAGTTGTGCTATTGTTTTGGCGCTTAATGTATAGCCTATGTTTTGCACTTCCTTTTGCACCGACAATTCGGCACTTATGTTGAGATAAGTACATCACAATTCATATGTCCTTAACTGTTGACAAATATGCCAAACATGTCTTGAAATTGTGTAAATGATTAAATCCAGTCCGGAAATTCATTATTTTTATAAAGTTTCAGGTGTTATTTGGCTTTCTACCAACAGTGTAATACAATTCTTGTTTTAGGTAAACGTACAATCAAGTGTGCACATAGCTAGAAAATAAGGCTTGTGAACAAATAATCTGATTACACACACTGACACATGGCTTAATTTTTTTTTTTTTTTTTGCGGAAGACACATGGCTTAAATAAGGTAGCTTCCGACAGCAAACATAATTCGATTCATTGTGGTGGTTAGTTTTTCCGTAAAAAAATATTTTGACAGTAGGGAGTGGACGTTGACCACATATACTATACTGATGCATATCACATACCATAAGGTAAACCAACCTGTGCCTGAACGGTTAGGAGTACAGTTGTATCCCTAGCCCATCAGAGCTCAAGTCTTGGTGCTCACCTTTGTCTAAATTTATTTTAGCATTTTCGGCGATGCGTATTAAATAGGAAAAGATGTTTTCGTCGACTATAAGACGCCTATGATAACTTTGTAAATCTTAGAATGATACCGGCTCAGCCTCGCATATGGTCGCAGGGATAGAGAGTGGGTATTTGCATTCTTAGAAATGAATATATGTTTACGTTTTTACGTACTGTGTTAAAAAAAAGATAGCAGTATGATAAGATCGGCCAGTATCTGTTGCCCACAACCAGTCATTTCCGTGAACCTCGTGCCCCAATTGCGATCATTTGAGAAAACAAATTACAAAAGATGCCAAGTTTTGGATCAATCATCATCACAAGATACGAGGACAAACTTACAAAGACAAAAGAATATCCAGGATAAGTACTATGAATGAGGTGGAGATAACGACCGGCAAATAATTCATTACATCACCATCGAAGAACGAGATGAAGTGGAGATGGATAGTACACACGAAGGCGCGCCAACAACATGACCACATTGGAGAAGGTGACATCGAAGCATACACCTACAAGGTTTTATTTTTCGCAAGAAACACAACATCGTTCACGTACGCGAACAGCTATTCTGCGTTCACTTTTGTGTATGTGTGTGTGCGCGTTTGTGTGTTCACTTCTGTGGCTTTAGTGTTTCCTCTAATCTCATGAAATAGGCGTTTGCCCCGCATTGTAGATTAAGGGACAAACACACATACAAGATTAGTCAGCAAGAGCAGCCGGGGCAGCGGCACATTCTCGCCCAAAGATCGGCTTCTGGCCACATTTCTCCGATCATATCTCATCTCATCCCCCATGGGGTTTGCCACCTTCAGTAAGCGGACGATACCATTATCGTGGTGGAGCTCAATGATTCCTACCTTGCTCATCTTAAGTTCATCCTGTTATACTTTGAAGCCATGTCGGGGTTCAAAATTAACTTTGTGAAGTGTGAGGGCATTATCGTTGGTGTTGATGATGTGTAAGGATGGTAATGGACCTGGTTCTGCTCGGGTTGAACTATTTCGAATCCATATCCAAATCCATGAAGTCATTATGTGCCCATCCACGAAAAAATCCATGGGCATAAAATTATGCCCATGTCCAAACCCGATTAATATCCATTGGGCATGGATATCCATCGGGTTCTCTTAATACGTATACATTATACATAGAACAACATCCACTTAAGCTCCCAAATTCTCACAAAATAACCGATGAAGAAAACAACTAGTCTAGACATGTCCTCGTCGCGTGCTCATCATTTGGACCTCCTTTGGTAGGTGAGTTCAGAGATTGGACCAAAGGGACAGAAAACTGTACAGTTCTCCAAAAAATATGCTAAATGATTTCCTTCTCAAATAAAACTAAGCATTAACATATGGTAGCTACAGCATGCCATGTTCCAAATCTGAATCGTGCTCATTTGGTAACCAACAAAAATGATCTAACTTTATAATTCCCTTCTGGTTACTACTATAAACTAGTAAACTGCAGGCAATGTTTAATATGTAGACATACATGAAAAGGATTCATGAAACTAAAAATATGACTACTCCTTCAATTACTATTTGAATAAACTCCAAGAAATATTTAATTTACAGACAAACATGAGAGGGATTTGTGGATTTTTTTACTACTGCTCCAATTAGTACCGTTTGCACAAATACATCAGAGGGATTCGGGGAACAAAATAATTACTACTTACTCCTATAAACTGAAATATATATGTAATTTGCAGGCATACATGAGAGGGATTCACGGAACAAGCTGTCAAGCACATGTTGCACGTCCACGCACAAGAACATAACACATAGATAAGAGGGTTCAGGGAACAGAAAAACTTACACTGGACACCGGCTGTTTGGTGTGTTCATCACCTTCTTGGCATGGCCATGCTCATCTTCTTGGTCTGCGCTCGTCTCCCCGCACCCCCGTGATGCCATACTCCTGGTCCGGCACACAACATCTCTCTTGTACGTCGCCCCGCTCCGCATATGTGTGCTCTGTATCGCAGCTTAGAGACTCGCATGCATCGGACCGCCGCCGTACAGTTTGCACGAGGAGAAACCAGACGGAGGGCTCAAGCGGAATGGGTTTTGGGCTGTCACAGGACAGTGGCGCTAGAGCCTAGAGATAAAGGCTGGAGGCGCTGGTAGTTGCAGCTAGGGCAACGGGAGGACTAAATCAAGGGAACGGAGATGCATGATGATGCTTAATGATGATTCGTTTAACGAGGAGTTAGAATAATAAGAAGAGGGAGTGGAGAAAGTTACGGTGGGTAACGAGGAGAGCTTGTGTAATTCCTTTTTCATTTTTAATGAAGAAAAAATGCGTTGGAAGATGGGGGAATTAGTGAATTTTTCCACATATGTCATACTATCGGGTTGGGTTCGGATATATCCATGGATACATAATTATGTCTATGCCCTACCCATCAGTAATCGGGTCGGGTTTGGATGTTGTCCATGGACGTAAAAACGTATCCAAACCCTCTCCGTTCGGGTCGGGTATCCACGGATATCCATGTCCATGGATAAAATTGCCATCCTTAATGATGTGGAGGCTTTACGAGTGGCGCACCTTCTAAATTGTAGCCTGGGTTCCTTTTCTTTTAAATACTTGGGCCTCCCGATTGCCCCGGATAAGCTTTGTGCCAAGGAGTTCGCGCCTATTGTTAGCAAGGTTGGTAATCGGGTGCTGTCGTGGAGGGGTAGATATAATACGAATGCTGGAAAAGTGGCCTTGACTAATTCTTGTCTCTCCTCCGTGCCCATCTTCATTATGGGCTTCTACATTCTTGCTGTGGGTACGCATGATGGTTTCGACAAGTATGGAGGTGTTCTATATTGGAATTCAGCGGATAATAAACAAAAGTACCAGTTGGTCAAATGGAACACCATTTGTAGGTCCAAAAACCAGGGAGGGTTGGGCATCATTAATACCGCGGTGATGAACAAATGTCTTATGGTCAAGTGGTCGTGGAAAATCATGTCCTCGGGCGGGAACTCCCTTTTGGTTCTCTATTCTCTAGGCGAAATACTTCCCCTCCTCTAATCCTATGTTTGCCTCCCTTAGGGGGGATCACAGTTCTGGAAGGATTTGGTTAAGATTCCTCCTCTTCAAGGACCATGTCAAATTTTTGGTGGGTAATGACACCTTGACCCGTTTTTGGCTTGACTGTTGGTGTGGGATTCTACTCTCTCGGTGGCTTTCCGCACGTTGTTTTCCTTTTGTCCTAAGCCTGAGATCTCCATCGCGGAGCTTGCGGGTGATAATTGGGACTTGGCCTTCTCATGCTCGCTATCTCCTGAAGAGTTGGTTCAATGGCATCGTCTTGCTGCCCTTTTCCCCACACTCTCGGAGGCGCATGACTCGGTGGTATGGCCACACTCTGCTTCGGGTCACTTCTCTGTTAAGTCCCTTTATTCCAAGCTTATTGTTGGCACACCTATGAATAACTTTTGTCACATTTGGCGTTCGTGTATTCTTCCTAAAATTAAAATCTTCATGTGGCAAGCTTTTAAGGGTCGTCTCCCTGTGGCCGATCATATTCGGAAACGCAATGGCCCGAGTTCGGACTGTTGTGTCTTGTGTGATGCTTTGGAGGATACCAATCATTTCTTTTTCAGTTGTCTCTTTGCTAAACTGATCTGGTGCTGCTTTTGATCTTGGTTGCAAGTGTCTTGGGCTTCAACTTCTTCTTCTGAGCTCCGGACCCTCGCCATCCCTCTGGTTAGTGTTACGAAACAGTTGTTCTGGATTGGGCTGGCGGCGGTCTGTTGGGCCTTGTGGACTACCAGAAACAAGTTTACCATTGAACACATTTTTCCTGCTAAACCTGTTGATTGCTTATATAAAGCTTGTCTGCTCCTCCAGCAGTGGAGATTATTCACTAAGCCTGAAGACCGCGACTGCTTCGACTTGCTGCTATCTAAGATTCGAGCCTCGGCATCTTCCCTTTCGCGCCAGGAGCTTGATATCTAAGCTCTTGGTGGTCTGCGGGCATGGCTGCTGATCTTCCTTTACTCTCAGAGTTTTTGCTTGTCTGGCCCGCGTGTCGTTGGTGTGGCCTCCGTGCCCTGTATCTCATACTTCCCTTATCGTTTGGCCTTGGGTGGCTGTTGAACTTATGGTGTTGTGATGGTTGTTACTCTGTCTGGTAGTTTTATTTATAAAGCTGGGCTCATGCCTTTTCTTTAGAAAGATAAGAGAACTAAGAAAAAAACCACCAAGCGATGGGACAGCCTCGATCCTACAGGGCGGAAAATTGTCGCGCCATACCATGGAGCGCACCCAACATCCCATCTAGACGATCCCGATCTCGCTGCCTAGAGAGACGGTGCCAATGCTGCAAAAAACACATGAAATTTGAAGGAGTGAAAGGCCTGCCTCACGAAGATCCTTTCTATCAGCATCTTATTGCGAGTTGTCCAAAGGGTACACATCTTAGCGACAAAGATGAGCCAGAATAGGTGTCAGCGCTGCCCAGTATCATGGGCCCTGGTTTGGAGAAACTCCGCGAGGTCCGGGCCCTCCTAGTCGGGTCCCAGGGCATGGCGTATGAATTCCCACATGGCCCTCGCCGCCGTGCATGTAAAAATTATGTGGGTCATTGTCTCTGGGACCGCAAATAAAGGGCACATCTCGTCACCCGGCCTGTGCCGCTTACGCACCTCCGTCCCCGAGGGGAGATGATTGCGGAGTAGCTGCGACACAAAGATTTTGGGCTTGATTGGAAGGGGAGCCTTCCATAAAGGCATGAACCAAGGTATGATGAGGGATCGGCAGAAGGCTTGATAAGCCTAACTAACCGTAAAATTCCAAGATGGGGATAGATGGCAAGCCATCGAATTCGGATACTCCGGGAGCGTCTGTGGCAAGGCGTCTAGCAAGTGGTTCCATTCGGCCGTTTCTATCGGCCCTAATGATCGCCTGAACCTAATATCCCGGCATACAAAAACATTGATTTTTAGTGCATGGGGACTTTTTTAGGCGTTTGTTGGAGATTCCCTAAAAGGGAAAATAGTTTCCTACATGTAACATAGAGGATACGGTTTTCCCTAGTGGTGATTCTCCTGCCTAGCAAGCATTATCACGTGGGCCATCAACTTTTTATCTAGCCGAGAGCTTAGACAATACTGGTCTCCCTCCCCTTAGTCCGAGTTGGCTACATGCATGGAGGGCATCTCCCTTAGAAAGAACGTGGATGTGGCCTAGAGGGGAGAGTGGGTGAATAGGCGTTTTAAAATAGTTATGATTTAGACTTAAACAAATGCGGAATAAAACTAAAGTTCAATTTTTCAAGCACAAAACCTAAAACAACTAGGTTCACCTATGTAAACCAACAACTTATGCTAAGCAAGATAAACAACTAAGTGATAGCACGATATATAGCAAGAAACAATATGACTATTACAAAGTAAAGTGCATAAGTAAAGGGCTCAGGTAAGAGATAACTGAGGCATGCGGAGACGACGATGTATCCCGAAGTTCACGCCCTTGCGGATGCTAATCTCCGTTTAGAGCGGTGTGGAGGTACAATGCTCCCCAAAAAGCAACTAGGGCCACTGTAATCTCCTCACGCCCTCGCACAAGGAAAGATGTCATGATTCCACTAAGGAACCCTTGAGGGCGGTCACCGAACCCGTACAAACAAGGTTGGTGAAATCTCCATAACTTAATTGGAGGCTCCCAAGAACACCACAAAACTTCACCACAATGGAATATGGCTTCAAGGTATCCTCAAATGCTCGGGGCAATCTCCACAACCTAACTGAAGACCCCGATAATTGCCCGGAGCTTTACACCACAATGATTGAGCTCCGAGGCACCACCAAGCTTCTCGGACGCAAAAGCAGCCAAGAAGAACAAACTCTAAGGTACCAAGCACCCAAGAGTAATAAGCTTCTGAAAGTTCATTTCCATGTATCACTGTGGAGAACTCAAACCGATGCACCAAATGCAACGGCAATGGCACACGAAGTGCCCAAGTCCTTCTCTCCCAAATCCCACCATAACAACTAATACTATCGAGGAAAACGAGAGTAAGAACGAAGAAAAACACGAAGAACTCCAAGATCTCGATCCAAGGGGTTCCCCTCACAAATAGGAGAAAGTGATTGGTGGAAATGTGGATCTAGATCTCCTCTCTCTTTTTACTCAAGAACTAGCAAGAATTATTGAAGGTATTGAGAGTTAGCAAGCTCGAAGAAGGTCAACAATGGGGAAGAACATGAGCTCAAGAGTTGGGGATCAATGGGGAAGAAGACCTCATTTTATAGTGCTCCTCAAATCCAACCGTTATGTGCACTGGTCATGCACAAGAGGTACCACCGCTGGGCTGAGCGGTATTACCGCTCCAACACAAGCGGTACTTCTGCTTAAAAAGGCCAACAGCTCATTAGAAGCCAGAGAGAAAAAACAAGAGGAAATAGGGACGGAAGGGGTACTACCGCTCCCCCCAAGCAGTTCTTCCGCTCAAAATAGGAAAACCCACCGATGATGCTAGAGAGAAATTATAAGTGGAAGAGCGGTCGGCAGGGGAGGGCAGTAGTACCGCTGGAGCGGTACAACCGCTCTGCCCCAGCGGTACTTCCGCTTGAGAGAGAAAACCTGTCCTGACACTAAAACTATCATAACTTTCCCATACGACCTCTCGATTGAGCAAACTCAAGATTGTTGGAAATCTTAAGAAGAGGCGGTATAAAAATGCCAACTTTCTCATAACCTCTATGAATGAAGAACCGACAAAAACTCCAACATCGAAAACATCATAGAAGATGCATATGGACTCCGCTTGTCATGAAGATGACCATAAGCTCTAAAACTCACATAGAGAAACACCAAGCAAGAACCTAAAAAGATGATGTAAGTATGCAAATGGTTTAAGCACTTAACGATCAATACGATCAATGCTATATTTCTGGTATTGGGCTCTCCTATTGCCGCGAGGATTCTCTAGGCTATATTTCTGGTCTTGGAGACTTGTAGTTTGGTCAAAGTCAGCAGCTTGGGTGAACAGGGATGGCATCTTGGAAAATTTCAGCTTGACAACAAAGAATTTGTGGCGAGTGCTGTTGGAAGGATGTCCCTCTCTCGTCTTGTACTATATCGACCAACGAAGTCAACAGTTTCGGCTCTACCAATCATGCATGCAGCTTTTTTCTGTTCTTATTTTGCAGATAAATGCATGCAGCTTGTCGGCACCACAGTTAGACATTGTTGGAATTAACCACGAGTCTTAGTCCGGTTTGGACTTGAAACCGTCACCGTGTAGGTACAGGATTAGTAGTTGTCTTGGTTAGCTACTATATATACGTACAAGTACCCCTGTAATATTGAATTCAGATCAAAGCAATACAATCAAAGGCTCGATACGGGCCTCTAGCCAACACGCCGGAACTTGTCTCTGTATTTTGTCTACGGCGACTTGCATCCGTGCTAGTCTCATCTAGCTAGCTACACGTCAACAAACCATCCAGCTACTAGCTTGGCTGCTTAGCTTTGTTACGTGATTATCCATCACCATCCACCGGCGGCTTACGTGCTTGCTTGCTTTCTGTGGCTGCCGCATACGAGATCGTCTAGACGAAAAGTACTCATCAAGTCGGACTTGTATCCAACAGACATCAGAAAAATGAGAGAAAGAATTTCATGGATTGACATGTTTTTGCAGTCGAATTTTTTTGAACCATAGGGGTCGCCCCCTGCCCCATTTTATTAGAATGAAGCAGAATAGACCAACCATACAACTCATGCCAAACAGCAACACTAGCAAGGAAAGAGAAAAAGAAAAGCTCTTCCTTTAGGCAGAACCAAAAGGAACTGTCCTGGAAGGAAAGCAATTATCTACTTATTACATGACCGAATACAAAAACACTTAAGAGTTGAATGTACCCTCGAATGAAACATAGCTCCAGCGACATATCATTGATCACAGTGCCAGGCAATCCTCATTATTTCTCCCCGCCTCTTGTTGGGCAGTAAGATGAACTGGTTCAGTTCGGCTAGCTGTGCAGTGTCGCAGAGAACTCCCTATCGGTGTAGCAATCCTCTTAGTTTGACAAGATTGCAGTCCAGATTTCTCCACATGCGCCCCTGGAAGCAAAACTCATTCCTTAATTTCCAAATACTCCACAAGGAGGCAGCAATCACCAAATTCAAAACGGGTTTTTGTTTGTTAACTTTCCAAAAGGAAACAACCTCAGTAATACAAGTAATTTTACTGATATTAAAGAACTCAGAGTTTTTGCAGTCGAATTTTTGTGCCACAATTTCCGTATTCTATCGTTTGCTCATCTGTCCCCTTGCCCAATCGATTTGACGGGACATCTTTGAACGGCACCTAAAAAACTACCCAAGTGAAATGTTTTGTCTGATGAGTCATGCGAGCTATTTGGTATTCAAGATGGCATTGAATCAAAAAACCATAAGCACATAAAAGGCATGTCTCGTCGTGGCGATCCGGTTTGATATATATAAATCCTCTCGATCTAAGGTCATCTGCCACATGGAAGGGAAAATAATTCAGCCTGAATTTTCAGTAGGGAAATCCTAGTGAAAAGTTTGCCAGCCAAGTGAAAAGCTTGTTGTCCACGTGAAAGGCTGTTGTCTAAATGAAGAAACATAGCCGTGCAACCCGAGTGAAGAACCCTAATATCCAATGGGAGAAATTCAAATCCGAGTGTTCTTGGCCAACCCGACCAGAAGCTAAAGATGGGACCGAAATGTTATCTAGATAGCCTCAGATGGAAAATTATTCAACACCAAAGATATGCGTATCATCGAAACAATCAACTTTTCTTTTTGAGTTATCATTGGTCTTGGAGACTTGTTCATGGTCAATGTCTGCCCTTGGGTCAACAGGAGGGCATCTTGGAGAACAAATTCAATCAATATTATATCCCAAATGAATAAGTAACTCGGGAGATGATCAAAAGATGTCCCTCTCTCGTCTTATACATGGATCAACGATGTCAACACTTTCGGCTATACCAATCGTGAATGCAGCTTGTCGGCACCACAATTACACATCAGAAAAGTAATGATTAGAATTTCATGGATTGGCTATCTTACAATACTTGTTTCCAGTCATCTTTTCTCCCCCACAAGGTCGTTTTACACAATAACGAGGACAATAACGAAACTAGAGTAGACCCATACATCATGGAGAGCATATTCAGCAAGATTAGAAACTTACGGGAAATAAAATCGCTACCAGTTTTTCTACTCTCATTTGAAGGAATCGTTTGCGCATCTGCCCCGCTTGTCCAAACGAATCGACAGTTCTGCCAGGTTTGAATGGCACCTCAACTACCCGAGTGAGATATTTTACATACAGGTGATGCGCATGTGTAAACCTCTCTCATGGTGATTACTGAATGACTGAAACGCACATATCACTCGTCCTTGGAATGATAAGTAACTTGGCAGCCAGAGGTATGCCCTCCTTTTCCAATGTCCAGCCACACCGTACTTGAAAATAGCTTCGACCTTGGCATCGCTAGCCGTGTGTAGGGTGGCAGAGTCGACGAAGGACATGGTGGTGACGACATTCCGCCTTCTGGTACTTCACAGAGCTGCGGCTTCTTTGCTTCACTCCTACATACAGGCACGTCTCCAAATTTACATCACCAGTGTTATTTTAGACTTCTGGCTTACTCATAGTTGAAGAAAATGTGGATCAATGCAGCGAAATAACTATTTCAAACAAGCATCTTTTTTATTAACACAAAATCTAGCGTCAAACATATTACAAAGCGTTAAGTGTTACACCTGGCCTCTGCGTACACACAATCAATAGTAACAAGTCCGACTAAAAATAAATAAAAAGACTTGGACAACAGCAAAGTCATATGAGACTGATACTATGCCTCACGTTGGCTAAAAATCTTGCTAATCACCTGCTCCAACCACATACACATGGTCTTGATTAACATTTGATACTTTTTTAAGTGTAGTGTAGATCACATACGGAGTCAGTGCGTGCAACGAAAAGTAACCTAAAAATAGAAGAATTTCCACCATTAGAAAAGATATACTTTCTATTTAGCCAAAGAGACCACGGCATGGCAGACACTCTCATTTTTATAAGCGTGTTAAACATATTCGGTATTCCCTCATGCCAGCAATCATATATATTAACAACAGTTGTGGTTAATCTACTAGCAATCAACCAATTGTATGATGAATTACAAATGATGAATCTAAGAGCAAACATAATAAAGGGTTTATAGCTCTCTCACAAATGACACTTGCGTATATATGAAACAGGCAGACAAGGAAAAAGAGCAATGAACTCTCATGTAAGGACCAATATCTACACATGTGTTCCTAGGTAAATAGAGTAAAATAAGAGAAGAGTAAAAGTGTTAAAAGGGTCAACCTGATAGTAAACCCTATCATATGAGTTATTAATAATGTTAACTCTTAATGACATTACAATTTTGTATAGACAGTTGTTGGCTATCTTGTTAATCTTGCTCTAAATGACGTGGCAATACGAGAAATTTCGAATGATGACATAGTGTAAAGTAGCTATATTATTAGTCATACTTCCTGATGCTCAGTGTGCTGAATTATGTACACACGGGTAGCATCGATACACTTGGGAGTGCACAGGCAAATGGATCAAATAGTTGTTATCCCATACAACTGACTTCGTTCGTGGGGCACAACATCACAATTTTATTTATAACTTCATGACTAATGTAAATGGAAACATCGCAATGGTTAAACATTTAATTATCATCGCAGACAATGTGCTTTTGAGCTGGTGTCTCTGAGGTCCCTGGCATCGGTAGCGCATAAACACTTTTTTTAAAGGAGGAAAATCCCCGACTCTGCATCTATATTAATAGTATAAAATGTCACACAAAAGGTCTTTGATACAAAAACCGTTCTCACAGAGTATGATAAAAGGTAAAATATAAATTTGTCACAACTGACGAAAATAATACTAGATGACTGTATACCTAGTCTATTAATGTATGCTTGCCATCCTGGAATCGACATTGACGATTGGTTATAAACAAGAACAAGAGAGCGAGTGGTCTTCGCGGCATATATCTGTGGTTCATGTGTGAGTAGGCTTATCACCAACCTGCAAGGGTCTTGCGGTGTGGCGTAAGTAACGACGTCGCCGGCGGCGCTGGTGGTGGGCCCAGTGCCGGCGGGTCTGGTCGCTCCGTGCTAACTGTCGGATACTGCGTATGACTCTGCAAGCCGAATCTCGGCGATGGAGGACCAGAGGCTTTCGTATGGGTTCCATCCGGAACAGCTACACAAATGAACATGATCAATCATCACTCCACCTTACGATAAAGAACTCCATTATTGACTGGAACACGATCTTACGGACTACGTATACCTTCTTGGACCGCCGTCGAGCATGGCGATGGCAAGGAAATGCAGATGACAGCCAGCACTGTTAGACCTAAAATGGAACCCCGTCCCTCCGGCGATCACATCAGACAAGACCCGAGCTCGAGGAACGCAGCGGCGGAGCTTTCCCGGTGATCGAACACCTTCCTGGTGCTCCCGCGCGAGTACCTCCCAGCTCCTCTTGATGTCAGCTCTCTCTCCCCTGGTGCACTGGTTCAAACCAACCAAGAAAGAGGTGAGGAGGAAGACGATCAGAGACTCAGCGAGGTGGTTTTTCCCGGCGCTCGAACGCCTGTTACTTGAGCACGAACTCAAACACACACACCGCACCGTTACAACGATCACCACGGTGCTCCTTATACCCGGGTGACACCAGGGGTGGGCCCAGGAATTGAGGACTGTGTATTCAAATTTTGAAAAAAAAATCTGGGATCCTATAGCCTTCCTTTTGGCTACTATATACTCTGGAAAAATATCAGCATATTGTACTAACTATATAAAAGATATCGCATAATATAATATATTGAAAAAGAATTGATCATAGCTTGGTACTTTTCAACATATAGAAGTACAGATTGTGTACCGTGGCAAAGTGTAAGATATACAAAGATAAAAATAGCAAACGATAAGAATCTTACAAGTTACAGGATAACTTTGCGATCCTTGATGCTTTGAAAATGAGTGATGATGTCCTCATCCTGAACTTGCAAGAAGAATTCCCTTTCAATGAATGTGACCAAGCAATCATTCAAGTATTTTTGCCCCATCTTGCTTCTTAGCTTATTTTTTATATAGTTCATTGACGAAAAAACCCTCTCAACACCGGCTGTTGCAACAGGAAGAACTAGAACCAATTTAAGAAGTTTGTAAACAATCTCATACCTTACAACCCTCCCTGTTTTAACAAGCATCATAGACAACTCAGTCAGACTTCTCACGTTTGTGAAGTTTCCATCATTCCTCACATCACTAATATAGAGATTCAGTTGAAAAGGAAGTTGGTGCATTTCTTCGAAGTCAAAATCATGAGGATAGAACCCAGCAAGCTTAACCAAGTCATCAATATTGAAAGAAGAAAATAAGTAATGCTCACTGTAACAAATTTTACAATTTATAAACATTCTCATATTACAAAACCAAATGGAAAATTGCAAATTCTCATGTCTAAACAATTCATAATTGACTGCAAACAAGTCTCTAGTGGCCAAACTAATTTAGTTAGCCTGAATTCAGTTTGATAGTGACAAACTGACGGATAAATTCAGTAGCATACTTTGTTTACTTGATTCGGGGTCAAAGGATTTGTACATGTAAGTGGCGATTATACCTTCAATAGCTGAATTTGGGTTGTGTCTTTGAATCACGGATGGATTCGTCGCTTATACTGTACGCAGAGATTAGAAAGTGTGATGGATCAGTGATGGAATCGTCGCCTGCGTCCGCGCCGGCCGCCGCCACGCGCACCTGAGATCGATCGGCGATTAGGCGACGACAACTCTCTCGGACCTGGCCGCCGTGCAGTGCCGATCAGCGGTTGGCGGCTCCGCTCGGGTCGCTCCGCCTCCGCTCGGTACGCAAGCGCTGTGGATTTTCCTGATAGATCGTGTATTCTGTTCTCTGTTCTGGTACGTGCTGCAGCAGTTTGGGCCATATGGGCCATGTCATGGTGGTGTGGGAGAAATGAACGATGGACTGCCTACTATTTTGGGGTGAAATGCTTAACTAGAACGTTGTGTAGCATCAGGATCATTTTTCCTTTTAAAACATAGTATATATACTATATATACCTAGTTTTTTGACAAAAATGATGTGTATTCAAGTGAATACCCTTGAATTGAGGTGGGCCCGCCCCTGGGTGACACCACCCCACGACTCGCTCGCAGCTTGCCCACCACGCCACCCGGTTCGGCCCGCTCGGCGCGCGCGGACGACGCGCTCCCGCGCGCTCTCTGCGCCGAGCCCTCAACAAATCCGCGTGATCACCGCGTCTACCCCGCTCGCCTAGCTACCGTGTCACCCAAGTCACGCACGCACGCACGCACTCCCGCGGTCCCGACGCACCGCACACATCTGGTGCGCGCAAATACACGCACCGGACATGTGCAACGCGCCGCCGCGGCTTATTACAGCCAACAAGCACTGCAACAGCCTGCGCGAGGGAAGGAGAACGCTCCATGATCTGGTGTCTTGGTTCTCGGTATGCAAGTATATTGTTATCTGTGTGTGTTGTAATATATAAGGAAAGGTAGTCTTACTAGTAGTAGAGTTCAGTGAAGATGGTTTAGGCTCACTTCTATCTTGGTCTTGGACAGCTAGTTCAGTCATCGGTATTGGTCGACAAGGCCACCTTGGAAAATGCAGCTTGAGGACGACGAACTAGTGCGAAAAGTAGTCATCGAAAGCTGGCCATCTTTCGTCTTGTATAGACCAACAAAGTCAAGAATCTCCATGTCATAGTCATGAAGCAGAGTTTCTTCCCATCGAGAATCTGCCCTCCTTTGGTTTCTGAATTTTTTGGGTAGGTACTACAGGCATTATTAAGCTCTATCCTTTTATTCTCAGACAACGGAAGAAATAAAAGGATTGGCCTGGAACTAGTGAAAGCAAAAACAAAAGTTTTACCTAGGAGCTCGCCTGTGAGGAACCTATGCGTTGGAAGCTGACAAATAGTGGATTTTTCACAATCAAATCGATGTATCTCAATCTTATTGATACCTTTAGTATCTCAAAGTTCAGAAATATTTGGAAAGTCAAGGTTCCCTTAAGGATCAAGGTGTTCATGTGGTTTGTTCACAAGAAAGTGATTCTGACTAAGGATAATTTGGCTAAACGAAATTTGAGGGGGGGGGGGGTAGTACTAGGTGTAGTTTCTGTGATAATGAGGAGAATATTTCACACCTCTTTCTCCAATGCCCACTTGCGAGAATTTTTTGACAGACGATTCACATAGGCTTTAATATTATACCTCCGGACAGTATTAACACGTTATTTGGAACGTGGCTAGATGGAGTTGACACGATTATTGCTAGACACATTCATATTGAAGTTTGTGCATTTTTATGGGCTATATGGAACTGTATGAACGATGTGGTTTTTGACAGACATACAAACATACACTTTTTACAGGTACTACGTAGAGCTGCGGCATCGATCCGTACCTGGTCATCACTCACTCCTGCGGAAACCAGGGAGCCTTTTGTTACTGGGTCTACCCGATGGAAGACGGTAGCGCGGGATATCTTCAGCCGGTTTGGATGGCAGTCCACTAATAGGATAGATGAGTAGACATCTAGGCCTATTTTACCGGTTGTGACACTTTTCTTTGAATTTTTCCTTTTACTTTCATTTGTTGGAGACTATGTTGAACCGTACTTTGTTTGCTTGCTTAATAAAGGGGTCGTATGCATCATGCTGATGCAGAGGTCGGAGGTAATCCTCCTTTTTTTTAAAATAAAAAAAGGAGCTCGCCTCTAGACTCTCAGACAACACCTTAGAATTTTTGTCAAAAAGACCACCTGCCGAGTTAAATTGCTAGAAAGAACCATCTCCAAATCAAAATGACACAAAAAACAGTTGGACCATAATGGTAGATGCGCCAGTCGATAGTCGACGCGTGACACCTGCCGCTGGCTTGCCGCCATGCGCAACAACGGCAACCTTTGCTGCACAGCATTTCGGCTACAGAAACGGAATGGATGGGCAAGGTGGCACATGCCTCCAGGCGGCAGCCCGTATAGAGAATCAGAGTGAATGTATTGTGATGCTGGTCTGCTGCTCACACTTGCACTTGCAATCTACAAAGCACCGATACTTAAGAAATATGTGTATCGCCGTTTAATACTTCGTCGATACCCCGATACGTTAGATACGGCTTCGATTCGGGTATCCTCCAAGTGTCGACTTTTTCAGTTTTAAAATAAAAGAAAAAAATATCGATACAGGTATCCCCGAAGTATCGCTATTCAGTACTGCTTCTGCCTTATCGTTGATCTGTTCATGTAGGTAGTGGATGTTTACTGTACGGATGCAACAGTTGGATAAAAGTGCTTGCTAAGGATGTTGCTTGTTGAATAAAATTGCTTCTTTATGTTGTTGGTTTGCTGCTTGCTGATGTTTGTGGTGTAAAATTACTAGTTGATTACTGCTGTCAACTATTGGTAGGGAAGAAGCTACCAGTATACATCATGGCATCTTTTAGCTTTCTTCATCATGATCTGAGCATTATTGAGGTGTATTGCTTGTTGATTTTAATAGTCGTCATGTTCATAGGTGAGAGTTCCTATTTATTGTTCATTTTAATAGGTACTGCAATTTAAATTGGGTTGGGGCAGTCAGTGGCCATGTTACCCCTTGATGATAGTTGGATTTTTAAAATGAGTAACAAGGAGGCACGGAAGCAATTAGGCAACCAGTGAGGCGCTATTTGATATCAACTCACATATTTTATCATGTTAGTTTTTATTACATGTCATTTTATTATTATTTATATATGCTTACACTAGTAGGGTTTAGGGTTTAGACCGGGAACCTTTTTGGTGAACTTCTTCCAAACCCTGCCAGGCAAAGAAAATGATTACTTGATATGAGAAAATTAACGAAAGTTGCATGCCCATATGGTCCCGGTTTTGACTGAACTTACTTCTTGAGCATTGCAGTCATGCCCGCATAATCCTCCGGATCTTTACGTCTCGAGTCTAAGGCAGTTACTAATGTCCCGTCAAGCTTAATGGATAGGAGAATAAAGTAGAAAAAACACACACATATATAACTCATCAATTACATTACTTAACCTCGAGTAAGCGAAATCGAGTATACAGAGAAGACATCAACACTCACTTGAAGTTGTAAGAAAATAATATTTCCTTTTTGTTTTGATGTATAAGTAACGACTTTAGCAAGTTCTCCTCGATCTCTTTGGTTGAGTGTCGTACCGTCCATTCATTTACGGCATCTGGGCTAATGAACCCAACGTCGAAGATTCCTGCTCTTTTGCATTCGAAGATCTCCAATCTGCATAATATAGTGAGGATAATTATATATGCATGCAATGAACGAGCTGAGCTAGAGACTTAACTATAGAAGTTATGCTTACAGACAGTAGGAAGTCATGAGTTGTTCGTCGAGGGCCAGTTGATCGTATAACTGAAATAACTCCATAAATTCAATAGGCATCACGGGAAGTCCAATGAATTTGTGCTCTGGTTTCGCTGCCACATATATAGTGTCTTTCCCATACTCCCTGCAGGTTTTCATGTACCACTCATGCAATTTATGCATCATCGTTGTTAGAGGAGGATGGTCAGGTTTTACGAGAGGCTTCCCGTGCACGTATTTATATTGTCCTTTTGTTACCTTGGCCTTTTTGAAAATTACATCATCCCCCAAGTAATGACCAAGATTGGTACCGGGCACCATCCCCGAAGGATTAGCGACGATATCGCTAGACATCTTGAGCGGGGGGCACAATTGCTTCTCATGTTCGCCTAGCTGGGGAATTGTTTTCTCACTTCTTCGCTCTGCTAACCTTGCTTCAGTGGAAGTAATTCCCGACCGCCGCGCTGCTGCATATGTCTTTTTAACAATCGTTCATAGTTGGAATCCAACGGAGGTGGTGGTGGTCGCTTCAGGGCATTGATAGTGCGCGTCACTTTCAGTGGATCTAGCTTCTCCTTCGGAGGTGGAGTTTTCTTTGCAAAATGTTCACTCAAGTCGGCACAACATATTTCCTCGTTTTCCTCCACGGTCCTCTCATACGGTAACTTTTCCAGAGGCTTGAAAGATGGATCGTATCTCATGCCTCTGCTTGTACTGATAGCCACCGGAGCGGCGGCGTCTCGCCTCCGTCGTTGCTGACGAGGTGGAGGAGGAGGTGGACTGCTCTGACGCGCAGGAGGAGCCGGAGCAGCGGCGGCTGTCTTCCGCCATTACCGATGAGGCGAAGGAGGAGGCGGACTGCTCTGACGCGCCGGAGTAGGCGAAGCAGGAGGCAAAGTGCCCTCACGCATCGGTGGAGCCGGAGAAGGAGGCGAAGTGTCCTGACTCGCAAGAGGAGGAGGAGTCGGAGACGTCCAATTTGGAAGCTTGATGTACTCCTTCTGCCACAGACATGTACTCCTTAGAGGACGAACGAGTTGATTCTCCCCTTCACCTGTAGGGTGGTCAAGCTCGAGCTCCACAAGTCCCTCTATTACTTGATCCACCATCACAACAACATAGCCATGTGAAATCGGAAGGCTGTTAAAAGTTTCGTTGGGTTGAGGAGGTGCAACAGAGCCGACAGCCTCCTTGAAAGTGAGGTTCCGAAATTTCGTCATAAGCTCGAAATGTTGAGCCTCCGTGATAGTATCCATGGGGTAGCTAGGAGCCGTGAAGTCAGGCTGAATGGGCTCCGTGGAAGCCACGTTGCTTGTCCGCTGAGATGGCGGGGTACCTTCTAGGAGCCATGAAATTAGGCTGAAAGGGCTCCGTGGAAGCCACGATGCTTCTCTGCTGAAATCAATACTTTGATAATTTTAGTTAATATTATTTCGATTCCTTTTAGTTCATTCTTTTTGGTATTAGTTCATTCTTTGAGCTAAATGACCCTAAAATTGAAAAGCACAACAAATGAACTCTGAAAAGGTTGAAAGTTGGCATGGTATCATAATTTCACCCACATAGCATGTGCTAAGAAGTTGAGAGGGTTACGGCAAAAACTGGATGCACTTCGTGTACAAAATCAACAATCTCTTTCGAAGTATCACAGTTTCAGATGAAAACTCCTCTGTTACAAAGGGATTTCATTTCTTTGAACTTATTTCAAGTTCAGACTTTTTGTGCGTTCAACATGCACCATGCAAAGCCACATCATCAATTTTCAACCCTGTTTGACTTCAGTTGGTATTTTTCGTGCATTTACTGATTTTTTTAGCTAAATGACCCTTAAATTAAAAAACACAACAAATAAACCCTGAAAAGGTTGAAAATTGGCATGGTATCATCATTTTACCCACATAGCATGTGCTAAAAACTTAAGATGGTTACGCCAAAAACTGGAATGCACTTCGTATACAAAACGGACAATCTCTTTCGAAGTATCAGTTTTTGGACAAAAACTCATATGTTACAAAAAGCATTTCAGTGATATTCTAGATCAAAGGCATCATCATACTAGTTGTGGAGATAAAGTCTTCACTTTTTCTTCGCTTGTGTCCTTTGCTTATTGCGCCGTAACCATGGATAATCTTCATCGTTTAATAGGGTGCTTGGGTCAACCTTGACTTTGAAGGGAGGAATTTCATGAAACTTTTCATAATCCTCACACATGTCTGTCTTGCCCTCGAATCCCACAATGTCTCTTTTTTCCTTAAAGAACTATGTGGCGCTTTGGCTCATTGTATGATGTATTCGCTTCCCTATCTTTTTTTTCTCTGTTTGGTAGACATGTCCTTCACATAGAAAACCTGTGCCACATCATTGGCTAGGACGAATTGTTTGTCTGTGTACCCAAGATTGTTCAGATGCACTGTTGTCATTCCGTACTGTGGGTCTACCTGTACCCCTGACAGATTGACCCATTTGCACTGAAACAAAGGGACCTTGAAATCATGTCCATAGTCAAGTTCCCATATGTCCACTATGTAACCATAATATGTGTCCTTTCCCCTCTTGGTTGCGGCATAAAAGCGCACACCGCTGTTTTGGTTGGTGTTCTCTTGATCTTGGGCGATCGTGTAAAATGTATTTCCATTTATCTCGTACCGTTTGTAAGTAAATACAGTCGAAGATGATTCCCTAGCCAACGAGTACAACTGTTCAGATTCAGTGTTGTCACCCATGAGATGTTTTGCAACCAACTATCGAAAGTCGTGATGTGTTCATATGTAATCCACTCGTCACACTGCTCCGGGTGTTTGGAGCGCAGAATATTCTTGTGTTCATCGACATACGGGGTCACCAAGGTAGAATTCTGTAGAACTGTGTAGTGTGTTTGAGACCAAGAATGCCCGTCCATACATATATTATTGAGTCCGCTCCTAGCGTGCCTTTTCCAGTCAGTCTCCCCTCATACCGCGATTCAGGGAGACCAATTTTATTAAGGTCATAAATGAAGTCAACACAAAACCCAATGACATCCTCTGTTTGATAGCCCATGGAGATGCTTTCTTCTGGCCTAGCGCGATTACGAACATATTTCATTAACACTCCCATGAACCTCTCAAAGGGGAACATATTGTGTAAAAATACAGGGTCCGGAACGATAATCTCGTCGACTAGATGAACTAGGATGTGCGCCATGATATTGAAAAAGGATGGTGGGAACACCAACTCCAAACTAACAAGACATTGCACCAAATCACTCCTTAACCTTGACAGGATTTCTGGATCGATCACCTTCTAAGAGATTGCATTGAGGAATGCACATAGCTTCACAATGGCTAATCAAACGTTTTCTGATAGAAGCCCTCTCAATGCAACCAGAATTAGTTGCATCATAATCACGTGGCAGTCATGAGACTTTAGGTTCTGGAACTTTTTTCCTCCATATTTATTATTCCCTTTATATTCGAGGAGAAGCCGAACGGGGCCTTCATACTGAGCAGGCATTCAAAGAAGATTTCCTTCTCTTCTTTGATAAGAGCGTAGCTGGCAGGACCTTCATACTGCTTTGGATGCATGTCGTCTTTTTCATGCACACGTTGATGTTCCTCCCGTGCATCCGGTGAATCTTTTGTCTTCCCATGCACTCCCAAGAAGCCTAGCAGGTTCACGCAAAGATTCTTCGTCACGTGCATCACGTCGATTACACAGCGGACCTCTAGGTCTTTTCAATAGGGTGTCCCAAAATATAGATTTCTTCTTCCACATGGGTGCGCGTCCCGCATCGTCAGTCGGAACAGACAATCCACGAGGACCCTTTCGAAAGATTACATGTAAATCATTGACCATATCAAGTATGTGATCACCAGTACGGATGGCGGGCTTCTTTTGGTGATCTTCCTCACCTTAGAAATGTTTTCCTTTCTTTCGACATTAATGGTTGGTCGGAAGAAATCAACGATGCCCGAGGTATACATTCTTCCAGCATTTGTCCAAATATATACTGTCGGTGTCATCTAAACAATGTGTGCATGCGTGGTATCCCTTGTTTGTGTGTCCTGAAAGGTTACGGAGAGCAGGCCAATCGTTGATGGTTACCAACAGCAATGCATGTACGTCAAATTCCTCCTATTCGTTCTCATCCCACACACTTACACCTCTTCCATTCCATAAGTGTAAAAGTTCATCAACTAATGGCCTTAGGTACACATCAATGTCATTGCCGGGTTGCTTAGGGCCTTGGATGAGCACTGGCATCATAACGAACTTCCGCTTCATGCACAACCAAGGAGGAAGGTTATACATACATAGTCACATGACATGTGCTATGCTTGCTGCTCTACTCCCCAAAAGGATTAACGACATCTGGACTTAAACCAAACCATACGTTCCTTGGGTCACCTATAAAGTCGCTCCACTTTCTCTCGATCTTTCTCCATTGCGACCCATCAGCGGGTGCTCTCAACTTCCCGTCTTTCTTATGGTTTTTTATGTGCCATTGCATCAACTCGGCATGCTTTTTGTTTCTAAACAGACGTTTCAACCATGGTATTATAGGAGCATACAACATCACCTTAGCAGGAACCCTCTTGCCGGTGCGCTGGCCCTCAACATCACCAGGGTCATCTCTTCTGATCGTATACCGCAATGCACAACATACCGGGCATGCGTTCAAATCCTCGTACGCACCTCGGTAGATGATGCAGTCATTAGCGCATGCATGTATCTTCTGCACCTCCAATCCTAGAGGGCATAGAACCTTCTTTGCTTCGTACGTACTCTTGAGCAATTCGTTGTCCTTTGGAAGCTTCTTCTTCATTATTTTCAATAGTGAACTAAATTCCTTGTCAGATACACCATTGTCTACCTTCCATTGCACCAATCTCAGTGTGGTACCGAGCTTTGTGTTGTCATCTTCGTAATTTGGGTACAACCATTTTTTGTGATCCTCTAACATGCAATCGAACTTCATCTTCTCCCTTTCACTTTTGCATTCTCTCAATGTATCAACAATAACCCAGCGAAGATCATCATCGGGCACATCGTCTGGTTCCTTTTGATATTCAGCTTCCCCCATTGCAGCATCACCGTATTCAGGGGGCGGGTAGTTGTCATCATCCTTTTCTTCTTCTTTGTCTTCCATCATAACCCCTCTTTCTCCGTGCTTGGTCCAAACATTATAGTGTAGCATAAAACCCTTCTCAAGAAGGTGGAAGTGAAGGATTTTAGAGTTGGAGAAATCCTTCGTATTCCCACCGACAGTACATGGACAATGGATAAAACCATTGTGTTTGTCTGCCTTAGCCGCTTCGAGAAAATTATGCAGTCCCTTAATATACTCGGAGGTGCGTCGGTCACCGTACATCCATTATCGGTTCATCTACGTGCGTTATATAATAAAGTGTATTAAAAACCATTACAACATATCATGAATAGAAAAGTGACCAAATTAATAGAAATTCATCATCATATTAAAGACAAAGTAAATACATACGTTCATACATAGTTCTCATTATTGAACAATATATAGCTCTCTAGAGCATCTAATTAAAACATACATTGAAACTAAAAAATTTAAATGCAACAACAAATGCGATCATAACAGCAATTAAGGTACCAATTGATCCAACGACATAATGTTACCAAGCTAAGTATGAATGACATATTTTTTAATCTTTCTAATCTTCAAGCGCATTGCATATATCTTGATCTTGTGATCGTCGACGACATCGGCAACATTCAACTCCAATTTCATCTTCTCCTTTTCAACTCTTTGTAATTTTTCTTTCAAGTAATTGTTTTCTTTTTCAACCAAATTTAACTTCTCGACAAGAATTTCTATATCGGTTGGCATTTCCGGTTCACATACCTCCTAGATTAAAAAAAGATATGTCACGTTGGTCGGTATAATTGTCATAAACACTAAATAAAACAAATAGTTATAAAAGATAATATATACCACATCCGAATCATAGACAGGACGAGGGATGACGGAGGCGGATACCAAAACCATCGCACTATATAATCACAAACAATAATAAAAGTATGAAAATTAAACAAGTATCTATCTAAATCATACAACTAAGAACTTTTTTCTTTTAGAAAGAAGATAAAAGAAGAGGTTAACCACGGTCGTGCCGGCGCCGAGATGGGCGCGGGCGATCGACACCTGTGAGGACGGAGACGGGGCAGGACGGACCGCCAAACCTAGACAAATCTTGAGGAAAATGGAGCTTGGACAAGGAGCTTCGAGAGGAGAAAGCTTAAGTGTGGCTCGGGCATTTCATCAAAAACCTCATGTGCGTTTGAGGTGACCTAGAGCACCACAAAGCTCTCCCACGGTCGACTAAAAAAACAGAGCAATGCACTGCTCTTCTCGCGGGCAGGGGGTATATATAGGCCAATCATTGGTCTCGGTTTGTGTCTGAAACCGGGACTAAAAGATACCATTTGTTCCCGATTCCAGCGCCAAAGCCTTGTTTTCTACTAGTGGGACAGGGCCCTCCGGCGCCACATGCAGCGCCCAGGGTATCGCATGCCGAAACACTACGCCGCCGGCACAAACATATTGAAAAAAACTCGTGCGAAAGAACATGAGGTCATACCAAATCGACATCTCTCCCTAATAATAAAGCACGCAGTGCTTCTTCCGTCCGTCGTGGTCGTTTTGCAGAAAACCCCCTGAAGTTTCCCAAAATCAACCCGCAATCCAGATTTAAGTGAGAGACGAATCGTTTTTTTGTTTTTACAGGAAATCCCCTGTGCTTTCCCGAAATCAACCCGCAGTACATAACACAGTGAGAGAACGAATCGTTTTCTGGATTTTTTGTAGAAACCTCCTTTAGTTTTCATAAAATAAACCCGCAGTACATACTTAAGTAAAAAAAATAACCATTTTCCGTATGTTTTCGAAAACACTCGTACAATTTTTAATTAATTAATCTGTAGTTCAATTATAAGTGCAAAATATTTAAAAAATTATATCTTTTAAACAGTAACTCTAATTTTACATTATTATATATGAAATTTTATTAGAAAAATATGTAAAATCTGAATATAATGTTAGTTTATCTATTTAATTTTTTAAAATTCTGTTTATAATGTAATTTAAATCAATAGTGATGCGCACAATCTAAATATAATATTATTTTATTTATTTAATAATTATTAAATAATATTTATGCTGTAATTTTAATCAATAGCGTACAATCCATTTTTTATAACGAGGCCGATCCATGTTGTTAATTAATCCGCGGTCCAATTATAATTAACAAATACTATAAACAATTATATCTTTTAAACTGTAACTCTAATTTTAAATTATTACATATGAACTTTCATTCAAAAAATGTGTTGAATCGAAATCTATTGTATTTTACCTATTTAATTTTTAAATTTCTATTTATAATGTAATTTGAATCTATAGTGATGTGTATAATCTAAATATGATGTTATTTTACTTATTTAACATTTTTTAAATTCTATTTATGCAGTAAGTTTAAATAAAGATCTCAAGTCATGATTATTAGGTTAAGACATGTTGTATGGTTTGCTTCCGTTGCAACGCGCGGGCTCTTTTGCTAGTATAATTTATGCATGTTTATGTTTAGATAAGACATGTTTACCTAAAAACATGACGTCATATTACCTAAAAAACAGATTAAAAAAGGTATGCGTGAAAACAGATTAAAAATATATAATAGATATATATATGGTTTGTATTTATAAAACATATAAAAAAAATAAAAAATAAAAACGATATGCCAACGGCAAAAGCGTCAGCATACATATCCCTGCATTGACCAGGGATTGCCCAACCACGTGCCTCGGATCGAGTAGCGGAGCGGCGACATGGACAACTAAGCCCAGGGTTTTGCCGTCAGCATAGCTATGCCGACGGCCTCCGTTAGAACCATCGGCATAGATCTAACGGCGTCAGCCCACCGCCATCCGCATGTCTCGTACGTCACATCTATGCCGACGGCCTACTTATGCCTACGGCCACCGTCGGCATAGATGGAGGTACGCCGACGGCTTCCTTATGCCTATGGCCTTGCCTCGGTCGTCAGCATACCTCCATCTACACCGACGATGGCCGTCGGCGTAGATAAGGTCGTCGGTAGCTGCGTTTATTCCGCTAGTGTGTGAAATCTCACAAGATGTACACGAATTTTTAGCTTCTCCGTCCATGAATTTTATAAAGATTCACAGATTTTTAGACAACTTTGTGAATTTCAAAAAATATTCTTTAATTTTAAAAACTGTTTAGATAATTTCCATGATTTAAAAAAAATCCTGAATTTGAAAATATGTTAGTGAATTCCCAGTTCGGAGGTTGGGGATTAGGAGCTTTTCTCATCCCCACTTGTGACCTTGATAATGGTCTACAATTCTCCAGGATGCGGGCTTGACCAGCTTGCTGAAATTCCACGGTCTCACATGAATAGTGCATATGATAGTAGCACACGACCGTTTGGTCAAAACTATGCGTGCATTATACGAATATATAATAGTATAATACTATAAGAAGAAAAAGGTTGAGTGCTGACAATACCCATTGCAGCCTGAGGGAAGTTGCTGTAGACACAACATCTTTGTTGACTGCTGATAAAGGGAGCTTTGCAAATATAGCTATATATGCTTCCTACGTATGCGAGCAGCTAGAAGGAAAAAGCTCATAGGTACCAAAATCTTCGTTTGTAGCTACCACTATTCCTTGTGAGGAACACTGAGAAGCGCTGGGACGTGATCATGGAGCGCTCTTCCACCCCCGCAGTACGCCGCGTTGCTCTCTTGCTGGCTCTCATCGTATGCTGTTCCATGGTATCCTCGACGGCGGCAACCCAAGGTAACTATTCAATTCTTGTTTCCTACATACGGTATCAAGATCTTTAATTCTATCGGGAGGGCTTACGTATATGCAGTTTCTCTGCATGGAAGCCGTGAGGGACAACGTCCTCCGTCGCCTTCGGCCTCGGGCGGGAGGTCCGTGAGGTGTCCAGGATGCGGAAGAACTTCTTCGTTGCCGGCGACGGCCAGACATTCGCCGCACCGGAAGAACCTGCAGGTTGCTGCGAACGTCAACTTCTACGCGTGAATCGCATGTGGAAGTTTTCATTATATTTTTACTTTTGCCCCAAACCAATGAGGATAAGAGGATGTTTTTTGCATCACGATATTTGAATTGGTATGTGAGAAACAAATAGCATGTGCAAGTATCTCGTGCATATTTAAATTTTAATATATACACGAAAATAGCATAGAACAATTGTTCTATGGTTCTTTTGCTTTTTGATATAAAGGACACTTTCATTAACATTTTCTCCGCTTTGGATCCTTTACGATTAATGACGGATCAATGATTCGTTTCTTGGAGGCCTCCAAAAATAATATCCAAGTCCAACTTTGTAACGCATTCATGAAAAAAACGATACTCTTACGTTGGATATTTCTTTTAGGTGGTACTCCATCGGCCCCATCGTATGTCACTGCAAAATATTTTATATCCCCATCATGGACGAAGCTAGATGGGTATTTGGGTGTAGAAATGTACACCTGCTATTTGTGAAAAATGCTGTCTGCCTATATATAAAACCCATATATGGGTCAAATAAATTAAAAAATATAGTAAAATATAATTAATAGGGAGATATGTACATCCATGTTGTGGATGCTAGCTCGGCCACTGATCCTCATTGAATTTGGTTAAGTTAACATAAGGACGAGATGTGTTTCGTTATAACCTCGCTACGTCTGGGTCCTTCGGAGCTGACTCTTTGTACCATGCACTCACCATTCTAAGGTCCCAACGGATAGTAACAAAACTTCAAAAGTAAAAGATTCCACGGCAGATTTTCATGTGGTATCTTTGGAAAAGAGTTGTACTGTACAAAGACAACCTTGCTCGTTGTAATGGGCATGGAGGAAGAAGTATAGCTTTTTATACTCACAACGGGACAAGCAGACACCTCGTTTTCCATTGCAAGTTTACAGGCTCTACGCGGTCACTCCTCCGAATAGCGTCTAATTTGTATACGTCCACAAGAGTTATCAATATTTTTGATCATTGGTTGGACAATATTCCAAATAGGTTCAAAACAAAAATAAGGGTGAGAACATATGTCTTATTATCGTCAACTTGGCTATGTAGAAATGACTTCGTACAAAGTCTATGCTAAACCGAGAGAAGAACCAACAAATGTTTAAGATGGTGTGTATGTGGTTGAGTGGGTGCCCAGAGAGATATTTGACCAACATGATGGCAACATAATCTCTGTATTGTTAAGATACCTTCTTCGACATAGGTATAATGTCGGTCATATACGAAAAGTGTTAGCAGAGGCCGACCTCCATAGAGCTATACTTTTTCCACATAAAAAAATCTGAAGAAAGTATGCATGTATATATATTGGTAGTATACATGTATAAAATTTAATGGACATATATATTCGTCTGTGATGTAGACAATAAAGACAAATACACATTAAAAATGAGTTTTTTCTTTGTTCTATTTGGGCATGATATTTGTTTTTTTGTGTAGCATGCAAATAATCAGTTAGTTGCTGAAACTTTATACATACTTCAAGAATGTGAGTATTTATTCATAGAAACAAGATTGACATATTTTGAAACTTCTAAATATATTTTGATATTTTTATTGAAAAACAAACTTCATGGAGCTCAATCTTTGCAATGCCTTTCCCGGGTCACATATGACTACCCGTTGCCGATTATTTGATTATTTTTTCATTATCTGTTGTCAGATTATGGATATTTGTTTGTGTGCATCTTAGTTCTGTATAAAGGTCGGGTGTTGTTTATGGTTCTTGGCTTAAAACAAGGTTCTTGCTATCGTTGGTGTTGCGTGAAAGTGGCACTCGCATGTCTTCATGATCATTACTTGCAGATTATGGCCATCGTCACCTGCGGGATCCTTGCCATCATCGCTCTTATTGTCACCATCACTGTTAATTTTTCTTTTTGAAATAGGGATTTCTCGTGCTCTGCATCATAGGATGCACACAGTCGTGTATTATTAAACGTGAATCAAGTTTAAGTCACCGTGTTCCAAATGGTTAAACATATGAAAGTAAAACACGATTACAACGGTCAAACTCGAGATAGATAGCTCAGTCACATAATCTATGAGTGACTCGGCATCCAAAAAGTTGAATAAATCATGTGCAACGATTCCAGCCGGCTACACCGAGATGTCATAAGTGCCTGTACGTCCACATACTATAATGATAACCACATAACGGTAGCCCCGTAGATAACCTGTAAAATGAACTCTTTTATTTGAACGGCCAAGAACCTGGACCGGACATTAAGTGAACACTCTCAATGAAGATGATTCTTCAGAGTAGGTAGGTAGTACATAATATCCGATATATACGTATGTATATTTATACCAGTGCGGTATTGCGCTGCACAAGTCCTGCACACTTGACTTCTCTCTGCCGTTGTTGTAGAGCCAATTCATATTACTGAAAAACGGTGTTCATATGATGATGAGATGTTCCTCTTCTTCCATGGTACCGGCCATGGCAATCCTGGCAGTCATACTCATCTGCTGCTCCCTGCCATGCTCAGCTGCCATCCAAGGTAACATGTTCTACTAGGTTAACCATGCAGCAGTAATGTATGTATATATTCTGCCTGCGTATATTATTTTTTTCGAACCGGGCTTTCTCCCCGTTCCATTACTTTCATAACGGAAATATAATGTTTTGAGACCAGGACCAGAAAGAGAGGGAAAGGGAAAAAAACGAGTTCGGGACAATATCAGGAAACCCACCGTTCACGCCTGTCGTCAGGAACATGAACTGCGGGGCGAAAACCTGATATCATCCTAAACTACGCAACAAAGACCAAAAGTATTACACTACCATGAGTCAGTACCACTACCAGGCACCCCACAACAACCACCACCAGACCAGGCTCACCAAAGAGCACAGAAATAAACCGAAAAGTTTTCATCAAATGGGACATAAAGCCTAAAGCACCACCATGGACACCAAGCCATCAGCAATGCACCCAGCAAAAGGGAATCGGACATCTCCTTTCTGCATTTACCATTCATCCCAGACTTCTTCTTCATCAGCCTGCTCGCTCGCTTCTGCCCTCGGCGGTTCACACAGCCGCAGCATTTGAGTTGCGCTCTCTTTCAGCAACTGAGCTCCCTTCTTGACATTCTCTGCCATCGCCGGTTTCTGCATACCTGCCCAGTATTCAATAAACGCACACGTTGTGAAAGCAATTTCAAAAGGAGTTTTAATCCATTTCTTCTCAAAAGTAGCCCGATTCCGAGCCAAACAAATAGACCAGCAAACTGCAGCTAAGCCAACAGTATAAATTTCGCATAAGCCTGGCAAAAAAGCATATAACCAAGAAAAGATCTGCCAGATTGTTTTCGGAATATAACTAGTACCAAAAACAGCACCAACCGTTCTCCAAGCAATCCTGGCCACAGAGCACCCAAAGAATAGATGCTGCGCCGACTCAAGTTCATCACAAAAAGAACAATTAGGATCTCCCTGCCACTGTCTTTTTCTCATATTATCTCTACTAAGAATAGAGTTTTGGAATAGCTGCCACAAGAAAATTTGGATCTTCAGAGGAATTTTAGTCCCCCAAATCCACTTATAATGAGCCCCCGCAAGGTTTCTCTCCAACCATCTATACATGGATTTAGTGGAATATTCTCTGGAGTTATCTAACCTCCAGTAAACCTCATCCTCTTTATCTGCACAAGTTTTATCCAACACACATTGCTGCATATCATCCCATTTCTGAAGCATAGCTGGAGATAACCTTCTCCTAAAAGAAGTTAGATGATTCAAACTTTCCAGTTTATCCACAATACACTCCTTATCTAAACAAATCTCAAAAAGATCAGGATATTTATCTTTAAAGAGGATATTCTCACCCAAATCATCTAGCCAAAGGCTAGCAATGTTACCTTTATTAAGCACCACCCCTCTACCAGCCATGTAATGTTCCTTAACTTTCAAAATATTTTTCCAACAAGGGCAATCAGAAGCTTTCTGCTTAACCTTAGCTATAGATGTCCTTCTGAGGTACTTAGCTTTCACAATATCTTGCCATAATCCCTTCTTTTCTCCAACTTCCACCACCATTTAGCTAGCAAGCTGATATTCTGTTTCCCTAAATCTTTAACCCCCAGACCCCCCTTTGCTTTAGATCTACAAACACGAGTCCATTTCACCATATGATATCCTTTTCTCCCTTTGCGGTGCCAAAAGAATTTTCTTCTCAGTTTGTCCCATTTTTCCAGTGTAGATTTTTTTTATCAAGGCCATGGACATATAATATGAGGGAATATGAGATAGCACCGCATTAACTTTAATAAGCCTACCCCCACTAGACAAAGACTCACTAATCCAGGATTCCCCATGACTAATAAACTTGTCATCAACAAAAAGCCAATCACTGCACTTAAGTCCAGCATAACTGACAGGCATACCTAAGTATTTAATAGGAAAAGCCCCAGTCTCACAATTGAACATATCAGCATAGTTTCTCATAGTGTCATCATCCGCACCAACCGAGAAGATGTCGCTCTTCACAAAATTGATTTTCAAACCAGACATAATCTCAAAGAGATAAAGCAGCAGTTTAATATTCAAAGCGTTATTAACATTGTCTTCAAAGCATAAGATAGTATCATCCGCGTACTGAAGAATTGCTACCCCATTTTCCACTAAGTCCGCTGCTAACCCAGTAAATAGGCCATTCTCCTGTGCTTTCAGGACCATCTTAGTAAGACAATCAGCAGCAAGATTAAAGAGGAAAGGGGACAAGGGATCACCCTGTCTCACTCCCTTAGCACTGTGGAAATATTCTCCCACCTCATCATTTAACTTCACGCTGATAGTACCACCTACCAGGATTCTCCTAATCCAATCAATCCAGCGTGGGTCAAAATTTCTTTTGCTATGACAATCCAACAGGAATTCCCAGTTAACTTTATCATATGCTTTTTCAAAGTCAAGTTTAAGGACAATCCCTTTTTTCTTCTGAGCATAAGTATGATGCAGGATCTCATACAGTGACATGATCCCGTCCATAATATCTCTATTCTTGATAAAGGCATTCTGATGTCGACTAAACAAGATGTCTGCATGGGGTTCTAATCTGATAGTCAGCACCTTAGTAATCAGCTTGTAAATACATCTAAGCAAGCAAATAGGTCTGAATTGTTGCATTTTATCAGGTCCAGCTACTTTAGGTAATAGCGTTATTATACCATAGTTAAATCTCTCCACATCGAGCTTATTTTCATGAAACCATTGGAAAAGTGACATCACATCTTCCTTAACAATATCCCAGCAGAAATATTATCAGGTCCAGGGGCCTTGTTATGTTTCATTGAAAACAAAGCATTTTTAACTTCTGTATCCGAAAAAGGTCTAAGTAAGAGAAAATTCTCAATATCTCCCAATTTCTCTTTATCATCCCACATATCCCCATCTATCTTACACATGTTCCCAGGAGCAGGACCAAAAAGTTCTTTATAAAAATCAGTGGCATGTTTAAGCATGTTCTTATTCCCTTCTATTATCACATCCCCACAGCTAAGAGAAACGATAGTATTTCTTCTTCTCCTCCCATTCACAATCCTATGAAAATATTCAGTGTTGCTATCACCCTTTAGCAACCAATTGTCATGTGATTTCTGTAGCCAAGCAACCTCCTCTTCCATCAGCAAGCTGTTTAGTTCTACTAGCATTTCCAATTTTTTGCAGTAGAGCTCAGGGCTCAAAGTATCATTTTCTTGCAACTCCTCAATATGCCCTAATTCCTCTCTCAACCACTTTCTTCTCTTCCTGGCATGACCAAAATTACTTGAGCCCCACCCTTTAAAATACTTTTTGAACCTCTTTAATTTGATATTCATGACATCAATAGGATTACCAGAATAAACAGGTTGCATCCAGATTTTAGCCACCAAAGTATGAAAATCAGGTTTGTTTAACCAATTCAGATCAAATCTGAACTCCCTCTTTCCAAAATTAATGGGAACATTATCATCAGTATTAAGACTCAGGGGACAGTGGTCCGAAATCTCTCTAACAATCTTCCTAACAAAAGTGAAAGGAAACAGATGTTCCCAGGATTTGGACATGAAGACTCTATCCAGTTTCTCCAAAGTGGGATTCTGCTGATTATTAGACCAGGTATAAATGCCACCACTCATATCCACCTCCCACAAGGAAAGAGCATTAATAATGGAATTAAAAAGGTCTGAGGAATGTCCTAGCCTCACCTTCTTATTTTTCTCCCCCACAAATCTAAGGATATTAAAATCTCCTCCCACAATGTAGGGACAAGTAATGTGACTACATGTAGCCGCTAGCTCCGTCAGGAAATCAGTTTTAAATTCTTCATGTGATGATCCATACACCACCAGAATACAACATTTCATCTTAAGAATCTTGTTCCATAATTCGAATTTCATAAGATATTTGCCCTCCACACAGCTAATAAGATCAAATATAATACTTCTAAAGCCTCCCAATATTCCACCCGACTTCCCTTCCGAAGGGATCCACTTCCAACTGAAAGCTTCTCCAGGATCAATTTTTCTCAAGAATTTAGGTGAAAAATATTTCTTCATAGTTTCTTGAATCCCAACAAAATCAAGTTTAAAATCCCTGACCAAGTCAGAAATATATGTCCCCATGCCTCTCTTCCCAATCCCCCTACAATTCCAAAAGAGACTAATCATTTTTTCTATTTCTTGGATTGTGATTTTTGGTGCTAGGTTTGCCAGGAGCCATAGCCTTACCTGCACCATCTCCCACTTTCTGTTTTTGACTTCTAGTCACAGGTTTAGATATAGTAATATTAACTTTTTTCCTTTCTTTTTTCCTGGATCTAACCACAGTAAAGTCATCAGCATCTAAACCCTCATCTCCTCCCCACTCAGTATCTAAGGGAGATGCTTCTCCAGCAGCATTAGTGATAAACAAAACTTTATCATGTTGATTATCATTCTTATCAACTTTTTTAGCAATATTAGCTCTAGAAATCTCAAGTTCTCTTATAATATCTGTGGATTCAAAATCATCATCAGGAATATTAACACCCATTTTAACAGCAGCAGATATAATCTCGAGATTTGATAAAACTTCAAAAGAATTACCAGGAGATATGCTATTACCTTGTAGGTCTCTCTTTTGAGCGAGCCTCTCAGCTCTGACACCCATATGTTCCACATTGCCCCCCCACATTCCTCTTGCTACATCTGACTTGCATTTCCTCCCTCACAGGGGGAGTAGGAATCACTTCTACTTTCTCACCAGAATTATCAAGGGACTGCACCAGATAGGACTGTATTTTTTGGTTACCAGAGATGTCACAAGTGTCCATCTCAGTCACCACAGGTTCACCCATACAAGCATCAAGATATGATAAGATTTTTTTACCAGAAACAGATATAGAGCTTGGCACAATCTGCATAGAATTCACTATAATTTCATCATAGGATACCATCCCAGAATCCACATTCCCCCCTTCCTCATTGTTTTGATTTTTTTCAGCCTCTTCCACCATAGTATCTATAAGCAGTTCATTTCCCACTTCCTCACTTTCTTCCTCTGACAATATGTCCTCACTCTCATTTTGTTTCTTTTCCTCCTCCATATTTTCTTCCACAGGATTCATCACCACATTTTTCCCATAACCACCTCCAGCTGTTCCTAGAGGAGCCAAAGACTCCCTCATATTCGATGAGGATGCAATGTTTCTCTCACCACGAATATCAGTAGTGAATCTAGCTTTTTTAGCAGCATTACCTTCCTCATTTACTCTGCCTGCGTATATACTTTGTTACTTGTGATGTGCATGCAGTTCATACGGATGGAAATCGTCAGGGACAGAGCCCTCCGGTGCCACAGGCAGCTCCCCGCCAGGGTACCGCATGCCCTACCACTACGCCTCCGACACCTGCAGCGCCGCACCGCAAGACCCTGCTGTAGGCTCTTCGAGTGCCACCGATGTGATGAACTATCCTACGCGAGTCTCGGAAAGTTCATCGTTTCGCACGGCCATTCATACATACACATATATATGCAATTTTTCCTACAATTTGCAGTTCATTATATGGTGGCATTACAGCTTGTAATGGTATTCTTCTTTGGGATCTATGACCTGGTCGAGCAAAAATCCCGCTATTTCCTCTTGAATATTGCTCGTACACGGTCCGTTGGTAGGAGCCGATCCCGCATGTCTTTCATCTTTATTAAAAAAAAGATCAATATGAATATATTAGTTGTGTGTATATATATTAGATCACGATAAAAAGAATTATGAATAGTGTTTTGGCAAACATACCCAAAGTTGTCTATCACTTTTGGACTTTTGAACGTCGTCATGCGAATGTTCTTGCAAACGTAGTATGCACATAATTATTCTCGCAAACAAATTGTATGCAAATTTAACATTTTTAAAATGCTTGGATTGTGATTTCTTATATACGAGGAACCTTTAGTCCCTGGCTAGGAACATCATTCAGAATCATAACGAATTCTCTTAACCTTTAAGGGATTTAACAAAATGGCGACATTTTGGATGTGCATAAAATAGTCCATATTTTTCCTGATCTCATCTATCCTTCTATATGTCACGTTGTCTACTGTCAAAAGATTCAAAAAACCATGACTTCATCATTAGCCGTAAGTAACAGGCGCATGATGGTATAAAGCTTTCCGAATTTGTTTCGGAACGGAGTGCCGAATAGGATAATTAACTTTTTGGTATGAAGTTCAACAAGAGCCATCCGAATATCGCTATTTGGAAGGACTTTTCTGAACTTCGTACTAAAAAACGAATTATCCTATCAGGAACTCCATTTCAAAACAACTTTTGAGAGTTTCATAGCGTCATGCGCCTATTACTACGAGCTAATGATGAAGCCATGAATTTCTTCAATACTTTGACAGACAACGTGACATATAGAAGTTAGCTAGCTAGGGTACGTAGATGTGATCAGAAAGAAATTGGATCAACTTGTACACATGCATAATGGGGGCATTCTTGATAAATCTACTATTAAAAGACTAAAAGAATCTATTTCCTACATATATATACAAATTAATTACAAATACATAACAAACTTTTACAAATGTCAAAATTCATTAACACTTTTGTATGCATTGTATTCATACATACCCCCTCTGTTCTTAAATATTGTATACATTTCTTAACTGTAGACAAGACAAAACAAAACTTAACTGTATTATTTTTTTAAATAGTCAAACTTGTCAAAACTCAACTGTAAATCATTATATATTTTGCTACAATGTTCGTCAAACATAGACATGATTTAACTTTTTAGCCGGATATTTTTTTTTCTCAAATGTCAAAATTCCTTAACTTTTCTCTCTACATCTAATCATCTAGTGAAAACAAAAAGTCCATATTCTTCTGAAAAATGTCAACTAATTTTGTGTTCTTTCATTTATATTGAAATTGTCTACTGCTATTTATTCTATCAAAATAATATTATTGGTGAATTGAATTTGTGTGATAAAATAAAGTATTTTTAAAATATTCCTAATGTACGATCATTCCGGCCTTTCTTTTTTCCATCAATTTTCAGATTTTATCATTCTATACAAAAATACATATAATTAATTCATCTAACTTAAGAAAAATGTGTGTGTTCATGCATGTGTGTGTGTGTGGCCTCGGGGAGGGGCGAAGCCATAGCACCACAGGGGAGGGAGAGGGAGGAGCTCACAGCGGGGCGACGACGAGGCGAGGCGAGTCGGGGGTGGCGACGACGTCTGCGGCGCGGCGAGGAACTCGATCGGGGCTGAAGGAGCGGGCGCGGGCCGCGACATCCCAGGCGGCGTGTCGGGACGAGCTTGGGGAGGAGCGGGTGCGGGCGGCTGATACGTCTCCGTCGTATCTACTTTTCCGAACTCTTTTGCCCTTGCTTTGGACTTTAATTTGCATGATTTGAATGGAACTAACCCGGACTAACGCTGTTTTCAGCAGAATTGCCATGGTGTTGTTTTTGCGCAGAAATAAAAGTTCTCGGAATGACCTGAAAATTTACGAGGAATTTTTATGGAATATATAAAAAATACTGGCGCAAGAATCAGCGGAGGAAATGGAGCGTGGAGCCCACGAGGCGCGGGCCCCCCTGGCCGCGCCTGGCAGGCTTGTGGGGCCCACAACGCTCCACCGCCTCCAATCTCAGGTCTATTTTGTCCGTCTCGCCCGGAAAAAAATGAAGGAGAAGAGTTCATCGCGTTTTACGATACGGAGGCGCCGCCACCTCCTGTTCTTCATCTGGAGGGCAGATCTGGAGTCCGTTCTGGGCTCCGGAGAGGGGAGATCGTCGCCGTCGTCATCATCAACCTTCCTTCATCGCCAATTCCATGATGCTCTTCACCGTTCGTGAGTAATCTTATCATAGGCTTGCTGGACGGTGATGGGTTGGATGAGATCTATCATGTAATCGAGTTAGTTTTGACGGGGATTGATCCCTAGTATCCAGTATGTTCTGAGATTGATGTTGCTGCTACTTGGCTATGCTTAATGCTTGTCACTAGGGCCTGAGTGTCATGATTTCAGATCTGAACCTATTATGTTCTCACCAATATATGTGTGTTCTTGATCCTATCTTGGAAGTTGTAGTCACCTACTATGTGTTATGACCCGTCAACCCTGGAGTGACAATAGCCGGAACCACTCCCGGAGATGACCATAGTATGAGGAGTTCATGTATTCACCAAGTGTTAATGCGTTGGTCCGGTTCTTTATTAAAAGGAGAACCTTAATATCCTGTAGTTTCCATTAAGACCCCGCTGCCACAAGAGGGATGGACAATAGATGTCATGCAAGTTCTTTTCCCTAAGCACGTATGACTACATATGGAATACATGCCTACATTACATTGACGAACTGGAGCTAGTTACTTATCTCTCCGTGTTATAACTGTTGCATGATGAATAGCATCCGGCATAATCATCCATCACCGATTCAATGCCTACGAGTCTTTTCCTACTGGACGTTGCTATGTTACTCTGTTGCTACTGCTGTCGTTGCTGCTACTGCTGTCGATGCTTCTACTGTTACTCTGTTGCTACTGATGTTACTTTGCTGCTACTGTTGTTACTTTGCTGCTACTGGTTACTGTTGCTACTGTTTCTATCACACTACCTTGCTACTGATACTTTGCTGCAGATACTAAATCTTTCAGGTGTGGTTGAATTGACAACTGAACTGCTAATACTTGAGAATATTCTTTGGCTTCCCCTTGAGTCGAATCAATAAATTTGGGTTGAATACTCTACCCTCGAAAACTGTTGCCATCCCCTATACTTGTGGGTTATCAAGACTATTTTCTGGCGCCATTGCCGGGGAGGCACAGCTTTATTCTCTGAGTCACTTGGGATTTACGTCTGCTGGTCACTATGAGGAATCCGATAGATCCAAGAACGAGAGTCTTGCCCTCAACTACGAGGACACGTAAGGAACTACCATCTAGCTTTGCACTTGATTCACCTTCAGTTATGAGTAAGTTTGCGACACCACCTCCTGCTAGAAATCTTGATATGTCGCCTGTGCTTGATGATGCTACTTCTGCTGTCCATGATGCTTATGATGATGCTATGCTGATACTGCTTTGCCTGATGATGCTATGCTTGATACTGCGTTGCCACTTGGTGCATTCCTTGATGCACAAATTGCTAGAGTTGCTGCTAGATGTGATGATACTTCTAAAACTGCTGATACTATTGAAGTAGAACCTGCTATTTTGCCTGCTAGAACTAGCTCTCTTAGACATGAATTGCCTGATATGCCTGAGTGTTATGTTATGAAGGGAGAGATAGCCGAGGACTTTCTTGCTTGTAAGGATAGCTATGATGTTGAGAACTTACTGCTCAAGTGGAAAGAAAAATCTCTGAATGCTAGGATGAAATACGACCTGAAGTTTGCTACTTCGCCTATCTTTGTGACCGATAAGGATTATGAATTCTCTATCGATCCCGAGTTAATCACTCTGGTCGAATCTGATCCTTTTCACGGTTATGAGTCTGAAACGGTTGTAGCCCATCTTACCAAACTGCACGATATAGCCACCCTATTCACGAGTGAGGAAAATATCCGCCACTACTATATCCTCAAGTTGTTTCCTTTCTCGCTAAAGGATGATGCTAAGACCTGGTTCACTTCTCTTGCTTTTGGTTGTGTGCGTAGCCCCCAGAATATGGTCTACTACTTCTCTGAAAAATATTTCCCGGCCCATAAGAAGCAAGTTACCTTGTAGGAAATATACAACTTTGCGCAACTTGAAGAAGAGAATCTCCCACAAGCTTGGGGGAGGCTCGTCCAGCTACTGAATGCTTTGCCTGATCACCCTCTTGAGAAGAATGAAATACTTGATATCTTCTATAGTGGACTTATCGATGCTTCTAAAGACCACCTAGATAGTTGTGCCGGTTGTGTTTTTAGGGAACGAACCGTAGAACAAGCTGAGATCCTATTGAATAATATCTTGTGCAATGAGAATGCTTGGACTATTCCCGAACCACCTCCTAAGCCAACTCCGAAGAAAAGAGGTATTTTATTCCTCAGTCTTGAAGATATGCAAGAAGCTAAGAAATCTATGAAAGAGAAAGGCATTAAATCTGAAGATGTCAAAAATCTACCACCTATCGAAGAGACCCATGGTCTTGATAACCCGATACAGGTAGTAGAAGTAAATTCTCTTCGTAGATTCGATGAGAGTGATATTCCTTTTGATAAACGTGCTAGCTTATGCTTGGATGAATTTGACAACTTTGTTGCCAAACAACAGAGTTTCAATGATTATGTTAGCAGACAATTGGAACAGAATGCTCATATGCTTAGTCATTTAAGTGCTTGTGTGGACAGAAATGTCAATGATCTTAAAATCTTGAGTAAACATGCCTCTATGGTTACTACTCAGGTAGAACAAGTACTTAAAGCTCAAAATGACTTGCTCAATGAGTTGAATGACAATTTTGTCAGAGTCGTCACTAGAGGCAGTAGAATGACCCAGGAACCTTTGTATCCCGAGGGTCATCCCAAGAGAATTGAACAAGATTCTCAAGGAGTTAGCACTGATGCACCTAGTCATCCTAGAAAGAAGAAGAAAGATGATAGGAATTTGCAAGCTAGCACCCCTGATGCTGTTACACCTGAGAGTCCAAACGATGTCTCTGCCTCTGATGCCGAAACACAATCTGGTGATGAACATGAGCCAAATGATAATATCGATAGTGATGTTCATGATGATGCTCAACCTAGCAATGATAAGGATGTGGAGATTGAACATGTTGATCTTGATAACCCACAGCCAAAGAATAGAAGATACGATAAGAATGACTTTGCTGCTAGGAAGCACGGTAAAGAAAGGGAACCATGGGTTCAGAAACCCATGCCCTTTCCTCCCAAACCATCCAAGAAAAAGGATGATGAGGATTTTGAGAGATTTGTTGAAATGATTAGACCTGTCTTTCTGCAAATGCGTTTGACAGATATGCTCAAAATATCTCCGTATGCTAAGTACATGAAGGATATTGTGACTAATAAGAGGAGGATACCTGAGGTTGAGATTTCACTCATGCTCGCTAATTATACCTTCAAGAGTGGAACTCCTAAGAAACTAGGTGATCCCGGTATGCCCACTATACCTTGCTCCATTAAAGGCAACTACGTTAGAACTGCGTTATGCGACCTTGGAGCCGGTGTTAGTGTTATGCCTCTTTCTCTTTATCGTAGACTTGAACTGGATAAGTTGACACCCACTGAAATCTCTCTGCAAATGGCCGACAAATCAACTGCTTTTCCTATCGGCATTTGCGAGGATGTGCCTGTTGTGGTTGCTAATGTTACTATCTTAACAGACTTTGTTATTCTGGATATTCCTGAGGACGATGCCATGGCGGTCATCCTTGGGAGACCCTTTCTAAACACTGCAGGGGTTGTTATAGATTGCAACAAAGGCAATGTCACTTTCCATGTCAATGATCATACGGTGCACTTTCCGAAGAAACAATATCGAGTACATTGCATCAATGCTATCGAAAAAACATCATCGATTCTTATTGGGAGCTTTGAATGCCCTATTCCTCCTGTTAAGATGAAGTATGATTTGCTTGTTGGGGAGATTCACATCCCCATTGAGGTAACCTAGTGACTATTCGAAAATTCTCCGTCTTCTTTTGCGATTCGAAACAGTTTGTTAAGGAGACTTGATCAACCTCATTGATGGATTTCTTTCGATGACCATGAGATGGATGAATCGACGAGTCACAAACATATCTGTTCCAAGCTTTCACCTTCGGTTGCTTAGAAGAAAAATGATAGATTTAGTTAAGTTTTCCTTGTTTTCTGTTTTAGCGTCCCGTGGAAAAGTACCTCGAAAATAAAAGTTCTCCGAACGTCCTGAAAACCAATTATGATTTTTCTGGAATTTTTGAAAAATACTGAGACGAAGAGCTAGTCTGGGGGCTGCACCAGCGGGCCACAAGCCCTGGAGGCACAGGCACCCCCTGGACACGCCTACCAGGCTTCTGGGGCCCACGTGCACCCCCTCCACTCATCCTAGCTCCCATCTGCTTCTCCTACCTCCAGAAAAAAAATGTTTCGCAGCTCAAACCCGTGTTCTTGCTCTTCTTGCTGGGATTTTTGATGTCCTTGTGCAAAGCACCATTCACCAAACTGTATTGAGGAAATTGCTCCTAGGTAAGTGACTTCTCCATTGGTCCAATTAGTTTTTGCTCTAGTGCCTTATACGTCGCGTATTTTTGTTGCCTTGGTGACCCTGTTCTTGAGCTTTGCATTCTAATTTTAGCTGGTCCTAAGTAGTTTTGATGCGTAATATGGCCTCTAGGCACTTGAGGGAGTATTTGCTATGAGTTTAGTTGAGCCTTGTTCACTTTTCCTTTGGGTCACTGAAAATTTCAGAAAAGGAAGATGTTCAGGAGAAACTATCATGATGGTTCCTCAAGCAAGAGAGGTCCCCGTCTTGCGATTCGGGAGCCCGATCCTTACCAACCGAGGAACGCACAGGTACAACCATGTGAATGGCCTTCTGGTGAATTCATGATTGAGGCAGGTTTGAAAGACGAGTTTGATACACTTGTTCACAAGGTCGGACTTGAAGAATTCATCTCCGATAAATGTGAACAGTATGTCACTCTCACTGCCTCTTTTGTTCGTAGATTCAAATTTTCAATTGGCCGTGATACATCTGTACTGTTCGATCTCTATGACAAATCGTATACCATGGATTTAGAGGATTTCAATAGAATTTGCAAGATACCTATTTGGGGTAGTCTCAATGATCCTCCTAAATCCTCGGTTAGAGATTTTTTTTTCTCTGGTATAACTGTTGAAGAAACTAGAGATATTACGCAGGCTACTATGGGGAGCATTCATTTTACTGCCTTGCATTACTTTGCCCTCTTCATAGGCAGATGCATTAATGGCAAGATTGAGCATTGTCACCTCTGCACACCCGACCTTAGTATTCTTAAGAGTGCAGTAACGGGTGATAGAAGTTTCAACATGGGAGCTATAATAGCAAGGAGGCTGAATAATAATGCTAATGAAGGGGACTTCTTTGGTGGGATCTATGCCACTCGCATAGCAAATTTTCTTGGAGTACCCATCCGCAAAGGAGATCCCCCGCTCCATACAGCTTTCCTTGATCGCGCCTCTTTGACACGCTACCAGTTCCTTGAGAGGGATGATGAATCCCTCCTATACCGGTTAATATTTAACCGGCAGCGTGTTTTTCATATTACCCTTCCTACTCCTGCCTTCTTTGACTTTCAGGTAAAACGGAGATATTACATAACCAGAGGAGAGGCAGAAGAGTATGAGAGGGAGGCAAAGGTTGCGCGTCTCCTTGAGGAAGCTGTTCAGGCAGTGGCTGCAGCGCTCCCGTATAACCCCCATTATAATTTTGGGTATCGCCCGGACCATCCTTGGGAGTAGACCAACTTAGACCAAAAGCCTAAGCTTGGGGGAGTACGTGTTTCTCACCGACTTTACATTCTCGCTCATGCTTTCTCTTTGTTCGTCGGTGTTCACACTTTGCCACTGTATCATCCATGCTAGTTTATTTTCTTTTTCTCGTTTTCTTTTCGTGTGTGTGTCTAGTTTGAGAAAACCCAAAAATATTTTCTTGTTCTTCTTTTGCTTGTTGGGAGCTTTCTCGTGTAAATAGTTTTCTTTTTCTTTGGGTCAAGGTAGAAGACCATGGTTACAATGTTTAGTGGCTCTCGCATGCATATCTGTTTATCTGTTAAAGAGTCATATTACTTTGTCTTCTCCTTTGTGTTTGCCTGCAGATTCCAGCTTAGTCCAATGCACGAGCACTCTTATTATTGTTCACATCGTTCGGTCGTGCAAGTGAAAGGTAATAATGACGATATATGATGAAGTGGTTGAGCCTGGAAAAGCTGGTATGAACTCGATCTATTTTGTTTTTGTAAATATGACTAGCTCATCATTCCAAATTCAGCTTTGTTGTGAGAGAAACATGTTTGCAATGATAACTTACAGATCATAGTTTCTGATGTCATGCTTAATTAGATAGGAACTTATAATGGTTTGTCTTGGATGCCAACATGAATTTTGAGATGATTATGATGTAGTGTGATAGGATGGTATCCTCCTTTGAATGTTTCAAGTGGTTTGACTTGGCGCATGTTCACGCATGTAGTTGAAACAAAATCAACATAGCCTCTATGATATTCATGTTCATGGTGATTTATGTCCTACTCATGCTTGCACTCAATGTTAGTTAATCTCAATGCATTTTGATGACCGTTGTCGCTCTCTAGTTGCTCGCTTCCAGTCCTTTGCTAGCCTTCACTTGTACTAAGCGGAAATACTGCTTGTGCATCCACTTCCATAAACCCAAAGTTGTTCCATATGAGGCCACCATACCTACCTATATGCGGTATCTACCTGCCGTTCTAAGTAAATTTGCATGTGCCACTCTCTAAACCTTCAAGAAATAATCTGTTTTGCATGCCCGAACAACTCATGTGGTGACAGGGGGCTATCAGTATCTTCCATGCTAGGCGTGTTATCCTCGATATGTGTTTATTCACTATCATTCACGAGAAAGGGGCCGGTAATTGGAATGCCCAGTTCCATGTTCAAATCGAAAAGATAATTGCAAACAAAATTCCCCCTAGATTGATGTTGGTATGGACGACACCCGAGTATTCGGCTAGTCGAGGAGTGTGATTAATTGGTGGTGGGGGAGTCAAAACTTTACTTTTCTGTTTCAGAACCGCCTATAGCATGTGTAGCGTGGAAGATGGTGAGAACTCTTGGTCATTGCGTTGACAATGAAAGCATGCCACCCAAAATTATTATCTCTGTTTTCAAAGCTTGAGCTATGGCACCTCTGCAAATCAATGCTTCCCTCTACGAAGGGCCTGTTTATTTATGTTCCTGTTGAGTCATCCTCCTCTTATAAAAGCACCAATTAGAGAGCACCTCTGTCATTTTTATGCTTTGTTTTTAACTGATATTGAGTATGAGTGTGACTGGATCTTCTTTGCCATGAATTACAATGTTTAGTCAGCCCTTGGTCTTTGAAGGTGATCTACATTTATGTTTTGCGGTCTCAGAAAGAGCTAGCGAGATACCATCTGTTCGTACTGCTTCATGATTGTATTGATTGAAGTGTTGACGTTTGAGGTTTATTATTATTTGCTCGCTAGTTGATCATGTCATTGATATGTGTTTACCGTGAGACCTAGATGTCATTTGCTTATGTGGTTTACTTGTGATCTTGCTAAAATTCTGGTTATGAGTTAGACATAGTTGCAACAACAAGATCAAACAGAGTTCGTAAAAGTTTTCCTTTTGTCTCTTTCAGTTTGTCAACTGAATTGCTTGAGGACAAGCAAGGCTTTAAGCTTGGTGGAGTTGATACGTCTCCGGCGTAACTACTTTTTCGAACTCTTTTGCCCTTGTTTTGGACTCTAATTTGCATGATTTGAATGGAACTAACACGGACTAACGCTGTTTTCAGCAGAATTGCCATGGTGTTGTTTTTGCGCAGAAATAAAAGTTCTCGGAATGACCTGAAAATTTACGGAGAATTTTTGTGGAATATATAAAAAATACTGGCGTAAGAATCAGGGGAGGAAGTGGAGCGTGGAGCCCACAAGCCCACCAGGCACGGCCCCCCTGGCCGCGCCTGGCAGGCTTGTGGGGCCCACAACGCTCCACCGCCTCCAATCTCAGGTCTATTTAGTCCGTCTCGCCCGAAAAAAATCAAGGAGAAGAGTTCATCATGTTTTACGATACGGAGGCGCCGCCACCTCCTGTTCTTCATCTGGAGGGCAGATCTGGAGTCCGTTCTGGGCTCCGGAGAGGGGAGGTCGTCGCCATCGTCATCATCAACCTTCCTTCATCGCCAATTCCATGATGTTCACTAGTGGGGACGGGGCCTTTAGCCCCGACCCGTAAGGGGCTTTAGTCCCGGTTCACCAACCGGGACTAAAGGGGCGGGACTAAAGGCCTAACCTTTAGACCCGGCCCTGTTACAAGCCGCGACTAAAGGTGCTCCACGTGGGCGCCTCGTCGCGCCCCAGGGGCAGGACCTTTAGTCCCGGTTCGTTACATGGGCCGGGACTAAAGAGTTTCAGATTTTGCTTATTTTTGGGTTTTTTTTGAATGAAATTATTTTTGCGTTTAAGGGTTTTAGGGTTTAGGTGTTCGAAGATTAACGTGATGCCTCGTTTGGTGTTCGGGAATTAGTTTTCATATAATTTAAATAGAAATAATTATGCATATATATATAAGGTTAACTTATCTTACAAGCGAGCATATATATACAATTATATGGAGATCTGAATTATCGGGACTAGAGCCCGTCTATTCGATTACATGGACGAACATCAGTAATGGCCCCTAGCTACACTAAATCGTCCTTTGTCATCTATAGCTTCCGTACTCAGAAATGTCGCAAGCTCCTCTGCAACAGCAATCGCGCGTTGCTCTGGTAGGACCTTCGTCATCTGGCATGTGTGATCCTTGTGCTCAGAGGTAAACGTGCGAATGGTCTCGCAAACATTGTATCCGCATAGATGCGTCCCCCGTGGCTGCTGGTCGCACTTTACGAGAATAGAATATATATATAATCAAAATAATAATCTAGCATCATAAATGTATTGAAAATAGAAGTATATCATACTACTACTTACCTGAGCCGCTCTAAAGGTCAGCTTCTCAGGCTCGATACCGGGAGTCACGCACTTGAACCGCTTCCAAACCCTGCCCGACAAGGATAATGATTTGCTAAGTTTTTCATTAATTGATATATCAGAAAAATCATCGAAAGAGACCGATAGAGCGCAAGAATGATTGAAATTACCCTTGGAGCATGTTCTGCAGGCTTTGGAACTGTTCCAAGGGTCTCGATAATGGGTCGAAGGCATCAACTCTTCCCTTATCAATTTGAATGTCCAACAGAATCCGATGGAAGCTGCACATGTATATATATATATATATATATATATATATGTGTGTGTGTGTGTGTGTGTGTGTGTGTGTGAGTAACTTATCAATTACACTTATAAGTGAATGGACACAACAGAGTAAAGACCCTCACCTGAAGTTGTATGGAAACAGTATGTGATCACAGAAATTTTGATCTGTTAAAAACCTTAGAAGGTTTTCCTCCGTCTCCTTGGGATAAACAGTTAGCGTCGCTATATGTATTTTATCTGGGTCAATAAACCCAATATTTAGGATGTTCTTACTTTTACAATCGAGAATCTTCATTCTGCATAATAGAGTATAAGTTATATATAGACAATGAATTGAAATAACTAAACAAGTTACATGTAGACAACGAATTGAAAAACTTACAAACAATAGCAACTCATAAGCAATTTGTCGAGGGCGTCGCCATTGTACATCTGGAAGAGTTCATCAAAGTCGATATGGATTTCTTCAGGGCGGCCGTAGTACTCCCGTGGGACACTCAGCACGATCATCGTTCTCCCATTCTTTGATTCACTTAAGTACCATTGATGCAAGTAACGCATATTTGTTGGGAGATCATCTTTGCTGACCAAAGGCTCACCCATGACAAACTGTGGCTTAGGGGCTACCACAGCCTTGGGTATCCTGTCGTCTCGGGAAGCCAGCAAATCTTCAACCGAGACACCACATTCAGCCGCCAACTCCTTTGCTATTTCAAAAGCTAGCCCCTGCACCGGAGGGGGAACATTCTCGGTTAACACCTTGAGGGGTGGGATCGACTGTTTGGCCTGTTGTCCAAGCTGAGGAACGTCTGATTTTTTCTTGCTTGTAGTTGAACTTGATTTTCTCCCACTTGCACTTGCACGCGGTCTGCTCTTTTTCACTTCCTTCTGCAATGTGCGTGTATAGTCATCAGGCTTATGGTGTAAGTCATACTGTGATGGAAGGGTCATGAAGTATTTTGCAAATGCTATTTGCTTCTCGGTGTATGTCGGGCGGGGCTCGGGTTCCTTCTTTTCATCTGCGCATCATGATGTTCTTTTGCTATCCTGGAGTTTTCCTCGGGGGTACGATCATAAGGTCTGATAGGAAGATTAGGATGACGTACCTTTGGGAGGGGCGACTGTTTGCGCTTTGGGGAGATCCGTGGCTTAGGAATCGTCGGCGGAGCGTTCTTGGTGGCACGCTCCCGCTTAGTATCCGGAGCGGGCGGCGGCGGAGACGGACGACCCAAGTCCGGCGGCGGTGATCGAGATGGACTCGTGTTGTCCTGGCCGACGTCATGTGGAGGGCTTGGAGGTGATCTGCTCTTTTTCAGTTCCTTCTGCAATGTGCGTGTATAGTCATCAGGCTTATGGTGTAAGTCATATTGTGATGGAAGGGTCGTGAAGTATTTTGCAAATGCTATTTGATTCTCGGTGTATTCCGGGCGGGGCTCGGGTTCCTTCTTTTTCATCTGCGCATCATGATGTTCCTTTGCTATCCTGGCGTTTTCCTCGGGGGTACGATCATAAGGTCTGATAGGAAGATTAGCATGACGTACCTTTGGGAGGGGCGACCGTTTGCGCTTTGGGGGGCTCCGTGGCTTAGGAATCGTCGGCGGAGCGTTCTTGGTGGCACGCTCCCGCTTAGTATCCGGAGCGGGCGGCGGCGGAGACGGACGACCCAAGTCCGGCGCGGTGATCGAGATGGACTCGTGTTGTGCTGGCCGACGTCATGTGGAGGGCTTGGAGGTAATGGAGGTGTAGGTGACCTGCGACGACTCGGAGGCGGTGTTGTCCTTGGGGCCGAGCCTCGAAGCTTGATGTAGTTCTTGTCCCATAGGATGACTCCACCCAGTACTTCTCCGAGTGTCCTCTCATCTTCGGGTCCAGCTATGTCGAGCTCCATATCATGAAACCCCGTCATGATTTCATCCACCCCGACTTTAGCAAAGCCAGCTGGAATCTCACGGCCATGCCAGCGTGCATCAGGGCCAGAAGGTAAAGCTTGTCCGACGGCCACCTTCATGGATATGTTCTTGAATTTCTGATGGAGTTCACATGATGTTGACTCCTTGATTCCATCCACGGGGTAGCCGGGACCGCCCTCTATCATTCTTCGTGCATCGTTGGGCGGGGCCTCAGATTCAGCCACGCTGCTTTTCCGCTTAGACGGGGCGCCGGTAATATCAAGTGCAGGATCTTCCTAGCGCGCTACTCCTCTAAGCTCATCAATCTGCTTCTGTTGCTCGTTAATCCTGGCAAGCAACTGGTTGAACTTGTCATTCTCCTCATCCTGCTGCCGCTTCTTTGCTATCTCTCGGCTTCTGTAAGTGTCTTGGTCTCTGGCAAACCCAAGCCACCACGGGTAAGAAGGACCGAAGCCTCGCGCTCGTCCTCCATGTTCGTCATTGCCGAGGACCAGTGTGAGCAAATCGTTCTCTCTATCTGCAGTGAACTTTCTTTTTCCCTCCTTAATTTCTTTCACTATCCTTTTCCAATTCTCCCTAGGTATCCTAAGACCGTCAGTGCAGATGAGGTCCCCTGTTTTTTCGTCGTACGAACCACCATGCGCAAGGAACCAATTTCTTGCTCTCAATTCCCATCACGAAGTGGTTCTGGTACGATGCCTTTATCTAGCAGATCTTGCTCTTTCTTATCCCACTTTGGGATGGCAGTCTCATAGCCCCCTGGCCCCATCTTGTGGTGATATTTCTTCTTATCGGCATTTATCTTGTTCTTTTCTGATAATGCCTGGGCATCTTCTGACTCCTTGTACTCTTGAAATGCCTTCCAGTGATTCGCCTGCTTGGCTAGATACCCCTCGAATACTGGCACTTTCTTTGTCTTTAGATAGTTTTACCATAGCTTCTTCTTCCAGCTACGGAACAGTTCGGCCATCTTCTTTAGAGTCCACTGCTTGACTTTGGCCCTTAGTTTGTCTGCGGCGTCTTCATTCTCACATTCTGGCAGGTTGAAATGTGACATGAGATTATTCCAAAGATTATCTTTGTACCTTTCGGCGACATAGTCACTATCGGCTGCCTCTTTGCGCTTGTTCCACTCCCGAACGCTGATCGGGACGTGATCCCTAACGAGAACTCCGCATTGCTTCTTGAATGTGTCAGCAGCATTCTTAGGAAGCTTGGGTTCGCCCGTAGGCAATATCACCTCAAAGGTGTAATGCGTCCGTGCATCCAACTTTCTAGTCGGGTCTCGTTTCGTAGCTTTGCTCGATGTGGAGGCCTAAGAGGGAGAAACATTCGTCAAATGAATGTATATGTATACAATATAGAGCTATCTCCAATATTTTTCACATATTACAAGTGATTGTCGAACTTCATATGTATACCTCGCCGGACTTTATTATTTCTTCACTGGCTTCTCCACCGGCTTCTCCATCAGTGGAGTTATCACATTCTCTGTCATTGGACCTATCTACTGCCCCATCGGCTTCATCTTCGTGTCGCTCGACCTCCATTCCATATCCGGAGGGGTTTAGATATGACGACGGAGATACATCTGGTTCAACGTCGGGGCCGTCTTTGATTATATCTTCGAGAAGTTCTTCCTCTTCGAGGTTCCTGATATGTGGATCCATAGTTCTGCAAAAACGAACATTTGATTAACTAATAAACTAACAAACTATATAAGAGGGGTTGGAAACTTCGAAGTGTCGTTTTATATAGGAGGACCTTTAGTCCCGGGTCTTGGCTAGAACCTAAACTCTAAAATACCAGCCGGGCGGAGCCCAATCCCGGACACTTAAGCATATACAATAGCAAAATTAAACTAGTTCTATTAATTTTCTTGCTAAAAATATACTATTAACACTTAAGCATATCCAATAGCAAAATTAAACTATTAACTTAAGCATATACAATAGCAAAATTAAACATATATACTATAAAATAGCAAAATTAAATGACAAAAAAATATTTCTTCTTCTTGTAACCCTAAGCTAATTTTTCCTCTTCTTCTATTTCTCCTCTTCTTCTACTTCTTCTTCTACTTGTACTTCCCCTCTTCTTCTACTACTTCTCCTCTTCTCTTCTTCTACTTCTCCTCTCTTCCTCTTCTAATTTTTTCTCTTCTTCTACTTCTCCTCTTCTTCTATTTTTCCTCTTCTTCTCTCCTCCTCTTCTTATTCTCCTTTTTCTTCTTTTCTTCTCCTCCTCTTCTTATTTTCCTTTTCCTAATTCTACATATTACTAACCCTAATAATCTAGCACAAACCTAATAACAATAGGAATTAAATGACAAAAAATATCTTTTTCTTCCTTTCTTCCCCTTTTCTTCCTTTTCTTCTCCTTTTTCTTCCTTTCTTCTCCTTTTTCTTCCTTTCTTCCCTTTTTCTTCTTTTCTTCTCCTTCCCTTTTTCTTCCTTTCTTCTCCTTTTTCTTTCTTTCTTCTCCTTTTTCTTCCTTTCTTCTCCTTTTTCTTCTTTTCTTCTCCTTTTTCTTCCTTTCTTCTCCTTTTTCTTCTTTTCTTCTCCTTTTTCTTCTTTTCTTCTACTGGCCGGAGTGTTGGGGAGGAGGGGGCGGGGGGCTAACCGGCCAGAGGTGTCGACGGCGCACGGCGAGGAGGACGGCGGCGGCGAGCAGGACGACGGAGACGGCGAGGAGGACGGCGGCGGCGAGCAGGACGACGATGACGGCGAGGAGGATGGCAGGCGGCGGCGAGCAGGACGGCGGGCAGCCTGACGGCGTCGTCGAGTTCGTCGTTGTGCCGCGCCGGGTAGGAGAACGAGAGGAAGAAGAAGAGAAATGGACGATTTGGGTTCGAAATTTTCTAACTCCCGCTTGTACAGGTGGATCTTTAGTCCCGATTCGGGGCTCGATCCGGGACTAAAGACCCCTTTAGTCTCGGGTGGAGCCACGACCCGGGACTAAAGGCCCTTTTTCGGCAGACCAAAAGGCGGGAAGCAGGGTCCTTTAGTCCCGGGCCGTGGCTCGAACCGGGACTAAAGACACCCTTTAGTCCCGGGTGGAGCCAGGTCCCGGGACTAAAGGCCCCTTTTCGGCAGACCAAAAGGCGGGAAGCAGGGGCCTTTAGTCCCGGGGCGTGGCAAGAACCGGGACTAAAGTGTTGCCTATATAAACCCTCTCCCCAGCCCACCATATCCCCTGTTTTTTGGTTGTTGAAGTGTGACCATGCCATGCTCTTGCCACTCTAGTTCATCCACATGACTTGTTCGATGAAATGCCCGAGCCACTCTACTTAAGTTTTCTCCTCTCCAAGCTCGACCTCCAAGCTCCATTTTCCTTAATATTTGTCTAGGTTTGGTCGTGCACCAACTGCACAAGTGTTTTAAAAGGTTAGCTACTTCATCCTTTCGCCCCGTGCCGATCTCGTCGCGAGCACCACCGTGGTGAGCCTCTTGTTCTTATCTTCTTTTTAAAAGAAAAAAAATCTTACTTGTATGATTTAGATACATACTTGTATAAATTACTAACTTTCATTATTTTTTGTTATTATATAGTGCGATGGTTTTGGTATCCGCCTCCGTCGGCCCTCGTCCTGTCTATGATTCGGATGTGGTATATATTATCTTTTATAACTATTTGTTTTATTTAGTGTTTATGACAATTATGACGACCAACGTGACATATATTTTTTTAATCTAGGAGGTATGTGAACCGTATATTCCAACCCACATAAAAATTCTTGTCGAGAAGTTAAATTTGGTTGAAAAAGAAAACAAATACTTGAAGAAAAAATTGAAAATAATTGAGGATAAGAATATGGAACTGGAGTTGCATGTCGCCGATGTCATCGATGATCGCAAGATGAAGATGGATGCAATGCGTTTGAAGATGGATGAAATGCGCTTGAAGATTAGGAATATTAGAAAATATGCCATTGATAAAGAGGCTTGGTATCAATATGCTGTTGGGTCAATTGTTACCTTAGTTGCGATTTTGATCACGTTTGTTGTTGCATTTAAATGTTTTACATAGTTGTATGTTGTTTTATGAGAGAACTTTATGTATTTATTTTTTGCAATAATAACATTTGATCACTGCTGTTCTTTGGCTTTAATGTGATGATGAACTTGTATTAATTTGGTCATATGTTCTGCAATGGCTTTTTGATATATTTAATTTCATAATAGAGATGAATCGCCAATTTGACCCTGAAATTGAAAAGCACTACAAATGAACTTTGAAAATGTTGAAAGTTGGCATGCTATCATCATTTCACCCACATAGCATGTGTTAAAAAGTTGAGAGGGCTACGAAAAAAACTTGATGCACTTCGTGTACAAAACGGATAATCTCTCTCGAAGTATCAGGGTTTCGAACGAGAACTCATCTCTTACATGGATACTATGTAAATGAAAAGTGTTTGAAATTTAGTACATTCCATACATGCATTACATAAAAGGTTTAATACATTATTACATTATTGCACCAATATTCCTATCTATTATTTCTGTTTTCTTCTGGGTCGTAGCCATGGAGAATCTTCATCATTCAGTAGGATGCTTGGGTCAGTTTTCACTTTGAAGGGCAGAATTTCATGAAACTTATTATAATCTTCTGACATGTCTGTCTTGTCATCTACTCCCACGATGTTTCTTTTCCCTGAAAGAACTATGTGGCGTTTTGGCTCATCGGACGATATCTTCTTTTGCTGATTTCTTTTTCTCGTTTTTGTAGACATGTCCTTCACATAGAAAACCTGAGCGACATCATTGGCTAGGACAAATGGTTCGTCCATGTACGCAAGATTGTTGAGATCCACAGTTGTCATGCCGTACTTTTGGTCTACAACTACCCCGCCTCCTGTCAGCTTCACCCATTTGCACCGAAACAAAGTGATCTTAAGAGTAGGTCCATAGTCAAGTTCCCATATCTCCTCTATGTACCCGTAATATGTTTCCAAACAGTGCCCATTCTCGTTTGTTGCATCAAAGCGGACACCACTATTTTGGTTGGTGCTCTTTTTATCTTGGGCAACCGTGTAAAATGTATTCCCATTTATCTCATATCCTTGGAAAGTACATATAGTCGAAGATGGTGGCCTGACCAAACATTACAGCTCATCTCCAACGGTGTCGTCATTCATGAGATGTGTGTGCAACCAACTGCCGAAAGTCTTCTCGTGTTCCCCTTTAATCCAAGAGTCAGCCTTCCCCGGGTTTTCGGAGCGTAGAATATTCTTGTGTCTCAAGATATACGGAGCCACCACGGTGGAATTGTGCAGAACTGTGTAGTGTGCTTGAGAGAAAGAATGCCCGTCCATACATACTTTTGCTTTCCTTCCTAGTGTGCCTTTTCCTGTCAGCCTACCCTCATACCGAGATTCAGGAACACCAATCGGCTTAAGGTCAGGAAGAAAGTCCACACAAAACTCAATGACCTCCTCTGTTCCATAGCCCTTGGAGATGCTTCCTTCTGGCCTAGCACGGTTACGAACATATTTCTTTAAGACTCCCAAGAACCTCTCGAAGGGGAACATATTGTGTAGAAACACAGGACCGAGAATTCTAATCTCTTCGACTAGGTGAACTAGGAGGTGTGTCATTATATTGAAGAAGGATGGCGGGAACAACAACTCAAAGCTGACCAGACATTGGACCACATCAATCTGTAACCCTGATAGACTTTCTCGATCGATTACCTTCTGAGAAATTGCATTGAGGAATGCACATACCTTCACAATTGCTAGGCGAACATTTTCCGGTAGAATTCCCCTCAATGCAACCGGAAGCAATTGCGTCATAAGCACGTGGCAGTCATGAGACTTTAGGTTTTGGAATTTTTTGTCTTTCATATTTACGATTCCCTTTATATTCGACGAGAAGCCAGTCAGGACCTTGATACTGAAAAGGACTTCAAAGAAGATTTCCTTCTCTTCCTTAGTAAGAGCGTAGCTGGCACGCCCTTGAAACTGCCCTGGATGCATGCCATCTCTTCCTTTATGACGTTCCTGGTCCTCCCGTGCTTTCGGTGTATCTTTTGACTTCCCATACAAGCCCAGGAAGCCTAGAATATTCACGCAGAGATTCTTCGTCAGGTGCATTTATCCATATTCTCATACTTCTCACCGCGGTAGAGGATGCAGTCATTAGGGCATGCATGTATCTTCTGCACATCTAATCCTAGAGGGCAGACAAGCTTCTTTGCTTCGTACGTGCTGGCGGGCAATTCGTTCTTTCTTGGAAGCATCTTCTTTATCAGTACCAGCAACTTTTCGAATGACGAGTCAGTCACACCGGTCTCTGCCTTCCACTTCAGCAATTCCAGTGTGCTACCCAACTTCTTCTCGCCATCTTCACAAGTTGGGTACAACAATTAGTTGTGGTCCTGTAACATCTGCTCGAACTGCAACCTCTCCTTTTCTGTGTCGCAACGTCGCCGTGCATCAGAAATGACCCGACCAAGATCATCAGCGGGCTCATCTGGTTCCCGTTCTTCATCCTGATCTTCTTCTTCATTGTCTTCCATTGCGGTATCAGCATACTCAGGGAACATAGATCGGTAGTTGTCATCATCGTTCTCTTCTTCTTCATCGTCGTCTTCCATCATAACCCCTCTTTCTCCGTGCTTGGTCCAAACATTATAGCCCGACATAAAACCGGACCGAAGCAGGTGGCTCTGAATGACTCTTGAGGAAGTGTAATCCTTCTCATTCCGACATTCAACACATGGACAAAACATATAGCCACCACCATGCTTGTTCGCATCGGCTGCATCTCGAAAAGAATGCACGCCTTCTCTGTAAGCGGTTGTGCGTCGATCACCGTACATCCATGGATGGCTCATCTGTGTTATACGACAGTATATCAAATACAATCACGATCCTAAAAATTAGTACCGCACGGTCTAAACGAGGAAATATAGTTGCTAACCTTTTAGAATAAGTAGAAATAAAGAGGAAGAGGTTTAAGCGTGGCTCAGGCATCTCATATCGTAGTTGTGTTCGGTGAACTAAAGCGGCATCGCTCTAACACACATTTCAACAAACACCTCTAGTGCATCAAAAAAAGTGGAGAGCTAGCACCCACCCACAATCCTCCATCTAAGAAAAATGCAAGGAAGAGGGGAGAGGGAGGCTGTGCTATATATAGGTAGAGGACTTTAGTCCCGGTTTGAGACACGAACCGGGACTAAAGGTGGCGCACATGCGGGCTGCCCACCGCGTAGCCCTTTAGTCCCGGTTTGGGACACGAACCGGGACTAAAGGCTCCTTACGGGCCGGGACTAAAGCCTCGACGGAGGCATTGAGAATTGGGGCGACGTGGTCGGGCCTTTAGTCCCGGCCCAGAGGCAGGCCGGGACTAAAGGGTCCCGGCCAAAGGCCCGTTTTCCACTAGTGGTTCTTCACCATTCGTGAGTAATCTTATCGTAGGCTTGCTGGACGGTGATGGGTTGGATGAGATCTATCATGTAATCGAGTTAGTTTTGACGGGGATTGATCCCTAGTATCCACTATGTTCTGAGATTGATGTTGCTACTACTTGGCTATGCTTAATGCTTGTTACTAGGGCCCGAGTGTCATGATTTCAGATCTGAACCTATTATGTTCTCACCAATATATGTGTGTTCTTGATCCTATCTTGCAAGTTGTAGTCACCTACTATGTGTTATGACCCGGCAACTCTAGAGTGACAATAGCCGGAACCACTCCCGGAGATGACCATAGTGTGAGGAGTTCATGTATTCACCAAGTGTTAATGCATTGGTCCGGTTCTTTATTAAAAGGAGAACCTTAATATCCCGTAGTTTCCATTATGACCCCGCTGCCACAGGAGGGATGGACAATAGATGTCATGCAAGTTCTTTTCCCTAAGCACGTATGACTACATACGGAATACATGCCCACATTACATTGACAAACTGGAGCTAGTTACTTATCTCTCCGTGTTATAACTGTTGCATGATGAATAGCATCCGGCATAATCATCCATCACCGATCCAATGCCTACGAGTCTTTTCCTACTAGACCTTGCTACGTTACTCTGTTGCTACTGCTGTCTTTGCTGCTACTGATGTCGATGCTGCTACTGTTACTCTGTTGCTACTGATGTTACTTTGCTGCTACTGTTGTTACTTTGCTGCTACTAGTTACTGTTGCTACTGTAGCTATCACACTACCTTGCTACTGATACTTTGCTGCAGATACTAAATCTTTTAGGTGTGGTTGAATTGACAACTCAACTGCTAATACTTGAGAATATTCTTTGGCTTCCCCTTGAGTCGAATCAATAAATTTGGGTTGAATACTCTACCCTCGAAAACTTTTGCGATCCCCTATACTTGTGGGTTATCAGCGGCGTCGGGGATCGGCATGGGGAGGCGCGGTCGGCCGGCGTCGGGGGCGGCGACGAGCTCCGGCATCGGGGAGAGGCGAGACGGCGTCGGCGCGGCGAGAGATCGAAGGAAGCACAAAACTGAAAGTACATAATTATTTGGGTGAGTATATATACGAATAGACCTTTAGTCCCGGTTGGAAACATCAATCGGGACTAAAGGTCTATTTTTGCCAGGTGAAACGACGGGAAGGGACATTTAGTCCCGGTTAGTGCTACCAACCGGGACTAAAGGCATGTTCCTAGCATGTCCGAGGAAGTTTAGTCCCACCTCGCCAAGCGAAGCAGGCTGCTAGTGGTTTATAAGCCCCTCAGCGGCTCCCAACTTAAAGTATGCGTTCTTATAGAGAAAATTCAACCTAAAAATTCAAAGTGCTCGTTGTGCGGTGTGAATGACGTACTTTGTATTTAGATTAAATTTTCTCTATAAACGCATCTATTTTCACTTTATATTAGTGTGTTTTATCATTATATTAAATTTATTAATGTTTAGGTTATTAAAAAAATGAAATGTCATGTGAAACCGTGATACTTCGAATGAGATAGTCCAGTTTGTACACGAAGTGCATCCTGTTTTGCCGTAACCCTTCTAACTTTTTAGCACATGCCTTTTCCGAGATGATTTGTAGCCCTTTTCGATTTCAGGGTCATTTAGCTCAATAAAAAAATTATTTAATACATGAAAAATAGCAAATGAGGTGAGAAAGGGTTGAAAATGTATGAGGCCTCTTTGAATAATGCATATTAAGGACACAAAAAGTCTGAAGTTGAAATAAGATTAAAAAAACGAAGAAAGCCACTAGGCAGCGGCGCCGCACCCAGTGCTTCCCGTGCGGCGGCCCTACTGCGTACGTCACCTTCCATCCCCTTGAGCACGGAAGGGACAACTCACTAAAGCCAGTCTGTTCCTAGACCAAAAGCCATGAGAGCTCGGCCTAAAAACGGTGCGCCCACAACTGATTACGAAGCACTTCCCACGGTCCTAACCATTTCCATCCATCCTGTGATCTCTTATTTCTCCACTCTACTGAGACATGTCGTGACTTAACATAAATAAGGACCAAAAACATCACAGGTACATACAAAATCTCCATCCTAGCTACCTTACAAGAACATGTATCTACTTACAAAAAAGCTAGACAAAAGATGTAACAAGCAAGATGTTGCCCTGGTTGGATCTTTTTTTCTCCCAAAGATGTAACAGCTTTTACTTACCACATTTGTTGTACTTACTTATCATATTAGTAAGTACTTACTTATCTGATAAAAAATAACTTAACTGCCATATTTTTAGAAATTATGAATAAATATGGCATCTTGACATAATGAAACTAGCAAGCACAAACAACTTTATACTTTACTAGTTTCATCGTCACAACTTAACTGCCGATAGAATCAGACGGCCACCCTTCCGTGTAGTAGTTAATCGTAAAATATCTCTTACTTATTTACCTTGGGCCGTCGCCGAGCATGCTAATGAACAGCAGATGAGAGCCAGGAGGGCAACACAGCGTGTCATGGAAGAAGAAGAAGAAGATGAAGAGCTGCACAAAGCCTGGTATCGATTGGCATATTGGTTGTTGCTTTATATATAAAGCGGATCATGCCCAACAAACAAGCCTGGTCACCAAGAACGTAAGATTACACGTTCCGTGGTCTTATGTTTGTTGCCTTAGTTGGCACGATCACCAATCGTACATGAATAGAGAAGAACATATCGGAGTGACAGTGCTTCATACACGAGGAACGCTCGAAACAGCCTGCTGCAGGGTCTTGCGGTGAGGCGCAAGCGCCAATGTCCCTGTAGACGGCGGTGGCGGCGCAATCTCGACCGGCGCCGGGTTCTGGTTCCCGGGCTGCGGTGATGGCGGAGTCCTTGGCTCACGGTGTCCGTCCGGAACAACTGCATGCATGTATCATCAATCGTCATCCTAATGGGGCAGCTGAGCAGCGAGTGCTAGTTAATCATAAAATCTCTCTGAATTATTTACCTTGGGCTGCCGCCGAGCATGCTATTGCTAACCAGCAGCAGCAGATGAGAGCCAGGAGGGCAGCACCGCGTGCCATGGAGGAGGAAGAAGAAGAAGAAGAAAAAGAAGAGCGCTCCATGACCCTTCCTAGCTGCATACTAGCCTTATATATTACAGGGGACGGGTAGTGGTACGGTCAAAGTCTGCCTTCCGTCAACCTTGGAAAATTCGGCTGGCTTGAGGACAGCGTCAGTGGCCCATAGTCATGCAAAAAATCTTCATCTTTCGTCGTTTATACATAGACCAGGGAAGTCAAGTGTCAAGTCATGCAGCGTGCATCAGTCGTCCACCGTAGTTCGGCACCACAGCATCATTTTCAGCTCGAGGACAACTGATTGGTGCATTGGTCAGGGTAGAGCTGAAGTGTGAAAGAGAGGTCTTTAATTATGAGAGAAGGTGCACCCCTGGAACAAATGATCGTGCAACGTCGTTCGCTCTCGGAGGCTGCAAGCGAACGACGCCAGAGTTTGCGATGTTGTTTGTAGATAATTGCCATGTCTGTCACCATGATTCGAGACATGTTTACGGATGTGTGTATAAGATTAAAGGCTGCGGCGAGGGATATTTTTACCCAATATGAATGGCAGAATAATCTTAGGATTGGTCCCCTTCCAGCTTAGGCGTCATAGAGACATTTAATTGTATTTCACCGGTTTTTTATACTGTTTGTCAGAATGGACTCCGTTTAGGGCTGTGTCCATTCTAGTTATGCAGAGTCCGGATGTAATGCTTAAACTTTGAAGTAACATAGCACCCTTTATAGAAAAAAATTCCATGTCAGTCATGTTATAGATAGTGTGATATGGCAAATGTTGCAGCAGAGAAAATTGTCATGATATGACATAGAAGTTTCCCACACGGTCATTGATAGCCATGCTGGAATTGTCATGCTATAACGAAGATAAAATTGCTGTATAAGACAAAATTGCCCTTATTTTCAGTAATTGCCAAGCTAGCTAGGAGAAAAAAAGATTGCCATGTTGCAGTAAAAAACGATTGTCGTGGGACAACAGTACTGTGAATTGCGTCATGCTGGCACATCAATTTACATAAGGACTTCTAATTTTGGACAAAAACAACCGTACCATATATTCTAATCTTTTTTGGAATGATGTAGTACAACACTAATACATATGTAATGAAGGCCCCCCAAAACATGATGATGTAGAAGTGATAAACGTCGTAGAAATGCAAGTACAAAATTAAAACGCCACGTCCACATACCCCTTCTTTGGTAACAGCTATAAATAAACACAAACACGTAAAGGCGGAGAACCGACATATATAGATATCAAGTGGCCAAAATATGAGATGGATCCAATACATATAGGCCTCTCCTCCAATTTCCATTAATAGAAACCATGGTCTGAAATTACCCGGAACCAATGCCAGGCCGTCCGCAGAATGTTTGGAGCAGACAACCTCTTGGGCAAAAATAGCAGCAAACCCAGCCTTTATAATCAGCCATACATTCCCACCATCACCGTCATACAAACAATAATCAACCACGATGGCGTCCAAGATCCTTCTCGCCCTCCTCCTCCTCCTCGCCGCCGCGACCCCGGCGTCGCTGGCCGCCATCGATGTGGCGCAGATGCTCGCCAACAAGCCCCAGTACGCAACTTTCCTGAGGCTCCTGACCCAGACAAAGGTGGCCGAGGACGTGAGCCGGCTCAAGTCGGCGTCGGTGCTAGTCGTCCCCGAGAGGTCCGTGAAGCCCCTCTTGTCGGTGCCGGCCGAGAAGCTGCGGACGATCCTCCAGCACCATGTGCTCATCAAGTACTTCGACCCCATCCAGCTGGGCGAGATGAAGACCAGCGTCGCCAAGCTCGAGACCATGCTCTCCAACACGGACAAGAACATGGGCACCATCGACTACTCCAAGGACAAGGACGGCCAGATGTACCTGCGCTCGCCGGGCGCTGACAGTGTCGCCAAGCTCGTCAAGGTCGTCGCCGCCCGCCCCTTCGTGGTTTCCATCATGGAGATCAGCACGCCTCTCTTGTGTCCCAAGCTGCTCGGACCCGGCATTGCTGCCGGCGCCGGCGGTGGCAGGCCCAGGGGCAAGGGAAAAGGCAAGATCGTCAAAACCATGTCCGCCGAGGAAGGGGCCTCCGACACCGCCTCCGACGTTGCCGCCTCCGCGCCAACCGCCTCTGCTTAATTAAGTAAGGTGGACAAGTTTGGATTTTCGAATGAGATGGCTTCATACATCCTTTTTTTTCGTTGTTTATGTTACAAACTGTTTCCAGTTCCATATGATTAGTCAAGTGAGCCGAGTACAACTACTAAGGCAGCCATGTGCGCCTTGTTTTGTGTATGAACAGACATGTGCAAATTAAGGCAGTCGAAGAATGTGACAACTGCTTTTTTTCTCGGGAAATGTGAGATCTGCTTGTTCTGTTAGAGCAAGTACAATAAGGTACAGTCAGCAGGGTGTAAGGACTAAAATACTATATTTTTGCTAAGTTGGATGAAAGAGAAGAGGAGAGAGAAGGGAAGCGGGCTCTTCGTGAAGAGCCAGCTCTAGCACGTGCTCCTAGGTGTTTTGTGAGAATGAAACATGGGCAATATATGATAAAAGTAGTACTCTTTTATAGCTAACTATTGTACAATCTAGCTGTAAAGTTGGCTATAAGACTGCTTATAGCCAGCAGTTGGCTATACTATTAACCATGCTCTTAGTTAGTTTCTTTTTAAAAGTTTTTTTTTTGCCTGTTCTGTTGTTTCAGGTCGATTATATGACTACTAGGGCTGCTTTTTTGGGTTAATCATAGCCGACCATCGGGTTTCCTGTTAAGGTTATGATGACTTGCTACCGATGTCACAACTTTAGAACATTATATGCCCGTCCCTTCGTATGTGCTTACATATTATGAAACCACTGTGTTGCATGTTCTCACAGTCAAAATTAATTTCTGTGTTCTACCTTCCGTTGAAGTCGAATTCGACCTAGTTGCATCCTCCTTTTTTCGTGATCACCTCTGTTAATGGTGCATACTGCGGCTATTCAATTAGCCCTAGGATATATGGATTAATCCTAATATGATGATGCAAAAGAAATCACCGCAACACAACTGATCAAAGGAGGATTTACAGCCTTTGTGAAATTTTCCTAATTTTTATTATAATTATTAATACAATATTTTCCTAATTAATGCTCTCAGAGCATCTTGTGATGTAGTTTTTAGCTTAATGTGAAACTTATCCATAGTATAACAACATAAGGAGAACCATGTTAAAAGTTTGTGGATATTTCCATTAAAAAAAATAAGTTCCTTGGTCATATCTATAGTTTGACAAAATTTTAAAGAAAGTGCTTGAAAATAGTTTTAAAAGTTTGTGAACATTTTTTAAAATCAAAATAAAATAACTTTATTAAAACGCCTGATCATTTTCTTAGATTGACGATCCTTTGTAAATTTCATCAATATTTTGAATATCCACTCACAGTTGATATATTTCTTTCAAAATTCTAAACTTGATCGTTTACAAAGAAAGCATGGGATAGCAGAATTATAATATATTGCTTATAACGATACCATTGAGAACTCATGCGCGTGGTCTACCAGGCTTTTGTTGTTTTCTCTCCGGTTCAAAACTTTGATTCTGGGAACTGTTTGGCCTTTCTTTCCTTTCTTCGATTCTGTTTATTCTATCTTTTTTTCTTTTTTTCTATTCATTTCCTTTTCCTTCCTTTTTATTTCTTTCTCTTTTCCCCCCTGTTTTCTAATCTACTTCCTCTTCTAACTGTTTTATTAACTTGTGAACATTTACAAATATATTATTTATTTTCAAATTAGGGTATCATCTTCTAATGATTTTGAACATTTTTTAAAATTCGTGAAATTTTGCCTAGTTCCTCACGTTTTTTAAAATCAACATTTTTCTTAAATTCATGAATATTTTTCAAAAATTCCCAAATTTTTCTATTTTAGGAATTTAATTTTAAATTTACGAATATTTTTAAATTAATTATTTTATTTTATTTTAAACATTTATTGAATTTTAAAATACTTTAAAAAAAATCTTCAACATTTATCAAATATGCAACACATACAAAATTTAGAAGAACTTACCGAATTTGCAAACAATTTCAAAATATATGAACATCTCTGAATTAGTGAACAGTTTTGCAAATCATGAACATTTGTTCAAATTCACAAAGAAAATTCAAATCATCGACATCAGTCAAATTCAAGAACAGTTTTTCAGGGCTTGTCGTTGCCTACAGTACACAAAGCGGAGCAGACCGACTGAATTAAACCAAGATGACATGTGGTGTGCGGACATGCGCTTGCGTGCGACCTAGATTGTCACTACAAACGAGAGCCCTTGTGCACCACACTTGGCCCAAAGTAATGCATAAGGGCCTCTTCAACTATATGTACTAGCAAAAGGGCGTGTCTTCTTTAAAAAACTAACAACAAAAAGCAAAAATGTTTGTGTGTTCGTCTCAGCCTCTATACAATGTCCATTTTAAATAGTAGGGGGGCTGCGTTAGTTAATTGGGATCAGTCGCAGTAATTAATTTCCTTCATTCGCTAGATCTTTTGATTTGTAGTACTTCTAATTCTATGTATACTTTAAAATATCCTAAGTTTACATCTATTTAAAATCAATTTACTTCAATTTCCAAAAATGTTGACCGCACATAAAAATATGTTCATTAAATATGAGAACTGTTCATGCAATTTCCACAGGAAACAATGTTCATGACATTTAAATAATTTCATATGTTTTAAAAACACGTTCATGATCCTTTTTTGAAAATTTCATGAAAATGTACAAAAACTGTTTCCATTCAACTGAGCTTTTATGACCTTTAAATAATTTCATATGTTTTAGGTAGCATAACTTTAGTAAAATGTTGATAGTGTATAAAAAATTGTTCATACCCTTTAAAATATATGTCATGTCACATAAAATTGTTTGCATGTATTTGAAAAATCATTTCAAACCTGTGTTTCAAAATGTTCACTGTTTATTTAAAAAGTTTCAATGTACAAATGTTCCTGAAAAATGTGTAACTGGTATAAGAACAAAATATTTATTTAGAAAAATTCGGCATGTATGAAAAAATCAATTTTTTTAAAACAGGTGGAAATAATATAATCATCTGGATGTGAAGTAAATAAATAGATTCCTACCCTCTAGGATCGATATCTCTCGTAAACGGCACCACAGAGAAGTCGGAGGAATGTTGAGCTTAGAAAGAACACTCTTGTCCACTATATTTCTTTCAGATGCGACGTACTCCTACATGACAATAGATGCTTGCTATTTAACACTGATACAATCATTAAGAAACGATGCACAGAGCCATCTTATTGAAGGATTTTCTTTATATGTACGGATACACAATAATACGGCCATCTCTCCATACATAATTTTCTGTAATCTAGCAACATCTCTCGGTGGCACTGGCACTACTTAACTCTCCTTCTTGCATCTGAAACGATGAACTTCCCGAGACTCGCATAGGATAGTTCATCACATCGGTGGCACTGGAACAGCCCGCAGCAGGGCCTTGCGGTGCGGCGCTGCAGGTTCCGGCGGCGTAGTGTTAGGGCATGCGGTACCCTCGCGTGGAGCTGCCTGTGGCGATGGAGGGCTCTGTCCCTGACGATTTCCGTCCGTATGAACTGCATGCACATCACAAGTTAACACAGTATATATATACGCAGGCAGAATATATACATACATTACTGCTGCATGGTTAACCTAGTAGAACATGTTACCTTGGATGGCAGCTGAGCATGGCAGGGAGCAGCACATGAGTATGACAGCCAGGATTGCCATGGCTGGTAGCATGGAAGAAGAGGAAGATCTCATCATATAAAACCTTTTTTCAGTAATTTCAATTGGCTCTACGACAACAGCAGAGAGAAGTCATGTGTGCAGGACTTGTGCAGGGCAAAGACCTCAATGGGATAAATATATATATGCCTAGACATCGGATATTATGTATACTACCTACTCTGAAGAATCGTCTTGATGGAGACTGTTCACTTAATGACCGGTCAAAGTTCTTGGCAGTTCAAATAAAAGAGTTTTTGTAGGTTATGTACCGGGTTACGGCTTCATTCTATATGTGGACGCACAAGCACTTATGACAACTCGGTGTAGCCGGCTGGAGTCGGTTGCACATGATTTAATCAATTTGTTTCGACGCCGTGTCACTCATAGATTGCGTGGGGTGAGCTATATATATCTCGGGTTCGTCCGTTGTGATCGTGTTTTCCTTTTATTTGTTTCACCATTTGGAGAGCGGTGACTTGAACTTGATTCTTGTTTAATAATAAGACTGTTTGGACCCTGTGATGCAGAGAACGAGTAATCTGCATTTCAAAAAGAAAAAATAAGAGCGATGGCGACAATAAGAGCGATGATGGCAAGGATCCCACCGGTGACGATGGCCATAATGTGCAAGTAATGATCATGAAGACATGGGGATTGCCACTTTATGCCGACGCGAATGATAGCAACAACCTTGTTTTAAGCCAATAACCATAAACAATTTCCGGCCTTTACTTAACTAAGACACACAAGCAAATGTCAATTGTCTGACAAAAGATAATGAAAAAACCAACTTATCGGCAACGGTAGTCATATATGACCAGAGAACGGCATTGCAAAGAATGGGCTCCGTGGAGCTTGTTTTTCATTAAAAACATCAAAATATATTTAGAAGTTTCAAAGTATATATGTCCATCTTGTTTCTACAAACCCATACTCACATTCTTCAAGCATGTATAAAGTTTCGTCAACTAATTGATTATTTGCATGCTACACAAAAAAGATAAATTTCTAGCACAAATAGGACAAACAAAAAACCATTTTAATATGTGTGTATTTGTCTTTTCTGTGTACATCACATATGAATATATATGTCCTTGCAATTGTATACATGTATACTACCAATATATTTCTACATGTATACATTTTTCAAAAAACATTTGAGATGTGTGAAAAGTATTTTCGCTGACAAAAACAGAGCTCTACGGAGCTTGGCCTCTACAGCACTTTCTGTATATGACCGACATTATACCTATGTTGAAGAAGGTATTGCAACAATGCGGAGATTATGTTGCCATCATGTTATTTAAAAACCTGGCTGGCCACCCGCTCAACCGCATAGACAACGGCTTGAACATGTATTTGTTCTTGGCTCGGTTTAGCATAGACCATGTACAAAGCTAGTGTGTACATAAAAATTAATTTGTAAAGGAGAAAAGTTTGTGCTATTAAAAATAAATCATTTCTACATAGCCAAATTGACCATAATAATACATACGTTTTCACACTTATTAGTGTTTCTGAACCTATTTCGAATACCGTCCAACCAATGAACAAAAATATTGATAACACTTGTGAGTGTGACCATGTAGAACCCGCAAACTTGCAATGGAAAACGAGGTGTCTGGTTGTCCCGTTGTGAGTAAAAATTGCACTTCTTTCTTCCTTGCCAATTACAACCAGCGAGGTTGTCTTTGTTTACTACAACTCCCTTCAAAAAATACCACACGAAAATCTTTCGCGAAATCTTTTACTTTCAATTTGTTTTTGTTAGTATCTACTAGAACCTCTGAATGCGCGAGTTCCTGATATGAAAAGTCAACTCTGAAGGACCCAGACGTATTGAGGTTCCAGCGATACACATCTCATCCTTATATTACGTAAACCAAATTCAATGAGGATCAGTGGCAGAGCTAGCATCCACAACATGGATGTACATATACCCTATTAATCATATTTTTACTAGAGTTTATAATTTATTTGACGCATATATTTGTATTATATAGAGGTAGTCAGCCATCTTTCACAAAATACCCATCTGGCTCCGACCATGATGGGGATATAAAATATTTTGCAATGACATGGCAGATCTAATCCCACCAAAAAGAAATATACGACGCAAGAGTATCATTTTTATTATGAATGCGGTACAAAGTTGGACTTATATATTATTCTTGGAGGCCTCCCAAAAACGAATCTTCGACCCATCATTCATTGCAAAGGATCGAAAGTGGAGAAAATATTAAATAAGCCGAAAGTCCTATTCTGCTCCTGAGCTCATATGCTGCCTAATGAAAATAAAGTAAAAAAATTAAAAAATCTGATTTTTTGTGGTAAATTTGACAAATGTGTTGTATGCTTTTAAAATTCATGGTAAAAAGCAAAACTAGCATTTTTGGAACATCAAATTTTTTTTGCCACGACTTCCACTCATGTCATTTCGTGCTGAAACTTTACAAGCATACAAAACATTTGTGAAAGTTTACCATGGGAAATCGGATTTTTTTTTATAATTTTTCAAAATATTTTTTTAGGTGTTACTGTTTATCGGTGAGCATATACTCCACGTCCAAGAAAAGCGTCCTCTATATCAAAAAGAAAAAGAACCAGTAGCGAGAGGGTCAGTGAGTGCAAGATACTTGCACATGCTATTAAAATTCAAATATGCGCATACAAATGAGGACAACAATAGCGAGAGTGTCAGTCAGTGCAAGATATTTGCACATGCTATTTATTTCCTGAAATATCACTTGAAATATTGTGTCTCTTAAGCTCTCATTGGTTTGAGCCAAAAGTAGTGTAAAATATATGGATTGGCCTCTGACTATGCATACAGTCAAAACTTGCACATGCATGTGATTCATGCGTAAAAGTCCACGTTGGCAGCAAGCTGCAGGTTCTTTCGGTGTGGCGCAAGTCTGGCCGTCGCCGGCAACGATGATGAAGTGCTTCCGCATCCTGGACAGTCCTTTGCCCTCCTGCCCGAGGGCCAAGGCGCCGGAGGACGTTCACCCTCACGGTTTCCATGCACAGAAACTGCATATATATAGTATATGTTACATTAGCCCGCCAGATATATACTCCCTCTGTACCGGAATATAGGTCGCTGGAGTAGCTGAGTTTAGCTACTCCAGCGACCTATATCCCGTATTCAAGATCTGGATACCAAGACAGAAAAAACAAGAATTGAATAGTTACCTGGCGCTGCCGAGGATGCCATGGAACAGCATACGAGGAGAGCCAGCAGTCAACAAAGATGTTGTGTCTCCGGCAAGTTCCCTCTGGCTGCAATGGGATATATTTATCCACATTCAACCTTTCATTTCTCTCTCAAGGAAGTCTACACCTTTTCTTCATGTAGTATATTATTAGTATAATATAGTTTTGACCAAGCCGTCGTGTACTACGATCATGTGCACTATTCATGTGAGACCGTGGAATTTCAGCAAGCTGGTCATGCCCGCCTCTTGGAGAATTGTAGACCATTACAAAGTTCACAAGTGGGGATCAGTAAAATGCTCGAAATTCCTTTAGGCTGCATTTCGATATATATATCTTACTCAATATCCGAATTGGGAATTCACTAACATACTTTCAAATGCACGGTTTGTTCTCAAATTCAAGAATAATTTCTAAACTAACTTTCAAAATTCGAGAATATGTTTTCAAATTCACAAAGATGCAAATTCGTGAATATTTCTTCTCAAATTCAGAAACAGTTTTTCAAATTATGCCTATTTTTAAAATCTGGTAACATGTTTTTAAAAATTTGTGCTTTTAAGAAATAAATAAAACTTAATCAATTTATGGAATGTAAATTATAGAAAGAAAAATAAAAGGCAAAAAACCAACAAATTGTTGATAGCCTATTGAAAGCTAACAATGGACCGACGCACCAGTAAAAACAACTAGGGCGTGTTTGCTTTCTCTGTTGGCACCTGCATCGCACGAGGCATGCAAAATGTGGTGTGTTTGTTGTCTTGTGCGACCTCCTCAGCCTGGCTCAACTAATGCAAAATCGGGCCTCTTAGCCAGGCTGAGAGGAACGCAAGAATCGAGCGTTCCTACGATGCAGCCTCATGCCTGCACCCGTGCTTTCACTTATCTCTTTTCTTTCCTCACATATCGAACCGAGGACACAAATCAATCGCCGCCGCGGCTGCTGTATGGAGCACCTTCTCATACATACTTCCAAACACCATCTCACATAGGCCTGTCCAACAACATGCACACATGCAACCAAACATACATCTCTACCCATTTTTGCATCAGGTTAGCCAGGCTAGACTCGTCCAGGATGGTCGATACCATGCAATTAATGTGAGGCCATGCATCAAACCAAACGCTCCCCTAGTGATTGGATGTATGGGCATGTCTATATTTCTCAAAAACAAAGGGAAACATCTATATTATTATTATGATTTGTCCCAACAGTGTGTGCGGTTAAGCATGTGGCACGGACATGAACATCCAGAACGGTGGGTGCACTTGACTCCTTTACTTTCTGGTTTTCTTTATGTTTTCTATTTATATACGATACTTTTTTCTAAAAATATGTAAAAAAAAATTGATATACTTTAAAAAGGTATTCACCTGTTTTAAATAATGTTCATAACATATTTAATAGTGGTCACTGTGTATTTAAAAAGAATCATCAGATATAGTAATATGTTCGTTTGCTATTGGAAAAAATATTCATTGTGTATTTCGGGAAAAATCAACATGTAATCCAAAGTGTTAATAGTGTATTTCAAAAAACTATTCATCATATGTAATTGAAAAAACGTTGATTGTGTAAAAGAAAAAAATGTTCACGTAGTGCGCAGTTGCTCACGTACGTAGAAAACATATTATATACAATATCTGCTCACATAGTCAAAGGTCGATTTGTCAACAGTGAACAAAGATGTTGTGTTTCCAGCAAGTAGTTGGCTGCAATGGGATTTGTCCACATTCAAACTTTCATTTCTGAAGAAAGTCGATGATATCTTTATAGTTCAACCAGCCTTAGTGATATTCACTGTTTCTTCATATAGTATATATTAATAAAATGCACACATACTTTTGACCAGAAGGTTCTGTAATACCAACATGTGCAGTATTCAAGTGAGACCGTGGAATTTCAGCAAGCGGGTCATGCCCGACTCCTAGAGAAAGGTAGATCATTACCAAGTTCACAAGTGGGGACAAATAAAAAGCTGAAAATTCCCTTATGTTGCATTTGGATGTAACATACTAAATTTCTCACAACGGAATTCACAAACGAATTTCAATTTAATGTTTTAAACGCCCAAAAAAATCATAGTGCAAGACTTTTCTAAAATACATAAATGATTTTCCAAATTCATGATTATTTAAAAATTCATCGCCACTTTTTTAATTTCTGAACCATTTACTACTAGTTACACAGAAACCTCATCGAGCAGCTTGGGTAGGGTTGTGTGACTCTCCTTCCTTCATTTTCCACCTCGTCGGAAGAGGGAACATCGATGTCTTTGCTGCAACCCAGTACATCATCCTGCTGAGGTGCACTACGTATTTTCATCGCCGTCAATTTGTTCTCCCGACGAGCGCAATCTGTGATGTCAAAGATCTCCTAGAGGGAGTGTTGTTCATCAGCATACAACTGGCACCCGGCCTGCTTCGTCAGGGCCTAGGAAGTCCTCGAAGGAAATTTCATAAGACCGTCGTAGGAGACCCAACTCATATTTTTTGTGCACGACATGACTCCAAAGCTTAGATAATCATGCAGATTTTAATACAAGAGTTTGCAATGAAAAATTCTATCAAATTTAACAATGATGTAGATTTGAATATAAGTGGTTTGAAATGTACAATTCTATCCAATTGAAGAATGGTGTAGATTTCAGAACTTCAAAATGTCTCACATGACTAATACACAACTCATATCAACAAGGTTACCAGCACTAACTCTTGCGGATTTCATCGATTCATGGAAGGAAGTTCCGGCCAGAAAGAAGAAACATTCTGTATCCACGGGAACTAACTCTTGTAGGAGACCATTCACTCACCCATGTCGGTGTGTATCATCTTCCAAACGCACAATATCGTACAGGCCACTACAGGACGGGACTGGATCTCGGGATCTGTGAAAAAAGGCAAGCACGTTTGAAATTACTGGTTGGTCAAGATGGGCCATCAGGTTTTGCAAACGGGCTAGTGTCATCTGGGTATTCGGCCCAACTGAGCACGTCAGTTAGCCCAGACAACAAGTTGGAATCCCGATCGGCCTCGCTGGTTTGCGATCTAGTAGTTCCCAGCTTGTCACGTACTATACATATGCTAAACCCAGTTTTGCAGTGAGACAAACAGGGATCTGTGCTTGTGGATCGTCCCGTGCCTTCTGCTGGATCACGAGACAACCAGGGGCATGGTGCAGGGGCTGCTAAGGCTGGACGAGGTGGAGGATCGAATCGCGGAGCTGGCGGCTACCAGGGGTACAGGAACTTTGGACAGCACTGGAACGACAACTTCACCGGTCAAGGTGGTGGTCGCGGGCAGTAGAACGCCGGAGGGGGTCCAGGGGGAGGTACGAATCAGTGGCACCGGCCCTTCCAACCTCCCGAAGGTAACTCTGTCGAAGGTGCTAGGGGTTCGAACTATCGGCAGCGCGGGGGTGGCGGAGTGCGCACCTTCGGGCGGAATAACTTGGTGCCGAAGTGGAAGGAAGTTGCACCAACGACAAATGAGGGGGTTCCAGGTAACACCCCCAGTTCTGCTGCAGAGGTCGTACCGCCTAACACGGTTGAGGACAGAGACACGGCGCGGGCCAATAAGGCGGCTCGCAAGAAGGAAAAATTGACGTGTTACAGTTGTGGGGTTCCTGGTCATTTTGTAGTGGAATGCACCACTGCGCTATGCGACATTTGTCGGAAACCGGGTCATGATGAGGCTGCATGTCCACTTCTTTTAGATCCCAAGCCGGTGATCAACATTTATGGTGTCTTTCAGAGCAGACTTATGTTTTTCGAGACACCAACATCTTCATCAGTCCTCACTCCCCCCGCCTGGAGAGTTCAAGAACGGGTCTGGTAAAGATCACAAATGGAACACTAACAGCAGAACAAGTTTCTCAACAGCTGAGAAGACCTGTGTCTGAGACATACCAGTGGGCACCAGATAAGATAGAGGACCAAAGCTTTCAAGTAGAGTTTCCAAGAAGAGAGGATCTTCAACGGTTGCTTGCATTCGGGGTCAGCAAGCTCAGTGGAAGCAAATGCTTACTTGAGTTTGAGGAATGTAAAAAACCGGAACCACATGGTACACGGTTATAGAAGGTTTGGATCAGATTTTCAGGCATTCCAGAGATCCTACTTAATGACTTCCTCGTCGTATGGAGTCCTGGATCCTTGATTGGTAAGACGGAGAGAGTGGATATGCCATTTACTCGCAAACTGGGGATAGCCAGAGTGCGTGTGATGGTCCTAGATGTTGAGTGCATTCCTGACTACGCACCGTGGTCTTATGACGGAGTGCACTATGATCTAGACGTAGAGGTGGAGGAGGAGACCCAACAACAATCACATGACGGTGATGTTCACACGGCGGATGGTGAGGATCGGGATAGGGAGCACGGAGATGCGAAGCAGGATGAGCATTCCGATAGATCCAACGAAAAAGCAAAACCTCTATCTTCACCCACTAGTGATAAACCCCTAAATAGCGGTGCTCCTTCACCCTCTACTTCACACATGGCTACACTAGGGTTCGGATCATTTGATGTGATGCCTATGCGCGGAAGCGTGCGTGGAGGAGGGTAAAAAACAGACGACTGAGGAGGATATGATACAGGAAGGAAAAGGCACTACATCGCCGGCGCTATTGTTACACCAGGAGGTGGTGACCACAGCAAATAAGCCAGTCAAGCAGGGCATGGAGGAGTACCAGCCGATTGGCATGCATGTGCATGCAGCGTCGGCTGCTTGGGACTCTACGTCCACGTCAGAGGAAGACATGCAGGATTATGATGCCTTGGGCAGGCCAAAGTGCAACAACAACAACGAGAGGTGTCGCTCTCCTACTGTACGCCCGGCTGCAGAAAATATTGATGATGATTCAGGTATGATCAAAGAAAAGCATCACATACTCAATACTAAATCTGCAACGACGGTTCAGGTTCAGTGCCCTGGGCAGGATAATTCCTCTGGTGAGACTGAGGCGAGAGGCCACAGAAACAGAGTATCTGCAGATGATGTGATCTCATTTGGCGGGATTCCAGATCCTACTTCCGGAAATCGACGTCTCAGTCACTATATCCAGGAGCAGCTGGATGCTGATGACATGTCTCTAGGACGTGCCATGAGGGTAGCAAAGCTTCGAGACGTTGGGACATCTACAGGTATGCATATTGATCATTCTGCTTCAATACTTCACTTTACTGATTCAGAGATATTACATAATGCTAGCGACATAGGAATTCCCTTGGGTACTTCTAGCAAACAATTAGCTAAATCCATCAATGATATTCTTGATTTAGAAGCAAATAGAACCATAGAGTTTATTCAAAATATAGCAGTGGTGAAACCAATGAATGAAACAGATATTAATGACTTAGGTGGTGCAGAATTACAAAATCTATGTCATAACTCATTGCACTTAGAGGGAGAGGAAGAGGAAGTGGAGGGTACGGAATCATAGGGGTATACGCCTCTTTGATTGACGGTCATCATCCACCAACAATTAACCAGGAATGTAACACTCAAATGATTCAGGAAAAACCAAAGCGACCTTGGAAAAGGAAGGTTTTTCCTGAATCAATGGTAAGGAGAAGTGCGACAGTGAAGCAAAAGAAAAAAAATTCATGATGAAATATGAAAGGAATTTTCTGGAATAGCAGAGGTCTAGCAGACTTGGCTAAAAGGAGGTTCCTTAGAGAGACATCGTTAGAATATAAGCTTGATTTTATGGCTCTGCAAGAAACTGGCAGGGATAATTTCACACCTCAATTTTTAAATACCTTATCGGGAGGGTTGATTTTGATTGGCATTGTTTGCCACCAAGGGGTAGATCCGGTGAAATCTTACTTGGTGTCAAATGCGACACTTTAGAGGTGATGAGTGTGGTTTACGGCGAGTTTACCGTCAAGTTCCGTGTGAGGTCGACTCAGCGGAGGCCAACCATGTGGGTAATAAAAATGTCTTCTCATTTGAACTAAGTTGGTTTGAAAAAGAAGGTTTCATGGATCTCATAGCTATAGAGTGGGCTAGAGACTTGGGTGGATCTATGAGCATAGAAAGATGGCAAAATAAAATAAGACATTTGCGACAATTTCTGAGAGGATGGGCGAAAAATCAGAGTGGTATATATAAAATAGAAAAAGAAAGACTTACTCGTCTAATTGACGAATTCTATGTGAAAGCCGAGTTAGCGCGGCTAAATCTATCACATAGAAATAATAAAATTAATGCTGAAAAGGAATTGCAAAAATTATTGAGAGAAGAGGAAATGAAATGGGCACAAAGAGCTAAGGCCACAAAGGTGGTTCATGGGGATGATAATACTAAATTCTTTCACATGATTGCAAATGGCAAACATCGAAAGAAAAAAATTACCCAACTTGAGCAAGATGAGGGAACAATAGTAGGTCATGAGAACTTAAAAATATACATATCTGAATATTACAAGAAATTATTTGGTCCGCCAAAAGAGACGATGGTCTCTTTGGATGAAGCCTCAACTCATGATATACCTCAACTCAAAGCAGATGAGAATGAGGTGTTATCAGCTCCATTTACAGAGAGAGAGGTTCTTGATTCAATCGCACAAATGAATCCGAATAAGGCACCGGGACCAGATGGGTTTCCGGTAAAACTTTATAAAAAGTGCTGGCATATCATCAAAAGGGACCTCGTGCCTATGTTTCAGGATTTATTTGATGGCCAGCTGCAGCTATTCCATCTTAACTTTGGAACAATTACATTATTGCCAAAAAAGGTGCAAGCTATACGCATTGAGCAGTTCAGACCGATTTGTCTTCTCAATGTGAGCTTCAATTTTTTTACCAAGGTTGGTACAAATAGATTGACGAAGACTACATTTATGCCAGGGAGACATATCCTAGAGGGTGTTGTCGTCCTACATGAAACGTTACACGAAATTCATACAATAAAATTGAATGGGATTATTTTTAAAGTAGATTTTGAGAAAGCTTGTGAGAAAGTAAAATGGCCATTTCTTCAACAGACTTTACGTATGAAAGGATTCAATCAAAGATGGAGAGATCAGGTTGATACTTTCATTCAGAAAGGAAGTGTAGGAGTTAGAGTTAATTATGACATAGGCCATTATTTTCAAACACATAAAGGATTAAGGCAGGGTGACTCAATGTCTCCAGTGTTGTTTAACATAGTTGCAGACATGTTCACAATACTCATTGATCGAGCCAAAGATAAGGACCAAGTTGGAGGTCTGATTCCGCACCTCGTAGATGGGGTGTATCTATATTACAATATGCGGATGATAAAAATATTTTTATGGAACATGATATGGCTAAAACGAGGAATATGAAACTAGTGTTGTGCTTATTTGAACAGCTATCGGGGCTGAAAATTAATTTTAACAAAAGCGAACTCTTATGTTTTTGGAAAGGCAAAAGAGGATAAACATGCTTATAGGCAGTTATTTGGATGTGAACTGGGATCACTACCGTTTAGCTACGTCGGGATCCCTATCCATCATAGACGACTGACAAATACAGAATGGAAATGTATTGAAGATAGATTTGAAAAAAAATTAAGTTGCTGGAAGGGCAAACTTATGTCATATGGAGGGAGGCTAATATTAATCAACTCCGTATTAACAAGCTTACCCATGTTCCTATTGTCTTTTTTTGAAATACCAGTAGGGGTACGAAAAAGACTAGATTTCTATCGATCTCGTTTCTTCTCGCAAAGTGATGAAGCTAAGAAGAAATACAGATTGGCGCGTTGGGATATTATATGTAGACCCAAAGACCAGGGGGGTTTAGGCATTGAAGATTTGGAAGTGAAAAACATATGCTTGCTTAGCAAATGGCTATATAGGTTATCCACATAATCTGAAGGAATGTGGATTCAAATACTGAAGAATAAATACCTACATTCTAAAACTTTTGCTCAGGTTACATCTAGACCAAATGACTCACCTTTTTGGAAAGGGTTAATGAAGATAAAGGTGACCTTTTTCCCGAAGGTGAAATTTATAGTTGGTAATGGTACCTCAACAAGGTTTTGGGAAGATGCTTGGCTTGGGGATACACCTCTTGCACTTCAATACACCTTGTTATACAATATTGCACAACGTAAAGAGGACTATATACCATGGTACTAGAATTGGTCCCTCTTAATATGCAGTTCAGACGTGCTTTAGTGGGAGCTCGCTGGGATGCATGGTTGCATCTGGTTAGGAGATTGATGCAGGTGCTATTATCAAACCACACGGATAATGTTCGGTGGATTATAACTGCGAATGGTGTATTCACAGTAAAGTCCATGTACTTGGATCTGATTAATACGGGAATATTATCGAGATCATTACAGATTTGGAACACAAAGTGCCGCTCAGGATTAAAATTTTCATGGGGTTTATACACAAAGGTGTCATATTAACCAAAGATAACTTAATTAAACGTCGATGGAGAGGTAGATCTAATTGTTGCTATTGTGAGCAACATGAAACAATAAGACACCTTTTTATAGAACGCCCTCTTGCAAAATTCTGATGGAGAACTATTCAAATAGCTTTTAATATCATCCCACCTACATGTATTAGCTCAATATTTACAACGTGGCTCAACGGAGTTGACGTTAAAATACCGAAACTTATCGGAATTGGGATATGTGCTTTGTTTTGGGCTATATGAAATACTAGAAATGATATGATTTTTAATGGCAAGAACGTCTTGGATCCGTACGTGATCGTTACTCAGCCATGCGGATTCCAGGGGGCTTATGGATATTGGGTGCAACCGATGGGAGATGGCTGCACGGGTTATCTTCAACCGATTTGGATGGCGTGCTAATAATAGGCTAGGTGTATAGGCATCGTAGTCTACTTTTAGATGCACCGGCTGTGGCTGTTTTTAGAATTTCATTTTCTTTGGCACCTTGAGTTGTGGAGCTCTGTGGACATCAGACGCTATTTTCAATCATCTTTAATAATATGGCTGCATGCATCGATTGATGCAGAGGCCGGGGGCTCGTTTCCTTCTTTTCAAAAAACACACACACACACACACAATATCGTCTAGCTCTCGATATCGATAAGATAAGATGATGATTATGATGTTGACTAGCGTTATAGGTAGGTGGTTGTGATACCTCTTGAACTGCATGTTGATAATGTAAGCGTGGCGGAGCTCGTCGTTGCGGCCGTCCTTGGCCATGGCTCTGAAGCCGGTGCCACTGAGGTGGAAGTGGTACCAGCAGACCAGGTAGTAGTTCATGTCAGTGGCGGAGCCACCTCCCAGCGACCCTGGGCGGCTGCCCGGGCTAGTCCATGAAACTAGTACTAAACACTAGTGTTAATCAATGGTTAGAAGGATTAATTCCTTGGGCAGGTGGCAGGTCACGCTGTCATAGTTAAGTATTGTCCGGGATGTATTCATAGGCTGGCTCCGCCACTGGTTCATGTCAATGATGATCACCGTCTCCGGCACACCATAGGACACAAGGTGGTCTGATCTCAAGCCCCTTATCTGGATTTGCATTGCACGGCGTTATAGGCTACACATACCTCAAATATCTCTGTCGTATACAAATACGTCCGGATGCATCCACACAAATAATAGTAATTGGCATAGATAGAGATCGATACACACATTGTATAACATTACCCAAATAAGGAAATGCACAACATTAATTGATATGGATAGATATATAAGCACATGAATTACACGATGGACGGACACACATGCAACCGGACATCACAGGCGACGTCTCAGCCTGCTACATAGGCACACACAGACACGCATGTATCATATTATTACTTTTCAAATGAGGGCACTCCCCTTTTCATTAGTTTCATATATATGGATGGATGGATCAATTAATGAAACTGGACAAGGGAGCTGTAGGTTTTGTTAGGCTTCCAATCGCCGGGGATGACCTGGTCGGCGACGAGCGTCTTCCCGGACTCGTTGGTGACGCGCAACGAGAATGGCCCCCGCATGGGGTGGTGGGCATCCATCCTCCATATGGACCCCCATGACTCTTTCATGGGCACCCACTCCCCCGTTGGAGTCATCTTGCCGCCATTGGTAGCACCTGGTCGCGACTCCATGATGTCCAGCTGCTTCACATCGCCATCGCCATTCTCGTATTCCACCAGGATTGCCATGTAGAACGGGTTCGACCCCTCCTCCACGTGGAACGTCACCGTCAACCCCGGGTACTGGCATGGCACCCTGCGCATCCATGTCACTCATTGGTGTCGGTGTGTGTCGTCTCACAAACACGAAATATCGTCTAGCTCTCGATCTCAATGATGTAGGTGGGTGTGGTACCTCTTGAACTGCATGTTGATAATGCCGGCGTGGCGGAGCTCGTCGTTGCGTCCGTACTTGGCCATGGCTCCGAAGGCGGTGCCACTGAGGTCGAAGTGGTAGCGGGAGACTGGGTCGTAGTTCATGTCTGTGATGATCACCGTCTTCGGCACACCGGAGCACGCAGGGTGGTCCGAGTTTAAGCACCTTATCTGCATTTGCAGTGCACGAGTTACAGGCTCAATATACACACATCTACTCATATGTCTTATATAAATATCTCTGAATGCATCACGCAACTAAGTAATACTCTCTCTCTGCATCAAAATATTAGCTACTCCAACGACATATATTTCGGTACGGAGGAAGTAATTCCCAATTCCCGACAAACCAATTGTCAAAAAACAATGTGTTGGTAACATAATGGTCCGTAAACATAAATAGATTATAGTGGTATACCATAATTGCATTTAGTGTGCAGTAAACTAGTGATAGCGTAAGGCTGGTCGATCGTATCATACCTGGTAGCAGGAGCCGCAGCCCTTGCCGTCCTTGAAGAGCGGTTGGTTGCCGCAGGAGGTCATGGAGGAGAAGGGTGGCAAGTTGACGTTCTTGAACCCGCACGCGCCGCCGTTGTCGTCCGGCCCGGCACCGGTCGGTCTGCCATACCATGTCGCCTTGGCGTCGAGCCAGCTGGAATTGGCCGCGGGATGAGGCGTTTGGTGCTTGGCGAAGCAGCCATGGCCATGGGCGATGAGGATGCAGAGGATCAGAGCAGCCACGACCGCAGAGGAGGAGGATGCCATCGCTGATTCGCTGGCTCTTGTGCCGGACTGCGTTGCCGTACTTATATCGCAGAATGCCAGGAAAAAACCTGTACGCGGGCGCCCACAGAGACGGATATATTAATTGCATAATATATTTGCTTTTACTTATTTCATTTATGTAATCAACTTGTAGAGGAATCAGTCCGCATCTACAACACTAAATATGAATATATGAAAATATATTGTATATGCTGACATTAATTAGCTTGTTAATGCGAGAACGCGGCGCGTGCTGAACTGGAGTTTTTTTTTGCGGGTAAAGAAAAATTCCATATGTACACGTGGCTATGTAGTTTTCCAACTCCCTGCACCGTCCTCTCCAACGTCTTCCTTTGAAGCGGCAACTGGGACGGAGAAGTGAGCGGGACGGCTGATTTATGACGGCCAAGATTGTCGACGACCATCACGGCGAAGAAGTCCACGGTGCCTGAGCATTGACAACCAGGAGGCGTCACTACTGACTACGGCAAGTATCGGTCCTCATTTATGTGGATCACGTACGATTATCTAGATGTTTAGAGTTTATCAGTTGTATGAAAAAGATGAGGCATGTGCGATTTTTGCTCTTTTTAGTTAGTCAGTGGATCAACTTTGTGGTTTTTTGATTTAGCTAGGGTTGATCCACTTATGATTAATGTACTCTGGTTTTAGGTTACAATACAATTTAGAATTTGCAATGATCCATTTGGAATGAATCTTCTTAGAAAGGACACACTTTTTTAAGAAAATAAATAAATTTGTAGTATACACAATGGTGTTCATCAATTCATCGCAAGATACATCATTCCAGATCTTTCTGCGGTGTTGGGTCTAATAGAACATACATGGATGCTAATATTATTTGGTTTGGTTGTTGTATATCATAACAAGTCTTGTATGGAAAAAATCATTTCTTCATGAAGTTATCTATCCGTTATCACTTGAAAGTAAAGTGTACTGGTGTTTACGCATAAAACAGTTGTTGAAGGTCAGATTGCTCTCAAGGGTGATGTTGATGCTTTGAAGCTGATACATATAGCACAGAGGACAAACCACATGACACTGCAGTTTCTCATATTAATGTGATTCAGAACCGATGGTGGGATGACATGGTGGTATTTTGCTTATGCTAGTTAGCAAGACTTGTGGTGTCAACTAGGAAGACCCTGTTCTTGAAAAAAAAAGGAAGACTGTGAACAAAGAGGAAGGACACTGCGACAGAGTAGAACATTCTGAAGCAAAGGGAGGGATAAATGATCATTCAAAAGCTAATGATAGTGGCACTAATGATTGATAAGTGGCAAGCATCCCTACCATGAAATCCATGTGTGCACCTTCTCTGTCCATATCGTTCAATCTCCATGTCCATTTTTGTCGCCTCATTGATGATATTCAAACATTTTGGTCACCCACATGTATCATAAATAACAAAGCTATGGAGTCATAAATAGAGAGGCCTTCCGTCCTTCCTTTGATTTTCCCTTGCCTCTCCTAAGCAGCAAAAGGGAACAATATACTCATTTTCACCTTCTGGTATCGGCGAGCCAGGAGGTTCCCTGACCCTTTCATTTCTGTCTTCCTCTGAACAACATGAGGGTAGCACTAGGTTTTCGTTGCCGGCTGTTCTGTAGCAGTTTTTTATTCTTAGGAATATCAAATGGTGAATTATCTTTATGCTTCATCTGTACTTGGTTATAGGGGAATTTGTTTTTATCCACTGCATTATCTCTCATGGAATCTTATATTATTTTGCGTGATGTAGCATCATTTCACCCGCTTTCTGTTTTGTTTTTCGATTTCTATATTATAAGAAGGGCCTAAGGGCTTCTCCCAGGAATACCCAAAAAACTCCGGTAAATGTCTAACAGGGCACTTCTGTTCACTTTTGCAATCCAACGAGGTCCTGCATGCGAACTGGTCTGGACGTCCGTTTTCTGAAAAGTGAAGACAAACATGGGGGAGATTTGCAGGAGTCCGGACATCCACTTGACCAACCAAAAGCCTCCGCATGATCCTACTCTCTTTTCTCTCTCCACACATGCATGGTGCCCCTCTCCTCTCTCTCTCTTTCCAACCGGACACCACACGACAATGTCCCACCACATGAATGGTCCCCATCTACTTTTTTTCCTCCCAGCAGGATACTTTGTAATTAGCGTTGGATGTCTCCCTCTTGTATGATGTCCGCGGACCACGTCTGGACACAAAAACGGACATATACCAGAGGAATTTGCGGGTCAGCGTTGGTGCTCTAAGGAAATGGGTTAGGAAGTTCTTCTACATGTATTGGAGTAAACGAAACATGAGGCTGTATCCAATGGAAAAAACAATCCTTTGAATGTTTACACACAACTTAGTAATATCCAACTTTTCTATTTTTTCTCATGCGCACCATCCAAATGAGTGTTTTTATTTTTGTAGGATTCAACATGCCATAACGTCCGCCTTGTAATTTTACTACTCTTATGTTTTAAAGCCTTACCTTACAAAGGTGCCTACCATGTGTATTTTTAATAAATTAGAGATGCCCCGAATTGTTTATTCATGCAACATACTAGTTAAGATAAAAGAAAATAAAACCATATCCACAACTTGTTTCAATACTCTATAGGAGATATCAGTGACCCTAGCATACTTCATATGGTGTGAATAAAACATTTGGTAACTGCATAAGTAAGGTGACCAAAGGTTTTCACGTTCCATTCTTATCAGTTAACGAAGAAAGTGTATGGTCTTATTGCATTGGTGGTTCTTCATATGTTGGGGGATTTTTAGCAATAGACCACTGCAGAGTTTTGCAGTGTGGCACAAGTGTCATGGTCACGGGCAACATATAACGTGAGGGATGGCATCTGCATGACCGGTTCCAATATATAAGAAGGGTGTGTTGCATCCAGATGGACCTACACCCTACTATCCAATACTATTTATTTTTGTATTGAGATTTTTTTTTAGCATACATATATTCAAGCTAAGAATTCACCGAATCTTCTATTTTATTTGTTTGTCACAAACGGCAGAACATATCATCATGAAATTTTGCATGCCAATGTTAATTTATTGTGGTGTTTAGATTAATTTTCGTACTTTTTTTGTATACTGGAAACATCCATGTTGGCGCACAAGAGATTAGAAAGAACTGACTTATCGACTGTGCCATTAAGAATTTTTAGACGACAACAGTGAAGATATGTGGTTCCATGGGATTGTCATGTAAATATACCTTTCAATTAATGTCATAATTTTCGAAAATTGTACAGCCATCACAACCACCCTTATTTCTGGACTCTAGGACCATATTAATGCCACTGGCATCACCTAACACTGGCAAAAACTAAAACGATCGATAAAGTTTGCAAGACTTCTGCGAGATAATTCATGCCATCGGTGGAACTGGCACAACAGTATGTTGTAGCTGTAAGTTCTTGCGGTGCAGCAGCGGCGGTGGGGTCTCGGAATGTCCACGGCCTCGATTATCTGGGCTCGGCGGTGCCCATGGTGATGGAGGACTCACTCCATGACGGGTTCCCTCCGTGTGAACTGCATGCACATCATAGATTAATGTTGTCTACACAAAAGTAGCATAAATCTGGGCATTGTATAATTTACTACCACAATGCTACTACCCTACATCATAGCTTAATAGCGTATACTCACCTTGGGTGGCAACTGAGCATGGCAGGGAGCAACAAATGAATAAGATAGCTAGGATTGTCATGGCAGAAGAACAGGAAGCTCTCTTCATGGCTGGTGCGAAAACAACAGTGAATAATTACGTAAGGAGCTGGTTTGCCTGCCTTGTGTGGGAATAATCTTAACTCATTGGCCTACTTATATCTATATTTATATATACCAATATAGAATGACCGTAAGGGGCAGATTCAGCAAATCTCAGCCATCAAACGGTGTCAATCGGACAACCTTTATTTCTTCAATGGCGATCGTTCAACGTGCTTAGTGTACAACTAATAAGATGCCCAATATATAATGTCTAATTGATATCATATCTAATATGGTTTAATGTCTAATTGATATCATATCTCATATTGTGTAATTAATATATTTCTAATATCAATATGCAATCAATTTTCTGCCTGCTATCAACGTGAATTTCACGTACACATTTACTAGTATACATAGAGATCAAAAGTTAATTACCTACTCCGAAGAATCATCTTTGACGAAGGGAGGATCAGCCGAGATCTCTAAAATCTAATCGCATTTAATGCAATTAACATTTGATTTCTTTGATGCCTTACTAATTATAAAAGTATCTATCTTTACTTTGTATTATATTATTAAGATTTATCAGTCTAAAACATCAATCGGACAACCTATATTTCTTCAATGGTGAGCGTTCCAACGTGTTTAGTATGCAACTAATAACATGCCAAATATAGAATATCCATGTAATTAATGTGTAATTGATATCCTATCTAATATTAACGTGTAATTAATATTTTTTCTGATATCAATGTGCAATTAATTTTCTGCCTGATATCAACATGAATTGCACGTACGCATTTACTGGTATACACAGAGTTCAGAAGTTACCTACCTACTCCGAAGAATCATCTTTGACGGAGGGAGGATCAGCCGAGATCTCTAAGATCTAATCACAATGAATGCAGTTAATGTTTGATTTCTTTGTTGTTGTACTAATTATAAAATTATATAACTTCACTAAGTATTACATTATTAAGATTTACCAGTCTAAAACATCAATATTTGACGGTCGAGATTTATAGAATCTGCAGCCTAGCATATATGTTTCTCACATATACCCAAAAGTGTTCGTACCATCCACAACCTGATAAATCTGCTTGGAAACACACGAGCCATTTACTAATTGAAATTGAGCGAGTACTTTGTCAATCTGTGTTGTTGTACTAGTGTACCAGTAAAGTTTGTTTGACACATGAATAGTACGCAATTATCTCATCAATATCATTACATTTTTTTTAAATCATTCAGCTGTAGTATGTTGAGTAGCATGCTAACCATATCACCCCTTTTTCTCACTTATTTTGTGTGTGAAGTCACTCCTCATCTTATTGTTCACCACTATCTGGATAATCATTATGGAGCCAGGAGGTACAGGGAGGCCCGATATAAGAAATGCACTACATATAAAAAATTGTTCATTCCTTTCTTACCAATATTTTTTAATTATGCACTGCATATAAAAAATGCTCTACATCTAAATGTAAAATAAATATAATAGAAATGAATACAAATTTGGAAGAAATAAAAGATAATATAAAAATAAATTAGTGAAACAAGAAAATGAAAAAGGAACAAAAAAAACATTGAAATGAGGAAAAAACGAAAGGAGAAACATAAAAAAACATAGAATTTTACAGAAATCATACAAGATCGGCCGGCTCAGTCCGGTAGACATTGTATGCGAGGATCCAAATGTATCGCAAAGAGGGTGATATAGTCTCTGCGGTGCGAATGTGCCCACTTCCAGTTGAAAATACTAAGGTTTGAAACTTCCCAAATTAAAATTAAATGTCTAAATTGTACTAAAGTGATATCAAGGCCCTACACAGATAAATTGTCAATTTGTTTTGTATTAACGGGAACTCCCTTCAAAAGTGCTCTTTCCATCCCAAGCTCACATGCTCCCTGGTCAATAGTAGTAGTAGTAAACATTGATGAAAGTTTTAAATGCATGCACATTTTTGTGATTAAATGACATTTGTGGAGGGCTGGGCAAACGAACAAAACTGATGGTTCAAAATCCTTCCAACAATAGTCTATACTACTAATAAAAGATCAAACGAGAACTTTTTTAAGTACACACAGCTATTACACCCATAAAAAACAAACACCAATCACCATCACACAATTAGTCAACAAATTACAATCTAACGGCCTTCCACCATCCATGCACCACGACGGTGTGCAGTTACCAAATTGACCAAAGGCTGACCGTACTCCACCAGCGGAGGATGACCGCATCTCTTCTCGCCCCGCGCTCGCCCCTGCCCTGCGCACGGCCGCCGCCGCTCCACTCGCCCGGCTCACCGACGCCCCCACCCCGCGCACGACTGTCGCCGCTCCGCTCGCCCCGCTTCGCGTGCCCCGCACGGCCGCCGCCGCTCCGCTCGCCCTGCTCCGCACTCCACCCCCGGCTGTCTCCTTCCTTTCTTCCTCTGCGCGCGCGCGTCTGTTTATGCGCCCGTAGATCCCCGACGCGACGCGCGGAGGAGCAGCTAGGCCGAACGAGATGAACTCGACGGCATACTCGCGGCCGTCGAAGCTGCCGGTCGGCGCCGGCGACAGGAGGCCGCCCACGCGCCTCAGGGGCTTCGCCTCCAAGATCGAGCCCAAGAAGCTCGGCGCCGCCCTCCTCGCCGGCTGCTGCCTCGCGCTCCTCACCTACGTCTCCCTCGCCAAGCTCTTCGCCATCTAGTCCCCCGTCTTCGCTGCGTGCTCCACCTCCACTCACTCTCTACATTCCACTCCCTGATCTAACATTTACTGCCGTTGAATTGAATCCGCGCTCAGCTAGCACGGCCAACACGTCCGGCCTGCTCCGGAACGCCCCGCCGGCGTCGTCGTCGTCCGTCCCGGAGAAGACGGACGCCATCCCGGCCGAAGACACTACATTCATCGGCCGCGAGAACGACAACGCCGTGGATCCCGTCAATTTCCCGAAGGAGGGGCCTGCGGCGGCCGGCTCTCAAGATCAAGAGCCCGGCGTGCCGGAGGTGCTCTCTAGAAAGGAGGACGAAGCCGAGAAGGCGGCGTGCCGAAGCCATGTAAGGAATCTCGCCCTTTCTCACCTCCTTTTTCCTCGCATCTTAAACGGAAAGCAGTAGCAGAACAAAACCGCCATCACTCCCAGGTCAGCAGGCAGCTTCTTGCACACGTTTAATGCTCTGTACTCTGCAATCTGGGTAAACATGTGTCGTCGACTTCATGTCGGCGCAGTTAATTTGCTTCAGATTAGTCGGAAATGCCCGAGATCTGCCCGCGTTGTAATGCGACTTTGTTTCTTGGTGAATGAATTCAGCCGCGGAGGGCGCCGCCGGCGGGGAGGGGGCGGCGAAGCTGAGCTGCGACGAGAATGGCGTGGACGAGGGGTTCCCCTATGCGCGGCCGTCGGTGTGCAAGCTCTCCGGCGACATCCGGATCAGCCCCAAGCAGAAGACCATGTACCTCCGGCACAAATATTCATGAAACTCGATATCTGACAGTCAATTAGATTGATCCCTGGTTCCTGCCACAACCACTTTACAAGAAATAGAGGTCAATCGAACTGATAGTTAGCAAGCATGCTAAATGGTATTGATGAAACTAGCGCTTGAATCACTAGGACATGCGTGGAACATGCTACTATAGTACTTACTTTCGGGTACAGCTTCTTCGGCAGTCCATGAGTTTTTGAGGTGAATTTTTTCCAAACCCTGCTAGAGAAAGAAAACAATTACTTGATATGAGGAAGTGAACAAAGTTGCCGATATGGTGCGATAATGATCGATTTAACTTACTTCTGTAGAATTTCAGTCATGTCCACATACTCCTTGGGATCTTTTCGTCTCGAGTCTAAGACGGTTACTATTCCCTGCTCAAGCTTAATCTCTAGGAGAATATAGTGGAAGCTGCGCACGCATGCATAACTCATCAATTACATTACTATAACCTTGATTAATAAGGGAAACCGAATATGCACAAGACAGTAAAATTCACTGGAATTCATAAGGGAAGAGTATTATAGCTTCGTTTTGATTCAATACAAACGATTGTAGCAGGTTGGCCTCGGTATCTTTGGCCTGAAATTCAACCATAAATGCATCTATGAGATTTGTGTTAATGAACCCAATATCACCGATTTGCCTTTTCTTCAATTCGACGATCTTCAATCTGGATAATATAGTGGATGGTGGAACGTGGGCTCAATGCCAATCACCTCATGATCGCAGACTACACCCGTGATCTCAAGGTGGATGGCAAGTCCATGAAGGACATAGTCTTCTCCCTCCACGAGCCAATCAACTTCCTCCGTAGCCAGATCCACGACCTTCAAAGCCAGGTCTTTGAATATGAGGCAAGGTTTAAAGGTATGAGTTTGGCTACCAGTTGCCGGATCCGAGAGACTCACCCTTCCTCTTATGATGATGAGCCTCTGCCATGAAAACTGGAGAACAAGATTGCTTCTACTTCATCACCACCACCTCCTTTTTCACCACCAAAACAAAATTGAGTATCGGGTATGGGTAGTCCCCTTGGCTTTCGCCAAGCTTGGGGGAGGTGCCCTGGTATCGTATCATCTCCACTATCTTTTGCCTTTACTTTATTAGTTCGATCCATGGTTATCTTTTTCTTTAGATGAATAAAAGTTTAGTCCGACCCTTTCTTTCCAAGAGTTTCCTTGGTGATCAATCTATGCAATCGTGTGCGACATATATAATAAAGTTTAGTTTGTGTTTTGCCTTTTTTACTTTATTGTTTCAATAAATAGAAAGGAAATAGATGAAAAAGATCATATGCTAATCTTATGGTAAGTGATGACATTACACAAGGAAAAGTGTAAGTAGAAAATTTTATTGTAAATTGACAAAGATAGCATTGGTCAATGATGCAACTCATGAAAGAATTAATAAGGGAAGAGAAGATTCACATGCAAATACACTATCCTGGAAATCTTTTGTGATTTTGAGCACCCAACAAATTATTATATGCCAAAATTGTTGACGTTGGACAAGGAAGACAACATAATGAATTATGTTTGTTCCTATTCACATAGAAGTTATATTGTCATGGATCCTTCAACATGTGGTGCTTGACCCTATCTTTGCTAGCCAAAAAATCTGCACTAAGTAGAGATACTACTTGTGCATCCCAAACTCTTAAACCCAAATCTTGTTTGAGAGTCCACCATACCTACCTATGGATTGAGTAAGATCCTTCAAGTAAGCTGTCATTGGTGCAAAAAGGGGCAATAAAAATTTCTTCTAAAAGTGTAAGATCATTTAGTGTAAGGGAAAATTGAGTGTTGTACGAACTTGTGATGGTGAAGAATAAAAGCGGCAAACTGCATAATAAAGGTTGCCATCACAAGGGGCAACATAACATGACGTTATCTTGCACTAAGGGGTTGAGCATACAAACAAAAAGCGCAGGAAACCTCTGCTTCCCTCTGCGAAGGGCCTATCTTTTACTTTTATGTATTTACTCTCATGCAAGAGTCAAAGTTTTTCTCTCTATTCCTTTTTATTTTGTCCTTTGGCAAGCATCATGTGGCGAGGAAAGATCTACGCACATATATCTAGTTGAATATGGGTAGCATGAGTTATTATTGTTGACATCACCCTTGAGGTGAATTCGCTGGGAGGCCAAACTATAAGCCCTATCTTTCTATGTGTTTGGTTGAAACATTTTGCTCATGTGTACGCGGTGAGTGTTAGCAATCATAGAAGACTAAGTGATGGTTGATTATGTGGACTTCCCTAAAGGCTCCGATATGTGATCCTTCCTGAAAAGATGATAATTGTAGTTGCAAAGTTGACTGAGAACATAGTTTGTTGGTTTCAAATAGAGCTTATGCTTTATACTTTGATGTTGTGATGAATTGCCAATTGTTCATGAGAAGCCTATGATAAAAGTTACATGATACAATTTTTATGTTAAAGTTTATTGCTGTTATAATAAGTTACATGATGCTGCTATGGCCGTATTTTTGTTCTTATCGACGCCTTTCTCTCTAAGCATGTGGACATGTTTCTTGATTTCGGTTTTCGCTTGAGGACAAGCGAGGTCTAAGCTTGGGGGAGTTGATACGTACATTTTGCATCATGTTTTCCAACTGTTATTTATGTTGTTTTATTGAATAATAATGCCTTTTGGAGTAATTTTAATGCCTTTTCTCTCATAATATGCAAGGTATACACAAAGGGGGAGAATTGTGGCAGCTCAAAATCTGGAACTGAAAAAGCTACGTCAGGCTACCTATTCTGCCCAACTCCAAATGAGCTGAAACTTTACGAGGAATTATTATGGATTATTTGAGGAATATTTGAGTAGATAAGTACCAGAGGGGCCCCACCAGGTGGGCACAACCCACCTGGGCGAGCCAGGGAGCCCAGGCACGCCCCGGTGGGTTGTGCTCACCCAGGCCCACCTCCGGTGCCCCTCTTCTGGTATATAAGTCATTTTGACCTAGAAAAAAAGGAGGAGAGGACTTTCGGTATGAAGCGCCGCCGTATCGAGGCGGAACTTGGGCAGGAGCACTTTTGCCCTCCGACGGAGCGATTCCACCGGGGGAACATCCCTCCCGGAGGGGGAAATCATCGTCATCATCATCAACAACAAATCTCCCATCTTCGGGAGGGCTATCTTCATCAACATCTTCAATAGCACCAACTCCTCTCAAACCCTAGTTCATCCCTTGTGTTCAATCTTTGTACCGGAACTATAGATTGGTGCTTGCGGGTGACTAGTAGCTAGTGTTGATTAGATCTTGTAGTTGATTACTATATGGTTTATTTGGTGGAATATTATATGTTCAGATCCATTATGTTATTTAATACCCCTCTGATCTTGAGCATGATTATCATTTGTGAGTAGTTACTTTTGTTCTTGAGGTCACGGGAGAAATCATGTTGCAAGTAATCATGTGAACCTCATATGTGTTTGATATTTTGATGATATGTATATTGTGATTCCCTTAGTGGTGTCATGTGAACGTCGACTACATGACACTTCACCATATTTGGTCCTAAGGGAATGCATTGTGGAGTAGTTATTAGATGATGGGTTGCTGGAGTGACAAAAGCTTAAACCCTAGTTTATGTGCTATTCCGTAAGGGACCGATTGGATCCAAAATTTTAATGCTATAGTTAGAATTTATTCTTAATACTTTTCTCGTAGTTGTGGATGCTTGCGAGAGGGTTAACCATAAGTAGGAGGTTTGTTCAAGTAAGGACAGCACCTAAGCACCGGTCCATCCACATACCAAATTATCAAAGTAGCGAACACGAATTAAGCCAACATGATGAAAGTGACTATATGAAATTCCCGTGTACCCTCAAGAACACTTTGCTTATCATAAGAGACCATTTTGGCCTGTCCTTTGACTCAGAAGGATTGGTCTACCTTGCTGCACTTTTGTTTCTACTTTCCTTACTTGCTCGTTAAAAATTATCTTGCTATAAAACTACTCCGCTACTTACAATTTTAGCACTTGCGGACATTACCTTGCTGAAAACCACTTGCCATTTCCTTCTGCTCCTTGTTGGGTTCGATATACTTCCTTATCGAAAAGTCTACTATTGACCCCATATACTTGTGGGTCATCAAACCTTCAACCTTACTGGTGGATATATCCAGGTAAAAAAGTACAGGAATCAAGCGCCGGCTTTCGGCCATAAGACCGACTTCTGCTGCATCTAGCAATTGAACAGTAGAAACACTAATGGATTCTACCTCATACATCACATGATCGAGTACAGAAGGGATAAACAATGCCTTCACATGTCAGCTAGATATTGTCAACTTGGCCACAAGCATAGGAAGGACACCGGATCATCGAATCCAAGATGAGTTTTATCACATACAATGCGAACTTGCCCAAGTGATCATGAAGGAGGCTGTCGAATAACAGGGATGTTCTTCCATGGGACAATGAGGCAGGAGAATTTCTAAGAACTGCTACGCGCTCAGTGTCTGGACCTGAATCCTTTCAAGAAGCTCGCGTCATTCATCCCTGACTATGAAGATTGGGGCACCGAGATGGAGGAGTGATTCATGATGACAATGTGTGTCTATAGTTAGTACTACCGGCTTTCTATGAACTAGCGTATACATCGCTCTAGTTAATTAGCTTGTGTATGAGGAACTTCGTTATTTATGGTTACTATAGGTTGCTTGTATTTTGCTAACTATGCCTCTTTGTGTTTCTCAAGTACATTATGTTGCATATTATCGTTAAATTCATGAACTTATGATGCAGGTAAATAGATCGGAGATGGCGAAGGATTGTTATGTCATATTCATTGCGAGGGTTCCAGGAGTGTACGACCATTGGCCAGACGCTTAGGCCTAGGTGGACAGGTACCCGGGGGCTAGCCAGAGAGGGTTCGATAGCAGAGCCGAAGCGGAAAATTGTTACTTGAGGTGGATGCTACGGCAAGAGAGGGAGCAAAACCGGGGCCTCAAGAAGTACTACATAGTTGTGATCTTGCTCATGCTTATCACTCTTCTCTTATACATCATGGTTTAGATAGGGATGATGAAACTTGTGGGTGTGTCATAACTTGTGTCTCGCTATTTTTGACATGTGATGATATTTGTGTTGGATAATGATGATGATTATGATGATAGTATGACAAGACTATTGTATGTCTATGATATGATGAGAACAATGTGTGTTTACTATGATATGATATCTATGAAACTACTGTAAGAAGCATGCACAAATACAACACAAATACGTAGAGGAGGAATAAAAATGTGAAATCAGGAAGCCTTAGCAGTAGCGCTGGTTGGCGTTTAGTAGCGGCGGTGATTATCCGCTGCACTTCTTAAAGAGCAGTGCTACAGATAGTATAGTTAGTAGTAGTGCTGGTTGGAAAAGCGCTACTACTAACAGTACTTACTAGTAGCGCTATCTGGAAAAGCGATACTGCTATAAACTTAGTTATAGCACGTTACTAGTAGCGTTGCCACCAACGCTACTGGTATGGGTAAATCCAGTGCTAGTACTAGGCTTTCGTGAAGTAGTGTTATCATTAGTTTTCATATTAAAATACAGTATTGTAGTTATCCACCTTAATATTTCAATACGGATTTCATTACTCAAAAACAACCCCACGATCATCCAACTTAAGTCTATATTCCAATACTGATTTCAGTACAATAATCACGTGACTCAGTTCTATATCACTAATTCTGTACTAAAATTCGGTATTGCGATTATTCACTTTAATATTTCAATACTTGTTTTAGTATTGAAAAACAACCCCATGATCACCAGACTCAATTCTATACTTCAATACTGATTTCATCACAACGATTTCCTGACTTAGTTCTATATCACGAGTTTTGGTAGTAAAAATCGATCCATGTTAATATTTCAATACAAATTTCACAACTATTAAACAACACCACGATCACCCGACTCAATTCTAGATCACTACTTTTTGTACTAGAATTCAGTATTGTGATTTTCTATGTTAATATTTCAGTACTAATTTAAGTACTCAAAAACAACACCATGATCACCCGACTCAGTTTTATGTCATTAGTGTCGGTACTGAAATTCAGTTTTCTGATTATCCAGGTTAATATTTCAATACTAATTTCAGTACTGAAAAACAACATCACGGTCACCCGACTTGGTGCTATAATCATATTTTAGTATTGGAATTCAATATAGTCACTATCGACATTTATATTTCAATACTGATTTCAGTTCTGAAAAACAACACAATGATTACCCGATTCAGTTCTATATCACTAGTTCTGGTACTCCAATTCAGTATTGTGATTATCCACGTTAATATTGCAATAATTATTTCTGTACTAAAAAACAACCCACGAACACCGCACTCAGTTCTATACTTAACTATCGATTTGAGTACGACGATTATCTCACTCAGTTCTATATCACTAATTTCGGTACTAAAATTCGGTATTTCGATTATTCGCATTAATATTTTAGTCCTGATTTCAGTATAGAAAACAACACCACGATCACCCGACTTATATCTATATAACTACTTTTGGAACTAAAATTTAGTATTTGATTATCCATGTTAATTTTCAACATTGATTTGAGTAGTGAAAAGACAACACCACCACCACCCGACTCAGTTTTATATTAGTAGTTTCGGTACTAAAAATCTGTATAGTGACTATCCACGTTAATATTTCAATACTAATTTATATACAAAAAACAACAATACGATCACCCAACTCAGTTCCTTATCACTATTTTTTGTACTAAAATTAAGTATTATGATTCCACCTTAATATTTCAATACTAATTTCAGTACTTCAAAATAACACCATGATTACCCGGCTCAGTTCGATCTATATCACTAGTTTCCGTATTGAAATTCAGTATTGTGATAATCCACCTTAATATTTCAATACCGATTTAAATACTCAAAAATAGCCCCATAATCACCTGATTCAGTTCTACTTTGGTACTGATTTGAGTACGACCATCACCTCACTGAGTTCTACATCACTAATTTTAGTACTATAATTCACAAATTCGGTACAAAATATTGGTATTGCGATTATTCAACTTAATATTGTAATACTAAAAAACTAGCCCACGATCGTCGAACTCACTTGTATACTTCAGTATTGATTTCAGTACGACGATCACCTCACTCAGTTCTATAATAGTAATTTCGATACTAAAATCCATTGTTGCGAGTATCCACGTTAATATTTAAATATTGTTTCTAGTACTGAAAAACAACACCATGATCACCTGACTCAGGGCTATATCAATGGTTTTGGTACTAAGATTCAATACAGTGACTATCCACGTTAATATTTCAGTACTGATTTCTGTACTAAATAACAACACAATGATCACCCGACTAAGTTTTATATCACTACTTTTGGTACTAAAATTCAGTATTGATATTATCCACGTTAATATTTTAATACTGATTTCCGTACTAAAAATAGAACCACGATTACCCTACTAAGTTCTCTATCGCTAGTTTTGGTATGAAAATTCAGTATAGTGATTGTCCAAATTAAAATTTCAATACTTATATGTCTACTCAAATACACCTACACGATCACCGGACATAGTTCTATACTTCAGTACTGCTTTGAGTACGACGATTATGTGACTAAGTTCTATCTCACTAATTTCAGTACTAAAATTCAGTATTGTAATTATCCACGTGGATATTTTAGTAATAATTTCAGTAATTGAAAAACACCACAATCTTCCCACTCAATTCTATATCACTAATTTTGGTAATCCACGTAAATATTTGTATACTGATTTCATTATTGAAAAATAGCACAACATTCACCCATCTAAGTTCTATATTACTAGTTTCAGAACCAAAATATAGTACTCTGATTATCCATGTTAATATTTCAGTACTTATCTCTGTACAGAAAAACAGCCCACGATCATCGGACTTAGTTCTATACTTTTTGTACTAAAAATTTGTATTGTGATTATCCAGGATAATATATCCACACTGATTTCGGTACTCAAAAAACAACAACACCATTACCCGACTCAGTTCTATATTAGTAGTTTTGGTACTATAAATTAGTATATTGACTATCCACGATAGTTTTTCAATACTGATTTCAGTAAACAACAAGCAAATTTCATCAATTTTACCCTGATTGGTGTTAATGGCCTTGTATAACTATAAATCGTATTTTTGGTAGTGGCCACGTATACAAGAATCGAGGGAGTACTAAAATTCAGTGTTGCGATTATCCATGTTAATATTTAAATAATGATTTCAGTACTTCAAAATAGCACCATGATGACCCGACTAAGTTCTATATTACTAGTTTCCGTATTAAAAATCAGTATTGCGATTATCCACCTTAATATTTCAATATTGATTTCAGTACTGAAAAATAGCCCCACGATGACCTCACTCAGGTCTATACTTCAGTACTGATGTTAGTATGACGATCACCTGACTCGGTTCTATATCACTAATTTCGGTACTAAAATTCACTAATTCGGTTTAAAAAGTTGGTATTGTCATTGTTCACATTGATATTTCAGTATTGATTTCAATACCGAAAAGTAGCCCCACGATCATCAGACTGAGTTCTATACTTCAATATTGATTTGAGTACGACAATGACCTCACTGAGTTTTATATCAGTAATTTTGATACTAAAATCTAGTATTATGAGTATCCACTTTAATATTTCAATACTGATTTGAGTAATGAAAAACAATACCACGAAAACCCAACTCTGTGCTATATCAATAGTTTCGGAATTAAAATTCATTATAGTGACTATCCATGTTAAGATTTCAATACTGATTTTAGTACTCAATGAACAATACCATGGTCACCCGACTCGGTTCTATATCACAACCTTTTGTACTAAAATTATGTATTGTGATTATCAATGTTAATATTTCAACACTGATTTCAATACTAAAAAAATCTCCACCATCACTGGACTAAGTTCTATATTAGTAGTTTCGGTACTAAAAACAGTATAGTGACCATCCGCGTTAATATTTCAATACTGATTTTAGTAATAAAAAACAACACCACGGTCACCCGACTCAGTTCTATATCACTACTTTTGGTACTAAAATTGAGCATTGCGATTATCCACATTAATATTTAAATATCGATTCCATTACTTCAAAATAGCACCACGATCACCCGACTGAGTTCCATATCGCTAGTTTCTATATTAAAATCTAGAATTGCTATTACCAACCTAAATATTTCAACACTGATTTCAGTTTGTAAAACAGCCCCACGATGACCCGACTCGCTTCTATAATCCAATACTACGACGATCACCTAACTGAGTTCTGTATCACCAATTTTGATACTAAAATTAACTAATTCTGCACAAAAAATCAGTATTGTGTTTATTCACTTCGTTATTTCAATACTAAAAACTAGACAAATGATCACCGGACTTAGTTTTATACTTCAGTAGTGATTTCAATACGATGATTACCTAACTGAGTTCTATATCACTAACTTCGGTACTAAAGTTAACTGATTCGGTACAAAAATTCGTATTGCAATTATTCACTTTAACATTTCAATACTTCTTTTAGTTCTGAAAAATAGCCCCACGTTCACCGGACTCAGTTCTATACTCCGGTACTGATTTCAGTATGACGATAACCTGACTCGGTTCTATATCAGTTTTTTTGGTACTAAAACTCGTTATTTTGATTATCCTCGTTAATATTTCAATACCGATTCTAGTACTCATAAGCAACACCACGATCACCCGACTGGTCTGTTCCATATCACTTCTTTTGCTACTCATGTTCGGTATTGCGATTATTCATGTTCATATTTAAATACCGATTTCCATACTGAAAAGCAACAACACAATAACCCGAGTCAGTTCAATATGAGTAGTTTGTGTACTAACATTCAGTATAGTGATCATCCACGTTAATATTTCAATACTAATTTCAGTACTCAAAAATAGTACCACGATCAACCTACTTAGCTTTATATCACTAGTTTTTATACTAAAATTCAATATTAGGATTATCCACGTTAATATTTCAACACTAATTCTAGTACTAAAAAATAACACCATGATCACCCGACTCTGTGTTATATTAGTAGTTTCTGTACTAAAATTCAGTATTGCAACTATGCACGTTAATATTTGAATAGTTATTGCATAACCAAAAAACAGCCCCACAATTAGCGAACTCGATTGTCTAATTCAGTACTAATTTGAGTACGATGATTATCTAACCCAATACTAATTTTATTATGACGATCAAGTGACTTTGTTCTATATAACTAATCTGGGCACTTAAATTCGTTAATATTTCAATACTGATTCTCGTACTCAAAAACACCAAGATCACGTGACTCAGTTCTATATCAGCAATTTTGGTACTAAAAGTAAGTATAGCGAGCATCCATGTTTATATTCAATACTAACTTCGGTACTCAAAAACAATATCACGATCACCCGACTCAATTATGTATCACTACTTTTTTACTAATATCATGATCATCCATGTTTATATTATCCACGTTAATATTTCAATACAAATTTGTGTACTGAAAAATAGCACCACGATCTGTTGTCTTAGGTCCATATCACTAGGTTCGAAAATAAAATTCAGTATTGCAATTATCCACATTAATATTTCAATATTAATTTTAGTATAAAAAACATCCCCACGATCACCCGACTGAGTTATATACTTATGTACTGATTTCAATATGATGATCACCTTACTGAATTCTGTATCATTATCTTGCTACTAAAATTCAGTGTTGTGATTATCCACGTTAATATTTCAATAATGATTTCAATACTTCAAAATAGCACCATGATGCCCAACTCAGTTCTATATCACTAGTTTCTGTATTAAAATTCTATATTGCAATTGTCCACCTTAATATTCTAATACCGATTTCAATGCTCAAAAACAGCCCCATGTTTTCCTCCCTCAGTTATATACTTTAGTACTGATTTTAGTACGACGATCACATTACTCAGTTCTATATCACTAATTTTGGTAGTAAAATTCAATAACTAGGTACAAAAATTTGGTATTGGGAGTGTTCACATTAATATTTTAATACTGATTTCAATACTGTAAAGTAGCCCCACGAGCACTGAACTCAGTTATGTACTTCGGTATTGATTTGAGTACGGCAATCACCTGACTCAGTTTTATTTCAATAATTGCGGTACTAAAATCTAGTATTGTGAGTATCAATATTAATATTTCAATACATATTTCGGTACTGGAAAACAACACCACGATCAGCCAGCTCAATGCTATATCAATACCCAACTCAATGTTATATCAATAGTTTCAGAATTAAAATTTAGTATAGTGACTATCCGTGTTAATAGTTCAATACTGATTTCAGTACTCAAAAAACAATACCACTATCACATGACTGAGTTCTATATCACAACCTTTTCTACTAAAATTTTGTATTGTGATTATCAAAGTTAATATTTAAACACTAATTTCAGTACTGAAAAAAACACCACCATCACCCAACTGAGTTCTATATTTGTAGTTTCAGTACAAAAAATTAGTATAGTGACCATCCACGTTAATATTTCCATACTGATTTTAGCAATCAAAAACAATAACACGATCGCACGACTGAGTTGTATATCACTACTTCTGGTACAAAAATTCAGTATTGCGATTATCCACATTAATATGTCAATATTGATTTCAATACATCAAAATAGTACCACGAGCACCTCACTCAGTTCTATATCACTAGTTTCCGTGTTAAAATACATTATTTCTATTATCCATCTCAATATTTCAATACTAATTTCAGTATTGAAAAACAAACCCACGATTAATCGACTCACTTCGATACTCCAATACCGATTTCAGTACGACGATCACCTAACTCAGTTCTATATCACTAATTTCGATACTAAAATTTGCTAATTCTGTACAAAAATTAGGTATCGCATTTATTCACTTCATTATTTCAACACTTAGTTCAGTAGTGAAAAATAGCCCCACAATCACCAGACTTAGTTCTATACATCAGTACTGATTTTAGTATGATGATCACCTACCTCAGTTCTATATCACTAATGTTGGTACTAAAATTAACGAATTCGGTACAAAAATTTGTTATTACGATTATTCACTCGAATATTTCAGAACTTATTTCAGTACTGAAAAACAGCCCCATAATCACGAGACATAGTTCGATACTTCAATATTTATTTTAGTACGACGATGACTTGACTTTGTTCTATATTAGTAATTTTGGTACTAAAATTTGGTATTGTGATTATCATCGTTAATATTTTAATACTGATTTTAGTACTCAAAAACAATACCACGATCACCCGACTCGGTTCTATATCACTACTTTTGGTACTGAAATTTAGTATTACGACTATCCACGTTAATATTTAAATACTGATTTTCGTACTGAAGAACAACAGCACGATCATCCGACTCAGTTCAGTATGAGTAGTTTGTGTACTAAAGATCAGTATAGTGATCATCCATGTTAATATTTCAATACCGATTTCAGTACTAATAAATAGCACCACGATCACCCTACTTAGTTCTATATCACTATTTCAGTACAGTGATTATCGACGTTTATATTTCAATATAGATTTATGTACTGAAAAATAGCACGATGATCACCCGACTCAGTTTAATGTCATTACTGTCGGTACTAAAATTCAGTTTGTGATTATCCAGGTTAGTATTTCAATACTAATTTCAGTACTAAAAACAGCATCACGGTCATTCGACTTGGTGCTATAATCATAGTTTCGGTATTAGAATTCAGTATAGTGACTATCGACATTTATATTTCAATACTGATTTCACTACTAAAAAACAACATGATAATCACCCGAATCAGTGCTATATCACTAGTTCTTGTACTGCAATTCAGTATTGTGATTATCCACGTTAATATATAAATACTATTTCCAATACTAAAAATAACACCGTGAACACCTGACCCAGGGCTATCTCAATAGTTTCGGTACTAAGATTAAGTATAGTTACTATCCACGTAAATATTTCAATACTAATTTCAGTACTCAAAAACAACACGATGAGCACCCGACTCAGTTCTATATCACTACTTTTGGTACTAAAATTCAGTATTGATATTATCCACGTTAATATTTCAATACTAATTTCCGTACTAAAAATAGAACCATGATTTCCTAACTAAGTTCTCTATCACTAGTTTTGATAAGAATGTTCAGTATAGTGATTATCCAAATTAATATTTCAATACTTATTTCTGTACTGAAATACAGCTCCAAGATCACCAAACTCAGTTCTATAGTTCAGTACTGATTTGAGTACGACGTTTATGTGACTCAGTTTTATATCAATAATTTCGGTACTAAAATTCGGTATTGTAATTATCCACGTGAATATTTAAGTCCTAATTTTAGTACTGAAAAAACACCACAATCTTCCCACTTAGTTATACTTATATAACTAATTTTGGTACTAAAATTCAGTATTGCGGTTATCCACGTAAATATTTCAATACTGATTTCAGTATTGAAAAATAGCACAACGATCACCCGTCTAAGTTCTATATTACTAGTTTCAGAACCAAAATATAGCATTGCAATTATTCATGTTAATATTTCAATACTTATTTCAGTATTGAAAAACAACCCCACGATCATCGGACTTAGTTCTATACTTTCCTAAATTTAGTATTGTGCTTATCAACGCTAATATATCCACGTTGATTTCAGTACTCAAAAAACAGCACGACCATCACTCGACTTAGTTGTATATTAGTAGTTTTGGTACTAGAAATTAGTATAGTGACTATCCACGATAGTTTTTCAATACTGATTTGAGTAAACAACAAGCGAACCTCATGAATTTTACCTCGATTGGTGTTTATGGCCTTGTATAATTGTAAATTCTATTTTTGGTAGTGGCCTCATATAAAAAATGGAGGGAGTACTAAAGTTCGGTGTTGCGATTATCCATGTTAATATTTAAATAATGATTGCAGTACTTCAAAATAGCACCATGATGACCCGACTCAGTTCTATATTACTAGTTTTCGTATTAAAATTCAGTTTTGCGATTATCCACCTTAATATTTCAATACTGATTTCAGTTTGAAAAACAGCCCCACGATGACCTCACTCAGCTCTATACTTCAATACTGATTTCAGTATGATGTTCACGTGACTCAGTTCTATATCACTAATTTTGGTACTAAGATTCACTAATTCAGTACAAAATTTGGTATTGTGATTGTCCACATTGATATTACAATACTGATTTCAATACTGAAAAATAGCCCCACGATCACGAGACTGAGTTCTATACTTCAGTATTGATTTTGAGTAGGACAATCACCTCACTCAGTTCGATATCAATAACTTTGGTACTAAAATCTAGTATTGTGAGTATCGACTTTAATATTTCAATACTGATTTGAGTACTAAAAGACAACACCACAATCGCCCAACTCGATGCTATATCAATAGTTTCAGAATTAAAATTTAGTATAGTGACTATCCTAGTTAATATTTCAATACTGATTTTAGTACTCAATGAACAATACCATGATCACCCGACTCAGTTCTATATCACAACTTTTTGTACTAAAATTATGTATTGTGATTATCAACTTTAATATTTCAACACTGATTTCAGTACTCAAAAAAACTCCACCATCACCCAACTCAGTTCTATATTAGTAGTTTCGGTACTAAAAATAAGTATAGTGAACATCCGCGTTAATCTTTCAATACGGATTTCAGTAATCAAAAATAACACCACGATCACTCGACTCAGTTCTATATCACTACTTTTGGTACTAGAATTCAGTATTACGATTAGCCACGTTATTATTTCAATACTGATTCCATTACTTCAAAATAGCACCATGATCACTCGACTCAGTTCTATATCACTAGTTTCCATATTAATATCTAGCATTGCTATTATAAACCTAGATAGTTCAATATTGATTTCAGTACAGAAAAACAGCCCCACGATCACCCGACTCGCTTCTATACTCCAATACTAATTTCATTACGACGATCACCTCACTAAGTTCTATATCACCAATTTCGATACAAAATTCAATAATTCTGAACAAAAAATTGGTATTGCGATTATTCACTTCATTATTTCAATACTTTTTCACTAATCAAAAATAGCCCCACGATCACCGGACTTAGTTCTATACTTCAATACTAATTTCAGTATGACGATAACCTAACTCAGTTTTATATCACTAACTTCGGTACTAAAATAAACAAATTCATTACAAAAATTCGGTAATGCGATCATTCACTATAACATTTCAATACTTCTTTCATTACTGAAAATAGTCCCACAATCACCGGACTCAGTTCTATACTCCAGTACTGATTTCAGTACGACGATGATGTGACATAGTTCTATATCAGTAATTTTTTTACTAAAATTTGTATTGTGATTATCCTTGTTAATATTTCAATACTTATTCTACTACTCATAAGCAACACCCCAATCAACGAACTACGTTCTATATCACTTCTTTTGCTACTGAAGTTCAGTATAGCAATTTATCCATGTTCATATTCAAATACTGATTTCTATGTAGAAAAACAAGAGCATAATCACCCGACTCGTTCTAGTATGAGTAGTTTGTGTAATAACATTCAGTATAGTGATCATCCACGTTAATATTTCAATACTGATTTCACTACTCAAAAATAGCACCACAATAACCTTACTTAGTTTTATATCCCTACTTTTTATTCTAAAATTCATTATTAGGATTATCCACATTAATATTTCAACACTGATTTTGGTACTCACAAATAACACCAAAGTCACCCGACTCTGTGTTATAACAGTAGTTTTTGTACCAAAAATAGCCCCAATATCAGCGAACTCGATTGTATACTTCAGTACTGATTTGAGTACGACGATCACCCCACTCAGTCCTTTATCACTACGTTTGCTACTGAAATTCAATATTGCGATTATCCATGTTAATATTTAAATACTGATTTTAGTACACAAAAATAGCACCACGGTCACCCTACTTAGTTTTATATCAATAGTTTTTGTACTAAAATTCAATATTAGGATTATCCACATTAATATTTCAACATTGATTTAAGTACTAAAAAATAACACCATGGTCACAGAACTTTGTGTTATATCAGTTGTTTCTGTACTAAAATTCAGTATTGCAACTATCCACGTTAATATTTGAATACTTAGTTCAGTATTGATAAAGTGTCCCGCGATCAGCGAACTCGATTGTATAATTCAGTACTGATTTGAGTACAATGATTATCTGACTCAATACTAATTTCATTATGGCGATCATGTGACTACTTTGGGTACAAAATTTTGTTAATATTTCAATACTGATTTTAGTACTCAAAAACACCATGATCACCTCACCTCACTCATTTTCAATACTAATTTTGGTACCTCAGTCAGTTCTATATCACTAATTTTTTTATGTAAATTTAATATTGTAATTACCCACGTTAATATTTCAATAAAGATTTCAATACTAAAAAATAGCACCACGATCACCCGGCTCAAGTCTATATCACTAGTTTCGGAACTAAAATTTAGTATTGCATTTATCCACATTAATATTTCAATATTAATTTTAGTATAAAAAACATCTCCACGATCACTCAGTTGAGTTATATACTTATGTACTGATTTCAGTATGATGATCAACTTACTCAGTTCTATATCATTAATCTTGCTTCTTAAATTCATTGTTGCAATTATACATGTCAATATTTCAATAATTATTTCAATACATCAAAATAGCACCATGATGACCCGACTTAGTTCTATATCACTTGTTTCTGTATTCAAATTGGGTGTTGTGATTATCCACCTTTATATTTCAATAGGGATTTCAATAATGAAAAAACATCCCCACGATTACCTCACTCGGTTCTATACTTGAGTTGTTATTTCAATACGATGATCACCTGACTCTGTTCTATATCACTAATTTTGGTAGTAAAATTCACTAATTCGGTACAAAAAATTGGTATTGCGATTGTTCATATTAATATTTCAATACTGATTTCAGTACTGAAAAATAGACCCACGATCAATGGACTCAGTTCTGTAATTCAGTATTGATTTGAGTACGACAATCACCTCACTGAGTTCTATATCAGTAATCTTGGTACCAAAATCTAGTATTGTTAGTATCAACATTAATATTTCAATACTGATTTCAGTACTGAAAAACAACACCACGATCACCCAACTTAGTGCTATATCAATAGTTTCATAATTAAAATTTAGTATAGTGACTATCCATGTTAATATTTCAATACTAGTTTTAGTACTCAAAAAACAATACCACAATCACCCGACTCAGTTCTTTGTAATAACTTTTTGTACTAAAATTATGTATTGTGATTATCAACATTAATATTTCAATAGTCATATCAGTACTAAAAATAAACACCACCATCGCCCGACTGAGTTCAATATTTGTAGTTTCGGTACTAAAAATCACTATAGAGACCATCCACATTAATATTGCAATATTGGTTTCAGTAATAAAAAACAACAACACGACGAAACGACTCAGTTCTCAATCAATACTTTTGGTACTAAAATTCAGTATTGTGATTATCCACGTTAATATTTCAATACTGATTTCAGTATTTCAAAATAGCACCATGATCACGTGACTCAGTTCTATATCACTCGTTTACGTATTAAAATCCAGTATTGCTATTATCCACCTAAATATTTCAGTACTAATTTCAGTATTAAAAATAGCCCCACGATCACCCGACTCACTTCTATACTCCAATCCTGATTTCAGTGCAACGATCACCTACTTCAGTTCTATATCAGTAATTTTGATACTGGAATTCGCTAATTCGGTACAAAAATTAGGTATCACAATTATTCACTTCATTATTTCATTACTAAAAAATAGCACCACGATCACCGTACTTAGTTCTATACTTCAGTACTGGTTTCAGTACGAAGATCACCTAACTCAGTTCTATATCACTAATTTCCGTACTAAAATTAAATAATTCGGTACAAAAATTTGGTATTGCGATTATTCACTGTAACATTTCATTACTTATTTTAGTATTGAAAAACAGCCCCATAATCACCGGAATCAGTTCTATACTTCACTATTGATTTCACTACGACGATGACTTGACTCAGTTCTATATTAGTAATTCGGGTACTAAAATTCGGTATTGTGATTATCCTCCTTAATATTTTAATACGGATTTTGTTAGTCAAAAACAACACCACGATCACGTGACTCAATTCTATATCACTACTTATGATACTAAAACTTGAGTATTGCGATTATCTACGTTAATATTGAAATACTGATTTCCATACTGAAAAACAAAAGCAATATCACGCGCCTCATTTCAATATGTGTAGTTTGTGTACTAAAATTCAGTATAGTGATCATCCACATTAATATTTCAATACTGATTTCAGTACTCAAAAATAGCACCACGGTCACCCTACTAGTTCTATATCACTATTTCAGTATAGTGATTGTCGACGTTTATATTTCAATATTGATTTATGTACTAAAAATAGCACCATGATCACCCGGCTCATTTCTATAACACTAATTTTGGTATCGGTAGTTTTGGTCCTAAAATTTGGTATTGCGATTATCCACGTTCATATTTCAATAGTAATTTAGGTACTGAAAAACAACACCACGATCACCCGACTTAGTTCAATTTAAGTAGTTTTTGTACTAAAACTTTGTATAGTGACTATCCATGTTAATATTTGAATACTGATTTCAGTACTCAAAAACAGCACCAGGATCACCCTACTCAATCCTATATGAGTAGTTTTGGTATTAAAAATCAGTATTGCAATTATCCACGTATTTCAATACTTATTTTAGTATAGAAAAACAACCACACAATCACCTCACTTAGTTCTATACCACTATTTGTGCTACTAAAATTCGGTATTTTCATTGTCGTCGTTAATATTTCAATACTGATTTTAGTACTCATAGACAACACCACGATCACCCACCTCAGTTCTATATCACTACTTTTACTACTCAAATTCAGTAGTGTGATTACCCATGTTCATATTTAAATACTGATTTCCATACTGAAAAACAACACCACGATCACCCGACTCTGTTCAGTATGAATAGTTTGTGTACTAAAATTCAGTATTTTGATCATCCACGTTAATATTTCAATACTGATTTTAATACTCAAAAATAGCACCACGATCGCCCTACTTAGTTTTATATCACTAGTTTTTGTAATAAAATTCAATATTAGGATTATCCACGTTAATATTTCAACACTAATTTCAGTACTCACAAATAACACCATGATCACCCGACTCTGTATTATATGAACAGTTTCTGTACTAAAATTTAGTATTGCAACTATCCAGCTTAATATTTGAATACTTATTGCAGTATCGAAAAACAGCCCCACGATCAGCGAACTCGATTATACTTCAGTACTAATTTGAGTACGACGATTATCTCACTCAGTACTAATTTCATTATGACGATCATGTGACTTTGTTCTATATCACTACTCTGGGTACTAAATTTCGTTAATATTTCAATACTGATATTAGTGCTCAAAAACACCATGATCACCTGACTTAGTTCTATATGAGTAGTTTTGGTACTAAAAATAAGTATAGTGACCATCCATGTTAATATTTTAATACTGATTTCGATACTCCAAAAAACATAACGATCACCCGAATCAGTTATATATCACAACTTTTTTACTACAATTTAGAATTGTAATTATTGACATTAATATTTCAATACAGATTTCAGTACTGGAAAATAGCACCACGATCAGCCGTCTCAGGTCTATATCACTAGTTTCGAAACTAAAATCAGTATTGCAATTATCCACATTAATATTTCAATATTGAATTCAGTATAAAAAACATCCCCATAATCACCCGACTGAGTTACATATTTATGTACTAATTTCAGTATGATGATCACCATACTGGGTTCTATATCATTAATCTTGCTACTAAAATTTAGTGCTGCGATTATCCTCGTCAATAATTCAATAATGTTTTCAGTACTTCAAAATAGCACCATGATGACCCGACTCAGTTCTATATCACTAGTTTGTGTATCGGTATTGTGATTATCCACCTTAATATTTCAATACTGATTTCAGTACTGAAAATAATCCCACGATTACATCAGTCACTTCAGTACTGATTTCATCACGACGATCACCTGACAAAGTTCAATATCACTAACTACGGTAGTAAAATTCACCAATTCAGTAAAAAAATTGGTGTTGCGATTGTTCCCATTAATATTTCAATACTGAAAAATAGCCCCACGATCACCGAACTCAGTTATGTACTTCGGTATTGATTTGAGTACGACAATCACGTGACTCAGTTCTATATCAATAATTTCGGTACAAGATAAAGTAATGTGAGTATCCATACTAATATTTCCATACAGATTTCGATACTGAAAAACAACACCACGATCACCAAACTCGGTGCTTTATCAATAGTTTCAAAATTAAAATTTAGTATAGTGACTATCCATGTTAATATTTCAATACTGATTTCAGTACTCAAAAAGCAATACCACTATCACACGACAAAGTTCCATATCACAACTTTTTCTACTAAACTTTGGTATTGGATTATCAACATTAATATTTAAACACTGATTTTATTACTGAAAAAACACCACCATCACCCGACTAAGTTCTATATTTGTAGTTTCAGTACAAAAAAATCAATATAGTGACCATCCACATTAATATTTCAATATAGATTTCGGTAATCAAAAACAACAACACGATCCCGCTACTCATTTCTATATCGCTACTTTTGGTACTAAAATTGAGTATTGCGATTATCCACGTTAATATTTCAATACTGATTTCAGCAGTTCAAAATAGTACCACGAGCACCTCACTCTGTTCTATATCACTAGTTTTCCGTGTTAAAAAACCAGTATTGCTATTATCCACCTAAATATTTCAATACTGATTTCAGTATTGAAAAACAGACCCACGAGTACCCGACTCACTTCTATACTTCGATGCTGATTTCAGTATGACAATCACCCGACTCAGTTCTATATCACTAATTTCGATCCTAAAATTTACTAATTCAGTATAATTGGGTATCGCAATTATTCACTTAATTATTTCAACACTTATTTCACAAGTGAAAAATAGCCCCACGATCACTTTATTAGTTCTATACTTCAGTAATGGTTTCAGTACGACGATCACCAAACTGAGTTCTATATCACTAATTTCGGTACTAAAATTAACTAATCCGGTACTAAAATTCGGTATTATGATTATTCACTATAACATTTCACTACTTATTTCAGTATTGAAAAACAACCCCATAATCACTGGAATTAGTTCTATAATTCAGTACTGATTTCAGTACAATGATGACTTGACTCACTTGTATATTAGTAATTGTGGTACTAAAATTTAGTATTGTGATTATCCTCGTTAATATTAATAGCGATTTTATTATTCAAAAACAACACCACGATCACCCAACTCAGGTCTATATCACTACTTTTGGTACTTAAATTCAGTATTGCGATTATCTACGTTAATATTTAAATATTGATTTATATACTAAAAACAACAGCACGATCATCCGACATAGTCCAATATGATTAGTTTGTGTACTAAAATTCAGTATAGTGATGATCCACATTAATATTTCAATACTGATTTCAGTACTCAAAATTAGCACCACGATCACCCTACTTAGTTCTATCTCACTATATTACTACAGTGATTGTCGATGTTTGTATTTCAATATTGATTTATGTACTCAAAAATACACCATGATCACCCGGCTCATTTCTATAACACTAATTTTGGTATCGGTAGTTTCGGTACTAAAATTTGGTATTGCGATTATCCACCTTCATATCACAACACTAATTTAGGTACTGAAAAACAGCACCACGGTCACCCGACTTACTTCAATTTCGGTAGTTTTGGTACTAAAATTATGTATAGTGACTATCCACATTAATATTTGAATACTGATTTCAATACTAAATAACAGCACCACGAAAAGCCGACTCGGTTCTATATCAGTAGTTTTGGTACTAAAATTCAGTATTGTGATTATCCACGTATTTCAATACTTATATCAGTACATAAAAATAGCCGCACGATCACCTCATTTAGTTCTATATCAATACTTTTGCTACTAAAATTCGGTATTCTTATTATCCTCGTTAATATTTCAATACTGATTTTAGTACTCATAAACAACACCATGTGCACCCGACTCTGTTTTGTATCACTACTTTTTCTACTAAAATTCAGTATCACAATTATCCATGTTCATATTTAAATACAGATTTCCATACTGATAAACAACAGCACGATCACCCGACTCAGTTTAAGTATCAGTAGTTCGTGTACTAAAATTCAGTATTGTGATCATCCACGATTATATTTCAATACTGATTTCAATACTTCAAAATAGCATCACCATCTCCCTACTTAGTTTTATATCAGCAGTTTTTGTAATAAAATTCAATGTTAGGATTATCCACGTTAATATTTTAACACTGATTTTAGTACTCATATATAACACCGCGATCACCCGACTCTGTATTATATCAGTAGTTTTTGTACTAAAATTTAGTATTGCAACTATCCATGTTAATATTTGAGTACTTATTTCAGTGCCAAAAAATAGCCCCACGATCAGTGAACTCGATTGTATACTTCAGTACTGATTTGATGTCGGGACCCCGATCCTAAGCCATAGGAATCCAGCCTGTAACACATCGCATCTCTTTGCAGTCTCACGCACGGTTAACTCCACGGCTGCAGCCTTACCTTAGCCGGGACCGTTTGCGTCTTTTGACTCACGTATGCAATAGTGTTGCTAGCATTCCAATGTCAAAGAACCCGGATCGACATGTCTAGTCATAAACCAAAGTGGCAGTACCGCACAAGGACAGGCATACATGACCCAACAAAGTAGGTGTCGATCATCAGCGAACGTAGACGAGTCGTAGCAAGCTACAAGGACTCCATTACGTCGCGTGACATTTCCCCAAAGGGGACAGACATAGCCGCTAAGAAGGACACATGCCGGTCAACCAATGTGTCCGGAGCAGTAGCGAACTACCAAGGCTCGTTGGATCACAAAGGGGCATTTCCTTGTAAGGAGTGCTACTAAAGTTCACGACTAGGTATTCGAACCCCATACATATCAAGTAAGACACACGTACGCATGGCATAGCGATATGTATAGATACATTGATGGCATCACAACATAACCATAAACATACAAGCTTTATTTAAGAGGCTCGGAAGAGCCACACACATAATATTACACATTAAGGGTCCCACGACCCATAATAACAGTCATTCAGTTACAAACCAGCGGAAGAGTTTTAAACTGTCTGAGTACAGACAGGGCAACTAGAAGGCACATGGCCTGACTATACTACAGATCCAACGTAGGGCCAGATCATAGCTGGGACACCAGCTACTCGTCGTCGTCGATGTCTACGAAGAACCCTCCATTAGGGTCATTAGCAACCTCTGCAACATTTATTAAGCAAACATGAGTACGAAGGTACTCAACAAGACTTTAGGAGACCTAACTACTCATGCAAGGTATCAAAGGGTATTGTGGGGTTTCATGCGGAAAGCCAGCATTTGACTCGTGGCTAGACAACTTGCATTTTGAAATTAGTTTTGACAACTTGATTTCTCGCACACGAGTCCACTAACACCACAACAATACACTATCGTGGAATCATTCCGTCTCCATACGGAAATGCCGTCCACGACACTCACGCTTATCTTAACAATTTTATGAGTAGCCATTGAAGTTATCTATGAACAACATATGTCTCCAAGTAGTCCATATCCGCGGACGCGGCTATTCGAATAGATCATAACCCTGCAAGGGTGTACTTCGTCACACACGCTCTCGCCACTTATCGCCATGTGCACGTCATGCACCTCGGCAACCTTCAAGCGGAAGCCCAGCGAGGGAGTCGGCCATGACCGTTAACCACACTAGTACCTAGTCCATCTTTATCGCCTATCTGAGAGTAACCCGTACGGAAGTCCGGCCGAGGTTTCCGACACGGCCTCAAACGATGTGCGCAGGGTTCCCAAGCCCACCATCCGGGTGCCACTTGGTACACCGTGCCACTGCCTACCGCATCACGGCCCACCTCTCAGGTCAGCACCATGCAAGGCCTCCAGCATTACTATAAACACCAGAAACTACTTGCAACTCCTGGACCGAGTACTACGCGATTAATAGGCCGAGCGGGGTCATATTTCAGGGCCCATCATGTGGTAGTATCTAGTCTTGGATTACATACACGGAACTCAATTCCTAAGGACGGTTCCAATGAAACAACCCGCCATGTACTCCTACACGGCCTTTCACCGGTACCTTTACCAACTCAAGTTCAACACACAACCTTTGCTCACCAAACACATTCCACAATTCTGTTCATCTCCCAGATGACAGACCATACACAACTCTAAGCATGGCATGCATAGCAGGATAAGGCACATCACAGCTCAAGCAACTACCAGGTATGCTAGGTTGCAAGGTTTGGCTATTTACTGTGATAAGGTTAAGTCATGCAAAGGAAGTGGGTTCAACTATCGTGGCAAAAGCAGTTGAAGCATTTGATCTTAAATGCAATAAATAGGTGCAGGAGCAAGAACATGGGAGTTATCGGGATGATCAAAGGGGTTGCTTGCCTTGTTGCTCAGAGGAGGAACGATATCCGTCAGACGGATATTCGGTGGAATCCGGGGGTGCGGAGCCTACCAAAATGAATGGCAACATTCAATAACAATCATATGCACTCAAAATGATGCATGAGCATGGCATGAGAATGCAAGGTGATAAGTTATTATAATAAATATGTATTAGGTTTAGAGTTGATTTGAATCACATTCGAATATCAATTCCAAACGGGGTATTCGGATACCGTTTTAATTGATTCGACCTGATGCTCAGATCAACTTGATGTTAACATGCATGAAATGTCAAGTTATGGTACTGATTTGTAATTAGGACAGTGGTGATCATTGTATTCATAATGAAATTTGAATAATTTTCCAAATTCCATTTAAAAAGTAATTATAAGAATTGAATTATTCCTTATTCCACAATTTAGAGTTCTGTAACTTTTTCAAACATAGTTGAAAATAGCATATTCAGAATCCTTGAATTTTTCTAATACTTTTTCATATATAAATTATTTTCATTGGAGTTACAGATTAATTTCTATGAATTTTACAAATTTTAGCAATTTCCTGGAATTATTTCTATACTGGAAATACTTTTATTGCATCAGCATGACATCAGCAGGTCCATCTGGCCGTTGAAAGTCAAACCTGACCAGTGGGACCCACTGGTCAGTCTCTCTGGTCAATTTTAGATTAAGATTAAACTTAATTAACTGATTAACCTTGCTGGACCCACATGTCAGTGACTGATTAACTTATTTGATTTATTTTTATTAGTTTTAAACTTGCCACAGGCTGGCCCCACCAGTCAGTGGCTCAGGCCAGCCGGGATCCACCGGCGGCGAGGTCGTCCTCGCCGGCGGGGAGCCTCCGGCGACCACCAGCACGGCGGAGGGGCTCGGAAACGGCGCACAGGGGGCCAAATGCTGCGCGGAGAGCACCAGAGGAACGTCATATCTCCCGCAGCTCCATTTCTGCACTTAGCCGGGGCTGATCTGGCCGGAGATGATGCCGGCGACGAGCTTGGCGGCGGCCAAGGCTCGGGCGTCATCGGGGTCTTTGATTCAGAGGGAACTACGCTCGGTTCTTAGCTCCTACGGCATCTACGCGTCGACCTAAAGCTGATGGTACCCTCGGAAGGACGAGCTGATCATCGGAGGGCTACCGGCGACGAGCGGCAACGGCGGTCCTCGTCAGGCTCCGGTGAAACTAGAGCTAGAGGAGGGGATCGACGGGAAAAACTTAGGGGAAACGACCGCATGCTCACGGGGAGTGCACAGCAGGGCTTAGACGGCTCGGGGAAGGCCTGGGGGCGACGAATCGACGGGAGAGGTCCGGCGGCCGGAGGTGGAAGACGATGGCGCCGCGGGCGTTGCAGGGCTTGGGGTGGCTTCGGCTTCTACAGGGAGGACCAGACCGACGAGGCGGAGCTAATGGCGTGCTCTGGGAGGGGATCGTATGGCTAGGGCACGGGCAGCTCGAGCTTTGCTCGGCTCCAATGGCGGCAGCAAGGAGGGGGGAGAGATCCGGGAGGAGGGAGAGAGCCGATGCGGGGAATGGATAGGTGAGGCCTCGGGGGGCTTATCCCTGGCCTTGCCAGCACGAGGCGGCGGCCAGGCAGGCGGAGAGGTGCGTGGCCGCGCCGGAGGAGGCGGCGGCCACCTCCTGCTGCCTACTGGCGGGAGGAAGACGACAGGGCTTAGATGGGCTGGGCGAGGCTATAGGCGACAGTTAACTCTTTTCCCTTTTTCTTTTGTTTTTGTTTTTTTTCTGTTTTGCTAACTATTGTTTTGCTATTTATTTCAGCTCCAAAACAAACAGTAAAAACTATTTTAGACCTCCTGAAATATTTTTATAATATTACCAACCATTTCCAAAGTTTTCAACATTTTTTGAAAATTTATAGTTTCTGATTTCAAATTTAAAGTTTGAAACCAGTGGCTTTTGCATTAATTTAAAATGCTTAAGGTGTCAAGAAAATAGTTTTCTCCAATGCTCATTTACTTTCATGATTTATGAGAAAGTTTGAACATTTCTTGAGGCCATTTTGGGTTCATTGATTTGAACTAGTTTGAGATTTTCTTTATAAAGTAGTGGCTAGGGTTTTGAGTTTTTCCTTTGCCACTTTCTTGTTCTTGTTGAAAATTCTTAGATGCCAATGCGAAGAAGACATGAGCACAAGACTAACTTGCTTAGGGGTTAGGGATGTGACATTTGAGTACGACGCTCACCCGACTCAGTTCTATATCACTATTTTTTATACTGAAATTTAGTATTGCGATTATCCATCTTAATATTTAAATATCGATTTCCTTGCTGAAAAGCAACACCACGATCACCTGACCCGCCCGACTCAGTTCTATATCACTACTTTTTATACTGAAATTTAGTATTGCGATTATCCATCTTAATATTTAAATATCGATTTCCTTGCTGAAAAGCAACACCACTTTCACCCGACCCAGTTTTATACGAGTAGTTTGTGTACTAAAATTCAGTAAAGTGATCATTCACGTTAATATTTCAATACTGATTTAAGTACTCAAAAATAGCTGCACGATCACCCTACTTAGTTTTATATCATTAGTTTTTCTACTAAAGTTCAATATTACGATTATCCACGTTAATATTGGAACACTTATTTCAGCACTTACAAATAACACCACGGACTGTGCTATATCAGTAGTTTCTGTACTATAATCCAGTACTGCAACCATTCGCGTTAATATTTGAATACTTATTTCAGTCCTGAAAACCAGCCCCACGATCCGCGAACTCGATTGTATACTTCAGTACTGATTTGAGTATGACGATTCTCTGAGTTAGTGCAAATTTCATTATGATGATCATGTGATTCTATTCTATATCACTACTCTGGGTAATAAAATTCGGTAATATTTCAATACTGATTTTAGTACTCAAAAACACCATGATCATGTGACTCGGTTCTATATCAGTACTTTTGGTACTAAAAATAGGTATAGCGACCATCCATGTTAATATTTCAATACTGATTTCGGTACTCAAAAACAACATCACGATCACCCAACTCAGTTCTATATCACTACTTTTTTACGAAAATTTAGTATTGTAATTATCCACATTAATATTTCAATACACATTTCAGTACTGAAAAATAGCACCACAATCACCCGTCTCAGGTCTATATCACTAGTTTTGGAACTAAAATCTAGTAGTGCAGTTATCCACATTAATATTTCAATATTGATTTCAGTATAAAAAACATCCCAACGATCACTATCACATCCTTGGTATTCCCTGTTAGGGTTTAGTAACTTGTGCTCATATCTTCTTTCTATGCATCCAAGGAAATGAAATGAAAACCCAAAAGAAAAACAAGAAAAACCAAAGCAAAACCCTGGCCACTTCTTATTCAAAAGAATTCCAACAAGTGACAAAATCAATGAACCCAAAATGGCCTTCTTAAAAGTTCAATATTTCTGATAAATGTTGAAAACAAAATATCAGAGATGAAACTTATTTTCAAACTACTTTTGGCATTTTAATTTTAAGTTAAAAGCTACTGAAATCAATTGTATATTTGATTTCAAATAATTCAAAGTCTCCAAAAATGTTCAAAACTTTATGAGTGGTTGGAAATATTCCAACTAACACTCTGGTATTTTCAAACTATTTTTAAGAATAGTTTGGAGCCAAAAACAAATGAAACAATATCAGAAAGAATAAAACAGAAACAGAAAAGAAAAGAAAATGGAAAAAGCTCTATCTAGCGCTTACTTGGCCCAGGCCCAGCTGCTCCCCGTCGTCTTCCTTGCCAGCGAGCAGCAGGAGGTGGCCGCCGCTCGATCCGACGCGGCCACGCACCTGTGCGTGTGCCTGGCCGCCGCGTCGCGCTGGCGCAACGGGGATAAGCTCCCCGAAGGCCTCCCCGAGCTCATCCCCTCCCCATTTACCCTGTTCTTTCTTTCTCTCTCTCTCTCTCTCTCGGCCGCCATGACCTGAGCTCGAGCTTGAGCTTGTCGTCGCTCCTGCCCCTCTCCCTCTCACCTGAGTCGCGCAACTACTTCGTCGTGATCCCTTGAAGCTCTCCAGCCAGTCACGCGACGCCAAGAACCCCTGGAACGCCGTGAAGCCATCGTCTTCTTCCTCGGGTCACCGGAGTTTGCCGTCGCCGTTCTCCCTCCTCAGGCCATCCCCGAGCCCATTCTCGACGCCTCTGCACTCCTCGTGAGCTCAGGAACCTTTTCCCCATGTTTTTCCCCTCGATCCCTTCCTCTAGGCCCCGATTCCACCGGAGCCCGACGAGATCCGTCGCGGGACCTCGTCGCCGGTAGCTCTCCGGTGATCGGCTGGTCCATCTGAGGCCACCAATGGCTTTAGTGCATCGCGTACATGCTGTAGGAGCCTAGCCCCGCACGAGATGCCCTGTGTTTCGAAGACCCCGATGATGCCCGAGCTTCGGCCGCCGCCAAGCTCGTCGTCGGCGTCATCTCCGGCCATCTTAGCCTCGGTTCTATGCAAAAATGGAACTGCAGCTGAGTGCTGGTGCATTTGGTGCCATCCGCGTGAAGTTTGGCCATCGGAGATGCATTTCCGAGCCCCTCCGCGATTCTGGTGGTCACCGGAGGCTCACCGCCGGCGAGATCGACCTCGCCGCCGGTGGATCTGACTCCCCTGAGTCACTGGCATGTGGGGCCAGCCCCCTGGCTAATTAGTATTACTCTAATAAAAATAATTAATTAAATAAAAACTTAAACAGACACTGAAAGGTGGGTCCAGCACTGTTAAATACTCCCTCCGTCTCAAAATTCTTGTCTTACATTTGTGTAGATATGAATGTATCTAGTCACATTTTAGTATTTAGATACATTCATTTGTAGACAAATCTAAGACAAGAATTTTGGGACGGAGGGAGTACCTAATTAAGTTTAAACTTAACTAAAAACTGGCCAGAGTCACTGACGAGTGGGTCCCACTGGTCAGGTTTGACTTTCAACAGACAGATTGACCTACTGATGTCATGCTGATGCAATAAAAGCTTTTCTGTTTAAAAATAATTCCAAAATAAGTTCAAAACTTTGGAAATTCATAGAAAATTGAATATAACTCCAAATTTGACAAATAATATATGTAAATGGATAAGAAAAATTCAAGGAATCCAATGGTGCTATTTTCATGCATGAAAAACAAAGTTATGAAACCGAATCAGGTCAAATCAATTAAAAATGAATTTGATAAATTATAATTCAAATGATATTTGAATTATGATTTCAAATCAAGATCACCCCAATGGGTTCTGCTAGTCATTGCAAACCATGCTACATTGCATTTCATGCATCATTTTGTTGCATATGTTTGATATTGATTGATTGTTGTTATTCCGGTAGGCTTCGCCCCTCCGGATACGTCTGATTATCCGACTGACGGATATCACCACTCTACTGAGCAACAAGGCAAGCAACCATTTTGATCATCCCGATAAATCCCATGTTCTCGCTCCTGCTCTTACTTATTGCATTAGGATCAAATGCTTCAAATGCTTTTGTCACGTTAGTGGAACCCACTTCCTTTGCATGACCTGTCCTTGTCACAGTAAATAGCTGAACCTTGCAACCTAGCATACCTGGTAGATCCTTGAGCCATGATGTGCCTTATCCTTCTATGCATGCTATCCTTAGAGTTGTGTATGGTCTGTCATCTGTGTGATGAACAGGATCGTGAGAATGTGTTTAGTTGGTAAAGGTCGTGTGTTGAACTTGATTTGGTAAAGGTACCGGTGAAAGGCTATGTAGGAGTACATGGCGGGTTGTTTCATTGGAACCGTCCTTAGGAACTGAGTTCCGTGTATGTAATTCAAGACGAGATACTACCACATGCTGGGCCCTGAAATATGACCCCGCTCGACTTATTATTCGCCTAGTACTCGGTCCAGGAGTTGCAAGTAGTTTCTCGTGTTTATAGTCATGATGGAGGCCGTGCGTAGCGCTGACCTTAGAGGTGGGCTATGATGCGGTAGGCAGTGGCACGGTGTACCAAGTGGCACCCGGATGGTGGGCTTGGGAACCCTGCGCACATCGTTTGGGGCCGTGGCGGAAAGCTCAGCCGTACTTCCGTGCGGGTTACCCTCAGATAGGCGATAGACCTGGACTAAGTATTAGCGTGGTTAACGGTCGTGGCCGACTCCCTCGCTGGGCTTCCGCTTGAAGGTTGCCGAGGTGCATGACGTGCACATGGAGATAAGTGGCGAGAGCATGTGTGAAGAAGTACACCCCTGCAGGGTTATGATCTATTCGAATAGCCGCGTCCGCGGATATGGACTACTTGAAAACATATGTTGTTCATAGACAACTATAATGGCTACTCATAAAATTGTCAAGATAAGCGTGAGTGTCGTGGACGGCATTTCCTTAGGGGGACAGAATTTCCACGATGGAGTATTGTTGTGGTGATAGTGGACTCGTGTGCGAGAAACATAGTTGTCAAAACTATTTTAAAATGCAAGTTGTCTAGCCAAGAGTCAAATGCTGGCTTTCCGCATGAAACCCCACAACTCCTTGTTGATATATTGCATGAGTAGATAGATTATCCTAAAGTCTTGCTGCGTACTTCTGTACTTATGTTTTCTTAATAATTGTTGCAGAGGTTGTTAATGACCCTAATGGAGGGTTCTTCCTAGACATCGACGACGACGAGTAGCTGGTATCCCAGCTACGATCTGGCCCTAGGTTGGGTCTATAGATATTCAGGCCATGTGCCTTTGTCTTTCCATCTGCCTGCACTCAAACAGTTTTTACTCTTCCGCTGGCTTGTAAGACTTGTGTGTATGAACTATGATGATGGGTCGTGAGGCCCCTATCTGTGTAATATTATGTGTGAGGCTCTTCCGAGCCTTCTAAATAAAGTTTGTATGTTTATGGTTATGTTGTGATGCCATCGATGTATCTATACATATCGGTATGCCATGCGTACGTGTGTTGTACTTGGTATGTGTGGGGTTCGAATACCTGGTCGTATGCCTTAGTAGCCCTCCTTACGGGGAAATTCCCTTTTGTGATTCCATCGAGCCATGGTAGTCCGCTACTGCTCCGGACACATTGGTTGACCGGCATGTGTCCTTCTTAGCTGCTGTGTCTGTCCCTTTGGGAAATGTCACGCGTATGTAATGGAGTCCTTGTAGCTTGCTACGACTCGTCTACATTCGCTGATGACCGACACCTGCTTTGCTGGGTCATGTATGCATGTCCCTGTACGGAACTGCCGCTTGAGTTTATGACTAGACATATCGATCCGGGTTCTTTGACATTTGATTGCTAGCGACACAATTGCATACGCGAGTCAAAAGGCGCAAATGGTCTCGGCTAAGGTAAGGCTGCAACCGTGGGGATAACCGTGAGTAAGACCGTAAAGAGATGCTATGTGTTACATGCTGGATTCCTATGGCTTAGGATCAGGGTCCCGACAATCACCTTGCTGAGATATATACTTATGTACTCATTTCAGTATGATGATCACCTTACTTAGTTTTGTATCATTAATCTTGCTACTCAAATTTAGTGTCGCGATTATCCACCTTAATATTTCAATAAAGATTTCGGTACTTCAAAATAGCACCATGATGACCCGACTCGGTTCTATATCAGTAGTTTATGTATTAAAATTCGGTATTGTGATTATCCAACTTAATATTTCAATACTCATTTCAATACTGAAAAACAGCCCCACGATTACCTCACTCAGTTCTATACTTTAGTACTAATTTCAGTACGACGATCACCTAAATCAGTTCTATATCACTAATTTTGGTAGTAAAATTCACTAATTCGGTACAAATATTTGATATTGCGATTGTTCGCATTATTATTTCAATACTGATTTCAGTACTGAAAATAGCCCCAGGATCAATGTACTAAGTTCTGTACTTCAATATTGATTGGAGTACCACAACCACCTTACTCGGCTCTATATAAGTAATTTCAGTTCTAAAATCTAGTATTCTGTGTATCCATGTTAATATTTCAATACTGAAAAACAAAACCACGATCACCCAACTCGGTGCTATATCTATAGTTTCAGAATTAAAATTTAGTATTGTGACTATCCATGTTAATATTTCAATAAATTTTAGTACTTAAAAAACAATACCATGATCACCCGACTCATTTCTATGGCACAACTTTTTGAACTAAAATTATGAATTGTGATTATCAACATTAATATTTCAACAGTGATTTCGGTACTGAACATAAACACCACATCATCCGACTGAGTTCTATATTTGTATTTCGGTACTATAAATCAATATAGTGACCATCCACGTTAATATTTCAATACTGATTTCAGTAATCAAAAACAACAACACCATCACACGATTGAGTTCTATATCACTACTTTTGGTACTAATATTTAATATTTCGATTATCCACGTTAATATTTCAATACTGATTTCAGTACTTCAAAATTACACCTTGATCACATGACTCGGCTCTATATCACTGCTTTCTGAATTAAAATCCAGTATTGCTATTATCCACTGAAATATTTCAATACTGATTTCAGTATTGAAAAAAGCCCCACGATCACCCGACTCACTTTATACTCCAATGTTGATTTCAGTATGACGAGCACCTCACACAGTTCTCTATCACTAATTTTGATACTGCAATTCACTAATTCAGTACAAAAATTAGGTATCGCAATTATTCACTTCATTGTTTCAATACTTATTTCACTACTAAAAAATAGTCCCACGATCATCGTACTTAGTTCTATACTTCAATACTAATTTTAGTACGACGATCACCTAACTCTGTTTTATATCACTAATATTGGTACTAAAATTAAATAATTCCGTACGAAAATTTGGTATTGCGATTATTCACTATAACATCTGAGTACTTATTTTAGTATTAAAAAACAGCCCCAAAATCACCGGACTCAGTTCTATACTTCAGTACTGATTTCAATACGAGGATGACTTGACTCTGTTCTATATTAGTCATTTTGGTACTAAAATTCAGTATTGTGCTTATCCTTGTTAATATTTTCATACTGATTTTAGTACTAAAAAACATCACCACGATCACCTTACTTAGGTCTATATCACTACTTTTGCTACTGAAACTTAGTATTGTGATTATCTACGTTAATATTTAAATACTGATTTTCATACAGAAAAACAATAGTAGGGTCACCCGACTCAGTTCAATATGAGTAGTTCGTGTACTAAAATTCAGTATAGTGATCATCCACATTAATATTTCAATACTGATTTAAGTACTTAAAAATAGCACCACGATCACCCTACTTAGTTCTACATCACTATGTGAGTACAGTGATTGTCAATGTTTATATTTCAATATTGATTTATGTACTAAAAATAGAACCATGATCACCCGACTCATTTCTATAACACTAATTTTGGTATCGGTAGTTTCGGTACTAAAATTTGGTATTGTGATTATCCACGTTCATATTTCAATACGAATTTATGTACTGAAAACAACACCACGATCACCCGACTGTGTTCAATATCAGTAGTTTTGGTACTAAAATTTTGTATAGTGACTATCCATGTTAATATTTAAATACTCATTTCAGTTCTCAAAAATAGCATCACGATCACCCGACTCAGTTCTATATGACTAGTTTTGGTACTAAAATTCAGTACGGTGATTATCCACGTATTTCAATACTTATTTCAGTACTGAAAAACAACCCCGCGATCACCTCACTTAGTTCTATATCACTACTTTTTCTACTAAAATTTGGTACTCTCGTTATCCTCGTTAATATTCCAATACTAATTTTAGTACCCATAAACAACACCACGATCACCCGACACAGTTCTATATCACTACTTTTGCAGGTGAAATTCAGTATTGCAATTATCCATGTTCATATTTAAATACTCTTTTCCATACTGAAATACCACACCACGATACCCGACTCAGTTCAGTATGAGTAGCTTATGTACTAAAATTCACTATTGTGATCATCCACGTTAATATTTCAAAACTGATTTTAGTACTCAAAAATAGCACCATGATCACCCTACTTAGTTTTATATCACTAGTTTGTGTGCTAAAATTCAATATTAGGTTTATCCACGTTAATATTTCAACACTGATTTCAGTACTCACAAATAACACCATGATCACCCGACTCTGTATTATATCAGTAGTTTTTGTACTAAAATTCAGTATTGCAACTATCCATGTTAATATTTGAGTACTTATTTTAGTTCCATAAAACATCCCCACGGTTAGAGAACACGATTGTATACTTCAGTACTGATTTGAGTACGACGATCACCCGACTTACTTCTATATCACTACTTTTGCTACTGAAATTCAGAATTGGATTATCCATGTTAATATTTAAATACTGGTTTCCTTACTAAAAAACAATAGCACGATCACCCGACTCAGTTTTGTATGAGTAGTTTGTGTACTAAAATTTAGTGTAGTGATCATCCACCTAAATATTTCAATACTAATTTAAGTACTCAAAAATAGCACCACGATCACCCTACTTAGTTCTATATCACTATTTCAGTACAGTGATTGTCGATGTTATATTTCAATATTTATTTACGTACTAAAAGTAGCACCATGATCACCCTACTCATTTCTATGACACTAATTTTGGTATCGATAGTTCCGGTACTAAGATTAAGTATTGTGATTATCCACGTTCATATTTCAATATTAATTCAGGTACTGAAAACAGCACCGCGATCACCCGACTCAGTTCAACATTAGTAGTTTTGGTAGTAAAATTTTGTATAGTGACTATCCACGTTAGTATTTGAATAATGTATTCAAAAATAGCACCAAGATCACCCGACTCAGTTCTATATGAGTAGTTTTGGTACTAAAATTCAGTATTGTGATTATCCACATATTTCAATACTTATTTCAGTTCTGAAGAACAACCCCACGATCACCTGACTCAGTTCTATATCACTACTTTTGCTACTAAAATTCAGTATTCTGATTATCCTCGTTAATATTGCAACACTAATTTTAGTACTCATAAACAACACCAAGATCACCCGACTCAGTTCTATATCACTACTTTTGCTACTGAAATTCAGTATTGCGATCATCTATGTTCATATTTAAATATTGTTGTCCATACTGAAAAGCAACAACCCGATCACCCGACTCAGTTCAGTATGAGTAGTTTGTGTACTAAAATTCACTATTGTGATTATTCACGTTAATATTCCAAAACTGATTTCAGTACTCACAAATAGCACCACGATCACCCTACTTAGTTTTATATCACTAATTTTGTGTACTAAAATTCAATATTAGGTTTATCCAGGTTAATATTTCAACACTGATTTCAGTACTAACAAATAACGAAATGATCACCCCACTCTGTATTATATCAGTAGTTTCAGTACAAAAATTCAGTATTGTGACTATCCATTTTAATATTTTAATACTTATTTTAGTACCACAAAATAGCCCTACGATCAGCGAACTTGTTTGTATACTTCAGTACTGATTTGAGTACAATGATCACCCGACTCAGTTCTCTATCAATATTTTTGCTACTGAAATTTAATATTGCGATTATCCATGTTAATATGTAAATACTGGGTTCCTAACTGAAAAACAACAGCACGATCACCCGACTCGGTTCTGTATGAGTAGTTTGTGTACTAAAATACAGTATGTGATCATCCGTGTTAATATTTCAATACTGATTTCAGTACTCAAAAATGGCACCACGATCACCGTACTTAGTTTTATATCACTAGTTTTTCTACTAAAATTCGATATTAGGATTATCCATGTTAATATTTCAACACTAATTTCAGTACTAACAAATAACACCACGATCACCCGACTCTATGTTATATCAGTAGTTTTTGTACTAAAATCCAGTATTGCAACTATCCATGTTAGTGGATAGAGGTCCAGAACTTCTCCACGGCGATGCCTTCAAGAAGGTAACGACACAAGAGAGTGCTACCATCGCTGGTCTTGGCAACAAGACAAGAACGTGTTTTTCATCTGGATCGGCCTGACGAACCTCCATCAAGCATCGTGTGCATGGGTCGCCATCGATCTGAGCGGCCGCGCAACGTGTAGGCCTCACCAACCAGATCAGTTATGTCCGGAAGCCAGACTACACATGGCGCCGACCCGTCTACCTGACCCTCCAAGCCTTCGCAGCCGATCCGTAACCAGATGGCGCGTTGCCGCAGAACCGGTAGACGCCTTTTTCATCCGGATCGGCCTGAAGAACCTCCATCAAGCATCGTGTGCATGGGTCGTCACCGATCTGAGCAGCCGCGCAACGTGTAGACCGCACCAACCAGATCAGTTATGTCCGGAAGCCAGACTACGCATGGCGCCGACCCGTCCGCCAGACCCTCCAAGCCACCGCCGCCGATCCGTGACCAGATGGCGCGTCGCCGGAGATCCGGTAGCCGCCGTCGAATGCAGCCAATGCTGCTGCCTAACGCAAGGCCGACCGCCGCACGTGTAGCCATTGCCGCCCAAGGCAGAGCCGGCCGCTGCGCCGCCGGGCTAGATCTCCCGCGTCTCCTCACGACGCAGGACTCAGCATCATCCCGATGGCGCAGGAGAGAGAAAGGGCCCCGCCACCACTGTCGGCCACTAGGCTATAGGCCGGCGGTGTCCTTCGGCGGGAGCTTTCTTGAAAACAACATGAGAAAGCAAGACCATCATATGGGGCAATGATCGAACTGACACCAACCTTAATGATGCTAGACTTAGTCGCTAGATATGTATGAGATTGCTGCCTGCATGGGGATAGCATGGCAGTACGACACTAGCAATGTACTCATTCACGTACCATCACACTGTTTTCCCTGAAAAAGCAAAATGGAACCTTTGCGCATGTCAATCATAAAATCTAAACAGTTCCTCTTAGTTGTAAAATGTGCAGGTGCCCAGATTGCCTTGCCTTGGGAATTACTCTTCCCGTCTACATTTATTAGCCCCTCTCGAATTTGAGACTAAATTTCACTAACGAAGTATAAATTATATGGCACAATATATATATTTTTGGATTCGTATTTGGAATCAGTTTTCATTGATTTACTTTTCATGAAATATAACTCATTATTTAATAGTCAAATTTTAGGCCAAAATTAGGCTCCAACTTGAGGGGCATGATAAACCCGGACGGAGAAAGTAGATGAAACGTCAAGAGCGTTAGTTGGTTCTATATTCATCGAGGCCCTCATTTTGAGGATCTCCGATCTGGTGAAATTCTACACCCAGCTTCCCGATCAACAGATATACTTGGATGTTGGAAACTTATGATCAATTTAGGTGTGCCAGATAGAACATCCAATATTTAAGGAGCTCACATCGTCGTAGCCTCTCAATCAAGTGGAAGCTTGTGTCACCCTGCCACTTATTTTGTTGTCAAGTATCAATTAGATTATCAAGACGATCAAACTCATTATCCTTTCAATGAAAGGTAATGTACATGCCAATCATTACTTCACAATTTTATGTAAAATGTAACTATTAATCCTCGGTCAACTTGAATGCTATATGCATCTATCTGACCAATTAATCATTGCTTTCTCAAACAATATTTTAATTCATAGCCAGGAACCAACGTATAGTTGGGTGGTGGTTGTACAATCTAGAAGTGTGTGCAAAGACTGGAGTCAACATTCAGGGAGACACATTAACATTCACGGACGATCCGATATCCTCCGTCTCTCCCAACCTCCACCCTACCGATCCGATCTAGGGTTTCAGCCACCGCCGCCCCACTCCTCGTTCCCTCCTGAGCGCCGCGGGCAAAGCCCAGCCGGCTGATGATGGCGGCGGTGGGGCTTTCCACCACCGTGGCTCCGGATGCGGTCGCGGTGGCGATCTGCACGGGTGTCCTACTTCGACGTGTGCTCGTCCGACGTCGGTGGCGCAACAATGAGGATTCTTCTTTTGGAAAAAAAGATATATTCTTATAGTTTAACTTTATTCACCTCATAATTATGATCTGTCATTCTTGTCTGGGCCAAAACGCAACGAAGCAGGATTGGTTTGGTTGGTATTCATGGCTCACGCTGGATTTTTTTTTTCCTTGTGTATCTATGTGGAAGATTTGGATTTCAAATTTATAAAAATTCGAAGAAATATGTACGTCATAAAAAATTCCAAAAATTGAATCGTTGTGCTTGTATGAATACTGATCTGCGATATGAAGATCTTATGCAGGCATTATTGAGTATACTAATGATGTATTACAAATATAGCAAAATCTCGTGATCTCTCTCGTAGGTGTTGTCTCGACCAAAAATCTGGTTGTATATATATTTAACACATTTTCTATATTATGATAGCATGAAATTCTGGTTGGTAAACCTTGATCATATGACAATACTATGTTAGTTTGTATATAATTGAATATAACAAAACTAATGATATGTAAAATTGAGAATCATGTAGAACCACGTCAATTTAAGGTATGAATCAACAAATCAATATATGTCTACATAATTCTTGCCCTAGGGGTCTCCGACATGGATTTTGCTACCGAGTAGAAAAATTGGTTAGCGCGTGCTAACTGGGTTTCTCCTTGCCCCATGACAAACACGCATGGGGAGTGATAAAAAGATTTTTTATTTCAAGCGTTCAAAGTATGGTAAAATTTCAGGTAATCGCTGTTATATCAGCATACTTAGCCTTGTTGTAGTGATAACCGTATGTTTCCTGCTTTGGGGGAAACGAGTTTGAGTCACCTCTTTGCACCTTTTCTTCTATTACATAAGAGGTAGACACAAAACTAGTTCAAGCCTTATATATAGTTTAAAAGAATTTAAAATGCAATTGTAAAGTTTGTCCAAAATAGGTGGAATTTCTTTGTCACCATGAAAATCTATGAATTCGGAATCCAAATGCTTGGTCTCCGGTCGATGTAGATCCTTCTGGTAAATTTAAGTTTCTATTTATTCTTGAGGACCAGGCTCTGCTGGTACTCACACATTTACTGAGGACAAGGCTTGGTGTGTAATCAACAATAAAATCCTAATACTCATACTTAAAAGGTTGTGTGCATTTCTAGTTGGTAGGTCAGGAAAGTGAATTTCTCCACCCATTTTAATGAATATGATGATCAAGCACATTCGTGTGCATCTCCCAGTTCAGGCCACCCTTACCCCCCCCCCCCTCTGTGTGCATCTCTCAGTTCAGGCCACCCTTACGCCCCCCCCCCCCCTCCAGCCCTAGCCATCAGGTCACCCCTCCCTCCCCTCTATCACCGTCTGTGGTCGACCCGTGTGTACGATGGCGGCGGCGGAAGCACTCCTCCCTATCGCGATCTGACTCGGCCGGCGCCGATCTAGTTCACAACGGCGCAAATCTAGACAACGGTGGCATGGCACAAGAAGTATATCCTTGGATTCATATTCGAAATAAGTTCTCAATGATTTACTTTCCTGGCATGTAATTCATGATTTAAAAGTCAAACTGTTTGTCAAAATTAGCCTCCAATTTGAGGGGGGTCTTACAAACCTAGACAGAGAAAGTAAACGAAATTTATATTAATGGAGGCTCTTAGTTTGAGGATCTCCGATATGGCCAAAGTCTACTCCCAGCCTCCCGGTCAACAAATATACATGGAAACTGAAACATATGATCAAGTTAGGTGAGGTGGATAGATCATCCAATATTTTAAGGAGCTCACATCGTCGTAACCTCTCAATCATGTGGAAGATTGTGCCACCGTGCCACTTATGTTTGTTGTCAAATATCAGTCAGATTAGATGCACACAAAAAAGTATCAACCAGATTATCAACACGGTCAAACCCATTATCCTTTCAACTGCTGCAAGTTAACATTCAGGAAGACAAGTTAACATTCAGGGATGTCATCTCATAGATAATATTCATTTAGTTTTATTTTATTTGCCTCATAGTTTGTAAAAAAAAGTCCAAAAAAATATGTACTTCATAAAAAAATTCCAATAAGTGAATCATCGTGGCTCGAATCGGGACAAATGGTTCCACACGAACCGGGACCAATGCCCACGAGGCCCCGGCCGCCCCCCTGCGCTCACGAACCGGGTCTAATACCCCCCATTGGTCCCGGTTCTTGAAGAACCGGGACTAATGGGCTGGCTAGGGCCGAACGGTAGCCCTGTTTTCTACTAGTGTTGTATGAAACTGTATTGTGATCCACAATATGAAGATCTTAAGTAGGCATTTTTTTTAATAAAGACACCCGAATGGGCATCTTAGATCCGATTAACATCGAGGAAAACATAGGCATTGTTGAGTATACTAATGATGTATTGTAAATACAGAAAATCTCGTGATCTCTCAAGTAGGTGTTGACTCGACCAAACATCTGGTTGTATATATATTTAACGTATTTTCTTCATTATGATAGCATGAATCTTTGCTTTGTAAACCTTGACTATATGCCAATACTATATGTTAGTTTATATATTATTTAATATCACACACATAATGAAATGTAAGACCGAGAATCATGAAGAATAACATCAATTTGAGGTATGAATCAAGAAACTAATATATGTGTATATAATTCTTGTCCTAGGGGTCTACAACAGGATTTGGTTGGCAGGCAGAAAATTCGGTTAGCGACTGGGTTTCTAGTTGCCCCACGACAAACTTGTATGGCTTGTGAAAAGATCGAATTTTTGAATTGAAGTGCTCAAAGTATGGTAAAATGTCATGTAATCCCTGTTATATCAGCATACTAAGCCATGGTGTAGTGATAGCCATGTATGTCTTGTATTGGGAGGTAACGAGTTTGAGTCCCCTCTTTGCACCTTTTTTCTATTTCTAAGGATAAGGAAGTCACAAAAGGTCAAGCCTTCTATATAACTAGTTTAGAGGAATAAGAATTCAAAATTATAAGTTTGTCCATAATAAGTTTGTCCAAAATTATAAGGGTGGCTACATGTTTTCTGCTTAACCCTGAAACTATGTATATATATGTGTGTGTTACATTGAGTAATGGAGAAGTGTGATCGTGAGGGCTGAGTGAAAAGATGTAGCACTTGTGGTTTCCAAGGAAGAGTACCTCGGCAAAGCTGGTTGGTTTTCTTCCTTGGCACATCTGTGTGTGTGTTCTTTTGTTCATTAAAATTTGTTGAGAGAATCCTTGAGCTGAGAGAGTAGCGAGGGAGAGGAAGAAGAGGCGCTGCGAGAGGCGGCGCCAACAGGCACGACTCACTTTTATATAATTCTATGAACGACTCAACCACATACGGAGTTGTTTTCCAGGTTCTCGCTCATATACCAGTGGCAGTGTGGCACAAACACCCTTAACACAGTGTGGATCGAAGATGACGGGCAATATCATGAAATAACAGAGAACTCGACACGGCGCGGCAAGAAAAAGAAGAGTTTGAGTTCCGGTGGTCATGGCATCGGTGGTCCTTCGTACATTAGGGGCGCACTGGCACCTGCCCGCTGCAGGATCTTGCAGTTTGGCGCTACTGTCGCTGGTCGCGTAGTGTCAAGGTGCCGGCACCCATGGAGGCAGTTAACGGGTCTCCCGGGCCGCGGCGGTGGAGGACCCTCTCCCGGGTCGCGGTTAGCATCCGGATAAACTGCGTACATGAAGCCACGAGTAGAATATTAGGACCAATGGCGGAGCCAGCATCTGGCGACCCCGGGCAGCTGCCCGGGCTCTGCTCAAGAGTCACCACTGAGATTACATCAACTAACATGAAGTGATTAGCATTGTCTGTGGAGCAAAGGGACGTCGGCCGGGTGTCTTACCAGTGAGCTGTACCGCTCATAAAATTAATGCCAAACAAATAAAAAACTTAATACTTACCTTGGGTGGCCGTCGAGCATGGCAGGAAGTAGCAGAGTAATAAAATAGCCAGGATTGCCATAGTTTGTGCAATAGAGGAGGAGGAGGAGGAAGAAGAAGAACGCTTCATGATGTAGTATTGAATTATCTCCCTTGGGAATGAGCTCAGTTTGGTCCACATATATACACATAGTAGTCTTCATGGAGGCCCTCGTGGCGATGGACATGAACTTCAATGCGGTCAAGGTCTATGCTCAACATGGACATGTTTGGAGCCTTATGTCCAAATTATTAGGTGGGACAGACAGAACCTCCAATCCAATAGTCTTCATGCGAGTCACGTGCCACCAACTCTATAGAGTTACAGCATCACAAGCAAGGTTCAATATCCGTCAGCTGTCATTTCGATCAACAACGTACGTAGCAATTGTCGCTTTTTAACACAATCATGTTTCACTAGTAGAACACAGGAGCTCTTCAATTCAAAAAATCTGCTGGTTCTGAAGAATATTACAATGTTTTTCGGTATTTTACACGGAGGAGTTGCTACCCTCAGATTAGCTCTGTTTTCTCTTATGAACTTTTGTTTGAACTTGATTCGCTCTATTTTCTGATAGCCACGATGCGATGTAATTGCCAAAGATGATTCACTGACTAGTGAGCGAAGAAGAGACAAATTGGTGGTTGTAGCCAAACGACCATATGAAAAGGCAGAGATTTGGCGCACAACCATGAATCTTATTATGTGCACCTAATTCAGTTTAAGTTTCACTCAAACACGAGCTATATGCTCTTGTTGCTAGCAACCATCGTTAACTGGTAGCTGCTCGGTTGGCTGAAGAGTAGGGGATTAATAAGCTAATCGAAAAGTTAGTTGGTCATTTAATTAGTTATTCGAACCATTTTCAGTTAATCGACCATTCGATGACCCAACGAGTAGGGGTTAATCGACAGGTTAACTCGTTAATCAGACGAATTCTTGAAAGGGCCAGCAATGATGACGCTTGAGGACTCAACAGCGTCACATCCATGACTCTAGATTGATCACGGTATGCCCACCTCCACGTGAAGTATCCTCTCTGTTCGTCATCCTCGTCTATGTTCCCCCTTCCTACTGTCCTTTCCCAGTTAGAGGCGAGCCACATGCCAGATGAGCACCATAGGGGAGGCCCTCCTCAGTTCTGTCCGGTGGCCCTCGTGCTCATGCTCCTTCCAAATGATGAACCTTCAATCTTGTGCTGTTGTGCGGTTGCATACTATCTTTTGACTGAACTTGGAGATCGACTCAGTTCATCATTATTGCCGGAATGTTTTGCATTGGCATGGATTTTTCTCTTATAAAATTGTGACCAAGAAAGGAGTTATGACCAACTCTTGACAGTTAATGCTACGTGGGCGGTGTTAAGTTACCTGATGCTCATGAACTCGAAATTAAACTTTTAATCAGAAGACACTATATATATCACACAACCAGCAGTTCAATTATGTTGACTGTGATTGGTTAGCTCACAATTTTACATGTTGTCGTAAATTATCCTGTTTATTTTTTGTTGGAGAAGATTCATTATTGCAGATTTTCTTTCAAAGAACCCCAAAACAATGGAATTGTATTCAACAAAAGAATATGCAAGCAAGAGTTTTTATAGATATTAGTCTATATATCATATTTCTATATAATACATTATACCCTAAATATTATTATAATTTTATTCTAGCAAAATAGGGCCTATTTTAGAGTTTTGCACAGGGCCTCATATTTTGTCGGCCCGACCCTGTATACACATAGTTGAAACGGGTATGCTGAATAAAGGCATCTTCAATGGTTCTAAGGTAATTGTTGGTAGATTTTGACATATAGAATTTTTAATGATGTGTCATGCAATAAATGAGGAAAGAGAGCAAGGTTGTATGTAAATTAATCAACACCCATGCACAAGCTCCAATATAAAATGAGAGAGCACCTTATTTATTATCTCACATTCTATTAGACAAACTAGAATGAATCTATTGAAATAGTTGTATGTTAAGGTGATGGTTGATGACATAACATATTTTACCAACAAGTTAATCAACAAACTGTTGGAGATGCCTTAATTGTGGGGCTCTCGTGGCGATGGGCGTGGACTCCAATGCGATCAATGTCTACGGTCAACATGGACATATTTGGAGCTTTATGTCCAAATTATTAGCGGGGACAGACAGAACCTCCAATCCAATAGTGTTCATGCGAGTTACGTGCCACCAACTCTAAGGCTGGCCATAGTGGGAGTAACTAAGATAGTATCATGTACTTGGGAATAACAAACATGCTGATGTGATAGACAATTAAAGAAAAGAGAGAGGATTAGAGTAACATAGGTAGATACCGTAACATGTTAAATGCTATGCTACTATGTGTCATGCATTTCAATAAATGAGGACATCTATGATACTCCCTCCATTCCCTTATACAAGGCCACAAACTCATATTACAGGTACCAAGGTAAAATTTCATGTCCAGTTGGAAAATCAAGTTTTCTTTTCATTAAGCGAAATCATTAATACGCTGCATGCATGCAACGAATGAGTGAGAAGAAAGTAGCCAAATGTCATTATGAATACATGCATGCAATTATTAAACAAGTTGCTAGTATGAGGAAACATCATTAATGTTACCTCGATTACTGTTGGTGGCCTTATATAAATGCAAAATATATTTTCCATAGTGGCCTTCTATAAAGGAATCGAGGGAGTACTAGTTTATGATACTATGCACTATAAAGGTAGTATCATATAATAGTATCATATAAATGATACTACTATATGATACTCCCCACTATGACCAGCCTAAAGAGTAAGAGAGTTACTGGTAGTATCATATAATAGTATCATATAAATGATACTACTATATGATACTCCCCACTATGACCAGCCTAAAGAGTAAGAGAGTTACTCTACATGTTCTGTCAATTCTCCATTGGCGGAGAATTTCTCAGCGCTTAGTAGACGTTGAGAATCATTGACTCAATGTTGTGACCCGTTGGCCGAGAGTTTCTCAGTGCTTACAACAATTTTAACGGGCCGACCCAAACGGACGATGTTTTTGTCCGTTTTTAGTCCATTTGGGTTGGTCGCCCGCCCGACACCCGTCTTGTTTTAGATTTGGGTCGGCACTGCGTTCAACGCGTCGACCCATTTAATTTTCGTATACAATTTTTAAGAAAGGTCTGCGACCATAGATCATCCGAGCGGCCATGTCTCACGCCGGTACTATGCCAGCGCCGGCATACAATCATCACACAGTCCATGCTGGCGCACTCGTCAGCGGCCGGCACACATGTCAGCACATAAAAAAGGGGTGAGACTTTAGTTCGACCACGCCATCGTGGTGTTTTGGTCATACCAGCACACCTACCGGCATACAAAAAAGGCCCGCGGTCATAGATCACTCCTCGTCGAACTTGAGCATGTTGGACTGCATCTTCTTGAACCACGGCCTTTTCCATGGCGACACGGTGTTGAGATCCACCTTCATGATCTCCATCCCGGTCAGCATGCCCGCGAGAGCCACTTCTATCGCCTTGGTCTTAGCGTTGGTTGCCTCGATCTCTAGCATCTTGGCTTGTTTCTCTGCCTCCATCTCAAGCATCTTGGCTTGCTTCTCCGCTTCCATCTCAAGCCTCCTCCTTTGGATCACCATGAAGGCGTTCATTTGCTCTTGTTTTATAACACTGGCGCTCCTCCTCCCTTGAGTTCTTATTACTCATCATGCCCTCCATGCTTACGATCAAGGCGTTGAACGCCGCATCCCACTTGTCCCCCTTCTTGGAGTTGGTCTACCTCCGCGGAAGTGCGTTCTTGCCGTCCCCAACCTCCTCCACGGCTTGCTCCCCCCCATGCAATTTGAGGGCGGAATATTGCGCCTTGAACTTCTCCTTGTCTTTGATGACCCTAAAGCAATGGGATAGCTTGAAGAACTTGTCATTGTGTTGGACCTTGAATGACTCCAAAGTTTGAAATGCCTACGAATGTATTTCATGCAAGCATATTGGCAAATGGTATGCAAATGAACACGCAAGCATAAAACTGTTGGAAATATGCCCTAGAGGCAATAATAATTAGTTATTATTATATTTCCTTGTTCATGATAATCGTTTATTATCCATGCTATAATTGTATGGATTGGAAACACAATACTTGTGTGGATACATAGACAAAACACTGTCCCTAGTAAGCCTCTAGTTGACTAGCTCGTTGATCAAAGATGGTCAAGGTTTCCTGGCCATAGGCAAGTGTTGTTACTTGATAACGGGATCACATCATTAGGAGAATCATGTGATGGAATAGACCCAAACTAATAGACGTAGCATGTTGATCGTGTCATTTTGTTGCTACTGTTTTCTGCGTGTCAAGTATTTGTTCCTATGACCATGAAATCATATAACTCACTGACACCGGAGGAATGCTTTGTGTGTATCAAACATCGCAACGTAACTGGGTGACTATAAAGATGCTCTACAGGTATCTCCGAAGGTGTTCGTTGAGTTAGTATGGATCGAGACTGGGATTTGTCACTCCGTGTGACGGAGAGGTATCTCGGGGCCCACTCGGTAATACAACATCACACACAAGCCTTGCAAGCAATGTGACTTAGTGTAAGTTGCGGGATCTTGTATTACAGAACGAGTAAAGAGACTTGCCGGTAAACGAGATTGAAATAGGTATGCGGATACTGACGATCGAATCTCGGGCAAGTAACATACCGAAGGACAAAGGGAATGACATACAGGATTATATGAATCCTTGGCACTGAGGTTCAAACGATAAGATCTTCGTAGAATATGTAGGATCCAATATGGGCATCCAGGTCCCGCTATTGGGTATTGACCGAGGAGTCACTCGGGTCATGTCTACATAGTTCTCGAACCCGCAGGGTCTGCACACTTAAGGTTCGACGTTGTTTTATGCGTATTTGAGTTATATGGTTGGTTACCGAATGTTGTTCGGAGTCCCGGATGATATCACGGACGTCACGAGGGTTTCCGGAATGGTCCGGAAACGAAGATTGATATATAGGATGACCTCATTTGATTACCGGAAGGTTTTCGGAGTTACCGGGAATGTACCGGGGATGACGAATAGGTTCCGGGTGTTCACCGGGGGGGGGGGGGGGGGTCAACCCACCCCGGAGAAGCCCATAGGCCTTGGGGGTGGCGCACCAGCCCTTAGTGGGCTGGTGGGACAGCCCAAGAAGGCCCTATGCGCCATAGGAAGAAAATCAAAGAGAAAAGAAAAAAAAGGAGGAGGTGGGAAAAGGGGGAAGGACTCCTCCTTCCAAACCTAGTTGGATTCGGTTTGGAAGGGGAGGACTCCGCCCCTTGGCTCGGCCGAACCCCTTGGGGGTCCTTGGACCCCAAGGCAAGGCTCCCCCTCTTCCCCCTATATATACGAAGGTTTTAGGGCTGATTTGTGACAAGTTTGCCACGGCAGCCCGACCACATATCTCCACAGTTTTACCTCTAGATCGCGTTTCTGCGGAGCTGGGGCGGAGCCCTGCTGAGATAAGATCACCACCAATCTCCGGAGCGCTGTCACGCTGCCGGAGAACTCATGTACCTGTCGGTCTCTCTTGCTGGATCAAGAAGGCCGAGATCATCGTCGAGCTGTACGTGTGCTGAACGCGGAGGTGCCGTCCGTTCGGCACTAGATCGTGGGACTGATCGCGGGACGGTTCGCGGGGCGGATCGAGGGACGTGAGGACGTTCCACTACATCAACCGCGTTCACTAACGCTTCTGTTGTGCGATCTACAAGGGTACGTAGATCGAATATCCCCTCTCGTAGATGGACATCACCATGATAGGTCTTCGTGCGCGTAGGAAAATTTTTGTTTCCCATGCGAAGTTCACCAACAGTGGCATCAATAGCTAGGTTCATGCGTAGATGTCTTCTCGAGTAGAACACAAAATTTTTTGTGGGCGGTGATGTGCATTTTGCTGCCCTCCTTAGTCTTTTCTTCATTCCGCGGTATTTTTGGATTGAAGCGGCTTGGACCAACATTACTCGTACGCTTACGAGAGACTGGTTTCATCGCTACGAGTAACCCCGTTGCTCAAAGATGACTGGCAAGTGTCAGTTTCTCCAACTTTAGTTGAATCGGATTTGACCGAGGAGGTCCTTGGATGAGGTTAAATAGCAATTCATATATCTCCGTTGTGGTGTTTGCGTAAGTAAGATGCGATCCTACTAAATACCCATGGTCACCACGTAAAACATGCAACAACAAATTAGAGGACGTCTAACTTGTTTTTGCAGGGTATGCTTGTGATGTGATATGGACAACGATGTGATGTGATATATTGGATGTATGAGATGATCATGTTGTAATAGTTAATATCGACTTGCACGTCGACGGTACGGCAACCGGCAGGAGCCATAGGGTTGTCTTTAAACTAACGTTTGTGCTTGCAGATGCGTTTACTATATTGCTAGGACGTAGCTTTAGTAGTAATAGCATGAGTAGCACGACAACCCCGATGGCGACACGTTGATGGAGATCATGGTGTGACGCAGGTGACAAGAAGATCGTGCCGGTGCTTTGGTGATGGAGATCAAGAAGCACATGATGATGGCCATATCATGTCACTTATGAATTGTATGTGATGTTAATACTTTATGCACCTTATCTTGCTTAGAACGACGGTAGCATTATGAGGTGATCTCTCACTAAAATTTCAAGACGAAATTGTGTTCTCCCCGACTGTGCACCGTTGCGACAGTTCTTCGTTTCGAAACACCACGTGATGATCGGGTGTGATAGACTCAGCGTTCACATACAACGGGTGCGAAACAGTTGCACACGCGGAACACTCGGGTTAAGCTTGACGAGCCTAGCATGTGCAGACATGGCCTCGGAACACATGAGACCGAAAGGTCGAGCATGAATCGTATAGTTGATATGATTAGCATAGAGATGCTTACCACTTAAACTATTCTCGACTCACGTGATAATCGGACTTGAGATAGTGGATTTGGATCATGTACCACTCAAATGACTAGAGAGATGTACTTTTTGAGTGGGAGTTCTTAAGTAATATGATTAATTGAACTAATTGTCATAAACATAGTCTAATGGTCTTTGTGAATTACGATGTAGCTTGCGCTATAGCTTTACTGTTTTTATATGTTCCTAGAGAAAATTTAGTTGAAAGTTGATAGTAGAAAACATTGTAGACTGAGTCTGTAAAACCGAGGACTGTCCTCCTTGCTGCGCAGAAGGCTTATGTCCTTAATGCACCACTCGGTGTGCTGCACCTCGAGCGTCGTCTGTAGATGTTGTGAACATCCTAGTTACACGTTTCTGATGACTACATGATAGTTCAGTACAAAATACTTAATGGCTTAGAAGCAAGGCGCCGAAGACGTTTTGAAACATCACCGAACATAAGAGATGTTCTAAAGAGATGAAATTGTGATTTCATGCTTGTGCCCTTGTTAACAGGTATGAGACCTCCGACAAAATTCTTTGTCCACGAAGTAAAGGAGAAAATCTCAATCGTTGAGCGTGTGCTCAGATTATCTGAGTACGAAAATCGCTTGAATCAAGTGGGAGTTGATCTTCCAGATAAGATAGTGATGGTTCTCGAAAGTCACTGCCACCAAGCTGTGAGAGCTTCGTGATGAACTATAACATATCAAGGATATATACAATGATCCTTGAGCGATTCGCGATGTTTGACACTGCGAGAGTAGATATCAAGAAGGAGCATCAATAGTTGATGGTTAGTAAAACCACTAAGTTTCGAGAAAGGCAAGGGCTAGAAGGGATACTTCGTGAAACGGCAAAGCAGTTGTTGCACTAATGAAGAGACCCCAGATTAAACCCAAGCCCGGGACTAAGTGCTTCTGTTATGAGGGGAACAGTTATTGAGGCGGAGCAACTCTAGATACTTGGTAGATAAGAAGGCTGGCAAAAGTCGAAAGAAGTATATTTGATATACATGATGTTGATGTGTACTTTACTAGTACTCCTAGTAGCACGAGGGTATTGGATATCGGTTCGGTTGCTAAGTGATTAGTAACACGAAATGAAAGCTACGGCATACACGGAGACTAGCTAAAGGCGAGGTGACGATACGTGTTGGAAGTGTTTCCAAGGTTGATATGATCAAACGTCGCACGCTCCCTCTACCATCGGGATTGGTGTTAAACCTAAATAATTGTTATTTGGTGCTTGCGTTAAGCATGAACATGATTGGATCGTGTTTATTGCAATACGATTATTCATTTAAAGAGAATAATGGTTACTCTATTTGCTTGAATAATCACCTTCAATGGTTTATTGAATCTCGATCGTAGTGTTACACATGTTCATTGGTGCCAAAAGATACGAGGTAATGATGATAGTACCACTTACTTGTGGCACTGCCGCTTGAGTCATGTTGGTATAAATTGCATGAAGAGGCTCCATGCTGATGGTGTTGGAAATATGCCCTAGAGGCAATAATAAATTAGTTATTATTATATTTCTTTGTTCATGATAATCGTTTATTATCCATGCTATAATTGTATTGATTGGAAACACAATACTTGTGTGGATACATAGACAAAACACTGTCCCTAGTAAGCCTCTAGTTGACTAGCTCGTTGATCAAAGATGGCCAAAGGTTTCCTGGCCATAGGCAAGTGTTGTTACTTGATAACGGGATCACATCATTAGGAGAATCATGTGTTGGACTAGACCCAAACTAATAGACGTAGCATGTTGATCGTGTCATTTTGTTGCTACTGTTTTCTGCGTGTCAAGTATTTGTTCCTATGACCATGAGATCATATAACTCACTGACACCGGAGGAATGCTTTGTGTGTATCAAACGTCGCAACGTAACTGGATGACTACAAAGATGCTCTAGAGGTATCTCCGAAGGTGTTAGTTGAGTTAGTATGGATCGAGACTGGGGTTTGTCACTCCGTGTGACGGAGAGGTATCTCGGGGCCCACTCGGTAATACAACATCACACACAAGCCTTGCAAGCAATGTGACTTAGTGTAAGTTATGGGATCTTGTATTACAGAACGAGTAAAGAGACTTGCCGGTAAACGAGATTGAAATAGGTATACGGATACTGACGATCGAATCTCGGGCAAGTAACATACCCAAGGACAAAGGGAATGACATACGGGATTATATGAATCCTTGGCACTGAGGTTCAAACGATAAGATCTTCGTACAATATGTAGGATCCAATATGGGCATCCAGGTCCCGCTATTGGATATTGACCGAGGAGTCTGTCGGGTCATGTCTACATAGTTCTCGAACCCGCAGGGTCTGCACACTTAAGGTTCGACGTTGTTTTATGCGTATTTGAGTTATATGGTTGGTTACCGAATGTTATTCGGATTCCCGGATGAGATCCAGGACGTCACGAGGAGCTCCGGAATGGTCCGGAGGTAAAGATTGATATATAGGAAGTCCTGTTTTGGTCACCGGAAAAGTTTCGGGCTCATCGGTAGTGTACCGGGAGTGCCGGGAGGGGTGCCGGGGACCATCGGGAGGGGTGTCACGCCTCAAGGGGTCTCATGGGCTATGGGAAGAGATAAACCAGCCCCTAGTGGGCTGGAATAAGTTCCCACTAAGGCCCATAAGGTTTGAGAAGGAAAAAACACAAGGTGGAAAGAGTTTCCAAGTGGGAAGGTGGAATCCTACTCCAAGTAGGATTGGAGTAGGACTCCTCCACCTCCAATTTCGGCCAAACCTTGAGAGTTTGAGGCTGCCTCTTCCCTTCCCCTCCCTCCTATATATACTGAGGTATTAGGGCTGATTTGAGACAACTTTTGCCACGGCAGCCCGACCACATATCTCCACGGTTTTACCTCTAGATCGCGTTTCTGCGGAGCTCGGGCGGAGCCCTGCTGAGACGAGATCATCACCAACCTCCGGAGCGCCGTCACGTTGTCGGAGAACTCTTCTACCTCTCCGTCTCTCTTGCTGGATCAAGAAGGCCGAGATCATCGTCGAGCTGGATGTGTGCTGAACGCGGAGGTGCCGTCCGTTCGGCACTAGATCGTGGGACTGATCGCGGGGTGGATCGAGGGACGTGAGGACGTTCCACTACATCAACTGCGTTCACTAACGCTTCTGCTGTATGGTCTACAAGGGTACGTAGATCACACATCCCCTCTCGTAGATGGACATCACCATGATAGGTCTTCGTGCGCGTAGGAAAATTTTTGTTTCCCATGCGACGTTCCCCAACAGTGGCATCATGAGCTAGGTTCATGCGTAGATGTCTTCTCGAGTAGAACACAAAAGTTTTTGTGGGCGGTGATGTGCATTTTGCTGCCCTCCTTAGTCTTTTCTTGATTCCGCGGTATTGTTGGATCAAAGCGGCTCGGACCGACATTACTCGTACGCTTACGAGAGACTGGTTTCATCGCTACGAGTAACTCCGTTGCTCAAAGATGACTGGCGGGTGTCAGTTTCTCCAATTTTAGTTGAATCGGAATTGACCGAGGAGGTCCTTGGATGAGGTTAAATAGCAATTCATATATCTCCGTTGTGGTGTTTACGTAAGTAAGATGCGATCCTACTAGATACCCATGGTCACCACGTAAAACATGCAACAACAAAATTAGAGGACGTCTAACTTGTTTTTGCAGGGTATGCTTGTGATGTGATATGGCCAACGATGTGATGTGATATATTGGATGTATGAGATGATCATGTTGTAATAGTTAATATCGACTTGCACGTCGATGGTACGGCAACCGGCAGGAGCCATAGGGTTGTCTTTAAACTAACGTTTGTGCTTGCAGATGCGTTTGCTATATTGCTAGGACGTAGCTTTAGTAATAATAGCATGAGTAGCACGACAACCCCGATGGCGACACGTTGATGGAGATCATGGTGTGACGCGGGTGACAAGAAGATCGTGTCGGTGCTTTGGTGCTGGAGATCAAGAAGCGCACGATGATGGCCATATCATGTCACTTATGAATTGCATGTGATGTTAATCCTTTTTGCACCTTATGTTGCTTAGAACGACGGTAGCATTATGAGGTGATCTCTCACTAAAATTTCAAGACGAAATTATGTTCTCCCCGACTATGCACCGTTGCGACAGTTCTTCGTTTCGAGACACCACGTGATGATTGGGTGTGATAGACTCAACGTTCACATACAACGGGTGCAAAACAGTTGCACACGCAGAACACTCGGGTTAAGCTTGACGAGCCTAGCATGTGCAGACATGGCCTCGGAACACATGAGACCGAAAGGTCGAGCATGAATCGTATAGTTGATATGATTAGCATAGAGATGCTTACCACTGAAACTATTCTCGACTCACGTGATGATCGGACTTGAGATAGTGGATTTGGATCATGTACCACTCAAATGACTAGAGAGATGTACTTTTTGAGTGGGAGTTCTTAAGTAATATGATTAATTGAACTAATTGTCATGAACATAGTCTAATGGTCTTTGCGAATTACGATGTAGCTTGCACTATAGCTCTACTGTTTTTATATGTTCCTAGAGAAAATTTAGTTGAAAGTTGATAGTAGCAAACTTTGAAGAGGATTGTCCTCGTTGCTGCGCAGAAGGCTTATGTCCTTAATGCACCACTCGGTGTGCTGCACCTCGAGCGTTGTCTGTGGATGCTGTGAACATCCGACATACACGTTTCTGATGACTACACGATAGTTCAGTGCAAAATACTTAATGGCTTAGAAGAAAGGCACCGAAGACGTTTTGAAACGTCACGGAACATAAGTGATGTTCTAAAGAGATGAAATTGTGATTTCATGCTCGTGCCCTTGTTGAGAGGTACGAGACCTCCGACAAGATTCTTTGTCCACAAAGTAAAGGAGAAAAGCTCAATCATTGAGCGTGTGCTCAGATTGTCTGAGTACGACAATCACTTGAATCAAGTGGGAGTTAATCTTCCAGATGAGATAGTGATGGTTCTCCAAAGTCACTGCCGCCAAGCTGTGAGAGCTTCGTGATGAACTATAACATATCAAAGATAGATACAATGATCCTTGAGCGATTGGCGATGTTTGACACTGCGAAAGTAGAAATCAAGAAGGAGCATCAATAGTTGATGGTTTTTAAAACCACTAAGTTTCAAGAAAGGCAAGGGCTACAAGGGATACTTCGTGAAACGGCAAAACAGTTGCTGCACTAATGAAGAGACCCAAGATTAAACTCAAACCCGAGACTAAGTGCTTCTGTAATGAGGGGAACAGTCACTGAGGCGGAGCAACTCTAGATACTTGGTAGATAAGAAGGCTGGCAAAAGTCGAAAGAAGTATATTTGATATACATGATGTTGATGTGTACTTTACTAGTACTCCTAGTAGCATGAGGGTATTGGATACCGGTTCGGTTGCTAAGTGATTAGTAACACGAAATGAAAGCTACGGCATAAACGGAGACTAGCTAAAGGCGAGGTGACGATACGTGTTGGAAGTGTTTCGAAGGTTGATATGATCAAACGTCGCACGCTCCCTCTATCTTCGGGATTGGTGTTAAACCTAAATAATTGTTATTTGGTGCTTGCATTAAGCATGAACATGATTGGATCGTGTTTATTGCAATACGATTATTCATTTAAAGAGAATAATGGTTACTCTATTTTCCTGAATAATCACCTTCAATGGTTTATTGAATCTCGATCGTAGTGTTACACATGTTCATGATATTGGTGCCAAAAGATACGAGGTAATGATGATAGTACCACTTACTTGTGGCACTGCCGCTTGAGTCATGTTGGTATAAATTGCATGAAGAGGCTCCATGCTGATGGATCTTTATACTCACTTGATTTTGAATCACTAGTGACATGCAAATCATACCACATGAGCAAGGCCTTGTTTTCATTGAGATGAAATAAGATAGTAACTTGTTGGAAGTGATACATTTTGATGTATGCAGTCCAATGGGTGCTGAGGCACGCAGTGGATATCATTATGTTCTGACTTCAATGACGATTTGAGTAGATACTAGAGTATTTGCTTAATGAATCACAAGTCTGAAATATTGAAAAGTTCAATTCTGTTTCGGAGTGAAGTTCGTCGTAACAAGAGGTTAAACTGTCTACGATATGATCATAGAAATGAATATCTGAGTTACGAGTTTTGGTACGCAGTTAAGACAATGTGGAAATTGTTTCGCAGCTCATGCCACCTAGAACATCATAGTGTGATGATGTGTCTGAACGTCATAGCCACACACTATTTGGTATGGTGCATGCTATGATGTCTCTTATCGAATTACCACTATCGTTTATGGGTTAAGCATTAGAGACAACCGCATTCACTTTAAATAAGGCACCACGTATTTCCGTTGAGATGACACAGTATAGACTGAGGTTTAGAGAAATCTAAACTGTCGTTTCTTGAAAGTTTGGGGTTTCGACACTTATGTGAAAAAGTTCCAGTCTGATAAGCTCGAATCCAAAGCGGATAAATGCATCTTCATAGGATATCCAAAACAGTTGGGTACATCTCCTATCTCAGATCCGAAAGCAAAGTGTTTGTTTCTAGAAACGGATCCTTTCTCGAGGAAAGGTTTCTCTCGAAAGAATTGAGTGGGAGGGTGGTAGAACTTGATGAGGTTATTGAACCATCACTTCGACCAGTGTGTAGCAGGGCGCAGGAAGTTGTTCCTGTGGCGCCTACACCAATTGAAGTGAAAGCTGATGATGGTGATCATCGACCATCGGATCAAGTTACTACAAGCCTCGTAGGTTGACAAGGTCGCGTACTACTACAGAGTGGTACGGTAACCCTGTCTTGGAGGTCATGTTGTTGAGCAACAGTGAACCTACGAGTTATGGAGAAAGCAATGGTGGGCCCAGATTCTGACAAATGGCTGGAAGCCTTGAAATCCGAGAGAGGATCCATGTATGAAAACAAAGTGTAGACTTTGGAAGAACTACTTGATGGTCATAGGACTATTGAGTAAAGATGGATCTTTAAAAGGAAGAAAAACGATGATGGTGATAAGTCACTATTAAGAAAAGCTCGACTTGTCGCAAAGATGTTTCCGACAAGATCAAACAGTTGACTATGATGAGACTTTCTCACTCGTAGCGATGCTAAAAGTCTGTTAGAATTATGTTAGTAGTTGCTGCATTATTTATGAAATATTGCACATAGGATGTCAAAACATTGTTTCCTCGACGGTTTCCTTGAGCAAACATTGTATGTGATACAACCAGGAGGTTTTGTCGATCCTAAAGATACTAGCAAGTATGCAAGCTTCAGCGATCCTTCAATGGACTGGTGCAAGCATCTCAGAGTTGGAATATACACTTTGATGAGATGATCAAAGATTTTGGGTTTGTACAAGGTTTATGAGAAACTTGTATTTCCAAAGAAGTGAGTGGGAGCACTATAGAATTTCTGATAAGTATATGTGGTTGACATATTGTGGATCAGAAGTAATGTAGAATTTCTGTAAAGCATACAAGGTTGTTTGAAATGAGTTTTCAAAGGAATACCTGGATTGCGCTACTTGAACGTTGAGCGTCAAAGATCTATGAAGATAGATCGAAAGCGCTTAATAGAAGTTTCAACAAGATGCATGCCTTGACAAGTTTTTGAAGGAGTTCAAAATAGATCAGCAAAGAAGGAGTTCTTGGTTGCGTTGTGAGGTGTGAATTTCAGTAAGACTCAAAACCCGACCCCGGCAGAATAAAGAGAATATACGAAGGTCGTCTTCTATGCCTTTGCCGTAGAATCTGAAGTATGCCATGCTGGGTACCGCACCTGATGTGTGCCTTGACTCAAAGTCTATTGAGAGGTACAGAGAGTGATCCATGATTGAATCACTAGCAGCGGTCAAAATTTATCCTTAGTAACTGATGGACTAAGGAATTTTTCTCGATTATGGAGGTGGTTAAAGAGTTCGTCGTAAAGGGTTACGTCGATGCAAGCTTTGACACTAATCCGAATAACTATGAGTAGTGAAACGGATTCGTATAGTAGAGTAGATATTTGGAGTATTTCCGAATAGCACATAGTAGCAGCATCTATAAGATGACATAAAGATTTGTAAAGAACACACGGATCTGAAAATTTCAGAACCGTTGACTAAAACCTCTCTCATGAGCAAGACGTGATCAGACCCCATAACTATATGGGTGTTGGATTCGTTGGAATCACATGGTGATGTGAACTAGATTATTGACTCTAGTGCAAGTGGGAGACTGTTGGAAATATGCCCTAGAGGCAATAATAAATTAGTTATTATTATATTTCTTTGTTCATGATAATCGTTTATTATCCATGCTATAATTGTATTGATTGGAAACACAATACTTGTGTGGATACATAGACAAAACACTGTCCCTAGTAAGCCTCTAGTTGACTAGCTCGTTGATCAAAGATAGCCAAAGGTTTCCTGGCCATAGGCAAGTGTTGTTACTTGATAACGGGATCACATCATTAGGAGAATCATGTGATGGACTAGACCCAAACTAATAGACGTAGCATGTTGATCGTGTCATTTTGTTGCTACTGTTTTCTGCGTGTCAAGTATTTGTTCCTATGACCATGAGATCATATAACTCACTGACACCGGAGGAATGCTTTGTGTGTATCAAATGTCGCAACGTAACTGGGTGACTATAAAGATGTTCTACAGGTATCTCCGAAGGTGTTAGTTGAGTTAGTATGGATCGAGACTGGGATTTGTCACTCCGTGTGACGGAGAGGTATCTCGGGGCCCACTCGGTAATACAACATCACACACAAGCCTTGCAAGCAATGTGACTTAGTGTAAGTTGCGGGATCTTGTATTACGGAACGAGTAAAGAGACTTGCCGGTAAACGAGATACTGACGATCGAATCTCGGGCAAGTAACATACCGAAGGACAAAGGGAATGACATACGGGATTATATGAATCCTTGGCACTGAGGTTCAAACGATAAGATCTTCGTAGAATATGTAGGATCCAATATGGGCATCCAGGTCCCGCTATTGGATATTGACCGAGGAGTCTGTCGGGTCATGTCTACATAGTTCTCGAACCCGCAGGGTCTGCACACTTAAGGTTCGACGTTGTTTTATGCGTATTTGAGTTATATGGTTGGTTACCGAATGTTGTTCGGAGTCCCGGATGAGATCCAGGACGTCACGAGGAGCTCCGGAATGGTCTGGAGGTAAAGACTGATATATAGGAAGTCCTGTTTTGGTCACCGGAAAAGTTTCGGGCTCATCGGTAGTGTACCGGGAGTGCCGGGAGGGGTGCGGGGGACCATCGGGAGGGGTGTCACGCCTCAAGGGGTCTCATGGGCTATGAGAAGAGATAAACCAGCCCCTAGTGGGCTGGAATAAGTTCCCACTAAGGCCCATAAGGTTTGAGAAGGAAAAAACACAAGGTGGAAAGAGTTTCCAAGTGGGAAGGTGGAATCCTACTCCAAGTAGGATTGGAGTAGGACTCCTCCACCTCCAATTTCGGCCAAACCTTGAGGGTTTGAGGCTGCCTCTTCCCTTCCCCTCCCTCCTATATATACTGAGGTGTTAGGGCTGATTTGAGACAACTTTTGCCACGGCAGCCCGACCACATATCTCCACGGTTTTACCTCTAGATCGCGTTTCTGCGGAGCTCGGGCGGAGCCCTGCTGAGACGAGATCATCACCAACCTCCGGAGCGCCGTCACGCTGTCGGAGAACTCTTCTACCTCTCCGTCTCTCTTGCTGGATCAAGAAGTCCGAGATCATCGTCGAGCTGTACGTGTGCTGAACGCGGAGGTGCCGTCCGTTCGGCACTAGATCGTGGGACTGATCGCGGGGCGGATCGAGGGACGTGAGGACGTTCCACTACATCAACTGCGTTCACTAACGCTTCTGTTGTATGGTCTACAAGGGTACGTAGATCACACATCCCCTCTCGTAGATGGACATCACCATGATAGGTCTTCGTGCGCGTAGGAAAATTTTTGTTTCCCATGCGACGTTCCCCAACAGATGGATCTTTATACTCACTTGATTTTGAATCACTAGTGACATGCAAATCATACTACATGAGCAAGGCCTTGTTTTCATTGAGATGAAACAAGATAGTAACTTGTTGGATGTGATACATTTTGATGTATGCAGTCCAATGGGTGCTGAGGCATGCAGTGGATATCATTATGTTCTTACTTCAATGACGATTTGAGTAGATACAAGAGTATTTACTTAATGAATCACAAGTCTGAAATATTGAAAAGTTCAATTCTGTTTCGGAGTGAAGTTCGTCGTAACAAGAGGATAAACTGTCTACGATATGATCATAGAAATGAATATCTAAGTTACGAGCTTTGGTACGCAGTTAAGACAATGTGGAAATTGTTTCGCAGTTCATGCCACCTAGAACATCATAGTGTAATGATGTGTCTGAACGTCATAGCCACGCTCTATTTGGTATGGTGCATGCTATGATGTCTCTTATCGAATTACCACTATCGTTTATGGGTTATGCATTAGAGACAACTGCATTCACTTTAAATAGGGCACCGCGTATTTCCGTTGAGATGACACAGTATAGACTGAGGTTTAGAGAAATCTAAACTGTCGTTTCTTGAAAGTTTGGGGCTTTGACACTTATGTGAAAAAGTTTCAGTCTGATAAGCTCGAACCCAAAGCGGATAAATGCATCTTCATAGGATATCCAAAAAAGTTGGGTACATCTCCTATCTCAGATCCGAAAGCAAATTGTTTGTTTCTAGAAACGGATCCTTTCTCGAGGAAAGGTTTCTCTCGAAAGAATTGTGTGGGAGGGTGGTAGAACTTGATGAGGTTATTGAACCATCACTTCAACCAGTGTGTAGCAGGGCGCATGAAGTTGTTCCTGTGGCGCCTACACCAATTGAAGTGAAAGCTGATGATGGTGATCATCGAGCATCGGATCAAGTTACTACAAGCCTCGTAGGTTGACAAGGTCGCGTACTACTGCAGAGTGGTACGGTAACCCTGTCTTGGAGGTCATATTGTTGAGCAACAGTGAACCTACGAGTTATGGAGAAAGCAATGGTGGGCCCGGATTCCGACAAATGGCCGGAAGCGATGAAATCCGAGAGTGGATCCATGTATGAAAACAGAGTGTAGACTTTGGAAGAACTACTTGATGGTCATAAGACTATTGAGTAAAGATGGATCTTTAAAAGAAAGACAGACGATGATGGTGACAAGTCACTATTAAGAAAAGCTCGACTTGTCGCAAAGATGTTTCCGACAAGATCAACCAGTTGACTATGATGAGACTTTCTCACTCATAGCGATGCTAAGAGTCTGTTAGAATTATGTTAGTAGTTGCTGCATTATTTATGAAATATTGCACATAGGATGTCAAAACATTGTTTCCTCGACGGTTTCCTTGAGCAAACATTGTATGTGATACAACAAGGAGGTTTTATCGATCCTAAGGATACTAGCAAGTATGCAAGCTCCAGCGATCCTTCAATGGACTGGTGCAAGCATCTCGGAGTTGGAATATACACTTTGATGAGATGATCAAAGATTTTGGGTTTGTAAAAGGTTTATGAGAAACTTGTATTTCCAAAGAAGTGAGTGGGAGCACTATAGAATTTCTGATAAGTATTTGTGGTTGACATATTGTGGATCAGAAGTAATGTAGAATTTCTGTAAAGCATACAAGGTTGTTTGAAAGGAGTTTTCAATGGAATACCTGGATTGCACTACTTGAACGTTGAGCATCGAAGATCTATGGAGATAGATCAAAAGCGCTTAATGGAAGTTTCAACAAGATGCATGCCTTGACAAGTTTTTGAAGGAGTTCAAAATAGACCAGCAAAGAAGGAGTTCTTGGTTGCGTTGTAAGGTGTGAATTTGAGTAAGACTCAAAACCCGACCACGACAGAATAAAGAGAATAGACGAAGGTCGTCTTCTATGCCTTAGCCGTAGACTCTAAAGTATGCCATGCTGAGTACCGCACCTGATGTGTGCCTTGCAGCAAGTGTGTTAAGAGGTACACAGAGTGATCCAGGATTGAATCACTGATCAGCGGTCAAAGTTATCCTTAGTAACTAAATAGACTAAGGAATTTTTCTCGATTATGGAGGTGGTTAAAGAGTTCGTCGTAAAGGGTTGCGTCGATGCAAGCTTTGACCCTAATCAGAATAACTATGAGTAGTGAAACGGATTCGTATAGTAGAGTAGATATTTGTAGCATTTCCGAATAGCACGTAGTAGCAGCATCTATAAGATGACATAAAGAATTGTAAAGAATGCACGGATCTGAAAGTTCCAGAACCGTTGACTAAAACCTCTCTCACGAGCAAGACGTGATCAGACCCAAAACTATATGGGTGTTAGATTCGTTGAAATCACATGGTGATGTGAACTAGATTATTGACTCTAGTGCAAGTGGGAGACTGTTGGAAATATGCCCTAGAGGCAATAATAATTAGTTATTATTATATTTCTTTGTTCATGATAAGCGTTTATTATCCATGCTATAATTGTATTAATTGGAAACACAATACTTGTGTGGATACATAGACAAAACACTGTCCCTAGTAAGCCTCTAGTTGACTAGCTCGTTGATCAAAGATGGTCAAGGTTTCCTGGCCATAGGCAAGTGTTGTTACTTGATAACGGGATCACATCATTAGAAGAATCATGTGATGGAATAGACCCAAACTAATAGACGTAACATGTTGATCGTGTCACTTTGTTGCTATTGTTTTCTGCGTGTCAAGTATTTGTTCCTATGACCATGAGATCATATAACTCACTGACACCGGAGGAATGCTTTGTGTGTATCAAACGTCGCAACGTAACTGGGTGACTATAAAGATGCTCTACAGGTATCTCTGAAGGTGTTCGTTGAGTTAGTATGGATCGAGACTGGGATTTGTCACTCCGTGTGACGCAGAGGTATCTCGGGGCCCATTCGGTAATACAACATCACACACAAGCCTTGCAAGCAATGTGACTTAGTGTAAGTTGCGGGATCTTGTATTACAGAACGAGTAAAGAGACTTGCCGGTAAACGAGATTGAAATAGGTATGCAGATACTGACGATCGAATCTCGGGCAAGTAACATACCGAAGGACAAAGGGAATGACATACGGGATTATATGAATCCTTGGCACTGAGGTTCAAACGATAAGATCTTCGTAGAATATGTAGGATCCAATATGGGCATCCAGGTCCCGCTATTAGATATTGACCGAGGAGTCTCTCGGGTCATGTCTACATAGTTCTCGAACCCGCAGGGTCTGCACACTTAAGGTTCGACGTTGTTTTATGTGTATGTGAGTTATATGGTTGGTTACCGAATGTTGTTCGGAGTCCCGGATGAGATCACGGATGTCACGAGGGTTTCCGGAATGGTCCGGAATCGAAGATTGATATATACGATGACCTCATTTGATTACCGGAAGGTTTTCGGAGTTACTAGGAATGTACCGGGAATGACGAATGGGTTCCGGGTGTTCACCGGGGGGGGGGGGGGGAACCCACCCCGGGGAAGCCCATAGGCCTTGGGGGTGGCGCACCAGCCCTTAGTGGGCTGGTGGGACAGCCCAAGAAGGTCCTATGTGCCATAGGAAGAAAATCAAAGAGAAAAGAAAAAAAAAGGAGGAGGTGGGAAAAGGGGGAAGGACTCCTCCTTCCAAACCTAGTTGGATTCGGTTTGGAAGGGGAGGACTCCCCCCCTTGGCTCGGCCGAACCCCTTGGGGGTCCTTGGACCCCAAGGAAAGGCTCCCCCTCATCCCCCTATATATACGGAGGTTTTAGGGCTGATTTGTGACAACTTTGCCACGGCAGCCCGACCACATATCTCCACAGTTTTACCTCTAGATCGCGTTTCTGCGGAGCTCGGGCGGAGCCCTGCTGAGATAAGATCACCACCAACCTCCGGAGCGCCGTCACGCTGCCGGAGAACTCATCTACCTCTCCGTCTCTCTTGCTGGATCAAGAAGGCCGAGATCATCATCGAGCTGTACGTGTGCTGAACGCGGAGGTGTCGTCCGTTCGGCACTAGATCGTGGGACTGATCGCGGGACGGTTCGCGGGGCGGATCGAGGGACGTGAGTACGTTCCACTACATCAACCGTGTTCACTAACGCTTCTGCTGTGCGATCTACAAGGGTACGTAGATCGAATATCCCCTCTCGTAGATGGACATCACCATGAGAGGTCTTCGTGCGCGTAGGAAAATTTTTGTTTCCCATGCGAAGTTCACCAACAAAAACTTGATGACACAAAACAGGACGGCTTGCTAGCATACCATGTCTTGCATGACGATGCCGCTCACGGGGCGGGCCTTGACGCTCTCAAGAATGGCACAAAACTACATTCTTGTTGGATCACCCTCCATCGCTTCGAAATGGACACCAACCCACGCGTGCTTACTATTTGGTACGGCGGAAACTACTTGCGCTCATGGGACTCACGGTGGACACGAATCCAAAAAGTTGAATGCTTTTGTTCGGCGCCCGTCTTGGGGTCTTGCCCAATGTCTCTCCAACACTCACAAAGAAGTCCTCGGCCGCCGTGTATGCCTTGGTCTGCTTGCTCTTACACTTCGGCTATTTAGCCCAGGCGGATTGGTTGGCAAGCTCATCCACGAACAAAGGCCCCCTTCGATGTCGCACTCGTCCTCTTCCTCTTGCCCGTAGTCCTCCGAAAACTCGTGGTCGAGTGGGAAGACATCTAGCTCCATGCCGACCTGTCACGCATGAAGACCGCCTGATCTTGATCAAAGGTGGACGTCGTGAACGCCCCTCGGCCGACCTGACGTTGTGTCTTGTCGGGATCGTAGCCAGCGGGATCGTCGGCCGGCGCACTATCCTCGAAGATCAAGTTCTGCATGTAGTCCTCGTCGCCGGCTGCTGGCATTCCATCTAACAGCTTGCATGCACCCGGTAGCATGTCGGCTGGCATCTGCCGCGTGCGTTTCCTCGCTCCTCTGGATGACGAGCCACCGGCCACCAGTGTGCTGTTGAGGTCGATGGGCGCGGGCGCGGGCGTGGAAGGCGCCACCACACTCACCTCCGGCAAGCACTCTCCGGAGAGGCGGGAGGCTTATGGGTAGACGTAGAAGTCGGGCATCAGGTTGCAAACCGACGCGCGGGGGGAGTCGGGCAACACCATCCGTGGGAATGCGGATGAGCCGGTGTTAGCCGCGGCCACGACGGCATTGACGAGGTCGTGCTGGTTAGGGTTTAACCCTAGCATATTGAGCACCTCCCTCATTGTCGCCGCGACGCGGACGATCGTGACCTCCTGCTGCGCGACGGGGCGACGGCAGCCACAGCGATGGCTTCATCCCTCACGCCCACCGCGTGCCTGCGGCCCTTCCTCTTGGCCGACTCCTTTGCGCGCTTTTCGGGCGTCAGCGTCTTCTTCGGCTTGGGCGCAGTCGTGATCTTTCACTTGCCTTTGTCGGAGGGGGCGGTCGTCATGCTGGACGAGGCAAGGGAGGCGAGGCCGACGACGGCGTCGAGGTCATCGTCCAAGGCGGCAAAGCCTCGGTTAAACCAGAATCTGACTGCTCAACCCCACTGTTTAGTTGCCGGCGTGGCAAAGCGCTCATGGTCAGCCGTTACCGTTCGTGACCGCCCGTCCTCGCAGCCGCCCGCGGACATAAGCTCCCGCAGCGCCCGCGCTCCCGCTCGCCTCCCCTTGCCCGCAGCAGCACCCTGGTCGGGCTCGCCGCCGCCGCGGCCACCGGATCCCGTAGCCTCGCTTACTTGGCGCAGCCCCTCCAACTAGTGAACTGCCCCTCGTCGCCTGCAACCACCCCGTGCCGCCCGTCGCCATGGCCTCGCCTGGAGTGTCCGCCAGCCTGAGCCTCGCCGTCGGTAGGCCTCCCCATCGTCATCCAGCCTCGTCGCCCCTAGATCCGGCAGGCACCACCCGGGATCAGCCTCCCCCGGACCTCCCCGCCACCCTACTTGTGCCGAAGCACCGCCCGCATGTCGCGCCGTCTCCTCCAGATGCGATCCCGCCGCCGCCGTACTTCATATTCTCCACCTCCGGTGAAGGCCGCCGCCGTCTCGATCTCTTTCTCCGGTCATAGCAAACTTAACAGTGCTGGCTTTTTCCGTCCTGACATGTGCGCCAACATTATCATAATTGAGTTTAAACGAACCAACTCAGTCGCTTTACAGACTTGGCAGTTTTTAGACAATGATTAGTGAAAAGTGATAGATTTTGAGACAAGATCGTAAAGTGATAGTTTGTAGGCATGGTTGAACGAAATGTGATAGTTTTTTGTTAAATACTCGCCATGAAGAGATGCTATGCCACCACGTCAAAGAAAAGCAAAAAAGGGGCCCTCTCCTTGTGCATCTGCTCACTTGCGGCGGCAGTGGGACAGGCGTGTATTCCAATATGAAATAATACGGTAGAATGGAATCTTTTTCTCCAGAATACTCACAAGATTACGATGTGGAACCTAGCAGGTGCTGGGAATCCTTTTGATCCGGGCTGAGTTTGATCGTGTTCCCTTTCTCTTTTTCTCCTTCCTTTTGCGCCCCACTTCTTTTGGTTGGTGCTATACCTACTTGGGTCTCCTCCCTCTACTTTGTTACTCCCCTTTGATCAATGAATTTGGTATACGACTGCCAACATTTCACATAAAAAATAGAATGTTATTTCGGGCTTTAGTGTGGGGAGATTGATTATTCTATCCTTGTCAACTTGGTTGTTTATGGTCATTATTTCTTCATATGTGGTGATGCAACATACTACAAATTCCACGGACCTTCTTCATGTGATAGGAATGGGCTATGCAATCCTACACAATAGATAAGCAATCATACTCGAATCGATATGTGCTAAAACGTAGGGGATGCAGCCACTAGTAGAAAATTGGCCTTATGTTCGGCCTTTAGTCCCAGTTTAGTTTTGGCCCGGGACTAATGTAGTCCCGCTTCGCGAAGCTAGGCTTTTGTCCCGGTTCGTGAAGGGCCTTTAGTCCTGAGTTGAGCCATGAACCGGGACTAAATGTTTGGTGGCAACCGTTCGCCTGACGCGAGACTCTTTAGTCCTGGTTAGTGTCTCAAATCGGGACTTAAGGGTTCGCGGCGACCGTTCGCCTGCTGGTGCGCGCCCCGTTAGTCCCGGTTGGTGGCTTAGTCCGGGACTAAAGGTCCAAACGATTTGCATCCCGCGTCGTTTCACACGATGAAAAACAGAACCGTACCGCAAGGGCAGAGTATTCTCTCTTCCCTGTTCGTCTCCTCTCTCGCTCTCTGTTCGTCTCCTCTCTCGCTCTCTCTTCTTCCCCTATCTTCTTTCACCACGAATGATCCAATCAGTCGATACGGAGAGGTGCTCACACATGGCAGGACTAAACTCAATGTTGTCTACACAGATGACAGCGCCATGGTGCCGTGTTTTTTTCCTATTCTGAGGAACGATTTGAAGAGGCGGAGGACAAAGACAAGTTCATGGGGCTTGATATCAAGTACACGGCCAATCAAGAAGCTGTTGCCGTCATCCAACTTTGTTTCAAGTGAAATGTCATGGTCTTCCAATGGGCGAGGTAAGTTTTGAGGCTTTTCTTTGATCAAAGGTTACAAAAAATGCATATAGGATAGCAATATGTTCCATTGGAATCCTAAAGATCAATTTCTCTTTAGTTGTAGTGAAACAATTTTCCTTTTTGCATATTGGCAAAACCGTGGAAGAACGTGTATATATGTCATAGTTAATTTAATATTTCTTGATCAATTCATAGGATATGAAAATTGCATAGGATAGCAATATGTTTCATTGGAATCCTAAAGATCAATTTCTCTTTAGTTGTAGTGAAACAATTTTCCTTGTTGCATATTGGCAAAACCGTGAGAGAACATATATATATATATATATATATATATATATATATATATATATATATATATATATATGTCATAGTTAATTTAGGGTTTCTTGATCAATTGTCCTAGGTATAAATTGAGGACTTGACGAACAAGGAAGAACGAGAGATAAAATACGAGGGAGAGATAAAACATACATGAAGAATGTTTTTTGCTTGACTATGGGCCACATAAAGCTCGGCTTACATTATATAATCTTTTAAAAAACAAATCGTAAACGAAGACCATGATATACTATACTCGGCTTACACTTAGTATATACTATTCTTAGTATAATATTCCGCTGCTTTAGTCTTGAATAAACAAGTTGACTCTGTAGATTTGTTTTTGAAGGTAATGTCCAAGTGTATTATAAACAGGGTAACCCAGATTACATTTAGTTTCACACGGGGAGGTAATATGCGAAGGCACACTCGCCGGCAGAAGGAAATCTTTCCTTGCACTCTAGCATATGCAGCAAGTTCGCGGGCGACCCTGTTGCACTGTCGTGCACCTAGCAATGTTCCAGAATCGATGATTATTACTGAAGATTACTTGGTATAATGGATTCATAGAATATATTGTGCTACTAAATACCCATACGTTAACTCGGTATACTGGGCAGGGCAGTGAGAGATTTACCAATCTGTCTACTAAACACCCATAAATGGGCCAAGAGCTTCAAATGGTTTCCTAATTTTTTGAAAAGGAAATGCTTTCACAATGAAAATGAAACAAAAGATCCATTTTGGCAAAATGTTTTGACTTCCCTGAGCCATAAAATAAATTTGCGAATGAAAATGTTACTGCCCATCGGGACACTAGAGCGGGCAACAGAGCCCACCCCACGACCAGCACATCCATGCAAGTCTACATGGGCGCCATTTGTACCTGGTCAGATGCCGGTAATTAGTTTGGGCGGATGGCTTGTCGCTTGTCATTGTTGTCATCCACCCTTCTCTTTATTTATTATTTATTATTTTTGTATCTTCATCATCATACACACATCGGTTCTTCGTCCACACATCTCAACTATTTGTAGGACTAGATCTCAGCTTCTTTTTCTCCAACATTAGATTGTAATGTTTGGCCAAGTTCATGAGTAAATAAATGAAATATATACATATGCACTATTATCGAATAAAGGGGTGTTCTCTCTTGATTCTATATCATTACCATCGCGACTAGGATCACCGAATTGACTTTGTGTTTCCATTCAAAAAAATATTGTACTCATTGACACGTAAAAAGCCCAAAAATGGTAGTGGTGGCAAATCAAGGATTCCAAAGAGGATTCTAGCACGTAAATCCTCTAATTATATTGTCCTAAATAAAATGGTACATTATATATTAAATCCCTTAACTCTTCTACAAAATGGTTTTAATCCCACGATCAGAACAGAGATGTGAGATTGCATGTATGCCCGAATTTCTCATATCAAAAAATAAGCCTCTGTAAACATTGTTAGAGTTAACCTTGTGTTTTTGGTTTTCATCATATTTACTTAGTAGTGTCATGCACGTAGACATGCTTAACCATTCGGCTGTGGCTATGCACTCGCGTAGAGATGAGATAACGTGTGTGTACAAGCTAATGGTGAGCTAGGTAGCCTGCTGCATGGATATTTTAGTTAGCAAAATGGGTACAGCTCCGTAGAGTCACAACGTCCAAGTCCGGCGGCAGATCAAAGTGGAGCAAGAAGCGGACGCAATCAGTTGTGGCGTGCGTCAAGTGTGGCGTGGGTGAGCACACGTCTGTTGCAAACTTGGAGATGACTCAAACCTGTACGCGTGGGTGCTGGAGTGATAAGTGGGTCAAGCAGTTAGTGACTTAGACCGTGTGTTGCATGCAGAACTATGCGGGGTGCATGCAAGGTATTGCTGTGTGGGTGCGTTCTGGCTGGGTTAGTCCGGCTACTTAAACCCATGTAATCATGTTCATTGAAAAGAGTGGAGAATACAAGAAAAGTGGCACAAGTGTGTGCGGTGCCAAAACTCCCGTGTACATCTCTTCTATCGTGCGTGCGTGAGTTCATCTCCTACCTTCATCAGAGATTACAAACATAAATGGAACGGGCGGCCAAACTGTACATACATCGTCATTGATCGTACATGAATATCATGTTGCCGATCACCAGGGTCACATGCATCAGCAATCGAATTCAATAGTTTCTTTTTTTTAACAGAAGAACTAACCCCATTGCCAATAATTGCTTATGAAGACCGACCATCGTACAAGCGGCAAAAAAAGAGGGATGAGTGAATAACAAAAATATTAAAGAGCCTTGTGAGTTGAAGCACTAGTAAGAAACCCACTGTGGAGTACTATCGCAAGATACAAATGTTTTAAAAAGCTGGGGATCACAGCACAAATCACAATCAAAAGGAACACTTGCTCTAGTGATAGAAGCAACATTCCCAAGCCACCTCCGGGAAGACCAGCAGCAATCAGCTTCCAGTAACAGTCGATGGCTCAAGATCAAGGCCATGCATGGCAGCAGCCGTCACATCACTTGTGGTTCCTCGGCGTCTTGCCCCGCGGCGACGGAGGCATCCGTCCTACATGGCCTCCGCCACCTCCCCCATTTCCTTGTGATCCCCGGTAGTCCTCATCCCCCTGCCCCAAATTTCCACCTCCCCATAGCCCGTGACCACCCCCCTGACCAAAATGGTTTCCTCCTCCCCTCACCCCTCCCCAGCCCCCTGACCATTGGTTTCCCGGTCCCCCAGAGCCCTTCCTAGCCTCTTGGCCAAATGCACGCCCTGATGCCATCGCAACAGATTATATGTCAAATGGGCATCCAAAATCAAAATATATGGACTGGAAATGGTGCGTGGTTACGTACCTTTGCAAACGGCAGAGCATGGGAATGGCAGCAGGGAGAAGCAGCAGATGATCATCAGGGTGATTGCCACTGCGCGTGCGAGTGAGGACGGAGAAGAAGAAGACCGCTTCATGGTCGGTAGGATGATCCTGCCTTCCGAGCTTCAGCTCTCGAGAAATGATTCAATCTATCATTGTGGCCGGGTTACACCTCCTAGTTAAGTAGTGCTCTAACAGCGACGGAAAGTGTGTCAAGTCAACAGTTTCTCTGAACATCTTGATTAACCTAATGTAATCACGATCTTTGATGTTGAACAAGTCTAGTGTTCAATAGATGCTAGGATACCCTGAGTCAAGCGATCAAAGTCCTCGGCGGCGACCCTCACTCTTTGCTGTCAGTGCATCTCAATCGTAGTTGCAGGCTTGAACCAGTCAAACGAAGCTACTGGTATGTGTAAGTAACGTAGACGTTCATCCTGAGGGGTTGAGGCATGCATGGACCCTGGCCACGAACACATATTTTGTACTCCCTCCGTCACATTTAGAAGGCATGGTTAAATTTACATGCATTTTCATAATAGACAAGGTTTAGGGCGCAATGCATTTACTCCTAACAGTTAATTAGTACCCTATTGTACCACTTTTATATGCATGTCTAATGTGAATGCTATTTTTAGCTCATCTCATAGTAAATCAATAACCACCTAGGTTTCAGAGAATTTTCAAGCACGCCTTCTAAGCCGTAACGAGGAAAGTATTTTACTACTAGTTCTCCAGCAACTCCGCCTCCAATACAAGCTGTTAGAGGATCTTCAATAAAAGATACAAATTTGGAGATGTAAAAGAGTAGGTGTAAAAATTTACATCTTTAAAAGGTGTTTTTTGCATCTTTAAAAAGGGTCAAGTTCAGCAGATGATGTAAAATAGAGATATAAAACAGCTACTCTAATAGGAGATGCAAAATGGAGATGTAAAAACTGTGTTTCAACTAGTACTTCATTTGAGGGGGTTGTGAGGTCGGGCGGCAGTGACGGGGCGGAGCGCACGGGGGCGGTGAGGTCAGGTGACGTTAGAGCGGTGGTGTGCGGAGGTGGGCGGCAAAGCAGCGGCGACGGCGATGGGGCGGACGACGCGGGGACAACGAGGTAGGGCGGATGACTTGAGGGCAATGAGGTCGGGTGGCAACGATGGGGCGGGTGCCATGGGGGTGGCGAGGTCGGGCAGAAGGCTCGGGGGCGATGAGGTCAGGCAGCGGCAGAAGGGCGGATGACACGAGGGCAGCGAGGTTGTTGGGCGAGGTCGAGCGGCGGCGGGGCCGGGCAAGGTCGGAGCGGCGACGTCGGGCGATGGAGTGGGGGGGGGGGGCGACTCGAGCAATGGTCGGGGGCTAACAGAGAAGCGGCAAAGAGGCTGAATCGGGCGGCAACGGGCGGCACAGATTAGTGGTGATGCTCTTAGTGCTAGCTGAGCAACTATACTACTTCAGACACAAAGCTCACTGCATCCGCGGCCCTCAACTCGGTCGCACAATCAGGAAACGGACAGAAATGAGCTGCTTTTACGCCGCCTGCTCCTCCCAAAGACCTAGCCACCGCCACCACCTCCCTCTCCAGCATAGATCGGCCCCCCCTCCTTTGGCTAGCCTTATCGGTGTCGGGAGGGGTGAACCTAATCTATGAGTGATGTTCTTAATAATAGTAATGTTTTCATTAGATTGGTTTAGGGTTTTGCTAGTCGTCTTCTTCTTTGGAGATGGTGTCGTCTATAATAAATAATTGTTGTCCCTTCTTTGGACAATGAGATCTTCTACCTAACATCAATGGCGGTGCTGAAAGATTAAATGTGTCTAGGTATGGTCCTTCAGATCTTGCTTGGTTTTGGAAATTTTTTTCTCATGGTCGCCACGAGGAGGATTGTCCTTCCAATATCTGTCCTGGCTGCTACTTTCTCGACAATGGTGATTCGTATTCTCGACTTCTAGTGACGTTCACCTGGTTGTTTGGTTTTTTGCCATGCAATACCGGTGTTGGGACTCTTGTCGGTTTTGGTTGAATACTTTAATTGTGGCCTGCGTGCATCGCAGCCTTGTCATTGCGGCTCAAATTAAAATAATGGGAGAACCCTTGTTGGTATTTACAAGTTTGTGGTTTGATACTTCTGTTACGTCTCTACGTCTGCCTTCAGAAAGTGCAGGACTGTGTCATGGAAGAAGAAAGAGTTTGAAGATCTCGAAGATTTACTCGTTTACCATGTAAAATTTGCTACTATAATATATCATGCTATTGATTGTAAAAAAGGAATCAGACTGGAATGCAGATATCATCCACACATACCTACTTTAATAACCCGATTAAAAATAAAAATAAAAACAATTCCTGGATCAATCAGGTTGACTTTGTATTGTCGATTTTTTCTAAGGAAGCATTGTACACATTTTCAAGCCGTGCATTTTGTGCACGTACCATTGTTAGTGGATTGGTGATTCTGTGTAGTCATCGCGTTTTTGAGCTCCTCTATCTTCCTAGGATCCTGATGCATGAGATTTTTCACCGACTTCATCCTTGTTTGTTCCCACGCTATCCTTGGCTGATAAGGAAGGGTTTGATAGAGGATTTGGCTCGCCTTCTGCCCTTATGTCAAAAGAGGCAACTTACATCATGGAGCGGGCTTGGAAACAGGTCTTATAAATACCCCTTCACAAGCTGCTATCATCCAAGATCAATCTACATTCCTGCTTTATCTCCACCTCTCTAGAAGAAGGACCAAGTCCAAGGGAAGACGAGGAGGCTCTGCCACTGTGCGCACTGGGCTCCGCCATCTCCAACACGTCGGTGTCACCATCCTCACCACCACCGCCGGCGTTGTGGTATCCATGACCAGCATGCCTTCTTCCTTCACCGACTTGATTTCGGCTTGTAACTTGACCCTCTCTTTTGTGTCTTTGGTTTATATATTTGAGGAGCTTTACTGGTTCTCGGAGATAGGGATGAACTATTTATGATTATAATTATTTGAGTTCAAGCAATTGAATATCTTTTGTGTCCGTACATTCGAGTTAGTGGCCTTCAAGAATGTTGAGAGGAGCGTTTTGCTTGTATTATCATTGGGAATTGTCGTGAAGCATATTACTGTCATTGTAGAGGTTAGGATGTCGAGGTAATTAGAGGTGACAGTAAAATCTTCAATTTCGTATCTTTGCAGTTCATACGTTCACGGGGAAGCCCTTAATTAACTGTATGTGACAACTGGCATGGGAAAACTACACTTGCTGGAGTATGTGGCATGAAGTTTACCTAGAATAGAACATGTTCTGTACCGGGAACCACACACTTATGCACAAACAAGAGTGGACTAGGGATATGATAGGGAGCATTGCTCCACACTTATTGAGCATGTCATATTAGTAGTGGTGATTTCGGAACCCTTGAGAACGCTTTACTACTCAAACACTAGCTTAACTAACTTAGTGGTTTTTTATTTCCTATTTTTACCGTCTCGGTTGTAGTTTAGTTAAATCACTTCCATTCCCCTACCAACCGATATAGTAGACTGTATCCAAACTCTAGGTTTGGTGCATACAAAACTCGTAAGTGACAACATAGTTGCGGGGTTTGTTGTGCCTTCCTTTCCGCTCCTTGTGGGTTCAACACTTTACTTTTGACGAAAGAACTACAACAGTCATATGCACTTGTAGGACATCACATGTTGATCATGTGTTAATTTATAAGATGCTGATATATCTCACCTCGGGTTTTGTAAAGTATCGGGAAACGAAAGGAATAGCACATAATAACTATAAGTTCACTTGAATATCATTTCTGTGAGTATATGCATCAATATGGATGTCCATAGTTCTGCTATTTATGATTGGTCGAAGGATTTTTTTTATATTTTATATATTTCACCGAAGCTACACGGTCACATAGTTAAGGGTCATCTATTTCTTTAGTACTGGATGGTTAGGAGCTTGACACAAAGTGACCAGAAAAGTTTCAAAGTCACTGGAAATAATTTTGTGAGAGAACCAGAAGTGTTCTGGAGTAACCAAAAACGTTTTAGAGAAAACCCGGATAAAATCGGGTAATTGCAAAAGTTCACGTGGAGGATTTGTTTTTGAACAAAACAAGGCACCAACAGGTGCCCAATTCCATTGTCAGCTCAAAGGTTCAGTGCATAAGAGAGCACGTCACATAGGGCATCAACTTGGCTTGGCCCATGTGGAGCAGCCCTTCATGCAAGATGGGCGCCCCTCCCTCTGCCTAGGGTTAGGGAAGTGTGCTGGAGACCTTTGGGGGTACCCCTTGGCGGCAGCCCCTTCCCCAAGTTGCTAACCTCCTGGGGGAACCTTTTATTCAGTTGAGTTTATTTCCTTATTTTTGGAAATGAGATTCTTGGATTTTTGTCCAAAAGGACCCCCTGTCGAGTGGGATTGTCAAAAGAGACCACATGCGAGTGCAAACGTCAAAAAAGACCCCCACCCCGGGTGGCGGCAGGCGCGCCAGGCGGCACGTGGCACATGCCGCCACCGCAGGAGGCGGCCGTGGGGCCTGCCGCCACAGCCCCTGGCGGCCGGGGCCTGCCGCCACCGCCCCTGGCGGCCAGCGCGGGATCCATTCCCGATCCCTTCTGTCCGTAACGGACAAGGCCGGGTGGGCCCTGCCGCCTCGGGAGCAGGCGGCCAGGTGCCTTTTTTCCGCGCGCCGGCACTGCTGATGATTGATTGCGCTGATTCCGAGGCTCCTTTCCCGCCCGAATTTTTCCTGCGGGGCCGGGCAGAACTGTGGGATTTTTTCCCGCTCTCCACCGACGAAATAGTGCGAAATTTACTCCTTTGCTCCGGTTCGGACCGTGCAATCCTTTTGAACAAAAATATTGTGCAAATTGCACGGATGGCTAAGTGCATGGGAGGCATATACTACGGATATTTTGTTGGGCCGTGGTTATCCCCCATCCCTCGAACCAAACCAAGATATCCACGCTGGTGAAGGCGGGCGGATTTTTCCGTGGTTTCACGGGGCTCTCATCTTCGGGTCAGCATTGTTCACCGCGGCGATTTCAGAGGGACTCTTTGTGTCCTGGTCGACACTGTTCGTTACGGTGGTTTCGTAGGGCTTTTATCTCTAGGTCGACGAGCAGTGCAATAGTTTCCCGCCTCATTTTCCCGCGTTATTTTCCCGCCAAATTTTCCCGCTGCAGTTTCTCGTTTTCGCGCCCTTTTTTCCCGCGTAGACATCCGGCTGAGCCTATAAAAGGAGGCAGGGAGTGAAACTCTCTTCACCATCAGACAGACTTCAAAGCACCTGCACCTCCATAGTCAGTATGAGTTTGCCTTGTTCGGATCAGAGCATTAGGCCTAGGAAAATGCAGAGTGCAAGCTTGCCTCGGGGGGTGGAAGCAGTTCGATATTGGTGCGGAGATGTCTGCAAGGTGAAGGAGGTTACGGATTTTTCAGATTGGTTGGGCATGAAGTTTTTCATGTGCGCCAATTATGAATCTGATCCACCCGAATCTATTTCTGCGTACGTCAGGCCTCCGGTATGCTCAACTCATCCAGATTATTGTTATTTGACTTTATTGTTTACTTGAATCTGATCCATCCTTTAGTCTCCTCCTCCTCTCTACATGTACTATCGTTGGATTGACACGGAAATGCCGGACTGGGCGGTGACCGAGATTCGTGAAAGAGGTCGCCGTGCATGGGCTAGCTTGGACTTGGAAGAGCGTCGTGAGAAGGCTGAAGCAGAGGAGAAAGCAGAGCAGAAGAAAGAGTGGGAAGATTACTGTGTGGAGCAGAGGGCTTTTCTTGATGAGATGAAAAGGAAAAATCAAGAAGAGAAACTTCGGCTGGAGGAGGTTTACAGACAGCGGGAACAGGCCCGTGAAGCTGAGAGGGAGAGAAAGAGAGAAAGGGCTCGTGCCGCCAAGGCAGCAGAAGAAGCTGGTGATGGAAAAGGAAAATATCCACGTTGGACTCAGTAGATTTATTTTATTGTATGTTAAGTTGTCTTAGTTGTATCTTATTTCTGCAAGATGTATCTTAATTTCGGCAAATTGTCTTAATTTCCGCAATGGGTATCTTAATTTCAGCTACGTGTATGTTTATTTTATCCCGCCATTTATTTCCCGCCCTTGCTTTCCCGCCATTTTATCCCGCGTATAGCTTTGCCGCCAGTTTGTTCCCGCCCTTGCTTTCCCGCCCTCGCTTTCCCGCCCTCGCTTTCCCGCCTCGTTTTCCCGCCATTAGTTATTCGTCTCGCTCTGCTGCACCTATAAAACCCCCTCCAGACCAAGGTGGGTAAGGAGTGTGCTGAAAATGTCTCATTATCCTTTCGATCGTAGTTTTCATAGTGGTATGTCCGAGTGTCTTCTACGCTTAGCTAGCAATTTCAAGATAGATAATAGAATAGTTTCATGGGACGAACTCATCAGCAGTGACACGCTACTGAATGAGGTTGCCCACGCATTAGCTAGGAAGGGGTGGCCTGCAAGGACATATGAGGAGATTCGGAAAGAACTTCTGCGGTTGAATGAAAGATGGAAGAAGAAAGGCCAACACATACGCGGTGGAGGTGGAGTAAAACATCCCTTCTTATGGATTGACGATAGTGAGGACGAAGGCGATATCTTCATGCCGAGTACCAAGAGCGCGTCATCGACGAAGGCCAAGAGCGCATCATCATCGAAGGCCAAGAGTAGCGCTTCGTCAAAGGGCGAGAGCTCTGCATCGTCGAAGGATGACGACGACTTTATGTAGTTTTTTTTATGAACTCTACATCTTAATGTATCTTATTTTATGTATGTTATTTTATGTATGTTATTTTATGAATCTTATTTTATGTATCTTATTTTATGGAAGCAACTTCAAATATATCGCGAACTTTTATTTCATGAAACTACATAGATGTCTTGTACGTACATCTGAAAGTTTGAAACTGACATAGAAAGATGCAATTGTTCTCACACATACATAGACGAATCACCCTATGCGACGACGACCAGCTGGCCTTGCCCGACGACCGGAGGGTGACAATCGATCAGGGGGTCTGTGTTCACGAAGACCACGACCGTACTGTCCCTCGTGTTCCTGTGTCTGCGACTCATGCATAGGTGGTGGAGTCTGAAATCCATATTGAGATGATGATTCTAAATTGTAGGTGAATGGTTATGACTCAGAATTGATGTAAGATGGACCAATAACGTCCTGCCCGAAAAAATCATTTATCATTCCTGGGAGCGTGCATTGAGTATCATGGGTTTCTGTGAGTATTTCTTTCTATACGCCACGCTGGGTATGTTCATCTCCCCATGATGGATCATTAATTTCCTGGTCTACGAAAAAATGTTTTTAAAATAAATTGTTTGTAGCAAAAAGATGTGTAAATAGAAGTTATGTAATTGCTTATTATAATTGTACATACCTGACCGCTGTTGTAGCTTTGTGCTCCCTCGCTTGTCTCAGCCCAACGATTCTCCTCGGGCATCCTAATCCCTCGTGTGGGCAGATATGGCTGAGATCCTTGAATGTGTGCGCCATATGCTGTATATGCATCCTGCTCCACGAAATGAGTCTGTTCGGGTGTCGATCCTACATCTGGAGCATTTACCTGTGATGTCTGCCCATGTATTGGTAGAGACGAGTCATGTCGTGGAAGTGTCGGCATAGTATTACGACCCTCTGCCCACCGCATGGACGACGACGGCGCCCCACTCGGTCTAGCTGACCTCGGTTCCGGAATGTTGTACGCTGCAGTGACAACGTCGTTCTCTGTACCGCATCTCGTAATCCTTGTGCTCACAAATTCGCTAATTTTTTTAAACCACGACCTGCGTTTAGGATCAATTCCCTCGGCTCGCATTCCTTCACTCGCCATCGCTTGTACTTGGGTGCAAATATCAATCTAAAAAAAATCGTTGTTCGTTGGTTAAATTGTTCATGAAATGATGGACCTGAATAGCAAGATGTTGATTATTACCGCGGAGTCACGATAGTAAGCTGATGATGTGTCCATCCGTCTCTGCAACTGTTCCATATGCGTTGGATGTGTTGGCACAGTAGGTGGTCAGTCTAGTACGCGTGCTCATGCGATACCAATTATAGTACGCTTCTGTCGTAGTTGCATCGTACGTTCTGCATAAATAAATTAACATTACTAAATTGACATCACATTCTGTATTTTATAAGCACATAATTAAATTAACATTAGTAAAATTACCGTTGCTGAGGCACTATATTTTGTAGAGCTTCATTATTCCACTGATTTATCCATTCAATGTTTTCTGCATTCCAGTCCACACCAGATCTGCCCATATTGCTCATCCTGTAATTATAGATAACAAAAAAAAAATTCAAGAATAGTTGATGGAATATCTATTTAGCTAGGTCACATCTTACTTACTTATGAGTTTCTTCGTCGATACATCTTGGAACCGGTGGTGGAATATCTTGATATAGACCGAACTGTCTCATGACACGGTCAGGATTATACGGTTCCACAAACCATAGATAGAGTAAATTGCAGCGAGTCATCCAGAAGGCACTATCTCTCACGCATTCCACTGGCATGTGTTGCGAACCAAATACCATATCAATGTGCGCCTCAGTCCACGGGTTCCATGTTATTAGTGAGTCGTTAAGAAGCTCAAACTGATCATGGTATATGGGGTAACAATTTTTTGTAATTTTAGTAGACCATTTTTTTCGACCCAGCATCCACCGAGTGGACATAGTTACAACACCCTCACCATAGTTGTACGGGGTTGCGGGTTCTACTATCTGCGGTCGTCCTACAGGTAAGTATTCCCAGGACCACAACTGTAGAAACTCGTAGGAGACACAAAGTAATGGAGCTTTAGATGTGAATGCCGTTTTTTGAGTGGCATCACACAACCCTCGGTATGTGTGAGAAAGCAAAGCAGAACCAAAGCTATATGGTGGATTTTTGGGTAAAGGTTCGTCTACTATCTTTGCGGCAAAATAGATGAGACCAGGCAAAACTACATCCCCGTGAGAATTAGGAAACATCACACCGAAGAGCCACAACAAATATGCAAACAAGTGTCTCTTCGTTGTCTCAGGATCAGCATGGGTACATAAAATTTCGAAGTTAATACGAAGCCAGCTGTGTGGGACACCTCGAGGCGGACCAGAACGATCTGATATGGGCATTTCGAGCCTCAGACGGGCAGAGACATCTGCTGACCAATTAGGAGAAACTCGTGGATGTACCACTGGCACACCTCTAATTGGTAAAGCTGTGATCATTGACACATCTTTTAGAGTAGGTGCAAGCTCTCCACATCGAAAGTGAAATGTGTGGGTCTCCGGTCTCCATCTATCAACGAGGGATGTCAAAAGGGATGGGTCGGCAGTACAACTACCTCGACGAGCTGCGATGTTCGCAAAATGTAGGAGTCCATAAGCCTCAAGGTGTTCAAGGAACCGATTCTCTATTGACCAGGGCGTCTTTACAGTTCGAAGCCGGAAGGTCTGAGGAGGATTTTCATGATTTGGATTTATGAAAAGCTGGCAACGGTGGTGGTTGTCGTGATAACCATTCAAAAGCTGGGGCATTTCAGCCATAACCTGCAATCACGATGAAAAAAATTAAATATTCCGAATATTACATCACGATTAAATTAAAATACAGGTTCCGAATATTACATCACGATAAAATTAAAATACATGTTCCGAATATTACATCAGGATTAAATTAAAATACATGTTCCGAATATTACATCACGATTAAATTAAAATACATGTTCCGAATATTACATCACGATTAAATTATGAATACATAGCATGATTACATATCACGCAGTGTTGTTGTTACGATACGGACAGTCCCTATGCGGGTGACCAGCACACCTACATACGCGGCATCGCCTTGGTTCTCCCAACTGGCTGTGGTCCATGTCATTGCGATGACGCCTAGACTGACGCCGTCCCTTGCTGGTTCGCATCAATGCGGGATCTGGAACCCATGTGGTGCCTTCTGGCCATAATTGCTTGTAGTTCGTATCAATGCCCCATGCCCAAAACTCACTGTTCCAAGTGTTGTACAAATTATGCATGTTGAAGTATGGTGATACGTACGGCTCGACACTAATTTGTTGATCTGCAGCTGCCCGCAATGCATGACTACAAGGATATCCCAGAAGCTTGGGCTTGTTGCAAGTGCACTCACATGAGGTTGCGCCAAGCGTCACAGCTTGTTTTTTTGCTCCCCTGTGGTGACCCTTCACAAACTTTGCTCGCACACTAACTTTCCATTTATTTCTAAGTGCATCTACCTGCCTGCACCCATGTCTTTGCGACTTCTTTGCTTTGTCATCAAGATGTCTTTGCATCTTCTTAGACCAGGTCTTGTTCAAATCAACTAGCGCCTTGGCAACGGTGACTCTATCTGCAAAGTATGACACAGTCCGGTTCCAAGTTTCATCAATTAGTGATGTGATAGGTAGTGCCCTCACCCCTTTAAGAACACCATTGTACACCTCGGACATGTTGCTTGTCATTATACCGTATCTAGCGCCAGTGTCATGAGACTGCGCCCACTTGTACAAATTGGGACAATTCTCATTAATCCATTGGGTCAAATTTATTGCTGTTCGACGACCCCTCCGGTCTTCTCTCGCCGGGAGGGATGCGCGCTCGATCTGACCATTGATACCTGCCCAGATAGCACTCATTTTTGCTGTAGTTTTCTGCATGCACATCCTCTTGAATAGCTTGAACCAATCTTTGTTTTTGAATTTCGAATAAAAATTAGCTGCCAAATGCCTCATGCACCACCTTGTCTCCAGATCGGGCCACCCCCAATCTGGATCTTGTGAAGCCTTAATTATCTCAAGCGCGCTTAATAGTCCGGTGTTGCTAGTTACATGTTTTTTTACAAAAATGCTAGTTACATATGCATTTCTTCGGCTCCTTTCTAAATACCAGTTGCATGCAAACACGAACAAATCATCGGTAATATATGAACATAGTCGACCTATTATCACATGAACACAAATATGAACAAAGTCTCATACCTTGATCTTCAACTTAGTAGTTCATATCGCATGACAAAATAGTTCCACAAAAGAGATAATACGCTCCCTAAGACAAAAGAAAACACATACTTAGAAACTAATCAAACAAAATAAAAACATCATGCATGCAAACACGACCAACAGAAATGGAAAGCTCTTACCTTGATCTATCTTTTCTTCAACTACAACGTCTTCAAAATCTCACTTTAATCCGTCCTAAATCGCCACATAAACATTCATACGGAGTGAGAAAGAGAAGAGAGTGAGAAAGAGAAGAGAGTGAGAAAGAGGAGTGACACGGGAGGCAACGGCACGAGAAGAGAGTGAGAGAGGAGGCAGCGACGCGGTTCGCTTATAAAGGAGTAAATTTCGCACTGTTTCGTCGGTGGAGAGCGGGAAAAAATCCCACAGTTCTGCCCGGCCGCGCGGGAAAAATTCGAGCGGGAAAGGAGCCTCGGAATCAGCGCAATCAATCATCAACAGTGCCGGCGCGCGGAAAAAAGGGCACCTGGCCGCCTGCTCCCGAGGCGGCAGGGCCCACCCGGCCTTGTCCGTTACGGACAGAAGGAATCGGGAACGGATCCCGCGCTGGCCGCCAGGGGCGGTGGCGGCAGGCCCCACGGCCGCCTCCTGCGGTGGCGGCATGTGCCACGTGCCGCCTGGCGCGCCTGCCGCCATCCGGGGTGGGGGTCTTTTTTGACGTTTGCACTCGCGTGTGGTCTCTTTTGACAATCCCACTCGACAGGGGGTCCTTTTGGACAAAAATCCGAGATTCTTTTTCCTTATTATTGGAAATGATATCTTTTTTCCTTTTGCATAAGGGGAGAGAGAAGGTTTTTTTTGGCGTGAGGAGAGATGAGAGGGGATGATTTTTCTTTTGCCTGAGATGAGGGTGACGTACCAACGTACAATCCCCATATCCCTTTTAATTATAGAGAGACTGAGTTACATTCTATATCATTTTTTCATATTCATCTATTCTACTTCTCGTTGGGAGGAGGAAGCCAAGTATAGAATGTAACTCAGTCTCTCTATTATTAAAAGGGATATGGGGATTGTAACTTTGAGGGTAAAATACGTGTTACATCTTTTTACATCAGAAAAATAGAAAACATCTCATTTTTTCATATTCATCTATCCTACTTCTCGTTCACATTGCTTTCTCTTATTATAGAGGTCTGATATCAACTCTTCCGAATGTTCATATGCACCTCACATATACAGAATGCAGTGTTCTCTGTTATTTCCATGTGAATTTGCTTATGGGACGACCTCTCATGCTACATCATCAACTACACATGTAACTTCATACAAACTGCACTACAACTTCTACATAAAATTAGTAATTATGTTGCCTAAATTTTAAACTGGTTATCAATAGAGTGAGCATTCCTTAGTAATAAAGAACAACTCCCTTTAGTACTCTTTGGTCAGTGTCTACTGGCAACTGTGCCATAACAAATCCTTACCATATTGTTCCTAAATCCTAACTATAGGGTAATCAATTTAATATGTAATTTTTGGATTCGTTGCCCTAATTGCGACTATGATTTATCCTTCGCTATTGCTGCAGTGCTACAAAATCCCTGTGGCATCCCGCAGAGTATCATCTAGTTTGCTTTAATTGCAATGGATACATAGTTGTACAGAGTTTTAGTTGCAAGAACGACATGTATTAGCTCACGATTATGATCAAGATAGGGATATTTGAGACTAACCCTACAAAACAAGCTCATGTATTAGCCCCATAAAATAAGCCTTGTATACCCAATGGCGTGAGTAACCCACCTCAACACTATAAGGCACATACATCAATAGATCGTACATGAAGAGCATGCGTAATCACCAAGCTCGCCTCACCGGCCAACATCGATAGTTTCATAGTATATTTTTACAACCAAGCAAAAAGGGAGGATGGAGAGAAAAACATAATAATTGAAGACGATTGCAATTTGGAGCACTTGTAAGAAACCCTCTCTGAATGATAGCTCTCGAACAACCACCACGGGCAAAACGTTAACGTGACCGCAAAAGAGATACATGCCCGGACAAAAGAAAATTACTAGCATGAGATACAAATGTTTTAACAAATTTGGGAACCACAGCACAGATTACAACCAAAAGGCTGCACGTCTAAAGACAGAAGCAGACCAGCAGGAACCGTCACATCACCTGTGGTTCCTCGGTGTTCTACCCCGTGGTGCCGGAGGCGTCCGACCTACTTGGTTTCCTCCTCCACCGTTTCCTGCGCCCCCTGGCCCATATGCACCCTCCTGATCAACATGGTTACCTCCTTCTCCGCCTTGCCCCTCCATAGGCCCCTGACCAAAGTCGCGAAATGCACGCCCTGATGCCATGGCAACAAATTATATGTCAAAACGGGCAACCCCTTTCAAAATATATGAACTAGAACTGACGCGTGGTTGCGTACCTTTGCACATGGCGGAGCATGGGAGTGGCAGCATGGAGCAGCAGCACACGATCGCCAGGAGGATTGCCAAGACACATGCGAGCGAGGACGGAGAAGAAGATGACCGCTTCATGGTCGATCAGACGATCCTATCCTGCTTTTCCAGCTTCAGTTCTAAAGAAATGATTCTATGTCTTTCTGTGATTGTGGGTGGGTAGCTCCTCCTAGTTAAGTATGCTCGAATAGCAACGACAAGTGTGACAAGTCAACAGATTCTCTGAACATTTTGATTAACGTAATTAATCTAATCACGATCTTCGATGCCGCCATTGAAGAAGTGTAGCTAGTAGCTGCCCGGAAACCCAAGTCAAGAGCTCAAAGTCGTCTCTACCGACACTCAGTCTTTGGTGCCAGTGCATCGCAATGGCAGTTGCAGGCTTGAACCAACCAGTCAAGCAAAACTGCTGACAAGTGCAAGTGAAAAATATTTACTCCTTCCACTCCGCCTCCACTTTTTTCTTTTTTTTGAGGGTGCACTCAGCCTCCACTACAAGCTCGCTTCACGAGCGACAGCTATAGGATAATTAACGTCGAAATCGAAAATTGAACGGGAAAATCAGAGTGGCGCAGCCGAAGTTTGGTGGGCCCATAACCCACAGCTCCCAGGATCGAAAGATGGCTCTGATATATTTTTCTGCTGTGTTGTTTTTCCTTGTTTCTTTTAGGTTGTTCTTCCCAGTTTCCTTTTGATGAATTTTGAACTGGGTTTCAGTTGCTGCCCGTTTCCCCGTTTTTAGGTTGTTCAGACCATTTCCTTACTGATGAATTTCGAACTGAGCTTCAGTTCCTCGAGGGGTCCATTTCTCCTCTTTTTTTCATGTGGTACATGTCGCCTTGTAGGATTGTTTTAAACGTTTCTTCCTTTGATGCATCTGTTCAATGTCCAACTGATTCTTAATTTTTGATTAACAAAAATGATTCTTAACCTCAAGAGCAAAGCAAGAGTTTTGGATCAATCAACTTGACTTTGTGTGGTTGATTTTTTACGGATACATTGTAGAAATTTCCAAGCTGTGCATCGAGACACTCATCCTTTTTATCTCTCCCCTCCTGTGTGTGTGTGTGTGTGACAAAATATAGCATACGATACACATGCACACTAACAAACACAGAAAAAATGGATAGGTGGTCGAATCGGTAAGGCATTTGGTTCAGGTTCTTATTGGACGGACCGAGATTCGTTAGCTCGATGGTTACTTTTTTATACAAACAATAATATATTTAGAGTAACATTATATGGTAATATATATTTAAAAATATGGTCAAATAGCAATGGTTTTCTCTATTCGACAACAAAGAGACACAAGTGAGATGATTATCAACCAAAATATATGCCAATGCCAATGACCTAAGATCGAATCCCTCAAGTCCATCTACTTGCGACAATATTTTCTGATTTCCTCTCTACACTAGTTCGACAGCCCGGCTTATTACCTGGTTCACAAAAACCACCCAGTCTAACCGGTTCTCACCGATCTAGTTGCAGGTTGGTCCTTTGTGCTTAAAATACCGTTGGGATTGTCGTCTTTGGTTTTTTCTGGTTCGACCGCAGTCCAGTCCGATTTTCTAAACTATCGTACACGGACACACACCATAGATGATCAACGCCAGAAGTAGAACCCAACAGAAGAAAGGAAACACACACGCGTGCGCGCATGCACAAAGAGAGGGAGGGAGAGAGGACCAGAACAAGTTGTGACAAGCAGCCATCAGCATGAACATAACCCATCAACACTAGATCAGATTGTGAAGAGCAGGGGATCCTACATTGAGAAGACATAGAGAAGAGAAGAAAGCATCACCTTGCCTTGCAATAACTCTGCACCTTATAAAGCTAGGAGGGTCGTAACCACCATACAATGGTCTCCCATTGCCAAGCCATGACGTGATAAGGAGGGCGGCAAACTGTGTTGTAGGAGGACGCGTTTCGCATAGACATCCCTTGCACCCGCTCTTAGCTTCACCGCAAACACCATCACTAAAAGAGTGCACCTGAGCAGTATGCAAGGTAACGGACCCTGAAGTGTCGTTGAAGGGCACCAAACACCTATACCTGATCGTCCCATAACCACCTATGAGAGTAGGTTGACCAATAGAATCAAGATTACCAAGGTATCGGCGGTAGCCACAAAGCACTTCCACCGCCACAACCAGATGCCTCCAAGGAGAGCTAACAAACAAAACGCTTCTCAAAAGAGACGTCAAATGAGCGATAAGGACCAATGCATCCAAAACAAGTCCCCAAGGGGGCAACAACATTGAAGACTTCATCGTTGTCCAATCCAATTAATATTGAACTGATGCTTTTGCATGAAGCTTTAATAGAACGAAGTACAGGAGGTTCAAACTGACACCTGGAAGGAACGAAAGATAACCCAAAGACGCCAAAAGCATTGCATCCCGGGCCTAACAACATCATGTCGGTTGTCGAGTCCATAAAAGCACATGAGTGAAGGACCTCATCATTGTTTGGCCAGTCAACAGCGAGCGTCCTCGCTAGGTCCATCAATAGCCCCCTCGCATACTGACTCATCCTAAGCACCGGCGCTAACGAAAGATCCATCGAGCATGGCTGTCACATGAACCCAAACCACAACCATCGACCACATATCACAACCACCGCCATGACACATGCCCTGCGAGCAACAACTGCCGCCATCCGAGCAAGCCATGGCCACTAAGAGGCCAGATCCGGGTGAAAAAAATTCTCACATCCCCCCAACCGAGTTGCAACATTGCACATATGCCTCCATGCCTTCCCAAGCATGCGCACCCGTACCATGCGCAAGCCTCGCCGAATCAAGTGCCCCATGCCACCCCATCCCAAGCGAGAGGAGGATCCAATGGCAACGAGGAAGAAGGAAGGGAGGACTGTCGGTAGCAGCTAGGTTTTCCTCCTCGGCCGTCTGCGGGAACAAGACGGGGGACAAATATTGAGGTTATTTGGAAAAACCATGTTGAGTGACTTTCAGAAACAATATTTGTCTTTTTTGGCTTTTTTAATAATAATAAAAATAAGATTTGGATGTTGTTTTATTTTGTTGTGAGACAGACATCTTGTACAAAACTTAGTTGCATATTGATATGTAGTTCAAATTTCACAACACTTCAAATGTGCATTGTTGCTATTTCTCTTTCTTGATTGTCCGATGTAAAATAATTGTAAAAATACAAACAAAAGATCACGAAACTATTGCTTTGGCGAAATATGGCAATGCCTAGGAGGAAAAATGAAATTTAAAAAAAAAACCTAGTTCGTGATGATTCCAAAGATACAAGGCCACTCATCATAATAGCACAAAGTTGGCTGGATCGGCTCAATCTCTCCTCTCCTAGCCGTTGTTCAGTACCTCGTGCCAGGAAGGTTCTCACGTTGTGGCTCTGCATGTGCGGCAGCATAGGCATCTAGTGTCGTAGCTGCGTATGGCGCCACAGCATCTGCATAGCCACACCCTGGGCAGTTCGGTTGGTTTGGCGGCCCGAGCGCTGAAAGTGTTGTAGTGGAAGGGGGCGGCGGCGGAGCGTAGGCATTGCCACACCCCGGGCAGTTCTGTTGCTTCGGCGGCGCTGGCGCCACAATTGCTGTACCAGCCGGCGGTGGCACAGCATAGTCATGGCCAGAACCCTGGTGGCTCTTTGTCCTCGGCGAGCCGGGTATCGGTGAATACGGCCATATTCTTTCTCTACGAATCCCGCTCGGTGAATTAGAGGTTGCACCTGCACGAACACCACCATCACATGCACATCACACAACTAGCGACAGTTGCAGCATGCATAAACATCAACGCCAGAGACAACAAAACACCAGGGCGGATGGTTACCTTTTTCCCTGGCAGCAGAGCATGGAAGCAGGAAGCAGCATACGATAATAGCCGGGAGGACCACGGCGCCTATCATCGCGGATGAATAGGAAGATTGCTTCATTATCATTGTCAAACTATAGCTTCTTGTTAGCCTTGTGTCTATAGACAGTTCCCAACGGCTTCTTTTATAGGATTATAGTGCTAGTATACTCCCAAATCGTCGTGAGTTAGTGACATTAATCAATTAGTTAGTAGCAGGTGACTTCAGGTCAAAGTCGACTCTCGGTACGATTCGATTATTTGCCCAAATTGCCAGCCCCATGTCTTGGGAGTCAAGCGATTCTAGTCGCCTGCTAGAACAGGTCAAGCAGGAGTGTAAAATAACAAGCACTGAATGTCAGAGCGACTTATAGTAGCACACGCTTATTATTATTTTTGCGGGTGAAATGATGTATTATTCTCTCATAATGTTCATACGATCAGCAAGAGCCAACTCTACTGCATCTAACTGGCCAGAACCAACCCAAGTCAGAGTTCTACCTTCTCTACGTGCAAATTTAGGTAAACAGTCGCTGACCTTATTTTGAGTATGATTAACATGAGTAATACAAGATTCAAAAAGGCACATGAGGTGTCTAATCCCCTTAACGAGCCAGGAGTAGACTGATCTTTCCAGTTCCCAAGCTTCAATCAACTTGAACGTAACAATAGAATCCATGTCAACCATGATTGGCAAGTCACTCCTCTAGATGGCAATCGACAAACCTTTCAAGCTAGCACGTATGACTGTATACGAAAAAGAGCTCCTTGTAATATCTGTCCTTAATTTTCCCGTATATTAGTATTGATATGTTTTAGAATAGATATACATTCGTTTTATAATTCTGGTAAGCCCCCTCTGCTGGAATATGTTTACCAAGTTTTCCAATAACTTGCAAAGGCTTTTCTGACCATGTTATTGAAGATGTGTGGCAAGTCAAATGCCAGTAGTCGTCTCTCTGTTTGTCAGTGTTGTCCCCTCCCAGCGCATGGCTTGAACCAGTCAAGCAAATCTGCTTGTAAATGGTAATAAGTGTAGCATAGAGCTCGTACGTACTCCCTCTGTTCTTAAATATAAATTATTTTAAAGGTTTCATTAAAGAACTATATACGAATATAATCCTCTTATAGAATATCTAATAAGACTTATATTTAGGAATGGAGTAAGTAGACGCTAATCCTGACCAGTCGACGGATGCATGCACGGCCAGAAAAATTTGCATGGTAGAGTAATTGTGCCCTGCCTGCAGCCTACTCCATTTGTTTCTAAATATAAATTTTTTTAGATATTATACTACGGACCCTGTATATATAGATATAATTTAGAGTGTAGATTTATTCATTTTGCTTTGTATGTAGTCCTAATGAAATTCCTAAAAAAATATTTAAATACGGAGTGGGTACTTACCACTCCTTCTCCACTAGCTATTAGCATTTTTTTAGGCAAACACACGCTTTATTAAATATCAGACATAATGTTTACATGTATGGTGACTGGTTCATAAGGTAGATCAAGCCAAATGTGACGACCAACACTTAGTGACGTAGCGTGCTTTGCAAGTATGAGCCTCGAAGTTACAATTCCTTTTTTTTTAAAGGAACAAAGCCTCCGGCCTCTGCATCAATCGATGAATGCAACCATCTTATTAAAGGATAACAATAATAAAGTCTTAGGTTCACAAAAGTCTCACGAACTGAGCAATAAAACAGTTGCTAAAGGTAAATAAAATCTGCCACTTCCGGCAAAACTAAAAGAAGGCTACGATACCTATACACCTAGCCTATTATTAGCTTGTCATCCAAATCAGCTGAAGATAGCCCGTGCGACCGTTTTCCACCGGTTGCACCCAATAGCCATGAGCTCCCTGAAGTCCGTATGACTGAGTAACGATCACGTACGGATCCAAGATGTGGCTTTGTAGATAACCTGCAAAAAATTAGTGAAGTTCTTGCCATTAAAGATCATATCATTTCTAGTGTTCCACATAGCCCAAAATAAAGCACTTATCCCAATCCGGATATGATTCGATATATGTGTGTCTACTCCACTGAGCCACGTCCCAAATAACGTATTAATGCTTGTTGGTGGATTAATGTTAAATGCTATATGAACAGTGCGCCATAATAATTTTGCAAGTGTGCAATCAAGAAAGACGTGTCTTATAGTTTTTATTCTGATCGCAATAGCAATAAGTAGACTTGCCTATCCAACTCCGTTTTATCAAATTATCCTTGGTTAGTACAACTCCCTTGTGTACAAACCACATGAAAATTTTAGTTTGAAGTGGCACTTTAATTTTCCAAATATGTAACGATCTCCAAAGAGGCCCAGAGTTTATTAGATCCATGTACATCGACTTCATTGAAAAACTACCGCCTGATCAGAGAGTTGAACATCCATCAATCGTCTGACCAAGTGTAACCAAGAATTCCAGCGTTCTCCCACTAGAGCTCGCCTGAATTGGATATTCAGAGGTACCGACTGTAATATTGTGGCAACATAATCTTCCTTACGTTGTGCAATATTATATAAAGTAGGATATTGTAGATCTAGAGGTGCGTCCCCAAGCCAAGTATCCTCCCAGAACCTGGTTGTGGTACCGTTACCCACTAAAACCTTCACCCGCTGAAAGGAGGTTACCTTCACCTTCATTAACCCCTTCCAAAAAGGTGAGTCATTAGGTCTAGCAGTAACCTGGGCCAATGTCTTAGACTGTAGGTATTTATTCCTCAAGATTTTTTCCCACATCCCTTCGGTTTCAGTAAATAGCCTGTAAAGCCATTTGCTAAGTAAGCATTTATCTCTCACTTCTAAGTTCTCAATATCGAGACCCCCTTGATCTTTGGGTCTACAAATAATGTCCCATCTTGCCGATTGGTATTTCTTCTTAGCCTCATGACATTTCCAGAAGAAACGAGATCTATAAAAGTCTAGTCTTTTCCGTACCCCAACCGGTACTTCAAATAAAGATAGAAGGAACATGGGCAGACTTGTCAATACCGAATTGATCAACACAAGCCTGCCACCATAAGACATAAGCTTGCCCTTCCAGCAACTTAGTCTTTTTTCGAATCTATCTTTAATAAATTTCCATTCCCCATTCTTCGGACGTCTATGATGAATGGGAGTCCCTAAGTAACTAAACGGCAATGATCCCATTTCAGATCCGAATAGTTGCCTGTAAGAATCTTGTTCCTCCTTTGCTCTCCCAAAGCAGAACAATTCACTTTTGTTAAAATTACTTTTTAATCCAGATAGTTGTTCAAATAGGCAAAGAACAAGTTTTATATTCTTGGCTTTTGCGATATCGTGTTCCATGAAGATGATTGTGGCATCCGCGTATTGTAGTACGGACACTCCCCCCTCTACAAGGTGTGGGACAAGTCCACCTACTTGACCATTCTCTTTAGCCCTACCAATAAGGACTACCAACATATCTGCTACTATGTTGGATAACACGGGGGACATGGAATCTCCCTATCTCAGTCCCTTATGGGTTTTAAAGTAATGACCTATGCAATCATTAACTTTAATTCCAACACTACCTTTCTGAATGAAAGCATCCACCTGGTCTCTCCAGGATTCGTTGAACCCCTTCATATGCAAGGCCTGTTGAAGGAATGGCCATTTGACCTTATCATATGCCTTCTCAAAATCCACTTTAAAGATAACCCCATCAAGTTTCTTTGTATGGATTTCATGCAATATTTCATGCAAGACAATGTTACTGTTCCAAAGTTAAGGTGAAATAGTTGTAACTGGCCATAAAATAAGTCATGGAACATAGGCAAAAGATCACCATTTATAATATGCCAGCATATTTTATACAATTCCACCGGAAACCCATCCGGTCCCGGTGCCTTGTTATTTTTCATTTGTGCTATTGCGTCAAACACCTCTTTCTCAGTAAACAACGCTGACAATATCTCGTTCTCACCGGTGCTGAGCTGAGATATGTCTCCTGTTGTATTTTCGTCTAAAGAAACAAAATTCTCTTCGGGTGAACCAAAAAGTTTCTTATAGTATTCAGAGATGTACAATTTGAGATTCTCATGTCCTACAGTTGTAGCCTCATCCTGTTCGAGTTGAATTATTTCCTTCTTCCTATGCTTGCCATTCGCAATCATGTGAAAGAATTGCGTGTTATCATCTCTATGGACCACCTTCGTAACCTCTGCTCGAAGGGCCCATTTCATCTCCTCCTCTCTCAACAGGGTTTGTAACTGCTTCTCCGCCTCAATCTTAATATTCCGCTCTGACATATTAAGAAGTGTAGACTCTGCTTTCACATCTAAGTCATTAATGAGCTGAATAAGCCTCTATTTTTCTACTTTGTAAATGCCACTTTGATTCTTGGCCCAACCCCTCAAGAACTGGCACAAGTGCCTAATTTTGTTTTGCCACCTATCCATACTAGATGACCCGCCAGCTTCCCTGGCCCATTCAGTAGCAATTAGATCCATGAAACCTTCTCTCTCGAACTAGCTTAATTCGAAAGAGAAAGTATTTCTATTACCTACATGAATCGCTTCCCCAGAATCGACCAGTAGTGGTGTGTGGTCCGAAATTTCCCTTTGCAAAGCATGGACTATGACCAGCGGAAAATTCTGCTCCCAATCTACACTGGTCAGAATCCGATCCAGCTTCTCATAAGTTGGTACCGGTAATGAGTTAGCCCATGTGAATTGTCTATCAGTGAGGTCAATCTCCCTCAGGTTAAGACTCTCGATAATCATGTTAAACATAAATGACCATCTTCCACTAGTAGAAAAAGGACCTATCGTCCCGGTTCGTGAGGGCCATTTGTCCCGGTTTTTGAACCGGGACTAAAGTGTCAGTACTAATGCCCTAAACCTTTAGTCCCGGTTCTTGCATAAACTCGGACAGATGGTCCTCCACGTGGCCGGTGCGGCGAGCCCAGGCAGGAGGCCCTTTGGTCCCGATTGGTGGCACCAACCGGGACCAATAGGCATCCACGCGTCAGCATCTCAGGTGCTGGGGTTTTTGTTTCTTTTTGAAAGGGGGGGAGGGTTTGGGAGTTTTGGGGGGTTAATTTAGGTGTTTCATATATTGTGTTAGCATGCTAATTAATAGAGAGAAGTGGCATTTCTTATCTCCGTGCTTGGTCGATGCTACGTACTATACGTATAGAGAGGACTAGACACGCTAGCTAGTTAAGCAAATGAAGGAAACAGAAGATCGTCATGAACAGATGCATACAAAGAGAAGTGATATCGACCACCTCTCCTTCTCTGAGAGATTGGTCGAACAACAAGTTCTTGTATATCTATCCTGAAGGGGAACGTCGCATGGGAAACAAAAAATTTCCTACGCGCACGAAGACCTATCATGGTGATGTCCATCTACGAGAGGGGATGATTGATCTACGTACCCTTGTAGATCGTACAGCAGAAGCGTTAGTGAACGCGGTTGATGTAGTGGAACGTCATCACGTCCCTCGATCCGCCCCGCGAACAATCCCACGATCAGTCCCACGATCTAGTACCGAACGGACGGCACCTCCGCGTTCAGCACACGTACAGCTCGACGATGATCTCGGCCTTCTTGATCCAGCAAGAGAGACGGAGAGGTAGAAGAGTTCTCCGGCAGCGTGACGGCGCTCCGGAGGTTGGTGATGACCTTGTCTCAGCAGGGCTCCGCCCGAGCTCCGCAGAAACGCGATCTAGAGGAAAAACCGTGGAGGTATGTGGTCGGGCTGCCGTGGCAAAAGTTGTCTCAAATCAGCCCTAATACCTCAGTATATATAGGAGGGAGGGGGAGGGAAGAGGCAGCCTCAAACCCTCAAGGTTTGGCCGAAATTGGAGGTGGAGGAGTCCTACTCCAATCCTAGTTGGAGTAGGATTCCACCTTCCCACTTGGAAACTCTTTCCACCTTGTGTTTTTTCCTTCTCAAACCTTATGGGCCTTAGTGGGAACTTATTCCAGCCCACTAGGGGCTGGTTTATCTCTTCCCATAGCCCATGAGACCCCTTGGGGCGTGACACCCCTCCCGATGGTCCTCGGCACCCCTCCCGGCACTCCCGGTACACTACTGATGAGCCGGAAACTTTTCCGGTGACCAAAACAGGACTTCCTATATATCAATCTTTACCTCCGGACCATTCCGGATCTCCTCGTGACGTCCTGGATCTCATCCGGGACTCCGAACAACATTCGGTAACCAACCATATAACTCAAATACGCATAAAACAACGTCGAACCTTAAGTGTGCAGACCCTGCGGGTTCGAGAACTATGTAGACATGACCCGAGTGACTCCTCGGTCAATATCCAATAGCGGGACCTGGATGCCCATATTGGATCCTACATATTCTACGAAGATCTTATCGTTTGAACCTCAGTGCCAAGGATTCATATAATCCCGTATGTCATTCCCTTTGTTCTTCGGTATGTTACTTGCCCGAGATTCGATCGTCAGTATCCGCATACCTATTTCAATCTCGTTTACCGGCAAGTCTCTTTACTCGTTCCGTAATACAAGATCCCGCGACTTACACTAAGTCACATTGCTTGCAAGGCTTGTGTGTGATGTTGTATTACCGAGTGGGCCCCGAGATACCTCTCCGTCACACGGAGTGACAAATCCCAGTCTCGATCCACACTAACTCAACTAACACCTTCGGAGATACCTGTAGAGCATCTTTATAGTCACCCAGTTACGTTGCGACGTTTGATACACACAAAGCATTCCTCCGGTGTCAGTGAGTTATATGATCTCATGGTCATAGGAACAAATACTTGACACGCAGAAAACAGTAGCAACAAAATGACACGATCAACATGCTACGTCTATTAGTTTGGGTCTAGTCCATCACATGATTCTCCTAATGATGTGATCCCGTTATCAAGTAACAACACTTGCCTATGGCCAGGAAACCTTGGCCATCTTTGATCAACGAGCTAGTCAACTAGAGGCTTACTAGGGACAGTGTTTTGTCTATGTATCCACACAAGTATTGTGTTTCCAGTCAATACAATTATAGCATGGATAATAAACGATTATCATGAACAAAGAAATATAATAATAACTAATTTATTATTGCCTCTAGGGCTACATATATGCCCTAGAGTATTGATAATATGCCCTAGAGGCAATAATAAATTAGTTATTATTATATTTCTTAGTTCATGATAATCGTTTATTATCCATGCTATAATTGTATTGATTGGAAACACAATACTTGTGTGGATACATAGACAAAACACTGTCCCTAGTAAGCCTCTAGTTGACTAGCTCGTTGATCAAAGATGGCCAAGGTTTCCTGGCCATAGGCAAGTGTTGTTACTTGATAACGGGATCACATCATTAGGAGAATCATGTGATGGACTAGACCCAAACTAATAGACGTAGCATGTTGATCGTGTCATTTTGTTGCTACTGTTTTCTGCGTGTCAAGTATTTGTTCCTATGACCATGAGATCATATAAACTCACGGACACCGGAGGAATGCTTTGTGTGTATCAAACGTCGCAACGTAACTGGGTGACTATAAAGATGCTCTACAGGTATCTCCGAAGGTGTTCGTTGAGTTAATATGGATCAAGACTGGGATTTGTCACTCCGTGTGACGGAGAGGTATCTCGGGGCCCACTCGGTAATACAACATCACACACAAGCCTTGCAAGCAATGTGACTTAGTGTAAGTTACGGGATCTTGTATTACGGAACGAGTAAAGAGACTTGCCGGTAAACGAGATTGAAATAGGTATGCGGATACTGACGATCGAATCTCGGGCAAGTAACATACCGAAGGACAAAGGGAATGACATACGGGATTATATGAATCCTTGGCACTGAGGTTCAAACGATAAGATCTTCGTAGAATATGTAGGATCCAATATGGGCATCCAGGTCCCGCTATTGGATATTGACCGAGGAGTCACTCGGGTCATGTCTACATAGTTCTCGAACCCGCAGGGTCTGCACACTTAAGGTTTGACGTTGTTTTATGCGTATTTGAGTTATATGGTTGGTTACCGAATGTTGTTCGGAGTCCCGGATGAGATCCAGGACGTCACGAGGAGCTCCGGAATGGTCCGGAGGTAAAGATTGATATATAGGAAGTCCTGTTTTGGTCACCGGAAAAGTTTCGGGCTTATCGGTAGTGTACCAGGAGTGCCGGGAGGGGTGCCGGGGACCACCGGGAGGGGTGTCACGCCCCAAGGGGTCTCGTGGGCTATGGGAAGAGATAAACCAGCCCCTAGTGGGCTGGAATAAGTTCCCACTAAGGCCCATAAGGTTTGAGAAGGAAAAAAACACAAGGTGGAAAGAGTTTCCAAGTGGGAAGGTGGAATCCTACTCCAACTAGGATTGGAGTAGGACTCCTCCACCTCCAATTTCGGCCAAACCTTGAGGGTTTGAGGCTGCCTCTTCCCTCCCCCTCCCTCCTATATATACTGAGGTATTAGGGCTGATTTGAGACGACTTTTCCACGGCAGTCCGACCACATACCTCCACGGTTTTTCCTCTAGATCGCGTTTCTGCGGAGCTCGGGCGGAGCCCTGCTGAGACAAGATCATCACCAACCTCCGGAGCGCCGTCACGCTGCCGGAGAACTCTTCTACCTCTCCGTCTCTCTTGCTGGATCAAGAAGGCCGAGATCATCGTCGAGTTGTACGTGTGCTGAACGCGGAGGTGCCGTCCGTTCGGTACTAGATCGTGGGACTGATCGCGGGATTGTTCGCGGGGCGGATCGAGGGACGTGAGAACGTTCCACTACATCAACCGCGTTCACTAACGCTTCTGCTATACGATCTACAAGGGTACGTAGATCACTCATCCCCTCTCGTAGATGGACATCACCATGATAGGTCTTCGTGCGCGTAGGAAAATTTTTGTTTCCCTTGCGACGTTCCCCAACAGTGGCATCATGAGCTAGGTTCATGCGTAGATGTCTTCTCGAGTAGAACACAAAAGTTTTTGTGGGCGGTGATGTGCGTTTTGCTGCCCTCCTTAGTCTTTTCTTGATTCCGCGGTATTGTTGGATTGAAGCGGCTTGGACCGACATTACTCGTACGCTTACGAGAGACTGGTTTCATCGTTACGAGTAACCCCCTTTGCTCAAAGATGACTGGCAAGTGACTGTTTCTCCAACTTTAGTTGAATCGGATTTGACCGAGGAGGTCCTTGGATGAGGTTAAATAGCAACTCATATATCTCCGTTGTGGTGTTTGCGTAAGTAAGATGCGATCCTACTAGATACCCTCGGTCACCACGTAAAACATGCAACAACAAAATTAGAGGACGTCTAACTTGTTTTTGCAGGGTATGATTGTGATGTGATATGGCCAACGATGTGATGTGATATATTGGATGTATGAGATGATCATGTTGTAATAGAAATATCGACTTGCACGTCGATGGTACGGCAACCGGCAGGAGCCATAGGGTTGTCTTTATACTAACGTTTGTGCTTGCAGATGCGTTTACTATTTTGCTAGGATGTAGCTTTAGTAGTAATAGCATAAGTAGCACGACAACCCCGATGGCAACACGTTGATGGATGATCATGGTGTGGCGCCGGTGACAAGAAGATCGTGCCGGTGCTTTGGTGATGGAGATCAAGAAGCACGTGATGATGGCCATATCATGTCACTTATGAATTGCATGTGATGTTAATCCTTTTATGCACCTTATTTTGCTTAGAACAACGGTAGCATTATGAGGTGATCTCTCACTAAAATTTCAAGGCGAAATTGTGTTCTCCCCGACTGTGCACCGTTGCTACAGTTCGTCGTTTCGAGACACCACGTGATGATCGGGTGTGATAGACTCAACGTTCACATACAACGGGTGCAAAACAGTTGCGCACGCGGAACATTCGGGTTAATCTTGACGAGCCTAGCATGTGCAGACATGGCCTCGGAACACATCAGACCGAAAGGTCGATCATGAATCATATAGTTGATATGATTAGCATAGGGATGCTTACCACTGAAACTATACTCAACTCACGTGATGATCGGACTTGGGATAGTGTAAGTGGATCATGAACCACTCAAATGACTAGAGAGATGTACTTTTTGAGTGGGAGTTCTTAAGTAATATGATTAATTGAACTAATTGCCATGAACATAGTCTAATGGTCTTTGCGTATTACGATGTAGCTTGCGCTATAGCTCTACTATTTTTTTATGTTCCTAGAGAAAATTTAGTTGAAAATTGATAGTAGCAAACTTTGCAGACTGAGTCTGTAAAACCGAGGATTGTCCTCGTTGCTCCGCAGAAGGCTTATGTCCTTAATGCACCACTCGGTGTGCTGCACCTCGAGCGTCGTCTGTGGATGCTGTGAACATCCGACATACACGTTTCTGATGACTACACGATAGTTCAGTGCAAAGTACTTAATGGCTTAGAAGCAAGGCACCGAAAACGTTTTAAACGTCACGGAACATAAGTGATGTTCTAAAGAGATGAAATTGTGATTTCATGCTTGTGCCCTTGTTAAGAGGTACGAGACCTCCAACAAAATTCTTTGACCACAAAGTAAAGGAGAAAAGCTCAATCGTTGAGCGTGTGCTCAGATTGTCTGAGTACGACAATCACTTGAATCAAGTGGGAGCTAATCTTCCAGATGAGATAGTGATGGTTCTCCAAAAGTCACTGCCACCAAGCTTTGAGAGCTTCGTGATGAACTATAACATATCAAGGATAGATACAATGATCTTTGAGAGATTCGCGACGTTTGACACTGCGAAAGTAGAAATCAAGAAGGAGCATCAATAGTTGATGGTTTGAAAAACCACTAAATTTCAAGAAAGGCGAGGGCTAGAAGGGATACTTCGTGAAACGGCAAAACAGTTGCTGCACTAATGAAGAGACCCAAGATTAAACCCAAACCAGAGACTAAGTGCTTCTGTAATAAGGGGAACAGTCACTGAGGCGGAGCAACTCTAGATACTTGGTAGATAAGAAGGCTGGCAAAAGTCGAGAGAAGTATATTTGATATACATAATGTTTATGTGTACTTTACTAGTACTCCTAGTAGCACGAGGGTATTGGATACTGGTTCGGTTGCTAAGTGATTAGTAACGCGAAATGAAAGCTACGGCATAAACGGAGACTAGCTAAAGGCGAGGTGACGATACGTGTTGGAAGTGTTTCCAAGGTTGATATGATCAAACGTCACACGCCCCCTTTACCATCGGGATTGGTGTTGAACCTAAATAATTGTTATTTGGTGCTTGCGTTAAGCATGAACATGATTGGATCGTGTTTATTGCAATACGATTATTCATTCAAAAGGAATAATGGTTACTCTATTTGCTTGAATAATCACCTTCAATGGTTTATTGAATCTCGATTGTAGTGTTACACATTGGTGCCAAAAGATACGAGTTAAATGATGATAGTACCACTTACTTGTGGCACTGCCGCTTGAGTCATGTTAGTATAAATTGCATGAAGAGGCTCCATGCTGATGGATCTTTGTACTCACCTGATTTCGAATCACTAGTGACATGCAAATCATACCACATGAGCAAGGCCTTGTTTTTGTTGAGATGAAACAAGATAGTAACTTGTTGGAAACTGATACATTTTGATGTATGCACTCCAGTGAGTGCTGAGGCACGCAGTGGATATCATTATGTTCTTACTTCACTGACGACTTGAGTAGATACAGAAGTATTTACTTAATGAATCACAAATCTGAAATATTGAAAAGTTCAATTCTGTTTCAGAGTGAAGTTCGTCGTAACAAGAAGATGAACTGTCTACGATGTGATCATAGAAATGAATATCTGAGTTACGAGTTTTGGTACGCAGTTAAGACAATGTGGAAGTTGTTTCGCAGTTCATGCCACCTGGAACATCATAGTGTGATGATGTGTCTGAACATCATAGCCACGCACTATTTGGTATGATGCATACTATGATGTCTCTTATCGATTTACCACTATCGTTTATGGGTTATGCATTAGAGACAACCGCACTCACTTTAAATAGGGCACCGCGTATTTCCGTTGAGATGACACAGTATAGACTGAGGTTTAGAGAAATCTAAACTGTTGTTTCTTGAAAGTTTGGGGCTTCGACACTTATGTGAAAAAGTTTCAGTCTGATAAGCTCGAACCCAAAGCGGATAAATGCATCTTCATAGGATATCCAAAACAGTTGGGTACATCTCCTATCTCAGATCTGAAAGCAAAGTGTTTGTTTCTAGAAACGGATCCTTTCTCGAGGAAAGGTTTCTCTCGAAAGAATTGAGTGGGAGGGTAGTAGAACTTGATGAGGTTATTGAACCATCGCTTCAACCAGTGTGTAGCAGGGCGCAGGAAGTTGTTCATGTGGCGCCTACACCAATTGAAGTGGAAGCTGATGATGATGATCATTGAGCTTCGAATCAAGTTACTACAAACCTCGTAGGTCGACAAGGTCACGTACTGCTGCAGAGTAGTACGGTAACCCTGTCTTGGAGGTCATGTTGTTGAGCAACAGTGAACCTACGAGTTATGAAGAAAGCAATGGTGGGCCCGGATTCCGACAAATGGCTGGAGGCCATGAAATCCGAGAGAGGATCCATGTATGAAAACAAAGTGTAGACTTTGGAAGAACTACTTGATGGTCATAGGACTATTGAGTAACGATGGATCTTTAAAAGGAAGACAGACGATGATGGTGATAAGTCACTATTAAGAAAAGCTCGACTTGTCGCAAAGATGTTTCCGACAAGATCAAACAGTTGACTATGATGAGACTTTCTCACTCGTAGCAATGCTAAAAGTCTGTTAGAATTATGTTAGTAGTTGCTGCATTATTTATGAAATATTGCACATAGGATGTCAAAACATTGTTTCCTCGATGGTTTCCTTGAGAAAACATTGTATGTGATACAACCAGGAGGTTTTGTCGATCCTAAAGATACTAGCAAGTATGCAAGCTCCAGCGATCCTTCAATGGACTGGTGCAAGCATCTCGCAGTTGGAATATACACTTTGATGAGATGATCAAAGATTTCGGGTTTGTACAAGGTTTATGAGAAACTTGTATTTCCAAAGAAGTGAGTGGGAGCACTATAGAATTTCTGATGAGTATATGTGGTTGACATATTGTGGATCAGAAGTAATGTAGAATTTCTGTAAAGCATAACAAGGTTGTTTGAAAGGAGTTTTCAAAGGAGTACCTGGATTGTGAACATTGAGCATCAAAGATCTATGGAGATAGATCGAAAGCGCTTAATGGAAGTTTCAACAAGATGCATGCCTTGACAAGTTTTGAAGGAGTTCAAAATAGAGCAGCAAAGAAGGAGTTCTTGGTTGCGTTGTAAGGTGTGAATTTGAGTAAGACTCAAAACCCGACCACGGCAGAATAAAGAGAATAGAAGAAGGTCGTCTTCTATGCCTTAGCCGTAGACTCTAAAGTATGCCATGCTAAGTACCGCACCTGATGTGTGCCTTGACTCAAAGTATGTTGAGAGGTACAAAGAGTGATCCGTGATTGAATCACTAGCAGCGGTCAAAATTTATCCTTAGTAACTGATGGACTAAGGATTTTTTTCTCGATTATGGAGGTGGTTAAAGAGTTCGTCGTAAAGGGTTACGTCGATGTAAGCTTTGACACTAATCCGAATAACTATGAGTAGTGAAACGGATTCGTATAGTAGAGTAGATATTTGGAGTATTTCCGAATAGCACATAGTAGCAGCATCTATAAGATGACATAAAGATTTGTAAAGAACACACGGATCTGAAAATTTCAGAACCGTTGACTAAAACCTCTCTCACGAGCAAGACGTGATCAGACCCCATAACTATATGGGTGTTGGATTCGTTGGAATCACATGGTGATGTGAACTAGATTATTGACTCTAGTGCAAGTGGGAGACTGTTGGAAATATGCCCTAGAGGCAATAATAAATTAGTTATTATTATATTTCTTAGTTCATGATAATCGTTTATTATCCATGCTATAATTGTATTGATTGGAAACACAATACTTGTGTGGATACATAGACAAAACACTGTCCCTAGTAAGCCTCTAGTTGACTAGCTCGTTGATCAAAGATGGTCAAGGTTTCCTGGCCATAGGCAAGTGTTGTCACTTGATAACGGGATCACATCATTAGGAGAATCATGTGATGGACTAGACCCAAACTAATAGACGTAGCATGTTGATCGTGTCATTTTGTTGCTACTGTTTTCTGCGTGTCAAGTATTTGTTCCTATGACCATGAGATCATATAAACTCACGGACACCGGAGGAATGCTTTGTGTGTATCAAACGTCGCAACGTAACTGGGTGACTATAAATATGCTCTACAGGTATCTCCGAAGGTGTTCGTTGAGTTAATATGGATCAAGACTGGGATTTGTCACTCCGTGTGACGGAGAGGTATCTCGGGGCCCACTCGGTAATACAACATCACACACAAGCCTTGCAAGCAATGTGACTTAGTGTAAGTTACGGGATCTTGTATTACGGAACGAGTAAAGAGACTTGCCGGTAAACGAGATTGAAATAGGTATGCGGATACTGACGATCGAATCTCGGGCAAGTAACATACCGAAGGACAAAGGGAATGACATACGGGATTATATGAATCCTTGGCACTGAGGTTCAAACGATAAGATCTTCGTAGAATATGTAGGATCCAATATGGGCATCCAGGTCCCGCTATTGGATATTGACCGAGGAGTCACTCGGGTCATGTCTACTTAGTTCTCGAACCCGCAGGGTCTGCACACTTAAGGTTTGACGTTGTTTTATGCGTATTTGAGTTATATGGTTGGTTACCGAATGTTGTTCGGAGTCCCGGATGAGATCCAGGACGTCACGAGGAGCTCCGGAATGGTCCGGAGGTAAAGATTGATATATAGGAAGTCCTGTTTTGGTCACCGGAAAAGTTTCGGGCTTATCGGTAGTGTACCGGGAGTGCCGGGAGGGGTGCCGGGGACCACCGGGAGGGGTGTCACGCCCCAAGGGGTCTCGTGGGCTATGGGAAGAGATAAACCAGCCCCTATTGGGCTGGAATAAGTTCCCACTAAGGCCCATAAGGTTTGAGAAGGAAAAAAACACAAGGTGGAAAGAGTTTCCAAGTGGGAAGGTGGAATCCTACTCCAACTAGGATTGGAGTAGGACTCCTCCACCTCCAATTTCGGCCAAACCTTGAGGGTTTGAGGCTGCCTCTTCCCTCCCCCTCCCTCCTATATATACTGAGGTATTAGGGCTGATTTGAGACGACTTTTCCACGGCAGCCCGACCACATACCTCCACGGTTTTTCCTCTAGATCGCGTTTCTGCGGAGCTCGGGCGAAGCCCTGCTGAGACAAGATCATCACCAACCTCCGGAGCGCCGTCACGCTGCCGGAGAACTCTTCTACCTCTCCGTCTCTCTTGCTGGATCAAGAAGGCCGAGATCATCGTCGAGTTGTACGTGTGCTGAACGCGGAGGTGCCGTCCGTTCGGTACTAGATCGTGGGACTGATCGCGGGATTGTTCGCGGGGCGGATTGAGGGACGTGAGGACGTTCCACTACATCAACCGCGTTCACTAACGCTTCTGCTGTACGATCTACAAGGGTACGTAGATCACTCATCCCCTCTCGTAGATGGACATCACCATGATAGGTCTTCGTGCGCGTAGGAAAATTTTTGTTTCCCTTGCGACGTTCCCCAACAGTGGTTTCTTCAGGGCAGCCAGAGTACGCTTTGCTTTTACCGGATCTATCTTCTCCTCCGGAGGTGGATGTTTTTTTGCTTTCACCCCTTCAAAGAAGTTCTTCACTTCGGCTTCCACGATTTTCGTGATTTCCTCCTGGCTCCTCTCGTATGGTAACTTCTCTGGACTCTTCAGAGAAGGAACGTATCTGTATTGCCTGCCTCTGGCTGTACTGCTAGACGCCGGAGCAGACGGAGCGGCTGCGGCTGTCTTTCCTTTCTTATGAGGCGGAGGAGAAGGACGACGTGCCGGAGGAGCCGGAGCGGCGGCGGGTCTCTTCCGCCCTTGTTGACGAGGCGGAGAAGGACGAGGCAGCTGGCTGCTCGGGCGCGCCGGCGCAGGCGGAGAAGGAGGCGGAGTGCCGCCACGCTCCGGAGAAGGAGGCTGAGGGCCCTGATCACTCGCCGGAGGAGGCGGAGTGCCCTGACTCGCCGGAGGAGGAGGATGAGGCGGAGGCGTCTAGTTCGGAAGGTTGATGAGCTCCTTCCGCCATAGGCATGGAGTCTTCAGAGAAGAACCCAGCTGAATCTCCCCTTCACCCGTAGGGTGGTCAAGCTCAAGGTCCTCAAATCTGTCCGTTATTTGATCCACCATCATCCTAGCATATCCTTCTGGAATCGGCTGGCCGTGGTAGGTTGAGCCAGGTTCGTAAGGTATAACAGAGCCAACAGCCGCCTTCACTTTGAATGTCATCCATCGCGTCATAAGGTGGCAATGTTGAGACTCTGTGATAGCATCCACGGGGTAGCCCGTGAAGACAGGCTCCAGCTACTGAGTCTGCTCGGTGGAAGCCACGCTGCTTCTCCGCTGAGATGGCGGGGTAGCTTCAGGGGAAGCTTCGGCAGGTCGTTTGTTGTGATCTGCTTCTCGTTCCTCTAGCCCTTGTACCCTTTCGTGCAGCGCCTGCAGTTGGCTATGCTCCACTTTTTCCTCCTCTCCTGGGTTTTGTAACCCCCTGCGTCCGGAAACCCAGCGTTCCACGGAAGGGAGCCTAGCGTGCCTCGTGTTCGTCCAGGGTGCTCAGGATTCCCGAGGGCCATTGTGAGCTCGTCCTTCTCTCTGTCTGGAATGAACGTCCCTTCTGTGCTGCGGCGATATAGTGCCGAAGCTTCGTGACGGGTATTCGCAGTTGCTCTTCTGTCCAAACGCACTTCCCTGATACAGGCTCCAAGGTTCTGCCAACCCCGAAGAACCAAGTGCGGCAACGGTCTGTCCATCTCAATGTCTCTGGTTCGACCCCTTTAGCAATCGGGTCATTCTCAGCCTTGTCCCACAAAGGTCGGGCTTTGAGGTAACCACCTGACCCCGTGCGATGGTGATGCTTTGTCTTCGCAGCATTTTTCTTGTTTGTCGTTGACATCTTCTTACTCTTTTCCGATGTCTTGTGGGCCACAAATGCGGGCCATTGATCTCTGATCTTCTCAAACCGGCCGGTGAATTCTGGTGTCTCTTCTTTGTCGACAAACGTTTTCAGCTCATTCTTCCACCTCCTGAATAGTTCTTCCATCTTCTTAAGAGCATGAGACTTGATCAATTTCTCTTTAACTGGCTTCTCTAGATCCTCCTCTAGCGGTAGGGTGAAATTTTCCTTAAGCGTTGTCCAAAGATCTTCTTTCTGCTTATCGGAGACATAAGACGTCGGCACCTCAGGGTCTTCCTTCTTTGGCTTTAACCATTGCTAGATACTGATCGGGATCTTGTCCCTAACAAGAACCCCGCACTGAGAACAAAATGCATCCCTTGTCCGGATGGGTTCAATCGGCTTGCCATCGCGCGTGATTGCTGTGATCTCAAACCTTTCATCCGAGCGCAACTTTTTCTTCGGGCCTCGTTTCTTTACCGAAGTTGAGCTCGATCCGGAGGGCTAGAGAAAAAAGAAGAAAGACGAGAGTTAATTAATATGTGTACATATGAAAACAATGAATGCATAAATTAACTAGTCAGCATGGGCTTAACTAATATATATATACCTGGCCGGACTCGGTTCGGTCACCGGAGCTGTCATCACGGTCTCCTTCTTGTACTTCCATTGGGAACATAGCCCTCTTCTTGTACCGGCATTAATGGGTCACCGGATCCATCATGAACATAGCCCTCTTCTTCACCCGGTCCTTCCTGACCATCGGTGTCTTAGAGAAACGACGCAACGACATCACTTCCTTGTGCGATTATCTCCCCCAACATCGCTTCTGTTGCTTCGTCTCGGGAGTGATCCATAGTTTCTGCAAATATTTACAACAAGTCAATTATTATTCAAACATGGTAGAGATGGATATATATTAGTGGCAAACGTAGAACTAGCTAGCTAATCACAATAAGAAATCATGTTAGTGGCCTCGACGCTTCTTCTCTAGGGTTTGGGGGGGCCTAGACAACGCGTCAAGGGTTTGGGATGGCCTCGACACAACACTTCAAGGGTTTGGGGTGGCCTCGATGACAACACTCTTTTAACTTGGTAAATTTGGGTGGCCTCGAGAGAGTTTGTCGGCTAGGGGCGCGGCGGGAGGGGGTAGGAGACCAACATCGTTTTTTCTCTAGGGTTTGGGTGTCCTCGAGAGTTTTGGTCAAGAGAGAGGGCCGAGGGGGGTGCTCCCGTGGTATAAGTTATCACGGTCGAGAGTGTGTATATATATCAACCGCCCGTCATGTCGAAGTTATCCCGGAGGGGGTTATATCGACAACACGCGACATACATATACATGGGAAAATAATGTTATCGGGCAGGAGGTATATCGGTACCCCCCCCCCTCGTGTTGAAGTTCGATCGGGAGGGGGTATATCGACAACGACATACCCGATAAAAAATAAGAAGACAAAAGAAGAAATAAAAAGAGGAGAAGAAGAAAGGAATAGAAGAGAAGCAATCGAAGAAAAAAAAGAAGAAAAAAAAGGAGAAGAAGAAAGGAATAGAGGAGAAAGAAGAAAAAATAGAGGAATAGAGGAGAAAGAAGAAAAAAATAGAAATTTCTATTTTTTTTCTTCTTTCTCCTCTATTCCTTTCTTCTTCTCCTCGTCTTTTTCTTCTTTTTTCCTATTCTTATTTATTTCTCCTCTTCTTCCTCTCCTCTTCTTCTCCTTTCTTCCTCTTCTTATTCTCCTTTTTCTCCTCTCATTCTTTTTCTTCTTCTTTGTTATCTTCCTAGATATATAAAATACTTTTCTAAAAATGTAACTTTTGCATATATAAAACTTTTTCTTCTTCTTCCTTCTTCCTTCTTCCTTCTTCCTTCTCTTCCTTCTTTTCCTAAACATATAAAACTTTTCTAAAAATGAAACTAACCTAAAATGTACTAAATCAGAGAACATATATAGATAAAACTAACCTAAAATGTACCCAAATGTACTAAAAATTTAACTTTTATATGCACAGAGAACATACATACATATATACATTTTTATAAAATTGCAAAAAACAAATCATCATTTATATGAACAAAAAATCTAAAAAAAGAACATATAATCAGATATACACACATACATATGCTCACACATATACACATAATCTGGAAAAAACATCATATAATCTAAAAAACAAAGGAGAAGACAGGGTGGGCGGCGCCGGCCTGACCAAGGAGAGGTGCGGCGTGGTCAGGGCAGGGGCAGAGGCCGGCCTGACCATCGGTGTAGAGGGCGGCGAAGGCGGCGTGGTCGGGGCAGGGGCGATGGCGATCGACAGGGCAAAGGGCGGCGACGACGTCGACGGGGCGGGTAGGGGCGCGGTAGAGGCACGGCGAGGGCGCGCGGCGTGGTCGGGGGGCAGGGGCGACGACGGCGTAGTCGGGCCGGGCAACAACGGCGTGGTCGGGGGCGCGGCAGAGGCACTGCGAGCTCGGGCAGCCTGGTGGCGTCGTCGGAGGGATCGAAGAACTGACGAATTTTTCACAAGTGCTGGCTTATATAGCAAAGCCCTTGGTACCGGTTGGTCCACCAACCGGTACCAATGCCCCCTTTAGTCTTGGTTGGTGCCACCAACCGGGACCAAAGGTCACTTTTCAGCAGCCCAAAGGGCGGGAAGCGGCGGCCTTTGGTCCCGGTTGGTGGCACCAACCGGGACTAAAGGTCACTTTTCAGCAGCCCAAAGGGCGGGAAGCGGCGGCCTTTGGTCCCGGTTGGTGCCACGAACCGGTACCAATGCACCCCCTTTAGTCCCGGTTGGTGCCACCAACCGGGACCAAAGGCCCGTGTGCTGTCCGCGTCGCGGCCAAAGTTTAGTCCCACCTCGCTAGTTGAGAGGGGCGCGCAGTGGTTTATAAGCCATACTGTCGCACCCCTCTCGAGCTCCTCTCCACTGCAGGCTTACGGGCATACTTGCTACTGCTTTGCCTGATGGGCCTTCTGGGCCTACTGCGGGCCTGAATCCTGGCCCATGGATAGGTTTCTAGTCGTATTCACGCCGTGGTGGCCCAGTTGGTGGCAAAGTTTTTATTTTTCCCCAGTTTTTTTGTTTTCTTGTTTGCTTTATTTATTTTGTTTTGTTTCTACTTACTACAAAATACTTATTTATTTTATTTTATTTTGTTTATAATTACTTATTAATTTTATTTTATGATAATTCTTTTTGCTATTAAAGTTTCTAACAAAAAAAGTTCTTTATGAAAATTCTTTTTGCTTTTAAGGATTTTGAACACAAAATACTTTGATAATTTTAATTACATGAATTTTATATAATTTTAGTTTCAATAATACTATAAGTTGCTTATAATGTTTTGAATAGAAAATACTTTGATAATTTTAGTTTCAATATTTTTAACAATAAAACTGGATGCATTTCGTGTACAAAACAAACAATCTCCTTCGAAGTATGAGGGTTTCATACGGAAACTCGTCTGTTACAAGGGGATTTCAATTTTTTTAAACTTATTTGAACCCCCTTGTTTTTCTGTGTTCAAATGCACGATTCAAAGCCACATCACCAATTTACAACCCTTTCTGACTTCATTTGTTATTTTTCATGCATTTACTAATTATTTTGAACTATAAGACCATGAAATTGAAAAGCATTTGAAATGAACTCAGAAAAGGTTCCAACTTGGCATGGTATCATAATTTCACCCACATAGCATGTTCAGTAAAGTAGAGAGGCTTACGGCAAAATCTGGATGCACTTCGTGTACAAAACAGACAATCTCTTTCGAAGTATCACGGTTTCATACGGAAACTCGTCTGTTACAAAGGGATTTCATTTTTGTTGAACTTATTTGAACTCCCTTGTTTTTCTGTGTTTAAAATGCACCATTCAAAGCCACGTCATCAATTTACAACCCTTTCTGACTTCATTTGTTATTTTCATGCATTTAGTGATTATTTTGAGCTATAAGACCATGAAATTGAAAAGCATTTGAAATGAACTCTGAAAAGGTTCCAAGTTGGCATGGTATCATCATTTCACCCACATAGCATGTGCAAGAAAGTAGAGAGGCTTACGGCAAAAATTGGATGCACTTCGTGTACAAAACAGACAATCTCCTTTGAAGTATCAGGGTTTCATACGGAAACTCGTGTGTTACAAAGGGATTTAAATTTTTTGAACTTATTTGAACCCCCTTATTTTTCTGTATTCAAAATGCACCATTCAAACCCACATCATCAATTTACAACCCTTTCTGACTTCATTTGTTATTTTTCATGCATTTACTGATTATTTTGAGCTATAACACCATGAAATTGAAAAGCATTTGAAATGAACTCTGAAAAGGTTCCAAGTTGGCATGGTATCATCATTTCACCCACATAGCATGTGCAAGAAAGTAGAGAGGCTTACGGCAAAAACTGGATGCACTTCGTGTAGAAAACAGACAATCTCATACGGAAACTCGTCTGTTACAAAGGGATTTCAATTTTTTTGAACTTATTTGAACCCCCTTGTTTTTCTGTGTTCAAAATGCACCATTCAAACCCACATCATCAATTTACAACCCTTTCTGACTTCATTTGTTATTTTTCATGCATTTACTGATTATTTTGAGCTATAAGACCATGAAATTGAAAAGCATTTGAAATGAACTCTGAAAAGGTTCCAAGTTGGCATGGTATCATCATTTCACCCACATAGCATGTGCAAGAAAGTAGAGAGGCTTAAGGCAAAAACTGGATGCACTTCGTGTACAAAACGGACAATCTCTTACGAAGTATAAGGGTTTCATACGGAAACTCGTCTGTTACAAAGGGATTTCAATTTTTTTGAACTTATTTGAACTCCCTTGTTTTTCTGTGTTCAAAATGCACCATTCAAAGCTGTAAGACCATGAAGTTGAAAAGCATTTGAAATGAACTCTCAAACCAAAGTACATACATAGTTTTCCAGAGCATTAAAACCAAAGTACATACATAGTTCTCATTGAACAACATATAGCTCTCCAGAGCATCTAATTAAACCATACATTGAAATTATGTAAAACATTTCAATGCAAAAACAAATGCGATCATAACCGCAACTAAGGTAACAACTGATCCAACTGCATGATGATACCAAGCGTCGGTATGAATGGCATATTTTCTAATCTTTTTAATCTTCAACCGCATTGCATCCATCTTGATCTTGTGATCATCGACGACATCCGCAACATGCAACTCCAATATCATATTATCCTCCTCAATTTTTCTTATTTTTTCCTTCAAGTAATTGTTTTCTTCTTCAACTAAATTTAACCTCTCGACAATAGGGTCGGTTGGAATTTCCGGTTCAACAACCTCCTAGATAAATAAAATCTATGTCACATTGGTCGGCATAATTGTCATAAACAATAAATGAACCAAATAGTTATGAAAAGATAATATATACCACATCTGAATCATAGACAGGACAAGGGTCGATGGGGGCGGATACCAAAACCATCGCACTATATAATAACAACGAATAATAAAACTAAGAAAATTAGACAAGTATCTATCTGAAGTCAGAATTTTTTTCTTTCAGAAAGAAGATAAGAACAAGAGGCTCACCACGGTGGTGCCGGCGACGAGATCGGCGCGGGCGATCTACGGCGGTGAAGACGGGGCGTGACGGACCGCTAAATCTAGACAAATCTCGTTGAAAATGAAGCTCGGAGGTCGAGTTTCGAGAGGAGAAAGCTTAAGTAGTGTGGCTCGGGCATTTCATCGAACACCTCATGTGCATAGGAGGTGAACTAGAGCACCCAAATGCCCTCCCCTCGCTGGCATGACAAAAACAGAGCACTATGGAGTGCTCTACCGCGGCGGTGGGTATATGTAGGCAAGTTATTTGTCCCGGTTCGTGGCATGAACCGGGACTAAAGCCAACCCGTCTGTCCTGGTTCAAGCCAAGAACCGGGACCAATGGTTGTGGGCCAGCAGCAAGGACCATTGGTCCCGGTTCGTGGCTCGAACCGGGACAAATGTGTTGGAATTATGCCCTAGAGGCAATAATAAATATAGTTATTATTATAATTCCTGGATAATCGTTTATTATCCATGCTATAATTGTATTGAATGAAGACTCATTTACATGTGTGGATACATAGACAAAACACCGTCCCTAGCAAGCCTCTAGTTGGCTAGCCAGTTGATCAAAGATAGTCAGTGTCTTCTGATTATGAACAAGGTATTGTTGCTTGATAACTGGATCACGTCATTAGGAGAATCACGTGATGGACTAGACCCAAACTAATAGACGTAGCATGTTGATCGTGTCATTTTGTTGCTACTGTTTTCTGCGTGTCAAGTATTTATTCCTATGACCATGAGATCATATAACTCACTGACACCGGAGGAATGCTTTTTGTGTATCAAACGTCGCAACGTAACTGGGTGACTATAAAGATGCTCTACAGGTATCCCCGAAGGTGTTAGTTGAGTTAGTATGGATCAAGACTGGGATTTGTCACTCCGTGTGACGGAGAGGTATCTCGGGGCCCACTCGATAATACAACATCACACACAAGCCTTGCAAGCAATGTGACTTAGTGTAAGTTGCGGGATCTTGTGTTACGGAACGAATAATAAGACTTGCCGGTAAACGAGATTGAAATAGGTATACGGATACTCACGATCGAATCTCGGGCAAGTAACATACCGAAGGACAAACGGAATGACATACGGGATTATATGAATCCTTGGCACTGAGGTTCAAACGATAAGATCTTCGTAGAATATGTAGGATCCAATATGGGCATCCAGGTCCCGCTATTGGATATTGACCGAGGAGTCTCTTGGGTCATGTCTACATGGTTCTCGAACCCGCAGGGTCTGCACACTTAAGGTTCAACGTTGTTTTATGCGTATTTGAGTTATATGGTTGGTTACCGAATGTTGTTTGGAGTCCCAGATGAGATCACGGACGTCACGAGGGTTTCCGGAATGGTCCGGAAACGAAGATTGATATATAGGATGACCTCATTTGATTACCGGAAGGTTTTCGGAGTTACCGGGAATGTACCGGGAATGACGAATGGGTTCCGGGAGTTCACCGGGGGGGCAACCCACCCCGGGGAAGCCCATAGGCCTTGAGGGTGGCACACCAGCCCTTAGTGAGCTGGTGGGACAGCCCAAAAGGGCTCTATGCGCCAAGAAAGAAAAATCAAGAGAAAAGAAAAAAAAAAGGAGGAGGAGGTGGGAAGGAAGGGGGACTCCCTCCCACCAAACCAAGTCCAACTCGGTTTGGGGGGGGAGTCCTCCCCCCTTGGACTCGGCCGACCCCCTTGGGGCTCCTTGAGCCCCATGGCAAGGTCCCCTCCCTCCCACCTATATATACGGAGGTTTTAGGGCTGATTTGAGACGACTTTTCCACGGCAGCCCGACCACATACCTCCACGGTTTTTCCTCTAGATCGCGTTTCTGCGGAGCTCGGGCGGAGCCCTGCTGGGACAAGGTCATCACCAACCTCCGGAGCGCCGTCACGCTGCCGGACAACTCTTCTACCTCTCCGTCTCTCTTGCTGGATCAAGAAGGTCGAGATCATCGTCGAGTTGTACGTGTGCTGAACGCGGAGGTGCCGTCCGTTCGGTACTAGATCGTGGGACTGATCGCGGGATTGTTCGCGGGGCGGACCGAGGGACGTGAGGACGTTGCACTACATCAACCGCGTTCTCTAACGCTTCTGCTGTACGGTCTACAGGGGTACGTAGATCACTCATCCCCTCTCGTAGATGGACATCACCATGATAGGTCTTCGTGCGCGTAGGAAATTTTTTGTTTCCCGTGCGACGTTCCCCAACAGTGGCATCATGAGCTAGGTTCATGCGTAGATGCCTTCTCGAGTAGAACACAAAAGTTTTTGTGGGCGGTGATGTGCGTTTTGCTGCCCTCCTTAGTCTTTTCTTGATTCCGCGGTATTGTTGGATTGAAGCGGCTTGGACCGACATTACTCGTACGCTTACGAGAGACTGGTTTCATCGCTACGAGTAACCCTGTTGCTCAAAGATGACTGGCAAGTGTCGGTTTCTCCAACTTTAGTTGAATCGGATTTGACCGAGGAGGTCCTTGGATGAGGTTAAATAGCAACTCATATATCTCCGTTGTGGTGTTTGCGTAAGTAAGATGCGATCCTACTAGATACCCATGATCACCACGTAAAACATGCAACAACAAAATTAGAGGACGTCTAACTTGTTTTTGCAGGGTATGCTTGTGATGTGATATGGCCAATGATGTGATGTGATATATTGGATGTATGAGATGATCATGTTGTAATAGAAATATCGACTTGCACGTCGATGGTACGACAACCGGCAGGAGCCATAGGCTTGTCTTTATACTAACGTTTATGCTTGAAGATGCATTTACTATTTTGCTAGGATGTAGCTTTAGTAGTAATAGCATGAGTAGCACGACAACCCCGATGGAAACACGTTGATGGAGATCATGGCGTGGCGCCAGTGACAAGAAGATCGTGCCGGTGCTTTGGTGATGGAGATCAAGAAGCACGTGATGATGGCCATATCATGTCACTTATGAATTGCATGTGATGTTAATCCTTTTATGCACCTTATTTTGCTTAGAACGACGGTAGCATTATGAGGTGATCTCTCACTAAAATTTCAAGGCGAAATTGTGTTCTCCCCGACTGTGCACCGTTGCTACAGTTCGTCGTTTCGAGACACCACGTGATGATCGGGTGTGATAGACTCAACGTTCACATACAACGGGTGCAAAACAGTTGCGCACGCGGAACACTCGGGTTAAGCTTGACGAGCCTAGCATGTGCAGACATGGCCTCGGAACACATGAGACCGAAAGGTCGATCATGAATCATATAGATGATATGATTAGCATAGGGATGCTTACCACTGAAACTATACTCAACTCACGTGATGATCGGACTTGAGCTAGTGTAAGTGGATCATGAACCACTCAAATGACTAGAGAGATGTACTTTTTGAGTGGGAGTTTAGCGAATAATTTGATTAAGTTAAACTCTAATTATCTTGAACATAGTCTAAGTCCACTTTGAATATATTTGTGTTGTAGATCATGGCTCACGCGACAGTCATCCTGAATTTTAATACGTTCCTAGAGAAAGCTAAGTTGAAAGATGATGGGAGCAACTTTGTAGACTGGGCTCGTAATCTTAAGCTAATCTTACAAGCTGGGAAGAAGGATTATGTCCTTAATGCTGCGCTAGGAGATGAACCACCCGCTACGGCTGATCAGGATGTTAAGAACGCTTGGTTAGCACGTAAGGAGGACTACTCAATAGTTCAATGTGCAGTCTTGTATGGCTTAGAACCGGGACTTCAACGTCACTTTGAGCGTCATGGAGCATTTGAGATGTTCCAGGAGTTGGAGTTTATCTTTCAGAAGAACGCCCGGATCGAGAGGTATGAGACCTCCGATAAATTCTATGCTTGCAAGATGGAGGAAAACTCGTTTGTCAGTGAACATGTGCTCAAAATGTCTGGGTACTCAAACCGTCTAGCTGAGCTGGGGATTGAACTCCCGCAAGAAGCTATCACTGACAGAATCCTTCAATCACTTCCGCCAAGCTATAAAGGCTTTGTGTTGAACTACAACATGCAAGGGATGAACAAGTCTCCCGGCGAGTTGTTTGCGATGTTGAAAGTCGCAGAGTCTGAACTCCGTAAAGAGCATCAAGTGTTGATGGTGAATAAGACCACTAGTTTCAAGAGAATCGGCAAAGGCAAGAAGGGTAATTCCAAGAAGAGCGGCAAGCCTGTTGCCAATCCGACGAAGAAACCCAAAGCTGGACCTAAGCCGGAAACGGAGTGTTACTATTGCAAGGGAATGGGTCACTGGAAGCGCAATTGCCCCAAGTATCTGGCAGATAAGAAGGCGGGCAAAGAAAAATCAGATATATTCGATATACATGTTATTGATGTGTACTTAACCGGCTCTCGTAGTAGTGCCTGGGTATTCGATACCGGTTTTGTTGCTCATATTTGCAACTCGAAACAGGAACTGCGGAATAGACGAAGGCTGGCGAAAGATGAAGTGACGATGCGCGTAGGAAATGGTTCCAAGGTTGATGCAATCGCCGTCGGCACAGTGTCACTTCAACTACCATCAGGATTAGTGATGAACTTAAATCATTGTTATTTAGTGCCTGCGTTGAGCATGAACATTATATTTGGATCTTGTTTATTGCGAGACGGTTACTCTTTTGAGTCAGAGAATAATGGTTGTTCTATTTCTATGAGTAACATCTTTTATGGTCATGCACCGAATGTGAGAGGATTGTTCATATTGAATCTTGATAGCGATACGCATATACATAACATTGAGATCAAAAGAGTTAGAGTTAACAATGATAGCGCCATATTTTTGTGGCACTGCCGCTTAGGTCATATTTGTGTAAAGCGCATGAAGAAACTCCATGCTGATGGACTTTTGGAGTCACTTGACTTTGATTCACCTGACACGTGCGAACCATGCCTCATGGGCAGGATGACTAAGACTCCGTTCTCCGGAACAATGGAGCGTGCAAGTGACTTGTTGGAAATCATACATACCGATGTGTGTGGTCCGATGAGCGTGGAGGCACGCGGCGGATATCGTTATTTTCTCACCTTCACTGACGATTTAAGTAGATATGGTTATGTCTACTTGATGAAGCACAAGTCTGAAACATTTCAAAAGTTCAAGCAATTTCAGAGTGAAGTGGAAAATCATCGTAACAAGAAGATCAAGTTCCTACGGTCTGATTGTGGGGGTGAATATCTGAGTTTCGAGTTTGGTGCTCACTTAAGACAGTGTGGAATTGTTTCACAGTTAACACCGCCTGGAACACCACAGCGTAATGGTGTGTCCGAACGTCGTAATCGTACTCTATTAGAGATGGTGCGATCTATGATGTCTCTTACTGATTTGCCGTTATCATTTTGGGGCTATGCATTAGAAACAACTTCATTCACTTTAAATAGGCACCATCAAAATCCGTTGAGACGACACCATACGAACTGTGGTATGGCAAGAGGCCAAAGTTGTCGTTTCTTAAAGTTTGGGGATGTGATGCTTATGTCAAAAAGCTTCAGCCTGAAAAGCTGGAACCCAAAGCGAAAAAGTGCGTCTTCATAGGTTACCCAAAAGAGACAGTTGGGTACACCTTCTATCTCAAATCCGAGGGCAAAGTGTTTGTTGCGAAAAACGGAGCTTTTCTCGAGAAGGAGTTTCTCTCGAGAGAATTGAGTGGGAGGAAGATAGAACTTGATGAGGTTGTCGAACCTCTCATCCCTCTGGATGGTGGCGCAGGGCAAGGGGAAACCTCTGTCATTGCGACGCCGGTTGAGGAGGAAGTTAATGATGATGATCATGAAACTCCAGTTCAAGTTTCTGTCGAACCACGCAGGTCGACGAGACCACGTACTGCTCTAGAGTGGTACGGAAATCCCGTCTTATCAATCTTGTTGTTAGACAACAATGAACCTGGGAATTATGAAGAAGCAATGGTGGGCCCAGATTCCAACAAATGGCTGGAAGCCATGAATTCCGAGATAGGATCCATGTATGAGAACAAGGTGTGGACTTTGGAGGTACTACCTGAGGGCCGCAAGGCCATTCAGAACAAATGGATCTTTAAGAGGAAGACGGACGCTGACGGTAATGTGACCATTTATAAAGCTCGACTTGTGGCAAAGGGTTTTTCACAAGTTCAAGGAGTTCACTATGATGAGACTTTCTCACCCGTAGCAATGCTTAAGTCCGTCAGAATCATGTTAGCAATAGCTGCATTTTTCGATTATGAAATCTGGCAGATGGATGTCAAAACGGCGTTCCTTAACGGTTTCCTTAAGGAAGAGTTGTATATGATACAACCCGAAGGTTTTGTCGATCCTAAGAATGCTAACAAGGTGTGCAAGCTCCAGCGATCCATTTATGGACTGGTGCAAGCATCTCGGAGTTGGAACAAACGCTTTGATGAGGTGATCAAAGCGTTTGGGTTTATACAAGTGGTTGGAGAATCTTGTATTTACAAGAAAGTGAGTGGGAGCTCTGTGGCGTTTCTAATATTATATGTGGATGACATATTGCTGATTGGAAACAACGTGGAGTTTTTAGAGAGCATAAAGGATTACTTGAATAAAAGTTTCTCTATGAAGGACCTAGGAGAAGCTGCTTATATTCTAGACATTAAGATCTATAGGGATAGATCAAAACGCCTGATAGGACTTTCACAAAGCACATACCTTGATAAAGTTTTGAAGAAGTTCAAAATGGAACAGTCCAAGAAAGGGTTCTTGCCAGTTCTACAAGGTACGAGATTGAGTAAGACTCAGTGCCCAGCAACTGATGAAGATAGAGAGCATATGCGCTCCGTCCCCTATGCTTCAGCCATAGGTTTTATCATGTATGCAATGTTGTGCACCAGACCGGATGTTAGCCTGGCCATAAGTATGAAAGGTAGGTTCCAGAGTAATCCAGGAGTGGATCACTGGACAGCGGTCAAGAATATCCTGAAGTACCTGAAAAGGACTAAGGAGATGTTTGTCGTGTATGGAGGTGTCGAAGAGCTCGCCGTAAAATGTTACGTCGATGCGAGCTTTGACACAGATCCGGACGACTCTAAGTCGCAAACCGGAACGTATTTATTCTTAATGGGGGTGCAGTAAGCTGGTGCAGTTCCAAGCAAAGCGTCGTAGCAGATTCTACATGTGAAGCGGAGTACATGGCTGCCTCGGAGGCGGCTAAGGAGGGTGTCTGGATGAAACAGTTCATGATGGATCTTGGAGTGGTGCCAAGCGCACTGAATCCAATAACCTTGTTCTGTGACAACACTGGTGCCATTGCCTTAGCAAAGAAACCACGGTTTCACAAGAAGACCAGACACATCAAACGACGCTTCAACCTCATCCGCGACTACGTCGAGGAAAAGGACGTGAATATATTCAAAGTGCACACGGATCTGAATGTAGCAGACCCGCTGACTAAACCTCTTCCACGGCCAAAACATGATCAACACCAGAACTGTATGGATGTTAGATTTATTACAATGTCATTCACATGGTGATGTGAGGGCTAGATTATTGACTCTATGCAGGTGGGAGACTGTTGGAATTATGCCCTAGAGGCAATAATAAATATAGTTATTATTATAATTCCTGTATCAAGATAATCGTTTATTATCCATGCTATAATTGTGTTGAATGAAGACTCATTTACATGTGTGGATACATAGACAAAACACCGTCCCTAGCAAGCCTCTAGTTGGCTAGCCAGTTGATCAAAGATAGTCAGTGTCTTCTCATTATGAACAAGGTGTTGTTGCTTGATAACTGGATCACGTCATTAGGAGAATCACGTGATGGAGTAGACCCAAACTAATAGACGTAGCATGTTGATCGTGTCATTTTTTTGCTATTGTTTTCTGCGTGTCAAGTATTTATTCCTATGACCATGAGATCATATAACTCACTGACACCGGAGGAATGCTTTGTGTGTATCAAACGTCGCAACGTAACTGGGTGACTATAAAGGTGCTCTACAGGTATCTCCGAAGGTGTTAGTTGAGTTAGTATGGATCAAGACTGGGATTTGTCACTCCGTGTGACGGAGAGGTATCTCGGGGCCCACTCGGTAATACAACATCACACACAAGCCTTGCAAGCAATGTGACTTAGTGTAAGTTGCGGGATCTTGTGTTACGGAACGAGTAAAGCGACTTGCCGGTAAACGAGATTGAAATAGGTATACGGATACTGACGATCGAATTTCGGGCAAGTTGTTGGAATTATGCCCTAGAGGCAATGATAAATGTAGTTATTATTATAATTCCTGTATCAAGATAATAGTTTATTATCCATGCTATAATTGTATTGAATGAAGACTCATTTACATGTGTGGATACATAGACAAAACACCATCCCTAGCATGCCTCTAGTTGGCTAGCCAGTTGACCAATGATAGTCAGTGTCTTCTGATTATGAACAAGGTGTTGTTGCTTGATAACTGGATCACATCATTGGGAGAATCACGTGATGGACTAGACCCAAACTAATAGACGTAGCATGTTGATCGTGTCATTTTGTTGCTACTGTTTTCTGCGTGTCAAGTATTTATTCCTATGACCATGAGATCATATAACTCACTGACACCGGAGGAATGCCTTGTGTGTATCAAACGTCGCAACGTAACTGGGTGACTATAAAGATGCTCTACAGGTATCTCCGAAGGTGTTAGTTGAGTTAGTATGGATCAAGACTGGGATTTGTCACTCCGTGTCACGGAGAGGTATCTCGGGGCCCACTCGGTAATACAACATCACACACAAGCCTTGCAAGCAATGTAACTTAGTGTAAGTTGCGGGATCTTGTATTACGGAACGAGTAAAGAGACTTGCCGGCAAACGAGATTGAAATAGGTATGCGGATACTGACGATCGAATCTCGGGCAAGTAACATACCGAAGGACAAAGGGAATAACATACAGGATTATATGAATCCTTGGCACTGAGGTTCAAACGATAAGATCTTCGTAGAATATGTAGGATCCAATATGGGCATCCAGGTCCCGCTATTGGATATTGACCGAGGAGTCTCTCGGGTCATGTCTACATAGTTCTCGAACCCGCAGGGTCTGCACACTTAAGGTTCGACGTTGTTTTATGCGTATTAGAGTTATATGGTTGGTTACCTAATGTTGTTCAGAGTCCCGGATGAGATCACGGACGTCACGAGGGTTTCCGTAATGGTCCGGAAACAAAGATTGATATATAGGATGACCTCATTTGATTACCGGAAGGTTTTCGGAGTTACCGGGAATGTACCGGGAATGACGAATGGGTTCCGGGGGTTCACCGGGGGGGCAACCCACCGCGGGGAAGCCCATAGACCTTGGGGGAGACACACCAGCCCTTAGTGGGCTGGTGGGACAGCCCACAAGTGCCCTATGCGCCAAGGAGAAGAAAATCAAGAGAGAAAGAAAAAAAAGGAGGAGGTGGGAAGGAAGGGGGACTCCCTCCCACCAAACCAAGTCCAACTCGGTTTGGGGGGGGGGAGAGTCCTCCCCCTTGGACTCGGCCGACCCCCTTGAGCCCCAAGGCAAGGCCCCCTCCCTCCCACCTATATATATGGAGGTTTTAGGGCTGATTTGAGATGACTTTTCCACGGCAGCCCGACCACATACCTCCACGGTTTTTCCTCTAGATCGCGTTTCTGCGGAGCTCGGGCGGAGCCCTGCTGAGACAAGGTCATCACCAACCTCCGGAGCGCCGTCACGCTGTCGGAGAACTCTTCTACCTCTCCGTCTCTCTTGCTGGATCAAGAAGGCCGAGATCATCGTCGAGCTGTACGTGTGCTGAACGCGGAGGTGCCGTCCGTTCGGTACTAGATCATGGGACTGATCGCGGGATTGTTCGCGGGGCGGATCGAGGGACGTGAGGACGTTCCACTACATCAACCGCGTTCTCTAACGCTTCTGCTGTACGGTCTACAAGGGTACGTAGATCACTCATCCCCTCTCGTAGATGGACATCACCATGATAGGTCTTCGTGCGCGTAGGAAAATTTTTGTTTCCCGTGCGACGTTCCCCAACAGTGGCATCATGAGCTAGGTTCATGCGTAGATGCCTTCTCGAGTAGAACACAAAAGTTTTTGTGGGCGGTGATGTGCGTTTTGCTGCCCTCCTTAGTCTTTTCTTGATTCCGCGGTATTGTTGGATTGAAGCGGCTTGGACCGACATTACTCGTACGCTTACGAGAGACTGGTTTCATCGCTACGAGTAACCCTGTTGCTCAAAGATGACTGGCAAGTGTCGGTTTCTCCAACTTTAGTTGAATCGGATTTGACCGAGGAGGTCCTTGGATGAGGTTAAATAGCAACTCATATATCTCCGTTGTGGTGTTTGCGTAAGTAAGATGCGATCCTACTAGATACCCATGATCACCACGTAAAACATGCAACAACAAAATTAGAGGACGTCTAACTTGTTTTTGCAGGGTATGCTTGTGATGTGATATGGCCAATGATGTGATGTGATATATTGGATGTATGAGATGATCATGTTGTAATAGAAATATCGACTTGCACGTCGATGGTACGACAACCGGCAGGAGCCATAGGCTTGTCTTTATACTAACGTTTATGCTTGAAGATGCATTTACTATTTTGCTAGGATGTAGCTTTAGTAGTAATAGCATGAGTAGCACGACAACCCCGATGGAAACACGTTGATGGAGATCATGGCGTGGCGCCAGTGACAAGAAGATCGTGCCGGTGCTTTGGTGATGGAGATCAAGAAGCACGTGATGATGGCCATATCATGTCACTTATGAATTGCATGTGATGTTAATCCTTTTATGCACCTTATTTTGCTTAGAACGACGGTAGCATTATGAGGTGATCTCTCACTAAAATTTCAAGGCGAAATTGTGTTCTCCCCGACTGTGCACCGTTGCTACAGTTCGTCGTTTCGAGACACCACGTGATGATCGGGTGTGATAGACTCAACGTTCACATACAACGGGTGCAAAACAGTTGCGCACGCGGAACACTCGGGTTAAGCTTGACGAGCCTAGCATGTGCAGACATGGCCTCGGAACACATGAGACCGAAAGGTCGATCATGAATCATATAGATGATATGATTAGCATAGGGATGCTTACCACTGAAACTATACTCAACTCACGTGATGATCGGACTTGAGCTAGTGTAAGTGGATCATGAACCACTCAAATGACTAGAGAGATGTACTTTTTGAGTGGGAGTTTAGCGAATAATTTGATTAAGTTAAACTCTAATTATCTTGAACATAGTCTAAGTCCACTTTGAATATATTTGTGTTGTAGATCATGGCTCACGCGACAGTCATCCTGAATTTTAATACGTTCCTAGAGAAAGCTAAGTTGAAAGATGATGGGAGCAACTTTGTAGACTGGGCTCGTAATCTTAAGCTAATCTTACAAGCTGGGAAGAAGGATTATGTCCTTAATGCTGCGCTAGGAGATGAACCACCCGCTACGGCTGATCAGGATGTTAAGAACGCTTGGTTAGCACGTAAGGAGGACTACTCAATAGTTCAATGTGCAGTCTTGTATGGCTTAGAACCGGGACTTCAACGTCACTTTGAGCGTCATGGAGCATTTGAGATGTTCCAGGAGTTGGAGTTTATCTTTCAGAAGAACGCCCGGATCGAGAGGTATGAGACCTCCGATAAATTCTATGCTTGCAAGATGGAGGAAAACTCGTTTGTCAGTGAACATGTGCTCAAAATGTCTGGGTACTCAAACCGTCTAGCTGAGCTGGGGATTGAACTCCCGCAAGAAGCTATCACTGACAGAATCCTTCAATCACTTCCGCCAAGCTATAAAGGCTTTGTGTTGAACTACAACATGCAAGGGATGAACAAGTCTCCCGGCGAGTTGTTTGCGATGTTGAAAGTCGCAGAGTCTGAACTCCGTAAAGAGCATCAAGTGTTGATGGTGAATAAGACCACTAGTTTCAAGAGAATCGGCAAAGGCAAGAAGGGTAATTCCAAGAAGAGCGGCAAGCCTGTTGCCAATCCGACGAAGAAACCCAAAGCTGGACCTAAGCCGGAAACGGAGTGTTACTATTGCAAGGGAATGGGTCACTGGAAGCGCAATTGCCCCAAGTATCTGGCAGATAAGAAGGCGGGCAAAGAAAAATCAGATATATTCGATATACATGTTATTGATGTGTACTTAACCGGCTCTCGTAGTAGTGCCTGGGTATTCGATACCGGTTTTGTTGCTCATATTTGCAACTCGAAACAGGAACTGCGGAATAGACGAAGGCTGGCGAAAGATGAAGTGACGATGCGCGTAGGAAATGGTTCCAAGGTTGATGCAATCGCCGTCGGCACAGTGTCACTTCAACTACCATCAGGATTAGTGATGAACTTAAATCATTGTTATTTAGTGCCTGCGTTGAGCATGAACATTATATTTGGATCTTGTTTATTGCGAGACGGTTACTCTTTTGAGTCAGAGAATAATGGTTGTTCTATTTCTATGAGTAACATCTTTTATGGTCATGCACCGAATGTGAGAGGATTGTTCATATTGAATCTTGATAGCGATACGCATATACATAACATTGAGATCAAAAGAGTTAGAGTTAACAATGATAGCGCCATATTTTTGTGGCACTGCCGCTTAGGTCATATTTGTGTAAAGCGCATGAAGAAACTCCATGCTGATGGACTTTTGGAGTCACTTGACTTTGATTCACCTGACACGTGCGAACCATGCCTCATGGGCAGGATGACTAAGACTCCGTTCTCCGGAACAATGGAGCGTGCAAGTGACTTGTTGGAAATCATACATACCGATGTGTGTGGTCCGATGAGCGTGGAGGCACGCGGCGGATATCGTTATTTTCTCACCTTCACTGACGATTTAAGTAGATATGGTTATGTCTACTTGATGAAGCACAAGTCTGAAACATTTCAAAAGTTCAAGCAATTTCAGAGTGAAGTGGAAAATCATCGTAACAAGAAGATCAAGTTCCTACGGTCTGATTGTGGGGGTGAATATCTGAGTTTCGAGTTTGGTGCTCACTTAAGACAGTGTGGAATTGTTTCACAGTTAACACCGCCTGGAACACCACAGCGTAATGGTGTGTCCGAACGTCGTAATCGTACTCTATTAGAGATGGTGCGATCTATGATGTCTCTTACTGATTTGCCGTTATCATTTTGGGGCTATGCATTAGAAACAACTTCATTCACTTTAAATAGGCACCATCAAAATCCGTTGAGACGACACCATACGAACTGTGGTATGGCAAGAGGCCAAAGTTGTCGTTTCTTAAAGTTTGGGGATGTGATGCTTATGTCAAAAAGCTTCAGCCTGAAAAGCTGGAACCCAAAGCGAAAAAGTGCGTCTTCATAGGTTACCCAAAAGAGACAGTTGGGTACACCTTCTATCTCAAATCCGAGGGCAAAGTGTTTGTTGCGAAAAACGGAGCTTTTCTCGAGAAGGAGTTTCTCTCGAGAGAATTGAGTGGGAGGAAGATAGAACTTGATGAGGTTGTCGAACCTCTCATCCCTCTGGATGGTGGCGCAGGGCAAGGGGAAACCTCTGTCATTGCGACGCCGGTTGAGGAGGAAGTTAATGATGATGATCATGAAACTCCAGTTCAAGTTTCTGTCGAACCACGCAGGTCGACGAGACCACGTACTGCTCTAGAGTGGTACGGAAATCCCGTCTTATCAATCTTGTTGTTAGACAACAATGAACCTGGGAATTATGAAGAAGCAATGGTGGGCCCAGATTCCAACAAATGGCTGGAAGCCATGAATTCCGAGATAGGATCCATGTATGAGAACAAGGTGTGGACTTTGGAGGTACTACCTGAGGGCCGCAAGGCCATTCAGAACAAATGGATCTTTAAGAGGAAGACGGACGCTGACGGTAATGTGACCATTTATAAAGCTCGACTTGTGGCAAAGGGTTTTTCACAAGTTCAAGGAGTTCACTATGATGAGACTTTCTCACCCGTAGCAATGCTTAAGTCCGTCAGAATCATGTTAGCAATAGCTGCATTTTTCGATTATGAAATCTGGCAGATGGATGTCAAAACGGCGTTCCTTAACGGTTTCCTTAAGGAAGAGTTGTATATGATACAACCCGAAGGTTTTGTCGATCCTAAGAATGCTAACAAGGTGTGCAAGCTCCAGCGATCCATTTATGGACTGGTGCAAGCATCTCGGAGTTGGAACAAACGCTTTGATGAGGTGATCAAAGCGTTTGGGTTTATACAAGTGGTTGGAGAATCTTGTATTTACAAGAAAGTGAGTGGGAGCTCTGTGGCGTTTCTAATATTATATGTGGATGACATATTGCTGATTGGAAACAACGTGGAGTTTTTAGAGAGCATAAAGGATTACTTGAATAAAAGTTTCTCTATGAAGGACCTAGGAGAAGCTGCTTATATTCTAGACATTAAGATCTATAGGGATAGATCAAAACGCCTGATAGGACTTTCACAAAGCACATACCTTGATAAAGTTTTGAAGAAGTTCAAAATGGAACAGTCCAAGAAAGGGTTCTTGCCAGTTCTACAAGGTACGAGATTGAGTAAGACTCAGTGCCCAGCAACTGATGAAGATAGAGAGCATATGCGCTCCGTCCCCTATGCTTCAGCCATAGGTTTTATCATGTATGCAATGTTGTGCACCAGACCGGATGTTAGCCTGGCCATAAGTATGAAAGGTAGGTTCCAGAGTAATCCAGGAGTGGATCACTGGACAGCGGTCAAGAATATCCTGAAGTACCTGAAAAGGACTAAGGAGATGTTTGTCGTGTATGGAGGTGTCGAAGAGCTCGCCGTAAAATGTTACGTCGATGCGAGCTTTGACACAGATCCGGACGACTCTAAGTCGCAAACCGGAACGTATTTATTCTTAATGGGGGTGCAGTAAGCTGGTGCAGTTCCAAGCAAAGCGTCGTAGCAGATTCTACATGTGAAGCGGAGTACATGGCTGCCTCGGAGGCGGCTAAGGAGGGTGTCTGGATGAAACAGTTCATGATGGATCTTGGAGTGGTGCCAAGCGCACTGAATCCAATAACCTTGTTCTGTGACAACACTGGTGCCATTGCCTTAGCAAAGAAACCACGGTTTCACAAGAAGACCAGACACATCAAACGACGCTTCAACCTCATCCGCGACTACGTCGAGGAAAAGGACGTGAATATATTCAAAGTGCACACGGATCTGAATGTAGCAGACCCGCTGACTAAACCTCTTCCACGGCCAAAACATGATCAACACCAGAACTGTATGGATGTTAGATTTATTACAATGTCATTCACATGGTGATGTGAGGGCTAGATTATTGACTCTATGCAGGTGGGAGACTGTTGGAATTATGCCCTAGAGGCAATAATAAATATAGTTATTATTATAATTCCTGTATCAAGATAATCGTTTATTATCCATGCTATAATTGTGTTGAATGAAGACTCATTTACATGTGTGGATACATAGACAAAACACCGTCCCTAGCAAGCCTCTAGTTGGCTAGCCAGTTGATCAAAGATAGTCAGTGTCTTCTCATTATGAACAAGGTGTTGTTGCTTGATAACTGGATCACGTCATTAGGAGAATCACGTGATGGAGTAGACCCAAACTAATAGACGTAGCATGTTGATCGTGTCATTTTTTTGCTATTGTTTTCTGCGTGTCAAGTATTTATTCCTATGACCATGAGATCATATAACTCACTGACACCGGAGGAATGCTTTGTGTGTATCAAACGTCGCAACGTAACTGGGTGACTATAAAGGTGCTCTACAGGTATCTCCGAAGGTGTTAGTTGAGTTAGTATGGATCAAGACTGGGATTTGTCACTCCGTGTGACGGAGAGGTATCTCGGGGCCCACTCGGTAATACAACATCACACACAAGCCTTGCAAGCAATGTGACTTAGTGTAAGTTGCGGGATCTTGTGTTACGGAACGAGTAAAGCGACTTGCCGGTAAACGAGATTGAAATAGGTATACGGATACTGACGATCGAATTTCGGGCAAGTTGTTGGAATTATGCCCTAGAGGCAATGATAAATGTAGTTATTATTATAATTCCTGTATCAAGATAATAGTTTATTATCCATGCTATAATTGTATTGAATGAAGACTCATTTACATGTGTGGATACATAGACAAAACACCATCCCTAGCATGCCTCTAGTTGGCTAGCCAGTTGACCAATGATAGTCAGTGTCTTCTGATTATGAACAAGGTGTTGTTGCTTGATAACTGGATCACATCATTGGGAGAATCACGTGATGGACTAGACCCAAACTAATAGACGTAGCATGTTGATCGTGTCATTTTGTTGCTACTGTTTTCTGCGTGTCAAGTATTTATTCCTATGACCATGAGATCATATAACTCACTGACACCGGAGGAATGCCTTGTGTGTATCAAACGTCGCAACGTAACTGGGTGACTATAAAGATGCTCTACAGGTATCTCCGAAGGTGTTAGTTGAGTTAGTATGGATCAAGACTGGGATTTGTCACTCCGTGTCACGGAGAGGTATCTCGGGGCCCACTCGGTAATACAACATCACACACAAGCCTTGCAAGCAATGTAACTTAGTGTAAGTTGCGGGATCTTGTATTACGGAACGAGTAAAGAGACTTGCCGGCAAACGAGATTGAAATAGGTATGCGGATACTGACGATCGAATCTCGGGCAAGTAACATACCGAAGGACAAAGGGAATAACATACAGGATTATATGAATCCTTGGCACTGAGGTTCAAACGATAAGATCTTCGTAGAATATGTAGGATCCAATATGGGCATCCAGGTCCCGCTATTGGATATTGACCGAGGAGTCTCTCGGGTCATGTCTACATAGTTCTCGAACCCGCAGGGTCTGCACACTTAAGGTTCGACGTTGTTTTATGCGTATTAGAGTTATATGGTTGGTTACCTAATGTTGTTCAGAGTCCCGGATGAGATCACGGACGTCACGAGGGTTTCCGTAATGGTCCGGAAACAAAGATTGATATATAGGATGACCTCATTTGATTACCGGAAGGTTTTCGGAGTTACCGGGAATGTACCGGGAATGACGAATGGGTTCCGGGGGTTCACCGGGGGGGGCAACCCACCGCGGGGAAGCCCATAGACCTTGGGGGAGACACACCAGCCCTTAGTGGGCTGGTGGGACAGCCCACAAGTGCCCTATGCGCCAAGGAGAAGAAAATCAAGAGAGAAAGAAAAAAAAAGGAGGAGGTGGGAAGGAAGGGGGACTCCCTCCCACCAAACCAAGTCCAACTCGGTTTGGGGGGGGGGAGAGTCCTCCCCCTTGGACTCGGCCGACCCCCTTGAGCCCCAAGGCAAGGCCCCCTCCCTCCCACCTATATATATGGAGGTTTTAGGGCTGATTTGAGATGACTTTTCCACGGCAGCCCGACCACATACCTCCACGGTTTTTCCTCTAGATCGCGTTTCTGCGGAGCTCGGGCGGAGCCCTGCTGAGACAAGGTCATCACCAACCTCCGGAGCGCCGTCACGCTGTCGGAGAACTCTTCTACCTCTCCGTCTCTCTTGCTGGATCAAGAAGGCCGAGATCATCGTCGAGTTGTACGTGTGCTGAACGCGGAGGTGCCGTCCGTTCGGTACTAGATCGTGGGACTGATCGCGGGATTGTTCGCGGGGCGGACCGAGGGACGTGAGGACGTTGCACTACATCAACCGCGTTCTCTAACGCTTCTGCTGTACGGTCTACAGGGGTACGTAGATCACTCATCCCCTCTCGTAGATGGACATCACCATGATAGGTCTTCGTGCGCGTAGGAAATTTTTTGTTTCCCGTGCGACGTTCCCCAACAGTGGCATCATGAGCTAGGTTCATGCGTAGATGCCTTCTCGAGTAGAACACAAAAGTTTTTGTGGGCGGTGATGTGCGTTTTGCTGCCCTCCTTAGTCTTTTCTTGATTCCGCGGTATTGTTGGATTGAAGCGGCTTGGACCGACATTACTCGTACGCTTACGAGAGACTGGTTTCATCGCTACGAGTAACCCTGTTGCTCAAAGATGACTGGCAAGTGTCGGTTTCTCCAACTTTAGTTGAATCGGATTTGACCGAGGAGGTCCTTGGATGAGGTTAAATAGCAACTCATATATCTCCGTTGTGGTGTTTGCGTAAGTAAGATGCGATCCTACTAGATACCCATGATCACCACGTAAAACATGCAACAACAAAATTAGAGGACGTCTAACTTGTTTTTGCAGGGTATGCTTGTGATGTGATATGGCCAATGATGTGATGTGATATATTGGATGTATGAGATGATCATGTTGTAATAGAAATATCGACTTGCACGTCGATGGTACGACAACCGGCAGGAGCCATAGGCTTGTCTTTATACTAACGTTTATGCTTGAAGATGCATTTACTATTTTGCTAGGATGTAGCTTTAGTAGTAATAGCATGAGTAGCACGACAACCCCGATGGAAACACGTTGATGGAGATCATGGCGTGGCGCCAGTGACAAGAAGATCGTGCCGGTGCTTTGGTGATGGAGATCAAGAAGCACGTGATGATGGCCATATCATGTCACTTATGAATTGCATGTGATGTTAATCCTTTTATGCACCTTATTTTGCTTAGAACGACGGTAGCATTATGAGGTGATCTCTCACTAAAATTTCAAGGCGAAATTGTGTTCTCCCCGACTGTGCACCGTTGCTACAGTTCGTCGTTTCGAGACACCACGTGATGATCGGGTGTGATAGACTCAACGTTCACATACAACGGGTGCAAAACAGTTGCGCACGCGGAACACTCGGGTTAAGCTTGACGAGCCTAGCATGTGCAGACATGGCCTCGGAACACATGAGACCGAAAGGTCGATCATGAATCATATAGATGATATGATTAGCATAGGGATGCTTACCACTGAAACTATACTCAACTCACGTGATGATCGGACTTGAGCTAGTGTAAGTGGATCATGAACCACTCAAATGACTAGAGAGATGTACTTTTTGAGTGGGAGTTTAGCGAATAATTTGATTAAGTTAAACTCTAATTATCTTGAACATAGTCTAAGTCCACTTTGAATATATTTGTGTTGTAGATCATGGCTCACGCGACAGTCATCCTGAATTTTAATACGTTCCTAGAGAAAGCTAAGTTGAAAGATGATGGGAGCAACTTTGTAGACTGGGCTCGTAATCTTAAGCTAATCTTACAAGCTGGGAAGAAGGATTATGTCCTTAATGCTGCGCTAGGAGATGAACCACCCGCTACGGCTGATCAGGATGTTAAGAACGCTTGGTTAGCACGTAAGGAGGACTACTCAATAGTTCAATGTGCAGTCTTGTATGGCTTAGAACCGGGACTTCAACGTCACTTTGAGCGTCATGGAGCATTTGAGATGTTCCAGGAGTTGGAGTTTATCTTTCAGAAGAACGCCCGGATCGAGAGGTATGAGACCTCCGATAAATTCTATGCTTGCAAGATGGAGGAAAACTCGTTTGTCAGTGAACATGTGCTCAAAATGTCTGGGTACTCAAACCGTCTAGCTGAGCTGGGGATTGAACTCCCGCAAGAAGCTATCACTGACAGAATCCTTCAATCACTTCCGCCAAGCTATAAAGGCTTTGTGTTGAACTACAACATGCAAGGGATGAACAAGTCTCCCGGCGAGTTGTTTGCGATGTTGAAAGTCGCAGAGTCTGAACTCCGTAAAGAGCATCAAGTGTTGATGGTGAATAAGACCACTAGTTTCAAGAGAATCGGCAAAGGCAAGAAGGGTAATTCCAAGAAGAGCGGCAAGCCTGTTGCCAATCCGACGAAGAAACCCAAAGCTGGACCTAAGCCGGAAACGGAGTGTTACTATTGCAAGGGAATGGGTCACTGGAAGCGCAATTGCCCCAAGTATCTGGCAGATAAGAAGGCGGGCAAAGAAAAATCAGATATATTCGATATACATGTTATTGATGTGTACTTAACCGGCTCTCGTAGTAGTGCCTGGGTATTCGATACCGGTTTTGTTGCTCATATTTGCAACTCGAAACAGGAACTGCGGAATAGACGAAGGCTGGCGAAAGATGAAGTGACGATGCGCGTAGGAAATGGTTCCAAGGTTGATGCAATCGCCGTCGGCACAGTGTCACTTCAACTACCATCAGGATTAGTGATGAACTTAAATCATTGTTATTTAGTGCCTGCGTTGAGCATGAACATTATATTTGGATCTTGTTTATTGCGAGACGGTTACTCTTTTGAGTCAGAGAATAATGGTTGTTCTATTTCTATGAGTAACATCTTTTATGGTCATGCACCGAATGTGAGAGGATTGTTCATATTGAATCTTGATAGCGATACGCATATACATAACATTGAGATCAAAAGAGTTAGAGTTAACAATGATAGCGCCATATTTTTGTGGCACTGCCGCTTAGGTCATATTTGTGTAAAGCGCATGAAGAAACTCCATGCTGATGGACTTTTGGAGTCACTTGACTTTGATTCACCTGACACGTGCGAACCATGCCTCATGGGCAGGATGACTAAGACTCCGTTCTCCGGAACAATGGAGCGTGCAAGTGACTTGTTGGAAATCATACATACCGATGTGTGTGGTCCGATGAGCGTGGAGGCACGCGGCGGATATCGTTATTTTCTCACCTTCACTGACGATTTAAGTAGATATGGTTATGTCTACTTGATGAAGCACAAGTCTGAAACATTTCAAAAGTTCAAGCAATTTCAGAGTGAAGTGGAAAATCATCGTAACAAGAAGATCAAGTTCCTACGGTCTGATTGTGGGGGTGAATATCTGAGTCTCGAGTTTGGTGCTCACTTAAGACAGTGTGGAATTGTTTCACAGTTAACACCGTCTGGAACACCACAGCGTAATGGTGTGTCCGAACGTCGTAATCGTACTCTATTAGAGATGGTGCGATCTATGATGTCTCTTACTGATTTGCCGTTATCATTTTGGGGCTATGCATTAGAAACAACTTCATTCACTTTAAATAGGCACCATCAAAATCCGTTGAGACGACACCATACGAACTGTGGTATGGCAAGAGGCCAAAGTTGTCGTTTCTTAAAGTTTGGGGATGTGATGCTTATGTCAAAAAGCTTCAGCCTGAAAAGCTGGAACCCAAAGCGAAAAAGTGCGTCTTCATAGGTTACCCAAAAGAGACAGTTGGGTACACCTTCTATCTCAAATCCGAGGGCAAAGTGTTTGTTGCGAAAAACGGAGCTTTTCTCGAGAAGGAGTTTCTCTCGAGAGAATTGAGTGGGAGGAAGATAGAACTTGATGAGGTTGTCGAACCTCTCATCCCTCTGGATGGTGGCGCAGGGCAAGGGGAAACCTCTGTCATTGCGACGCCGGTTGAGGAGGAAGTTAATGATGATGATCATGAAACTCCAGTTCAAGTTTCTGTCGAACCACGCAGGTCGACGAGACCACGTACTGCTCTAGAGTGGTACGGAAATCCCGTCTTATCAATCTTGTTGTTAGACAACAATGAACCTGGGAATTATGAAGAAGCAATGGTGGGCCCAGATTCCAACAAATGGCTGGAAGCCATGAATTCCGAGATAGGATCCATGTATGAGAACAAGGTGTGGACTTTGGAGGTACTACCTGAGGGCCGCAAGGCCATTCAGAACAAATGGATCTTTAAGAGGAAGACGGACGCTGACGGTAATGTGACCATTTATAAAGCTCGACTTGTGGCAAAGGGTTTTTCACAAGTTCAAGGAGTTCACTATGATGAGACTTTCTCACCCGTAGCAATGCTTAAGTCCGTCAGAATCATGTTAGCAATAGCTGCATTTTTCGATTATGAAATCTGGCAGATGGATGTCAAAACGGCGTTCCTTAACGGTTTCCTTAAGGAAGAGTTGTATATGATACAACCCGAAGGTTTTGTCGATCCTAAGAATGCTAACAAGGTGTGCAAGCTCCAGCGATCCATTTATGGACTGGTGCAAGCATCTCGGAGTTGGAACAAACGCTTTGATGAGGTGATCAAAGCGTTTGGGTTTATACAAGTGGTTGGAGAATCTTGTATTTACAAGAAAGTGAGTGGGAGCTCTGTGGCGTTTCTAATATTATATGTGGATGACATATTGCTGATTGGAAACAACGTGGAGTTTTTAGAGAGCATAAAGGATTACTTGAATAAAAGTTTCTCTATGAAGGACCTAGGAGAAGCTGCTTATATTCTAGACATTAAGATCTATAGGGATAGATCAAAACGCCTGATAGGACTTTCACAAAGCACATACCTTGATAAAGTTTTGAAGAAGTTCAAAATGGAACAGTCCAAGAAAGGGTTCTTGCCAGTTCTACAAGGTACGAGATTGAGTAAGACTCAGTGCCCAGCAACTGATGAAGATAGAGAGCATATGCGCTCCGTCCCCTATGCTTCAGCCATAGGTTTTATCATGTATGCAATGTTGTGCACCAGACCGGATGTTAGCCTGGCCATAAGTATGAAAGGTAGGTTCCAGAGTAATCCAGGAGTGGATCACTGGACAGCGGTCAAGAATATCCTGAAGTACCTGAAAAGGACTAAGGAGATGTTTGTCGTGTATGGAGGTGTCGAAGAGCTCGCCGTAAAATGTTACGTCGATGCGAGCTTTGACACAGATCCGGACGACTCTAAGTCGCAAACCGGAACGTATTTATTCTTAATGGGGGTGCAGTAAGCTGGTGCAGTTCCAAGCAAAGCGTCGTAGCAGATTCTACATGTGAAGCGGAGTACATGGCTGCCTCGGAGGCGGCTAAGGAGGGTGTCTGGATGAAACAGTTCATGATGGATCTTGGAGTGGTGCCAAGCGCACTGAATCCAATAACCTTGTTCTGTGACAACACTGGTGCCATTGCCTTAGCAAAGAAACCACGGTTTCACAAGAAGACCAGACACATCAAACGACGCTTCAACCTCATCCGCGACTACGTCGAGGAAAAGGACGTGAATATATTCAAAGTGCACACGGATCTGAATGTAGCAGACCCGCTGACTAAACCTCTTCCACGGCCAAAACATGATCAACACCAGAACTGTATGGATGTTAGATTTATTACAATGTCATTCACATGGTGATGTGAGGGCTAGATTATTGACTCTATGCAGGTGGGAGACTGTTGGAATTATGCCCTAGAGGCAATAATAAATATAGTTATTATTATAATTCCTGTATCAAGATAATCGTTTATTATCCATGCTATAATTGTGTTGAATGAAGACTCATTTACATGTGTGGATACATAGACAAAACACCGTCCCTAGCAAGCCTCTAGTTGGCTAGCCAGTTGATCAAAGATAGTCAGTGTCTTCTCATTATGAACAAGGTGTTGTTGCTTGATAACTGGATCACGTCATTAGGAGAATCACGTGATGGAGTAGACCCAAACTAATAGACGTAGCATGTTGATCGTGTCATTTTTTTGCTATTGTTTTCTGCGTGTCAAGTATTTATTCCTATGACCATGAGATCATATAACTCACTGACACCGGAGGAATGCTTTGTGTGTATCAAACGTCGCAACGTAACTGGGTGACTATAAAGGTGCTCTACAGGTATCTCCGAAGGTGTTAGTTGAGTTAGTATGGATCAAGACTGGGATTTGTCACTCCGTGTGACGGAGAGGTATCTCGGGGCCCACTCGGTAATACAACATCACACACAAGCCTTGCAAGCAATGTGACTTAGTGTAAGTTGCGGGATCTTGTGTTACGGAACGAGTAAAGCGACTTGCCGGTAAACGAGATTGAAATAGGTATACGGATACTGACGATCGAATTTCGGGCAAGTTGTTGGAATTATGCCCTAGAGGCAATGATAAATGTAGTTATTATTATAATTCCTGTATCAAGATAATAGTTTATTATCCATGCTATAATTGTATTGAATGAAGACTCATTTACATGTGTGGATACATAGACAAAACACCATCCCTAGCATGCCTCTAGTTGGCTAGCCAGTTGACCAATGATAGTCAGTGTCTTCTGATTATGAACAAGGTGTTGTTGCTTGATAACTGGATCACATCATTGGGAGAATCACGTGATGGACTAGACCCAAACTAATAGACGTAGTATGTTGATCGTGTCATTTTGTTGCTACTGTTTTCTGCGTGTCAAGTATTTATTCCTATGACCATGAGATCATATAACTCACTGACACCGGAGGAATGCCTTGTGTGTATCAAACGTCGCAACGTAACTGGGTGACTATAAAGATGCTCTACAGGTATCTCCGAAGGTGTTAGTTGAGTTAGTATGGATCAAGACTGGGATTTGTCACTCCGTGTCACGGAGAGGTATCTCGGGGCCCACTCGGTAATACAACATCACACACAAGCCTTGCAAGCAATGTAACTTAGTGTAAGTTGCGGGATCTTGTATTACGGAACGAGTAAAGAGACTTGCCGGCAAACGAGATTGAAATAGGTATGCGGATACTGACGATCGAATCTCGGGCAAGTAACATACCGAAGGACAAAGGGAATAACATACAGGATTATATGAATCCTTGGCACTGAGGTTCAAACGATAAGATCTTCGTAGAATATGTAGGATCCAATATGGGCATCCAGGTCCCGCTATTGGATATTGACCGAGGAGTCTCTCGGGTCATGTCTACATAGTTCTCGAACCCGCAGGGTCTGCACACTTAAGGTTCGACGTTGTTTTATGCGTATTAGAGTTATATGGTTGGTTACCTAATGTTGTTCAGAGTCCCGGATGAGATCACGGACGTCACGAGGGTTTCCGTAATGGTCCGGAAACAAAGATTGATATATAGGATGACCTCATTTGATTACCGGAAGGTTTTCGGAGTTACCGGGAATGTACCGGGAATGACGAATGGGTTCCGGGGGTTCACCGGGGGGGCAACCCACCGCGGGGAAGCCCATAGACCTTGGGGGAGACACACCAGCCCTTAGTGGGCTGGTGGGACAGCCCACAAGTGCCCTATGCGCCAAGGAGAAGAAAATCAAGAGAGAAAGAAAAAAAAGGAGGAGGTGGGAAGGAAGGGGGACTCCCTCCCACCAAACCAAGTCCAACTCGGTTTGGGGGGGGGGAGAGTCCTCCCCCTTGGACTCGGCCGACCCCCTTGAGCCCCAAGGCAAGGCCCCCTCCCTCCCACCTATATATATGGAGGTTTTAGGGCTGATTTGAGATGACTTTTCCACGGCAGCCCGACCACATACCTCCACGGTTTTTCCTCTAGATCGCGTTTCTGCGGAGCTCGGGCGGAGCCCTGCTGAGACAAGGTCATCACCAACCTCCGGAGCGCCGTCACGCTGTCGGAGAACTCTTCTACCTCTCCGTCTCTCTTGCTGGATCAAGAAGGCCGAGATCATCGTCGAGCTGTACGTGTGCTGAACGCGGAGGTGCCGTCCGTTCGGTACTAGATCATGGGACTGATCGCGGGATTGTTCGCGGGGCGGATCGAGGGACGTGAGGACGTTCCACTACATCAACCGCGTTCTCTAACGCTTCTGCTGTACGGTCTACAAGGGTACGTAGATCACTCATCCCCTCTCGTAGATGGACATCACCATGATAGGTCTTCGTGCGCGTAGGAAAATTTTTGTTTCTCGTGCGACGTTCCCCAACAGTGGCATCATGAGCTAGGTTCATGCGTAGATGTCTTCTCGAGTAGACCACAAAATTTTTTGTGGGCGGTGATGTGCGTTTTGCTGCCCTCCTTAGTCTTTCCTTGATTCCGCGGTATTGTTGGATTGAAGCGGCTTGGACCGACATTACTCGTACGCTTACGAGAGACTGGTTTCATCGTTACGAGTAACCCCCTTTGCTCAAAGATGACTGGTAAGTGTCGGTTTCTCCAACTTTAGTTGAATCGGATTTGACCGAGGAGGTCCTTGGATGAGGTTAAATAGCAACTCATATATCTCCGTTGTGGTGTTTGCGTAAGTAAGAAGCGATCCTACTAGATACCCTTGGTCACCACGTAAAACATGCAACAACAAAATTAGAGGACGTCTAACTTGTTTTTGCAGGGTATGATTATGATGTGATATGGCCAACGATGTGATGTGATATATTGGATGTATGAGATGATCATGTTGTAATAGAAATATCGACTTGCACGTCGATGGTACGGCAACCGGCAGGAGCCATAGGATTGTCTTTATACTAACGTTTGTGCTTGCAGATGCGTTTACTATTTTGCTAGGATGTAGCTTTAGTAGTAATAGCATGAGTAGCACGACAACCCCGATGGCAACACGTTGATGGATGATCATGGTGTGGCGCCGGTGACAAGAAGATCGTGCCGGTGCTTTGGTGATGGAGATCAAGAAGCACGTGATGATGGCCATATCATGTCACTTATGAATTGCATGTGATGTTAATCCTTTTATGCACCTTATTTTGCTTAGAACGACGGTAGCATTATGAGGTGATCTCTCACTAAAATTTCAAGACGAAATTGTGTTCTCCCCGACTGTGCACCGTTGCTACAGTTCGTCGTTTCGAGACACCACGTGATGATCGGGTGTGATAGACTCAACGTTCACATACAACGGGTGCAAAACAGTTGCGCACGCGGAACATTCGGGTTAATCTTGACGAGCCTAGCATGTGCAGACATGGCCTCGGAACACATCAGACCGAAAGGTCGATCATGAATCATATAGTTGATATGATTAGCATAGGGATGCTTACCACTGAAACTATACTCAACTCACGTGATGATCGGACTTGGGATAGTGTAAGTGGATCATGAACCACTCAAATGACTAGAGAGATGTACTTTTTGAGTGGGAGTTTAGCATATAATTTGATTAAGTTAAACTCTAATTATCTTGAACATAGTCTAAGTCCACTTTGAATATATTTGTGTTGTAGATCATGGCTCACGCGACAGTCATCCTGAATTTTAATACGTTCCTAGAGAAAGCTAAGTTGAAAGATGATGGAAGCAACTTTGTAGACTGGGCTCGTAATCTTAAGCTAATCATACAAGCTGGGAAGAAGGATTATGTCCTTAATGCTGCGCTAGGAGATGAACCACCCGCTACGGCTGATCAGGATGTTAAGAACGCTTGGTTAGCACGTAAGGACGACTACTCAATAGTTCAATGTGCAGTCTTGTATGGCTTAGAACCGGGACTTCAACGTCGCTTTGAGCGTCATGGAGCATTTGAGATGTTCCAGGAGTTGGAGTTTATCTTTCAGAAGAACGCCCGGATTGAGAGGTATGAGACCTCCGATAAATTCTATGCTTGCAAGATGGAGGAAAACTCGTCTGTCAGTGAACATGTGCTCAAAATGTCTGGGTACTCAAACCGTCTAGCTGAGCTGGGGATTGAACTCCCGCAAGAAGCTATCACTGACAAAATCCTTCAATCACTGCCGCCAAGCTACAAAGGCTTTGTGTTGAACTACAACATGCAAGGGATGAACAAGTCTCCCGGCGAGTTGTTTGCGATGTTGAAAGTCGCAGAGTCTGAACTCCGTAAAGAGCATCAAGTGTTGATGGTGAATAAGACCACTAGTTTCAAGAGAAACGGCAAAGGCAAGAAGGGCAATTCAAAGAAGAGCGGCAAGCCTGTTGCCAATCCGCCAAAGAAACCCAAAGCTGGACCTAAGCCTGAAACGGAGTGCTTCTATTGCAAGGGTATGGGTCACTGGAAGCGCAATTGCCCCAAGTATCTGGCAGATAAGAAGGCGGGCAAAGAAAAATCAGGTATATTTGATATACATGTTATTGATGTGTACTTAACTGGCTCTCGTAGTAGTGCCTGGGTATTCGATACCGGTTCTGTTGCTCATATTTGCAACTCGAAGCAGGAACTGCGGAATAGACGAAGGCTGGCGAAATACGAAGTGACGATGCGCGTAGGAAATGGTTCCAAGGTTGATGCAATCGCCGTCGGCATAGTGTCACTTCAGCTACCATCGGGATTAGTGATGAACTTAAATCATTGTTATTTAGTGCCTGCGTTGAGCATGAACATTATATCTGGATCTTGTTTATTGAGAGACGGTTACTCTTTTAAGTCTGAGAATAATGGTTGTTCTATTTATATGAGTAACATCTTTTATGGTCATGCACCGAATGTGAGAGGATTGTTCATATTGAATCTTGATAGCGATACGCATATACATAACATTGAGACCAAAAGAGTTAGAGTAAACAATGATAGCACCATATTTTTGTGGCACTGCCGCTTGGGTCATATTGGTGTAAAGCGCATGAAGAAACTCCATGCTGATGGACTTTTGGAGTCACTTGACTTTGATTCACTTGACACGTGCGAACCATGCCTCATGGGCAAGATGACTAAGACTCCGTTCTCCGGAACAATGGAGCGTGCAAGTGACTTGTTGGAAATCATACATACTGATGTGTGTGGTCCAATGAGCGTGGAGGCACGCGGCGGATATCGTTATTTTCTCACCTTCATTGACGATTTAAGTAGATATGGTTATGTCTACTTGATGAAGCACAAGTCTGAAACATTTGAAAAGTTCGAGCAATTTCAGAGTGAAGTGGAAAATCATCGTAACAAGAAGATCAAGTTCCTACGGTCTGATCGTGGGGTGAATATCTGAGTTTCGAGTTTGGTGCTCACTTAAGACAATGTGGAATTGTTTCACAGTTAACACCGCCTGGAACACCACAGCGTAATGGTGTGTCCGAACGTCGTAATCGTACTTTGTTAGAGATGGTGCGATCTATGATGTCTCTTACTGATTTGCCTTTATCATTTTGGGGTTATGCATTAGAAACAGCTGCATTCACTTTAAATAGGGCACCATCAAAATCCGTTGAGACGACACCATACGATCTGTGGTATGGCAAGAGGCCAAAGTTGTCGTTTCTTAAAGTTTGGGGATGTGATGCTTATGTCAAAAAAGCTTCAGCCTGAAAAGCTGGAACCCAAAGCGAAAAAGTGCGTCTTCGTAGGTTACCCAAAAGAGACAGTTGGGTACACCTTCTATCTCAAATCCGAGGGCAAAGTGTTTGTTGCTAAGAACGGAGCTTTTCTCGAGAAGGAGTTTCTCTCGAGAGAATTGAGTGGGAGGAAGATAGAACTTGACGAGGTTGTCGAACCTCTCATCCCTCTGGATGGTGGCGCAGGGCAAGGGGAAACCTCTGTCGTTGCGACGCCGGTTGAGGAGGAAGTTAATGATAATGATCATGAAACTCCAGTTCAAGTTTCTGTTGAACCACGCAGGTCGACGAGATCACGCGCTGCTCCAGAGTGGTACGGTAATCCCGTCTTATCAATCATGTTGTTAGACAACAATGAACCTGCAAATTATGAAGAAGCAATGGTGGGCCCAGATTCCAACAAATGGCTAGAAGCCATGAAGTCCGAGATAGGATCCATGTATGAGAACAAAGTGTGGACTTTGGAGATACTGCCTGAGGGCCGCAAGGCTATTCAGAACAAATGGATTTTTAAGAACAAGACGGACGCTGACGGTAATGTGACCGTTTATAAAGCTCGACTTGTGGCAAAAGGATTTTCACAAGTTCAAGGAGTTGACTACGATGAGACTTTCTCACCCGTAGCGATGCTTAAGTCCGTCAGAATCATGTTAGCAATAGCTGCATTTTATGATTATGAAATCTGGCAGATGGATGTCAAAACGGCGTTCCTTAACGGTTTCCTTAAGGAAGAGTTGTATATGATGCAACCCGAAGGTTTTGTCGATCCTAAGAATGCTAACAAAGTGTGCAAGCTCCAACGATCCATTTATGGACTGGTGCAAGCATCTCGGAGCTGGAACAAGCGCTTTGATGAGGTGATCAAAGCATTTGGGTTTATACAAGTGGTTGGAGAATCTTGTATTTACAAGAAAGTGAGTGGGAGCTCTATGGCGTTTCTGATATTATATGTGGATGACATATTACTGATTGGAAACAACGTAGAGCTTTTGGAGAGCATAAAAGGTTACTTGAATAAAAGTTTCTCTATGAAGGACCTAGGAGAAGCTGCTTACATTCTAGGCATTAAGATCTATAGGGATAGATCAAAACGCCTGATAGGACTTTCACAAAGCACATACCTTGATAAAGTTTTGAAAAGGTTCAAAATGGAACAGTCCAAGAAAGGGTTCTTGCCAGTTTTACAAGGTACAAGATTGAGTAAGACTCAGTGCCCAGCAACTGATGAAGATAGAGAGCATATGCACTCCGTCCCCTATGCTTCAGCCATAGGTTCTATCATGTATGCGATGTTGTGCACTAGACCGGATGTTAGCCTGGCCATAAGTAGGGCAGGTAGGTTCCAGAGTAATCCAGGAGTGGATCACTGGACAGCGGTCAAGAATATCCTAAAGTATGGAGGTGACGAAGAGCTCGCCGTAAAAGGTTACGTCGATGCGAGCTTTGACACAGATCCGGACGACTCTAAGTCGCAAACCGGAACGTATTTATTCTTAATGGGGGTGTAGTAAGCTGGTGCAGTTCCAAGCAAAGCGTCGTAGCAGATTCTACATGTGAGGCGGAGTACATGGCTCCCTCGGAGGCGGCTAAGGAGGGTGTCTGGATGAAGCAGTTCATGACGGATCTTGGAGTGGTGCCAAGCGCACTGAATCCAATAACCTTGTTCTGTGACAACACTGGTGCCATTGCCTTAGCAAAGGAACCACGGTTTCACAAGAAGATCAGACACATCAAACGACGTTTCAACCTCATCCGCGACTACGTCGAGGAAGAGGACGTAAATATATGCAAAGTGCACACGGATCTGAATGTAGCAGACCCGCTGACTAAACCTCTTCCACGGCCAAAACATGATCAACACCAGAACTGTATGGGTGTTAGATTTATTCCAATGTAATTCACATGGTGATGTGAGGGCTAGATTATTGACTCTAGTGCAAGTGGGAGACTGTTGGAATTATGCCCTAGAGGCAATGATAAATATAGTTATTATTATAATTCCTGTATCAAGATAATAGTTTATTATCCATGCTATAATTGTATTGAATGAAGACTCATTTACATGTGTGGATACATAGACAAAACACCGTCCCTAGCATGCCTCTAGTTGGCTAGCCAGTTGATCAATGATAGTCAGTGTCTTCTGATTATGAACAAGGTGTTGTTGCTTGATAACTGGATCACATCATTGGGAGAATCACGTGATGGACTAGACCCAAACTAATAGACGTAGCATGTTGATCGTGTCATTTTGTTGCTACTGTTTTCTGCGTGTCAAGTATTTATTCCTATGACCATGAGATCATATAACTCACTGACACCGGAGGAATGCCTTGTGTGTATCAAACGTCGCAACGTAACTGGGTGACTATAAAGATGCTCTACAGGTATCTCCGAAGGTGTTAGTTGAGTTAGTATGGATCAAGACTGGGATTTGTCACTCCGTGTGACGGAGAGGTATCTCGGGGCCCACTCGGTAATACAACATCACACACAAGCCTTGCAAGCAATGTAACTTAGTGTAAGTTGCGGGATCTTGTATTACGGAACGAGTAAAGAGACTTGCCGGTAAACGAGATTGAAATAGGTATGCGGATACTGACGATCGAATCTCGGGCAAGTAACATACCGAAGGACAAAGGGAATGACATACGGGATTATATGAATCCTTGGCACTGAGGTTCAAACGATAAGATCATCGTAGAATATGTAGGATCCAATATGGGCATCCAGGTCCCGCTATTGGATATTGACCGAGGAGTCTCTCGGGTCATGTCTACATAGTTCTCGAACCCGCAGGGTCTGCACACTTAAGGTTCGACGTTGTTTTATGCGTATTAGAGTTATATGGTTGGTTACCGAATGTTGTTCGGAGTCCCGGATGAGATCACGGACGTCACGAGGGTTTCCGGAATGGTCCGGAAACGAAGATTGATATATAGGATGACCTCATTTGATTACCGGAAGGTTTTCGGAGTTACCGGGAATGTACCGGGAATGACGAATGGGTTCCGGGGGTTCACCGGGGGGGCAACCCACCCCGGGGAAGCCCATAGGCCTTGGGGGAGACACACCAGCCCTTAGTGGGCTGGTGGGACAGCCCACAAGTGCCCTATGCGCCTAGGAGAAGAAAATCAAGAGAGAAAGAAAAAAAAAAGGAGGAGGTGGGAAGGAAGGGGGACTCCCTCCCACCAAACCAAGTCCAACTCGGTTTGGGGGGGGAGAGTCCTCCCCCTTGGACTCGGCCGACCCCCTTGGGGCTCCTTGAGCCCCAAGGCAAGGCCCCCTCCCTCCCACCTATATATACGGAGGTTTTAGGGCTGATTTGAGACGACTTTTCCTCGGCAGCCCGACCACATACCTCCACGGTTTTTCCTCTAGATCGCGTTTCTACGGAGCTCGGGCGGAGCCCTGCTGAGACAAGGTCATCACCAACCTCCGGAGCGCCGTCATGCTGCCGGAGAACTCTTCTACCTCTCCGTCTCTCTTGCTGGATCAAGAAGGCCGAGATCATCGTCGAGCTGTACGTGTGCTGAACGCGGAGGTGCCGTCCGTTCGGTACTAGATCGTGGGACTGATCGCGGGATTGTTCGCGGGGCGGATCGAGGGACGTGAGGACATTCCACTACATCAACCGCGTTCTCTAACGCTTCTGTTGTACGGTCTACAAGGGTACGTAGATCACTCATCCCCTCTCGTAGATGGACATCACCATGATAGGTCTTCGTGCGCGTAGGAAAATTTTTGTTTCCCATGCGACGTTCCCCAACACAAGTAACATACCGAAGGACAAAGGGAATGACATACGGGATTATATGAATCCTTGGCACTGAGGTTCAAACGATAAGATCTTCGTAGAATATGTAGGATGCAATATGGGCATCCAGGTCCGGCTATTGGATATTGACCGAGGAGTCTCTCGGGTCATGTCTACATGGTTCTCGAACCCGCAGGGTCTGCACACTTAAGGTTCGACGTTGTTTTATGCGTATTTGAGTTATATGGTTGGTTACCGAATGTTGTTCGGAGTCCCGGATGAGATCACGGACGTCATGAGGGTTTCCGGAATGGTCCGGAAACGAAGATTGATATATAGGATGAACTCGTTTGATTACCGGAAGGTTTTCGGAGTTACCGGGAATGTACCGGGAATGACGAATGGGTTCCGGGAGTTCACCGGGGGGCAACCCATCCCGGGGAAGCCCATAGGCCTTGAGGGTGGCACACCAGCATTAGTGGGCTGGTGGGACAGCCCAAAAGGGCTCTATGCGCCAAGAAAGAAAAATCAAGAGAAAAAAAAAGGAGGGGGAGGTGGGAAGGAAGGGGGACTCCCTCCCACCAAACCAAGTCCAACTCGGTTTTGGGGGGGGGAGTCCTCCCCCCTTGGACTCGGCCGACCCCCTTGGGGCTCCTTGAGCCCCAAGGCAAGGTCCCCTCCCTCCCACCTATATATACGGAGGTTTTAGGGCTGATTTGAGACGACTTTTCCACGGCAGCCCGACCACATACCTCCACGGTTTTTCCTCTAGATCGCGTTTCTGCGGAGCTCGGGCGGAGCCCTGCTGAGACAAGGTCATCACCAACCTCCGGAGCGCTGTCACGCTGCCGGAGAACTCTTCTACCTCTCCGTCTCTCTTGCTGGATCAAGAAGGCCGAGATCATCGTCGAGCTGTACGTGTGCTGAACGCGGAGGTGCCGTCCGTTCGGTACTAGATCGTGGGACTGATCGCGGGATTGTTCGCGGGGCGGATCAAGGGACGTGAGGACGTTCCACTACATCAACCGCGTTCTCTAACGCTTGTGTTGTACCGTCTACAAGGGTACGTAGATCACTCATCCCCTCTCGTAGATGGACATCACCATGATAGGTCTTCGTGCGCGTAGGAAAATTTTTGTTTCCCGTGCGACGTTCCCCAACAAAATGGTTCTACACGAACCGGGACCAATGCCCACGAGGCCCTGGCCGGCCCCCTGGGCTCACGAACCGGGTCTAATACCCCCATTGGTCCCAGTTCTTGAAGAACCGGGACTAATGGGCTGGCCAGGGCCGAACGATAGCCCTGTTTTCTACTAGTGTTCCATCAAAGTTGTCTTTTTTTCTTGTCTTTAAATGATATTAAAGTCTCCCCCAACCAGAATGGGGAGTCTTTCATCTCCACACATTCTCACTAAGTCGGCAAGAAACTCAGATTTAAGCTCAGGCTGTGCTGCCCCATATACAACCACCAGAGCCCATCTGAAGCCATCAATTTTCAATCTGACAAGAAATTTGACGGCAAAATCTCCATAGACCACATTAAACACCTCTAGTGTTTCGCACTTAACCCCAAGTAAGATCCCCCCAGATCTACCCCTTGGAGGTAAACAATGCCAGTCAAAGTCAACCCCTCCTGAAATGGTGTTTAGAAATTGTGGCGTGAAGTTATCTCTACCTGTCTCTTGTAGAGCCATAAAATCAAGCTTATGCTCTAAAGATGCATCTCTAAGGAATCTTCATTTAGCCAAGTCTGCTAGACCTCTGCTATTCCAAAAAAAATCCTTTCATATTTCATCATGGAATTATTTCTTTTGCTTAATTCTCGCACTCCTCTGTATCGCTGATACAGGATAAACCTTCGTCTTCCAAGGTCTCTTAGGTTTATCATGTATGCAGCCTGTGTCGCTATGGGCGGATGTCACGTGAGTAAGACTGTCGAGCATCGAAGGAGCCATATACCCCTCCAATCCCATGTCTTCCTCTCCCACCTCACCCCCCTTTGTGGGAATTAAATCCTCACATAAACTCTGAATTGTGGTGACTCCAAGGTTATTAATATCCGTCTCATTCATCGGTTTTACCGCTGCTAAATTTGTAATGATCTCCATGGCTCTATCCGCTTCTAAGTCTAGAATGTCATTAATTGATTTAGCTATTTCTTTCCCATTACCACCAAGGGAAACCCCTAAGTCGCTAGCATTCTCTATTATTTCATTGTCTGAAAAATGTAGAATGGAACAACTAGTATTAACCGACATACCTGTATTGGCCTCAATATCACGAAGCTTAGCGGCCCTCATAGCGCGCCCTAACTTTATGTCGTTAGCATCCGGCTGTCCCTGGATGCGGTGACAGTATCGCCGACCTCCGGGAGTAGGATCTGGAATTCCTCCGAAGCTGATCACATCCTCTCTGGAGAACACTGTTGGTTTTGGGCCTCCTTCCTCATTCGCAACAGTACCAAGGTTGTGAACCGGTGATGTCGAAGCAACCGGAGAGTCAGCCACAACCTCTGTCTGAGCTTACCCCTCCAACGTTCGTCTGTGCGCCAGCTGTCCCTCCATGATCGACAGAGAGGTAATCAGGATGGTTTAAGGTGTACGGACCTCCTGCCCGCGGCCCTCAGACATCGTCCGTGTAGACTGTGGTCGAGGCAGAGGAGAAACAGAATGTCGGGCCTCCTGCCCAAAACTGTCCGACCCTACCCCACGTCAGAAGTAGGGGTAGTAGTCCCCCTCGGTGTAGATAAGAGGGTTCGTCGGACCTCCTGCCCAACGTTGCCCTCCGCACCACCCTGCAGCGTCACCCATGAAGGTATCTGGCACTAATAATCATGTACCTCTCGTACCATCGGGGTTGAGCAACAGCTGTCAGACACATGAGGAATAACCGCAAAATCATGTTCCTCATCCTCAGACTCAACTCGATCTCCCCACAAATGACTCGGAGCAGAAAATGCCTGGAAAGAGCCAAACCGGAGTGATGCCATCGAACACGACGAGGGTGCCGTCCCCTTCTCCGGTCGTGCCTCAGTGGGTCGATCCGGCTGCCCCGGAGGCTTCGACGCACTGTCCCCCTGGCCACGGGGTCCATCAAGCCCCTGAGCCCCATTCCCATCTCAGTCGCCTGTTATGTCCATATCTTTTAATCCATCATTATTGTCATCCTCAGGAAGGAAGTTCCTCTCTCACCGCCTCAAGATCATATAGCATCCCGTCATAACACCATGGCACGTACTCTGGAACGTACTCAACATCCTATACACTCACAAGTAGTCTTCCCACCCCATTCATACACGTAAACGGTATGTCCACTTTCTCTGTTTTTCCAATGAGTGAACCTAGACTCCAAACAATCAGGAAATCAACTAGCAAAGTTTCCGGTATCCCCGAGAATCTAAACCAGAATTTATCTAATGGCGTACCTTTGGCTTCAGGCTTTTTGCACTCATCGAATGCGAGTATGAAGTTACTACCAGTAAATTTACTGAATCCAAACTTAAGCAGGCGATCAAGATCCTCCCTCCTCGGAAATTCCACGCGAAATACCTGATCCTCCACCTGGACCGGTTTCCAGTTAAACGAATCTAAAACGAGGCGTTTAAGCTGTTGCATGACCTGTTCCACTGTCATTACCCCGTGCGTGACCTTGATCAAGCCAAACCTTGAGCACTCCAAGCGTGGTGTAACAGCAATTGTATGTGGTGTCTCGAAAAACATGAGCTTTGTCGCTGCAAACTCCATATATCGTGATCATTGGCTTGGGAGCCGAGAGCAGCGGACATGCATCCGATAAGTGCCCCGGTTTCCTACAATTCTCACAAAGTTCAGCCACGCAGTCTATCGCGAAGTGTTCAGGCTCACCAGAACGATAGCAACTAAGTTTCTCCTTCTTGCGAGCTACCTTGTTGGCTCTAGTAATCTCAGATTTCTCGCTACCTTTGTCACTTGTCGTATCTTTGTTTTCTTCTGTCACTGTTGTTGGAATTTTCACCTTTGCCAAGGTTGTGACCGTTGCGGCTGCTTCCTCTGTTAGATTAACTGCCGCTACCGGTGGTGTGACTGTCGTAGTATTTTTAGGATCTTCCCCGTGATCCGGCTGGTTACGTCTTGGTGGAGGCTTGCGAGCGTAACTTACCAGCACCACCACGGCCGCCGTGTTGCCGGTAAGGGGGTCCTGAGGGCTCCTCAACAAACTGACCCTCCGGTGGATAAAACTCGTGTTTCAAGTTATCTCTGAAGTATTGCCGGTCTGAACCATACTCTCGTCCTCCACTCGATGAGGAACCATAGTACCTGCCATCACCGTTGCGCCCTCCGTCGAAGTTACAATTCCTACTTTCGTATATGAAATAACAACTGCAAAATGAAGTGTGTCGAGCCTGGATTTCCTTAATTATTGCACCATAATGGGCAATGGCGCCCATCCAATTTCTTTTTACCAGTACGTCTCTAGTACTAGAAGAATTAGTTATTTTATCGTCTGGCATCTACAGACGGCAAAGATGGTAGTACAGCCGGCAAAATTTTTATCGCCATCCTAATGAAGGCAAAGGTAGATGACATCTTTTAATCGGCAAAGGCATACTTTGTCGTCAGCGCTTTGTCACGCATACGACAAAGATTTTGTCGTCATCTTTTTTTTGCTGTCATTTTGATACTTGTGATCCGCGTTGGGTTTCCCGTGAAGAGAAACAAGTTATCGCAGAACAATGTGGGTAAGTGTTTTCCTCAATTATGAAATGAAGGTCTATCGAACCAATAGGAATATCAACCACAACCGACTTCAGTGGCTGCACACAAAAGAACAAACAATTTGCACCCAACACGGATAAGAGGGTTGTCAATCCCCTTGATCTTGTTATTTGCAAGCAAGTGAGGTCTGTAGATAATTGTAGATAATTATAAATTGCAAATAGTCGATCCAACCCCCCTCTAGACATCCCTTCTAGTCATCCCACAATTGATATCAGAGCTTTGGTGTCCATAGCCTTGGTTTAATCACCATTAAAGAAAGATGGATATGTCTAGTTTGAGGATCTTAGTTGTAGAATGTCTATTCTCAAGGAAGAGTACTATAGTCAATGGAAAGATGAAATGGTTGATATATTTGATTAATTCCATTTGAGCAAATATGTTGAGAACCCCTATGTGCCTCCCATTTATCCCTTGCATCATTCTCATGATGAAGAAGTTAATATGCTTTGCAATCTTCAAATTGTTAATCTCGTCATTAGAGGATTGCCAAGAAATATCCTTAATCAAATGAAGAAATTTGAGTGTGGTTATACTTTGGGGAATGATTTTGAGAAAAGATATCCGGAGCACTCCTTGAAAAATCTTGATGTCATTTTCCAGAAATCTATTGTCCTTCACAAAATGAAGCCAAATGATCCAAACTTTGATAATCATCTATTTGAGCTTGGTGACCTCATGCGTGCTAAAGGAGATGTCATCACCATCAATAAGATCATTGCATTACTAGGAGAAAGCTTAGTAGTAGCGCTGGTTTTTACCCTTAGCAGTAGCGCTGGGACAGCGCTACTACTAGCGCGCTACTGCTAACAGCGCTGGAATTGAAGCGCTAGTGGTATCTACGTTAGCAGTAGTGCTGGAATAAATAAAGCGTTACTGCTAAGACAGAGCTACTGCTAATATTCCTGCTTTCAATATTTAATTCCCATCGTATTTATGCCCCTCTACATATTTGTGCATGCTCTAAAAAATAGTTTCATCGTATCATAATAACATGCATTATTCTCATCATATCATACACATAAAGTAGTCTCGTCATTTATACCATCATCATCCGACACAAATATCAGCGGCATTAAACAGGTGAGGTGTGCACAGGCTAGTGGTGTACACAGGCTAGTGGGACCAATGGATGGCTTCTTTGATGGAGAGGTGCTTCATCGTACACATTGATCGCCATGGATATCAGCGGCATGGCAAAGTGGAGACTCAACATCTGATGCACATAGATGGACTCGTGTAGGAGGACACTGTCTAGCTCATGGTGGCGTCGATGGCAGAGAGGCCACAAAAGGTCGGTATGTTAGTCTACTGTTAAGATTGATTGGTGAAAGACGACAGCGACGACACATGAGAGTGTGTCGGACCGGTTTCAACCCCAAACCAAAACACGAAATGTCGTCACCTCTTCATGAAGTGGATAGGAGTAGCAACAATTGTTGCTAAGATGATGGCTTCACTACGAGATGTACTAGTTTGTAAAGTCTTTGTGAATAATTAATAAAATGGATGCATGCATCGCCCAGATGCAGAGGTTGGAGGTAACCCTCCTTTTCTATATAAAAAATAGTGGACCAAGCTGGGTTGGTGGCCCGAGCCCCAGCTTGGTCGCTGAAGCGTTGCTACCCTGGAGCTTTGTGCAGGAGATCCTATGTGACTCTCTCTACGTCAAACGGGTGAGGTTTCGCACAGAGGGCAGATGATCTGGGCCGACCCATCCTATTTCGCCTTTTTTCCCTTTTGTTTCTTTTATATATATTTTTTCTTTTTAATTTTTCTATTTTCATTTATTTTCTTTGCTCTTTCATTTTTTTCATGTTTCTTTTGTTTTAAAATTTTAAATATTTATCAGAATTTTATAAATATGTTCTACTTTTCAGATTTGCTCCCAATTTTAAAAATGTTCAGGAATTTCAAAAAATGTTCTCATTTTCGAATTTTGTACAAAATTAAAGAAACAATTCATGTTTCAAAACGTCTTTCAGGAATTACAAATTTCTGTTCTAAATTTGAAAAATATTTGGGTTTACAAAATGTTCAGTAATTTTAAAAAATGTTCTCATTTTCAAATTGTGTTATGTTCATGTTTTTTAAAATCCTTTAGGAATTTCACAAAATTATCAGAACAATATTTGACTATTGTTTCGAGATTGTGCACAAATCCTGAAACTAAGGGACATTTTTTAAAATTCCGAACAATATTTGAAAATAACTCAAAAGATTTGAAGAAATAAGAACAATTTTTTAATTTTTTAACACTTGAAAACAAGTAACTTGCATTTGTGAACAAATTTTGAGAGCATTTCTGAATTATAGAACAAAATTTGAAAACAAGGACATTTTTTGAAAGGAGAACACTTCTTCAAACATGCAAACATTTTAAAAAAATTAAGATTATTTTCTATATTGTGAATAAAAATAAATAAAAAGGGATTTTTTTGAATTTCTGAAATTTTTGAAGTTTTTTTAAATCTGCATAAACTAGAGACGAAAAAAGCAGAAGAAAGTGGAATTAGAAAAAATAAAATAAGTAAGTAAAATAGAAAAAGGAAATAGGATAATTTTTGAATACGAGGACAATTTATGAAAAATCATACAGTTTTTTGAGTACGAGAACAATTTTTGAAACACAAACATTTTTGAAGCACAAACATTTAAATTTATATTGTGAACAAAAATTTGAACACTTGAACATCTTTTTTAATTTAAAACAATTATAAATGTCAAACAAAAGGAATAGGAAAAGGGAAAAAGTAAAAAAGGAAAACATAAACAATAACACTTTTTGTAAACACAAGGACATTTGTTACAAACCCCAAACATTTTTTGAAACTACCGAACAATTTTTGAAAATTCTGATTTTTTTTTTAAGTTATGAATAGTTTGGAAAAACGGTAATTACTTAATATTTAGAACATTTTCTTGAAGCAAGAACATTTTCTCAATTTTAAGAATAATTTTCGAACATGTACTTAGTTAAAAAACAAAATATCCTTTGAAAAAAGAAAAAGAAAATACGAAACGGGAAAAAAGTAGAAACAAAAAACGGGTAAAAACAACGAAAACTGGTACAGGAAACCTCAGAAAGGTTCCCAAAGTCTGTCTTCACCGAAACTGTGCAGCCCAGATGGTCTTTTGGGGGGGGGGGGGGGGGGGGCATCCTTTGGTGAATAAGGTTTTCCGCTTTGTGCCTAGGATCACCGTGGCAGCAGCTTCTCCCTTCCGGACTCCTTGGCCTACCTTTCTCTCTAGTGCTTCGGCCACTCCGTGTTGCTATCCTACTAACTATCAGAAAATAAGTAGTCATTGATGTACACTTTTTTTTAGAAAGGAGGATGAGTCTCGGCCTTTGTATTAGCCGATGTGTATAGTCATTGGGCGGTGCATACAGAAAAAAAAGTTGTTGTGTGAGACAAATCTGTGTTGCTATCCGAGTAGTTACCGCCTTGTTCTCAAAAAATAAACCAAAATGATAACGTCCATATGTGTGGCATATCTGTACTTCGTTTATACGCATTGATCTTCGTATGTTATCTTTTATATGAATCTTATAGAAATTTATTGAAATTTCAGCGCCACATAGGCATAGGATGTTATGTGGGCATTAGAGGGCTCGCTCACACGACCCATAGCGTGCGGCTGTCAACTGCGCCGTATGGGCGAATCAGTTTCCGTCCACACAGTCATCACCCAGTTGCGCGCGTGATAGTGAACTGCTCTTCACCCACACGACGCTTGTACGGTGCTAGATGTCAACTATAATTATGCGTATGCGGCAACTAGGTAATCATACATGGCAACTACGGTTAACCATACATAACTATTATGGTTGGACCACACATGACAACTAATTAATCACACATGACAACTATTAATTGTTTGACCACATGTGGCAAGTAGTTAACCACACATGGAAACCATGGTTTGATTACACGCGACACCTATAGTTAATTAGACATGGTAACTACAGTTAACCAAAACAGAAAAGTTGACATGCTTTACAACTACAATTGCCATTCTGGATAACTAAAGTTGCCATCCTCCAGGTAACTAAAGTTATTGTGCCAAGACGTGTGGACAGATTTTGTTTCGTGCCACACGCGTAGGGTGGGGGATGGGTAGTAGTTTTTGGACGTGTAGCACGAAGTAGGTGCGCCCATACGTGCATGCAGTTCAAACATTTGACATGAGTTTGAGTGATGCCAGTCAGTCCAGGCGTTTGAGATGGATATGAGGGGTCTAGCTGAATCGATTTTTTTATGATCGACCAACGATGGGACCAAACGTTGAGGCGGGTTTAAGAGGTGCGGCTTTATATGCTTTACAATACTCAATTATTATCCATGAGGAGGGACCATGGACAGTGTCAATTAGGTGGAGGAAAGAGTATGCAGCTGCGGCACTCAATTATGAGGGAGCATATACAGTGCAACTTGGTGGAGATATTTTTTGATCACACACACGCACCACCAATCATACACCATATCCATTTGTAGCTCTGCTCGACTTCTCAGATGGCGGAGGGCGTGGTGGCGTTGCTGATTGCCAAGCTCGCGCGGTTTTGCCTTGGCAAAAGAGGCAGTGACCTTGGAGGCATCTGCGCTCAACGGCCTTTTGAGGCATGGGTCTGAGGGATACATCGTGCCTGCAAAGAGCCTACTTAACTTAACTAGAGCTAGTTGAGCCAACTAATCCGACAATCAACTCATGAACTACCATTAACTAATGAACGTATTGATTTCAGATCCGAATCTGGCCAATGGCGCTTCGCAAACTATTCATTTCTTCAAAATTGCATGTGGTGGCTAGATTCTCTTTCATGAGAGGAGCATACACAATGCCAACTTGGTTGAGCACATTGATTAGATCTCGGCAAGGCCAGACTGTAACTTGTAGGACACATCTGAGGCTTTTTCATCACATGACCACCTAAACACTCGGAAGAACAGAAGCAACGCAGAATACACACACACACACACACACACACACACACACACACCATATCCATTTGAAAACTCTGCTCGAGTTCTCAGACCAGAGCCCAGATCCACCATGGCGGAGGGCGTGGTGGCGTTGCTGACTGCCAAGCTCGGTTTTGCCTTGGCAAAAGAGGCAGCGACCTTGGGCGCATCGCTGCTGTGCAAGGAGGCATCTGCGCTCAAGGGCCTCTTCTGCGAGATCCGTGAGGCCAAGGAGGAGCTGCAGAGCATGCAGGCGTACCTCCAGGGGGCTGAGCGGTTCAAGGACACCGACGAGACCACCGGTATCTTCGTCAACAAGATCAGGGGCTTCGCCTTCGAGATCGAGGATGTGGTCGACGAGTTCACCTACAAGCTGGAAGACACCCATGGGGGATTCGCCAAGAAGATGAAGAAGAGGGTCAAGCACATCAAGGCATGGCGCCGTTTGACACTCAAGCTGCAGGATATCAAGGGCAGGCTTCAAGGCGCAGACAGGAGAAAGGTCCGCTATGACATGAGAGGGATTGACAGAGAGGGCTTGAACAATGTTCAGTCAAGATCTGCTGGCCAATCTCTGAATCTTGCGAGGGAAGAGGATCTTGTTGGAATTAAGGAGACCAAGGGCAAGCTGATGCATTTGCTGGTGGGTGATTTGGAAGAACCAGGGACCAAAATTGCAGCTATTTGGGGAATGGGAGGTGTGGGTAAAACCACTTTGGTTCATCATCTATACAAGGCTGTGAAGACAAACTTCAGTATTTCTGTGTGGATAACTGTATCAAGTAGCTGCCAAGTTGAAGATTTGTTGAAACAAATCGCAAGTCAACTCGGTGTCGCAATTGGTGCCGCCAACACAAACAGGGACCTGGTTGAGGTAATCTGTAACTATCTGCAAGGTTCAAAATATCTCATAGTTTTGGATGATGTTTGGCATGTGGATCTCTGGTTTAAGATAAGGAATGCATTTCCTAGAGAAAGCACAGGTCGATTTGTTATCACCACTAGAATACAGGAGGTGGCATTGCTGGCAACTAAAAACTGTACAATCAAACTGGAACCATTACAGAGACGTTATGCGTGGCAGTTATTCTGCAACGAAGCCTTCTGGAACAATGTGAAGAAAACATGCCCAGATGATCTGAAAAATCTAGCTCATCAGTTTCTGGGTAAGTGTGGTGGTTTGCCCATTGCTATTGCTTGTGTAGGCCGCTTGTTGTCATGCAGGCATCCAACTTACTCTCAGTGGGAAAGTTTATACAAGGAGCTAGAGTTGCAGCTCAGTAATAATGTGATACTCAATGTTAATATTGTTCTGAAAGTCAGCTTGGAGGACCTTCCAACTCATCTGAAGAACTGTTTTCTCCACTGCACAATATTTCCAGAGGGCTGTCAATTTGGAAGGAAAAGATTAATAAGGCATTGGATCGCAGCTGGATTCATTAAAGAAGCAGGGAGCAAAACATTGGAGGAAGTGGCAGAGGGCTACCTGAACGAACTTGTAAACAGAAGCCTACTGCAGGTGGTTGAGCAGAATTGCTGTGGCCGAGTTCGCAGGTGCCGAATGCATGACATTATCCGTGTTCTTGCTCTCGCTAAATCAGAAGAAGAATCCTTTTGTCAATTTTACAATGGCTCAAGGCCTTTTTCGACCGAAAACACGCGCCGTCTGTCAATTCAGAATACAAACATGGAACAACCGACTCCATTGTTGTGTGCAACAAGTCTCCGCTCTCTGCATGTTTTCAACAGTCATCTGAGAACTGATTCTCTAGAGGCTTTCCTCAAACCGTTCAACTTGCTGTCAACATTGGACCTGCAAGGAGTTCAAATCAAGAGACTACCGAAGACTGTTTTCAACTTGTTTAATCTGCGCTTTCTAGGTCTTCGAGATACTCAAATTGAATATCTCCCAAAAGAAATAGGAAGGTTACAGAACCTGGAAGTCCTTGATGCTTACAATGCTATGCTGTCGGTGCTTCCAGTGGAAGTAGCCACACTTCGGAAATTGAAATATCTCTATGTGCTTACTATCCCAGCTGGAGCTAATGAGAGAGTTCTTACTTTTGATGGGATCCAGGTGCCCAAGTGTATCGGCAATTTGACCGACTTGCTGGCCCTGCAACTTATCGAAGCCAACAGTGAGGTTCTGTGTCAGCTAGGATGTTTGACCAATTTAAGAACTTTTGCTATTGCTAAAGTTAGGAGTGGCCATTGTGTAGATTTGTGTTGGGCGATCACGAAAATGGTTCATCTTGTTCATATAACAATCCTTGCACTTGATCAAAGGGAAGTCCTGCAGCTGGAAGCACTTTGCTTACCACCAACAGTTTCGAAAGTTGATATATCAGCACAGCTGGACAAAAGTATTATACCTCAGTTCGTCTCGTCCAGTTCAAAACTTATTAACCTCACTGATTTACATTTATGCTGGTCCAAATTACATGAAGACTCTTTTGCGTGCCTCTTGGGTTTGCATGGCTTAGTGACGCTTCACCTTACCAAGGCTTATGATGGAAATGGGCTACATTTCCATGCAACATCACTTCCAAAACTCAAGGTACTAGGCATATGGGATGCCCCGAATCTCAGCAGAGTTATAATTGAAAAAGGTGCTATGCAAAATGTTGTCAAACTATTTCTCAGAGACTGTCCAGAATTGAAGGATCTTCCTCATGGCATTGAGCATCTTAGAACCCTTGAGCACCTGGAGCTGCAGGATATTTCTGAAGAGCTGAAACGGAAGCTTCAGCAAAATGGGGAATCAAAGAAATACAGTGAAGATTGGATGAAAATTAGCCATGTGAGATGGGTTGACGTACTTTAGGTGTAATGAAGTAGAACAGAGTGAGTGCGGGCAGGGGTTGCTAGTTGGAAATGCAAATGTTTTTTGTAGCGTTGTGTTTTCAGTTTTAAATGGTGAAGCCGCTTGTCCTTTATTAGTGTTTTGATCTTTGTTGGGGCTGCCAAAAGCACGCACGCACCGATGTAATTTGTTCCTTTTTTTTCCATCAACAAACATGTATGTGAACACTACATCTACAGTGTTTCTACAGTGTAGTTTGCTTTCTTGCATGAACTTATTTGTGTGCAGCATGGACAACATCCATTTTACTGTGATCTGTTTTCAACCATTTAAACTCAGTTTCCAATCCAAGTTTTTTGTGTTCAAATTCCAGTTAACAGTTTCATTAACCTAATATGTGCGGGTACGCATGATGGTTTCGACAAGCATAGAGGTGCTTTTTATTAAAACTCTGCGGAGAATAAGCGTAAGCATCGGTTCTTCAAATGGAACATCATTTGTAGGTCCAAAAACATGGGAGGGATGGGCATCATTAATACTGCGGTGATGAACAAATGCCTTATGATCAAGTGGTGATGGAAAATCATGTCCTCGGGCCGAGACTCCCTTTGGTTATCTATTCTTAAGACGAAATACTTCCCCTCATCTAATCCTATGGTTGCCTCCCATAGGGGGATCACAGTTCTGGAAGGATTTGGTTAAGGTTCGGCCTATTTTCAAGGACCATGTCAAATTTCTAGTGGGTAATGGCGCCTCGACCCATTTTTGGCTTGACTGGTGGTGTGGGGATTCTACTCTCTCGGTGACCTTCCCTACGTTGCTCTCTTTCTGTCCTAAACCTGAGATTTCCATCGCGGAGCTTGCGGGTGATAACTGGGCTTGGCCTTTCGGCGTGCGTTGTCTCCCGAAGAGTTGGTTCAGTGGCAGCGTCTTGCTGCCCTTTTTCCCTCGCTCTTGGAGACGGAGGACTCGGTGGTCTGGCCTCACTCTGCTTCGGGTCGCTTCTCAGTCAAGTCCCTTTATTCAAAGCTTATTGTTGGTACTCCTATGAAGAAGTTCTGTCAGATTTGGCGTTCGCGAATTCCTCCTATGATTAAAACCTTCACGTGGCAAGCTTTCAGGGGCCGCCTCCCGAAGGCTGATCAGATTCGGAAACGCAACGGCCCGGGTTCGGACCGTTGTGCCCTATGTGATGCTTTGGAGGATAGCAATTATATTTTTTTTCAACTGTGTCTTGGCTAAATTGATCTAGTGCTGCTTTAGATCTTGGTTGCGAGTGTCATGGGCTCCTTCATCTTTTTCTGAGCTCCGAATTCTCGCTACTCCTCTGGTTGGTGATACGAAACATTTGTTTTGGATTGGACTGGCGGCGGTGTGTTGGGCCTTGTGGACTACCAGAAACAAGTTCATCATTGAACATAGGGTCTGTCTACGTCTCAGTCAACTAAGACTTCGCGAAGTCTACATCTTCTGACGTCAACTAAAGTAGATTAGCCCCGTTTCTTAATATGGCGTGTGATGGGCTGTATCAGCTTGGTTCTGGGCTTTTCTTATTTGTTTGCTTGTTTATTTAGGCTAGGTTTTTTCTTTTGTTTGTGTATTTGGACTGAGATGTTTCCTTATCTGTTTGTTTGTTTTTTGCACAAGGAAAAATGTGTTTAACAATAAAGTACATGCCTGGGATAGAGACAAAAATGTACTGGATAAGTGCTTTGGCCAGCGATTCTTGTTGCATCGTGATTTTTCTGGGCGCTACTTCTTGTAACGCGCCACTAGCGTATCGTTAGGTCTTTGTACGATTTTTTCGCATCTAGGTTTTTTGTTTCCTTTTCCTTTTTGTTTGTGTTTTTATTTTAATTTTTGGTTCCACGTTGGCTAAAAAAAGAGAGGGGAGAACTTGTTTACATTTGTTACGATATCTAGAAAAAATCGTTTCTATATTTTAAAAATCTTCATCGTGCATTCAAAAAAATTGTGTAATTGCGAAAATGTTCAATATTTTTTATTTTTCTACATATATTTTTTAATTTAAAAAGAATGTTCAATGTATTTTTGACAAAGTACTGAAAGTGTAGGGAGTGACTAGTTGCAGGCATTTGTACCCCTTATAGTTGTGTTTCATGTTACACTACGAGTAACAATTGAGATATGACATGTGCATCAGTGTTTTCTTGGTAAGACCCAACAACTCACCACTAAAATGTAGTCACGTTCAAGACATGTCGTTGCAGTCTGAGATGACACTTGGAGTTGCGTGTCTAGTGGCCAATTGCAGTTCTGGTCGAGAGGGTGGCATGTAGTTGCAGTCGAGACCGACACTTGCAGTTGCAAGGCTAATGTCGAGCATGCAACTGCCCCCCTCTCTCCCATCGGCCTCCGACAGAAACACAAAGGTCAGTTGCACTCAGGAGGGAGACATGCAATTGCAGTCGAGGAAGACACTTGTAGTTGCAACCGTAGTGTCGGGCATGCAACCGCCCCCTCTCCTACTATCACCGACAAAACAAAACGCCAGTTATATTCGGGTGTGTGGACATGCAATTATAGAAAGGGTGACACTTTCGGTTGCATGTCTAGTGCGGAAAATGCAACTCCCCCTCCCATGCCTCCCACCGACCACTGACAAAGCAAAAGATCAGTTGCAATCGGGTGTGTAGGCATGCAATTGCAGCTGAAGGTGACACTTGCAGTTGCGAGTCTAGTGTCGGGCATGCAACTACCCTTCCCCCTTTGCCGCCGCCCACCAAGCAAAAAAAAGGTGGGTTACGATTGGGTGTGCAGGCATGCAGTTGCAGTTGAAGGCGACACTTGTAGTTACAACCCTAGTGTCGAACATGCAATTATCTCCTCTCCCGCCACCCACCAACAAAACAAAAAAGGTCGGTTGCGGTTGGGTGTGTAAGCATGCAGCTACAGTCGAGTGCGACACATGTAGTTGCAAGCCTAGTGTAAGACTTGCAACTGCCCTCCCCTCTCCCTCTTCTCCACACAAAAGCACAAGGCCATTTGTAGTCAGGAGGGAGGCGTGCAGTTGCAGTCGAGGGCGACACTTGCACTTGCAAGTCTACTACAAAGCATGCAACTGCCCCCTTCACTCCCGCCAGTCTCCAACAACAACACAAGATCAATTGCAGTCGGGAGGAAGACATATGCAATTGCAGTCGAGGGCAATACTTGTAGTTGCAAGCCTAGTGACGGGCATGCAACAACCCCTCCCCTCTCCCTCTGCCCACCGACAAAGTAAAACATCAGTTGCAGTTGGGTGTGTCAACATGCAATTGCAGACAATGAGACACTTGCAATTGCATGCCTAATGTCAGACATGCACCTGCCACCCTTCCATCTCCCACTGACCATCTACAAAAGCAAAAGATCAGTTGCAAGCGGTTGTATAGGCATGCAATTGCAGTTGAGGGCAACACTTCCTCCTAGTATTGGGCATGCAACTACCCTCCCTCCTTTCCCGCCAAACACCGACCAAGAAAGGGTCAGTTGCAGTTGTGTGTGTTGGCATGCAGTTCTAGCCGCAACTATCGCCTCTCCCGCCCCCAGCCAACAAAACAAAAGGTCGGTTGCGACAGGGTGTGTAGCAAAAAAACAAGCAAAAAATAAATAAAAATAAAAAAGGTTGCTGGCTTACCCCTTCTTTTTCAGTTTTTTGTACTCGTCTCATACATACTTTCTGAAGCCGCTTCTTGGCTCTCATTGTTGTAACAACTCAAACAAACTTCACAAAACCATCTCCTGTGCACATAAAAAACACAAAAAATTGGGCCGGTGAGTAGATCAAATATGAAAAACATACATGTTCAGTAACACGCACAAAAACAAAAATATCTAGATAATGGTTTCAAAGAGGTAATAAATACATAATTTAACAAAGTAAAATGCCGGCTGACATTTCACTGACCCGAAAAAGGAAGTCTGGATCTACCACAAGTATAAATACGAATTTAAGCAACAGTTAGATGTCGCGAACAAAAAAGTATCCACTGTTCATGGGTAAAAAATGACCACACTATACATTTTTAACACATGACGTATGTGGCTGGAAAGATGATAAACATGAGTACAACAAACATGCTTCTAAACACGTGTTGAGTAAATCTACAACCCAACAACCATTTTTGGTACTTGCAAACTATGCATGCGAGTCGTGAGATTCTGCATGAAGATAGCATAAAACAATATATAAAAGCAACAACAACAAAAATACATTTGAGTCGCAAAGAACAAAAAGTAAAGTAAAATAACAAAGAATACAAAACCCAATTTAACACAGTAGCTTTTTTTAGGGAAAAACACAGTAGCTAATGATCCAGTAGAAAACTTGCATGCTAAATGTAAAATAATTCTGGACTTTAAAAACGGCCCAAAAACAACGACAAAAAAAAAACTGAAGAAGATAACTGCAGCAACCGTGTCGGTAGAAATGTGCTACTGATACACCAAAAACATTTAAAAAAATACATCAAAAAATAGTACGACATGAAAATATTGACTTATTGAAAGTTTGCTCAGCAGTCGTTGTACATTGAAGAAGGTAGTGCAAGTTTTTTTTAAATTTTTTTTAGAAAAGGAGGTTAAACCCTCAGCCAAGAAGGTAGGGCAACTAGACAATGAAAAAGAAGTTAAAGGCGAAAACAAGAATAAAGAAGCAAGTGATAGATGATATTCTTTTAGTAAAATTATAAATAAAAAATAATAATAAGTAGAACAATAAAAACATAAATTAGGCAACTACAACAAAAAAGTACACTTTTTCAAGTAAAAAAGAATGGCCACTTGTACACAAGGAAAAACACCCATGCTGCAAGGAGAGTACGGAGAGAGGAGTGTATGTGATAGGACCCCTTTCTCTTCCAAATTCATCATGTAGTAACAATAATGGTGACAACTCCCCTTCTCTCTCCTCAGTTGTAAAAGTACACAAAAGAAAGAAAACAAATAAGAAACAAACAACGAAATAGGGCTGAACACCTGCCCAGCCCGCGGGAAAACCCTGCCCCAGCCACAACGAAAGGAGCCCAAAACAAACAAGAAACGGGCAAGAAAAACAAGCCAGACACACGCTTTAACATGCCGAATTGAGACAAAGACACTGAGCTGCGCGTATCTTCAAGCAACAATGATCCAATGGTTAAGGCGTCGACTAAGACTTCACTAAGTCTAAGTCGACTGAGATTTAGCAGCTCCATTGAACATATCTTTTTGCTAAACCTGCTGATTGCTTATTTAAAGCTTGCTTGTTCCTGCAGCAGTGGAGATTATTGACTAAGCCTGAAGACACATACAACTTCGGCCTGCTGTTATCTAAGATCCGGTCCTCGGCATCTTCCATTTCGTGGCAGGAGCCTGATGTCTAAATCTCGGAGTGACTGAGGGCTTGCTTATTGTTCGTCTTTCTCTCGGAGTTTAATGTTTGTCCGGCCTGCGTGTCGTGGGTTTGGCTCGCGTGCCATGTATCTCACTCTTTGCTTCGTGTTTCGCCTTAGGTGACGGTTCGGATTCGTGGTGTTTGCTGTCTGTGACTCTGCCTAGTGGCTTTATTTATAAAGTCGGGCTCATGCCTTTTCTCTAAAAAATGATCTAGAAAGATCTTCTGAATTTTTCTCTCTCCTGATTCTATGTGAACATAAAACTAGGCTCTGTATGTTATTTTACAAGCCCATTGCTGGTTTGGTGGCCAGTGATTCACTCCATATTCCGAACAACCAGGGTTTCAAGTCCTTTGTGATACAGGTTTTTGCATATTTTTTCACACCAAACGCCCTAAACCTGGTTTTTGAGAAAAAAATCATCGAATTTGCAAATAGACCTCCGTAAAAATAGTTAAGTGTATCTGATAGCTGCCCGGAAACCCAAGTCAAGACCTCAAAGTCGTCTCCGCCGACACACAATCTTTGGTACCAGTGCATCCCAATGGCAGTTGCAGGCTTGAACCGAACAGCTGACAAGCTAGTGCAAGTAAAATAGAATTCGAGGCATGCATGCATGCATGGCCACCAAAACTTACGTTGTAAGTGAAGATATTTACTGACACTACTACTCCTGCCACTCCGCGTCCATTGCATGCTGCTAGTGTAAAAATTGAACAGTCGCAACCGCTCGCTGCTAACAAGTTCTTTAGGCATCGCAAATACAACAAGATGATCAGAGTGGCGCAGCGGAAGCGTGGTGGGCCCATAACCCACAGGTCCCAGGATCGAAACCTGGCTCTGATATTTTTTCCTTTTTTAACGTTGTTCGGCCCAGTTTCCTTTTGATGAATTTCTGACTGGGCTTCACGTACTGGCCTGAATCTCTGACTGGGTTTCAGTTCTTTGCATGGTCCATTTCTCTTTCTTTTTTTTGACCATGTCCATTTCCCTAGGATTGCTTTGCCTGTTTCTTCTGTTGATGCATCTGATCAATGTCCAACTGATTCTTAACCTCAAGAGGAAAATATAGTCTTGGATCAATCAACTTGACTGTGTGTTGTAGTAGATTTTTTTGCGGAACATTGCAGAAATCCCCAAGCCGGCCATCGAGACAATAATCCTTATTTCTCTCTCTCTCTCTCTCTCTCACACACACACACACACAATGTAGCATACGAGACACACACACACACAATGTAGCATACGAGACACACACACACACACACACAAAATGTAGCATACGACACACACACACACACACACAAAACCCGGAGCGGCGGTCGAACTCTGGTAAGGCATTTGGTTCGGGTTTTACTAGTCGGACAGCCGGTTCACCAGCTTGATAAAAGTTTTTTACAAATAATAATATACTCCCTCCGTTCCTAAATATAAGTCTTTCTAGAGTTTTCACTAATAGACTACATACGGATGTATATATATAGACATACTTTAGAGTATAGATTAATTCATTTTGCTTCGTATGTAGACACCTAATGAAATATCTTAAAAGACTTATATTTAGGTACGGAGGGAGTATTTAAAGTAATAATATGTACTAAAATAGAATTAAAAATAGGGTCAAATAGCAATGGTTTCCTCTATTGGAGAACAAAGAAACACAGTTGAGGTGATTATCAGCCCAAGGGTAGGACAATGCCATTAATGACCTAAGACCAAATCCCTCGTATATATCTACTTGCAATAGTATTTTTCTGATTTTCTCAGTACACTAGTTCGACAACCCGGTTTGTTAGCCGGTTTCATGAAAACTGACAAGTCTGATCGGTTCTCACCGGCCTGGTTGCAGGTCGGTACTTTGTGCTTAAACTACCGTTAGGATTGTCGGCTCTGGTTTCTTCTTGTCCGACAGGCGGTCCAGTCCAATAGGGTGTCTTTATGTTTCGGAAGGAACTTAAGCAAACTCGACAACATGGCCCCCTATGTATGCTTTTGCCTTTTGACAGCCTTTTGACAGTCCAATGAGTTTCTGTCTCTGTTCTGAAGCCTTTTGACAGCAATCAAAACACAACCTACTGGACTTCAAATAATTTGAAATTTGACAGGGAGCTTCACAAACATACCAGGTTCAAAATCCTAGCACTGAACTAAGGCTAGTTCTCAACAGAATGACCAGCACATCCTCATCTATAAGAGAAGAAAATGTTTCCAGCATCCCAGACTTAGTGAAATTTCAGAGTTCACTAATCTGGAATTTTTCAGCCACATGCCCACTTTGTCTAGGCATAGTTTGTACATACATTACACCAAGTGATAATTGACACCACTATATTGTAGAGCAAAACCCCTACTTTTTTCACACAAAAACTCATGCCCTTGGGCTCCACCTATTCCATGGAATCAAAGATCAAACTTGCAACAAATCTGAATATGCAACTCCATAAAGTATCCTTCTAAGACAACAACTACAAAGGTTGAGTTCATGTGCACAATGACAAAGTGACATGGGGGTTTGAACCCCATGTTTGTGTCATGCACATCAACAACACCAATACTTATCACAAGCCAACCCCACACACAACATGCTCTCTCTCATATTAAACATGAGGAGGTGCACAACTTGCAAAGGTGGGAAGGTCCACACACACACACATTACAAGCATAACATAAAGCTAGTCCTACTCAATCTAGTTAGAACATACAATAGCTACACTCCCATCATGATTCCAACACCATCACACACCATTTACTCATGTGCACATCAATGCACATCATGCCTTGACATGTGTGAGGCTCACACACACCTCAAACACACTAGCATCACATGGAGCAAGATCCCAACTCCAAGCATAAGGGAAACACACTCACATGCACAAACTACCACCACCAAGGCTTAAATCTCAAGGACTTGTGCAATTGCACAAGCATGGGTGTAGGGTTACACACACACTCAATCTCAAGCACAAACTCACACACACAAAAATATTAATAGTAAATTTTCAGCCATACATCTTTAGTTTTAGGTGTCTAACAATAATTATGGGAAAATGTCATATGATAACAGAAATACTAAAAATATAGCAAAGTAAAACTCATATGATTAGCTTAAATAAGAACCAAATTCTACTGACTTCATCGGCAACAATGATGCTTCAATGCTTCAACAATATTTTTTAAAGAAACCCTTTTGCCTTTAAATTGAGGGATTAGTTTTTTTTTCTGTTCTCCTTTCTGCAGCACCCGACAAATGCTTCGGGGGCAACATTGTAAGACTAATCAATTAATGACCTAAAATTACACAGAGGCTACCTTTGTTGGACCAATCGAAAGTAGATCATACATCTAGAAGACATAGACAAGAAGTCATTATCTTGCCTTGCAATCACTCTGCACCTTGTAGAGCTTGGAGCGTCGTAACCACTATACAATGGTCTTCCACCACATAACCATGTCGTGACAAGGAGAGGGGCAAACTTTGTCATATGGAAACATTTTCTGCCGAGACATCCCTTGCACCTCCTCATGACCTCACCGCAAACTACCATCACTAAAAGAGTTCACCAGAGCACTATGCAAGGTAACAGACCCTCAAGTGTTGTTGAAGGGCACAGAACACCGACACCTCATCGTCCCACAAGCACCTATGAGAGTCGGTTGACAAACAGAACAAAGATTACCAAGGTATTGACTGTAGCCACAAAGAACTTACAACGCCACCACCGAACGCCACCAAGGAGAGCTAACAAATCAAACGGGGCCCAAAAGGGATGCCAAACGACCGACAAGGATCAATGACTCCAAAACAACACCCCAAGGGTGCAATAACATTGAAGGCATCATTTTTGTTTGATACAATATGGAGTTGATGTTTTTGCATGAAGCATATGTCGAACAAAGTACGGGAGGTTCAAAATGACACCTGGAAGGAGGGAAACATGAAAGACCACCTGAAGGATGCTGGAAGCATTGCATCCCGTACCTAATTAACAATATCGTGTAAGTTGTCGAGTCCAGAAAAGCACATGAGTGTGGGACCTCATTAGTCTTTGTCTAGTCAGTGGCGAAGTTCCTTGCTAGGTCCACCCATGGCATAGTGACTCATCCCGAGCACCAGCGCTAACGAAAGGTCGATCTATCATGGCTGCCGCTCGAACCCAAACCATAGTCATCGAGCACAAATTGCAACCACCGCCGCGACACACGCCCCCACCGGCAACAACCACCATCGTCTGAGCGAACCATAGCCCCTGAGGAGGCCAGGTCCGGGTGGAAAGCCCCCCCTCCCCACAGAGTTGTAGCATTGCACCCAGGTCAGCATGTCATCACGAGCTTGCGCACCCGTGTAATGTGCAAGCCCCATCGGAACCAGGCACCTCACGCCACCCCATCCCAATCGAGAGAAGGATCCAATGAAAACGAGGAAGAAGGATGGGGAGGAGTGTCGGCAGCAACTAGGCTTTCCTCCTCGGCGCCCGCGGGAAAAACACCGGGGACAAATATTGAGGTTATCTGCTAGACCCATGTTGAGTGAGTATTAGAAATAGTATTTGTCTTTCTTGGCTTTTCCCCCCAAAAAAAATCAGATTTGGATGTGGTTTTATTTTAGTGTGATGCACACATCTTGCTTTCCGGTCTGTACAAAACTTAGTTGCATATATATGCGTAGTTCAAATTTCAATACACTGCACATGTGCATTGTTGCTATTTCTCTTTCTTGATTGTCTAATGAAAAAATAATTGTAAAAATGCAAACAAAAGATCATGAAACTATTGCTTTGGCGAAATATGACAATGTCTACGAGAAAAAACAGAAATTGAAGAAAACTATTTCGTGATGAGTCAAAAGATACAAGGCCACTCATACTAGCACAAAGTTGGCTGGATCGGCGCAATCTCTCCTCTCCTAGCCGTTGTTTCAGCTCACGTTCTTAGTTTGGCCGTGTGTGCAGGTTGTTGGGACGTTGTTCAGTACCTCGTGCCGGGAAGGTTCTTACGCTGTGGCTGTGCAAGTGCCACAGTGTAGGCATGGTCACACCCCGGGAAGTGATGTTTTTGGCTGCCCGGGGGGCGCTAGTGCCGTAGTCGCGTGTGGCGCCAGAGCGTCTGCATGGCCGCACCCCGGGCAGTTCTGTTGCTTCGGCGGCCCAGGCGCCACGAGTTCTGTACCAACCGGCGATGGCACAGCATACTCATGGCCAGAACCCGGGTGATTCCCTGTCCTCCGCGGCCCGGGGATCGGTGAATCAAAGGTTGGAAATATTCGTCCTCTACGCCATATTCCTCCTCTACGAAGCTCTCTCCGCAAATTAAAGGTTGCACCTGCACGAACACCACCATCACAATCAAATCCGCCGGGTTGCAGCATGCATAAACATCAACGCCAGAGGGCGGGTGGTTACCTTTGGCCCTGGCGGCAGAGCATGGCAGCAGGAAGCAGCATACGATAATAACAAGGAGGAGCACGGCGCGTGCGAGCGAGGATGAAGAAGAAGGTCGCTTCATTATCAATGTCAAACTAGCTTCTTGTTAGCCTTCTGTCTGTAGATAGCTCCCAACGGCTTCTTTTATAGGATTATAGTACTACTGTACTGGTGACATTAATTAATTAATTAGTAGCAGGTGACTTCAGGTCAAAGTCATATCTCGGTAGGCATGTACATGCTTATTATTACTCCTCCGTCTCAAAATAAATGTCTTAAGCTTAGTACAACTTTATACTAAAAATAGTATAAAATTGAGACAGTTATTTTGGGACGGAGGAAGTATTATTTTTACGGGTGAAATAATGTATTATTCATCTCATAATGTTCATATAATTAGCAAGAGCCAACTCTACTGCATCTAACGGGCCAGATAACCAACCCACTGTACGCGCAAATTTAGCTAAACTGTTGTTGACCTTATTTTAAGTACGATTAACATGAGTAATACAAGATTCAGAAACGCACATGAGGTGTCTAATCCCCTTAATGAGCGAGGAGTAGACCGATCTTTCCAGTTCCCAAGCTTGAATTCACCGCTCTAGATGGCAATCGACAAACCTTTCATGCAAACACATAATTCAGCTTCAAGAACTTCATGGCAAGAAAAGAGCTCCTTGTAATATCTGTCCTTAATTTTCCCCTTATAATAATATTGATATGTTTTAGAATAGATATACATTCGTTTTGTAATTCTGGTAAGCCCCCTCCGCTGGAAGATGTGTAGCAAGTTTTCCAATAACTTGCAAATGCTTCTCTGACCAAGTTATTGAAGATGTGTGGCAAGTCAAGTGCCGAAGTCGCCCCTCTGTTTGTCAGTGTTGTCCCCTCCCGGCGCATGGTTTGAACCGGTCAAGCAAATCTGCTGGTAAATGTAAGAAGTGTAACATAGAGCTCGGACGTAGATGCTAATCTTGACCAATCGACGAGTGCATGCACGGCCAGCAAAATTGCGTGGTATAGTAATTGTGGCATGCATAGAACCTATTTACCTCTCCGCTGTTGGTCCAGACCCGACGCCGAGTACTTTCCGACGACGGCAACGACCGACGACGAACGACGACGAAGCGCACGCACGTAGCAAAGCTAAGCACCCAGGCTAGCAGCTGGATGGATAGATGGAAGCTAGCACAACTAGGCGAATGCTGAACACGTACGTATACAACAACCGGCTGATTGATTCTGATGGTCAAAACTACATGCACGTACACACACGAGGAGGCTGGCCGTATATTGCCAAAGGCTCGTATCGAGCCTTGTGTATTTTATTTCAACTCTGATCGATTTGATCTAAGCAAAGTACAGGGATAGGTTACATATATATACTAGCTAAGCCAGTTAGTAGTAATCCTACTCGGTGCATTATTAGAAATCATAGACAAGCACGTACACGTCCACGGCAAGGACACGGACTCGTATACGTGGTCGTGTTTAACTCTAACATCCGCCTTCACTAGCTATTATCTTTTTGTAGGCAAACACATGCTTTATTATATCGCAGACGGAATGTTTACATGTATGGTGACTGATTCATAAGATAGATCAAACCAAGTGCGACCGCAAACACTTTAATTTCATACATGAAATAACAACTGGAAAATGAAGTTTGCGGAGCCTGGATTTCCTGAATGATTACACCATAATGGGCATTCACGCCCCTCTGAATTTCTTTGACCAGTATGTCCCTATCAACTTGTGACCATATGAACTCTTGCAAGATTCAGATCTTCATCTAGGGTGAGACCCTCCCAACATGCCAATGCATCCATACAAGTCGGGTCTGAGATTGCATGTGGTAGGGCAGGTGGCGGCGCCAACAGAAAAACTCTATTGGTTCATTTGTAAGTTCTGGGGTCAATTGGCTCAAGTTGCTAGGAGTGATAAACAAAATTTTAAAAAGAAAATGGGTGTTACCAGAAAATGCTTGTTATAAGCTCCGAGGTTCTAAAGAATAAGTTTAGCTCCTGAAAATGCTCAAAATAGCCAAAATCACAGTCATCATTGTTATATAATAATGGCACTATAGGGTCAACTTCGATTTTGCAACTAAACCTCGTACGGTTATTGGATTTGTTTGAGCATTACCTGCATGAGCAATGCCTAGTTGCCGTTGTTTGGCCACATCAGTTGCGGCCAAGGAGTCCCTTCATTGGTCTCTTGCACCACCTGTGTCTCTGTGATCTCTATTGCCATAGCTTTTTATGCACCGTCGCCGTCGGAAATCTGATCACACTAAGTTCTAGGGGAGGGGGTGTCCACAACTTTTCTGCTCTTTCTGCTCTTCTATAGGGTCTGTGGCCCACACTATGAGCAACCATGATCTACAACGTTTGTTCCACTTTAGAAATAGATCAAGGAGGGATGTCAGTACAGATTGGGTTGCGCAAGTCCAAATTGACCGTAGTCAGTTCATGCATCTGACGGTAGAGTAGTCAAGTACTCGACTTGCATGTTAGAATGAACCTTTTGTACTATTAAGTGCATGATGTCACAGCCTTGATGAATCGAATAAAGCACCCGGTGGATTTAAGTTCCTTCGTCCACAAAATATAGCATGCCACTCGCATGATGGAACCTATATATGAATCAAAAGGAGGCTCACAGTCTCACAGAATAAATGGGAAACAGTTAGCAAGTCCAAAGTAAAGTCGGTTCATGTAGTTGAGCGCCATGTCTTGCCCTGATTAGTACTAGTTAACAGATTCGTGATCATCATAATTTCAGTGTAATTTACTAAAGATGAACGTAAATCAAGATGGACGCTAGGGAAGACCAAATCAAAGTCAATTCATGCGATCTAGACTGTACGAGCAATTAATGTGCGACTTACTGAAAGCAACTTGCAAGTAAATCTAGGATCGATCAGCCGATCTTGATCTCGTCAAAGTCAATGCTTCGTTAAACAACTTTCTACTGACAAGTAAATGCGGGGTACCAAACCTTGTGATTGTCCTCTGGAGTAAAGCAAAGTCTTCAACACATTAGTACTTGCAAAGTACGTCCCAAAACAGTGTTACCAAGCCATTTGAATACTACTCCCAGTGAAATTAATGGAGCCCAGTGAAGGTGAATATGATATATTCCCTCTCTAAACTCTCTTATGTTTCTTTACGGAGCGAGTGCCCCTCAAGCCAACTTGCAATATATTTTAGCCAAACTGTACCATGATGCAGCTTCCGTTAGATAGTGGCCAGTCCATATAATTTAGTTTAGATCCACAGGAAGCTAGATAGCTAGCCTATAAATAGTACCAGGAGGCGCTCCATCATATAGTCACCAGCAGGTAGCTTATTCACATATCTTATCTTGACACCTTCTCTTAGTCCACATATCTAGCTACTTCTTTAGCTACAAAGCTTGCTCGGCAACAATGGCTGCAGGTGGGGCTTCTCTTGTTGCTGCTGTTGCTGTTTTCTCCATGTTGATCATGTCTTCGCTAGGGCAGCCAAGGCCTTCATGCAATGACTGTGTGGCACCATGCAATGCCGAATGCAATGAAAAGATGAAAATCTTCTGCGGTAGTGCCTGCAGCGGCGGTGCTAGGGAGTCCTGCCGGAGAGCGGTATTGGCGCAGTGCACTGCACGCGGTACTTGCTGCAGTAGCAATGGCACATGCACTTGTGACTGCATGACAGTAGCTGGAAAAAGTTGCATGGAGATCGGCGGCTTCAACCCCATAGGTTGCCACTCTTGCCAGTACGGCATAGCCGTGGAATGCTATCCCATCTGTTACAACAACTGCAAGAAGATAGGGTGCGAGCCTGCATAGGAATAACTAATGGGTTGCCCTACACAGGAAATAATATGACTCGCTGTAGTCGCTTTCGTCGATTTCTGTAAACGCCACGACCTGGTTTTGTGGGATGGCGCAGGAGGAATGGGCCGTGGCGCATCACCTCTGGCTTTTTTAGCCGAGGATTTGTATTCTGTATTTCTGTTTATTTTTTCTGTTGAATAATGTGTCCCAGTGTGAACTGTGAAATGATGGTTGTTCATGTTGATTATCTTGTATACATCAGCTTGTCCATCAGAGTATGCGTTTTTGTGTCGTTGTAGTATCCAATAATACCGGAAGGTGATGCTTGCATTCGCCATGTCGTTTACTCTCTTTTGATGTTCATGACACTGTCCTTTTCCATATGTAAATCACCTTCTACTGATGATTACTCCATGTTAAGCACCGATTCAGTTCAATTTGGTTAGATAATTCTGTTGCTATCTAGATTAATACATGGACAGCCATGGCTAATGTCACGGGAGAGAACGAGAGGGAACTGACCACACTTGGATTCAGCCATAGACATGGGCGATAAGTACAGGATACAAACTGCAGCACGGGATACAAACTACAGCGCGACCACCTCTGTACAAGAGCTCACACGGTACCACCTCTGTATGGCTTCAGCTATACAAGAGCTCACACGGTACAAATTAACAAATATACTCTCTCCGTTCCTCAATATAAGTCTTTCTAGAGGTTTCACTAGCGAACTATATACGGATGTATATAGACATACTTTAGAGTATAAATTCACTCATTTTGCTCCGTATGAAATCCTTAGTAGAATCTTTAAAAGAGACTTATATTCAGGAGCGGAGGAAGTAGTATACACTAGCAACCTCCTGCAGTAGTGTTGTCCTTGACGGCGATGCAGAGATTGGACCGGAACTCGGTGAAAACGTTCGACGGCAGTTCCTTTGTCATGATATCGACGAGCTGTTGCCAGGTGAGGTTGTGGAGCACACGAAACTTGCTGAGAGCCACACGCCCGCAAGCAAAATGTATGTCCAACTCCACAGGCTTGTTGAGACGATGGTGGACAGGGTTGGTGAAGAGGTAAATTGCCGAGACGTTGTCGCACTACACCAGTGTAGCTTTGTCGACCGGCTCCAAGAGCTCACCAGTGAGCTGCTGCAGCCATACGCATTGGCAACAACATTGGCCACGCTGCAGTACGCTTGAACGGGACACCTTCACCCGACCTTTTAAATGTTCGCTAGTGGGCTGGTCCCTACCATGTCACGTATTTTCAAAAAGGACCATCATACCTTTTATTACAATGAGGTATGGAAAGATCTTCACCGTTAATGTGTTTAGGAAGGATGTACCGAAGCAAGAGTGATGTTTAAAAAGATGAAAACAACAATACAAATTAGAACCGAAAGGCAGCACCTGCGCGAGAGATGAATGGGACAAAGGAATTGGGGGAATTTCTAATGTGCAAAGATGGCAAAGTAAAATCAGACATTTGCGACAATTTTTACGTGGTTGGGCAAAGAACCAAAGTGGGCATTATAGAATTCAAAAAGAAGAATTGATTCAGCTTATCAATAGTTTGGAATTGAAAGCTGAGATTGCACCGCTAAATATTGCGGATAGGAGTAGTAAATCTGAGGCAGAAGAGAAGCTTCGGAAGTTACTTCGAGAGGAAGAGATTAAGTGGGCATTAAGAGCTAAAGTGTCCGCGGTCGTCCATGGGGATGATAACACACAATTTTTTCATATGATAGCCAATGGCAAACGTAGAAAGAAGAAAATATTGCAACTTGAACAGGATGAGGCTACAATTATTGGGCATGAGAACCTAAAATTGTATATCTCAAACTATTACAAAAAATTATTTGGTACTCCCGAAGTGAACTCTGTAACATTAGATGAAACTGCTACAGAGGATATACCTCAACTCAATGACGATGAGAATGGGGTCCTTTCAGCTCCGTTTACTGAGAAAGAGGTGTTTGATGCAATTATGCAAATGAAACAGAACAAAGCCCCTGGACCAGATGGGTTTCCAATTGAGTTTTACAAACGCTGCTGGCACATCATAAAAGATGATCTTATGTCCATGTTTCATGATTTATTTAACGGGCAGCTCCATTTATTTCACTTAAACTTTGGCTCCATAACTTTACTACCAAAGAAAGAAGGAGCCATTCGAATTGAGCAATTTAGGCCAATTTGTTTGCTAAATGTAAGTTTCAAAATATTCACAAAGGTTGCAACGAATAGATTGGCACAGATAGCACATTCGGTTGTTCAAGAAACTCAAACAGCGTTCATGCCAGGTAGACACATCCTGGAAGGGGTTGTCGTACTGCATGAAACGTTACACGAAATACACTCTAAGAAACTAGATGGAGTAGTTTTTAAAGTGGATTTTGAGAAAGCATATGACAAAGTGAAATGGCCTTTTCTACAGCAAGCGATGCGAATGAAAGGATTCAATGAAGCCTGGAGGAAACAGGTTGAGACCTTTATCCAGAAAGGTAGTGTAGGGATAAAGATTAACGATGACATGGGTCATTATTTCCAAACCTACAAAGGATTAAGACAGGGAGATGCTATGTCCCCAATTCTATTCAACATAATTGCTGATATGTTGACGATCCTAATAAATAGAGCCAAGGAGAAGGCACTTATTGGGGGACTGATTCCACATTTGGTGGATGGAGGAGTGTCCATCTTACAATACGCGGATGATACAATCATTTTTATGGAGCATGACATAGCCAAAGCTAGGAATATGAAACTTATACTGTGCCTGTTTGAACAACTCTCGGGGCTAAAGATTAATTTTAAGAAAAGCGAATTGTTCTGTTTTGGTAAAGCCAAGGAGGAACACGAATCCTACAAACAATTATTCGGTTGCGAGATGGGATCGTTGCCATTTTCTTATTTGGGTATACCTATTCACCACAGAAAACTTACAAATAAAGAATGGAAAAGCATTGAGGATCTTTTCGAGAAAATACTAAGTTGCTGGAAGAGCAAACTTATGTCATATGGGGGCCGGCTAGTGCTTATTAACTCAGTGTTAACAAGTTTACCAATGTTCCTCCTATCTTTTTTCGAGATACCTGTAGGGGTACGAAAAAGACTAGATTTTTACAGATCTAGATTTTTTTGGCAAAGTGATGAAAGTAAGAAGAAATATAGGCTTGCCAAATGGGACATGATGTGCAGGCCGAAGGATCAGGGGGGGTTAGGAATAGAAAACCTACAGGTGAAAAACATGTGCTTATTAAGCAAATGGATTTATAGACTTTCAGTGGAGACGGAAGGAATATGGGTGCAAATTTTACGTAATAAGTACCTACAAACCAAAACTCTGGCACAAGTGACAGTGAAACGCACGGATTCACCATTTTGGAAAGGGTTAATGAAGATAAAACAATCCTTTTTCCGTATGGTGAAGTTTCACATAGGCGATGGTACCACGACCAGATTTTGGGAGGATACGTGGTTGGGAGATACACCACTATCTGCGCAGTATCCGGTATTATATAATATTGTACGGCGTAAACAGGATTATGTCGCTACAGTTATGCAGACAACCCCCCCCCCCCCCCCCCCCCCGAATATTCAATTCAGGAGGTCACTGCTGGGAGAAAGATGGGATTATTGGTTACACTTGGTAAGAAGGCTTATGAATGTACAGCTATCTGACCAACCAGACAAAATTCACTGGAAGTTAACTACAAGTGGTAGTTTTACAGTGAAATCGATGTACACACACACCATTAATACCGGAACAATTCCTACCTCTTCACATATTTGGAAAATTAAAGTACCACTAAAAATTAAGATTTTTATGTGGTTTCTTCACAAAGGGGTCATACTCACGAAAGATAATTTGATTAAAAGAAGATGAGTGGGTAACCCTAGATGTTGCTTCTGTGATAACAATGAAACGATAAAACACCTCTTTCTCGATTGTCCATTGGCTAGACTTTTATGGCGCACTATTCATATAGCCTTTAATATTAATACTCCATTAAGTATGAACATGTTATTTGGGACGTGGCTTAATGGAGTGCAAGACAATATAGCCAAGCAAATTAGGATTGGATCATGTGCTTTATTATGGGCTATTTGGAATAGCAGGAATGATATGATTTTTAACAATAATAGATTCAACAACTTCTTACAGGTCATATACAGAGCAACCTCCTTGATCCGTACGTGGTTGTTACTCACGCCTCCGGAGTTCAGGGATCGTTTGGCTATTGGGTGCAACCGGTGGGAGACGGCAGCGCGGGCTATCTTCAACCGATATGGATGGCTGCACACTAATAGGCTAGGTGTATAGGCATCTTAGTCTGAGCTTGATTTAGCCCATGTTGGCATGTATTTATTTTTCTTTTTCGGTAGACTTCTGGCTGTTTATGTACCTTGCACTACGGTTTAACCTTTGCGATTAAATAAAATGACTGCATGCATCATCATGATGCAGAGGCCGGGGGCTCATCCTCCTTTTCAAAAAAAAAAAAAAAAACCACCCCTAGATGACTAGCAGCCATCAGCTCCAATAAGCGCCATGGCATGAGTCGTCACATCACCTGTGGTTCCTCGGTGTCTTACCCCACGGTGCCGGAGGCGTCCATCCTACTTTGTTCCCTCCTCCTGATCCCTCACCCTCCTGACCAACATGGTTTCCTCCCCCCCCATGCACCGCCCGACACCCCCTGATCAAATTGGTTTCCTCCTCCCCTTTGCGCAGCCTCAGCTCCCTGACCAAAGTCGCCAAATGCACGCCCTGATGCCATCGCAACAAATTATATGTCAAAACGGGCATCCACTTCCAAAATAAGAACTAGAATTGGCGTGTGGTTGCATACCTTTGCAAACGGCAGGGCTTGTGAATGGCAGCATGGAGTAGCAGCACATGATCACTGGGAGCATTGCCATGGCGCGTGTCAGCAAGGATGGAGAAGAAGATGACCGCTTCATGGTCGATCGAACGATCCTATCTTGCTTTTCCAGCCTCGCTCCCTGGATTTCCGCCGGCAAGCCTATGGACCCAACTCCAATCCACATGCCGCTACATCGGCCAGTGGTATGGAGAGTATCCTTTGTCCCTCGGCTCTCGCTAGTAGATCGGTAGGAGTTTCCTCCTTTTTTCATCACATCCACTTAATTTCAATCAGGTCAAAAAATATATAAAATGAAGACAATGCTTGACCGAAGAATCCATGGAAGGAAAAAACATGCAGGCTTAAATATCCCGTGAGATGCTTCAAAAGAGCATAAAAATCATTCTAAGAATAAGGAAAAAGTATAAAACAAATGTAAAATGTGTGATATGCCTTGAATAGCTTGAATAGTTTGTAGCCAGTTTCAATTCCAAATCATTTGGTGACATGGGACTCACTTCTCTGTATAAACGGATGGTGGCGCTTCTTTTTCGAAATAGTCTTCCAGGCAGCAATCCTTCTCAACTTCGTCCATTGGGACGGATTAGATAGAACTCCGATGTAGATACCTGCCAGCTTATCGGGGCAACGAGTTTAGGGCTTTTTGTTGTGCGTATGCAACGATGAGATTTGTTGTCTGGTTCTTGGGATCAATTCAAGTATTCAGTGGCAATAAGTGCGGCTCCGGGAGTGCGGCTCCGGGATGCTGGTCCTTACGGACACAAGTACGAAGACTTATCAATTGTCAAGGATAAGATCAGGCCAACTCCGAAGCTGGAGCGATGACAACGGCACATCGACAGCTTGTTCTGGCAGCGGCAAAGGTCGTTCGGTGGTCCTTAGCCCTTGATGTATGTTTTTATTATATTTGAGGTGCTTCCTACTTCCGATAGATCTTTATATTTGTCTAAACTTTTCGAAAAAAGATCATATATCACACAATCAAACTATAAATTTACATTTAATTTGCAAACCAGCACTTTCTCTAAAGATAGAGACATCAACCCAAACCACCTTCCGGGAGGCAAGCACCAATCAGCTTCCAGTAATCGCACCATGGCTGGAGCCGTCACATCACATGTGGTTCCATGGTGTCTTACCCCGTGGCGTCGGAGGGGTTCGTCCTACTTGGTTTCCTCCTCCACCGTTTCCTTGTGCCCCTGACCCTGCCCCACCCCCCTGACCAAATGCATGCACTGATGCCATCACAACAAATTATATGTCAAAACGGGCATCCACTTTCAAAGTACTCCCTGCTTCCGGAATTACCTTACCGCAAAGAATGTATCAAGTAAAGTATGTCTAGATATATTTTATTTCTCCGGCAAATATTTCCGGTCGAAGGGAGTATATGAACTAGAACTGACACGTGCCTATGTACCTTTGCAAATGGCAGAGCATGGACATGGCAGCATGGAGCAGCAACATACGATCACCATGATGATTGCCACGGCGCGTCCGAGCGAGGACGGAGAAGAAGAAACCGCTTCATGGCTGATGATCCTGTCTGTTCCCAGGTTCAGTTCTGAAGAACTGATTCGATCTCTCTTTGTGGTTGTGGTTGTGGTTGTGGTTGGGTTACTCCTCCTGGTTAAGTACTCTAACAAGTGAGCGTCAAGTCAAAAGGTGGTCTGAACATCTTAATTAACATTAATTTGATCATGATCGTCGAAGCTGACATTGAACCCATTGGCTCATAAACCGGGACTAAAGCCTAGCCTCATGAATAGGGACTAGTGGCAGCATTAGTCCCGGTCCAAAAGTCAATCTGGACTAATGCTTCGGACCAAAGGCCTGTTCTCTACTAGTGTTTGCTGCTTGGATATATATACACCAAACTGGATGTGATTTTCTTTTGGTACGATACACACACACATCTTGATGTCCAATCACTACAAGACTTGTTGTGTATATCGTGTAGGTCTATGTTCACTGCGCTGCATATGTGCATTGTTCCTATTTCTCTTTCACTTTTTTGAAAGAAAAATACTCCACATATATTAATTAATAATTAATTAAAAGGTCCATACGGGCTTTCGTTATACATACACCAGACGGGGATCATATATATGATCTATTATCAAAACTGGAATTTGCTCATGTGCCACCACATTGGCTTGACGATTGATCTTTCTGATCTTAAATTATTGAATAGCCTCATGATCCAGTGATTCCTTCTTCGCCAGTCAATAGGCATGCAGCGTGTTAAGATTTTCATTTGCAAGGAAGCCACCATCACCAAAATAATGTACTTATGAATGAAAGGTCAGAGGTGACACCAATACATGTTGAAAAACAATTCTGAAAATAAGGAATTAAACCGAAATTAACAAACTTGTTGCTTTTGGCCAAATACGGCAATTTCGGTCAACAAGAAAATGTTTTAAAGTTTGAAAATATAATCCATGCATAACATACAAAGCCACTAATAGCCCCAAACTTTGTGGGGGCGACGTTGTTCAGTTCCTCGTGCCGTGCAGGTTCCTGCAGCGTGGCCGCGGGTGCAGGTCCTCAGGATGTGGCTGCGAAAGTGCCGGCGGCGGTGGCTGAGTGTAGACATGGCCACCACCGCCGCTGCCGCCGCTACCACCGCCGCTGCCGCTGCCGCCCTGGCGTACCGGCGGCCCGGGCTGTGGTGGCGTCGGCCAGTATACTGGTACACGCCCGCCCTCCGGAAAACTATAGCCCGCACCTGCATGAACACCACCATCATATGGCATGCAAATCACACGACTATCGCCAGATGCAGCATGCATGAACATCAACTCCAAACACACGAAACAACAGCAGGGACGTCTGGTGGTGGCTACCTTTCTCTGCGAACATGCCGTTACCTTGGTCGGCGGCGGGGGCGGCAGAGGATGACCGTAGCAGGCAGCAGCAGCATAGAATCACCACAAGGATTGGCATGGCGTGTGCGACTAGCGAGAACGAGGAGGAAGAAGGTGCCTTCATTGCCGATCAATGTCAAAGCTTTTCTCTTCACGGACTAAACAGCCTCTCTGACTAAATGGCAGTGGCGCTAATCCCGTTTCTTATACTGCTACCCCTGCCAAATAGCAGTGGCATTAGTTAATCCTCACGGTCAAGGTCGCCTCTTTCGGTACTGCACGTACTCACACGATTCATTTTGGGTCCAATCCTCGAGAATCCTATGCCTGGAGAGTTGTTCATTCCAGCCCAGCGGCTAGCGTCCCCAGAGGTCTGGAGGTCGCCCATCGAGATGCTACACTCAGCTTGCAGCTTGAACAGGTCAAACAAAGCTGCTTCAGATGTATTTGTGATGAAGTGACGGGTTGACCTACATTTTATTTTGTGAGCCGGATTTTGAACATATGTATGGTTGTATTGTTTAAACATATTTTAACATGTAAACCAACCTATGGTTGGATGGTTAGAGGAACAGTGGTATCCTAACCTATCAGGACTCAAGTAAGAATGCCAGCTTAGTCTTTGCTCCTCGCGTGCCAAGTGGTGCACCCATTTCCTTATTAAGCATCCTACATGGTAGCGACTAACCTCGATGTGGTAGAAGGCTATAAGAGCATCTACAGACGGACTTATCAAATCTGACGCCTTAAACGTTTACAGACGCACCTAATGAGTGACCAGGCATATCCGTTTTAAGTCTCTATTTGTCTGCGCACGTAATCACACTTCTCATCTTTCTCATATGTCGATTACTTGCACGCGATTAATGGAAATGAAGAAAGAGAAGAGAAATAATAATAAAGACAAAAAAAGGTGGTCCCGAATTGGTCACGTTCTATGTAACGGACTAACGCGGTGCGTCTGAACGCATCGGCAAGCCCTCATATTTTGCCTACATTTGTCATAATATGAGTGTTGGCCGAGAGCACAGAAGTATAGGCATGATATGAGGAGTTTTGTTGGGTGATTCTTTTCTTTCTTTCGTCTGTTCGATCACTGACACAAACATTTGAGAAGGATTTAAGAGAGTCAGCCGTAGTAATTGTTATAAACATGAAATGCAACAAATAGTTATAAAAGAGAATATATCACATCTGAATCATAAATCGGACGAGGGACGACGGGGACGGATATCAAGACAACGGCATTATGTACAGGGCTGGCCTTGACAATCCAGGGCCCCGGTGCAACACGAAAAATGGGGCCCCAATCACATCAACACCCTCGTCTATATTTTCATGACCATTGACATTGTTAATTTGTTATCGTTATCATCTAAATTTTCATTTGGTTGTTCAAAAATTACTATAGCTGGTTCCTGATTATTACTAGAAGAATTTATATTTGGCCTAACAAATTTGTTCATCGATCGCGCCCTTTTGGGTTTCTGTAAATTCATTGTCTCTCTTTCTCTTTTGGTTCTTCTCATGACCAGACTCACACTTTCTTGATCACATCTCATAACACAAGAAACAAAGACTACAAAAATTATGAGATGAGGTTGAATGTTGGAAAACAATTGGGCGACATACCAGTAGTCTGATGATACTCTGAATCAACTAATTATTATGTTAATCATCTCCTGTACCAGCCCTTGCTTGCTGCAGCCGGCCACAAACGACTCCACCGCTAATAATGCAGCCGGCCATCAACCCCCCTTGCCGGCGGCCGCCAATCCCCCTGATCCCTTTCTTCTACGGCCCTGTTTGGATACACTGGCCTGGCTAGAGGTTAGAGTTAGTTTCTAACTCTGGACTAACTCTGAACTAGTTCTAGCCTTTGGTGGTGTTTGGATGATAGAGTTAGTTTGACAACAAATATACTTTTTTAATCATTTGACTCTTTTAACCAGGATTTGTTGTGGCCGGCTCTTGTGTGGCCTCCTTCCACTCACAGGCACGCGACGGGACCGGCAGTGACAGGCGGGGCGAGAGTGGCCGGCGTTGGCTGTCGCGGGCTGGTGGGGGCGTCGGCAGCCGGTGGCGGGCTGGTGGGGGCGTCGGCAGCCGGTGGCGGGCTGGTGGGGGCGTCGGCAGCCAGTGGCGGGGGCGGCGTCGGCAGGCGGTGGCGAGCGCGGCGGCAGGCGGTGGCGAGCAGCGGGCGGCTGGGGAGCGCGGCGAGCAGCGGCGGCCGGGGCGAGCGCGGGCGGCTGGGAGCGCGGCGAGCAGCGGCGGCTGGGGCGAGCGCGGGCGACGGGGCCTGGGGCGAGCGCGGGCGACGGAGGCGAGCGCGGGCGACGGGGCCTGGGGCGAGCGCGGGCGGCGCTGGGGCGAGCGCGGGCGACGGGGCCTGGGGCGAGCGCGGGCGGCGGGGGCGAGCGCGGGCGGCGGGGCCTGGGGCGAGCGCGGGCGACGGGGGCTGGGGCGACAGGGGTGGATGCGGGATGGGAAAGGATAAGATGCGGGAGGATGGGATTTTTTTTTACTGGTATACCCCAACTAGCTCCAATTAGCACCCCTTCTCAGGGATAGTTTTTTTGGTGGGTTAGTTTCCATCTAACCCAAACTAGCACAGCTGTTTGGATACTTTGAGGGTTAGTCCAGCTCCAACTAGCTCCAACTAGCTCTAGCCGTGGGATCCAAACAGGGCCTACGGTGGACAGGCAGGCGCGAATCAAATAAAGCCGGGAAAATAGAATGAAAAATTACCAGAATATCTGATAAATTTGTAGAAAGGGAATAGGAAGTACTACTAACCGTTACAGATTGTTGGAAAATAGGAAAATCGGGATCTCCTCCTCCAATTATTCCGTCTGAATTTTTACAATCTGCTATGGGAGAGCAGCACACCACTATCGACGTGATTGGGGCGGAGGAGAAGTGAAGAACTAGGAATCGCGGAGGCAGAGGAGCACGAGGAGTCGTGGAGGAGAAAGAGAAATTAGGACCATCATGAACACTTGGAGAGATGGGGTGCCTCAAATCTTGACAAATAATCTTGGCAAAAAATGGAGAAAACAGAGAAATGGGCTTGGTCCGGATGAAGGGCTTATATATGGACATCTTTAGTCCCGGTTGGTTATACAAACCGGGACTAAACGGCTACCTCTAGTTCCGGTTTGTTAGGGCTCGTGGGGGCCCCAGCCTGACACCAGCCTGTCACCATACCTTTAGTCCCGGTTTGTATCACAAATCGGGACTATAGGCACAAAATAAACCGGGACTAAAGATGCCCGTGCTCCCGACCGCTCCTAGCCGTTGGAACCGGGAATAATAGTCACATTAGTCCCGGACCAAAGTCAAACCGGGACTAATGATCCAAAAGTAAGGTCTTTTTTTTACTAGTGGTCGTTGATGTTGGATTGGAATGTCTGTAATGAATATGTGGCATTTGTATTACCCTTCATGACTAAAAATAAAATCAAAATAATAAAGTACTTTTAAGGAAGAATGAATTACTTCCATTAATAGTAAATTTTAAAAAGAGAGGAAACGATAACAATAAAAATAAGAATTACAAAATTTGCGTATGATTTGCATAGAAACTGCTCTTTCTTATAATAGGCAATAAAAATACTATAATAGTGAATTTTGTAAAAAAAAGTAAGAAAGAGTGACATTGGTATTACCTTTAAGAAGAAAGAAAATAAAAAAAACTATAAGAAATTTTAAAAAATTAAAAAAATCTAAGAAAGAATGAATTATTGGCATTAGCATAAGAAGAAAGAAAATAAATAAAAAGTCTAAAACAATCAATAACAATATTTGCGTGCAATCTTAAACAAAAAATGCGCTTTTTATAATGTGCAAGAATAAGCATATATATATATATTAGTGGAATTTACACAAAAAGAAGTTTTCTAAGAAATAAACAAATTAGTGGCATTAGTTTTACACTTGAAGAAGAAAGATATTGAAAAAAAAAAAGTTGCATACAACTTTGATTCGGACCCAGAGGTTCAGAACCACAAGAGATAACGCAAGTCCGAGTAACAACAAGCCTTAAGATTGTAACTTATACCTATAAACAGCTAGTCAATGGATCATGGCTCATAAGAATTGTCGCGAATAGTCTCCCTATGCTGCCTATGTGGCCGATTCATCAAAGACAGCGATCGGCCATTTGTCGACGTATCTAGAGCTGATGTGGTATATCAGGTATATCACTAAGTATATCCCATAATCGCGGTGCGCACTATTACTGGCTTGTCTCTGCTGTTCTGCTATGGTCTTCCTCATATTTTTTTTTTTTTGGATCTGTGGACGGAGCAAACTAATGAAATGCATCTCAAGTAATGTACATATGACTATTTGCAAACTAAAATTTGGGTTAGTTGACTGACTCAAATAAGAACAAATAGTGAATTTTTTCTTACAATTTACATAGAAATTGCGGGTTTTTTATAATATGCAAGAATACACATATAATCATTGAAGGATAATAAATCTTTGTCGATGCTTTCCGTTTGTTTCAATGTTTCTTTATAGATGGTTCATTGAATTTTCACATAAATATGTGAATTTTGCACCAGATATTTCCATAAATATTTTTCGTTTCGCACGTAGAAAATATCATGAACAATTCAGATAAGTTTTGCAAGATGAATCTTTCACAAGAAACTTCCATATAATATATTTGCCTCATACATTAGAAACCACTATTGAGATATTAGTTAGATTATACATTTCAAAGATCTCTACCATGATATTTAATAATATTGAGGTGTATGCAAAAATACACATACTGATAAACATATATTTATTTACTATATAATTTATGCAATTATTAAAAATCAATACAGGGACAACTTCAGTTATAAATAAGGTTTAGTGGTATACCCTGCCATTATGTCACAAATAACATCAATTTAGGAATAACTTATGTTATAATGCGAACAGTGAGTATTTCTTGTTGCTGCTTTAGTATGTAGGGAGTATAATTAATATATAGAAACATTAATCTATGTTAGATATGTTAGCTCGTTAAGCAATTATAATATTTTAATACTCTAATATTGTAAATATAAATATAAATAATTATAAAAGCTCAATATAAAATAATGAATAGGTTAACTCAAGGGGTAGGTCCCAGAGTGGCCATAGGTCATAGAGCAAGTCGGGCAAAGGGAAGCAAGCGTGAAAACAAAGAGTTTACCTCGAACATTTATAACCATACACATACAACACAAGCAGTGACCGAGCCTCCAACTGTGCATATATCGGAGGCCATCTCTGCCACCTAAGAACCGTTGTTGGAGACTGTGAAGCTGCATCGATGAGATTCACGTGTCCAGGTGCAGGCGAGGATGCAGCAATAGGACGAACCTGATTGTACATCAAGATTAGTTGTTGTCGAACATTCGAGATAACGGGAGATAACGGGAAATATAGATTAAGAGATATGCTGAAAATCGATGTTATTTACTAAATGAAGAAATGAGCATATATATGTAAACTGCTGGATAAAAAAATAAATGAAAACAGCAAATTAAGCAACTACACACCCACAGATCACCATATTTGTGATGATGATAAAAAGTTACAGCTAATAGCATCACTAACACATAAACAAACTCTTAGTCTTGTATTCTACATGATTTCATCATTACACACAATATACATTGTGAACAACAAGATCAAGTACAAATAATCTTTCTAACTTCTCCTTTCTCAATGAATGCTAAGGTCGGGCACCAGGACATCGTTTTAATTTTGTTCCCATCTCTTCTGCTACCTTGACTGAGTGAGTGAGTGACCACGGACCACCCTAGCTAGCTAGTTACTACTCATGGCTGAATCGTAGAGGGGAGTGACCTCCCAGTACCCAATTAATAAAGCAGGAGAATTCATTAAATTGATACAAAATGATCCACATGTTGCTCTGCTTCACATTTATCAAGTAAACACCTAGTTCCAAGACTCGACAGACCGAGTGATTGGTGTAAGCACTCCTCAAACACTTAAGCTTCTTGATGACATCATCTTTCTATTTTCAATCTTGCGTGTTGTTCTGTTCGAAAGAGAAAGGATAAGTTTTCTTCCCATTCCCATGTTTTCTGAATGTTTCAAAAGGAAAAAAAGTGTAAACAAAAAAAGGAAAAGAGAAAAAGATAAGAGACGTCTCCTTTGAAGAAAGAATGGTACATACATGATATCCTAGGAGTAAAGACCCAGAGAGAATGCTCGCATCGGAGAGCTCAGACACTTTCGATCGTCCGATCAAAATCTCAGCACGATACAAACTGTCCGATTTGGATCGAATGTGATATTGATCTTCCGATCTGAGCCGCAATTGAGCTCAGCCATTGCAAAAAAAAATTCAATTGCAATACATTGTAATATGCATGCCGCCACCAAGGTATTTTGGTTATTTCACAAATGGGGTATATAAAGGCGGCTCCCGTTGTGGAGACCTAGCCGCCTCCTTCCTTTGTCTCGGTTCTCTCTTTCTTTCTCGATATCCTTCGTGCCAGCACGACTCAACCCAAAGGGCCTCACTGGCCACACGATCTCTTTCACCTTAACTTTGGCTTAAGTCTTTCCTCATTTAGCAGAATGATCTCTTTAACCTTAATAGTTTTTGGTATGTGATGTGTGATATTTTTACATTCATTCACCCTTTGTTTAATGTCACATAAAATAGAATCAAATATGAAAGTAAATCATCACATAGAAAGAAACACAAAGTGTCGGAGCCAAGCTAAGTCAAAGGTGGTCGCCACGAAGGTAATCAAACAAAAGACGACGCATGGTACGATTGCACGCGCTTGTATAGCGGTCGTACCACACGCCATCAACACTGTGCCATCCAACAAAGCACACTATATATAGGGGCCGAGGTCTAATTCATAGCAAAGAATTGAGGAAATAGCTCATCATCAAAACAGAAGTGCTTATAAGACACTAGCCACCGTCATTTTCCATCTCTTCTCCATATATAGCCATCACCATGATCATGACTGTACTCATTCTCTTCAAGTTAGTCATACTTGTAGTCGGTGCATCACAATCGGCACCTATTGTAAAACAATTATTCATATTTATGCCATCTTTAATGATTTCTTCTTGCGATCCGATCGGGATGTGTGAGTAGTTCATTAAGGCAAAGCCTTGCAAGTATGTGTATTTGTGCAGGCAATAATTGAAACGACTTTGTTCGATTGGCGTTATTTGTATGTGTAATTCGCAACGAAGTTGTCCTTTGTGTTCTTCTCATTAAAAGGCCCTGCGGGTACCTAGGATCCCCGAGATCGATCAAGGAGGAGGTAAGAAGCAAGGATGTGTGCAACACTATTCTGAAAGCCAGTGATGGAAGGAATAATACGGTAGAGAAAAACAATTCCTTGAGGATAAATTCGGTGTAGTCATTAAGCGCACAAAATAACCGAGGTAACCCTAGGCGACGGTAGGAACTGTCAGTTGGACAACTAACTTTCGATGCAGATCATGATCATCGATGACGTACTTTGGACGAATCCCCGACTTCATCATGTTCTGAGCACATCGTAACAGGTGTGTTCTAGGACTATGTTTAATATCAGGATAAGATCTCACGCACAAGTACAATGTTGTGAGACTAAGACCTCTTACCCATGCCTATTTTCATATCATTGTTTCCATTCCAAAAGGCTTGTTAACGGTCCTGTTAAAAACAGGAATTTGTTCCTAGAACAATAACTTGTTTGAGTCTTTGTCGTAGTGCACAGCTTCTTGTGCGTTCGAAACTCTTGGTCACTACTTTGGAAAAAGGTAATCGGATCCCAAAGGGTCGTTACCGTTGCGTGAAACGAAAGAACTATTCGTTGGAAACAGCTATGTCCAACGCACCTGCGTCAACACCAACGGCGGAGCTAGAGAAAATAAATGAGAGAGCAGGTGTTGTTAATCATTGATGGGGAGGACTAGCTCATCACATTACACCATTTTAGCAGCAATTAATCAACTTCTAACATGCATATTAGAGTAAGTATAATAGCAGACTTACAGCCCGCTTACATGGCCATTTTATCTATGTGGAGGAAAAAGTAAGGGGAATGGTCTCTCAAGTCTAGCTATATCCGTGTTCCTAGACAAATGTAATAAATGTGAAGAGAAAGATAGAGAGAAAATGAGAAAAAAATTACTAATTGTATAGCCAACTTTATAGCTAACCTTATTGCATGAGTATCTTTATATGTTGATTACTCCCTCCGTCTCGATGCATTAGGCATCTTACGAAAGTTAAATAATTTCAAAACGCTAGGGCACATTACAATAGTACTCCCTCCGTCACGGTTTAGAAGGCACGATTGAAAAAACCCTGGGACCAAGGTAGTCGTCGATTGGTTGTGAGATGTAACATGTGTAAATGGTAATGCGTCTAATCAACTGAGAAAATAATAGTACTAATATGTGAGCAGCAAATTGAGAGGACGCATGCATGAGTAGTACTATGTAACGACCAAGATGCGGTCCTTTCCGATCTGGGGGTCGAGGCCCCCGAATAGGAAAGAAGCGCATCTAAGTGTTTCGCAAGCAAGTAACATAGCACAAATAATAATAAAAGTAGACAATTCGGGATTCAACTGTCTTCTTATTAATAACTCAGAGTACAACATAGATACAAACAAGGTAGTTCCGCTACGGACTACAAAACATGGAAAATGCTATGCTACCCTGCTGCAGGCCCACGATCACGACCACGCGTCAGTCCTCTGGATAGTTCACGTAGAGGCGGTCTGTCTCCTTGTCGTACTGCCACGCCAGCTGGGTGACGTCGGGATCATCTGTCTCTGGGGTACCTGTACCTGCTGGGAGTTTCGAGGAATCCGTGAGCCACGGGGACTCAGCAATCTAAGACCTTGGTGCCAGAACTAGTCATGTTATTAGGTAGGGTAAGGATGAAGTGTATCAGGCTACAGCACCTATGCTTGTTTAAGTGGCTAACTTACGCAAAGTAGAAGTAAAGGTGGTCTACACTAACGGTCGGACTTACTTGATCAGTAAGTGATCCTGAACACCTACCTACGGCATTCATAACCCCACCGTGTTCCCGATCGAAGAGAGATCTTCGAAGGGACAGTCACGGTTACGCACACAGTTGGCAGTTTTTATATATTTATGTTTAAGTTCTCTAATACCGGATGTTAACAAAACATTCCAAGTTGCCACATAACCGCGGGCACGGCTTTTCGAAAGATTAAACCCTGCAGGGGTGCTCCAACTAGTCCATCACAAACGAACACAGGCCGCAAAGGCATCCTCTATCACGAATCTCGTGATCTCGTCGGATTCCTTAGAGGAAAACCTCAACTCTGGGGAACCCAAAGCTTCACTGGGATTCCTATACGCAAGATATACCGCTTAGGTAAGGCAAGGCTAGCAGGACCTCCCGACGTGTCGACGACCCCGATAAGAGCCGCGTATCTCAGTCTCAGGACACGCCGGATGGAACTAGCTACAGGTACCAAACCTCAAGTTTCCTTGTGGTGGCCCCGCAGGCAGACCAGTTTGGACCAACACTCATGAGGAGCACTGGCCCAAGTTTGTTGATATAAGATCCTCGGGGTAGCTACTCCCTATGCAGATTATTATTAAGTTATTAGCAAATTAACACCAATGTTGGGTCCTGTCGGACAAGCCTTCGCACTACGCGATTTGTCAAGGGGGTCCCCATAACAACCCCGAACGTGTTAGGAGCGATCATTATGGAATCAAACACCGGTAACCGGTAACTAAGGCGGCAATAACGGGACAAAGCACCCGGCAAAAGGCTAGGCCTCCCGTCATTTACCAAGTATATATAGGTGCATTAATTAAATAACAGAATTTAGAACAATGATATCAAGGCTCATGTTATTACATGAGTCAAAGCACCTGCATCTAGCAACGCTAACATTAGTAGCTGAGCAAGCCTACTTAGCCATGCAAGTTTGCTAGGAGGGAGAACGGTGTTTGGGCTCATGGCACATGAAGAGGCAATTTAATTTCAGTGGTAGGCAGCGAGCAATATGACATGGAAACGAAACTAACATAACAAGTCTAGAGATGGAATCAAGGTCATATCATCTTGCCTATGATATCCTCAGCTTGGAATGGTTCTGGGTCGTCCTGCACGTACTCTCCTGACTCCACGTATTCGTTCTCCGATCCCGGTGCTACCCAACATAAGAATAACAGCCAATGAACAGCAGCACCACAAGATGCAACAATCACATGATGCATGAGATGAAAATTGAGCATGCACCACTATTTCTATCACTAGCACAAGCAAAATAAACTACTGCCAGTTGCTGGACAGAACTGTACACTAAGCTATTTTGACATGCATGAGAATGACATGAACAGATGGGGCTCGTGAAAACGGTGCAAAACCATATAAAGAACATTGCAAACGGAGCTACGGATCAACGGGAATCAACGAAACAAGATATGAAGCCCTACGTGGAAGATTCAACACCACACACCCCAATGGCACAATCCTGTAACAACCCAACATGAATGGATTGGAGCAAGGGAGAACACCACAACATCAATTAAGCACACACTTTGATCAAAATGACAAAACTACATAATCTGCCATAATCTGCATCTTAGCTATTTGGGAGCTACATGCAACATAGCTACAGGTCTTCAAACATGACAAATAATATATGTGGCTGTTGCCAACCAGGAACACTACAAGCACCAGCAAGAATCACAGCAAAAGGAATTAAACTCTAGAAGATACAAGGCCACAAACTTTCCCAAAACCATCAGATCTCAGGGACTTAGTGAAAATTCCTGCACCTGAGTTTCTGTCTCTGTTCTGAAGCCTTTTGATAGCAATCAAAACACAACCTACTTGACTCCAAATGATTTGAAATTTAACAGGGAGATTCACAAACATACCAGGTTCAAAATCCTAGCAATGAACTAAGGCTAGTTCTCAACAGAATGACCAGCACATCCTCATCTATAAGAGACGAAAATGTTTCCAGCATCCCAGACTTAGTGAAATTTCAGAGTTCACTAGTCTGGAATTTTTCAGCCACATGCCCACTTTGTCTAGGCATAGTTTGTACATACATTACACCAAGTGATAATTGACACCACTATATTATAGAGAAAAACCCCTACTTTTTTCACACAAAAACTCATGCCCTTGGGCTCCACCTATTCCATGGAATCAAAGATCAAACTTGCAACAAATCTGAATATGCAACTCCATAAAGTATCCTTCTAAGACAACAACTACAAAGGTTGAGTTCATGTGCACAATGACAAAGTGACATGGGGGTTTGAACCCCATGTTTGTGTCATGCACATCAACAACACCAATACTTATCACAAGCCAACCCCACACACAACATGCTCTCTCTCATATTAAACATGAGGAGGTGCACAACTTGCAAAGGTGGAAAGGTCCACACACACACACATTACAAGCATAACATAAAGCTAGTCCTACTCAATCTAGTTAGAACATACAATAGCTACACTCCCATCATGATTCCAACACCATCACACACCATTTACTCATGTGCACATCAATGCACATCATGCCTTGACATGTGTGAGGCTCACACACACCTCAAACACACTAGCATCACATGGAGCAAGATCCCAACTCCAAGCATAAGGGAAACACACTCACATGCACAAACTACCACCACCAAGGCTTAAATCTCAAGGACTTGTGCAATTGCACAAGCATGTGTGTAGGGTTACCTCGCTCACCTACGGGGACGAACGGAGAGGAAGGAGGGGGAGCGAAGCCGATGCAGAGGAGGTGGCCGGCCGGGGAAGACGCGGACGACGAGGACGTCGAGGAAGTCGAGGACGTCGACGTATGGCTGCAGGAACGCGGCCTCCTCGGCCACCGCGTCCTCCTGGCACTGCTGACGGGGAGAGGCGGCGTCTCCTGCTGCCGCTACGAGCTCAACGAAGCTCGTCCCATGGCGGCCTGCGGGCTCCTGTTCTGGCGGCGCGAGGGACGAGGGGAGGGAAAGAACGGCGCCCTAGGGTTGCGGGGAGGAGGCTGGCTCCTTATAACGTCTCGGGAGGCGAGCCCGGAACCACCAGATCGAGGGGAAGGAAGATCGGTGGCGGAGCTTTGATCGTACAGAGGTGGCGTCGAGGGAGGAAGACGACGTCTCCTGGGCTGCTGCTGCTACTCGAAGGGGTATGGACCTAGGAGGGGATACTGGGCATCTCTGGGTGGGAGGGAGCCCACCAGAGAAGGAAAAAAATAACACAGCCTTGGAAATATTTCTAATTAGGAAAAAAAATCAGAGAAAGAAAAGAAACCCTCACGGCTACTGCTGGTAATAAACATCAAAACAAAAATGTCCCTGGGCCTAAAAATATCTAAGCTTTTAAAATAAAATGCAAAGGAATTTTATGGGGCATTTAGATAAATACAAAACAGCAATTATTTATACTGTTTTGTGATTTATATACACCCTCAAGACCAAAATAAAGCCCCACATCATTCATCATCATCCCCATAATAACCTCTAAACACCAGACATTTTAAAACAGCCCTAGAGAAGATGGAATTTTGAACATGAGATAAAAGGAGAGGAAAAGGGTTTGAACTTGGAAAAAAAATAAAAAAAGGGTTTGAACTACACAAGGGGGTTTGTAAATGATGCCAAGCACCACACCCTCATTACTTCACACCACATCATCACATATGCCTCAACACATGAAATCACAAGATAGCTAACCACAAGATCACCACCTACATCTATTACTAACACCACAAGAAATCATAGTGCAACAACTCAGGTAAGGGCATGCAATGATATGCTATGCATGCATGCATGAGAAGGAAATAGAAGGAACACACATGAAATCATGGTATCAACTTTAACATCATAATCTCTGACAAGGTGGTCCCACATGAAGTAGGTCCAAAAAGGGAAGGTTCTACACTTGGGGCATTACATACTAGTACTAATTAATAGGAGTAATTGCTTTCGTGCCTTAAACCTTGTCTATTTTGAAAATACACGCAAGTTTAACTGTGCCTTCTAAACTGTGACGGAGGGAGTACTACTACTTGCATGTATATTAATTAAACCTCATCTATTAATTAAATGACCAATACATGCAATTTATACGACAAGCTTTTTGAATTTGAAGAGTTCTTCTAATTAATAGCACGTTTTCAGTTGAGAAATGAATAATGTGATTGACTTCCTTTGCAATTCAATTTCTTCTCCTACCCAATCTCTACGTGCGGTTGCAGTGTACCTTCTAAGATGCCTAATGCACCGAGACAGAGGAAGTATATATGATATGACAACATCTTATAGCTATAGTTGGCCCTATTGGTCCCCCTGTCTCCGTTGTCCACCCGCAAAATCGTATGGTTTGATCAAGAAGATAAAAATGATTGACCCCAATTTTTATTTTTCTATTTGCACGTGACTCCAATCCTTTAGTTTTTTCGCAGGTGAACCCAATCTTTAAAAAAAAATTGCAGGTGACCCCAATCTTTTTTAGTCAGCTTACACAAAAATAGAAACGAGGCAACTTGTACCGAGTCGGTCCCAAACATTTTTGTGTGTCCGGCCGCTTCGTTACACATGCAGGCTTTGTTCCTGCTATACATATTTTGTTGCCGATGGCAATTCAGATTACATTTTGATTTGTCATATGAAGCAAAATGGAAAATGTATGTCGAGGAAAACGTTATGTGGAGTGATAAAAATGAAGATCGCATATCCGAGCTACGTGGAGAACTTGTTTATATTTAAGAATTTAAAAAAAAAATCTGAACATTTTTTTAAGGTGTGAGGAAACATGGTTGCCTCCATACACCCTATTTAAGTGTGCTCAGTTCAGCATGGCTGTGAGGCCTTTTTCCAAACACACACTGAATGTCTGCTCCAGAAATATAATTCTTTTTAGAAATTTTACTAGGGTACTACATACGAAGCAAAATGAATGAATCTACGCTCTAAAATATATATGTTTATATACATCTGCATGTAGTCCCTTAGTGAGACTTTTAAAAAGACTTCTGTTTAAAAACGGAGAGAGTAGCATGCATTCATGAGATACAAAAACTAAACAAGCTCAGAATCACATTACAAGTTACAACCACAACCAGAACTATCTCAAAAGATATGAGCATGATCATCCTATTCCTAAGCCACCTCCAGGAAGATGATGAAGGTTCCACTAACCATCATCACCCCAAAATCACCATCGTAAGCAGAGTTCCATTTTCATGCATAATATATAAGAGCTAGCGAATGGGGACGCGCGGCCTTCAGTTCCTGCTGACCTGCAAGCTAGTCCTTGCGGTGTGCCGGCGCCGGCGCCAGAGCAGCGCCGCCATGCCCGTACGGCGGGTAGCTCACGCCGTAACCGGCATTATGCCACGGGGACGGTGGGCCAAATCCTTGACGGTTTCCCGCCCCTTCTTGCTCTCCCCCGCCAGACTCGTGACCAACTGCATGCACCGATCGATGGCATCAGTCCGAATGATATACCAGAACAAACAGCGCTACGTACGTAGTATAAGAAATTAAGAACTACTCGTAGTAGAGGAAGGAGACGCGGTGGTTACGTACGTTTGTCGTTGGCATAGCATGGGCATGGCAGCATCAGGGAGCAGCAGCATACGATCACCACGAGGATTGCCACGGCGCGTGCGAGGAGCGAGGACGTCGACGAAGAAGAAGACCGCTTCATGGCCGACGATCCTGCGTGCCCAGCAGCGAGCTTCTCAAGAAATGACTCGGTCTCTCTTTCTGGCTGGGTTGCTCCTAGTAAGTACGTACGCTCTCTTGGATCTAGACTGCCATTTATGGAAGATGTATAGCCAAGTCAGTTGCTCAAAGTCGTCCCTCTGTGCGTACGTTCTGATCGACACTCGATCTATGCTTGTCAGTGTTTGTCCCCTCCATGCCAGCGCCTGGCTTGAACCGGTCAAGCAGACCTAGACCTCACATGCAGCTGGCCGTACGTGAAACTCTGTCGCACGTTTCGGTGGCCGAATGCAAACCACGCAACCCTATCTTGATGAAAACTACCCATCGATAACACGAAATGAACAAAACAATCAGAGTGGTGCGGCGGATGAATTCCCACATGGCCCTTGCCGCAGTGGCGAATCTAGGATTTTAGATTAGGGTATGCCGGTCAAAAAAAACACACAAGATAAGGTTTAAATTCATGAATTAAGCTGAAACCATCCACTAAATACAATATAAATAGTTCAAAAATCATACTGATAATTAAAATATCGGTATATATGTGAACTAGAGACTTACAATGCTATTTTTGTGACTATTTTATTCGACGCTGTCGAAGGGACATAAATGTCTTGATAATATCATCTTCATCAACTTGAAAGAAAATATCCCGCTCAATAAAAGTGACTAGACAATCATCCAAAAGACTATTTTCCATCTTACTTCGTAACTTTGTTTTCACTAAAACCATTGCAGAAAATACCCTTTCAACACTTGCTGTTGCCACTGGTAGAAGCAATACCAATTTGAGGAGCTCATAAACCAAACCATACACTTTGTGCCTCTTTGTTTGAACAAGCTTAACTGAGAGATCAACAATATTGTTTAGACCTTTGAATCTATCATCCTGTCTCATGTCATCAATATAATTACGTAGCTGCAATTCAAGCATGAGCAAATTATTATTTGAGAATTCCTTTGGATAGAACTCAGCTAGTCTGCGTAGCTTCTGTGCATCAAAAGAATTAAATAAATTAGAAGGATTGAAGGCTGACATGCAAGACAACAACTCCATATTAATCTCGTCAAACCTATTATCAAGTTCTTGACTTATTTGATCAATAACACCAATATATACTTCTCTTCTGAAGTGGTCATCATTGGTTTGCTTTCGAGCACGAGCTTTCCTTGCTGATTTGCCATAAGGAACATAATCACCATCCATAGCAGGAACATCAACACCATGTTTGTCACAAAATGAAGTGACCCTCTTAAGAAAATTATCCCAACCATCAGACCTCAATTCTTGCATTCTTTTCTTTGCCGCATTAACAAGTGATATTGCATTAAGAATATCTTGCTCCCTTCTTTGCAAACACTCCGATAACTCATTTGTGTATCCAAGAATATGTTGGAATTATGCCCTAGAGGCAATAATAAATATAGTTATTATTATAATTCCTGTATCAAGATAATCGTTTATTATCCATGCTATAATTGTATTGAATGAAGACTCATTTACATGTGTGGATACATAGACAAAACACCGTCCCTAGCAAGCCTCTAGTTGGCTAGCCAGTTGATCAAAGATAGTCAATGTCTTCTGATTATGAACAAGGTGTTGTTGCTTGATAACTGGATCACGTCATTAGGAGAATCACGTGATGGACTAGACCCAAACTAATAGATGTCGCATGTTGATCGTGTCATTTTGTTGCTACTGTTTTCTGCGTGTCAAGTATTTATTCCTATGACCATGAGATCATATAACTCACTGACACCGGAGGAATGCTTTGTGTGTATCAAACGTCGCAACGTAACTGGGTGACTATAAAGATGCTCTACAGGTATCTCCGAAGGTGTTAGTTGAGTTAGTATGGATCAAGACTGGGATTTGTCACTCCGTGTGACGGAGAGGTATCTCGGGGCCCACTCGTTAATACAACATCACACACAAGCCTTGCAAGCAATGTAATTTAGTGTAAGTTGCGGGATCTTGTATTACGGAACGAGTAAAGAGACTTGCCGGTAAACGAGATTGAAATAGGTATACGGATACTGACGATCGAATCTCGGGCAAGTAACATACCGAAGGACAAAGGGAATGACATACGGGATTATATGAATCCTTGGCACTGAGGTTCAAACGATAAGATCTTCGTAGAATATGTAGGATCCAATATGGGCATCCAGGTCCCGCTATTGGATATTGACCGAGGAGTCTCTCGGGTCATGTCTACATAGTTCTCGAACCCGCAGGGTCTGCACACTTAAGGTTCGACGTTGTTTTATGTGTATTAGAGTTATATGGTTGGTTAACGAATGTTGTTCGGAGTCCCGGATGAGATCACGGACGTCACGAGGGTTTCCGGAATGGTCCGGAAACGAAGATTGATATATAGGATGACCTCATTTGATTACCCGAAGGTTTTCGGAGTTACCGGGAATGTACCGGGAATGACGAATGGGTTCCGGGAGTTCACCGGGGGGGCAACCCACCCTGGGGAAGCCCATAGGCCTTGAGGGAGGCACACCAGCCCTTAGTGGGCTGGTGGGACAGCCCACAAGTGCCCTATGCGCCATAGAGATAAAAATCAAAGAGAAAGGAAAAAAAAAGGAGGATGTGGGAAGGAAGGGGGACTCCCTCCCACCAAACCAAGTCCAACTCGGTTTGGGGGGGGGGAGTCCTCCCCCCTTGGACTCGGCCGACCCCCTTGGGGCTCCTTGAGCCCCAAGGCAAGGTCCCCTCCCTCCCACCTATATATACGGAGGTTTTAGAGCTAATTTGAGACGACTTTTCCACGGCAGCCCAACCACATACCTCCATAGTTTTTCCTCTAGATCGCGTTTCTGCGGAGCTCGGGCGGAGCCCTGCTGAGACAAGGTCATCACCAACCTCCGGAGCGCCGCACGCTGCCGGAGAACTCTTCTACCTCTCCGTCTCTCTTGCTGGATCAAGAAGGCCGAGATCATCGTCGAGCTGTACGGGTGCTGAACGCGGAGGTGCCGTCCGTTCGGTACTAGATCGTGGGACTGATCGCGGGATTGTTCGCGGGGCGGATCGAGGGACGTGAGGACGTTCCACTACATCAACCGCGTTCTCTAACGCTTCTGCTGTACGGTCTACAAGGGTACGTAGATCACTCATCCCCTCTCGTAGATGGACATCACCATGATAGGTCTTCGTGCGCGTAGGAAAATTTTTGTTTCCCATGCGACGTTCCCCAACAGAATAATATACATCAAGTGTGCAAAAAAAACAAATTCAAAGGTCTCAATTGCTCCAAGCACAAAATCTATTTTGGTCCAATCATCCTTATATGAAGGATCATCCCCAAGATTTGCTAGTACATCATGGATTGCTTCATACATAGTAATAATGCTGCACACAGTTTTGTAATGAGATCCCCATCGAGTATCTCCGGGCCTAGGCAAACTCATCTCTTGATGTAATCCACTTCCAGATTCAATCTCACCACAATCAAGTGCTTTCTTGACATTCTCAAGCCTAGCATTTCTAAGCATGTCATGACGCTTACAAGAAACTCCAACAATATTCAACAATATAGATATTTGATCAAAAAAACTCTTGCAATCAGTATTTCCCTTGGCAACAGCAACAAGAACCAATTGGAGTTGATGAGCAAAACAATGAATATAATAAGCAGAAGGTGATTCTCGCATGATCAATGTTTTCAACCCTTTAATATCTCCTTTCATATTGCTAGCCCCATCATATCCTTGACCACGGATTTGAGTCATAGTCAAGCCATGACTAACAAGTAAAGCTTCAATTGCATCCTTAAGTGATGCAGAGGTAGTATCATCTACATGAACAACACCAATAAAATGCTCACACGGCCTTCCCAATTTATCAACATAGCGCAAGCAAAGAGCTAGTTGTTCTTTATGTGATATATCACTGGACTCATCAGCTAAAATTGCATATGGTTCATAACCAAGTTCTTCAATTATTTTCTTTCTAGTTTCTATGGCACAACCGTGAATAATTTGCTTTTGTATGTCTGGGCTAGTTAAGGTACAATTACCTGGAGCATTGTCCAACACATACTTGTTCACTTCTTCACTATTTCCAGCAAAAAACTTCAAAAGTTCAATGAAGTTCCCTCTGTTGCTAGATTGTTCACTTTCATCATGTCCACGAAACGCCAACCCTTGATGCAAAAGAAACTTGATACACCTAAGTGAATAAGTCAACCTTTTCTTATAAAGACAAAGATCCTCGTCACTCCACTTCTGAATATTATAATCAATTGCTACTCTGGGATTTTTAAAGTTGATGTATCTCTCTTGAGCTGCAATATGTGCCTTAGAACCCAGATGTTTCAGAAGTGCTTTCTCTCCTATATTCCAATTCTTCCATCCATCAACAGTAAATGCATCTGACCCAGTACCCTTCTTGAACAAGTAGCATATAAAGCAAAATGCAGCATCCTTCTTAATACTATACTCAACCCAATCATGATTGTACATCCAACAATAATTGAATTGGCGATCTTTACCGGAAATCTTTCTTTTTGGAAAATCATGTGCAAAAGGTTTGCATGGAGCTTTAATAATATATGCTCTTCGAATTGCATCTTGATCATTAACAGGATAACTTAGAATGGGATGTCTTTCACCTGGATCATGTGGAAGACGATTGATGTCATAAACTGGTGGCAATGAAGACGGTTGTGACGGTGGCGATGGCGGTGGCGGTGGCATAGGATTTACAATTTCCTCAATTACTCTCTCATGAGTCTCCTCTTCCACCACAAGTTCAACCGGATCAGGGGAATGATTAGAAGTAGCAGCATCCACCGTTGCCTTCTTCTTTGTTGCATGATTTTGAAAAAGAGATGCAATGTCCCCGTTTCTCTTCATAACTACATAAATATTACAAAAATAAGTGATATTGCATTAAGAGTGACTTGTGGGTTCTCCAGTTCACATTCTGCAGCTTTTGTAAATAGTGCTTACCTGCAAATTGTCACTTGGCCGTCTTGGCGTTTCTCTTAATCTAATGAAATCAGTGCTCCCTGCTTTTTGTCAGAAAAATTATGTAGCTTTAGTGCATATTGCATTCTTTGTGTACATACTAAATTTATATTGCGATCAGTAGTTTTCTTCATATTTTCTTCATATCATCATAACGATCATAATTTTCTTCATATCATCATATGATATGCACTGAAAATTATATACTATTCATCATAACAATCTTAATTTTCTTCATATCATCATATGCACTGAATCAAGATTTCTAAAATAATTAGAAATAGTGCATGCTGTTTCATCCAGTGTTTCTCTAACGTGGAGACCAGCGATGCCCCTGATCACATATGCACTGAATCAAGATTTCTAAAATAATTGGAAATAGTGCATGTGGTTGGTCGAGTGTTTCTCTAACCAGGAGACCGGCGATGATTAGATTCAATCTCCGTGGCCAGCTGTGCGGCGGCGGCGGCGGCAACGGCATGCAGCGGCGCTGCGACTCGTCACTCGTGCCGATCGGCAGCTCGGCGGCGTGCGCGTTCTACTGCCAGTCCTGCCTCCTTGTCCTTGGCGACGTTCGTCGGTCGCCGGTCTTCCTGCCTGTCCTGCCTCCTTGTCCTTGGCGACGTTCGCCGGTCACCGGTCTTCCTGTCTGTCCTGCCTCCTGCGACGGCGCGATCCTAGCTGATAGATGAACCGTCGCTGAGTCCAGTCTTGGCTGAGTCGCGTGATCCGTAATTAGCGTCGGTGGCCAAAAGTCTCCAATCGCTAGCTGTGCATGGGCCAAAGAGTCTCCAATCGTATGCAGGACGGAGGGGAGACGGGCTACGGTGGGCTTCCTGCATACGATTCAGTACTTGTTTGGTTAAAACGACAGAGCCGCAGCCTAGCTGTCCTGCAGGTAAGTGTTTTTTTTGTTTTTTTGTAGAAACATGTATATATACATGTACACTTGACAAAATTTCAGGGTATGCCGGGGCATACCTGGCATACCCTGTAGCTCCGCCCCTGCCTTGCCGTCGTGCACGTGAAGATAATGTGTGTTGCCGTGTCCGGCACCGCGCATAAAGAGCACATTTCATCACCCGGACCATGCCGCTTACACACCTTCGTCCCTGAGGGAATGCGATTACGGAGCAACTTCTACACAAAGATCTTGATCTTCAGGGACACGGGGCCTTCCATAGTGGTGAGAGCCATGGGATAATTGGGGAGCGGCGGATGGCCTGGTATGCCGAGCTAACCAAAACTTCCGGCGAAGGGGATAGACGCCAAGCCTCAGAATCCGGGAGGTCCGGGAGCATCTGTGGCAGGACGTCTAGCATGCGGTTCCACTCGGCCGTTTCTATAGGTCTGAATGATCGCCTGAACCTAATATCACAATTCCCTTGCCGGAGGACGTTAGCGGCTAGAAGGGAAGGGTCTACGCACGTGGAGAAAATACTAGGAAATCCCATCCTAAGTGGCTCATCCCCAATCTATAGGTCGAACCAGAACTAGGTCCCTTCCCCATTACCAACGGAAAAGGAGATTCCTAAGCGAATCTCCTCCTTTATTTTTTGGATAGCACGCCAAAATTGAGATTCGCTTGTGCGAGAGCAAGCGAGGAGCGGCTGGCCCTTTAGGTACTTTGCCTGCGGGAGTTGAAGCCACAATCCGCCATCATATGAAGAATTCACCATACCCACCGTAGCATGAGGGAAGTATTCATAACGCGAGAGGCCGAGATTCCCAGCCCACCATGATCCTTAGGAACGCAGATGTCTGTCCAGTTCATCATGTGGTACTTCTGTCGACCGTCGTTGGCCTGCCAGAAGAACCCAGCAAGCTCCTTATCGAAGGCGCAATGGACGCTGCCTGACAGGAGATACAATCCCATCGTATACATGGGGAGGCTCGCCAGGTTGGCACTAATGAGGGTCGTTTTACTCCCCTTGGAGGTAAACCTACCTCGCCACAGCTCCGCCCGCAAAGCAACCCGGAGGCATCCCCACGTAAGTCGTGGGGAACGCCGAGAGCTTGCAATTTAAGTTATTTGCAATCCGGAGTTGGTCCTCTGGTGAGTAACCGAGGACGAAGACCTCGCTTTTATCAAAATTGATCTTCAATCCCAACATTACTTCAAAGCACAACAAAAGGAATTTTAGGTTCACTATATCGAGGTTGGATCCCTCCACCATGATCATGGTGTCATCCGCATATTGGAGGTGGATGACCTCCATGAATCAGGTTTCCAACCACCCTAGTCAGATGACCGGCCATGCGGGCTTTGTCTAGGATGCCCGCCAGGACATCAAGGGCGAGGTTGAAGAGGAGGGGCGAGATCGGGTCTCCCTGCTTCACTCCCACCGAGGAGGAGAAAAACAGTCCCACCTCGCCGTTAATGTTAACGGCCGTCTTGCTAGACTGGACCATTTGCATAACCCAATCGCACCATCTGTCATCGAAGCCCTGGCGTGTTAGCTCCAGTCTCAAGAAGGACCAGTCTAGACGATCATAGGCCTTCTAGAAGCCCAACTTGAGGAACACACCCTTATGTCCACGTGGGTGCACCTCGTGTACAATCTCGTGGAGGGCCAAGATCCCATCGTGAATCGGATGGCCCTTCAAAAATGTTGTCTCAAGGGGATTGTCAAGTCTCTCTGCCACAGGAGCTAGCCGTGTCATGCATACTTTAAAGAATATGTGCTCTAACACGTTGATCGTTGTTATTGGTCTGAATTGCCTAATAGCCGTCGCCCCAACTACTATGGGGTTCAGGGTAATTATGCCATAGTTGATCCAGTCCAGATCCAGAGTCCCAATATAGAACTCGTGAAACATTGGCATAATCATCGGTTTGCCTTGTTCTCCACCGTAGTTCAGAATCGAAGTTGGAGCGGCGCTGCCTAGTATGGTTTGTTTGGAGTGTTGGGCTGCAGCTATTAGGGCTGCTATTTTTCTTTTTCTTTGATCTTTGAATCTTTTGGTCCTAAGACCTTCACCACCTTGTTGTTTTCCGTTGCTTCCTGCTATTATCAATGAATGCCAGCGATGCTGGATCATAAAAAATTTGTAGCGTCAGCATGGGGATGGGGATGAGAGGTAGAGGAAGGAGGCCGGAAGAGTTGTGGTTGTGATTCTTTGCCATTTACTCATTTAACTTGTGTTCTGGGTTTTGTTAGAAAAAACACTTGTGTTTAGTTTTTTCAAGAAAAAACACTCATCACAGTCTTTATTTTAACCTTTGTTTAGTCTGATCGGGACTCGGAGTTTCAGAACCACATGAGGCAAGGCAAGCCCAAGTAACAACCAGCCTTTAAGTCTACAACTTCAACCAATTAACAGCCAGTCAATGGAACATGGCCGAGAATGTGTCGTAAGAAATGTCACGAAAAGTCTTCTTATGCTGCCTATGTGGCCGATTCCGCAAATACAACGACCGTCCATTTCCTCGGTGTATATAAAGCTAGTGTGATATATCACTAAGTATATCTCATAAAGCAACAGATGAATGCAGAAATACCATAACGGGCATAACTTCCACAAATGAATTAGTACTTTCAAAGAAGAATGAATTAGTATCATTCATATTATGTTTTAAGAAGAAAGGAAATGATAACAATAAAATAAACAATTATAAAGTTTGCACACCATTTGCATATAAATTGCTCTTTCTTATAATATGCAATAAAAGACTATACTAGTGAATTTCGTAAAAACAGTCCTAAGAAAGTACTCCCTCCGGTTCAAAATATGTGTCTCAAGCTTAGTACAACTTTGTACTAGAGCTAGTATAAAGTTGAGACACTTATTTTTGGATGGATGAAGTATGAATTAGTGGTATAGGTATTACCATTAAGAAGAAAGAAAATGAAATAAAATAAAAATAAAATTTAAAACTATGAAGTTTTCTACGAAGAATAAATTATTGGCATTGGCATTACCATTTAGGAAAAAAGAAAGTAAAAAAAGAATAAAACAAAAAATAACAAAATTTGCATACAATTTTACACAAAAATGCACCTTTTAATAATATGCAAGAATAAGCACATACTCCCTCCATCCCAAAATAAGTGTCTCAACTTTATACTAGCTCTAATACAAAGTTATACTAAGTTTGAGGCAGTTATTTCGGGACGGAGGGAGTATTAATGAATTTTTGCATAAAGAAGTTCTCTAAGAAATGAATGGATTAGCGACATTACTATTACCCTTCAAGAAGAAAGTAAACAAAGAAAAAAGGTAAAACACAATGAAAAAATGAAGTTTTCTAAGGGGAAATGAATTAGCAGCATTGGTTTTACCCTTAAAGAAGAAACATAATGAAAAATAAAAATAAAAAGTTGCAGAAAATTTTGCTTTAGAGTTACACGTTTTCTAACATCTGAAGAATATAATATTGCAATTTTTCACTCTAGTATAATTTACACAAACATTGATAATACTAGCATGCATACTTAAATAAAAGATAAAAAATGTTTTTTTCTAAGAATGAATTGGTTAGTGGTATTGGTATTGTCCTTCAGGAAGAAAGAAAATAAAAACTTACACGTAATTTGCAAAAAAAATACAGTTTTTATAATATGCAGGAATGAACATAATATAAAGAAATATACGCACTCTCATACAATTTACACACATTGTATTTACATTTATACTTTTACTTGCACGAATATTCAAAAACACACATAAACCAAAAACCAAAAAATCCGAGTAAAATGTAAAAAATAAAAAAGGAAAGTAAACACGAGAGAAAAAAGCTTGCCCATACACAAGGAAGAGAACACGCACACACATCAAAATATGCATTCAAGCAGATTAAAAAATGCATGCAAGACCACTCAAGAAAAGAAAGAAATATGCATGCATGGCCGGGATTTCCCATATGGCGCCGTGAGCGCCGGTTTTAGTACATTCCTCAAACCGCCGCACACCCTTGTTCGGCACATGTAAGACACGAAGCACTTGTTCAGTTTTTTTTAAAGATAAACAGGACATATGTTTCATTTCAATTTTTCATCACGGGCTTCATTTTAGCCGTTGTTCAGTCTGATCCGGACCCGGAGGTTCAGAACCACATGAGACAAGTACCAACCAGCCTTTAATAAAAGTCTACAAACTTCTACCAATTAACAGCCAGTCAGTGGATCATGGCCCAGAATGTGTCACAAGAAATGTCACGAAAAGTCTCCCTATGCCATGCTGTCTATGTGGCCGGCCGATTCCGCAAACACAGCGATCGGCCATTTCCTCGTCGAATATAAAGCTAGTGTGGCCGGCTTATCTCTGCTGTTCCGCCGCGCTCTTCCGGGCCCGAAAGGCGTACCGGCGGGAACCGCTTCTATTCGGTTCGATGGGGGCAGGCTCCAATGGAGACATTTGTCGCCTACTGGAACTGCGGGTACCCCGTTGACTAGGGTCTGATGAAGGCGTTTTGATGGTTGATGAAGATCCCAGAGCTCCTTCATCTTCATCCGTGTCGCTCCTTTCTTCTACATCTGGGAACAGGGAATAGCAGAGATTGTAAGTTTGCAGGGACTAAAATCCCTGTAAAGTCCTTTATCTGTTACACTTCACTGAAATGGGATTAACTAAAAATTCCCGGCTGTGCTCAGTCAACAAAGTAACTAGAACTACGGTTCCGGTTTGAGGGACAATGTGGCTTATAACATGGCTGATTAATAAATTTGGAAATCGAGATATTAAGACAGCTCGTTCAAAGAAAAGGGGAAAGACCATAGGGCTCATTTATCTGTTACTCCCTCTGTAAACTAATATAAGAACGTTTAGATTACTAAAATAGTGTTCTAAATGCTCTTATATTAGTTTACGGAGGGAGTACCTTTCAACTTTTAAGTTTCAATACCTAAGATAATTGTCTAGAGGCACAGTAACTCCCTTAATTTATGTAATGCAACTTACCTCAAAACTTAACAAAAATCTCATGATAAGCTACTTCCTTGTTGTCATAAGAACTTAATGTTTTAGTGTGGCTTATTTTCTGTTACTTTTCCATTTATGTTCTTGACTCTCTAGAATTATGTGAAGTATTAAAAACCATAACGCAAACATGAAATTTAATTTGACCAGTTTCCCAGTGTGCATTTACAGCCATATATTACCACAAAAGAATTGCCATACCAGATTTTGGATGAACCAGATGAGCAGCTTGCCAGCATTTCCCTTTTGCCTGACCAAAAATAGATTACACTATAAGATGTCTACAAAAATAGACAATAATTTCAACTGCGGAGTATAAGGTAGACCATCCAAAAAAGAAGAATCTATTCGATTCCATGAACTAACCCACAACTGGTCAAGGATCACCAGAACTCCCTGCTAACAAAATGTATTTAGAAGCTTGAACCCAAACCGTAGAAACTTACCGCCGAAAGAGGTACAGTCCAGCCTTTAATCATGGACCAATCCAGCGCAGGCCTCAGGTCCTTTATCTTAGCAGAACGTTGCTCGCCTTCACCCATGGGATGATCCAAGAACTTTACCTGTAGAAAAATGTCAAGCAGGAACATGTGAGTTGTTGTCTCTGATAATGCTGGTTATGACAGAAAACCAATAATCAGCATGAAAACATGGAGATCAAATGATAACACAATTTGTCACACTTCATATTTGAATCATTGACCAGAGCATGAAAGTGCATTTGATGTCATTTTATCAGTGTGTGTCGTCTTCATCAGCAAGAAAGTTGATTGTGTGTTACCAGCCCGTAACACAACTGGACCGCCAAAAAAGCATGGACACACAACTGGACCGCCAAAAGAGCATGGACACGGCAGAAGTTGCTGAATTCCTATGCTGATATGGTCACACATGGGGACACGCTCGGACACATGTATCCTGCCATACTTCGTGAATTAATGACTAAAAAAAAGGAGGACACAGCTGGGACACGTGAGGGACCTGGGAGGCCGAACTACGCTTCGACCTGATAGGAAACCCATATTTTTTGCAGGTCGCATTCATGGGCGCCACAAAAGGGAGAGCCCTTTTTTTTGCAGGTCGCATTCATGGGCGCCACAAAAGGGAGAGCTGGGGCCTCTCTCCTCCCAACGTAGCAGCCGTCCCCCAAGTGCAGGAGCCTCTCTCCTCCCAACGGTAACCATGCTGGATCAGTTAACCTCGACCTCTTTCATCTATTTGAATCATTTTTTTGTTGAGCTGCTGCTGCTTGCTTCCCCTGTTCGGCATGCCCTCGCTGCTGCTGCTCACTAGTTGTTTTCCCACGCTGCTCATGTGCTGCTGCTGCTTGCTTGCTTGTTGCCCCATGTTGTTCCCGTGCTGCTGGCCTGCTGCTTGCTTTTTTGTTGCTTCCCTGTGCTGCTGCTGCCTGCTTGGGTTGAACTGCTGATTGGTGCTTCATGTTAGGGAACACCAAATCATCCGTGGGTGAGTGGAGGAGGACAACCTGGACCTGGTGTTGACAATTTGAAATTGCCAAACCATAATGCTATTGGGAGCTAGCATTGCAGATGTTCGTACATTTTTCTATAGACTCAGTCAAAACTAAAGAAGTTTGACTTAGGACAAAACTAGAACTTCAAATATTTTGTAAATGAGGGAGTAAATGTTTACCTCAACCACATTTTTACTGGTTGACTCAATAATCTGCCCAGTCCAGTAACAATCTTTATTATGCCAGTCAACCCAATCACCTACTTTCCAGGTATCACAAACACGTGCTATCACCTCGCTCTTTGGAAAGTGCTTAGGAACTTGTTGCCCCCTATACCACCGAGGAAAGGAAGGACGCAACATTATTTCAGTACTGTCATTTGATTTCCCTTCCAGGCATGCTGGCTTGAATGGGTTCTTTTGAAAGACTCTAATCCATTCGTCGGCTGCAAAGGGCATTGGGAGTAACGATATGAGGTGTACAGAAAACCAACAGTTATAATCTTGGTCAGATTCGCGTATTCCAAGATTTTTCTGGTGCCTAGCCAACTGTAAGGGTAAAATTGGGACACAACAAGACCTATTTGCGCTAGATGGCTACTGCCACCAACTATACTGCCCCCACTTCAGACAGGACAAACATTTGGGCAAGGAAGTACATGTTTTATGGGGTACTAGACAAATGTTAGTGCATTAGTTGATCAATTGTCGGGTAAATTCAAATGCAAAGTATAGTCAGATGTTTCTTGATTATATTGGAGTATGTTTCCTGCTCAAATGCACAAAAAGAGTTAACCATCCAAGCATAACAGTACCATATTTCTGGATTGAGAAAATTCAGACTAAGGAAAACTATACCATACATACATTACACACCCTTGCTTAAATTTTGGGTATTCCCATATACATATAGAAAACATGTATAATTAGAAGGTCTGCTATCAAAAATCGGGTGCATGCCATAAAATATCTCAGCTGCCTCCAGGGCCTCAATGGTGTATATGAGAATAATTCCAAGTACAAATTATGTCTACAAATGAAAAACAGTGCTTGCACGGCAATATCATGAAGCTAAAAATTTGAGAATGAGTATTCAAATTGATCTATTGCATGTGGTCCCTTCGCACTCTCTTAAAAAGACAAAAGGTTATGTGCAAAAGAAAAAACAGAGCTTGCATATAAGGATATGCTTACCTTCGTCAGTATAGTCAATATACTCCAAGTAATACTCAAGATGCCCAGATTCTGCGATACGCATATCTTTTATCTGAAATAGAATTAATACAATATGTGTTAGTAAAGCCTTATACCCTACTGTAGAACAAATAAAAAACATGGTGAGAGCAGTTGTTTGCATCCCGATTTACTAAATTCAAATCATACATGCAACGTAAATACATGTCCGACCTTGGAGCGAAACCATGCGCCTTTGAAACCTTCATCAAAGCACTTTGCCTCGGCAAAATCTCCAATTCTAAATGGAAGAATTAGATCCATATCCGGCCAATCTAAAGACATTGCCAACAGAAGAAACCAGAGTGGTTAGCATGTTCACATCACACCATGTGTCCATATAATAAAGCACTAGTAGTTCTAGGAAACAACTAATAAGAAAATACCATATGTAGCACTAGTAAATGCCAGAGCGAAAACAACAAAACAATCACAACCATGATTTCGCATCGTTTGTCACGTGAACAGTAGAGACGGTTGTAGCAGCGGCAGCCGATGCTAAGTTGGTGTGGTGGAAAGAACACAATGGTTTTGGGTAATACACGTGCAAATGTGATTAATGGGCTTCCAAACCTTGGAAAATACAGGTTTGTTCAATGCAGTGTTGCAAGCCTCCTTGGCAGCGCTTTAATCAAGTTTTTGCGGCAACATGTTAGGCCATTGCTATGTCGCTGAATAAGCTATTTATGAGAAACAAAATGCTTCGGAAGATGCAGGAGGTGCAGTGAGCCCAACGAGCGTCTTCTCAGGTAGCGTTTGCTTAAAACACCCTCGGTTCAAAGCCCGCCAGATACAGGGCAGCCATGAATTGCTCCGCTGTTTTCTTGATCATTTTCCTTATGCGATGGCTAAATGTTTATACGCACCTAAAACATGCACTCTTTTATATTGCCTTCTAATTTCTGTATGTCCTTTCAAGTTGCACCACCAATTGTACCCCTTTGCTATTATGATGCCTTGGAAGCCAGTTATCTAGAGACTACTACTGTGCATTGCTTCTTCCAATGCCAATGGGTCGGCTTCTAAACATACATTACGATTTTGTTAGCGTATTTAAGGTTACGCTCAAGCAAAGTTAACCGATTTAAGCAGCAGCAGCAGCAGCAGATAAGCAATGCTGTGCCATGGAAACCCCAAGAAAGCATCGACCCGTACTGAAGAGTCGAGATTCGGCTAGGGTTTTCAGGGGACGGGTCGGCACCTGAAGATCTCGTCGCGAGAGAGACGGGGGAGGGGGGAGAGAGAGAAACTAACCTGGAGATCTCGAGGCCGCCGGCGGATTCCTCTTCTCCGGAGTGAGGCAGCGGGGGGAGATGGGACCAACCGGAGCCCTAGGGTTACACCGGGCTCCGCGGCAGGCCGTAGAAGCTGGGGGAGCGCCCTTCTCCTCCGGGTAGGCTGCGCCGCCGCCGTCCACTCCGGCCGCCGCCGCCGCCGCCGCTTCAGTCACCCCCAAGAAAGAGAGAGAGAGCACGGAAGAGAGGAAGCCTTATTATAGGGGAAAATAGTAACGGGCGAACGTTCGGCAGGGAGCAACTGCCAGCGAACGCCTTAACTGCCACTTATTTTCTTTCGATTTCGAAAAAATTCCAAGTGCAATCCTCACAAGCTCCCTTAGCTGCCACGTCATGGTCTAAGGGCATCTTCAACGGTGACCCGTAAACTTCATCCCGCATCTGTCCGCAAAAAAGAAGAAACCAGTCCGTAGGCACGAATGATAGAGGACCGCATGCAACGCTAGCTGCACACATTTTGACAACAATTCAAACCAACCCGACGAAATTCGTACAAATACGGTCGGATCTCATATAAACATAACGGAATTCAATACAACTAATGATGGAATGAATACAGATAATTCAATGTAGACAACACAATTCATAACACATAGCACAACTAACATAACACACACATTATATATAAATAAGACAAATGTTCCGGAAAGTGTGCTACTGCTCCGGAGCTCGGGTGAACACTAAAATGAGAAGAAAAAAATCAAAATTAGTTCAGAAAAACCTGAATTCATTTTATGACAAACATTGACAAAAAAATTTAAGTGCTCGCGAAATTTCGTCATGAAATCGCATTCCGATAGGGTGTCGTAAAAAAACAAATTCAGTGCTCCAAAACCCTTTTTATATCTTTCTATGTTTTTTAAATAATTTTGTTAGGTTTAAAAACGACACCGGTAAATACGGCAGACGCCGCTGAAATCCTCCCCTCTCTTTTGACTCTCTCTCACGACTCTCCCCTGACGGCGGCCTCCGGCGGCCGACTCCGCGGCTCGGCGAGGAAGAGAGGCTCGCGGCGCAGCGGCGGCGAGGAGGGGTCCCTCTGCTTCCGTACCACTCGCGGACGCACTCGGCCACTCGCCCTCGAGATCTCAAGGTAATTCACCTCCCAAGCGGCGGACTTTCCCCCCCTTTGGATTCGCCGCCCTCCCCTTACCCTGCCCTGCTCCGGCGACCTGCGGTCCGATTCAGTTTTCCCCCTTTTTCTGCCTGTCCCCGATGTGAACCCGTCTCCGGTGAACCTGAATTTCAGATGCGGCTGGTCGGCCTGACGGGCGGGATCGCCTCCGGGAAGAGCACCGTCTCCGGCCTCTTCAAGTCGTCCGGCATCCCCGTCGTCGATGCCGACGTCGTGGCTCGGGTATGCGTCCAGCATCAAACATGGCCGTGCAGAAATATAACATCGATTATGTTTTACTTGATTCAGCTCTTTGTGCACGGGGATAGAATGATGGATAGAGTACAATTTTCCGTGAGGAAAAAAGAAGATTTTTACCCCTAAGAAATGAAGATCTTTTTTTTTCTACAAGAACAGAATTCACCCCCGTTTTAGTGGATTTTTTCACTGTTTTAACCTTTTTTCTAAACATAAGCACAAAATGAACCAGATTTGAAACCATTTCACGATCTGACCCTTTTAGAAACGCCACAAGCCCTGGCGTTGCTGCCCCACTATGCAACGCCTATCTACCGTGGCGTTGCTGCCCCACTATGCAACGCCTGTCTACCGTGGCGTTGCTGCCCTACAGTGATACGCCTGTCTACCGTGGCGTTTTTTCTTTTCTGCAACGCCGGTCTACAGTGGCGTTGCAGACCCACTGTGAAACGCCAACAGTACTGGCGTTGCTGCCCTACAGTGACACGCCTGTCTACCGTGGCGTTTTTTCTTTCTTGCAACGCCAGTCTAATGTGACGTTGCAGGCCGATTGTGAAACACCAACAGTGCTGGCGTTGCAGACCCACTGTGGAACGCAGCGACGACATCCAGCCAGCCCACGGCATGCTGCCAGCAACATGTGTACTGCTGAAACGCCATGGACCATGGCGTTTCACTCGTGGCCTGCAACGCCACATTAGACTGGCGTTTGAGTGGGTCTGCAACGCCACATTAGACTGGCGTTTCTATGTGCGTCTGCAACGCCACGGGCTCTGGCGTTTCAAAAAAGGTCAGATCGTGAAATAGTTTCAATCAGAGTTCATTCCGTGAAATACTTTCATCCCAGGGGTCAAAATCGTGAAAAAATCCCGTTTTAGTTAACTTGCAGATTGTGCTCAGTAGAGAGCTCTTGTTCCTTTTCCCGTCTCCCTGGGAACTGATGGCTAACACTTGTATTTATTTCAACTTTGTGGAGGGCAAAGACATACATATACTGGTTCTTACTTTGTGGGGAGTTTTTTCATCCCTGATGCTACTCCCAGTAGCGAGGAATGTAACCGGTAGTTAAGAGAATGGGATGGTGATGGCCAATTTAGTCATATCCCCTGCTTTGTCAGCTGGTGAGGATCATAGGATGGCAAAGCATAATATATGCTTTGCTTCACTAAATTACATGCGGCCACTCATCGTAGCCGTTGAAAATAAATGAAATATGAAAAACTATATAGCCTTTCATGTGTGCAGCATGTGTATGCTGTAGCTCAAAAGGCAGCCCTCAAGAGAATATACTTCTCATTTTGTCTCCTTGGACAAAGGAAATTCACACACACGGGAGCCTAGGATAAGAAGGGGAAAGGAAAAGGCAGACGAATAAGTACGCCACAAGCCAGCATGCTAGCAACGCCTGGCAGAAACTAAGCAATGCATCGTGTGGAATAGTGGAAGTTAAGGCCTTTAATTCCCCCAATCCCATGTTCAATGAACCCCATGGGAGTAGACTGGAGTTGGTTGAGGCCAAAAGTCTCCATCCTTTGTCTAACTGGAACTCCGAATCTGTTTTCAACTTCTCATCAATATCTTACCATTGCTGGGATATCCCTGGGTCAAAAATCAGTGGAACAACATCAGCACTGCATGCTTATTACTATTTCAGTTCGGCATATGACGCAATATCATCAATATCTTTAATTAATGGTATGACACAAGATTACATATGTTATATTTTGGGCCTTAAGACCAGTTGGGCATACAGATCACTTTCCTTTCATGGTTTAGTACTTGAGCTTCAGACTGCATGCTTATTACTATTTCAGGCTTATTGTTTGTTATGAGATCTTTACAGATGCTGTGAAAAATGACTTCATGTTTTAAACTTTTTGTTATGAGTCTTATGCTGATTACGGATACACGCATTTACAGAATGTAGTGCAGAAAGGTACTGGAGGTTGGAAGAAGATTGTAAAAGCTTTTGGGAATGACATTCTGTTGGAAAATGGAGAAATTGACAGAGCTCAATTGGGCCAGATTGTTTTCACTGACCCAGAAAAACGCAAGCTTCTAAACCGGTACAACTTCTACTACAGTAGCATAAATATCGCCTTCGATTTTTTTTCTTTCTTTCTGTTATGCTTACCCAATATATTATTTATTCAGTTTATTGACATGTCGGAGACAATGTTCTTTCCTTCTTCTATGGTTGGCCAATAGATTTTTTATCCAGTTTATTTATATGGCAGTTACTACATAATTACTGCTGTAAGGAAACAGCTCCACCTGTTTCTGGTCTCACATCTTATCATGCTCTGGTTTCTAGTTGGTTGAATATTCAGTTCATTGTCAACTGTGTGCATAAATATCGAGTTATGCTTCATACATGGATGATGAAATGTGACAAGGTTCACCTTTAACAGTACTCCTACTTTTTATGTTATTGTTAAAATAAAACACCACAGCAAAGTCGGTATAACATTTCGTTGCATGCTTATACTTTGTCATGAATATAGTCCCTGGAATACCAAGGATTGTTGTTTGTCTACATTATGGCTCGATACTGATCCCTGACTACAGTTTGGTTTCTCCATCGTGGCAACTTTCAGTCTTCTGGCCCCACACATTTCATGCGGTATATTCTGGGAGATACTAAAACTGTGGGTGAAGGGATCCCTGGTCATCGTTGTCGACATCCCGCTCCTGTTTGAGACAAAGATGGACCGGTGGACGGACCCCGTGGTTGTCGTATGGGTGGATCCCAAAACTCAGATCGAAAGGCTCATGTCAAGAGACGGGTGCGGCCAGGAACAGGCTCAGAGCAGGATCGACGCGCAGCTTGCACTGGACTGGAAGAAGTCGGAAGCCGACATAGTGATCGACAACTCTCGCTCCCGGGACGATACGAAAGAGCAGTTCCAGGAAGTGCTGAAGCAGGTGTCTGCTCCCTTGACATGGAAGGAGCGCATGATGTCCAGGGATGGCCTTCTCTCTATCGTCGTGTGCACCGCAGCAGGGCTTCTGCTTGCTCAGAAGAATCTGCTATGATCTTTTCATGCTTAGGGAGTTAAGGTAACTAGGATCGGACTAAGATTGATTGGTTGAAAATTTCCAAGTGTCGGTGCAGAGCACTAGGCGAACATGATTACTGTTCTGCCAGGTCTGGAGTTATTATACCACAAGTGCTGAATATCAAGTGAAATAAAATTTGTAACTGCCTGCTTGTGCTGTCTCTGCAGTTTTCATAGGATTCATATTTTTATTTTCTTATCAAAGGAAACACTTGTACAGGTTTGGCCAAATTCCTTTGAAAATCCTTTGAAAATCCAATCATCCAGCACCAAATACTCCCAGGTCCTGTTTTTATTTGTCTGGATTTTGTCTGCCTTGGAGCCCTGCAAGGTAAGCCCTGGGCATAGAAAATTCCAACATGCTCTGTCAAAATGACAGTCAGAGGATAGTTGCTGAAGATCCTCTGTTTCAAGGCAATTAGGAGCACATAGGATAAGATAGAGTCATTTTATTGCAAGTAAAAAATGCTTCCTCTGATTATACAACCGGATAAAATTGCACATAAATGAATAGAAGATCGATGCAGCATAAATAAATAGCTTAATTTCATTCATCAACCACCAGCAAGCAAACAAGCCCTCTGTTTGCATGAGTGCGCAATATAACTTACATCAAGAAACCCCACAAACTGAGGAACAAACATCATTTTGTACAGAGACAGCACATGCCACTCTCACATCTGTGATAAATATGCAAAGTGAGATGAAATAATTAGCACACAAAAACCCTTGTGACTGACCTCACCCATGGCACCCCGTGCGCATAACTTATTTTCATGACATAACTTAACCACCGTAAACCTCGATTGAAACCGAAGTCACTCTCATAATTTAAGGAGAAAAAGCCTTCTCCTCCTCCTCCTGTACTCAGGTTTCACCATGATCCATGAAGCCAAAAGGATCTAGCAGTGAAGCAAGTACTGCCGGAGGAAGAAGAAGAAGCAGATGCTGCAACTAGCACACAGCGATGTTGAGCGCCGATAGCTTGTGGGCATGGTTCTTGGCCTGCTTCTTGGACGAGCTTGCTGCAGGATGTTGCTGTGGATGCTGCCGTGGCTTGCTGCTACTGTTGTGGCATTTGCACTGGCTGTCGTGTCTATCGCGGCTTGCGCGGCAGCAGGGCCTCGTGCTCTCGCTCTCTTCCGATGAGTGTGAGGTGTTCATGGCGGCCTTCTTCCTCCCCAGCTTCGGTGACTTGGGACGGGTTGTGGGCAGCTGCAGGCAAGAAGTTCATTAATTATGCGAGAGGAATCAATAGTACAAACTTTTCAAGATCAAAGCATTTTCTGAAGGCTGAAGCCAATGGACTAGAAAATTGATATTTTTTCGGCGTCAACCTACCTTCTTGTATTCAGCCTTGGGGGAAGGTGCCTCATGGTAGAAGCTTGGGATGGGTGTGGCTTTGAATGTCAGGCTTTTCCTGAGTAGCCTGAGAGCCTCCTCCTGTTCTCTCTACAGATTCATTCACAATGTAATAGATCAGTGAGTGTTTGGTTTTGAAAACTCTTCAGCATGTATAGAAAAGAGGATCCGTCGATCATCGTGGAAAATGCCGAAACAAGGCAAATTACCTTCAACCTAGCTTCCAACTGAATCCTCTGCTCCTCCATAGCTTGATGTTTCTCCTCCAACTTTGAATAATACTACAACAGACAATGAAACAAACAAAGGATGAGAACCTTTCCCATATTCCTCGCCATGTCTTGTATTTTCCATGTCACAAAGTAGCATATACCTCTCTGCGCTTCTCGGCACGTTCGGTGCATCTGAAGACCGGGCTTGATGGGACAGTAATAGTCTTTCCGTTTGATGATTTGCTACATGAAAAAGATTCTTCAACTAAGCATTTTGGAAGAGACAGGTGATACAAGAGTACACCATGTGTGCTTAGGTTGCGAAGCGCATACGAGTTGGTGAGAGTAGAAGCATTCCAGTCATCCGGACTGTTTCTGTTTGTAGCTTGCAGTGGCTTCCTTGTAGTCGCAGACGCGCTTCTCTGTAAGAAATGTGTACATGACATCCATAAATAATGAGCATAGAATTATATATGCGCTCGGTTATGCTAAAAGGTCTCTCATAAAGATAATGGGTAAGGAACTGAAGGCAAAGCAACAGGAAAGAAAAGAGAGAGATATTACCTTCATCTTCTTCGTCGAGCTCGTCAATACGCACTTTGCGTTCTCATAGACATTTCCATTTCCAGTGGAGTGCTTGTCGTTGGGTAGATCAGGATGGTACCCACTATCATCTCCTGGCTCTGACTGAGCACCTTCTTTGGGGTGCACAACATCTTCCATAGATGTGACCGAGGTGCTATCACTCCCCGCTGTTTCTGTCGCTGGAAACTTTTCTTGATTCTCTTGTTCATAAGCTCTACTTTCAACACCATGTTGCGCCACATCTCCTTTCTCGACGTTGACGGGAGAGGCTTCATCTGCAGCAGGCTCTGCAGTTACATAGAAGCATTAGTTCTCATTAGGCTGTTCCATCCAGTTGATCAAACAGTTAAAGATTCATCAAGTTAAACTGAACAATTAACTACAATAAGCTTACCGTCGTCGGTCTGTTCAGCGTGGCCAGTGGCGGAGGAACCGTCATGCTCAGTGTCTCCATTTCCATCACCAGCTTCTAATGGTTCCGAGACGCCATTCTTGGATCGTGCACCAACAGAACTTTCAGTGTTGACGGTGCCCGAAAGTTCCGTTATATGGTCACCCTTATCATCCGGCGTTTCCATGTTATCGCTAGATGGAGGGATAAGGGAAGAATCCAGCTCCAGCTCCTCTTTGGAAGATTGGAGTACAACCTCAATACCCATGCTACTGCTGCACAAGATAGAGCATCTTTAATAAGTATACTTGTTGATATAGATGACTCAATACGTACACCATGCAAATAAGAAATATGATTTTCCGTTCTCTCAAAGAATTGAGACCGACAACGCAACAAAGCGAGAAAATCCCGTATATACCATTCATGTGGACACTTATAGTTCCATACCACCTTCCAGGAAAATGACATGCAGATGCAAGGGTTGGGAAGAATTGATGTGAGGAGTTTGACAACCTATCTGACATGATAACCGATAGCGACCAGATTAATTAGGGTGTCATTCTAATCCAGATCCTCCAATCATTTATGTACCGGTTCGCCGTCGGTATTATATCAAACTGAGTTCAGCATATATATAAAAGGAAAAAAGTGAAAGCAGAAATGGAATCATCGAGGAGACAAAGTTAACGCAAAAGAATTGACACCCGCGCGTGCCGCTACGCACCAAATAAACGGAAGAACCAGAGGATGAGACGAAGCATCCGAATCTCGAATTGGATCATGTATATCTGGTGGGCTCGCCAACGTATGATTATATTATGAATGCTAGCATTTAGAATTGGGCAGTGTCCTTCGAAACTCTTGGAACTGTACTTGTTGTGTTAATTAGTTTAGGACTTAGTGTGTTTGCTATGACCCGTGACTGGCATAGTTAATTGGTACTTGGAAGCTAGCTTGCAATCATTTGTGATAAAGCATGCTGCAAAGCGTGCTTTGCTGAAAGAGTTTGGTCATGCATCGTCCTATAACATTATGATATCAAGATATAAAAATGACCACAGACAGCAGCCAGCACAAGGCCAATCTGGTCATGTCGATCGAGCTTACTAATAAGCATACAAAAAGTTGTCTGTCCACCAGTAATAAAACAGAAAAAGAAAACAGTTTAAGGGCTGATTAATAACATGTTGCTAGCTGGTAGGTTTGACCACAATATATCAGCTTATTGTCATGCAGCACATTCCAAACCAGCTCGGATCACAAATCCCGCGTGACGGCGACGCCGTGGCAACCAAAAATCCCGCTGGCACATGGCGATATTATCATCACATCACACCGGCGAAAACAAGAAGAGACATCCTACTCCCTCCTGCCCATATGCTACTAAGCTTAACACACTTATTTTGGGACGGACGGAGTATTGCTTGTCGCTCAAACGGATTTATCTATCGGTGGTGTAGTAAGTAAATTTGTCGATCATCCATAAACGAGCACTCAACTGGAATCATTGGGCTGATGAGACTGCGAAAACCTTAGTCCGATGAAGATGATTAGTCTAGTCTAGTCTAGTCTAGTCTAAGGATGAAGGGGGGGAGAAAGAGCCGGGATGGGATGCAAGCAAGCAAGCAAGCAAGCAAGAGAGGAAGAGGGCGGAAGGGGAATGAGATGAACCCCCTTTTGGACGATCGATGATCGGCACGTACCTCGCGACGTCTCCTGGGCCTTTGATCACCTTTCTTCTGTCTCTCTCTCTCTCTCTCTCTCTCTCTCTTTCTCTGTCTCCTGGAGCGAGAATGATGCACTGTGTTAAGCAGAGGACACAGTGGCTGCAGTATTTGTAAGGGGAGGAAGGAGGTGGATGATGGAGGATGGAGGAGGCTCCTTCTCTTCCTCGTTGGTTGGTTGGTTGGTTGGTTCCAACTTTGCAAGGGGAGTTGGGTTGTGGGTTAGCTGAGGGGCAGCTTTCGCGGCGCGTTTTGCATGGGGTACCCTGCACCCCCAACGCATCACCCCAACCAGCAGCCAATCATCATCATCCAAAGCAAAGCAGAACGCAGCCGCTCGGCGGTTGAACCGTGCGTGCTTCCATTCTGCTTCCAATCCTCGGCTACAGCTAGCGTCTCACGCACGCCGGTGGATGCGGCGGTGGCGGTGGCGGTGGGATCCCGCCACGAAAGGGCCACGGCAACCGCGGGGGTGCACTGTAGCAGCTCGCGGGTACCGTCGAGGGGGTGGCCCGGAGGCAGCTCCGGCGTCGGCGTCGGCGAGCCGGCACATCCATAGGACCAGGATCGATCTCACACGCACGCGCGAGAGAGCATGTCTACCCATCCAGCTCAACGATACAACGTACGTACGTACATTGGTCCACGCTTTCAGACGGCCGGACGGGAAGAACTCACGAAAATGGCCACGTTTTTCCTTTTTCGTACGTACGTACGTGTGCGCACCTAGCTAGCTATCCAATGCTCGCGTGCATAGCATACGATCATGCTAAGATCCGAGAAATTGTTACATGGGGTACAACTTTGAACTTGTAGATTTTTTTTATTTAAAAAAATGGTATCTTGAAGCATCTACTGGCGGACCGATGTTCTCGGGTCGACCAGCGCGCTTGAGGTCGAACACCGCACAACCAACGCCTCCCCCTCTCCCTAGCCCGCTGCCGCTCGCAGCGGGCTGCACACGCCTCGGATTCCGACGTCCGTATGCGCACCGTCCCCGACGCGGGCACGAGGACCCAGAGGTGGCCGGACATCGCTTCCGAAACAGAAGATGGTGGAGGTGGGAGGCGTACCTGACCTGGAGCGGACCTCCCGAAGCGGGAGCGACCGGAACAGCGCGCCTCGCGAGAAGGGCCTGCGACGTCACCAGCGCTCTGTCGGCGTGCAACGGGCCCGAAGGATGCAGATCCGTCGCCGCTCCATTGGCGTGTGACGGGCCCGAAGGATGCATATCCACCGCCGTCGGGGCTGCCTTGGTCCTGTAGCGACCATCGCAACACGATGCGGAGGGCCACCTCCTCCACATCGATGTTCGACCCGTTGGAGCTGCTTCCGTTGCCAACCATCGAATCGGAGCGTGGGGAGGGCAAGTGGAGTGGACGAAGAGTGAACTGCCGGATGTCTAGGGTTTTTCCGATTCAGGTATTTAGTGAGGTCCATGGTGGGCCAGGCTGACGTGTCGGTGGGGTCGGTGGTGGGCCAGGTAGTCAGGCGGGCGTGCCCAGGCGCGCATGGGCTCCCCCATATCCGTCCCATATTTGGGCTGGATATGAGGGGTGCCGGTCAGCCTGGGCGTTTGAGGCCCATTTAGGGAGTCCGTCTTGATCGATTTTTCATGACCGACGAGTGACCGGACGGCCAGCCGGACGTATGAGACGGATATAAGGGGTCCGGCCGTAGATGCTCTTAGGGCTTGGTTAATGACAAATGGTATTAAGCCAAAAAATATGACACTTATTTTGAAACTGAGGAAATACAATAGAATTTCCTGTTGATTAACGAAAATCCAGACAAAAACCGTCACAATACGCCTATATGAAGGGGCATCCGGCCGATCTGGCTACCACACAAGAGATCGTCATGTCGTAAATCAATTCGTGGTTGGATGGTTAGGAGGATTGTAGTATCCCCTGCCCACCACTCATAAGGGTAGGATGTGCGTGCGTGTGTTTATAGGGATGAGTGTATTTTCGTGAACGGCTTCGATTGTACTCTGCTATAAAAAATCGGCATGTCATGGCACGTACCTCGGGATGTTGCAGTGTTTTAAAACGCAGTCTCTTAGAGGCTGATTTATTAAGAAAAGATAAACATAATTGTTCGTAATTAACAAAAATCTAAGCGTAAACAGTTACAACACGCTCATATGAAACGGTAGTCAGCCGATCTAGCTACCATAGGATCACATGCAGACAAAGGGTCAAGATTGCCTGCCCTGTCGTCACCATCACCTCTCCTCGAGCAAGCGACTCCAACTTCACCGTTGATGACCCCTCAAGACCCTTCCGAACGAACGGTACACGACTGTCCACACGCGTCGAGGAATAGGCAGCTCCGACTTCGCTACCAAGTCTTCCTGCTACATCGTCGCATTCCTTCTTGAAGGTGGTGCTTGATACACGACAACTTGATGGCTTTGGAGCGTGGTGGTTATCTTCGATGGGCACAACGGTCGCGGGGAGTCGTAGCTTTCGTTGATTCGGCGTTGTTGGCATTTTTTCTCTTAATTTCTCTTGTATTTTCTTTTAGGCGTGCTTGTGCTGGGATGTTGTATCTGGTGGTTGCTATATCCATATAACGGAGCGAAAGCCTATTTCGAGAGAGAAAGAACGGCACCTTGCACCTTGCACCAACATGCCCCCCACCTGCCAATCACACGGCATCGCTGCCACCCCTCCGCCCCGTGATGCTACAACTCAGCTCCGACTTCACGCTCAGGCACATGTCGAACGGTTGACGGCGTTATAAGTGTGATAAAAGAACTGTCATAAATGCACGAACGGCGTGTAAAAAGTGTAATCCACCTTGCTCTAAATAAATCTCTAAACCAAAAAGGTTTCACGTCTACATACACACGTACGCTGTCGCACTGTTACCCCAACTGCTATGTCTCTTCATCAGAATCAAAGAAAAAGACGGTGATGGAAGAGAAAGAAAGATCCCTGTAATGTTGCAATACTATGCAGATCGGTTGGAGCTTTCGACGATGGAACTGTTGATCCGATGGAGCCCTCTCGTCGAAATCACTCCATCCAGATCAATCCATCGAAACTGCTGAGAAGAAAAAAAGGACCCCAAGCGCGTCAACGTACACAGAATTATCAGCTCATGATCGTCAATAATTTCCGTGGAGCAATCTGGTAGGTAGCTTGTCATGGTAATCACTAATCGAGGGGCTAGCTTAGGAGTCGTGCACTCGTACTAGCAAACCACTGTATGGCCATGATTTTGTTGGTTGATTCCAACAGTTGGGTAGGGCAGGGATATCTAATTTATCTTTCGTGTGTGATCCGAGGGTTTTTCCGCAAGAAAAATATATATCCTTGTGTGTGATTTTGGTATTGTGATATGATAATTGTTCGTATATAGTCTTTTGTTCATTGATTCTCAGTCGGTAGGTGGCGATTATGGTGCATAAATATAATTATCTTGTTCTAGTCTTTGCGCGTGATTCCGGTATTGTGATCCAATAATTGGTGTTATAATCTTGTGTGTATGTATTAAATAAAGATTCTACGGACATATCTGTAGCGATTCCTTTTGTCCCCGGCAACCAAGGACTGGCGTGTTGAAGTAGATACGTTTGTTTAGCTTTGTTCCTGATTCTCAAAGTACACGAGGAATTAAGAACCTATGCAGTGTATGGTCACAATAATCACACACGTGCATTTCAGTACTGTTTGTTTGTCCAGGTGATACATTGCGCGTTTGATTTGTTGATGCTAATCAATCATTTGGAGAATGATTACAACCCCATTATTACATCTTTGATATTATTTAGTTGCTTGGCCATTTTTACGGAGTTCTTCCTATTTTTGTTGCGCCTATCATAGAAGGGGACCGACATACGCTGGCGAGCCCTTTTAAGGTAGCATGGCGACAAAAGGCAATGTCGGATCTAGAGGCGGTAGCTTCCGAAAGCCAACCCAAACAGAGAAAAGGAGCTTATGAGGAGGGAGGTAACATGGACGGGAAAACCCAAAGTGGGGTTATCAATGGTAAAGAAAATAAAAATAAAAATGGATGAAGCACAAACCGTCTTGGCAAATCTAACGGCAAGGAAAAACAGCCAACCAGTAACTTTTAACCTCAAGCAACCGAAGTATTATGGCAATCTGGACTATTTGGTCCGGTGCAAAATATCAAAAAGAGACAGCACAAAACGAGACGAAGTGCCGACAAGAAGCACATAAAATGAAGTGCTGACAAGAGAATGCGATAGGCGGCTATATAAGTACTTAAGTTAAAACCCAAGCAACAATCTATAACACCAAATAAAAGCACATGCAAATACAACTCAAGAAAAGACACATGCAAATGTAGAATTTTAATCTGTATTCCCGCAAAAGAAAAAGAGTATTAATCTGTAAAGGAATATAATTACATGAAACAGTAGCATAACAGATGGAACCGAGCGGTTCATTTTGCCACAGGAACAGAAAATATAATCCTCTTTCCAACGGTATCCTACTCAAGGATTGGCACACGCCAACCACTTCATAGGCACAGGTTAACCAGCATTGGCCAACACACCATAGCCAGTAACTAGCTAGCTACAAGCAGGTGCAATTAGTTGTCTTCTGCTTAATTTTGAGTTGAATAGAAGTTACATATCAGATCATTAGCAACTAGCTAGCTAGATGGGTCCTGTGATTAGCCACCGTATCCCGTTCGGTCCCTTCTTTTCTTGCGGGGCAAGTGACGACGATTAAGTCTTGACAGGGAGCTCGCAAGGTCTTGCTAGCCACTTGTACCTTGGGTTCCACAGATGATGTGGATTCTTCTTGTCTTGCCTGAAAAAAAGGTGAAAAGGAAATGCAATGCGGATCATTTTCCCGGGCTGGATGCTAAATCAGGAAACTGCGACTGATGGTGAATATATAAACTTATATTTCCAGGATCAATTATTAAAAGCATCAAATTAGTTTTTGAAATTCAATAATCGAGAACACGACGGACCTCTATGTCTTCTCAACTCTTTGTGATCTTGTGAAATTGAATGGCTTAACTAATTACTTGACAATCGTAACTTTGCGGGTAAATCTGGATGAAATCTTTCAAATTAAAAACAAGAGAGAAAGGAAAAGAGCAAACAAAATTTAGGAACCAACCTCAAAGGAACATAATCTTTTGGAAGGATCCAATCCAAAAGCTATGGACTAGCTAGAAAAAAGCACGGTAACTTTTGATGTGTGATTATGCATAAATAAGGTTTGGTTATGCCTACCAAGTACCAACTAACTAACCATGTAGTTACTAACCAACTAATCTATAATGACAAACCAATTCAAGCAAATAACTTGAAAGACCAATTGTATTTCTATTTGACTACCACGTCGACACCACCATCAAAATTACAGATCACCACAAGTTCTTCCATAGTACAATTACTGCTATCGAAACCGAATTAAACATGTGTGTAATCCCAACCCAATGCATTATAGTTCCACCTAACAGTCCAGAGTTTGATATGCCGCATGTTACCGAATAATTCCTTCTTCCTTTGATGACACCGGTTTTGGAACTCTTCTCTCCATAACATTGTTACTTTCCCCATATGTTCCGGTTAACACCACAAGAGGAAAATGGTCTCAGAGACACATCTAGGAAACACAATTCGAAATCTCATGGCACAGCAGGAATAAATATTTATTCAGTAGCATGTTTTGAAATGCATGCAAATTTATCAAATAGTAAATTAGTAAAGTACACTACACATTTCACTCATTAACTATTAAACCCCCTTTCTTTTTGAGAAATTGAAAGAAGCACTCTCTTTAATTATCTAGTTAACATCTTTTAGAATGGGAAAGATCAAACTATTCGATGGCATAAACTATTTCACATAGTCCAAATGTACATGGTACTAGTAGCATACCCTTTTTTTAAGAAAGATAATTCCCTTTCCGATTTAATTTACGTGAAACCAAGGGGTATTACAAAAGCTGTCTTCTGGCCAAAGCCAAAGAGAAGAAAAAGTCCAACATAAAACAAGGAGAAATGACATTATCAGCAAACAACATTCTCCACTACAGAGGAGTATGAGCCATGCCTATATAAGAAAGGATTCTTTTCATAAAATTTGCATTTCGTTCACCTGATCATCTATCAGCACCCCTGGACTTGGGCACATACAAGAGAAGTGCAGGTCGTCGAACCACGTGGTATTCACAACGGAGAGAAAACCTCGGTGCTATGTGCCTAGAAAGTCATCTCAGTAATAGAGGATGAACCATATGACCTTTATTCCCAACGACAACGCTTCCCCGGTGTGTTTCCAATAAGGACCACAAAATCATACTGCTAAAGATTCTAGATGACCGGTAGGCGGAAAGGGAGACCATGTGTTAGGATGGTGTTGCAAGATTACGCAGAAGCATCGACTTCTAGGGCAATCACACAGGATGGTTATTGTGCCAGTGATAAGATGGGAGGTTGAGCGATAGAACTGGATGGACATATGCTGGCGGGCCCCACTTTGGTAGCATGGGGACGACAGGCAATGTAGGATCTAGAGGCGGTAGCTGCCGAAGACCAAGGAGGAGGGCGACAACTGTATAAACAGAGGATATGAGCATATGAAGAGGGAGGTAACATGGCCGGAAAAACAAGAGTGGGTTAACATGGTATATATATATACATTTTAAAAGGATGAAATACAGATTGTCCTGTGCAAATCTAACGGCGAGGGAAAACAACCAACTCACTTTTAATCTTAGGCAACTGAAATATTATGGTCCATATTATTATGGAAATCTAGATTGTTTTTATTTATTTAGAAAGATATACTAGCTCACGACATGAGCACTTGAAACAATGTGCTGATGAAGAGAATGTGATTAGGCAGCTAAGAACCAAAACTAAAACCCAAGAAACCATCTAAAGCACCAAATGAAAATACATGCAAATATACTAGAATATTGATCTGTATTCCTGTAAAAAAGAATATTGATCAGTAAAGAACATGATTACATAATTTACATGACAGTAGCATGACAAGCTGAAGGTACGGATACTACCGATGGAACCGGTTCATTTTGCCATAGAAACAGAAAATATAATACTCTTTCCAACGGTAACCTACTCAAGGATTCGCACACACCAATCCATTCCTATGCACAGGTTAAACAACATTGTTCAACACACTATAGTCACTAACTAGCTTTTTAGTTGTCTGCTGCTTAATCTTGAGTTGAACAGAAGTTACATATCAGATCATTAGCAGCTAGCTAGCTAGATGTGTCCTCTGATTAGCCACCGTATCCTGTTCCGGTCCTTTTTTTCTTGTGGGGCAAATGACGACGATTAGGTCTTGACAGGGAGCAAGGTCATGCTAGCTACTTGTACCTTGGGTTACAAAGATGATGTGGATTATTCTTCTGGTCTTGGCTCAAAAAAGGTGAAAAGGAAATGCAATGGGCATCATTTTCCCGGGCTAGATGCTAAATCAGGAAACCGGAATCGATGATTTCCAGGGCCAATTACAACAAGCATTCAATTATCTTTTGAAATGCAAAAGGAAAGAACACGTCCGACCTGTGTGTCTTGTTAACTCTCCATGACCTCGAGAAAATGATTGAGTTGACTAATTACTTGATAATAGTAAGTTTGCGGAAAATGTGGATGAAATGTCAAACTAATCAAAGAGAAAGGAACACAGCAAACAGCAATCTAGCAACTAACCTTAGAAGAATAAATGCTTTTGTAAGGATCCAATTCCAATCCAAAAGCTACATACTAGCTACAAAAATCACGGTGGTTTTTTCATGTGTCATCATGCGTAAACAAGGTTCGGCTATAGCTATCAACCAACTAACCCTGTAGTTACTAATCAACTAATCTGTAAATGATCAACCACTTAATGCAAATAACTTGAAAGGCCAACCATATTTCCATTTAGCTACCACAGTGACACCACCGCCAAAATTACACATTACCACAAGTTAGTCCATTGTACTATTACTACTATTGAAATCGAGTTATAGATGCGTGATCCCAACCCAATGCATTATAATTTCACCTAACCGTCCGGAGTTCTATAGGTCGTATGTCACCAAATAAACCATATTCTTCCGTTGATGACATCAGTTTCAAAAATATTCTCTCCATAACATTGTTATTTTGCCCGTATGTTCTGGTCCCCGTTAAATGAACGCCACAAGAGCATAATGGTCTCAGATGCATATACCATATTTTGAAATCTCACGGCACCACAAGAGCATATAGTTATTCGGTACCATATTTTGATATGCATGTAAATTTATCTGATAGGAATATACACAACACATATTCGTTGGAAGGGAAACATAACACATTTCACTCATCATATAGTTAACCTTTTTCTTAAAAAAAATCGGCAGATGCATTGTCTTTCAATTATCAAGTTAATCCCTGTTATAATCAGAAAGATGAAACAATTTCGTATAATTGATAAGAGGAGGCACAATCCTGTTGCCGGAACGAAGCCACTTATGTTGGCTTTTAAATCGTAGATCAAAACACCCAGGAGCACCACGTATGTGTACGTGCAAAGCTAACTCGAACAAGCACACTAGCAGCTTGACCGATTAGCCCTTGTACACACGTACGTGCAACTAGCCAGAGACTTGCGTATGAATAAGCTTCAGCCGGCTAGCTTCGGTTGATTGGATCAATCACGCGGCAACAGATCAACTCGGCTCTCTCAACAAGAACGTAAAAACGCGAAGGCACTGAATCGTTGATGGCACAGGCTCGTGTCGAGCCTGTCGTAATACTTTGTATTGCTTTGCTATCTGATCTGGTGTTACAAGCACCACCCTTAGGGTGCCTTTTATACACATCCACAAGGGACTATGGAAATAGACTAGGACTAGGTATCCTAATACTACTAGGACTCGGTTTGGCTTTTTTCCTAATCCTATGTGTACAGGACAACGTGATTAACTCACATTCACCCCCTAATCACGATGTCCTTACTTTCGACCTGGGTCCCAAACACGATTGCTGCTTCTCATAACTGTTATCATCGGCATGGCCTTTGCCGTCCCTTGCAGCATTTCATGGACCGTCTTTACTGTCGTCGGCTCGTTCGTAGCTTAATGACAACACTCCTTTTTGGTCCTGTCTTCAACTTACAGCCATCACCTGTCTCGATGCCTGACAGTCAATCGAGCTCGAGGACCTCAAGATCAAGGACCAGAGGAAGATGGGTCTCTATGAGCAATTGCTTTTGTTGTCCCTGCTGTTAATCTTGATTCGAAGCGCAAATAATGTATGGTACCTGAAACCAAGGGGTATTACAAACCAAAACATCTGAGCATTCCAGGCCTATATAAGAAGGGCTTCTTCTCATAAATGTTCCAGTTCGTTCACCCGATCATCTATCAGCACCCCTGGACTTGGGCACATAACACTGAAGCTGGAACTGAAAAGAACATGCAGCCCACTAGAAAACATCCAGAGCTAGCGCTACCGCTGCTGAAACCAGCACCAGACACTTCACTCGAGGCAAAGGAAACTGAAGCATCAAGGTAGGAAGTTGTGATCAGGGTCCATACCTTCAGGTTGAAGCAATCGCCAATGTCCAGGACGCCGTCCGTGCGCGTTTCCAGAAACACCATGAGGCTCAAACATCACTTGCTACCTGTTCGAAGAGCCGTGCGCATTTCCAAAAACACCATGAGACTCAAACATCAGTTGCTACCTGTATGAAGAGCCGTGCGTATTTCCAAAAACACCATGAGACTCAAACATCACTTGCTGCCTGTTCGAAGAGAAATCCTCCACGACTCAACTACCATGTGTTGTTGCCACCGGCTTCAAGAAATATGCACTTCTCACCAAAGGAACTTGCGCTTCGTGGCACCCTATCACAACCACAGCTCACTGATGAAGTGACGAAATCTGACGACAATGCACTGGAATGGAAGAAACTATCCTGCTAGACAACAGTCTCTGCAAACTGAAGGATGAAGTGAGTCAGAAACCTGCAATCAGGAAACCAGGAACCCTTTTGATGCCTTGCAGAGGGAAACAAGAATAACATGTTATTATGCCAGATCATCACTAATGTTGTTGCAATAGCTTGACTACAAATAGGAAATGCTACATATCATTCTGACATGGTGTCCGTGGACAACGGCACAACGATTAGATACTAACTTTATACTAGCTCTAGTATAAAATTATACTAAGCTTGGGACATTAATTTTGGGACGGAGGGAGTAGAAGATTGTACACATTCTGCAGCTCAAGGGAGGATGAAGTCACTGTCCATCTTCCTTGATCCAGGGCAGGCTCATACTACATGGCATCATCCAATTTCCCTGTTTTCGTCGTTCCCGGGTCCGGGTGGAAGCATACTGCATACGATGCACCTTTGCTTCCTCCTGCTCCTTATTTTCAGATTTTTCAATCCTCTACGCCTCCTCGGACTCAACAAGGTTACTGCCCCAGCAGTTGAATGATAGATTTCTGTGTTGTGTATTGATCTGTTACAAGGGTTACAAGATTACACTGGTGGAGGATAACTGACAGCCCGAACATCAAGGCACGCAGGCCGTGGGGCGTCGTGATCCTCCTTTCCAGGGAGTACATGATACAGTACAGTGTACAAGGCTACAGGTACAACTTAACACCCCCTCAGCCGGAACTCCATAGAAATGGATGTTGAGGCTGGTCCGGAATTCCTTGAACACAGGTGATGGCAGCCCTTTGGTGAAGATGTCGGCATATTGAGAGCTCGAGGGCACGTGCAACACACGGACATCTCCCACAGCGACACGGTCATGAACAAACTGCAAGGCAATCTCCATGCACTACTGGAATTTCACTATATGCCGAGTGCCAGGCTCGTTACCGAGAGCCAAACCACGCGTACACTCGGCAAACTCATATACACCGAGAGCAACACTCGGCAAAAAAGCGAAACTTAGCAAACAGGTACTTTGCCGAGAGTCATAGAGAAAACGCTTGGTAAAATGACAAAACTCAGCAAACAGGGCTTTGCCGAGTGTCGCACTCGGCAAAAGGGGATCTTTAACGAGTGTCACACTCAGCAAAAGGTGTATAGGTTGTATAGGTTTTGGTTGTATAGGTTGCATACTACCTTGGATGAAGATGGTCCAAAAATGAAAGTTGTTCATTTTGATGAGATGGTTAATTTTCATGTTAAGAACTTTTTCATTCGAGGCCATACTAATTACACTTTTTGTGATGTAAAAAATTTAGTCTGAAATGGCTAAGGCGATGATCACATTCATTGCATACTTTATTATAACGTGCCCAAATTAGAAGCATAGGTGCATCTTACCATTTCAAACAATGTTGTCAAATAAAGTTTTTCAACTTTTTTGCAAAAAAAATCTTTTCCTTTTTCTAAGTGTAAAAAATTGGTATTTTTTGTGAAGCAAGTGAAAAAAGAGAGTGCAAAATGGCACCACTCCAATTATCACAGTAAGTAGACCATATTTTATTCACAATTCCCATGTTTCATGGATTTTTCTAGTTTTGTAGCAAATTTTGCATACTTAAATAACTTTATGTCGATTTCCCAAAAGTAACTCAAATTTTATCTTGAAATGTGTGATAGTTCTGTCCTAAAAAATAGCAAAATAAGTTTTTAGGTATACAAGTAGTCATTATATGGAAGAACCACTTAGTTTTGAAAGATTCAACCCCTTGCTATGAATAGTCATGCTGGCCATTTTGACCCAGTTTTGGGAAAAATGAAAGAAAATGAATAAAAGTTCAAAAAATGCAATCCTTCCGCATGGAGTCCTTTTATGTGTAGTAGTTACTACAAAAAATACCAAACTTTGAATATGGCAAATTAGAAAAAAAAAATCTTCACAAAATGAGCTATCATGTTTGAACTTGATGGCATTCAAGTCAAATGACTAAGGCGGTGATCGCATTCATTGCATACTTTATTATAATGTGCCCAAATTAGAAACATAGGTGCATATTGCCAGTTCAAACAATGTAGTCAAATAAAGTTTTCATCTTTTTTGTACAAAAAATATTTTTTCATTTTCCAAGTGTCAAAAATGAGTATTTTTTGTGAAGCACCTACAAAAAACAGGGTGCAAAATGGCACCACTCCAATTATCAGATTAAGTACACCATATTTTATTCACAATTCCAAAGTTTCATGGATTTCACAGTTTTCTAGCTACTTTTGTACATTTAAATTAATTTACACCAATTTTCCAAAAGTAATTCAAAATTGAACTGCAAGTGCATGAGAAAATTGAAGACTTTCTTTTGAAAAAGCATATATGTGTTATTGAGTCCATACTTGGAACCTGTCCGAGAAAATAAAATGGATTTCAAACATGAAGCTGCCGAGATATAACCTCGCAAATGTAGTTTGTTGTTTTTAAAATTTCAAAGAAAATGGTACCGAACTCGAGAAAGCTTGCAAATTAGCATGGTGCACCCATATGACTTCTTCAAGCCATGGTAAAATTTTGAGAAGATTATACAGACTAATTGATATGTAAATTTGAAAAAAATATGATAAAGAAAACACACAAAGCTTTTCTGAGTGCAACACTCGGTAAAGATTCACTGTTGTCTGATTGGTCGAACGGACCATCCCACGGGTCTTGCCTTCCCACCATCCAATTCACTAAGATCCAACGGTGCTCAGGCCTTTCCTTCCACATCAACAAATCCTTCATCCATCTTATCTATCCCATGCAAGCAACAGCTGCAGCTCCTTCTCCTCCTCCGTCATCTCCCCTTCATCCCACTCCCTTTCCTCCTCTCCTTGGTGAGGAACAGCAGCAGCAGCAGGAGCGGGAGCAGCAGCAACAACAACCACCGTTGCGATGGGAGGAGGAGGAGCAGCAGGAGGAGCGGTAGCAGGAGCACCACCCGGAGCAGGAGTAGCAGCAACCATCGTTGCGATGGGAGGAGGATGAACAACGGGAACCCCGTCCGCCGTTGCAAGCTCCAGCCATGATGTGGTGGCGCAACGCGGTGTAGCAGCTTTAATGAGTTGGGGGGCAATGAAGGGCTCGCGAGCTGGGGCCGCTGTAACTCGTGGGCATGAATCATCGTCGCCATTGACGGTGGCGTTTTTTTCAATTCCACTCAGCATCTTTGCCGAGCATACCACTCGGGAAAGCCATCTCGTGACTCAGCCTATTCTTCAGGACCCACAAGTCAGGAGTGGCAACTGCCGTCCCCTTCTGTCGTCCGTTGGCTACTTTATTTTACCGAGAGGCACTGTTTGGCTCTCGGCAAACTCTTTGCCGATTGTCCGTGTCCTGGCTCCCGGCAAATTCCTGTTTACCTAAGAGGTGTACATCGGGTGCCCTTCGCCGAGTGCACCACTCGGCAAAGGCTTTGCCAGCGGTTATTGGCCCTTTGCTGAGTGTCTGTGGCACTCAGCGTATATGTCGATTCCAGTAGTGATGTGCTTAGTGCGCTGATGTTGCACAAGGTTGCTAGACAGATAGGAAGCGCTGATGTTGACACAATAGACCATGGTGGCTCGGTGAGGTAGACACTGGAGCTCATGACGGAGGCGTTGTATCCAGCAAGATTTCGCAACACAGTTGGCGGTGCCTCGATACTCAGCCTCTACACTAGAGCGAGAGATGGTGTCTTCACATTTAGAGGACCAAGAGATGAGGTTGGCGCCAAGGAACACACAAAAGTTGGAGGTTGATTTCCGTGTGTCCGGGCAACCGACCCAATCAACGTGAGTGTAGGCGGTAAGATCGGTGGAGGTGGACTTGTAGAACTGAAGCCCATAGCAAGTGGTGCCTTGGAGGTACCGAAGAATGCACTTGACAAGACGCATGTGACTGTCGCGAAGTGCATGCATGAACAAGCAAGCCTGTTGCACCGCATATGTGAGACCCGGTCGTGTCAATGTGAGGTATTGGAGAGCACCGATGAGACTATGGTAGTGTGTAGGGTTGGAGAGAAGATGCCCATCGGTGGCGGACAACTTCGAGGTAGTGTCAATCGGGGTCGACACGGGTTTGCAATGCAACATATTTGCACGCTCAAGGATCGTGAGGGCATATTGTTGCTGGCAAATGAATAAGCCGGATGTGTTGGGTGTCACGTTTATGTCAAGAAAGTGGTGGAGGAGCACCAAGTTCGTCATGGAAAACTCACCTTTGAGGGAGTTGATGACGAAGTGAAGTAAGTGGGTGGAGTTGGCTGTTAGAATTATTTCATCGACGTAGACAAGTAAATAAGCAATAGAGGTGCTGTGGTGGAGAATGAATAATGAGGAGTCGCTACGGGAGGCACGAAAGCCAAGGGAGGGCAAGTAGGTTTTGAAGTGAAGAAACCATGTGCGTGTTGGAATTATGCCCTAGAGGCAATAATAAATATAGTTATTATTATAATTCCTGTATCAAGATAATCATTTATTATCCATGCTATAATTGTATTGAATGAAGACTCATTTACATGTGTGGATACATAGACAAAACACTGTCCCTAGCAAGCCTCTAGTTGGCTAGCCAGTTGATCAAAGATAGTCAGTGTCTTCTGATTATGAACATGGTGTTGTTGCTTGATAACTGGATCACGTCATTAGGAGAATCACGTGATGGACTAGACCCAAACTAATAGACGTAGCATGTTGATCGTGTCATTTTGTTGCTACTGTTTTCTGCGTGTCAAGTATTTGTTCCTATGACCATGAGATCATATAACTCACTAACACCGGAGGAATACTTTGTGTGTATCAAACGTCGCAACGTAACTGGGTGACTATAAAGATGCTCTACAGGTATCTCCGAAGGTGTTCGTTGAGTTAGTATGGATCAAGACTGGGATTTGTCACTCCGTGTGACGGAGAGGTATCTAGGGGCCCACTCGGTAATACAACATCACACACAAGCCTTGCAAGCAATCTAACTTAGTGTAAGTTGTGGGGTCTTGTATTATGGAACGAGTAAAGAGACTTGACGGTGAACGAGATTGAAATAGGTATGCGGATACTGACGATCGAATCTCGGGCAAGTAACATACCGAAGGACAAAGGGAATGACATACGGGATTATATGAATCCTTGGCACTGAGGTTCAAACGATAAGATCTTCGTAGAATATGTAGGATCCAATATGGGAATCCAGGTCCCGCTATTGGATATTGACCGAGGAGTCTCTCGGGTCATGTCTACATAGTTCTCGAACCCGCAGGGTCTGCACACTTAAGGTTCGACGTTGTTTTATGCGTATTTGAGTTATATGGTTGGTTACCGAATGTTGTTCGGAGTCCCGGATGAGATCACGGACGTCACGAGGGTTTCCGGAATGGTCCGAAAACGAAGATTGATATATAGGATGACCTCATTAGATTACCGGAAGGTTTTCGGAGTTACCGGGAATGTGCCGGGAATGATGAATGGGTTCCGGGAGTTCACCGGGGGAGGGGGGGGGGGCAACCCACCCCGGGGAAGCCCATAGGCCTTGAGGGTGGCGCACCAGCCCTTAGTGGGCTGGTGGGACAGCCCAAAAGGGCCCTATGCGCATTGGAAGAAAAATCAAAGAGAAAAGAAAAAAAGAGGAGGTGGGAAAGGAAAGAAGGACTCCACCCACCAAACCAAGTAGGACTCGGTTTGGGGGGGAGTCCTTCCCCCCTTTGGCTCGGCCGACCCCCTTGGGGCTCCTTGAGCCCCAAGGCAAGGTCCCCCCTCTCCCACCTATATATACGGAGGTTTTAGGGCTGATTAGAGACGACTTTTCCACGGCAGCCCGACCACATACCTCCACGGTTTTTCCTCTAGATCGCGTTTCTGCGGAGCTCGGGCGGAGCCCTGCTGAGACGAGATCATCACCAACCTCCGGAGCGCCGTCACGCTGCCGGAGAACTCTTCTACCTCTCCGTCTCTCTTGCTGGATCAAGAAGGCCGAGATCATCGTCAATCTGTACGTGTGCTGAACGCGGAGGTGCCGTCCGTTCGACACTAGATCATGGGACTGATCGCGGGATAGTTCACAGGGCGGATCGAGGGACGTGAGGACGTTCCACTACATCAACCGCGTTCACTGACGCTTCTGCTGTACGGTCTACAAGGGTACGTAGATCACTCATCCCCTCTCGTAGATGGACATCACCATGATAGGTCTTCGTGCGCGTAGGAAATTTTTTGTTTCCCATGCGACGTTCTCCAACAGTGGCATCATGAGCTAGGTTCATGCGTAGATGTCTTCTCGAGTAGAACACAAAAGTGTTTGTGGGCGGTGATGTGCGTTTTACTGCCCTCCTTAGTCTTTTCTTGATTCCGCGGTATTGTTGGATTGAAGAGGCTTGGACCGACATTACTCGTACGCTTACGAGAGACTGGTTTCATCGCTACGAGTAACCCCGTTGCTCAAAGATGACTGGCAAGTGTCGGTTTCTCCAACTTTAGTTGAATTGGATTTGACCGAGGAGGTCCTTGGATGAGGTTAAATAGCAACTCATATATCTCCGTTGTGGTGTTTGCGTAAGTAAGATGTGATCCTACTAGATACCCATGGTCACCACGTAAAACATGCAACAACAAAATTAGAGGACGTCTAACTTGTTTTTGCAGGGTATGCTTGTGATGTGATATGGCCAACGATGTGATGTGATATATTGGATGTATGAGATGATCATGTTGTAATAGATAATATCGACTTGCACGTCGATGGTACGGCAACCGACAGGAGCCATAGGGTTGTCTTTATACTAATGTTTGTGCTTGCAGATGCGTTTACTATTTTGCTAGGATGTAGCTTTAGTAGTAATAGCATGAGTAGCACGACAACCCCGATGGCGACACGTTGATGGAGATCATGGTGTGGCGCCGGTGACAAGAAGATCGTGGCGGTGCTTTGGTGATGGAGATCAAGAAGCACGTGATGATGGCCATATCATGTCACTTATGAATTGCATGTGATGTTAATCCTTTTATGCACCTTATTTTGCTTAGAACGACGGTGGCATTATGAGGTGATCTCTCACTAAAATTTCAAGATGAAATTGTGTTCTCCCCGACTGTGCACCGTTGCTACAGTTCGTCATTTCGAGACACCACGTGAGGATCGGGTGTGATAGACTCAACGTTCACATACAACGGGTGCAAAACAGTTGCGCACGCGGAACACTCGGGTTAAGCTTGACGAGCCTAGCATGTGCAGACATGGCCTCAAAACACATGAGACCGAAAGGTCGATCATGAATCATATAGATGATATGATTAGCATAGGGATGCTTACCACTGAAACTATACTCAACTCACGTGATGATCGGACTTGAGCTAGTGTAAGTGGATCATGAACCACTCAAATGACTAGAGAGATGTACTTTTTGAGTGGGAGTTTAGCGAATAATTTGATTAAGTTAAACTCTAAATTATCTTGAACATAGTCTAAGTCCACTTTGAATATATTTGTGTTGTAGATCATGGCTCATGCGACAGTCACCCTGAATTTTAATACGTTCCTAGAGAAAGCTAAGTTGAAAGATGATGGAAGCAACTTTGTAGACTGGGCTCGTAATCTTAAGCTAATCTTATAAGCTGGGAAGAAGGATTATGTCCTTAATGCTGCGCTAGGAGATGAACCACCCGCTACGGCTGATCAGGATGTTAAGAATGCTTGGTTAGCACGTAAGGAGGACTACTCAGTAGTTCAATGTGCAGTCTTGTATGGCTTAGAACCGGGACTTCAATGTCGCTTTGAGCGTCATGGAGCATTTGAGATGTTCCAGGAGTTGAAGTTTATCTTTCAGAAGAATGCCCGGATCGAGAGGTATGAGACCTCCGATAAATTCTATGCTTGCAAGATGGAGGAGAACTCGTCTGTCAGTGAACATGTGCTCAAAATGTCAGGGTACTCAAACCGTCTAGCTGAGCTGGGGATTGAACTCCCGCAAGAGGCTATCACTGACAGAATCCTTCAATCACTGCCGCCAAGCTATAAAGGCTTTGTGTTGAACTACAACATGCAAGGGATGAACAAGTCACCCGGCGAGTTGTTTGCGATGCTGAAAGTCGCAGAGTCTGAACTCCGTAAAGAGCATCAAGTGTTGATGGTGAATAAGACCGCTAGTTTCAAGAGAAACGGCAAAGGCAAGAAGGGTAATTCAAAGAAGAGCGGCAAGCCTGTTGCCAATCCGACGAAGAAACCCAAAGCTGGACCTAAGCCTAAAACAAAGTGTTACTATTGCAAGGGTATGGGTCACTGGAAGCGCAATTGCCCGAAATATCTGGCAGATAAGAAGGCGGCCAAAGAAAAATTAGGTATATTTGATATACATGTTATTGATGTGTACTTAACCGGCTCTCGTAGTAGTGCCTGGGTATTCGATACCGGTTTTGTTGCTCATATTTGCAACTCGAAACAGGAACTGCGGAATAGACGAAGGCTGGCGAAAGATGAAGTGACGATGCGCGTAGGAAATGGTTCCAAGGTTGATGCAATCGCCGTCGGCACAGTTTCACTTCAGTTACCATCAGGATTAGTTATGAACTTGAATCATTGTTATTTAGTGCCTGCGTTGAGCATGAACATTATATCTGGATCTTGTTTATTGCGAGACGGTTACTCTTTTAAGTCAGAGAATAATGGTTGTTCTATTTCTATGAGTAACATCTTTTATGGTCATGCACCGAATGTGAGAGGATTGTTCATATTGAATCTTGATAGCGATACACACATACATAACATTGAGACCAAAAGAGTTAGAGTTAACAATGATAGCGCCATATTTTTGTGGCACTGCCGCTTAGGTCATATTGGTGTAAAGCGCATGAAGAAACTCCATGCCGATGGACTTTTGGAGTCACTTGACTTTGATTCACTTGACACGTGCGAACCATGCCTCATGGGCAAGATGACTAAAACTCCGTTCTCCGGAACAATGGAGCGTGCAAGTGACTTGTTGGAAATCATACATACCGATGTGTGTGGTCCTATGAGCGTAGAGGCACGCAGCGGATATCGTTATTTTCTCACCTTCACTGACGATTTGAGTAGATATGGTTATGTCTACTTAATGAAGCACAAGTCTGAAACATTTGAAAAGTTCAAGCAATTTCAGAGTGAAGTTGAAAATCATCGTAACAAGAAGATCAAGTTCCTACGGTCTGATCGTGGGGATGAATATCTGAGTTTCGAGTTTGGTGCTCACTTAAGACAATGTGGAATTGTTTCACAGTTGACACCGCCTAGAACACCACAGCGTAATGGTGTGTCCGAACGTCGTAATCGTACTTTATTAGAGATGGTGCGATCTATGATGTCTCTTACCGATTTGCCGTTATCGTTTTGGGGTTATGCATTAGAAACAGCTGCATTCGCTTTAAATAGGGCACCATCAAAATCCGTTGAGACGACACCATACGAACTGTGGTATGGCAAAAGGCCAAAGTTGTCGTTTCTTAAAGTTTTGGGATGTGATGCTTATGTCAAAAAGCTTCAGCCTGAAAAGCTGGAACCCAAAGCGGAAAAGTGCATCTTCATAGGTTACCCAAAAGAGACAGTTGGGTACACCTTCTATCTCAAATCCGAGGGCAAAGTGTTTGTTGCTAAAAACGGAGCTTTTCTCGAGAAGGAGTTTCTCTCGAGAGAATTGAGTGGGAGGAAGATAGAACTTAACGAGGTTGTCGAACCTCTCATCCCTCTAGATGGTTGCGCAGGGCAAGGGGAAACCTTTGTCGTTGCGACGCCGGTTGAGGAGGAAGTTAATGATGATGATCATGAAACTCCGGTTCAAGTTTCTGTCGAACCACGCAGGTCGACGAGACCACGTGCTGCTCCAGAGTGGTACGGTAATCCCGTCTTGTCAATCATGTTGTTGGACAACAATGAACCTACAAATTATGAAGAAGCAATGGTGGGCCCATATTCCAACAAATGGCTAGAAGCCATGAAGTCTGAGATAGGATCCATGTATGAGAACAAAGTGTGGACTTTGGAGGTACTGCCTGAGGGCTGCAAGGCTATTCAGAACAAATGGATCTTTAAGAGGAAGACGGACGCTGACGGCAATGTGACCGTTTATAAAGCTCGACTTGTGGCAAAGGGTTTTTTCACAAGTTCAAGGAGTTGACTACGATGAGACATTCTCACCTGTAGCGATGCTTAAGTCCGTCAGAATCATGTTAGCGATAGCTGCATCTTTCGATTATGAAATCTGGCAGATGGATGTCAAAACGACGTTCCTTAACGGTTTCCTTAAGGAAGAATTGTATATGATGCAACCCGAAGGTTTTGTCGATCCTAAGAATGCTAACAAGGTGTGCAAGCTCCAGCGATCCATTTATGGACTGGTGCAAGCATCTCGGAGTTGGAACAAACGCTTTGATGAGGTGATCAAAGCATTTGGGTTTATACAAGTGGTTGGAGAATCTTGTATTTACAAGAAAGTGAGTGGGAGCTCTGTGGCGTTTCTAATATTATATGTGGATGACATATTGTTGATTGGAAACAACGTAGAGTTTTTGGAGAGCATAAAAGGATTACTTGAATAAAAGTTTCTCTATGAAGGACCTAGGAGAAGCTGCTTACATTCTAGGCATTAAGATCTATAGGGATTGATCAAAACGCCTGATAGGACTTTCACAAAGCACATACCTTGATAATGTTTTGAAGAGGTTCAAAATGGAACAGTCCAAGAAGGGGTTCTTGCCAGTTTTACAAGGTACAAGATTGAGTAAGACTCAGTGCCCAGCAACTGATGAGGATAGAGAGCATATGCGCTCCGTCCCCTATGCTTCAGCCATAGGCTCTATCATGTATGTAATGCTGTGTACTAGGTCGGACGTTAACCTGGCCATAAGTATGGCAGGTAGGTTCCAGAGTAATCCAGGAGTGGATCACTGGACGGCGGTCAAGAATATCCTGAAGTACCTGAAAAGGACTAAGGAGATGTTTCTCGTGTATGGAGGTGATGAAGAGCTCGCCGTAAAAGGTTACGTCGATGCAAGCTTTGACACAGATCCGGACGACTCTAAGTCGCAAACCGGATACGTATTTATTCTTAATGGGGGTGCCGTAAGCTGGTGCAGTTCCAAGCAAAGCGTCGTAGAAGATTCTACATGTGAAGCGGAGTACATGGCTGCCTCGGAGGCGGCTAAGGAGGGTGTCTGGATGAAGCAGTTCATGACGGATCTTGGAGTAGTGCCAAGCGCACTAAATCCAATAACCTTGTTCTGTGACAACACGGGTGCCATTGCCTTAGCAAAGGAACCACGGTTTCACAAAAAGTCCAGACACATCAAACGACGCTTCAACCTCATCCGCGACTACATCGAAGGGGAGGACGTAAATATATGCAAAGTGCACACGGATCTGAATGTAGCAGACCCGCTGACTAAATCTCTTCCACGGCCAAAGCATGATCAACACCAGAACTGTATCGGTGTTAGATTTCTTATAATGTACTTCACATGATGATGTGAGGGCTAGATTATTGACTCTAGTGCAAGTGGGAGACTATTGGAATTATGCCCTAGAGGCAATAATAAATATAGTTATTATTATAATTCCTGTATCAAGATAATCATTTATTATCCATGCTATAATTGTATTGAATGAAGACTCATTTACATGTGTGGATACATAGACAAAACACTTTCCCTAGCAAGCCTCTAGTTGGCTAGCCAGTTGATCAAAGATAGTCGGTGTCTTCTGATTATGAACAAGGTGTTGTTGCTTGATAACTGGATCACGTCATTAGGAGAATCACGTGATGGACTAGACCCAAACTAATAGACGTAGCATGTTGATCGTGTCATTTTGTTGCTACTGTTTTCTGCGTGTCAAGTATTTGTTCCTATGACCATGAGATCATATAACTCACTAACACCGGAGGAATACTTTGTGTGTATCAAACGTCGCAACGTAACTGGATGACTATAAAGATGCTCTACAGGTATCTCCGAACGTGTTCGTTGAGTTAGTATGGATCAAGACTGGGATTTGTCACTCCGTGTGACGGAGAGGTATCTCGGGGCCCACTCGGTAATACAACATCACACACAAGCCTTGCAAGCAATGTAACTTAGTGTAAGTTGCGGGATCTTGTATTACGGAACGAGTAAAGAGACTTGCCGGTGAACGAGATTGAAATAGGTATGCGGATACTGACGATCGAATCTCGGGCAAGTAACATACCGAAGGACAAAGGGAATGACATACGGGATTATATGAATCCTTGGCACTGAGGTTCAAACGATAAGATCTTCGTAGAATATGTAGGATCCAATATGGGAATCCAGGTCCCGCTATTGGATATTGACCGAGGAGTCTCTCGGGTCATGTCTACATAGTTCTCGAACCCGCAGGGTCTGCACACTTAAGGTTCGACGTTGTTTTATGCGTATTTGAGTTATATGGTTGGTTACCGAATGTTGTTCGGAGTCCTGGATGAGATCACGGACGTCACGAGGGTTTCCGGAATGGTCCGAAAACGAAGATTGATATATAGGATGACCTCATTTGATTACCGGAAGGTTTTCGGAGTTACCGGGAATGTGCCGGGAATGACGAATAGGTTCCGAGAGTTCACCGGGGGGGGGGGCAACCCACCCCGGGGAAGCCCATAGGCCTTGAGGGTGGCGCACCAGCCCTTAGTGGGCTGGTGGGACAGCCCAAAAGGTCCCTATGCGCATTGGAAGAAAAATCAAAGAGAAAAGAAAAAAAAAGGAGGAGGTGGGAAAGGAAAGGACTCCACCCACCAAACCAAGTAGGACTCGGTTTGGGGGGGAGTCCTTCCCCCCTTTGGCTCGGCCGACCCCCTTGGGGCTCCTTGAGCCCCAAGGCAAGGTCCCCCCTCTCCCACCTATATATACGGAGGTTTTAGGGCTGATTAGAGACGACTTTTCCATGGCAGCCCGACCACATACCTCCACGGTTTTTCCTCTAGATCGCGTTTTTGCGGAGCTCGGGCGGAGCCCTGCTGAGACGAGATCATCACCAACCTCCGGAGCGCCGTCACGTTGTCGGAGAACTCTTCTACCTCTCCGTCTCTCTTGCTGGATCAAGAAGGCCGAGATCATCGTCGAGCTGTACGTGTGCTGAACACGGAGGTGCCGTCCGTTCGGCACTAGATCGTGGGACTGATCGCGGGATAGTTCGCGGGGCGGATCGAGGGACGTGAGGACGTTCCACTACATCAACCGCGTTCACTAACGCTTCGGCTGTACGGTCTACAAGGGTACGTAGATCACTCATCCCCTCTCGTAGATGGACATCACCATGATAGGTCTTCGTGCGCGTAGGAAAATTTTTGTTTCCCATGCGACGTTCTCCAACAGTGCGGGGGGCTTGTTTAAGCCCATAGAGTGACTTACGGAGAAGGCACACGTGATCCAGATGAGAGTTGTCCACAAAGCCGGCTGGTTGGGAGCAATACACAGTTTCATTGAGCTCGCCGTGTAAGAAGGCATTCTTGATGTCCAATTAGTGGATGGGCCAAGAGTGAGAGGTGGCTAGGCTCAAGACCACACGGATTGTTGCAGGTTTAACAACAGGACTAAATGTTTTATCATAGTCCACACCCTCACATTGGGTGAAACCACGGACCACCCAGCGTGCCTTTGTAGTGTGCCAGGGAGCCACCAGTGTTGAGCTTATGGCAAAAAGTCCACTTCCCTATCACAATGTTGACACCTGCAGGCCGAGGCACCAAAGACCAAGTAGAGTTATTCATTAAAGCAGTGTATTCATCTAGCATGGCTTGTTTCCAATGAGGGACCTTGAGAGCTCATTTGTAGTTGGGAGGAATAATGACGGAGATGGGTGTGGTGGTGGTGTCCGCACGGAATAGTCGCTTGGGTACGCAAAAACCAGACTTGGCTCGGGTGGACATTTTATATATGTGCATTGTGGATGGGTGCAATCGGTACAACATGTGGTGGGAGACATGTAGGAGAGTAGTGGGTGGCCATGAACCCGAGGGCGATCGGGTGGGACCGGCGGCAGTTGCATCAGAGCAGGCTGGCGTGGAACAAGAGGAGGATCCGATGGGAGCAGATCGAGAGGGCGCAGGAAAGGAGGCAGGGCTGGGATCGACAACATCCGTGGCAGTAGTGGGATTGGATCCTGGGTCAGGTGCTGTTAGACCGGTACATGGAGAACGTGTGGGGGACGGGGGCGAGCGAGGAGAGTCGCGATGCGGGGGGTCGAACGTGCATGGCGTGGGATCCAAGGGCGGCCGATTGGGAGGGATCGTGGGGGTCCCGGACAAGGTGGGGGGATTGGTGGGAGCCGATTCCGAAAGGATGGGTGGAATCGCTGCATGGGGATGGGTTGTGGACGTGGGGTTTGTGGGCTGCAGTTTGGGAGGTGTTTACGGGAAGTACTCCCTCCGTCCCAAAATAACTGTCTTAAGCTTAGTATAATTTTGTATTAGAGCTAGTACAAAGTCAAGACAGTTATTTCGGGACGGAGGGAGTATGTTTCATCGAAAATGACATGCTGAGAGACCAGAACACGGCGAGTGACGAGGTCATAACACCGGTATCCTTTGTGCTTGAGGGGGTAACCGAGGAAGATGCAGTGGGTGGAGCGGGAAGAGAGCTTGTGTGGATGGTTGCAGCGGTGTGAGGGCAGCATAGGCAACCGACGACACGTAGATGGTCATATGTGGGTCGAGTGCCGTGTGAAGAAGATAGTAGGGTGTATGGTGGTTGATGGCATGCGATGGTCGACGGTTTAGGAGATAGGTGGCGGTGTGGAGGGCTTCAACCCAGAACGGTGGTGTAAGGTTGGCTTGGATGAGAAGGGTACCCATAATGTCATTGGTGGTGCGGATGAGGCGTTCCGCTTTGCCATTTTGCGGAGATGTGTGGGGGAAAGAGAAGTGATAAGAAATTCCATTTGCAGAGAAAAAATTACGGAGGGAGGAGTTTATGAACTCTCCACTGTTAGGAGTGGTTTAGTCCCGGTTTTGTTTTGAACCTTTAGTCCCTGTTTTGTTTTGAACCTTTAGTCCCGGTTTGGTTTTGAACCGGGACTAATGTGACCATATTAGTCCCGGTTCCAACGGCTAGGAGCGGTTGGGGGCACGTGCACCATTAGTCCGAGTTTGTGATACAAGCCGGGACTAAAGGGTTGGTGGTAGTGTGGTGTCAGGCTGGGGCCCCCACGAGCCCCTTTAGTCCCGGTTTGTGATACAAATTGGGACTAAAGATTTTCCTATATAAACCCCTTCGTCCAGCCTGGGCACATTGCTCTGTTTTCTCCATTCCCCTCTCTGTTCTCCCCTTGGCTCGAGCTCAACCTCTATTTTTTGCCAAGATTTGTCAAGGTTTGAGGCACCCCATCTCTCCAAGTGTTCACAAAGGTTAGCAACTTTGTCCTTTCATCTCTCATTGCTAGATCAACTCGTGCAATGCTCTATAAGTATAGTGATTTGTGACTTTTAGTTTGGGATTAATTATGTGGGAGTTTGTTTGATTTATATGTAATTTGAGCTCAAATTAACTTGCTAGTTTGCATATGTGTAGGTGTGGTTTACTTGGTGTTGTCCTCGTCCTAAGCACCGTCGATCGCCCGCACTGTCCCGTCGCCGTCGGCACCACCTTGGTGAGCCCCTTGTTCTTATCCTTTTTACAAAAAAGATCTTATTTGTATGATTTAGATAGTTACTTGCATAATTTTCTTACTTGTATGACTGTTTGTTATACATAGTGCCATGGTTTTGATATCCGCTCCCGCCGGCCCTCGTCCGGTTTACGATTCAGATGTGGTATATTCTCTTTTATAACTATTTGTTGCATTTTGTGTTTATGAAAATTATGCCCATGAAGTTGACATAGATATTTTATCTGGGAGGTAGTTGAACTGGAAATTTCAACAGACCCTATTGTCGAGAAGTTAAATTTAGTTGAAAAAGAAAACAAGGATTTGAAAGGAAAATTGAAAAGAGTTGAAGAAGAGGAGATGAAATTGGAGTTGTATGTTGCCGATGTCGTCGATGATCACAAGATCAAGATGGATGCAATGCGCTTGAAGATTAGAAGGATTAGAAAATATGCCCTTAATAAAGAGGATTGGTATCACTATGTTGTTGGATCAATTGTTACCTTAGTTGTAATCTTGATCGCATTTGTTGTTGTGTTTAAATGCTTTAGCTAGAAACTCTTCTATGTTGTTTTATGAGAATAAGTGTGTATGAACCTTATGTGTGAACTTGTATTAATTTGGTCTTTTCGGTCTTGTGTAATTAAGATGAACCGGCAATATGGATGTACGATGACCGACGATCTCCCTAGTTCATTAATGGCTTGTAGAGTTTTCTGTGTACGGCTGAGGCAAACCAGCGGGATGGTTTTATGTGTTGTCCATGTGCTGTCTGTAAGAATGATAAAACTTACTCTAAGTCAAGAGTCATTCGTGTCCACCTATTTACGTCCGATTTCATGTCTGGCTATAACTTTTGGACCAAGCATGGAGAAAGAGGGGTTCTAATGGAAGAGAATGAAGAACAAGGGGATGATGACGGCTATCCTTCGTACCACTACAAGAAATACGCTCGTTTATGACAAAAAATAATGACGGGGGTTGAATTGGTCATAGATCTATGACTAAAATTTACAAAAAGGTCATGAGGTGTCTAAGAGGTTCCAAACCCTATAAAATTTTGACCATCTCTATCAAGAAGGTCATAATCCCATTGCACAAAATGGTCATTGGCATGTGTAGCTCTATTTATGCCCGTATTGTAGGTCCTCCTTGACGAAATTAATAAGGTCATAGGCTTAAATAGAAGTGACTTGGCAGACAACTCGATAATTTCGCCTACATGTCTTGTATAGGTGTCGACAAGGCCACAAAGTATGAGTATGTTGACAGGTCAGAATTCATAATTTCTTGATTGCCCTCAATATTTTTGGCACTCTTTCCTGCCCAAATCACTGTTTGATGAAAAAAATTAGCTCTATTTTCCAATTAAATCGTTCTTAGCAAAATTCCAAAGTTCTGTTCACCTAGAATATTTGTGAAGGAAGTACTAGCTAGTCATCTCCTAATGAGCTGCATTTTTGCCACTAATTAATTCTTTTACAAAACTTCATATTTTGCGAAATTTATACGATTATATACTTATTTTTGTATATTATAAAAAGCACAGTTTATCTGTAAATTTGTTTAATTTTTGTCATTATTTTGATTTCCTTTTTAAAAAGCCTAATAGCAATGTCACTAGTTCATTTTTCCTCGAGAAGCTTATTTTTTCTGTTTTATTTTTCATCTCATTTTCTTATTCTTAATGGTAATACCAATTTCACTAATTCATTTTTCGTGAAAACCTTCCTTTTTTGTAGAAATTATACTACTATATGCATTAAATAAAAACAATAACTTAAGAAGTTTGGATTGTGTATGCATTATTGTTAAATCAATCAAGTACAAATCGATTGTACAATAAATATATACCCCATATAATCAGATATATTTTTTAAAACTATAAGCAGGTCAATTAAAACAGGACATTGAGAAGACATGAATGGAAGCGTATTCATTTCTCGGCACCGCTTACGCCCTGAACTCGGACTTCGATCAACCCATCCAAATGCGCTAAACTGTTTAGGCCTGCAAAAACAGAAGCGACCCACCTACAATAACAGGCCCGCCCACCTCAGCTCCGCAATCTCCCCCGAAAGCAAATCACCGCCGTCCATACAAACCCTCACCAGCAAATCCCTACCATCCACTTCCACACAGAGGGATACATAAGCCACCACGAGCGCCGCCTGCTAGGGTTTTCTCTGTGCTTCCTGATTGCGTCGGCCTTCTCCCCCTCACCCCACCCCTCCTCCCCAGCGCCGCCGCCGCAGTAAGATGGTGAAGGGATGCACCGGCCAGCGTGTGAGGCTCTACGTGCGCGGCACCATCTTCGGAGACAAGAGGTGAGCAGCTCCCTCCGCCATCGCGGCTTCGTTCTTCCCCCCTCGCGTGGGTCTCTGAATCCGTGGGTTTGGTTTGGCGACGCGCAGGTCCCAGTCGAACCAGTATGAGACGGCGTCGCTGGTGCAGATCGAGGGGGTGAACACCAGGGAGGACGTGGCCTGGTACGGTGGCAAGATTACGTGTGATGCAGCGAGCCGCGATGCACCAAGCCGCGATGGAGAACGGAAAGATCGAGGCGGCGGAGGAGGGGCTGCCGATGCCGGCGCCGCCCGTTGGGCGCAGGTACCATCCCGTGGGGTCCGACGACAGCGCCGTCGTCCAGATGACCTCCATGGAGCCCTCCCCCGGCGGCTCCACCTCCGTCACTGTGCACGACGCCGTGACACCCCAGCCGCCTAGGTGATGATGCATGCTTCCTCTCCTATTTCGTAGTGGCATTTTTGTTTGCTAAACGACCAGTATAAGTTTCTCGGATTTATTTAGCATCCAACTGAACACTTGGATTCGGATGATAGTCTAGGTGTTTAGGAACTGACGGCAAGCAATGCAAATGCATGTGAGGTTGATTTGAAGTTTTTAACTACATACTCGCCGTGGGCTGCTTCAGACCTGCCTGGCACTGCAATTTTAGGCCTTGATTATAGCCTTTTGGGGTTGCTTCTTTCATTTAGTGCTCAGGGCATTGTTAGGCGGGGCCTCTTCTTCCTCATTCAACTTATCAGGCAACTCCGACGTCGTCCGCGCCTAGTTGAAGTCCAACCTCCCCGCCAAGTCCATGGTGAGTTGCCGCCCTTGGTTTTCAGTGCGCTGCTTGCTTGCTTGCTGTTGATTTTTGCTGAGGCTATTTGTTGTTTTTGCGTTGTGTGCAGGGCCGCAAGGTCAGGGTGTTCATGTACCCGAGCATCATCTAAGGTTAGCGTCTGCTGCGCCTTGGCTGATGTTTCCTTTCCTTTGAAGTCCATGATAGATGTTTTTTAAGTCTATGTTGCTTTGCTCTGTGTGATTTTCGCTACCATCTGTGTTACATTTTTAAAGTAATAATATCATATAATATATGCTAAAAAATTAATGATAATGTTATAGTACTATGCCATGAAATAATACCAAAGTCGTACCAAGAATGATAGATATGATTTACATTACATAAAACACCCAACGTTAGTCATTACACAAACAACTTGATGATTCAACTAATATAAAGAATTTTCTTTCTGTTGTTGGCTCAGATATTAAAAATCTTAGCTCTTACAAAGTTATTATTGTAGTACTAATTAACAAACAATATACCTTATCAGAATCTTAATAATGTGGTAGTCTACCGAGTGATGCCACTGCATATAAAGTATATTGCACGACAGAACACTTCGATTTGTGAATAGGCATCATGAGAAAAATGTGGCGAGCAAACATTTATGCCAGTACCAGGCTCTTTGATACGAACGTCTGATTAGTTTATAAATCATCTGAACAAAAACACACTTAAAAGTAGCAATGTACAGTTGTACTCTCTCTTGCTAAACTTTAAGTACTAACTTAAGTTTCATTGCATGTTTTTAAGAATAACATGCACACTTTCTTATTTTGTCTTTATACTACCTATCACAGTACTGTTGTGCTATCACATGATCCACCTTCCTATCCATGTTATACTTACACATGATATTTTGACTCTTGAAAGAAGGTTAATTCCCACTTGTGCATCACTATTTTTATTATTTGAAGAAGTCTTCACAATTTCTCTCTTGCATCCAGGGTGCTAGTTTTTACAACATGATCGTCTCCTTAGTCTACTGAACATATATGTAAGCCCCCAGGTTAGCTGCAAACAGTATAGCACCCACCCCCAGTCCTTCACGTTGATTTGGTACTCCTTTTTAAGGTGGGTGTGAGATATGCATGACAGTATATATGAAAGGAAAAAATAGATAATGCAAAATGAACGTTAGAAGAATTTGTGAGGATCCATTTATACGCGATTAGCTACTTTTTACTACTTATTTGGAAGAACGATTTTTTACTGTTGGTGTTATTTTTTTGGTATTACTTCCGGTCACTGAATCATCTTTGATCCCCATATCTCCAGCCACCAGACAAAAATTATCAACACAGACATGGTTGTTATGGAGAGAAATATAGGTCAGATACATATATAATTATCATCATCAAATAAGGCAAAGAACATAAATCACCAAAGACCAGGGTCAGGGTCAGCATTGCAGCAACTCCATCTCCAACTTAGAACCTAAAAATATGAGCACTAATTTTATCCAATCTTCAAGCCTATGTGACACGTGTGCCAAGCTTTCCGGTTGATATCAAGTGCATGGTCCAAGAGTAGATCAGCTTGCTAGCATGCAAGGTCAAGTTGATGTCCTTGTGGAGCCAAAATAGATATGCAACAAAATATGATTCAGTAATAAAACAAATTTGGATGTAGATCTATTTCTACCTGTTATTCAGATTTAGTACTTGCTTTTCAACGTTTAATCTGTCATTTAAGTAAATTAAATCTAAAAAAGTTGGATTGAATTAACAGTTCTATTTCTTTTGACTTGGTTGAGAATAACATGAAGTAGTCTAGTTTTTATCTATTATTTAGTTTTAGGTTTTAGTCCTGCTTGACTGTGAGTTGTATACGAGATTGTTTAATTACCAATGGTTTAGTTTTGTTATTATTTCAAATTATCACTATAATTCATTCATTAGTATTGAGTTTGTTAATTCTTTTCAGCACCCTTAATTTTGTCTGTGCAGGTAGTTGTCCGTTCCAATAGGTCCAAATTCTCTTGGAAGTTTCAAGACCACCAAGTACTCCCGCAGAGTCATTGACACTGCGATTTCACCAAGAACATGATCATTGGGACATGCCAGGCTGATTGTAAATTAATGTATTTTTTGTGATACGATGTAATTGTAAATTATTTTATTTTTGTGCATATATAATTGGTTGATGGGTCTATCTTAGAAATGTGCTTTTGTGTACCAGAACATTGCAAGTTAAGGCCTAGAGCTAATTCAACTGGACTATATAAACAAATTATTTGTTCGAATAGATTATGGACACTATTTGACCAAATAATTGTGTTGAACAGATTATGGCCGTAAAAACAAATGGGCTTGAACCTAGTAATTGGGCCGAAATGGTTATGGGGCCAAACTATTAGGCCTGGCCCATGTAGAACTGACCGGGAAAATCATGCCATGTCAGATCACATGTGGATTCCACGTCACCACAAGCAACACTTCAACATGCCACGTCAGATCCTACGTGGCTCACCTGTGCCACATCGTCTTGCCATGTATGATCCTACGTGGTTTAGGCACATGGCCATGACCAAAATTTTGGTCATACGTTTAACGACCAAAACATTTTCGTCGTAGATCTAATGACCAAAATATCATAAAGGTCAGCTTTCTTCATTCTTGACGGCCAACTATTGACCTCCCAAATTTGGTCATAACATGGTCATAAAACAATAACAATGACCATCCAGTGACCAAAATGGGGCGTCATGATTGAACAAATTCCTTGTAGTGTACCTTGAATACGATGGTACTACAATGGGGGAAGAAGCTAAAGTAGAGGCACTAGATGAGCCCACGGATGATCTTGGTCGGGCCATCGTTGATTGATACGTCTCCCTCGTATCTATAATTTTTGATAGTTTCATGCCAATATTGTACAACTTTCATATACTTTTGGTAACTTTTTATACTATTTTTGGGACTAACATATTGATCCAGTGCCCAGTGTCAGTTCCTGTTTGTTGCATGTTTTTTGTTTCACAGAATATCCATAAAAAACGAAGTCCAAACGCAATAAAAAACCTACGAAGATTTTTTTTGGAATATTTATGATTTTTGGGAAGAAGAATCAACGCGAAACGGTGCCCGAGGGGGTCACGAGCCCAGGAGGCGCGCCCTACCCCCCAGGCGTGCCTGGCAGGCTTGTGACCAACCCCTAAGGCGGTTGGGGCCCTTCTTTTGCTGCAAGAAAGCTAATATCCCGAAGAAAATCGTGTTAAAATGACACCTCAATCGGAGTTACGGATCTCCGGGAATTTAAGAAATGGTGAAAGGCCAGAATCTGGGAGCGTAGAAACATAAGGACACAGAGAGAGATCCAATCTCGGAGGGGCTCTCGCCCCTGATCCGCCATGGAGACCATGGACCAGAGGGGAAACCCTTCTCCCATCTAGGGAGGAGGTCAAGGAAGAAGAATAAGAAGGGGGGCTCTCTCCCCCTCTCTCCCGGCGGCGTCGGAATGCCGCCAGAGACATCACATCGTGTGAGGGAGATCTACACCAACACCACCGTCATCTTCATCAACACCTCCATCACCTTCCCCCATCTATATTCAGCGGTCCACTCTCCCGCAACCCGTTGTACCCTCTACTTGAACATGGTGCTTTATGCTTCATATTATTATCCAATGATGTGTTGCCATCCTATGATGTCTTAGTAGATTTTCGTTGTCCTATCGGTGGTTGATGAATTGCTATGATTGGTTTAATTTCCTTGTGGTTATGTTGCTGTCCTTTGGTGCCCATCATATGAGCGCGCGCGTGGATCACTAATAAGTCCATTTTGCATCATGCTTTCATGTTGATATTTATCGCTTTTTGGGCTGTTATTACACTTCACGGTACAATACTTATGCCTTTTCTCTCTTATTTTGCAAGGTTTACATGAAGAGGGAGAATGCCGGCAGCTGGAATTCTGGCCTGAAAAGGGAGCAAGTTTGAGATACCTATTCTGCGCAACTCCAAAAGCCGTGAAAATAAACGAGGATTTATTTTGGATTTTATAAAAAATACTGGGCCGAAGAAGTACCAGAGGGGCGCTAGGAGAAGGCTACAAGCCTACTAGGCGCGGCCTCCCCCTGGCCGCGCCTAGGGGGCTTGTGGGCTCCCAGCTGGCCCTCTGGCCCCCCTCTTTTGCTACAAGAAGGGTTTCGTTCCAGAAAAAAAATCAAGTGGAGGCTTACGGGAGGATTCTCTACCGCCACGAGGTGGAACTTGAGCAGAACCAATCTAAAGCTCCGGCAGGACGATCCTGCCGGGGAAACTTCCCTCCCGGAGGGGGAAATCATCGCCATCGTCATCACCAACACTCCTCTCGTTGGAGGGGACTCACCACCATCAACATCTTCATCAGCACCATCTCATCTCCAAACCCTAGTTCATCTCTTGTAACGAATCTTCGTCTCGCGACTCCGATTGGTACTTGTAAGGTTGCTAGTAGTGTTAATTACTCTTTGTAGTTGATGCTAGTTGGATTACTTGGTGGAAGATTATATATTCAGATCTTTGATGATACTCATTACCTCTCTGGTGATGATTATGATTATGCTTTATGAGTAGTCACTTTTGTTCCTGAGGACATGGGATACGTCATGCTATAAGTAGTCATGTGAATTTGGTATTCGTTCGATATTTTGATGTGCTGTATGTTGTTTTTCCTCTAGTGGTGTTTTGTGAACGTCGACTACATAACACTTCACCATTATTAGGGCCTAGAGGAAGGCATTGGGAAGTAGTAAGTAGATGATGGGTTGCTAGAGTGACAGAAGCTTAAACCCTAGTTTATGCGTTGCTTCGTAAGGGGCTGATTTGGATCCACTAGTTTAATGCTATGGTTAGACTTTGTCTTAATTCTTCTTTCGTAGTTGCGGATGCTTGCGAGAGGGGTTAATCATAAGTGGGATGCTTGTCCAAGTCAGGACAGTACCCAAGCGCCGGTCCACTGATACGTCTCCAACGTATCTATAATTTTTGATGGTTTCATGCTATTATCTTGTCAAACTTTGGATGTTTTGTATGCCTTTTATATCTTTTTTGAGACTAACTTATTAACTCAGTGCCAAGTGCCAGTTCCTGTTTTCTCCATGTTTTTGACCCCTTTCAGAGGAGGATTTTAAACGGAGTCCAAACGGAACAAAACTGCCAAAAAGATTTTTTCTGAAACAGAAAAAGATCGGGAAGCCTGAGAATCAGGGCAAGGGGCCACCAGGGACCCCACAAGCCCCCTAGCCGCGGCCAGGGGGCCCGCGCCTCCCAGGCTTCTGGGCTCCCTGGGCCTCCTCTGCCCTAGGTCTTTAGCCTATAAATTCCCTAAAATCGCAGAAAAAATTAGGAGATCATCGAAAGTACTTTTCCGCCGCCGCAAGCTTCTGTCTCCGCAAGATCCCATCAGGGGCACGTTCTCGTGCCCTGTCGGAGGGGGGATTCGGATACGGAGGGCTTCTTCATCAACACCATGACCTCTCCGATGATGCGTGAGTAGTTCACCATAGACCTACGGGTCCATAGCTAGTAGCTAGATGGCTTCTTCTCTCTCTTGGATCTTCAATACAAAGTTCTCCATGATCTTCATGGAGATCTATCCGATGAAATCTTCTTTTGCGGTGTGTTTGTCGAGATCCGATGAATTGTAGATTTATGATCAGATTATCTATGAATCTTATTTGTGTTTCTTCTGATCTCTCTTATGCATGATTTCATATCCTTGTAATTCTCTTCGATCGAGTTGTGGGTTTTGTTTGGCCAACTAGATCTATGATTCTTGCAATGGGAGAAGTGCTTGGTTTTGGATTCATACCGTGCGGTGACCTCACCCAGTGACAGAAGGGGTAGCGAGGCACGCATCGTGTTGTTGCCATCAAGGGTAAAAATATGGGGTTTTCATCATTGGTTTGAGTTTATCCCTCTACATCATGTCATCTTGCTTAAGGTGTTACTCTGTTCGTCATGAACTCAATACACTAGATGCATGCTGGATAGCGGTCAATGTGTGGAGTAATAGTAGTAGATGCAGAAAGTATCGGTCTACTTGTCTCGGACGTGATGCCTATATGTATGATCATTGCCTTAGATATCGTCATGACTTTGCGTGGTTCTATCAATTGCTCGACAGTAATTTGTTCATCCACCGTAATATTTGCTATTTTGCGAGAAGCCTCTAGTGAACACTATGGCCCCCGGGTCTACTACACACCATATTTTCAGCCTTACACTTTTTCTTCGTTGCACTTTCCGCCTCCAGATATCACTTTGCAATCAATCTTGAAGGGATTGACAACCCCTTTATAGCGTTGGGTGCAAGCTCTTTGTGTTTGTGCAGGTACTCTGGACTTGACGAGATTCTCCTACTGGATTGATACCTTGGTTCTCAAACTAAGGGAAATACTTACTGCTCCTGTGCTGCATCGCCCTTTCCTCTTCAAGGGAAAACCAACGCAAGCTTGAGAGACGACAGAAGGTTTCTGTCGACGTAGCATCCACCCACATATCAAACTATCAAAGTAACGAACGTGAATCATATGAACATGATGAAAACTCGCTTGACAGAAATTCCCATGTGTCCTCGGGAGCGCTTTACCTCCTATAAGAGTTTTTCCAGGCTTGTCCCTTGCTACAAAAGGGATTGGGCCACTTTGCTGCACCTTTGTTATTTTTGTTACTTGCTACTTTCTACGAATCATCTTATCACACAACTACTTGTTACCGATAATTTCAGTGCTTGCAGAGATTACCTTGCTGAAAACCACTTGTCAGATCCTTCTGCTCCTCGTTGGGTTCGACACTCTTACTTATCTAAAGGACTAAGATAGATCCCTTATACTTGTGGGTCATCAAGACTCTTTTCTGGCGCCGTTGCCGGGGAGTGAAGCTCCTTTGGTAAGTGGAATTTGGTAAGGAAACATTTATATAGTGTGCTGAAATTTATTGTCACTTGTTACTATGGAAACTAATCCTTTGAGGAGCTTGTTCGGGGTATCTTGACCTCGAACGGAAGCACAAGGAGTTGCTCCTCAACCTGCTGCACCTACTGAAAATATTTGCTATGAGTTTCCTTCGGGTATGCTTGAGAAACTGCTGGCTAATCCTTTTACAGGAGATGGAACATCACATCCAGACTTGCATCTAATCTATGTAGATGAAGTTTGTGGTTTATTTAAGCTTGCAGGTTTGCCCGAGGAAGAGGTCAAGAAGAAGGTCTTTCCCTTATCTTTGAGGGATAAAGATTGACATGGTATATGCTATGTGATGATACTGGATCATGGAACTACAATCGGTTGAAATTAGAATTTCATCAAAAGTTTTATCCTGTGCATCTAGTACATCGTGATCGGAATTATATTTATAATTTTTGGCCTCGTGACAGAGAAAGCATCACTCAAGCTTGGGGGAGGCTTAAATCAATGTTATATTCATGCCCCAACCATGATCCCTCAAGAGAAATTATCATTCAAAACTTCTATGCTTGGCTTTCTCATGATGATCGCACCATGCTTGACACTTCTTGTACCGGTTCTTTTACGAAGAGAGATATTGACTTCAGATGGAATTTATTGGAAAGAATTAAATGCAACTCTGAAGATTGGGAGCTTGATGAAGGTAAGGAGTCAGGTATGAATTTCAAGTTTGATTGCGTTAAATCCTTTGTTGACATGAATACATTTTGTGATTTTAGCGCTAAGTATGGACTTGACTCTGAGATAGTAGATTCTTTGTGTGAATCATTTGCTGCTCATATTGATCTCCCCAAAGAGAAGTGGTTTAAATATCATCCTCCCTTAGAAGTCAATGTAGTTAAACCCAATCCAGTTGAAGAGAGAGTCATTGCCTATAATGATCCTATTGTTCCTAGTGCTTACATTGAGAAACCACCTTTCCCTGTTAGGATATAGGATCATTCTAAAGCTTCAACTGTGATACGTAGGGGCCACATTAGAACACTGCTACGTCAACAAAACTTCTTCCCTAGCAGTTGTGCCAGAGATCCTTCTGTCGTATCTTGGGCTTGCGTTGGTTCTTCCCTTGAAGAGGAAAGGGTGATGCAGCACAGGAGCAGTAAGTATTTCCCTCAATTTGAGAACCAAGGTATCAATCCAGTAGGAGAATTTCGTCAAGTCCAAAGTACCTGCGCAAACACAAAAGAGCTTGCACCCAATACTATAAAGGGGTTGTCAATCCCTTCAAGATTGTTTGCAAAGTGAGATCTGAAGGCGGAAAGTGCAACGAAGTAAAAAATGTAAGGCTGAAAATATGGTGTGGAGTAGAACCTGGGGGCCATAGTGTTCACTAGAGGCTTCTCTCAAAATAGCAAGTATTACGGTGGGTGAACAAATTACTGTCGAGCAATTGATAGAACCGCCCAAAGTCATGACGATATCTAAGGCAATGATCATACATACAGGCATCACGTCCGAGACAAGTAGACTGATACTTTCTGCATCTACTACTATTACTCCACACATCGACCGCTATCCAGCATGCGTCTAATGTATTGAGTTCATGACGAATAGAGTAACGCCTTAATCAAGATGACATGATGTAGAGGGATAATCTCAAACCAATGATGAAAACCCCATCTTTTTACCCTTGATGGCAACAACACGATACGTGCCTCGCTACCCCTTCTGTCACTGGGTGAGGTCACCGCATGGTATGAACTCAAAACCAAGCACTTCTCCCATTGCAAGAATCATAGATCTAGTTGGCCAGATAAAACCCACAACTCGAAGAGAATTACAAGGATATGAAATCATGCATAAGAGAGATCAAGAGAAACTCAAATAAGATTCATAGATAATCTGATCATAAATCCACAATCCATCGGATCTCGACAAACACACCGCAAAAGAAGATTACATCGGATAGATCTCCATGAAGATCATGGAGAACTTTGTATTGAAGATCCAAGAGAGAGAAGAAGCTATCTAGTTACTAGCTATGGACCCGTAGGTCTATGGTGAACTACTCACGCATCATCGGAGAGGTCATGGTGTTGATGAAGAAGCCCTCCGTATCCGAATCCCCCCTCTGGCAGGGCACCAGAACGTGCCCCTGATGGGATCTTGCGGAGACAGAAGCTTGCGGCGGCGGAAAAGTACTTTCGATGATCTCCTGATTTTTTGTGGATATATAGGCGCAAAACCTAGGGCAAAGGAGGTCCAGGGGGCCCACAAGCCTGAGGGCCGCGACCTCCCCCTGGGCACGGGGTGGGGTCTTGTGGGACCCCTGGGGACCCCTGCCTTGGCTCTCAAGTCTCCTGATCTTCCGTTACGGAAAAAATCTTTTCGGGGATTTTATTCCGTTTGGACTCCGTTTCAAATTCTCCTCTGAAAGGGGTCAAAAACATGGAAAAAACAGGAACAGGCACTTGGCACTGAGTTAATAAGTTAGTCCCAAAAAATATATAAAAGGCATACAAAACATCCAAAGTTTGACAAGATAATAGCATGAAACCATCAAAAATTATAGATACGTTGGAGACGTATCAAGCATCCCCAAGCTTAACTCCTGCTCGTCCTCTAGTAGGGAAGTGATAAAGAATGAATTTTTGATGTGGAATGCTACCTAGCGTAGTTGTCCTTTGCAACTTATTTCACGTGACATGAATGTTCAGATCCGTAAGATTCGAAACAATAGTTTGCTATTGACATGAAAACAATAATACTTCAAGCAAACTAGCAAAGTAATCATGAACTTTCAAAATGACAAGGCCAAAGAAAGTTATCCCTACAAAATCATATAGTCTGGTTATGCTCCATCATCCTCACACAACAAATGTAAATCATGCACAACCCCGGTATTGGCCAAGTAATTGTTTTCGCACTCTTACTTTCTCAAACTTTTTATAACTATCACGCAATACAAGAGCATGAGCCATGGATATAGCACTATAGGTGGAATAGAGTGTGGTGGTGGTTGTGAGACAAAAAGGAGGAGATGGTCACATTGACTCGGTGTATCAAAATGCTATGGAGATGCCCATTAATAGATATCAATGTGAATGAGTAGGGATTGCCATACAAGAGATGCACTAGAGCTATAAGTATGTGAAAGCTCAAAAGTAGAACTAGTGGGTGTGCATCCAACTTGCTTGCTCACGAAGACCTAGGGCAATTTTGAGGAAGCCCATCATTGGAATATACAAGCCAAGTTATATAATGAAGATTCCCACTAGCATATGGTAGTGACAAAGCAAGAAGCTCTCAATCATGAAGAACATGGTGCTATTATGAAGCACAAGTGTGGAAAAAGATAGTAGCATTGTCCCTTCTCTCTTTTTCTCTCTTTTCTTTTTTTATTTGGGCTCTTAGGCCTCTTTTTTTCTCTTTTCTATTTTTTATTATTTTTGGGCTCTTTGGCCTCTTTTTTTTATTTCCTCACATGGGACAATGCTCTAATAATGATGATCATCACACTTTTATTTACTCACAGCTCACAGCTCAAAATGATGATGACTCTATAGGAAATGCCTCCGGCAGTGTACCGGGATGTGCAACGATCTAGCATGGCATATGACGTTGAAACATCTCACTAGCTATCTTACGATCATGCAATGGCAATATGAGAGTGACGGCACAAGTCATGAGACGGAACGGTGGGAGTTGCATGGCAATATATCTCAGAATGGCTATGAAAATGCCATAGTAGGTAGGTATGGTGGATGTTTTGAGGAAGGCATATGATGGGTTTGTGCACCGGCGAGAATTGCGCGGCACTAGAGAGGCTAGCAATGGTGGAAGGTGAAAGTGCATCTGTACCATGGACTCACATTAGTCATGAAGAATTCACATACTTGTTGCAAAAGTTTTTATTAGCAATCGAAACAAAGTGCTAAACGCATACTCCTAGGGGAGGGTTGGTAGGTGTTAACCATCGTGATCCTGCTCTGCAACAAAAGACCTTCCAACGGCGCCAGAAACAAGCGTGCTGACGGGAGACTATTCTTGTCTTGATTCTCCTCAGCAACGGCACCAGGAATCCTTCTGCTACGGCTACGCCTTTAGGGACTTCCTAGGTAAATATGCAAAGGATTCCCCCGTGGCCTTGGAGCCTTGCGTTGGTGTTCCCTCAAAGCGGAAAGGGTGATGTAGCACAGCGGCGGTAATTATTTCCCTCAGTTTTGAGAACCAAGGTATCGATCCAGTGAAGGAGTATCACAAGTGCCTGCACAAACACAAAGAGCTTGCTCCCAACGCTATGAAGGGGTTGTCAATCCCTTATAGATTGTTTGCCAAGTGAGAACTGAAAGCAAGAAAGTAACAAAGCAAAGTAAAAGCGAAAGTGGAAACGATATGTGTGAATAGACCCGGGGGCCGTAGTGTTCACTAGTGGCTTCTCTCATGAAAGCAAGTAGACGGTGGGTGAACGAATTACTGTCGAGCAATTGATAGAACCGCGCAAAGTCGTGACGATATCTATGGCAATGATTATATCTATAGGCATCACGTCCAAAACAAGTAGACCGATACTTACTGCATCTACTACTATTACTCCACACGTCGACCGCTATCCAGCATGCATCTAGTGTATTAAGTCCAAAAGAACAGAGTAACACCTTAAGCAAGATCACATGATGTAGATGGACAATCTCATATCTATGACAAATCTCATCTTGTTACCCTTGATGGCAACTACACGATGTGTGCCTTGCTGCCCCTATTGTCACTGGGAAAGGTCACCACACGATAAGAACCCAAAACCAAGCACTTCTCCCATTGCAAAAATCATAGATCTAGTTGGCCAAACAAAACCCAAGACACTGAGAGACTTACAAGGATATCAAATCATGCATATAAGAAATCAGCAAAGACTCAAATATAAATCATAGATAATATGATCACAAATCCACAATTCATCGGATCTCGACAAACACACCGCCAAAGAGAATTACATCGGATAGATCTCCATGAAGATCATGGAGAACTTTGTATTGAAGATCCAAGAGAGAGAGAAGAAGCCATCTAGCTACTAACTACGGACCCGTAGGTCTGAAGTGAACTACTCACGAGTCATTGGAGGGGCGATGATGTTGATGAAGAAGTCCTCCAACTCCAAAGTCCCCTCCGGGAGGGCACCGGGAAGGGTCTCCAGATGAGATCTCGCGGAAACAGAAGCTTGCGGCGGCGGAAAAGTGTTTTCGTGGACGCCCTGATTTTTTCTGGATTTTTAGGGAATTTATAGGCCAAAGACCTAGGGCAGGGGGCGCCAGGGAGACCACAAGCTTGGTTGTCGTGGCCTCCCCCTGGCCGCGGCAACAGGGCTTGTGGGCTCCCTGTGGGCCCACTTGCTTGGCCCTCAAGCCTCCCGATCTTCTTCCGTTCTGGAAAAAATCATTTTGGGCATTTTATTCCGTTTGGACTCCGTTCCAAAATCAGATCTGAAAAGAGTCAAAAACACAGAAAAAACAGGAACTGGCACTTGGCACTGAGTTAATAATTTAGTCCCAAAAAAGATATAAAAGGTAAACAAAACATCCAAAGTTGACAAGATAACAGCGTGAAACCATCAAAAGTTATAGATACGTTTGAGACGTATCAGATCCCGACCTCAACACAAAGGATGACAATCAATAGATCAATTATGCTCCGACTTCCTAACATAGCGGTTCACCATACGTGCATGCTACGGGAATCACTAACTTCAAGACAAGTATTTCTAGATTCACAACACCCTACTAACATAAATCTTAATATTACCAAATCCATGTCTCAAAACTAATTGAGAGGAATCAAGACTTCTCTTTCTACTCAATGCACATGAAGATGGAGGTTTTTTGCATCCTCTTTGGGTACCTATCACATTTGGGACTACTTTCATAGCATAAGCCAACTACCAAGTCACGCGTCGCCATGCTCTAAAAGATATAAGTGAAGCACGTAGAGCAAAAGTATCTATCTCGAAAGATATAAGTGAAGCACTATGAGCATGCTAGCAAAAATCACGATGAGTGAATGTCTCTCTCTCTCAAAAAGGTGTGCAGCAAGGATGATTGTGACACAACAAAAATAAAAGACTCCTAAGATACAAGACGCTCCAAGCAAAACACATATCATGTGGTGAATAAAAATATAGCTCCAAGTAATGTTACCGATGGATTGAAGACGAAAGAGGGGATGCCTTCCCGGGGCATCCCCAAGCTTAGGCTTTTTGGTGTCCTTGAATTTGGCTTGGGATGCCTTGGGCATCCCCAAGCTTGAGCTATTTCCACTCCTTATCTCTTTGTCCATGAGAACATCATCCTAAACTTGAAAACTTCACAACACAAAACTTAAACAGAAACTCGTGATAACATTAGCACAAGAAAACAAACTACCACTTCTTTTGGTACTGTAGCAAACTTGAATTCTATCTATATTGGTGTTGGGCTACTGTATTCTCACATTTCCATGGCTAGTACCCCCGATACTAACCATAGTTTCATCAAAACAAGCAACTAACTCAACAAAAACAGAATCTGTCAAAAACAGACCAGTCTGTAGCAATCTGTATACTTCGTATACTTCTATTACCTCAAAAAATCTGAAAATTTACGACTGCCTGGGCAAAAAGGCATATCAACCAGCAGAAAAAAGAATCAACTCAGAAGATCTTTCTGAATAAAAATGAAAAATCATCTCGTGAGCAAAAAGTTTCTGTCTTTTTCCAGCAGGATCAAACAACCATTACCAAGACTAGTCATAAAGGTTTTGCTTGGCTCAAACACAAAAAACACAATCACAATAGAATTTTGATGGTTTGGACGCAACAAAATAGAAAGAAAAAAAGAAAAATTCATTGGGTTGCCTCCCAACAAGCGCTATTGTTTAACGCCCTAGCTAGGCATTGATAAATCAATGATGCTCACACAAAAGACAAGAATTGAAGCACAACGAGAGCATCATAAAACATGTGAAAATCACATCTAAGTCTAACATGCTTCCTATGCATAGGCATTTTATAGGAAAACAGATTGTCAAGACAACCAATAGTTGCCATATGCAAGGAAGAAGAAAGAGACAATAGCAATCTCAACATAACGAGAAGTGATTTAGTGATATGAAAGTTTCTACCACCATATTTTCCTTTCTCGTAATAATTACATGTGGCACTACACCACAACACTTGATTGGGGGCAGCTAACTGGCTACTACTTGGCTGTACATGAGCAATATTTTTGTTCCTGTATATGAGCAATATTTTTGTTCCTGTATACTGTACATGGCCTCTTTGATAAGTCGCTACTACTTGGCTGTACATGAGCAATATTTTTTGTTCCTGTATACTGGACGAGGCATAGGCGCATAGTTTTGTTTGTCAAAAAATTGCCACTTTGTACTATGGTGTATTCTTTTCTACATGTGTCATATTATTCCTATGCAAAGAATGACTACGGCCCAGGTCTTTGTAAATTTTCCTCAAGTTTAACTGTAGCATGTTAACTTCAATGTTAATTTAAATTCTGAAATGAGAGCTCCCTATTTAGTATCCTATCTGTTGCAGGTTTTCCAAAGGTGCACAAGTCGATGAAGATTTGGAAGATTTTCAAGCTCCTGAAGATTTGGAAGACCTACAATAGTTGGTGGAGTGATTATGTAATATGCTTGTTTAGTTTGTGAAACCTAGACACACTTGCTCCGCTCATTTTGTTGGTCGATAAGCCATCTGCTCATTTTGGTTGTGTGGCACACCCAGAAACATGTACTTCTCCATTTGTCGCACTATTTCATTTTGTTGGTTGTGTGGCATATTTTAAAACATATATGCGCTGTACCTTTTGTGGAACAACCTCCTTATATGTAAATTATGGTTGTTACGTTTATCCAATGACGTTTTAAGGTTCTGGATGAGGCCTGATATTATTTTGATTGAAGTGTATGGATGAGACATATATGTGACTTTTGATCAAAGTATGTATAAATTGTACGTGTGATATGTCCTGATGACTGAACATATACTAAATGGATATTACATAGGGGATGCCTAGAACAATTAGGTAGTGAAATCTACATGTTGGCAAAAAAACTGCCGAGTCAACACACTTCTGTCGGCAGTTAGACTGCTAGTACCTAGCATTCCACGTGTCTTGCCTAATCTGCCGGGAGAATATAAATCGCCAGCAAATATATGCACTAGGGCAGTGGGACTGCCGGGAATATTTTATCTGCCGGGAGAAGTGATTCCCGGCAGCCGTTCTCGTGGTGGTTCTATCTGCCGGGAGAAATACTTCCCCAGCAGATAGTGTGCCGCTTAAAGTGGTTTCTCAGGGCAGTTTACATGTCGTTGCATTAGTGTTGTGGTGTAGTGTGGGATCATATTCGAATTCAACAATGTAACTATCACATAGGATATTCTTTTCATGATCCACATGCATGCAAAGTTGACGCTCTTCAAAAATAGTGGGATTATCATCAACTAAAGTTATGACTTCTCCAAACCCACTTTCAATAATATTGCAAATATCATATTCATCATGAGGCTTAAACAAATTTTCAAGATCATAAGAAAAATCACTCGTGAATCACTTCCTGACAATTTTCAGATTCACGCATCTCAAGCAAAACTCCATAAAGATAGTCAAGTGCACTCAACTCACTAGCAATTTGATCAACATAATTGGATCTCTTCAAGAGATTAGCAAATGGATGAGGATCCATATCACTAGATTTTCAGCAAGCGAAGATGCAAGCATATTGAAGTCACATGGCACACAAGCGAACAGAAAGCAAGCGAGAGAAAAGGGCGAAAAAAAAGGCAAATGAAAAAAGGCAAACGAAAAAGGCAAAGATATTTTTGTAAATTTTTGTTTTTCAGAAGTGGGGGAGAGGAAAACGAGAGGCAAAAAAGTAAATGCAAGAGATGAGTTTGCAACACTTACTTGGATGAGTTCTTGACTTGATCCTCCGCGGCAACGGCGCCAGAAATCCTTCTACTACGTCAACAAAAGTTCTTCCCTGGCAGTTGTGCGAGAGATCCTTCTGTCGTCTCTTGGGCTTGCGTTGGTTCTTCCCTTGAAGAGGAAAGGGTGATGCAGCACAGGAGCAGTAAGTATTTCCCTCAGTTTGAGAACCAAGATATCAATCCAGTAGGAGAATCTCGTCAAGTCCAGAGTACCTGCGCAAACAAAAAAGAGCTTGCACCCAACGCTATAAAGGGGTTGTCAATCCCTTCAAGATTGTTTGCAAAGTGAGATCTGAAGGCGGAAAGTGCAATGAAGTAAAAAGTGTAAGGCTGAAAATATGGTGTGGAGTAGACCCTGGGGGCCATAGTGTTCACTAGAGGCTTCTCTCAAAATCGCAAGTATTACGGTGGGTGAACAAATTACTGTCGAGCAATTGATAGAACCGCGCAAAGTCATGACGATATCTAAGGCAATGATCATACATATAGGCATCACGTCTGAGACAAGTAGACCGATACTTTTTGCATCTACTACTATTACTCCACACATCGACTGCTATCTAGCATGCATCTAGTGTATTGAGTTCATGACAAACAGAGTAACACCTTAAGCAAGATGACATGATGTAGAGGGATAAACTCAAACAAATGATGAAAAACCCATCTTTTTACCCTTGATGGCAACAACACGATGCGTGCCTCGCTACCCCTTCTGTCACTGGGTGAGGTCACCACACGGTATGAACCCAAAACCAATCACTTCTCCTATTGCAAGAATCATAGATCTAGTTGGCCAAACAAAACCCACAACTCGAAGAGAATTACAAGGATATGAAATCATGCATAAGAGAGATCAGAAGAAACTCAAATAAGATTCATAGATAATCTGATCATAAATCCACAATTCATCGGATCTCTACAAACACACCGCAAAATAAGATTATATCGGATATCATGGAGAACTATGTATTGAAGATCCAAGAGAGAGAAGAAGCCATCTAGCTACTAGCTATGGACCCGTAGGTCTATGGTGAACTACTCACGCATCATCGGAGAGGTCATGGTGTTGATGAACAAGCCCTCCGTATCCGAATCCCCCTCCGGCAGGGCACCAGAATGTGCCCCAGATGGGATCTTGCGGAGACAGAACATTGCGGCGGCGGAAAAGTACTTTCGATGATCTCCTGATTTTTTCTGGGATTTTAGGGAATTTATAGGCGAAAGCCCTAGGGCAGAGGAGGCCCGGGGAGCCCACAAGCCTGGGAGGCATGGGCCCCCTGGCCGCGGCTAGGGGGCTTGTGGGGGTCCCTCGTGGCCCCCTGCCCTGATTCTCAGGCTTCCCGATCTTTTTCTGTTTTGGAAAAAATCTTTTTGGCAGTTTTGTTCCGTTTGGACTCCATTTAAAACTGAAGGGGTCAAAAACATGGAAAAACCAGAACTGGCACTTGGCACTGAGTTAATAAGTTAGTCTCAAAAAAAGATATAAAAGGCATACAAAACATCCAAAGTTTGACAAGATAATAGCACGAAACCATCAAAAATTATAGATACGTTGGAGACGTATCATTATGTTGTTGTCCTTTGGTGCCCATCATATGAGCGCGCGCGTGGATCACACCATAGGGTTAGTAGTATGTTGATAGGACTATGTATTGGAGGGCAAGGGTGACAGAAGCTTCAGCCTAGCATAAAAATTGATGCATACGAGATTGAAGGGGGACCAATATATCTTATTGCTATGGTTGGGTTTTACCTTAATGAACGTTAGTAGTTGCGGATGCTTGCTAATAGTTCCAATCATAAGTGCATAGAATTCCAAGTAAGGGATGACATGCTAGCAGTGGCCTCTCCCACATAAAACTTGCTATCGGTCTAGTAATGTAGTCAATTGCTTAGGGACAATTCCACAACTCCTACCACCACTTTTCCACACTTGTTAAACTAACATAATTGTTTCTTTATCTAACCAGCCCCTAGTTTTTATTTACGTGTTCTTTACTATCTTGCAAACCTATCGTATCACACCTACAAAGTACTTCTAGTTTCATACTTGTTCTAGGTAAAGCGAACGTAAAGTGTGCATAGAGTTGTATCGGTGGTCGATAGAACTTGAGGGAATATTTGTCCTACCTTTAGCTCCTCGTTGGGTTCGACACTCTTACTTATCGAGAAAGGCTACAATTGACCCCCTATACTTGTGGGTTATCATTGATGCAAAGTGAAACTGCGCAAGTGAAAAGGAGAAGCTGAAGTTGCAGCACATGTTAGAGGATCACAAGAAATTGTTGTACCCAAATTGCGAAGATGACAAGAAGAAGTTGGGTATCACACTGGAATTGCTGCAATGGAAGGCAGAGAATAGTGTATCTGACAAGGGTTTTGAAAAGTTGCTGAAATGTTGAAGAAGATGCTTCCAAAGGACAACGAATTGCCCGATAGTACGTACGAAGCGAAGAAGACTAGGTGCCCACTAGGATTAGAGGTGCAGAAGATACATGCATGCCCTAATGAGTGCATCCTATACCGCGGTGAGGAGTATGAGAATTTGAATGCATGCCCGGTATGTGGTGCCGAGTGCTATAAGATCGGTCGCGATGACCCTGGTTACAATGTTGAGGTCCAGCGCTCCAGGAAGAGGATTCGTGCCAAGGTGATGTGGTATGCTCCTATAATACCATGGTTGAAACGTTTGTTCCAAAACAAAGAGCATGCCAAGTTGATGCAATGGCACAAATACGAGCGTAAGAAAGATGGGAAGTTGAGATTATCAGCAGATGGGTTGCGATGGAGGAAAATCGAGAGAGAGTGTCCGAACTTTGCAAATAACCCAAGGAACTATTGGTTTGGTTTAAGCGCAGATGGCATTAAACCTTTTGGGGAGCAGAGAAGCAATCATATCACGTGACGAAGAATCTTTGCATGAACCTACTAGGCTTCTTGGGCGTGTATGGGAAGACAAAAGATACACCGGAGGACCAGCAACGTATGCACGAAACATATGTCATGCATCCAAAGTAGTATGAAGGTCCTTCAAGCTATGCTCTTACCAAAGAAGAGAAGGAAATCTTCTTTGAATACCTCCTCAGTATGAAGCTCCCGTCTGGCTACTCGCCGAATATAAAGGGAATAATAAATATGGCAGAGAAAAAAAATTCCAGAACCTAAAGTCTCATTGCTGTCACATGATTATGACACAATTGCTTCCGGTTGCATTGAGGGGGCTTCTACCGAAAAACGTCCAATCATCCATTGTGAAGTTATGTGCATTCCTCAATGTAATCTCTCAGAAGGTAATCGATCCAGAAATCCTACCAAGGTTACATAATGATTTGGTGCAATGTCTTGTCAGTTTCGAGTTGGTGTTCCCACCATCCTTCTTCAATATCATGACGCACGTCCTAGTTCACCTAGTCGAAGAGATTGCCATTCTGGGCCCTGTATTTCTACACAATATGTTCCCCTTCGAGAGGTTCATGGGAGTCTTAAAAAAATATGTTCACAACCATGCTAGGCTAGAAGGAAGCATCTCCAAGGGCCATGAAACAGAGGAGGTCATTGAGTTTTCTGTTGACTTTATTCCTGATATTAAGTCGGTTGGTCTTCCTGAATCGAGGCATGAGGGCAGACTGGGTGGAAAAGGCACGCTAGGAAAGGATTCAGTAATATGTAAGGACAAGCATTCTTGGGCGGAAGCACACTACATAGTTCTACAAAATTCCACCTTGGTGGCTCCGTATATCGAGGAACATATGGGTATTGTTCGCTTCAAGAACGCAGAGCAGTCTGATCTCTGGATGAAACGTACACACATGTCGTCATTCGGCGGTTGGTTGCAAACACGTCTCATGCATGGCCCTGAAGTTGGAGATGACATGTACTTGCTAGCCAAGTTACCATCTTCGACTATATCGACTTTCAAAGGGTACGACAAGATAAATGAGAATATATTTTACACGATCGCCCGAGAGAAAAAGAGCACCAACCAAAACAGTGGTGTCCGTTTGATGCAACAAACACCAACAATAGGCCAAAAGACACATATTATGGTTACATAGAGGAGATATGGGAACTTTTGACTATGGAAACAATTTGAAGGTCCCTTTGTTTCGGCGCAAATGGGTCAATCTGAAAGGAGGCGGGGTAAAGGAAGACCCACGATACGGAATTACAACAGTGGATCTCAACAATCTTGGGTATACAGATGAACCATTCGTCCTAGCCAATGATGTGGCACAGGTTTTCTATGTAAAGGAAATGTCTACCAAGGCGAGAAAAAGAAAAGGTAAGGAAGCGGATACATGATACGATGAGCCAAAGCGCAACATAGTTCTTTTAGGGAAAAGAAACATCGTGGGAGTGGAGGACAAGACAGACATGTCACAAGATTATGAAAAGTTTCACGAAATTCCTCCCTTTAGAGTGAAGACTTACTCAAGCATCCTGTTAAATGATGAAGATTGTCCATGGTTACGGCGCAAAGGGACACAGGTGAAGAAAAAGTTTTATACCCCAACATCCCAATCTCGGATGTGACCTACTTTCATTGACATCAATTTCTTCTTAGTGACTTTCCGCGTATATATGTGTGCGTTTTGGCATTTGAAACGCGAAGAAACCTTATTTCTAACTATACTATCTCTTTCGAAGTATCACGGTTTCGGACGAATACTCATCTCTTACAAAGGCATTTCATTTCTTAATTTTATTAAACTCCACACTTTTTGTGCCCTCAATATGCATCAGTCAAAGCCACTTCATAAATTTTCAACCCTTTCTTACCTCATTTGCTATTTTTCATGCATTTAATGAGTTATTTGAGCTAAATGAAACTTAAATTGAAAAGCGCTACAAATGAACTCCGAAAAGGCTGAAACTTGGAAGGTATCATCATTTCAGCCGCATGGCATGTGCTAAAAGGACGGGAGCGTTACGGCAAAAACAAGATACACTTCGTGTACAAACTGGACTATCTCTTTCGAAGTATGAGGGTTCCACTTGACATTTCATTTTTTTAGAACGTAAAAATTACCAAATTTAATATAATGATAAAACAAACTAATATGAAAGTATTTTTTGTTAAGAAATTTTAATATGCAAAATAATAACATATAAAAATAGCAAAAGTGAAAATAGATGCGTTTATAGAGAAAATTCAACATAAATTCAAAGTGATAGTTGTACATCATCCGCAGAACTAGCACTTTGAATTTTTAGGTTGAATTTTCTATATAATAAGGCACACTTCGAGTTGGCAGCCGCAGAGAGGCTTATAAACCACTACCAGCACGCTTTGCTTGGCGAGGTGGGACTAAACTTCCTCGGACGTGCTAGGAATAAACGTGTAGTCCCGGTTGATGGTTCCAACCGGGACTAAAGGTTCCCGCCCTTTGCTTCCTTCCCTTTGGGCTGCTGAAAACGAGATTTAGTCCCGGTTGGTGGCTCGGGAACCTTTAGTCCTGGTAGGAGCCACCAACCGGGACTAAAGGTTGGGGTATATAAGTAGGACTTCGGAAATTCTGATCTCCCTCGCGCCATTCGATCCCCCGACACCGACTCCACTGCCCCCGACGCCGCCAGGCTGCCGGAGTTGCCGCCGCCCCTGAAGCCGTCCTCATCATCGCCGCCCCCGAAGCCGTCCTCGTCGTCACCGCCATCGATGCCAACCGCCTGCGCCTCCTCCCTGTGCCCGCTGACGAGCAGCCCTTGCGCTCCGGCCCTCCTTTAATCCCATGGTGACATCGGCCGCTCCTCACTCTCCTCCCCTAGCTCTGGCCGCCTCCCGCCGGGCTTCGCTCCGGCGCCCCCTCCTCTCCTCACGCCGCGCTCCGGCGCTCCCCTCCTCTCCCCTCGACGGCGCCATGCAGCCCCCAACCCCGGCCATGCAGCACCTCGCCTCTTCGAAATTTCACTAATTTTGTTCATATATATGAACCCTATGTGTTCATATTGAGGCCATTTCACCATTAGAGAATTGAATTTTTTTCACCCTCGAGTTAATTTTGTAAGAAATGCTAACATTTTAGCGTGTTCACCTACAAACTTTGTTAGGTTTATGAATGGCGCGTGTTAGTTTTTTTTAATTTGCAAGGTTTATGAATGTGAATGGATTGTTTATGTGCCTTTATTTCATTTTATAGTATATTGCCTGGAGTGTGAAGTTGATTACAACCTCGTTTATTAAATAGTTATAAAAGTTTAGAAAAGTTTATTAAATAGTAGGAATTTAAATAGTTGTAGAATTGGTTCTCGATGTCGACGTACGATGCCTTGCTCGCATCCTCGTCGTCGACTCGGTGGCGACTGCTACTGCAACCAAAGACCTTCCAACGGCGCCAGAAACACGTGCTGACGGGAGACTGTTCTTGTCTTGATTCTCTTCAGCAACGGCACCAGGAATCCTTCTGCTACGACTACGCCTTTAGGGACTTCCTAGGCAAATATGCAAAGGATTTCCCCGTGGCCTTGGAGCCTTGCCTTGGTGTTCCCTCGAAGCGGAAAGGGTGATGTAGCGCAGCGGTGGTAAGTATTTTCCTCAGTTTTGAGAACCAAGGTATCGATCCAGTGAGGAGTATCACAAGTGCCTGCACAAACACAAAGAACCTGCTCCCAACGCTATGAAGGGGTTGTCAATCCCTTATAGATTGTTCGCAAAGTGAGAACTGAAAGCAACAAAGTAACAAAGCAAAGTAAAAGCGGAGGTGTAAACAATAGATGTGAATAGACCCGGGGGTGTAGTGTTTACTAGTTGCTTCTCTCATGAAAGCAAGTAGACGGTGGGTGAACAAATTACTGTCGAGCAATTGATAGAACCGCGCAAAGTCGTGACGTCATCTATGGCAATGATTATATCTATAGGCATCACGTCCAAAACAAGTAGACCGATACATTCTGCATCTACTACTATTACTCCACACGTCGACCGCTATCCAGCATGCATCTAGTATATTAAGTCCAAAAGAACAGAGTAACGCCTTAAGCAAGATGAGATGATGTAGATGGACAATCTCATATCAACGACAGAGCCCACCATGTTACCCTTGATGGCAACCACTCAATGTGTGCCTTGCTGCGCCTACTGTCACTGGAAAGGTCATCACATGGTAAGAACCCAAAACCAAGCACTTCTCCCATTACAAGAATCATAGATCTAGTTGGCCAAACAAAACCCAAGACTCGAAGAGACTTACAAGGATATCAAATCATGCATATAAGAAATCAGCAAAGACTCAAATATATATCATAGATAATCTGAGCACAAAAGCACAATTCATCGGATCTCGACAAACACACCGCCAAAGAAGATTACATCGGATAGCTCCATGAAGATCATGGAGAACTTTGTATTGAAGATCCAAGAGAGAGAAGAAGCCATCTAGCTACTAACTACGGACCCGTAGGTCTGAAGTGAACTATTCACGAGTCATTGGAGGGGCGATGACGATGATGAAGAAGCCCTCCAACTCCAAAGTCCCCTCCGGCAGGGCGCCGGGAAGGGTCTCCAGATGAGATCTCGCGGAAACGGAAGCTTGCGGCGGCGGAAAAGTATTTTCGAGGCTCCCTTGATTTTTTTCTGATTTTTAGGGAATATATAGGCGCAAGATCTAGGTCAGGGGGCGTTCACGGAGGCCACAAGCCTGCCCACCGCCGCCTCCCCCCTGGTGGCGGAGTGGGGGCTTGTGGGCTCCCTGCAGCCCTCCTGGCTTGGCCTAGAGGCCCCCCTGATCTTCTTCCGTTCGGGAAAAAAAATCATTTCAGGGATTTTATTCCGTTTGGACTCCGTTCCAAAATCAGATCTGAAAAGAGCCAAAAACACAGAAAAAACAGGAACTGGCACTTGGCACTGAATTAATAAGTTAGTCCCAAAAAAGATATAAAAGGTACATAAAACATCCAAAGATGATAAGATAACAGCATGAAACCATCAAAAATTATAGATACGTTTGAGACGTATCAGCGACCACCTGCTTGAGAGGCGCCATGTGCAGGACTGGGTGATACGTCTCCAACGTATCTATAATTTTTTATGGTTCCATGCTATTATCTTGTCAACTTTGGATGTTTTGTATGCATGAATATGCTATTTTATATCTTTTTTGGGACTAACCTATTAACTCAGTGCCAAGTGCCAGTTCCTATTTTTCCGTTTTTTTACCCAGAGAAGAATATTAAACGGAGTCCAAACGGAATAAAATCTTCAGAATGATTTTTTCCGTAACTGGAGATACGCAGGGAACTTGAGAACCAAGGCAAAGGACCCCAGGGGAGGCCACAAGCCCCCTATCCGCAGCCTGGGCGGGGGGTGCCTACCAGGCTTGTGCCCCCCCCCCCCCCCCCCCCCCGTGGCTCCTTTGCCCTACTTCTTCCGCCTATAAATTGCCTAAAAATCCACAACTGCCATAGAGAGCCACGAAAATACTTTTTCGCCGTCGCAAGCTTCTATCTCCGCAAGATCCCATCTTGGGACCATTCTAGTGCCCTGTCGGAGGGGGGATTCGGACACAAAGGGCTTCTTCATCAACACCATTGCCTCTCCGATGATGCGTGAGTAGTTCACCACAGACCTTCGGGTCCATAGCTAGTAGCTATATGGCTTCTTCTCTCTCTTGGATCTTCCATACAAATTTCTCCATGATCTTCATGGAGATCTATCTAATGTAATCTTCTTTTGCGGTGTGTTTGTCGAGATCCGATGAATTGTGGATTTATGATCAGATTATCTATGAATTTTATTTGAGTCTCCTCTGATCTCTTATATGCATGATTTCGTATCCTTGTAATTCTCTTCGACTTCTGGGTTTCGTTTGGCCAACTTGATCTATAATTCTTGCAATGGGAGAAGTGCTTGGTTTTGGGTTCATATCGTACGGTGTCCTCACCCAGTGACAGAAGGGGTAGCGAGGCACGCATCGTGTTGTTGCCATCAAGGGTAAAAAGATGGGGTTTATATCTATTGCATGAATTTATCCCTCTACATCATGTCATCTTGCTTAAGGCGTTACTCTGTTCGTTATGAACTCAATAAACTAGATGCATGCTGGATAGCGGTCGATGTGTGGAGTAATAGTAGTAGATGCAGACAGTATCGGTCTACTTGTCTCGGACGTGATTCATGTATGTATGATCATTGCCTTAGATATCATCATGACTTTGCGCGGTTCTATCAATTACTCGACAGTAATTCGTTCACCCACCGTAATACTTGCTATCATGAGAGAAGCCTCTAGTGAACACTATGGCCCTCGGGTCTAGTTCACATCATATTTTCAGCTCTACACTTTTACTTTGTTGCACTTTCCACCTTCAGATCTCGCCTTGCAATTAACCGTGAAGGGATTGACAACCCTTTTGTAGTGTTGGCTGCAAGTTTGTTTGTTTTTGCGCACGTACATTGGTGACTTGTCTTGATACTCCTACTCGATTGATACCTTGGTTCTCAAACTAAGGGAAATACTTACTGCTACTGTGCTGCATCACTCTCTCCTCTTCAAGGGAAAAACCAACGCAAGCTCATGAGGTAGCAAGAAGAATTTCTGGCGCCGTTGCCGGGGAGTATCAAGTCAAGAATAGTCTCCCTTCAACGTGTCAATTTCTGGCGCCGGGGACTATTCTAAGTGAAGCTTATCCAAGTAACTATCGCAAACTCATCTCTTGCATTTACTTTTTTTCCTTTTGCCTCTCGTTTTCCTCTCCCCCACTTTTGAAGAAAAACAAAAATTTACAAAAATATTTGCCTTTTTCGTTCGCCCTTTTCTTTCGCTTGCTTTCTGTTCGCTTGTGTGCTTGTCTGCTTGCTGAAGTCACCATGACTGAAAACACCAAATTGTGTGACTTCTCGAATACTATAATAATGATTTTATTAGTACTTCGATTGCTCCCTCCACTAGTGGGAATCATATGAAATCAATGCTGCCTTGCTGAATCTTGTTATGAAAGAGCAATTTTCCGGCCTTCCTAGTGAAGATGTCGCATCCCATCCTAATACCTTCATTGAGTTATGTGATATGCAAAAGAAGAAAGATGTGGATAATAATGTGATTAAATTGAAGCTATTTCCATTCTCATTACGAGATCGAGCAAAAACTTGGTTTTCATCTTTACCCAAAAATAGCATTGATTCTTGGAACAAGTGTAAAGATGCTTATATATCCAAGTATTTTCCACTGGCTAAGATTATCTCTCTTCGTAATGATATCATGGATTTTAAGCAACTAGATCATGAACATGTTGCACAATCTCGGGAGAGAAAAAAATTGATGATTAGAAATTGTCCCGCTCATGGCTTGAGTCTTTGGATGATTATACAAATCTTTTATGCTGGTTTGAATTTTGCTTCTAGAAATATATTGGATTCCTCCTCCGGTGGAACTTTCATGGAAATCACATTAGGAGAAGCCACAAAACTCCTAGACAATATCATGACAAACTATTCTCAATGGTACACTGAAAGGTCACGTACTAGTAAAAAGTGCATGCTATAGAAGAAATTAACTCTTTGAGTGCTAAGATGGATGAGTTAATGAAATTGTTTGCTAGTAAAGGTGCCCCTCTAGATCCAAATGATATGCCTTTGTCTTCCTTGATTGAGAATAGCAATGAGAGCTTGGATGTTAATTTTGTTGGTAGGAATAATTTTGGCAACAACAATGCTTATAGAGGTAACTTCATTCCTAGGCCTTTTCCTAGTAATCCCTCTAATAACTTTGGCAATTCCTACAAGAGTTCTCATGGAAATTACAATAAATTACCCTCTGATCTTGAGAGTAATATTAAAGAGTTTATCAACTCACAAAAGATTTTCAATGCGTCCATAGAAGAAAAACTGCTCAAAAGTGATGACTTGGCTAGGACCGTTGATAGAATGTCTCTTGATATTGATGCTTTGAAATTGAGATGTGCTCCTCCCAAGATTGATATGGATGAAACTTTGAAAGCTATGCGTGTTTCCATGAATGATAGTAAAGAAACAACCGCCCAAATTCGTGCTAGACATGAATGGCTCAAAAAGGCGTGTTCTCGTGATGAGAATCATGAAGATCTTAAAGTGCTTGGTGTGACTCCTATTGAATCCTTGTTTTCTAATGTCAAACCTAATGATGATGGGGCTGGATATGAATCCACTTTGGTTGAGAAATGCCCCAATGATTCAGAGTCTATTTGTCTTGATGCTAAAAGCGCTGAAAGTGGAGTAGAGGATATCAAAACTTTGAGTAGTGATGAAATTACTACTTTGGATTTCAAGGAGTTCAATTATGATAGTTGCTCTTTGATTGAATGTATTTCCTTGATGCAGTCCATGCTAAACTCTCCACATGCTTATATCCAAAATAAAGCCTTTACCGATCATATCGTTGGTGCTATGATGAAATCTCTTGAAGAGAAACTTGAGTTGGAAGTATCTATTCCTAGAAAACTTCATGATGAGTGGGAACCTACTATCAAAATCAAGATTAAAAACTATGAATGCAATGCTTTATGTGATTTGGGTGCTAGTGTTTCCGCTATTCCAAAGTCTTTATGTGATGTTCTAGGCTTCAATGAGATTGATGAGTGCTCTCTTAATTTGCATCTTGCGGATTCTACTGTTAAGAAACCCATGGGAAGGATCAATGATGTTCTTATTATTGCAAATAGGAACTATGTACCCGTGGATTTCATTGTGCTTGATATTGATTGCAATCCGACATTTCCCATCATTCTTGGTAGACCTTTCCTTAGGACTATTGGTGCTATCATTGATATGAAGGACGGGAATATTAGATTTCAATTTCCATTAAAGAAGGGCATGGAACACTTTCTTAGAAAGAAAATAAGATTGCCTTATGAATCCATGATGAGGGCTACTTATGGTTTGAACACCAAAGACGACGATACTTGATTCTATCGCCTTATGCCTAGCTAAGGGCGTTAAACAATAGCGCTTGTTGGGAGGCAACCCAATGAATTTATCTTTGCTTTTTTGCTTTCTATTTTGTTGTATCCACACCATCATAATTCTGTTATGATTGTGTTTTTTTGTGTTTCTTTTTGTGTTTGAGCCAAGTAAAACCTTTATGACTATTTTTGGTGATGGTTGTTTGATCGTGCTGAAAAAGACAGAAACTTTGCGCTCACGAAATTATTTTTCATTCCTATTCAGATAGAGCTTTTGAGTTGATACTTTTTGCTTCTGGTTGATATGACAATTGCCCAAATGTTCGTAATTGTTCAGAATTTCTGAAATACCACAAGAATACGAAGTATACATATTTCTACAGACTGGTATGTTTTTGACAGTTTCTGTTTTTGTTGTGTTGATTGCTTATTTTGATGAAACTATGGATAGTATCGGGGGCACTAGCTATGGAAAAGTGATAATACAGTAATATAACACCAATATAAATAGAAATCAAGATTACTACAGTACCTAAAGAGGTGGTGGTTTGTTTTCTTATGCTAATGATATCACGAGTTTTTGTTTAAGTTTTGTGTTGTGAAGTTTTCAAGTTTTGGGTGATGTTCTCATGGACAATGGGATAAAGAGTGGAAAGAGCTCAAGCTTGGGGATGCCCAAGGCATCCCAAGCCAAATTCAAGGACACCAAAAAGCCTAAGCTTGGGGATGCCCCGGAAAGGCATCCCCTCTTTCGTCTCCAATCCATCGGTAACGTTACTTGGAGCTATATTTTTATTCACCACATGATATGTGTTTAGCTTGGAGAATCGTGTATTATAGGAGTCTTTTCTTTTTGTTGTGTCACAATCATCCTTGCTGCACACCTTTTTGAGAGAGACATGCACTCATCGTGAATTTTCTAGAATACTCATTGAGCTTCACTTATATCTTTTGAGTTAGGCAATTTAGCTCGCATGTGCCTCACTTATATCTTTTGAGCTAGATAACTTTGCTCTAGTGCTTCACTTAGATCTTTTTAGAGCACGACGGTGTCATATTTTGGAGAAATAAAAACCCTTGATCTTCACGTATATCTTTTTGAGGGTGCTCTCACTAAGTAACTTGGTAGTTGGCGTGTGCCATGAAAGAGTCCTAAATATGATAGGCATCCAAAGAGGATGTAATAAAAACTTCCATATTCATGTGCATTGATTAGTAAAGAGAAGTTTGATCCCTCTCAATTAGTTTTGAGATATGGATATGGTAATATTAGAGTTATGTTAGTAGGGTGTTGTGAATCTACAAATACTTGTGTTGAAGTTAGTGATTCCCGTAGCATGCACGTATGGTGAACCGCTATGTTAGGAAGTCGGAGCATAATTGATTTATTGATTGTCATCCCTTGTGTGGCGGTCGGGATCGTGCGATGGTTAACACCTACCAACCCTCCCCCTAGGAGTATGCGTTTAGCACTTTGTTTCGAATACTAATAAAACTTTCGCAATAAGTATATGAGTTCTTCATGACTAATGTGAGTCCATGGTATAGATGCATTTTCACCTTCCACCATTGCTAGCCTCTCTAGTGTCGCGCAACTTTCGCCGGTGCACAAATCCACCATATACCTTCCTCAAAACAGTCACCATACCTACATATTATGGCATTTTCATAGCCATCACGAGATATATTGCCATGCAACTCCCACCATTCCGTCTCATGACTCGTGCCGTCACTTTCATATTGCCATTGCATGATCATAAGATAGCTAGCGAGATGTTTCAACGTCATACGCTAAGCTAGATCGTTGCGCATCCCGATACATTACCGGAGGCATTTCCTATAGAGTCATCATTGCTCAAAGTGTTGAGTTGTAAGTAAATAAAAGTGTGATGATCATCACTTCATGTACAAACTGGACTATATCTTTCGAAGTATCAGGGTTCCGGACGAATACTCATCTCTTACGAAGCCATTTAATTTTTTAATCGTATTTCAACTCCAGAACTTTTGTGCCCTCAATAAGCATCATTCAAAGGCACCTCATAAATTTTCAACCCTTTCTCACCTCATTTGCTATTTTCCATGCATTTAATGATTTTTTTGAGGTAAATGAGCCTGAAATTGAAATGCGCTACAAATAACTCTTAAAAGGATAAAACTTGGCATGGTATCATCATTTCACCCACATGGCATGTGCTAAAAAGTTGGAAGGGTTACGGCAAAAACAGGATGCACTTCGTGTACAAACTGGACTATCTCTTTTGAAGTATCAGGGTTACAGATGAATACTCATCTCTTACAAAACCATTTCATTTTTTAATTTTACTTCAACTCCAGAATTTTTGTGCCCTCAATATGCATCATTCAAATCCACCTCATAAATTTTCAACCCTGTCTCACCTCATTTGCTATATTTCATGCATATAATGATTTTTTTGAGCTAAATAACCCTAAAAATGAAAAGCGCTACAAATGAACTCTGAGAAGGCTGAAACTTGGCATGTTATCATCATTTCACCCACATGACATGTGCTAAAAAGTTGGAATGGTTACGACAAAAACAGGATGCACTTTGTGTACAAACTGGACTATCTCTTTTGAGTATGAGGGTTCCACTTGACATTTCATTTTTTTTATAACATAAAAATTACCAAATTTAGTATAATGATAAAACACACTAATATGAAAGTAGTTTTTGTTAATAACTTTTAATATGCAAAAAATAACATATAAAAATAGCAAAGGTGAAAATAGATGCGTTTATAGAGAAAATTCAACCTAAATTCAAAGTTCTAGTTGTACATCATCCGCACAACTAGCACTTTGAATTTTGAGGTTGAATTTTCTATATAATAAAGCACACTTCAAGTTGGCAGCCGCAAAAAGGCTTATAAACCACTACCAGCACGCTTCGCTTGGCGAGGTGGGACTAAACTTCCTCGGACGTGCTAGGAACAGACGCGTAGTCCCGGTTGATGGTTCCAACCGGGACTAAAGGTTCCCGCCCTTTGCTTCCCGCCCTTTAGGCTGCTGAAAACGAGCTTTAGTCCCGGTTGGTGGCTCCAATCGGGACTAAAGGGCCCCGACTAAAGGTTGGGGTATATAAGTAGGACTTCAGAAATTTTGATCTTCCTCGCTCCATTCGATCCCCCGACGCCGCCAGGCTACCGGAGTCGCCCCCGCCCCCGAAGCCGTCCTAGTCGTCGCCGCCACCGATGTCGGCCGCCTGCGCCTCCTCCCTGTGCGCGCCAACGAGCAGATGTTGTGCCCCGGCCCTCCTCTGCTCCCATGGTTTGCTCAGCCGCTCCTCCCTCTCCTCCTATAGCTCTGGCCGCCTCCCATCGGGCTTTGCTCCGGCGCCCCTTCTCTCCCCACGCTGCGCTCCGGCGCCGCCTCCTCTCCCCTCGCCGGCGCTATGCACTCCCAACCCCGGCCCTGCACCACCTCGCCTCTTCGAAATTTCACTAATTTTGTTCATATATATGAACCCTACGTGTTCATATTGAGGCCATTTCACATTTAGAGCAATGAATTTTTCCACCCTCGAGTCAATTTTGTAAGAAATGCTAACACTTTTAGCGTATTCACCTACATACAAACTTTATTAGGCTTATGAATGGCGCGTGTTAGTTTTTTTTTAATTTGCAAGGTTTATGAATGTGAATGCATTGTTTATGTTGCTTTATTTCATTTTATGGTATATTGCCTAGAGTGTGAAGTTGATTAGAACCTCGTTTATTAAATAGTTATAAAAGTTTAGAAAATTTTATTAAATAATAGGAATTTAAATAGTTGTAGAATTGGTTCTTGATGTCGACGCACGATGCCTTGCCCGCATACTCGTCGTCGACTCGGTGGCGACCACCTGCTTGAGAGGTGCCATGTGCAGGACTAGACCCTGTCGGGTTGGCACTGGGAGGAGATACCTGCTACCTCTTGAGCTTGCGTTGGTTTTTCCCTTGAAGAGGAAAGGGTGATGCAACACAGTAGAAGTAACTATTTCCCTTAGTTTGAGAACGAAGGTATCAATCCAGTAGGAGTATCATGGCAAGTCACCAATGTACCTGCGTAAAAACAAACAAACTTGCACCCAACGCTATAAAGGGGTTGTCAATCCCTTCACGATTGATTGCAAGGTGAGATCTGAAGGCGAAAAGTGCAACAAAGTGAAAGTGTAAAGCTGAAAATATGAAGTGAAGTAGAACCGGGGGCCATAGTGTTCACTAGAGGCTTCTCTCATGATAGCAAATATTACGGTGGGTGGACGAATTACTGTCGAGAAATTGATAGAACCGCGCAAAGTCATGACGATATCTAAGGCAATGATCATACATATAGGCATCACATCCGAGACAAGTAGACCGATACTTTCTGCATCTACTAATATTACTCCACACATCGATCGCTATCCAGCATGCATCTAGTGTATTGAGTAATGCCTTAAGCAAGATGACATGATGTAGATAAATAAATTCATGCAATAGATATAAACCCCGTCTTTTTACCCTTGATGGCAACAAAACGATGCGTGCCTGGCTACCCCTTCTGTCACTGGGTGAGGACACCGCACGTTATGAACCCAAAACCAAGCACTTCTCCCATTGCAAGAATTATAGATCAAGTTGGCCAAACGAAACCCACAACTCGAAGAGAATTACAAGAATACGAAATCATGCATATAAGAGATCAGAGGAGACTCAAATAACATTCATAGATAATCTGATCATAAATCTACAATTCATGGGATCTTGACAAACACACCGCAAAAGAAGGTTACATCGGATAGATCTCCATGAAGATCATGGAGAACTTTGTATTAAAGACCCAGGAGAGAGAAGAAGCCATCTAGCTACTAGCTATGGACCCGAAGGTCTGTGGTGAACTACTCACGCATCATCGGAGAGGCAATGGTGTTTATGAAGAAGCCCTATGTGTCCGAATCCCCCCTCCGATAGGGCATGAGAACATACCCCATATGGGATCTTGCGGAGACAGAAGCTTGCGGCGGCGGAAAAGTATTTTCGTGGCTCTCTCTCGTGATTTCAGTTTTTTAGGGAATTTATAGGCGAAAGAGGTAGGGAAAAGGAGGCACGGGGGGCCCACAAGCCTGCTAGGCGCGGCCCCCCAAGCCGCGGCTAGGGGGCTTGTGGCCTCCCCCGGAGTCCTTTGCCTTGGTTCTCAAGTTCCCTGCGTATCTTCTATTCCGGAAAAAATCTTTCCAGAGGTTTTATTCCGTTTGGACTCCATTTAATATTCTCCTCTGATAAAGGTCAAAAACACGGAAAAAACAGGAACTGGCACTTGGCACTGAGTTAATAGGTTAGTCCCAAAAAAGAAATAAAATGCATACAAAACATCCAAATTGACAAGATAATAGCATGGAACCATCAAAAATTATAGATACGTTGGAGACGTATCACTACCTTCCGGGGGGCGCACCTTGGTGAGGAACCAGGGTCCCGTCGTCAACCCAAAGATTCTTTGGTGGCGGTCGCATGGGCCACTTTCGGTGCTGAGGCTGCCGGCCCCCGAGGAGGAGGTACGTCGCCGTGTCAGAGAGGAGGACGAGCACTGATAACCCACAGGTATAGGGGATTGCAACGGTTTTCGAGGGTAGAGTATTCAACCCAAATTTATTGATTCGACACAAGGGGAGCCAAAGACTACTCTCCAGTATTAGCAGTTGAGTTGTCAATTCAACCACACCTGAAAGACTTAATATCTGCAGCAAAGTTTTAGTAGTAAAGTAGTATGACAGTAACCGTAGCGGCGGTAATAGTAGCAGTAGTAATTTGTATAGCAAGTGTGACAGCAGTAGCGGTAAATAACTTAGCAAGGATCGGTATAGGAAAAGCTCGTAGGCATTGGATCGGTGATGGATAATTATGTCGGATGACGTTCAGCATGTAACAATTATAACATAGGGTGATATGTAACTAGCTCCAGTTCGTCAATGTAATGTAGGGATGTATTCCGTATTTAGTCATACGTGCTTATGGGAAAGAACTTGCATGACATATTTTGTCCATCCCTCCCGTGGCAGTGGGGTCCTAATGGAAACTAAGGGATATTAAGGTCTCCTTTTAATAGAGAACCGGAACAAAGCATTAGCACATAGTGAATACATGAACTCCTCATACTATGGTCATCTCCGGGAGTGGTTCCGGCTATTGTCACTCCGGGGTTGCCGGGTCATAACACATAGTAGGTGACTACAACTTGCAAGATAGGATCAAGAACACACATATATTGATGAAAACATAATAGGTTCAGATCTGAAATCATGGCACTCGGGCCCTAGTGACAAGCATTAAGCATAGCAAAGTAGTAGCAACATCAATCTTAGAACATAGTGGATACTAGCGAACAAACCCCGTCAAAACAAACTCGATTACATGATAGATCTCATCCAACCCATCACCGTACAGCAAGCCTACGATGAGATTACTCACGAACGATGGAGAGCATCATGGAATTGGCGATGGAGGATGGTTGATGATGACGACGATGTCGATTTCCCCTCTCTGAAGCCCAGAACGGACTCCAAATCTGCCCTCCCGAGGAAGAACAGGAGGTGGTGGCGGCTCCGTATCGTGAAACGCAATGAATTCTTCTCTCCAGATTTTTTTCCTGGGCGAGAGAGACTTTATAGAGCTGGAGTTGGAAGCTGCGGAGCCACGTGGGCCCCACGAGCCTGCCAGGCGCGCCCTAGGGGGGGCACGCCTCCTGGGCTCGTGGGCCCCTGGCTCTGTCTCTTCGGGTAATTCTTGCGCCAGTATTTTTTATATATTCCACAAAAAATCCTCGTAAGTTTCCGGGTCATTCCGAGAACTTTTATTTCTGCACAAAAACAACACCATGGCAATTCTGCTGAAAACAGCGTCAGTCCGGGTTAGTTCCATTCAAATCATGTAAATTAGAGTCCAAAACAATGGCAAAAGAGTTTGGAAAAGTAGGTAAGATGGAGACATATCAACTCCCCAAGCTTAAAGCCTTGCTTGTCCTCAAGCAATTCAGTTGACAAACTGAAAGAGACAAATGAAAAACTTCTACGAACTCTATTTGATCTTGTGGTTGTAATTATGTCTAACTCATATTTGGATTTTCAGCAAGATCATAAGCTAACCACATAAGCAATAACATTTAGGTCTCATGTGTACTCATATCAATGACATAATAAACTAGCGAGCAATAATAATAAGTTTCAAACGTCAACACTTCAATCAAAATAATCATGATACAGTATGAACAGATGGTATCTCGCTAGCCCATTCTGAGACCGCAAAACATAAATGCAGAGCACCTTCAAAGACCAAGGGCTGACTGAACATTGTAATTCATGGAAAATAAGATCCCGTCACAGTCATACTCAATATCAATTAATAGCAAAGCATAAAAATGACGGAGGTGCTCTCTAATTGGTGTCTTTTTTAAGAAGAGGATGACTCAACAGAAACGTAAATAGATAGGCCCTTCGCAGAGGGAAGCATTGATTTGCAGAGGTGCCAGAGCTCAAGCTTTTAAAACAGAGATAAATAATTTTGGGTGGCATGCTTTCATTGTCAACGCGATGACCAAGAGTTTTCACCATCTTCCATGCTACACATATTATAGGCGGTTCCCAAATAGAACAGTAAAGTTTTGACTCCCCCCCCACCGATCAATCACACTCCACGACTAGCCGAATCCTCGGGTGCCGTCCATACCAACACCAATCCAATGGGAGTTTTTTTTTGCAATTATATTTTTGATTTGAGCATGGAACTGGGCACTCCGATTACCGGACCCTTTCTCGTGAGTGATAGTGAATAAACACGTATCGAGGATGACACGCCTAGCATGGAAGATACTGACCGCCCCTTGTCACCACATGAGCGGTTCAGACATACAAAACAGATTATTACTTTGAAGATTTAGAGAGTGGCACATACAAATTTACTTGGGACGGAAGGTAGATACCGCATATAGGTAGGTACGATGGACTCATATGGAACAACTTTGGGTTTATGGAAGTGGATGCACAAGCAGTATTCCCGCTTAGTACAAGTGAAGGCTAGGAAAAGACTGGGAAGCGACCAACTAGAGAGCGAAAACAGTCATCAATATGCATTGAAATTAACCAATGTTGAGTGCAAGCATGAGTAGGACATGAATATCGTAGAGGCTATGTTGATTTTGTTTCAACTACATGCGTGAACATGTGCCAAGTCAAGCCACTTGAATCATTCAAAGGAGGATACCATAATATCATACTACATCATAATCATCTTGAAATTCATGTTGGCATCCAAGACAACCCATTATAAACTCCTAGCTAATTAAGCATGACATCAGAAACTATGATCTCTAAGTTGTCATTGCAAACATGTTTCTCTCATAACAATGCTCAATTAGGAATGATGAGCTAGTCATATTTACAAAAACAAAATAGGTCGAGTTCATACCAGCTTTTCCAGGCTCAGGCACTTCATCATATATCGTCATTATTGCCTTTCACGAGTTTGGAAAACTAGATACGATGGAGACGTATCAAGCACGTCCGTTGCTACATGGGGGCGTTGGACACCAGGTTCTCCAATACCTGGCAGGTTCTTCAAGGATCTCACCCGAGCTATGATTCGGTGATGGTTCCTCCTCTTTGGGTGTCCACCGCCCGCACCTCAGTACATCGACAACTGTTTGTTGGTTGATCAGTTAGATATTATCCGAGAGATGTATTAGTGTATTCGAGAGATGTATTAGTAATGTATTCAAGATTATATATTCGGTAATATTAAGTGGATTATTCGATGATGCATTAATTAAGTGGATTATTCGATGTATTAGTGATATTATATATACATGATGATCTTGCTAGCTAAAGTGAATACTAAATTGTTTTAGCTTTTTCTCGGTTAGTTAAGCTATGGACGGTAGAGACAGAGACCATGATCAAAAGCATGTCTTGTATGACATGATACGTTCTAGAAACGAAGAGAATGAAGAAGAAGATGATTGCTCACAATACCTTAACCCATCCGATGAGGGAATTGAGGAAGAACAACCAAGAGACGAAGGGGAACCAGACGATGATGTTGAAGAATTTTTTTCTCGAATATCAAAGTCCGGCGAGGTATATATTTGGCCTTTGGTGATCATCCACTAGTAGAAAACGGGGCTATAGTCCCGGTTGGTAATCTCTAATCACCCCTACTCACTGCTACAGCGTGGAGCACTCATTTCAAATCGTCTAACTTTCCGGCCAGTCACTCACTTCACTCATTTCACATCATCTAACTTCCCGGCGGGTCACCCATCCTCTCACTAATCCAACCCAAGCACACTTAACATTCCGGTTATATCTCCACTAGTTTCCTAGTCTCGAGTTGTTGTTTTCTTAACAATAGTAAGCTATCAATCCTATTAACCCTTAGGTTTTAATGTCATATGATTTAATTTTTTGAAATTCCAAAGAATTAATAAAATAAACAACAAGGATAACTAAACAACAATAATTAATTTAAAAACTTCAAAAACTTCGAAAAGGCAAAAATTTCAAAAAAACTCAAATAATTCTTAAAAATCATAAAAAACAAAAAATCCAAAATAACTAAAAAGTTTTAAATAAAATAACTAATAATAATAATATTGAATTTCAATGGAAATCAAATAATTAATAATTTTATTTTATTCATTTTAAACCATTTATTCATTTAATATGGCATAATTAATATCTTTAAATCTATAAATCGAAATTTGATAAATAATATATCCAGTATTATCAGAAAAATGTGAGGAATCCAAATAGGAGACCCTTTTTTAAATAAAATTAGGAAAAACTAACATAGCAATAAAGTAATATTAACTAATTACAAAAACAAAATTATTGTCAAACAACACAAGCTAAAGTTAATTATATTAAAGTCACAAAAAGAATTATTTTTAATATAGCAAAACTAATTCTACCAACTAAAGTGCCAAATTTCAACCTTTTCAGTGTTCATTTGTATTGCTTTTTAATTTCAAGTTCAGTTAGCTCAAAAAATCATTAAATGCCTGAAATGTAGTAAATGAAGTTAGAAAGGGTTGAAATTTGAAGACGTGGCTTAGAATGGTGCATATTGAATGCACAGAAAGTCTGGATTTGAAATAAGTTAAAAAAATGAAATGTCTTTGTAACATATGAGTTTTCGTACGAAACCCTCATACTTCGAAGGAGATGGTCCAGTTTGTACGCAAACTGCATCCAGTTTTTGCTATAACCCTCTCAACGTTTTAGCACATGCTATGTGGTCAAAATTATGATACCATGCCAGGTTTCAACCTTTTTAGTGTTCATTTGTATTGCTTTTTAATTTCAGGATCATTTAGCTAAAAAACATTAAATGCATGAAAAGTAGCAAATGAAGTTAGAAAGGGTTGACATTTGAAGATGTGGCTTAAAATGGTGCATAGTGAATGCACAAAAAGTCTGGAGTTGAAATAAGTTAAAAAATTAAATGCCTTTGTAACATATGAGTTTTCGTCTGAAACCCTCACACTTCGAAGGAGATGGTCGAGTTTGTACACGAAGTGCGTCCAATTTTTGTTGTAACCCTCTCAACTTTTTATCACATGCTATGTGGTCGAAATGATGACGCCATGCCAAGTTTCAACCTTTTTAGAGTTCATTTGTAGTGACAACAATTAAATGACTAAAACAACTATATAAGCAAAACACTGTTGTTTTAATGAAAATCCTAATTTAATTTATTCTAAAAATAACCAAATAAATCTTATTGTGACAACAATCTAACATGTGATTAGGAGCAAAAGGAATTAAATTAAAACTATTTTTAAACTCAAGTTATTTACAATCTAGGGTATGAAGCAAATTTGAACAAATTCAAATTTAACCATTCAAATTTGAAAACTAAGGCACAAACAGAAAGTAGACAAAATTTTGAATCTAATGCAAAAAAATCACTGAAAAACATCAAATATCCTAAAATATATAAGAAATTTAAAACAGAAACTAAAAAGAGACGACCAATAGAAAAACAGGAAAGAAACTTTCAAAACCCTTTAGTCCGGGTTGGTATCTCCAACCGGGACAAAAGGTTAGACCCTCTTTAGTCCCGGTTTTCTATCACCAACCGGGAGTAAAGGTCTATCTCTAGTCTCGGTTGGTGATACCTACCGGGACTAAAGGGGCTCGTAGGGGCCCCAGCCTGACGCTAGCCTGCCACCACCCCTTTAATCCCGGTTGGTAATACCAACCGGGACTAGAGGTCACAAATGATCCGGGATTAAAGCCTAGCCGTTGGAACCGGGACTAGAGGTCACATTATCCGAGTCCATAATCCAACCGGGACTAATGCTCCGAACGAAAGGTCCTTTTTCTACTTGTGATTAGATGTGTATTAATTGATATGTATGTATGTATATATATATATATATATATATATATATATATATATATATATATATATATATATATATATCACGAATCTCCTCTTTTAGCCCTCCGGATCGAGCAAATCTTCTATGAGCAGGGTAATACGAGGCCCGGCCAAAAAGTTGCTCGAGGGTATAAGGTACAACATTGATGCGATAACATTAGGTGGAGAACCAAGTGAACCCAAAAATAATGCATCAAAATTTGTATGTTAGTGCGGAGTTATCGTGAGGGACCAAATCCCTATCTCCATTCAAGAATGGCATAGGCCAAAGCGAGATCGAGAAGTTAGTTTTGTGGAAGAAATAACAAAAAATCTGCTTTGGGATACGCTCATGACACGTTTCACCCTACCAGAGCATTTCTTAGATGAACAATGTGAGAAAGTCAAGAAGTTTGATCTTAAGAAGATGGCCACCCAATTCTGCAACTGGAAGAAAAGGTTATGGGACGACTTCAGCAAACAAGGCAAGACTCCAGAATTCACTAGACAATACGAGAAGATAAAAGATCACTGGGACTTATTTGTGCAGTTCAAGCAATCAAAAAAGCTAAGGAGCGGGCAAGGATAAACAAGGAAAATGCTCAGAAAAAAGAGCATCACCATTCTCTGGGGCCAGGTGGCTACAAGAGTGGCATTCCTAAGTGGGATGAATTTGAGAGGAAGATGATTGATGAAGGGGTCACTCCGCAAACATCCACTTGGCCTGAAAGGTGCAGGAATTGGTTTTATATGGGCATGGAGGAAAGTTGGACCCAAAGACATGGGTGCTTGTGGAGCAGGCAATCCTTAAAAACTCCTCTCAAGCTATACTTGCTGCAATAGAAGATGCTCGAACAGGGGTGTTCTAGCCCGAGAGAGAGAACGACGAGCTTACACGCGCCCTCAAGAATCTGAACACCTAGGACGAACACGAGGCAAAGGTGTTATTCCGTGGATTGAGGGGTTTAAGGGCTGGAGCGACTCTTACAAAAGCCGTTCGAGAAAGAAGAATCAGGAGGCAACCAAGAAGAAGCAGGATGCTGACCGGCTTGAGGATTTGGAACGCAAATTCTTGCAGCAGCGGGAGTAGATCGACACACTTAGCCAGCAAATGACACCTCATCTGCCAGAGCAACCAATAGATCCAACATTGGATAGTACCGTCCCATCGATGCCGAAAAGCAGCATGGGTTCCATGGGGGTCCTTGCCGACGATGCACTGCTGGCTCGCTACCCCGTTGATGAAATTAGAGAGACGGAAAGTTGTGAGCTACACATGAAACTCAAGAACATATCCATGAAGGCAGCGGTCGGCTATGCTTTAACAAATCCCCCTAATGCAACCTTCCATTGCACCCCGATTCCACCTGGCTATGCTCATGTCAGGGTGGCTGAAGTGATATGAGTCACTAGAGCTCGACATTCTTGGAGGTGAAGGGCAACAGACACTTCAAGAAGTCTTACATGGTCTCTGCTTATGGAGAATGGACTACATCGCCTTTCCAAGGCCACCGACTCCTCCTCCAAGTCCGCCACGTCAGCTGACTCCACCCCGCCAGCCCAACACAGAGCGCAGCGCTAGTCCGCCACCGCGTCAGCCGACACCATCCCACCCCGACATGGACCCCGACGCTAGTCCGCCACCACGTCAGCCGACTCCATTTCACCCAGGCATGGAGCCCAGTGCGAGTCTTTCATCGCGTCAGCCGACTCCACCACGCCAACCCGCCACCGGGAGGCCATTTCATTTTCTGATGAAGAACCAGAGTCCAAAGCGGAATAAGCCAAGGAAGAAACGCACCCCTCCTCCCCTGCCAAAGTTGGCTTACGAGAAGACCACAGAGGAATTAGACGAGACAGTGGATCCTGAGTTGCGGGCCCATTTAGCCAAGAAAAAGCCCCCGCCAAAGGAGATAATACCTCTCGAAACCGTCAAGCGTGTTTTGGCCAATCTTGAGGACCCGCCGCCTCCGAAGAGAATTAAATCAGACCATGACCTCTCTGTTATCAAGTCACATCAAAAAGGGCTAATGAAGGGGAAGGTCCTTACTAAAAGAAGGAGGAAAACCATTCCCCAGCTGGGAGAACAGTTAGTGCAATCGATCCCGCGCGCTCAAGGTGGGTGCCGATGAGTTCTTAGTCGATCCCGATGTTGCTAAAGAGATGACTAGAGAGGTCGGTGTCACTGTTGCACAACTCCTAGGCTACGAGAACATTCCCACAGTGGAAGGGAATAACCAACTAGTATGGACATTTCAACCAAAGAAACGTCTCGTCAGGCCTGAGCTTGTCAAGCAGCTACCACGCAAATGTACAAACTCCATACCTGGTACATGAAGGAAGCAGAACTCAGACGTACGTGCTCATGGTGAAAGTCAAGACAGAGCATTTCTTTACTCAAAAAGATTTATGGATTGAGAATCCATAATTTTGGCAGTTATACAATCAAGACGCACTCGACAAATCTGTCGTCAGTTGCTATTGTTTGTAAGTGATTTCTTTCTGTAATTCAAGTCCCTAGCTCATCGGCTCGTTCATTTGCCTCTAGTTATCCTCAGTATATTCTTTTGTATGTGGTGTTATGTAGAATGAATATGTTTGAAATGAAAAAAGGTGGACTATATGACATTGGCTTCATTGACACAAATTGCATTTATGAGAAGGCGGTAATAGAATTCCCAAAAGATACACAGGAGAACTTGTTCCGGTTTTTATAGATACTAAATCACAATGAAAAAATATTATTTCCTTACAACTTCAGGTGAGTGTACTATAAATTCTATTTTGCTTATCCGATCGATGTTAAGTTTACTTATAGTGTTGATGAGTTGCATGCATGCCCCCTTATACAACACAGCTTTCACTGGATCCTGCTAGTCATTACGGTTGACGAGGGAAACGTTCACATACTGGACTCACTAAGAAAAGACGAGGACGAGTACATGTCCCTGAAGTTGATGCTCGACCGGTAATTTCAATCATTATCGCACTATTTTGGCATCATTTCCTGACATCAATTAATCAATGACTTCTTTTATTATTTTTCTTTGTCGGGCAGGGTTTGGAGCCGGTTCATCAAGAATGTTCGCGGTGAATGGAAACCAAAGTTGTGATGGACAACGTCCAGGGTAATTAAGTAGTACTACCTACCTATGCGCATCTCTTTAGTTCTAGTTTTAATACCATTATAATGCTTGATTATTATCTGACTGAATTCTATTCTCATAAAGTATTGCATGCGACAGGAACCGGGGAATAATATATGTGCATACTATGTTTGCGAGAACATTCGCTTTATGACCAAACGGGTCAAAAATCCAAGAACTCATGAGATACGTAAACAGTATTCACATTTTTTATATCATGGTCTAATATATATATACACACATATAAAATATTAATATTAGTCTTCTTCTTTAAAAGATGTGGGAGAAGCGGGAGGAACTCCTCCGAACGTAACGCATACGAGCACTTCAAGAGAGAATTTCGGAATTTTTGCTGGAGGAGGTCATAGATCCAAAGGAGAATGCCACTTCACCAATTAATGCATGCATGTAATTGATCCACAAGTTGTAGAAGGAATTATATATACCATATGTTCTAAAATATGCGCATAATATATATATATATATATATATATATATATATATATATATATATATATATAGGAATGCGCATGCATGGTCGTATGAGAAATTTTATGATATATGATTGGTCGTATGAGAAATCCTATATTATATACATAACGTGTACGGTATGTACTAGCGTAAGATATGTTTTAAATGAAAAAGAATTAAATGGAAACAGAAAATAAACAGTAAAATCCAAAACTCCAAAACCCCAAATCACCAAAGTCTGTAATCACTAAAGATCCCTGCCACGCCACGTACGCTACCAACCACGTGGAAATGTATTAGTCCCGGTTCATAGTAAACTGGGACTAATAAAGGGAGTGGTCTTTAGTCCTAAGTTAATAATCCCGATTGATGAACCAGGACTATAGCCCCGTTTTCTACTAGTGATTATACTCCCTTAGACCTGATTGGGATCGGTTAGAAATGCCTTTAGTGATCAGTTCATTACCAAAAAGGTGGAACAATATAATGGACGAGTGTAGTAAAAAGTGTTACAGTATCACGTACGTTTTCATGGCGCCTCATGAATTCCATGCGGCCCTTGATCGGTCACTACATGATGAACCTACGATCTCTACTTTCTACTCTTATATACGCCCTTCGTCCGGATTTACTTGTCATATAAATGGATGTATCTAGACGTATTTTAGTTTTAGATACATTTTTTTTTTCATTTTAACGACAAGTAATTTCGGATGGAAGGAGTATCTTTTTACCAGCAGCTTGCTTTTGCTTGACCGGTTCTAAAGCTGCAACTGCGTTGGAGAGATCGAAGAGACGACTTCGACCACTTGACTTGGGGTCTCCTAAGCTAACTTGCTAGATCTATTCAAATGGAAGTACAGAAAAGAGAGTGTGACTAGACTAGATTAATGCCAATGTCATTTGGTCAGACAAGCCGTTGACACAAGGCCAAATCGCAATTATGCATGCATGAGCACTACTTAAGCAGGAGTAACCCGGCCGGGATTAATCATCCCTCTCTCTTGTATTCATAACTGAAGCTGGGCAGGAAGGAATAGGATCGTCGACCATGAACCTGAAGCCGCTCGCACGCGCCGTGGCAATCCTCCTCCTGCTGATCGTATGCTCCCTGCTGCCATGCTCTGCCGTACTCCACAAAGGTACGTAACCTCCGTTTCTAAACATAAGACGTTTTACTAGTTAAATTCAAACTGTCAAAACGTCTTATATTTACAGAAACAGAGGGTGTGCTTTTCAAGTTTTTATAGTTGACTAGTTTATGTACGTTTGATGATTTGCGATCGATGGCATCAACGCATGCACCATACAGTTGCTGAGAAGCCTTATTCGGAACCGAGAGGCGACCGTGGAGGATGGTTACCTCCAGCGCCATGGGGTTGGAAGCCTCGACGCCGATCTCCATGAGCTGCCCGGAGTGCGGCCATGACGATGCTGCTGCTCCGCACCAAGAACCTGCAGGTCAGCAGGAACTGAAGGCGGCGCTGCGCGTACTATTGATTAGATTATGCATGAAATGAAACAATCGATGAGAGCTGATCCAGTGACGGCTCTTTTTATTGATGTAGTACAATAAATGTTGATGTTTGTGCACTCTTGCTACTCACTTCATTCCGGTTTAATTAAGTGGCTCTTGTTTTTTCTTGAATGAGAAATAGATATATCTATATCTATATTTATGACAAATTTGTCTCCTATGATCCGGTGATAGTTACCATCACTTGAGTTTTATATGTTCTATGTAGTATCTATTAAATCAGAGAGTATGTATACATACTATCCCAAAATTATTATCTTGAATTTGTATAGATTTGGATGTATCTAGTCACGTTTTAGTATCTAGATGCATCCATATCTAGAAAAATCTAAGACAACAATTTTGGGATGGAGGGAGTACTATATAAAAATGTTTAGGGAATATATATATACTATTTTTCTAGTATGTTTTGTATTTTGAGTATGTTCCATTTTACGTACAAGTATATACGTATTTCATAAATAAAATAAAAATCATGGGCCATGCTGTAATTTTTTTCATATAAGTCACTTTTCAGTATATTATATAAAATATATCAACATATTTATAGTATCACATAATAGTATATATATAGATAGAAAGTCTATTCGTCATCCAGGTTGCAAAATAAGTTATTCTTCACCCAGGTAATCTTACGATTATTTAATAAATAAATTACATTTGTAATATCTGTAGTTACATTTATATTGATTCATTACGTAAAATTTGATGTCAAAAATTAAAAATATAGGTCATAAGATCAGAAAAATCGCATTTCATTTATATTTTACACTATATTTTTATGTTTTAATTTAACGTGACATAAAATATTTTTATAAATTTTCTTATCATGTTTTTTTAGTATGAAATAAGAAAACAATTATGAAACATAAAATTACTATGCATTGATGTGAAAATAGAAGGGCTGAAGAATAACTATTCCTCACCCAGGGTGATATATATAGGGTCGCGCTATTCGTCACCTTGGGTGAGGAACAGTTATTCTTCACCCCTCTCTATTTTCACATTAATACGCCGTAATTTTACGTTTTTAAAATTTTAATCTTATCTCATACGTAAAAAGAGACAGTAAAAAAAATACATAGCCATCGTAAAAAATATTTTATGTCCTGTTAAATTACAAACATAAAAATATAGTGTCACATATAACTATTGACTATTCATCACCTAGTGTGTAAAATAAGTTATTCTTCACCCAGATAATTTTATGATCGTTTCATAAATGAATTATATTTGAAATACCAATAGTTACATTTATATTGATTAATTACGTAAAATTTGATGTAAATAATTAAAAATATAAGTCATAAGACCAGAAAAATCTCATTTCACGTATATCTTACACTATGTTTTTATGTTTGTATATACATATACTAGCGAAATGGTCCGTGCGTTGCAACGGGAGAAAAAAAAACATAATCTTCAATGATGATGACCATATTATGTTCACACATCATCGCTTGATTTTGAAATTTTGTGCACAAATGCAAAAAAATGTTTCTTTATTTTAAATTTACTCACAAGTTGAAGCAATCTTTACGTTTTCCAAAAACAATATCATGGTTGTCAAAAATCTTGGTAACTCAAAGAATTATTCTTAATTTCAAGATTTTTTTTTAGAAAACATACATTAATAATCCGATCCATCCAACAGTTAATTCTTTTAAAAATCACACGGGTATATTTTCACAAAGACATAGAAGCATTAATGTTTAACTACATACATTAGATCTTTCATGAACAATTTTACAAATATGAGAACAATTTTAAAATTGAGAACATTTTTTACAATTTACAAACATTTACTAAAAATCGTGAATATTTTTTATATTTTAAACGGGTTTAAACATTTTCTTTTGAATTGGTGACCAATTTTAGAAAAGACGAACATAATTTTTGATGTTGGAGGATTTTACTTTAAATTCACAGACATTTTTGAAATGCATGAAGTTTTTCTGAATAAACAAACATTTTTATAAGTCAGTAATATATTTATTAAATTCACGGACATTGTTTTGGAATTTGCAAAAAAAATTATAAAAATACGGCGCCTTTTTTCAATCCACAAACATTTTATGTTTTCGTCAACATTTTAATTCAAAATTCTTATTTTTTGATATGGAAATTCTTTTGTAATTCTAAATTAATTAAATTAGAAGTAAACGAAAATGGAACGGGAAAATTTAAATAAAAAAAGAAACTATCAAAACAGGCATTAGCTATTTTTAAAATTTTAGGACATTTTTTAAATGCATTAACGGATTTTGAATTAGAAAGCATTTAGTTAAATGCTTTTAATAATTTTTAATACATAGAGTTTGATTTGAAGTCTTGAACTTTTCTAATATTAAAAACTTTTTTTAAAACTTACAAATATTTTATTGTATATGCGAGCATTTTTTTACAAAAACTCCGAGCATGCGTCGGCCCATACGGTGTGCTGGATATTCTCCCAGGGTGCAGAGCGTAATATAGGAGGTCTTAATATGGGCTGGCCCAGTCCGAGATTTTTCGATTTGTGAAACGTTTTTTATTACTTAACGGTGGCATGATGGGTAATTTATGCAAACTTTAGGGGCAATTTCTATGACGTACCAGAGAAGAAATAAGTCCTTTATTAATATGTATATATATATACATATATATACTCTATTCATCAACCAGGGTGCATAATAGTTTATTCTTCATCCGAGATAATCTTACGATCAATTTACAAATAAATTACATTCGAAATACCAAATATTTATATTTATATTGAATCACGACGTAAAATATGAAAAAAGAAAAACAAAAATATAAGTCATAAGACAAAAAAAATTGATTTTATTGTATTTTTTGCATTATTTTTGTATGGTCGTAATTTTACGTGAAATAAAATATTTTTACATTGATTATATTTTCTTACGGTGTCTTTTTACATATAAAATAAGACAAAATTTACGAAAAATAAAATTACAATGCATTGATGTTAAAATAGAGGGGGGTGAAGAATAACTATTCCTCACCCAGGGTGACGAATAGTCAATCCTTATATATATATATATATATATATATATATATATATATATATATATATACCTTTATATACAAACTCTATTCATCACCCAGGGTGCATAATAGTTTATTCTTAATCAGAATAATCTTACGATCAATTTATAAATAATTTACATTTAAAATACAATTATTTACATTTATATTGAATCTTTACATAAAATTTAACAAAAGAAAAACAAAAATATAGGTAACAATACCAAAACAAATTGACTTTATTGTTTATTTGGCACTATTTTTGTATGGTCGTAATTTTACGTGACATCAAATATTTTTACATTGATTATATTTTGTTACGGTCTTTTTTTACGTATAAAATAATACAAATACTACGAAACGTAAAATTATGGTGCATTGATGTTAAAATAAAGGGGTAGAGGGGGGTGAAGAATAACTATTTCTCATCCAGGATGACGAATAACGCGACCCTATATATATATATATATATATATATATATATATATATATATATATATATATAGAAAGTCTATTTGTCAACCTGGGTGAAGAATAAGTAATTCTTCACCCCGGTATAAAATCTCTTAAGACATGATTCTTGTTGGATGTTGTAATTTTACCTCACATGCACCTCATCATCTTACCTCACCGACATGGTCAAATCTTACCTCGCATGCGTGAAATTCTCACTGATGTGTTATAAATTTACCTCACGTCACACATGCATGCCTTAATATTACCTCACATGCGTAACATATTACACATGCATGCCTTAATATTACCTCACATGTGTAACATATTTATTTCTCATGGTGGATGTTAAGAAATCTTTAACAACACACCATAATATTACCTTACATGCATTTTGGTTCTTACGGTGACTATAGGATACGTGAGGAGGTGGGGTGAAGAATACAATTCTTCACCCTGGATGACGAATAGTCAATCCCTAGGCATAGGTTTACCAGCATTGGCCAACACACCATAGCCACTAACTAGCTAGCTACAAGCAGGTGCAATTAGTTGTCTGTGCTTCTTAATTTTGAGATGAACAGAAGTTACATATCAGATCAGTAGCAACTAGCCAGCTAGATGGGTCCTGTGAATAGCCACCGTATCCTGTTTCGGTCCCTTTTTTTCTTGCGGGGCAAGTAACAGTGATTAAGTCTCGACAGGGAGCTCGCAACGTCATGCTAGAAGAAAAATAATGATGTGGATTATTCTTCTGGTCTTGGCAGAAAAAAAGGTGAAAAGGAAGTGCAATGGGAATCATTTTCCCGGGCTAGATCCTAAATCAGGAACCTATGACTAATGGTAAATCTGTTTCAAGGATCAATTATTAAAAGCATCAAATTAGTTTTGGAAATTCAATAAGAGAGAACACGACGGACCTCTATGTCTTCTCAACTCTTCGTGATCTTGAGAAATTGAATGGCTTAACTAATTACTTGACGATCGTAAGTTTGCCGGTAAATGTGGATGAAATCTATCAAACTAGAAACAAGAGAGAAAGGAAAGGAGCAAACAATAATTTAGGAACCAACCTCAAAGGAACGAAAGCTTTTGTAAGAATCCAACCCAAAAGCTACAAACTAGCTAGAAAAAGCACGATGACTTTTCATGTGTGGTCATGTGTAAATAAGGTTTTGGTATAGCTTTCAACCAACTGACCCTGTGGATACTAACCAAATAATCTATAATGACAAACAAATTCAAGCAAATAACTTGAAAGGGCAATTGTATTTCTATTTGGCTACCACGGCGACACCATCGTCAAAAATTACACATCCCCACAAGTTCTTCCATAGTACTACTATTATTGCTATCGAAACCGAATTAAAGACGTGTCATCCCAACCCAATGCATTATAGTTCCACCTAACCTAACCGTCCAGAGTTCGATAGGTCGCATGTTACCGAATAAATCATCCTTCCTTTGATGACACCAATTTCCGAAGTCTTCTCTCCATAACATGGATAACCCCCCCCCCCCCCCAAAAAAAAATGTTCCGGTCCTCATTAAATGAACACGACAAGAGGAAAATGATCTCGGAGACACATCTAGGGAACACAATTCGAAATCTTATGGCACTGCAGGAATACATATTTATTCGTTAGCATATTTTGAAATGCATGCAAATTTATCAAATAGTAAATTAATAATGTACACAACACATTTCACTCATTAACTATTAAACCACCTTTCTTTTTGAGAAATTGAGAGAAGCACTCTCTTATAATTATCTAGTTAACCTCTTTAAGAATGAGAAAGATCAAACTATTTGATCCCATAAATTATTTCACATAGTCCAAATGTACATGGTACTAGTAACATACCCTTTTTTAAAAGAAAGATGATTTCCTTTCCAATTTAATTTACCTAAAACCAAGGGGTATTACAAAAGTTGTCTTCTAGCCAAAGCCAAAGAAAAGAAAAAGGCCTAGATAAAACATGGAGAAATAACATTATCACCAAACAACATTCTCCACTAGAGAGGAGTATGAGCCAGGCCTATATAAGAAAGGATTCTTCTCATAGATGTTGCAGTTTTTTCACTTGATCATCTATCAGCACCCCTGGACTTGGGCACATACAAGAGAAGTGCACGTCGTCGAACCACGTGGTATTCATAGCAGAGAGAAAACCTTAGTGCTCTGTGCCTATAGAAAGTCATCTCAGTAGCAGAGGATGAACCATATGACCTTTATGTTGGGGAACGTCGCATGGGAAACAAAAAATTTCCTACGCACACGAAGACCTATCATGGTGATGTCCATCTACGAGAGGGGATATTCGATCTACATACCCTTGTAGATCGCACGGCAGAAGCGTTAGTGAACGCGGTTGATGTAGTGGAACGTCCTCACGTCCCTCGATCCGCCCCGCGAACCGTCCCGCGATCAGTCACACGATCTAGTGCCGAACGGACGGCACCTCCGCGTTCAGCACACGTACAGCTCGACGATGATCTCGGCCTTCTTGATCCAGCAAGGGAGACGGAGAGGTAGATGAGTTCTCCGGCAGCGTGACGGCGCTCCGGAGGTTGGTGGTGATCTTATCTCAGCAGGGCTCCGCCCGAGCTCCGCAGAAACGCGATCTAGAGGTAAAACCGTGGAGATATGTGGTCGGGCTGCCGTGGCAAAGTTGTGTCAAATCAGCCCTAAAACCTCCGTATATATAGGGGGAAGAGGGGGAGCCTTGCCTTGGGGTCCAAGGACCCCCAAGGAGTTCGGCCGAGCCAAGGGGGGCAACCCTCCCCTTCCAAACCGAGTCCAACTAGGTTTGGAAGGAGGAGTCCTTCCCCCTTTTCCCACCTCCTCTTTTTTTTTTCTCTTTGATTTTCTTCCTATGGCGCATAGGGCCTTCTTGGGCTGTCCCACCAGCCCACTAAGGGCTGGTGCGCCACCCCAAGGCCTATGGCCTTCCCCGGGGTGGGTTGCCCCCCCCCCCCCGGTGAACACCCGGAACCCATTCGTCATTCCCGGTACATTCCCGGTAACTCCGAAAACCTTCCGGTAATCAAATGAGGTCATCCTATATATCAATCTTCGTTTCCGGACCATTCCGGAAACCCTTGTGACGTCCGTGATCTCATCCGGGACTCCGAACAACATTCGGTAACCAACCATATAACTCAAATACGCATAAAACAACGTCGAACCTTAAGTGTGCAGACCCTGCGGGTTCGAGAACTATGTAGACATGACCTGAGAGACTCCTCGGTCAATATCCAATAGGGGACCTGGATGCCCATATTGGATCCTACATATTCTACGAAGATCTTATCGTTTGAACCTCAGTGCCAAGGATTCATATAATCCCGTATGTCATTCCCTTTGTCCTTCGGTATGTTACTTGCCCGAGATTCGATCGTCAGTATCCGCATACCTATTTCAATCTCGTTTACCGGCAAGTCTCTTTACTCGTTCCGTAATACAAGATCCCGCAACTTACAGTAAGTCACATTGCTTGCAAGGCATGTGTGTGATGTTGTAGTACCGAGTGGGCCCCGAGATACCTCTCTGTCACAGGGAGTGACAAATCCCAGTCTCAATCCATACTAACTCAACGAACACCTTCGGAGATACCTGTAGAGCATCTTTATAGTCACCCACTTACTTTGCGACGTTTGATACACACAAAGTATTCCTCCGGTGTCGGTGAGTTATATGATCTCATGGTCATAGGAACAAATACTTGACACGCAGAAAACAGTAGCAACAAAATGACACGATCAACATGCTACGTCTATTAGTTTGGGTCTAGTCCATCACGTGATTCTCCTAATGACGTGATCCAGTTATCAAGCAACAACAACTTGATCATAATCAGAAGACACTGACTATCTTTGATCAACTGGCTAGCCAACTAGAGGCTTGCTAGGGACAGTGTTTTGTCTATGTATCCACACATGTATATAAGTCTTTATTCAATACAATTATAGCATGGATAATAAACGATTATCTTGATACAGGAATTATAATAATAACTATATTTATTATTGCCTCTAGGGCATAATTCCAACAGTCTCCCACTTGCACTAGAGTCAATAATCTAGCCCTCACATCATTATGCGAATTACATTGTAATAAATCTAACACCCATACAGTTCTGGTGTTGATCATGCTTTGCCCGTGGAAGAGGTTTAGTCAGCGGTTCTGCTACATTCATATCCGTGTGCACTTTGCATATATTTACGTCCTTCCCTTCGACGTAATCGCGGATGAGGTTGAAGCGTCGTTTGATGTGTCTGGACCTCTTGTGAAACAGTGGTTCCTTTGCTAGGGCAATGGCACCCGTGTTGTCACAGAACAAGGTTATTGGATTCAGTGCGCTTGGCACCACTCCAAGATCCGTCATGAACTGCTTCATCCAGACACCCTCCTTAGCCGCCTCCGAGGCAGCCATGTACTCCGCTTCACATGTAGAATCTGCTACGACGCTCTGCTTGGAACTGCACCAGCTTACCGCACCCCCATTAAGAATAAATATGTATCCGGTTTGCGACTTAGAGTCGTCCGGATCTGTGTTAAAGCTTGCATCGACGTAACCTTTTACGGCGAGCTCTTCGTCACCTCCATACACGAGAAACATCTCCTTAGTCCTTTTCAGGTACTTCAGGATATTCTTGACCGCCGTCCAGTGATCCACTCCTGGATTACTCTGGAACCTACCTGCCATACTTATGGCCAGGCTAACGTCCGGTCTAGTGCACATCATTGCATACATGATAGAACCTATGGCTGAAGCATAGGGGACGATGCTCATATGCTCTCTATCCTCATCAGTTGGTCGGCACTGAGTCTTACTCAATCTCGTACCTTGTAAAACTGGCAAGAACCCTTTCTTGGACTGTTCCATTTTGAACCTCTTCAAAACTTTATCAAGGTATGTGCTTTGTGAAAGTCCTATCAGGCGTTTTGATCTATCCCTGTAGATCTTAATGCCTAGAATGTAAGAAGCTTCTCCTAGGTCCTTCATAGAGAAACTTTTATTCAAGTAATCCTTTATGCTCTCCAAAAACTCTACGTTGTTTCCAATCAGCAATATGTCATCCACATATAATATTAGAAATGCCACAGAGCTCCCACTCACTTTCTTGTAAATACAAGATTCTCCAACCACTTGTATAAACCCAAATGCTTTGATCACCTCATCAAAGCGTTTGTTCCAACTCCGAGATGCTTGCACCAGTCCATAAATGGATCGCTGGAGCTTGCACACTTTGTTAGCATTCTTAGGATCGACAAAACCTTCGGGTTGCATCATATACAACTCTTCCTTAAGGAAACCATTAAGGAACGCCGTTTTGACATCCATCTGCCAGATTTCATAATCGAAAAATGCAGCTATTGCTAACATGATTCTGACGAACTTACGCATCGCTACGGGTGAGAATGTCTCATCGTAGTCAACTCCTTGAACTTGTGGAAAACCCTTTGCCACAAGTCGAGCTTTATAAACGGTCACATTGCCGTCAGCGTCCGTCTTCCTCTTAAAGATCCATTTGTTCTGAATAGCCTTGCGGCCCTCAGGTAGTACTTCCAAAGTCCACACTTTGTTCTCATACATGGATCCTATCTCGGACTTCATGGCTTCTAGCCATTTGTTGGAATCTGGGCCCACCATTGCTTCTTCATAATTTGCAGGTTCATTGTTGTCTAACAACATGATTGACAAGACGGGATTACCATACCACTCTGGAGCAGCACGTGGTCTCGTCGACCTGCGTGGTTCGACAGAAACTTGAACCGGAGTTTCATGATCATCATCATTAACTTCCTCCTCAACCGGTGTCGCAACGACAGAGGTTTCCCCTTGCCCTGCGCCACCATCTAGAGGGATGAGAGGTTCGACAACCTCATCAAGTTCTATCTTCCTCCCACTCAAATCTCTCGAGAGAAACTCCTTCTCGAGAAAAGCTCCGTTTTTAGCAACAAACACTTTGCCCTCGGATTTGAGATAGAAGGTGTACCCAACTGTCTCTTTTGGGTAACCTATGAAGATGCACTTTTTCGCTTTGGGTTCCAGCTTTTCAGGCTGAAGCTTTTTGACATAAGCATCGCATCCCCAAACTTTAAGAAACGACAACTTTGGTCTTTTGCCATACCACAGTTCGTATGGTGTTGTCTCAACGGATTTTGATGGTGCCCTATTTAAAGTGAATGCAACTGTTTCTAATGCATAACCCCAAAACGATAACGGCAAATCGGTAAGAGACATCATAGATCGCACCATCTTTAATAAAGTACGATTACGACGTTCGGACACACCATTACGTTGTGGTGTTCCAGGCGGTGTCAGCTGTGAAACAATTCCACATTGTCTTAAGTGAGCACCAAACTCGAAACTCAGATATTCACCCCCACGATCAGACCGTAGGAACTTGATCTTCTTGTTACGATGATTTTCAACTTCACTCTGAAATTGCTTGAACTTTTCAAATGTTTCAGACTTGTGCTTCATTAAGTATACATAACCATATCTACTCAAATCGTCAGTGAAGGTGAGAAAATAACGATATCCGCCGCGTGCCTCTACGCTCATCGGACCGCACACATCGGTATGTATGATTTCCAACAAGTCACTTGCACGCTCCATTGTTCCGGAGAACGGAGTTTCAGTCATCTTGCCCATGAGGCATGGTTCGCACATGTCAAGTGAATCAAAGTCAAGTGACTCCAAAAGTCCATCGGCATGGAGTTTCTTCATGCGCTTTACACCAATATGACCTAAACGGCAGTGCCACAAAAATATGGCGCTATCATTGTTAACTCTAACTCTTTTGGTCTCAATGTTATGTATGTGTGTATCACTATCAAGATTCAATATGAACAATCCTCTCACATTGGGTGCATGACCATAAAAGATGTTACTCATAGAAATAGAACAACCATTATTCTCTGACTTAAAAGAGTAACCGTCTCGCAATAAACAAGATCCAGATATAATGTTCATGCTCAACGCAGGCACTAAATAACAATGATTCAAGTTCATAACTAATCCTGATGGTAACTGAAGTGAAACTGTGTCGACGGCGATTGCATCAACCTTGGAACCATTTCCTACGCGCATCGTCACTTCATCTTTCGCCAGCCTTCGTCTATTCCGCAGTTCCTGTTTCGAGTTGCAAATATGAGCAACAGAACCGGTATCGAATACCCAGGCACTACTATGAGAGCCGGTTAAGTACACATCAATAACATGTATATCAAATATACCTGATTTTTCTTTGGCCGCCTTCTTATCAGCCAGATACTTGGGGCAATTGCGCTTCCAGTGACCCATACCCTTGCAATAGTAACACTCTGTTTCAGGCTTAGGTCCAGCTTTGGGTTTCTTCGTCAGATTGGCAACAGGCTTGCCGCTCTTCTTTGAATTACCCTTCTTGCCTTTGTCGTTTCTCTTGAAACTAGTGGTCTTATTCACCATCAACACTTGATGCTCTTTACGGAGTTCAGACTCTGCGACTTTCCGCATCGCAAACAACTCGCCGGGAGACTTGTTCATCCCTTGCATGTTGTAGTTCAACACAAAGCCTTTATAGCTTGGCGGCAGTGATTGAAGGATTCTGTCAGTGATAGCCTCTTGCGGGAGTTCAATCCCCGGCTCAGCTAGACGTTTTGAGTACCCAGACATTTCGAGCACATGTTCACTGACAGACGAGTTCTCCTCCATCTTGCAAGCATAGAATTTATCGGAGGTCTCATACCTCTCGATCCGGGCGTTCTTCTGAAAGATAAACTTCAACTCCTGGAACATCTCAAATGCTCCATGACGCTCAAAGCGACGTTGAAATCCCGGTTCTAAGCCATACAAGACTGCACATTGAACTACTGAGTAGTCCTCCTTACGTGTTAACCAAGCGTTCTTAACATCCTGGTCAGCCGTAGCGGGTGGTTCATCTCCTAGCGCAGCATTAAGGACATAATCCTTCTTCCCAGCTTGTAAGATTAGCTTAAGATTACGAGCCCAGTCTACAAAGTTGCTTCCATCATCTTTCAACTTAGCTTTCTCTAGGAACGTATTAAAATTCAGGGTGACTGTCGCGTGAGCCATGATCTACAACACAAATATATTCAAAGTGGACTTAGACTATGTTCAAGATAATTAGAGTTTAACTCAATCAAATTACTCGCTAAACTCCCACTCAAAAAGTACATCTCTCTAGTCATTTGAGTGGTTCATGATCCACTTACACTAGCTCAAGTCCGATCATCACGTGAGTTGAGTATAGTTTCAGTGGTAAGCATCCCTATGCTAATCATATCATCTATATGATTCATGATCGACCTTTCGGTCTCATGTGTTCCGAGGCCATGTCTGCACATGCTAGGCTCGTCAAGCTTAACCCGAGTGTTCCGCGTGCGCAACTGTTTTGCACCCGTTGTATGTGAACGTTGAGTCTATCACACCCGATCATCACGTGGTGTCTCGAAACGACGAACTGTAGCAACGGTGCACAGTCGGGGAGAACACAATTTCGTCTTGAAATTTTAGTGAGAGATCACCTCATAATGATACCGTCGTTCTAAGCAAAATAAGGTGCATAAAAGGATTAACATCACATGCAATTCATAAGTGACATGATATGGCCATCATCACGTGCTCCTTGATCTCCATCACCAAAGCACCGGCACGATCTTCTTGTCACCGGCGCCACACCATGATCTCCATCAACGTGTCGCCATCGGGGTTGTCGTGCTACTCATGCTATTACTACTAAAGCTACATCCTAGCAAAATAGTAAACGCATTTGCAAGCACAAACGTTAGTTTAAAGACAACCCTATGGCTCTTGCCGGTTGCCGTACCATCGACGTGCAAGTCGATATTATCTATTACAACATGATCATCTCATACATCCAATATATCACATCACATCGTTGGCCATATCACATCACAAGCATACCCTGCAAAAACAAGTTAGACGTCCTCTAATTTTGTTGTTGCATGTTTTACGTGGTGACCATGGGTATCTAATAGGACCGCATCTTACTTACGCAAACACCACAACGGAGATATAATTGCTATTTAACCTCATCCAAGGACCTCCTCGGTCAAATCCGATTCAACTAAAGTTGGAGAAACTGACACTTGCCAGTCATCTTTGAGCAACGGGGTTACTCGTAGCGATGAAACCAGTCTCTCGTAAGCATACGAGTAATATCGGTCCAAGCCGCGTCAATCCAACAATACCGCGGAATCAAGAAACCGCCCACAAAAACTTTTGTGTTCTACTCGAGAAGACATCTACGCATGAACCTGGCTCATGATGCCACTGTTGGGGAACGTCGCATGGGAAACAAAAAATTTCCTACGCACACGAAGACCTATCATGGTGATGTCCATCTACGAGAGGGGATATTCGATCTACGTACCCTTGTAGATCGCACAGCAGAAGCGTTAGTGAACGCGGTTGATGTAGTGGAACGTCCTCACGTCCCTCTATTCGCCCCGCGAACCGTCCTGCGATCAGTCCCACGATCTAGTGCCGAGCGGACGGCACCTCCGCGTTCAGCACACGTACAGCTCGACGATGATCTCGGCCTTCTTGATCCAGCAAGAGAGACGGAGATGTAGATGAGTTCTCCGGCAGCGTGACGGCGCTCCGGAGGTTGGTGGTGATCTTATCTCAGCAGGGCTCCGCCCGAGCTCCATAGAAACGCGATCTAGAGGTAAAACCGTGGAGACATGTGGTCGGGCTGCCGTGGCAAAGTTGTGTCAAATCAGCCCTAAAACCTCCGTATATATAGGGGGAAGAGGGGGAGCCTTGCCTTGGGGTCCAAGGACCCCCAAGGAGTTCGGCCGAGCCAAGGGGGCAAGCCTCCCCTTCCAAACCGAGTCCAACTAGGTTTGGAAAGAGGAGTCCTTCCCCCTTTTCCCACCTCCTCTTTTTTTTTTCTCTTTGATTTTCTTCCTATGGCGCATAGGGCCTTCTTGGGCTGTCCCCCAGCCCACTAAGGGCTGGTGCGCCACCCCCAAGGCCTATGGGCTTCCCCGGGGTGGGTTGCCCCCCCCCCCCCCGGGTGAACACCCGGAACCCATTCGTCATTCCCGGTACATTCCCGGTAACTCCGAAAACCTTCCGTTAATCAAATGAGGTCATCCTATATATCAATCTTCGTTTCCGGACCATTCCGGAAACCCTCATGATGTCCGTGATCTCATCCGAGACTCCGAACAACATTCGGTAACCAACCATATAACTCAAATACGCATAAAACAACGTCGAACCTTAAGTGTGCAGACCCTGCGAGTTCGAGAACTATGTAGACATGACCCGAGAGACTCCTCGGTCAATATCCAATAGCGGGACCTGGATGCCCATTTTGGATCCTACATATTCTATGAAGATCTTATCGTTTGAACCTCAGTGCCAAGGATTCATATAATCCCGTATGTCATTCCCTTTGTCCTTCGGTATGTTACTTGCCCGAGATTCGATCGTCAGTATCCGCATACCTATTTCAATCTCGTTTACCGGCAAGTCTCTTTACTCGTTCCTTAATACAAGATCCCGCAACTTACACTAAGTCACATTGCTTGCAAGGCTTGTGTGTGATGTTGTATTACCGAGTGGGCCCCGAGATACCTCTCCGTCACACGGAGTGACAAATCCCAGTCTCGATCCATACTAAGTCAACGAACACCTTCGGAGATACCTGTAGAGCATCTTTATAGTCACCCAGTTACGTTGCGACATTTGATACACACAAAGTATTCCTCCGGTGTCAGTGAGTTATATGATCTCATGGTCATAGGAACAAATACTTGACACGCAGAAAACAGTAGCAACAAAATGACACGATCAACATGCTACGTCTATTAGTTTGGGTCTAGTCCATCACGTGATTCTCCTAATGACGTGATCCAGTTATCAAGCAACAACACCTTGTTCATAATCAGAAGACACTGACTATCTTTGATCAACTGGCTAGCCAACCAGAGGCTTGCTAGGGACAGTGTTTTGTCTATGTATCCACACATGTATATAAGTCTTCATTCAATGCAATTATAGCATGGATAATAAACGATTATCTTGATACAGGAATTATAGTAATAACTATATTTATTATTGCCTCTAGGGCATAATTCCAACACTTTATTCCCAACGACAACGCTTCGTCAGTGTGTTTCCAATAAGGACCACAAAATCATACTGCTAAAGATTCTAGATGACAGGTAGGCGGCAAGGGAGACCATGTGTTAGGATGGTGTTGCAAGATTATGAAGCATCGACTTCTAGGGCAAGCACATAGTCTGGTTATTGGGCCAGTGATCAGAGGGAACGTTGAGTGATAGAACTGGATGAACATATGCCGACGGCCCCACTTTGGTAGCATGGGGATGACATGCAATGTCGGATCTATAGGCGGTATCTGCCGAAGACCAAGGAGGAGGGTGGCACCTGCATAAACAGAGGATATGAGCATATGAAGATGGAGGTAACATGGCTGTAAAAACAAGAGTGGGGTTAACACTGGTATAGAATTTTTTTGGAAAAAGGGATGAAACACCGATTGTCTTGTGCAAATCTAACGGCGAGGGAAAACAATCTACTCACTTTTAATCTTAGGCAACTGAAATATTATGGTCCATATTATTATGGAAATCTAGATTGTTTTTTAATTTATAAAGATATGCAAGCTCACGAAATGGGCAGTTAAAACAATATGCCGACGAAGAGAATGTGATTAGGCAGCTAAGAACCAAAACTAAAAACCAAGAAACCATCTAAAGCACCAAATGAAAATACATGCAAATGTAGAATATTGATCTGTATTCCCATAAAAAAAAGAATATTGATCTGTAAAGAACATGATTACATAATTTACATGACAGTAGCATGACAATCTGAAAGTACGGACACTACCGATGGAACCGGTTCATTTTGCCATAGAAACAGAAAATATAATCCTCTTTCCAACGGTAACCTACTCAAGGATTCGCACACGCCAATCCATTCCTATGCACAGGTTAAACAACATTGTTCAACACACTATAGTCACTGACTAGCTTTTTAGTTGTCTGCTGCTTAATCTTAAGTTGAACAGAAGTTACATATCAGATCATTAGCAACTACTCCCTCCGTTCCTAAATATAAGTCTTTTAAGCGATTTCACTAGATGTCTATATACGAAGCAAAACGATTGAATGTACACTCTAAAGTATGTCTATTACATCCGTATGTAGTATACTAGTGAAATCTCTACAAAGACTTATATTTAGGAACGGAGGGAGTAGCTAGCTAGATGTGTCCTGTGATTAGCCACTGTATCCTGTTCCGGTCCCTTTTTTCTTGCGGGGCAAATGACGACGATTAAGTCTTGACAGGGAGCAAGGTCATGCTAGCCACTTGTACCTTGGGTTACAGAGATGGTGTGGATTATTCTTCTTGTCTTGGCTGAAAAAAGGTGAAAAGAAAATGCAATGGGTATCATTTTCCCGGGTTAATTGATACGAAGAGGTACAACCGTGTTGCCGGCATGAAGCCACTGGCAGCTACTACGCCATCACCTGTCACGATGCCTGACAGTCAATCGAGCTCGAAGGCCTCAGGATCAAGGACCAGAGGAAGATGGGTCTCTGTGAGCAATATCATTTGTTGTCTCTGTTGTGAATCTTGCTTCAGAGAGGAATAATGCATGGCACAACACTCGGCGAGTCAGAAAGTACATGATACTAATAGCATACCCATGTTTTTCTGTTGTAGAAGAAAGAGTGTTTCCTCTCCGATTTCATTTACCTGGAACCAAGGGGTATTACAAAAGCAGTCTTGTGACCAAAGGCAAAGAAAGAAAAGGCCTATATAACAAGAAGAAATAATACAACATCAGCAAACAACATTACACCACAGAGGTGTATGAGCCATGCCTATATAAGAAGGGCTTCTTCTCATAAATCATAAATGTTCCAATTCTTTCACCTGATCATCTATCGGCGCCCCTAGACTTGGACGCATATCAGAAAGCACCATATGAGTACATGACTACAGATTACGTACTGGAATTGAAAAGAACATGCAGCCAACTAGAAAACATCTAGACCTAGCGCTACCGCTGTTGAAACCAGTACCAGACACTTCTCTCCAGGCAAAGGAAACTAAATCATCAAGGTAGGAAGTTGTGATCAGGGTCCATACCTTCAGGTTTAACCAATGTCCAAGACGCCATCCACGCGCGTTTCCAGAAACACTATGAGACTCAAAAATCACTTGCTACATGTTTGAAGAGTCGTGCGCATCTCTGAAAACACCATGAGACTCAAACATCACTTGCTACCTGTTCGAAGAGCCGTGCACATCTCCAAAAACACCATGAGACTCAAACATAACTTGCTACATGTTCGAAGAGCCGTGCGCATTTCCAAAAACACCATGAGACTCAAACATCACCTTGCTACCTGTTCGAAGAGCAATACTCCACGACTCAACTACCATGTGTTGTTGCCACTAGCATAAAGAAATATGTAGTTCTCACCAGCGGAACTTGCGCTTCGTGGCACCCTATCGCCACCGCAGCTCACCGATGAAATGACGAGATCCGACGACAATACACTATGAATGGAAGAAGCATTCCTGCTACACAACGGTCAGAAACCAGCAATATGGGACGGCTAGCGATATATCCCCCGTTCAATATCAGGAACCCTTTTGATAGCTTGTAGAGGGAAAAAAGAGTAACATATTATTATGCAAGATCATCACTAATATTGTTGCAATAGCCTGTCTATAAATAGGAAATGCAACATATCATTCTGACATGGTCTCCGCGGACCGCGGCACAACGTTAGATACTAAATTTATACTAGCTCTAGTACAAAGTTGTATTAAGCTTGACACACTTATTTTGGGACGGAGGGAGTAGAAGATTGTATACATTTTGCAGCTCAAGGGATGCGCGTATCATGTATGGAATGAAGCCACTGTCCATCTTCCCTGATCCAGGGGGCTCCTACTTCATGGCATCATCCAATTTCTCGGTTTTCTGAGGGAGCGTATGATGCACCTTTCCTTCCTCCTGCTGCTTCTTTTCAGTGTTATGAAAACCTGATGCCTCCTCGGACTCTACAAGGTTGTTGCCCCAGCAACGGTGCTCTGCATCTGCTTCAATCTGAGCAGCAAAATCAGGCCTAAAATCATCATGAGCACCATAGCTCGCAACCTCATCGGCAAGAGCGACAAATACATCGAGTTTCTCTGTCAAAACATCCAGTTTCGTCAGGTTCTGAACCACGGTGTGAGCCTCGTTCGTCATGCCCAGCATGGAAACCTTCTGAACCAGCAGAGCAACATCAGAGCAAGCCTGACGACGACTTTGCGAAATGTAGCTCACGGCGAGCTTCTGTATCTCCGTGCTCAGGTCAAGGGGTTCTTCTGGGTCTAGAACATCGGGGCCAAGCCTCAGCCTCTCTACGGAGATGAGATACTCATAGAACCGGGTGAGGGGAGAACAGAGTGCAGATTGCAGAGCAGGAGACCTCCGCCCACCACCGCCCCGCTCGTCCTCCACGTGTAAACTGAATGTACAAGTTTTTCTGAAAACTGAAGGGTAAAACGAGTCAGAAACCGTGTCTATAACCTGGGAATTAGTTCCAACTATTCTCTGCAACTTAAAGGATGCGCATACATCTACCTGGGAGCTGAATGATGATTACTTTTTCAGAAGGATCAACAGGCCGGATGCCATATCAACTCACATGTTCGATTTTTCAGAACCGAATGAAGCAAACACATAAAGGAATTCTAGACATCTAAGAACCTGCAACCCTGCAATCAGGCGCACATATTCGGTTCATGGGACTGTTAACTGCAATTCGAATACAAAAACTTGGATTTGGAACTGGGTTTAAATGGTTGAAAAGAGACGACAGTAAAATGGAAGCTGTCCATGCTGCACACAAATAAGTTCATGCAAGAAAGCAAATAACATTGTAGATGCAGCGTTCACATACATGTTTGTTGATGGAAAAAAAGGAACATTACATCCATGCGTGCGTGCTTTCGGCATCCCCAACAAAGATCAAAACACTAATAAAGGACAAGCGGCTTCACCATTTAAAACTGAAAACACAGCACGCTACAAAAAACCTTTGCATTTCCTTGCAGACTTGTCCTTGTTTTCAGTTTGTGGTAGTGCTTTGTATGGTCTGGCTGCCTTTCAGGACTTTACCTGTGTGTATCGCCTGATGCGTGGTGTGGTAGTGGGGCCTGGTTATTAGGCGACTTTTGAACTGTGTTCTATCTGCTTCATTATAAAAAGATGGGGCAGGGGGGGCAACCCCTTTCATTCAAAAAAAAAAAAACCTTTGCATTTCTAACTAGCAACCCCTGCCCGCACTCACTCTGTTGTACTTCATTACACCTAAAGTACATCAACTCGTCTCACATGGCTAATTTTTATCCAATCTTCACTGTATTCCTTTGATTCCTCATTTCGCTGAAGCTTCTGTGACAGCTCCTCAGAAATATCGCGCAGCAGCAGGTACTCGAGGGTTCTAAGATGCTCGATGCCGTGAGGAAGATCCTTCAGTTCTGGACAGTCTCTTAGAAATAGGTCGACGATATTCGGCATTGCACCTTTTTCAATTATGACTCTGCTGAGATTCGGAGCATCCCATATGCCTAGTATCTTGAGTTTTGGAAGTGATGTTGCGTGGAAGTGCAGATCCTTTCCTTCATAAGCCTTGCTAAGGTGAAGCGTCACTAAGCCATGCAAACCCAAGAGGCACGCAAAAGAGTCTTCATGTAATTTGGACCAGCATAAAGTTAAATAAGTGAGGTTAATAAGTTTTGAAATGGACGAGATGAACTGAGGTAGAATTGTTTTGTCCAGCTGCGCTGATATATCAACTTTCGAAATAGTTGGTGGTAAGCAAAGTGCTTCCAGCTGCAGGACTTCCCTTTGATCAAGTGCAAGGATTGTTATATGAACAAGATGAACCATTTTCGTGATCGCCCAACACAAATCTACACAATGGCCACTCCTAACTTTAGCAATAGCAAAAGTTCTTAAATTGGTCAAACATCCTAGCTGACACAGAACCTCACTGTTGGCTTCGATAAGTTGCAGGGCCAGCAAGTCGGTCAAATTACCGATACACTTGGGCACCTGGATCCCATCAAAAGTAAGAACTCTCTCATTAGCTCCAGATGGGATAGTAAGCACATAGAGATATTTCAATTTCCGAAGGGTGGCTACTTCCACTGGAAGCACCGACAGCATAGCATTGTAAGCATCAAGGACTTCCAGGTTCTGTAACCTTCCTATTTCTTTTGGGAGATATTCAATTTGAGTATCTCGAAGACCTAGAAAGCGCAGATTAAACAAGTTGAAAACAGTCTTCGGTAGTCTCTTGATTTGAACTCCTTGCAGGTCCAATGTTGACAGCAAGTTGAACGGTTTGAGGAAAGCCTCTAGAGAATCAGTTCTCAGATGACTGTTGAAAACATGCAGAGAGCGGAGACTTGTTGCACACAACAATGGAGTCGGTTGTTCCATGTTTGTATTCTGAATTGACAGACGGCGCGTGTTTTCGGTCGAAAAAGGCCTTGAGCCATTGTAAAATTGACAAAAGGATTCTTCTTCTGATTTAGCGAGAGCAAGAACACGGATAATGTCATGCATTCGGCACCTGCGAACTCGGCCACAGCAATTCTGCTCAACCACCTGCAGTAGGCTTCTGTTTACAAGTTCGTTCAGGTAGCCCTCTGCCACTTCCTCCAATGTTTTGCTCCCTGCTTCTTTAATGAATCCAGCTGCGATCCAATGCCTTATTAATCTTTTCCTTCCAAATTGACAGCCCTCTGGAAATATTGTGCAGTGGAGAAAACAGTTCTTCAGATGAGTTGGAAGGTCCTCCAAGCTGACTTTCAGAACTATATTAACATTGAGTATCACATTATTACTGAGCTGCAACTCTAGCTCCTTGTATAAACATTCCCACTGAGAGTAAGTTGGATGCCTGCATGACAACAAGCGGCCTACACAAGCAATAGCAATGGGCAAACCACCACACTTACCCAGAAACTGATGAGCTAGATTTTTCAGATCATCTGGGCATGTTTTCTTCACATTGTTCCAGAAGGCTTCGTTGCAGAATAACTGCCACGCATACCATATCTGTAATGGTTCCAGTTTGATTGTACAGTTTTTAGTTGCCAGCAATGCCACCTCCTGTATTCTAGTGGTGATAACAAATCGACCTGTGCTTTCTGTAGGAAATGCATTCCTTATCTTAAACCAGAGATCCACATTCCAAACATCATCCAAAACTATGAGATATTTTGAACCTTGCAGACAGTTACAGATTACCTCAACCAGGTCCCTGTTTGTGTTGGCGGCACCAATTGCGACGCCGAGTTGACTTGCGATTTGTTTCAACAATTCTTCAACTTGGCAGCTACTTGATACAGTTATCCAGGCAGAAATACTGAAGTTTGTCTTGACGGCCTTGTATAGATGATGAACCAAAGTGGTCTTACCCACACCTCCCATTCCCCAAATAGTTGCAATTTTGCACCCTGGTTCCTCCAGATCACCCACCAGCCAGTGCATCAGCTTGCCCTTGTTTTTTTCAATCCCAACAAGATCCTCTTCCCTCGCAAGATTCAGAGATTGGCCAGCAGATCTTGACTGAACATTGTTCAAGCCCTCTCTGTCAACCCCCTTCATGTCGTAACGGACCTTTCTCCTGTCTGCGCCTTGAAGCCTGCCCTTGATATCTTGGAGCTTGAGTGTCAAACGGCGCCATGCCTTGATGTGCTTGACCCTCTTCTTCATCTTCGTGGCGAATCCCCCATGGGTGTCTTCCAGCTTGTAGGTGAACTCGTCGACCACATCCTCGATCTCGAAGGCGAAGCCTCTGATCTTGTTGACGAAGATGCCGGTGGTCTCGTCGGTGTCCTTGAATCGCTCAGCCCCCTGGAGGTACGCCTGCATGCTCTCCAGCTCCTCCTTGGCCTCACGGATCTCGCAGAAGAGGCCGTTGAGCGCAGATGCCTCCTTGCACAGCAGCGATGCGCCCAAGGTCGCTGCCTCTTTTGCCAAGGCAAAGCCGAGCTTGCCAATCAGCAACGCCACCACGCCCTCCGCCATCTGAGAAGCCGAGCAGAGCTACAGATGGATATGGTGTATGATTGTGGTGCGTGTGTGTGATGAAAAAATATCTCCACCAAGTTGCACTGTGTATGCTCCCACATAATTGAGTGACGCAGCTGCATACTCTTTCCTCCACCTAATTGACACTGTCCATGGTCCCTCCTCTTCTCTCCCTAATAATAAAGCACGGTCGTATTTTTCAAAAAAGTCCTTATAGTTTTTAAAATTCAACCCGCGATCCATATAATAAGTCAATCGAAACGGTATGCACGAGATAAAAGAAAAAACTACCTCCCGATCTCATCTCGACCTCCAGGCTCGAGCGCGCCACCACCTCCTGCCGACCACCACCCCCACCCCCGACATCGCGCGTCGCGACGGATGTCGCGCCGCCACGGACGTCGAGCGCCTCCATGGATGCCGCAACCGTTGGCGGCTCCCCACCGGCCCCTGGAAGCGGACGCGCACGGGCTAGCAACCGGCGCTGCCGCCAGCATGCAGTAGCAGGCGCGGCTGGAGATCCCCTCATGGGGCCGATGCCAGCCGAGAAGTCAGCGGCCGATGACAATAGGAGCGAGGGCGTCGCCAACCCGGACACCCACTCGCCTTCCCCAAGGACAACGAGCACGATGTGGCGGCAACGGCGGAGGATGAGGCCAAGGCCAGTGCCGAGGACAAGGTGAGCCGTCGGGTCGCGAGAGCTACGCCTCCCCATCTCCATCCACCAATTCGGCCTGCTTTGATTCCGATTTCTTGTTGTATGTGCTTGTTGTCGCAAATAGATCAGGGGTAGCAACAGGGCATCATCCTGCAGCCGCACCGATTCGACCACCCCCAGATGTACTACCAGCAGCACTGTGGAGGCCGCATACGCGTGCCACTGTTCACGCACGGCGGCCGTGGCCAGAAGCACTTCTACATGCCGCCACCCATTCAGGCGGGTGCGCCGGCGCATCACAGGTACGAGGTACTCATGAAGGTCAGCCGCCTTGCTGCCGAGTACCTGGTAGCCAAAGGCGTGCTCCCTCCGGCATCGCTGCAGGGGGCGGTGGCGTTGGATGGGGCTAGATGTCGCCTAAGCCTCTGTTGCCGACAACATGTTGATGACAAGTAAGGTAACCAATGGAGGAGCTATGGGCCATGGTTGGGCAGGCAAGCTAGAGCAGAGCACATGATTTTTTTGCACGCATGACCTATTTCTCTCCCAAGCATACTGATTTGAAGCATGGTGGATTGTGGTGGAAAAACTAGCCGAGAGCATGTTTGAATAAGAGCTGCAACTCTTGCACGAATGGTGGAAAAGCTGGTCGAGATCGAGTTTGAGTAGCAGCCATCGTTCTACTTTCGTACAATCAATTTTAACAGAAACTGGTTGTTTGTGCAAACACAAGGTGTAGATTGTATTGTAGCAAAGAAATTTTTCTTCTGAAATTAATATGATGTGTGACTATGCCGGTAGAATAGATAACCATTTCAACTCGAGTGCAAATATAAGTGAGCTTGTATGCAGTCATTACTAAATGTGTAATATTAGCACGGATATTTCTTAAGGGCAGCGTGCCACCAGTTTGATTTGATTTGAATTAATATATTATTTATATACTCATTGGAATATTATGTTCATGAGGGATTGATTTGAATGCATATAATTTTATGATCCCGTTACAACGCACGGGTCCTTGTGCTAGTAATAATAAATCACGGATCGCTTCTGTCGTCCGTCGTTGGCGTTTTTGCAAAGAAGTCCTTATGTTCCTTCGAAATCAACCCGCGGTCCTATAGTAAGTGGAAAAAATGTTTCGCTTTTTTTTGTAAAAAAGCCCATGGGTAGAGTCGCTCCCCTCCCGTCACCAAGCTCTACCACTCCGGCGCATCTCGCCTACGCAGCGGATGCTCCCCTTCTCATCCTCCCTCGTCGTCGTCCGTGTGCGTCCTCCGGACGAAGCCCCGCGCAGATCCGACAACGGCGGGACCTCTGGTGCGTTGGAGCGTCTCGGATGTGAGCGAGGGCGCTCGGGTTCCTCCTGCCCACATGCTGGGAGATCAAGGCCACCCCGCGGAGCCGCACTGCCTCCCTGCGGGAGGCCATAGACGAGGACCAACACCTTCTCCAAGGGCGGCACGGGGTCAGGCTCCGCCGCCACCGCCTGGACTGAGATCATGAACTTGTTGATGGGGCAGCGGATGAGGTCATGGGAGCAGACCCAGAGGAGCTCGGCCGAGGGGAAAGGCACCGAGAAGACGAGGGGGGCCGTCTCAGTCACCTCCCAAGAGAACTCGGAGTCCCAGAAGTCGCCAATGTAGGCCGCAAGCTCAGCCCGGATGAGGTCGGCCGAGATCACCAGCCGAGCCGAGGTGGCCTGCTCGGGAGCCAGGGTGACCGTTGCAAACTTTGAAACCCTATACCTTTTTCACCTACTTCTCTGATTGGTATGACACTTCAAATTGTTCATTATAACAGCTAATGTTCTGTCAACATAGGAAATCATGCTCTTTAAATCATGACCATCTTTTTTTATTGTCTGATATAATGGAGAACAAGCTTTTGCTTCAATTATTTTCTGGTGGATGAAAGATTGTCTGGTGCACAATCCAACCCAATCCAAACGAAAGGCTTGTCCTGACCTACTTATTTCTGAAATGATAGTGCTATAAATATTTATGATAAATGTGGCGGGCGAAGCAGGACGGCCGGGCGGCGACGGGACAGCGTGGCGTCGAGTGGCCTGGTTAGAACACTAGGATTGATTTGGGGACGTTATTGCATGGTCCCACATGTAAGCTCCGGACCCACGTCCACGTAGTCCCACGTGTAAGCTCCGGACCCACTACCACTAACGTCAATAGACAGAATGAACTCAAAAGTGCCCGTTTGGCCTTGTCATAGTAGTTACGCACAGTGTCGGGGCAAAACTGAGGATGATTCGCAACTGAGGGTAAAACTAAGCACATGAACACCATCAAGGGCAAAAGAATAATTATCCCTATACAAAATGACAATTCGGGGCCATAATTTTATTTACCCTTTGCTGTGTTGCGCCTCCTTCTAAACACTCAGTTTAAGATTCCATAGATCAGATTGTCGAAGTGAAAAATTCTGATACATACTATATATATAGCAACAAAATAACAGGTACATACCATAGCAACGAAATAACTATCGATCGGGTATATGTACAAATGCTCTGTGGAGCTTTAATGCATATAAGAAAATAAAATGATATATACCCAAGACGATACAATGTCGACAGCAAGTAAAAAAATTGCAAAAAGGAAAATAAAATATAAGTAGTAGTTGATCAGTATCCGAATCAAGTAAGGCAAGCAAACAGAGGGGGTATATCCTTCTTTTCTTAAAAAAAAAAAGAACACCTCACACCAGCGTCGGCTCATCGATTTCATTTCGTGGACAAGAGAAGACGGCGTCGGCGGTGCTGCCGCTGTGACGGTGCCGCGGCTGCCGTCTGGGGTGGTGGCGGCGACGAGGTGTCACCGTCGTGGTCGAGACTTTGGCCTCGCACAGACCGCCCCTGGGGCGACGGAGGTGGCCGCGGAGGACGCGATCCTCTACTCTCTACATGTATCACAAAGCAAATGTAATGAGTTGCAACAAAAAGGAGATATCAAATATTCCCTTAGGCCTTGTTTGGTACAAGTGTTTTTGACGAGATTGGTGGGGATAATCCCTCAAGGGATTGGGTGAAACCACAACCTTCACCCAATCCCTTCAAATCCTTATTTATCCCCAATACATTAGGTAGGGGTAGTGTATTGGATATTGAAAAAAATGCACTATAATTTGAGAATTTGAGAGGAAATGTGGGGATGAAACATGTCAAATACACTAGAACCAAATGAAGTTATGTGATGTGTGGGGATTGAGGGGTTTGACCGAAATAATCCTCATAAATTTCCTAAAATACACTAGTACCAAACAAGGCCTTAGTGTCATAAATAACATCAGACCTTTTTGCAAACTATGTTATCTCAATAAAAACGTCCTATATTATGAAAGGAAGGGAGTAGTGTAATGCATACTCCCTACTATAACATGCACACACGAAGGACACGATCGACTCGAGAGCGATTAGCAGTAGTAGTTACCGGCTGCTGAGCAGATGAACGTAGCAGCCAGGATGATGATCAGGAGCACCAGGGTGTGTGCCCAAGAAGAGGAGCCGCTCGCCATGGCCATCTTCTCTTCTTTCTCTCTCTCTATCTCTCTATGTGGATGTGATGCTTTTGCTTCAATCGGAGCAACCTACAAGGAATGGGCCAAACCAGACCACGGCAAGCTTGTCTACTATAGCCATGGATCGCGTCGCATTGTTTTATAGTGGTGGAGTTGCTTGCCACCGGTCTCTCTCATGGCGATGGCAATCAGAGCTGCAACGGTCAAGGTAGTACCAGTCAAAGTCGTCTACAGCACGCGTCCGGGCCATGTGCTCACAGACCTTTCACACCCTAATTCCTTGAGATTCCTTCAGCAATTGTTGCGGTAAGAGCATCTCAGATAGCTGACACCTTATATCGCGTCTACATATAAAATAACCGTTAATTTATGGTTTGCGTAAAAAAAGACCCGAACAAACATGGTAAACGTGTCTGACCATTAAAAGTTTCTAAGGGGCATGGTAAATTGCTCCCTTCGACCCGTGAAAACACAGACTCCTCCCCTCGTCCCGTCGGTGCCTTGTATCTCGCGGAAGCGTCTGGCGATGGAGCACTGCTACTGCAACAAAAGATCTTTCAATGGCGCCAGAAATAGGTGTGTCGACGTCACCAGAAATCCTTCTGCTACGGCTACGCCTTAAGGGACTTCCTAGGAAAATATGCAAAGGATTCCCCCCTTGGCCTTGGAGCCTTGCGTTGGTGTTCCCTTGAAGCGGAAAGGGTGATGTAGCACAGTGGTGGTAAGTATTTCCCTCAGATTGAGAACCAAGGTATCGATCCAGTGAAGGAGTATCACAAGAGCCTGCACAAATACAAAAATCTTGCTCCCAACGCTATGAAGGGTTGTCAATCCCTTATAGATTGTTCGCCAACTGAGAACTGAAAGCAACAAAGTAACAAAGCAAAGTAAAAGCGAAAGTGAAAATGATAGGTGTGAATAGACCCGGGGACCGTAGTGTTTACTAGTGGTTTCTCTCATGAAAGCAAGTAGACGTGGGTGAACAAATTACTGTCGAGCAATTGACCGCGCAAAGTCGTGACGTCATCTATGGCAATGATTATATCTATAGGCATCATGTCCAAAACAAGTAGACCGATACTTTCTGCATCTACTACTATTACTCCACACGTCGACCGCTATCCAGCATGCATCTAGTGTATTAAGTCCAAAAGAACAGAGTAACGCCTTAAGCAAAATGACATGATGTAGATGGACAATCTCATATCTACGACAGAGCCCACCTTGTTACCCTTGATGGCAACTACACAATGTGTGCCTTGATGCCCCTACTGTCACTGAGAAAGGTTACCACACGGTAAGAACCCAAAACCAAGCACTTCTCCCATAGATCTAGTTGGCCAAACAAAACCCAAGACTCGGAGAGACTTACAAGGATATCAAATCATGCATATAAGAAATCGGCAAAGACTCAAATATATATCATAGATAATCTGATCACAAATCCACAATTCATCGGATCTCGACAAACACACCGCCAAAGAAAAGATTACATCGGATAGATCTCCATGAAGATCATGGAGAACTTTGTATTGAAGATCCAAGAGAGAGAAGAAGCCATCTAGCTACTAACTACGGACCCGTAGGTCTGAAGTGAACTACTCACGAGTCATTGGAGGGGTGATGATGATGATGAAGAAGCCCTCCAACTCCAAAGTCCCCTCCGGCAGGGCACCGAGAAGGGTCTCCAGATGAGATCTCGCAGAAACGGAAGATTGTGGCAATGGAAAAGTATTTTCGTGGATCTCTTGATTTTTTCTGATTTTTAGGGAATATATAGGCGCAAGATCTAGGTCAGGGGGCGCCAGGGAGGCCACAAGCCGGCCCACCGCCGCCCCCTAGTGGCGGAGTGGGGGCTTGTGGGCTCCCTGTAGCTCTCCTGGCTTGGCCCACAAGCCCCCTGATCTTCTTTCGTTCGGAAAAAAATTATTTCGGAGATTTTATTCCGTTTGGACTCCGTTCCAAAATCAGATCTGAAAAAAGCGAAAAAGACAGAAAAAACAGGAACTGACACTTGGCACTGAATTAATAAGTTAGTCCCAAAAAAGATATAAAAGATACATAAAACATCCAAAGATGACAAGATAACAGCATGAAACCATCAAAAATTATAGATACGTTTGAGACGTATCAAGCACGTGCATCGGGACGACGGTCGTGGGCTGGTGGTGGTGGGACTTGACGACCCGGTGTCCTCGCTGCGTTGCGCTCCCGCTCGCAGTGGTCATGCTGCTGTGAGAGGAATTTCGCTTCCTGTACGTTGGTGCTGCTAGCGGCGGCAGATGCTTCAGCTCTTCCCTATGCGGCATTGGCTCTTGTGGCGGCTAGTGGATCCGGTTGAAGCTCAAGCAGGTCTACGACGGTGGTGAGCGCTATTTTAAATGGTGGCTAACCCCGCTCAGGGCGACAGTGTGGCGGACCATGCTCCTGCTGTTGGAAATATGCCCTAGAGGCAATAATAATTAGTTATTATTATATTTCTTTGTTCATGATAATCTTTTATTATCCATGCTATAATTGTATTGATTGGAAACACAATACTTGTGTGGATACATAGACAAAACACTGTCCCTAGTAAGCCTCTAGTTGACTAGCTCGTTGATCAAAGATGGTCAAGGTTTCCTGGCCATAGGCAAGTGTTGTTACTTGATAACGGGATCACATCATTAGAAGAATCATGTGATGGACTATACCCAAACTAATAGACGTAGCATGTTGATCGTGTCATTTTGTTGCTACTGTTTTCTGCGTGTCAAGTATTTGTTCCTATGACCATGAGATCATATAACTCACTGACACCGGAGTAATGCTTTGTGTGTATCAAACGTCGCAAAGTAACTGGGTGACTATAAAGATGCTCTACAGGTATCTCCGAAGGTGTTCGTTGAGTTAGTATGGATCAAGACTGGGATTTGTCACTCCGTATGACGGAGAGGTATCTCGGGGCCCACTCGGTAATACAACATCACACACAAGCCTTGCAAGCAATGTGACTTAGTGTAAGTTGCAGGATCTTGTATTACAGAACGAGTAAAGAGACTTACCGTAACCGAGATTGAAATAGGTATGCGGATACCGACGATCGAATCTCGGGCAAGTAACATACCGAAGGACAAAGGGAATGACATACGGGATTATATGAATCCTTGGCACTGAGGCTCAAACGATAAGATCTTCGTAGAATATGTAGGATCCAATATGGGAATCCAGGTCCCGCTATTGGATATTGACCGAGGAGTCTCTCGGGTCATGTCTACATAGTTCTCGAACCCGCAGGGTCTGCACACTTAAGGTTCGACGATGTTTTATGCGTATTTGAGTTATATGGTTGGTTACCGAATGTTGTTCGGAGTCCCGGATGAGATCACGGACGTCACGAGGGTTTCCGGAATGGTCCGGAAACAAAGATTGATATATAGGATGACCTCATTTGGTTACCGGAAGGTTTTCGTGCATTACCGGAAAAGTTTCGGGCTCATCGGTAGTGTACTGGGAGTGCCGGGAGGGGTGCCGGGGACCATCAGGAGGGGTGTCACGCCCTAAGGGGTCTCATGAGCTATGGGAAAAGATAAACCAGCCCCTAGTGGGCTGGAATAAGTTCCCACTAAGGCCCATAAGGTTTGAGAAGGAAAAAACACAAGGTGGAAAGAGTTTCCAAGTGGGAAGGTGGAATCCTACTCCAAGTAGGATTGGAGTAGGACATCTCCACCTCCAATTTCGGCCAAACCTTTAGGTTTTGAGGCTGCCTCCTCCCCTCCCTCCCTCCTATATATAGTGGGTTTTTAGGGCTGATTTGAGACAACTTTTGCCACGGCAGCCCGACCACATACCTCCATGGTTTTTCCTCTAGATCGCGTTTCTGCGGAGCTCGGGCGGAGCCCTGCTGAGATTAGATCACCACCAACCTCCGGAGCGCCATCACGCTGCCGGAGAACTCATCTACCTCTCCGTCTCTCTTGCTGGATCAAGAAGGCCGAGATCATCGTCGAGCTGTACGTGTGCTGAACGCGGAGGTGCCGTCCGTTCGGCACTAGATCGGAGCGGATCGTGGGACGGATCGCGGGACGGTTCGTGGGACGGTTCGCGGGGCGGATCGAGGGACGTGAGGACGTTCCACTACATCAACCGCGTTTCTTAACGCTTCTGCTGTGCGATCTACAAGGGTACGTAGATCGGAAATCCTCTCTCGTAGATGGACATCACCATGATAGGTCTTCGTGCGCGTATTGTTGGATTGAAGCGGCTCGGACCGACATTACTCGTACGCTTACGAGAGACTGGTTTCATCGCTACGAGTAACTCCGTTGCTCAAAGATGACCGGCGAGTGTCGGTTTCTCCAACTTTAGTTGAATCGGATTTGACCGAGGAGGTCCTTGGATGAGGTTAAATAGCAATTCATACATCTCCGTTGTGGTGTTTGCGTAAGTAAGATGCGATCCTACTAGATACCCATGGTCACCACGTAAAACATGCAACAACAATTAGAGGACGTCTAACTTGTTTTTGCAGGGTATGCTTGTGATGTGATATGGCCAACGATGTGATGTGATATATTGGATGTATGAGATGATCATGTTGTAATAGTTAATATCGACTTGCACGTCGATGGTACGGCAACCGGCAGGAGCCATAGGGTTGTCTTTAAACTAACATTTGTGCTTGCAGATGCGTTTACTATATTGCTAGGACGTAGCTTTAGTAGTAATAGCATGAGTAGCACGACAACCCCGATGGCGACACGTTGATGGAGATCGTGATGATGGAGATCATGGTCTGACGCCGGTGACAAGAAGATCGTGTCGGTGCTTTGGTGATGGAGATCAAGAAGCACATGATGATGGCCATATCATGTCACTTATGAATTGCATGTGATGTTAATCCTTTATGCACCTTATCTTGCTTAGAACGACGGTAGCATTATGAGGTGATCTCTCACTAAAATTTCAAGACGAAATTGTGTTCTCCCCGACTGTGCACCGTTGCGACAGTTCTTCGTTTCGAGACACCACGTGATGATCGGGTGTGATAGACTCAACGTTCACATACAACGGGTGCAAAACAGTTGCACACGCGGAACGGAACACTCAGGTTAAGCTTGACGAGCCTAGCATGTGCAGACATGGCCTCGGAACACATGAGACCGAAAGGTCGAGCATGAATCGTATAGTTGATATGATTAGCATAGAGATGCTTACCAGTGAAACTATTCTCGACTCACGTGATGATCGGACTTGAGATAGTGGATTTGGATCATGTACCACTCAAATGACTAGAGAGATGTACTTTTTGAGTGGGAGTTCTTAAGTAATATGATTAATTGAACTAATTGTCATGAACATAGACTAATGGTCTTTGCGAATTACGATGTAGCTTGCGCTATAGCTCTACTGTTTTTATATGTTCCTAGAGAAAATTTAGTTGGAAGTTGATAGTAGCAAACTTTGCAGACTGAGTCTGTGAAACCGAGGATTGTCCTCGTTGCTGCGTAGAAGGCTTATGTCCTTAATGCACCACTCGGTGTGCTGCACCTCGAGCGTCGTTTGTAGATGTTGTGAACATCCGACATACACGTTTCTGATGACTACACGATAGTTCAGTGCAAAATACTTAATGGCTTAGAAGCAAGGCACCGAAGACGTTTTGAAACGTCACGGAACATAAGAGATGTTCCAAAGAGATGAAATTGTGATTTCATGCTTGTGCCCTTGTTAAGAGGTATGAGACCTCCGACAAGATTCTTTGTCCATGAAGTAAAGGAGAAAAGCTCAATCGTTGAGCATGTGCTCAGATTATCTGAGTACGACAATCGCTTGAATCAAGTGGGAGTTGATCTTCCAGATAAGATAGTGATGGTTCTCCAAAGTCACTGCCACCAAGCTGTGAGAGCTTCGTGATGAACTATAACATGTCAAGGATAGATACAATGATCCTTGAGCGATTCGCGACGTTTGACACTGCGAAAGTAGAAATCAAGAAGGAGCATCAATAGTTGATGGTTAGTAAAACCACTAAGTTTCATGAAAGGCAAGGGCTAGAAGGGATACTTCGTGAAACAGCAAAACTGTTGCTGCACTAATGAAGAGACCCAAGTCTAAACCCAAACCCGAGACTAAGTGCTTATGTTATGAGGGGAACGGTCACTGAGGTGGAGCTACCCTAGATGCTTGGTAGATAAGTAGGTTGGCAAAGTCGAAAGTAGTATATTTGATATACATGATGTTGATGTGTACTTTACTAGTACTCCTAGTAGCACAAGGGTATTGGATACCTGTTCGGTTGCTAAGTGATTAGTAACACGAAATGAAAGCTACGGAATAAACGGAGACTAGCTAAAGGCGAGGTGACGATACGTGTTGGAAGTATTTCCAAGGTTGATATGATCAAAACGTCGCACGCTCCCTCTACCATCGGGATTGGTGTTAAACCGAAATAATTGTTATTTGGTGCTTGCGTTAAGCATGAACATGATTGGATCGTGTTTATTGCAATACGATTATTCATTTAAAAGAATAATGGTTACTCTATTTGCTTGAATAATCACCTTCAATGGTTTACTGAATCTCGATCGTAGTGTTACACATGTTCATGATATTGGTGCCAAACGATACGAGGTAATGATGATAGTACCACTTACTTGTGGCACTGTCGCTTGAGTCATGTTGGTATGAATTGCATGAAGAGGCTCCATGATGATGGATCTTTATACTCACCTGATTTTGATTCACTAGTGACATGCAAATCATACCACATGAGCAAGGCCTTGTTTTCATTGTGATGAAACAAGATAGTAACTTGTTGGAAGTGATACATTTTGATGTATGCAGTCCAATGGGTGCTGAGGCACGTAGTGGATATCATTATGTTCTTACTTCAATGACGATTTGAGTGGATACAAGAGTATTTACTTAATGAATCACAAGTCTGAAATATTGAAAAGTTCAATTCTGTTTCGGAGTGAAGTTTGTCGTAACAAGAGGATAAATTGTCCACGATATGATCATAGAAATGAATATCTGAGTTACAAGTTTTGGTACGCAGTTAAGACAATGTGGAAATTGTTTCGCAGTTCATGCCACCTGGAACATCACAGTGTGATGATGTGTATGAACGTCATAGTCACACACACTATTTGGTATGGTGCATGCTATGATGTCTCTTATCGAATTACCACTATCGTTTATGGGTTATGCATTAGAGACAACCGCATTCACTTTGAATAGGGCACCGCGTATTTCCGTTGAGATGACACAGTATAGACTGAAGTTTAGAGAAATCTAAACTATTGTTTCTTGAAAGTTTGGGGCTTCGACACTTATGTGAAAAAGTTTCAATCTGATAAGCTCGAACCCAAAGCGGATAAATGCATCTTCATAGGATATCCAAAACAGTTGGGTACATCTCCTATCTCAGATCCGAAAGCAAAGTGTTTGTTTTTAAAAACGGATCCTTTCTCGAGGAAAGGTTTCTCTCGAAAGAATTGAGTGGGAGGGTGGTAGAACTTGATGAGGTTATTGAACCATCACTTCAACCAGTGTGTAGCAGGGCGCGGGAAGTTGTTCCTGTGGCGCCTACACCAATTGAAGTGAAAGCTGATGATGGTGATCATCGAGCACGGATCAAGTTACTACAAGCCTAGTAGGTTGACAAGGTCGCGTACTACTGCAGAGTGGTACGGTAACCCTGTCTTGGAGGTCATGTTGTTGAGCAACAGTGAACCTACGAGTTATGAAGAAAGCAATGGTGGGCCCGGATTCCGACAAATGGCTAGAAGCCATGAAATCCGAGAGAGGATCCATGTATGAAAAAAAGTGTAGACTTTGGAAGAACTACTTGATGGTAGTAAGAATATTCAGTAAAGATGGATCTTTAAAAGGAAGACAGACGATGATGGTGATAAGTCACTCTTAAGAAAAGCTCGACTTGTCGCAAAGATGTTTCCGACAAGATCAAACAGTTGACTATGATGAGACTTTCTCACTCGTAACGATGCTAAAAGTCTGTTAGAATTATGTTAGTAGTTGCTGCATTATTTATGAAATATTGCACATAGGATGTCAAAACATTGTTTCCTCGACGGTTTCCTTGAGAAAACATTGTATGTGATACAACCAGGAGGTTTTGTCGATCCTAAGGATACTAGCAAGTATGCAAGCTCCAGCGATCCTTCAATGGACTGGTGCAAGCATCTCGGAGTTGGAATATACACTTTGATGAGATGATCAAAGATATTGGGTTTGTACAAGGTTTATGAGAAACTTGTATTTCCAAAGAAGTGAGTGGGAGCACTATAGAATTTCTAATAAGTATATGTGGTTGACATATTGTGGATCAGAAGTAATGTAGAATTTCTGTAAAGCATACAAGGTTGTTTGAAAGGAGTTTTTCAAAGGAATACCTGGATTGCGCTACTTGAACGTTGAGCATCAAAGATCTATGGAGATAGATCGAAAGCGCTTAATAGAAATTTCAAAAAGATGCATGCCTTGACAAGTTTTTGAAGGAGTTCAAAATAGATCAGCAAATAAGGAGTTCTTGGTTGCGTTGTAAGGTGTGAATTTGAGTAAGACTCAAAACCCGACCATGGCAGAATAAAGAGAATAGACGAAGGTCGTCTTCTATGCCTTAGCCGTAGACTCTAAAGTATGCCATGCTGAGTACCTCACCTGATGTGTGCCTTGCAGCAAGTCTGTTAAGAGGTACACACAGTGATCCAGGATTGAATCACTGACCAGCGGTCAAAGTTATCCTTAGTAACTAAATAGACTAAGGAATTTTTCTCGATTATGGAGGTGGTTAAAGAGTTCGTCGTAAAGGGTTACGTCGATGCAAGCTTTGACACTAATCCGAATAACTATGAGTAGTGAAACGGATTCGTATAGTAGAGGAGATATTTGGAGCATTTCCGAATAGCACGTAGTAGCAACATCTATAAGATGACATAAAGATTTGTAAAGAACGCACGGATCTGAAAGTTTCAGAACCGTTGACTACAACCTCTCTCACGAGCAAGACGTGATCAGACCCCAGAACTATATGGGTGTTGGATTCGTTGAAATCACATGGTGATGTGAACTAGATTATTGACTCTAGTGCAAGTGGGAGACTGTTGGAAATATGCCCTAGAGGCAATAATAATTAGTTATTATTATATTTCTTTGTTCATGATATTCGTTTATTATCCATGCTATAATTGTATTGATTGGAAACACAATACTTGTGTGGATACATAGACAAAACACTGTCCCTAGTAAGCCTCTAGTTGACTAGCTCGTTGATCAAAGATGGTCAAGGTTTCCTGGCCATAGGCAAGTGTTGTTACTTGATAACGGGATCACATCATTAGGAGAATCATGTGATGGACTAGACCCAAACTAATAGACGTAGCATGTTGATCGTGTCATTTTGTTGCTACTGTTTTCTGCGTGTCAAGTATTTGTTTCTATGACCATGAGATCATATAACTCACTGACACCGGAGGAATGCTTTGCGTGTCTCAAACGTCGCAACGTAACTGGGTGACTATAAAGATGCTCTACAGGTATCTCCGAAGGTGTTCGTTGAGATAGTATGGATCAAGACTGGGATTTGTCACTCCGTATGACGGAGAGGTATCTCGGGGCCCACTCGGTAATACAACATCACACACAAGCCTTGCAAGCAATGTGACTTAGTGTAAGTTGTGGGATCTTGTATTACAGAACGAGTAAAGAGACTTACCGGTAAACGAGATTGAAATAGGTATGCGGATACCGACGATCGAATCTCGGGCAAGTAACATACCGAAGGACAAAGGGAATGACATACGGGATTATATGAATCCTTGGCACTGAGGTTCAAACGATAAGATCTTCGTAGAATATGTAGGATCCAATATGGGCATCCAGGTCCCGCTATTGGATATTGACCGAGGAGTCTCTCGGGTCATGTCTACATAGTTCTCGAACCCGCAGGGTCTGCACACTTAAGGTTCGATGATGTTTTATGCGTATTTGAGTTATATGGTTGGTTACCGAATGTTGTTCGGAGTCCCGGATGAGATCACGGACGTCACGAGGGTTTCCGGAATGGTCCGAAAACGAAGATTGATATATAGGATGACCTCATTTGGTTACCGGAAGGTTTTCGTGCATTACCGGAAAAGTTTCGGGCTCATCGGTAGTGTACTGGGAGTGCCGGGAGGGGTGCCGGGGACCATCAGGAGGGGTGTCACGCCCCAAGGGGTCTCATGGGCTATGGGAATAGATAAACCAGCCCCTAGTGGGCTGGAATAAGTTCCCACTAAGGCCCATAAGGTTTGAGAAGGAAAAAGCACAAGGTGGAAAGAGTTTCCAAGTGGGAAGGTGGAATCCTACTCCAAGTAGGATTGGAGTAGGACTCCTCCACCTCCAATTTCGGCCAAACCTTTAGGTTTTGAGGCTGCCTCCTCCCCTCCCTCCCTCCTATATATAGTGGGGTTTTAGGGCTGATTTGAGACAACTTTTGCCACGGCAGCCCGACCACATACCTCCATGGTTTTTTCTCTAGATCGCGTTTCTGCGGAGCTCGGGCGGAGCCCTGCTGAGATTAGATCACCACCAACCTTCGGAGCGCCGTCACGCTGCCGGAGAACTCATCTACCTCTCCGTCTCTCTTGCTGGATCAAGAAGGCCGAGATCATCGTCGAGCTGTACGTGTGCTGAACGCGGAGGTGCCGTCCGTTCGGCACTAGATCGGAGCGGATCGTGGGACGGATCGCGGGACGGTTCGTGGGACGGTTCGTGGGGCGGATCGAGGGACGTGAGGACGTTCCACTACATCAACCGCGTTTCTTAACGCTTCTGTTGTGCGATCTACAAGGGTACGTAGATCGGAAATCCCCTCTCGTAGATGGACATCACCATGATAGGTCTTCGTGCGCGTAGGAAATTTTTGTTTCCCATGCACGTTCCCCAAACACCTGCCTCCCTGGTGATGTGCATCACACGGCATATGTCTCTTCATCGGTGGCTTGGATCGGGAAGCTATGAGATCCGGCCGGCCTCGAGCAGATTTGGCTCAATCATTGTTCATCGGCGACAAGGTTTGTTGTGGCTGCTACTTGATCATGGCGCGGAGGTTTTGTGGGAGGTTTGCGAGCTAGTGGAGGTGTGGTGATGGACGATGCTCGTGTCGTAAGCTTTCTTGGGATCTTGCATGTACATATGCCGCCGCCAGTGGTAGTGAGGCTAGAGGTAGCGGTGACCGAGTAAATGGGTGGTGGGGAGGGGAGGGGTGAGCCTAGATTTGGTGCAATGTCATCGCCCCGATTTCCATCTTCCGCCATCGTCACTCACTTGCACCCTGCTCCCCCGCGTGCGAGCTTGCATCGCCCTCATCTTGACGAAGTGTTATGTAGTCGACGTTCACATAACACCACTAAAGGAATCACAACATTCATATCATCAAAATATCAAATGAATATCAACTTCACATGACTACTTGCAACATGATTCTTATGTGGCCTCAAGAACAAAAGTAACTACTCACAAGTGATAAACATATTCATGGTCAGAGAGGTACTAAATAGCATAATGGATCTGAATATATAATCTTCCATCAAATAACCATATAGCATCAACTACAAGATGTACTTAACACTACTAGACACACCCCAGGTACCAATCTGAGGTTCTGGTACAAGATTGAGTACAAGAGATGAACTAGGGTTTTGATAGGAGATGATGCTGGTGAAGATGTTGATGAAGATTGGCCTCCCAAAGATGAGAGGGTTGTTGGTGATGACGATGGCCTCGATTTCTCCCTCCGAGAGGGAAGTTCCTCCGTCAGAATTGCTTCGTCCGAGGGCAAAAGTACTCCTGCACAGGTTCCGCCTCGAGAAGGCGGCTCTTCGTCTCGAAAGTCCTCTCCTTAATTTTTTAGGTCGAAGGAGAATTTATATACCAAAAGATGGGCACCGGAGGTGGGCCAGGTGGCCCACTAGACATCATGTCGTGCGAGGGGTTCCAGGCGCCCCCTGGTGTAGTGGTCGCCTGATGGCCCCCCTCCGACACTTCTTCGTTCCAGTATTTTTTATTTATTATAAAATAAATCTTCGTAAATTTTTAGCCCAATCATACATGTGCAGAATAGGTATCTCGGACATCGCTTTTTTAGTCCATAATTCCATGTGTTGGTATTCTCCCACTTCGTGTGAACCTTGCATATTATGAGAGAAAATGCATTAGAATTACCCTATCAAGTGGTAAAATGCATAAAAGCACTATAGATAACAATAAAAAAACATGATCCAAAATGGACGTATCAACTCCCCCAAGTGTTAGAGCATATATCTCCATATGTGGTTTTGGTAATTGATGACAATTCCTATGGACTAATGGTTGCCTTAAGTTACATTTATATGATTTGTCCATAGGCACTTCTTGAAGTCCATCTGTTGGGTTCAAGGAGTTTATATGATGACCAAGATGGTATTCAAGGTATTATCCAAAGAATGGTCATAGAGACACAAGGTTGATCAAGATCTCAGACAAAGAGTAAATCAAGATGATCAACACACAAAGCGTACAAGATGTACCGAGAGGGATCAAGTGATCCCATGGTATGGTAAGCATTGTCCATTACGTGTTTGTGTACTAACCCATGGTCTTCGTGAGAGTTTTATGTGTGGGTTAGGTGTGTTTCCATGGGCTTGCGTCAAAAGGAAGATTTCATACAACCCATGAAGGATGATGTCAAGTGGTGATCGTCATCAAGATTGCGGTGTGCAAGTTCAAGAGGATCAGCACGAATATATCGTGCTTAAAGCTTGCCGTCCATTGTGGTGGCAATGGACTTGTGAAGGTATGCTGAAGAGTGGCTCACCCATAGTGAGGATGGGGGAGCAATCAACTAGTCTTCATCAAGACAACGCAATCAAGAAAGGTGGTCCATCTTGAGGAAGCCAAGATCACCACATCTAGCTCAAGAGGTCGAGGTGCAAGGTATAGGTTTGCCCTTGATAGGTTTTTTGTTTAGGATAGAATGGTGTACTGTCAAGGGGGGCTCTCAAGTGATTAGCTTGATCGTATCGTTCGTTGAGAGCTCAAACCATTTGCATCCTTGAATCATACTTCTTGGTTCTTATTTGGTGTTTCTCTTTGTGAGTTTTAGAGCTTATGGTCATCTTCATGACAAGCTCGAGTTCATCGAAAACGGAGTCCATATGCAACTACTATGATGTTTTCGATGTTGGAGTTTTTGCCGGTTCTTCATTCATAGAGGTCTCACATCTCTAGATCTTTGGCATTTTCATATCAGTTTGGATTGCTCTTGTCGTCCTGAATCCAACAAACTTGAGTTTGCTCGATTCGGAGCTCGTATGCGAAAGTTATGGATGTTTCAGTGGTGAGCGGTAGTACCGCGAGAGCTGGCGGTAGTACCGCTGGCCCTAGCGGTACTACCGTTAGAGCTGGCGGTAGTATCGCTGGCCCAGCGGTAGTACCGCCTCTGGTCAGCGGTAGTACCGCTCCAGGACTTTAGTACCGTCATCTTTGCGGTTGTACTACGTCAGACTTTTTGCGAAGACTTTCTTGGCGGTGGTTGGCCCGGTAGTATCTTTGCGCTACCATGGGCTCAGCGGTAGTACCGCTGCAGCCAGCGGTAGTACCGCGGGAGGGTCAGCGGTAGTACCGCTGGAGCCAATGGTAGTACCGCTGGGCTCGGGCTGTAAGTGGGGGTAACGGTCTGATTCCTTCCCCCACTATATAAAGGGGGTCTTCTTCCCCCTTGGTCGAATTCATCCGTTGAGCTCTTGTTCTACCTCCATTGTTGACATTCTTAGAGCTTGCTTACTCTCAATCCCTCCAATGATTTTTGCTTGTTCTTGAGGAAAAAGAGAGAGGAGATCTAGATCCACATCTCCACCAATCACTTTCTCCTCTATGTGAGGGGAACCCCTTGGATCTAGATCTTGGAGTTCTTTGTGAGCTCCTTGTTCTTCCTCTCATATTTCTCCATAGCTTTTGTTGTCGTGGAGGGATTTGAGTGTGAGGGACTTGACCACTTCGTGTGTTCTTGCCATTGCGTTAGTTGCATCGGTTTGAGTTCTCCACGGTGATACGTGGAAGTGAGAAGTTGAGAAGCTTATTACCTTTGGTACATAGTATCCTAGATATTTTTCTTCGTGGAGCTTTGGTGTCCTAGAAGCTTGGTGGTGTCTCGGAGCTCAATAATTGTGGTGTACAACTCCGGGCAAGCGTCGGGGTCTCCAATTAGGTTGTGGAGATTGCCCCGAGCAATTTGTACGGGTTCGGTGACCGCCCCCAAGGTTTGCCATTTGTACGGGTTCGGTGACCGCCCTCAAGGGTCCCTTAGTGGAATCACGACATCTTGCATTGTGCGAGAGCGTGAGGAGATTACGGTGGCCTTAGTGGCATCTTGGGGAGAATTGTGCCTCCACACCGCTCCAACGGAGATTAGCATCCGCAAGGGTGTGAACTTCGGGATACATCACCGTCTCCCCGTGCCACGGTTATCTCTTACCCAAACCCTTTACTTATGCACTTTACTTTGTGATAGCCATATTGTTCATTGTCATATATCTTGCTATCACTTAGTTGTTTATCTTGCTTAGCATAAGTTGTTGGTGCACATAGGTGAGCCTAGTTGTTTGAGGTTTTGTGCTTGACATATTAAACGTTAGTTTTATTCCACATTTGTTCAAGCCTAAACCTTAATTATTTTAAAACGCCTATTCACCCCCCCCCCCTCTCTAGGCGACATCCACGTCCTTTCACCAAGTTTAGACCTTGCTTGTCCTCAAGCGAAAGCCGATAACGAAACGATGACCACATGCATTGAGAGAGAGAGGTGTCGATAAAAACAAAATACGGACATAGCAGCATCATGCTCATTAGTATAACAACAAATGAAACTTTATAAAATACTTCATCACATCATTCTCATCATATAAAATTTATCATAAAGGCTCCTTATAAACAAGTAGCAATTTATTACAACATTGAATTACGAGGCATAAACTCTATTGAAAACTAACAAACTCTGTTCTGAGTCAACTTTGCAACACAATTATCCGAAACTCCAAACATTTCAAAACAATGGAACAGTTTACAAAAATGAAAGCAAGATTTGTAAATTCCAAATTTTTTTAGAAAAGCATGAAAAAATATAAAAAACAAGTTTTTTTAAAGCATGGAAAACAAATTAGAAACCCCAAGCAACGTTTGGCGAAAGTGAATATTTTCGAGAGTTGTGAAGAATTTTTGAAAGCGGGTACATTTTTTGAAGAATCCTGACTTTCCTTTGAATTTTTAAATAAATAAAAATTGAAAATAAGAATATTGTTTTAACTTGTGATTTTTCCAAGGCGGAAACAATTTTTGAGATTACAACAAAATTTGAAACACGAACATTCTTTGAAATTTGAACAAAACATAGACATGAACAACCTTTTGAAATTTCCAAACGTTTTTCGAGAATGCAAACGCGATGACTCGTTCGGATCACGCGGCTATCAACCACCTGTTCGTCGTAGCTGAGCAGGAGAAGTCGCCGGGTCGAATCCTGCCGGAGAAGCACACCCTTCTTGATAGCAGATGACGCCAACCCCTTGTAGCATGGCTGGCGATATAGAGCACCAGCATCGTGAAAACGTCGGGAGTTGCGTCGTCCTTCCCTTCGCCTACCCGCCGTGTCACCCCTCATCCTCTCTCGTGCGGTTAAGTTAACACTTTCCTTGTATCCCTGGCAATATTTATATCGAATTTGTTTATTAAGTACTCTTTCTGTTTCTAAATATTTTTTGTTGGGAAAAACTAAATTACTTTCCTCCAACAACAAATATTATGGTACGGAGGGAGTAACAAGCATGTGGTTACTTTTGTGTATGAAAAAAAAAACAGGTCCCAGCTTCAAGAGTTATTTCGATTTGTTATTTTAACAGGCGTGTGGAGTGGAGGGATGAAAAGGAGAGACCTGAAGAAGCCACCAGGCCCGGCCCAGCCCAGCCCACGATAGCACCAATCTACGACCCGATCCATTTCCGCTTCCACCTCTCTCTCCTTCCACTCCCTCCCTCCGCCGCCGTCTTACTCCCCGCGCCGCCGCCGTCCGGCTGCCGTCCGTCGCTCAGGTACGCCGTCCCTCTCTGCCCCTATCCATCATTCAGTACGATGGTGCAGTAGGATCTCAAGGTAGAACTAGGGCGCTCGCTCCCTCGTGGACCCCCGACCCGGATCCCGTGTTCTGGCGCCCCCAGGAGCTCATGCCTCATGGTACTAGTACATGCTTCCGTCCAAGTCACCGCCGGCCACGCAACGGCGCCGCGCGCCTCGTGGACCAGCCGGCGGTGCCAGCGGCGAAGCTCTTGATCTTTTGCTCTGGATCAGATAGAATAATGTGACCACGATGTTTCTTTTTAATCAGTATAAAGCTAGATGTTTGTCGCCTGCTGTCTTAAGATCGTTAGAAATTGCATCTCGCTACTTTCTGTGCATTCTTTGTGGTTATTTCGTTCATCCTTTAGGGCCTTGATTTATGGAGGCTTATCTACTTGCTGGCTGCTAATACATGTTGTTAGTCCTTTGAAGCTTTACCATCTCTTTGGGGATTCCTATGCCTGCAGATGCACAAGTTCAAGACTTTGGCCAAGGCCCTGACCGGCAAGACCGTCACCGCTGGGAGGAACTCTTCCGGGCGAATCACTTCTTTTCACCGAGGGGGTGGATCCAAGCGATCGCTCAGGGACATTGACCTTAAAAGAAACACTTGTTCAGTCGGCATTGTGGAAAGGATTGAGTATGATCCCAATCGTTCTTCTCGGATCGCTCTTCTCCGATGGATCGAAGGGGTAGGGCAGAAGGATCCGGCATACAAGGCCGAGCGTGCACCTGTCAACTACATAATCGCCAGCCATCAAATGGAACCGGGCAGCATGGTGGTGAACAGCGACTCCTCCAAACCTTCCACGACGGGCTCCTTGATGCGACCTGCCCACAATGCTGATTCTTTCCTTCGGTTCCAAGAGCTGTTTCGCAAGGCCAGCCAAGGCGAAGAGGGCACTGATGGCCAAGCAAAGGATGCGGCTGCCACCACAGCAGCACCGCTCATGCCTGCCGATCTGCTGGACCTCAACTCCAAGGTGGGAAACTGCATGCCATTGTCTGACATCCGCATGGGAACATGGGTGCACAGCATCGAGCTGCGTCACGGCCAGGGGGCGAAGCTCGTCCGGGCCGCTGGAGCGTACGCCAAGGTGGTGAAGGAGTCAGCCACGCAGTGCCTTGTGCGGCTGCCGTCAGGCGTCGAGAAGCTGATAGACTCCCGGTGCCGGGCCACCATCGGCATCGTCTCCAACCCGACCCACGGCGCGCGGAAGCTGAGGAAGGCAGGGCACAGCCGGTGGCTGGGCAGGCGCCCGGTTGTCCGTGGTGTGGCGATGAACCCGGTGGACCATCCCCATGGAGGAGGCGAGGGGCGCACCAAGGGCGGCAGGCCGTCGGTGTCGCCCTGGGGGAAGCCCACCAAGGCAGGTTATCGGACCGTGCCGAAGAAGCCAAAGGCCCAGCTGTCCCGCGACTGACCGACGGCCTTGATGGAATCCGGCTGTTGGTCCAGGGAAAGGTAGGAAGCAAGATTTTGATTGATGCGGCTATGGACGGACCATGACAAAGGATTGTAGTAACTCATGCTTGTTTTTGTTTCTGCAAACGGTTTCCCCTACCTACAGGAGCGCTTTGACTTTATTATTATTATGTATCAATAATAACCAGTGATGTTTGGACCTGCCTGTGCCCAGTTCGCATGCCTTTCTCGCATTTCTATGTTAGTATGTTTATTAGGTATGTTGCTTGTGATTGATAATTTGCTCTGTCTGTCTGGTTAAGCAAAGTGGGGACATGATGATGTGCTTCTAGTCTCTGTAGCTGCTGTTCCAAGTCAAAAACATGCATGTGATGAGTTGCACATGTATACTCCCTCCGCCTGAAAATACTTGTCATAGAAATGGATGTATCTAAATGTATTTTAGTCCTAGATACATCTATTTTTATACATTTGTGCGACAAGTGATTTCAGACGGAGGGAGTAGTTTTCAGTGTGTTTATCTGAAGCTGAAGCTGATTCCGATGTTGTGTGCCTTTGTTAGTTTATAAATCCACCATTATGTTGAAAGTAAACATGATTGATTAATTTGCCATTCATACATAGTAGGATCTACGGAGTAGTAGTTACAATCAATGCCTGTGGAGTTGATCCTGAATTCCTGACGGCGGTATTCAGTCAGTATGCACACAACCTTGCAGCAGTGCGTATCTGATCCAGTCCAGTTTTGCTTGCACTCTGACGAGATGGATGTTTCAGGAGGTCATTTTGGCTTTGTTTGTTACAGTTACACGGACGCCTTTGTTGCCAGATTTGCATATTAGGGAGCATAAGTTGCAGTGAAAAGAAAATGTTGGTCTAAAACTATCAACATGGGATCTATCTGTACCTAATACTAAAGCGGCTACTGATTCGGTCGAAAAACGGTCGCGGCCATTTTGCAAAAAAAAAAACCCTCCTCTTTTATGATAATCACCCCGCAGTCCATGATGAGGGGAAAAAACGGCTCAATTTATTCTTTTGTCATCCCTGTGTGCACGTTCGGCTGCAGATCCAACGGTGTCGCTTCCGATCCTATCGGGAGATGACGCAGGACGACGGCGGCGGGGCTCCGCGAGGCGGGGAATGGCGGGGAAGCGATGGACATCGGTGCGAGCCGGGTCAGGTCGGGATCCAACGCGGCGGCGCATAGTGCGGTCCGGCGGCGACCCTCCATGGCCGGCAGCGGCGCTCCGCGTCCCTGTAGATGGGGTGAAGAGAAGGGAGAATAGGGACGCGGCGGCGCATAGTGCGGTCCGGCGGCGACCCTCCATGGCCGGCAGCGGCGCTCCGCGTCCCTGTAGATGGGGTGAAGAGAAGGGAGAATAGGGACGCGGCGGCGCATAGTGCGGTCCGGCGGCGACCCTCCATGGCCGGCAGCGGTGCTCCGCGTCCCTGTAGATGGGGTGAAGAGAAGGGAGAATAGGGACGCGGCGGCGCATAGTGCGGTCCGGCGGCGACCCTCCATGGCCGGCAGCGGCGCTCCGCGTCCCTGTAGATGGGGTGAAGAGAAGGGAGAATAGGGACGCGGCGGCGCATAGTGCGGTCCGGCGGCGACCCTCCATGGCCGGCAGCGGCGCTCCGCGTCCCTGTAGATGGGGTGAAGAGAAGGGAGAATAGGGACGCGGTCCGGCGGCGACCCTCCATGGCCGGCAGCGGCGCTCCGCGTCCCTGTAGATGGGGTGAAGAGAAGGGAGAATAGGGACGCGGCGGCGCATAGTGCGGTCCGGCGGCGACCCTCCATGGCCGGCAGCGGCGCTCCGCGTCCCTGTAGATGGGGTGAAGAGAAGGGAGAATAGGGACGCGGCGGCGCATAGTGCGGTCCGGCGGCGACCCTCCATGGCCGGCAGCGGCGCTCCGCGTCCCTGTAGATGGGGTGAAGAGAAGGGAGAATAGGGACGCGGCGGCGCATAGTGCGGTCCGGCGGCGACCCTCCATGGCCGGCAGCGGCGCTCCACGTCCCTGTAGATGGGGTGAAGAGAAGGGAGAATAGGGACGCGGCGGCGCATAGTGCGGTCCGGCGGCGACCCTCCATGGCCGGCAGCGGCGCTCCGCGTCCCTGTAGATGGGGTGAAGAGAAGGGAGAATAGGGACGCGGCGGCGCATAGTGCGGTCCGGCGGCGACCCTCCATGGCCGGCAGCGGCGCTCCGCGTCCCTGTAGATGGGGTGAAGAGAAGGGAGAATAGGGACGCGGCGGCGCATAGTGCGGTCCGGCGGCGACCCTCCATGGCCGGCAGCGGCGCTCCGCGTCCCTGTAGATGGGGTGAAGAGAAGGGAGAATAGGGACGCGGTCCGGCGGCGACCCTCCATGGCCGGCAGCGGCGCTCCGCGTCCCTGTAGATGGGGTGAAGAGAAGGGAGAATAGGGACGCGGCGGTGCATAGTGCGGTCCGGCGGCGACCCTCCATGGCCGGCAGCGGCGCTCCGCGTCCCTGTAGATGGGGTGAAGAGAAGGGAGAATAGGGACGCGGCGGCGCATAGTGCGGTCCGGCGGCGACCCTCCATGGCCGGCAGCGGCGCTCCGCGTCCCTGTAGATGGGGTGAAGAGAAGGGAGAATAGGGACGCGGCGGCGCATAGTGCGGTCCGGCGGCGACCCTCCATGGCCGGCAGCGGCGCTCCGCGTCCCTGTAGATGGGGTGAAGAGAAGGGAGAATAGGGACGCGGCGGCGCATAGTGCGGTCCGGCGGCGACCCTCCATGGCCGGCAGCGGCGCTCCGCGTCCCTGTAGATGGGGTGAAGAGAAGGGAGAATAGGGACGCGGCGGCGCATAGTGCGGTCCGGCGGCGACCCTCCATGGCCGGCAGCGGCGCTCCGCGTCCCTGTAGATGGGGTGAAGAGAAGGGAGAATAGGGACGCGGCGGCGCATAGTGCGGTCCGGCGGCGACCCTCCATGGCCGGCAGCGGCGCTCCGCGTCCCTGTAGATGGGGTGAAGAGAAGGGAGAATAGGGACGCGGTCCGGCGGCGACCCTCCATGGCCGGCAGCGGCGCTCCGCGTCCCTGTAGATGGGGTGAAGAGAAGGGAGAATAGGGACGCGGCGGCGCATAGTGCGGTCCGGCGGCGACCCTCCATGGCCGGCAGCGGCGCTCCGCGTCCCTGTAGATGGGGTGAAGAGAAGGGAGAATAGGGACGCGGCGGCGCATAGTGCGGTCCGGCGGCGACCCTCCATGGCCGGCAGCGGCGCTCCGCGTCCCTGTAGATGGGGTGAAGAGAAGGGAGAATAGGGACGCGGCGGCGCATAGTGCGGTCCGGCGGCGACCCTCCATGGCCGGCAGCGGCGCTCCGCGTCCCTGTAGATGGGGTGAAGAGAAGGGAGAATAGGGACGCGGCGGCGCATAGTGCGGTCCGGCGGCGACCCTCCATGGCCGGCAGCGGCGCTCCGCGTCCCTGTAGATGGGGTGAAGAGAAGGGAGAATAGGGACGCGGTCCGGCGGCGACCCTCCATGGCCGGCAGCGGCGCTCCGCGTCCCTGTAGATGGGGTGAAGAGAAGGGAGAATAGGGACGCGGCGGCGCATAGTGCGGTCCGGCGGCGACCCTCCATGGCCGGCAGCGGCGCTCCGCGTCCCTGTAGATGGGGTGAAGAGAAGGGAGAATAGGGACGCGGCGGCGCATAGTGCGGTCCGGCGGCGACCCTCCATGGCCGGCAGCGGCGCTCCGCGTCCCTGTAGATGGGGTGAAGAGAAGGGAGAATAGGGACGCGGCGGCGCATAGTGCGGTCCGGCGGCGACCCTCCATGGCCGGCAGCGGCGCTCCGCGTCCCTGTAGATGGGGTGAAGAGAAGGGAGAATAGGGACGCGGCGGCGCATAGTGCGGTCCGGCGGCGACCCTCCATGGCCGGCAGCGGCGCTCCGCGTCCCTGTAGATGGGGTGAAGAGAAGGGAGAATAGGGACGCGGCGGCGCATAGTGCGGTCCGGCGGCGACCCTCCATGGCCGGCAGCGGCGCTCCGCGTCCCTGTAGATGGGGTGAAGAGAAGGGAGAATAGGGACGCGGCGGCGCATAGTGCGGTCCGGCGGCGACCCTCCATGGCCGGCAGCGGCGCTCCGCGTCCCTGTAGATGGGGTGAAGAGAAGGGAGAATAGGGACGCGGCGGCGCATAGTGCGGTCCGGCGGCGACCCTCCATGGCCGGCAGCGGCGCTCCGCGTCCCTGTAGATGGGGTGAAGAGAAGGGAGAATAGGGACGCGGTCCGGCGGCGACCCTCCATGGCCGGCAGCGGCGCTCCGCGTCCCTGTAGATGGGGTGAAGAGAAGGGAGAATAGGGACGCGGCGGCGCATAGTGCGGTCCGGCGGCGACCCTCCATGGCCGGCAGCGGCGCTCCGCGTCCCTGTAGATGGGGTGAAGAGAAGGGAGAATAGGGACGCGGCGGCGCATAGTGCGGTCCGGCGGCGACCCTCCATGGCCGGCAGCGGCGCTCCGCGTCCCTGTAGATGGGGTGAAGAGAAGGGAGAATAGGGACGCGGCGGCGCATAGTGCGGTCCGGCGGCGACCCTCCATGGCCGGCAGCGGCGCTCCGCGCCCTGTAGATGGGGTGAAGAGAAGGGAGAATAGGGACGCGGCGGCGCATAGTGCGGTCCGGCGGCGACCCTCCATGGCCGGCAGCGGCGCTCCGCGTCCCTGTAGATGGGGTGAAGAGAAGGGAGAATAGGGACGCGGCGGCGCATAGTGCGGTCCGGCGGCGACCCTCCATGGCCGGCAGCGGCGCTCCGCGTCCCTGTAGATGGGGTGAAGAGAAGGGAGAATAGGGACGCGGTCCGGCGGCGACCCTCCATGGCCGGCAGCGGCGCTCCGCGTCCCTGTAGATGGGGTGAAGAGAAGGGAGAATAGGGACGCGGCGGCGCATAGTGCGGTCCGGCGGCGACCCTCCATGGCCGGCAGCGGCGCTCCGCGTCCCTGTATATGGGGTGAAGAGAAGGGAGAATAGGGACGCGGCGGCGCATAGTGCGGTCCGGCGGCGACCCTCCATGGCCGGCAGCGGCGCTCCGCGTCCCTGTAGATGGGGTGAAGAGAAGGGAGAATAGGGACGGCACGGCTACCTCCTCCTGGTCTGGCGACGGCTCTGGTCGCCTGATTCAGATTTGAGCCTCGGTGTCCAGGCTCCTCTCCTCCCCGCCGCGCGACGTGGGTTGCCCAGCCGCCACTCTCCCATGTCCGCTTCTCCCTGTGCCGCCCTTCCCTCCTCTCCTTCCCTTCCCTCTCTCCGGTTCTCGCTATCTCACCTCCCTCTCTCTGTCCTTCGCAGGAAGCCATGGCCGTCGGGCGTCAGGGCAGCTGGAGAAACACAGGGGCTGACCGCGTTGTGTTGGGCCTTTGCTGTAGGAAAACACACAGGATGAACGCACGTTGACGGACAGCCTGATGCGTACGCCACCGCCGCCATGAATCTCATCGCCACGCCCGACCGTCCTTCCTCTCCGGCTTCCATCCAACGAGGCGTCGCCGCCCTGCTCTCCTCCCCCACCCGCCCAAAGCTCATCGGTGCCACCCTTAGTCTCCTCCACCCGAAGCTGACGGCCGAGTTTTCCCCATTACTTAAATCCCTCACCCAGCCCAAAACAATCAGGATTTTTGCTAGAAATTTTGGCAGCATAACGGGTTGGCAATAAGAAAGAATGATGTCATGTTCATTCCAAAATTTGTTCATGCACTCCAAGACAGTCATGGAACATTTTATACACTCACCTTACATCCAACAGGTTATAGTCGTTCCGCCGATGCCACACCATGATGAACAGGTGGGACACTAGGCAGAATCAAACAACCATGGGAAAGTTGTCAAACAACCACAAGTTCTTCATTTTCCACGACAAACTGGACCGGAAAGCTTGTCCTTGGCTTCTATCGCAGGGGGTGCCACATCCATTTTAATTATCGATCGACCTTGGATTATGTTGTTGTAGACATCTGGGTTTGGACGAGCCAGCCTAACTTGCGGCTCGCTCCGCATGCAGCTGGAGGTTTGTGAAGAAGTTTATCGTTAGCGCCCCCGCGTATACCTTATTCATACGCATTTTTTGAGTTTTTATTAAAGAAAAAAAATAAAAAAGAGAAGGATGTTGTTGATGGAGATGGAGATGGAGCAAGCAAACACGTCGCAAGCAAGCAAAGATTTGTTCCTTCTAAAGAGAGATTCCAAGTATACATTCTGCAGGGCAAAGCAAAGGCGTGTCCTCTCGTCGTCGTCATCGTCGTCTCCCCTCCGCGGCGAGGCAGGATCAGATTCCATGCCCGCCATTGCCGGCATCATCCTCCGTCGTCTTCAAATGAGATTGTTTTGTTTGCCTCCGATCCGCTATAAATCAATCCCGCCGCCGTCGTCGTGTAATCAAAATCAACCAACCAACAAACACAAAGGAGTCCATGGCGGACGGCGACCACCACCAGCAGCAGCCGCCCAGGTACTGGTTCCCCTACTGGACCGGGACGCCCCCGGTGCGCCCGCACGCGCCGCGCCGCCCGTCGCCGTCCTCGCCGCGCCGCCAACCCACCAGAGGCGCCGCTCCTACGTCTCCGACCCCGACCCCGACCCCGACTCCTCCTCGTGCGGCGCAGAGCCGGGCGTCCCCGTCGCGGGCCTCGCCGCTCGCGCCCATCCGAGAGCCGCCGCCCAACACCAGCTCCAACGCCGGTGCTACTGCCGCCGAGCCGGCACCTAAGCCGATCGCTCTGCCCGCGGCGCCCAAGCCCAAGGACGTCGACGTCGTCCCGCAGCCGGACAAAACCACCGTGCACCCGCCTGCCGCTGCTGCTGCTGCCGCCGCTCAGACCAAGCACCACAAGGAGGCCGACAGGGACGACCACAAGAGCAAGGACAAGAAGCACCACGCCGGCGGCGAGGACGGCAAACTCAAGGAGAAGGACAAAGACAAGCACCACCATGCCGACGCCGGCCAGGACGGCAAGCACGACAAACTCAAGGAGAAGGAGAAAGAGAAGCACCACCATGCCCATTCCGGCCAGGACGGCAAGCACGACAAGGAGAAGGAGAAGGGGTCCAAGGCGCTGCACGGGCAGATCAAGGAGGCTGGCGTCGCCGACGTGGTGCACGGGGCCACCGGCTCATCCGGCTCCGGCCACGGCCACCAGGCGGCGAGCGTGATCACGCTGGCGGGGGAGAACAAGGGCGCGTCCATGAAGGTGGGCGGCGGCAACAGCAAGGACGCCGCGTGGGAGGAGCATCACGGCGGCGGCGAAAAGAAGAAGCAGGGGATGATGACGGCGCTCATCAACAGCAACGTGCAGGTGATCAACAACTCGCTGATGCTGCACAGCTCATGCAGCGGCGGCGACCCCGGCGTGCACCTCAAGCTCTCCGCCAAGTCCAACTCCACCACCAAGGACAAGCACAAGCAGGCTGCCGCTGCAAAGAAATGAGCGCCGTCGCCGACTCCCCGGCCGGCCGTCCGGCCACTGTATACTATGTATCATATGAGCCGTCCAAATGTAACTATGTGCAATAAGAGCAGCTCTCGCAAGTCCGTCGACTGAAACAGTTCATAAATTAACTATGATCTGAGAAAAAGTTCATAAATTTTTAAAATTTCACGGATTTATAAAATTAATTCATGAATTTGAATAAAGTTTTTAAAAAGTTCATTGGACTGAAACAAAGTTTATAAATCTTAAAAAAGTTTATCATTTAAAAAAACTTCATCCATTTCAAAAAAAAGTTCATCATAATTTGGAAAAAGTTCATCAATATTCAAATATGTTCATAAAATTTTAATAAAAAAAATTCGTAAAATTCTGAAAAGGGTTCATTTATTTGGAAAAATAGTTGTTTGTTTGAAAAAAAGTTAATCAAAAAATGGCTGCGTTTTGGAAAAACGTTCATAAATTTTTAAAAATTTCACGAATTTTTAAAATTAGTTCATGAATTTGAGTAAAGTTTTTAAAAAGTTTGTTGAACTGAAAAAAACGTTCATAAATCTTTAAAAAGTTTCTCATTTTAAAAATATTTCATCCATTTCATAAAGAAATCATCAAATCTCAAAAATTTCATCATAATTGGAAAAAAGTTCATCAATATTAAAAAATGTTTATAAAATTTTAAAAGAAAATTCATAAAATTCTGAAAAGGGTTCATTAATTTGGAAAAACATTTGTTCGTTTGCAAAAATGTTAATCAAAAAATGGCTGCATTTTTCCATAAAAATAAAAAATATATAAACATTAAAATGAAAATGAAAAAGTAATGAGAAAAAAATAAACCAAAGAAAAACCAGTCCTAAAAAAACCTAAATGAAAAAACGCATCTAGAAAAGTTTTTGGAACCTTCACAAAACCGAAAAACCTTTCCTTCCAATGGGCCGGCCCATGACCGAACGTTGTAGGCGTCGGTTAAGAAAAATGCACTTTAACCAAGGACCGCAGCACCAAATAGGATTCGTCCCCCCACACCCCCTACGCACGCACGGGAAAAGGACACCCGAGGAGAGCGGGGTGGTGGTTGGGGGTTCGCCCGTTGCTCGCAGGGGAGCGAGCGAGCGAACGGGAAAAGGGATACCTAATCTTATCCCTTTGTTAGGATCCTTTTAGCGTGCCCAACGGAATGGTCATTGACCCATTGCCTCAATCATTTAAGTGTATTTGTGAGGCTAGCTAGTCAGTCTTGTTTACATTACCTGTCACCCGTGCATTGTTCACGTAGTAATTGGTCTTATAAGGTTAGGTGCAGTTTGGCGAGATGGACGACCCGATCTAGCTCAGCTCTTTCATCCAGCAGTCAAGGGAATATGCAGATCGTCCAGCTGGTGATATTACTTACTTACTATGTAAATAAATATAAAAGCGTTTAGAACATTACTTTGATTATCTAAATATTTTTATATTTTTTTACGGAGGAATACTTGGCGACCAAAATTCACCCATCTCCTGCTAGTGCGGAAAAAGGGCAAGGGGTTATGACTCACAGTGCTAGCTGGGCATGCACCTAATTAATCCTTGATGCACCTGCTGTTGGAAATATGCCCTAGAGACAATAATAATTAGTTATTATTATATTTCTTTGTTCATGATAATCGTTTATTATCCATGATATAATTGTATTGATTGGAAACACAATACTTGTGTGGATACATACACAAAACACTGTCCCTAGTAAGCCTCTAGTTGACTAGCTCGTTGATCAAAGATGGTCAAGGTTTCCTGGCCATGGGCAAGGGTTGTTACTTGTTAACGGGATCACATCATTAGGAGAATCATGTGATGGACTAGACCCAAACTAATAGATGTAGCATGTTGATCGTGTCATTTTGTTGCTACTGTTTTCTGCGTGTCAAGTATTTGTTCCTATGACCATGAGATCATATAACTCACTGACACCGGAGGAATGCTTTGTGTGTATCAAACGTCGCAACGTAACTGGGTGACTATAAAGATGCTCTACAGGTATCTCCGAAGGTGTTCGTTGAGTTAGTATGGATCAAGACTGGGATTTGTCACTCTGTATGACGGAGAGGTATCTCGGGGCCCACTCGGTAATACAACATCACACACAAGCCTTGCAAGCAATGTGACTTAGTGTAAGTTGCGGGATCTTGTATTACGGAACGAATAAAGAGACTTGCCGGTAAACGAGATTGAAATAGGTATGCGGATACTGACGATCGAATCTCACGCAAGTAACATACCGAAAGACAAAGGGAATGACATACGGGATTATATGAATCCTTGGCACTAAGGTTCAAACGATAAGATCTTCGTGGAATATGTAGGATCCAATATGGGCATCCAGGTCCCGCTATTGGATATTGACCGAGTAGTCTCTCGGGTCATGTCTACATAATTCTCAAACCCACAGGGTCTGCGCACTTAAGGTTCGACGTTGTTTTATGCGTATTTGAGTTATATGGTTGGTTACCGAATGTTGTTAGGAGTCCCGGATGAGATCTCGGACGTCACGAGGGTTTCCGGAATGGTCCGGAAACGAAGATTGATATATAGGATGACCTCATTTGGTTACCGAAAGGTTTTCGTGCATTACCGGAAAAGTTTCGGGCTCATCGGTAGTGTACTGGGAGTGCCGGGAGGGGTGCCGGGGACCATCAGGAGGGGTGTCACGCCCCAAGGGGTCTCATGGGCTATGGAAAGATATAAACCAGCCCCTAGTGGGCTGGAATAAGTTCCCACTAAGGCCCATAAGGTCTGAGAAGGAAAAAACACAAGGTGGAAAGAGTTTCCAAGTGGGAAGGTGGAATCCTACTCCAAGTAGGATTGGAGTAGGACTCCTCCACCTCCAATTTCGGCCAAACCTTTAGGTTTTGAGGCTGCCTCCTCCCCTCCCTCCCTCCTATATATAGTGGGGTTTTAGGGCTGATTTGAGACAACTTTTGCCACGGCAGCCCGACCACATACCTCCACGGTTTTACCTCTAGATCGCGTTTCTGCGGAGCTCGGGCGGAGCCCTGCTGAGATTAGATCACCACCAACCTCCGGAGCGCCGTCACGCTGCCGGAGAACTCATCTACCTCTCCGTCTCTCTTGCTGGATCAAGAAGGCCGAGATCATCGTCGAGTTGTACGTGTGCTGAACGCGGAGGTGTCGTCCGTTCGGCACTAGATCGGAGCGGATCGTGGGACGGATCGCGGGACGGTTCGTGGGACGGTTCGCGGGGCGGATCGAGGGACGTGAGGATGTTCCACTACATCAACCGCATTTCTTAACGCTTCTGCTGTGCGATCTACAAGGGTACGTAGATCGGAAATCCCGTCTCGTAGATGGACATCACCATGATAGGTCTTCGTGCGCGTAGGAAAATTTTTGTTTCCCATGCGACGATCCCCAACAGTGGCATCATGAGCTAGGTTCATGTGTAGATGTAATCTCGAGTAGAACACAAAAGTTTTTGTGGGCGGTGATGTGCGTCTTGCTTCCCTCCTTAGTCTTTTCTTGATTCCGCGGTATTGTTGGATCGAAGCGGCTCGGACCGACATTACTCGTATGCTTACGAGAGACTGGTTTCATCGCTACGAGTGTCGGTTTCGGTTTCTCCAACTCCGTTGCTCAAAGATGAGCGGCGGGTGTCGGTTTCTCCAACTTTAGTTGAATCGGATTTGACCGAGGAGGTCCTTGGATGAGGTTAAATAGCAATTCATATATCTCCGTTGTGGTGTTTGCGTAAGAAAGATGCGATCCTACTAGATACCCTTGGTCACCACGTAAAACATGCAACAACAATTAGAGGACGTCTAACTTGTTTTTGCAGGGTATGCTTGTGATGTGATATGGCCAACGATGTGATGTGATATATTGGATGTATGAGATGATCATGTTGTAATAGTTAATATCGACTTGCACGTCGATGGTACGGCAACCGGCAGGAGCCATAGGGTTGTCTTTAAACTAACGTTTGTGCTTGCAGATGCGTTTACTATATTGCTAGGACGTAGCTTTAGTAGTAATAGCATGAGTAGCACGACAACCCCGATGGCGACACGTTGATGGAGATCATGATGATGGAGATCATGGTCTGACGCCGGTGACAGGAAGATCGTGCCGGTGCTTTGGTGATGGAGATCAAGAAGCACATGATGATGACCATATCATGTCACTTATGAATTGCATGTGATGTTAATCCTTTATGCACCTTATCTTGCTTAGAACGACGGTAGCATTATGAGGTGATCTCTCACTAAAATTTCAAGACGAAATTGTGTTCTCCCCGACTGTGCACCGTTGCGACAGTTCTTCGTTTCGAGACACCACGTGATGATCGGGTGTGATAGACTCAACGTTCACATACAACGGGTGCAAAACAGTTGCACACGCGGAACACTCGGGTTAAGCTTGACGAGCCTAGCATGTGCAGACATGGCCTCGGAACACATGAGACCGAAAGGTCGAGCATGAATCGTATAGTTGATATGATTAGCATAGAGATGCTTACCACTGAAACTATTCTCGACTCACGTGATGATCGGACTTGAGATAGTGGATTTGGATCATGTACCACTCAAATAACTAGAGAGATGTACTTTTTGAGTGGGAGTTCTTAAGTAATATGATTAATGGAACTAATTGTCATGAACATAGTGTAATGGTCTTTGCGAATTATGATGTAGCTTGCGCTATAGCTCTACTGTTTTTATATGTTTCTAGAGAAAATTTAGTTGAAAGTTGATAGTAGCAAACTTTGCAGATTGAGTATGTAAAACCGAGGATTGTCCTCGTTGCTGCGCAGAAGGCTTATGTCCTTAATGCACCACTCGGTGTGCTGCACCTCGAGCGTCGTCTGTATATGTCGTGAACATCCGACATACACGTTTCTGATGACTACACGATAGTTCATTACAAAATACTTAATGGCTTAGAAGCAAGGCGCCGAAGACGTTTTGAAACGTCACGGAACATAAGAGATGTTCTAAAGAGATGAAATTGTGATTTCATGATTGTGCCCTTGTTAAGAGGTATGAGACCTCCGACAAGATTCTTTGTCCACGAAGTAAAGGAGAAAATCTCAATCGTTGAGCGTGTGCTCTGATTATCTGAGTACGACAATCGCTTGAATCAAGTGGGAGTTGATCTTCCAGATAAAATAGTGATGGTTCTCCAAAGTCACTGCCACCAAGCTGTGAGAGCTTCGTGATGAACTATAACATATCAAGGATAGATACAATGATCTTTGAGCGATTCGCGATGTTTGACACTGCGAGAGTAGAAATCAAGAAGGAGCATCAATAGTTGATGGTTAGTAAAACCACTAAGTTTCGAGAAAGGCAAGGGCTAGAAGGGATACTTCGTGAAACGACAAAGCAGTTGCTGCACTAATGAAGAGACCCCAGATTGAACCCAAGCTCGGGACTAAGTGCATCTGTTATGAGGGGAACGGTCACTGAGGCGGAGAAACTCTAGATACTTGGTAGATAAGAAGGCTGGCAAAAGTCGAAAGAAGTATATTTGATATACATGATGTTGATGTGTACTTTACTAGTACTCCTAGTAGCACAAGGGTATTGGATACCGGTTCGGTTGCTAAGTGATTAGTAACACGAAATGAAAGCTACGGCATAAACGGAGACTAGCTAAAGGCGAGGTGACGATACGTGTTGGAAGTGTTTCCAAGGTTGATATGATCAAACGTCGCACGCTCCCTCTACCATCGGGATTGGTGTTAAACCTAAATAATTGTTATTTGGTGCTTGCGTTAATCATGAACATGATTGGATCGTGTTTATTGCAATAGATTATTCATTTAAAGAGATTAATGGTTACTCTATTTGCTTGAATAATCACCTTCAATGGTTTATTGAATCTCAATCGCAGTGTTACACATGTTCATGAATTGGTGCCAAAAGATACGAGGTAATGATGATAGTACCACTTACTTGTGGCACTGCCGCTTGAGTCATGTTGGTATAAATTGCATGAAGAGGCTCCATGCTGATGGATCTTTATACTCACTTGATTTTGAATCACTAGTGACATGCAAATCATACCACATGAGCAAGGCCTTGTTTTCATTGAGATGAAACAAGATAGTAACTTGTTGGAAGTGATACATTTTGATGTATGCAGTCCAATGGGTGCTGAGGCACGCAGTGGATATCATTATGTTCTTACTTCAATGATGATTTGAGTAGATACAAGAGTATTTACTTAATGAATCACAAGTCTGAAATACTGAAAAGTTCAATTATGTTTCGAAGTGAAGTTCATCGTAACAAGAGGATAAACTGTCTACGATATGATCATGGAAATGAATATCTGAGTTACGAGTTTTGGTACGCAGTTAAGACAATGTGAAAATTGTTTTGTAGTTCATGCCACCTGGAACATCATGGTTTGATGATATGTCTGAACGTCATAGCTACGCACTATTTGGTATGGTGCATGCTATGATGTCTCTTATCGAATTACCACTATCGTTTATGGGTTATGCATTAGAGACAACCGCATTCACTTTAAATAGGGCACCGTGTATTTCCGTTGAGATGACACAGTATAGACTGAGGTTTAGAGAAATCTAAGCTGTCGTTTCTTGAAAGTTTGGGGCTTCGACACTTTTGTGAAAAAGTTTCAGTCTGATAAGCTTGAACCCAAAGCGGATAAATGCATCTTCATAGGATATCCAAAACAGTTGGGTACATCTCCTATCTCAGATCCGAAAGCAAAGTGTTTGTTTCTAGAAACGGATCCTTTCTCGAGGAAAGGTTTCTCTCGAAAGAATTGAGTGGGAGGGTGGTAGAACTTGATGAGGTTATTGAACCATCACTTCAACCAGTGTGTAGCAGGGCGCAGGAAGTTGTTCCTGTGGCGCCTACACCAATTGAAGTGAAAGCTGATGATGGTGATCATCGAGCATCGGATCAAGTTACTACAAGCCTCGCAGGTTGACAAGGTCGCGTACTACTGCAGAGTGGTACGGTAACCCTGTCTTGGAGGTCATGTTGTTGAGCAACAGTGAACCTACGAGTTATGGAGAAAGCAATGGTGGGCCCGGATTCCGACAAATGGCTGGAAGCCATGAAATCCGAGAGAGGATCCATGTATGAAAACAAAGTGTAGACTTTGGAAGAACTACTTGATGGTCATAGGACTATCACTAGTGGGGACGGGGCCTTTAGCCCCGGCCCATAAGGGGCTTTAGTCCCGGTTCACCAACTGGGACTAAAGGGGCGGGACTAAAGGCCTGACCTTTCGTCCCGGCCCTCTTACAAGCCGGGACTAAAGGTGCTCCACGTGGGCGCCTCGTAGCGCCCCAGGGGCAGGACCTTTAGTCCCAGTTCGTTACACGGGCCGGGACTAAAGATTTTCAGATTTTGCTTATTTTCGGTTTTTTTTAATAAAATTATTTTTGGGTTTTAGGGTTTTAGGGTTTAGGTGTTCGGGAGATTAACGTGATGCCTCGTTTGGTGTTCGGGAATTAGTTTTCATATAATTTAAATAGAAATAATTATGCATATATATATATAAGGTTAACTTATCTTACAAGCGAGCATATATATACAATTATATGGAGATATGAATTATCGGGACTAGAGCCCGTCTATTTGATTACATGGACGAACATCAGTAATGGCCCCTAGCTACACTAAATCGTCCTTTGTCATCTATAGCTTCCGTCCTCACAAAGGTCGCAAGCTCCTCTGCAACAGCAATCGCGCGTTGCTCTGGTAGGACCTTCGTCGTCATGGCCGTGTGCTATATAAGAAGAGGAGATGAATATGAATATCAATCATGATAACAAAGAATGACGGGTAAAAATAGAGGTGTGAATGTTCATTGCTTACGTCGAATCTGTGATCCTTGTGCTCGGAGGTAAACGTGCGAATGGTCTCGCAAACATAGTATCCGCATAGATGCGTTCCCCGTGGCTGCTGGTCACACTTTACGAGAATAGAATATATATAATCAAAATAATAATCTAGCATCATAAATGTATTGAAAATAGAAGTATATCATACTACTACTTACCTGAGCCGCTCTAAAGGTCAACCTCTCATGCTCGCTACCGGGAGTCACGCACTTGAACCGCTTCCAAACCCTGCCCGACAAGGATAATGATTTGCTAAGTTTTTCATTAATTGATATATCAGAAAATCGTCGAAAGAGACCGATAGAGCGCAAGAATGATTGAAATTACCCTTGAAGCATGTCCTGCAGGCTTTGGAACTGTTCCAAGGGTCTCGATAATGGGTCGAAGGCATGAACTCTTCCCTTATCAATTTGAATGTCCAACAGAATCCAATGAAAGCTGCACATGTATATATATATATATATATATGTGTGTGTGTGTGTCAGTAACTTATCAATTACACTTATAAGTGAATGGACACAACAGAGTAAAGACTCTCACCTGAAGTTGTATGGAAACAGTATGTGGTCACAGAAATTTTGATCTATTAGAAACCTTAGAAGGTTTTCCTCCGTCTCCTTGGGATAATTAGTTAGCGTCGCTATATGTATTTTATCTGGGTCAATAAACCCAATATTTAGGATGCTCTTACTTTTACAATCCAGAATCTTCATTCTGCATAATAGAGTACAAGTTATATATAGACAATGAATTGAAATAACTAAACAAGTTATATGTAGACAACAAATTGAAAAACTTACAGACAATAGCAACTCATAAGCGATTTGTCGAGGGCGTCGCCATTGTACATCTGGAAGAGTTCATCAAAGTCGATATGGATTTGTTCGGGGCGGCCGTAGTACTCCTGTGGGACACTCAGCACGATCATCGTTCTCCCATTCTTTGATTCACTTAAGTACCATTGATGCAAGTAACGCATATTTGTTGGGAGATCATCTTTGCTGACCAAAGTCTCACCCATCACAAACTGTGGCTTAGGGGCTACCCCAGCCTTGGTTATCTTGTCGTCTTGGGAAGACAACAATTCTTCAACCGAGACACCACATGCAGCCGCCAACTCCTGTGCTATTTCTAAAGCTAGCCCCTGCACCGGAGGGGGAACATTCTCGGTTAACACCTTGAGGGGTGGGATCGACTGTTTGGCCTGTTGTCCAAGCTGAGGAACGTCTGATTTTTTCTTGCTTGTAGTTGAACTTGACTTGCTCCCACTTGCACTTGCACGTGATCTGCTCTTTTTCACTTCCTTCTGCAATGTGCGTGTATAGTCATCAGGCTTATGGTGTAAGTCATAAGGTCTGATAGGAAGATTAGCATGACGTACCTTTGGGAGGGGCGACCGTTTGCGCTTTGGGGTGCTCTGTGGCTTAGGAATCGTCGGCGGAGCATTCTTGGTGGCACGCTCCCGCTTAGTATCCGGAGCGGGCGGCGGCGGAGACGGACGACCCAAGTCCGGCGGCGGTGATCGAGATGGACTCGTGTTGTGCTGGCCGACGTCATGTGGAGGGCTTGCACGTGATCTGCTCTTTTTCACTTCCTTATGCAATGTGCGTGTATAGTCATCAGGCTTATGGTGTAAGTCATACTGTGATGGAAGGGTCGTGAAGTATTTTGCAAATGCTATTTGCTTCTAGGTGTATTCCGGGCGGGGCTCGGGTTCTTTCTTTTTCATCTGCGCATCATGGTGTTCCTTTGCTATCCTGGCGTTTTCCTTGGGGGTACGATCATAAGGTCCGATAGGAAGATTAGCATGACGTACCTTTGGGAGGGGCGACCGTTTGCGCTTTGGGGTGCTCTGTGGCTTAGGAATCGTCGGCGGAGCGTTCTTGGTGGCACGCTCCCGCTTTGTATCCGTGGCAGGCTCAAGCTTTGTATCCGGAGCGGCCGGCGGCGGAGTGTTCTTGGTGGCACGCTCCCGCTTTGTATCCGTGGAAGGTCAGGCTTTGTATCCGAAGCGGGCGATGGCGGAGCGTTCTTGATGGCACGCTCCCGCTTTGTATCCGTGGCAGGCTCAGGCTTTGTATCCGGAGCGGGCGGCGGAGCGTTCTTGGTGGCACGCTCCCGCTTTGTATCCGTGGCAGGCTCAGGCTTTGTATCCGGAGCGGGCGGCGGCGGAGCGTTCTTGGTGGCACGCTCCCGCTTTGTATCCGTGGGAGGCTCAGGCTTTGTATCCGGAGCGGGCGGCGGCGGAGCGTTCTTGGTGGCACGCTCCCGCTTTGTATCCGTGGAAGGCTCAGGCTTTGTATCCGGAGCGGGCGGCGGCGGAGACGGACGACCCAAGTCCGGCGGCGGTGATCGAGATGGACTCGTGTTGTGCTGGCCGACGTCATGTGGAGGGCTTGGAGGTAATGGAGGTGTAGGTGACCTGCGACGACTCGGAGGCGGTGTTGTCCTTGGGGCCGAGCCTGGAAGCTTGATGTAGTTCTTGTCCCATAGGATGACTCCACCCAGTACTTCTCCGAGTGTCCTCTCATCTTCGGGTCCAGCTATGTCGAGCTCCATATCATTAAACCCCGTCATGATTTCATCCACCCCGACTTTAGCAAAGCCAGCTGGAATCTCACGGCCATGCCAGCGTGCATCAGGGCCAGAAGGTAAAGCTTGTCCGACGGCCACCTTCATGGATATGTTCTTGAATTTCTGATGGAGTTCACATGATGTTGACTCCTTGATTCCATCCACGGGGTAGCCGGGACCGCCCTCTATCATTCTTCGTTCATTGTCGGGTGGGGCCTCAGATTCAGCCATGCTGCTTTTCTGCTTAGATGGGGCGCCGGTAATATCAAGTGCAGGATCTTCGTGGCGTGGTACTCCTCTAAGCTCATCAATCTGCTTCTGTTGCTCGTTAATCCTGGCAAGCAACTGGTTGAACTTGTCATTCTCCTCGTCCTTCTGCCGCTTCTTTGCTCTCTCTCGGCTTCTGTAAGTGTCTTGGTCTCTGGCAAACCCAAGCCACCACTTGTAAGATGGACCGAAGCCTCGCGTTCGTCCTCCATGTTCGTCATTGCCGAGGACCAGTGTGAGAATATCTTTATCTCTATCTGCAGTGAACTTTCTTTGTCCCTCCTTAATTTCTTTCACTATCCTTTTCCAATTCTCCCTGGGTATCCTAAGATTGTCATTGCAGATGAGGTCCCCTGTTGTTTTGTCGTACGACCCACCATGCGCAAGGAACCAATTTCTTGCTCTCAATTCCCACTCATCACAGAGTGGTTCAGGTACGATGCCTTTATCTATCAGATCTTGCTCTTTCATTTCCTACTTTGGGATGGCAGTCTCATAGCCCCCTGGCCCCAGCTTGTGGTGATATTTCTTCTTGTCGGCATTTATCTTGTTCTTTTCTGATAATGCCTGGGCATCTTCTAACTCCTTGTACTCTTGAAATTCCTTCCAGTGACTCGCCTGCTTGGCTAGATACCCCTCGAATACTGGCACTTTCTTTGTCTTCAGATAGTTTTTCCATAGCTTCTTCTTCGAGCTACGGAACAGTTCGACCATCTTCTTTAGAGTCCACTGCTTGACTTTGGCCCTCAGTTTGTCTGCGGCGTCTTCATTCTCACATTCTGGCAGGTTGAAATGTGACATGAGATCATTCCAAAGATTATATTTGTACCTTTCGGCGACATAGTCACTATCGGCTGCCCCTTTGCGCTTGTTCCACTCCCGAACACTGATCGGGACGTGATCCCTAACGAGAACTCCGCATTGCTTCTTGAATGTGTCAGCAGCATTCTTAGGAAGCTTGGGTTCGCCCGTAGGCATTATCACCTCAAAGGTGTAATGCGTCCGTGCATCCAACTTTCTAGTCGGGCCTCGTTTCGTAGATTTGCTCGATGTGGAGGCCTAAGAGGGAGAAACATTCGTCAAATGAATGTATATGTATACAATATAGAGCTATCTCCAATATTTTTCACATATTACAAGTGATTGTCGAACTTCATATGTATACCTCGCCGGACTTTATTATTTCTTCACCGGCTTCTCCACCGGCTTCTCCATCAGTGGAGCTATCACCTTCTCCGTCATTGGACCTATCTCCTGCCCCATCGGCTTCATCTTCGTGTCGCCCGACCTCCATTCCATATCCGGAGTCGTTTAGATATGACGTCGGAGATTCAGCTGGTTCAACGTCGGGGCCGTCTTTGATTATATCTTCGAGAAGTTCTTCCTCTTCGAGGTTCCTGATATGTGGATCCATAGTTCTGCAAAAAACGGACATTTGATTAACTAATAAACTAACAAACTATATAAGAGGGGTTAGAAACTTCGAAGGCTCCTTTTATATAGGAGGACCTTTAGTCCCGGGTCTTGGCTAGAACCTAAACTCTAAAATACCAGCCGGGCGGAGCCCAGTCCCGGACACTTAAGCATATACAATAGCCAAACTAAACTAGTTCTATTAATTTTCTTGCTAAAAATAAACTATTAACACTTAAGCATATACAATAGAAAAATTAAACTATTAACACTTAAGCATATACAATAGCAAAATTAAGCAGTAATCTAAGAAACACTATTAACACTTAAGCATATACACTATACAATAGCAAAATTAAATGACAAAAAAAATATTTCTTCTTCTTGTAACCCTAAACTATTTTTTCCTCTTCTTCTATTTCTCCTCTTCTTCTACTTCTTCTTCTACATCTACTTCTCCTCTTCTTCTACTACTTCTCCTCTCCTCTTCTTCTCCTCTCCTCCTCTTCTTATTCTCCTTTTTCTTCTTTTCTTCTCCTCCTCTTCTTATTCTCCTTTTTCTTCCTTTCTTCTCCTTTTTCTTCCTTTCTTCCCTTTTTCTTCTTTTCTTCTCCTTTTTCTTCTTTTCTTCTCCTTCCCTTTTTCTTCCTTTCTTCTCCTTTTTCTTCCTTTCTTCTCCTTTTTCTTCCTTTCTTCTCCTTTTTCTTCCTTTCTTCTCCTTTTTCTTCCTTTCTTCTCCTTTTTCTTCTTTTCTTCTCCTTTTTTTTCCTTTCTTCTCCTTTTTCTTCCTTTCTTCTATTTTTCTTCCTTTCTTCTCCTTTTTCTTCCTTTCTTGTCCTTTTTCTTCTTTTCTTCTCCTTTTTCTTCCTTTCTTCTCCTTTTTCTTCTTTTCTTCTCCTTTTTCTTCCTTTCTTCTCCTTTTTCTTCTTTTCTTCTCTTTTTTCTTCCTTTATTCTCCTTTTTCTTCCTTTCTTCTCCTTTTTCTTCTTTGCTTGTGCTGGCCGGAGTGTTGGGGAGGAGGGGGCGTGGGGCTTACCGGCCGGAGGTGTCGACGACGCGCGACGAGGAGGACGGCGGCGCGCGGCAAGGAGGGCGGCGCGCGGCGAGGAGGACGGCGGCGGAGAGCAGGACGACAGCGACAACGAGGAGGACGGTAGGCGGCCGCGAGCAGGACGGCGGGCAGCCTGACGGCGTCGTCGAGTTCGTCGCTGTGCTGCGCCGGGCAGGAGAACGAGAGGAAGAAGAAGAGAAATGGACGATTTGGGTTCGAAATTCTCTAACTCCCGCTTATACAGGTGGATCTTTAGTCCCGGTTCGGGGTTCGATCCGGGACTAAAGACCCCTTTAGTCCCGGGTGGTGCCATGACCCGGGACTAAAGGCCCTTTTTCGGTAGACCAAAAGGCGGGAAGCAGGGGCCTTTAGTCCCGGGGCGTGGCAAGAACCGGGACTAAAGTGTTGCCTATATAAACCCTCGCCCCTGCCCACCATATCCCCTGTTTTTTGGTTGTTGAAGTGTGACCATGCCATGCTCTTGCCGCTGTAGTTCATGCACATGATGTGTTCGATGAAATGCCCGAGCCACTCTACTTAAGCTTTCTCCTCTCCAAGCTCGACCTCCAAGCTCCATTTTCCTTAATATTTGTCTAGGTTTGGCCGTGCACCAACTGCGAGAACCACCGTGGTGAGCCTCTTGTTCTTATCTTCTTTTTAAAATCAAAAAAATCTTACTTGTATGATTTAGATACATACTTGTATAAATTACTCACTTTCATTATTTTTTGTTATTATATAGTGCGATGGTTTTGGTATCCGCCTCCGTCGGCCCTCGTCCTGTCTATGATTCGGATGTGGTATATATTATCTTTTATAACTGTTTGTTTTATTTAGTGTTTATGACAATTATGACGACCAATGTGACATATATTTTTTTAATCTAGGAGGTATGTGAACCGGAAATTCCAACCCACATAAAAATTCTTGTCGAGAAGTTAAATTTGGTTGAAAAACAAAACAAATACTTGAAGAAAAAATTGAAAATAATTGAGGATAAGAATACGGAACTAGAGTTGCATGTCGCCGATGTCATCGATAATCGCAAGATGAAGATCGATGCGATGCGGTTGAAGATGGATGCAATGCGCTTGAAGATGGATGAAATGCGCTTGAAGATTAGGAATATTAGAAAATATGCCATTGATAAAGAGGTTTGGTATCATTATGCTGTTGGGTGAATTGTTACCTTAGTTGCGATTTTGATCGCATTTGTTGTTGCATTTAAATGTTTTACATAGTTGTTTGTTGTTTTATGAGAGACTTTTATGTATTTATTTTTGCAATAATAACATTTGATCACTACTGTTCTTTGGCTTTAATGTGATGACGAACTTGTATTAATTTGGTCATATGTTTTGCAATGGTTTTTTGATATATTTAATTTCATAGAGATGAATCGCCAATGATAATATTTAATTTCATAATATGGTTTTTTGAACTCCATACTTTTTGTGTGTTCAACAATTTCTGACTTCATCTGATATATTTCGTCCATTTACTTATTTTTTTGAGCTAGTTGACCCTGAAATTGAAAAGCACTACAAATGAACTCTGAAAATATTGAAAGTTGGCATGTTATCATCATTTCACCCACATAGCATGTGTTAAAAAGTTGAGAGGGCTACGACAAAAACTGGATGCACTTCGTGTACAAAACGGACAATCTCTCTCGAAGTATCAGGGTTTCGAACGAGAACTCGTCTCTTACAAAGGGATTTCATTTTTTTGAACTTATTTGAACTCCATACTTTTTGTGTGTTCAAAATGCACCATTCAAAGGCACATCACAAAATTTCAACAATTTCTGACTTCATTTGGTATATTTCGTGCATTTACTTATTTTTTTTGAGCTAGTTGACCCTGAAATTGAAAAGCACTACAAATGAACTCTGAAAATGTTGAAAGTTGGCATGCTATCATCATTTCACCCACATAGCATGTGTTAAAAAGTTGAGAGGGCTACGGCAAAAACTGGATGCACTTCGTGTACAAAACGGACAATCTCTCTCGAAGTATCTGGGTTTCGAACGAGAACTCATCTCTTACAAAGGGATTTCATTTTTTTGAACTTATTTGAACTCCATACTTTTTGTGTGTGCAAAATGCACCATTCAAAGGCACATCACAAAATTTCAACAATTTCTGACTTCATTTGGTATATTTCGTGCATTTACTTATTTTTTTGAGCTAGTTGACCCTGAAATTGAAAAGCACTACAAATGAACTCTGAAAATGTTGAAAGTTGGCATGCTATCATCATTTCACCCACATAGCATGTGTTAAAAATTTGAGAGGGCTACGACAAAAACTGGATGCACTTCGTGTACAAAACGGACAATCTCTCTCTAAGTATCAGGGTTTCGAACGAGAACTCATCTCTTACAAAGGGATTTCATTTTTTTGAACTTATTTGAACTCCATACTTTTTGTGTGTTCAAAATGCACCATTCAAAGGCATATCACAAAATTTCAACAATTTCTGACTTCATTTGGTATATTTCGTGCATTTACTTATTTTTTTGAGCTAGTTCACCCTGAAATTGAAAAGCACTACAAATGAACTCTGAAAATGTTGAAAGTTGGCATGCTATCATCATTTCGCCCACATAGCATGTGTTAAAAAGTTGATAGGGCTATGACAAAAACTGGATGCACTTCGTGTACAAAACGGACAATCTCTCTCGAAGTATCAGAGTTTCGAACAAGAACTCATCTCTTACATGGATACTATGAAAATGAAAAGTGTTTGAGACTTAGTACATTCCATACATGCATTACATAAAAGGTTTAATACATTATTACATTATTGCACCAATATTCCTATCTATTATTTCTGTTTTCTTCTAGGTCGTAGCCATGGAGAATCTTCATCATTCAGTAGGATGCTTGGGTCAGTTTTCACTTTGAAGGGCGGAATTTCATGAAACTTATTATAATCTTCTGACATGTCTGTCTTGTCATCTACTCCCACGATGTTTCTTTTCCCTGAAAGAACTATGTGGCGTTTTGGCTCATCGGACGATATCTTCTTTTGCTGATTTCTTTTTCTCGTTAATGTAGACATGTCCTTCACATAGAAAACCTGAGCGACATCATTGGCTAGGACAAATGGTTCGTCCATTTACGCAAGATTGTTGAGATCCACTGTTGTCATGGCGTACTTTTGGTCTACAACTACCCCGCCTCCTGTCAGCTTCACCCATTTGCACCGAAATAAAGGGATCTTAAAAGTAGGTCCATAGTCAAGTTCCCATATCTCCTCTATGTACCCGTAATATGTTTCCAAACAGTGCCCATTCTCGTCTGTTGCATCAAAGCGGTCACCACTATTTTGGTTGGTGCTCTTTTTATCTTGGGCAACCGTGTAAAATGTATTCCCATTTATCTCATACCCTTGGAAAGTACATATAGTCGAAGATGGTGGCCTGGCCAAACAGTACAACTCATCTCCAACGGTGTCGTCATTCATGAGATGTGTCTGCAACCAACTGCCGAAGGTCTTCTCGTGTTTCCCTTTAATCCAAGAGTCAGCCTTCCCCGGGTTTTCGGAGCGTAGAATATTCTTGTGTCTCACGATATACGGAGCCACCATGGTGGAATTGTGTAGAACTGTGTAGTGTGCTTGAGAGAAAGAATGCCCGTCCATACATACTTCTGCTTTCATTCCTAGTGTGGCTTTTCCTGTCAGCCTACCCTCATACCGAGATTCAGGAACACCAATCGGCTTAAGGTCAGGAAGAAAGTCCACACAAAACTCAATGACCTCCTCTGTTCCATAGCCCTTGGAGATGCTTCCTTCTGGCCTAGCACGGTTACGAACATATTTCTTTAAGACTCCCATGAACCTCTCGAAGGGGAACATATTGTGTAGAAACACAGGACTGAGAATTCTAATCTCTTCGACTAGGTGAACTAGGAGGTGTGTCATTATATTGAAGAAGGATGGCGGGAACAACAACTCAAAGCTGACCAGACATTGGACCACATCAATCTGTAACCCTGATAGACTTTCTCGATCGATTACCTTCTGAGAAATTGCATTGAGGAATGCACATACCTTCACAATTGCCAGGCGAACATTTTCTGGTAGAATTCCCCTCAATGCAACCGGAAGCAATTGCGTCATAAGCACGTGACAGTCATGAGACTTTAGGTTTTGGAATTTTTTGTCTTCCATATTTACGATTCCCTTTATATTCGACGAGAAGCAGTCGGGGCCTTGATACTGAAAAGGACTTCAAAGAAGATTTCCTTCTCTTCCTTAGTAAGAGCGTAGCTGGCACGCCCTTGAAACTGCCCTGGATGCATGCCATCTCTTCCTTTATGACGTTCCTGGTCCTCCCGTGCTTCCGGTGTATCTTTTGACTTCCCATACAAGCCCAGGAAGCCTAGAATATTCACGCAGAGATTCTTCGTCAGGTGCATCACGTCGATTGCCGAGCGGGCCTCATGGACTTCCCAGTAGGGTAGCTCCCAAAATATAGATTTTTTCTTCCATATGGGTACGCGCTTATCAGGGCCGTTAGGAACAGGTTGGCTGCCAGGACCCTTTCCAAAGATTACTTTTAAATCTTTGACCATATCAAATACTTCAACACCAGTACGGATGACAGGCTTCCCCCGGGGTTCTGCCTTGCCATTGAAATGCTTGCCTTTTTTCTTTAAGGGATGCTTGGGCGGAAGAAAACGACGATTGTACAGATACACATTCTTCCTACAGTTGTCGAGATATATACTTTCTGTCTGATCCAAACAGTGCGTGCATGCATTGTATCCCTTGTTTGACTGTCCTGAAATGTTACTAAGAGCAGGCCAATCATTGATGGTTACGAAAAGCAACGCTCGAAGGTCAAATTCCTCTTGTTTGTGCTCGTCCCACACACGTACACCAGGTTCGGCCCACAGCTGTAAAAGTTCATCAACTAATGGCCTTAGGTACACATCAATATCGTTGCCGGGTTGCTTTGGACCTTGTATAAGCACTGGCATCATAATGAACTTCCGCTTCATGCACAACCAAGGAGGAAGGTTGTAGATACATAGAGTAATGGGCCAGGTGCTGTGACTACAACTCTGCTCCCCAAAAGGATTCATGACATCTGTACTCAGACCTAACCATAAGTTCCTTGCGTCAGCTGCAAATCTCGGGAACTCTCTCTCGATTTTTCTCCACTGCCGACCATCAGCGGTGTGCCTCAACTTATCGTCTTTCATACGATCTTCCATGTGCCATCACAACAACTTCGCATGATCTTTATTTCTGAACAGACGTTTCAACTGTGGTATTATAGGAGCATACCACATCACCTTGGCAGGAACCCTCTTCCTGGGTGGCTCGCCCTCAATATCACCAGGGTCATCTTTTTCTGATCTTATACCGCAATGCAGTGCATACCGGGCATTTATCCATATTCTCGTACTTCTCACCGCGGTAGAGGATGCAGTCATTAGGGCATGCATGTATCTTCTGCACGTCTAATCCTAGAGGGTAGACAAGCTTCTTTGCTTCGTACGTGCTGGCGGGCAATTCGTTCTTTCTTAGAAGCATCTTCTTCATCAGTACCAACAACTTTTCGAATGACGAGTCAGTCACACCGGTCTCTGCCTTCCACTTCAGCAATTCCAGTGTGCTACCCAGCTTCTTCTGGCCATCTTCACAAGTTGGGTACAACAATTTGTTGTGGTCCTATAACATCTGCTCGAACTGCAACCTCTCCTTTTCTGTGTCGCAACCTCGCCGTGCATCAGAAATGACCCGGCCAGGATCATCAGCGGGCTCATCTGGTTCCCGTTCTTCATCCTGATCTTCTTCTTCATTGTCTTCCATTGCGGTATCAGCATACTCAGGGAACATAGATCGGTAGTTGTCATCATCGTTCTCTTCTTCTTCATCGTCGTCTTCCATCATAACCCCTCTTTCTCCTGCTTGGTCCAAACATTATAGCCCGACATTATAACACACATTTCAACAAACACATCTAGTGCATAAAAAAAAGTGGAGAGCAAGCACCCACCCACAATCCTCCATCCAAGAAAAATACAAGGAAGAGGGGAGAGGGGGTTGTGCTATATATGTTGGAATTATGCCCTAGAGGCAATAATAAATGTTTAGTTATTATTATAATTCCTGTATCAAGATAATAATTTATTATCCATGCTATAATTGTATTGAATGAAGACTCATTTACATGTGTGGATACATAGACAAAACACCGTCCCTAGCATGCCTCTAGTTGGCTAGCCAGTTGATCAATGATAGTCAGTGTCTTCTGATTATGAACAAGGTGTTGTTGCTTGATAACTGGATCACGTCATTGGGAGAATCACGTGATGGACTAGACCCAAACTAATAGACGTAGCATGTTGATCGTGTCATTTTGTTGCTACTGTTTTCTGCGTGTCAAGTATTTATTCCTATGACCATGAGATCATATAACTCACTGACACTGGAGGAATGCTTTGTGTGTATCAAACGTCGCAACGTAACTGGGTGACTATAAAGATGCTCTACAGGTATCTCCGAAGGTGTTAGTTGAGTTAGTATGGATCAAGACTGGGATTTGTCACTCCGTGTGACGGAGAGGTATCTCGGGGCCCACTCGGTAATACAACATCACACACAAGCCTTGCAAGCAATGTAACTTAGTGTAAGTTGCGGGATCTTGTATTACGGAACGAGTAAAGAGACTTGCCGGTAAACGAGATTGAAATAGGTATACGGATACTGACGATCGAATCTCGGGCAAGTAACATACCGAAGGACAAAGGGAATGACATACGGGATTATACGAATCCTTGGCACTGAGGTTCAAACGGTAAGATCTTCGTAGAATATGTAGGATCCAATATGGGCATCCAGGTCCCGCTATTGGATATTGACCGAGGAGTCTCTCGGGTCATGTCTACATAGTTCTCGAACCCGCAGGGTCTGCACACTTAAGGTTCGACGTTGTTTTATGCGTATTTGAGTTATATGGTTGGTTACCGAATGTTGTTCGGAGTCCCGGATGAGATCACGGACGTCACGAGGGTTTCCGGAATGGTTCGGAAACGAAGATTGATATATAGAATGACCTCATTTGATTACCGGAAGGTTTTCGGAGTTACCGGGAATGTACCGGGAATGACGAATGGGTTCCGGGAGTTCACCGGGGGGCAACCCACCCCGGGGAAGCCCATAGTCTTTGGGGAGACACACCAGCCCTTAGTGGGCTGGTGGGACAGCCCCAAGGGGGCCTATGCGCCAAGAGAAGGAAATCAAAAAAAAAAGAAAAAAAAAGAGGGAAGAAGTGGGAAGGGAGGGGGACTCCTCCCACCAAACCAAGTCCAACTCGGTTTGGGGGGGGGGGAGTCCTCCCCCCCTTGGCTTGGCCGACCCCTTGAGGGTCCCTTGGATCCCAACGCAAGGTCCCCCTCCCTCCTCCTATATATATGGGGCTTTTAGGGCAGATTTGAGACGACTTTCTCACGGCTGCCCGACCACATACCTCCATAGTTTTTCCTCTAGATCGCGTTTCTGTGGAGCTCGGGCGGAGCTTTGCTGAGACGAGATCATCACCAACCTCCGGAGCGCCGTCACGCTGCCGGAGAACTCTTCTACCTCTCCGTCTCTCTTGCTGGATCAAGAAGGCCGAGATCATCGTCGAGCTGTACGTGTGCTGAACGCGGAGGTGCCGTCCGTTCGGTACTAGATCGTGGGATTGATCGCGGGATTGTTCGCGGGGCGGATCGAGGGACGTGAGGACGTTCCACTACATCAACCGCGTTCTCTAACACTTCTGCTGTACGATCTACAAGGGTACGTAGATCACTCATCCCCTCTCGTAGATGGACATCACCATGATAGGTCTTCGTGCGCGTAGGAAATTTTTTGTTTCCCATGCGACGTTCCCCAACAGTGGCATCATGAGCTAGGTTCATGCGTAGATGTCTTCTCGAGTAGAACACAAAAGTTTTTGTGGGCGGTGATGTGCGTTTTGCTGCCCTCCTTAGTCTTTTCTTGATTCCGCGGTATTATTGGATTGAAGCGGCTTGGACTGACATTACTCGTACGCTTACGAGAGACTGGTTTCATCGTTACGAGTAACCCCCTTTGCTCAAAGATGACTGGCAAGTGACGGTTTCTCCAACTTTAGTTGAATCGGATTTGACCGAGGAGGTCCTTGGATGAGGTTAAATAGCAACTCATATATCTCCGTTGTGGTGTTTGCGTAAGTAAGATGCGATCCTACTAGATACCCTTGGTCACCACGTAAAACATGCAACAACAAAATTAGAGGACGTCTAACTTGTTTTTGCAGGGTATGATTGTGATGTGATATGGCCAACTATGTGATGTGATATATTGGATGTATGAGATGATCATGTTGTAATAGAAATATCGACTTGCATGTCGATGGTACGACAACCGGCAGGAGCCATAGGGTTGTCTTTATACTAACGTTTGTGCTTGCAGATGCGTTTACTATTTTGCTAGGATGTAGCTTTAGTAGTAATAGCATAAGTAGCAGGACAACCCCGATGGCAACACGTTGATGGATGATCATGGTGTGGCGCCGGTGACAAGAAGATCGTGCCGGTGCTTTGGTGATGGAGATCAAGAAGCACGTGATGATGGCCATATCATGTCACTTATGAATTGCATGTGATGTTAATCCTTTTATGCACCTTATTTTGCTTAGAACGACGGTAGCATTATGAGGTGATCTCTCACTAAAATTTCAAGACGAAATTGTGTTCTCCCCGACTGTGCACCGTTGCTACAGTTCGTCGTTTCGAGACACCACGTGATGATCGGGTGTGATAGACTCAACGTTCACATACAACGGGTGCAAAACAGTTGCGCACGCGGAACACTCGGGTTAAGCTTGACGAGCCTAGCATGTGCAGACATGGCCTCGGAACACATGAGACCGAAAGGTCGATCATGAATCATATAGTTGATATGATTAGCATAGGGATGCTTACCACTGAAACTACTCTCGACTCACGTGATGATCGGACTTGGGATAGTGTAAGTGGATCATGAACCACTCAAATGACTAGAGAGATGTACTTTTTGAGTGGGAGTTTAGCATATAATTTGATTAAGTTGAACTCTAATTATCTTGAACATAGTCTAAGTCCACTTTGAATATATTTGTGTTGTAGATCATGGCTCACGCAACAGTCATCCTGAATTTTAATACGTTCCTAGAGAAAGCTAAGTTGAAAGATGATGGAAGCAACTTTGTAGACTGGGCTCGTAATCTTAAGCTAATCTTACAAGCTGGGAAGAAGGATTAGGTCCTTAATGCTGCACTAGGAGATGAACCACCCGCTACGGCTGACCAGGATGTTAAGAACACTTGGTTAGCGCGTAAGGAGGACTACTCAATAGTTCAATGTGCAGTCTTGTATGGCTTAGAACCGGGACTTCAACGTCGCTTTGAGCGTCATGGAGCATTTGAGATGTTCCAGGAGTTGGAGTTTGTCTTTCAGAAGAACGCCCGGATCGAGAGGTATGAGACCTCCGATAAATTCTATGCTTGCAAGATGGAGGAAAACTCATCTGTCAGTGAACATGTGCTCAAGATGTCTGGGTACTCAAACCGTCTATCTGAACTGGGGATTGAACTCCCGCAAGAAGCTATCACTGACAGAATCCTTCAATCACTGCCGCCAAGCTATAAAGGCTTTGTGTTGAACTACAACATGCAAGGGATGAACAAGTCTCCCGGCGAGTTGTTTGCGATGGTGAAAGTCGCAGAGTCTGAACTCCGTAAAGAGCATCAAGTGTTGATGGTGAGCAAGACCACTAGTTTCAAGAGAAACGGCAAAGGCAAGAAGGGCAATTCGAAGAAGAGCGGCAAGCCTGTTGCCAATCCACCGAAGAAACCCAAGGCTGGACCTAAGCCTGAAACAGAGTGCTTCTATTGCAAGGGTATGGGTCACTCGAAGCGCAATTGCCCCAAGTATCTGGCAGATAAGAAGGCGGGCAAAGAAAAATCAGGTATATTTGATATACATGTTATTGATGTGTACTTTACCGGCTCTCGTAGTAGTGCCTGGGTATTCGATACCGGTTCTGTTGCTCACATTTGCAACTCGAAAGAGGAACTGCGGAATAGACGAAGGCTGGCGAAAGACGAAGTGACGATGCGCGTAGGAAATGGTTCCAAGATTGATGCAATCACCGTCGGCACAGTGTCACTTCAACTACCATCGGGATTAGTGATGAACTTAAATCATTGTTATTTAGTGCCTGCGTTGAGCATGAACATTATATCTGGATCTTGTTTATTGCGAGACGGTTACTCTTTTAAGTCTGAGAATAATGGTTGTTCTATTTCTATGAGTAACATCTTTTATGGTCATGCACCGAATGTGAGAGGATTGTTCATATTGAATCTTGATAGTGATACGCATATACATAACATTGAGACCAAAAGAGTTAGAGTAAACAATGATAGCACCATATTTTTGTGGCACTGCCGCTTGGGTCATATTGGTGTAAAGCGCATGAAGAAACTCCATGCTGATGGACTTTTGGAGTCACTTGACTTTGATTCACTTGACACGTGCGAACCATGCCTCATGGGCAAGATGACTAAGACTCCGTTCTCCGGAACAATGGAGCGTGCAAGTGACTTGTTGGAAATCATACATACCGATGTGTGTGGTCCAATGAGCGTGGAGGCACGCGGCGGATATCGTTATTTCCTCACCTTCACTGACGATTTAAGTAGATATGGTTATGTCTACTTGGTGAAGCACAAGTCTGAAACATTTGAAAAGTTCAAGCAATTTCAGAGTGAAGTGGAAAATCATCGTAACAAGAAGATCAAGTTCCTACGGTCTGATCGTGGGGGTGAATATCTGAGTTTCGAGTTTGGTGCTCACTTAAGACAATGTGGAATTGTTTCGCAGTTAACACCGCCTAGAACACCACAGCGTAATGGTGTGTCCGAACGTCGTAATCGTACTTTGTTAGAGATGGTGCGATCTATGATGTCTCTTACTGATTTGCCGTTATCGTTTTGGGGTTATGCATTACAAACAGCTGCATTCACTTTAAATAGGGCACCATCAAAATCCGTTGAGACGACACCATACGAACCGTGGTATGGCAAAAGGCCAAAGTTGTCGTTTCTTAAAGTTTGGGGATGTGATGCTTATGTCAAAAAGCTTCAGCCTGAAAAGCTGGAACCCAAAGCGGAAAAATGTGTCTTCATAGGTTACCCAAAAGAGACAGTTGGGTACACCTTCTATCTCAAATCCGAGGGCAAAGTGTTTGTTGCTAAGAACGGAACTTTTCTCGAGAAGGAGTTTCTCTCGAGAGAATTGAGTGGGAGGAAGATAGAACTTGACGAGGTTGTCGAACATCTCATCCCTCTGGATGGTGGCGCAGGGCAAGGGGAAACCTCTGTCGTTGCAACGCCGGTTGAGGAGGAAGTTAATGATGATGATCATGAAACTCCAGTTCAATTTTCTGTTGAACCACGCAGGTCGACGAGATCACGCGCTGCTCCAGAGTGGTATGGTAATCCCGTCTTATCAATCATGTTGTTAGACAACAATGAACCTGCAAATTATGAAGAAGCAATGGTGGGCCCAGATTCCAACAAATGGCTAGAAGCCATGAAATCCGAGATAGGATCCATGTATGAGAACAAAGTGTGGACTTTGGAGATACTACCTGAGGGCCGCAAGGCTATTCAGAACAAATGGATCTTTAAGAAGAAGACGGACGCTGACGGTAATGTGACCGTTTATAAAGCTCGACTTGTGGCAAATGGTTTTTCACAAGTTCCAGGAATTGACTACGATGAGACTTTATCTCCCGTAGCGATGCTTAAGTCCGTCAGAATCATGTTAGCAATAGCTGCATTTTTCGATTATGAAATCTGGCAGATGGATGTCAAAACGGCGTTCCTTAACGGTTTCCTTAAGGAAGAGTTGTATATGATGCAACCCGAAGGTTTTGTCGATCCTAAAAATGCTGACAAGGTGTGCAAGCTCCAGCGATCCATTTATGGACTGGTGCAAGCATCTCGGAGTTGGAACAAACGCTTTGATGAGGTGATCAAAGCATTTGGGTTTATACAAGTGGTTGGAGAATCTTGTATTTACAAGAAAGTGAGTGGGAGCTCTGTGGCGTTTCTAATATTATATGTGGATGACATATTACTGATTGGAAACAACGTAGAGCTTTTGGAGAGCATAAAAGGTTACTTGAATAAAAGTTTCTCTATGAAGGACCTAGGAGAAGGTGCTTACATTCTAGGCATTAAGATCTATAGGGATAGATCAAAACGCCTGATAGGACTTTCACAAAGCACATACCTTGATAAAGTTTTGAAGAGGTTCAAAATGGAACAGTCCAAGAAAGGGTTCTTACCAGTGTTACAAGGTACGAGATTGAGTAAGACTCAGTGCCTAGCAACTGATGAAGATAGAGAGCATATGCGCTCCGTACCCTATGCTTCAGCCATAGGTTCTATCATGTATGCGATGCTGTGCACTAGACCGAATGTTAGCCTAGCCATAAGTATGGCAGGTAGGTTCCAGAGTAATCCAGGAGTGGATCACTGGACAGCGGTCAAGAATATCCTGAAGTACCTGAAAAGGACTAAGGAAATGTTTCTCGTGTATGGAGGTGACGAAGAGCTCGCCGTAAAGGGTTACGTTGATGCAAGCTTTGACACAGATCCGGACGACTCTAAGTCGCAAACCGGATATGTATTTATTCTTAATGGGGGTGCAGTAAGCTGGTGCAGTTCCAAGCAAAGTGTCGTAGCAGATTCTACATGTGAAGCGGAGTACATGGCTGCCTCGGAGGCGGCTAAGGAGGGTGTCTGGATGAAGCAGTTCATGACGGATCTTGGAGTGGTGCCAAGTGCACTGGATCCAATAACCTTGTTCTGTGACAACACTGGTGCCATTGCCCTGGCAAAGGAACCAAGGTTTCACAAGAAGACCAGACACATCAAACGACGCTTCAACCTAATCCGCGACTACGTCGAGGAGGAGGACGTAAATATATGCAAGGTGCACACGGATCTGAATGTAGCAGACCCGCTGACTAAACCTCTTCCACGGCCAAAACATGATCGACACCAGAACTGTATGGGTGTTAGATTTATTACAATGTAATTCACATGGTGATGTGAGGGCTAGATTATTGACTCTAGTGCAAGTGGGAGACTGTTGGAATTATGCCCTAGAGGCAATACTAAATGTTTAGTTATTATTATAATTCCTGTATCAAGATAATAATTTATTATCCATGCTATAATTGTATTGAATGAAGACTCATTTACATGTGTGGATACATAGACAAAACACCGTCCCTAGCATGCCTCTAGTTGGCTAGCCAGTTGATCAATGATAGTCAGTGTCTTCTGATTATGAACAAGGTGTTGTTGCTTGATAACTGGATCACATCATTGGGAGAATCACGTGATGGACTAGACCCAAACTAATAGACGTAGCATGTTGATCGTGTCATTTTGTTGCTACTGTTTTCTGCGTGTCAAGTATTTATTCCTATGACCATGAGATCATATAACTCACTGACACCGGAGGAATGCTTTGTGTGTATCAAACGTCGCAACGTAACTGGGTGACTATAAAGATGCTCTACAGGTATCTCCGAAGGTGTTAGTTGAGTTAGTATGGATCAAGACTGGGATTTGTCACTCCGTGTGACGGAGAGGTATCTCGGGGCCCACTCGGTAATACAACATCACACACAAGCCTTGCAAGCAATGTAACTTAGTGTAAGTTGCGGGATCTTGTATTACGGAACGAGTAAAGAGACTTGCCGGTAAACGAGATTGAAATAGGTATACGGATACTGACGATCGAATCTCGGGCAAGTAACATACCGAAGGACAAAGGGAATGACATACGGGATTATACGAATCCTTGGCACTGAGGTTCAAACGATAAGATCTTCGTAGAATATGTAGGATCCAATATGGGCATCCAGGTCCCGCTATTGGATATTGACCGAGGAGTCTCTCGGGTCATGTCTACATAGTTCTCGAACCCGCAGGGTCTGCACACTTAAGGTTCGACGTTGTTTTATGCGTATTTGAGTTATATGGTTGGTTACCGAATGTTGTTCGGAGTCCCGGATGAGATCACGGACGTCACGGGGGTTTCCGGAATGGTCCGGAAACGAAGATTGATATATAGAATGACCTCATTTGATTACCGGAAGGTTTTCGGAGTTACCGGGAATGTACCGGGAATGACGAATGGGTTCCGGGAGTTCACCGGGGGGGGGGGCAACCCACCCCGGGGAAGCCCATAGGCTTTGGGGAGACACACCAGCCCTTAGTGGGCTGGTGGGACAGCCCCAAGGGGGCCTATGCGCCAAGAGAAGGAAATCAAAGGAAAAGAAAAAAAAAAGAGGGAAGAAGTGGGAAGGGAGGGGGACTCCTCCCACCAAACCAAGTCCAACTCGGTTTGGGGGGGAGTCCTCCCCCCCCTTGGCTCGGCCGACCCCTTGAGGGTCCCTTGGACCCCAAGGCAAGGTCCCCCTCCCTCCTCCTATATATATGGGGCTTTTAGGGCAGATTTGAGACGACTTTCTCACGGCTGCCCGACCACATACCTCCATATTTTTCCTCTAGATCGCGTTTCTGCGGAGCTCGGGCGGAGCCCTGCTGAGACGAGATCATCACCAACCTCCGGAGCGCCGTCACGCTGCCGGAGAACTCTTCTACCTCTCCGTCTCTCTTGCTGGATCAAGAAGGCCGATATCATCATCGAGCTGTACGTGTGCTGAACGCGGAGGTGCCGTCCGTTCGGTACTAGATCGTGGGATTGATCGCGGGATTGTTCACGGGGCTGATCGAGGGACGTGAGGACGTTCCACTACATCAACCGCGTTCTCTAACGCTTCTGCTGTACGATCTACAAGGGTACGTAGATCACTCATCCCCTCTCGTAGATGGACATCACCATGATAGGTCTTCGTGCGCGTAGGAAAATTTTTGTTTCCCATGCGACGTTCCCCAACAATATATAGGCAGAGGACTTTAGTCCCGGTTTGAGACACAAACCGGGACTAAAGGTGGCGCACATGCGGGCTGCCCACCGTGTAGCCCTTTAGTCCCGGTTTGGGACACGAACCGGGACTAAAGGCTCCTTACGGGCCGGGACTAAAGCCTCGAGGGAGGCATTGAGAATTGGGGCGACGTGGCCGGGCCTTTAGTCCCGGCCCAGAGGCACGCCGGGACTAAAGGGTCCAGGCCAAAGGCCCGTTTTCCACTAGTGTATTGAGTAAAGATGGATCTTTAAAAGGAAGACATACGATGATGGTGATAAGTCACTATTAAGAAAAGCTCGACTTGTCGCAAAGATGTTTCCGACAAGATCAAACAGTTGACTATGATGAGACTTTCTCACTCGTAGCGATGCTAAAATTCTGTTAGAATTATGTTAGTAGTTGCTGCATTATTTATGAAATATTACACATAGGATGTCAAAACATTGTTTCCTTGACGGTTTCCTTGAGCAAACATTGTATGTCATACAACCAGGCAGTTTTGTTGGTCCTAAAGATACTAGCAAATATGCAAGCTCCAACGATCCTTCAACGGACTTGTGCAAGCATCTCGGAGTTGGAATATACACTTTGATGAGATGATCAAAGATTTTGGGTTTGTACAAGGTTTATGAGAAACTTGTATTTCCAAAGAAGTGAGTGGGAGCACTATAGAATTTCTGATAAGTATATGTGGTTGACATATTGTGGATCAGAAGTAATGTCGAATTTTTGTAAAGCATACAAGGTTGTTTGAAAGGAGTTTTCAAAGGAATACCTGGATTGCGCTACTTGAACGTTGAGCATCAAAGATCTATGGAGATAGATCGAAAGCGCTTAATAGAAGTTTCAACAAGATGCATGCCTTGACAAGTTTTTGAAGAAGTTCAAAATGGATCAGCAAAGAAGGAGTTCTTGGTTGCGTTGTGAGGTGTGAATTTGAGTAAGACTCAAAACCCGACCCCGGCAGAATAAAGAGAATAGACGAAGGTCGTCTTCTATGCCTTGGCCGTAGAATCTGAAGTATGCCATGCTGGGAGCCGCACCTGATGTGTGCCTTGACTCAAAGTCTGTTGAGAGGTACATAGAGTGATCCAGGATTGAATCACTGATCAACGGTCAAAGTTATCCTTAGTAACTAAATAGACTAAGGATTTTTTTTCTCGATTATGGAGGTGGTTAAAGAGTTCGTCGTAAAGGGTTACGTCGATGCAAGCTTTGACACTAATCTGAATAACTATGAGTAGTGAAACGGATTCGTATAGTAGAGTAGATATTTGGAGCATTTTCGAATAGCACGTAGTAGCAACATTTATAAGATGACATAAAGATTTGTAAAGAACGCATGGATCTTAAAGTTTTCGAACCGTTGACTAAAACCTCTCTCACGAGAAAGACGTGATCAGACCCCAGAACTATAGGGGTGTTGGATTCGTTGAAATCACATGGTGATGTGAACTACATTATTGACTCTAGTGCAAGTGGGAGACTGTTGGAAATATGCCGTAGAGGCAATAATAATTAGTTATTATTATATTTCATTGTTCATGATAATCGTTTATTATCCATGCTATAATTGTATTGATTGGAAACACAATACTTGTGTGGATACATAGACAAAACACTGTCCCTAGTAAGCCTCTAGTTGACTAGCTCGTTGATCAAAGATGGTCAAGGTTTCCTGGCCATAGGCAAGTGTTGTTACTTGATAACGGGATCACATCATTAGGAGAATCATGTGATGGACTAGACCCAAACTAATAGACGTAGCATGTTGATCGTGTCATTTTGTTGCTACTGTTTTCTGCGTGTCAAGTATTTGTTCCTATGACCATGAGATCATATAACTCACTGACACCGGAGGAATGCTTTGTGAGTATCAAACGTCGCAACGTAACCGAGTGACTATAAAGATGCTCTACAGGTATCTCCAAAGGTGTTCATTGAGTTAGTATGGATCAAGACTGGGATTTGTCACTCCGTGTGACGGAGAGGTATCTCGGGGCCCACTCGATAATACAACATCACACACAAGCCTTGCAAGCAATGTGACTTAGTGTAAGTTGCGGGATCTTGTATTACGGAACGAGTAAAGAGACTTGCCGGTAAACGAGATTGAAATAGGTATGCGGATACTGACGACCGAATCTCAGGCAAGTAACATACCGAAGGACAAAGGGAATGGCATACGGGATTATATGAACCCTTGGCACTGAGGTTCAAACGATAAGATCTTCGTAGAATATGTAGGATCCAATATGGGCATCCAGGTCCCGCTATTGGATATTGACCGAGGATTCTCTCGGGTCATGTCTACACACTTAAGGTTCGACGTTGTTTTATGCGTATTTGAGTTATATGGTTGGTTACCGAATGTTGTTCGGAGTCCCGGATGAGATCACGGACGTCACGAGGGTTTCCGGAATGGTCCGGAAACGAAGATTGATATATAGAGTGACCTCATTTGATTACCGGAAGGTTTTCGGAGTTACCGGGAATGTACCGGGAATGACGAATGGGTTCCGGGAGTTCACCCGGGGGGGGGGGGGGGCAACCCACCCCGGGGAAGCCCATAGGCTTTGGGGAGACACATCAGCCCTTAGTGGGCTGGTGGGACAGCCCCAAGGGGACCTATGCGCCAAGAGAAGGAAATCAAAGGAAAAGAAAAAAAAGAGGGAAGAAGTGGGAAGGGAGGGGGACTCCTCCCACCAAACCAAGTCCAACTCGGTTTGGGGGGGAGTCCTCCCCCCCTTGGCTCGGCCGACCCCTTGAGGGTCCCTTGGACCCCAAGGCAAGGTCCCCCTCCCTCCTCCTATATATATGGGGCTTTTAGGGCAGATTTGAGACGACTTTCTCACGGCTGCCCGACCACATACCTCCATAGTTTTTCCTCTAGATCGCGTTTCTGCGGAGCTCGGGCGGAGCCCTGCTGAGACGAGATCATCACCAACCTCCGGAGCGCCGTCACGCTGCCGGAGAACTCTTCTACCTCTCCGTCTCTCTTGCTGGATCAAGAAGGCCGATATCATCGTCGAGCTGTACGTGTGCTGAACGCGGAGGTGCCGTCCGTTCGGTACTAGATCGTGGGATTGATCGCGGGATTGTTCACGGGGCTGATCGAGGGACGTGAGGACGTTCCACTACATCAACCGCATTCTCTAACGCTTCTGCTGTACGATCTACAAGGGTACGTAGATCACTCATCCCCTCTCGTAGATGGACATCACCATGATAGGTCTTCGTGCGCGTAGGAAAATTTTTGTTTCCCATGCGACGTTCCCCAACAATATATAGGCAGAGGACTTTAGTCCCGGTTTGAGACACAAACCGGGACTAAAGGTGGCGCACATGCGGGCTGCCCACCGTGTAGCCCTTTAGTCCCGGTTTGGGACACGAACCGGGACTAAAGGCTCCTTACGGGCCGGGACTAAAGCCTCGAGGGAGGCATTGAGAATTGGGGCGACGTGGCCGGGCCTTTAGTCCCGGCCCAGAGGCACAACGGGACTAAAGGGTCCAGGCCAAAGGCCCGTTTTCCACTAGTGTATTGAGTAAAGATGGATCTTTAAAAGGAAGACATACGATGATGGTGATAAGTCACTATTAAGAAAAGCTCGACTTGTCGCAAAGATGTTTCCGACAAGATCAAACAGTTGACTATGATGAGACTTTCTCACTCGTAGCGATGCTAAAATTCTGTTAGAATTATGTTAGTAGTTGCTGCATTATTTATGAAATATTACACATAGGATGTCAAAACATTGTTTCCTTGACGGTTTCCTTGAGCAAACATTGTATGTGATACAACCAGGCAGTTTTGTTGATCCTAAAGATACTAGCAAATATGCAAGCTCCAACGATCCTTCAATGGACTGGTGCAAGCATCTCGGAGTTGGAATATACACTTTGATGAGATGATCAAAGATTTTGGGTTTGTACAAGGTTTATGAGAAACTTGTATTTCCAAAGAAGTGAGTGGGAGCACTATAGAATTTCTGATAAGTATATGTGGTTGACATATTGTGGATCAGAAGTAATGTCGAATTTTTGTAAAGCATACAAGGTTGTTTGAAAGGAGTTTTCAAAGGAATACCTGGATTGCGCTACTTGAACGTTGAGCATCAAAGATCTATGGAGATAGATCGAAAGCGCTTAATAGAAGTTTCAACAAGATGCATGCCTTGACAAGTTTTTGAAGAAGTTCAAAATGGATCAGCAAAGAAGGAGTTCTTGGTTGCGTTGTGAGGTGTGAATTTGAGTAAGACTCAAAACCCGACCTCGGCAGAATAAAGAGAATAGACGAAGGTCGTCTTCTATGCCTTGGCCGTAGAATCTGAAGTATGCCATGCTGGGTGCCGCACCTGATGTGTGCCTTGACTCAAAGTCTGTTGAGAGGTACATAGAGTGATCCAGGATTGAATCACTGATCAACGGTCAAAGTTATCCTTAGTAACTAAATAGACTAAGGATTTTTTTTTCTCGATTATGGAGGTGGTTAAAGAGTTTGTCGTAAAGGGTTACGTCGATGCAAGCTTTGACACTAATCTGAATAACTATGAGTAGTGAAACGGATTCGTATAGTAGAGTAGATATTTGGAGCATTTTCGAATAGCACGTAGTAGCAACATCTATAAGATGACATAAAGATTTGTAAAGAACGCATGGATCTGAAAGTTTCCGAACCGTTGACTAAAACCTCTCTCACGAGCAAGACGTGATCAGACCCCAGAACTATAGGGGTGTTGGATTCGTTGAAATCACATGGTGATGTGAACTACATTATTGACTCTAGTGCAAGTGGGAGACTGTTGGAAATATGCCCTAGAGGCAATAATAATTAGTTATTATTATATTTCATTGTTCATGATAATCGTTTATTATCCATGCTATAATTGTATTGATTGGAAACACAATACTTGTGTGGATACATAGACAAAACACTGTCCCTAGTAAGCCTCTAGTTGACTAGCTCGTTGATCAAAGATGGTCAAGGTTTCCTGGCCATAGGCAAGTGTTGTTACTTGATAACGGGATCACATCATTAGGAGAATCATGTGATGGACTAGACCCAAACTAATAGACGTAGCATGTTGATCGTGTCATTTTGTTGCTACTGTTTTCTGCGTGTCAAGTATTTGTTCCTATGACCATGAGATCATATAACTCACTGACACCGGAGGAATGCTTTGTGAGTATCAAACGTCGCAACGTAACCGAGTGACTATAAAGATGCTCTACAGGTATCTCCAAAGGTGTTCGTTGAGTTAGTATGGATCAAGACTGGGATTTGTCACTCCGTATGACGGAGAGGTATCTCGGGGCCCACTCGATAATACAACATCACACACAAGCCTTGCAAGCAATGTGACTTAGTGTAAGTTGCGGGATCTTGTATTACGGAACGAGTAAAGAGACTTGCCGGTAAACGAGATTGAAATAGGTATGCGGATACTGACGACCGAATCTCAGGCAAGTAACATACCGAAGGACAAAGGGAATGGCATACGGGATTATATGAATCCTTGGCACTGAGGTTCAAACGATAAGATCTTCGTAGAATATGTAGGATCCAATATGGGCATCCAGGTCCCGCTATTGGATATTGACCGAGGATTCTCTCGGGTCATGTCTACACACTTAAGGTTCGACGTTGTTTTATGCGTATTTGAGTTATATGGTTGGTTACCGAATGTTGTTCGGAGTCCCGGATGAGATCACGGACGTCACGAGGGTTTCCGGAATGGTCCGGAAACGAAGATTGATATATAGAATGACCTCATTTGATTACCGGAAGGTTTTCGGAGTTACCGGGAATGTACCGGGAATGACGAATGGGTTCCGGGAGTTCACCGGGGGGGGGGGGGGGGGCAACCCACCCCGGGGAAGCCCATAGGCTTTGGGGAGACACACCAGCCCTTAGTGGGCTGGTGGGACAGCCCCAAGGGGACCTATGCGCCAAGAGAAGGAAATCAAAGGAAAAGAAAAAAAAGAGGGAAGAAGTGGGAAGGGAGGGGGACTCCTCCCACCAAACCAAGTCCAACTCGGTTTGGGGGGGAGTCCTCCCCCCCTTGGCTCGGCCGACCCCTTGAGGGTCCCTTGGACCCCAAGGCAAGGTCCCCCTCCCTCCTCCTATATATATGGGGCTTTTAGGGCAGATTTGAGACGACTTTCTCACGGCTGCCCGACCACATACCTCCATATTTTTCCTCTAGATCGCGTTTCTGCGGAGCTCGGGCGGAGCCCTGCTGAGACGAGATCATCACCAACCTCCGGAGCGCCGTCACGCTGCCGGAGAACTCTTCTACCTCTCCGTCTCTCTTGTTGGATCAAGAAGGCCGATATCATCGTCGAGCTGTACGTGTGCTGAACGCGGAGGTGCCGTCCGTTCGGTACTAGATCGTGGGATTGATCGCGGGATTGTTCGCGGGGCGGATCGAGGGACGTGAGGACGTTCCACTACATCAACCGCGTTCTCTAACGCTTCTGCTGTACGATCTACAAGGGTACGTAGATCACTCATCCCCTCTCGTAGATGGACATCACCATGATAGGTCTTCGTGCGCGTAGGAAAATTTTTGTTTCCCATGCGACGTTCCCCAACAATATATAGGCAGAGGACTTTAGTCCCGGTTTGAGACACAAACCGGGACTAAAGGTGGCGCACATGCGGGCTGCCCACCGTGTAGCCCTTTAGTCCCGGTTTGGGACACGAACCGGGACTAAAGGCTCCTTACGGGCCGGGACTAAAGCCTCGAGGGAGGCATTGAGAATTGGGGCGACGTGGCCGGGCCTTTAGTCCCGGCCCAGAGGCACGCCGGGACTAAAGGGTCCAGGCCAAAGGCCCGTTTTCCACTAGTGTATTGAGTAAAGATGGATCTTTAAAAGGAAGACATACGATGATGGTGATAAGTCACTATTAAGAAAAGCTCGACTTGTCGCAAAGATGTTTCCGACAAGATCAAACAGTTGACTATGATGAGACTTTCTCACTCGTAGCGATGCTAAAATTCTGTTAGAATTATGTTAGTAGTTGCTGCATTATTTATGAAATATTACACATAGGATGTCAAAACATTGTTTCCTTGACGGTTTCCTTGAGCAAACATTGTATGTGATACAACCAGGCAGTTTTGTTGATCCTAAAGATACTAGCAAATATGCAAGCTCCAACGATCCTTCAACGGACTGGTGCAAGCATCTCGGAGTTGGAATATACACTTTGATGAGATGATCAAAGATTTTGGGTTTGTACAAGGTTTATGAGAAACTTGTATTTCCAAAGAAGTGAGTGGGAGCACTATAGAATTTCTGATAAGTATATGTGGTTGACATATTGTGGATCAGAAGTAATGTCGAATTTTTGTAAAGCATACAAGGTTGTTTGAAAGGAGTTTTCAAAGGAATACCTGGATTGCGCTACTTGAACGTTGAGCATCAAATATCTATGGAGATAGATCGAAAGCGCTTAATAGAAGTTTCAACAAGATGCATGCCTTGACAAGTTTTTGAAGAAGTTCAAAATGGATCAGCAAAGAAGGAGTTCTTGGTTGCGTTGTGAGGTGTGAATTTGAGTAAGACTCAAAACCCGACCCCGGCAGAATAAAGAGAATAGACGAAGGTCGTCTTCTATGCCTTAGCCGTAGAATCTGAAGTATGCCGTGCTGGGTGCCGCACCTGATGTGTGCCTTGACTCAAAGTCTGTTGAGAGGTACATAGAGTGATCCAGGATTGAATCACTGATCAACGGTCAAAGTTATCCTTAGTAACTAAATAGACTAAGGATTTTTTTTCTCGATTATGGAGGTGGTTAAAGAGTTCGTCATAAAGGGTTACGTCGATGCAAGCTTTGACACTAATCTGAATAACTATGAGTAGTGAAACGGATTCGTATAGTAGAGTAGATATTTGGAGCATTTTCGAATAGCACGTAGTAGCAACATCTATAAGATGACATAAAGATTTGTAAAGAACGCATGGATCTGAAATTTTCCGAACCGTTGACTAAAACCTCTCTCACGAGCAAGACGTGATCAGACCCCAGATCTATAGGGGTGTTGGATTCGTTGAAATCACATGGTGATGTGAACTACATTATTGACTCTAGTGCAAGTGGGAGACTGTTGGAAATATGCCCTAGGGGCAATAATAATTAGTTATTATTATATTTCATTGTTCATGATAATCGTTTATTATCCATGCTATAATTGTATTGATTGGAAACACAATACTTGTGTGGATACATAGACAAAACACTGTCCCTAGTAAGCCTCTAGTTGACTAGCTCGTTGATCAAAGATGGTCAAGGTTTCCTGGCCATAGGCAAGTGCTGTTACTTGATAACGGGATCACATCATTAGGAGAATCATGTGATGGACTAGACCCAAACTAATAGACGTAGCATGTTGATCGTGTCATTTTGTTACTACTGTTTTCTGCGTGTCAAGTATTTGTTCCTATGACCATGAGATCATATAACTCACTGACACCGGAGGAATGCTTTGTGAGTATCAAACGTCGCAACGTAACCGAGTGACTATAAAGATGCTCTACAGGTATCTCCAAAGGTGTTCGTTGAGTTAGTATGGATCAAGACTGGGATTTGTCACTCCGTATGACGGAGAGGTATCTCGGGGCCCACTCGATAATACAACATCACACACAAGCCTTGCAAGCAATGTGACTTAGTGTAAGTTGCGGGATCTTGTATTACGGAACGAGTAAAGAGACTTGCCGGTAAACGAGATTGAAATAGGTATGCGGATACTGACGACCGAGTCTCAGGCAAGTAACATACCGAAGGACAAAGGGAATGGCATACGGGATTATATGAATCCTTGGCACTGAGGTTCAAACGATAAGATCTTCGTAGAATATGTAGGATCCAATATGGGCATCCAGGTCCCGCTATTTGATATTGACCGAGGATTCTCTCGGGTCATGTCTACACACTTAAGGTTCGACGTTGTTTTATGCGTATTTGAGTTATATGGTTGGTTACCGAATGTTGTTCGGAGTCCCGGATGAGATCACGGACGTCACGAGGGTTTCCGAAATGGTCCGGAAACGAAGATTGATATATAGGATGACCTCATTTGGTTACCGGAAGGTTTTCGTGCATTACCGGAAAAGTTTCGGGCTCATCGGTAGTGTACTGGGAGTACCGGGAGGGGTGCCGGGGACCATAAGGAGGGGTGTCACGCCCCAAGGGGTCTCATGGGCTATGGGAAGAGATAAACCAGCCCCTAGTGGGTTGGAATAAGTTCCCACTAAGGCCCATAAGGTTTGAGAAGGAAAAAACACAACGTGGAAAGAGTTTCCAAGTGGGAAGGTGGAATCCTACTCCAAGTAGGATTGGAGTAGGACTCCTCCACCTCCAATTTCGGCCAAACCTTTAGGTTTTGAGGTTGCCTCGTCCCCTCCCTCCCTCCTATATATAGTGGGGTTTTAGGGCTGATTTGAGACAACTTTTGCCACGACAGCCCGACCACATACCTCCACGGTTCTACCTCTAGATCGCGTTTCTGCGGAGCTCGGGCGGAGCCCTGCTGAGATTAGATCACCACCAACCTCCGGAGCGCGTCACGCTGCCGGAGAACTCATCTACCTCTCCGTCTGTCTTGCTGGATCAAGAAGGCCGAGATCATCGTCGAGTTGTACGTGTGCTGAACGCGGAGGTGTCGTCCGTTCGGCACTAGATCGGAGCAGATCGTGGCACGGATCGCGGGACGGTTCGTGGGACGGTTCGCGGGGCGGATCGAGGGACGTGAGGATGTTCCACTACATCAACTGCGTTTCTTAACGCTTCTGTTGTGCGATCTACAAGGGTATGTAGATCGGAAATCCCCTCTCGTAGATGGACATCACCATGATAGGTCTTCGTGCGCGTAGGAAAATTTTTGTTTCCCATGCGACGTTCCCCAACACCTGCTGGATGAAGAGAGTAACATATTATATACTCGGTATGCATGTCGGCTAGCTATAAAGTTGGCAAGAAACTTCATGCGAACAACATGATGATGCATGGAACAAAGCAAAGTAATTAAGCAGCAAAGTGGGTGGATCGTTGGGATTAATGTAATAAGAGAATGTTGTTCTTAACTGGAGTGATCCGCCACCAGCCGACCCCCGGGCACCATTCCTCACCACCAGCCACCTCCACCACACGCCCGCGGGCAGGAACAAAGGCATCCTCCGTCCAGCCCCCGCACAACGTGGGCAAGGCGAACCAGACGGCCAGGCAGAGCGCCCGCCCAACCAGCCCGTACGCCAGACCCAGGACGCGTTGCTCGCAAGCACCACCCCGAGATCCAGGCCAGAGCCCCCACCACGAGCACGCTGGCCACCCACGACTCAGCCCTCGACGCGCCCGTCGAACCAAGCTGCCACCGCCACCCACACGCTGCGCCATGCCGCTGCACCCGCGCCCGCAACACGCGGCCTGTTGGGTAACGTAGCATAAATTCAAAATTCTCCTACGCATATTCAGATCTTCCTATGGAGAGACCAGCAACGAGAGAGGGGTAAGAGCATCTTCATACCTTTGAAGATCTCTAAGCGGAAGCGTTGCTAGAACGCGGTTGATGGAGTCGTACTCGCAGCGATTCCGATCTAGTGTCGAACTACGACACCTCCGGGTTCAACACACGTGCATCCCGGTGACGTCTCCCGCACCTTGATCCAACAAGGAGGAGGGAGAGGTTGGGGAAGAACTCTAGCAGCATGACGGCGTGGTGTCGATGGAGAGACGAGGTCTCCCGGCAGGGCTTCGCCAAGTACCGGCAGAGAGGAGGAGGAAGAAGGGCAGGGCTGCGCCGAGAGAGAGACAAAAGTCTGTTCTCCAATGGCCAAAAGTGCCCACTATATATAGGGGGAGGGAGGGGCTGCGCCCCCTTGATGGTTTCCCTCTCCTGGGGGGGGGGGAGGGGCAGCCCTAGATGGGGGCTGGTGCGGCGGCCAAGGGGGGAGGAGGGGTGTGGCGCACCCGTGGTGGGCCTACCTGGCTTAGGGTTTGCCCCCCCTTTTCTCTCCCCCACACATTGGGCTGAGTGGGGAGGCACACCAGCCTACCTAGGGGCTGGTTCCCTTCCCCACTTGGCCCACCTTACCTCCCGGGCTCGTTGCCCCCCTTCGATGGACCCCCGGGGCCACCTCCGGTGGTCCCGGTGGTCCCGCTACGTTACCGGTGATGCCCGAAACACTTCCGGTGTCCGAAACCATCCGTCCTATAAATCAATATTTACCTCCGGACCAATCCGGAGCTCCTTGTGACGTTTGAGATCTCATCCGGGACTCCGAACAACTTTCGGTAACCTCGTATAACAATTCCCTATAACCCTAGCGTCACCGAACCTTAAGTGTGTAGACCCTACGGGTTCGGGAGACAGGCAGACATGACCGGGACACCTCTCCGGCCAATAACCATCAGTGGAGTCTGGATACCCATGGTGGCTCCCACTTGCTCCACGATGATCTCATCGGATGAACCACAATGTCAAGGATTCAATTAATCCCGTATACGATTCCCTTTGTTTGTCGGTATGGAACTTGCCCGAGATTCGATCGTCGGTATACCTATACCTTGTTCAATCTCGTTACCCGTAAGTCTCTTTACTCGTTTCGTAGCACATCATCGTGTGACTAACTCCTTAGTCACATTGAGCTCATGATGATGTTCTACCGAGTGGGCCTAAAGATACCTCTCCGTCACACGGAGTGACATATCCCGATCTCGATTCGTACCAACCCAACAGACACTTTCGGAGGTACCCGTAGTGCACCTCTATCGTCACCCAGTTACGTTGTGATGTTTAATACACCCAAAGCACTCCTACAGTATCCGGGAGTTGCACAATCTCACGGTCGAAGGAAAAGATACTTGACATTAGAAAAGCTTTAGCATACAAACAATACGATCTAGTGCTATGCTTAGGATTGGGTCTTATCCATCACATCATTCTCCTAATGATGTGATCCCGTTATCAATGACATCTAATGCCCATGATCAGGAAACCATGATCATCTATTGACTAACGAGATAGCCAACTAGAGGCTTGCTAGGGACACATTGTGATCTATTTATTCACACATGTCTTACTGTTTCCTGTTAATACAATTATAGCATGAACAATAGACGATTATCATGAACAAGGAAATATGATAATAACCATTTTATTATTGCCTCTAGGGCATATTTCCAACAGTCTCCCACTTGCACTAGAGTCAATAATCTAGTTACATTGTGATGTATCGAACACCCATAACATTATGGTGTTGATCATGTTTTGCTTGTGGAACAGGTTTAGTCAACGGGTCTGCAATATTCAGATCCGTGTGTACTTTACAAATATCTATCACTCCACTCTGGACATGGTCCTGGATGGAGTTGTAGCGGCGTTTGATGTGCTTCGTCTTCCGGTGAAACCTGGGCCCCTTGGCTATGGGAATGGCCCTAGTGTTATCACAGAAGAGTGTCATTGGACCCGACGCACTTGGAACCACTCCAAGGTCGGTGATGAGCTCCTTCATCCAAATTCCTTCATGAGCTGCTTCTGAAGCAGCTATGTACTCCGCTTCACATGTAGATGCTGCCACGACTTCTTTCTTGCTGCTGCACCAGTTCACTGCCCCACCATTCAACACATATACGTATCCGGTCTGTGACTTAGAGTCATCCGGATCTGTGTCGAAGCTAGCGTCGACGTAACCCTTTACGACGAGCTCTTCGTCACCTCCATAAACGATAAACATTTCCTTAGTCGTTTTCAGGTACTTAAGGATATTCTTGACCGCTGTCCGGTGTTCCATACCGGGATCACTTTGGTACCTCCCTACCATGCTTATGGCAAGGTTTATATCAGGTCTGGTACACAGCATGGCATACATTAGAGAGCCCACGGCTGATGCGTAGGGGACAGAACTCATCTTCTCTCTATCTGCTGTCGTGGTCGGCGACTGAGTCTTACTCAATCTCACACCTTGCAAAACTGGCAAGAACCCTTTCTTTAAGTTTTCCATATTGAACTTCTTTAATATCTTGTCAAGGTATGTACTTTGCGAAAGACCTATGAGGCGTCTTGATCTATCTCTATAGATCTTGATGCCTAATATGTATGCAGCTTCTCCAAGGTCCTTCATTGAAAAACTTTTGTTCAAATAGGCCTTTATGCTCTCCAACATCTCTATATTATTCCCCATCAATAATATGTCATCTACATACAGTATGAGGAAAGCTACAGAGCTCCCACTCACTTTCTTGTACAGACAGGCTTCTCCGTAAACCTGTATGAACCCAAACGCTTTAATCACCTCATTAAAGCGAATGTTCCAACTCCGAGATGCTTGCACCAGCCCATAGATGGAGCACTGGAGCTTGCACACTTTGTTAGCACCCTTAGGGTCGACAAAACCTTCTGGTTTCATCATATACAACTCTTCCTTAAGGTTCCTGTTCAGGAACGCTGTTTTGACGTCCATTTGCCAAATTTCATAATCATAAAAGGCGGCAATTGCTAACATGATTCGGACTGATTTCAGCTTCGCTATGGGAGAGAAAGTCTTTTCGTAGTCAACTCCTTGAATTTGTCGAAAACCCTTTGCGACAAGTCGAGCTTTGTAAACGGTTACATTACCGTTTGCATCAGTCTTCTTCTTGAAGATCTATTTATTTTCTATGGCTTGCCGGTCATCGGGCAAGTCCACCAAAGTCCATACTTTGTTCTCATACATGGATCCTATCTCGGATTTCATAGCCTCAAGCCATTTGTTGGAATCCGGGCCCGCCATCGCTTCTTCATAGTTCGAAGGTTCACCGTTGTCTAACAACATGATTTCCATCACAGGGTTGCCGTACCACTCTGGTGCGGAGCGTGCCCTTGTGGACCTTCGCGGTTCAGTAGTAACTTGATCCGAAGCTTCATGATCATCATCATTAACTTCCTCTTCAGTTGGTGTAGGCGCCACAGGAACAACTTCCCGCGCTGCGCTACTATCCTGTTCGAGAGGGGGTGTAATTACCTCATCAAGTTCTACCTTCCTCCCACTTACTTCTTTCAAGAGAAACTCTTTCTCTAGAAAGGATCCGTTCTTGGCAATAAAGGTTTTACCTTCGGATCTAAGATAGAAGGTATACCCAATAGTTTCCTTAGGGTATCCTATGAATACGCATTTCTCCACTTTGGGTTCGAGCTTTTCTGGTTGAAGTTTCTTCACATAAGCATCGCAGCCCCAAACTTTAAGAAACGACAACTTAGGTTTCTTGCCAAACCATAGTTCATAGGGTGTCGTCTCAACGGATTTAGACGGTGCCCTATTTAAAGTGAATGCTGCAGTTTCTAATGCGTATCCCCAAAATGATAGCGGTAAGTCGGTAAGAGACATCATAGATCGTACCATATCTAATAAAGTGCGATTACGACGTTCCGACACTCCGTTGCGTTGAGGTGTGCCAGGCGGCGTCAGTTGTGAAACGATTCCACACTTCCTTAGGTGTGTGCCAAACTCGTGACTCAAATATTCTCCTCCACGATCAGATCGTAGACATTTAATTTTTCTGTCACGTTGATGGTGGGGAACGTCGCATGGGAAACAAAAAATTACCTACGCGCACGAAGACCTATCATGGTGATGTCCATCTACGAGAGGGGATGAGTGATCTACATACCCTTGTAGACCGTACAGCAGAAGCGTTAGTGAACGCGGTTGATGTAGTGGAACGTCCTCACGTCCCTCGATCCGCCCCGCGAACTATCCCGCGATCAGTCCCACGATCTAGTGCCGAACGGACGGCACCTCCGCGTTCAGCACACGTACAACTCGACGATGATCTCGGCCTTCTTGATCCAGCAAGAGAGACGGAGAGGTAGAAGAGTTCTCCGGCAGCGTGACGGCGCTCCGGAGGTTGGTGATGATCTCGTCTCAGCACGGCTCCGCCCGAGCTCCGCAGAAACGCGATCTAGAGGAAAAACCGTGGAGGTATATGGTCGGGCTGCCGTGGAAAAGTCGTCTCAAATCAGCCCTAAAACCTCTGTATATATAGGTGGGAGAGGGGGGACCTTGCCTTGGGGCTCAAGGAGCCCCAAGGGGGTCGGCCGAGCCAAAGGGGGGAAGGACTCCCCCCAAACCGAGTCCTACTTGGTTTGGGGGGTGGAGTCCTTCTTTCCTTTCCCACCTCCTCCTTTTTTTTCCTTTTCTCTTTGATTTTTCTTCCAATGCGCATAGGGCCCTTTCGGGCTGTCCCACCAGCCCACTAAGGGCTGGTGCGCCACCCTTAAGGCCTATGGGCTTCCCCGGGGTGGGTTGCCCCCCCCCCCCCCGGTGAACTCCCGGAACCCATTCGTCATTCCCGGTACATTCCCGGTAACTCCGAAAACCTTCCGGTAATCAAATGAGGTCATCCTATATATCAATCTTCGTTTCCGGACCATTCCGGAAACCCTTGTGATGTCCGTGGTCTCATCCGGGACTCCGAACAACATTCGGTAACCAACCATATAACTCAAATACGCATAAAACAACGTCGAACCTTAAGTGTGCAGACCCTGCGGGTTCGAGAACTATGTAGACATGACCCGAGAGACTCCTCGGTCAATATCCAATAGCGGGACCTGGATGCCCATATTGGACCCTACATATTCTACGAAAATCTTATCGTTTGAACCTCAGTGCCAAGGATTCATATAATCCCGTATGTCATTCCCTTTGTCCTTCGGTATGTTACTTGCCCGAGATTCGATCGTCAGTATCCGCATACCTATTTCAATCTCGTTTACCGGCAAGTCTCTTTACTCGTTCCGTAATACAAGATCCCGCAACTTGCACTAAGTTACATTGCTTGCAAGGCTGGTGTGTGATGTTGTATTACCGAGTGGGCCCCGAGATACCTCTCCGTCACACGGAGTGACAAATCCCAGTCTTGATCCATACTAACTCAACGAACACCTTCGGAGATACCTGTAGAGCATCTTTATAGTCACCCAGTTACGTTGCGACGTTTGATACACACAAAGTATTCCTCCGGTGTTAGTGAGTTATATGATCTCATGGTCATAGGAACAAATACTTGACACACAGAAAAACAGTAGCAACAAAATGACACGATCAACATGCTACGTCTATTAGTTTGGGTCTAGTCCATCACGTGATTCTCCTAATGACGTGATCCAGTTATCAAGCAACAACACCTTGTTCATAATCAGAAGACACTGACTATCTTTGATCAACTGGCTAGCCAACTAGAGGCTTGCTAGGGACAGTGTTTTGTCTATGTATCCACACATGTAAATGAGTCTTCATTCAATACAATTATAGCATGGATAATAAACGATTATCTTGATACAGGAATTATAATAATAACTATATTTATTATTGCCTCTAGGGCATAATTCCAACAGTCTCCCACTTGCACTAGAGTCAATAATTTAGCCCTCACATCATCATGCAAATTACATTGTAATAAATCTAACACCCATACAGTTCTGGTGTTGATCATGCTTTGGCCGTGGAAGAGGTTTAGTCAGCGGGTCTGCTACATTCAGATCCGTGTGTACTTTGCATATATTTACGTCCTCTCCTTCGACGTAGTCGCGGATGAGGTTCAAGCGTCGTTTGATGTGTCTGGACTTCTTGTGAAACCGTGGTTCCTTTGCTAAGGCAATGGCACCCATGTTGTCACAGAACAAGGTTATTGGATTCAGTGCGCTTGGCACTACTCCAAGATCCGTCATGAACTGCTTCATCCAGACACCCTCCTTAGCCGCCTCCGAGGCAGCCATGTACTCCGCTTCACATGTAGAATCTGCTACGACGCTTTGCTTGGAACTGCACCAGCTTACCGCACCCCCATTAAGAATAAATACGTATCCGGTTTGCGACTTAGAGTCGTCCGGATCTGTGTCAAAGCTTGCATCGACGTAATCTTTTACGGCAAGCTCTTCTTCACCTCCATACACGAGAAACATCTCCTTAGTCCTTTTCAGGTACTTCAGGATATTCTTGACCGCTGTCCAGTGATCCACTCCAGGATTACTCTGGAACCTACCTGCCATACTTATGGTCAGGCTAACGTCCGGTCTAGTGCACAGCATTGCATACATGATAGAACCTATGGCTGAAGCATAGGGACGGAGCGCATATGATCTCTATCTTCATCAGTTGCTGGGCACTGAGTCTTACTCAATCTCATACCTTGTAAAACTGGCAAGAACCCCTTCTTGGACTGTTCCATTTTGAACCTCTTCAAAACTTTATCAAGGTATGTGCTTTGTGAAAGTCCTATCAGGCGTTTTGATCTATCCCTATAGATCTTAATGCCTAGAATGTAAGTAGCTTCTCCTAGGTCCTTCATAGAGAAACTTTTATTCAAGTAATCCTTTATGCTCTCCAAAAACTCTAAGTTGTTTCCAATCAGCAATATGTCATCCACATATAATATTAGAAACGCCACAGAGCTCCCACTCACTTTCTTGTAAATACAAGATTCTCCAACCACTTGTATAAACCCAAATGCTTTGATCACCTCATCAAAGCATTTGTTCCAACTCCGAGATGCTTGCACCAGTCCATAAATGGATCGCTGGAGCTTGCACACCTTGTTAGCATTCTTAGGATCGACAAAACCTTCGGGTTGCATCATATACAATTCTTCCTTAAGGAAACTGTTAAGGAACGCCGTTTTGACATCCATCTGCCAGATTTCATAATCGAAAAATGCAGCTATTGCTAACATGATTCTGACGGACTTAAGCATCGCTACGGGTGAGAATGTCCCATTGTAGTCAACTCCTTGAACTTGTGAAAAACCCTTTGCCACAAGTCGAGCTTTATAAACGGTCACATTGCCGTCAGCGTCCGTCTTCCTCTTAAATATCCATTTGTTCTGAATAGCCTTGCGGCCCTCAGGCAGTACCTCCAAAGTCCACACTTTGTTCTCATACATGGATCCTATCTCGGACTTCATGAATTCTAGCCATTTGTTGGAATCTGGGCCCACCATTGCTTCTTCATAATTTGGAGGTTCATTGTTGTCCAACAACATGATTGATAAGACGGGATTACCGTACCACTCTGGAGCAACACGTGGTCTCGTCGACCTGCGTGGTTCGACAGAAACTTGAACCGGAGTTTCATGATCATCATCAATAACTTCCTCCTCAACCGGCGTCGCAACGACAGAGGTTTCCCCTTGCCCTGCGCCACCATCCAGAGGGATGAGAGGTTCGACAACCTCGTCAAGTTCTATCTTCCTCCCACTCAATTCTCTCGAGAGAAACTCCTTCTCGAGAAAAGCTCCGTTTTTAGCAACAAACACTTTGCCCTCGGATTTGAGATAGAAGGTGTACCCAACTGTCTCTTTTGGGTAACCTATGAAGATGCACTTTTCCGCTTTGGGTTCCAGCTTTTCAGGCTAAAGCTTTTCGACATAAGCATCACATCCCCAAACTTTAAGAAACGACAACTTTGGCCTTTTGCCATACCACAGTTCGTATGGTGTCGTCTCAACGGATTTTGATGGTGCCCTATTTAAAGTGAATGCAACTGTTTCTAATGCATAACCCCAAAACGATAACGGCAAATCGGTAAGAGACATCATAGATCGCACCATCTCTAATAAAGTACGATTACGACGTTCGGACACACCATTACGCTGTGGTGTTCCAGGCGGTGTCAACTGTGAAACAATTCCACATTGTCTTAAGTGAGCACCAAACTCGAAACTCAGATATTCAGCCCCCACGATCAGACCATAGGAACTTGATCTTCTTGTTACGATGATTTTCAACTTCACTCTGAAATTGCTTGAACTTTTCAAATGTTTCAGACTTGTGCTTCATTAAGTAGACATAACCATATCTACTCAAATCGTCAGTGAAGGTGAGAAAATAACGATATCCGCCGCGTGCCTCTACGCTCATCGGACCACACACATCGGTATGTATGATTTCCAACAAGTCACTTGCACGCTCCATTGTTCCGGAGAACGGAGTTTTAGTCATCTTGCCCATGAGGCATGGTTCGCACGTGTCAAGTGAATCAAAGTCAAGTGACTCCAAAAGTCCATCGGCATGGAGTTTCTTCATGCGCTTTACACCAATATGACCTAAGCGGCAGTTCCACAAAAATATGGCGCTATCATTGTTAACTCTAACTCTTTTGGTCTCAATGTTATGTATGTGTGTATCGCTATCAAGATTCAATATGAACAATCTCTCACATTGGGTGCATGACCATAAAAGATGTTACTCATAGAAATAGAACAACCATTATTCTCTGACTTAAAAGAGTAACCGTCTCGCAATAAACAAGATCCAGATATAATGTTCATGCTCAACGCAGGCACTAAATAACAATGATTCAAGTTCATAACTAATCCTGATGGTAACTGAAGTGAAACTGTGCCGACGGCGATTGCATCAACCTTGGAACCATTTCCTACGCGCATCGTCACTTCATCTTTCGCCAGCCTTCGTCTATTCCGCAGTTCCTGTTTCGAGTTGCAAATATGAGCAACAGAACCGGTATCGAATACCCAGGCACTACTATGAGAGCCGGCTAAGTACACATCAATAACATGTATATCAAATATACCTGATTTTTCTTTGGCCGCCTTCTTATCTGCGAGATACTTGGGGCAATTGCGCTTCGAGTGACCCATACCCTTGCAATAGTAACACTCTGTTTCAGGCTTAGGTCCAGCTTTGGGTTTCTTCGTCGGATTGGCAACAGGCTTGCGGCTCTTCTTTGAATTTCCCTTCTTGCCTTTGCCGTTTCTCTTGAAACTAGTGGTCTTATTCACCATCAACACTTGATGCTCCTTACGGAGTTCAGACTCTGCGACTTTCAGCATCGCAAACAACTCGCCGGGTGACTTGTTCATTCCTTGCATGTTGTAGTTCAACACAAAGCCTTTATAGCTTGGCGGCAGTGATTGAAGGATTCTGTCAGTGATAGCCTCTTGCGGGAGTTCAATCCCCAGCTCAGCTAGACGGTTTGAGTACCCAGACATTTTGAGCACATGTTCACTGACAGACGAGTTCTCCTCCATCTTGCAAGCATAGAATTTATCGGAGGTCTCATACCTCTCGATCCGGGCGTTCTTCTGAAAGATAAACTTCAACTCCTGGAACATCTCAAATGCTCCATGACGCTCAAGGCGACGTTGAAGTCCCGGTTCTAAGCCATACAAGACTGCACATTGAACTACTGAGTAGTCCTCCTTACGTGCTAACCAAGTGTTCTTAACATCCTGATCTGCCGTAGCGGGTGGTTCATCTCCTAGCGCAGCAATAAGGACATAATCCTTCTTCCCAGCTTGTAAGATTAGCTTAAGATTACGAGCCCAGTCTACAAAGTTGCTTGCATCATCTTTCAACTTAGCTTTCTCTAGGAACGTATTAAAACTCAGGGTGACTGTCGTGTGAGCCATGATCTACAACACAAATATATTCAAAGTGGACTTAGACTATATTCAAGATAATTAGAGTTTCACTTAATCAAATTATTCGCTAAACTCCCACTCAAAAAGTACATCTCTCTAGTCATTTGAGTGGTTCAGGATCCACTTACACTAGCTCAAGTCCGATCATCATGTGAGTTGAGTATAGTTTCAGTGGTAAGCATCCCTATGCTAATCATATCATCTATATGATTCATGATCGACCTTTCGGTCTCATGTGTTCCGAGGCCATGTCTGCACATGCTAGGCTCGTCAAGCTTAACCCGAGTGTTCCGCGTGCGCAACTGTTTTGCACCCGTTGTATGTGAACGTTGAGTCTATCACACCCGATCATCACGTGGTGTCTCGAAACGATGAACTGTAGCAACGGTGCACAGTCGGGGAGAACACAATTTCGTCTTGAAATTTTAGTGAGAGATCACCTCATAATGCTACCGTCGTTCTAAGCAAAATAAGGTGCATAAAAGGATTAACATCACATGCAATTCATAAGTGACATGATATGGTCATCATCACGTGCTTCTTGATCTCCATCACCAAAGCACCGGCACGATCTTCTTGTCACCGACGCCACACCATGATCTCCATCAACGTGTCGCCATCGGTGTTGTCGTGCTACTCATGCTATTACTACTAAAGCTACATCCTAGCAAAATAGTAAACGCATCTGCAAGCACAAACATTAGTATAAACACAACCCTACGGCTCCTGCCGGTTGCCGTACCATCGACGTGCAAGTCGATATTATCTATTACCACATGATCATCTCATACATCCAATATATCACATCACATCGTTGGCCATATCACATCACAAGCATACCCTGCAAAAACAAGTTAGACGTCCTCTAATTTTGTTGTTGCATGTTTTACGTGGTGACCATGGGTATCTAGTAGGATCACATCTTACTTACGCAAACACCACAACAGAGATATATGAGTTGCTATTTAACCTCATCCAAGGACCTCCTCGGTCAAATCCGATTCAAATAAAGTTGGAGAAACCGACACTTGCCAGTCATCTTTGAGCAACGGGGTTACTCGTAGCGATAAAACCAGTCTCTCGTAAGCGTACGAGTAATGTCGGTCCAAGCCGCTTCAATCCAACAATACCGCGGAATCAAGAAAAGACTAAGGAGGGCAGCAAAACGAACATCACCGTCCACAAAAACTTTTGTGTTCTACTCGAGAAGACATCCACGCATGAACCTAGCTCATGATGCCACTGTTGGGGAACGTCGCATGGGAAACAAAAAATTTCCTACGCGCACGAAGACCTATCATGGTGATGTCCATCTACGAGAGGGGATGAGTGATCTACGTACCCATGTAGACCGTACAGCAGAAGCATTAGTGAACGCGGTTGATGTAGTGGAACGTCCTCACGTCCCTCGATCCGCCCCGCGAACTATCCCGCGATCAGTCCCACGATCTAGTGCCGAACGGACGGCACCTCCGCGTTAAGCACACGTACAGCTTGAAGATGATCTCGGCCTTCTTGATCCAGCAAGAGAGACGGAGAGGTAGAGGAGTTCTCCGGCAGCGTGACGGCGCTCCGGAGGTTGGTGATGATCTCATCTCAGCAGGGCTCCGCCCGAGCTCCGGAGAAACGCGAACTAGAGGAAAAACCGTGGAGGTATGTGGTCGGGCTGCCATGGAAAAGTCGTCTCAAGTCAGCCCTAAAACCTCCGTATATGTAGGTGGGAGAGGGGGGACCTTGCCTTGGGGCTCAAGGAGCCCCAAGGGGGTCGGCCGAGCCAAAGGGTGGAAGGACTCCCCCCCAAACCGAGTCCTACTTGGTTTGGTGGGTGGAGTCCTTCTTTCCTTTCCCACCTCCTCCTTTTTTTTTCCTTTTCTCTTTGATTTTTCTTCCAATGCGCATAGGGCCCTTTTGGGCTGTCCCACCAGCCCACTAAGGGCTGGTGCGCCACCCTTAAGGCCTATGGGCTTCCCAGGGGTGGGTTGCCCCCCCGGTGAACTCCCGGAACCCATTCGTCATTCCCGGTACATTCCCGGTAACTCCGAAAACCCTCCGGTAATCAAATGAGGTCATCCTATATATCAATCTTCGTTTCCGGACCATTTCGGAAACCCTCGTGACGTCCGTGATCTCATCCGGGACTCCGAACAACATTCGGTAACCAACCATATAACTTAAATACGCATAAAACAACGTCGAACCTTAAGTGTGCAGACCCTGCGGGTTCGAGAACTATGTAGACATGACCCGAGAGACTCCTCGGTCAATATCCAATAGCGGGACCTGGATGCCCATATTGGATCCTACATATTCTACGAAAATCTTATCGTTTGAACCTCAGTGCCAAGGATTCATATAATCCCGTATGTCATTCCCTTTGTCCTTCGGTATGTTACTTGCCCGAGATTCGATCGTCAGTATCCGCATACCTATTTCAATCTCGTTTACCGGCAAGTCTCTTTACTCGTTCCGTAATACAAGATCCCGCAACTTACACTAAGTTACATTGCTTGCAAGGCTTGTGTGTGATGTTGTATTACCGAGTGGGCCCCGAGATACCTCTCCGTCACACGGAGTGACAAATCCCAGTCTTGATCCATACTAACTCAACGAACACTTTCGGAGATACCTGTAGAGCATCTTTATAGTCACCCAGTTACGTTGCGACGTTTGATACACACAAAGTATTCCTCCGGTGTTAGTGAGTTATATGATCTCATGGTCATAGAAACAAATACTTGACACACAGAAAAACAGTAGCAACAAAATGACACGATCAACATGCTACGTCTATTAGTTTGGGTCTAGTCCATCATGTGATTCTCCTAATGACGTGATCCAGTTATCAAGCAACAACACCTTGTTCAAAATCAGAAGACACTGACTATCTTTGATCAACTGGCTAGCCAACTAGAGGCTTGCTAGGGACAGTGTTTTGTCTATGTATCCACACATGTAAATGAGTCTTCATTCAATACAATTATAGCATGGATAATAAACGATTATCTTGATACAGGAATTATAATAATAACTATATTTATTATTGCCTCTAGGGCATAATTCCAACAGTTGATTCTCAACCTCACTCTGAAATTCCTTGAACTTTTCAAACGTCTCAGATTTGTGCTTCATCAAGTAGATATACCCATACCTACTCAAATCATCGGTGAGAGTGAGAACATAACGATAGCCACCGCGAGCTTCAACGTTCATTGGACCACACACATCAGTATGTATTATTTCCAATAAGTCGGTTGCTCTCTCCATTATACCTGAGAATGGAGTCTTAGTCATCTTGCCCATGAGGCACGGTTCGCATGTGTCAAATGATTCAAAATCAAGAGACTCTAATAGTCCATCAGTATGGAGCTTCTTCATGCGCTTAACGCCGATATGACCAAGGCGGCAGTGCCACAAGTATGTGGGACTATCATTATCAACTTTACATCTTTTGGTACTCACACTATGAATATGTGTAACATCACGATCGAGATTCATCAAGAATAAACCATTCACCAGCGGAGCATGACCATAAAACATATCACTCATATAAATAGAACAACCATTATTCTCTGACTTAAATGAGTAACCGTCTCGCATTAAGCAAGACCCTGATACAATGTTCATGCTTAAAGCTGGTACTAAATAACAATTATTAAGGTTTAAAACTAATCCCGACGGTAGATGTAGAGGTAGCGTGCCGACGGCGATCACATCGACCTTTGAACCATTCTCGACGCGCATCGTCACCTCGTCCTTGGCCAGTCTCCGGTTATTCCGCAGTTCATGCTTTGAGTTGTAAATGTGAGCAACAACACCGGTATAAAATACCCAGGAGCTACTACGAGCGCTGGTAAGGTACACATCAATAACATGTATATCACATATACCTTTAACGTTGCCGGCCTTCTTGTCCGCTAAGTATTTGGGGCAGTTCCGCTTCCAGTGACCTTTTCCTTTGCAATAGAAGCACTCAGTCTCAGGCTTGGGTCCATTCTTTTTCTTCTTCCCGGCATCTGGCTTACCGGGCGCGGCAACAACTTTGCCGTCTTTCTTGAAGTTCTTCTTACCCTTGCCTTTCTTGAAACTAGTGGTCTTGTTGACCATCAACACTTGATGCTCTTTCTTGATTTCTACTTCTGCAGACTTGAGCATCGAGTACAACTCGGGAATGGTCTTCTCCATCCCTTGCATGTTGTAGTTAAGCACAAAGCCTTTGTAGCTTGGTGGGAGAGACTGGAGGATTCTGTCAATTATAGCATCATCCGGAAGTTCGACTCCAAGTGAAGTCAGACGACCGTGTAACCCAGACATTTTGAGTATGTGCTCACTGACAGAACCGTTCTCCTCCATCTTACAGCTAAAGAACTTGTCGGAGACTTCATATCTCTCGACACGGGCATGAGCTTGAAAAACTAGCTTCAGCTCCTGGAACATCTCATATGCCCCGTGTTGCTCAAAACGCCTTTGGAGCCCCGTTTCTAAACTGTATAACATGCCACGCCTAACCAGAGAGTAGTCATCACTCCGCGTTTGCCAGACGTTCAGAATGTCCTGGGCTGTTGCGGGAGCGGGAGGGTCACCTTGCGGCGCATCAAGGACAAAAGCCTTTTTAGCTGCTTCAAGGATGAGCTTCACATTGCGAACCCAGTCCGCATAGTTGCTACCATCATCTTTCAGCTTGTTTTTCTCTAGGAATGCGTTGAAATTGAGGTTGACATTGGCCATCTACAATATTTATAAAGACAACTTTTAGACTAAGTTCATGACAATTAAGTTCATTTAATCAAATTAAGTATGAACTCCCACTTAAATCGACATCCCTCTAGTCATCTAAGTGATACATGATCCATGTTGACTAACCCGTGTCCGATCATCACGTGAGACGGACTAGTCACCATGGTGAGCAACTTCATGTTGATCGTATTCAACCATACGACTCATGTTCGACCTTTCGGTCTCTTGTATTCGAAGTCATGTCTGTACATGCTAAGCTCGTCGAGTTAACCTAGGTGTTTCGCGTGTGTAAATCTGGCTTACACCCGTTGTATGCGAACTTTAGAATCTATCACACCCGATCATCACGTGGTGCTTCGAGCCAACGAACCTTCGCAACGGTGCACACTTAGGGGAATACGTTCTCAAAATTTTAAGAGGGATCATCTTATTATGCTACCGTCGTTCTAAGAAATAAGATGTAAAACATGATAAACATCACAATGCAATCATATAGTGACATGATATGGCCATTATCATCTTCGCCCTTTCGATCTCCATCTTCAGGCATCGCATGATCATCATCGTCACCGGCGTGACACCATGATCTCCATCATCATGATCTCCATCATCGTGTCTCCGTGAAGTCGTCACGCCAACTACTACTATAGCTAACCGTTAGCAATGAAGTAAAAGTAGTAAGCACATGGCGTTGCATCTCATACAATAAATTAAGACAACTCCTATGGCTCCTGCCGGTTGTCATACTCATTGACATGCAAGTCGTGAAACCTATTACAATAACATGATCATCTCATACATCATACATGCAACATCACAACTTTGGCCATATCACATCACATGTCAAACCCTGCAAAAACAAGTTAGACGTCCTCTAATTGTTGTTGCAAGTTTTACGTGGCTGATTTGGGTTTCTAGCAAAAACGCCTTCTTACCTACGTGACAGCCACAACGATGATATGTCAAAGCTATTTACCCTTCATAAGGACCCTTTTCATCAAATCCAATCCGACTAGAGTAGGAGAGACAGACACCCGCTAGCCACCTTTATGCACGGTGTGCATGTCTGTCGGTGGAACCAGTCTCACGTAAGCGTACGTGTAAAGTCGGTTTGGGCCGCTTCATCCCACAATACCGCCGGAAAAGAATAAGACTAGTAGCAGCAAGCAAATTGACAAATCATCGCCCACAACTTTTGTGTTCTACTCGTGCATAGAATCTACGCATAGAAAACCTGGCTCGGATGCCACTGTTGGGTAACGTAGCATAAATTCAAAATTTTCCTACGCATATTCAGATCTTCCTATGGAGAGACCAGAAACGAGAGAGGGGTAAGAGCATCTTCATACCTTTGAAGATCGCTAAGCGGAAGCATTGCTAGAACGCGGTTGATGGACTCGTACTCGCAGCGATTCCGATCTATTGCCGAACTACGGCACCTCCGCGTTGAACACACGTGCAGCCCGGTGACGTCTCCCGCACCTTGATCCAGCAAGGAGGAGGGAGAGGTTGGGGAAGAACTCCAGCAGCACGATGGCGTGGTGTCTATGGAGAGACGAGGTCTCTCGGCAGGGCTTCGCCAAGCACCGGCAGAGAGGAGGAGGAAGAAGGGCAGGGCTGCGCCGAGAGAGAGGCAAAAGTCTGTTCTCCAATGGCCAAAAGTGCCCACTATATATAGGGGGAGGGAGGGGTTGTGCCCCCTTGAGGGTTTCCCTCTCCTGGGGGGGGCAGCCCTAGATGGGGGCTGGTGCGGCGGCCAGGGGGGGGAGGAGGGGTGTGGCGCACCCCTGGTGGGCCTTAGGCCCACCTCGCTTAGGGTTTGCCGCCCCCCTTTTCTTTCCCCCACGCATTGGGCTGAGTGGGGAGGCACACCAGCCCACCTAGGGGCTGGTTCCCTTCCCCACTTGGCCCACCTTACCTCCCGGGGTCGTTGCCCCCCTTCGATGGACCCCGGGGCCACCTCTGGTGGTCCCGGTGGTCCCGGTACGTTACCGGTGATGCCCGAAACACTTCCGGTGTCCGAAACCATCCGTCCTATATATCAATCTTTACCTCCGGACCATTCCGGAGATCCTCGTGACACTCGGGGTCTCATCCGGGACTCCAAACAACTTTCGGTAACCTCGTATAACAATTCCCTATAACCCTAGCGTCACCGAACCTTAAGTGTGTTTACCCTACGGGTTCGGGAGACAGGCAGACATGACCGAGACACCTCTCCGGCCAATAACCATCAGCGGGGTCTGGATACCCATGGTGGCTCCCACTTGCTCCACGATGATCTCATCGGATGAACCACAATTTCAAGGATTCAATTAATCCCGTATACGATTCCCTTTGTCTGTCGGTATAGAACTTGCCCGAGATTCGATCGTCGGTATACCTATACCTTGTTCAATCTCGTTACCGGTAAGTCTCTTTACTCGTTCCGTAGCACGTCATCGTGTGACTAACTCTTTAGTCACATTGAGCTCATGATGATGTTCTACCGAGTGGGCTCAGAGATACCTCTCCGTCACACGGAGTGACAAATCCCGATCTCGATTCGTACCAACCCAACAGACACTTTCGGAGGTACCCGTAGTGCACCTTTATAGTCACCCAGTTACGTTGTGACGTTTGATACACCCAAAGCACTCCTACGGTATCCGGGAGTTGCACAATCTCACGGTCGAAGGAAAAGATACTTGACATTAGAAAAGCTTTAGCATACGAACAATACGATCTAGTGCTATGCTTAGGATTGGGTCTTGTCCATCACATCATTCTCCCAATGATGTGATCCCGTTATCAATGACATCTAATGCCCATGATCAGGAAACCATGATCATCTATTGACTAACGAGCTAGCCAACTAGAGGCTTGCTAGGGACACATTGTGATCTATTTATTCACACATGTATTACTGTTTTGTGTTAATACAATTATAGCATGAACAATAGACGATTATCATGAACAAGGAAATATGATAATAACCATTTTATTATTGCCTCTAGGGCATATTTCCAACACCGCCTCCCAGATCTGACGTCCCGCGCCGCCTCCTAGATTTGACGTCCCGCGCCGCCACACCTGAGCAGGAGGGAGAGGGAGGCCCGCCGCCGCCCAGGCTGAGCGGGCTTTGCCCGTCAGCACGCGGGGGCGGCGCGAGGGGAGGAGGGAGGAGGGAGGTGGGGTTGCCCGGCGCTGGGCTGGGGCCCTCCCCAGCTGCCCGCGGAGGCGACACGAGGAGAGAGGGGGGGGTATCTTTCCAGTCGGGTGTGATTCATAACTATCATGCACATGGCCCATGTTGCTACCGCCTCAACATATCGCGTCGTTCGCACCCGTCGCGAAGCATTAAATGAGAGCTAATAGTGTTGCTGATTGTATAGCAAAAGCTTCTCTCTCTAGTAGATCTTGGAACATTTGTGAATCTGTTGTTCCGGACTTTATCTCTCATTATATTGTAAACGACCTCACTATTATATGAAAAATAAAGTTCTTTTACGTCGAAAAAAAACTAGGAGCTTTCGCAGGCAACCCACTCCTCTTTGGAGCTGGTGACCCGTCGTCCGCGTCAGGTCGCCACACAATGACAACTTTATTTGTTATTGGGACCGCAAAACACGAACTAGTACCATGTATTAAGAAATACCTAATAGACCGTTATGAATCAGAAGTAAATGTTTTGAACAATTACTCTCTCCGTCCCAAAATATAGCGTGTATTAGATTTATTTCAAGTCAAATTTGGTAAACTTTAGCCATATTAATAAAAAAATATCAACGTCAACAATATCAAATAAGTACCATCAGATTCATCACGGAATATATTGTCTATGTTGCATATTTAGTATTGTAGATACATATATTTTTTTACCAAAAACTTGATCAAAGTTTGTGCATTTGTACTCTTTAAAAAAGCCTATGCGCGCGCTATATTATAGCGGAGGGAATACATAAGAGTGCATCGATCGATATTCACCGGTGATAGGCAGGATGAATGCGAAGTTAAAAGGAAATAAAAGGATGTAACAAGTGTAGGAGTGCTGATGAGTAGGAGTGCGTGAATTAGAATTCAAATCAGTAACAAGTGTAGCTCCTACCACACCTATTATAAACCCAGAAACCGTTACAAGGACATGAAAATCAGAGTGGCGCAGCGGAAGCGTGGTGGGCCCATAACCCACAGGTCTCAGGATTGAAACCTGGCTCTGATATTTTTTTAAAAATTAAAATTTTGATTTTCGTTTTTATTTGGGCCCATTGCTGTTCAGTTGTTGTGTCAACGTACGGAATTTTCTAACCGGGCTTCCAATTCCTGCCGGGGCTCGTTTCTTCTGTTTTTAGTGGCTAGGCCCAGTTCTGGTATTGAAAATACATCTCACGAAAATGGGCTTCGTGTTTTTAACTTGGCCATTATTTTTTGATGTATTTTTTGATCCTTTTTTTTATTTTGAGAATTTCTTTCCGTTTTATATTTCAGTTCGTCCATTTTTTGCTGCTGCTTCACTCGTGCACGTTGAATTGCTAGCACGGAGTAATGCTCGTGTGCTTCCTATCCAGTTATTTCTCCTTTTTGCTACTCTTCATGACTATCTTTTCACTGAAAAAGGACTTGCATCATAGCCTAACAACGAGAGACGATCAGGACTGAACATATAGCTTAACAGTATATAAACTCTGAAATACTCCCTCTGTCCCAAAATAAGTGTGTCAAGCATAGTATAGCTTTGTATTAGAGCTAGTACAAAATTGAGACATTTATTTTGAGACGGAGGGAGTAGTAGATTGCTTTAGTTTGTTCCTTTGAAAAGATGCTTCAGCGGGAGTGGTAGAGAAAGGGAAAAAATCCCACTTCGTTGCGCGTTGTAAAGTTTGACAAAAAAAAGTGTCTGATAAAATGTTCATGTTAGCGCTGCTTATTCTTATGCGTGTGGATGTGCATGGTAAGGATTCTCGAGTCTAGTTATCCATAACACACAAGAATAACCCGTAATGGATAAGATTTCATGTCTTCGTATAGCAAGGTTCCGATAGAATCTTTTGCAAAGATCCAGGCCCGACTAAACCACATGTGTAACCAAAGTAAATTTAGATGGTTCAACGCTGAAAATTATCCTATCCAGGCACAAACTACCGTCGTCATGTGGCTTTATTCCCTTGTCGCTCTCTTATATTCGTCTTGCCTTATTTTGTTTTATTTGCCTTTATCCAATCTATTTCATGATGCCTTCTGTGTAAGCACTTATTCAATTCAATTAATTAGTCCATCAAATATTTTGTAGCCGGATTCGTTGGATTATGTTCCATTTCATTAAATTAATTAGTACACGGTTGTTCGGTGTGTTAATCACTTGAGGGTTCCCCACTTCATATTACTAGCTGAATGCACGTGCGTTGCCACGGGATAGCAAATAACATATAGGCACACAAATAAAACTCCTTAGTAGTCATTTATCTCCTTAACCAACATCCTTGCAATCAGCTACTTACATGCAAGTGATGCAAATGGTAAGAGATAAGTGTAGGTTGTGCGCCTCTATTTTATCCTAGTTTGTTTTTTTGCACCATATATAAATATAATGCTGAATTTGGAACTATACTTACTTCACTATATAGAATTGGTCAACTATCTTTCCTTATGGCATTTCTCTAATAAGGAAATGATAAAAACAGAAGTTCAATTTCGTAGAAGTTTCTAGAAATTATAAGCAATGTGAATCTACCCCTTCACACTAACATACCAAAACTGCATTTCTTTTACCAGATTATATTTTACGAACTTACATAACATGGTAAGCATGTAGCTCTAAACATAACATACGAAAAATGCATTTCTTTTATCAGATTATATTTTACGAACTTACATAACATGGTAAGCATGTAGCTCTAAACATAACATACGAAAAATGCATTTCTTTTGTCACCTTCATTTACAACTTGTGGACTTCACTTTCAGTGCTATTCTTGACCTTTGTCTGGGCAAGCATCATTGAAGAATTTTCTGAAGCATGAACAAAAGAAATGAAATATGTGTTATGCTTATATCTTCTAGGATGGAAGTGGGGGAAAAAGTAAATATCATATAACAGATCACCACAAAGATGTAACAGTAAATAAGGAAACCTGCAGAACAATAACTAAGATTATAGGAAGAGAAATAGAGGCATGAAAAAAAGGGAAAAAGAAAAAGAAGGTATAGAAGCCTCATATCCAGGTTTTCGGGAGAGTGGCTTTGAAATGTTTCCCTTAGTATTTCAATAGAGCAACATGCTATACTCACATCCAAGTTTGAGAGGGTGCTTTTCACTGATCAGAACATAGGAATAGTTTGGTAAACTGAACGGACAAGGAAAAGCTCTATGTAGGCAACTTTACGTGTGTAGAGTGGAACACATTAAAATTGAATCAAGGAGAAAATCCGAGGCAAACTGATCTACAGGTACAGTATGAGAAATCTACAGTACAGATGGCATTCAATTATGGAAAGGAGCACATAAAATAATTAGTTCATTTTTTTCTCAGAACTATGTATTGGAGTTCTTTGGACCACCATCACAAAAAAATAGATTTTGTACTCCGAAGTCCGAACAAAAATAAGAAGCGGCCTAACGATAATCTAATGGCTAATGCATGCTTATATAGAGTCTAAAGCTGAAAATCTAAGCCAACTTACCATTAGCAATTAAATCCAAAGAATATTTAAAGATTGGGACATTTCTCTGTAGTAAATTATGTTATCTGGAATGATCCTATGACTATGTTATTCTAGTCTGTTGGTTGGCCTATTTACAACTATTACATTGTGTAATTTATTGGGCATACATCATCTCTGTTCTGTATGAATTTTCCTGGAAATAGGAAATAATGTAAATTGTGCAGCAAGAAATCAGGATGACTTGCCATATCCCTTTTATCCTGGCAACATTTTGTTTGCTGGCAGCATTTCAAAAGAACATGTGATTATTCTAAATATTTTTCTAAATGAAATTGCTAGTTCAATCTATCTGGAGCGTGGAAAACTCCATGTGGCTGTGTAGAGGTGCATTTTTGTGTTTGTTAAAGCTGATGGAAGATGTTTATTTCACTGTAACTAAGGAGGGGCCAATTTGCAACTTGTAAGCAGTGGAACGTGAAAAACTTGTTCCCTGATCCCTTGCAAGCTGGGATGGCAAGACTAATATTGGTGGAGATCTGTTCATTACATGCAACAATGGTTGGTTCCAGAAAAGGAAAGCCTCATAATCTATTAATATTTAGACCTATAATATTTAAAAGGAAACAACTATTGAAACATAAAGGAACGTTGGTTCAAGCCTCTAAGATGCAAGGATTTACTGGGAGAAGCATATAGATTGCCAAAGGGAAGAGCTGAGCTCCATATCTCTCTCATGCATTATTTGTTTTCATTACATTCATAGAAAATGATTGCTGGGAATGTATGTTACCTTGTTTTGTGGCAGGTAAGACTTCTTTGTTCAGACCTTGTAGGCGTGTATATGGAAATGTTGCAGAGCTCACTGGTGGTGTCTCTGGCCGTGTTCATGCCCACAGTAGAGGAAGAGCAGCGGCCTTCTCGCACTTGTCCCCTAGCTATCCCCCCTCCCCGCAGATTCCGATGGCCGCCTTCATTGTCGCTGCAATCCTTTTTGAACGATATCTCCTTGTGGAAGATGCAACACTTTTTGGAGCTCTTGCGGCCGAGGAACTCGTTGTTGACCGTCCCTTCCTCTGAGGAGACCTTCTTCGTCGCCGCCACTTCAGCCACAAAAGCAAAATCACCATCTCCGCGGCGGCGGAGCAGCCACATGGGCAAAGGAGGAAGGGTCTGTCGTCAAGGTTATGGAGGCAGTCCTTGAATCTCTGGGAGGAACTATGAACTCTCAGCATATAAACTAAAATAGCAGCTATACTTATCCATGGACAATCTTACTGGAACATATTTAGAAGAAAAGAAAATGCAACTCACCAACGTGTGTGTGCAGCATATTAAAGGACCACTCGTTTTAATTCAGGATAAATTATTTTATAACAAATCCCTTAAACACTCCAAGCTGTAGAAAATGGAACATTTAGTTTGTATGTTTAGCTTAAACAATAAAAAAAAACTATTTGTTGTAGTCCAGAGAATATATGTGTGTATATTCATTAGAATTTGTAGCTATTTGGAAACCGAAAGATTAAAACTGTTTCTTAGAGCACTCTGAAACTGTTGCTATGTCCGTGCACTCCATTCCCTCAGCGCTTGTCGCATTGCTTGATGCTGCCACTGGTGGAGCAGACCTACCATGTAATTCACATAGCTAGGCGTCCGGACAACATGTAGTCAACAATTGCAAGTCCATACACTGCATCATAAAATCAAGAATCACATATTTGATATCGGGGGGTAAGGACGAGGCTGGCGACAGTTGCTTTCCTTGGTGGTTCCACCTTGGAATCACGCGTCGATCCGGTCGCCATGGCTGCAGGTGTGCGTGCGTGGAGTTGGTCTGCCCGTGTGCATGTGCCTTGATGTAGGCGCGACGGAGGCAGTCCATGGGTAGACATCGCGATCTGCGATGTGTGATGTCTCCTCACGAGATGCACGAACAGGGGGGTAGTGCCAGCAAGAGAAGGAGGAGGGCGAGCAGAGCCGCGGTCGCGCCCCGCGGCTTTGATATGGGCGAACGCTTCATGGCTGCACGATGTCCGGCCCCTGCAGCTGCACCATGGCGCTGGATGGTGGGAGCGTCGCCGCACCATGGCGTTGGATGGTGGGAGCGTCGCCCGCGGCGCCGCCGTCTCACCGCAATACAACAGGTCCTTGGAGAAGGCCAATAATTCGTGGGTCAAGGTTCTCGTTTCAGTTTTTCCCGGAACATAGATGTGAACGTGGGATGGTTTTCCAGTTTTCCTCGTGCCTGATTTTTTTTATCGAGGGTGGAACCGTGGAAGGGGAGGGCGCTTGCGGGGATCAAAAGAGGCGGGGGATCAAAGGTGGTCGAACCATCACGATGGCTGATCCCCCTTTAATATTAAAGATAAAGCAATTATCCGATACACCCAACTTGCTGCAGCCGCAACACAAACAAGCTAGAAAAATGAAAGAGAAAGAGAAACAAATACCAGCACGGGCAGATCAACGAAGCAAAAATGGCTGGCAACCGTTGCATCCTCCGGAGAAGTTCCACCAGGCTCACTCTGAAGCGTCGTGTACCGAGCAACACTTTCAAAAAGGAATGTGAGGATGACAGCGCTGCCGTCCAGACTAGCCCTAGGGTTTTCACGGATACGCGTGTGTGTGGGGGGGGGGGGGAGGGGGCGTATACCCGTCGCCCTTCAGGATAGCCTGACGGTGCTCGCAGTTGTCGCCGAGTCAGAGCCGGACGAGCCGTCAGGGATTTCTCCCGACCCAAACCACCACCACCACCACCACCCCGGACGACCCAAAGTGCATCGCCCAACCGCAACAGAACCGACGGGAGGGGACATCTTCCACCGCCGTCGCAGAGCTGATCGAACACAACGACAGAGGCCTACGAGGTACCGATTGCCTCGACCGGACCCAAATGGGTCTGGACAGCCCCTGCCGCCAAATAGCAGCTCGTCGGCCGACGAAGCCGCCACCACCTTCTCGCTAACATGCATCATTAGGGAACAACGCCGCCGCGCGTCGAGCCGCCTGCCCGTCTCATCCCAAATGGAGCCAGAAAGGGCCTAGATCTGGACCGCATAACCGCCCCCTGCGGCCAACTGCCACGCCCCCGCAATTAGGGCACCCGAGGCCCGCGGGACCCCATCACCGAGCCACACCGCCAACGGCCGAGCAATACCGCCGCCATCGGGAGGCCCCCACACCTCCTACGCATGTGCCGGAAAAGGACGCCCCCTACCACCAGCGCCGAGCGGGCAAGGCCCAACAAACCATGCCCTTGGCGGCGGGAGATGACACCGACAAGGGAGGGCCCGAGGAGAGCGGGGTGGTGGTCGGGGGTTCGCCCGTTGTTTGCGGGGGAGCGAGCGATTGTTAGGATCCATTAACTGTATTTGTCACGCTAGCTAGTCAGTCTTGTTTACATTACGTGTCACCCGTGCATTGTTCACGCAGTAATTGGTCTTAAAAGGTTGGGTGCAGTTTGGCGAGATGAACGACCCGATCTAGCTCAGCTCTTTCACCCAGCAGTCAAGGGAATATGCAGATCCAGCTGGTGATACTACTTACTCCCTCTGTAAATAGATATAAGAGCGTTCAGATCACTATTTTGATGGTCTAAATATTTTTATATTTTTTTACAGAGGAATACTTGGCGACCAAAATTCATCCATCTCTTGCTAGTGCGGAAAAGGGCAAGGGGTTATGACTCATAGTGCTAGCTGGGCATGCACCTAATTAATCCTTGATGCACCTGCTGGACCAAGAGAGTAACATACTTCCTCCGTTTTTAAATATAAGTCTTTTTAGAGGTTTAACTAATAGACTACATACTCATGTATATAGACATACTTTAGAGTATAGATTTGTTCATTTTATTTCGTATGTACACACCTAGTAAAATATCTTAAAAGACTTATATTTAATTACAAAGGGAGTATTATATACTCGGTGTGCATGTCCGCTAGCTATAAAGTTGGCCAGAAACTTCATGCGAACAGCATGATGATGTGGGTGGATCGATGAGATTAATGTACTCTCTCCGTTTTTAAATATAATTTTTTTTTTTAAAATTACTAGAAGACTACATACGAAATAAAATAAATGAATTTATACTTTAAAGTATATCTATATACATATGTATGTAGTTTTTTAATGAAACCTTTAAAAAGGCTTATATTTTGGAACGGAGGAAGTAATAAGAGAATGTTGTTCTTAACTGGAGTGGTCCGTTGCATGGATAACTCTCACTTTGGCACATCAGGCTATCAGCTTTTTTGCTCTCTCTCACTTTGGCTTAACGCCCACGCGAGCCTGGCATCATATATGCATATTTGTAACGTCGTCCCGTTCCGTTACTTGATTTCCAACGGCTACAGTTTCCGTCTGACTGTTAACTGACGGCCGCCGACGTTTTATCTCGTCCATCAATTGGTACAGTACTAGTTAAACATAGCCAAGATCACCATTACAGTAATTAGTCATTTTTACTGGAGTCAAATTCGCAGCATTGTAAGCCGTCTAGTACTAATATATATATACCACCCTTGGTTACTCAGTATCCAACGAATGTGATGTTTGTTACTGCTCAGTGTCCAACTAAAATATATTAGGTCGTTAATTATCACTGGCTGGAATAATCTTTGATTTTACACGTCAGCTCCAACTCAACTAGGCCCTCTCTCTCTATATATATATCTGAGATGGAATCTACTAGATTAATGCTTACCAACAAGTTGCTTAGAGTATCTCCAACAGTATGTATGTTCAATCGTTGGTATAAATGTCCACGTCAGCAACCAACAGCACATCATACACGCTCTTCAATAGAGTGTATGTTAACGGTATGTAAAATAACTAAACGGGTTCACTAAATGTTGAAGAAATGACCATGCTTACCTCGGAGCTTGTACCTCAACCGTTGCTTCAAGTTCATACGATTTCATTCTCTCTCTTCTTTTATTATGTGCTATGTCATCAAAATCGTCTATGTGACAATTTTACCGACAATGATCATACGACTATTGGAGATGCCCTTACGGATCAACGATCAACTAGTACGTAGTAATTATTGCATGTCAACTTAGTTAGACTCAAGACTAATCAACCAAGCTGTTTCTGTCAAGTGTCAACCAACATGAACACGACTTGGTTCATTACGCTGCAACCGCGAAACGCCCAACGTAAGGCGACAGCTGAATAGTAACTGGAGCTAGTTGAACGTGAACCACCAAGCAGAAGAAAAAGGGGGCTAGTTAATTTATTTATTTTTAGAAAAGCAGGATATACCCCCGGTCTTTACATCTCGGTGATGCATACAACAATTTTATTAATTAACATATCAGTCAGTCTGAAGCCATCGTCTAGGCAACATCTCTTGCTACTCATATCCCTTGATGAAGGTGTGCCGAATCTCTGGGCCAAATACCAAACAGACATCGCACCAAATCCTAACATCTATAGCCGGATGCTCCAGCCCATCCACACACTGGGACTGGATCCCATACCGGTCCGACGCACTCTCAGAGGCTGCCTCCACCATCTTTCACCTGTCCATCTCCAAAACTAGAACGGACACATCTTCCTTGCTAGGTCTGTCGTCGACGCCACCATGGCGCCAGACAACACCATCATCCTGCACATATCCGTCCACACGCGTCTGTCGCTGAACCACCGCAGCGCCATGCCGCTGGGATCCACCGTAGGCTCACGGTAGATCAGATACCGCTCCTCCTCTTGTCCCGTCCACCCAGCATGTACTTCAAAACGATGCCCTCAGGAGCAAAAAGACATCGAAGATGCCGTCATCGTCCGACCGGTCGATCCAGATCTAGGGTTTCCCCCGGAACATCACGAGTGGGGTGCCACGACCTGCAAGAACGATGCCTCGAGATGGTAACGACGTCCTAGACCCCCCCCCCCCCGATCTCGCGGTTGGGTGGAACCGAGGGGGGCTTGCCGTGTAGACGAGGACGGTTGTCGACAAGCCAACAGGGGGCCTCCAGCCGCCCCTCATGGATCCTCCTCGCGTCACCGGCCGACCAAGGTCAAACCATGGCGGATCTGGGCAGGACACGCCAGATCCACAACCCTCGATGCCATCCCATGCGCTCAGTCGCCGCCCTTGCTGGATGGAGTGCCGCCACCGCCGCCATCCAACTTCCGACCATGGCCAGCCATGGAGGCCTCGAACGCCACCGCGCAGCAGGGACGCCGCCCTGACAGCCGCCCCCGTCCTCCCCGCGCGCGACGACCCCTCCGCCTCACAGGGGATCCACGACTACCACCCGCCCTGGCTCTAAGGCGCATGGCCCGCCGCCACCGCGGCCCTTGCCGGCAGCAGCGACGGTCGAGGAAGGAGAAAAGGTGTCTGACGGCTAGGGTTTCGGGGCCCCTGCCATCGCCCGAGGGGAGGCGACGCGAGGTCTTTAAATTTTGATCTGGGGGGCTAGTTAACTAATACAGTACAACCATATTTACCGTAGTAAGACACAGGCTCAATGAGTAGTTAAATTTTAAGGTAACCTTAGTGTAGTGCGCATAGCTCCAAATTAACTCCTAGATATTGTCAATTTGCAAAGAAAAATAAAGTCCTAGACACAATGACACTAGGTGTTTCGTAATTAAGCACGCCTCTAAGTAAGATCGATTGTATGCCTTAGCCAATCCATGGGCTCGAGGGTGGATTGCTGCTAATTTCAAATTAAGCCCGCTCGATCGAGATGATCAATTCTCTTAATATATACATCGTCACGTTCCATCCTGCTGAAACACTCTATAGTGGTTCTAGCTACATGCGAGCGGTGGCAGAATACAATGGCGGTGTCAGGAATTCAATCATGTGTAGTCAACTGAACCTTGTGTAGTCAGGAGTATGCATTTGTAGGAAAAAAGATTCATGATTTCTATTTGTTCTAGGACGTTTATTATGAAAAACTGTCTAGTCAACGAACTGTTGTACGATGTAAATGTGGTTTTGTTGGTTCAATAAAATGGTTCAGGCCGGGGTGAGCCCGCCATAGCATCGTTAAATTTTTTCTATCAGAAACTAAAGTGTACATGATTAATTATAGCTGCTTTTAGCTTGCTGTCCAATGTTAGAGCAGTTGGATAGTTCAAAGGAACCCCGAGCATGGGAGTAAGCATTGCATGGGTGCTACAAGTCGGGAGGTAAGCACCAGACCGGAGGATAAGGTCCACCAATAATGTGGTATCCTAGTGGCGGGATCTTCTGCACGCCATAGTTGGTGTCCTCGTCTTGCTTGCAATACATGGGTTCGCCATCTACACATCTCGTCAGGTATGATGCTTTCCCGTCCAACTTCTTGTTGGTGTTGATGGATAGGCATCGATGTTTCGAGTAGTAGATATGGTTTCTGTTTACGGCGCCGCGGCCGGAAGCGGGCACCGTTGCAGCGTCCACCCGCCGTCCGGACACCCCATCCTGCACAGCGCGAGGTTGCACGTGTCGGTGATGGCGGCGAGGACGCACGCACGCGCCCGACGTTGGGGCCTCGGAGAAGATGGTCTTCCAGACGAGGTGCGGGCAGGCGATGGTGCCCTGCTTGTCGGAGAGGTGCACCTGGACGCCGGAGAAGAGGTTGGCGACCACGACCCGCGCCATCGGGCGGCCTGCGGCGACCCAGCCGCCGTCGTACGACCCGTTGAACCACGTGTCGCGCAGGCATGCCGGGAGACGACCTTGCAGGACCCCGGCGTCCTCCGGGCAGTAGAGCAGCTTTTGATTGATTGTTCCTGTCGCACGGCGAGAGGAGCAGCAGCGGCAGGGCGTGCGGCGGCGTGTGCCGGGACGCGGCGGCGCGCCACGACCTGCAGACGGCGGCGAGGCGGACGTGGCCACGCGGGCTGGCGACCTTGGAGCGAACCACATCGATGAGCTTGTCGGGGAGGCCGGACCACTGCGCCGGTGCGCCCTTGGCGGTGCTCGCCCCATGCCGCTGTTGAAATTAACCCAGTTGCATTGAAGTTTGTTTTTCTGTTATATTCTGTAACAATAACGCACACTCTGTACGTGATGCGACAGACTAGCTGTAGTGTTTACTTTGTTGTTGTAATTCAGTTATTCAGCTAGCCACGATCTGTCCGTGGGATGGCACGGGGAAACCGGATCGTGGGCAGCAATTCTGTTAGGATGGAATAAAAGGAAAGCCAGAAAAGACGCACAGATTTACGCGTCGCAAAACTGCCTCACCAGCGTTCGTGTGTGTGTGTGCCTGTGTGGTCTCTTCCTCGTCATCTTCCTCCTTGTGTCCACCTCGTGTGTGTGTGATCCTGAGAGTGTTTTGATCCAACATTTGGTACCAGAGCTAGGGTTCACGGAGGCGGAGCACGGCGGCGGAGATCGGAGGAGCTGTGACGGCGGTGATCGGCGATGGAAGACACGTCATCAAAGAAGGATCTGAACAGCGGCGGCAGCGGCGGCGAAAAGTACACGCCGCCAGCAAGGAGGCCCGGAGATGATGGCGCCGTGGTCGTCCAGCGCGCGCCAACGAGGACCGGCGGCGTCCCGATCCAATATCCGATGCTCAACGACTCCAACTACGGTCTGTGGGCCGTAAAGATGAGAGTGCTGCTCCGTCCGTTCGGCGTGTGGTCGGCGTTGGAGGGCACCGCGGAGTTCGACCAAGGAAAGGATGACGAGGCCTTCGCCGCTCTCTCCCAGTCCGTCCCGGACGCGGTGATGATGGCGGTGGCCAACTGCGAGACTGCTCACGAGGCCTGGGAGGCCATCCGACGCATGCGCGTCGGCGAAGATCGTGTCCAGAAGGCGCGAGTGAAGCAACTCAAGCGCCAGCTCGATCGCATGGAGATGGACGATTCTGAGTCTGTCAGTGTGTTCGCGCAAAAATTGATGACGCTCGTTGGAGAAATCCGATCCCTGGGAGAGACGGTGTCGGATGAGTCGATCATTGAGGTCCTCTTCAACGTTGTCCCGAGCCGGTTTGGGGACATCGTGACCACCATCGAGCAATGGGGTGACCTTACTACCATGACCGTGTCAGAGGCAGTTGGGCGTCTCGCGGCGTTCGAAGAGAGCCAGCGCGGCCGGCGCTGTCACTCCGGTGGGAAGGAGGACCAACTGATGCTGATGACACAAGCCCTTGAGCAGCTCATGAAGGGCAAAAAGGGGTCACCGGGAGCCGGCAGTAGCAACGCTGGTCGTGGCCGTGGAGGTGGTCGTAGTCGAGGCAGTGGCCGCGGTGACCGCGGACAAGCCGGGCGTGGAGAGAACAAGGACGTGGAGAAGCAGAAGAAATACCGTAAGTTTGACATCACTAAGGTCAGGTGTTTTAACTGTAACAAAATGGGACATTTTCAGTCTGAATTGTCCAGAGCCCAAACGAGAGCAGGCAAATTTTGCCCAGGAGGAGGAGGCAGATGAGCAACCTCTGCTCATGATCGCAGCCTGTGAGCTGGCCCCAGCAAAGATCGAGTTGACGGAACAAGTGTTCTTGAATGAGAAGCAGGTGCTTCCGAAGCTAAGCGGTGATCGGGACGTCTCCTGGTACTTGGACACCGGAGCAAGTAATCATATGACCGGTTGCCTTGACAAGTTTGCAGAGCTCGATGAGGCAGTAAACGGCAAGGTCAAATTTGGCGATGGCTCTGCTGTGGACATCCGTGGACGAGGTTCAGTTCTCTTGAAGTGTCTCACGGGTGAGCACCGGGTTCTGACAAATGTATACTTCATTCCTCGACTTAAGAACAACATCATCAGTTTGGGCCAGCTAGATGAAAATGGATGCAAGTATGCAAGTGAGGATGGAGTAATGACCGTGTGGGACAGAGAAAGAAATGTTCTTTCACGAGTGAATAGGACCAAGAACAGGATGTATATACTGAACATCCAGCCCACTGAACCTGTGTGTCTGCTTGCTCACGCTAAGGATCAAGCATGGTTGTGGCACATGAGGTATGGACATGTAAATTTCAGGTCACTTCGTACACTTGCAGCAGAAGAGATGGTACATGGCATGCCGTACCTCGACCAGGTGGAGCAAATCTGTGATGGGTGCATGATAGCAAAACAGAGGCGCCTCTCCTTCCCGGTTCAGGCCACTTACCGTGCAACGGAGCAACTTCAGCTAGTTCATGGAGACTTGTGTGGGCCTATAACACCTGAAACGCTTGGCGGAAAGAGGTATTTTTTGTTGCTCGTGGATGATCACTCTCGGTTTATGTGGATTACTCTATTGCGGAGCAAAGATGAAGCTCTCAATGGACTGCAGAAAATTCAAAAGGCAGCTGAAGTTGAAAGTGGGCATCAGTTGAAAGCAATTAGAACAGACCGAGGGGGTGAGTTCACCTCAAGAGAATTTGCAGAGCACTGTGAGCAGCATGGAATCAAGCATTTTTGCACGTCACCATATAGCCCACAGCAGAATGGTGTGGTTGAAAGGAGAAACCAAACCGTGGTGGGTATGGCGCGCAGTCTGCTGAAAAGTATGTGGATGCCAGCTCGATTTTGGGGTGAAGCAGTCATCACTGCCGTGTATTTGCTGAACAGATCACTGACAAAGAGTGTAAAGGGAAAAACACCATATGAGGCATGGCATGAGAGAAAGCCGTCAGTACAACATCTTCGCACTTTCGGCTGTGTTGCTCATGTGAAAAAGGTCGGACCCGGAGTGTCAAAACTCTCTGATAGAAGCTCACAGATGGTCTTCATTGGTTATGAAACCGGCTCAAAGGCTTATCGGATGTTTGACCCAGAGAGCAAGAAATTGGTTGTGACACGGGATGTTGTGTTCGAGGAGGATAGGTGTTGGGATTGGGGCTCCCAAGGATCTGCAGCAAGCGATGGTCATGAATCGTTTGTCGTAAGCTATCCAGATCGGCCGAATTCAGATGAACCAGAAACTGCAGTTGGAGGAGCAACAAATTCCACCGAGGCAGGCGCACCGGAGTCCCCCGTCATGGCAGGGAAAAACGTTGACATGGCAGTGAATTCTGCTGCTGTAGTAGCACCACAACCGTGTGCTAAAACTCGGCGGATAGGTGCTGGAACGCCAATCCCTTGTGATCTCAGCGCCTCTCCGGTGACTCCTGGACACGCACCGGTGACACCGGGAACGCCATGGACAGAACCCTCCGAGGGACCGCAGGGAAAGCGATTCTTGGAGGAACTCTATGAGGAAACGGTGCCGATCAAGACAGCTGATGCAGGTTTGTGTCTGTATGCGTTGGAAGAACCAGCAAATCACCTTGAAGCAATGAAGGATACCTGCTGGCAGAGAGCCATGAAAGAAGAACTGAGCTCGATAGAATCCAATGGAACTTGGGAGCTGTGTGAGCTGCCGAAAGGTCATAACCCGATTGGGTTGAAATGGGTTTATAAGCTAAAGAAAGATGCTAGCGGTGGTGTAATCAAACACAAGGCGAGGTTAGTCGCTAAAGGGTACGTGCAACGACAAGGTATTGATTTTGAAGAAGTTTTTGCTCCAGTGGCACGCATCGAGTCAGTAAGATTGTTGGTCGCCCTCGCTGCCCAGTTCAGTTGGAAGATGCATCATATGGACGTAAAGTCTGCATTTTTACATTGTGACTTAGTTGAGGAGGTCTATGTGAGTCAGCCGCCTGGTTTTGAGGTTGCTGGGAGTGACAGCAAGGTGTACAAGCTGCATAAGGCTCTCTATGGACTTCATCAGGCTCCAAGGGCATGGAACTGCAAACTTGATGCAACTTTGAGAGAACTTGGCTTTGAAAAATGCCCCTCAGATTCAGGACTCTACAAGAAAAAAGAAGGGGAGTCGGTGCTGATTGTGGGAGTTTATGTGGATGACTTGATCATCACTGGTGGCAGTGATCGTGTCATAGCAGATTTCAAAAAACAAATGAAGTCCAAATTCAGTATGAGTGACTTGGGGCTGCTGAGTTACTACTTGGGAATCGAGGTGGAGCAATCAGCGGATGGAATCACTCTGAGCCAATCCGCTTATGCTGCTCGGATCCTTGAGAAAATGGGAATGTCAAATTGTAACTCAGCTCACGCACCCATGGAGCCCAGACTAAAACTTAGCAAAGAAAGTCAAGCTGAAGCCGTGGATCCTACAAAGTACAGAAGTGTGGTTGGTAGTCTGAGGTATCTCCTCCACACTCGGCCGGATCTTAGTTTTTCAGTTGGGTTTGTTAGCAGATTTATGGAAAGGCCTACAGTGGAGCACAGGGTGGCTGGTAAGCATATCCTCAAGTATATAAAAGGGACACTAGACCTCGGTTGCAGCTACAAGAGGTGCAGATTAAATGGTCCTTGGCTGTTGGGCTATTGTGATAGTGATTTGGCAGGAGACATCGATGATCGAAAGAGTACTTCAGGGGTATTGTTCTATTTTGGGGGTGCCCTGTAACCTGGAGCTCCCAAAAGCAAAAAATTGTTGCTCAGTCATCGTGCGAAGCTGAGTATGTGGCTGCAGCCTCTGCTGCTGGTCAAGCAGTGTGGTTGGCAAGGTTGGTAGGAGAACTACTTGATCAAGAGATAGAAAGAGTAGTGATCAGAGTTGACAATCAATCAGCTATCGCCCTATGCAAGAATCCTATATTCCATGAAAGAACTAAGCACATTGATGTGCGGTACCATTTCGTGAGACACTGTGTTGAAGATGGCACTATCGCCGTGGAACATGTGAGGACTGAAGAACAACATGCTGACATTTTAACGAAGGCACTACCCAGAGTTCGCTTTCAAGAGTTGAAGAAGAAGATTGGCATGCTACTGGTCAAGTCAGTGCATCAGGTTTAAGGGGGTGAAATGTTGAAATTAACCCAGTTGCACTGAAGTTTGTTTTTCTGTTATATTCTGTAACAACAACGCACACTCTGTACGTGGTGCGACAGACTAGCTGTAGTGTTTACTTTGTTGTTGTAATTCAGTTATTCAGCTAGCCACGATCTGTCCGTGGGATGGCACGGGGAAACCGGATCGTGGGCAGCAATTCTGTTAGGATGGAATAAAAGGAAAGCCAGAAAAGACGCACAGATTTACGCGTCGCAAAACTGCCTCACCAGCGTTCGTGTGTGTGTGTGCCTGTGTGGTCTCTTCGTGATCATCTTCCTCCTTGTGTCCACCTCGTGTGTGTGTGATCCTAAGAGTGTTTTGATCCAACAGCCGCCGTCGCCGATCATCGCGAGCATCACAGGTTTATTAGTTCACCGATTCCGAGGCCAACGTATACATGTGATATACGACTAGGCCTAGACCTGGCTCACGGATTAGCTAGGAGAGATCGTACACAACACGTACGTACACACGCACGCCGGAATCCAATTCCGGCCACATCTCTGCCAGCATCATGCAAAATTTGCTTGGTCCATAATAAGGATCTGGAGCATGCACTATTGAGGTCCACTCATGCACAACAGTTCTGGGATGAGGCCCAACAGCTGTTCGACTTTCAACTGCCAAGTCTAAATCCTCTCACTTGGTCCAAAGATATCATCTGCGACCACAGCTTCACTTCTAGAGACCGAGCTATTATTGTTTCGGTTATGCGGACGATCTAGCACTCAAGGAATAGATTGACATATGGGGAGGAACAACTTGATCCGGCGAACTCAGTACGTTGAACCAGGAAGGCGATCGCGTTCTTGGACATTCCCCGCCACCACGCGTTGGTGTTGCCGGGCCATGGATGGTGACCTCCTGAACCGGGCTTCGTCAAGATCAACACGAATGCTGTTATCAAAACGTGAAGATGGCAGGAGTGGTGCAGGAGGCGTTGCTCGTTCTCCAAGCTCTTCCTGGGAGCATGGAGTAAGCCCTACCCCAGGGTAACAGATCCTCTCATCGCACAGGCGATGGCAGTGCGAGATGAGATCACCTACGCAAGCTTGGGAGGCTTCTCAAACGTCATCATGGAGACAGACTCTCTAGAGATAACCAACCTCTGGGCCACTCGCCACGATTCTCGATCAGTCATGGCTCGCATTATGTCACTAGTAGAAAAAGGGCCTTCTGTCCCGGTTTTGGAACCGGGACTAAAACGTCGTTACTAATGCCCTTGGCCTTTAGTCCTGGTTCTTACACGAACCAGGACAGATGGGCCTCCACGTGGCCGGTGCGGCGAGCCCATGCAGGGGGGCCTTTAGTCCCGGGGTTCGTGACACCAACCGGGACTAAAAGGCATCCACGCGGTAGCATTTCAGGTGCTGGGTTTCTTTTTGAAAGGAGGGGGGGTTGGGGGTTTTGGGGGGTTAATTTAGGTGTTTCATATATTGTGTTAGCTAGCTAATGAATAGAGAGAAGTGTCCTCTCTTATCTCCGTGCTTGGTCGATGCTACATACTATACGTATAGAGGGGACTAGACACGCTAGCTAGTAAGCAAATGAAGGAAATAGAAGATCGTCATGAACATATGCATACAAAGAGAAGTGATATCGACCACCTCTCCTTCTCCAAGAGATTGGTCGAACAACAAGTTCTCGTATATCTATCCGACGCTACTGGCTACATATATACAATATAATTATCTCTTACAATATAATCTCCTAATTAAAATTGAACTGATTAGGGTTCACATGGTATTCTCCGTCTTTAGCGATCACGTGGTCAAGAAAGAATGCCGCCAATTCTACTTGAATTCCTCGCATACGATCTGCTGGTAGGAGTTCATTCCGCCGATATATCTAATTTGAAGAAGGGGGTCAATACATATATATGAATAAATGAAACTGAACACGAATGATGGTAATAAAATAAAATTGTGAATATTATTATTTACGCACGTCATATTGTTTGTCAGGGTAGCCCCGCTCATAGGTCGTGTGGCGGATGGACTCGCAAATGTAGTATCCACAGTAATCATTCCCTGGTTCCTGCCACAACCACTTTACAAGAAATAGAGGTCAATCAAACTGATAGTTAGCAAGCATGCTAAATGGTATTGATGAAACTAGCGCTTGAATAACTAGGAGATGCGTGAAACATGCTACTATAGTACTTACTTTCGGGTGTCTAAATTGCAGCTTCTTCGGCAGTCCCGGAGATTTTGAGATGAATTTTTTCCAAACCCTGCCAGACAAAGAAAACAATTACTTGATATCAGGAAATGAACAAAGTTATCGATATGGTGCGATAATGATCGATTTAACTTACTTCTCTAGAATTTCAGTCATGTCCGCATACTCCTTGGGATCTTTTCGTCTGGAGTCTAAGACGGTTACTAGTCCCTGCTCAAGCTTAATCTCTAGCAGAATATAGTGAAAGCTGCGCACGCATGCATAACTCATCAATTACATTACTATAACCTTGACTAATAAGGGAAACCGAATATGCACAAGACAGTAACGCTCACTGGAATTCGTAAGAGAAGAGTATTATAGCTTTGTTTTGATTCAATACAAACGATTGTAACAGGTTGGCCTCGGTATCTTTGGCCTGAGATTTAATCATAAATGCATCTACGAGATTTGCGTTAATGAACCCAATATCATCGATTTGTCTTTTCTTCAATTCGACAATCTTCAATCTGCATATAATATAGTGAGGATAATTAAAAATACATGCAATGAAAGAGCTGACCTATATATAGAGACTTAATGACAGAAGTAGTACTACTTACAGGCAGTAGCAAGTGATCATTAATTTATCGAGGGCGAGGAGATTGAAAAATGGGAAGAACTCCTCAAATGGAACCATTAACAGTTCAAGTCCAACGAGGTCATGCTCCTTTCTAACTCTCAGCGTCAAAAATACAATTAGATTAGCTCTTCATAGACAAACTTGGGGTTTGCGAGCCAAGGTAAGATCGGCCTAGGATCACGGGACCCTTTTCTATCAGACTTTCAAGATGCCTTGATGGTGAAATGGTAGACACGCGAGACTCAAAATCTCGCTCCCCCAGACTCTTTGCAGGTTTTCATGTACCAATCATGGAATCCTCGCATCATCGTTGTTAAAGATCTTTCATCTTTGACGAGAGGCTTCCCGTACACGTATTTGTGTTCCTACGCCTCCAATAAATAAAAATGTGCATCGTCGGGCAGGTAATCTCCAAGATTATTACCGGGCAAGATCCCCGGATCATAAGCGACGATATTGCTAGACACCTTGAGCGGGCAGAACGATTGGTTCGCTTGTTCGCCGAGCTGGGCAACTTTTTTCCCAGCTCGTCGTTCTGCTAACCTTTGGTCACTAATAGTACTTCCCGACCGCTCCGCTTCGATAAATGAATTTCTAATAATGCGCTCATAGTTGCCTTTCGTCGGAGACTTTGGTGGTTTCTTCAGGGCAGCCAGAGTACGCTTCGGTTTTTACCGGATCTATCTTCTCCTCCGGAGGTGGATGATTCTTTGCTTTCACGCCTTCAAAGAAGTTTTTCACTTCGGCTTGCATGGTCATCGCGTTTTCCTCCTGGCTCCTCTCGTATGGTAATTTCTCTGGAGTCTTCAGAGAAGGACCGTATTTGTATTGCCCGCCTCTGGTTGTACTGCTAGAGGCCGGAGCAGACGGAGCGGCTGCGGCTGTCTTTCCTTTCTTACGAGGCGGAGTAGAAGGACGACGCGCCGGAGCAGCCGGAGCGGCGGCCGGTCTCTTCCGCCCTTGCTGACGAGGCGGAGAAGGAGGAGGTTGGCTGCTCGGGCGCGCCGGCGCAGGCGGAGAAGGAGGCGGAGTGCCGCCATGCGCCGGAGAAGGAGAGTGAGTGCCCTGATCACTCACCGGAGGAGGAGGAGGCGGAGGAGGAGAAGGAGACTGAGTGCCCTGATCACTTGCCGGAGGAGGAGGCGGAGGAGGAGGAGACTGAGTGCCCTGATCACTCGCCGGAGGAGGAGGCAGAGGAGGAGGTGGAGTGCCCTGACTCGCCGGAGGAGGAGGAGGCGGAGGCGTCTAGTTCGGAAGGTTGATGAGCTCCTTCCGCCATAGGCATGTAGTCTTCAGAGAAGAACCGAGCCAAAACTCCCCTTCACCCGTAGGGTGGTCAAGCTCAAGGTCCTCAAATCCGTTCGTTATTTGAGTCACCATCACCCTAGCATGTCCTTTTGGAATCGACCGGCCATGGTAGGTTGTGTCAGGTTCAGTAGGTAAAACAACTCCAACAGCCTCCTACTTTGAATGTCATCCATCGCGCCATAAGGTGGCAATGTTGAGACTCTGTGATAGCATCCACGGGGTAGCTAGCAGGAGCCGTGAAGACAAGGTCCAGCTGCTGAGTCTGCTCGGTGGAAGCCACGCTGCTTCTCCGCTGAGACGGTGAGGTAGCTTCAAGGGAAGCTTCGGTAGGTCGTTTGCTGCGATCTGCTTCTCGTTCCTCTAGCCCTTGTACCCTTTCGTGCAACGCCTACAGTTGGCTATGCTCCACTTTCTTCCTCCTCTCCTGGCATTTGTAACCCCCCGCGTCCGGAAACCCAACCTTCCAGGGAACGGAGCCTGGCGTGCCTCGTGTCCGTCCAGGGTGCTCAGGATTCCCGAGGGCCATTGTGAGCTCGTCCTTCTCTCTGTCTGTAACGAACGTCCCTTGCCGCGCTTTCTCGATATACTCCTTAAGCCTCGTGACGGGTATTCGCAGTTGCTCTTCCGTCCAAACGCACTTCCCTGATACAGGGTCCAAGGTTCCTCCAACCCCGAAGAACCAAGTCTGGGAACAGTCTGGCCATTTCAATGTCTTTGGTTCGACCCCTTTAGCAATCAGGTCATTCTCAGCCTTGTCCCACAAAGGTCGGGCTTTGAGGTAGCCACATGACCCCGTGCGATGGTGATGTTTCTTCTTCGGAGCATTTTCCTTGTTTGTCGTTGACATCTTCTTACTCTTTTCCGATGTCTTGTGGGCCACAAATGCGGGCCAGTGATCTCTGATCTTCTCAAACAGGACGGTGAATTCTGGTGTAATTTCTTTGTCAACAAACGTTTTCAGCTCATTCTTCCACCTCCTGAATAGTTCTGCCATCTTCGTAAAAGCATGAGACTTGATCAATTGCTCTATAACTGGCTTCTCCGGATCCTCCTCTGGCGGTAGGGTGAAATTTGCCTTAAGCGTTGTCCAAAGATCTTCTTTCTGCATATCTAAGACATAAGACACCTCACAGTCTTCCTTCTTAGGCTTTAACCATTGCTGGATACTGATCGGGATCTTGTCCCTAACAAGAACCCCGCACTGATTAGCAAATGCTTCCTTTGTCCGGTACGGTTCAATCGGCTTGCCATCGCGCGCGATTGCTGTGATCTCAAACCTTTCATCCGAGCGCAACTTTTTCTTCGGGCCTCGTCTCTTTACCGAAGTTGTGCTCGATCCGGAGGGCTAGAAAAAGAAGAAAGACGAGAGTTAATTAATATGTGCACATACGAAAACAATGAATGCATCAATTAGCTAGTTAACACAGGCTTAACTAATATATATACCTGGCCGGACTCGGTTCGGTCACTGGAGCCATCATAATCATAGCCTTCTTCTTGTATCGGCATTAATGGGTCACCGGAGCCATCATAAGCATAGCTGTGACAGCCCGATGCCGACGCTCCGGAAGATTCCCCTTTATTTATGTTTCCGTCGTGTGGTTATTTTATTTCGTGGCCTCATCATTTAGTTTGCATCATCGCATCATGCATGGCATCTTGCATCGCGTGTGGTGTTTTGAGTGTGTGTGCTTCGAGTGCTCGCCGAGTCTTAGTGCGGTAGAAACTCCCCCTCTCCCCTCTTATTTTGTTTTTGCGGTTGCTAAAGTTTCCCGTTTTAAACCCCTATTTAAAAGGGTTTGTCTTCTTCTTTTCAAAAAAATCATTTTATTAAATGTGGGGCAACCCTTGGGTTTCCTTTATCTCCTCCTTTTGTTTATTTTTAAAACCGTCTCATTTTGTTTTCTCTTTTAAAGGGCTTTTATTTTATTATTTAAATAAATGGGGTTTGATTTTACTCTCGTGTTAAAAGGATTTTATTTTACTTCTTAAACAGGTTTCATTTTAATTTTGTTTTAAAAATGCCCAAGCTATCCTTATAGTTGGGGTATATTTTATTTTCAAGAAGTCAAAAGTCATTTCTTCTATTTTGTTAAAAACCTTTTTTTTCTTTTGTTTGAGTTTTCTATTTTTTTTTAAGTATAAAAAAACAGCAAAAGAGGGAGGGAGTTCCCAGGCCCAAGGGAGCCAACCGGCCAGGCGCAGCCCAGCTCCCTTGCCGACCTAGCCCAGCCCGAGACCCCCATCTCCCCGTGTGTCTCCCTCCTCCAGCCTGATCCCTCCCCTCTCCATCGTTCCTCTCTCTCCTGCCCCGCCGCCAGCTCCTTCCCCGGTCTCCTCCTGCCCCAGGCGAGTAGTCCCGCGCCAGTAGCGCCCCCTGCCTGAGCCGCCATGTGCCTCTTCCCCGCCGTCCGGAGGTCCCCCTCGCCGCCATGGCCTCGAGCAGCCGCGCCACGCCGGCCTCCCATCCGGTGCCGAGCCCGCGCCGCCTCCTGCCTTGCGCCGCTGCCGTGCTCGCCTGCTCTACGCCGCGCCGCCTCGCCGCCTCCGCGCGCAGCCCCCTCCTCCTCGAGTCGCGTCGTCCCCTGTGCGTCGCCGCTGTGCCCTCGGCCTCGCGCCAGCAGCCCGCGTCGCCGTCCTCCTGCTCCCCTCCCGCGCGCTAGCTCCGGCCGCGTCGCCGGTGCGCCGCCCCTCGCCGTGTTGTCGTGCGCCGCCTCGCCTTGTACCTCGCTGGCCGTCGTCCGCTCGCCCGTGCCGCGCCGCCATGGAGATGTTGCTAGTTGCTGTTCTGTTGCCTTGCTGCGTCGCTGCATGTTGTTGCTGCTTTGCCTGCTACGGCTGAAGCTGTAGCCGCTGTTGATAGCTTGCCTGATGTGCCGTGCTGCTGCCTGATGTGTCGAGTTTGTGTGCCGAGCCGCTGGCAAAATTGACAAAAATGACCCCTGGGGCGAAAGAACTCACGGATTGAACCCTCGGTGGAAATAATTCACCGGCCTGACCCTTTTGTGTGGCGCCCGACACCTAGGCGCCACACTGCACTGTGTGACGCCTAGAGGTTCGGCGCCACATCCCCGACCACGTGGCAGGGAGGGGCCCACCCCCCAGGCAGTGTGACGCCTAAGCCTCAGGCGTCACACATTGTAATGTGTGGCGCCTAACGCTTAGGCGCCACACATGGACTTAACTGGCCACGGTCCAGCCCCCCTCCCCACCCCCTCCCCAACCCCCTCCCTCATTCAAACAGAAACTGCCACTGCGGCGGCGGCTGGCTCTCACCCCCTCCCTAATCCCCTCCCCCATCTCCTTCAGATCTGGTGATTTCTTCCTTGGATTGATCCCCCAAGGTAATGTCCTCCCCCATCCCTTCCCTTTCCCATCCTTCTATCCAATTGTATTAGGTTTTGGTTGAGTAGATTGATTTTCGTAGATTGATTTGAGTAGGTTCTTAGGATTTGACTAGTTAGGATATGAGTTAGGATTTGGTTGAGTATATGAGTAGTTAGTAGTTAGTAGTAGTAGTAGTTAGTGGTAGTAGTAGTTAGTAGTAGTAGTAGTAGTAGTAGTAGTAGGTATAGGAATTGTATTGGGTTTTGGTTTTGGTTGAGTATATGAGTAGTTAGTAGTAGTAGTAGTTAGTAGTAGTAATTAGTATTAGTAGTAGTTCATATGAGTATATGAGTAGTTAGTAGTAGTAGTAGTTAGTAGTAGTAGTTAGTATTAGTAGTAGTTCATATGAGTATATGAGTCTTATTTGAATATGAGTATTAGTAGTAGTTCATAGTAGTTAGTATTACTAGTAGTTCATATGAGTATAGTTAGTATTAGTAGTAGTTCTTAGGATTGTAGGATTGTGTAATTTTTTGAATATAAGTCTTATTTGAATATTAGTTAGTATATGAGTAATTTTGTGATTTGTAGGATGGTGTGGCTTCTGAATAATGTTTATGACGTTGAACACCGGGCCTATTTCATGTCGGAGAAGAAGATGGTAAGTACAAAATGATTAGTAGATGAGTAATTTTTTGAAAATGTAATAAGCACTTGATATCTTCTTCTCCTATATGTTTGCAGGAGCTTACGCCCTTGAAGATCCGGTCTCATGGGGCATCCTCCGTAATGCACTACGATGACCTGGAATCATTGTTTTTGGACTTCTTCTTTCGCGTCGTACACCTTCTTGTGTTGTGCCCTGTTACACCGCAATCTCCGCATTGTGATCTCTCAGTAGGCTCTTGGAATTGGTTGTTCCCCATTTCTCTGCCACCACGATGGCCCCATCCATCCATGTCTCCTCTAAAACGCTTTGTCTTTCGTCTTCCCAGTTTCACAACCTTCCACTCTGGGTCGGGCCATAGTTGTACTCCATGATACTCCGGCCATTGTGATTGGTCAAAGTATGGTTCAAATCTAGGATCACATGTATGCTTCGTGGTCATGATCGAGAACTCGGACTCCCTCACGGTTAGTGGATGGTTGACGTCCACATTCCTACTGCGAGCTGCCGTGTACAAATGCGAGCATGCGAGATGAAGCAACCTTGGCCTCCCACAAGAGCAATCACACAAGGATAAAGAAACCTTGAACGCCCTGTTTTCGTGTTGCTGGCCATCGTTTGTCGTTCCTCCGGGCTCATTCACTTCGTATGTCCAATCCTCGTTGTTGTACAGGGGTAGCCGTTTGGGAGTCAGCCTTCCGTGATTGAAATACCATCCATTTGTCAACCTTTGGTGGAAACTGGTACTTACAGTTTTTCTTGTTCTCTCCCGCAATCTGATCATCTGTTTCTTGCGAGTACTTTAGAAAGTATGCTCTCAACTTGTCGAATGTGTATTGAACTATTGCCGTCACCGGCAACGCACGGACACCCTTCAACACCCGGTTGAAGCATTCTGCCATGTTACTGGTCATTTGACCATATCTTCGGCCATCTTCGTCATAAGCTCGTGCCCACTTGGCCCGAAGTTCAATGTGCCTGTTAAGAAACTCAAGCCCACCTGCATCAAGTTTTTTGTTTACAAGCAAAGCATTGTACAATCTTGCAAATCGTTTGTCAGAAAATGCTTGACAACAATCTTGAAGATCATCCGCCAACTCCTTGCTACCACATGCCCAGTAGAAGTTTGCACAGAAATGCCTCATGCACCATCGATGATGCAAAGGAGCAGGGCCGGGAATGAGAATGTCAACCGCGTTAAGTATGCCTTGATGACGATCCGATATGACACATATTTCCCTCTCAAACGGTAATACTTTGGTTATCAAAATATGCAAGAACCATTCCCAGTTAACATTGTTCTCTGCCTCAACCAAAGCAAAAGCCAAAGGCATCAACCGGTTATTGGCATCACTTGCTATTGCAACCAACAAAGTGCCCTTGAATTGTCCGGTCAAAAACGTGCCATCGATGGAGATGACAGGACGACAGTGCTCGAAAGCCCTCACACATTGCTCAAATGCCCAAAATGCACGGCCAAATACGCGAACCCTATTTCCATTCTTAATCTGTGTTTTCTCCCCATACGGCTCGACCACATGAACCATGCCCGGGTTAGTGTGGGCAATAGCTCCCAACAACCTAGGTATGCAGCTGTATGCTTCCTCCCAATCACCATACAACATCTTGAATGCGGCTTGCTTTGCTTTCCATGCCTTACCATATTTCACCTCGTAGTGAAAGAGGGCTTTCACAAGGTCTTGTACGCTTTTTATGCTCATTGTAGGAAGAGAGGAGATGGAGTTGGAAAGCCTATAAGCGATGAACTCGGAGGTTAGTTGTCTATGGCTTTGCAACGATAGGGCACCATCAACCCTCTTGCCTCGACACATGTGAGGCATACAACTGACAATGTTCCATCCTGGCCCTCCTTTCCATGGTCTTGCACGGACAATCCAAGGACAACCTCTATCTCACATGCAACCGTGTAACGCAGCTTCATGTTAGAATGAACAACTTTGTGTGGCCTATAATGCGTAACAGAATATTCATCCAACCACATCTTCAGTTCAAAGAATGTTTCGAACTTTGACCCCGGCAAAATAATATTCTTCCCATGTGTGTCCCGATGAGAAGGTGGCCTAACTCCAAACAATATGCCTTCGCCTCCGTCAACCACGGCTTCATCCGCAAGGCTAAGATCCTCGAACAATGATGTCCGGTGATCACGCTTTAATACATTCGTGAAAGCTTCAGCCTCCTTTGCCGTGAACCCTTCTTCATCAACTTCTTCATCGGGACCCTCATCGTCCGACTCAGAGGTATAGCCACGTGAGTACGGAATGGAATGGTCCATTGTCTCTTGCAAATTGTATTTGTCCAAATCACCAAGATTGTTGTCATGAAGAACATTACCATCATCATCGTGCTCATAATTAGCCTCTACCAATGGTTCATGTTCAATGTTGACCTCTTCGTTAGCCTCATAGACACAAGAAAGAGGTTCAATGTTGGCCTCTTCGTTGATGGTTGCAGGAATAGCTTCAACAATCAAAGAGGCAACCCGGTTCAAATCCAACAAGTTAGGAACATTTGTTTTTATGGAAAATAACTCTAGAGCCTTGTCTAGTGATTCGGCCACTGTATCCTTGTATGCAAGCCAACGTTGCTCGGAGTTGACACGCATGGTCTTCCAACGAATGTGCATTCCGAATCCCACATTATGCCTACCATCAAACTCAACTACATCACTAGGGTCCATCCAATTCAAATCCTTTCGGACTTGTTCCAACAATTCACCATAGCTAGGACACAAATCGAACACCATGTCAAGCTCATCCGGGTCCGGATCAATATTGCCTTTTAAAAAGGCATCCTTGTCCACGTGATGAACAAACACATGTTCTTCCCATACCTAAACAACAAAACATACAACCTTTTTTATGAGCAATCATACAATTACAATAACCCTTGCCTAACTTCCAAATAACCCTAACCCCATCATAACCCTAACACAACCAAACATCCCTAACCCTAGCCTAACCATAGCCTAACCCTAGCCTAACCCTAAAACAACCATAATGCACACATCCAAACAACCCTAATCCTAACCCCATCATACCCCTTATCCTAACATACAAACAAATAAAACAATATCATATACATCCCACATTTCATGAAAAACTAGGGTTTCCTCAAATTTGCAAAAAAAAGAACACAAAAGATTTTCCTTTGGATGAGAATGAGGGGAGAGGTGGGGATTACCTTAGGGGAGTGATTGGACAACAAATGCCCGGTCCAAACCTTCAGATGTGCTGATGTAGAGAAGGATTTGAGGGAGGGGGCAGTGGCTGGGAGAGGGGCTAGGGGAGGGGAATGAGGGAGGGGGTGGGGAGGGGGTGGGGAGGGGGGCTGGCCCGTGGCCAGTTAAGTCCATGTGTGGCGCCTAAGCATTACAATGTGTGACGCCTAAGGCTTAGGCGTCACACTGCCTGGGGGGTGGGCCCCTCCCTGCCACGTGGTCGGGGGTGTGGCGCTGAACCTCTAGGCGTCACACAGTGTAGTGTGGCGCCTAGGTGTCGGGCGCCACACAAAAGGGTCATGCCGGTGAAATATTTCCCCCGAGGGGTCAATCCGTCAGTTCTTTCGCCCCAGGGGTCATTTTTGTCAATTTTGCCCGAGCCGCTGTAGTTCCCTGTTGCTTGTTGGCGTGCTTGCTGCTTCCTGCTGTCATGCTTTTCATGTAGTTGTTGTCGCCGTGTGCTGTTGCTGTTGCCGCGTTGCCATTGTTGCTGCCATGTGTTAGGTTGCGTCAGAGTTGCCGCTTGCTTGCCGTTGCTGCCTGCCGTCGCTGCCGAGTTGTTGTGCTTGTTGCTGTTGCCGCTGTGGCATGTTGTTGCTAGTGTCTATAGGCGAGTTGCCTTGCTAGCTGATGCTTGCTAGGCCGCTTGGAGATGCTCTGTGTTGCGTGGCTGTAGCCTACAGATTGCCGTTGCTGTGCCATGCTTCTAGCTTGCTCTTGCTGCTTGGCAGGCTTGCTGTTGCGTAGATCATATTCCTGCCGCCGGTGCTTGCCGTTTAGCCAGATGCATGCCGTAGCTTGCTGTTGCTGCTAGCATAGTCTGAGTCAGATGCTAGTGTTGTTGCTGGCTGATGGATGTTGCTAGTTGCTAGTTGATGTGCTTGCTTGCCGTAGGTTGCCTTGCTAGCCGATGCTTAGCTGCTGTTTGCCTTGTTGTTGCTGCGTGATGTTGTTAGTTGGTTAGGTGCTAGCTATTGCTTGTACTGCCACTTGCCGTCACCGCTTGCTGTTGCCTTGCCCGGTTGCCTGTTGGAACATCGCGAAGACCGCGTGCACCATCCCCGCCGCCGTGGGTCGTAGACGTGATCGACTACCGACGCCGAAGACCGAGAACCACGACGCCGAGCGAACGACTACCATCGACGAGACCGAGTACCTCAACTTCCACGACGACCACGACCTCCACGACGTCCGCTTCGACCGAACCCCTCCGATTCGCACGCGTCGAAGGTATACCAATGAGACGTGTCGTGTCACGAACAAATGTGTTGTATGAGTTGTATCGTGTGTATGCACCGTATGATTGACCGTTGCACGTTGTCCCTCTATGTTGTGCTCGACACATGGGAACCCGGTAACCGGGATCACCCCATCGTTATTTACCGTTCCCGCACGCTCCCTATTCGTTGGCACGATATCTCGACGAGCTATCGGGATAGGAACGTTGTCGTGGCATCGTCTCCATTTTGCCGCCTTGGTTCCCTCTCACCCGCCGTGGCGACACATGATTCCTTCTCTTCTTGCCCGTGATGTTTGAAACTCGCATGCATGACGCATTCATGACATATACATCTTGTGTTGCATGTTCTTGTGCCGTAGCTCCGATCTATGTTTCGTGTGTTAAGCGTCTAAGATGCCATGTAGAATCACCGCTTCACCCCTTGCCATGTTAAACAACATTTAATATTGCCGTGTAAATAATCGGGAGTGAACTAAATAATTAATCGTGGAGTTTCGTCGATATGCAACCCATTGCATATCGAGCTTCATTTAATGTGTAGTGTTTGCGTGAGGTGTTTTGCCATGCCATCCGTGGCATGTTGACCTGATCATGCATCATAGTAGGTTGTGCATCATGTTGTGCATCGTGTGGTGAATATCTGTGTTGATGTTTGTTTCCGGTTTCCTTCGTCTTGATAGAGTTTCGCAAGCGTGTCGGAATGTGAGGACCCGTTCGACTACGATGGTTTGCCGACTCCACCGAGTTGTTCTTCTTCCAAGCGGGATCTCAGGCAAGATGATCATTTCCCCAGATACCATTACTATCATTGCCATGCTAGTTTTATCGCTTCTATCGATTATGTCTCGTTGCCTACCACATGTTAAATTTCAGCCTCTCAACAATGCCATGAAACCTTCAACATGTTCAACCTAGCAAACCACTGATTGGCTATGTTACCGCTTGCTTAACCCTGTTGTTAGCGTTGCTAGTTGCAGGTGCAGATGCTTTCATGCGAAAACATGGGTTCCTTGTAATATCACCATATTTAAATGTTATTTAATTTAATGCACCTATATACTTGGTAAAAGGTGGAAGGCTCGGCCTTTCTAGCCTGGTGTTTTGTTCCACCTTTGCCCCCTTAGTTTCGGCTACTGGTGTTATGTTCCATAATTGAGCGCTCCTAACACGATCGGGGTTGTTATGGGGACCCCCTTGATAATTCGTTTTAGATTAAAGCTGGTCTGGCAGGGCCCAACATTGGTTTTACATTTGCCCAACATAATAATTTTGATAAATTGAAATGCATAGGGAGTTAGCGCTACCCGAGGAGTAATTTTACATAAACAGGGGGGGCCAGTGCTGATGGTGTTGGTCCCAAACGGTCTGCCTGCGGGGCCACCGTGAGGAAACTCGAGGTTTGGCACCCGTAGCTAGTTCCATCCGTCGTGTCCTGAGAACGAGATACGCGGCTCCTATCGGTTACGTCGACACGTCGGGCGGCCTTGCTGGATTAGTTTTACCTTTGACGAGATATCTTGTGCATCGGGATTCCGGTGATGCTTTGGGTAATCCCAGAGTTGAGGTTTTCCACTATGGAATCCGACGAGATTGCGAGTGTCGTGATCGAGTATTTCTATGCTGCTTGTGGTAATTTGTGATGGACTAATTGGAGCACCCCTGCAGGGTAAATCTTTCGGAAAGCCGTGCCCGCGGTTATGTGGCAACGTGGAAACTTTGTTTAACACTGGTTCTAGATAACTTGAAGATAACTTAATTAAAACATGCCAACTGTGTGTGTAACCGTGACTGTCTCTTTCTTGAGTTCCTTCTCCGATCGACGACACGGTGGGGTTATGTCTGACGTAGGTATGTCTTCAGGATCATTCATTCGATCATCGGTAGTTCACGTCCGTTCTGCGTGGATCTTCCCCCTCTTATTTCTTGTACTCGTAAGTTTAGCCACCAACCATATGCTTAGCCGCTGCTGCAACCTCACCACTTAACCATACCTCACCCATTAAGCTTTGCTAGTCTTGATACCTTTGGAAATGAGATTGTTGAGTCCCGTGTGGCTCACAGATTACTACAACACCAGTTGCAGGTACAGGTAAAGGTTACTTGACGCGAGCGCGTTGATTGTTCATTTGGAGTTGCTTCTTCTTCTTCTTCATCGATCTAGGATGGGTTCCAGGCCGGCAGCCTGGGATAGCAAGGATGGACATCGTTCTTCTTTTTTCGTTTATTTTCGTCCGTAGTCAGACCCTGCTCTTACTCTTGATGATTATGTAATGTACTGATGTGACTCTGATGTAGCTTGTGGCGAGTGTAAGCCAATTCCATATATCCCTTCTTTTGGGTACATGTACTTGTAACGATATCCATTCTTGCGACACGACGAGATGCGCTTCTATCCCTGACGAGGCCCTCGTGCCAAATTCAGGATAGGGTCGCATCTTGGGCGTGACAAAGCCTTCTTCTTCACCCTGTCCTTCCAGACCGTCGGTGTCGTTGAGATACGACAAGACGACATCACTTCCTTTTGCGATTATTTCCCCCAAAATCTCTTATGTTTCTTCGTCTCGGGGGTGCTCCATAGTTTCTGCGAATATTTACAACATGGCAATTATTATTCAAACATGACAGATGGATATATTAGTGGCAAACGTAGAACTAGCTAGCTAATCACAATAAGGAATCATATTAGTGGCCTCGACGCTGCTTCTCTAGGGTTTGGGGTGGCCTCGACAACGCTTCAAGGGTTTGGGGTGGCCTCGACAACGCTTCAAGGGTTTGGGGTGGCCTCGACAACGCTTCAAGGGTTTGGGGTGGCCTCGACAACACTTCAAGGGTTTGGGGTGGCCTCGACGACAACGCTCTTTTAACTTGGTAAATTTGGGTGGCCTCGAGAGAGTTTGTCGGGTAGGGGCGCGGCGGGAGGGGGTAGGACACCAACATCGTTTTTTCTGGGGTTTGGGTGTCCTCAAGAGTTTTGGTCGAGCGAGAGGGCGGGGGGGGTGCTCCCCTGGTATAAGTTATCACGGTCGAGAGGACGTATATATATCGACCGCCCCTCATGTCCAAGTTATCCGGGAGGGGGTTATATCGACAACGACGACATACATACATGGGAAAATAATGTTATCGGGGAGGGGGTATATCGACCCCCCCCCCTCGTGTTGAAGTTATCGGGAGGGGGTATATCAACAACGACATACCCGATAAAAAATAAGAAGACAAAAGAAGAAATAAAAAGAGGAGAAGAAGAAAGGAATAGAAGAGAAGCGATCGAAGAAAAAAAAGAAGAAAAAAAGGAGAAGAAGAAAGGAATAGAGAAGAAGAGAATTTTCTTCTTCTTCTCTATTCCTTTCTTCTTAAAGGAATAGAGAAGAAGAGAATTTTCTTCTTCTTCTCTATTCCTTTCTTCTTCTCCTCTTCTTTTTCTTTTTTTTTCCTCTTCTTATTTATTTCTCCTCTTCTTCCTCTCCTGTTCTTCTCCTTTCTTCCTCGTCTTATTTTCCTTTTTCCTCTCATTCTTTTTCTTCTTCTTCCTTATCTTCCTAGCTATATATAATACTTTTCTAAAAATGTAACTTTTGCATATATACAACTTTTTCTTCTTCTTCCTTCTTCCTTCTTCCTTCTCTTCCTTCTTTTCCTGAACATATGAAACTTTTCTAAAAATGAAACTAACCTAAAATGTACTAAATCAGAGAACATATGTAGATAAAACTAACCTAAAATGTACCAAAATGTACTAAAAATCTAACTTTTGTATGCACAAAGAACATACATACATATATACACACATATACACATAATCTGAAAATCATCATATATATGAACAAAAAATCTAAAAAATGACATATAATCAGATATACACACATACATATACTCACACATATACACATAATCTGAAAAAAAAACATCATATAATCTAAAAAAAAGGAGAGGACAGGGTGGGCGGCGCCGGCCTGACCAAGGAGAGGTGCGGCGTGGTCGGGGCAGGGGCAGAGGCAAGGGGCCGGCATCGGTGTAGAGGGCGGCGACGACGGCGTGGTCGGGGCAGGGGCGACGGCGGCGTGGTCGAGGAAGGGCCGGGCGATGGCGATCGACGCGGCGGGTCGGGGGCGCGGCAGAGGCACTGCGAGGGCGCACGGCGTGGTCGGGGGGCAGGGGCGACGACGGCGTGGTCGGGCCGGGCAACGGCGGCGTGGTCGGGGGCAGGGCAACGACCGCGAGCTCGGGCAGCCTGGCGTCGTCGTCGGAGGGATCGAAGAACTGAGGAAATTCTCACAAGTGCTAGCTTATATAGCAAAGCCATTGGTACCGGTTGGTGCCACCAACCGGTACCAATGCCCCATTTAGTCCCGGTTGGTGTCACCAACCGGGACTAAAGGTCTCTTTTCAGAAGCCCGAAGGGCGGGAAGCAGAGGCCTTTGGTCCCGGTTGGTGGCACCAACCGGGAATAAAAGGGGGCATTGGTACCGGTTAGTGTCACCAACCGGGACCGAAGGTCTCTTTCAACAGTCCGAACGGCGGGAAGCAGAGGCCTTTGGTCCTGGTTGGTGGCAACAACCGGTACCAATACCCCCTTTAGTCCCGGTTGGTGCCACCAACCGGGACCAAAGGCCTTGCGCGGTGCGGTGCTATGTTTAGTCCCACCTCGCTAGCAGAGAGGGGCTCAGAGTGGTTTATAAGCCCTGTCGAACCAACCACTTCGATCTCCTCTCTACTGCAGGCTTACGGGTCTAAAATCATTATGTGTGCTTGTGGGCCTATTGGCCCTACTACGGGCCTGCATCCTGGCCCTAGTAATGGGTTTTTAGTCGTATGCACGCGTGGTGGCCATGTAGGTGGCACTTTTTTTAAAAAAAATCCTGTTTTTTTCCTTTCTTTTTTGTTTCTAATTACTTATTTATTTTTCTTTTATGATAATTCTTTTTGCTATTAAAGTTTGTAACAAAATTCTAATTATTTATTTATTTTCTTTTATGATAATTCTTTTTTACTTTTAATGTTTTGAACAGAAAATACTTTGATAATTTTAGTTGCATAAATTATATATAATTTTAGTTTCAATAATACTAGAGGTTTATAAAAGCTTTTTAGTTGATTCCTTTAGTACCAGTTCTATGGCTGTTACAAAGGCATTTTATTTGGTACAGGTTCTTTTTACTTTCTTTTTTATTTCAAATTACTTATTTATTTTCTTTTATGATAATTCTTTTTGCTATTAAATTTTGTAACAAAATTTTAATTACTCATTTATTCTCTTTGATGATAATTCTTTTTTGCTTTTAATGTTTTGAACGGAAAATACTTTGATAATTTTAGTTGCATAAATTCTATATAGTTTTAGTTGAAAGACCATGAAATTGAAAAGCATTTGAAATGAACTCTGAAAAGGTTCCAAGTTGGCATGGTATCATCATTTCACCCACATAGCATGTGCGAGAAAGTTGAGAGGGTTACGGCAAAAACTGGATGCACTTCGTGTACGAAACGGACAATCTCTTTCGAAGTATCAAGGTTACATACGGAAACTCGTCTGTTACAAAGGGATTTCATTATTTTGAACTTGTTTGAACTCCATAGTTTTTCTGTGTTCAAACTGCACCACTCAAAGCCACATCATCAATTGACAACCCTTTCTGACTTCATTTGTTATTTTTCATGCATTTACTGATTATTTTGAGCTATAAGACCATGAAATTGAAAAGCATTTGAAATGAACTCTGAAAAGGTTCTAAGTTGGCATGGTATCATCATTTCACCCACATAGCATGTGTGGAGAAAGTTGAGAGGGTTACGACAAAAACTGGATGCACTTCATATACAAAACGGACAATTTCTTTCGAAGTATCAGGGTTTCATACGGAAACTCGTCTGTTACAAAGGGATTTCTTTTTTTTTGAACTTATTTGAACTCCATAGTTTTTCTGTGTTCAAAATGCACCATTCAAAGCCACATCATCAATTTACAACCTTTCTGACTTCATTTGTTATTTTTCATGCATTTACTGATTATTTTGAGCTATAAGACCATGAAATTGAAAAGCATTTGAAATGAACTGTGAAAAGGTTCCAAGTTGGCATGGTATCATCATTTCACCCACATAGCATGTGCGAGAAAGTTGAGAGGGTTAGGGAAAAAACTGGATGCACTTCGTGTACAAAACGGACAATCTCTTTTGAAGTATCAAGGTTTCATACGGAAACTCGTCTGTTACAAATGGATTTCATTTTTTTGAACTTATTTGAACTCCATAGTTTTTATGTGTTCAAAATGCACCATTCAAAGCCTCATCATCAATTGACAACCCTTTCTAACTTCATTTGTTATTTTTCATGCATTTACTGATTATTTTGAGCTATAAGCCATGAAATTGAAAAGTATTTGAAATGAACTCTGAAAAGGTTTCAAGTTGGCATGGTATCATCATTTCACCTACATAGCATGTGCGAGAAAGTTGAGAGGGTTATGACAAAAACTGGATGCACTTCGTGTACAAAACGGACAATCTCTTTCGAAGTATCAGGGTTTCATACGGAAACTCGTCTGTGACAAAGGGATTTCATTTTTTTGAACTTATTTGAACTCCATAGTTTTTCTGTGTTCAAAATGCACCATTTAAAGCCACACCATCAATTTACAAGATGAGCGTTGTGGACTGAAGCTCCAAACGCAAAGTCAGAAAAATAAACCAGCAACGTTTGATCAAAGCAATGGATAACGGAAAGTAAAAGCCACATGATCGGGCTATGATGCAGATGCCCGTGCAAGCATCTCCCCTCGAGACGCAAGGAAAGCAGATGTGCTCAATCAGCAACCTTCCTTCACACGGTCAAGCTAGTCATGATCACACCCTAAGATAAGCAAACCAGGCCAGCCAATGAGACAAGAAAGTTATTTTAGAGACGGACAAATCGAGCAACTAGTGTATTATGGAAGGGAAATACTTCTAGGACTATATTATTAGCTGATGAAGAGTCGGACAATCAGAATGGCCAGCAAGAGAAGAGCCCACAGAAGCCAACAAGATCTTGGCTCTAGTTAGTGTCTGATACGATCAATAATCGAAATCTTAAGATATAACCCTTTGGTACATGGAGAGAGAAAGAGTGCGGGGGGCATTTTCAAGACACGGGACCGAGGGCGAGGCGGGTTCTCTAGGGTTCCCCCTCCTCCCTCCCCCCGCCGCCGCCGCCGGCCGGCCCCACCCTCCTCCCCCTCTCCCCCTCCTCCCCTCCCACTCCGCCAACCCAGGTGCCCCGGATACGCGCCCCCTCTCCCCCTCCTCCCCTCCCGTGACCCGCGCCGCCCCCGCGGCGGTCGGGCCGCGCCCCCAACCTCCTGCCCGGCTCGCCCGTCCCTTCCCTCCCTCCTCCTGTCGCCGCCGGTGCGTCGCGCCGACCCTTGGTCGGGCGGCCCCGGTGGCGGCGGGACTCCGGCCTTTCCCCTCCTGGCTCGGGTGGTGCGGGGCAGCCTGGGGCCTGGTAGTGCGTCTCGGCGGCAGCGGCCCGGCGCGGCGGCGGGGCTTCCCCTGGTGCGGCGTGGATGGTCTCGGTGGCGGTGGTGCTGCCGTTGGTGGCTGGGTAGCAGTGGCAGCGATCTGGCCCTTCAGGTCCAGATCTGGACCCCTGGGCCCGATCTGGGTCTGGTCAGGCCTGCCTCGTCGCCTATGGTTGGTTTGGGGCGCGACTCGCGGCAGGGATGACAACGTTGACATCGCATCGCTGCAGCGTGATAATGGGAGCTTCACGAGCTTGTCCATGCCCGGCTGAGCTTTTGGGCTACATGAGGGTAGCGACGGTGGCGGCCTACGTGCAGCAGCACGACGGCGGGGACTTTACGAGCCCCGGGACTTGGCCGACGCTCGGCCGGGCCTTCTTGGCCTGGTGTGTCCTGGCTGCTGTGTCCGGTCGGCACCCGCCGATGGCGGTGGAGGACGCCCTCCGGGTGGCTGAGCTACTGTTGCCCTTCTGTTCCAATGGTTCGGTGTGCTCTCGTCGTAGTGTCCGGACGGCGACCGTCTTGGATGGTGGAGGTAGTCCCCTCCTGTGTGGTTGTCCTCCTGCCAGATCGTGTCTTCGGGTGGTTCGCCTAAGACTGACCGGCCTTGCTACGTTGACCATGGTGAGACGACGATGATGATTGTAAGACCGAGGTGGCGTTTGTTGGTGGATGGCATGCTTAGTGGTGCGTCTCTGATTGTCCGGGGGGTGGTGGCTTGTGGGTCGGGAGAAATCCTTGTCTTTTGACACCGACACGGTGACGCTTGAGAGTGTCACCCTTCCTTCCTGAAGGGTGTCGGGTGTGCCTCCTCCCCACGCCTCGGAGCGTACCGGGGGAAACCCTAGGACCTGTCCGGGCAGTAGTGTCGTCGTCGTCATTATCCTTCGTGAAGGTGCTGCTTGGTACGCGATGGAGCAAGATGCTTGGATCGTGGTGGGAATATTCCGGAGGAGACGCAGCGGTTGCGGGTCATTATTGTTTTCGTTAAGCCATCGGTGTTGGCATTATTTTCTCTTTCTTTTCTTTTTGGGCGTGGATGTGATGTTTTGACCCAGCAGTGGTTTTATATTGTATCATGTGGTTGCTATGTATATATAGCAGGGCGAAAGTCTATTTCAAGAGAGGTACATGGAGAGAATGAGATGAGAGAGACCGATGGCCGAATGGCCATTCTGATATTTCCACTTGAGTTCCCTTTTCCTTTTTGATAAATGATCATATGTATGTCTACACTCCACACCCGTCTCTATGAGGCTCGTTGGTGCTTGGTCCATGCAGGTACGACTACTCCCTCTGTTTCTAAATATAAGTCTTTTTAGATATTTCACTAGGGGACTACATACGTAGAAAAATGATTGAATCTACACTCTAATGTATGTCTATATACATCCGTGTGTAGTTTTTTAGTAGAAACTCTTAAAAGACTTATATTTAGGAACGGAGGGAGTAGTTTCTACTCCCTCTCCGTTCCTAAATGCAAGTCTTTTAACAGATTGCATTATGGACTACTTGTGAATGTATATAGACATATTTTAAAATATAGATTCATTCATTTTGTTTTGTATGTAGTCCGTAGTGAAATCTTTGAAAACAACTTATATTTAGATACGGAGGGAGTAGGTTTTATATGCATGCACACTTGGACACTTGTCCAATTATTTGTTTCCTTTTGCCTTTTTGTTCATCACTTTACATCAAAAGCGACATGCGATCCTTGATATTACACTATTGTAGGACCAGTATAGTTTTTCTATGGAAAACATTGGATGATAAGTGGTAGAGAAATTCATATCCTGTTGGGGAGAAGGAATAAATCCCACTAACTAGTGAGAAAGAGAGGAAGTGGGTTAGCAAAAGTAAGGCCTAATAAAACTGGCTAAAGGTTTCCGGGTGACGTCAGAAAACTATAAAGAGACGTCCAATAGCTAAAGAAAATGCATTGAAAGAGGTCGATGACATGCTTTGAGCATGTTTAGGTTGATTCGGTGTAAAGATGAAATTATTTGTCGAGCCGCAATAGAAGCAGGAATAAATTTCACAACATTGCTTAATATATATCAGCATCTGATCACATAGTCAAGTGGGTTTTATCAGGGGTTCCATCAGGAAAAGCTTACACTAACACTGAGATTATTCTTGTATATGTGTGATTCTCAAGCGTAGTTATCCGTAACACACACACAAATGATGCTTGGCTTTGATTCAGCAATATTCTTTCAGAATATTTTCCAAGATTCCATGTATTAGAAAAAAAATATCTTGTAAGAGCCACTGAATCAAGGAGTCACTGAATTCTTCTAGGAGGATTCCGACATATGGCCAAATGGCTAGTTTGCCATGTCCACTCGAATGTCCTTTCATTTTTGATAAATGGATATGTATGTGTATGCATATCTCTGTGAGGCTCATTAATTTGTGCTCGATCCTGGTAGGTCCAACTAGTTTCTACTCCATCCGTCCCAAAATAAGTGTTCCTGACTTAGTACAATTTTGCCTTAACATTGTACTAAGTCAGCGACATTTATTTGGGACGGAGGGAGTACGTTTTATAGGTGTGCATACTTGGACAATTGTCCAATTATTTCTTTCCTTTTTGCCTTTTTGATCGCTTTTCATTAGAAGGGACATACTATGGGTGTGCTCTATCCTTGATATTGCACTATAGCAAGACCAGTATAGTTTTTCTGTGGAAAAAATGGGATGATAAGTAGTAGAGAAATTCATATCCAATTGGAGAGAAAGATGAAATCCCACTGACTACTGACATAGAAAGCGAAGAAGTTAGCAAAAGCAAGACCTAATAAAACTGGCTAGGTGTTTTCAGATGATGTCACAAACTACAAAGACACGTCCAATAGCTAAAGAAATTGCATCGAAAGAGGGTGATGACATGCGTCAATCATATCTAGATTGATTTGGCCCGAAATAATATACATGACAGATGATACGCGACAGTTATTTTGGCATAAAGATGAGTTTATTTCTCGAACCGCAACAGACACCCGAATAAACTTGCACAACCTTGCTCTAATATATACCAGCATCTAATAACATAATCAAGTGGGAGTTTACGAAGGCTTCCATCAGAAAAAAAGCTTATGATAACACTGACACTATTCTTGTATACGTGTTGTCTTCAAAAGTAGTTATCTATATAACGCACAAATTATGCTTGGCCTATATATGTTCTTTCAGAATCTCTTCCGAGATTTCATTTATTAGAAAAAAAAATTTGCAAGAGCCACTGAATCAAGGCACAACTGAATTCCGTTGGTTTGGTTTCCGAACCTACTAGGAGGATTTCGACACATGTGTCATGTTGCTGCAGGGAGATTTTATATTATGTTTTACATGCATTTGTCCTTTTGTCAAGAAAAATATGTTTTTGCGTTTTTCATTCACGGGAAACTCTTCAAAATAGATAAATCCAGATGTATTAGCGCGAGAATGACCTAATCTAGCCCTGAATCGGCATAGTGTAGTGTACATACTCTTGTTGCCGTGCATTCGATCGAACACGATGTGGAGCACACATACATGAGATCATACTTGACGGCTATGGCTTTTGGAGGCAAACTCCGTCACTTTCTTTTTTATATTTGTCTTTATATGATGTCTTTCTTTGTAGCCGACTTTTATATTAGTTAATTGATTACGTCATAAGATGTTTTATGTCTGGGAACACGGCTTGATGGATTCTGCTCGACCTTGCACACGGTTGATCTACGTGTTAAGCACCTGAGAGACATACTCGGTCTGATCTCATCCATTGTTCGTTCATTCGGTTCATTCTGGCCTGGCCAACTGATGGATCGATGCTGACAGGTTAGTTAGTTACTTAGTTAATTCTACACTACCGTTTATATGTAAGCCCAATTGAAGAGTTGCACCAATTCAACGTTAAGCTATCTTGTTTATACTACCAGCGGCGGCCACCCACCATTGATGTTAGATGTTTTTAAGATTATTAGGTGCAATTAGGCAAGACGAACGACCTAAACTGTTTCATCTACTCCCTCCGTCCCTTAGTATAAACCGGTTTTGCAGTTCATTCAAAATGAAATGAACTACAAAAACGGTTTATATTAAGAGACAGAGGTAGCACGTTCTAAAGGTTCTATGCACGTCTTGTGTGAAACATGAGTTCATCATTCCGGTTATCTACTCACTTAGTAGTTTGGAGTATGAAAAATCAGAGGGGGTGCAGGCCCCCCAAAAAAATCATGAGCAAGGAATTGATTAGTGACATGCACGTAAGCACAGTACATTTCATTTAGCAATATTGAATATTCAAAAACATCAAACAAAATCTAGCACTATTGTACACTCAGTGTGCATGTCGGCTGTAAAGTTTGCATGAAACTTGCTTTGTTAGCAAGAAGAAAGGAAGCAAAGCTTTGGTTTACTGACCAAAGAAGAAAGGAAGCAAAGCTTTGGTTAACTACAACCAATGTTAGCAAGAAGAAAGGAAGCAAAGCTTTGGCTAAGCAATTAAGCTGCCAGTAGGGTTCGATCGATCATCGATGAGATTAATATAATGACCAAATGATCCATGTTATGTCAGGATGCGATCCCTGGATAACTCTCAACCCAAGCCAAAGGCCAAAGCCAAGCCAGCGGAGGAATATGAGCTTTTGCTCACTTTGGCTTAACGGCCACGCGAGCCTGACATCATTGCGTCATATATAACGCCGTCCTGTTCCGTTACTAACCGACGGTTTCCTTCCGTTCTCTACTAAAATAAACAGCACACCACAGCCGGGATCAATACTAGTAATTAAAATCACCTGAGTAAATAACTGAACCTACTAATCGAAGTCAAAAACCAAGCCCTGTAAAATATGTCTATGAGGAATAAGCAGCTTTGTTATTTACATGCCAGCACCAACTAGGCCGACCACGGAATAGAATCATCTTTTTACTACTATATATATAACAGAATCTGCTGGCAGCAAGAGTTACGTCTGCTTAATTAGAGACAAGTTGCGTACAGATCAATGATCAGCTACGTAAAATTAACTTAGCTCGTTCATTAGTCAACTTAATTTCTTGTAAAAATTGAATTAACCAAGGAGACTGTTTCTGTCAAGCAACACTAAGACGACTTGGTTAATTACGCTGCAATTGCGAAACGCTCAACGTATGCCGACAGATGCACAGTAACTGGTGCTAGCACTATGAAAGACCAATCGGTAGGAAAGAGCGCGGGGACTAATAAGTAACTGGAGCACACAAGTATTACCAGTAGACTGGGGAAAAAATACAGTATTTAATAGTGGTAGACACAAGATGAGTGAGTGGTTAACTTTTTAAGACAATCTATATGTAATCCACGTGGCTCGAATGTAACTCTCATGGACACACGATGGCACAAGGTGATCCGTAAGGCATGTCCCAATGCTCCATCTTGTACACGTGCTAAGGTTGACAACTAAGCAAAAGATCAGATGCAACATGCTAATTAAGAAGGGAGAGAGTAGTATGGTGTCCTCAGAAAGAATCAATGCTAAGCGCGTGTACTTAAATGAAAACACAAATCTAAGTCTATACATAATTAAATGAAGGAATATTAGCAACCAAAAGCTAAGCACCAATGCATTGAAAAGTTTAGTTGCTAAGCATTTTAATATGCTTAACACTTCATTTAAGCATCCATGCATTGGAAGAGGTCTAAGCACACAACTTCTAATTAAGATTGAAGGAACAGTTAGCCAATCCGGAGATATGAGTATTAAACCAGATCGAAAAGATCGACCCTCTTACTATTTCCTCCGTCACGGTTTAAAAGACGTGGATGGAAATTTTCTAAAACTTAGGTGGTTATTCATTGACCGTGAAATGAGTTGAAAATAATATTCACACTACGCATGCATATAAAAATAGTACAACAGAGTATTAATTAGGTGCTAGGAGTAAATACAATGCGTTTTAAACCTTGTTTATTATAAAAATACACGTAAATTTAACCTTACCTTCTAAACTGTAACGAAGGTAGTAAGCGTGTTTAATTTTTCTATCTAAGCTAGCTGGCCGAGGCCGTGTAAACATAGTAGCACTCCGGTAGTGGAGTGCCTGCTGAGGACTATTCCTACCTCGTGTACGGACGTGTGGATATTCCGAGGCACCAACAGCTTACAAGTTACTCCAGTACCAACGAAATTGAACTAATATAATACCAGCAGTGTTGGGAGTATATATATATATATATATATATATATATATATATATATATATATATATGTTTTTTTCCTAATTCGTAAACTATTAATAAGTGTATTTCCTTCGTTTTCAAATATAAGTTTTTTTAGAGTTTCTATTATTAGACTACATGTGAATGTATATAAACATATTTTAAAATATAGATTCAACCATTTTACTTCATATATAGTCCACTAATAAAAACTTTTAAAAAATCTTATATTTAAAAAGGAAGGAGTAGTTAGTTAACCAAGAATGTTTAATCCATCGAGACTAAGTAATCTGCTCGGGTGCCAGTCGTGCTTGAGTCCATGTAGCAGCACTCCAACACTGAATTTCCGAACTAATGATCTTCCAATAGATCGAAATTCAGTCCCACTTGCAAGTGGGCCACGTTGACGCAGGTACTCCTTCGGTTTCAAAATACGTGTCTCAAAATTAGTATAGCTTTGTATTAGAGATAATAGAAAATTAAGACACTTATTTTGAGACGAAGGAAATACACACTAGTGGAGAACGGGCCTTTGGCCGGGACCCTTTAGTCCCGGCCTGCCTCTGGGCCGGGACTAAAGGTCCGGCCACGTTGCCCCAATTCTCAATGCCTCCCTCGAGGCTTTAGTCCCGGCCCGTAAGTAGCCTTTAGTCCCGGTTCGTGTCCCAAACCGGGACTAAAGGGATACGCGGTGGGCAGTGGTGGTGGCAACCGTTCGTATCCCCCTTTAGTCCCGGTTGGTGGCTCAACCCGGGACTAAAGGCCTAACACATGGCCTGCCGTAGTGGTGGCAACCGTTGGTATACCTCTTTAGTCCCGGTTGGTGGCTCAACCCGGGACTAAAGGCCCAAACGGTTTGCATCCTGCGTCGTTTCCGGCGATGAAAAGCACGAACCGAAGCAGAGTCGCCATTTCTCTGTTTCTTCTTCTCTCTCGCTCTCGCTCTCTGTTCTTCTCCTCTCTTCTTCCCTTCTCTTCTTCCACCATGCCAACTCGCTTTGGAGAGGTGCTCGCACATGGCAAGACCATGCTCGATGTCGTGTACACGAACGAGAGCAGGGAGATGCCGTATTTTCTTGAACAGTTGAAGGAACGATGGCTTGACGCCGCAATGGATCATGAGAAGTTCTTGGGGCTTGATCTGGAGTACACGGCCGATCAACGCGGTGTTGCCGTCATCCAACTATGCTTCGCACACCATGTCTTGATCTTCCAATGGGCGAGGTAAATTTTGAGGCTTTCTTTGATCCAAGGTAATGACATTGTAAGTTTATTTGTTTCAATCGTAGTTGGTTCCCTTCAAATAGTTGTAGTGAAACAATTTTGATTAGTTGAAGGGGAACACAATCTGATTGGAATTGTGTTCCATAATCTGAAAAATCGTATTAGAATCAACTAGTGTTTAATATGTTCCATTGGAATCATAGTTCGTTCGCTTCAAATAGTTGTAGTGAAACAATTTTGATTAGTTGGAGGGAACACAATCTGATTGGAATAGTGTTCCACAATCTGAAAAATCTTATTGGTTCAATATGTTCCATTGAAATCATAGTTGTAGTGATACAATTTTATGCGGTGTTCTTTGATCCAAGGTTATGAAAATTGCATATAGCTAGTGATCTCTCTAGGTTCCATTGGATAGCAATATGATATGTCATAGTCATGAAAATTGCATATAGCTAGTGATCTCTCTAGGTTCCATTGGATAGCTACAGTGATCTCTCTAGGTTCCATTGCATATGTTCTATTTGAATCCTAAAGATAATTTTCTCTTTAGTTGTAGTGAAACATGTTCCTTATTGCAGCAGTATGTAACATTTGTTCCATTTTAATTTGTTTCTGTTGCAGTAGTGACAAGCATTGTCCAGAACTCATGGACTTCCTTCGCAGCGGCATCACTTTTGCTACCGTTGACATAACGAACGACAAGCTGAAGATGAGGTACAGCTTCGGTATTGAGATACCAACTGGTTGCCTCATTGATCTCCAAACGGTATTCAGGCTTCGACATGTCAGTACTTCGATGGCTCATATGGCAGTTGCCTTGATCGACGAGGAATATGGTGATATGAAGACCAATTTCCCAAAGTCTCATCACAAACTTTGGGAGAAGGCCCCACTTGATCGTATCAACATTGAGTATGCAGCAAAAGATGCATACGTTTCATACGAGTTGTACCGCAAGATTCGAGTCGTCAACTATGGCCAGCGTCACCTCGAATAAGGTGGACATTCTGATTCGAGTCGTCAACTATGGCCAGTGTCACCTCGAATATATATATCTATGATAGCTATTATTATGTACTGTTTGGACTAGTATCATGTACTGCTTGGACCAATTTATATATGTCTAGTTTCTGTTTGTGCCATTATAGTTTCCAAATTTGAATGGTTTAGCCCTTTCTAACTTCATTTTCTACTTTTGAATGGTTTAGCCCTTTCTAACTTCATGGTATCATGCATTTCGACCACATATATATACAAAAAGTCTTCAGTTCAGAAAATGAAATCCCTTTTGTAACAGATCTGTTTTTGATTAAAACAGTCATTTAAAAATGAAAGACCATTAGTCCCACGTGGCGTGCAGCGGAACCACGTGGCGTGCCGCGGAACCACTTTTGGGTCGCTTTTCCTTCTTCTCCTTGTGCTAGATATTTGTTATGCATTAGGGAAAGAAGGAATAGCGACCATCATCGACGGTCAAAAAATCAGGTGAGGGAGTGTCCACCATACATGAGAGAAGAAGAATGCCGACTGTTGTTGCGGGGGTTGCTTCTCCTTCTTCTCTTTGTGCTAGATATTTGTTATGCACTAGGGGAAGAAGGAGTAGCGACCATCATCGACGGTCGAAAAATCAGGTGAGGGAGTGTCCACCATACATGAGAGAAGAAGAATGTCGACTGTTGCTGTGGGGGGTCGTTTCTCCTTCTTCTCCTTGTGCTAGATATTGGTTATGCACAAGGGGAAGTAGGAGTAGCGACCATCATCGATGGTTGAAAAATCAGGTGAGCTAGTGTCCACCATATATGAGAGAAGAAGAATGTCCACCATATACCATAGGTGAGTTAGTGTCCACCATATATGAAATTGTTGAAATTTTTTGATGTGCCTTTGAATGGTGCATTTTGAACACACAAAAAGTATGGAGTTTAAATAAGTTCAAAAAAATGAAATCCCTTTGTAAGAGATGAGTTCTCGTTCGAAACGCCGATACTTCGAGAGAGATTGTCCATTTTGTACACGAAGTGCATCCAGTTCTTGTCGTAGCCCTCTCAACTTTTTAACACATCCTATGTGGGTGAAATGATGATAGCATGCCAACTTTCAACATTTTCAGAGTTCATTTGTAGTGCTTTTCAATTTCAGGGTCAACTAGCTCAAAAAAAAAAGTAAATGCACAAAGAATACCAAATGAAGTCAGAAATTGTTGAAATTTTGTGATGTGCCTTTGAATGATGCATTTTGAACACACAAAAAGTATGGAGTTCAAATAAGTTCAAAAAAATGAAATCCCTTTGTAAGAGATGAGTTCTCGTTCGAAACGCTGATACTTCCAGAGAGATTGTCCGTTTTGTACACGAAGTGCATACAGTTTTTGTCGTAGCCCTCTCAACTTTTTAACACATGCTATGTGGGTGAAATGATGATAGCATACCAAATTTCAACATTTTCACAGTTCATTTGTAGTGCTTTTCAATTTCAGGGTCAACTAGCTCAAAAAAAAATAAGTTAATAGTTTGGATAGTCAAAAAAATTACTTTTGAAAATAGAAAATAGTTTTGCATTATTTATTTAATTTCAAACACTTTTCATTATCATAGTTTTGTTAAATTCTCAAATATGCAAAAAGAATTTCAATAAACATAGTTTTTAATTGAAAATAACAAAATAGATAATAGTTTGGATAGTCAAAATAATTACTTTTGAAAATAGAAAATAGTTTTGCATTATTTATTCAATTTCAAACACTTTTCATTATCATAGTTTTGTCAAATTCTCAAATATGTAAAAAGAATTTTTAATAAACATAGTTTTTAATTGAAAATAACAAAATAGATAATAGTTTGGATAGTCAAAAAATTACTTTTGAAAATAGAAAATAGTTTTGCATTATTTATTCAATTTCAAACACTTTTCATTATCATAGTTTTGTCAAATTCTCAAATATGCAAAAAGAATTTTTAATAAACATAGTTTTTAATTGAAAATAACAAAATAGATAATAGTTTGGATAGTCAAAATTATTAATTATGAAAATAGAAAATAGTTTTGAATTATTTATTCAATTTCAAACACTTTTCATTATCATAGTTTTGTCAAATTCTCAAATATGCAAAAAGATTTTTTAATAAACATAGTTTTTAATTGAAAATAACAAAATAGATAATAGTTTGGATAGTCAAAATTATTAATTATGAAAATAGAAAAAAATGAAACTATATGAGAATTTATAAAGAAAATTCAATCTAAATTCAAAGTGAACTCACTTTGAATTCAGGTTGAATTTTCTCCATAATTTCGAATATAGTTTCAATTTTCAGTGAGTTTAGGCCCGTAAGCCTGCTTTAGAGAGGAGCTCGATGGAGAAGCTGCGGTGGGGCTTATAAACAAGTGTTAGTCACCCTCGCTGGGCGAGGTGGGACTAAACTTATCGTGCAGCCGAGGAGGGGCTTTAGTCCCGGGTGGAGCCACGCCCCGGGACTAAAGACCCCCTTTAGTCCCGGTTGGAGCTAGGCCTTTAGTCCCGGGTCGTGGCTCCACCCGGGACTAAAGGGGGGTCTTTAGTCCCGGATCGAGCCCCGAACCGGGACTAAAGATCCACCTATATAAGCGGGAGTTAGAAAATTTCCAACCCAAATCGCATTTCCTTCTCTCCTTCTTCCGCGTTCTCCTGCTCGGCGCGGCACACAACACTTCTAAATGCCACTTCTTCCCGCCGCATCCGTCTTCAGGACGGCGACGAACTCGACGACACCGTCAGGCTGCCCGCCGTCCTGCTCGCCGCCGCCTGCCGTCGCCGTCCTCCTCCTCGCCGTCGTGGTCCTCCTCGCCGCGCGCCGCCCTCCTCGTCGCGCGCCGCCGTCCTCCTCGCCGCGCACCGCGCCATCGACACCTCCGGCCAGTAAGCCCCCCGCCCCCTCCTCCCCAACACTCCGGCCAGTAGAAGAAAAGAAGAAAAAGGAGAAGAAAAGAAGAAAAAGGAGAAGAAAGGAAGAAAAAGGAGAAGAAAGGAAGAAAAAGGGAAGAAAAGAAGAAAAAGATTTTTTTTGTCATTTAATTACTATTGTTATTAGGTTTGTGCTAGATTATTAGGGTTAGTAATATTTAGAATTAGGAAAAAGGAAAATAAGAAGAGGAGGAGAAGAAAAGAAGAAAAAGGAGAATAAGAAGAGGAGGAGAGGAGAAGAAGAGGAAAAATAGAAGAAGAGAAGAAGTAGAAGAAGAGAAAAAATTAGAAGAGGAGGAGAGGAGAAGTAGAAGAAGAGAAGAGGAGAAGTAGTAGAAGAAGAGGAGAAGTAGAAGTAGAAGAAGAAGTAGAAGAAGAGGAGAAATAGAAGAAGAGGAAAAATTAGTTTAGGGTTACAAGAAGAAGAAATATTGTATAGTGTATATGCTTAAGTGTTAATAGTGTTTCTTAGATTATTGCTTAATTTTGCTATTGTATATGCTTAAGTGTTAATAGTTTAATTTTGCTATTGTATATGCTTAAGTGTTAATAGTTTATTTTTAGCAAGAAAATTAATAGAACTAGTTTATTTTTTTAGTTCATTTTACGATGCCTATCCCGCATCCTCGTCGTCGACTCGGCGGAGGACACCTGCTTGATCAGAGGGGCCCTGTCCGGGACTGGGCTTCGCCCGACTGGTATTGGCAGGTGCTACCTTCCGGGGGGCGTAGGTTGGTGAGGAGCCAGCCCGTCGTTGACCCGATCCTTGTTTGGTGGCGGTCGCGTGGGCCAGTGAGGGTGCCGAGGCTTCCGGACACCGCGGAGGTGGTACGTCACCGTGTCAGTGAGGAGGATGAGCACGCCCGTCGCTACATGGTTGCGTTGGAGGGCAGGTTCGAGCATACCTCGCAGGTTCTTTGGGGATCTCACTGGAGCTATGATCCTGTGATGGTTCCTTCTCTTTGGGTGTCCACCGCCCGCGCCGATACCCTTCGGGCGCTACGGTTCTAGATGTATCACTGATGCTATATGTATGATAGTATTCGAGGAGTATTAGTGATAATATTCGACGATGTACGGACAAAAGAGATGATGTATTTTCTTATAATTGAATGCATGCTAATTTGAATACTACTTTATTTTACGATTTTGTTTTGCTTATTGAATGCTCAAATTGGAAAAGTACTCCTACTTTGAATACTATGCAGAAATCTAGGAGTCCCGGGTGGAGCCACGAACCGGGACTAAAGTTGTTTTGGAACGGAGTTCTTGATAGAATAATTCTTTTTTGGTACAAAGGTTAAGAGAATCCATTTTTTGCAGAACTATGGATCCACATATCAGGAACCTCGAAGAGGAAGAACTTCTCGAAGATATAATCAAAGACGGCCCCGACGTCGAACCAGCTGAATCTCCGTCGTCATATCTAAACCCCTCCGGATATGGAATGGAGGTCGAGCGACACGAAGATGAAGCCGATGGGGCAGGAGATAGGTCCAATGACGGAGAAGGTGATAGCTCCACTGATGGAGAAGCCGGTGGAGAAGCCGGTGAAGAAATAATAAAGTCCGGCGAGGTATACATATGAAGTTCGACAATCACTTGTAATATGTGAAAAATATTGGAGATAGCTCTATATTGTATACATATACATTCATTTGACGAATGTTTCTCCCTCTTAGGCCTCCACATCGAGCAAAGCTACGAAACGAGGCCCGACTAGAAAGTTGGATGCACGGACGCATTACACCTTTGAGGTGATATTGCCTACGGGCGAACCCAAGCTTCCTAAGAATGGTGCTGACACATTCAAGAAGCAATGCGGAGTTCTCGTTAGGGATCACGTCCCGATCAGCGTTCGGGAGTGGAACAAGCGCAAAGGGGCAGCCGATAGTGACTATGTCGCCGAAAGGTACAAAGATAATCTTTGTAATGATCTCATGTCACATTTCAACCTGCCAGAATGTGAGAATGAAGATGCCGCAGACAAACTAAGGGCCAAAGTCAAGCAGTGGACTCTAAAGAAGATGGCCGAACTGTTTCGTAGCTGGAAGAAGAAGCTATGGAAAAACTATCTGAAGACAAAGAAAGTGCCAGTATTCGAGGGGTATCTAGCCAAGCACGCGAATCACTGGAAGGCATTTCAAGAGTACAAGGAGTCAGAAGATGCCCAGGCATTATCAGAAAAGAACAAGATAAATGCAGACAAGAAGAAATATCACCACAAGCTGGGGCCAGGGGGCTATGAGACTGCCATCCCAAAGTGGGATAAGAAAGAGCAAGATCTGCTAGATAAAGGCATCGTACCTGAACCACTCCGTGATGAGTGGGAATTGAGAGCAAGAAATTGGTTCCTTGCGCATGGTGGGTCATACGATGAAAAAACAGGGGACCTCATCTGCAGTGACGGTCTTAGGATACCCAGGGAGAATTGGAAAAGGATAGTGAAAGAAATTAAGGAGGGAAAAACAAAGTTCACTGCAGATAGAGAGAAAGATTTGCTCATACTCGTCCTCGGAAATGACGAACATGGAGGACGAACGCGAGGCTTCGGTCCTTCTTACCCGTGGTGGCTTGGGTTTGCCAGAGACCAAGACACTTACAGAAGCCGGGAGAGAGCAAAGAAGCGGCAGCAGGATGAGGAGAATGACAAGTTCAACCAGTTGCTTGCCAGGATTAACGAGCAACAGAAGCAGATTGATGAGCTTAGAGGAGTAGCGCGCCAGGAAGATCCTGCACTTGATATTACCGGCGCCCCATCTAAGCGGAAAAGCAGTGTGGCTGAATCTGAGGCCCCGCCCGACGATGCACGAAGAATGATAGAGGGCGGTCCCGGCTACCCCGTGGATGGAATCAAGGAGTCAACATCATGTGAACTCCATCAGAAATTCAAGAACATATCCATGAAGGTGGTCGTCGGACAAGCTTTACCTTCTGGCCCTGATGCACGCTGACATGGCCGTGAGATTCCAGCTCACTTTGCTAAAGTCGGGGTGGATGAAATCATGGCGGGGTTTCATGATATGGAGCTCGACATAGCTGGACCCGAAGATGAGAGGACACTCGGAGAAGTACTGGCTGGAGTCAACCTATGGGACAAGAACTACATCAAGCTTCCAGGCTCGGCCCCAAGGACAACACAGCCTCCGAGTCGTCGCAGGTCACCTACACCTCCATTACCTCCAAGCCCTCCGCATGACGTCGGCCAGCACAACACGAGTCCATCACGATCACCGCCGCCGGACTTGGGTCGTCCGTCTCCGCCGCCGCCCGCACAGGATACTAAGCGGAAGCGTGCCACCAAGAACGCTCCGCCGACGATTTCTAAGCGACGGAGCCTCCCAAAGCACAAACGGTCGCCCCTCCCAAAGGTACCTCATGCTAATCTTCCTATCAGACCTTATGATCGTACCCCCGAGGAAAATGCCAGGATAGCAAAGGAACATCATGATGCGCAGATGAAAAAGAAGGAACCCGAGCCCCGCCCGGAATACACCGAGAAGCAAATAGCATTTGCAAAATACTTCACGACCCTTCCTTCACAGTATGACTCACACCATAAGCCTGATGACTATACACGCACATTGCAGAAGGAAGTGAAAAAGAGCAGATCACGTGCAAGTGCAAGTGGGAGGAAATCAAGTTCAACTACAAGCAAGAAAAAATCAGACGTTCCTCAGCTTGGACAACAGGCCAAACAGTCGATCCCACCCCTCAAGGTGTTAACCGAGAATGTTCCCCCTTCGATGCAGGGGCAAGCTTTTGAAATAGCAAAGAAGTAGGCGGCTGAATGGGGTGTCTCGGTTGAAGATGTTCTGGCTTCCCAAGACGACAGGTTACCCAAGGTTGTGGTAGCCCCTAAGCCACAGTTTGTCATGGGAGAGCCTTTGGTCAGCAAAGATGATCTCCCAACAAGTATGCGTTACTTGCATACATGGTACTTAAGTGAATCAAAGAATGGGAGAACGATGATCGTGGTGAGTGTCCCACGGGAGTACTATGGCCGCCCCGAAGAAATCCATATCGACTTTGATGAACTCTTCCAGATTTACAATGGCGACGTCCTCGACAAATCGCTTATGAGTTGCTATTGTCTGTAAGTTTTTCAATTCGTTGTCTACATATAACTTGTTTAGTTATTTCAATTCATTGTCTATATATAACTTGTACTCTATTATGCAGAATGAAGATTCTGGATTGTAAAAGTAAGAACATCCTAAATATTGGGTTTATTGACCCAGATAAAGTACATATAGTGACGCTAACTGATAAACCCAAGGAGACGGAGGAAAACCTTCTAAGGTTTCTAACAGATCAAAATATCTGTGACCACATACTGTTTCCATACAACTTCAGGTGAGGGTCTTTACTCTGTTGTGTCCATTCACTTATAAGTGTAATTGATAAGTTACTGACACACACACACACACACACACACACACACACATATATATATATATATATATATATATATATATATATACATGTGCAGCTTCCATTGGATTCTGTTGGACATTCAAATTGATAAGGGAAGAGTTGATGCCTTCGACCCATTATCGAGACCCTTGGAACAGTTCCAAAGCCTGTAGGACATGCTCCAAGGGTCATTTCAATCATTCTTGCGCTCTATCGGTCTCTTTCGATGATTTTCTGATATATCAATTAATGAAAAACTTAACAAATCATTATCCTTGTCGGGCAGGGTTTGGAAGCGATTCAAGTGCGTGACTCCCGGTAACTTTCCTGAGAAGCTGACCTTTAGAGCGGCTCAGGTAAGTAGTAGTATGATATACTTCTATTTTCAATACATTTATGATGCTAGATTATTATTTTGATTATATATATTCTATTCTCGTAAAGTGCGACCAGCAGCCACGGGGAACGCATCTATGCGGATACTATGTTTGCGAGACCATTCGCACGTTTACCTCTGAGCACAAGGATCACAGATTCGACGTAAGCAATGAATATTCACACCTCTATTTTTACCCGTCATTCTTTGTTATCATGATTGATATTCATATTCATCTCCTCTTCTTATATAGAACACGGCCATGTGGACGAAGGTCCTACCAGAGCAACGCGCGATTGCTGTTGCAGAGGAGCTTACGACCTTTCTCAGGATGGAAGCTATAGATGACAAAGGACGATTTAGTGTAGCTAGGGGCCATTACTGTTGTTCGTCCATGTAATCGAATAGATGAGCTCTAGTCCCGATAATTCAGATCTCCATATAATTGTATATATATGCTCGCTTGTAAGATAAGTTAATCTTATATATATATATATGCATAATTATTTCTATTTAAATTATATGAAAACTAATTCCCGAACATCAAACGAGGCATCATGTTAATCCCCCGAACACCTAAACCCTAAAACCCTAAAACCCAAAAATAATTTCATTCAAAAAAAAACCAAAAAATAAGCAAAATCTGAAACTCTTTAGTCCCGGTCCGTGTAGGTCCTGCCCCTGGGGCGCTACGAGGCGCCCACGTGGAGCACCTTTAGTCCCGGCTTGTAACAGGGCCGGGACTAAAAGTTAGGCCTTTAGTCCGGCCCCTTTAGTCCCGGTTGGTGAACCGGGACTAAAGCCCCTTACGGGCCGGGGCTAAAGGCTCCGTCCCCACTAGTGATATGCGTATAAATCCATGCTTGTTTCGTTCATTATAAAAAAAACCTCATTGTCTAAAAATAATAATAAGCTTAATAATAATAATTAAAGTTTAAGGTTTATCCTAAGTGAAAAAAAATTCCGTGCACTCGGCAAACAACATGTATGCCGAGCATTGTAATTCTCTTTACTCGGCATACAATGTTTTTTCCTGTAGTGTATATGCTGTGTGTGCTTAGATTAAGTAGTTATAATGATATTTAGGACGATGGTCAGATTAGCCCCTTTCAAATCTCGATCCATCAAGATCTTGTTCCGATGTAATATTACTCCCCTAGCTAGCCGGCAAGATGCATGCAGCGTGAACATGTAGTAGAGTACTACAAGTTGGCAAGTTGCTGGTGCATCGATCGATAACTGGAACGACGACGTACGTGGGAAGCTTCTTGAGTTAGGAGGATGGAATGGAATAGCTAGCTTGCTGGATCACATGCACATGTCAGGTATTCTGCTTGCTTGGAGTTAATCGTAAAAAAATGCCACAATTCGGGTCGTATTCATAAGTTGGTGTCATCTTTTAAATTTTTTATAAATACGTAGGCCGTATTTTAAAGATCGCGTATTTATATGTATAGATGCTCTTTCTGACATACATGACCCACCTGTCAGCCTCTTAAAGAAAAAAAACGCCCGAACCGTTGCGGCTGGGGAAAAACCGGCTATCTATTTTCTTCAAACCGGCTCGCGTGTAGGCCCTCGGGAACGCCTCGCCGGCGCCGGCGTGCTGCACAGTCAGCTTCGCCGCGTCGAAGGTCGTCGGCGCGCCCAGCACCTTAACCGCCTGGACAGAGCAGGACTGTTGTCAGGTGAGCTCACGAGAGAAAAAGCAAGTTTTTGGACTTACGAGGAAAGAAGAGAGCAGACCAGATCTCCGGCCGCCGTCGCAGCAGACGACCAAGACGCGCCTACGGCTCCGGCCCCTGCAACTGCTGCCGGTGGCCGTGGTGGTGGTGACGGGGGCGGAGAAGCAGAGCGCGGCGCTGCGCGACGTCATTATTGGGAATCTCGCATCAACAGCAAGCTCCTGCTCGCCGTGGCATCCCACAGCCGCCTCCTCCTGCTGCTGCTGCGGCCAGCCGGCCGGCGAAGCTCCTTGCCTTCCTCCTCCGGTGGCTGGTGGTGCCCCGTGCTTGGCACAGACAGCAAGTGTGTGTGACAGAGAGATGTACGTGGCTGCTGCCTGAGCTGCCACGAGAGAGAGAGAGAAAGCAGAGAGGTGGATTGGGTGGGCAGCAATCCATGGGTGCCGCTTGCCCCTAGTACTTTTCCATGGCTGTGGACCACGCAGCGGTGGGCTCCACGCCAGTGCTCACACGTGGCAGCGGTTTTCCCCCAGCCGTAGCGGTCATGTATGTCAGAAAGAGCATCTATACGTATAAATACACGATCTGCAAAATACGGCATATATCTTGATACGTATTTGTAAAAAATCGAAAGATGGCATCAACTTGTAAATACGGCCCCAATTATGACACTCTCTTCCAATTAACTCGCTTGCTTGCTTGCTTGCTTGCTGCACCCACCCACGTACGCATTCTGATGTGGCACATTACAGTCACCAGTAACGTAGCACTGTTGAGAGAGCAGGCACGTACGCTTGCATATCGCTCGCTTGCAAATCCTGCAGCTGCCACGGATCTGATCTGGTTTTGCACGCACGTACGTACGTACGCACGCTTAGGGCCACTGTAGCGCCATGATGGATCGATGCAAGCTAATTTGTTGGCATTGGCACTGCATTGCACGTACAAGGAAAATAATTGACGACGTTGGATTTGGATCTATGCTCTGTGACTGAGTGTGGGCGAGGTGCGTTTGGATCCATCGCCTAATTAATGTTAGTACTAGCTGAAATGGAGCGTCGGCCAAACTATTTAAAAGACAATTAGCACTGTTAGAATAGGAAGACCAAGGCTGGAATAACAACTGATCAAATACTAATACTGGCCAGCGACTAACCATACTAGTAGTAGTATAATTTTTCTTGCGAGGTTAGTCGTATTTGGTAGGATAGTATGGGAACTAATACTCCTCGGAATTAACTAATTATTAGTCTTGTCACTAATTGACCAATTGATGACCGTACCATGTTGGGTATTTCAGCTGCGCAAGAATAAGATAACTTCATCAGTAGATTCAGTTTGGTCAGTAGGTTCAGCACTGTTTACTCCTTCAGAGAGCTGCGCTCGTTTTCGTTTTAGTCAGGTCTTGTTTTTCCCTTTCGTCAGCGCACGAGGGCACATTCTTTGTGCTCCGTGCGATCAGGGAGGCAGCACGACCAAGCCCGTGGGATGGCGCGGGGCACGATTGGGTTGTTGCGAGCTTCGCGGCAACGTTCGTTTTTCACTGAATAAGAGTATTAGTAGAACAGAAAAGCAGCAAGAAGTTCGCTGCACAAAACATCATGTCTCCGCGTTTTTGTTTTGATCGTTGGTTCAGAGAGCAAGAGAGGCGATCCGGCGATCACCTCCGGCAACACTTGGCATCAGAGCCTGGTAGACGGACCATGTCGACCGGCGGCGCTGGCTCGAACACCCGGCAGGGCTCGGAGACCCCTCCACGCGCGAGGGCGCCATCTCCGGCCCGGGGTAGAAGCAGGAACCGGCGCGGCGGAGGCGGGGTGGTGGTGCATCAGCAAGTAATCCGGGAGACGAGCTCGGCGCGTCACTACCCGACGCTGACGCGCACGAACTACGCAGAGTGGGCTCTGCTCATGAAGGTAAACCTGCAAGCTGAGGGATGGTGGAGCGCGGTTGAGACTGGGGACGCATCGTTCCGGGATGAGCATAGGGCCATGGCTGCGATCCTGCGAGCTCTTCCCCCGGACATGGTGAGTCCGATTGGCGCCAAGGAGACCGCCAAGGAGGCATGGGAGGCGATCGCGCAACAGCGGATGGGCGTTTCCCGTGTATGCGAGGCGAACGTGCAGCGGCTCCGGCGCGAGTTCGAGGGGATCGTGCTCCGCTCCGGGGAGACGATCGACGACTTCTCGATGTGCATCTCCACCCTCGCCGCGAATCTGCGCTCCCTCGGCGACAACGTTCCCGAGTCCAGCATCGTCGCCAAGTTCCTGCGTGTCGTTCCTCAGGAATACGCGCAGGTGGCCATCGCAATCAAGACCCTCCTCGATGTAAGTACCCTGTCACTCGATGAGGTCACGGGTCGACTACGAGTTGTGCAGGACCGCATCGCCGACAAAGCCTCCGAGCAGCAATCCGGCGGCCGTCTACTTCTCTCAGGGGAGGAGTGGGACGCGCGGAAGCGCCTCGCCCAGGGGGACGGGGGATCGTCCTCTGGAGGGCATGGCAACCACCGACGAGGTGGCGGGCGCGGAGGCGGTGGGCGCCGCGGCGGAGGCCATGGCAGCCCGCAGGGTGGACGCGGGGCTGGCAACGTCGACAAAAGCGATGGCGACAAGGATACCTGTCACTACTGCGGCTACAAGGGCCATTGGGCACGAGATTGCAGGAAGAAGAAGCGCGAAGAAGCACACCTCGCGCAGGCCGACGAGGACGCGGATCCAGCGTTCCTCCTGATGGAGATGGTGGAGCCCGACGCGACGGGAGAGACCGTGGACGCGCGCGGGGCTCTGGCCACGGGGGAGTCGAGCTCCTCGCTCCCTGTCTTCCTCAACGAACAACAAGCCAATATCGTCGGCGGATCCGTCGACGCGCCGTGGGAGACCACTTGGTTCCTAGACACGGGAACCTCGAACCACATGACGGGGGACCGCGACGCCTTCGCTCAGCTCGACGAGAGCATCACCGGCACCGTGCGTTTCGGCGATGGCTCGGTGGTGAAGATACAGGGGCGGGGCACGATCGCGTTCAAGGTGGACGGAGGCGTGCAGCACGCCCTCACTGACGTCTACTTCATCCCTAAGCTGAAGAGCAGCATGGTCAGCCTCGGCCAGCTGGACGAGCTCGGCTGTGACATAAGACTGTCTGGCGGCAGCATGGTCATCTTCGACCCTCGACAGAAGCTGCTCGTCAAGGTACACCGCACGCCAAATCGCCTCTACAAGCTAGATATGACCCCTCTTCCCCGTGCATGCCTGGCAATGCGCCACGAAGGAGAGGCATGGAGGTGGCAAGGACGGCTCTGTCACCTGCACTTTGAGGCGATCCAGCGGATGGTGTGGGGCGGCCTCGTACGCGGGCTACCACCTCTCGAGCACACAGGTGAGCTCTGCGTGGCCTGCCTCGCCGGCAAGCAGCGACGCACCCCGTTTTCATAGAAGGCCAAGTTCCGGGCGGAGGAGCCATAGGAATTGGTTCACGGCGACCTGTGCGGGCCTATCACGCCAACCACACCAAGCGGCCGGCGACACTTCCTCTTGCTGGTCGATGACTGCAGTCGTTACATGTGGCTGGTCCTCCTCAGCTCCAAGGACGAAGCAGCAACCGCCCTGAAGCGCTTCCAAGCAGGCGCCGAGATCGAGGCAGGACGCAAACTGCAAAAGCTTCGCACTGATCACGGGGGGGAGTTCACGTCGAACGCCCTTGCCGCGCACTTCGTAGACCACGGCGTCCAGCGCCACCTGACGGCTCCATATACACCGCAGCAGAACAGTGTTGTGGAGCGCCGAAACCAAACCGTGGTGGCAATGGCGAGGAGCATGATGAAAGCTAAGAACATGCCGTCGTACTTCTGGGGGGAGGCGATGACCACGGCGGTGTTCGTGCTCAACCGTAGCTTCACCCGCAGCGTCGAAGGCAAGACCCCGTTCGAGGCCTGGTTTGGCAGGAAGCCAGACCTTCACTTCCTTCGCGTGTTCAGCTGCATCGCCCATGTCAAGACTGCAAGACCCCATCTGAAGAAATTAGTAGACCGCAACACCCCCATGGTCTTCATTGGCTATGAGCAAGGGAGCAAGGCGTACCGGGTCGATGATCCGGCAACGAAGCGTGTCCACGTGAGCCGTGACATCGTCTTCGATGAGGAGGCAAGCTGGGACTGGAACAAGGAGGGCGCCGATGCGTCAGCAGCCCCGTTCCTGGTCGAGTATTCAGTACCCAGGACGATCGAGGAAGCAGCACATCCAGCGAAAACACCACTGGTGGACATAGGAACGAGCACGGGTGGCGCACCCCGCCGGGAGACGCCGCCACCGGCCTCCACCAACGGGGCCACAACGGACGCGACGGGTGGGAGCCCTAGGACCCCTTTGCCTGCGGGCATGGCAAGGGGCGCCGGTGGGACTCCTCCAGGGCCCGGCGGCAACGCCGTGTTTGTGTCACCGCCAATGCAGCACTCTGGAGACCTCGATCACGACGATGATCATGATGCCCCACATCGGTATCGCATGCTAGATGAGCTCCTCGGCACGCGCGAGGGGGCACCGCTGCAACCAGATGAAGATCACGGGGATGAGGTGCTACACCTTATGGCCAGTGAGGAGCCCAGCAGCTTCGCTGAGGCGGCGCCACATGAGGAATGGCGGCGCGCCATGCTCGATGAACTCCAGGCAATCAGCGAGAACGACACCTGGGATCTGGTGGATCTCCCACTAGGTCAGAAACCCATAGGCTTAAAATGGGTGTTTAAGCTGAAGAAGGATGCCGCCGGCGCCATCGTCAAGCACAAATCAAGACTGGTGGCAAAGGGGTACGTCCAGCACGCCGGCGTGGATGTTGAAGAGGTCTACGCGCCGGTGGAACGTCTGGAATCGGTGCGGGTGCTCCTGGCCATCGCTGCACATCGTGGGTGGGAGGTACATCACATGGACGTGAAATCGGCGTTCTTGAATTGAACCCTGGAGGAAGAAGTCTATGTATCACAGCCACCCGGCTTCTCACGGCGGGGGAGGAAGAAAAGGTTTACAAGCTGCGCAAGGCCCTCTACGGCCTTCGTCAGGCACCTCGCGCGTGGATGAAACTGCTCTTTGAGATCAGTGATCTGGGGATGTTGAGATACTATCTCGGCCTCGAGGTGAACCAGAGCTCCCTCGGCATCACCATAAACCAGGCCGCCTACGCCGACTAGTTGTTGGAGAAGGCCAAGATGAAGGGTTGCAATCCGACGCCCTTACCTCTCGAGCCAAACTGCAAGCTGAGCAAGGCGGGCTCAGCCCCTCTGGCCGACGCTACACTCTACAGGAGCATTATTGGGAGCCTTCGCTACCTGATCCACACACGCCCAGATATCACATATGCAGTGGGGCTCGTGAGCCGCTTCATGGAGGCACCAACATCGGAGCATTTCGCTGCTGTCAAGCATATCCTCCGCTACGTCTCTGGGACACTCACCCTGGGTTGTACCTATCATCGGGGCGATAGTCTGAAGCTCATAGGCTTCGGTGACTCCGACATGGCCGGCGATCTGGATGACAGGAAGAGTACATCCGGGGTCATCTTCTTCCTCGGCGCAAGTCCTATCAGCTGGCAATCACATAAGCAACGGGTGGTGGCTTTCTCCTCATGCGAGGCGGAGTACATCGCCGGCTCAACCGCGGCCTGCCAGGGTATATGGCTGGCGCGCGTGCTTGGAGAGCTTCTTGGAACAGGTACAGACGCATTCACAATCTACATCGACAACAAATCCGCCATCTCGCTCGGGAAGAACTCTGTTCTGCACGACAGGAGCAAGCATATCGACCTCAGGTACCATTTCATACGTGATCACATTGAGAAAGGGACTCTGGTGGTTGAGTTCATCCGCTCCAGCGAGCAGAAGGCCGACATCTTGACCAAGGCACGGGGACGAACCCGTTTCCAGGAAATGTGCAAGAAGGTAGGCATCCTCAAAGTGAGGCGGCACACCTGAATTAGGGGGAGATTGTTCGGTATTTCAACTGCGCAAGAATAAGATAGCTTCATCAGCAGGTTCAGTTTCGTCAGTAGGTTCAGCAGTGTTTACTCCTTCAGAGAGCTGCGCTCGTTTTCGTTTTAGTCAGGTCTTGTTTTTCCCTTTCGTCAGCGCACGAGGGCACGTTCTGTGTGCTCCGTGCGATCAGGGAGGCAGCACGACCCAGCCCGTGGGATGGCGCGGGGCACGACTAGGTTGTTGCGTGCTTCACGACAACGTTCGTTTTTCAGTGAATAAGAAGATCAGCAGAACAAAAAAGCAGCAAGAAGTTCGCTGCACAAAACACCCTGTCTTGTTTTGATCCTTGGTTCAGAGAGCGAGAGAGGCGATCCGGCGATCACCTCCGGCAACATACCAAGCCTGCCGGCCAGCCTCCCTCTGTTTTCAAATATAAATCTTTATAAAAGTTTCACTAAAGTCCTCATTCCGTGTCAAAAAACAAGATATGTTAAGTCGGCAATGTAAAATCTCGTGGTTGTGCACTCGATCGATCCATGGATCGCACGTAAGGACACATGGCACCTGAGTGGCCGTAAGCACACTTGGGCTTGTTGACGGCCGGCTATGGCTTTCGGAGCCAAATTAAAGCCCTCGCTTTCTTCTTTAATTTTGCCTTCATCTTATGTCTTTCCTTTTGGCCGATCTTTATATGCGCACTACGTTAATTGATTACTCCATAAGATGTTTTACGGCTGAGAACACGGCTTGATGGATTCTGCTCGACCTTGAACACGGTTGATCTACGTGTTAAGCACCTCAGAGACGTACTCTGTCTTATCCATTATTGTTCCGTGCATTCTGGATCGATGCTGATAGGTTCTTAATAGTTAGTTCTTCATTGGCATGTTATTTGTACGTGCGTGACCAGTTGAAGGGTTAATTGCCTTGATTCAACGGTATTGGTCGGTCATGCATGCACTCTTCCTAGCTAGCTTGGTAGTAGTCTAGCTTGTTTACACTGCTGGCCACCCACCATTGACGTTAGAGGGTTTTAAGGTTAGGTGCAATTAGGCGAGACATACGACCCGATCGATCTACCTAATTTGTTTCATATATATAGTCTACGTTCTTAAGGTTTTATCCATCTCTGATGTGAAACTTGAGTTCGTCGTTCCGGCTATCCCAGTCAGTTAGTTTAGTTTGTATCATGAGACCATGCATGGTTTCTTTACACAAAAATCAGAATGGGTGCAGTTCAAAATAGATTCGTGAGCAAGGATTTTTTTTTATTTTGCTGGCATGCATATAAGCACAGTACATTTCATCTAGCAAAATTGAAATTTCAAAAGAGAAAATACAAACAAAAAATGTAGCACATACTCCCTCCGTTCCTAAATATAAGTCTTTTTAGAGGTTTCACTATAGGACTACATACGGATGTATTTAGACATATTTTAGAGTATATACTCACTCATTTTGTTTTGTATGTAGTCTCTTAATGAAATCTCTTAAAAGACTTATATTTAGGAACGGAGGGAGTAGTATACACTATGTGCATGTTGGCTAGCCGTAAAGTTTGCATCAAACTTGCTTTGTTAGGAAGGCAGCAAGTGAAAGGGGAGTGAGAAAGCAAGCAAGGAAGCTTTGGTTAGAACCAATGGAGAATAGCCCTGCTGGATAAGCAATTAAGCTGCCAGTGGCGTTCGATCGAGCATCCATGGCATTTATTTATATAATGAGTATAATGGTGTACGTACAACCTTGGAGTCTGATGAGGCAGGAATCCATGCTATGTGAGCATGTGATCCATGGATAACTCTCAACCCAAGCCAAGCCAGGGGAAGGCATATCAGCTTTTTGCTCACTTTGCCTTAACGGCCACGCGAGCCTGACATCATTGCATCATATGATAACCAGCCGTTCCGTTCTGCTCCGTTACTAACCGACGGCCGTCGCCGACGGTTTCATTCCGTTTTGTATTAAAATAAAACGCACGACACGGCCAAGATCAATACTACAGTACTATAGTAAAATCGTCTGAGGAAATAACCGAACCCTAATTAAAGTAAAAAGAGGAAAGTAAAGGCTTGTAAAATATGTATGAGTCTTTGGGGATGGGATCAATCGTGATTCTATCTTATACATGTAGAACGGCCGATCGATCGGCGGATGGATCGACAGCTGGAATAAGAGCTCTGATATTTACATGTCAGCTCCAACTCAACTTGGCCGATCGACCACGGAATAGAATCCTATCTTTTCCACTATAAAAGCAGATCTGCTAGCAAGATTAACGTTTTCTAGCGACAAGTTGCGTACGGATCAAAGATCAACTACCCAAAATTAACTTAGCTCGTTCGTTAGTCAACTTAATTTGTCGTAAAATTAAGTTAACCAAAGGAGGCTGTACCTGTCAAGCAACACCAACACGACTTGGTTAATTATGCTGCAATGCAACCGCGAAACGCTCAACGTATGGCGACAGGCAAACAGTAACTGGAGCTAGTACTATGAAATATTTCATCTGTCTCAACTTTGTACCAGCACTAGTACAAATATGTAGTAAGCTTAAGACATTTATTTTGAGACGGAGGGAGTACCAATCATTAGGAAAGAGGGGGGTAATTAATAAGTAACTGGAGTACACCTGTATTTACCAGTGGTAGACACAGGCTGAATGAGTACTGTAGTTTAATTTGTAAGACAGCCTTAATGTAATGCACGTGGCTCCAAATTAACTCCTAGCTAGACACGCTGACACAAGGCGATTCTTAAGCACACACCTGATTAAGATCGATCGAACAGCTAGCCAATCCATGGCCATCAGGAAGGAGTACTGCTAATTTTAAATTAAGCCAGATTCAGACGACGATCAATTCTCTTAACTAATATGTTTACACTGTCTATATAGCTAGCTAGCTGGCCGAGGCCGCATAAACTAAGTATTCCAATAGCGGAGTACTTGTTGAGAAGTACTCCTACCTCGAGCGTGCATGGATATTTGAGGCACCAACAACTAGCACACTTAAAAAGTTAGGACTAATGAACTTAAACTAACACGCGTGCCGTGTGAGTACATACCGAAAAAGGCTTCATCTCACTTTATATATAAAGCAATTAACGAGCAATTAATACATCCAACATTATAATCCCAAGGGACCGCGTTTAAAAAAAACAAGGAAGATATAAGAAGCTAAAGAAGACCTGAATGCACCAAGAACAAGCTTGAGCGTCCGAACCGGACGCAGCTTCAATGACTTACTGAAGCTAAGTTTCACTATAACTTAGCCCCCTCTATCAACCGTCCGATATAGATCCGACGTAATAGATTGATTCAAATTCTAAACAATTTTTTTATAAGTGTTCAAAGAAATCTGAAAAAATTCTAATAAATCATAAATATTTCGTTTTGTATTCTGTGAAAAATTCAGTCCATTTGAATGTACCATTTATGAATAAACAATATTTATTTATTTGACCTTAAAAGGCTATTTAATCACAATCAACACATTCAAATGGACTGAAATTTTTACAGAATACAAAACGAAACATTTATGATTTATTGGGATTTTTTCATATTTTTTTGAACAATTTTAGAAAAATTGTCTAGAATTTGAATCAATCTGGTACGTTGGATCTATATCGGACGGCTGATAAAGGGGGCTAAGTTACAATGGGACTTGGCTTCAGCAAGTCACTGAAGCTGCGTCCCTTTCTCATGCGGGTTGTAGATCTTTTTGTTTGTTGTGAAAGCAATAAAATCTTGAAGAATTCCAAAATAAATGTTGATATTTAGGACTATGCTAGTTATAGCAATATAGGAATTTTCTTCTTTATTGCAGCTTGTTGACAACACACATATATATAACGATAAAATGGCATGACGGATATGCCTGTGCTGCACGATCAAGTAATGAAACGTCGCTCATTTTTCTTTCCTGAATGGCTATATTATCTTCCTAATCAAGTCCCTAACGACATGTCACGTTGGTCGTACTGGAAAACTAGCTTGGCAAACTAATGAAACTGGGAGATGTAATTAAGCGCTAGCTCTTCAAAGAGCCTAAACAGTGTGTGGTGCCGTCATGAAGAGTTTGGGGATCCTGGTCGACCATGGCCATACCTGCTTATACGCATGTGGAAGTCGTGGGCACTACGTGTGCGTGCCACATGCGCACACATGCATGGCACATCACTGAGACGGACGGACCATGCACAAACGTGCGAGGTTGGCGATCGGTTCACTCACTCATCACTGAGATGGACCATGTGACGTGCCACCAACCTTAGATATAATGCACTCCTCCTACCGGACAGCACGCATGCACAACGTATCCATCGCTTTCCATCTTGCTGAAGAAGCTCGATTGGCAAAATAGAATCGAATCATAATGGAATGACACTGCTCATGAAATGATTGTATTATGATCTCTAGTACACAGGGTTGCTTAAGAAACTTTCATAGCCCTCGCACCGACACAGCAACATAAAGGATTAAAACTCTAAAACTCGCGCTGCCTGCCTGCCTGCCTGCGTGTGCTTGCGCTTAAACTAAGTAGTTATTACAAATATCTATAGGACGATGCCCACGGGAGAATATAAGGTACGTACTAACTCCGGTACCACATCATCTTAGGTGCCCCCGATGCACTTCTTCCATCGTTGGATCATCGTCCAACGGGCAACATCTTATTACAAAGGTAATCCACAAGGGAAAACACCCTGGTGCCACTAGAAATAGCGAAAGACAAAGATATCACTACGAGGATATGGTTTGTGAAGAGATCAGGTGGTCAGCTCGCAGGCTGCATGGATCATATATATATATAGTATGTAAACAACAGATTTTCATTCAGGACAGCACAACCTCGGGGCTTCTCCGGCATTTCAGATGAGGAAAAGTTGTTGCATGTGGAGACCAACATGCCGCAAGGGTTGACACCGGGCTCAGCGCTGCGGTCTTGCCGTCGGGGGTCCTCCTCTTGATCGGCGATTGGAAGTTGTCCAAGTCTCTAGAGATCTTGAGTTTTTGCCGCTCAGCAGGCACCTTTTCCTCCTCCTAGCTAAAGATTCATAGGTGACACCAATGTCAGTTTTGAAGTAATCACAAATGAAAGGCCAAATGTTCCTAGACACAATGCACTCAATGAAAAGATGAGTGCAACTTTCTTCCTCATTACAGAAAACACATTCCAATGGTTTAAAATTGTGTCTTTTTCTTAGGTTATCTCTAGTCATGAGCTTGTTATTAGAAATGCCGGAGAAGTTTCCGGACTACATGGACATAGACTGGTTGTACTCCCCTGAAGTTTATAACCTGGTACAAAGAGCTGGATGAATACACCCCTTTATGTTTAATTTGCCAAATGGGAAGATCAGCCTCATCAGCAAAACAAATGCTCTTAGCTAGTTCCCCTAGTTGGTACCATTGTTCCATGAGTTTGTCACTAAAGTTTCTTCTAAAAGAAAGCATGAGTGTCACCCCATTCCAGATCTCGTTGATACATTTAGTTACTTTCAAACTTTGTTGACTTATTTATTTTCTCATACAAGATATGTATATACACTCATAAACCAAAGGTTATTTTTTTTTCCATAGAATACAACTCCAGTAGCCGGCAGGAGGAGAGCAAGAGCATCAAATTGGATCACAAGTTCACAACACGTGCAGAAGCACGAGCGGGAGCAAGAAGGCTGCTCCTAAGAGCATGGTTAATAGTATAGTCAACTGTTGGCTATAATTCATCTTATAGCTTATTTTATAGTTAGCTTGTACAATAGTTAGCTATAGAAGAGTGCTACTTTTATCATATATGACTCACCTTTCATTCTCACAAAGCACCTAGCTAGGAGCACGTGCTAGAGCTAGCTCTTCACGAAGAGCCCGCTTCCCTTCTCTTTCCTATTCTCTCTCATCCAACTCAGTAAAAATATAGTATTTTAATCACGCATGAATGTCACATCACATCACATGCTCTAGGTGCTAACTGCATGTAACGCTAAAAATATAGAAATATAGTAAAAATTAACACCTTATTATACTTGCTCTAGGTGCTAACTGCACGCATGCTGACGTGGCACATCACATCACGCTCACCAGCTGTAACGTGCTACGGCTACTGCTGAGAGCACATGCACATGAACGCGTACCATTGCATCGCACCTGGATCACGCAGGCTGCGTGCATGCAGCTGCCACGGATTGCTTCGATCGGCCCACTGTACGTACGTAGCACCATCATCGCAACCGATGAGGTTTTTCTTGGAATTGACACACCATGGACAAGAAAATAAGTGGGTGTTGGATCCGATCCATGCTCTCTGTCCTCTGAATGAACCTGCACCGTGACTAACGGCATGACAAGACGTACCAAGCTGCACTCTACTCCCTCATTACTTATATTGATCTAAATGTTTTTATATTTCTTTACAGATGAAGTACTAGTACTACTAGCTACTATACCGTAGTATATAATTTGCTCTCAGGTCAAGTTTGAAATATGCATGCGACAACCAAGTTTGATCGAGCATGGTGCACAACTGGAACTGCAGATTATATTACTACTACCAAGATTAGTCGCAGTTGGCACGTACTACTAAATACTCCTAATAATCAGTTAATTTGTCTTGCCCTGATTGACCAAGCCTGGCCTCCAATCGTACGTACTACTAGCCTGGCCATCAGCTGGTTAATCGATCGATGATGGTGACAACACCAACATGTCTAGCCTTAATCATCACTCTGAACAACATCTGGCTGAGATTGTTGCTGAGATCAGCTGACATTTGTTGTGTGGCCAACACAGCTCCAGTTAATTATAATTAAGCCAGCTGATCCACGTACGCTGCATACATACGTGGAGCTGCTCTGGACCTACGCGCCATTTCACTGTCACGACTCACGAGATCTTACGTGGAGTAATTGCCTACCATATAGTACTACTTATGTCTCGTGGTCTCTCGATAGATCCGTGCATGCTGGCGTGCTTGTTGCCAATTGGCCGAGGAGGATGAGTCATCCGATCCATCGATCCTGGGAAGAACTGGTCGTCAACCGTAGGTAGGTACGTATCGGCGTATGGGATAGGATACACGGAAGGCTTTCATGTATGACAGTACGTAGTGGTATCATCGTCTGAGTCTCATGATCTCCACCACCCTTATTTTTGACCTCTTCACTAGGGCAATAGGCACCCTAGCTATCAGCTTCAGACGTGGAGTATATATATATGATCTGTTCCTTGATGCACACACACCTGAATTAACAGGAAAATGTAAACAAATAAAATAGAATGTCACAAACAAATGTTCAATGTTCAAGTTGCATTTTTTTTTTGAAAAGGAGGAAACGAGCCCCCGGCCTCTGCATCAATCGATGCATGCAACCATATTATTAAAAATCCAAAGTAACAAAATAGTTCGAGATAAGCTTGAAGGCTGAAAATAAAAATGAGTCTGAAACTAAACTAACTCTTAAGAAATAGCCACATCCGGCGTAACTAATAGCAGACTACGATGCCTATACACCTAGTCTATTACTAGCACGCCATCCAAACCGGTTGAAGATAACCCGTGCGGCCATCTCCCATCGGTTGCACCCAGTAACCATAAGCTCCCTGTTGTCCGCAAGACTTGTCCGCAAGACTGAGTGATGACCACGTACAGATCCAGGACGTTGCTCGGAATATGACCTGCAAAAAATTGTTGAATTTCTTACCATTAAATATTATGTCGTTTCTGGTATTCTATATAGCCCACAAAAGAGCACATATCCCTATTCTAATAAGTCTAGATACTTTAACGTCCACTTCATTGAGCCACGTTGTAAACATTGAATTGATACACGTAGGTGGGATCACATTAAAAGCTATATGGATAGTGCGTCAAAGTAGTTTTGCGAGAGGACAGTCCAAGAACAAGTGTCTGATAGTTTCATGTTGATCACAATAACAACAATTGGATCTACCTCTCCAACTACGCTTAATTAAATTATCTTTGGTTAATACCACACCTTTGTGTAAAAACCACATAAAATTTTTAATCTTTAACGGCACTTCAATATCCCAAATATGCAACGATCTAGCTAAGGGTCCTGAATTAACCAGATCTGTGTACATGGACTTAACTGAAAATACCCCATTGACAGTTAAAGTCCATCGAACGCTGTCTAAATGATCAGATAGTTGTACCTGCATAAGTCTTCTTACCAGATGCATCCATGCCTCCCAACGTGCGTCTACTAGAGCTCGCCTGAAGTGCATATTTATAGGTATCGATTGTAAGACCGTGGACACATAGTCCTGCTTACGTTGCGTAATGTTGTAGAGCATGGGATATTGTAAAGCAAGTGGTGTATCCCCAAGCCAAGTATCTTCTCAAAATCTTGTTGAGGTACCATCCCCTACAATAAATTTCACCCTTTGAAAGAAATTAATCTTTGTCCTCATTAACCCTTTCCAGAAAGGTGAGTCATTGGGTCTAATTGTAGCTTGAGCTAGAGTTCTTGAGGTTAGATACTTATTTCTTAAAATTTGAATCCACATACCCTCTGTCTCTGTGGAAATTCTATACAACCATTTGCTAAGCAAACATTTGTTCTTTACTTCTAAATTTTCAATTCCCAAACCCCCCTGGTCTTTGGGTCTACAAATCATATCCCAACGTGCTAGTCTGTATTTTTTCTTATTCTCATCAGTTTGCCAAAAGAAACGAGATCTATAAAAATTCAGTCTTTTCCGTACCCCTACAGGTATCTCGAAAAAAGACAAAAGAAACATGGGTAGACTTGTTAAAACAGAATTTATTAAAACCAACCTGCCTCCATATGACATAAGCTTGCCCTTCCAGCAACTTAGTTTCTTTTCAAATCTTTCTTCAATACATTTCCATTCTTTAATTGTTAACCATCTGTGATGAATAGGGATCCCAAGATAGCTAAAAGGTAGAGAACCCATCTCACAACCAAATAGCTGTCGATAAGCGTCTTGCTCTTCTCTTGCCTTCCCAAAGCATAAGAGTTCACTTTTGTTAAAATTAATTTTCAACCCCGATAGTTGTTCAAACAGACATAAAATTAATTTCATATTCCTCGCTTTCTCCATATCATGTTCCATGAAAATGATTGTATCATCCGCATATTGTAGAATGGCACACCTCCATCTACCAGATGTGGAATGAGACCACCTATTTGTCCTTTCTCTTTGGCTCTTTCAATAAGTATTGTCAACATATCTGCTATTATATTAAACAATATTGGAGACATTGAATCCCCCTGTCTTAACCCCTTATGTGTTTGAAAGAAATTAGCAATGTCATCATTAACTTTAACTCCGACACTCCCCTTATGAATAAAAGTGTCAACCTGCTATCTCCACTTTTCATTAAACCCTTTCATACGTAAGGATTGTTGAAGAAAAGACCACTTAACTTTATCATAAGCCTTTTCGAAATCCACTTTAAAGATAACTCCGTCTAGTTTCTTTGTGTGAATTTCATGAAGCGTTTCGTGCAAAACAACAACACCCTCCAAAATGTGTCGCCCAGGCATGAACGCTGACTGTGTTGATTGGACAACTGAATCGGCTATCTTCGTTAATCTATTGGTGGCTGTCTTAGTAAAAATCTTAAAGCTGACATTGAGTAAACAGATAGGTCTAAATTGTTGGATGCGCATGGCATCCACCTTTTTTGGCAACAACGTTATTGTTCCAAAGTTAAGGTGGAATAGCTGTAGCCGACCATTGAATAAGTCATGAAACATAGCCATTAGATCCCCCTTAATAACATGCCAGCACTTTTTATAAAATTCTGCAGGGAACCCATCTGGTCCCGGTGCTTTATTGTGTTTCATTTGTACTATTGCATCATACACCTCTTGCTCTGTGAATCTAGCGGATAAAACCTCATTCTCCTGCTCATTTAGTTGAGGAATATCCTGAACATTGGTTTCATCCAAAGAGATCATGGTCTCATCTGGTGCACCAAAAAGACTCCTATAATATTCTGAGATATATACCTTTAAGTTTTCATGTCCTATTATAGTTCCCTCATCTTGCTCTAGCTGAGTAATTATCTTCTTTCGATGTTTGCCATTTGCAATCATGTGAAAGAACTTAGTATTATCATCCCCATGAACCACGTTCATCACCTTAGCTCTTAGTGCCCATTTCATCTCCTCTTCTCTCAATAATTTTTGCAATCTAATCTCAGCATCCATTTTAATATTCCTATCAATAAGATTTAGCTGTGCTGACTCAGCTTTGACGTCAAGTTCATCAATCAGCTTCGTTAGTCTTTCTTTTTCTTTCTTATAAATACCACTTTGATTTTTCGCCCATCCTCTAAGGACTCGGTGCAAATTTCTGATTTTGTTTTGCGAAATTTCCACACTAGTGGATCCACCTAAATCTGTATCCCATTCCTTTGTAATTAGATCCATGAACCCTTTTCTTTCAAACCAGCTTAGTTCGAATGAGAAGACATTCTTGTTGCCCCTATGATTGGCCTCCCCTGAGTCAACTAGAAGAGGCGTGTGATCTGAGATTGCCCTCTGTAACGCTTGTACCGTGACTAATGGGTATTTCTGCTCCCACTCAACACAAGTAAGAACCCGATCCAACTTCTCATATGTTGGTATCGGTAGTGAATTTGCCCAAGTGTATTGTCTGCCAGAAAGATGAATCTCCCTTAGATTAAGACTCTCAATAACCATATTAAACATCGTTCACCATCGTGTGTCAAAGTTGTCATTATTTTTTTCATTCTGTCTACGAATAATATTAAAATCTCCCCCCACCATAATTGGTAACGTTTCATCTCCACAGATTCACACTAGATCTGCAAGAAAATCAGGTTTGAACTCCAATTGTGTCGCCCCATATACAGCCACCAGAGCCCACTTAAAACCATCAACTTTCGACCTTACACGAAATTTGACGGAGAACTCACCATAGACCACACTCATCACCTCTAAAGTCTCGCATTTAACCCCAAGTAAGATCCCACCGGATCTTCCCCTTGGTGGTAAACAATGCCAATCAAAATCAACCCCTCCTCATAAACTATTTAAAAATTGGGTTGTGAAATTATCTCTCCCAGTTTCTTGTAATGCCATGAAATCCAGATTATATTGTATCGATGCTTCTCTAAGGAACCTTTTTTAGCCAAGTCCGCCAGACCTCTGCTATTCCAAAAAATCCCTTTCATAATTCATCATGAATTTTTTTCTTTTGTTTAACTCTCGCACTCCTCCTAACCGCTGATTCAGGATAAACCTTCCTTTTCCAAGGTCTCCTAGTTTTTTCGTGAATACTATTTAAGTCATTATGTGTATCCAAAGGTTGTGAATGATTCTCCGCATCTGAAGGGGCCATATACCCCTCCAAACCCATATCATCCACATCGTCTACTTCCCCGTCTATATGAAAAATGCTATCACATAATGTTTGAAGTACAACACCTCTTAAGTCATTAATATCTGAATCACTCATAGGTTTAACCGCTGCTAGATTTTTTATAAACTCTATGGTTCTGTCAACTTGTAAATCAAGAATATCATTGATGGACTTAGCTATATTTTTACTAGATGTGCCCATAGAAATTCCTATGTCACTAGCATTATTCAAGATCTCAGAGTCGGACAAGTTTAAAATAGAAGCAGTCTGATCAATAGACAAACCTGTAGTTGTTTCAACATCTCGTAATTTTGCAGCTCGCATAGCACGACCCATCAACATATCATCAGCATCATACGTTGACTGAAACGTCTATCACCTGATGTAGGATCCGGGATCCCACCAAATGAGATCACATCATCATTAGTAATCTCATTGTGGGTCTTCCCTGTTACCACAGAATCAAAGTGCTGGTCAAAAGTTGTTTCCTCAACAAGGTTATCGTACTTCGAGCGCAACCAAGTCTGGGATTTAGTGCCTAGGCCAACGGAGGAACATAATGTCATCGGGACCAAATGGATATTCAAGAACAAGCAAGATGTCAATGGAATTGTGATTCGAAACAAGGCAAGATTGGTGGCTCAAGGCTACTCCCAAGTCGAGGGTATCGACTACGGTGAAACCTTTGCCCTTGTTGCTCGTCTAGAATCTATTCACATGTTGCTTGCATTTGCTTCTCATCATAACTTCAAGTTACAACAAATGGATGTGAAAAGTGCCTTTCTTAATGGTCCTTTGAATGAGTTGGTCTATGTCAAACAACCCCCGGGATTCGAACATCCCAAGCTCCCCAATCATGTGTACAAACTCAATAAGGCACTCTATGGCCTTAAACAAGCCCCACACGCGTGGTATGAGTATCTTACTGAGTTGTTACAAGATCGTGGGTTTGAAATTGGGAAGATAGATCCCACTCTTTTTACTAAGAGGGTTAAAGGGGATTTGTTCATATGCCAACTATATGTTGATGATATTATCTTTGGCTCTCCTAACATTTCCTTCAATGAAGAATTTGCTACACTAATGACTGAGAACTTTGAGATGTCCATGATGGGAGAGTTGAAGTTCTTCCTCGGGTTCGAGATTGCACAAGGTCTAGAAGGGACATTCATCAAACAAGCCAAGTACACTCAAGACATGCTCAAACGGTTCGAGCTCGAAGATGTCAAACCGGTCAAGTTCCCCATGCCAACAAGATGCAAGCTTGACAGTGATCCCAATGGTAAAGCAGTGGATCAAAAGGTATATCGCTCCATGATTGGATCCCTCCTTTATCTTTATGCATCTAGACCGGATATTATGTTGAGTGTAGGGATATGTGCACGGTTTCAATCCGCACCAAAAGAAAGCCATTACATGGCTGTTAAGCGAATCTTTCGATATTTGGCTCATACCCCAAACTTTGGCCTCTGGTATCCCAAAGGAGCAAATTTCAATCTAGTTGGCTATTCTGACTCAGATTGGGCAGGAGATTGTGTGGAGAGGAAGTCAACGTCTCGAGCATGCCAATTCCTTGGTCGCTCATTGGTAAGTTGGTCATCTAAGAAGCAGAATTGTGTCTTCTTATCATCCACCGAAGCTGAGTATGTGGCAGCTGCAAGTTGTTGTGCACAATTGCTATGGATGAGGCAAACTTTAAAGGATTACAGTGTCACTTGTGACAAAGTGCCTCTTCTATGTGACAATCAAAGCGCTATCAAGATTTCCCTCAACCTAGTGCAACATAGCAAAACCAAACATATTGATATTCGTCATCACTTCATTCGTGAACATATCCAGCTAGGTGATATTAAGGTTCACTTCATCCACGCTGAAGAGCAACTTGCAGATATTTTCACTAAGCCTCTAGATGAAGCAAGGTTTCGGGAGTTAAGGCATGAGCTAAATATCATTGATTCAAGTAATGTGGATTGTAACTAGGCATGTTGCACCTCACTTTGCATTCCATCTTGGTCTAGATGTAGGCATGGACATAGGGGGAGTGTTGTTCTCTCAATGAACTTTCCCTCCACCCATTATGCATAAGTCAATCTAGTCTTTCACTTTAGCCATTGTCAAATGGCACTTGTGCTTCAAAGACGAGCATTGGTCATGAACCCAAGGATAATTCTTCGCGGTGTCATACCATTGTCTCAAACATAGGTGGCCTCGGCCACCGCCCCTCCCACCTTTCTTTTGTATAGAAGAAAGGATATACAATGACAAGTCAGTACATTTTTTTCTAGGTGCTATCTCTTTTTACTTACTTGTCATTTGCCCAAGTTCTTCTCTTATCCTAGGCCGCGTTGTGACATTTGCAGCGGTACTACCGCCAGGACCCCAGCGGTACTACCGCCAGGGGTAGCGGTACTACCGCCAGGACCCCAGCGGTACTACCGCTAGGTATGGCGGTACTACCGCCAGGATTCCCATCTAACACGACCTGCTAGGAAATTTTTAGGGTTGTCTCAAGAGGGAGCGGTACTACCGCCAGGGGGAGCGGTACTACCGCCGGGACCCCAGCGGTACTACCGCTGCATCCAGCGATACTACCGCCAGGCAGCGGTACTACTGCTAGGTCCTCAGCGGTACTACCGCTGGCCCGTACCCCTTGGGCTATATAAAGGAGGGGGAGCCCGTTTTTCTCAGGCTCTTTCTTCTTCCTCGCGACTCCTTCCTCCCCTAGCCCGAACCCCCCCGGTTTGATCTCGTTTCGTGGAGCTTCTTCTCTCCGTTGGATTGGATGGGTTGCTCCATTTCTCCTTCCTCCTCCAAGGGCCATGAATCCCGGTAAAGCTCCTCCCCTTCTTCTATTGGTTGATGTTCTTGTTCTAGGGCTAGGAGCATTGGGGAATTGGATCCATGTCTTTAATCTTGTGCCATGTTCTTGGATGGCATGAATGAGATATTTGAGGGGAGTATAGGTCCTATGGATCCTTGCTGATTATTTTGCCATGTCCTAGGATTTACTTGTTTTAGATCTAGCACTTGAACTATGTTTGAATTAGATCTAAAACTTGCTCTCTCTTGCCTAGGCATATACTTATTTCGGTGATTCCTCTGATCCTCATGCGAGTAGGGCTGTGGTGGAGTTCTTAGTGTTCATATACAGCCTATGCCCCTCGTAAAAATCATGTAGCCCTATGCATGAGGTCTATTTTTATCTGTCAGATCTGAAAGTCAAACCCCAGCGGTACTACCGCCAGGGGTAGCGGTACTACCGCTAGGACCCCCAGCGGTACTAACGTCAGGGGTAGCGGTACTACCGCTAGGACCCCAGCGGTACTACCGCCAGGGGTAGCGGTACAACCGCTGGGAGGATTCACTGTGCATTTTTTTTGTGCTTGGCAATGAGTGTTTATTTTTCTGCTTTTTCTAGTTCATTGCCTTGACTCTTTCTGTCGCTTCTTTTCGATGTGTGTTTTGTGTCAGAGGTGGTTCTCGCCGTTCGAACCCCCCACGGGACACGCAGTCAAAGCACTATCGCAACCCAGAAGCTCCAGAGGGGTCTGCCACTTCAGGTCTGCAACCCAAAAAGCAATCCTTTAAGAAGACGGCGCACAAGGATAAGGGGATTAATGTCCGCACAATGCCCCCCAAGGACTTTCTGCAGTTTCGCACTCAGAACCATTATCTCAAAGAGAAGGCTGTGATCAAGAATGTTGACCATGTTTGGGCAAAGGATCAGTGCAGGATCTACCGTGATATTGTCATGCAATTCAAGAAGAACTATGTCCCTGTTCAGTGGATTGACCTAGCTTATCTTCAGCGGAACCTGGACTATTTTGGTGATGCCCTCTCTCTGATTGACAAACTGGGCATCAAGGACATCATCACTTTCAAGACAGATTTTGACCCCACTGCTGTTGCTCAGTTCTATGTCACGGTCCACTTCTCTCCTGATGAAGAGCGCTCTATGGTATGGATGACTGCGACTCAGAAGATGACCGGTACCTGGCGTGTATTCATGACATTCCTCAAGGTTGATTTCCAGGGAGCTGACACTCCACTTGGGTCGCGTCCTCATGCTGCAGCCCCCACCGATAGGCCCCCCGCAAAGGACAGATTGCAGCAACTCTATGTGAGGAATGGTGTGCTCCCCAAGCATCTGGACATCATGCATCGGATCCTTCGCAACACCCTCTTCCCTCGCATTGGTAACTTCGACGAGGTTCATGGCTCTTTGGATGAGATGCTGCTGCTATGTGAGGAGGCTATGACTAAGGAGTCTGCCCCTCTTGATATTTCTGATGTGGTGTTCACGGAGCTCTGTAACTGCATCATCATGCGTAAGGTTCCCATCTACGGGCCTTATCTGTTCACTTATATTTGTCAGAAGTGGCAAGATACTTTTCCGGAGGAGGTGCTCTACGCTCAGTCTGACTACATTGTGCACGACCCGATCAAGCTTCGTGTCAAGGATAAATGGTCCAACCTGTCAACTTCCTCTCAGCACATGGATACTGACACAGAGACTGCTGCTGACAGAGGAACTGCCTCTCAGTCCCGCCCTTCTGTCATGCCATCTTGGGCCATCAAACTGCAGGATAAGATGAAGACTCTATTCTGCATGCAGGCTAAGGGTCAGTATCAGATGCACGTGGCTCAGAAGGAGAGCCGCTAGAGGCACAAGCGTGTTCTCAGGACTCTTGATGTGGACATCTCCAGCGGATCAGAGGACGACATCACTCCAGAGGCTGCTTGGATGCAGGCTCAAGGTTACCAGTGGTCTGGCGATGAGGCGGCAGAGGAGGAGCAGGACGATCAGGAGGGTACCGACGAGTCCGGCGATGCTGAGGATGAAGAGTAACCACCTGTGGCGTTAGGTGTGCCCCTTTTTGGTGTCTTGTGCCAAAGGGGGAGAGAGTCTAGGAGCTGGATTTGCTTTCATATTCGAACTTTGTTTTGCTTTGCTTTCTTTCGTGGTTTGCTTCGAACTTGGTTTGCTTCTAGTTTGCTATCGTTTGTGAGACATTAACTTATGTGAGATTTATCTCCATCATATGCAGTGAGTCATATGCCCCGTATTGTCATATATCTCTATCTTTTTGTTCTCATATTATTCTCTGTGCAAATCCGGTATTGTCATCAATCCACCAAAAAGGGGGAGATTGTTGGGGCATAGTTTATGCCTAAGTAATTTTGGTGATTGATGACAGTACCGTAAAGGACTAACTGTGTGTGTTAAGGTTTCAGATAACACACGTCAACGGCACAAGACGACTCGCCTCCTCATTCATGGAACGGAAGCACGACGCTCTCTACGATTCTCTTTATTTGAGTCATAGGAAAGCCGTACTATTAAGAGGGGATCCGTAGTGGAAAGGTTTGGGTGGAATCTATCTTTGCATGCGCACACTTCACATATTCTCCCTTACCTTCATCGTTGGAGCGGCCCCCGCCTCTGTGTTTCTTTCCTCCTTGCAAAATGGTCCCCAGCGGTAGTACAGCTGGCCCCAGCGGCAGTACCGCTGGAATGCTATCGGTAGTACCGCTGCAGCCAGCGGTAGTACCGCTGGCTGGCGGTAGTACCGCCCCTGGTCAGCGGTAGTACCACTCCAGGAGCTTAGTACCGCCTGCCTAGCGGTTGTTCGTGGACGGACCTTTTTGCGAAGACTTTCTTGGCGGTGGTAGTGCTTTTGCACTACGAGGGGCCCAGCGGTAGTACCGCTGGGGCAAGCGGTAGTACCACTGGAATGCCAGCGGTAGTACCACTGCAATCAGCGGTAGTACCGCTAGTCAGCGGTAGTACCGCCCCTGGTCAGCGGTAGTACCGCTGGAGTGCCAGCGGTAGTACCGCTGCAGCTAGCGGTAGTACCGCTGGAGCTCGGGCAGAGAGTGGGAAAACGGTTGGATTTCCCCCCCACTATATAAAGGGTTCTTCTAGCTGTGGAACCTTATCTCTTACCCTCTCAAGCTCCATTGTTGCTCCCTAAGCTCAAAAGTGCCCGATCTCTCTCCCTAGCCAATCAAACTTGTTGATTCTTTAGGGATTGGTTGAGAAGGCCTAGATCCACACTTCCACCAAGAGAAAAGTTGATTCCCCCACCAATCCCTTGCGGATCTTGTTACTCTTGGGTGTTTGAGCATCCTAGACGGTTGAGGTCACCTCGAAGCCATATTCCATTGTGGTGAAGCTTCGTGGTCTAGTTGGGAGCCTCCAAACTTTGTGTGGAGTTTGCCCCAACCTTGTTTGTAAAGGTTCAGTCGCCGCCTTCAAGGGCACCTATAGTGAAATCACGATACCTTGCATCGTGCGAGGGCGTGAGGAGAGTACGGTGACCTTAGTGGCTTATTGGGGAGCATTGTGCCTGCACACCGCTCCAACGGAGACGTACTTCCTGTCAAAGGGAAGGAACTTCGGTAACACATCCTCGTCTCCATCGGTTCCACTTGTGGTTATCTCTAACCTTTACTTTGTGTATGCTTATATTGTTGACTATATCTTACTTGTCTTAATAGCTCTTGTTGTTAGCTACATTAGGGTTCACCTCATTGTCGTAACATTTGTGAACCCATATGTTGTTTACCTTAACTTGCTAAGATTATTTAAAAAGTGGTCGTTGTCTATTCACCCCCCCCTCTAGTCAACCATATCGATCCTTTCAATGTGGACTCCAGGAAGCTTATGGATACTGGATGCAACCGATGGGAGATGGCCGCACGGGTTATCTTCAACCGGTTTGGATGACGTGTCAGTAATAGACTAGATCTATAGGCACCGTAGTTTATTATTACTTACGCCGGATGTGGCAGTTTGCTTTTTGAGGGATTGTCCTTTTTAGTTATTCATTGCGAGATGCAATTTTTTCTGAAACTATGATACTACTTTGTTATTTTAATAATATGGCTGCATGCAGAGGCCGGGGTCACTCCCCTTGTCAAAAAAAAAAGTACCACGTTCACCCTGCTAATTATTCGCCTTATAATCCTCACCTAAAAAATTACCGATATGAGTACTATATAAAATCCGCAGTACAAATTTAATGGCCGGATACGTGCGCGCCATGGTAAGCCGGGCTGTCGACGAATATTCCATTCCATTAAACTACCTGCTTTGTTTCATCTCCTAAGACAAACATTGCCAAAGCTTCCTCTTTGTTCTTCATTTTACAACCAAACACACCACAAGTCTTGTGCTAGGAATTCAGCGTGAGAAAGAGAGAAGAAATCGATTGAACCCTCATCCTACACTGCATGTCGCCCAATTTTCACAGCTAGCTACACGTGATATCTAATGATTGAGTTCCATTTATTCCTCTATTCTTAATAAATACATCTCATTTTAGCATTTGGCAATGGTTTTACATGTATGTGTACCAGCTGATGGAGAAGAAAAAACATACTACCTCCGTCCGAAAATACTTGTCTTAAAGATGAATGTATCTAGACTTATTTTAATTATAGATACACCCATTGTATGTATTATTAGGATAAATATTTCCGGACGGAGGAAGTAGTAAATATTTGATCATAACACATTTCAACGGAAACCATAAATGGGTATAGTGTAAATCTTTGTCGCTAGTGCGGACACTTCTTTACTGTTAAATGGTTCGATTTCAATGTTTTGGTTTTTGGAAGCACCGAATTGAATGGACCGAATACGACCCGCATCGTGATTAAATTTAAACTGTCGTGAGTTACACGTGTCTCCCATCCCGCACATCAAGCCGACGAATGTTTTCTCAAAAAAGAAAAGAATGTTTCCCGCTTAGTACAACTCGAGCGAGGTATTATAAAGTTTGTAAATGAAAATAGAAAATCTGATTGTTATCTGTTTTATTTGAAGTATTGAAGTTTCTAAAGAAAAATAGAAATTCTGGTTATTGAGTTTCCTTTTTTTTTATTTAGTGTAAGTCGTAAATGAGTACTACTATTAAGAGCATCTTCAAGAGCCGCGCTAAACTAGCGCCGCGCCGTAAATAATATCGTTTTAGCGCTGCGCGCGACGCGGCGAGAGGCTCCAGCGGGCGCGCAAAAACCGAGCGCGCGCTATAACAAGTTAGGCACGCGGTCGGATACACTATCCCGCGCGGCGTATTTGGGGCGCCCCGCTTCTGCGCGCGGCACACTCGAGCGCTCGCGCCGCACTCTCTCCTCTCCTCCTCCTACGCACCGCGCACACCGGCACCCCGCTCACCCCGTTGTACAGCCGCGACCCCCCGCCGCCGCCGTCGTCGAAAACCCTAGCGCGGGGAGCGTTGGCGTCGCCACCGCCGGAGCTCCGCCGAGCGTCGGCCTCGCGCGCATCCTCTTCTTGCCGCCGCGGATGACCACGACGACGGGTGGCGTCGCACCGGCGCCGTCCCGTGCCGTAGCGGTGGCCTTGGCGACATGGGTGGCGGTGGCCTCGGCGCCATGGGAGGCATGGGTGGCTTCGGAGCCATGGGAGGCATGGGTGCACCTCCGGCCGCCATGGGACGCATGGGTGGCTTTGGAGCATCCTCCGACGCTATGGCCGCCATGGGAGGCATGGTTGGCTTTGGAGCACCCTCCGACGCTATGGCAGTCATGGGAGGCATGAGTTTTGCTTCTCTCATGGGACGCATGGGTGCACCTCCGGCCATGGGTGGAATGTCTTTCGATGTGCCTCACACACATACCCATGAAGATGCCGTTGAAGATCTTGCCAACACCGTCGGAGCTTCACGTGATGCGGTGCGTGATGAGGTTAGGGAGGAAGATTCATCTTCGAAGGCGGAAGAATCGTCTTCGGAAGAAGAGGAAGAAGACGAGGAAGATGATTGATGTGTCTTTCATTTATGTCTTGAACTTTAGTTTGCATTTTGAACTTGGTTGGATGAACTTGTGGGCATGAACTTTTATTCATCAACTTGTTTGTGTTAAATTTGACATGTTCATTGCATTTGATGAATGTTTCAAACTCATTTTGTGTTAAATTTCACTTGTTTGTGTTAAATTTTACACGTTTATTGCATTTTGATGAATGCTTCAAACTCATTTTATGTTCAAAATGCCATATATATTAATGCCCGGCCAGTTTTTTGCGCGCGGCGCGTTCGACGCGCTGTTGAACTGATACTAGTACGTTCATCCTGCTAACTAATCCATATAGAAGTAGTACTGATTTAATGGCATAAATACGAATATATGATACGTGCGCGGCATGGCAAGCCGGGCTGTCGACGTCCGGGTGGAGCCGACGTGTCCCCTCGCATGCGTATGTGGCTTCCCAAGCCCGCGGCCGACACACTGACAGACGTAACGGAACGGAAAGCCGGGGAAACGGAACGGCGAGGTAACGGCGCGGTCGCCGTCGCCGTCGTCGTCCGCCCGTGCTCCCCTCCTAATAAGACCGCGACGGGCCGACCCCCACCCCCACCCCACCTCGCATCCCACCAGCGACCGAGCCGACGAGAGAGAGGAGACAGAGCCCAAGCACCCCGCCCCACGAAGCCGGAGCCGGAGAGGAGATGGAGTCGCCGGAGGCGGTGAGCCCGTCGTCGGGGAGAGGGGCGGGGGAGCGGCCGTCGGAGGCGGCGGCGCTGCGGGCGCTGGTGGAGCGGGTGCGGGGCGGGGAGGTGGAGGCGGCGCGCGAGGTGCGCCGCCTCACGCGGGCCTCGGCGCGGCACCGCCGGAAGCTGGCGCCCGCCGTGGAGCCGCTCGTCGCCATGCTCCGGTCCGGCAAGCCCGCCGGCGCCGGCGAGGCCGCCCTGCTCGCGCTGCTCAACCTCGCCGTCAGGGACGAGAGGTGCGTGCGCAATATATATTTGTTCTCTTCATCCGCCCCAGTTGCTTTGATTCGGTAATATTTCCCCCCCAATCGATTTGAAAAAGTTCACAAATTTGTTCCCTTTCTCGCTGACGAATTCCCGATAGATTTTCCATCCAATTGATCCATCGAATTCTCGCAAAACGAGTTTGAATCAACTTCTTCCCTGAATTCGGCAATTTTCTAGCTAAACTCTGTGATCTCCGCCTCTGTGCTCACCACTGTAGAAGCAATACCAGTACCACCAATTTTGATGTTCAAACACAATTAATTCCCACAAACAAGCCCAATTGATCCATCGATTTTTGCGCAAACAATTTTGAATCCATATCTTGGCTGAACTCGGCAATTTCCTCCTCGATTCGATTGCCTGACCGGCTTTGGTGCGAGCGTGCAGAGTTTTTCTTGGATGTTTATCGTCTAGATGTTTTACCAACGGGCGTATTTGATCACAAGTTGTTGGACTGGCTCTGCCTCTGGCTTGGCTTGGTTGGTCGTACGATTCTTCGTCCCCATGGAATCGAATTATTTAATAATCACATGGCGGCTTATGAATTCGATCTCCCCCCGAAAATATCTGAGCACCAAAATCAATTGGCCCCTCACCATCCGTGGTCCTGGACCTGAACACGAAAGATGATCGCCGCGTGGTTGTTGGGTGAAGTCAATTCCTCAGCCACCACCGGCAATGGTAAATCTGTACTACTACTCTATTACCATGGTTGCTTTTTCGACTTTTTGTACTAGACTAGAGATTTACCATGAAGAAGAAGATGCAACCTGAAGATATTATCCTCCCCAAAAAATCAGTTCAGCCTCTTGCTACAAGGCAAGCATATTCTAGTGCAGGGTCATCGCGATTAACATCATCATCTATCTAGCAGGTAGAGTAAGGCAAGGCATCGACTCGACCATCATGCTTTTCTAGCTTTCTTCCATTGGACGCGCGTCGTGGTGTCGCCGTCTGTCTGCTGGTGCCAAAGAGAGATTTCACTCCGGTGACCATCCAACCAAGCTGCATGCAGTCTCTCAAGGAAGGATTTGGTTTCCAGGAAACGTTGGCAAGGGGAAAGCTAAGAGAAACGGTGGGTTCAGAGCAGATTGCTGGTCTGATTTGGAAGCTGGCCAACCACCGTATCCTGGATGGTTGGCAGCTTCCGAGGGAGGAAGAAGAAAGAAAAATCTAGCATCAGTTGAGCCGGTCTTTCTTTTCTTCTTCTTTCAGACAAAAGAGAGAATTCCTGCGCTGTTCTGCGCTGCTGCCTAATATTTTCTCCCCAACTGCCGTGGTCAAGATACAGTTAGCCTCCCATGGCCGCTTTTAGAAATTTGCTGCCCATGCCGTAAGCTGATTTCCTTTTGACATACCAGAGCATGTTGACCTCCTCATTGCCTGGTCGTTGGTACTGATGCTGATGCTGATGCTGACCTGCGGATACAATACAAGTGGATGTGGTCAGACATAGCATGGTGCTGTCTGTGTAGTAGCAGAATCAATCCAGAACCCATCCTCTCCTTGCTTCCTTCATTCCTCTGTGTATTCAGACAAGTAGGGTAAACAAGTGAGCATGGTATGGTAAGTTCATCACCCACTGTTTTGGTCTGGTGATGTCAACTGTGCCAACAGTGATGGTTCTTGTCCTGATTCTTGAGATTTTCAGATCGAGAGAGATCAGATCTGGTTCCATCCCGGACATGGATAAAAGCGCATCCTATTTTTTTTCAGGGGAGGGTGTAAGCGTATCAATTTACTCTCGGCCCATGGGCCGCACTTGGCCCATCCGCCCTCCACAAGCCAGCCTTCTTAAACCGGAGAGCGCAATCCATCAGAAAACCCTAGCCTCGCCAGTCGCCACAGACCAGAGCACCCTAGCGGCGGCCGCCATTGGTTCCTTCCTTCCTTCCTTCCTGCGGATTCCGGCAGCAGCTGATGCCGTGATTTCTTCCTTGTTGGATGTCTTTTTGGGATTGCTGGCGGGTTGTTCCGATCTGTGTTGTGGTTTCTTTCTCGTCCGGGGTTTTGCGCACTTCTTGGATTGGGGTTTTTCGGTTGTTGGCCGGTGATGACAGCGTATGGTGTGAGCCCCGGCAGCAGTTGTGCGTATCGAGATTGCCGGTGGCGAGGATCAATGTGCTAATGCTAATCTGAGGCCAGATCCGCTCTCCCCACCTTTTCAGATTTCCGCTTCTGTTTCTTTGTCCCTAGTTCGTCCATGGGGCTGTCGATTCCCCACTCATCCTTGTTGCTACCCTTGTGACCACAAATCAGTGGATCAATCAACTACCATCTTAGAGTGAATCCGAGTGATTTAAACCGGAACATTTAAAAATGTGTATAACAGTGCTATTTCATCATGGTTCCCATCTTGATGTATTTAAAAATTCACAATTCCAGCTCGCAGTCGTCCTTGACGCCATCCTAGTAGTTGTTGGGGAGCCTTCAATTTGGATCTCTGCAATAGCTGGCCTAACTGAGTACTGACGCACACTGTTTACTCATTGTCTATCACTTAACTATCCTATGGGGACCTTGTACTGCTCATAAGTCGTCTCTCACATATAGTTTACCTATCCTCTTTAATACATGTACCATGTGGACATGTAGCACAAAGGATTTAGTTTTGAACCAAATGTTCTGTGTTTACATGATTATGGAACTGAAATGTCGTGGTGGATTAGTAACCTTTGCCAGCAATGTTTACTAGCTTGCAGAGGAGTAGATTTGCTATGATGCATGCACAATGTTCCTAAACCTGTATCGTTTCATCTCTTGCAGGAATAAGATCAAGATACTGGATGCCGGTGCGCTTGACCCACTGCTTGGTTACTTGCAGTCGAGCGATCTGAACTTGCAGGAGTATGCAGCAGCTGCCATCCTCACTCTCTCGGCCTCGTCCACGAATAAGCCCATCATAAGCGCGTCCGGAGCAATCCCTCTCCTTGTCAAGGTCCTGAAAGAAGGGAATCCGCAGGCCAAGAATGATGCTGTGTTGGCTCTCTACAACCTCTCCACCATTGCAGATAACCTTCCAACCATCCTTTCTGTCCAGCCTGTCCCCCCTTTGTTAGAGTTACTAAGGGGTGGCAAGAGGTCCTCCAAGACAGCTGACAAGTGCTGCGCCCTTCTGGAATCGCTGCTCGCCTTCGATCAAGGACGGGTGGCCCTGACTTCAGAGGAAGGCGGAGTGCTCACCATCGTGGAGGTGCTTGAGGAAGGATCCCTCCAAGGTAGAGAGCACGCCGTTGGAGCGCTCCTGACCATGTGCGAGAGCGACCGCAGTAAATACAGAGACTCTATCCTGAATGAAGGCGCAATCCCAGGTCTTCTTGAGCTCACCGCCCATGGCACCCCCAAGTCCAGGGTGAAGGCGCACACCCTCCTCGACCTGCTGCGTGACTCGCCCTACTCGAGGTCGAAGCTGCAGCCCAACACGCTCGAGAACATCGTCAGTAACATTGCTTCTCAGATCGATGGGGAGGACCGCGGTGGCAAGGCCAAGAAGATGCTTGCCGAGATGGTCAAGGTCAGCATGGAGCAGAGCTTGAGGCACCTCCAGCGTCGGGCTTCTTTTGCTTGAAGTTCCTTCGACCTTCACCTGTTTTGCTTGCTTGCAACGGGATCGATGTAGAGAAGATAGCGAAGAAGAAGAATAACGAAGACTGAGATTGCTGGAAGATGCCGGTCCAGGCCTTGACGGGACCGAGTGACTGGTGTAAGCGCTCCTCAAACACTCTGAAGTTTCTTGATGATGACATACTAGGTCCTTTTTCGGACTTCGATCTTGTGTGCTGTTCCGAAAGAGAAAGGACGAATTTTCTTCCACTTCCCATGTTTTGTGCATGTACCAAGAGAAAAAAAGTGTAAACAAAAAAAAAGGAAAAGAGAAAAAGAAAAAGAAAGAGACACCTCCTTTGAAGAAAGGATTGTACATACGTGATATAAAGATAAAGTTCCCCACTCTATCATGTCTGAAAACCTGGCTCTGTTCTTTATATCTTTCGTTTTTGCGCTGAGTCTACTTCATTTCTGATCACACTTTGGATGTTTACTACCCACTAATCGCACCTTAGCAGGTAGTCAAATGCCTTGTATAATTTGCAGTAAGATCTGTCTAGTTCTCTCTAAGATTTCTTACTAGACATGCTACTACTGGTTTGATCTTGTGAGCTCTGTTATGAAGTATTCCCTCCGTCCACTAACAAGTGTACATTTGGCTTTAAAATTTGTCCATAAAAAAGTATACATCTATCTTTTCAATGTAATATAAAATAAAGAAAATGCTTATCTCTCATTACACGGTAATCAAGACCAATAATACTCAATACATGGTTTCCTTACTTTTTACATGCACTTAGCTTAGCTCATTGGATGTGGAGTAATTAAATATGAGAGATGATAGCTTGCACCTTCTCAATACAGTTTAGTTTTTTATTTCATTTTATAATTTGTCCTAAAATTTTCATATGCACACTTATTTGCGGACGGAGGGAGTACTCTCTGCTTCAGGTTGAACTTGTCTAGTCTCATTGCCATCAGTTCCATCCTATTCTCTCCATGTACCAAAGGGTTAAAATCTTAAGGTGTCAATCCTAGACCATATGAAAGTGCAACATACTGCAGCCATGATCTATGTTGCTAGTTTTCTTGTGTGCTCTTGCTGACACTTCATGAGCTAATAATATACTAGCCTCTTTTGCTTTTTGTACCAAAGGTTAATCCGACTAGATAATATCAGCTTGGGACACTTTTTTTGTGAAGATTTTGGCTCTTCATCAGCTAATTATTGTAGCCTCTTCTGGTCCGGAAAGCATGTCGATATTTCTTCTATCTACTAATATAATAATTAAATAATATAATCGCTCTCTTTCGCGTCTCTAAAAAAAAGCTTTCTTGTCTCGTTGGCTCTCCTGGTTGTTTGCTTTGGTTTAGGGGTGTGATCATGACCCGCTTGAATGCGTGAAGAAAGGTTGCCGATTGGTCACCCCTGCTTTCTCTTTACGTCTCAAACAGGTCATGTATGTGGCTTTTCCTTTTTGTTATTATCCGATTCTTTGATCAAACTTTGCTGATATACTTTTCTGTAATTTTTGATTGGAGCTTCAGTCTGCAACTCTCGTTTTTTGCATTTGATCTTTTGTTCACCAGCGGTTGCGTTGCTTTTATTAAAGATTTAATTTAAATAACTAGGCTGCCATTCTTGTCGACGGGGAGAATTGGAATATGCTGGTGTCTGGCAGCGGTTGGATAGGCCGGCTACTTCTGCTAGATGAGTGTTGGGTTTTCAAGACGGAACTCGTTTCGGACATGACTTGCCATACAAAAAACAATCGTCTTGTTGCAATCCTATATGCTTTATTTGTGTGTCTCCTGTGCCTAGTTAGCCTACCACTGCTTGTTGCCGCGCTCCAGAAACGCTTTTATTTAGTTATAACATAAGAATAACCATTTGGTAACCTCCAAGAAATTCTGTTCCTGTGTGAAAAGCATGTCAATGATCCTTCTTTTTCTTTTTCGATGAACCCGTCGATGCTTATGTTGATATAATCTACTAATACAGCAGTAGTCACTCTCTTTCGTCTTCTCTAACAAAAATCTTTCTTGTCCCATTGGCTGGCCTGGTTTAGGGTCTGATCATGACCATGTGAATAAAGCTTGCTGATTGATCACCGCTGCTTTCTTTTCTTTTCTTTTCTTTTCCGTTATCCATTGCTTTGATCAAAGGGTCGTCGCTGGTACACCTTTCCTGCAATTTTTTTGCTTGGAGCTTGAGTCTCCAAACGCTCGTTCTCGCATCTCATCTCTTGCTGCTTTGTTAATCAGCCATCGCACTTCTAAATTCCGATTAAAGATCAGCTGTTGCGTTGCTTTAGAAGTAGTTATTAATTAGGCTGATCGTACCGCTGTTCTTGTTGACGGATGGATGTTCTTGTCGACGGAAGGATTGGAATATGCCGGCGACTTGGGCGAGACAAGTGCCGGGCTTGTCAGCGGAACGGAACGGAATTCGTTTCGGACATGACGTGCCATACGAAACAATCGTCTTGTTGCAATAACCGTCACTATTTATTTACGGGTAGCGATATTCACTACATGTATGAGCCCACACAATCTTATGTAGACGAACACTCAAACTGTTCACATGTGTGGATGCAGCGACATGTATTCCCTCATCAACTTTAGTTGTTATGTGTAATTAGCTGTAGTTGTCATGTTTAATTAACTATAGTTGTCACTTATCATTAGATATAATTTTCATGTAAAACTAATTGGAGTTGTGACGTGTGTTTAAATCATAGTTGCCGTAAATATAATTGCCATGTGAACTAATTGGAGTTACCACGTGTGGTAAAACTATAGTTGTCATGTATGATCAATTATAGTTGTCATGTGTAATTAATTAGTTGTCGTATATGCACAAATGTAATTGTTATTTATCATCGTGCAAGCGTCGTGTGAGCGAAGAGCAATTTCACCCACACGTTCAGGTGAGCGTCGTGGGTTTGTTCGGACGAAGAACGTCCACACGTACGACATTAAATGATAACACACACACACACAACATACTATGCCAACATGGCATAGAAACTCCGACAGTTTGCTTTAAAATTCATGCCTGCAAAATCAACAATGATTAAGACGTTTGGACCAAGTGCTAAAATGCCATACTCGATACGTGTGGACATTATCATTTGAATTATTTATATGCGTCTTTTGTGTTAAGTTAGCGTTGCCGCCACATTTTATGTTCCTAGTCTCCAAAAAAGGCTCTTTGTGTTAAGGAGAACCATTTGGCAACTTCCAAGAAATTATTCATCTGTCAGTGCTAAAACAGGCTTTTTCCCATTTAATTTATTTGGATATTTATTTTTTAAAGGTGGTTATTTCACATAGTTAATTTTTGCCAAAAGCATGATAATACTGTCATACATCAATGTATTCGTGTATCCTACTAGGCCATGCGTGATATACAAGGCCGGCCCTGGTGTATGGCCGGAGGGACGATGACCCAGAGCCCCGACCGACGGGGGGCATGATATAATACACATATACAGTAATAGCCCGGCAAAAAAAATGCAAGACAAAAATTACAAGAGCGGAAACTGAGATGGGGCCATCAGATAGCAGGTAGTAGCGATTGGCAAAGCTTCACGCGCCAGATGCAAAGGCACGGCCGCTCGTTTGACTTGTGAAACAAATTAGTCAAAGATCTTAGTGGGCGCCTCGCTCGTCGGTTCGTCTTCATCGTTCGTCCTCTCATTGCTGGTTGCCTCGGTCGTCGCCACTGCGCGTGTCGCGCAGCAGTCTAGCAGCCGCAGCCCGGCCATCAGGCATCCGGCAAGGCGATACATTATATGTGTGCGAGCCGTGAGCGCAGCACACACCAGTACATATCCATCCATGACTCTATATACCATGTTCCTGATTCATCCCCTAAATATCAATTTGAGTAGTTTCTCCTATTCCTTATATATAGTACATATTCAATTTTCATCCATAATCTGTCCTCCAATTTCAGTGTACACGAAGTTTTAAAATTTTATTTTTTTAATAAGAAAAAATTTAATGTATAATTTTCTAATTCAATACTGCACAGTATATCAGTATGTATTCAACCATCCTAATTTTTATTCTACATGTCTCGGGTTCCAAACATCCAATGTATAAATTTCAACTTTTTGGAGAAAAAAGATAGAAAGTGATCTAAAAATTATCCTCCATGTTGGACCTTGGATGATAGCAATGGGTGGAGCTACAGCCAGGATAACAATCTACGGGAATGTTGCACTAGTTTTGCAAAAACTTTTTTCTAACACATCTGATGTTAAACTTGGCAATTTTGTAAATCAGCATACATATATATATATATGGTCTTATTACATGGGGGCCCATGTCGTCAAATTCGCCTTGGGCCTCCTCAAACACAGGGCCGGCCCTGGTGATATATACGTACGGTTGCTCACTCTTGCTGGCTAATTGGCAACAAACCCCCGTGGATCTATCCAAAGTGTGTAGCTGTGTGAATACTTTTCTTTAATCTTGAACTTTAGTAGTTTCAAATCTTGCTTGAGAAAGTATCTCCACGCTTGGACTGTCTGCGTTTGTGCTCTAAATACTTTTCCATTTCGTTATATCCAAATACTCCGGCAACCAAGGATGACAATTTCTGTAGCAAAATGCCTGGGAAGCTGAGTCATAGCAAGAGTGGTGTCTTCGTATGGAGAAGTGCCTCTTTTCCTGTTTGGAATTGAAGAGTTCCAGCAATCTTGTGCAAAATTACAGTCCCATAGAAGGTGCATGGTGGTTTCCTGTGCTGTTTGATCTATTGTATGATGGAGGGAGTACTAAATAATATCAGCTTCAGTTGGTTTCTTTGTAAACATTTTGACTCTTTGTCTGCCAATAATGGAGTCTCTTCCGGTCCAAAAAACATGCCGGCAATCCGGATATAATGAGTATATAAATATACCAGTCGCCCTCTTTCGCCGTCTCTAAAAACAAAAAAGCTTTCTTGTCTCATTGGCTGTCCCGGTTTTTTTGCTTTGGTTGAGGGGTGTGATCAGATCATGCCCCGCTTGACCGCATGAAGAAAGCTTGCCGATTGATAACCTCTGCTTTCTCTTTGCGTCTCAAAGGGAGATGCCTGTGTCCTGCATCATGGCCTGATAATGCATGTGGCTTTTCCTTTCCCTTCTTATCCGTTGCTTCGATCGAACGTTGATGGTTCACTTTTCCCTAATTTTTGCTTGGAGCCTCGGTCTGCAACGCTCGTCTTCGCATCTGATCTCTTGTTGCTTTGTTCATCAGCGGGTGCATTTTTTTCCTAAGGAATTAGCAGGACTCTGCTACGTATTTTTATTGATTTTTTCTAAAATAGGAAACACAAAAAGGGTTGCTGCGTCTTTAGAATCCGATAAAGCTCAGCGATTGCGTTGCTTTTATTAAAGATTTAATTAACTAGGCTGATCGCGCCGCCATTGTTGTCGACGGGGAGAATTGGAATATGCTGGTGTCCGGTGGCGGTCGGGCACGCCGCCGGCGGCTTGGGCGAGACGAGTGCTGGGGTCGTCAGCGGACCGAACGGAATTCGTTTTTGGACATGACGTGCCATACAAAAACAATTGTCTTGTTGCAACACAACACAGTTTGTGCTTTATTATTTGTGTGTGTCTCCTATGCTTGGTTAGCCTACCACATTGTTTGTTCATAGCTAGGCTCCAAAAGCGCTTTTAGTTAAGATAAGGAGATCCCATTCGGCAACTTCCAAGAAAGTATGCGTGTTCTCTCTGTTTGTATACCGGCTTTTATTCGATTCAATCTCTTGGGCCAAAGATAGCAAGAAGTGCTACTTGAATGGGAATTTTACTTTTGTGTCACGTAAGAACCAACATGCTTTATATTGATATATATAAATAATTACATACAGATACAAGAACATATGATTATTATGATGAATTTAGTTGTGCAACTGTTTGATCATGTAAGATATGTGTCCTCCAGATACGGGTCAGCGCGTCCATATCCAAGTTGACATGTCCTTCCTCTATACATAAACATAAGGCATTTAATAGGATATAAAATGCATGATAGCTAGAGGGCAGTCGATTTAGTTGATACTCCTGATGGCCAGGCTAGTTGGAGGCCGTCCGGCTTGGTTATCGGTCTCAGGTCAAGACTAATCAAGTATATTCTGGAGCATTACTCTCCCCAAACTAGTTGCCACTAGGTATCCAGTAGGACTAATCTTATGAGTATTTGTGAAGTTTGATGGTCAAATTACATTCGGGAAGCATCGTACAAAAAAGACGAAATTGCAATATCTGCGCAAAAAGTACACTTAAATTTTAACTAATTTTCAGTTATTTTGTTAATTTTATACAGAGCTCCTCGAATGTTATTTGGTCATCAAACTTTACAAGCACCCATAACATTTGTTGATTATCATTCCCACAAAATTTTAACTTTTTTTTAAATGATTTGCTATCTTCTTTTGCGTGGGTGCATCATGGATGCATCGAACTGGGGTGTAGGAAAACCACTCTCATCTTTGTACTATGATCTTCACCTCCGCGTCTTGCTCCGGTAGCACGGAGAGAGATTATGGACATCGATGATTCTAGCTACTTTTTTTTGGATGGTTCCAGCTAGCTTTTTTTTTAAAGGAGGAAGACCCCTGGCAGCCTCTGCATCTGGACGATGCATGTAATCACTTTATTAATTATTCACAAAGAGTTTTCAAAATAGTACAACAATAAGTCTGAAGCCATCATCTTGACAACATCTGTCACTGCTTCTATCAACTTGACGAAGAGGTGGCGATAGTCCGAACCTAATACCAAACAGACATCGCATCTAACACTACTAGGAGAAAGCCTAGTAATAGGGCTTTTTTTAGCAATACCAGTAGCGCAGGTGACATCGCTACTGCTAAGGCGCTACATCTAACCTTTTAGCAGCAGTGCTGGAATTCCAGTGCTACTGTACGTACGTTATCAGTAGCATTGGAATAAAGAAAGCGCTGCTGCTAATCAAGCGCTACTGCTAATATTTTTGCTTTTAAGAATTTAATTCATGTCTACGTATTTATGCACGCTCTACGTATTTGTGCATGCTCTATATAGTAGTTTCATCATATCATAATAAATATACATTATTCTCATCATATCATACACATAAAATAGTCTCGTCATTTATACCATCATCATCATTATCCAACACAAATATCATCAAATCTCGAAAATAGCGATACACAAGTCATGACACACCCACAAGTTTCATTATCCCTATCTAAACCATGATGTAGAAGAGAAGAGCGATCAACATGAGGAAGAGCGCGACTATGTAGTACTTCTTGAGGCACCGGTTTCGCTCCGTTTCTTGCCGTAGCATCCACCTCAGGTAACTCTTTTTCGCTTCGGCTCTACTGTCGAACCCTTTATGGCCAGCGCCCGGGTAACTGTCCACCTGAGCCTGGGCGTCTGGCCAGTGGTCGTACACTCCTGGAACCCTTCCAATGAATACGACGTAGCAGTCCTTCGCCATCACCGATCTATGTACCTGCATCGTATTTTCATGAATTGAACGATATATAATATGCAACATAATGTACTTGAGAAATACAAAGAGGCATAGTTAGCAGAATACCAGCAACCTATAGTAAACATAAATAACGAAGTTCCTCATACACAAACTAATTAACTAGAGCGATGTACGCTAGTTCATAGAAAGACAGTAGTACTAATTATAAACACCCATTGCCATCGTCAATCACTACTCCATGTCGGAGCTCCAATCTTCATAGTTAGGGATGAAGGACCCGATCTTCTTGAAAGGATTCAGGTCCAGACGCTGAGCGAGTAGCAGCTCTCGGACATTCTCCCGCCTCATTTGCCCATGGAAGAACATCCCTCCTTGTTCGATGACCTGCTTTATGATCACCTGGACAAGTTCATACTGGATGTGATAAAACTCAGCTCGTATTCGATGATTCGGTGTGCTTCCTATGCTTGTCGCTCAGTTGACAATCTCGGCATCGCGGGAATCTTGTGACAACTGTTTTTAGAGGATGGAGTCTAAGGCAGCTAGATGTTCAGAACGCGTTTCGTCATGGTGTTCGGGAAGAAGAGGTTTTTATGCGACAACCACCAGGTTATGAGAATGTAAGCACACCTCATTATATTTGCAAGTTAGACAAAACTTTGTATGGGTTGAAACAGGCCCCAAGAGCTTGGTACTCAAGGTTGAGCACTCAGTTACAACAACTTGGATTTACACCATCAAAAGTTGATACCTCACTATTTCTGTACAATAAAGGCAATGTCATTGTGTTTGTTCTCGTATATGTTGATGACATAATTGTTGCTAGTTCAAGTCCAGATGCCACTTCTTGTTTGCTCAAGGATTTTAAGATGTAGTTTGCTCTTAAGGATTTGGGAGAACTACATTACTTCCTTGGTATAGAGGTCAAACATGTGAGAGATGGTATACTTCTTTCACAAGAAAAGTATGTTAATGACATTCTCAGTAGAGTAGGGTTGGAAAATTGTAGACCTGTAAGTACACCAATCTCAACTTCAGAGAAGCTCACCACTGATAGTGGAGAAGCTCTTGGATCTGAAGATGCAACTAAGTATAGAAGTGTTGTAGGTGCTTTACAATACTTAACACTTACACGTCCTGATATTTCATATTACGTAAATAAGGTGTGTCAGTATCTACATGCACCCACCACTGTTCATTGGACTGCACTTAAGAGGATTGTGAGGTATCTCAGATTTTCAGGAGAACTTGGACTAAATATTATCAAGTCTCCTTCTATGCTTGTATCTACTTACTCTGATGCAGACTGGACAAGATGTGCTGATGGCAGAAGATCCACAGGTGGATTTGCTGTATTCCTGGGGACAAATCTTATATCATGGAGTGCGAGAAAACAGGAGTTCTAGCAAATGCTATAGCTGAAGTAATGTGGATTCAAACATTACTTTATGAGCTTGGAATTCAAACTCCAAGAGCTGCTGGACTATGGTGTGATAACCTTGATGCAACCTATCTTTCAGCTAACCCTGTTTTCCATGCACGCACAAAGCATATAGAGGTTGATTTCCATTTTGTGAGAGAAAGGGTATCGCGCAAGTTACTTGACATAAGGTTCATTCGAACTGGTGATCAACTGGCTGATGGCTTCACAAAACCGCTTACTATGAGAAGGCTCGAGGAATTCAAGAACAATCTCAACCTTGGAGTTCCTTAGGTTTAGATTGAGGGGGAGTGTTAGAATACATTGTAATGAGATAGATTTAGGTTTAAACATAGTTTCCTATTCTATCTCTTGTTATGTTTTCGTTTTCCTCCTCCGAACCTCTTTGTAACTTCTCTCTCGACCGGACTCTCGGTTGATCAACTTGTAAGCCACGGCACCCCTTGTATAAATACAATCGCGGCCCGAGAAAAGGGTTTAACGCTTCCCAACTAGTTTTACAGGCTTGGTTTGGCTTGGCTTGAGAGCTATCCATGGGGTGATGTGATCACATGCATCATCAGACTCCAAGAACACCACCATTTTCTATGCACCCCTTTTGTGCTGCGGCTGCCTCAACACTCCACAAGTTTCAGGCAAACTTTATAGCAGCCGACATGCACAGGGAGTATATTGTACTCCCTTCATCCCAAAATAAGTGTAGTTGTTTTAGTACTATATTTATACTAACTTAGTACTAAATTTGCGACATTTATTTTGGAACGGAGGGAGTATTTGATTGCTAGATGAGATGCGCGTACATCCAAGATTTATTAGGCGCATGCTTGCTTAGCACTGACGTACTCCCTTCGTTTCAAGTCGCTGATTTAGTGCAAAGTTAAAGTACCCCGAGTGATAATCCCTTGCCTGTGATGGATGAAATTTGAAGGTCAAGTTGCTATCACTAACTAGTTAGACATTTTCCGTAGAGGCCTTGACTGGATATATCAATTTGGATCGATCATGTGGTATGTCTCGTTTGATTATATCTAACCTGAAAAACGTCTCATTACGTTAACCATGGATGGTGGTATAGTGCAAACAAGGCCCACTAGATAGACCAAGAACAATACCGTTGAACAATACCTAACCTTAAGTGTCATGGATTTAGTACAAAGGAGTACTACCTAAATGATCGCCAATGAAGAAATAAGTAACCAACATATCTGGATAGAACAAAATAATATCAGTGTTAGGATAGGCATTTGTGATGTAACCCCGGCCCTGATAAACCCCACCTGACTATGTGATCAGATTCTGATATCTATTAAAGCAAACACTTCATGGTGCAAGTTTAGCCCGGCTTGTGTTTTTTTCCGAGAATAAACATTAAACACATACTCTGCTGGAATTAATAAATGTTTTTCCTCTTTTGGTGTATTTCTTTTACCTACTGGACGTACGGTCCTTATGGTGTTTGATGTTATCTGGAAACCTTTGCCAGTTTATAACTACCTCCTTCCGAATTTATTAGCCCCCTTAGTATTTTGTGCCAAACTTTTACCATTCATATGACTACAAAAATATAGAATATATGCTACAAAAGGTACACTGCCGTATTTGTATTTGAAAGAGATTTTTGAAGGTATAATTTTTATGACATATATAGTTTACATTTTATTAGTTAAATTTATTGGTCAAACTTTAACCCAAAATTTATTGGTCTTACTTTTGCTAACTCACTCCCTCTTTTGTCAGTATAGTCGATCAGTGGGATTTGGTCTTTCTCTCCAACAGATTCTAAATTCGTCCACATCTTGTCATCTCTTTTTTTTTTCCAGAGAAAAAAACTGTACTGGTTGAAGATACATTGTTAAGCTATTAGCTTTTGATATCGCATGCAACGGTATATGATGAGCTAGCTTGAACAATCTATATCTACTAATAAAGGAAATAGGTATTCTCAGTCCGTCATGCTATTTTATATTTATTTTTTTTATGTTTTTGACATTAGACCTGCAGTACATATCAAATGTTTTTTAAAATATTCACATCTTTTAAACCTAACTTCAAATTTAACATGTTCTACATAAAATTTAATTAGAAAAATATATAGAATCGGAATATGATGTTAAATAGAAGACCTCTGGAATGTTGAACTACGCTTTTGTAGGTTAAGACCATCTTTGTTTGGGTAGTAACTACAAATTCTCAGGCTATAGACATTTTTTATAAATTAAAAGCGTGTGGTATTCTCTTTTTCCCGTTGCAACGCATGGGCCCTTTTGCTAGTAGATTCTTAAAATTTTCAGTACTTTGTATAAAGAAATTGGGCAACGCTACGCGTCCACCGGCGGATCATTTCCAATGATCCACCATCTTCACAGCCGTTTGATTTGGTGCATTCAGCCGATCTCATCCATCCGATCCGCATGCGGGGCTTTGATCTAATTCCTGAAACGATGTTCGAGTTTCTGAAACAACCGCTTTGTTGCAGTTTTTTTTCTTTGCGCGTGCTTCGACTGGGTACCCGGTAATTCCTGAAACAACGCTCGAGTTTCTGAAACAATCGCTTTGTTGCAGTTTTTTTATCTTCTCGCGCTCTTCGGCTGGGTACCAGGTAATTCCTGAAACAACGCTCGAGTTTCTGAAACAATCGCTTTGTTACAGTTTTTTTTCTTTACGCATGTTTCGAGGTTTTCTTTGTTTTTATGTTTTGTAACGTGTGTATTGTTGCGGAAGAAAATTTTACAACATAGATAAAGTTACAGAAAAGAAACACGCGTCGTACAGAGGAGCCGGCGGATCGCTCGCGTGCGATCCGTCGGCTGAACGTAAACTTTTCCCAAAGAAATTACAAAGGATCTTGGTACTAGAGCCTAGGGTTATAGCGCTAGCTGTCCCAGGCTTGTCTCCGTCACTGCCTACAATGAGCACAGACGAAACACTGGACACATACCATTTTACATTGGAGAGGAGGAGAGCAACGAGGTGTGGTAGAAGTCATGGCAGTGCTACGTGGAGCGGCATGCATGGCGTCGATGTGGTGCGACAAGCAGGAGCGAGCGACATTCTGGCTACACAAATTTGGTTGATCGCTCTAGCCTCTAGCTTACTGGGTGTTGTACGCTGTTTTGCTTATTGACAACACCGATAGTTGAAACACTGACTAATATGGCGGCAATAATAAATCCATTTAGCAACCACAAACAATTGAGCAGTTACATAACTAAAATTTAACTAGTGCATGCTTCGGATTGTTGCCATCACCCTCGATCGTGTCTTAATCAGTTATCCACGCAAAAATGCTAAACATACAAAGACTTACAAAAAGTTACACGCTGACTAGTATTTTTTCTTTCTAACTAACCTCTTCCTCTGATTTTTCAAAAGGATGGGTCCCTCACCCCACTTAATTTCCAATTAAATTCTACCTGCCTGTAAAACTCCTGTAACCTATGCATTATTGGTTATCCACGTGTGGAGATCACTTGAACTTCATGCAGTAATCCTGGAGCTTCTTGCGGTCGTGATGGCCCGCTAGTCTGATCATGGCCAACACGTTCTGTTGCGACACACACACACCAATCAAGGCCTCGCACTTGTCCTTCATCCCGTCCAGATGGAAGCGAGCCGCGGCATCCAACACGCCATAGGCAATTGTCGTCACATCGTGCCCCGCGGCAACGGCTATGTCTTCCAAGGGAGGGAGCTCGTCGGTGTAGATGAAGTGAAGCACCGCCTTGAAGACTCCAACCCTCATATACCAGACGGCTACGACGTGCTCCTTCTTCTGGTTGCTGTCCACAACCATCATGTAGAGGGCCGGGCACCGAGCGGCGATGACGAGGCTGTGCGCGTGGATCTCTTCCTTTTCGACTAGGAACGTCACGTCTGACCCCTTCCGGCTCATCAGGAGCTGCTCAAGATGATACGCAACGTTGGGAGGCGGTGGCACATCAGGAGCGTCGTCTCCGGCACCGGCAGAGGTGTCGCTGCCGCTGGTACCACCGGTGCGTGCCTTGGTGGTCAATATAAACTCACAACGAATTGTTAGGGATCCATCATGTGGTAGCATGTATGACGACACGGCATCTTTCACGCTGGTGCAATCCACATACCCATAGGATGCACCTTGTGAGGTGAAGGTGTCTTCAAAAGGCCCTATGATTAGGGTCGTCTCTCCACCAGGGTCATCCAACATGAAACATACCAATGCCCTAACACCAGCCTTTCCCGGATCGGTCAACAATGTGGCGAACACGGAAATTTTCCCTTCCTTCACCGATGCGTCCAGCTTCCAGTCATGGCCTCCTATCCGAAAAGTGTCCGAACTGAATCTTTGCTTGGCACCAGAGCTCGTTTGCAGGCTCTCAATGTTTGGGATCCTCAACTCGTGTATGCTGTGAGCCAACTCCGACGTGTTATACGTCGACGCTGTCCGTTTCTCTGGCCGGCGGACGCTGGTAGTGTCGCCGGCGTGGTTGTCCGCTAATATACATGTGGTGGCTACCTTGTCTGTCACATCGGCTAGGAAGGAACAGCAGCTTTCCTCTAGCTCCTTGTACTCCTCTGTCGCCTTGACATTGGCATACACGTTGGCATCGGACGCCAAGTAGTCAATGCAAGAGGCCTCCAGCTGACGGCAGGTGTGCCGGCCATGCACCGCCATCAATGTCGGCATGACTGACGTCGTGTCTATGCTTTCGGACAACGTCTTCTCGCACATGAGCCTCAGCTTCTCGATGTCGTAGCGATCCGCGGCTACGAGCAGGTCAAGCGCCATGGCCAAACGACGCATCGCCGCACGTTTCTCTTTGCAACCAACGACCTTTTTCGTCGCCGGCGTCTTTCCTTTGATGCGCAGCTCGTCGGTGTAGATGAAGCGGATCATGGCCCTGAAGGTTGAGGCGCTCATGTCATCGACCATGACGCGACGGGTGGTACCCTCTCTCATTTCACCGAGGAGCTCCGCGGCGAACACCGGTGACCGCATGGCTAGGATCAGCCTGTGCGCCTGGATCTCGGCCTGCTCCACCACGAACGTCACGTCCGGCTCCGGCAGCATGCATGGGGATGCAGGTGCAGGTGTAGGTGTGGAGGTACTCTTGGGCTCCGACGAGAGGAGAAGAAGCTTGTGCATGTCCTTGGCGACGCCAGAGTCCTCCTCCCGGAGGACCTCGACGGTGCAGAGGATGACGAGGCGGTCGTCTTGCACGTAGCGGCTCTCGTGGCCGCGGAATGCGTCCGGCACCGGCAACGTCCAGCTCCTGCCGGCCTGAGACTGAGACAGCAGCCAGGTGTTGCCGGACCAGACGTGGAAGGTGTAGGTCCCGTCGCTCTCCCAGACGGCGGCGGGCCAATTGCCAAGCGGGTCCTCGATCCTCAGTCTGGCCTTGGCAACGACGGCGTCTTGGGTGGTGTAGGGGGTGAGCAGCAGGAGGGTGATGGAGGTGAGGTGCTCGTCGTCGTCGTTGTTGTGGAAGCTGCACTCGAGAGCCCAGGTGTGGCCGCCGACCTCGAAGGCGCCGGAGAGGATGGAATAGTTGGCGTTGTAGGCCAGCGCTGCGCGGGCGTCGGCCTTGTAGCCGACGATGTGGAACTCGTGCTCGGCTCGGACGAACGATGTCGGCTTGCGTGACGCCGGCGGCGGCGTAGTCCGCTTCTTCCATGGGCAACGGCGAGTCATCGATCTCCGCTAGCTAGCTTGGCTTGGCTGGATCTGGATGTACACTCGATCAACGGAATACATGAGACTATATAGAAGCTAATTAATTATAAGCTGTCCGACTAGTAATCCATATACGAGCCGGACATGGATAACCATCTCTGTTTGCTTTAATCGCATATTGAATCGGATTGACTGGTATGCAGTTGAAGCTTGTCTCTCCAAGCATGCAGCTCAACTCGGATTGCTGTTGTTTGAGCTGGCCGGAGTCGAGAGACGCGACGCGAGACTCCGTTTTGTGGGCATTTGGCCATCGGTCTCTCTCATCTCATTCTCTCCATGTACCAAAGGATTATATCAGACAGTAACTTGAACCAAGATCTTGTTGGTTCTTGTGGGCTCTTCTATAAGCTGGCCATTCTGATTGTCTGACTCTTCATCAGCTAATAATATAGTCCTAAAAGTGTTTCACTTCCATAATACATTAGTCGCTCGATTTGTCCGTCTCTAAAATAACTTTCTTGTCTCATTGGCTGGCCTGGTTTGCTTCGCTTAGGGTGTGATCATGACTAGCTTGACCGTGTGAAGAAAGGTTGCTGATTGAGCACATCTGCTTTCCTTGCGTCTCGAGGGGCGATGCTTGCCCTGCATCTGCATCATAGCCTGATCATGTGGCTTTTACTTTCCGTTATCCATTGCTTTGATCAAACGTTGCTGGTTTATTTTTCTGACGTTGCATTTGGAGCTTCAGTCCGCAACGCTCATCTTATTCGCATCTGATCTCTTGTTGCATTGCTTTAGTAAAAGTAAAGTTAATTAATTGTGCCGCCGTTCTTGTCGATGGGAGAATTAGGATATGCCGGTGTCCGGCAGCAATATTATCAGACACACCGTCGGCTTCGGCAAGATGAGTGCTGGACATTTGTCAACGTATCAAGCATAATTTGTATCGTTTTTGCAGATATGACTTGGCATATAGAAGAGGAATCAGCCTGTTGCAATAACATGCTTTATTTATGCATCTCCAAAGCTTAATTACCCCACCGGTTGTCTATCCCTACACTCCTAACGTACTTCAAGAACCACATGGAAACTGTCCGGAATTTCTGAATTTTCTGCGGTGCTGATAGCAACAGGAAAAATAAATAAAGCCCAGTATGTTTCATACTCGGCAAAGAGCATTAAAACCTCGGCGACATGTAAACCAAGTGTTATAGTCAGCTTAGCGTACGCGGCTTAGGCACTATAAACCGAGTGTCACTTATCACGGACTCGGTTTATGTGTAAGCCGAGTATAAATCAGTGGCTCCCGACCAAAGAACAAGTGGGATCACAGCCGATTCAACCTAACAGAGGTGACTAGGATTTTGTTTCTTTGCAAATCACAATATCTAGGAGTTAATTTGGAGCTACGCGCACTACACTAAGGTTGTTTTAAAATTTACCTAAGCACTGAGCATGTGTCTAACTACGGTAAATATCGTTATACTGTATTGATTAATTAACTAGCCCCCTCTTTCTTCTGCTTGGTCCTTCATACTAGCTCCAGTTACTATTCAGCTGTCGCCTTAGGTTGGGCGTTTCGCGGTTGCAGCGTAATGAACCAAGTCGTGTTCATGTTGGTTGACACTTGACAGAAACAGCTTGCTTGATTAGCCTTGAGTCTAACTAAGTTGACATGCAATAATTACTACGTACTGTACTAGTTGATCATTGATCCGTAAGCAACCTGTCGGTAAGCATTAATCTAGTAGATTCCATCTCAGATATATATATATAGAGAGAGAGAGAGGGGGCCTAGTTGAGTTGGAGCTGACGTGTAAAATCAAAGATTATTCCAGCCAGTGATAACGACCTAATACTGTATATTTTAGTTGGATACTGAGCAGTAACAAACATCACATTCGTTGGATACTGAGTAACCAATGGACCATGGTGGTATTAAGGACAGTAAAACCGAACCCTTTCCGAGCTCTCTCAGGTCATTAGCGATTTCGGCCGTTGGATCGTGCATCTCGGTCGTCCCTGGCCGTCCAAGGCATTGTTTTCTCGCATGGGCTGGTACTGGGCTGAATGTCCTGGGGCTGCTATTCCCATGGCCGAATCGGAAGCCTCAGGTTCACTAACGATGGCAACGTCGGATGTGGAAAGTAAAACCGAACCCTTTCCGAGCTCTCTCAGGCCATTAGCGATTTCGGCCGTTGGATCGTGCATCTCGGCCGTCCCTGACCGTCCAAGGCATTGTTTTCTCGCATGGGCTGGTACTGGGCCGAATGTCCTGGGGCTGCTATTCCCATGGCCGAATCGGAAGCCTCAGGTTCACTAACGATGGCAACGTCGGATGTGGAAAGAACGATCGTAATTCCCTCCGTGTCCACATAGCCCCGCCTCCCCCCACTCCACACCCCGACTCCTCCAAGCGCGCCGCCGCTATCTCTCGTCCACCCCTCCCCTCCGCTCCCATCAGGCTCACACATCGCCGCTGGCAACCACCTCATCTGCCTCATGTCACCTCGCAGCCAGCCTCTTCCCAGATCCAATCCCCCAAAGCCGTCCACCTCGTCTCCCACCATCTCCTCTCGTCAGAAAAGAAAAGAAGAGGGAGATCGACCAGGTCAGGCGGCGGTCAAATCCGCCACGACCGCATCCACCTCGCCAAGGCTTCAAGATTGGCCGCTACCGGAGGTCAGCACAACACACCAGGGCAGGACTTCATCTCGACTGCCTGAGGATACGTCCACCGACTCCATGGAGCTTCCCCCCTAGCACGCTAGCAGCCATGTGTGTCCGATCCACCAGGTTGCCCCTCCATCTTCAAAGTCTCCGTAGTTTTTTTTCTCCCAACCACACTATCTTTTCTTCACCCGTGGTTCAACTCTGTTAATTTTCTTTGAAGTGATTTTCACTATGTTGGTTGCAGGTCGTTTCAATCCAAGTGCTTGCTGCTGGTTCTGGTATATTGGTTTTGGGGAATTTTTCAACTGACGAAACAACCGATGTTGATGTATCCTCTGGTATTGCTGGTAGAAATAGAAGGTGCAGTAAATACAGATCAGGTGTATCATATCATCCATTTCATTCTTTCTTGACTTTCTTAATGCATAAACATATGTACAACACCACCTTATGGGCAGATGGAAGGGAACCGTTCAGTTCGTGTTCAACCCATGAAGATAATTTACATGAACAAAACCATCTAGTTCATTGGGTTGCAGGGTTATTATTCCGATATAAACAATGTTTTACTTCTACTCTTTTCATATATTAGTAGTACTAGACGGCTTACAATGCTGCGAATTTGACTCCAGTAAAAGTGACTAATTACTGTAATGGTGATCTTGGCTATGTTTAACTAGTACTTTACCAATTGATGGACGAGATAAAACGTCGGCGGCCGTCAGTTAACAGTCAGACGGAAACTGTAGCCGTTGGAAATCAAGTAACGGAAGGGGACGACGTTACAAATATGCATATATGATGCCAGGCTCGCGTGGGCGTTAAGCCAAAGTGAGAGAGAGCAAAAAAAGCTGATAGCCTGATGTGCTTTCCCTGGCTTGGTTTTGCTTGAGAGTTATCCATGCAACGGATCACTTCAGTTAAGAACAACATTCTATTATTACATTAATCCCAACGATCCACCCACTTTGCTGCTTAATTACTTTGCTTTGTTCCATGCATACATGTTGTTCGCATGAAGTTTCTTGCCAACTTTATAGCTAGCCGACATGCACACGGAGTATATAATATGTTACTCTCTTCCTCTAGCAGGTGCATCAAGGATTAATTAGGTGCATGCCCAGCTAGCACTGTGAGTCATAACCCCTTGCCCTTTTTCCGCACTGGCAAGAGATGGGTGAATTTTGCTTGCCAAGTATTTCTCCGTAAAATATAAAAGAAAATTTAGACCATCAAAATAGTGATCTAAACGTTCTTATGTTTATTTACATACTCCTTCCGTCCTAAAATTATTGTCTTAGGTTTGTCTAGAAATGGATGTATCTAAATATTATAACATAACTAGATACATTCATATCTAGACAAATCTAAGACAAGAATTTCGAAAAGAAAGAAAGTAGAAAGTAAGTAATATCACCAGCTAGATCTGCATATTCCCTTGACTGCTGGATGAAAGAGCTGAGCTAGATCCGGTCGTTCATCTCACCAAACTGCACCTAACCTTTTAAGACCAATTGCTACATCAACGGTGCACGGGTGATAGACTGACAGGTAATGTAAACAAGACTGACAAGCTAGCCTGACAAATACAGTTAAATGATTGAGGCAATGGGTCAATGACCCGTTGGGCACGCTAAATGGATCCAAATAAAGGGATAAGATTGCTCGCTCGCTCTCCCCGACCACCACCCTGCTCTCCTCGGGCCTCCCGATGGCGGCGGTATTGCTCGGCTGGAGGCGGTGTGGCTCGGTGATGGGGTTCCAGCGGGCCTCGGTGCCCTTGATGCGGGGGGCGGCCGTGCGGCCCAGATCTGGGCCCTTTCGGGCTTCATCTGGGATGAGGTGGGCAGGCGGCTCGGCGCGCGGCGGCGTTGCTCCTTGATGATGATGGCGAGAAGGCGGTGATCGATGGGCGGTGGCGGCTTCGTCGGTCGACGAGTTGCTATTTGGCGGCAGGGGCTGTCCGGACACATTTGGGTCCGGTTGGTGCAGTCGGTGCCTGGTAGGCCTCTGTCGTTGTGTTCGGTTAGCTCCGCAGCGACGGTGGAAGATGTCCCCTCGTGTCGGCTATGTTGCCGTTGGGCAGCGTACTTTGGGTCGTCCGGGGTGGTGGTGGTGGTGGTTTGGGTTGGGAGAAATCCTTGGCGGCTTATTCAGCTATGACTCTGCGAGGCATGTGGGACCGTCGGGCCTTCTTGAAGGGCGTCGGGTATACCCCTCCCTCAATGCCCCCCCCCCTCGGTACTAGGGAAAACCCTAGGACTAGTATGGGCAGTAGCGCCGTTATTCTCACATTCCTTCTTGAAACTGTTGTTCGGTACGCGACGCTTCAGAGTGAGCCTGATGGAACTTCTCCGGAGGGTGCAGTGGTGCCGGCCATTTTTTGCTTCGTTGATCTGCCTGTGTCGGTATTTGTTTCTCTTTCTCTTTCATTTTTCTAGCTTGTTTGTGTTGCGGCTGCAACAAGTCGGGTGTATCGGATGATTGCTTTATAATATGAAGTGGGGAACTCTTCAGTGATTAACACAACGAACAACCATGTACTAATTAATTTAACGAAATCAAACAGAATCCAACGAAACCGGCTACAAAATATTTGATGGACTAATTAATTGAATTGAATAAGTGCTTACACAAAAAAAGCATCATGAAACAGATTGGATAAAGGCAAAATAAAATAAAATAAGGCACGACAAATATAAGAGAGCGACAAGGGAATAAAGCCACAAGACTACGGGAGTTTGTGTCTGGATAGGATAATTTTCAGCGTCGAACCATCTAAATTTACTTTGGTTACACATGTGGTTTAGTCGGGCCTGGATCTTTGCAAAAGATTCTATCGGAACCTTGCTATACGAAGACATGAAATCTTATCCATTACGGGTTATTCTTGCGTGTTATGGATAACTAGACTTGAGAATCCTTACCATGCACATCCACACGCATAAGAATAAGCAGAGCTAACATGAACATTTTATCAGACACTTTTTTTTTGTCAAACTTTACTACGCGCAACGAAGTGGGATTTTTTCCTTTCTCTACCACTTCCTCTCAAGCATCTGTTCAAAGGAACAAAATAAAGCAATCTACTACTCCCTCCGTCTTAAAATAAATGTCTCAATTTTGTATTAGCTCTAATACAAAGTTATACTATGCTCGAGACACTTATTTTGAGACGGAGAGAGTATTTCAGAGTTTATATACTGTTAGGGTGTGTTTGGTTACTCTCATAAAGTGGAATGTAACGGGTCCATTCCGTTCCCGAGGGTCGTTCTCGTGTTTAGTTGGGTAGAGGAATCGGAACCAACTGATTCTCCGAAACGGCATATTCCTCCAAGATCCGGAATGCGCTGGTACCTCCAAATCGGAGGAACCACGCGGAACCGAGCAGGTGCGGCTCCCTCTCCCTCTCTGGCGCCGCCCTCTCCCTTTCCATCTCCGGCGCCACCTCTCCGGCGCCGCCCTCTCCCTCTCCCTCTCCCTCTCCGGCGCCGCCCTCTCCCTCTTCCTCTCCGGCGCCGCCCTCTCCCTCTCCCTCTCCCTCTCCCTCTCCGGCGCAGCCCTCTCCCTCTCCCTTTGCGGCGGCTCGAGGAGCAGGTGCGCGGCGACCCGAGCAGGTGCGCCGCCCTCTCCCTTTCCGTCTCCGGCGCCGCCCTCTCCCTCTCCCTCTCCGGCGCAGCCCTCTCCCTCTCCCTTTGCGGCGGCTCGAGGAGCAGGTGCGCGGCGACCCGAGCAGGTGCGCCGCCCTCTCCCTTTCCGTCTCCGGCGCCGCCCTCTCCCTCTCCCTCTCCGGCGCAGCCCTCTCCCTCTCCCTTTGCGGCGGCTCGAGGAGCAGGTGCGCGGCGACCCGAGCAGGTGCGCCGCCCTCTCCCTTTCCGTCTCCGGCGCCGCCCTCTCCCTCTCCCTCTCCGACGCCGCCCTCTCCCTCTCCCTCTCCGACGCCGCCCTCTCCCTCTCCCTCTGCGGCGGCTCGAGAGCAGGTGCGGCGGCGGCTCGAGGAGCAGGTGCGGCGACGGCGACAGACCGAACAGGTGTGGCGGCGGCGACGGACCGAGCAGGTGCGGCGGCGGTGGCAGGCCCGTTCCATCTATTGTTTCAACCAAACATAGGAATGCAACCTGGTGGAATGGAATGTCATGGAATGTCATGAAATCATTCCATTACGTTCCACCTCGTTCTTCAACCAAACACACCGTTAAGCTATACATTATGTCTTGAACTGTCGATCGTCTCTCGATGTTAGGCTATGATGCAAGTCCTTTATAGTGAAAAGATAGCCATGAAGAGGAGCAAAAAGGAGAAATAACTGGATAGCAAGCACACGAGCATGGTTCCATGCTAGCAATTCAACGTGCACGGATGAAGTAGCAGCAAAAAATGGACGAACTGAAATGTAAAACGGAAAGAATTTCTCAAAATAAAAAAAAGGAACAAAAAATACATCAAAAAAATAACGGCCCGGTAAAAAACACGAAGCCCGTTTTGTGAGATGTATTTTCAATGCCGGAACTGGGCCTAGCCACTAAAAACCAGAAGAAACGGGCCCATCAGGAATTGGAAGCCCGGTTAGAAAATTCCGTACGTTGACACAACAACTGAACAGCAATGGGCCCAAATAAAAAACGAAAATCAAAATTAAAATAAGGGAAAAACTTATCAGAGCCAGGTTTCGATCCTGGGACCTGTGGGTTATGGGCCCACCACGCTTCCGCTGCGCCACTCTGATTTTCATGTCCTTGTAACGGTTTCTGGGTTTATAATAGGTGTGGTAGGAGCTACACTTGTTACTGATTTGAATTCTAATTCACGCACTCCTACACTTGTTACATCCTTTTATTTTCTTTTAACTGTGCATTCAGCCTGCCTATCACCGGTGAATATCGATCGATGCACTCTTATGTATTCCCTCCGCTATAATATAGCGCGCGCATAGGCTTTTTTAAAGAGTACAAATGCACAAACTTTGATCAAGTTTTTGGTAAAAAAATATATGTATCTACAATACTAAATATGCAACATAGACAATATATTCCGTGATGAATCTGATGGTACTTATTTGATATTGTTGACGTTGATATTTTTTTATTAATATGGCTAAAGTTTACCAAATTTGACTTGAAATAAATCTAATACACGCTATATTTTGGGACGGAGAGAGTAATTGTTCAAAACATTTACTTCTGATTCATAACGGTCTATTAGGTATTTCTTAATACATGGTACTAGTTCGTGTTTTGCGGTCCCAATAACAAATAAAGTTGTCATTGTGTGGCGACCTGACGCGGACGACGGGTCACCAGCTCCAAAGAGGAGTGGGTTGCCTGCGAAAGCTCCTAGTTTTTTTTCGACGTAAAAGAACTTTATTTTTCATATAATAGTGAGGTCGTTTACAATATAATGAGAGATAAAGTCCGGAACAACAGATTCACAAATGTCCCAAGATCTACTAGAGAGAGAAGCTTTTGCTATACAATCAGCAACACTATTAGCTCTCAGTTAATGCTTCGCGACGGGTGCAAACCACGCGAGATGTTGAGGCGGTAGCAACATAGGCCATGTGCATGATAGTTATGAAGCACACCCGACTGGAAAGATATCCCCCCCCCCCTCTTTCCTCGTGTCGCCTCCGCAGGCAGCCGGGGAGAGCCCCAGCCCAGCGCCGGGCAACCCCACCTCCCTCCTCCCTCCTCCCCTCGCGCCGCCCCCGCGTGCTGACGGGCAAAGCCCGCTCAGCCGGGCGGCGGCGGGCCTCCCTCTCCCTCCTGCTCAGGCGCGGCGGCGCGGGACGTCAGATCTGGGAGGCGGCGCGTCGTGGGCGCGGGTGCAGCGGCATGGGGCAGCGTGTGGGTGGCGGTGGCAGCTCGGCTCGACGGGCGCGTCGAGGGCTGAGTGATGGGTGGCCGACGTGCTCGTGGTGGGGGCTCTGGCCTGGATCTCGGGCCGGTGCTTGCGAGCAGCGCGTCCTGGCTCTAGCGCATGGGCTGGTTGGGCGGGCGCTCTGCCTGGCCGTCTGGCTTCGCCTTGCCAACGTTGTGTGGGGGCTGGACGGAGGATGCCTTTGTTCCTGCCCGCGGGCGTGTGGTGGCGGTGGCTGGTGGTGAGGAATGGTGCCCGGGGGTCGGCTGGTGGCGGTACTCCCGCCCGTGGTCATGGCGCGATGGCTTGGTGGGAGGCGTGCGTGCTAGTGGAGGTGTTGTGCGTGGGGTTGTCGTGTTGGGAGGTGCTCCGGGCGAAAGCTTGTCGGGCAAGAGCTTGCCGGCCGACGATGTCGGACGTCGTCCCACCTTCTTGGAGGCACCGTTGAGGAGTTCTCTCCCTACACACCCTCGGATCCAGTTCTTGGGTGAAAACCTTAGGCCCGGTTGGGTCGGGCGACAGCGTCGGCATCGTCGCTTCCTCCTTGGGCGCGTCGTCTTGAAGAGCTTTGGATTTCGATTGCACTCTCCAAGGGCTAGACGCTCGCGACATTGCGGTCGGTTGGGGCTCGTCCGACAATGTGGACGATCTGCGCTGCTTCTTGTGTGGCAACGATGGCCCCTTCAAGCGGAGGAGGATTTGTTGTTGGGTTCTGGTAGTCGGTCTCGTCCGGCGTGTTCGAGGGGTTGTCGTGCCTCTCTTGTCTTCTGAAGTCGGAGCTGTTTGAGGGGGATCCTTGCGGCGACGATGACGTGAAGACGGGTGGTCGGTTCTGGCGCTGGCTCGGCGCAGGTCCGATGATTTTCTTCCTTCAATGCTCGTCGGTTGAGTCGAAGCTGTCTGGTCGCCGGCGCGTGTGGTGGACTGTTTGGCGTTGTCCGACGCAGGCCTCTACGCTTGTCTGCGGTGGAGGCTACATCGATGGTCGTCGATGGTGAAGTCGGAGTCGCCCTCGCGGAGGCGTGATGACGATGACGCCGGATTACAACCTCGCCGGAGCTCTTCCCCTAGGCGGTGAGTGTGCGTTCTTGTGAAGGTGGTCAGATCGCCCTGTGTGTCCTGTTGTGGCGGGCGCATTGTGACGGTTTTAGCTCAGTTTTCCGATTATTAACCGGGCAACTCTCTTCGACCTTTTTTAATGAGATCGGTACGTAAGGGACCATGTTTCAAAAAAAAAGATAGTTATGAAGCACGAATATGTTGTCGTGGAAGAAGCTGACTTAGTTATAGGTGTTCATTTTATATCTTGTAATGGTCCCAAGATGGTTATCTTTGTTCTTTACTCTCCGGAATGATTGTCTGCATCACCATGATGTAAAGACCGGAAATTAACCTCTCTGTAGGAAGAAAAAAATCCAAAACAGAAACATATTGTTTCATCTAATTGCCTCTGACCAAACAGGTGAATGGAAACATACCATTTCACTCAAATGAAGCTATGATGGAGCGAGAAGTCAAATCCATCTGTTCATCCAGCTCTTCAGAGAGAAACAGAGCAAATTACCAAAATTTTCAAATCAATTAACTCATAATCAAATCAATTAAGACGTGTATTAAAGAGCATGTGGAATTTTCCGGCAAAAGAAGAGTAGAGAATCCGGTGATTATCTAGGAGAAACACATGCTATGACCTACAGCAGCAACAGTTTCAAATTATGCTATCTGCATCATTAGCATCACACAACAGCCATGAGATAAGTCAGGAATGGAGGTTAGGAAGAACCATCAGGAGAGAGGGGATTAATGATACCTTCCTCGTTTTTTGTTTTTAGAAGACCTCCACTAGCTTAAAACCAATTGAATTCCTGAACACAAAGTGAGAAAATTGAAGCGAGAGAAAAATGCAAAAGTTGTTTGACAGTATTAGATAATGAATCCTAATACCTGGTTAATCCGAGTCAGCTGGCAACATAAAATTAATTATCAAAGGGACTTTACAATCTCCAATGGCAACTTATAGACAACAATAAAAAAAATGATGATAGTCACAATAAGCAGGTAAATGCGGTTTCTACATTATCTCCATATACCCGTTGTTTGAAACTTGCACTTCCATCTAAATCGATGCATCTTCATTACTTCGCATATAAATGGAACAATACTAAATATACCATTCCAGGATTTGAATACATTACTTCTTAAGTTAGCAAAGGAATTATTAGACACACAAAATAAAACAATAGTTTTTATTGAAAGGGAGAAAAATACCCCCAAAGCAAGTTTTCCAATAGACAACATAGTTACAACATTATTATTATTTTCACTGAAAATACAATTCCAGGATTTGAATACAATTCCTCGCAAGTTAGCGAAGGAATTATTACACACAAAAAAAAACAATGTTTTCTATTGAAAGGAAGAAAAACACCCCCAAAGCAAGTTTTTCAAATAGACACCACAGTTACAACATGATTTTTTTTACTGAAAACACAGTTTACTCTTCTTGCAATGCTGCTCTCGATCGTCAGTAAGCGCGCCTTAACATTCCTGGTAGCACAAATACACGACCTTCGATGTGTCGATCATAATTTCCACCAGAAATGAAAACTGCGATGGCGCAACTGTCTAGAATCCTGACAAAATAAATTGTTCTACTTACACAAATCAAATGGTAAAAACAGTTGCATATATCATCAAAACAGCATACTACAGAGCCTTCTTTTTTTTACAATCATGATGAGACCTTCTACCCTCAGCTCTGAGACCAGTCTTAGGTCCAGTTGCACTCTGCCTTGCTTTGCCCACTCTGCACTTCAAAATCTGCTATTGCCCGAATGCACTCAAGCATGTTCTTTCATCAACCCTACACCCTATTACTAGTTACGGAGGCATCAGAGCAAATGCATATGAGATCTTCAGAGATTCATATGTGCTGATGAATCCGACGGTGCAAGAAAATGATGATCCTTCCATATCCATTGATCATTCAGAATATTCTTCACTATACTGGTCCATATCTTCTACACGAGAATGCCTCGGATGCTCATCAAGATCATCATCAACAGAAGATCTTTGTCGCTTCAAATTTCCCTACAGAGGAGAAACCTTTAGTTAAAGCCTTCAAGGTAATGGTAATGCATAAAGATCAGTTTATGCTCTAACATGGGGTTCATAAAAAGGTGAACAATCCCAATGAGGGAACTGTTTGCAAGAAACACAGTAGCTACATATATGGCTTGGCGAGAAGATGAATCACCTACAGATATACTTCCTCCAGTCAAAAATATAAGGTGTGTTGATTTTTTGAGAAGTCAAACCTATCTATATTTGACCAAATTTATTGAGACAAATATCAATAGTGACAATACCAAATTCATATCATTAAATTCATCATGAAATTTATTTTCATATTCTATTTATTTTGTACAGTAGATGTTGATACATTTATCTCAAACATAGAAATGTTTTACTTTTGAATAAAAAACAATATACCTTACATTTTGGACCGGAGGGAGTATTAAATGAAAAACTGAAGAACGAAAATGCTGCCTAGCTGCAGTATATAGTACTAATATTTCACTGCAAAGTAAACTTTCATGCCAGCAGTTATAAAGGAAAAAATGGGTCATACATGCATGCTGGATGATTCTCCATGCTCCATCTCATCACCATGTGCTGTCCTGCTCACATTAATTCTAGAAGGCACTGGGAAATGCTCGATTTCATCCCCAGTTCTCCCCTCTTTAGCTTTCTTCTTCTGCAATACTAGCTTGGTAGGAAGAGGCTGCAAAATGGACAATAAAGTGTCAGCCAAATGTGCAATGAATCATTATCATATATTAGAATAAATAAAGTATGCAAGGCGCAAGTTACCAAATATTTTGCATCATCGTCATCAAATGAGACAAGGTATGTTGTTGGATCTTGCTTGTCATCCCCCCTTACCTGAATTACAAGACAAGAAAATGTAATGTAGGCAGTTCTACACCAGCAGCACAAAAAGTAGACACAATCACAGACCCATTAGCAAAATGCCACATACTTCCCAGTGATATTCCCGAATCCAGGAGTACTGGAAGTCTTCGTTTTCATCATCAAAGTCCTTGACAAGCTAGACAAAACCATAGTCGCGATCAGAGCATGATAATAATACCAAAACAAACTATAACTACGACCGGTGACATTTTAAATAAAGATGTACTAGAGTCGAGAAAAGGATGGATACCTCATGGGGTGCTGGAGCCATGTATGCCAAAAATCTCTCTTGTTTTGCAGGGTCTGAACCACTGACTTGAAAACTTTTCATCAGAGCCTATCACGAGAACAATGAAAACCTTAGATATGCTAGTAATCGCGTACGTGCAATGCACGTTAATATTTAGTAGGATATTAATTGCATATTGATATTAGGTAAGATATCAATTGCACGGCTGATTTTATAAGATGCTGTTGAGTCTAAACATATCTACAACCAGTGGCAGTGGTGGGTGATTGGAGTGTTAAACATGTTTGGTGCTCAACAGTGGAGCGATTTGAAGCGCTGGATCTCATGATTTGATGGCTGAGATGGTTTGGATCTTTTTATATTGGTATAGATGTGAGGGTATATGTAGGCAGAGCATCATTGACGTATGCATCAGTGACGTATTAGCATAACGTCTCGAAATATATGCATTTGACATAAACATGCAATCAATATAAAACTCTATTTCTACAATACATCCATATGAGCATGTTAACATAACTATAAAGTAACTAAATCAGAAAGCTTAAGACAGAAGAAGAAAAATGCAACGCACCTGGGATTCGCATTCATCACGTACAGATCTCTCTAGCTTGGTATACTGCTCTGAATCAGCTGTAGGATCTCCATCAAAATTCACCATAACAAATGGATCGTTATACCTACAGAGGCCAAAGGAAAAGCAAATTTGAGATCACTTAAATTCATCCACCAGCTTATATGACTCCAAGGCAACATAAAAACTAAGGTGGCACCTTGAATGGCAAAACAGAAGAAATTATGGCATATACTACTCCCTCCGTTCCTAAATACAAGTCTTTTTAGATATTTCACTAGGGGGCTACATACGGAGCAAAATGAGAGAATCTACACTCCAAGTATGTCTATATACATCCGTATATAGTCTTTTAGTGAAACCTCTAAAAAGACTTATATTTAGGAACGGAGGGAGTACAAGGGAAGATTACTTTTCCTGTTTTCCAATAACAATAAATTTTGGAACAAACTAACCTGAAATTTATAGCTGGTGGAAAGTAAACACTTTTTTCTTAACATAGATAGGAAAGTGAATTGGAAACAAAATGTACTTCAATGAAATGGCGGTGCTCAACAAACATCAGATGTCGCGAATGAAGAAGTAAGTCTTCTAAATTATAATGACAGACACACAAAATAATGTGTCATATGGAAAGTCATACCTATCAAAATCGGGTACCAAAGGCAGAACAAACTCTGGCTCCATCCCTCGTTTAGTCTGGTGGACAGGGCGTGATTTAGCTGCTTTGAAGGATTCCGCAATGGCTTTGATCCGCTTCTGTCTGATATACACATGCACAGAAAAATAATGTCATTGGGCTGCACCAGGATTGCAAAACAGGCTAACCTTCAGAAACCAGAGAATAAACGGAGTAAAAGGAAAGTCATGCCTATCATTAAGATTTTCGAGGACATTATCACGACCCTCCCTTGATTCTCGCCTTTCTTTTGCTTGCTTTTCAGTGATCGACTGGGATGGACAAATTACCCTTTTTAGTATAATGAAGTAATCTAGCACAATGTATGTAACTACATTGATGGAAGAATCTGCTGGAAATTACCATTTTGGCTGCATCAGTAGTAAGTGGAGAAATGTACTGTGTTTTGACAAGCCAAGACATGCCTTTGTCGGTTGGCCTCTCCTTTTTCCTTATGCCTTCTGGTTTAACAGGGGTGAGAACCTCATCATCACGCAGCAGCTCTTGATCTTCTGGAGCCAGGGGCCGCTGAACAGAGGGAGGGCTAAATGCATGTTTGGCACTCAAGTTAGGGATGCTAGAAAGAATCATCTGAAAGGTAGAAACATATGGCTGGCTTAATTCTTACTTGTATACACTCATATCAAGTAGGTCAAGAGGTATCCCGAGATCCTCAGGGACAATCATTTTAGGCATATAGTTTTTCTCCAATGACGTGACCCTGTATTTGGTATATCTGTGAAAAGGCAATATACAGAAAAACATAAAGTAAGTATGGCTGCCCCAAAATAACTGCAATGTGCAGAACGAAGTACAATTTAGAGAATAACCAACTAATAATGTAATAAGAAAGCAGAGCATTGCACATATCATGGAAATGGCACAGGCCCTGTCTGTAAAAACAACAGTGGAGAGACCATTCACGCACACAAGATGATATGACTAACAACAATGATCATGTTTGTATTAAATTTTATGTTTCAGATAATGAACTTGGCTCATGTCCTGTGAAACAATTCTGAATTCCTCTACTGATCATACAAAAGTACAACAAATAATTGGATCAGGTTAACAAAGCAACATGGCAATAAAAACGCATTTTTCCCCATGGAAGTTGCACGGTGTGTTGTGGCTAGTTGATCCTAGACCTGGGCAGGGCAACGACCCCATAGAGGCAGGCGCCCTACAGGGGCAAGGGATAGATAGGCCAAGGAGCTTGATATATTTTATTTCTTCATCCCCATGAAGCATGCAGCAGCACATATACAAATAAACCTCTTCCCTACAACTTCAACAGACATAGAGAAGGAGATCATACTAAGATATCATATCTTGACTAAGAATGTCAATCAAGGATATCTCTAGAACAAACTTAAACCTGAGCAGTGAGTTGCTTTCCTTGGGTGATAAAGTGCTGCCAGGTACTGTTCACGCGAAGAATACCCCATCTATTGCTGCACATAACATGCTGGGTCTCTTGGACTTGTGCTTAAACTATGACTAAATGATTGAAACATTGAAACTGTTTCTAAAAGCAAATGCATGTTATTGGACTGACAGCAGATATAATTACAAGCTTAGACCTGCTATATGCCATATGCTCAAACAGGCTGTCTCAATAAAGAGAACGATCATTATACAATAATGAGATAGAAATTCATTTAATGCCTAAATAATAGCAGATAAAAAGGGCAGCCCGGTGCACGTAGCTCCCGCTTGCGCAGGGTCCGTGGAAGGGTCCGACCACTTTGGGTCTATAGTACGCAGCCTTTCCCTACATTTCTGCAAGAGGCAGTTTCCAGGACTCGAACGGTCAAACCCGTGACCTCATGGTCACAAGGCAACAGCTTTACCGCTGCGCCAAGGGCCCAAATAATAGCAGATGAATTAAAAAATCCCAAATTTGACAAGAACGATGTAATGTACTCCCTCCATCCTTATATTATGGGACCGAGGGAGTATATAGTAAAACTATATAAGCAACATTGAAATGGCTTTCACTGAACCAAACATAAGTAACAACAGAACAGAGCAATCAGATCAAAATAAGAGTAGAAAACTACCTGTCCTTGTCCTTATTCAGAGGCAGCCATTTCAATTGAGCACTTGGGTCTGGCAGTTCATTCCTAAACCTGCATTAACAAGAAAGAAAAAAAGGAGACATGGTCATACGGTAGTTTAATTCCGAAAGACAGAGAGACAAAAATTTCATGCAAATCAGTTGCTCTTGCAAAGCTTCTCCCAACCTGAAGCAATCTAGAAACATATTTTAGACACACTTTTCAAACGGAAACTGCCAATTAATGAAGTGGTGCTTTGAGAACCATTTTGCCTACTGCACAAAAGCGTTCGTCTTACCAGTTTCATAGCAAGCATCATTAGTAAGCTACAGTTTATGTAATAACAAAACACATCTTCCCAAAAGCTAGAAAAAGGGAAGGTCGATCTATGAATCATAATGCCACTGACTTCACCAATGACGTTGCAGTCGCACGAAAATTCAAACAGGTCCTTCGTCGTTTGTCCTGATTCAGCAGTACAGCATTTGGCAACTGCTCAGATTGCCAACCAAAATACCCAAGCGCATGATAAGCATACAAAATTGCTCAAACACACATTTTACACTGTAAGGACTCTGATTTCCACCAACTAGCACTTGCAGAGACCAAAAGTCCAAAATTTGCTATACTCACTTGTGCTTGCAGAGGAATGTTGTCGGCTTCTTGAGCCGATTCTCAAACCTCTCGGTGTTGGCCGCGGAGGCTGGGCGAGGCGCGGTTGTCGCCACCCGAGTCCCACCTGATGGCTGGGGATGGCGGCTCTGCGGCTGTGGCTGCTGCTGCTGTTGCGCCGCTGCGCGCACCTTCTGTGTCTTCTGCAGAATGGTGGCCTGCGACTGGCGCATCATCTGCTGCTGCTTCCGGTCATCCAGCTTCTGCTTCTCGTACTCGCGCTTCTTCCTCGATCGCCGCTCGTCCTCCGTCTCCACCCTCGGCAGCGCCGCCTTGGCCTGCCGCTCCTTTGGCTGCGGCGGAGCCTCCCGTGGGGTCGGCTGGGGCTGGGCCGGAGGCGGCGGCGGCGGTGCCGAAGGGGGAGGAGCAACTGGCGGTGGTGGAGGGGCCGCTTGATTGCTGCTCCCGCCGTACTGCGGCGGTGGGGGCTGGTAATACATCTGGTGCGGCGGCGGCGGCCGCTGCTGTTGCTGGTGCTGCGGGGGCGCGTGCCCAAAGTTGTACTGAGGCTGGTGCGGAGGGGGCGGTCCGGGCGGGGGCGGGGGCGGCGGCGCGTGGAACGGCGGCGGCGGCATGTGGCCGTACCCCGCCTGCTGCTGCGGCGGCGGCGGCTGCCCGTACGGGTTGATGGGCGGGCCCTGCGGCGGGAAGGGCCCCTGACCCGGGGCCGGCGGGTACGGCCGGTACGCCATCGCGCGCCGGAGCCGGCTAGGGTTTCCTCAAACCCTAACCCCAGCAACGCACCAGCCCCACTGTCGCGGCCAGTGGCAGGTCCACCACTGGGGCAAGCAGGGGCGGCCGCCCTGGGTCGCCGGCGGCAGATCAAGCACCCCTTTTGGGCGGAGCACGGCGACGGCTGCGGCGCGGCGACGGGCAGAGACGACGCAGTTTGACGCCCGGCGGCGGCGCTGCCTCTCCAATTGTTGTGGCGTCGAGGGACGAAGGGCTGTGCTGTGCTCCGGAGAGAAAATGGGCCGGACTGGCCCGCGTCTAATTTCAAAGAAAAGCCCAATTAGCTGCAGAAAGCCCAGTTGTGGAAAGGCAAGTTGCTCTCTCTTGGAGGATCAATTTTGTACTCACAAATATGGTCTTGATGTGGTGTGGAGAAGAATCCATCAATACCCTCTCGTTTAGGGTTCAAGGCCTCCGACAGCGATCTAATCGCTGATACGTCCCAAACGTATCTATATTTATGTTTGTTCCATGCTTTTTTGGTTGATATTGTTATTGTTGGAATTATGCCCTAGAGGCAATGATAAATGAAGTTATTATTATAATTCCTGTTTCAAAATAATAGTTTATTATCCATGCTATAATTGTATTCAATGAAGACTCGTTTACATGTGTGGATACATAGACAAAAACACCGTCCCTAGCATGCCTCTAGTTGGCTAGCCAGTTGATCAATGATAGTCAGTGTCTTCTGATTATGAACAATGTGTTGTTGCTTGATAACTGGATCACGTCATTGGGAGAATCACGTGATGGACTAGACCCAAACTAATAGACGTAGCATGTTGATCGTGTCATTTTGTTGCTACTGTTTTCTGCGTGTCAAGTATTTATTCCTATGACCATGAGATCATATAACTCACTGACACCGGAGGAATGCTTTGTGTGTATCAAACGTCGCAACGTAACTGGGTGACTATAAAGATGCTCTACAAGTATATCTCCGAAGGTGTTAGTTGAGTTAGTATGGATCAAGACTGGGATTTGTCACTCCGTGTGACGGAGAGGTATCTCGGGGCCCACTCGGTAATACAACATCACACACAAGCCTTGCAAGCAATGTAACTTAGTGTAAGTTGCGGGATCTTGTGTTACGGAACGAGTAAAGAGACTTGCCGGTAAACGAGATTGAAATAGGTATGCGGATACTGACGATCGAATCTCGGGCAAGTAACATACCGAAGGACAAAGGGAATGACATACGAGATTATACGAATCCTTGGCACTGAGGTTCAAACGATAAGATCTTCGTAGAATATGTAGGATCCAATATGGGCATCCAGGTCCCGCTATTGGATATTGACCGAGGAGTCTCTCGGGTCATGTCTACATAGTTCTCGAACCCGCAGGGTCTGCACACTTAAGGTTCGACGTTGTTTTATGCGTATTTGAGTTATATGGTTGGTTACCGAATGTTGTTCGGAGTCTCGGATGAGATCACGGACGTCACGAGGGTTTCCGGAATGGTCCGGAAACGAAGATTGATATATAGGATGACCTCATTTGATTACCGGAAGGTTTTCGGAGTTACCGGGAATGTACCGGGAATGACGAATGGGTTCCGGGAGTTCACCGGGGGGGGCAACCCACCCCGGGGAAGCCCATAGGCTTTGGGGAGACACACCAGCCCTTAGTGGGCTTGTGGGACAGCCCCAAGGGGGCCTATGCGCCAAGAGAAAGAAATCAAAGGAAAAGAAAAAAAAAGAGGGAAGAAGTGGGAAGGGAGGGGGACTCCTCCCACCAAACCAAGTCCAACTCGGTTTGGGGGGGGGAGTCCTCCCCCCCTTGGCTCGGCCGATCCCTTGGGAGTCCCTTGGACCCCAAGGCAAGGTCCCCCTCCCTCCTCCTATATATATGGGGCTTTTAGGGCAGATTTGAGACGACTTTCTCACGGCTGCCCGACCACATACCTCCATAGTTTTTCCTCTAGATCGCGTTTCTGCGGAGCTCGGGCGGAGCCCTGCTGAGACGAGATCATCACCAACCTTCGGAGCGCCGTCACGCTGCCGGAGAACTCTTCTACCTCTCCGTCTCTCTTGCTGGATCAAGAAGGCCGAGATCATCGTCGAGCTGTACGTGTGCTGAACGCGGAGGTGCCGTCCGTTCGGTACTAGATCGTGGGACTGATCGCGGGATTGTTCGCGGGGCGGATCGAGGGACGTGAGGACGTTCCACTACACCAACCGCGTTCTCTAACGCTTCTGCTGTACGATCTACAAGGGTACGTAGATCACTCATCCCCTCTCGTAGATGGACATCACCATGATAGGTCTTCGTACGCGTAGGAAAATTTTTGTTTCCCATGCGACGTTCCCCAACAGTGGCATCATGAGCTAGGTTCATGCGTAGATGTCTTCTCGAGTAGATCACAAAAGGTTTTGTGGGCGGTGATGTGCGTTTTGTTGCCCTCCTTAGTCTTTTCTTGATTCCGCGGTATTGTTGGATTGAAGCGGCTTGGACCGACATTACTCGTACGCTTACGAGAGGCTGGTTTCATCGTTACGAGTAACCCCCTTTGCTCAAAGATGACTGGAAAGTGTCGGTTTCTCCAACTTTAGTTGAATCGGATTTGACCGAGGAGGTCCTTGGATGAGGTTAAATAGCAACTCATATATCTCTGTTGTGGTGTTTGGGTAAGTAAGATGCGATCCTACTAGATACCCTTGGTCACCACGTAAAACATGCAACAACAAAATTAGAGGACGTCTAACTTGTTTTTGCAGGGTATGATTGTGATGTGATATGGCCAACGATGTGATGTGATATATTGGATGTATGAGATGATCATGTTGTAATAGAAATATCGACTTGCACGTCGATGGTACGGCAACCGGCAGGAGCCATAGGGTTGTCTTTATACTAACATATGTGCTTGCAGATGCGTTTACTATTTTGCTAGGATGTAGCTTTAGTAGTGATAGCATAAGTAGCACGACAACCACGATGGCAACACGTTGATGGATGATCATGGTGTGGCGCCGGTGACAAGAAGATCGTGCCGGTGCTTTGGTGATGGAGATCAAGAAGCACGTGATGATGGCCATATCATGTCACTTATGAATTGCATGTGATGTTAATCCTTTTTGCACCTTATTTTGCTTAGAACGACGGTAGCATTATGAGGTGATCTCTCACTAAAATTTCAAGACGAAATTGTGTTCTCCCCGACTGTGCACCGTTGCTACAGTTCGTCGTTTCGAGACACCACGTGATGATCGGGTGTGATAGACTCAACGTTCACATACAACGGGTGCAAAACAGTTGCGCACGCGGAACACTCGGGTTAAGCTTGACGAGCCTAGCATGTGCAGACATGGCCTCGGAACACATGAGACCGAAAGGTCGATCATGAATCATATAGTTGATATGATTAGCATAGGGATGCTTACCACTGAAACTATACTCAACTCACGTGATGATCGGACTTGGGATAGTGTAAGTGGATCATGAAACCACTCAAATGACTAGAGAGATGTACTTTTTGAGTGGGAGTTTAGCATATAATTTGATTAAGTTGAACTCTAATTATCTTGAACATAGTCTAAGTCCACTTTGAATATATTTGTGTTGTAGATCATGGCTCACGCAAGTGTCATCCTGAATTTTAATACATTCCTAGAGAAAGCTAAGTTGAAAGATGATGGAAGCAACTTTGTAGACTGGGCTCGTAATCTTAAGCTAATCTTACAAGCTGGGAAGAAGGATTATGTCCTTAATGCTGCGCTAGGAGATGAACCACCCACTACGGCTGATCAGGATGTTAAGAACGCTTGGTTAGCGCGTAAGGAGGACTACTCAATAGTTCAATGTGCAGTCTTGTATGGCTTAGAACCGGGACTTCAACGTCGCTTTGAGCGCCATGGAGCATTTGAGATGTTCCAGGAGTTGAACTTTATCTTTCAGAAGAACGCCCGGATCGAGAGGTATGAGACCTCCGATAAATTCTATGCTTGCAAGATGGAGGAAAACTCGTCTGTCAGTGAACATGTGCTCAAAATGTCTGGGTACTCAAACTGTCTAGCTGAACTGGGGATTGAACTCCCGCAAGAAGCTATCACTGACAGAATCCTTCAATCACTGCCGCCAAGCTATAAAGGCTTTGTGTTGAACTACAACATGCAAGGGATGAACAAGTCTCCCGGCGAGTTGTTTGCGATGCTGAAAGTCGCAGTGTTTGAACTCCGTAAAGAGCATCAAGTGTTGATGGTGAGCAAGACCACTAGTTTCAAGAGAAACGGCAAAGGAAAGAAGGGCAATTCGAAGAAGAGCGGCAAGCCTGTTGCCAATCCGCCGAAGAAACCCAAAGCTGGACCTAAGCCTGAAACAGAGTGCTTCTATTGCAAGGGTATGGGTCACTGGAAGCGCAATTGCCCCAAGTATCTGGCAGATAAGAAGGCGGGCAAAGAAAAATCAGGTATATTTGATATACATGTTATTGATGTGTACTTAACCGGCTCTCGTAGTAGTGCCTGGGTATTTGATACCGGTTCTGTTGCTCACATTTGCAACTTGAAGCAGGAACTGCGGAATAGACGAAGGCTGGCGAAAGACGAAGTGACGATGCGCGTAGGAAACGGTTCCAAGGTTGATGCAATCGTTGTCGGCACAGTGTCACTTCAACTACCATCGGGATTAGTGATGAACTTAAATCATTGTTATTTAGTGCCTGCGTTGAGCATGAACATTATATCTGGATCTTGTTTATTGCGAGACGGTTACTCTTTTAAGTCTGAGAATAATGGTTGTTCTATTTATATGAGTAACATCTTTTATGGTCATGCACCGAATGTGAGAGGATTGTTCATATTGAATCTTGATAGCGATACGCATATACATAACATTGAGACCAAAAGAGTTAGAGTAAACAATGATAGCGCCATATTTTTGTGGCACTGCCGCCTGGGTCATATTGGTGTAAAGCGCATGAAGAAACTCCATGCTGATGGACTTTTGGAGTCACTTGACTTTGATTCACTTGACACGTGCGAACCATGCCTCATGGGCAAGATGACTAAGACTCCGTTCTCCGGAACAATGGAGCGTGGAAGTAACTTGTTGGAAATCATACATACCGATGTGTGTGGTCCAATGAGCGTAGAGGCACGCGGCGGATATCGTTATTTCCTCACCTTCACTGACGATTTAAGTAGATATGGTTATGTCTACTTGATGAAGCACAAGTCTGAAACATTTGAAAAGTTCAAGCAATTTCAGAGTGAAGTGGAAAATCATCGTAACAAGAAGATCAAGTTCCTACGGTCTAATCGTGGGGGTGAATATCTGAGTTTCGAGTTTGGTACTCACTTAAGACAATGTGGAATTGTTTCGCAGTTAACACCGCCTGGAACACCACAGCGTAATGGTGTGTCCGAACTTCGTAATCGTACTTTGTTAGAGATGGTGCGATCTATGATGTCTCTTACTGATTTGCCGTTATCATTTTGGGGTTATGCATTAGAAACAGCTGCATTCACTTTAAATAGGGCACCATCGAAATCCGTTGAGACGACACCATACGAACTGTGGTATGGCAAAAGGCCAAAGTTGTCGTTTCTTAAAGTTTGGGGATGTGATGCTTATGTCAAAAAGCTTCAGCCTGAAAAGCTGGAACCCAAAGCGGAAAAGTGCGTCTTCATAGGTTACCCAAAAGAGATAGTTGGGTACACCTTCTATCTCAAATCCGAGGGCAAAGTGTTTGTTGCTAAGAACGGAACTTTTCTCGAGAAGGAGTTTCTCTCGAGAGAATTGAGTGGGAGGAAGATAGAACTTGACGAGGTTGTCGAACCTCTCATCCCTCTGGATGGTGGCGCAGGGCAAGGGGAAACCTCTGTCGTTGCGACGCCACTTGAGGAGGAAGTTAATGATGATGATCATGAAACTCCAGTTCAAGTTTCTGTTGAACCACGCAGGTCGACGAGATCACGCGCTGCTCCAGAGTGGTACGGTAATCCCGTCTTGTCAATCATGTTGTTAGACAACAATGAACCTGCAAATTATGAAGAAGCAATGGTGGGCCCAGATTCCAACAAATGGCTAGAAGCCATGAAATCCGAGATAGGATCCATGTATGAGAACAAAGTGTGGACTTTGGAGATACTACCTGAGGGCCGCAAGGCTATTCAGAACAAATGGATCTTTAAGAAGAAGACGGACGCTGACGGTAATGTGACCGTTTATAAAGCTCGACTTGTGGCAAAGGGTTTTTCACAAGTTCCAGGAGTTGACTACGATGAGACCTTCTCACCCGTAGCGATGCTTAAGTCCGTCAGAATCATGTTAGCAATAGCTGCATTTTTCGATTATGAAATCTGGCAGATGGATGTCAAAACGGCGTTCCTTAACGGTTTCCTTAAGGAAGAGTTGTATATGATGCAACCCGAAGGTTTTGTCGATCCTAAAAATGCTGACAAGGTGTGCAAGCTCCAGCGATCCATTTATGGACTGGTGCAAGCATCTCGGAGTTGGAACAAACGCTTTGATGAGGTGATCAAAGCATTTGGGTTTATACAAGTGGTTGGAGAATCTTGTATTTACAAGAAAGTGAGTGGGAGCTCTGTGGCGTTTCTAATATTATATGTGGATGACATATTACTGATTGGAAACAACGTAGAGCTTTTGGAGAGCATAAAAGGTTACTTGAATAAAAGTTTCTCTATGAAGGACCTAGGAGAAGCTGCTTACATTCTAGGTATTAAGATCTATAGGGATAGATCAAAATGCCTAATGGGACTTTCACAAAGCACATACCTTGATAAAGTTTTGAAGAGGTTCAAAATGGAACAGTCCAAGAAAGGGTTCTTGCCAGTGTTACAAGGTACGAGATTGAGTAAGACTCAGTGCCCAGCAACTGATGAAGATAGAGAGCATATGCGCTCCGTCCCCTATGCTTCAGCCATAGGCTCTATCATGTATGCAATGCTGTGCACTAGACCGGATGTTAGCCTGGCCATAAGTATGGCAGGTAGGTTCCAGAGTAATCCAGGAGTGGATCACTGGACGGCGGTCAAGAATATCCTGAAGTACCTGAAAAGGACTAAGGAGATGTTTCTCGTGTATGGAGGTGACGAAGAGCTCGCCGTAAAAGGTTACGTCGATGCAAGCTTTGACACAGATCCGGACGACTCTAAGTCGCAAACCGGATACGTATTTATTCTTAATGGGGGCGCAGTAAGCTGGTGCAGTTCCAAGCAAAGCATCGTAGCAGATTCTACATGTGAAGCGGAGTACATGGCTGCCTCGGAGGCGGCTAAGGAGGGTGTCTGGATGAAGCAGTTCATGACGGATCTTGGAGTGGTGCCAAGTGCACTGGATCCAATAACCTTGTTCTGTGACAACACTGGTGCCATTGCCTTAGCAAAGGAACCAAGGTTTCACAAGAAGACCAGACACATCAAACGACGCTTCAACCTCATCCGCGACTACGTCGAGGAGGAGGACGTAAATATATGCAAAGTGCACACGGATCTGAATGTAGCAGACCCGCTGACTAAACCTCTTCCACGGCCAAAACATGATCGACACCAGAACTGTAAGGGTGTTAGATTTATTACAATGTAATTCACATGGTGATGTGAGGGCTAGATTATTGACTCTAGTGCAAGTGGGAGACTGTTGGAATTATGCCCTAGAGCCAATGATAAATGAAGTTATTATTATAATTCCTGTTTCAAGATAATAGTTTATTATCCATGCTATAATTGTATTGAATGAAGACTCGTTTACATGTGTGGATACTTAGACAAAAACACCGTCCCTAGCATGCCTCTAGTTGGCTAGCCAGTTGATCAATGATAGTCAGTGTCTTCTGATTATGAACAAGGTGTTGTTGCTTGATAACTGGATCACGTCATTGGGAGAATCACGTGATGGACTAGACCCAAACTAATAGACGTAGCATGTTGATCGTGTCATTTTGTTGCTACTGTTTTCTGCGTGTCAAGTATTTATTCCTATGACCATGAGATCATATAACTCACTGACACCGGAGGAATGCTTTGTGTGTATCAAACGTCGCAACGTAACTGGGTGACTATAAAGATGCTCTACAAGTATCTCCGAAGGTGTTAGTTGAGTTAGTATGGATCAAGACTGGGATTTGTCACTCCGTGTGACGGAGAGGTATCTCGGGGCCCACTCGGTAATACAACATCACACACAAGCCTTGCAAGCAATGTAACTTAGTGTAAGTTGCGGGATCTTGTGTTACGGAACGAGTAAAGAGACTTGCCGGTAAACGAGATTGAAATAGGTATGCGGATACTGACGATCGAATCTCGGGCAAGTAACATACCGAAGGACAAAGGGAATGACATACGGGATTATACGAATCCTTGGCACTGAGGTTCAAACGATAAGATCTTCATAGAATATGTAGGATCCAATATGGGCATCCAGGTCCCGCAATTGGATATTGACCGAGGAGTCTCTCGGGTCATGTCTACATAGTTCTCGAACCCGCAGGGTCTGCACACTTAAGGTTCGACGTTGTTTTATGCGTATTTGAGTTATATGGTTGGTTACCGAATGTTGTTCGGAGTCCCGGATGAGATCACGGACGTCACGAGGGTTTCCGGAATGGTCCGGAAACGAAGATTGATATATAGGATGACCTCATTTGATTACCGGAAGGTTTTCGGAGTTACCGGGAATGTACCGGGAATGACGAATGGGTTCCGGGAGTTCACCGGGGGGGGGGGGGCAACCCACCCCGGGGAAGCCCATAGGCTTTGGGGAGACACACCAGCCCTTAGTGGGCTGGTGGGACAGCCCCAAGGGGGCCTATGCGCCAAGAGAAAGAAATCAAAGGAAAAGAAAAAAAAAGAGGGAAGAAGTGGGAAGGGAGGGGGACTCCTCCCACCAAACCAAGTCCAACTCGGTTTGGGGGGGGGAGTCCTCCCCCCCTTGGCTCGGCCGACCCCTTGGGAGTCCCTTGGACCCCAAGGCAAGGTCCCCCTCCCTCCTCCTATATATATGGGGCTTTTAGGGCAGATTTGAGACGACTTTCTCACGGCTGCCCGACCACATACCTCCATAGTTTTTCCTCTAGATCGCGTTTCTGCGGAGCTCGGGCGGAGCCCTGCTGAGACGAGATCATCACCAACCTCCGGAGCGCCGTCACGCTGCCGGAGAACTCTTCTACCTCTCCATCTCTCTTGCTGGATCAAGAAGGCCGAGATCATCGTCGAGCTGTATGTGTGCTGAACGCGGAGGTGCCGTCCGTTCGGTACTAGATCGTGGGACTGATCGCGGGATTGTTCGCGGGGCGGATCGAGGGACGTGAGGACGTTCCACTACATCAACCGCGTTCTCTAACGCTTCTGCTGTACGATCTACAAGGGTACGTAGATCACTCATCCCCTCTCGTAGATGGACATCACCATGATATGTCTTCGTGCGCGTAGGAAAATTTTTGTTTCCCATGCGACGTTCCCCAACAGTTATATGTTTTGCTACACTTTTATACATTTTTACACATATTTGGACTAACCTACTAACTCAGTGCACCCAGTGTCAGTTTCTGTCTGCTGATGTCTTTTAATTGCAGGGATTTTACCCCAATTTATAGAGCCCTAAAAATCCTGAGCTGCCCTACATGCCCAGCAGCTATGTGATGTCTTCTCTCCAATCTTGTGCTTCAATGCTTAGCCCTTGTGAGTTGCCCTACATGATCAAGGCATCTATGAAATTTCCTGTTGTTGCTATGCTGAGTTTGCTGGGATCCGATGGATTATGAGATTATGTTCAGATTGTGATGAGTTATATATCCGGTTCTCCTTTTATATTATGTTCTTAAGTAATTCATGCATGTTCTCCGTTGCTTTTTATTGCTTTGGCCGAGTAGTAGATTGTAACTCCAAGAGGGAGCGTTATGCATGATTGTGGGTTCATGCCCCCTGATATCTAGCTTGAGTGACAGAAACATGAGACTAGGGGATGTGTTGTTGCCACCAGGGAGAAAACAACGGTGCTTGTGATCACGGTTGCAAGGATTGTTTACCTTACGCAAAGTTCGTTGATGCAGTTGTCCATTGCTTTGAGTTTACACTTTGGGTGGGGCTCGCAACTTAATATCGGAGAGATGTTCTGGATAGATATCTCAAGGTGGATGATTAGAGAGTATATGTTGATGGATAAATGGTCTACTTGTCTTGGCATACTGCCCATTACTTTTGAGCCTCTAACTTTCTAGTAGCATGATTAGCATTGCGGTGTGTTTATAATTCTGTCAATTGTCCAGCTCTAATTTGTTTACCCAGCATAGTTGTTTATCGTCTTTTGGGAAAGAGACACACTAGTGAACATCATGGGACTCTGGTCCATATTTCCACCATTGTTTACACCTCCACCATTTACTGTTTTTATTTCCTTTTCCGTTGCAATCACTATCGCTATTCCCGCTTGTATTTTGATCCTTTGCAAACTATAAGGCTGGAGAGATTGACAACCTCTTTGAACTTGTTGGGAGCAAAGTTATTTGTTGTGTGTGCAGGTCCACGTCTTCTGCTAGCGCCAGAGTAGCAGACACCTACTTGTTGATCCTCGGAGTCCTCTTGGTTCGATAAACCTTACAGTCCCCGTGTTAGGGAAATTTGCTGCTGACTACATCTCCACCTTCCACTTGGGGTAACCTATGAGGGGCGAGAAGTATATCCATCAACTCGTCATCAAGCAAATTTCTGGCGTCGTTGCCGGGGACTCCAGTCTTCAAGATAGGGGAGTTGCACACTATCTTTTTACCTTTGCTTTTTAGTCTTGTTAGTTTGCTTTCTAGTTTTTGCTTTAGAGTCTTATACCAAAAACCATAAAAAAATTAGTTGATTTGTTCTTGCATGTTGTTGCTGTTATGGGTTCCACTGAGAACACCAAGTTGTGTGACTTCACTAGTCACGACAACAATGACTTTATCTGCACTCCTATTGCTGCTCCCGCCACTGAGGCGACCTCCTATGAAATTAAACCTGCTTTGCTAAACCTTGTTATGAAAGATCAATTATCCGGTGCTGGAGATGATGCTGCTTTGCACTTGAATAATTTTGTTGAGCTTTGTGATATGCAAAAGTACAAAGAAGTAGATGGTGATATTGTTAAACTTAAGCTTTTTTTCCTTTCTCCTTGAGAGGAGGAGCTAAAGTGTGGCTTCAATCTTTGCCTAGGAATAGCATAGATTCTTGGGATAAGTGCAAAGATGCTTTTATTGGGAAGTATTACCCGCCTGCTAAGATTATCCAGTTAAGGAGTAACATTATGAATTTTAGGCAGCTGGATAATGAAAAAGTTGCCCAAGCTTCGGAACGTATGAAATCTCTTGTTAAAAATTGTCCTACACATGGTTTGACTACTTGGATGGTTATCCAAACTTTCTATGCAGGATTGCACTTTACCTCGCGGAATATGTTGGACTTGGCCGCGGGAGGAACCTTTATGTCAACTACACTTGGTGCTGCCATGAAGCTGTTGGGGAACGTCGCAAGGGAAACAAAAATTTTCCTACGCGCACGAAGACCTATCATGGTGATGTCCATCTACGAGAGGGGATGAGTGATCTACGTACCCTCGTAGACCGTACAGCAGAAGCGTTAGAGAACGCGGTTGATGTAGTGGAACGTCCTCACGTCCCTCGATCCGCCCCGCGAACAATCCCGCGATCAGTCCCACGATCTAGTACTGAACGGACGGCACCTCCGCGTTCAGCACACGTACAGCTCGACGATGATCTCGGCCTTCTTGATCCAGCAAGAGAGACGGAGAGGTAGAAGAGTTCTCCGGCAGCGTGACGGCGCTCCGGAGGTTGGTGATGACCTTGTCTCAGCAGGGCTCCGCCCGAGCTCCGCAGAAACGCGATCTAGAGGAAAAACCGTGGAGGTATGTGGTCGGGCTGCCGTGGAAAAGTCGTCTCAAATCAGCCCTAAAACCTCCGTATATATAGGTGGGAGGGAGGGGGCCTTGCCTTGGGGCTCAAGGAGCCCCAAGGGGGTCGGCCGAGTCCAAGGGGGAGGACTCTCCCCCCCAAACCGAGTTGGACTAGGTTTGGTGGGAGGGAGTCCCCCTTCCTTCCCACCTCCTCCTTTTTTTTCTTTCTCTCTTGATTTTCTTCTCCTTGGCGCATAGGGCACTTGTGGGCTGTCCCACCAGCCCACTAAGGGCTGGTGTGTCTCCCCAAAGGCCTATGGGCTTCCCCGGGGTGGGTTGCCCCCCCGGTGAACTCCTGGAACCCATTCGTCATTCCCGGTACATTCCCGGTAACTCCGAAAACCTTCCGGTAATCAAATGAGGTCATCCTATATATCAATCTTCGTTTCCGGACCATTCCGGAAACCCTCGTGACGTCCGTGATCTCATCCGGGACTCCGAACAACATTCGGTAACCAACCATATAACTCAAATACGCATAAAACAACGTCGAACCTTAAGTGTGCAAACCCTGCGGGTTCGAGAACTATGTAGACATGACCCGAGAGACTCCTCGGTCAATATCCAATAGCGGGACCTGGATGCCCATATTGGATCCTACATATTCTACGAAGATCTTATCGTTTGAACCTCAGTGCCAAGGATTCATATAATCTCGTATGTCATTCCCTTTGTCCTTCGGTATGTTACTTGCCCGAGATTCGATCGTCAGTATCCGCATACCTATTTCAATCTCGTTTACCGGCAAGTCTCTTTACTCGTTCCGTAACACAAGATCTTGCAACTTACACTAAGTTACATTGCTTGCAAGGCTTGTGTGTGATGTTGTATTACCGAGTGGGCCCCGAGATACCTCTCCGTCACACGGAGTGACAAATCCCAGTCTTGATCCATACTAACTCAACTAACACCTTCGGAGATACTTGTAGAGCATATTTATAGTCACCCAGTTACGTTGCGACGTTTGATACACACAAAGCATTCCTCCGGTGTCAGTGAGTTATATGATCTCATGGTCATAGGAATAAATACTTGACACGCAGAAAACAGTAGCAACAAAATGACACGATCAACATGCTACGTCTATTAGTTTGGGTCTAGTCCATCACGTGATTCTCCCAATGACGTGATCCAGTTATCAAGCAACAACACCTTGTTCATAATCAGAAGACACTGACTATCATCGATCAACTGGCTAGCCAACTAGAGGCATGCTAGGGATGGTGTTTTGTCTATGTATCCACACATGTAAATGAGTCTTCATTCAATACAATTATAGCATGGATAATAAACTATTATCTTGATACAGGAATTATAATAATAACCATATTTATTATTGCCTCTAGGGCATAATTCCAACAATCTCCCACTTGCACTAGAGTCAATAATCTAGCCCTCACATCACCATGTGAATTACATTGTAATAAATCTAACACCCATACAGTTCTGGTGTCGATCATGTTTTGGCCGTGGAAGAGGTTTAGTCAGCGGGTCTGCTACATTAAGATCCGTGTGCACTTTGCATATATTTACGTCCTCTTCCTCGACGTAGTCGCGGATGAGGTTGAAGCGTCGTTTGATGTGTCTGGTCTTCTTGTGAAACCGTGGTTCCTTTGCTAAGGCAATGGCACCCGTGTTGTCACAGAACAAGGTTATTGGATCCAGTGCACTTGGCACCACTCCAAGATCCGTCATGAACTGCTTCATCCAGACACCCTCCTTAGCCGCCTCCGAGGCAGCCATGTACTCCGCTTCACATGTAGAATCTGCTACGACGCTTTGCTTGGAACTGCACCAGCTTACTGCACCCCCATTAAGAATAAATACGTATCTGGTATGCGACTTAGAGTCGTCCGGATCTGTGTCAAAGCTTGCATCGACGTAACCTTTTACGGCGAGCTCTTCGTCACCTCCATATACGAGAAACATCTCCTTAGTCCTTTTCAGGTACTTCAGGATATTCTTGACCGCTGTCCAGTGATCCACTCCTGGATTACTCTGGAACCTGCCTGCCATACTTATGGCCAGGCTAACATCCGGTCTAGTGCACAACATCGCATACATGATAGAACCTATGGCTGAAGCATAGGGGACGGAGCGCATATGCTCTCTATCTTCATCAGTTGCTGGGCACTGAGTCTTACTCAATCTCGTACCTTGTAAAACTGGCAAGTACCCTTTCTTGGACTATTCCATTTTGAACCTCTTCAAAACTTTATCAAGGTATGTGCTTTGTGAAAGTCCTATCAGGCGTTTTGATCTATCCCTATAGATCTTAATGCCTAGAATGTAAGCAGCTTATCCTAGGTCCTTCATAGAGAAACTTTTATTCAAGTAACCTTTTATGCTCTCCAAAAGCTCTACGTTGTTTCCAATCAGTAATATGTCATCCACATATAATATTAGAAACGCCACAGAGCTCCCACTCACTTTCTTGTAAATACAAGATTCTCCAACCACTTGTATAAACCCAAATGCTTTGATCACCTCATCAAAGTGTTTGTTCCAACTCCGAGATGCTTGCACCAGTCCATAAATGGATCGCTGGAGCTTGCACACCTTGTTAGCACTCTTAGGATCGACAAAACCTTCGGGTTGCATCATATACAACTCTTCCTTAAGGAAACCGTTAAGGAACGCCGTTTTGACATCCATCTGCCAGATTTCATAATCGAAAAATGCAGCTATTGCTAACATGATTCTGACGGACTTAAGCATTGCTACGGGTGAGAAAGTCTCATCGTAGTCAATTCCTGGAACTTGTGAAAAACCCTTTGCCACAAGTCGAGCTTTATAAACGGTCACATTACCGTCAGCGTCCGTCTTCTTCTTAAAGATCCATTTGTTCTGAATAGCCTTGCGGCCCTCAGGTAGTATCTCCAAAGTCCACACTTTGTTCTCATACATGGATCCTATCTCGGATTTCATGGCTTCTAGCCATTTGTTGGAATCTGGGCCCACCATTGCTTCTTCATAACTTGCAGGTTCATTGTTGTCTAACAACATGATTGATAAGACGGGATTACCGTACCACTCTGGAGCAGCACGTGATCTCGTCGACCTGCGTGGTTCAACAGAAACTTGAACTGGAGTTTCATGATCATCATCATTAACTTCCTCCTCAACCGGCGTCGCAACGACAGAGGTTTCCCCTTGCCATGCGCCACGATACAGAGGGATGAGAGGTTCAACAACCTCGTCAAGTTCTATCTTCCTCCCACTCAATTCTCTCGAGAGAAACTCCTTCTCGAGAAAAGCTCTGTTCTTAGCAACAAACACTTTGCCCTCGGATTTGTGATAGAAGGTGTACCCAACTGTCTCTTTTGGGTAACCTATGAAGACGCACTTTTCCGCTTTGGGTTCCAGCTTTTCAAGCTGAAGCTTTTTGACATAAGCATCACATCCCCAAACTTTAAGAAACGACAACTTTGGCCTTTTGCCATACCACAGTTCGTATGGTGTCGTCTCAACGGATTTTGATGGTGCCCTATTTAAAGTGAATGCAGTTGTTTCTAATGCATAACCCCAAAATGATAACGGCAAATCAGTAAGAGACATCATAGATCGCACCATCTCTAATAAAGTACGATTACGACGTTCGGACACACCATTACGCTGTGGTGTTCCAGGCGGTGTTAACTATGAAACAATTCCACATTGTCTTAAGTGAGCACCAAATTCGAAACTCAGATATTCACCCCCACGATCAGACCGTAGGAACTTGATCTTCTTGTTACGATGATTTTCCACTTCACTCTGAAATTGCTTGAACTTTTCAAATGTTTCAGACTTGTGCTTCATCAAGTAGACATAACCATATCTACTTAAATCGTCAGTGAAGGTGAGAAAATAACGATATCCGCCGCGTGCCTCCACGCTCATTGGACCACACACATCGGTATGTATGATTTCTAATAAGTCACTTGCACGCTCCATTGTTCCGGAGAACGGAGTCTTAGTCATCTTGCCCATGAGGCATGGTTCACACGTGTCAAGTGAATCAAAGTCAAGTGACTCCAAAAGTCCATCAGCATGGAGTTTCTTCATGCGCTTTACACCAATATGACCCAAGCGGCAGTGCCACAAAAATATGGCGCTATCATTGTTTACTCTAACTCTTTTGGTCTCAATGTTATGTATATGCGTATCGCTATCAAGATTCAATATGAACAATCCTCTCACATTCGGTGCATGACCATAAAAGATGTTACTCATAGAAATAGAACAACCATTATTCTCAGACTTAAAAGAGTAACCGTCTCACAATAAACAAGATCCAGATATAATGTTCATGCTCAACGCAGGCACTAAATAACAATGATTTAAGTTCATCACTAATCCCGATGGTAGCTGAAGTGACACTGTGCCGACGGCGATTGCATCAACCTTGGAACCATTTCCTACGCGCATCGTCACTTCGTCTTTCGCCAGCCTTCGTCTATTCCGCAGTTCCTGCTTCGAGTTGCAAATATGAGCAACAGAACCGGTATCGAATACCCAGGCACTACTACGAGAGCCGGTTAAGTACACATCAATAACATGTATATCAAATATACCTGATTTTTCTTTGCCCGCCTTCTTATCTGCCAGATACTTGGGGCAATTGCGCTTCCAGTGACCCATACCCTTGCAATAGAAACACTCCGTTTCAGGCTTAGGTCCAGCTTTGGGTTTCTTCGGCGGATTGGCAACAGGCTTGCCGCTCTTCTTCGAATTGCCCTTCTTGCCTTTGCCGTTTCTCTTGAAACTAGTGGTTTTATTCACCATCAACACTTGATGCTCTTTACAGAGTTCAGACTCTGCGACTTTCAACATCGCAAGCAACTCGTCGGGAGACTTGTTCATCCCTTGCATGTTGTAGTTCAACACAAAGCCTTTGTAGCTTGGCGGCAGTGATTGAAGGATTCTGTCAGTGATAGCTTCTTGCGGGAGTTCAATCCCCAGTTCAGCTAGACGGTTTGAGTACCCAGACATTTTGAGCACATGTTCACCGACAGACGAGTTTTCCTCCATCTTGCAAGCATAGAATTTATCGGAGGTCTCATACCTCTCGATCCGGGCGTTCTTCTGAAAGATAAACTCCAACTCCAGGAACATCTCAAATGCTCCATGACGCTCAAAGCGACGTTGAAGTCCCGGCTCTAAGCCATACAAGACTGCACATTGAACTATTGAGTAGTCCTCCTTACGTGCTAACCAAGCGTTCTTAACATCCTGATCAGCCGTAGCGGGTGGTTCATCTCCTAGCGCAACATTAAGGACATAATCCTTCTTCCCAGCTTGTAAGATTAGCTTAAGATTACGAGCCCAGTCTACAAAGTTGCTTCCATCATCTTTCAACTTAGCTTTCTCTAGGAACGTATTAAAATTCAGGATGACTGTCGCATGAGCCATGATCTACAACACAAATATATTCAAAGTGGACTTAGACTATGTTCAAGATAATTAGAGTTCAACTTAATCAAATTATATGCTAAACTCCCACTCAAAAGTACATCTCTCTAGTCATTTGAGTGGTTCATGATCCACTTACACTATCCCAAGTCCGATCATCACGTGAGTTGAGTGTAGTTTCAGTGGTAAGCATCCCTATGCTAATCATATCAACTATATGATTCATGATCGACCTTTCGGTCTCATGTGTTCCGAGGCCATGTCTGCACATGCTAGGCTCGTCAAGCTTAACCCGAGTGTTCCGCGTGCGCAACTGTTTTGCACCCGTTGTATGTGAACGTTGAGTCTATCACATCCGATCATCACGTGGTGTCTCGAAACGACGAACTGTAGCAACGGTGCACAGTCGGGGAGAACACAATTTCGTCTTGAAATTTTAGTGAGAGATCACCTCATAATGCTACCGTCGTTCTAAGCAAAATAAGGTGCATAAAAGGATTAACATCACATGCAATTCATAAGTGACATGATATGGCCATCATCACGTGCTTCTTGATCTCCATCACCAAAGCACCGGCACGATCTTCTTGTCACTGGCGCCACACCATGATCATCCATCAACGTTCTGCCATCGGGGTTGTCGTGCTACTTATGCTATTACTACTAAAGCTACATCCTAGCAAAATAGTAAACACATCTTCAAGCACAAACGTTAGTATAAAGACAACCCTATGGCTCCTGCTGGTTGCCGTACCATCGACATGCAAGTCGATATTTCTATTACAACATGATCATCTCATACATCCAATATATCACATCACATCGTTGGCCATATCACATCACAATCATACCCTGCAAAAACAAGTTAGACGTCCTCTAATTTTGTTGTTGCATGTTTTACGTGGTGACCAAGGGTATCTAGTAGGATCGCATCTTACTTACGCAAACACCACAACGGAGATATATGAGTTGCTATTTAACCTCATCCAAGGACCTCCTCGGTCAAATCCGATTCAACTAAAGTTGGAGAAACCGACACTTGCCAGTCATGTTTGAGCAAAGGGGGGGTACTCGTAAGGATGAAACCAGTCTCTCGTAAGCGTACGAGTAATGTCGGTCCAAGCCGCTTCAATCCAACAATACCGCGGAATCAAGAAAAGACTAAGGAGGGCAGCAAAACGCACATCACCGCCCACAAAAACTTTTGTGTTCTACTCGAGAAGACATCTACGCATGAACCTAGCTCATGATGCCACTGTTGGGGAACGTCGCAAGGGAAACAAAAAATTTCCTACGCGCACGAAGACCTATCATGGTGATGTCCATCTACGAGAGGGGATGAGTGATCTACGTACCCTCGTAGACCGTACAGCAGAAGCGTTGGAGAACGCGGTTGATGTAGTGGAACGTCCTCACGTCCCTCGATCTGCCCCGCGAACAATCCCGCGATCAGTCCCACGATCTAGTACCGAACGGACGGCACCTCCGCGTTCAGCACACGTACAGCTCGATGATGATCTCGGCCTTCTTGATCCAGCAAGAGAGTCGGAGAGGTGGAAGAGTTCTCCAGCAGCGTGACGGCGCTCCGGAGGTTGGTGATGACCTTGTCTCAGCAGGGCTCTGCCCGAGCTCCGCAGAAACGCGATCTAGAGGAAAAACCGTGGAGGTATGTGGTCGGGCTGCCGTGGAAAATTCGTCTCAAATCAGCCCTAAAACCTCCGTATATATAGGTGGGAGGGAGGGGGCCTTGCCTTGGGGCTCAAGGAGCCCCAAGGGGGTCGGCCGAGTCCAAGGGGGAGGACTCTCCCCCCCAAACCGAGTTGGACTAGGTTTGGTGGGAGGGAGTCCCCCTTCCTTCCCACCTCCTCCTTTTTTTTTCTTTCTCTCTTGATTTTCTTCTCCTTGGCACATAGGACACTTGTGGGCTGTCCCACCAGCCCACTAAGGGCTGGTGTGTCTCCCCAAAGGCCTATGGGCTTCCCCGGGGTGGGTTGCCCCCCGGTGAACTCCCGGAACCCATTCGTCATTCCCGGTACATTCCCGGTAACTCCGAAAACCTTCCGGTAATCAAATGAGGTCATCCTATATATCAATCTTCGTTTTCGGACCATTCCGGAAACCCTCGTGACGTCCGTGATCTCATCCGGGACTCCGAACAACATTCGGTAACCAACCATATAACTCAAATACGCATAAAACAACGTCGAACCTTAAGTGTGCAGACCCTGCGGGTTCGAGAACTATGTAGACATGACCCGAGAGACTCCTCGGTCAATATCCAATAGCTGGACTTGGATGCCCATATTGGATCCTACATATTCTACGAAGATCTTATCGTTTGAACCTCAGTGCCAAGGATTCGTATAACCCGTATGTCATTCCCTTTGTCCTTCGGTATGTTACTTGCCCGAGATTCGATCGTCAGTATCCGCATACCTATTTCAATCTCGTTTACCGGCAAGTCTCTTTACTCGTTCCGTAACACAAGATCCCGCAACTTACACTAAGTTACATTGCTTGCAAGGCTTGTGTGTGATGTTGTATTACCGAGTGGGCCCCGAGATACCTCTCCGTCACACGGAGTGACAAATCCCAGTCTTGATCCATACTAACTCAACCAACACCTTCGGAGATACCTGTAGAGCATATTTATAGTCACCCAGTTACGTTGCGACGTTTGATACACACAAAGCATTCCTCCGGTGTCAGTGAGTTATATGATCTCATGGTCATAGGAATAAATACTTGACACGCAGAAAACAGTAGCAACAAAATGACACGATCAACATGCTACGTCTATTAGTTTGGGTCTAGTCCATCACGTGATTCTCCCAATGACGTGATCCAGTTATCAAGCAACAACACCTTGTTCATAATCAGAAGACACTGACTATCACCGATCAACTGGCTAGCCAACTAGAGGCATGCTAGGGATGGTGTTTTGTCTATGTATCCACACATGTAAATGAGTCTTCATTCAATACAATTATAGCATGGATAATAAACTATTATCTTAATACAGGAATTATAATAATAACCATATTTATTATTGCCTCTAGGGCATAATTCCAACAGAAGCTATTGGACGAGATGATGACAAATTATTCTCAATGGCACACCGAGAGAGCTCCAATATGTAGGAAGGTAAACTCTGTTGAGGAGGTCTCCTCCCTTAATGATAAGGTTGACATGATCATGACTTTACTTACTAAGCAAGCTCCTATTGATCCTCATGATGTTCCTTTGAATTCTTTGGTTGCTCAAGAAAGAGAGCAAGTTGATGTTAATGTTATCTCTAGGAACAACTTTAATAATAATGCTTGTAGGAGTAATTTTGGTACCAATCCTAGACCATTTCCATCCAACAACTATGGGAACAACAACAATTATCCTAGCACCAAAAACTCCACTTCTGAATTAGAGAGCATGCTTAAAGGCTTTATCATTTCTCAAAAAGCATTCAACAAGAGTGTAGAAGAGAAATTAGAAAAATTAGATAGTCTCTCTTTGAAGGTAGACAACATAGCTCATGTTGTAGAGATGCTTAAAATTAGAACTTTCCCCTTGAGGAAAGGAAAACCACACACATGAATGCTATCCAAGTCCAAATTAATGAGAACATTAGAATGCTAGCCAAGCTTAAGGATAGATGGGCTAGAGAAAAAGAAGAGGAAGATAGGATTAAGAGCCTTCCTACACACACTACCCTTGCTACTATACAAGTTGTTGAGGATCTCAAAACAATTAGCACCCATCACATCCCTAGTCCCAATGGACCTATTAATATGGTGATGCTAATACCTCAACCTTAGGACGAGAAGGTCCTTTGAATTTAGAGACTACCAAAAGAATGAGCTTAGATGACATCACCACCACTTTAATTAATGGTAGTAATCTTGATTTTGATAATTGTAGTCTTTCCGAAGTTATCACTTTTTTGCAAAGAATGGCTAAAGACCCCCACACTAGTACACTCAATATTGCCTACACCGAGGATATTACCAATGCTCTTATCAAAGCTAGGGAGGAGAAGCTCAAGTTAGGGACATCTATTCCTAGAAGACTAGAAGATGGTTGGGATCCTATGGTCAAGATTCAATTGAATAATTTCTCTTGCTTTGCTTTATGTGATGTTGGAGCTAGTGCCTCCGTTATGCCCAAAAGAATGTATGATATGCTTGATTTGAAACCTTTTGATCAATGTTCTTTTGGTGTTCATATTGTTGATTCTTCCATAAAGAAACCTTTAGGTCCTTTTGGAGCTAAGTTGGGTAAAATAGGTCATTTCGGAGCAAACTATGCTTATTAAGCCATTTTGGAGCTAGCTAAGCTAATTATAGGCCATTTAATACCTAAGTTAGGGAGAATAGGTCATCCTGGATCGACGTAAGCCTTATTATGTCATTTAGGAGAGAACTTAGCTAAGTATAGGTCATTTTATTATTAAATAGGTCATTTTGGAGCTAACTAAGCTAATTATGTCATTTAGGTGGAAGCCAAGCTAACTATATGTCATTTTGGAGCTAACTTGGGTTAAATATGTCATTTTCGAGGAGTAGGAGAAGAAGAAGAAGAAATCAAGAAGAAGGAGAAGAAGAAGGAGGAGAAGGACCTTCTCCTCCTTCTCCTTCTTCTCCTCCTCCTCCTTCTCCTTCATCTCCTCCTCCTCCTTCTCCTTCTTCTTCTCTTCTACTTCTTCTTCCTTCTTTTCATTTTTCCTATTTCTTGTCCTCTTGTCCTCTTCTTGGAGCTAAATTATCTAATTATGTCAAAAATGAACTAGAGAAAACTTACCATCATGGTCATCAAGGAGGAGAAACAACAGGGTTGCTCGCGCCGGCTTCGTTTGGAGACGGTTGCCCTGGAGAAGTGTCGTGCGATGCCGCTCGGGAGTTATTCTGCAGAAAAGATATTTTGCAATGTCTCAGTTAGAATGATGACACTCAATTGTTAATACTAGTTTATAATGACCATTCAAATGAAACTCACAGTGCCAATCGCAGAGAAGACGAGCATCGGCGGAGGGACTTGACCGTTCTTCTCGCACATACTATGAAGAGTCGGTCGTATTAGTTAGTAATGAAACAGACATTACACACATGATTTGGCTAATGTGAAAAAACTTACCACAAAAAGCTCGTATAGGGCCCGTTGACCCGCCTCATTCCGGTCCCTCTCCTCCTCAATCATTTGTGCTGTGGTCCGGTCCCTCTCCTCAAGAGCAGCCTGAAGAGCAACCTGGCTTGCCAATCTCTCTTTCTCAAGAGCAGCCTGGTTTGCCGCTCTCTCTTTCTGAAGAGCAGCCTGCAACACCATTCCTCGTTACCATAGTAATGATCGATGGTCACACACATAATGAAATGGATGAAAGTTTTCTGAGTTCGTACAACTAACCTCGATGGCAAGATCGACTGGCCGTGGACGAGGCGTTATCTCAGGACAAGAGCTCGACTGGCGCACCTTGATCTCCAGGAGAGTGAGTGGAAAATGTATTATCCCATCTCCAATGGCTATCGAGCCATGGGGCCTCCCGCCACCAGATATCATCACCAGCTCTGGATCCAAAGGTTCCTGGCTCGGGTTAAAGTCCCCCCCTTTCCTAGCCTTCCTTGTGTCCCTGTATGTCACGAGCTTGTGGTGGGATGATATGTTGGTGAAGTTATTTGGATCATATAGGTCAGACTCAGAGAATGCTTTCGCCTTCTTGTAGGAGGCACTATGGGCCATGCCATAAAAGTCGTACAAGTGTGACATCTCCGTCTTATTGTGATGCGCCTAAAAGAGATGAACAAAGTATTAGTAAGGGGCTCAAGCTAGCATGAAGAATGAATTGCATGAATCATGAAGCAAACCACATACCTAGTTTCGTCCGAACTGAAGTAAGTTGGCGTTGCCTTGATGGTGTGGAACACCAACCATTTGGCTATACCGATCCTTCACATTATCGTGGACGGCTCACCAGTTCCCTGTGCACCACTCATCCACCAACACCTCCCAACAATCCATCTTATCTGCACACCATCTCGGGGGCACCTATAAGTTATTAGAAAGAATTTTGAGCGCTATGCCTATGAATCAAATCAAGAAAACTATGTAGAAGGCCTTAAGAATAGGTAATTACCTTCATGTACTGCTCCTTCTTCAGATACTTTCCGCGGCACTCCTTCTTCTGCTTCTTAATACCATGCGTGGCGTAGTAGTCTCGAATAGCCCGCGGCCGAGCCTCGCGGCGTAAGTTCTGTAATAACTGCCTACACTCGGCCTCGAGAACCTTGGCCGCCTCCTCCTCATATCCCTCCTCACACCTATAGAAGGTCTACAATCAAACGAGACAACACCGATTAGTACAATAATTAGTTATATTGTTAAATTTAGATTGTGTAAAAGGATAATTTACCCAAAAGCTCTTGATCACCATCTCGGCCCTCGTGTGGCACAAGACACCATCTATAATTTCCTCCGGCGGGGCCTCCGCAGCCTGGTAGTGCTGCCAGGAAAATCCTAGTGTAGGAACCTGACCCTCACCAGGCAACGTGACAAACCCCGGAAAATTTGTCCAGCAAAGCACACCAAAGACGATGTTCTTCTTGCGGACTCCACGAGGGTGTGCCCATCCCCTGCAGTATGATAAGGTCAACGCATTAGATATTTGAAGAAACTTGAAGGCAAAAGCTAAAAAAAGAGTAAACGTACTTACCTATCCCCTTCAGGCTTAATCACCGGCCTCTGCTCGCGGTTAGCCGGCACGACCGGGAGACGTGTACTACCACGCTTGTACATGGTGGCCCCATCCACTTGCACGTCGCCCTCACTACGCGTAAACTCATCCCCGCCATCAACAGAACAGCCACCCGGACCCTCGGTCCAATCCAGCACCTCGGTCCAATCCGGCACTGATACGTCTCCGTCGTATCTACTTTTCTGAACTCTTTGCCCTTGTTTTGGACTCTAATTTGCATGATTTGAAGGGAACTAACCCGGACTAACGCTGTTTTCAGCAGAAATGCCATGGTGTTGTTTTTGCGCAGAAATAAAAGTTCTCGGAATGACCTGAAAATTTACGGAGAATTTTTCTGGAATTTATTGAAAATACTGGCGCAAGAATCAGCGGAGGAAGTGGAGCTGTGAGCCCACAAGTCCACCAGGCGCGGGCCCCCCTGGCCACGCCAGGCAGGCTTGTGGGGCCCACAAAGCTCCATCGCCTCCAAATCCAGCTCTATTTAGTCCGTTTTGTCCGGAAAAAAAATCAAGGAGAAGAGTTCATCGCGTTTTACGATAAGGAGGCACCGCCACCTCCTATTCTTCCTGTGGAGAGCAGATCTGGAGTCCGTTCTGGGCTCCGGAGAGGGGAAATCGTCGCCATCTTCATCATCAACCCTCCTTCATCGCCAATTCCATGATGCTCTTCACTGTTCGTGAGTAATCTCATCGTAGGCTTGCTGGACGGTGATGGGTTGGATGAGATCTATCATGTAATCGAGTTAGTTTTGACGGGGATTGATCCCCAGTATCCACTATGTTCTGAGATTGATGTTGCTACTACTGTGCCATGCTTAATGCTTGTCACTAGGGCCCGAGTGCCATGATTTCAGATCTAAACCTATTATGTTGTCGCCAATATATGTGTGTTCTTGATCCTATCTTGCAAGTTGTAGTCACCTACTATGTGTTATGACCCGGCAACCCCGGAGTGACAATAGCCGGAACCACTCCCGGAGATGACCATAGTATGAGCAGTTCATGTATTCACCAAGTGTTAATGCGTTGGTCAGGTTCTTTATTAAAAGGAGAACCTTAATATCCTGTAGTTTCCATTAGGACCCCGCTGCCACGGGAGGGATGGACAATAGATGTCATGAAGTTCTTTTCCCTAAGCACGTATGACTACATACGGAATACATGCCTACATTAGATTGACAAACTGGAGCTAGTTACATATCTCTCTGTGTTATAACTGTTGCATGATGAATAGCATCCGGCATAATCATCCATCACCGATCCAATGCCTACGAGTCTTTTCCTACTAGTCCTTGCTACGTTACTTTGCTGCTACTGCTATCACTACTGCTACTGTTACTCTGTTGCTACTGCTATTACTTTGCTGCTACTGCTGTCACTTTGCTGCTACTGGTTACTGTTGCTACCGCTGCTATCATACTATTTTGCTACTGATACTTTGCTGCAGATACTAAATCTTTCACGTGTGGTTGAATTGACAACTCAACTGCTAATACTTGAGAATATTCTTTGGCTCCCCCTTGAGTCGAATCAATAAATTTGGGTTGAATACTCTACCCTCGAAAACTGTTGCGATCCCCTATACTTGTGGGTTATCAAGACTATTTTCTGGCGCCGTTGCTGGGGAAGCACAGCTACATTCTATGAGTCACTTGGGATTTACGTCTGCTGATCACTATGAGGAATCCGAAAGATCCAAGAACTAAAGTCTTGCACTCAACTACGAGGGCAGGTAAGGAACTGCCATCTAGCTCTGCACTAGATTCACCTTCAGTTATGAGTAAGTTTGCGACACCACCTCCTGCTAGAAATCTTGATATGCCGCCAGTGGTTGATGGTGCTATGTTTGATACTGCTTTGGCTAATGATGCTATGCTTGATACTTCTTTGCATGATGATGCTATGCTTGATATTGCTTTGCCGCTAGGTGCATTCCTTGATGCACAAATTGCTAGAGTTGCTGCTAGATGTGATGATACTTGTGAAACTGCTGATACTATTGAAGTAGAACCTGCTATTTTGCCTGCTAGAACTAGCTCTCCTAGACATGAATTGCCTGATATGCCTGAGTGTTATGTTATGGAGGGAGAGATAGCTAAGGATTTTTTTGCTTGTAAGGATAGCTATGATGTTGAGAAATTACTGCTCAAGTGAAAAGAAAAATCTCTGAACGATAGGATGAAATACGACCCGAAGTTTGCTACTTTGCCTATCTTTGTGACCGATAAGGATTATGAATTCTCTGTCGACCCTGAGTTAATCACTCTGGTCGAATATGATCCTTTTCACGGTTATGAGTCTGAAACGGTTGTAGCCCATCTTACCAAACTGCATGATATAGCCACCCTATTCACTAGTGAGGAAAAGATACGCCAGTACTATATCCTTAAGTTGTTTCCTTTCTCGCTAAAGGATGATGCTAAGACCTGGTTCACTTCTCTTGCTCCTGGTTGTGTGCGTAGCCCCCAGGATATGGTCTACTACTTCTCTGAAAAATATTTCCCTGCTCATAAGAAGCAAGCTGTCTTGCAGGAAATATACAACTTTGCTCAAGCTGAAGAAGAGAGTCTCCCACAAGCTTGGGGGAGGCTCGTCCAGCTACTGAATGCTTTGCCTGATCACCCTCTTGAGAAGAATGAAATACTTGATATCTTCTATAATGGACTTGCCAATGCTTCTAGAGACCACCTAGATAGTTGTGCTGGTTGTGTTTTTAGGGAACGAACCGTAGAACAAGCTGAGATCCTATTGAATAACATCTTGTGCAATGAGAATGCTTGGACTATTCCCGAACCACCTCCTAAGCCAACTCCGAAGAAAAGAGGTATTCTATTCCTCAGTTCTGAAGATATGCAAGAAGCTAAGAAATCTATGCGAGAGAAAGGCATTAAATCTGAAGATGTCAAAAATCTACCACCTATCGAAGAGATCCATGGTCTCGATAACCCGATACAGGTAGTAGAAGTAAATTCTCTGTGTAGGTTTGATGAGAGTGATATTCCTTTTGATAAACCTGCTAGCCCATGCCTGGATGAATTTGATAACTTTGTTGCCAAAGAATAGAGTTTCAATGATTATGTTAGCAGACAATTGGAACAGAATGCTCGTATGCTTAGTCATTTAAGTGCTTGTGTGGACAGAAATGTCAATGATCTTAAGCTCCTGAGTAAACATGCCTCTATGGTTACTACTCACGTAGAACAAGTACTTAAGGCTCAGAATGACTTGCTCAATGAGTTCAAGGACAATTCTGTCAGGGTCGTCACTAGAGGAGGTAGAATGACTCAGGAACCTTTGTATCCTGAGGGTCATCCAAAGAGAATTGAACAAGATTCTCAAGGAGTTAGCACTAATGCACCTATTCATCCTAGAAAGAAGAAGAAAGATGATAGGAACTTGCACACTAGCAACCCTGATGCTGTTACACCTGAGAATACAAACAATGTCTCTGTTTCTGATGCCGAAACACAATCTAGTGATGAACATGAGCCTAATGATAATATCGATAGTGATGTTCATGTTGATGCTCAACCTAGCAATGAGAAGGATGTGGAGATTGAACATGTTGATCTTGATAACCCACAACCTAAGAATAGAAGATACGACGAGAATGACTTCGCTGCTAGGAAGCATGGTAAAGAAAGGGAACCATGGGTTCAGAAACCCATGCCCTTTCCTCCCAAACCATCCAAGAAAAAGGATGATGAGGATTTTGAGCGATTTATTGAAATGATTAGACCTGTCTTTCTACAAATGCGTTTGACATATATGCTCAAAATGTCTCCGTATGCTAAGTACATGAAAGATATTGTGACTAATAAGAGGAGGATACCTGAGGTTGAGATTTCCACCATGCTCGCTAATTACACCTTCAGGGGTGGAACTCCCAAGAAACTAGGTAATCCCGGAGTGCCCACTATACCTTGCTCCATTAAAGGAAACTACGTTAGAACTGCTTTATGCGACCTTGGAGTCGGTGTTAGTGCTATGCATCTCTCTCTTTATCGTAGACCTGAACTGGATAATTTGACACCCACTGAAATCTCTCTGCAAATGGCCGACAAATCAACTGCTTTTCCTATCAGCATTTGTGAGGATGTGCCCGTTGTGGTTGCTAACATCACTATCTTAACAAACTTTGTTATCTTGGATATTCCCGAGGATGATGCCATGGCGGTCATCCTTGGAAGACCCTTTTTAAACACTGCAGGGGCTGTTATAGATTGCAACAAAGGCAATGTTACTTTCCATGTCAACGGTAATGAGCATACAGTGCACTTTCCGAAGAAACAATATCGAGTACATTGCATCAATGCTATCGAAAAAACTTCATCGATCTTATTGGGAGCTTTGAATGCCCTATACCCCCTGTTAAGATGAAGTATGATTTGATTGTCGGGGATATGCACATCCCCACTGAGGTGACCTAGTGACTATTCGAAAATTCTCCGTTCTCTTTTGCGATTCGAAAAAGTTTGTCAAGGAGACTTGATCAACCTCATTGACGGATTTTCTTTCGATGACCATGAGATGGATGAATCGAGGAGTCACAAACCTCTGTTCCAAGCTTTCACCTTCGGTTGCTTAGAAGAAAAATGATAGATTTAGTTTAGTTTTCCCTATTTTCTGTTTTAGCGTCCCGTAGAAAAGTACCCCGAAAATAAAAGTTCTCCGAATGCCATGAAAATCAAGTATGTTTTTTCTGGATTTTTTGAAAAATATCGAGACGAAGAGCTAGCCTGGGGGCTGCACCAGTGGGCCACAAGCCCTGGAGGCGCGGGCACCCCCCTGGCCACGCCTACCAGGCTTGTGGGGCCCACATGCACCCCCTCCACTCATTCTAGCTCCCATCTGCTTCTCCTACCTCCAGAAAAAATCGTTTCGCAGCTCAAACCCGTGTTCTTGCTCTTCTTGCTGGGATTTTCGATCTCCTTGCTCAAAGCACCATTCTCCGAACTGTTTTGTGGAAATTACTCCTTGGTAGGTGACTCCTCCATTGGTCCAATTAGTTTTTGCTCTAGTGCCTTATACTTCGCGTATTTTTGCTGCCTTGGTGACCATGTTCTTGAGCTTTGCATGCTAATTTTAGCTGGTCCCAAGTAGTTTTGATGCGTAATATGGCCTCTAGGCACTTGTTGGAGTAGTTGCTACAAGTTTCGTTGAGCCTTGTTCACTTTTCCTTAGAATCACTAAAATTTCAGAAATTTTCAGAGATAGAAAAGGGAAAATATGAGGAGGTTCTTAAGAGGCTCTTCAAGCCCTGACCCCAAGGATGATGGAAGTGAGAAGAAACCCAAGTATCCGGTCCCCCGAGTTGCAGAAGTTCGAGCGTGCGAATGGCCAAGCGATGTGTTCTTACGCGCCGCCGGACTTTATGAGGACTTTTACTACTTGGTGGAGAATGCAGGCCTTACCGCCTTCGTTGAAGATAAGTGTCCGCAATACCTCCTCCTCACTAGTATCTTTGTACAAAGCTTTAACTTCTATCAGAGGAAGAACGCTCCTATGGTTGAGTTCAAACTTTATGATATCCCCCAGCGCATGTCACTCCAGGATTTTTGCAATGTTTGCAAATTACCTTATGTTGGGGATATTCATGAACCTCGTCCATGGGACTTTGAAGCTTTCATCGATACTATTGCTGTAGGAGAGGAGATAGGAGTGTCTTGCGCTAGAGCTGCTACCATTCATTTTCCCGTGCTTCGGTACTTATCGTTATTTGTGGGAAAATGTTTGATTGGCCGTGGGAAAGCTGGGTCACTTAGTTCCCGAGATCTTGCGGTCTTGCGCGAAGCCCTTTATAATGATAAAACTTATAGCTTGGGCGCTATAGTAGCTCAACGGTTGAACACGAATCGTTCTAAAGGTGTTGTCTATGGAGGTATCTATGCTACTCGTCTCGCTAGACATTTTGAGATACCTATCAGACTGGACGAGGAAGAAGAGATTCTTCTTCCCGAGAGATATCTAGATTATGATAGCATGGTTCGCCATGACTTTCTTGATAGAGATATCAATAGAAGGATGATTTATAACCTGATATTTAGTGAGGGTACTCGTGAGACTATTACTTTTCCTGCTCCTTCTTTGTTCAATCTTCATGCAGGCAGGTACATTATTATGCCCTCGGACATCTATGCATATTGGGGCTTAGCCCAACCACAGGTGCCCGTGCCCGAGCCACCAGTCGAGTACCAGACGCCAGTTTATCACTGGGAGCCAGAGGAGCTCACACAGCAGTGGCATCCTCAGTCCACTCCGGAGTACCCCGGAGCTGGTTATTTCCCTCCTTGGGAGTAGACCAACTTAGGCCAAAAGCCTAAGCTTGGGGGAGTACGTGCTTCTCACCGACTTTATATTCTTGCTTATGCTTTCACTTTGTTTGTCAGTATTCACACTTTGCCACTGTATCATCCATGCTAGTTTATTTTCTTTTTCTCGTTTTCTTTTCGTGTGTGTGTCTAGTTTGAGAAAACCCAAAAAGATTTTCTTTTCTTCTTTTGCTTGTTGGGAGCTTTCCCGTGTAAATAGTTTTCTATTTCTTTGGGTCAAGGTAGAAGACCATGGCTACAATGTTTAGTGGCTCTCGCATGCATATCTGTTTATCTGTTAAAGAGCCATATTACTTTGTCTTCTCCTTTGTGTTTGCCTGCAGATTCCAGCATAGTCCAATACACGAGAACTCTTATTATTGTTCACATCGTTCGGTCGTGCAAGTGAAAGGCAATAATGACGATATATGATGAAGTGACTGAGCCTGGAAAAGCTGGTATGAACTCGATCTATTTTGTTTTTGTAAATATGACTAGCTCATCGTTCCTAGTTCAGCTTTGTTGTGAGAGAAAGATGTTTGCCATGACAACTTAGAGATCATAGTTGTTGATGCCATGCTTACTTAGCTAGGAGCTTATAATGGTTTGTCTTGGATGCCCACATGAATTTTGAGATGACTGTGTTGTAGTATGATAGGATGGTATCCTCCTTTGAATGATTCAAGTGGCTTGACTTGGCGCATGTTCACGCATGTAGTTGAAACAAAATCAACATAGCCTCTATGATATTCATGTTCATGGTGATTTATGTCCTACTCATTCTTGCACTCAATGTTAGTTAATCTCAATGCATTTTGATGACTGCTGTCGCTCTCTAGTTGGTCGCTTCCCAGTCTTTTGCTAGCCTTCACTTGTACTAAGCGGGAATACTGCTTGTGCATCCACTTCCATAAACCCAAAGTTGTTCCATATGAGTCCACCATACCTACGTATATGCGGTATCTACCTGCCGTTCCAAGTAAATTTGCATGTGCCACTCTCTAAACCTTCAATAAATAATCTGGTTTGCATGCCCGAACCGCTCATGTGGTGACAGGGGGCGATCAGTATCTTCCATGCTAGGCGTGTTATCCTCTATATGTGTTTATTCACTATCATTCACGAGAAAGGGCCCGGTAATTGGAAGTCCTAGTTCCATGCTCAAATCGAAAAGATAATTGCAAACAAAAATCCCCCTGGATTGATGTTGGTATGGACGGCACCCGAGTATTCGGCTAGTCGTGGAGTGTGATTGATTGGTGATGGGGGAGTCAAAACTTTACTTTTCTGTTTGGGAACCACCTATAGCATGTGTAGCGTGGAAGATGGTGAGAACTCTTGGTCATTGCCTTGACAATGAAAGCATGCCACCCAAAATTATTATCTCCGTTTTCAAAACTTGAGCTCTGACACCTCTGCAAATCAATGCTTCCCTCTGCGAAGGGCCTATCTATTTATGTTCCTGTTGATTCATCCTCCTCTTATGAAAGCACCAATTAGAGAGCACCTCTGTCATTTTTATGCTTCGCTTTTAACTGTGTTGAGTATGACTGTGACTGGATCTTCTTTGCCATGAACTACAATGTTTAGTCAGCCCTTGGTCTTTGAAGGTGCTCTGTATTTATGTTTTGCGGTCTCAGAAAGAGCTAGCGATATACCATCTATTCGTACTACTTCATGATTGTTCTGATTGAAGTCTTGACGTTTGAGACTTGTTATTATTCGCTCGCTAGTTGATTATGCCATTGATATGAGTTTACCGTGAGACCTAGATGTCATTTGCTTATGTGGTTAGCTTGTGATCTTGCTGAAATTCTGGTTATGAGTTAGACATAGTTGCAACAACAAGGTCAAACAGAGTTCGTAAAAGTTTTCTTTTGTCTCTTTCAGTTTGTCAACTAAATTGCTTGAGGACAAGCAAGGCTTTAAGCTTGGGGGAGTTGATACGTATCCGTCGTATCTACTTTTACGAACTCTTTTACCCTTGTTTTGGACTCTAATTTGCATGATTTGAATGGAACTAACCTGGACTAACGCTGTTTTCAGCAGAATTGCCATGGTGTTGTTTTTGCGCAGAAATAAAGTTCTCGGAATGACCTGAAAATTTACGGAGATTTTTTCTAGAATTTATGAAAAATACTGGCGCAAGAATCAGCGGAGGAAGTGGAGCTGTGAGCCCACAAGCCCACCAGGCGCGGGGGGCCGCGCCTGGCAGGCTTGTGGGGCCCACAAAGCTCCACCGCCTCCAAATCCAGCTCGATTTAGTCCGTTTCGTCCGAAAAAAAATCAAGGAGAAGAGTTCATTGCGTTTTACGATACGGAGGCGCCACCACCTCCTGTTCTTCCTGTGGAGGGCAGGTCTGGAGTCCGTTCTGGGCTCCGGAGAGGGGAAATCGTCGCCATCGTCATCATCAACCTTCCTTCATCGCCAATTCCATGATGCTCTTCACCGTTCGTGAGTAATCTCATCGTAGGCTTGCTGGACGGTGATGGGTTGGATGAGATCTATCATGTAATTGAGTTAGTTTTGACGGGGATTAATCCCTAGTATCCACTATGTTCTGAGATCGACGTTGCTACTACTTTGCCATGCTTAATGCTTGTCACTAGGGCCCGAGTGCCATGATTTCATATCTGAACCTATTATGTTGTCGCCAATATATGTGTGTTCTTGATCCTATCTTGCAAGTTGTAGTCACCTACTATGTGTTATGACCCGGCAACCCCGGAGTGACAACAGCCGGAACCACTCCCGGAGATGACCATAGTATGAGGAGTTCATGTATTCATCAAGTGTTAATGCGTTGGTCCGGTTCTTTATTAGAAGGAGAACCTTAATATCCCGTAGTTTCCATTAGGACCCTGCTGCCACGGGAGGGATGGACAATAGATGTCATGCAAGTTCTTTTCCCTAAGCACGTATGACTACATATAGAATACATGCCTACATTAGATTGACGAACTGGAGCTAGTTACATATCTCTCCGTGTTATAACTGTTGCATGATGAATAGCATCCGGCATAATCATCCATGACCGATCCAATGCCTACGAGTCTTTTCGTACTGGTCCTTGCTACGCTACTTTGCTGCTACTGCTGTCACTGCTGCTACTGTTACTCTGTTCCTACTGCTGTTACTTTGTTGCTACTGCTGTCACTTTGCTGCTACTGGTACTGTTGCTACCGCTGCTATCATACTATTTTGCTACTGATACTTTGCTGCAGATACTAAATCTTTCAGGTGTGGTTGAATTGACAACTCAACTGCTAATACTTGAGAATATTCTTTGGCTTCCCCTTGAGTCAAATCAATAAATTTGGGTTGAATACTCTAACCTCGAAAACTGTTGCGATCCCCTATACTTGTGGGTTATCAGGCACCTCGGTCCGATCTGGCCAGGCACCCCATCCGGACCTCTCCACGTCGGGCGAAGCGTGTTTGGCAGGAGTTTCCTGGGACGTAACCTCAGGAACCGGAGTCTCGTGGGCCGAAGGCACCTCGACTCGAGGCTGATCCTGGACCGGAGTCTCATGGGCCGAATGCCCATCCACCCGAGGCTCATGGACCGGAGTCCCCGTAGCCTCCTCCTCAAATGGGTCCACCATAGTAGTCCTGTGCTCGGGTGAATGAGCTGGTGTTGGTGGCAAGGACGGCGCAACAGTCCGCCTACCTCTTCCACAGCCACCACCTCTCCCTATAACCTTCCCCTTCTTCCCTACCCGACCAACACCTCTCCCAGTGGGTAATGCCGCCGACAAATAAGCACCCGCGGGTGGTGTCGTCAGACTGTCCTCCAAGGCTCTACGGAGAGATAGGGGTGGAATGGAAGTACCACCCCTCGTGCGGGCCACCGAAGAAGAACCCGTCGAGCGATCTGGACCCGCGCCCACCATCTTTCAACACCTGCTGACCTGCCATGATAAAGATTAAAAGAAATTAGTACAACAGAAAAAATTGAATAACTAACATGAATAATAATATGTACATATATAATTTAAGTTGTGAATCTTACAAACTAATAATCATCATCACTAAAATCTGCCAAGAAACTAAAATCTTCAATCAGTAGTATCCATTAACTATTCACAATGATTACATCATAACTTTTTTTACTGGAGCATGTGTATCCAGTTTGAACTCCAAATCTTATGTCAATGTTGTGAAATTATTTTTGTTATTTTCTTCATCTCTATTGAATGGTATTAGTTACACATTTACACCTAGAGCGGAGGTTGCATCTCGATTGGGTTTAAAAGTCACGCATGAGGTTTTAGGACTTTGATTTAACTAATAAAAAATATATAATATGCATCACAAATTATATGGTTAGAGTCATCATTTGACAACGAATCTAAAAATATATTTTTGTAAAATATAACATATGTTTCCCTAGTCAAATTGACGACCTAAAAATACGTGCCCGCCTTATAAACCCAACTAGAGGGCTCCCTTGAGATTAAGTCGCGCTCCCTCCAGCACTGCTAAAATAATTTTTACCACTAGCCTCAAAGTCCAATCTAGTCATTTTTTAGCTCATCCTAATACATATTTGCACTTCTAAGGCAGCTCAACTCACCCTCCATTTTTGGCTCATCCTAATACATATTTGCACTTCTAAGGCAGCTCGGCCCCCCTCCATTTTTTAGCTCATCCTAATACATATTTGCACTTCTAAGGCAGCTCATCCCCCCTTCATTTTTTTCTAGATTCGCCACTAATCTCAATATCTTTGCCATAATTTTTAAAACAAACGACATGTTATAATTCCTACAATTGGTTTTTTTAGTAACCACCTATATGCAGCTAGGGTGCATATATATATATAGTTGATCCCTACAATACTATATATATATATAGTTGATCCTTGCAATACTATTTTTATTTGTCTCAATATGAACACATGTCACTTGACCATACATACCACCTCATGAACTCCACTACTTATATTTCTCTCAACATGCATCGAAAATGCTACATACTATACTTTATAAATATTTTACAAAAGTTATAATCAAGTTCAATAAAGCATATGTATTTACATTTTTCGATCTCATATTCATATTCCGGATAACCAAATCTCAACAAAATATATATACTACAAGCAATTCCAAGAACATTTTGAGTGTCATTTTCAGAGTGTTGGAATGAAAATTTCTTTATAGATCCATATATAGGGGTGGGGATGTGGGGGCTCACCGGCAGGGGCGGCTGTGGCGTCATGGGCGGTGGGGCCGGGGGTGTTGGGGCTGTGGGGCGGCACCGGGGGCGATGGGGCGGCGACGGCGGGGGGCGCTGGGGCACCGAGGCGACGCCGGGGGCGGTGGGGTGGCGGCGGAGGGGCTGTGGGGGCACCGGGGCGGCGCCGGGGGCGTGGGGGGGGGGGGGGCGGTGACACGACGGTGGTGGCAGCGGTGGGCGTCGAGGGAGGAGTGGAAGAGAAGAAGAGTGAGAGAGAGAGAGAGAGAGGGCCGGGGTGGGGGCGGGCTGGCCGTTACAAAATACGAAGGCTTTGCCGTATGCTGGCGGACGACAAAGGGTCTAGATTCTTTGCCGTCTCCCTCCGGACTCTTTGCCGTTGTAACACCCTGATTTTTCAAAACTTTTCTTTTCAAAATATTTTTGAAAAGCACTTGCAATTTGGTGGATTTTCAAGTTCTTAAAGCAAGTTGGATTAAGAAATCTTTGAATTCTTGTCTCCAACAACCCAAAACCATTTGCTTCATACTAAAACCCTTCTGAGATTTATTTGCAATATTTTCTTTCATTAAATAATTCTCTTTTTCTATTTTGGGAATTATGCCATCACTATGGGTTGTGAAGCAACCTATAGCTTGGATGAGCTTTAAGACCCAAAACTTTTGCAACATCTTCTCAATGCTATATGATTTCAAAATATGCAAAAACAAATATGTGTCCAATGGATAATTATGGCCAGAATAATTATTTATTATCTGACTAGAATTATCCCTTTGTGAAGCTACCCTATGATTCCTGTCTTGAAAAATTCCCAATAAGTTTCTGTAGTTACTAGGGATCATATATGGTTCCAATAGGTAATAACATCCCATGGTCCAGTGCAAAGTTTGAGCAAAAACACTATGCTAAGTTTCTGGTAAAACATGACCTTTGTGAAGGAAGTGCCAGCTAGGAGTGCACAATGGAGCTGCAAATTTTTGGGCATGTGTGCACCACCAAATGACACTTCCCCACCAAAAGACACTGGTAGCAAAGCTTGCAATTAAGTGCTAGGAGCTCATTTGTGTTCCGGACCAGAAAGGTGGTTTACAAAGGAAATATATTCATTTGATCTTCAAACCTTGCCAAATTTTGCCAGTTTAGAGTCTTTTCTATGCTGATTCCATTAGACATCTTAGTTTGCTCTTATCCCAACCCTGTTGAGCTCCAGATCAACCCAAAGTCTGCTGGCAGAACCTGTTGATGATTTTCCTAGTCGCAGCACAGCTTGTATGCTGAGGCAAGCAGTAGATGGTGACTGATGGAAGGCTGGTCGACGCAATGGACAAGGTGTCAAGGCTTGCGTGGCACCAGGGTGGCCGCAACCATGGTGACCACGGTGCTGGCATGCCACAGAGCGTGCTCTGGGCAACTCCAGTGGCAGCGGAGCCGTCCCGAGCCGTCAATCGCTGCCCCCCTTGTCTGAAGCACCGACGAGGTCCCTGGTAGCCGCGTGATACCTCCCGAACCCTCTGGTTCGCCGGGGAAGGCCGCCGGCGCTCCCGGCCAAGCTCCGCCACGGGCAACACAGTGGGCTTAGGTCACTTTGGTCGTCCGCACGCCATTAATGGCTTCGGACCCGTCCCGTCGCTCCCCTGACCTCCTCCATCACCTCACCACCGTGCTGCGACAGCCAGCTCGCCGTCCTTGCTCGAGTGGCAAGCCTGAGCCTCGCCGCTTCGGGAGAGCTCGGCAGCGCTCGTCGCTAGCCTATCTAAGGCGCCGCCCGAACCCCTCCTAGCTCCCACCCCTCTCCTCCACCTCTGGATTATCCCTAGAGCCCCCTAGCAAGAGCCGGGAGCTCGTCTCCCTCAGCTCCAAGCGAGTTGCTCCACCGCCAAATCCCCTCTGTCGCCAACCTCCTCCACCCTCCCCAGTCCAATCCAAGGCCACCAGTGTGTTCCTTGGGTCCCTCTAGTGCTCTTAGAGCCGTCGTTGAGTTGAATCCCTCCCGGAACCGTCGCCGTCGACGACCACCGTAGCCTCCACCCGTCGGAGAAAGAGGGGCAACGCCGTCCGTCCACCTCCGTAGGAGCTACGGGTACAGGGAGGATCGCCATCGAGCGCCCGTTCCATTCCCGTCATCTCCCAGTCTCGCCGCCGTCCCTATCGCCGGTGAGCGTCGCCGGTGAGCCGCCCTCCTCTGTTCCCCCTCCTCTCTCTCTGTTTTAAAAGGGCAGGCCCCACCCGCCAGGGGCTGTGGCCTGCGGCCGAAGCGTTAAGTGGAGGTGGCCCTCCACTTTACGCCTTCGATGTGCCCCCTAGGTTTCCTTTTTTTCTTTTATTTATTTTAGTTTTTAACAGAAACTGTGACCATTTAAATATTTTTATCTACAAGTCCAAATCACTTGATTCTTTTTGCATTGGGTTTGTATTGAAATTCTTTACTTTCTGGTAAATTTTGGTATTTTTCCCACACTCATAGAATTTCTGGTTAATAAAAAGGTATTTAATGCCTTTTCTTTTCTTTTGCTATTTCAAATACATTTTCAGAAGGAAACTTTGAAGACCAGGAGTGTGTGAACAACCCCACTAATCATGGGAAGCCATCATATCCATGTGGTGTAGTTTTGCATAGCATAGCTCACATCCTCATGCATTAAAATTGCTTAACTTGCTAAGAAAATAATGATTTAGTAAATGATCATATAGAGACATATGCTTATGATTATGAGTTCCTATGGTTGCGATTATATGGTGGATGATCATGAGTCACCTGACCGGGCATAACCGTACAACCACCTCTTGCCGGTATGGGAAGGTCGTGACTTGGGTTGTCCGCGTGATCTCTCACCGATATGCCCCAAAGAGGGAGGGTTATGCACGCGTGCCACCTTGGCCCGGTGGGCGGTGATAACTCTTTGAGCCCAGTTAAGTTGAGTTGGGCCCGTCCTCGTTTGGGACAGTTTGTTTGGCCACGATGGTGGCAGGTGTCATGAGGACAGAGGTGTCATGAGGACACACGACCACCCAGGGTAGGACTCCAGAAGGGAGTGGTTGCCGGGGATATGATGAGAGAGTCCCGGGTCAGGCAAGTTGCGTTGGAGAAATGTTGGTCCACCCGAATGGGATCACGAGGTCAGTGCTCCAGAGTGTGGGTAAAGTGTGCAACCCCTGCAGAGTATAAAAACTATTCGAATAGCCGTGTCCACGATAATGTACGGCCCGACCAGACCTCAGTAGATGGTCACTGATAACCCACAAGTATAGGGGATCAATTGTAGCCTTTATTGATAAGTAAGAGTGTCGAACCCAACGAGGAGCTAAAGGTAGGACAAATATTCCCTCAAGTCCTATCGACCACCGATACAACTCTACGCACACTTTACGTTCACTTTACCTAGAACAAGTATGAAACTAGAAGTACTTTGAAGGAGGGATATGATAGGCTTGCAAGAAAGTAAAGAACACGTAAATAAAACTAGGGGCTGGTTAGAAAAAGAAACAAATACGTTAGTCTAACGAGTGTGGAAAAGTAGTGGTAGGAGTTGTGGAATTGTCCCTAAGCAATTGACTACGTTACTAGATCGATAGCAAGTATCATGTGGGAGAGGCCTCTGCTAGCATGTCATCCCTTACTTGGAATTCTATGCACTTATGATTGGAACTATTAGCAAGCGTCCGCAATTACTAACGTTCATTAAGGTAAAACCCAACCATAGCAATAAGATATATTGGTCCCCCTTCAATCCCATATGCATCAATTTCTATGCTAGGTTTGAAGCTTCTGTCACTCTAGCCTGCCAATACATAGTCCTATCAACATACAACTAACCCTATGGTGTGATCCACGCGCGCGATCATATGATGGGAACCAAAGGACAGCAACATAACCACAAGCAAATTAAACCAATCATAGCAATTCATCAATCACCGATAGGACAACGATAATCTACTCAGACATCATAGGATAGCAACACATCATTGGATAATAATATGTAGCATAAAGCACCATGTTCAAGTAGAGGGTACAGCGGGTTGCGGGAGAGTGAACCGCTGAATATAGATGGGGGAAGATGATGGAGATGTTGGTGAAGATGAGGGAGGTGTTGGTGTAGATCGCCGTCACACGATGATGTCCCGGGCGGCGTTCCGGCGCCGCCGGGAGAGAGGGGAGAGAGCCCCCCTCCTTCTTCTTCTTCCTTGACCTCCTCCCTAGATGGGAGAAGGGTTTCCCCTCTGGTCCATGGTCTCCATGGCGGTGGAGGGGCGAGAGCTCCTCCTAGATTGGATCTCTCTCTCTCTCTGTGTCCTTCTGTTTCTGCGCTCCCAGATTCTGCGTTTCACCGTTTCTTAAATTCCCGGAGATCCGCAACTCCGATTGAGCTGAAATTTTAACAAGATTTTATTCCGGATATTATCTTTATTTCTACGAAAGAAGGGCTCCAACCGCCTTAAGGAGTGGCCACAAGCCTGCCAACCGCTGCAGTACCTCTTGGTGGCGGCTACAGGGCTTGTGGGCCTTCCGTGCATCGCCTCGCGTTGATTCTTCTTCCCAAAAATCATAAATATTCCAAAAAAATCGCCGTAAGTTTTTATTATGTTTGGACATCGTTTGGTATGGATATTCTGCGAAACAAAAAACATGCAACAAACAGGAACTAGCATTGGGCACTGGATCAATATGTTAGTCCCAAAAATAGTATAAGAAGTTGCCAAAAGTATATGAAAGTTGTAGAATATTGGCATGAAACAATCAAAAATTATAGATACGACAGAGACGTATCAGCATCCCCAAGCTTAATTCCTGCTCGTCCTCGAGTAGGTAAATGATAAAAAAGATAATTTTTGATGTGGAATGCTACCTAGCATAATCTTGATCATATAATCTAATCATGGCATGAATACTAAAACACGAGTGATTCGAAGCAATAGTCTATCATTTGACATAAAGACAATAATATTTCAAGCATACTAACAAAGCAATCATGTCTTCTCAAAATATCATGGCCAAAGAAAGTTATCCCTACAAAATCATATAGTCTGGCTATGCTCCATCTTCCCCACACAACGCATTTAAATCATGCACAACCCCGGTTTTAGCCAAGCAATTGTTTCGTACTTTAGTGTTCTCAAGCTTTTTCAACTTTCACGCAATACATGAGCGTGAGCCATGGACATAGCACTATAGGTGAACGGAATATGGTGGTTGTGGAGAAGACAAAAAGGAGGAGATAGTCTCACATCAACTAGGCGTATCAACGGGCTATGGAGATGCCCATCAGTAGATATCAATGTGAGTGAGTAGGGATTGCCACGCAACGGATGCACTAGAGCTTATAAGTGTATGAAAGCTCACAAAAGAAACTAGTGTGTATGCACCCAACTTGCTTGCTCACGAAGACCTAGGGCAATTTTGAGGAAGCCCATCATTGGAATATACAAGCCAAGTTATATAATGAAAATTTCCCACTAGTATATGGAAGTGACAACATAGGAGACTCTCTGTCATGAAGATCATAGTGCTATTTGAAGCACAAGTGTGGAAAGAGGATAGTATCAATTGTCCCTTCTCTCTTTTCTCTCATTTTTTGTGGGCTCTTTGGCCTCTTTTTTTTATTTTTATATATATATATTTATTTTGGTGGGCATCTTTGGCCTCTTTTTTGTAAATGGGCTTCGCTGTCCTCTTTTATTTCCTCACATGGGACAATGCTCTATTAATAATGATCATCACACTTACAACTCAATACTTAGAGCAATGATGACTCTATATGAAATGCCTTCGGTAGTGTACCATGACAATGATCTAGCATAGCAATGACATAAAAAAACGGACAAGCCATGGAAACATCATGCTAGCTATCTTACGATCATGCAATGGCAATATGGAAGTGGTGGCACATGTCATGAGACGGAACAGTGGTAGTTGCATGGCAATATATCTCGAAATGGTTACAAAAATGCCATAATAGGTAGGTATGGTGGCTGTTTTGAGGGAGGCTATATGGTGGGTGTAATGCACCGGCGTAAGTTGCGCGGTACTAGAGAGGCTAGCAATGGTGGAAGGGTGAGAGTGCGTATAATCCGTGCACTCAACATTAGTCATAAAGAACTCACATACTTATTGCAAAAGTCTATTAGTCATCGAAACAAGGTACTACACGCATGCTCCTAGGGGAAAGGTTGGTAGGAGTTAACCATCGCGCGATCCCGACCTCCACACAAAGGATGACAATCAATAAATAAATCATGCTCCGACTTCATCACATAACAGTTCACCATATGTGCATGCTACGGGAATCACAAACCTTAACACAAGTATTTCTACGAATACACAATTACTCACTAGCATGACTCTAATATCACATATTCACGTCGCAAAACTATTGCAAGGAATCAAACATATCATATTCAGTGATCTACAAGTTTTATGTAGGATTTTATGACTAACCATGTGAATGGCCAACTCTTGTTAACTCTCTAAATAGGTATAAGTGAAGCATGATAGTTTAATTATTTCTACAAAAGATATGCCCCGCTCTAACAAATATAAGTGAAGCAAAAGAGCATTCTACAAATGGCGGTTTTCTATGTGTAGGGAAACAAACAATCCAAACTTCAAAAGATATAAGTGAAGCACAAGAAGCATTCTATAAAGACAACCAAGGACTATCTCATACCAGCATGATTCATAAAATAAAAAGGGAAAAAATAAACACAAAAGACGCTCCAAGCATTTGCACATATCATGTGACGAATTAAAATATAGCTCCGAGTAAAATTACCGATAGATTGTAGACGAAAGAGGGGATGCCTTCCGGGGCATCCCCAAGCTTAGACGCTTGAGTCTTCCTTGAATATTACCTTGGGGTGCCTCGGGCATCCCCAAGCTTAGGCTCTTGCCTCTCCTTATTCCTTCATCCATCGTGCTCTCACCCAAAACTTGAAAACTTCAATCACACAAAACTCAACAAAACTTCGTGAGATCCGTTAGTATAATAAAATAAATCACCACTTCAAGTACTGTTGTGAACTCATTCTAAATTCATATTAGCATTATATCTACTGTAATCCAACTTCACCATGGTTCATACCCCCGGTACTACCCATAGATTCATCAAAATAAGAGAACAATGCATAGAAAACAGAATCTGTCAAAACAGAACAGTCTGTAGCAATCTGTATATTCCGTGTACTTCTGATATCTCAAAAAATCTGAAAAATTACAAACCTCTGGAAAATTTGCATATCAATCAGCTGAAAAAAGAATTAACTCAAAATCTCTTCCGGAATAAAAATGAAAATTAATTTCGTGAGCAGAAAGTTTCTGTCTTTTCTCAGCGTGATCAAACAACTATCACCCAAACTAATCGTAAAGGCTTTACTTGACACATTATTTTTAAAAATACAAAGGAATTGTACAAGGGCATAATTATTTTTGTGAGAAACTTCCATGAAAAATTCGACGTTGTTTCCATGAGCATGAACACAAGTGTTCAAGGTCGACCCTCACTTCCGCAATGCATCACCTTTCAATCGCTTCTCTTTTTGAAAAAGTTTTAAGTTCCCCTCTATATTTTTTTTGTTTTTAAACTAAATAACAGCACTCAACATAAATAAATGACTCTCTAAAACTTCCGGGTTGTCTCCCAGGCAGCGCTTTCTTTAAATCCATTAAGCTAGGCATAAAGTGCTCAAGTAATGGATCCACCCGGATCCCTAGGTATATCAAAGCCAATTTTAATTAGCAATGATTTGAAACTTAGTAGTGAGCACAAGGTAACATATATCAAGCAATGACGAAGTCTAACTCTCTTCCTATGCATTGGCATGTCATAAAAGAATAATTCATGCACATCAAGTAAAGGCCAATACATAGCATAAGCAGTTTCTTGCAATTTTATCATATTGGAAACATAGAGAGGTGCAGATGTAATTCCTCTCTCATAATAATTGCAAGTAGGAGCAGCAAGCACATGCATATTATATTCATCAAAATCATCATGTGTAACATAAGGAACTATAGCTAGCTCATCTTCATAAGCATCATTCATAATGGCATCATGGCCACAAGCATAACAAGCATCAAGTTCATCAAAAAGGGATATTTCAAACGAATCCAAGGGATCATAGCATTCATCCTTCGGTAAGAACGAAGGGAAATTAAATAATGTATGATTAAAAGAGTTACTCTCATTAGAAGGTGGACACGGGTAGCTAGTCCGCTCTTCCTCCTTTTGTTCTTCGCTCTCCTCTTCATCTTTTTCATCTAATGAGCTCACAATTTCAGCATTTTCTTCTTCCATAGTTTCCTGCAAAATAATAGTCTCTTCTTGGGTAGCATAGGATTTCTCCTTAAACTGTTCAATATGGGCATTATATTCATAATTAGTATAACAATAACGAAGCATAGACAAATTTTCAGATCGATAAGGAGCATCATCATTATCATCATACCTTTTAAACAGAGCCTCAATTTCATAAGCACCCATAAAAGCAACAAACTCTTCTATTTGATCCACATCATAGTAATCATATATACCATTAGCATAAGAAGCCAAGGTTCTATGATCATTAAACTCACAAGAAAAGGGAAGGTGTGGAGCCTTCATCCTAGAGCAACAAGTAACACCATGTCTCTTGCATAGTTCCCAATCATACCATTTCAACAAATGGATTTGATCCCATAAAAGTTTCCCTTTTTGAGTCAAGCGATAATGCCTAAAGTATTCACGTTGATCCAACGTGTATCCCATTATATAATTGAATGGGGCTTTCTCAGGATTATTAAAGAAGTATATAATATTTTCCACGTAACGAGCATCGAGGGTTTTAGGAGGTTCCCCATCTCCATGAGTAGCAAGTACACCTATTTTTTTGGTATTTCCTGTTCCATATCCATAACTAAAGATAGAGAACAACTTAGAACAGCAAATAAATCTACTTAGTGATAAAGCAAACAAGCACACACGAGGATATTCACCCCACGCTATTGCTCCCCGACAACGGCGCCAGAAAAAGGTCTTGATAACCCACAAGTATAGGGGATCAATTGTAGCCTTTCTCGATAAGTAAGAGTGTCGAACCCAACGAGAAGCTAAAGGTAGGACAAATATTCCCTCAAGTCCTATCGACCACCGATACAACTCTACGCACACTTTACGTTCGCTTTACCTAGAACAAGTATGAAACTAGAAGTACTTTGAAGGAGGGATAGGATAGGCTTGCAAGAAAGTAAAGAACACGTAAATAAAACTAGGGGTTGGTTAGAAAAAGAAACAAATACGTTAGTCTAACGAGTGTGGAAAAGTGGTGGTAGGAGTTGTGGAATTGTCCCTAAGCAATTGACTACGTTACTAGATCGATAACAAGTATCATGTGGGAGAGGCCTCTCCTAGCATGTCATCCCTTACTTGGAATTCTATGCACTTATGATTGGAACTATTAGCAAGCGTCCGCAACTACTAACGTTCATTAAGGTAAAACCCAACCATAGAAATAAGATATATTGGTCCCCCTTCAATCCCATATGCATCAATTTCTATGCTAGGTTTGAAGCTTCTGTCACTCTAGCCTGCCAATACATAGTCCTATCAACATACAACTAACCCTATGGTGTGATCCACGTGCGCGATCATATGATGGGCACCGAAGGACAGCAACATAACCACAAGCAAATTAAACCAATCATAGCAATTCATCAATCACCGATAGGACAACGATAATCTACTCAGACATCATAGGATAGCAACACATCATTGGATAATAATATGTAGCATAAAGCACCATGTTCAAGTAGAGGGTACAGCGGGTTGCGGGAGAGTGAACCGCTGAATATAGATGGGGGAAGATGATGGAGATGTTGGTGAAGATGAGGGAGGTGTTGGTGTAGATCGCCGTCACACGATGATGTCCCGGGCGGCGTTCCGGCGCCGCCGGGAGAGAGCCCCCCTCCTTCTTCTTCTTCCTTGACCTCCTCCTTAGATGGGAGAAGGGTTTCCCCTCTGGTCCATGGTCTCCATGGCGGCGGAGGGGCGAGAGCCCCTCCTAGATTGGATCTCTCTCTCTGTGTGTCCTTCTGTTTCTGCGCTCCCAGATTTTGCGTTTCACCGTTTCTTAAAATCCCGGAGATCCGTAACTCTGATTGGGCTGAAATTTTAACACGATTTTCTTCCGGATATTATCTTTCTTGCTGCGAAAGAAGGGCTCCAACTGCCTTAAAGAGTGGCCACAAGCCCTCCAGCCGCCGCCGTACCTCCTGGTGGCGGCTATAGGGCTTGTGGGCCCTCCTTGTGTCGCCTCGCGTTCATTCTTCTTCCCAAAAATCATAAATATTCCAAAAAAAGTCCCCGTAAGTTTTTATTACGTTTGGACTTCGTTTGGTATGGATATTCTGCGAAACAAAAAACATGCAACAAACAAGAACTTGCACTGGGCACTGGATCAATATGTTAGTCCCAAAAATAGTATAAGAAGTTGCCAAAAGTATATGAAAGTTGTAGAATATTGGCATGAAACAATCAAAAATTATAGATACGACAGAGACGTATCAGTCACCCGTGTGGATGTTAGTAATGATGGAAGAACTCTCCAGTCGAGTGGAGATGCTTGATGAGCATTCCGGTGATTGTGAGACAACCCCGGACATGAGTAAGTGTTTGTTATAAAGTCAAGTGGTACTATTTGTAATTTGTTGCCATGCTATTGTTTGCTGCGTTGCTTGGTTCTTATGAGCTTGCGAGTACATTCAAAGTAATCACCTAGCATATAATGCCAGATGCAGGAGAAGCCGAGGACGGAGGTCCTGATGATGCGTACTAGGAAGTGTCCACAGCAGTGTCCCTGTGTATGGAGTTGCCGCTATATTCCGCTACACCGTAGAAGTACTTAGTAGTTTCGAGGCCCCGCTATGTCTCATAAATAATGTAGATATTGTGCTGCACCAAGGGTGCCTTTGGCCTCGCTATCATTGTAAGATATGCTCTTGTAACATTATGCTATCAATAAAGTCAGTTCTGTTCTGTGCCAAGATGTTGAGTGTTTCCAGAAGACATGATCTCTGGGTTGGAAGCACTGGTAATCCGATTCATGGAATCCGGGTGCCACAACACTTGGTATCAAAGCCACGCTGACTGTAGGACACCCTAGTAACCGCGTTAGCAACGAGTAGTAGAGGGTCATGGGTATGCATTTGCTTGTTGCATTTGAATGCTGCATTTGATTGTTGCATGGCATGCATCATGATTCATTGTGTTACTAACCTTTGGCTTTGTGAGTGTAGATGGCACTAGTTCCGTATCATTTTCAGTATGAGCCTGCACCATCCTCCTTCCCAGCACTGCTACGGAACGTTTGGTTTCGACTATACCCACATGGCGAGGAACCAGTGTACCAGGTGTTTCGGGAGTAGCTTGCCGAGTCCGTGTATGAGTTCCATGCTCAGGCCTACCTGGTTGTGAACTCAGATATTGGCAGCTATTCTTGCTCTACTAAGGGCGGAACGGCTTCAACTCCAAAGATGGCAATCTAGTTTGCTGCGGTGGAGGCTCTCACTGACTTGCGCTACCACGAGGTGGAGATACAGACTCATCCAGGTTTCTTCCATTACCCCACCTTGTCGCCTTTGACACGGCAAGTAATTTTTGCTCCCGTAGACCCGACATGTGACCGTGCGACTGCTGTGCTGTCTCGCTATGTGAGCGCTAGCTATCGTACGATCATATCCCTGGCAGAGGAGCTATCCCGTCTTCAGGCAGCACTTGTCATTGCAACTGCAGTGCCACCCCACCCGAGTCTTCTGTTCCACCCCTAGATGCACCACCAGTTCCACCACCACATGGATTTGAGATTCCAGCCAGTTCTTCAACACCGCCAGGCACTTCATCTGGCAGTCACTGTGAGACTCATTCTGAGTGGGCCTCACTCCTTGCCACCCCTGTTGCCCCGATGCTAAGGCGTCGTTCTCCTTCGGAAGCAGGACCGTCTCGTCAGCGTCGCCGCGTAGCCTTTGCTTCGGAAGCAGGATCATCAGTTCAGACTCTAACTCAGGATCAGACGACGAGGAGTCGGAGGTCTTCCAGTGTTCGTGCCATCCGCGCCACTAGAGCCGAGGTTGGAGTTGTTGAGCATGCATCTTTGCATATGTCAACTGCCGTGTGAGCAGTCTAGTCATGATATGTTCCCCTACTAGCTTGCCAGATATGATGTTAATGTGCATTGTATAATTAGGTTCTTTGCTTATTTGCCTTTCATGAGGATTTCTTTGGTGTTTTATGACCATGCTTTTCCCTTATGGATGTTGCTCATCGATTCGGTACTTTGCAATGGGAACAATAATTTAGGATGAAAAGGAGCTGTAGCAAAGGCAACGATGGAACCCCCATCTGTCGGTCTGCCAGGCAGGCAGGTCAACCACGAGAAGACCTACCACCTCCACCACCCGAGGCACCAAGTACTGAGCAAATCATGAGAATGTTTGAGGAAAAGAGGAATCAGGATCTCATGGAATTCATGAGAAGCATGCAAGCTATGGTAGGCCAGAACAACCACAACGGGGCACGATCCAGGTTGTCAGATTTTCAGCATACTAAGCTGCCCAATTTTGGTCAAGCGGCGGACCCGATTGAAGCCGACGACTGGATAAGGACTATATATGGAGAAGAAGCTAGACATAGCCCGTTGTGAGGAAGATTACAAGGTTCCCCTTGCCACTCACTACCTAGAAGGGCCAGCAGCTATATGGTGGGATAATACTAAGATAACATGGCCCTGTGGAGAAGAGATTACATGGGAAAGATTCAAGGAAGCATTCCGCAAATATCATATTCCCACGGGTATTATGAAGGTGAAGCAAAGAGAATTCCTTGCCCTTACACAAGGAAACATGACAGTGGCCGAGTATCTGAACAAGTTTAACAATCTCGCACGATACTCGACCCATGATGTATCCACTGAGGAAAGGAAGGTTGATCGCTTCCTAGGCGGTCTTAACCATGCGCTCCGTTGTCAGCTTTGTATGCTGGACTTTCTAGACTTCCAGACACTGGTAAACAAAGCTTTCATAGCCGAGCAAGAGCTTAAGACTGGATACGATGACCGCAAAAGGAAGTTTGAACCCAAGAAGGACAACAGGGAGCAGATTGCCCAAAAGCCATGCATCTGGCAGCCAAACACCACTGTCTACAAGCCCACTTGGAACAACAATAACAACACTAACAAGACAGTGAGCCAGAACAAGGCCTTCGGCAAACAACCAATGCTAGAGGATTGTCGCCGCACCAATACCTGTTTTACTTGCGGCCAAAGTGGACACTATGCAAAGCAGTGCCCCACCAATGGCAGGAAGTGATAACCCACAGGTGTAGGGGATCGCAACAGTTTTCGAGGGTAGAGTATTCAACCCAAATTTGTTGGTTCGCCAAAGGAGAAGCGAAAGAATATTCTCAAGTATTAGCAGGTGAGTTCGTCAGATTCAACCACACCTGAAAGATTAGTGTCTCCAAGAAAAGTATCAGTAGCAAAGTAGTATGATAACAACGGTGCCAGAAACGATTTGTTGACGACAGACTATTCCTAACTGTTGTATCAATGGCGCCAGTAGGTTGCCCGTGGTCGGAGAACTATTCTTCCCTGACAACGTTGAGGAAAAAGGATCTTGCAACAAGTAACCGTGAAGTCACAAGGAACAACAGCAGCAGCAACAACAAAGTAACAGCAGAGTGGCCCAATCCCTTTTGTAGCAAGGGACAAGCCTAGACAAAGTAACGTAGCGAGGACCAGTAGTAAAAGACTCGTAGGCAGTGGATCGGTGATGGATGAGTATGATGGATGTGATTCATCACGTAACAGCTATAACACGGAGAGATAAGTGACTAGCTCCCTTTCGTCAATCTAATGTAGGCATGTATTCCGTATGTAGTCATACGTGCTTAGGGAAAAGAACTTGCATGACATCTATTGTCCATCCCTCCCGTGGCAGCGGGGTCCTAATGGAAACTATGGGATATTAAGGTTCTCCTTTTAATAAAGAACCGGACCAACACATTAACACTTGGTGAATACATGAACTCCTCATACTATGGTCATCTCCGGGAGTGGTTCTGGCTATTGTCACTCCGGGGTTGTCGGGTCATAACACATAGCAGGTGACTACAACTTGCAAGATAGGATCTAAATCACACATATATTAGCGAAAACATAATAGGTTCAGATCTGAAATCATGACACTCGGGCCCTGGTGACAAGCATTAAGCATAGCCAAGTAGTAGCAACATCAATCTAGAACATAGTGGATACTAGGGATCAATCCCCGTCAAAAACTAACTCGATTACATGATAGATCTCATCCAACTCATCACCGTCCAGCAAGCCTACGATGAGATTACTCATGAACAATGAAGAGCATCATGGAATTGTTGATGGAGGAAGGTTGACGATGACGATGGCGACGATTTCCCCTCTCCGGAGCCCGAAACAGACTCCAGATCTGCCCTCCAGATGAAGAACAGGATGTGGCGGCACCTCCGTATCACAAAACGCGATGAAACCTTCTCTTTGATTTTTTTCCGGGCGAGACGGAATAAATAGAGCTGAGTTTGGGAGCGGTGGAGCCACGTGGGCCCCACAAGCCCTCATGGCGCGGCCTAGGGGGGTGGCCACGGCCTGTGGGCTTGTGGCCCACTCGCACGCTCCCTCCGGTTGATCTTTTCGCAGGTATTTTTCTTTTATTCCAGAAAAATCTCTGTAAATATTCAGGATCTTCCAAGAACTTTTATTTCTCCACAAAAACAACACCATGGCAATTCTGCTGAAAACAACGTCAGTCCGGGTTAGTTCCATTCAAATCATCCAAATTAGAGTGCAAAACAAGGGCAAAAGAGTTCGGAAAAGTAGATACGACGGAGACGTATCAACTCCCCCAAGCTTAAAGCCTTGCTTGTCCTCAAGCAATTCAGTTGACAAACTGAAAGAGACAAAAGAAAAACTTTGACGAACTCTGTTTGATCTTGTTGTTGCAACTATGTCTAACTCATAACCAGAATTTTAGCAAGATCACAAGCAAACCACATAAGCAAATGACATCTAGGTTTCACGGTAAACTCATATCAATGGATAAATCAACTAGCGCAAAACTGGCCGGAATAGGCCAAAACTGCGATTTTTGACGAGTTTGCCGTAACCGGACCACGGGGTTCCCGAAACGTTCGGATCACAACGGGAACCAAAATCAGTGAGTAATAGCACACAAAACTCACGAGAATAGGCCAAAATTGCGAGTTTTGTTGAGTTCCCAGTAACCGAAACCCGGGGTTCCCAAAACGTTCGAATCGCAGCAGGACCCAAAATGAGTGAGTAATAGCAAACAAAACCGGCCACAATAGGCCAAACCTGCGATTTTTGATGAGTTCCCCATAACCGGACTGCGGGGTTCCCGAAACGTTCGGATCGCACCGGGACCCAAAATCAGTGACTAATAGCATATAAAAATGCGAGTTTTGAAGAGTTCCCGTAACCGGACCCCGGGGTTCCCGAAACGTTAAGATCTGAGCGGGAACTAAAATCAGTGAGTAGCATACAAAACTGGCCGGAATAGGCCAAAACTGCGAGTTTTCACGATTTCCCCTTACCCGGACCCCGGGGTTCCCAAATCGTTCGGATCGCAGTAGGACCTGAAATCAGTGACTAATAGCATACAAAACTCGCCAGAATAGGCCAAAACTACGAGTTTTGACGAGTTCCCCGTAACCAGATCCCAGGGTTCCCGACACATTCGTATCACAGCGGGACCCAAAATTAGTGACTAATAGCATAGAAAACTAGTCGTAATAGACCAAAACTGTGAGTTTTGATGAGTTCTCCGTAACCGGACCATGGATTTTCTGAAACGTTTCGATCGCAGGAGGACCCAAATTGAGTGACTAATAGCATACAAACGTGGCGAGAATAGGCTAAAACCGCGAGTTTTGACGAGTTCACCGAAACCGGACGTCAGGGTTCCTAAAATGTTTGGATCACAATGGGACCCAAAATCAGTGAGTAATAGCATACAAAACTGGCCGGAATAGGCCAAAACTACAATTTTTGACGAGTTTGCCGTAACCGTCCCACGGTGTTCCCGAAACGTTCAGATCGCATCGGGAACCAAAATCAGTGAGTAATAGCATACAAAACTCGCGAGAATAGGCCAAAATTGCGAGCTTTGATGAGTTCCCCGTAACCGAAACCCGGGGTTCCCAAAACGTTCGAATCGCAGCAGGACCCAAGATTAGTGAGTAATAGCAAACAAAACTAGCCACAATAGGCCAAATCTGTGATTTTTGACGTGTTCCCCATAACCGGACCGCGGGGTTTCCGAAACGTTCGGATCGCACCGGGACCCAAAATCAGTGACTAATAGGATACAAAACAACGAGTTTTGACGAGTTCCCGTAACCGGACCCCGGGGTTCCCGAAACGTTAGGATCTGAGCAGGAACTAAAATCAGTGAGTAGCATACAAAACTGGTCGGAATAGGCCAAAACTGCGAGTTTTCATGATTTCCCCTTAACCGGACCCCGGGGTTCCCAAATCGTTCAGATCGCAGCAGGACCCGAAATTAGTGACTAATAGCATACAATACTCGCCAGAATAGGCCAAAACTACGAGTTTTGACGAGTTCCCCGTAACCGGATCCCAGGGTTCCGGACACATTCGTATCACAGCGGGACCCAAAATTAGTGACTAAAAGCATAGAAAACTAGTCGTAATAGGCCAAAACTGTGAGTTTTGATGAGTTCTTCGTAACCAGACCACAGATTTTACGAAACGTTCGGATCGCATGAGGACCCAAAATGAGTGACTAATAGCATACAAACGTGGCTAGAATAGGCAAAACTGCGAGTTTTGACGAGTTCCCCGTAACCGGACCGCGGGGTTCCCGAAACGTTCGGATCATAGTGGGACCCAAAATCAATGAGTAATAGCACACAAAACTGGCCAGAATAGAGCAAAATTGTGAGTTTTGGCGAGTTCCCTGTAACCGGGCCCCAGGGTTCCCGAAACGTTCGGATCGCAGCGGGAACCAAAATCAGTGATTAATAGCATACAAAACTCGCGAGAATAGGCCAAAACTGCGAGTTTTCACGAGTTCCCCATAAGCGGACCCCATGGTTCCCAAAACATTCGGATCATAGCGGGACCCAAAATCAGTGAGTAATAGCATACAAAAATTGGTCGTAATAGGCCAAAACTGCGAGTTTTGACGAGTTCTCCGTAACCGGACCCCGGGGTTCCCAAAACATTCGGATCGCAACGAGACCCAAAATAAGCGAGTAATAGCATACAAAACTGGCCAGAATATACCAAAATTGTGAGTTTTGACGAGTTCCTCGTAACTGGACCCAGTGTTCCTGAAACGTTCGGAACGCCACGGGAACCAAAATCAGTGAGTAATAGCATACAAAACTCGCTAGAATAGGCCAAAATTGCGAGTTTTGATGAGTTCCCCGTAACCAAAACCCTGGGTTCCCAAAATGTTCGAATCGCAGCAGGACCCAACATTAGGGAGTAATAGCATACAAAACTAGCCACAATAGGACAAACCTGCGGTTTCTGACGAGTTCCCCGTAACCGGACCAGGGGGTTCCTGAAACGTTCGGATCACAACGGGAACCAAAATCAGTGACTAGTAGCATACGAAAATGGTCGAAATAGGCCAAAACCGCGAGTTTCGACGAGTTCTGTGTTACTGGACCCCGTGGTTCCCGAAATATTCGGATCGCAGAGGGACCCAAAATCAGTGACTGAAAACCCACAAGTATAGGGGATCACAACTGTTTTCGAGGGTAGAGTATTCAACCCAAATTTATTGATTCGACACAAGGGGAGCCAAAGAATACTCTCGAGTATTAGCAGTTGAGTTGTCAATTCAACCACACCTAAAAGACTTAGTATCTGCAGCAAAATTTTAGTAGCAAAGTAGTATGATTGTAACGGTAGCGGCGGTGACAGTAGCAGTAGTAATTTGTATAGCAAGTGTGACAGCAGTAGCGGTAAAGTAACTAGCAAGGACCAGTATAGGAAAAACTCGTAGGCATTGGATCGGTGATGGATAATTATGTCAGATGGCTTTCATCATGTAACAGTTATAACATAGGGTGATATGTAACTAGTTCCAGTTCGTCAATGTAATGTAGGCATGTATTCCGTATTTAGTCATACGTGCTTATGGAAAAGAACTTGCATGACATCTTTTGTCCTACCCTCCTGTGGCAGCGTGGTCCTAATGGAAAATAAGGGATATTAAGGTCTCCTTTTAATAGAGAACTGGAACAAAGCATTAGCACATGGTGAATACATGAGATCCTCATACTATGGTCATCTCCGGGAGTGGTTCCGGCTAATGTCAATCCAGGGTTGCTGGGTGCTACCTCTTGAGCTTGAGTTGGTTTTTTCCCTTGAAGAGGAAAGGGTGATGCAGCACAGTAGCAGTAAGTATTTCCCTTAGTTTTGAGAACCAAGGTATCAATCCAGTAGGAATATCAAGATGAAGCACCGATGTACCTGCGCAAAAACAACAAACTTGCACCCAACACTACAAAGGGGTTGTCAATCCCTTCACGATTGATTGCAAGGTGAGATCGGAAGGCGGAAAGTGCAACAAAGTAAAAGTGTAGGGTTGAAAATATGATGTGAAGTAGACCCGGGGGCCGGAATGTTCACTAGAGGCTTCTCTCAAGATAGCAAATATTATGGTGGGTGAACGAATTACTGTCGAGCAATTGATAGAACCGCGCAAAGTCATGAAGATATCTAAGGCAATGATCTACATATAGGCATCACGTCTGAGAAGGGTAGACTGATACTTTCTGCATCTACTACTATTACTCCACACCTCGACCGCTATCCAGCATGCATCTAGTATATTGAGTTCATGACGAACAGAGTAACGCCTTAAGCAAGATGACATGATGTAGAGGGATGAATTCATGCAATAGATATAAACCCCATCTTTTTACCCTTGATGGCAACAACACGATGCGTGCCTTGCTACCCCTTCTATCACTGGGTGAGGTGACCGCACAGTATGAACCCAAAACCAAGCACTTCTCCCATTGCAAGAATCACAGATCAAGTTGGCCAAACAAAACCCACAACTCGAAGAGAATTACAAGGATATGAAATCATGCATATAAGAGATCAGAAGAAACTCAAATAAGATTCATAGATAATCTGATCATAAATCCACAATTCATCGGATCTCGACAAACACACCGCAAAAGAAGATTACATCGGATAGATCTCCATGAAGGTCATGGATAACTTTGTATTGAAGATCCAAGAGAGAGAAGAAGCCATCTAACTACTAGTTATGGATCCGAAGGTCTATGGTGAACTACTCACGCATCATCGAAGATGCACTGGTGTTGATGAAGAAGCCCTCCGTATCCGAATCCCCCCTCTGGAAGGGCACCAGAACGTGCCCCAGATGGGATCTCGCGGAGACAGAAGCTTGCGGCGGCGGAAATGTATTTTCGTGGATCTCGCCCGTGGTTTAGGATTTTTTGGGGATTTATAGGTGGAAGAAGTAGGGCAGACGAGCCACAGGGGGCCCACAAGCCTGCTAGGCGCCCCCCTGGTCGCGCCTAGGGGGCTTGTGGCCTCCCCTGGTGGCCTTTGCCTTGGTTCTCACGCTCCCTGCGTATCTTCTGTTCCGGAAAAAAAAAAATCTTTTCAGAGGTTTTATTCCGTTTGGACTCCGTTTAATATTCTCCTCTGAAAAGGGTCAAAAACACGGAAAAAACAGGAACGGGCACTTGGCACTGAGTTAATAAGTTAGTCCCAAAAAAGATATAAAAGTTATACAAAACATCCAAAGTTTGACAAGATAATAGCATGGAACCATAAAAAATTATAGATACGTTGGAGACGTATCAAGCATCCCCAAGCTTAACTCCTGCTCGTCCTCGAGTAGGGAAGTGATAAAGACTGAATTTTTGATGTGGAATGCTACCTAGCATATTTGTCTTTTGTAACTTATTTCATGTGACATGAATGTTCAGATCCGTAAGATTCAAAACAATAGTTTTCTATTGACATGAAAACAATAATACTTCAAGAAAACTAGCAAGGTAATCATGAACTTTTGGAATAACAAGGCCAAAGAAAATTATCCCTACAAAATCATATAGTCTGGCTATGGTCCATCATCCTCACACAACTAATTTAAATCATGCACAACCCCAGTATAGGCCAAGTAATTGTTTTCGCACTCTTACTTTCTCAAACCTTTTTCAACTCTCACGCAATACATGAGCGTGAGCCATGGATATAACACTATAGGTGGAATAGAGTGTGGTGGAGGTTGTGAGACAAAAAGGAGGAGATGGTCACATCGACTCGGCGTATCAAAGGGCTATGGAGATACCCATTAATAGATATCAATGTGAAAGAGTAGGGATTACCATGCCCTGGATGCACTTAGAGCTATAAGAATGTGAAAGCTCAAAAGGAGCACTAGTGGGTGTGCATCCAACTTGCTTGCTCACGAAGACCTAGGGCAATTTTGAGGAAGCCCATCATTGGAATATACAAGCCAAGTTATATAATGAAGATTCCCACTAGCATATGGTGGTGACAAAACAAGAGACTCTCAATTATGAAGAACATGGTGCTATTATGAAGCACAAGTGTGGAAAAGATAGTAGCATTGTCCCTTCTCTATTTTTCTCTTTTTTTGTTTGGGCTCTTTGTCCTCTTTCCATATCTTTTTTTGTGGGCAACTTTGGCCTCTTTTTTTATTTTTTCTTTCCTCACATGGGACAATGCTCTAATAATGATGATCATCACACTTTAATTTACTCGAAGCTCAATGCTTAGAATGATGATGACTCTATAGGAAATGCCTCCGGCAGTGTATCGGGATGTGCAACAATCTAGCTTGGCGTATGACGTTGAAACATCTCGCTAGCTATCTTACGGTCATGCAATGGCAATATGAAAGTGACGACACATGTCATGAGACGGAACAGTGGGAGTTGCATGGCAATATATCTCAGAATGGCTATGAAAATGCCATGATAGGTAGGTATGGTGGCTGTTTTGAGGAAGGTATATGGTGGGTTTGTGCACCGGCAAAAGTTGCGCGGCATTAGAGAGGCTAGCAATGGTGGAAGGTGAAAGTGCATCTATACCATGGACTCACATTAGTCATGAAGAACTCACATACTTATTGTGAAAGTTTTTATTAGTAATCGAAACAAAGTGCTAAACGCATACTCCTAGGGGAAGGGTTGGTAGGTGTAAACCATCGCGCGATCCCGACCGCAACACAAAGGATGAGAATCAATAAATCAATTATGCTCCAACTTCCTAGCATAGCGGTTCACCATACGTGCATGTTACGGAAATCACTAAGTTCAACACAAGTATTTCTAGATTCACAACACCCTACTAACATAACTCTTAATATGACCAAATCCATGTCTCAAAACTATTTGAGAGGAATCAAACTTCTCTTTCTAATCAATGCACATGAATATGGAAGTTTTATTGTATCGTCTTTGGGTGCCTATCACCTTTGGGACTACTTTCATAGCATAAGCCAACTACTGAGTTACTCAGAGAGAGCACTCTAAAAAAGATATAAGTGAAGATCGAGAGCTCTTATTTCTCCAAAATATGACACCACTGTGCTCTAAAATATCTAAGTGAAGCACTTAGAGCAAAGTTATCTAGCTCAAAAGATATAAGTGAAGCACATGTGAGCTAAATTGCCTAACTCAAAAGATATAAGCGATGCTCAATGAGTATTCTAGCAAATTCACGATGAGTGCATGTCTCACTCAAAAGGTGTGCCGTGAGGATGATTGTGACACAACAAAAAGAAAAGACTCCTACGATACAAGACGCTCCAAGCAAAACACATATCATGTGGTGAATAAAAATATAGCTCCAAGTAATGTTACCGATGGATTGAAGACGAAAGAGGGGATGCCTTCCCGGGGCATACCCAAGCTTAGGCTTTTTGGTGTCCTTGAATTTGGCTTGGGATGCCTTGGGTATCCCCAAGCTTGAGCTATTTCCACTCTTTATCCCTTGGTCCATGAGAACATCATCCAAAACTTGAAAACTGCACAACACAAACTCGTGATATTATTAGCACAAGAAAACAAACTACCACCTCTTTAGATACTGTAGCAAACTTGATTTATATTTATATTGGTGTTATATTACTGTATTCTAACTTTTACATGGCTAGTACCCCCCGATACTATCCATAGTTTCACCAAAATAAGCAATCAACACAACAAAAAACAGAACCTGTCAAACATAGACCAGTCTGTAGCAATCTGTATACTTCGTATACTTCTGGTATCTCAAAAATTCTGAAAAATTATGACAATTAGGGCAATTGGCATATAAACCAGCACAAAAACGAATAAACTCAAAATCTAGTTCTGGATAGGAATGAAAAATAATTTCGTGAGCGCAAAGTTTCTGTCTTTTTCAGCAAGATCAAACAACCATCACCAAAACTAGTCATAAAGGTTTTACTTGGCTCAAACACAAAAAGAAACACAAAAAACACAATCATAACAGAATTATGATGGTGTGGACACAACAAAACAGAAAGCAAAAAGCAAAGATAAATTCATTGGGTTGCCTCCTGACTTCGTGACAACAGACCTTCCCCGGCGACGGCACCAGAAGAATGCTGTTAGCACTCCCTGTTAACGAAACTAGAAGAATGTTGCTGACGGCCCACCAGCGCGCGGGATCGCAGTAGTTTTCGAGGGTAGAGTATTTGACCCAAATTTGTTGATACGCCAAAAGGAGGTGAGAGTATACTCTCGAGTATTAGCAGCTGAATTTATCAGATTCAACCAGACATGAAAGATTAGTATCTGCAAGCAAAGAGTGAGCAGCAAAGTAGTATGATAACAACGGTGCCAGAAATGATCTGTTGACGGTAGACTATTCCTAACTGTCGTATCAATGGCGCCAAGTTGCCCATTGACGGAAATTGTCTTTTCCCGTCAACGCCGAGCGAATCAAAATTGTAGCAGGTAGCAGCAGTGTAACGAGTAATAGCAGTGGCAAGGAACAGCAGTAGTGACAGCAGTAGCAAGCGACAGCAGCAGCAAGTAACAACAGTAGTAACAGCAGCAGCAACAGTAGTAACAGTAGTAGTAGCAGAGCAAGACAAGTAACAACAGCAGTGGGACGAACTCGTAGGCAATGGGTCGGTGATTCGTTTGGATGATATTCATCATGTAACAGTTATAACACGGAGAAATATGTGGCTAGCTCCCATTCGTCAATGTGATGTAGGCATGCATTCCGTGTGTTGTCATACGTGGTTAGGGAAAAGAACTTGCATGACATCTATTGTCCATCCCTCCCGTGGCAGCGGGGTCCAAAAGGTTACTACAGGATATTAAGGTTCTCCTTTTAATAAAGAACCGGAACAACGCATTAGCACTTGGTGAACACATGAACTCCTCAAACTATGATCATCACCGGGAGTGGTTCCTGTTATCGTCACTCCGGGGTTGCCAGGTCATTACATATAGTAGGTAACTACAACTTGCAAGATCGGATCTAAAACACACATATATTGGTGACAACATAATAATTCCAGATCTAAAATCATGGCACTCGGGCCCTAGTGACAAGCATTAAGCATGGCAAAGTAGTAGCAACATCAATCTCAGAACATAGTGGATACTAGGGATGAATCCCCGTCAAAACTAACTCGATTACATGATAGATCTCATCCTATTCATCACCGCCCAGCGAGCCTACGAATAGATTACTCACGAACGACGAAGAGTTTCATGGAATTGGAGAGGGAATAAGGTTGATGATGACGATGGCGACGATTTCCCCTCTTCGGAGCCCAAAACGGACTCCAGATCTGCCCTCCAGATGAAGAACAGGATGTGGCGGCACCTCCGTATCGCAAACGCGACAAAATCTTCTCTCTTTATTTTTTTCTGGGCGAAAGTGAATTTATAGAGCTGAGATTGGGGGCGGCAGAGCCACGTGGTCCCCACAAGCATTGTTGTCGTGGCCAGGGGGGTGGCCGCGGCAACAGTGCTTGTGGCCCACTGGCCCAGCCCCTGTGGTGGATCTTTGCGCAGGTATTTTTCATATTTTCCAGAAAAATTCTCCGTAAATTTTCAGGACGTTCCGAGAACTTTCATCTCTGCACAAAAACAACACCATGGCAATTCTGCTGAAAACAACGTCAGCCCGGGTTAGTTCCATTCAAATCATGCAAATTAGAGTCCAAAACAAGGGCAAAAGAGTTTGGAAAAGTAGATATGATGGAGACGTATCAACTCCCCCAAGCTTAAAACCTTGCTTGTCCTCAAGCAACTTAGTTTACAAACTGAGAGGGAAAGAAAAAACTTTGACAAACTCTATTTGATCTTGTTGTTGCAACTATGTCTAACTCATAACCAGAATTTTAGCAAGATCACAAGTTAACCACATAAGCAAGTGACACAAAGGTCTCACGGCAAACTAATATCAATGGCATAATCAGCTAGGGAGCAAAAAATAATGAGTTTCAGATACCAACAATTCAATCAAAACAAGCATGAAGCAATATGAATAGGTGGTATCTCGCTAGCTCTTTCTGAGACTGCAAAACATAAATGCAGAGCACTGTCAGAGATCAAGGGCTGACTAAACATTGTAATTCATAGCAACGAAGATCCAGTCATAGTCATACTCAATATCAATCAAAAGCAAAGCATAAAAATGACAGAGGTGTTCTCTAATTGGTGCTTATATAAGAAGAGGATGACTCAACAGGAAAATAAATAGACATGCCCTTCGCAGAGGGAAGCATTGAATTGCAGAGGTGCTTGAGCTCAAGCTTTGAAAACAGAGATAATGATTTTGGGTGGCATGCTTTCATTGTCAACGCAATGACCAAGAGTTCTCAATATCTTCCACGCTACTCATGCTATAGGCGGTTCCCAAACAGAAAAGTAAAGTTTTAACTCCAGCACCACCAATCAATCACACTCCACGGCTAGCCGAATCCTCGGGTACCATCCATACTAACATCAATCCGGGGAGAGTCTTGTTTTACAGTTATGTTTTTGATTTAAGCGTGGAATTGGGCATTCCAATTACCGGCCCCTTTCTCGTGAATGACAATGAATAAACACATGTCGAGGATAACACGCCTAACATGGAAGATACCAATAGCCCCCTGTCACCACATGAGCGGTTCGGGCATGCAAAACAGAATATTTCTTGAAGGTTTAGAGAATGGCACATGCAAATTTACTTGGAACGGCAGGTAAATACCGCACATAGGTAGGTATGGTGGACTCTCATGGAAAAACTTTTGGGTTTATGGAAGTGGATGCACAAGCAGTATTCTGCTTAGTACAAATGAAGGCTAGCAAAAGACTGGGAAGCGACCAACTAGAGAGCGACAACAGTCATCAGAATGCAATGAGTTTGACTAACATGGAGTGCAAGCATGAACAAGATATAAATCACCATGAACACGAACATCATAGAGGCTATGTTGATTTTGTTTCAACTACATGCATCAACATGCGCCAAGTCAGGCCACTTGAATCATTCAAAGGAGAATACCATCATATCATACGACATCATAGTCATCTCAAAATCTATGTTAGCATTCAAGACAAACCATTATAAGCTCCTAGCTAAATAAGCATGGCATCAGAAACTATGATCTCTAAGTTGGCATTGCAAACATGGTTCTCTCACAACAAAGCTTAATCTGGGACGACAAGCTAGTCATATTTACAAAAACAAAATAGATAGAGTTCATACCAGCTTTTCCAGTCTCAGTCACTTCATCATATATCATCATTATTGCCTTTCACTTGCACGATCGAACGATGTGAACAATAATAAGCGTGCTCGTGCATTGGACTAAGCTGAATCTGCAGGCAAACACAAAGGAGAAGACAAAGTAATATGGCTCTTTGAAAGCTAAACAGGTATGCATGCAAGAGCCACTAAACATTGTAACCAATATCTTCTACCTTGACCCAAAGAAAAAGAAAACTATTTACACGGGAGAGCTCCCAACAAGCAAAATAAGAAAGGAAAATCTTTTTGGGTTTTCTCAAAAGGACACAAAAACAAGAAAACAAGAAAGCAAAAATAAACTAGCATGGATAATACAGTGGCAAAGTGTGAACACCGACGAACAAAGTAAAAGCATAAGCATGAATGTAAGGTCGGTGAGAACACGTACTCCCCCAAGCTTAGGCTTTTGGCCTAGCTTGGTCTACTCCCAAGGACGGTCCTGGCAAAATCCAAAATCATAATCGGGGTTATACGGGAGCGCTGCAGCCACTGCCTGAATAGCTGCCTCACGAAGACGAGCAGCCGTCGCCTCCCTCTCATACTCCTTTGCCTCTCCTATAGTTATGTAGTATCTCCGTTTAACCTGGAAGTCAAAGAAAGCAGGAGCAGGAAGGGTAATATGGAAAACACGCTGCCGGTTAAGGAACTGGCAGCATGTCAAAGCGACGCGGTCAAGGAAAGCTGTATGGAGCGGGGGATCTCCTGCGCGGATGGGTACTCCAAGAAAATTTTCTATGCGAGTGGCATAGATGCCTCCAAAGAAATCTCCCTCAATAGCATTTTTATTCAGCCTCCTTGCTATAATAGCTCCCATGTTGAAGTTTTTGTCACCCGTAACTGCGCTCTTAAGGATAGTAAGGTCGGATGCGCACAAGTGACAATGTTCAACCTTGCCGTTAATGCATCTACCTATGAAGAGGGCAAAGTAGTGCAAGGCAGGGAAATGAATGCTTCCTATGGTAGCTTACGTGATGTCTCTAGTTTCTCCAACAAAAATACTAGATAAGAAATCTCTAACCGAAGATTTAGCAGGATCTTTAAGATTACCCCCATAGGGTATTTTGCAAATCCTATTGAAATCCTCCAAATCCATGGCATAGGATTTATCATACAGATCAAACAGTATGGATGAGTTACGGCCAACTGAAAATTTAAATCTACGCACGAAAGAGGCAGTGAGCATAGCATACTATTCGCATTTATCTGAGAGGAATTCTTCTAACCCGGCATTGCGGACAAGTGTATCAAACTCATCCTTGAAGCCTGCTTCGATCATGAACTCATCGGAAGGCCATTCACATGGTTGTACTGGTGCGTCCCTTAGTTGATAAGGATCGGGCTCCCGAAAAGAAAGACGGGGACCCTTCTTACTTGAGGAACCACCATGAAACTTCCTCCTGAACATAATTTCTCTTTGCTGAAATTTTGAAGTTCAAGAGAAAAGTGAATAAAGACCATCCACACCTTGTAGCAACTACTCCAACCAGTGCCTAGAGACCGTATCACGCGCTAAAACTACTTGGGACCAGCTAAAATCAACATTTCAAGCTCAAGAACAGGGTCACCAAGGTAGCAAGAATACGCGAAGGATAAAGCACTAGAGCAAAAACTAATTGGACCAATGGAGGAGTCACTTACCAAGGAGCAATTTCCCGAAAACGGTTCGGAGAATGGTGCTTTGAGAAAGGAGATCGAAAATCCCAGCCAAATGAGCAAGAACACGGGTTTGAGCTGCGAAACAATTTTTTCTGGAGGAAGAAGAAGAGGATGGGAGCTGGGATGAGTGGAGGGGGCCCCTGTGGGCCCCACAAGCTTGCTCCCCACGGCCAAGGGGGTGGCCCGCGCTGACAGGGCTTGTGGCCCACTGGGGTGGCCCCCCAGGCCAGCTCTGTGTCCCAGTATTTTTCAAATATTCCAGAAAAAATCATACTAGATTTTCAGGACCATCGGAGAACTTCTATTTTCGAGGTATTTTTCTCCGGGACGCTAAAACAGAAAACAGGGAAATCTAAACTAAACCTATCATTTTTCTTCTAAGCAAAAGAAAGTGAAAGCTTAAAACAGAGGCTTGTGACTCTTTGATTCATCCATTTCATGGTTATCGAAAGAAATCCGTCAATGAGGTTGATCAAATCCTCATGACAAAACTTTCTCGAATCGCAAAGGAGAACGGAGAATTTTCGAATAGCCACTAAGTTACCTCAATGGGGATGTGAATCTCCCCAAAAAGCAAATCATACTTCATCTTGACACGAGGAATAGGGCATTCAAAGCTCCCAATAAGAATCGATGAAGTTTTTTCGACAGCATTGATGCAATGTACTGGATATCGTTTCTTCAGAAAGTGCACGGTATGCTCATTACCGTTGACGTGGAAAGTGACATTGCCTTTGTTGCAATCTATAACAGCCCCTGAAGTGCTTAAAAGGGTCTTCCGAGGATGATCGCCATGGCATCGTCCTCGGGAATATCCAATATAACAAAGTCTGTTAAGATGGTGGTGTTAGCAACCACAACAGGCACATCCTCGCAAATGCTAACAGGGAAAGCAGTTGATTTGTCGGCCATTTGAAGAGAGATTTCAGTGGGTGTCAACTTATCCAGTTCAAGTCTACGATAAAGAGAGAGAGGCATAACACTAACTCCGGCTCCAAGGTCACATAAGGCAGTTCTTACGTAGTTTCCTTTAATGGAGCAAGGTATAGTGGGCACTCCGGGATCACCAAGCTTCTTAGGAGTTCCACCTTTGAAAGTGTAATTGGCAAGCATGGTGGAGATTGCAAGATCTGGTGTCTTCCGTTTATAGGTCACGATATCTTTCATGTACTTGGCATATGGAGACATTTTGAGCATATCAACTAACCGCATCTGCAGAAAGACGTGTCTTATCATTTTAATAAAGCGCTCAAAATCCTCATCATCCTTTTTCTTGGATGGCTTAGGAGGAAAGGGCATAGGTCTTTGAACCCATGGCTCTCTTTCTTTACCATGCTTCCTAGCAGTGAAGTCATTCTTATCGTATCTCTTAGGTTGTGGGTCATCAGGATTAACCGTAGGTTCAATCTCCACATCCTCACCATTGCTAGGTTGAGCATCATTATGAACATCGCTGTCCACATTGTCACCAGGTTCATGTTCATCACCAGATTATGTTTCTGCATCAGATGCAGAAATATCATTTGGTTCTTCAGGTGTGATAGTATTTGGTGAACTAACATGCAGGTTTCTATCATCCTTCTTCTTCTCCTTAGGATGACTGGGTGCATCTGCATTAATTCCTTGAGAATCTTGATCAATTCTCTTAGGATGACCTTCAGGATACAAAGGTTCCTGAGTCATTTTGCCTCCTCTAGTAATGACTCTAATAGAGTTGTCATTTAGTTCATTGAGCAGGTCATTCTGAGCTTTAAGTACTTGTTCTACCTGAGTAGTAATCATAGAGGCATGTTTACTCAGAAGCTTCGGATCATTGACATTTCTATCTACACAAGCACTTAACTGACTAAGCATATGCGTACTTTGTTCCAAATGTCTGCTAACATAATCATTGAAACTCTGTTGTTTGGCAACAAAGTTTTCAAATTCATCAAAGCATAAGCTAGCAGGTTTATCAAAAGGAATATCACTCTCATCAAACCTAAGCAGAGAATTTACTTCTACTACCTGTATCGGGTTATCGAGACCATGGATCTCTTCGATAGGTGCTAGATTTTTGACATCTTCAGATCTAATGCCTTTCTCTTGCATAGATTTCTTGGCTTCTTGCATATCTTCGGGACTGAGGAATAGAATACCTCTTTTCTTCGGAGTTGCCTTAGGAGCTGGTTCGGGAATAGTCCAAGCATTATCATTGATCAAGATGTTATTCAGTAGAGTCTCAGCTTGTTCTACAGTTCGTTCCCTAAAAACACAACCGACACAACTATCTAGGTGGTCTCTAGAGGCATCGGTAAGCCCGTTATAGAAGATATCAAGTATCTCGTTCTTCTTAAGAGGGTGATCAGGCAAAGCATTTTGTAGCTGGACGAGCCTCCCCCAAGCTTGTGGGAGACTCTGTTCTTTGAGTTGAGCAAAGTTGTATATTTCCTGCAAGGCAACTTGCTTCTTATGGGCAGGGAAATATTTCTCACAGAAGTAATAGACCATATCCTGGGGACTACTCACACATCGAGGAGCAAGAGAAGTGAACCAGGCTTTAGCGTCATCCTTTAGAGAGAAAGGAAACAACTTAAGGATATAGTAGTGGCGGATCTTCTCCTCACTAGCGAAAAGGGTGGCTATATCGTGTAGTTTGGTAAGATGGGCTACGACCGTCTCAGACTCATAACTGTGAAAAGGATCAGGTTCGACTAGAGAGATTATCTCAGGGTCGACAGAGAATTCATAATCCTTATCGGTGATAAAGATAGGTGAAGTGGCAAACTTCGGGTCATATTTCATCCTAGCTTTTAGAGATTTTTCCTTCCACTTGAGAAGTAATTTCTTAGCGTCATAGGCATCCTTACACGCAAAAAAATCCTCAGCTATCTCTCCCTTCATAACGTAACCCTCAGGTATATCAGGCAATTCATATCTAGGAGAGCTAGATCTAACAGGAGCAAAGGCAGGTTCTATCTCAATAGTATCGGCAGTTTCAGAAGCATCACGAGCATTGGCAGTAACTCTAGCAATATGAGCATCAAGGAACACCCCTAGTGGCACATTAGGCAAAGTAGTATCTCTAGCAGTATCAAGCATAGCATCATCCAGCATAGTATCAAGCATAGCATCTGTAGCATCATCAGGCAAAGCAATATCAGGCATAGCATCTCTAGCAATATCAGGCATAGCATCAAGCATAGTAGCATCATAAGCATCATCAAGCATAGGCGACATATCAAGATTTCTAGCAGGAGGTGATGTCGCAAACTTACTCATAACTAAAGGTGAATCAAGTGCAGAGCTAGATGTCAGTTCCTTACCTCCCCTCGTAGTTGAGGGTAAGACTTTGGTTTTTGGATCCTTCAGATTCTTCATAGTGATCAGCAGATATAAATCCCAAGTGACTCAGAGAATATAGCAATACCTCCCCAGCAACGGCGCCAGAAAAATGCTGACTTCGTGACAACAGACCTTCCTCGGCGATGGCACCAGAAGAATGCTGCTAGCACTCCTTGGCAACGAAACTAGAAGAATGTTGTTGACGGCCCACCTGCGCGTGGGATCGCAGCAGTTTTCGAGGGTAGAGTATTCCTCCCAAATTTGTTGATACGCCAAAAGGAGGTGAGAGGATACTCTCGAGTATTAGCAGCTGAATTTATCAGATTCAACCACACCTAAAAGATTAGTATCTGCAAGCAAAGAGTCAGCAACAAAGTAGTATGATAACAATGGTGTCAGAAACAATCTGTTGACGACAGACTATTCCTAACTGTCGTATCAATGGCGCCAAGTTGCCCGTTGACGGAAATTGTCTTTTCCCGTCACCGCCGAGCGAATCAAAACTGTAGCAGGTAGCAGCAGTGTAACGAGTAATAGTAGTGGCAAGGAACATCAGTAGTGACAGCAGTAGCAAGTAGCAACAGTAGCAAGCGACAGCAGCGGCAAGTAACAACAGTAGTAACAGCAGCAACAACAGTAGTAACAACAGTAGCTGTTGGAAATATGCCCTAGAGGCAATAATAAATTAGTTATTATTTATTTCTTTGTTCATGATAATCGTTTATTATCCATGCTATAATTGTATTGATTGGAAACGCAGTGCATGTGTGGATACATAGACAAAACAATGTCCCTAGTAAGCCTCTAGTTGACTAGCTTGTTGATCAAAGATGGTCAAGGTTTCCTGACCATAGGCAAGTGTTGTCACTTGATGACGGGATCACATCATTAGGAGAATCATGTGATGGACTAGACCCAAACTAATAGACGTAGCATGTTGATCGTGTCATTTTGTTGCTACTGTTTTCTGCGTGTCAAGTATTTGTTCCTATGACCATGAGATCATATAACTCGCTGACACCGGAGGAATGCTTTGTGTGTATCAAACGTCGCAACGTAACTGGGTGCCTATAAAGATGCTCTACAGGTATCTCCGAAGGTGTTCGTTGAGTTAGTATGGATCGAGACTGGGATTTGTCACTCCGTGTGACGGAGAGGTATCTCGGGGCCCACTCGGTAATACAACATCACACACAAGCCTTGCAAGCAATGTGACTTAGTGTAAGTTGCGGGATCTTGTATTTCGGAACGAGTAAAGAGACTTGCCGGTAAACGAGATTGAAATAGGTATGCGGATACTGACGATCGAATCTCGGGAAAGTAATATTACCGAGGGACAAAGGGAATGACATACGGGATTATATGAATCCTTGACACTGAGGTTCAACCGATAATATCTTCGGAGAATATGTAGGATCCAACATGGGCATCCAGGTCCCGCTATTAGATATTGACCAAGGAGTCACTCGGGTCATGTCTACATAGTTCTCGAACCCGCAGGGTCTGCACACTTAAGGTTCGACGTTGTTTTATGCGTATTTGAGTTATATGGTTGGTTACCGAATGTTGTTCGGGGTCCCGGATGAGATCCAGAACGTCACGAGGAGCTCCGGAATGGTCCGGAGGTAAAGATTGATATATAGGAAGTCCTGTTTTGGCACCGGAAAAGTTTCGGGCTCATCGGTAGTGTACCGGGAGTGTCGGGAGGGGTGCCTGGGACCATCAGGAGGGGTGTCACGCCCCGCGGGGTCTCATGGTCTATGGGAAGAGATAAACCAGCCCCTAGTGGGCTGGAATAAGTTCCCACTAAGGCCCATAAGGTTTGAGAAGGAAAAACACAAGGTGGAAAGAGTTTCCAAGTGGGAAGGTGGAATCCTACTCCAAGTAGGATTGGAGTAGGACTCCTCCACCTCCAATTTCGGCCAAACCTTGAGGGTTTGAGGCTGCCTCTTCCCTCCCCTCCCTCCTATATATATACTGAGGTATTAGGGCTGATTTGAGACAACTTTTGCCACGGCAGCCCGACCACATACCTCCACGGTTTTTCCTCTAGATCACGTTTCGGCGGAGCTCGGGCGGAGCCCTGCTGAGATTAGATCACCACCAACCTCCGGAGCGCCGTCACGCTGCCGGAGAACTCATCTACCTCCCCGTCTCTCTTGCTGGATCAAGAAGGACGAGATCATCGTCGAGCTGTACGTGTGCTGAACGCGGAGGTGCCGTCCGTTCGGCACTAGATCGTGGGACGGATCGCGGGACGGTTCGTGGGACGGTTCGCGGGGCGGATCGAGGGACGTGAGGATGTTCCACTACATCAACCGCGTTCACTAACGCTTCTGCTGTGCGATCTACAAGGGTACGTAGATCGGAAATCCCCTCTCGTAGATGAACATCACCATGATAGGTCGTCGTGCGCGTAGGAATTTTTTTGTTTCCCATGCGACGTTCCCCAACAGTGGTATCAGAGCTAGGTTCATGCGTAGATGTCTTCTCGAGTAGAACACAAAAGTTTTTGTGGGCGGTGATGTGTGTTTTGCTGAACTCCTTAGTCTTTTCTTGATTCCGCGGTATTGTTGGATCGTAGCGGCTCGGACCGACATTACTCGTACGCTTACGAGAGACTGGTTTCATCGCTACGAGTAACTCCGTTGCTCAAAGATGACCGGCGAGTGTTGGTTTCTCCAACTTTAGTTGAATCGGATTTGACCGAGGAGGTCCTTGGATGAGGTTAAATAGCAATTCATATATCTCCGTTGTGGTGTTTGCGTAAGTAAGATGCGATCCTACTAGATACCCATGGTCACCACGTAAAACATGCAACAACAAATAGAGGGACGTCTAACTTGTTTTTGCAGGGTATGCTTGTGATGTGATATGGCCAACGATGTGATGTGGTATATTGGATGTATGATATGATCATGTTGTAATAGCTAATATCGACTTGCACGTCGATGGTACGGCAACCGGCAGGAGCCATAGGGTTGTCTTTAAACTAACGTTTGTGCTTGCAGATGCGTTTACTATATTGCTAGGACGTAGCTTTAGTAGTAATAGCATGAGTAGCACAACAACCCCGATGGCGACACGTTGATGGAGATCATGATGATGGAGATCATGGTGTGATGCCGGTGACAAGAAGATCGTGCCGGTGCTTTGGTGATGGAGATCAAGAAGCACATGATGATGGCCATATCATGTCACTTATGAATTGCATGTGATGTTAATTCTTTATGCACCTTATCTTGCTTAGAACGACGATAGCATTATGAGGTCATCTCTCACTAAAATTTCAAGACGAAATTGTGTTCTCCCCGACTGTGCACCGTTGCGACAGTTCTTCGTTTCGAGACACCACGTGATGATCGGGTGTGATAGACTGAACGTTCGCATACAACGGGTGCAAAACAGTTGCACACGTGGAACACTCGGGTTAAGCTTGACGAGCCTAGCATGTGCAGACATGGCCTCGGAACACATGAGACCGAAAGGTCGAGCATGAATCGTATAGTTGATATGATTAGCATAGAGATGCTTACCACTGAAACTATTCTCGACTCACGTGATGATCGGACTTGAGTAGTGGATTTGGATCATGTACCACTCAAATGACTAGAGAGATGTACTTTTTGAGTGGGAGTTCTTAAGTAATATGATTAATTGAACTAATTGTCATGAACATAGTCTAATGGCCTTTGCGAATTACGATGTAGCTTGCGCTATAGCTCTACTATTTTTATATGTTCCTAGAGAAAATTTATTTGAAAGTTGATAGTAGCAAACTTTGCAGACTGAGTCTGTAAAGCCGAGGATTGTCCTCGTTGCTGCGCAGAAGGCTTATGTCATTAATGCACCACTCGGTGTGCTGCACCTCGAGCGTCGTCTGTGGATGCTGTGAACATCCGACATACATGTTTCTGATGACTACACGATAGTTCAGTGGAAAATACTTAATGGCTTAGAAGCAAGGCGCCGAAGACGTTTTGAAACGTCACGGAACATAAGTGATGTTCTAAAGAGATGAAATTGTGATTTCATGCTTGTGCCCTTGTTAAGAGGTACGAGACCTCCGACAAGATTCTTTGTCCAAAAAGTAAAGGAGAAAAGCTCAATCGTTGAGCATGTGCTCAGATTATCTGAGTACGACAATCGCTTGAATCAAGTGGGAGTTAATCTTCCAGATGAGATAGTGATGGTTCTCCAAAGTCACTGCCACCAAGCTGTGAGAGCTTTGTGATGAACTATAACATATCAAGGATAGATACAATGATCCTTGAGCGATTCACGATGTTTGACACTGCGGAAGTAGAAATCAAGAAGGATCATCAATAATTGATGGTTAGTAAAACCACCAAGTTTCAAGAAAGGCTAGGGCTAGAAGGGATACTTCGTGAAACGGCAAAACAGTTGCTGCACTAATGAAGAGACCCAAGATTAAACCCAAACCCGAGACTAAGTGCTTCTGTAATGAGGGGAACAGTCACTGAGGTGGAGCAACTCTAGATACTTGGTAGATAAGAAGGCTCGCAAAAGTCGAAAGAAGTATATTAGATATACATGATGTTGATGTGTACTTTACTAGTACTCCTAGTAGCACGAGGGTATTAGATACCGGTTCGGTTGCTAAGTGATTAGTGACACGAAATGAAAGCTACGGCATAAACAGAGACTAGCTAAAGGCGAGGTGACGATATGTGTTGGAAGTATTTCCAAGGTTGATATGATCAAACGTCGCACACTCCATCTACCATCGGGATTGGTGTTAAACCTAAATAATTGTTATTTGGTACTTGCGTTAAGCATGAACATGATTGGATCGTGTTTATTGCAATACGATTATTCATTTAAAGAGAATAATGGTTAATCTATTTGCTTGAATAAATCACCTTCAATGGTTTATTGAATCTCGATCGTAGTGTTACACATGTTCATAATATTGGTGCCAAAAGATATGAGGTAATGATGATAGTACCACTTACTTGTCGCACTGCCGCTTGAGTCAAGTTGGTATAAATTGCATGAAGAGGCTCCATGCTGATGGATCTTTATACTCACTTGATTTTGAATCACTAGTGACATGCAAATCATACCACATGAGCAAGGCCTTGTTTTCATTGAGATGAAACAAGATAGTAACTTGTTGGAAGTGATACATTTTGATGTATGCAGTCCAATGGGTGCTGAGGCACGCAGTGGATATCACTATGTTCTTACTTCAATGACGATTTGAGTGGATACAAGAGTATTTACTTAATGAATCACAAGTCTGAAATATTGAAAAGTTCAATTCTGTTTCGGAGTGAAGTTCGTCATAACAAGAGGATAAACTGTCTACGATATGATCATAGAAATGAATATCTGAGTTACGAGTTTTGGTACGCAGTTAAGACAATGTGGAAATTGTTTCGCAGTTCATGCCACCTGGAACATCATAGTGTGATGATGTGTCTGAACGGCATAGCCACACACTATTTGGTATGGTGCATGCTATGATGTCTCTTATCGAATTACCACTATCGTTTATGGGTTATGCATTAGAGACAACCGCATTCACTTTAAATAGGGTACCACGTATTTCCATTGAGATGACACAGTATAGACTGAGGTTTAGAGAAATCTAAACTGTCGTTTCTTGAAAGTTTGGGGCTTCGACACTTATGTGAAAAAGTTTCAGTCTGATAAGCTCGAACCCAAAGCGGATAAATGCATCTTCATAGGATATCCAAAACAGTTGGGTACATCTCCTATCTCAGATCTGAAAGCAAAGTGTTTGTTTCTAGAAACGGATCCTTTCTCGAGGAAAGGTTTCTCTCGAAAGAATTGAGTGGGAGGGTGGTAGAACTTGATAAGGTTATTGAACCATCACTTCAACCAGTGTGTAGCAGGGAGCAGGAAGTTGTTCCTGTGGCGCCTACACTAATTGAAGTGAAAGCTGATGATGGTGATCATCGAGCATCGAATCAAGTTACTACAAATCTCGTAGGTTGACAAGGTCACGTACTACTGCAGAGTGGTACGATAACCCTGTCTTGGAGGTCATGTTGTTGAGCAACAATGAACCTATGAGTTATGGAGAAAGCAATGGTGGGCCCGGATTCCGACAAATGGCTGGAGGCCATGAAATCCGAGAGAGGATCCATGTATGAAAACAAAGTGTAGACTTTGGAAGAACTACTTGATGGTCATAGGACTATTGAGTAAAGATGGATCTTTAAAAGGAAGACAGACGATGATGGTGATAAGTCACTATTAAGAAAAGCTCGACTTGTCGCAAAGATGTTTCCGACAAGATCAAACAGTTGACTATGATGAGACTTTCTCACTCGTAGCGATGCTAAAAGTCTGTTAGAATTATGTTAGTAGTTGTTGCATTATTTTTGAAATATTGCACATAGGATGTCAAAACATTGTTTCCTCGACGGTTTCCTTGAGCAAACATTGTATGTGATACAACCAGAAGGCTTCGTCGATCCTAAAGATACTAACAAGTATGCAAGCTCCAGCGATCCTTCAATGGACTGGTGCAAGCATCTCGGAGTTGTAATATACACGTTGATGAGATGATCAAAGATTTTGGGTTTATACAAGGTTTATGAGAACTTGTATTTCCAAAGAAGTGAGTGGGAGCACTATAGAATTTCTGATAAGTATATGTGGTTGACATATTGTTGATCAGAAGTAATGTAGAATTTCTATGAAGCATAAAAGGTTGTTTGAAAGGAGTTTTTCAAAGGAATACCTGGATTGAGCTACTTGAACGTTGATCATCAAGATCTATGGAGATAGATCAAAACGCCTAATAGAAGTTTCAACAAGATGCATGCCTTGACAAGTTTTTGAAGAAATTCGAAATAGATCAGCAAAGAAGGAGTTCTTGGCTGTGTTGTAAGGTGTGAATTTGAGTAAGACTCAAGACCCGACCATGACAGAATAAAGAGAATAGACGAAGGTCGTCTTCTATGCCTTAGCCGTAGACTCTAAAGTATGCCATGCTGAGTACCGCACCTGATGTGTGCCTTGGAGCTAGTCTGTTAAGAGGTACACAGAGTGATCCAGGATTGAATCACTGATCAGCGGTCAAAGTTATCCTTAGTAACTAATGGACTAAGTAATTTTTCTCGATTATGGAGGTGGTTAAAGAGTTCGTCGTAAAGGGTTACGTCGATGCAAGCTTTGCCACTAATCCGAATAACTATGAGTAGTGAAACGGATTCGTATAGTAGAGTAAATATTTGGAGTATTTACGAATAGCACATAGTAGCTGCATCTATAAGATGACATAAAGATTTGTAAAGAACACACGAATCTGAAAGTTTCAGAACCGTTGACTAAAACCTCTCTCACGAGCAAGACGTGATCAGACCCCATAACTATATGGGTGTTGGATTCGTTGGAATCACATGGTGATGTGAACTAGATTATTGACTCTAGTGCAAGTGGGAGACTGTTGTAAATATGCCCTAGAGGCAATAATAAATTATTTATTATTATATTTCTTTGTTCATGATAATCGTTTATTATCCATGCTGTAATTGTATTGATTGGAAACACAGTGCATGTGTGGATACATAGACAAAACACTATCCCTAGTAAGCCTCTAGTTGACTAGCTCGTTGATCAAAGATGGTCAAGGTTTCCTGACCATGGGCAAGTGTTGTCACTTGATAACGGGATCACATAATTAGGAGAATCATGTGATGGACTAGACCCAAACTAATAGACGTAGCATGTTGATCGTGTCATTTTGTTGCTACTGTTTTCTGCGTGTCAAGTATTTGTTCCTATGACCATGAGATCATATAACTCACTGACACCGGAGGAATGCTTTTGTGTATCAAATGTGACTTAGTGTAAGTTGCGGGATCTTGTATTTCAGAACGAGTAAAGAGACTTGCCGGTAAACGAGATTGAAATAGGTATGCGGATACTGACGATCGAATCTCGGGCAAGTAACATACCGAAGGACAAAGGGAATGACATACGGGATTATATGAATCCTTGACACTGAGGTTCAACCGATAATATCTTCTGAGAATATGTAGGATCCAACATGGGCATCCAGGTCCTGCTATTGGATATTGACCAAGGAGTCACTCGGGTCATGTCTACATAGTTCTCGAACCCGCAGGGTCTGCACACTTAAGGTTCGACGTTGTTTTATGCGTATTTGAGTTATATGGTTGGTTACCGAATGTTGTTCGGAGTCCCGGATGAGATCTAGGACGTCACGAGGAGCTCCGGAATGGTCCGGAGGTACAGATTGATATATAGGAAGTCCTGTTTTGGTCACCGGAAAAGTTTTGGGCTCATCGGTAGTGTACCGGGAGTGCCGGGAGGGGTGTCGGGGACCATCGGGAGGGGTGTCACGCCCCAAGGGGTCTCATGGGCTATGGGAAGAGATAAACCAGCCCCTAGTGGGCTGGAATAAGTTCCGACTAAGGCCCATAAGCTTTGAGAAGGAAAAAACACAAGGTGGAAAGAGTTTCCAAGTGGGAAGGTGGAATCCTACTCCAAGTAGGATTGGAGTAGGACTCCTCCACCTCCAATTTCGGCCAAACCTTGAGGGTTTGAGGCTGCCTCTTCCCTCCCCCTCCCTCCTATATAGACTGAGGTATTAGGGCTGATTTGAGACAACTTTTGCCACGGCAGCCCGACCACATACCTCCACGGTTTTTCCTCTAGATGACGTTTCTGCGGAGCTCGGGCGGAGCCCTGCTGAGATTAGATCACCACCAACCTCCGGAGCACCGTCACGCTGCCGGAGAACTCATCTACCTCTCCGTCTCTCTTGCTGGATCAAGAAAGCCGAGATCATCGTCGAGTTGTACGTGTGCTGAACGCGGAGGTGCCGTCCGTTCGGCACTAGATCGTGGGACGGATCGCGGGACGGTTCGTGGGACGGTTCGCGGGGCGGATCGTGGGACGTGAGGACGTTCCACTACATCAACCGCGTTCACTAATGCTTCTGCTGTGCGATCTACAAGGGCACGTAGATCGGAAATCCCCTCTCGTAGATGAACATCACCATGATAGGTCTTCGTGCGCGTAGGAAAATTTTTGTTTCCCATGCGACGTTCCCCAACAGTAGCAGCAGAGCAAGACAAGTAACAACAGCAGTGGGACAAACTCGTAGGCAATGGGTCGGTGATTCGTTTGGATGATATTCATCATGCAACAGTTATAACACGAAGAGATATGTGGCTACCTCCCGTTCGTCAATGTGATGTAGGCATGCATTCCGTGTGTAGTCATACGTGCTTAGGGAAAAGAACTTGCATGACATCTATTGTCCATCCCTCCCGTGGCAGTGGGGTCCAAAAGGATACTACGGGATATTAAGGTTCTCCTTTTAATAAAGAACCAGAACAACGCATTAGCACTTGGTGAACACATGAACTCCTCAAGCTATGATCATCAGCGGGAGTGGTTCTGGTTATTGTCACTCTGGGGTTGCCGGGTCATAACACATAGTAGGTAACTACAACTTGCAAGATCGGATCTAAAACACACATATATTGGTGACAACATAATAATTTCATATCTGAAATCATGGCACTCGGGCCCTAGTGACAAGCATTAAGCATGGCAAAGTAGTAGCAACATCAATCTCAGAACATAGTGGATACTAGCGATCAATCCCCGTCAAAACTAACTCGATTACATGATAGATCTCATCCTACTCATCACCGCCCAGCGAGCCTACGAATAGATTACTCACGAACAATGAAGAGCTTCATGGAATTGGAGAGGGAAGAAGGTTGAAGATGACGATGTCGATGATTTCCCCTCTCCGGAGCCCAAAACGGACTCCAGATCTGCCCTCCAGATGAAGAACAGGATGTGGCGGCGCCTCCGTATCGCAAACGCGACAAAATCTTCTCTCTTGATTTTTTTCTGGGCGAAAGTGAGTTTATAGAGCTGAGATTGGGGGCGGCAGAGCCACGTGGGCCCCACGAGCTTGGTTGCCGCGGGCGGGGGGGGGGGGGGGGGGGGGGTGGCCGCGTCAACAGGGCTTGTGGCCCACTAGCCCACCCCCTCTGGTGGATCTTTGCGCAGGTATTTTTCATATTTTCCAGAAAAATTCTCCTAAATTTTCACGACGTTTCGAGAACTTTCATTTCTGCACAAAGACAACACCATGCCAATCCTGCTGAAAACAGCGTGAGTCCGGGTTAGTTCCATTCAAATCATGCAAATTAGAGTCCAAAACAAGGGCAAAAGAGTTTGGAAAAGTAGATACGATGGAGATGTATCACCTCCCAACAAGTGCTTTTATTTAAAGCCTTTTAGCTAGGCATTGATAATTCAATGATGCTCACATAAAAGACAAGAATTGAAGCACAACGAGAGCATCATAAAGCATGTGAAAATCACATTTAAGTCTAACATACTTCTTATGCATAGACATTTTATAGGAAAACAAGTTATCAAGACAAGCAATAACTACCATATGCAAGGAAGAAGAAAGAGACAATATCAACCTCAACATAACGAGAGGTAATTTAGTAATATGAAAGTTTCTACCACAATATTTTCCTCTCTCATAACAATTGCATGTGGGATCATATTCAAATTCAACAATATAGCTATCACAAAGGATATTCTTTTCATGATCCACATGCATTCAAACTTGACGCTCTTCAAAAATAGTGGGATTATCATCAACTAAAGTCATGACTTCTCCAAACCCACTTTCAATATTATTGCAAATATCATAATCATCATGAGGCTTAAACAAATTTTCAAGCTCATAAGAAAAATCATTACCCCAATCATGATCATTGCAATACGTAGAGGACATAGCAAAACTAGCATCCTCAAGCTTAGGGTTTTGCATATTTTTAGCATAATTGACACTAATAGAATTCATAGTGAAACCATTGCAATCATGCTTTAGATTCAAGGATCCCTCGTGAATCACTTCACAAATTTCTTCATCACAATTTTCAGATTCACGCATCTCAAGCAAAACTCCATAAAGATTGTCAAGTGCACTCAACTCACTAGCAATTGGTTCAACATAGTTGGACCTCTTGAAAAGATTAGCAAGTGGATGAGGGTCCTGATACGTCCATTTTGCATCGTGTTTTCATGTTGATATTTATCGCTTCTTTGGTTGTTATTTCACTTCACGGTACTATTCTCATGCCCTTTCTTTCTTATTTTGCAAGGTTTACATGAAGAGGGAGAATGCCGGCAACATGAATTCTAGCCTGAAAGTGGAGCAAAGTTGAGATACCTATTCTGCGCAACTCCAAACGCCGTAGAAATCAACGAGGATTTTTCCCGATTTATCAAAAATACTGGGCCGAAGAAGTGCCAGAGGGGGGCATGCAGGTGGCCACAAGCCTGCACGGCGCAGCCACCCCCAGGCCGCGCCATGAGGGCTTGTGGGCACCCTGCAGGCCCACTTGCCCCCCTCTTTTGCTATATGAAGGGTTTCGTCCAGGAAAAAATCAGGGAGGAGCTTTTTGGTGGATTCACCGCCGCCACGAGGCGGAACTTGAGGAGAACCAATCTAGAGCTCCGGCATGACGATCCTGCCGGGGAAACTTCCCTCCCGGAGGGGGAAATCGTCGCCATCGTCATCACCAACACTCCTCCCATCAGAGGGGACTCGTCACCATCAACATCTTCATCAGCACCATCTCATCTCCAAACCCTAGTTCATCACTTGTAACCAATCTCCGTCTCGCGACTCCGATTGGTGCTTGTAAGGTTGCTAGTAGTGTTGATTACTCTTTGTAGTTGATGCTAGTTGGATTACTTGGTGGAAGAGTTTATGTTCAGATCCTTGATGCTACTCATTACCTCTCTGGTCATGAATATGATTATGCTTTGTGAGTAGTTACTTTTGTTCCTCAGGACATGGGATAAGTCATGCTAATATTAGTCATGTGAATTTGATATTCGTTCGGTAATTTGATAGGTTGTATGTTGTTTTTCCTCTAGTGGTGTTATGTGAACGTCAACTACATAACACTTCACCATTATTTGGGCCTAGAGGAAGGCATTGGGAAGTAGTAAGTAGATGATGGGTTGCTAGAGTGACAGAAGCTTAAACCCTAGTTTATGCGTTGCTTCGTAAGGAGCTGATTTGGATCCACTAGTTTAATGCTATGGTTAGACTTTGTCTTAATTCTTGTTTCGTAGTTGCGGATGCTTGCGAGAGGGGTTAATCATAAGTGGGATGATTGTCCGAGTAAGGGCAGTACCCAAGCGCTAGTCCACCCACATATCAAACTATAAAAGTAACGAACGCGAATCATATGAACGTGATGAAAACTAGCATGACAGAAATTCCCGTGTGTCCTCGGGAGCGTTTTTCCTCCTATAAGACTTTGTCCAGGCTTGTCCCTTGATACAAAAGTAATTGGGCCACTTTGCTGCACCGTTGCTACTTTTGTTACTTGTTGCTCGCTACGAATCATCTCACCACACAATCACTTGTTACCGATAATTTCAGTGCTTGCAGATATTTCCTTGTTGAAAACCACTTGTCAGATCCTTCTCCTCCTCGTTGGGTTTGACACTCTTACTTATCGAAAGGACTACGATTGATTCCCTATACTTGTGGGTCATCAGGTCCATATCAATAGATTTTCAGCAAGCGAAGATGCAAGCGAAAGAAAAGGGCGAACGAAAAAGGAAAATATTTTTGTAAATTTTTGTCTTTCAGAAGTGGGGGAGAGGAAAATGAGAGGCAAAAAGGTAAATGCAAGAGATGATTTTGCGACACTTACTTCGATAAGCTTCACTTGATGCTCCTCAGCAATGGCGCCAGAAATTGGCACGTTGAGGGGAGACTATTCTTGACTTGATCCTCCTCCCCGGCAACGGCGCCAGAAATTCTTCTTCCTACCTCTTGAGCTTGCGTTGGTTTTTTTCCCTTGAAGAGGAAAGGGTGATGCAGCACAGTAGCAGTAAGTATTTCCCTCAGTTTTGAGAACCAATGTATCAATCCAGTAGGAGTATCAAGATGAAGCACCGATGTACCTGCGCAAAAATAGCAAACTTGCACACAACGCTACAAAGGGGTTGTCAATCCCTTCACGATTGATTGCAAGGTGAGATCTGAAGGCGGAAAGTGCAACAAAGTAAAAGTGTGGGGCTGAAAATATGATGTGAAGTAGACCCGGGGGCCATAGTGTTCACTAGAGGCTTCTCTCAGGATAGCAAATATTACGGTGGGTGAACGAATTACTGTTGAGCAATTGATAGAACCGTGCAAAGTCATGACGATATCTAAGGCAATGATCATACATATAGGCATCACGTCCGAGACAAGTAGACCGATACTTTCTGCATCTACTACTATTACTCCACACATCGACCGCTATCCAGCATGCATCTAGTGTATTGAGTTCATGGCGAACAGAGTTACGCCTTAAGCAAGATGACATGATGTAGAGGGATATATTCATGCAATAGATATAAACCCCATCTTTTTACCCTTGATGGAAACAACATGATGCGTGCCTCGCTACCCCTTGTGTCACTGGGTGAGGTCACCACATGGTATGAACCCAAAACCAAGCACTTCTCCCATTGCAAGAATCATAGATCAGGTTGGCCAAACAAAACCCACAACTCGAAGAGAATTACAAGGATATGAAATCATGCATATAAGATATCAGAAGAAACTCAAATAAGATTCATAGATAACCTCATCATAAATCCACAATTCATCGGATCTCGACAAACACACTGCAAAAGAAGATTACATTGGATAGATCTCCATGAAAATCATGGAGAACTTTGTATTGAAGATCCAAGAGAGAGAAGAAGCCATCTAGCTACTAGCTATGGACCCGTAGGTCTATAGAGAACTACTCACGCATCATCGGAAAGGTCATGGTGTTGATGAAGAAGCCCTCCGTATCCGAATCCCCCCTCCGGTAGGGCACTAGAACGTGCCCTAGATGGGATCTTGCGGAGACAGAAGCTTGCGGCGGCAGAAAAGTATTTTCGTGGATCTCTTGTGCATTTTTGGATTTTTCCTGAATTTATAGGCAAAGGAGGTAGGGCAGACAATCCACACGCCCCCACAAACCTGCTAGGCGCGGGCCCCCTGGCCGCGCCTAGGGGGCTTGTGGGGTCCCCTGGTGGCCTCTGCCTTGGTTCTCAAGTCCCGTGCGTATCTTCTGTTCCTGAAAAAATCTTTTTGGAAGTTTTATTCCGTTTGTACACCGTTTAAAATCCTCCTCTGAAAAGGGTCAAAAACACGGAAAAAACAGGAACTGGCACTTGACACTGAGTTAATAAGTTAGTCCCAAAAAAGATATAAAAGGCATACAAAACATCCAAAGTTTGACAAGATAATAGCATGGAACCATCGAAAATTATAGATACGTTGGAGACGTATCACTGGGTCATAAAACATAGTAGGTGACTACAACTTGCAAGATAGGATCAAGAACACACATATATTGATGAAAACATAATAGGTTCAGATCTGAAATCATGGCACTCGGGCCCTAGTGAAAAGCATTAAGCATAGCAAAGTTGTAGCAACATCAATCTTAGAACATAGTGGATACTAGGGATTAAACCCCATCAAAACTAACTCGATTACATGATAGATCTCATCCAACCCATCACCGCCGAGCAAGCCTACGATAAGATTACTCACAAACGATGGAGAGCATCATGGAATTGGCGATGGAGGATGGTTGATGATGACGACAACGTCGATTTCCCCTCTCCGAAGCCCAGAACGGAATCAAGATCTGCCCTCCCGAGGAAGAACAGGCGGTGGCGGCGCGCCCTAGGGGTGGGGGGTGGGGGCGCCTACAAGGCTCATGGCCCACTGCGCAGCATATCTCTAGTTGATTCTTTTTCTGATATTTTTCATATATTCCATAAAAAATCCTCATAAGTTTCCAGGTCAGTCCGAGAACTTTTATTTCTGCACAAAAACAACACCATAGTAGTTGTGCTGAAAACAACGTCAGTCCGGGTTAGTTTCATTCAAATCATGCAAATTAGAGTCCAAAACAAGGGCAAAAGAGTTTGGAAAAGTAGATACGTTGGAGACGTATCAACTTCCCCAAGCTTAAAGCCTTGCTTGTCCTCAAGCAATTCAATTGATAAACTGAAAGAGACAAAAGGAAAACTTTTACGAACTCTATTTGATCTTGCTGTTGTAATTATGTCTAACTCATATTCATATTTTCTGCGAGATGATAAGCTAAGCACATAAGCAATGACATTTAGGTCTCATGGTATACTCATATCAATGGCGTAATTAACTAGCGAACAATAATAATAAGTTTCAAACGTCAACAATTCGATCAAAATAATCATGATACAATATGAATAAATGGTATCTCGCTAGCCCTTTCTGAGACCGCAAAACATAAATGCAGAGCACCTTCAAAGACCAAAGGCCAACTGGAAATTGTAATTCATGGCAAAGAAGATCCAGTCATAGTCATACTCAATATCAATTAATAGAAAAGCATATACATGATGGAGGTGCTCTCTAACTGGTGTTTTTTAATAAGAAGAGGATGACTGAACATAAACGTAAATAGATAGGCCCTTCGTAGAGGGAAGCATTGATTTGCAGAGGTGCGAGAGCTCAAGCTTTTTAAAATAGAGATAAATAATTTTGGGTGGCATGCTTTCATTGTCAACGCGATGACCAAGAGTTTTCACCATCTTCCATGCTACACATATTATAGGTGGTTCCCAAACAGAATAGTAAAGTTTCGACTCCCCCACCACCGATCTATCACACTCCACGACTAGCCGAATCCTAGGGTGCCGTCCATACCAACAACAATCCAGGGGGAGTTTTGTTTGCAATTATATATTTGATTTGATTTGAGCATGGAACTGGGCATTCCGATTACTCGCCCCTATCCCGTGAGTGATAGTGAATAAACACGTATCGAGGATAACACGTCTAGCATGGAAGATACTGACCGCCCCTTGTCACCACATGAGCGGTTTGGGCATACAAAACAGATTATTATTTGAAGATTTAGAGAGTGGCACATGCAAATTTACTTCGAACGGCAGGTAGATACCGTATATAGGTAGGTATGGTGGACTCATATGGAACAACTTTGGGTTTATGGAAGTGGATGCACAAGCAATATTCCCTCTTAGTACAAGTGAAGGCTAGCAAAAGACTGGGAAGCGACCAACTAGAGAGCGACAACAGTCATCAATATGCATTGAAATTAACCAATGTTGAGTGCAAGCATGAGTAGGATATAAATCACCATAAACATGAATATCGTAGAGGCTATGTTGATTTTGTTTCAACTACATGCGTGAACATGTGCCAAGTCAAGACACTTGAATCATTCAAAGGAGGATACCATCCTATCATACTACATCATAATCATCTTGAAATTCATGTTGGCATCCAAGACAAACCATTATAAGCTCCTAGCTAATTAAGCATGGCTTCAGAAACTATGATCTCCAAGTTGTCATTGCAAACATGTTTCTCTCATAACAATGCTGAATTAGGAACTATGAGCTAGTCATATTTACAAAAAACAAAATAGGTCAAGTTCATACCAGCTTTTCCAGGCTCAGTCACTTCATCATATATCGTCATTATTGCCTTTCACTTGCACGACTGAATGATGTGAATAATAATAAGAGTGTTCGTGCATTGGACTAAGCTGGAATCTGCAAGCAAGTTCAGAGGAGAAGACAAAGTAATATGGCTCTTTGACGGATAAACAATAATGCATATGAGAGCCACTAATCAATTTAATCATGGTCTTCTACCTCGACCCAAAGAAAAAGAAAACTATTTACACGAGAAAGCTCCCAACAAGCAAAACAAGAACGGGAAGTCTTATTGGGTTTTCTTTTTAATTACCACTAAGCATGCTGGAAAGTAAACTTACAACTATTTTTTTTGTTTTTCTCATTTTTAAACAAACACATGAGAAGAATGCAAGAAAAAGAAATAAACTAACATGGATGATACAATGGAAGAGTGTGAACACCGACAATCAAAGTGAATGTGTGAGCATGAATATAAAGTTGGTGAGAAACACGTACTCCCCCAAGCTTAGGATTTTTGCCTAAGTTGGTCTACTCCCAAGGAGGGAAGTAACCGTCTCCGGGGTACTCTGGAGTGTACTGAGGGTGCCACTTCTGGGTGAGCTCCTCTGGCTCACACTGATAAACTGGCGTCTTGCACTCGACTGGTGGCTCGGGCACGGGCGCCTGTGGTGGCGCCATGCCTCAGCATGCGTGGATGTCCGAGGGCATAATAATGTACCTGCCTAGATGAAGGTTGAACAAAGAAGGAGCAGGCAAAGTAATAGTCTCACGAGTACCCTGGCTAAATACCAAGTTATAAATCATCCTCTTATCATCATCTTTATCAAGAAAATCATGGCGAACCATGCTATCATAATCTAAATATCTCTCAGGAAGAAGCATATCTTCTTCCTCGTACAATCTAATAGGTATCTCAAAATGTTTAGTAAGACGGGTAGCATAGATACCTACATAAACAGCGCCCTTGGTATGGTTCGCGTTCAACCGTTGAGCCACTATAGCGCCCAACCTATAAGTTCTATCATTATAAAGAGCTTCGTGCAAAACTGCAAGATCTAGGGAGCTAAGAGCCCCAGCTTTCCCACGGCCAATCAAACATTTTCCCTCGAATAATGAGAAATACCGAAGCACGGGAAAATGTACACTAGCAACTCTAGCGCCACACACCCCTCTCTCATCTCCTACAACAATAGTATCAATGAAAGCCTCCATGTCCCGTGGACGAGGTTCATTAATATCCCCAACATAAGGTAACTTGCAAACATTGCAGAAATCCTGAAGTGACGTGCGCTGGGGGATATCATATAACTTGAACTCAACCATAGGAGGACTCTTACTCAGATAAAAATTAAAGCTTTGCACGAAAGTATTAGTGAGGAGGAGGTATTGTGGACACTTATCTTTGACAAATGTGGTAAGGCATGCATTCTCCACCAAGTAATAAAAATCCTCATAAAGACCGGCGGCGTGCAAGAACACATCGCTTGGACACTCGCATGCTCGAACTTCTGCAACTCGGGGGACCGGATACTTGGGTTTCTTCTTTTCATTTTCACCTTCTTTGGGGTCACGGCTCGAAGAGCCTCTTAGAAACCTCCTCATCTTTTCCTTTTTCTTTCTGTGAAAATTTCTGAAATTTTTAGTGACTCAAAATAAAAGTGAAGAAAGGTTAACAAAACTCATAGCAACTACTCCTACAAGTGCCTAGAGGCCATATCATGCATCAAAACTACTTGGGACCAACTAAATTTAACATGCAAAGCTCAAGAACAGGGTCACCAAGGCAGCAATAATATGCAATGAATAAAGCACTAGAATAAAAACTAATTGTACCAATGGAGGGGTCACATACCAAGGAACAATTCCCCAAAACAGTTTGGTGATTGGGGCTTTGCACAAGGAGATCGAAAAATGCAGCAAAATGAGCAAGAACACGAGTTTGAGCTGTGGAATGATTTTTTCTGGAGGAAGACGAAGAAGATGGGTGCTGGAATAAGTGAAGGGGGGCCACGTGGGACCCACGAGTCTGCCAGGCGCGCCTCCTGGGCTCGTGGCCCACTGGTGCATCCCCCTGACTAGTTATCTATCTCAGAAATTCTTAAATATTCCAATAAAATCATACTTGCATTTCAGGGCATTTGGAGAACTTTTATTTTCAGGTCATTTTTTATTGAACGGATAATGCACAAAACAGGAAAATAATGCTATATTTATTATTTTTCTACTAAATAACAGAAAGTAAAAGTTGGGAACAGAAGGTTGTGACTTCTAGATTCATCCGTCTCATGGTCATCAAAAGAAATCCGTCAATCAGGTTGATAGAGTCTCCTTGACAAACTTTTTTTCGAATCACATAAAACCGGAGAATTTTCGAATAATCACTAGGTTACCTCAACGGGGGTGTGCATATCCCTAATAACAAGTATATCATATTTCATCTTGATAGTAGGTATAGGGAATTCAAAGCTTCCAATAATAATTGATGAATATTTTGCAATAGCATTAATGCAATGAACTCGATATTGTTTCTTCAGAAAGTGCACCGTGTGCTCATTACCATTAACATGGAAAGTGACATTGCCTTTGTTGCAATCTATAACAGCCCCTACAGTGTTTAAAAAGGGTCTTCCAAGGATGACCGCCATGGCAGCATCCTCGGGAATATCAAGAATAACAAAGTCCATTAAGATAGTAACGTTCGCTATCACAACAGGCACATCCTCGCAAATGCCGATAGGTAAAGCAGTTGATTTGTCGGCCATTTGCAAAGAAATTTCAGTAGGTGTCAACTTATCCAATTCAAGTCTACGATATAAAGAGAGAGGCATAACACTAACACCGGCTCCAAGATCACATAAAGCAGTTCTAACATAATTTCCTTTAATGGAGCAAGGTATAGAGGGCACTCCGGGATCACCTAGTTTCTTAGGAGTCCCACACTTAAAAGTGTAATTAGCAAGCATGGTGTAAATCTCAACATCATGTATCTTTCTTTTATTAGTCACAATATCTTTCATGTACTTAGCCTAGGGAGACATTTTAAGCATATCAGTCAAACACATTTGAAAAAAGATAGGTCTAATCATTTCAACAAAGTGCTCAAAATCCTCATCTTCCTTTTTCTTGGATGGTTTGGGAGGAAAGGGCATGGGTTTCTGAACCCATGGTTCTCTTTCTTTACCATGCTTCCTAGCAATAAAAACGTTCTTATCATATCTCTTGTTCTTAGCTTGTGGGTTATCAAGATCAACAACAGGTTCAATCTCCACATCATTATCATTACTAGGTTGAGCATCAACATGAACACCATTATCAATGTTATCACGAGGCTCATGTTCATCACCAGATTGTGTTTCGGCATCAGAAATAAAAACATCATTTGGATTCTCAGGTGTAACAACAACAGGTTTACTAGCATGCAAGTTCCTATCATCTTTCTTTTTCTTCATATTACCAGGATGACTAGGTGCATCAGTTATAACTCCTTGAGAATCTTGTTCAATTCTCTTAGGATGGCCCTCAAGATACAAAGGTTCCCGAGTCATTCTACCACCTCTAGTAACAACTATAACAGAATTATCATTCAATTCATTAAGCAAGTCATTTTGAGCCTTAAGTACTTGTTCTACTTGAGTAGTGACCATAGAAGCATGTTTACCAATAAGCTTAAGATCATTAACATTTCTATCCACACAAGCACTTATATGATTAATCATATGATCATTTTGTTTCAGTTGTCTGCTAACATAATCATTAAAACTTTGTTGTCTGGCAACAAAGTTATCAAATTCATCTAAGCATAAGCTAGCAGGTTTATCATAAGGAATATCACTCTCATTGAATCTACGAAGAGAATTTACCTCTACTACCTGTGTCGGGTTATCGAGACCATGTATTTCTTCAATAGGTGGTGGATTCTTAACATCTTCAGATTTAATACCTTCCTCTTGCATAGATTTCTTGGCTTCTTGCATATCTTCAGGATTGAGGAATAGAATACCTCTTTTCTTCGGAGTTGGTTTCGGGGGTGGTTCGGGAATAGCCCAAGCATTATCATTGCTCAAGATATTATTCAATAGAATTTCTGCTTGTTCCACAGATCGTTCCCTGAAAACACAACCAACGCAACTATCTAGGTGGTCCCTTGAAGCATTGGTTAGTCCATTATAAAAGATATCAAGTATTTCATTTTTTAAGAGGGTGATCAGGCAAAGCATTAAGTAACTTGATAAGCCTCCCCCAAGCTTGTGGGAGACTCTCTTCTTCAATTTGCACAAAGTTATATATATCCTGCAAGGCAGCTTGTTTCTTATGGGTAGGAAAATATTTCTCAGAGAAGTAGTATATCATATCCTGGGGACTACACACACAACCAGGAGCAAGAGAAGTAAACCAAGTTTTAGCATTACCCTTTAGTGAGAAAGGAAACAACTTAAGGATATAGTAATAGCAAATTTTTTCCTCATTAGTGAATAGGGTGGCTATATCATTCAGTTTAGTAAGATGTGCTACAACAGTTTCAGATTCATAACCATGAAAAGGACGAGATTCAACCAAAGTGATTAACTCAGGATCGACATAGAATTCATAATCCTTATCAGTAACAAAGATGGGTGAAGTAGCAAACTTAGGATCATATTTCATTTTAGCATTCAGAGATTTTTCTTTCCACTTGCGTAATAAATTCTGAAGATCATAGCTATCCTTACAAGCCAGAAAGTCTTCAGCTACCTCTCCCTCCATAAAATAACCCTTAGGTATATTAGGCAATTCATATCTAGGAGACCTAGGTCTAACAGGTGTCACAACAGGTTCAACTTCAATAATTTCATCAGTTTCAGAAGTATCATCAGATTTAGCAGTAACTCTAGCAATTTGTGCATCAAGAAATTCACCCAGTGGCATATCATTATTAAGCAAAGCATCATCATAAGCATCATGGATAGCAGAAGTAGCACCATCAGGCACATGCGACATATCAGAATTACTAGTAGGTGGTGGTGTCGCAAATTTATTGATAATAGAAGGTGAATCAAGTGCAGAGCTAGATGGCAGTTCCTTACTTGTCCTCGTAGTTGAGGGCAAGACTTTAGTTTTTGGATCGCTCGGATTCCTCATAGTGATCAACAGATATAAATCCCAAGTGACTCAGAGAATAGAGCTATGCTCCCCGGCGACGGCGCGAGAAAAAGGTCTTGATAACCCACAAGTATAGGGGATCGCAACAGTTTCCGAGGGTAGAGTATTCAACCCAAATTTATTGTTTTGACACAAGGGGAGACAAAGAATACTCTCGAGTATTAGCAGTTGAGTTGTCAATTCAACCACACCTGGAAGACTTAGTATCTGCAGCAAAGTTTTAGTAGCGAAGTAGTATGATAGTAACGGTAGCAGCGGTAATAGTAGTAGTAGTAATTTGTATAGCAAGTGTGACAAGAGTAGCAGTAAAGTAACTTAGCAAGGACCAGTATAGGAAAAACTCGTAGGCATTGGATCGGTGATGGATAATTATGTCGGACGGCATTCATCATGTAACAATTATAACATAGGGTGATATGTAACTAACTCCAGTTCTTCAATGTAATGTAGGCATGTATTCCGTATTTAGTCATACGTGCTTATGGAAATGAACTTGCATGACATATTTTGTCCTACCCTCCCGTGGGAGTGGGGTCCTAATGGAAACAAAGGGATATTAAGGTCTCCTTTTAATAGAGAACCGGAACAAAGCATTAGCACATGGTGAATACATGGGATCCTCATACTATTGTCATCTCCGTGAGTGGTTCCGACTATTGTCACTCCGGGGTTGCCAGGTCATAACACATAGTAGGTGACTACAACTTGCAAGATAGGATCAAGAACACACATATATTGATGAAAACATAATAGGTTCAGATCTGAAATCATGGCACTCGGGCCCTAGTGACAAGCATTAAGCATAGCAAAGTAGTAGCAACATCAATATTAGAACATAGTGGATACTAGGGATCAAACCCCATCAAAACTAACTCGATTACATGATAGATCTCATCCAACCCATCACCGTCCAGCAAGCCTATGATAAGATTACTCAGGAACGATGGAGAGCATCATGGAATTGGCGATGGAGGATGGTTGATGATGACGACGGCGTCGATTTCCCCTCTCTCGAGCCTAGAACGGACTCCAGATCTGCCCTCCCGAGGAAGAACAGGCTGTGGCGGCGGCTCTGTATCGTGAAACGCAATGAACTCTTTTCTCAGATATTTTTCTAGGCGAGATAGGTTATATAGAGTTGGAGATGAAGTCGGAGGAGCCACGTGGGCCCCACGAGCCTGCTAGGCGCGCCCTAGGGGGTGGGGGCGCCTGTAGGGCTCGTGGCCCACTGGCAGCGTATCTTCAGTTGATTCTTTCTCTGATATTTTTTATATATTCTATAAAAAATCCTCGTAAGTTTCCAGGTCATTCTGAGAACTTTAATATCTACACAAAAACAGCACCATGGCAGTTCTGCTGCAAACAACGTCAGTCCGGGTTAGTTTCATTCAAATCATGCAAATTAGGGTCCAAAACAAGGGCAACAGAGTTTGGAAAAGTAGATACGTTGGAGACGTATCAGTGACTAATAGCGTACAAAACTGGCCGGAATAGGCCAAAATTGCGAGTTTTCACGAGTTCCACGTAACTCGACCCCGGGGTTCCCAAAACGTTCGGATCGCAGCGGGACCCAAAATTAGTGACTAATAGCATAGAAAACTGGTGGTAAGAAGCCAAAACTACGAGTTTTGACGAGTTCTCCATGACCGGACCCTGGGTTTCCCGAAACGTTCGGATCGCACGAGGACCCAAAATGAGTGACTAATAGCACAAACGTGGTGAGAATAGGCTAAAACTGCGAGTTTTGACGAATTCCCCGAAATCGGACCTCAGGGTTCGTGAAATGTTCGGATCGCAGCGGGACCCAAAATCAGTGAGTAATAGCATACAAAACTCGCGAGAATAGGCCAATACTGCGAGTTTTCACGAGTTCCCCGTAAGCGGACCCCATGGTTCCCAAAACATTCGGATCACAGCAGGACCCAAAATCAGTGAGTAATAGCATAGGAAATTGGTCGTAATAGGCCAAAACCGCGAGTTTTGACGAGTTCTCCATAACCGGACCCCGAGGTTCCCGAAATGTTCGGATCGCAACGAGACCCAAAATAAGCGAGTAATAGCATACAAAACTGGCCAGAATATACCAAAATTGTGAGCTTTGACGAGTTCCCCGTAACTGGACCCCAGTGATGACCCACAAGTATAGGGGATCAATCGTAGTCCTTTCGATAAGTAAGAGTGTCGAACCCAACTAGGAGCAGAAGGATCTGACAAGTGGTTTTCAGCAAGGTAAAATCTGCAGGCACTGAAATTGTCGGTAACAAGTGATTGTGTGGTGAGATGATTCGTAGCAAGCAACAAGTAACAAAAGTAGCAACGGTGCAGCAAAGTGGCCCAATCCCTTTTGTAGCAAGGGACAAGCCTGGACAAAGTCTTGTAGGAGGAAAAACGCTCCCGAGGACACACGGGAATTTCTATCATGCTAGTTTCATCATGTTCATATGATTCACGTTCGTTACTTTGATAGTTTGATATGTGGGTGGACCAGCGCTTGGGTACTGCCCTTACGTCGACAAGCATCCCACTTATGCTTAACCCCTCTCGCAAGCATCCGCAACTACGAAAAAAGAATTAAGACAAAGTCTAACCATAACATTAAACTAGTGGATCCAAATCAGCCCCTTACGAAGCAACGCATAAACTAGGGTTTAAGCTTTTGTCACTCTAGCAACCCATCATCTACTTATTACTTCCCAATGCCTTCCTCTAGGCCCAAATAATGGTGAAGTGTTATGTAGTCGATGTTCACATAACACCACTAGAGGAAAAACAACATAGAACACATCAAATTACCGAACGAATACCAAATTCACATGACTATTATTAGCATGACTTATCCCATGTCCTCACGAACAAAAGTAAATACTCACAAAGCATAATCATATTCATGACCAGAGAGGTAATGAGTAGCATCAAGGATCTGAACATAAACTCTCCCACCAAGTAATCCAACTAGCATCAACTACAAAGAGTAATCAACACTACTAGCAACCTTACAAGTACCAATCAGAGTCGCGAGACGGAGATTGGTTACAAGTGATGAACTAGGGTTTGGAGATGAGATGGTGCTGATGAAGATGTTGATGGTGACGAGTCCCCTCCGATGAGAGGAGTGTTGGTGATTTCGATGGCGACGATTTCCCCCTCTGGGAGGGAAGTTTCCCCGGCAGGATCGTCATGCCGGAGCTCTAGATTGGTTCTACTCAAGTTCCGCCTCGTGGCAGCGGCGAATCTATGAAAAAGCTCCTCCCTGATTTTTTTCCAGACGAAACCCTTCATATAGCAGAAGAGGGGGGCAAGTGGGCCAGCAGGGTGCCCACAAGCCCCCATGGCGCGGCCTGGGGGGGGGGGGGTGGCCGCGCCGTGCAGGCTTGTGGCCACCCCTTGGTGCCCTGATGTTTGCTGTGTATACCTTGCAACGGCGCCAGAAATAGTTGTGTCGACGGCACCAGGAATCCTTCAGCTACGGCTACGCCTTAAGAGACTTCATAGGCAAGTATGCAAAAGATTTCCCCCGTGGCCTTGGAGCCTTGCGTTGGTGTTCCCTCAAAGTGGAAAGGGTGATGTTGCACAGCGAAGGTAAGTATTTCCCTCAGTTTGAGAACCAAGGTTTCAATCCGGCGGAAGAGTATCTCAAGATCCTGCACAAACACAAAAGCTTGCACCCAAATCTATGAAGGGGTTGTCAATCCCTTATAGATTGTTTGCCAAGTGAGAACTGAAAGCAACAAAGTAACAAAGCAAAGTAAAAGCGGAGATGTAAACGATGGATGTGAATAGACCCGGGGGCCGTAGTGTTTACTAGTGGCTTCTCTCATGAAAGCAAGTAGACGGTGGGTGAACAAATTACTGTCGAGCAATTGATAGAACTGTGCAGAGTCGTGACGATATCTATGCAATGATTATTTCTATAGGCATCACGTTCGAAACAAGTAGACCGATACTTTCTGCATCTACTACTATTACTCCACACGTCGACCGCTATCCAGCATGCATCTATTGTATTAAGTCCATAAGAACAGAGTAACGCCTTAAGCAAGATGACATGATGTAGAGGGATAATCTCAAACCAATGATAAAACCCCCATCTTTTTACCCTTGATGGAAACTGCTTGATGTGTGCCTTGCTGCCCCTACTGTCACTGGGAAAGGTCACCACATGGCAGAACCCAAAACCAAGCACTTCTCCCATTGCAAGAATCATAGATCTAGTTGGCCAAACAAAACCCAAGACTCGGAGAGACTTACAAGGATATCAAATCATGCATATAAGAAATCAGCAAAGACACAAATATATATCATAGATAATCTGATCACAAGTCCACAATTCATCGGATCTCGACAAACACACCGCCAAAGAAGATTACATCGGATAGATCTCCATGAAGATCATGGAGAACTTTGTATTGAAGATCCAAGAGAGAGAAGAAGCCATCTAGCTACTAACTACGGACCCGTAGGTCTGAAGTGAACTACTCACGAGTCATTGGAGGGGCGATGATGATGATGAAGAAGCCCTCCACCTCCAAAATCCCCTGCGACAGGGTGTCAGGAAGGGTCTCTAGATGAGAGCTCGCGGAAACGGAAGCTTGCAGCGGCGGCAAAGTATTTTCGAGGCTCCCCTGATGTTTTGCGGAATATTTGGGAATTTATAGGCCAAAGACCTAGGTCAGGGGGCGGCCAAGGAGGCCACAAGCCTGCCCAACGCCGCCTCCCCCCTGGTGGCGGAGTGGGGGCTTGTGGGCTCCCTGGAGCCCACCTGGCTTGGCCCAAAAGCCCCCTGGACTTCTTCCGTTCGGGAAAAAATCATTTTGGGGTTTTTCTTCCGTTTGGACTCTGTTCCAAAATCAGATCTGAAAAGAGTCAAAAACACGGAAATAACAGGAACTGGCACTTGGCACTGAATTAATAAGTTAGTCCCAAAAAGATATAAAAAGGTACATAAAACATACAAAGAAGGAAAGATAACAGCGTGAAAACATCAAAAATTAGAGATACGTTTGAGACGTATCAAGCATCCCCAAGCTTAACTCCTGCTCGTCCTCGAGTAGGGAAGTGATAAGAATGAATTTTTGATGCTTTCATGCTACCTAGCATAGGTGTCCTTTGTAATTCCTCTTATGTGACGTGAATGTTCAGATCCATTAGATTCAAAACAATAGTTTGCTATTGACGTGGAAACAATAATAATTCAAGCAAACTAGCAAAGTAATCATGAACTTTCAAAATAACAAGGCCAAAAGAAAGTTATCCCTACAAAAGCATATAGTCTGGCTATTTTCTATCATCATTGCACATCGAGTTTAAATCATGTACAACCCTGGTATTGGCCAAGTAATTGTTCCACACCTTTACTTTCTCAAACATTTTCAACTCTCACGCAATACATGAGCGTGAGCCATGGTTATAGCACTATAGATGGTGTGGAATGTGGTGGGGGTTCCAAGACAAAAAGGAGAACATTGTCACGTTAACTAGGCATGTCAATGAGCTATGGAGATGCTCATCAATAGATATCAATGTGAATGAGTAGGGATTGCCATATAAATGATGCACTAGAGCTACAAGTATGTGAAAGCTCTTAAAGAAAAATAGTGGGTGTGCATCCAACTTGCTTGCTCACGAAGACCTAAGGCAGTTTTGAGGATGCCTATCATTGGAATATACAAGCCAAGTTATATAATGAGAATTTCCCACTATTTATATGGTGGTGAAAAAATGAGAGACTCTCAATCATGAAGATCATGGTGCTCAAAATGCACAAGTGTGGAAAAAGTGGTAGCATTGTCCCTTCTCTCTTTTTCTCTATTATTTTTTTATTTTGGTGGGATCTTTGGCCTCTTTTTTTATGGGCTTCTTTGGCCTCTTTTATTTCCTCACATGGGACAATGCTCCAATAATGATGATCATCACAGTTTCAACTCAAAACTTAGAGCAACTATGACTCTATATGGAATGCCTTCGGTAGTGTACCGTGGCAATGATCTAGCATGGCATAGATATCAAATGGAAACATCATGCTAGCTATCTTACGATCATGCAAAGGCAATGTAGACGTGGTGGCACATATCATGGTAGTAGTTGCATCGAAATATATCTCGGAATGACTTTGAAAAAGCCATAGTAGGTAGGTATGGTGGCTGTTTTGAGGAAGGCTAATGGTGGGTTTTGTGCACCGGCGAAAGTTGTAAGGCACTAAGAAGATAGTGATGGTGGAAGGTGAAAGTGCATCTAAACCATGGACTTAACATTAGTCATGAAGAACTCATATACTTGTTGCGAAAGTTTTATTAGTAATCGAAACAAAGCATTCAACGCATACTCCTAGGGGAAGGGTTGGTAGGTATAAACCATCGCGCGATCCCGACCGCCAAGCAAAGGATGACAATCAATAGACCAATCATGCTTAGATTTCATCACATAGCGGTTCACCATACGTGCATGCTACGGGAATCACTAACTTCAACACAAGTATTTCTAGATCCACAACACCTTACTAGCATGACTTCAATATTACCATATCCACAACTCAAAACTAATTGAGATGAATCAAACTTGTCTAACTATTCAATGCACATGAAGGTGGAAGTTTTCGTATCCCTTTGGATAACTACCCCTTTTGAGACTACTTTCAAAGCATAGATCAACTACCAAGCCACGCACCGCTGTGCTCTAAAGGATATAAGTGAAGCACATAGAGCAAAAGTATCTAGCTCAAAAGATATAGGTGAAGCAACTCTGAGCTGAATTGTCTACCAAAAGATAGAAGTGAAGCTCGACAAAATCACGGTGAGTGCATATCTCTCTCTCTAGGTGTGAATAAAGGATGATTGTGACACAACAAAAATATAAAATACTCCTATGATACAAGACGCTCCAAGAAAAAACACATAACATGTGGTGAATAAAAATATAGCCCCAAGTAACGTTACCGATGGATTGAAGACGAGAGAGGGGATGCCTTCCCGGGGCATCCCCAAGCTTAGGGTTTTACAACATCCTTGAATCTCTTGGGGTGCCTTGGGAATCCCCAAGCTTGAGCTCTTGCCACTCTTTATCTTTTTGTCCATAAGAACTTTACCCAAAACTTGAAAACTTCACAACACGAAACTTAAACAGAAACTCGTGATAACATTAGTACAAGAAAGCAAACCACCACTTCCTTAGGTACTGTAGCAAACTTGAATTATACTTGTGCTGATGTTGGCTTACTGTACTTTCAATCTTCCATGGCTAATACCCCCCGATACTATCCATAGTTTCATCAAAATAGGCAACCAACACAACAAAAACAGAATATGTTAACAGCAGACCAGTCTGTAGCAATCTGTATGTTTTGTATATCTCTGGTACTTCAACAATTCTAAAACATTACGACAGTCTGAAGAATTTGCGTAGCAATCAGCAGCAAAAAGAATCAACTCAAAAGCTCTTACATAAAAAAAATGAAAATTCATTTCGTGAGCAGAAAGTTTCTGTCTTTTCCAACATGAACTAATCATAACGGTTTTGCTTGGCACAAACGCAAAAAGAAACACAAAAAATACAATCATAACAGAATTATGAAAGTGTGGAAAACACAAAACAGAAATAAAAAGGATAAATTCGTTGGGTTGCCTCCCAACAAACGCTTTTGTTTAACGCCCTTAGCTAGGCGAAAGTGATGCAATCACGTATAGTCATCTTTGGTGCTCAAACCATAAGTAGCCCTCATCATAGATTCATAAGGCAATCTTATTTTATTTCTAGGAAAGTTCTCCATGCCGTTCTTTAAAGGAAATTGAAATCTAATATTCCCTTCCTTCATATCGATGATAGCACAAATAGTCCTTAGAAAAGGTCTACCAAGAATAATGGGACATGAAGGATTGCAATCTATGCCAAGTACAATGAAATCCACGGGTACATAGTTCTTATTTGCAACAACAAGAACATCATCGATCCTCCCCATGGGTTTCTTGACAGTAGAATCCGCAAGATGCAAATTAAGAGAACACTCTTCAATCTCATGAAAACCAAGAATATCACATAAAGACTTTGGAATCGCGGAAACACTAGCACCCAAATCACACAAAGCATTGCACTCATAGTTTTTGATCTTGATTTTGATAGTAGGTTCCCACTCATCATGAAGTTTTCTAGGTATAGAGACTTCTAGTTCGAGCTTCTCTTGAAGAGATTTCATCATAGCATCTACGATATGCGCGGTAAAGGCTTTGCTTTGGCTATAAGCATGTGGAGAGTTTGCAATGGATTGCATCAAAGAAATGCATTCAAACAAGGAGCAATTATCATAATTGAATTCCTTGAAATCCAAAGTGGGAGTTTCATTACTACCCAAAATTTTGACTTCTTCTACTCCACTCTCCACACCTTTATCATCAAGATAGGTGGACTCCGAATCATTGGGCGTTTTTCAATCAAAGTGGATTCATATCCATCCCCTCCATAAGTAGGTTTGACACGCGAAAACAAAGATTCAAGAGGAGACACACCAAGAACTTTAAGATCTTCGTGATTTGCATCACAAATTTCAGGTTTAGCTGCCATCTTATTGACTAAGGTAGCCTGCTTGTCACAAATTTGGCCCACCAATTTTTCAAGATGAGCAAACTAGGAACTAAGTGCAAGGAAATCATTGGCCATATCATCGACCTATTTATTCAAGAAGACCAAAAAGGAATTTTTCTCTTTTAATTCCCTAGGGAAGTAACTATTTTGGTCAAACTATGAAGACATGAAACCTTTGACATTAGTTTCAGTCTCCTCCAATTTTCTGAAATAGTTTGGTTTGGCCATGAGGAAAAATCTCCCACGAACAAACCAAGGAGCAGGCGGCGAAAGGGAAAGGCAAAAAGCAAAATAAAATGGCGAAGGAGAAAGGCGAATGAAAACAGCAAATGTGAAGTGGGGGAGAGGAAAACGAGAGGAAACTGGCAACGAAAGTAAATGCAAGAGAAGAGTTTGTGAGACCTACTTGGATAGATCTTGATTTCTCCTCCCCAGCAACGGCACCAGAAATACTTCTGATGTTTGCTGTGTATCCCTTGCAACGGCGCCAGAAATAGTTGTGTCGACGGCACCAGGAATCCTTCAGCTACGACTATGCCTTAAGGGACTTCCTAGGCAAGTATGCAAAGGATTTCCCCCGTGGCCTTGGAGCCTTGCGTTGGTGTTCCCTCGAAGCGGAAAGGGTGATGTAGCACAGCGAAGGTAAGTATTTCCCTCAGTTTGAGAACCAAGGTATCAATCTGGCGGAAGAGTATCTCAAGATCCTGCACAAACACAAAAGCTTGCACCCAATGCTATGAAGGGGTTGTCAATCTGTAATGCCCCAAGTGTAGGACTTTCCTTTTTTGTAACCTTCCATGTGGGACCACCTTGACTTTGTCATGAGAGTTTCTATGCATGTATGATTTCATGTGTCACCTTCTATTTTGCTATTGCATGCATGCATCCATGCCATACCATCCTTGCCATACCTTTGATGCTATGTCATGTTATGATTGCATGTGATCTTGCTAGGTGTGATGTTGTGGTATTGCATTATCTTGTGTGATGCATGTGATGTTGGTGTGTGATGGGTAGGAGTGAGTGCTAAGTATGTTCAAAGCTCTTTGCTATTTAAAATCCTTTTCCCTCCTATTATCTCATGTCAAAATTCCTTCTTCCCAAAAGTTATTCTAAAATGTCTGGTGGTTGGAGTAAATTGTGGTTATGAGGAGGTGTAATTTTTTCTGATTTGTTCTTTGATTTTAAAGGTGCAAATAAACCCAAAATAGTAAATTAATTACTGTTTTGCATATATTTCACATGGCTCCAAATATTGCTTTCCTATTTTATTCTAATGGGCCATAATTCCTTATGACCAGGAGGTATTTCCTTTTGATTTTTATCCCAGTAGTTTATCTTGTGTATTATTTTTCCTCCCTGTGTGTTTTTAATCTAAATAGAAAACCCCCAGCGGTTTTCTTCTCTCCCCTGGCGCAGTGTGGGCTTCCTCCCGTTGCTGGCCCAGTAGCTCTTCCTCCCGACGCTAGGAGCCCACGCCAGCAGCCCCCTCCTTCCTGACGCCGTCTCGCCCCCGCGCGTCTTCCTTTCCGTCAGAACGAGAGAGAGAGAGAGAGGAGTTGACGCCGTGAGTAGCAACGTCGAGGTCCCCCTTATAAGTGCGTTGGCGTCCGTGCCCTCTCCCCCTCATCTAGGGTTCCTCCTCCCCTCCCATCTCGCGCTGCCACCATCTCGTTCCCCATCTCTCCCCTCTCTTATGTCAGGTAAGATTGTGGTAGAAGTAGCCAGTAGACAGAAGGCCATCGCCGGCGACCGTCGCGCCCCCGCCTCCGTTCGCCGCCGTCGCCATGTCCGGGTGCTCGGGGTGGATCCCTGCGATCCATTCCCGGCGCTAGAGGCCCCGGAGATCGGCCACCCCGACGACCCCGAGCCCGTCAAGGACGTGCCCGCGGTGTCTTCTTCCTGTCCAGTTCAGGGACTTCTTCGTCGACGGCCGTCATCCCCTCCGGCGCTCCTCCTTCCCGATCGTCACCCCCCTCTTCTCCCCAAGGTGAGGACCATCGCCCCGTGCCTCCTCCTCCTCGGTTCGGTCAAGATCCAAAGCAGGGTTCTACGTTCTTCTCTGTTGCCGTTCGTCAGGGAGTAGTGAGTTGCGCGTGTGCGTAGTGCCGTAGTAGGGAGTTGCTATTGTTTGGTAGAGGCGCAGCAGGAGCTCACCTCCACCCAGCGCAAGGAGCTGTTGCGGCCGAGGGCGTGCCCCTTCTTCTCTGACGGGAGGCTTCTGCCCGACAGGACCCAAGTCAGCAGATGTTTCGTGTGTTTCATTTGGTTCAGAGCACTGGTAGGCTCGTAGCAGTAGGGGTGGATCTCCCCCCTCGTGCCAGCAGCGCCGTGGCCAGGAGGCCTCCCCGTCGTCGTTAACACGTTCGGTTGGTCTGCCTGCTGTGTCTCCGGCGAGTAGGATAGATCAGAGGGCAGATCCGTCGTGAGTATCCCTTCTTTTCTTTTCTCGCGCGTACCTGTTCAGACTTCGATCCGTAGTACAGTGGTAGCGAGTGTTTGCGCCTGATGAGAGGTTTTGGGTTCGATCCCCCCCTCGGCCTATTTTTGTTTTTGCTAATTCTGTGCACACTGACCAGTGAAGCAGTTCACATTGTTTCCTTCCTCTATCTTGTCGACTAGATGACAGTGGTGTGGTGGTGCGTTGCTGTTGCTAGAACCAGAGGTTCTGGGTTCGAATCCCAGGATCCTCTGTTTCTCTTTTGCTGTCTTTTCTTTTTGTGCCTATTTAATTTCTGTTTTCCTAACTCTTATACAAAGTGGCTTGTTTTGCTGTTAATTCTGCTGGTTAACTATCTCTTAGGATTAGTGGTGTTTTATTTCTGTTTTTGCTAGTCTAGTTAGGTTTTATTTATTTGTGTGTGTGTTTTGCACACTAGTGTGTGTTAGTTGATGTATTGCTAGCCTTGTGAACCTATGATGATTGCATCTTGTGGTGTGAAGTTACACTTGGTAGGAGTTTGTGCATGTTGATGTGGTTTCTTGTAAGTGGTGTGCCTTAAAGTGTGAGAGATTGCACTAGTTGAACATGTTTGGTCACATCTTTTGAGCTTTAGTGGGACTAAGTTGTTCTTGTAGTTTTATTTTCTTGTATAGGTTAGTGAGGTGTGGATGCCTCCCACTCGCCACATGTTTTGGTGTATGTGATGCACTAGGTGGCCAGCTAGTATGAGCATGTGTAGGTGGAGCTTACTAGTTCCACATGGGTAGATTCTTGTGGGGGTGCACCTTGGGGTGGCATGACTCCAAGGGTGTTCCTTGTGGTGCATGTGAGAGTGTGTACCATCACATGCCCATATGTGGGGGTGTGCACACTCTCTTGTTAGCATAGAGTTATATTGTGTTGTGCTTGATGCTAGTGCTAGTGAGGAATTGTGTGTGTTGGTGTTGTTGATGTGCATGACACAAACATGGGGTTCAAACCCCCATGTCACTTTGTCATTGTGCACATGAAACTCTCCTATGTTATTGTCATCTTAGAATAATATCTTATGGAGTTGCATTTACATTTTGTTGCAAGTTTGGTCCTTGATTCCATGGTATAGGAGGAGCTCAAGGGCATGGATCTTTGTGTGTTAGTAGTAGGGGTTTGTGCTCAACACCATAGTGGTGTAAACTACCTCTTGGTGACATGTGTGTGCAAACTATGCCTAGACAAAGTGGGCATGTGGCTGGAAAATTCCAGATTTTTGAACTCTGAAAATTTCACCAAGTCTGGGATGCTGGAAACATTTTCTTCACCCGCAGATGAGGATGTGCTCGTCATTCTGTTGAGAACTGGCAATTTTTCAGTGCTAGTATTTTGAAACTGGTATGTTTGTTAAGATTTCTGTCAATTTTCAAGTCATTTGGAGTCCAGTAGCTTGTATTTTGATTGCTGTCAAAAGGCTTCAGAACAGAAACAGAAACTCAGGCGCAGGAATTTTCACTAAGTCCCTGAGATCTGATGGTTTTGGGAAAGTATGAGGCCTTGTATCTTCTAGAGTTTAATTCCTTTTGCTGTGATTCTTGCTGGGGCTTTTAGTGTTCTTGGTTGGCAACAGACACATATATTATTTGTCATGTTTGACGACCTGTAGCTATGTTGCATGTTGCTCGCAAACAGCTAAGATGCAGAAACTGGCAGATTATGTAGTTTTGCCATTTTGTGCAAAGTTTGTGCTTAATTGATGTTGTGGTGTTCTACCTTGCTCCATTTCATTCATGTTGGGTTATTACATGTCTTGGCAGCCTGGGAATACCAGATTTGTGCCAATTGTGTGTGTGGTGTTGAATCTTTCACGTAGAGCTTCATATCTTGTTTCGTTGATTCCCGTTGATCCGTAGCTCCGTTTGCAATGTGCTTTATATGGTTTTACACCGATTTTACGAGCCGCATCTGTTCATGTCATTCTCATGCATGTAAAAATAGTTTAGTGCAAAGTTCTGTCCAGAAACTTGCTGTAGTTTATTTGGCTTGTGCTAGTGATAGAAATAGTGGTGCATGTTCAACTTTCATCTCATGCATCATGTGATTGTTGCATTTTGTGGTGCTTCTGTTTATTGGCTGTTATTCTTATGTTGGGTAGCACCAGGATCGGAGAACGAATACGTGGAGTCAGGAGAGTACGTGCAGGACGAACCAGAATCATTCCAAGCTGAGGATATCACAGGCAAGATGATATGACCTTGATTCCATCTCTATACTTGTTATGTTAGTTTCGTTTCCATGTCATATTGCTCGCTGCCTACCACTGAAATTATATTGCCTCTTCATATGCCATGAGCCTAAACACCGTCCTCTTTCCTAGCAAACTTGTATGGCTAGGTAGGCTTGCTCAGCTACTAATGCTAGCATTGTTAGTTGCAGGTGTTCTAAACTCATGTGATGACATGAGCTTTATATCATTATATTAAATTATGTTATTTATATAATGTACATATATACTTGGTAAATGACGGGAGGCCTAGCCTTTTGTCGGGTGTCTTGTTCCGTTATTGCCGCCTTAGTTACCGGTTACCGGTGTTTGATTCCATAATGATCGCTCCTAACACGTTCGGGGTTGTTATGGGGACCCCCTTGATAAATCGCGTAGCGTTAAGGCTTGTCCGGCAGGACCCAACATTGGTTTTAATTTGCTAATCACTTAATAATAAACTGCATAGGTAATAGCTACCTCGAGGATCCTAATCAACAACCCGGGCCAGTGCTCCTCATGAGTGTTGGTCCAACCACCTAGCAGTCGGCAAGACCACCCCGGGGAAACTTGAGGTTTGGTCCTTGTCCACTTTGCATAGACGGTGTTGTCCTGAGACTGAGATACGCGGCTCTTATCGGGTCGTCGACACACCGGGAGGTCCTGCTAGCTTTGCCTTACCTTAGCGATATATCTTGCGTATAGGAATCCCAGTGAAGCTTTGGTTTTCCCCAGAGATGAGGTTTTCCTCTAAGGAATCCGACGAGATCACGAGATTCGTGATAGAGGATGCCTTTGCGGCCTGTGTTCGTTTGTGACGGACTAGTTGGAGCACGCCTGCAGGGTTTAATCTTTCGGAAAGCCGTGCCCGCGGTTATGTGGCAACTTGGAATATTTTGTTAACATCCGGTATTAGAGAACTTAAACATAAACTAATAAAAATGCCAACTGTGTGCGTAACCGTGACTGTCCCTTCGAAGATCTCTCTTTGATCGGGAACACGGTGGGGTAATGAATGCCGTAGGTAGGTGTTCAGGATCACTTTCTGATCAAGTATTCCCGATCGTTAGCGTAGACCACTTTCACTTCTCTTTTGCGTAAGATAGCCACTTATTCAATCTTAGGATGCAGCAACCTGAAACACTTCATCCCTTCCTTACCCAAATAACGTGACTAGTTTTGGCACCAAGGTCTTAGAGTGCTGAGTCCCCGTGGCTCACGGATTCCTCCGAAACTCCCAGCAGGTACAGGTATCCCGGAGACAGATGATCCCGACGGCACCCAGCTGGCGTGGCAGTACGACGAGGAGACAGATTGCCTTTACGTGAACTATCCAGAGGACTCAGCCGTGGTCGTGATCGTGGGCCTGCAGCGGGTAGCATAGCATTTTCCTTGTTTTGTAGTCCGTACCGGAACTACCTTGTTTGTATCTGCGTTGTACTCTGTATTATTAATAAGAAGACAGTTGAATCCCAGATTGTCTACTGTAATTATTATTATGTGCTATGTTACTTGCTTGCGAAACGCTTAGATGCACTTCTTTCCTATTCGGGGGCCTCGACCCCCAGATCGGAAAGGACCACATCTTGGTCGTTACACAATCCCTTATAGATTGTTTGCCAAGTGAGAACTGAAAGCAACAAAGTAACAAAGCAAAGTAAAAGCGGAGATGTAAACGATGGATGTGAATATACCCGGGGGCCGTAGTGTTTACTAGTGGCTTCTCTCATTAAAGCAAGTAGACGGTGGGTGAAAAATTACGGTCGAGCAATTGATAGAATGTGCAGAGTCGTGACGATATCTATGCAATAATTATTCCTATAGGCATCACGTCCGAAACAAGTAAACCGATACTTTCTGCATCTACTACTATTACTACACACGTCGACCGCTATCCAGCATGCATCTAGTGTATTAAGTCCATAAGAACAGAGTAACGCCTTAAGCAAGTTGACATGATGTAGAGGGATAATCTCAAACCAATGATAAAACCCCATCTGTTTACCCTTGATGGCAACTGCTTGATGTGTGCCTTGCTGTCCCTATTGTCACTGGGAAAGGTCACCACATGGCAGAACCCAAATCCAAGCACTTCTCCCATTGCAAGAATCATAGATCTACTTGGCCAAACAAAACCCAAGACTCGGAGAGACTTACAAGGATATCAAATCATGCATATAAGAACCCATCAAAGACTCAAATATATATCATAGATAATCTGATCACAAATCCACAATTCATCGGATCTCGACAAACACACCGCCAAAGAAGATTACATCGGATAGATCTCCATGAAGATCATGGAGAATTTTGTATTGAAGATCCAAGAGAGAGAAGAAGCCATCTAGCTACTAACTACGGACCCGTAGGTCTGAAGTGAACTACTTACGAGTCATTGGAGGGGCGATGATGATGATGAAGAAGCCCTCCACCTCCAAAGTCACCTCCGGCAGGGTGCCGGGAAGGGTCTCCAAATGAGATTTCGCGGAAACGGAAGCTTGCGGCGGTGGAAAAGTATTTTCAAGGCTCCCCTGATTTTTTGCGGAATATTTGGGAATTTATAGGCCAAAGACCTAGGTCAGGGGGCGGCCAGGGAGGCCACAAGCCTGCCCACCGCCGCCTCCCCCTGGTGGCGGAGTGGGGGCTTGTGGGCTCCCTGAAGCCCACCTGGCTTGGCCCAAAATCCCCCTGGACTTCTTCCGTTCGGGAAAAAATCATTTCGGGGTTTTTCTTCCGTTTGGACTCCGTTACAAAATCAGATCTGAAAAGAGTCAAAAACACGGAAAAAACAGGAACTGGCACTTGGCACTGAATTAATAAGTTAGTCCCAAAAAGATATAAAAAGGTACATAAAACATACAAAGAAGGCAAGATAACAGCGTGAAAATATCAAAAATTATAGATACGTTGAGACATATCATGCCCCTCTGGCGCTTCTTCGGCCCAGTATTTTTGATAAATCGGTAAAAAGATCCACGTTGATTTTTACGCCGTTTGGAGTTGCGCAGAATAGGTATCTCAAGTTTGCTCCACTTTCAGGCCAGAATTCCAGTTGCCGGCATTCTCCCTCTTCATGAAAACCTTGCAAAATAAGAGAGAAAAGGCATACGAATAGTACCGTGAAGTGAAATAACAGCCAAAGAAGCGATAAATAGCAACATGAAAACATGATGGAAAATGGACGTATCAACTCCCCCAAGCTTAGACCTTGCTTGTCCTCAAGCGAAAGCCAAGCTCAATAAATGTGTCCACATGTTTAGGGAGAGAGGTGTCGACAAAACAAGATACAAACATGCACGCATCATGATCAAGATCAGAACATCAATACCAACATATAATCTGTCATGCTAAAGTGATAATTCCTTCACAAAGTAAAGCATGGATCAAGAACCTTACCGAGAAGTAACAACCGATAGCCTTTAGTCATTGAAGCAATTGCAATTTATCACAACATCAGAAAGAGTCAACTAAGAGCTTGTAAAGCAAATCCACATACTCAATCATTTTTTCGTTCTCTACAATTGCTAAAACTCACGTGGTACTCATGAGATCAAAGTTTGAGTTGGACACAGAGAAAGATAGGGGCTTACAGTTTTGCCTCCCAACTGCTTACCTCAAGGGTAATGTCAACAATAATAATTCATGAATACTTACCTCTAAGTTGACATATGAATATAGATCTTTCCCAAGCATGTGATGGTAGCCAAGACAAAGGCAAAACAAGGAATTGGTGAAGATCACCATGACTCTTTCAAGGGCAAAAAGTAAAGGTACAAGATAGGCCCTTCGCAGAGGGAAGCAGAGGTTGTCATGCGCTTTTGAAGTTTGGATGCGTGTCCTCTTAGTGCGGAGGAACGTCACTTTATATTGCCTCCTGTGATAAAGAACTTTATTATGCAGTCTGTCGCGTTTATGTCTTCCTCATCACAGGTTCGTGCAAAGCTTATTTTCCACACACTAATAGATCATACATATTAGAGAGCAATTTTTATTGCTTGCACTCATGACAACTTACTTGAGGGATCTTATTCAATCCATAGGTAGGTATGGTGGACTCTCATGGCGAAACTGGTTTGAAGGTTTATGGATGCACAAGTAGTATCTCTACTTAGTGCGGGAGGTTTGGCTAATATGAGGTGGAAGCAATCGTCACATGCTAAGGGATCTCTAATTATATAACATTGTTCAGAGCCAAGCAAACACAATTCATTATGTTGTCTTCCTTGTCCAACATCTACTTCTAGGCATGTAATAGTTTAGTGAGTGTTCACAATCATAGATGGTGTGAGAGATGATATATTTATATGTGAACCTCTCCTTGTTTATCACTTCCTATTAATTGCAACAATGACCAAGGTCTACGTTTGTCTACCCTCAACAAGTTTCAATCATCATCCCTTTTATATGTGAAGCCATCACTTCCCATAAGATCATTACATGATCTTTCATGCTTTTGTTCTATTCTCACTCTTTTGATCATGGCAAGAGGCAAAGCCCTTCAACTAAGACACTCTTTATTATATGGCTCACGAGCAAGAATACGTCGGGGGTGACACAAAGCAAAACTCAAGACTAAAACACTAAGACTTTTAAAACTACTAGAGAAAGAGAAAAATGAAAAGGAAAACTAAAACAAAGGTAAAGGCGAAAGATGTGATGGTGATACGATACCGGGGAAACTCCCCCAAGCTTGGCACAAGCCAAGGGGATTGCCCATACCAATGCTCAGTTGTGTTCCTTTGGTGGTGATGGTGGAGGAGTTGTAACATGAGTTTGATCCTCCGTCTTCCAAGGCATAGGTGCTCCATCATGGAAAGATGAACGAGTCTCTGGAATCCTCAAATCTGCAGCCAACCGTATTGATTTAAATCTATACTCATACTCACAGTTTTGGTTCTGCAGGTCATAGATCTGGCCCTGGAGTTGATCAATCCTGTCATAGAGCCTGGAGAGATGCTTCCCAATGTCATTGGCATCAATCCTGTGCTTGTTGGTGAACTCCGTGATCATCATGTGGTTGGCGTTGTGTCCAAGCTCCAGTATCACTTGGCACTTGAAGACCTCTTGCTCCATTGCTTCGAGCCTCGTCTCCATGCTTCCGGTCTTCTTAGGCCCCTCAACATCATGGATGTGCAACATCCCCTCACGCATCTCGATAGATTGAGGGTGTTGAAGCACTCCCATGAGGTAGGGATTGATGACCTTCTTGAAGATATTGTCCTTCAGAGCTTTTGGGGAAGTCATAGCGATCTAGATCTGCAACAGAAACAGGCTCGAAACGAAAAACAGTGAAATCAGCGTGATGCAGGGGTCAGACCAAACGGAAGTATATATAATGATTTTTTCCAGACCAGAAGGAGTACCCCGCACGAAAACGGAGTCCGGGAGCCGCACGAGGTGGCCACAAGCCCTCACGGCGCGGCCAGGGGGTGGGCCCGCGCCGTGCAGGCTTGTCGCCTCCTCGCGCACTTTCCAGACTACTTCCAATTTTTGTATTTTTTCAAATATTCCAAAACGGAGAAAATTTCCTACTGGAAAAGTTTTGGACTCTGTTTTCTTACCGAATCATATACCTCTTTGTTTTCGGAGTCTGAAACAGGCTGATAAATATCCCTTAGGTATTCTTCTGGAGTTATGGTATTGATGATATTGCTTTCAACATTTATGGGAGTACCTGAGATATAATGCTTGATTGTCTGCCCATTTACCACTCTCGGACAATTACCTTCCGTGTTGTTGATCTTGATAGCACCGGAATGATATACTTCCTCAACAACATAGTGACCTTCCCATTTAGAGAGAAGCTTGCCTGCAAAGAATCTTAAACGAGAGTTATATAGCAAGACATAATCACCTACATTGAACTCACACTTTTGTATCCTCTTATCATGCCACCTCTTAACCTTTTCTTTGAACAACTTGGCATTCTCATATGCCTGAGTTCTCCATTCATCAAGCGAGCTAATGTCAAATAACCTCTTCTCACCGGCAAGTTTGAAATCAAAGTTGAGCTCTTTGATTGCCCAATAAGCTTTATGCTCTAGCTCAAGAGGTAAATGACATGCTTTACCGTACACCATTTTGTACGGAGACATGCCCATGGGATTCTTATAGGTAGTTTTATAAGCCCACAGTGCATCATCGAGCTTCTTAGACCAATTCTTTCTAGACCTGTTGACAGTCTTTTGCAGAATTAGTTTAGTCTCTTTGTTGCTTAGCTCTACTTGACCACTGGACTGAGGGTGATAGGGAGACGCAATTCTATGGTTGACATCGTACTTAGCAAGCGTTTTACGGAAATCACCATGAATGAAGTGTGAACCACCGTTGGTCATTAGATATCTAGGGACTCCAAATCTAGGAAAAATAACTTCTTTAAGCATCCTGATAGAAGTGTTGTGATCAACACTACTAGTGGGGATAGCTTCTACCTACTTAGTGACGTAATCAACAGCAACTAGGATATGAGTATACCCGTTGGATTTTGGAAAAGGTCCCATATAATCAAAGCCCCAAACATCAAATGGTTCAATGACAAGTGAATAGTTCCTAGGCATTTCCTGACGTTTACTGATATTACCTATTCTTTGACATTCGTCACAAGACAAGACAAACTTATGGGCATCCTTGAAGAGAGCGTGCCAATAGAAACCTTATTGCAATACCTTGTGTGCAATTCTATCTCCCGCATGGTGTCCTCCGTAGGCCTCGCAGTGACACTTCTGTAGGATCTGTCCCTGTTCATGTTCAGGTACACAATGTCTAATAAAACCATCTACTCCTTCCTTATAAAGGTGAGGATCATCCCAAAAGTAGTGTCTCAAGTAAAAGAAGAATTTCTTCTTTTTCTGGTACGTGAAACTAGGTGGTATGTATTTGGCAATGATATAGTTTGCATAATCAGCATACCACGGTGCACTATGTGAAGCATTGATGACATTCAATTGTTTATCGGGAAAGCTATCATCAATAGGTTGTGGGTCATCAAGAACGTTCTCCAATCTGGACAAGTTATCTGCTACTGGGTTATCAACACCCTTTCTGTTGACAACGTGCAAATCAAATTCTTGTAGCAAGAAAACCCATCTAATAAGTCTAGGTTTAGCGTCCTTCTTCTCCATGAGGTACTTAATAACAGCATGATCAATGTGAATAGTGACTTTGCAATCAACTATGTAAGACCTGAACTTTTCACATGCAAACACGACTGCTAAAAATTCCTTCTCCGTAGTAGCATAGTTTCTTTGGGCATTGTCTAGAGTTTTACTAGCATAGTGAATAACATTCAACTTCTTATCAACTCTTTGCCCTAGGACAACACCAACAACATAATCACTAGCATCACACATGATCTCAAAAGGCAAGTTCCAATCAAGTGGTTGAACAATAGGTGCAGTTATCAAAGCCCTCTTAAGTATTTCGAAGGCTTCCTCACAATCATCGTCAAAAACAAAAGGAATATCCTTTTGCAAGAGATCGGTAAGAGGCCTAGAAATCTTAGAGAAGTCTTTAATGAACCTTCTATAGAAACTAGCATGACCAAGGAAACTTCTTATACCTTTGATATTTGTGGGGTATGGCATTTTCTCGATTGCATCAACCTTAGCCTTATCGACTTCAATACCTCTTTCGGAATTTTATATGTCCTAATACGATACCTTCATTAACCATAAAGTGGCATTTCTCCCCATTCAAGACAAGATTGGTGTCTTTACATCTCTGTAAGACTCGATCAAGGTTGCTGAGGCAATCGTCAAAGGAAGACCCGCAAATAGAGAAGTCATCCATGAAAACCTCAACAATATTTTCACAGAAGTCAGAGAATATAGCCATCATACATCTTTGAAAGGTGGCAGGTGCATTACATAAGCCAAAAGGCATACGTCTATAGGCAAAGGTACCGAAAGGGCAGGTGAAGGTGGTTTTCTCCTGATCAGATTGTGCAACTGGTATCTGGGAGAAACGAGAATAACCGTCTAGAAAGCAGAAGTGTGTGTGTTTAGACAGCCTTTCGAGCATTTGGTCGATAAACGACAAAGGGTAATGATCTTTCCTAGTGGCTTTATTCAGTTTCCTGAAATTGATCACCATCCTATAGCCAGTAAAAATCCTCTGTGGGATCAATTCATCCTTATCATTAGGGACAACGGTAATGCCTCCCTTCTTAGGAACGCAATGCACCGGACTCTCCCAATTGCTATGAGCAACAGGATAGATAATACCCGCTTCCAGGAGCTTTAGTATTTCTTTTCTTACTACTTCTTTCATCTTAGGATTCAATCTCCTTTGATGATCAGCAACTGGTTTGAAATCAGGATCAGTTTTAATCTTGTGCTGGCATAGAGTGGGAGTAATGCCCTTAAGATCATCAAGAGTATATCCAATAGCAGCACGATGTTTCCTTAGAGTTTTTAGTAACTTCTTTTCTTCATGCTCTGAAAGGCTAGCACTAATAATAACATGATATATCTCTTTTTCATCAAGATAGGCATACTTAAGAGTAACAGGCAACTATTTAAGCTCGAACACTGGATCACCCTTTGGTGGGGGTGGATCCCCAAGCACTTCAACACGCAGATTATTCTTAAGGATAGGATATTGTTCTAAGACAACTCTATCTATCTCATCCCTTTCATCCATATGCATATCATTTTCATGCTCAAGCAAGTATTGCTCTAAGGGATTAGTAGGAGGCACGGAAATAGAGGCAAAGGGAATAGTTTCATCCCTACTAGGCAAATCCTTTTCATGAGGTTGTCTACCAAACTTAGAGAAATTGAACTCATGTGACACACCTTCAAAGCCAACAGTGACAGTTTGCTTCTCACAATCAATATAAGCATTGACCGTATTGAGAAAGGGTCTACCAAATATGATGGGACAAAAGCTATCTTGTGCGGTAGCAAGAACGAGGAAATCAGCAGGATACTTCGTTTTACCACACAAGACTTCAACATCCCTAACAATTCCCACAGGGCAGATAGTATTTCTATTGGCAAGCTGAATAGTGACATATATAGGTTCTATCTCAACAGGTGCAATCTCATCTTTGATTTCATCGAATAAGGATTGAGGTATTGCACTAACACTAGCACCCACGTCACGTAAACCATGATAACAATGATCTCCTATCTTAACAGAAACAATAGGCTTGCCAACAACATGCCTATGTTTGTCTCTAACGTGAGGTTTAGCAATTCTAGCACCATCTTCACAGAAGTGAATATTATGTCCCTCAACTTCTTCAGACAGAAGATCTTTGATAATAACAATGCTAGGTTCAACTCTAATTTGCTCAGTGGGTGTAGGTGTTCTAATGTAGCCTCTACGTATCACAGTTGAAGCTTTAGAATGATCCTTTATCCTAACAGGGAAAGGTGGTTTCTCAATGTAAGCACTGGGAACCACATGATCATTATAGGCAATGACTTTCTCTTCAACTGGAGTGGGTTTAACTACATTGACTTCTAAAGGAGGAAGATATTTAAACCACTTCTCTTCGGGGAGATCAATATGAGCAGCAAAGGATTCACACAATGAAGCTACTATCGCAGAGTCAAGTCCATACTTAGCGCTAAAATCAGTAAAGGGAGTTGTCTCAACAAAGGATTTAACGCAATCAAACGTGAAATTCATACCTGACTCCTTACCTTCTACAAGCTCCCAATCTTCAGAGTTGCGTTTAATTCTCTCCAATAGATTCCACTTGAAGTCAATATCTCTCTTCATAAAAGAACCGGTACAAGAAGTGTCAAGCATGGTGCGATCATCATGAGAAAGCCGAGCATAGAAGTTTTGAATGATAATTTCTCTCGAGAGCTCATGATTGGGGCATGAATATAGCATTCATTTAAGCCTCCCCCAAGCTTGAGCGATGCTTTCTCTGTCACAAGGCCAAACATTATAAATATAATTCCGATCACGATGTACTAAATGCATAGGATAAAACTTTTGATGAAATTCCAATTTCAACCGATTCTAGTACCATGATAAATTATCATCACATAGCCTATACCATGTCAACGCCTTATCCTTCAAAGATAAAGGAAAGACCTTCTTCTTGACCTCATCCTCGGGCACACCTGCAAGCTTAAATAAACCACAAACTTCACCTACATAGATCAGATGCAAGTCTGGATGTGATGTTCCATCTCTTGTAAAAGGATTAGCCAACAGTTTCTCAAGCATACCCGAAGGAAATTCAAAGCAAATATTTTCAGTAGGTGCAGCAGGTTGAGGAGAAACTCTTTGTGCTTCCGTTCGAGGTGAAGATACCCCGAACAAGCCCCTCAAAGGATTAGTATCCATAGTGATATGTGACAACAAATTTCAGCACACTATATGAATGTTTCCCCACCAAGTACCACTTACCAAAGGCGCTTCACTCCCCGGCAACGGCGCCAGAAAAGAGTCTTGATGACCCACAAGTATAGGGGATTGATACGTCTCAAACGTATCTATAATTTTTGATGGTTTCACGCTGTTATCTTGTCAACTTTGGATGTTTTATTTACCTTTTATATCTTTTTTGGGACTAACTTATTAATTCAGTGCCAAGTGCCAGTTCCTGTTTTTTCTGTGTTTTTTACTCTTTTCAGATCTGATTTTGGAACGGAGTCCAAACGGAATAAAATCCCCGAAATAAATTTTCCAGAAAAGAAGAAGATCGGGAGGCTTGTGGACCAAGGCAGGGGCCCACAGGGAACCCACAAGCCCTGTTGCCGCGGCCGAGGGGGGGGGCCTGCGGCAACTAGGCTTGTGGCCTCCCTGGCGCTCCCCTGCCCTAGCTATTTGGCCTATAAATTCCCTAAAAATCCAAAAAAATTAGGGCATCCACGAAAACACTTTTCCGCAGCCGGAAGCTTCCGTTTCCGCGAGATCTCATCTGGAGACCCTTCCCGGTGCCCTGCCGGAGGGGACTTTGGAGTTGGAGGGCTTCTACATCAACATCATCGCCTCTCCAATGACTCGTGAGTACTCCACTTCAGACCTACGGGTCCGTAGTTAGTAGCTAGATGGCTTCTTCTCTCTCTTGGATCTTCAATACAAAGTTCTCCATGATCTTCATGGAGATCTATCCGATGTAATCCTCTTTGGCGGTGTGTTTCTCAAGATCTGATGAATCGTGGATTTGTGATCAGATTATCTATGAATTATATTTGAGTCTTTGCTGATTTCTTATTTGCATGATTTGATATCCTTGTAAGTCTCTCCGAGTCTTGGGTTTTCTTTGGCCAACTAGATCTATGATTCTTGCAATGGGAGAAGTGCTTGGTTTTGGGTTCATACCGTGTGGTGACCTTTCCCAGTGACAGGAGGGGCAGCAAGGCACACATCATCTTGTTGCAATCAAGGGTAACAAGATGGGCATTCATCATAGATTTGAGATTGTTCATCTACGTCATGTCATCTTGCTTAAGGCATTACTGTGTTCTTTTGAACTTAATACACTAGATGCATGCTGGATAGCGGTCGACGTGTGGAGTAATAGTAGTAGATGCAGAAAGTATCGGTCTACTTGTTTTGGACGTGAAGCCTATAGATATAATCATTACCGTAGATAACGTCACGACTTTGCGCGGTTCTATCAATTGCTCGACAGTAATACGTTCACCCACGGTCTACTTTGTTTCATGAGAGAAGCCACTAGTGAACACTACGGCCCCCGGGTCTATTCACAACTATCGATTCCACTTTCACTTTTACTTTGCTTTGTTTACTCTTTGCTTTCAGTTCTCACTTTTCAAACAATCTATAAGGGATTGACTACCCCTTCATAGTGTTGGGTGCAAGCTCTTTGTGTTTGTGCAGGTACTTGTGACTTGAACGCTCCTCCTACTGGATTGATACCTTGGTTCTCAAACTGAGGGAAATACTTACCACCGCTGTGCTACATCACCCTTTCCTCTTCAAGGGAACACCAACGCAAGGCTCCAAGGCCGCGGGGAAATCCTTTGCATATTTGCCAAGGAAGTCCCTACAAGCGTTGTCGCAGTAGCAGGGATCAATCGTAGTTCTTTCGATAAGTAAGAGTGTCGAACCCAACGAGGAGCAGAAGGACCTGACAAGTGGTTTTCAGCAAGGTAAAATCTGCAGGCACTGAAATTGTCGGTAACAAGTGATTGTGTGGTGAGATGATTCGTAACAAGCAACAAGTAACAAAAGTAGCAACGGTGCAACAAAGTAGCCCAATCCCTTTTGTAGCAAGGGACAAGCCTGGACAAAGTCTTATAGGAGGAAAAACGCTCCCGAGGACACACGAGAATTTCTGTCATGCTAGTTTCATCATGTTCATATGATTCACGTTCGTTACTTTGATAGTTTGATATGTGGGTGGACCAGCACTTGGGTACTGCCCTTACTTGGACAAGCATCCCACTTATGAATAACCCCTCTCGCAAGCATCCACAACTACGAAAGAAGAATTAAGACAAAGTCTAACAAAAGAATTAAACTAGTGGATCCAAATCAGCCCCTTACGAAGCAACGCATAAACTAGGGTTTAAGCTCCTATCACTCTAGTAACCCTTCATCTACTTACTACTTCCCAATGCCTTCCTCTAGGCCCAAATAATGGTGAAGTGTTATGTAGTCGACGTTCACATAACACCACTAGAGGAAAAACAACATACAACACATTAAATTACCGAACGAATACCAAATTCACATGACTATTATTAGCATGACTTATCCCATGTCCTCAGGAACAAAAGTAACTACTCACAAAGCATAATCATATTCATGACCAGAGAGGTAATGAGTAGCATCAAGGATCTGAACATAAATTCTTCCACCAAGTAATCCAACTAGCATCAACTACAAAGAGTAATCAACACTACTAGCAACCTTACAAGTAGCAATCGGAGTAGCGAGATGGAGATTGGTTACAAGTGATGAACTAGGGTTTGGAGATGAGATGGTGCTGATGAAGATGTTGATGATGACGTGTCCCCTCCGATAGGGAAGTTTCCCCGGCAGGATCGTCCTGCTGGAGCTCTAGATTGGTTCTGCTCAAGTTCCGCCTCGTGGCGGCGGCGAATCCACGAAAAAGCTCCTCCCTGATTTTTTTCCAGACGAAACCCTTCATATAGCAGAAGAGGGGGGCAAGTGGGCCAGCAGGGTGCCCACAAGCCCCCATGGCGCGGCCTGGTGGGTGGCCGCACCATGCAGGCTTGTGGCCACCCCCTGGTGCCCTGTCGCACTTCTTCGGTCCAGTATTTTTGATAAATCGGGAAAAAAATCCTCGTTGATTTTTACGGCGTTTGGAGTTGCGCAGAATAGATATCTCAACTTTGCTCCACTTTCAGGCCAGAATTCCAGTTGCCGGCATTCTCCCTCTTCATGTAAACCTTGCAAAATAAGGGAGAAAAGGCATAACAATAGTACCGTGAAGTGAAATAACAGCCAAAGAAGCGATAAATATCAACATTAAAACATGATGCAAATTGGACGTATCACCCAACGTTCCTGAAACGTTCGGATCGCCGCTGGAACCAAAATCAGTGAGTAATAGCATGCAAAAGTCGCTAGAATAGGCCAAAATTGCGAGTTTTGATGAGTTTGCCGTAACCGAAACCCGGGTTCCCAAAATGTTCGGATCGCAGCAGTACCCAAAATCAGGGACTACTAGCATACAAAACTAGCCACAATAGGCCAAACATGCGATTTCTGACGAGTTCCCCGTAATCGGACCACGGGGTTCCCAAAACGTTCGGATCACAACGGGAACCAAAATCAGTGACTAATAACACACAAAAATGGCCAGAATAGGCCAAAACCGTGAGTTTTGACGAGTTCTGTGTTACTCGACCCCGTGGTTCTCGAAACATTCAGATCGCAACGGGACCCAAAATGAGTGACTAATAGCGTACAAAACTGGCCGGAATAGGCCAAAACTGCGAGTTTTCACGAGTTCCACTTAACTGGACCGCGGGGTTCCCAAAATGTTCGAATCGCAGCGGGACCCAAAATCAGTGACTAATAGCATAGAAAACTAGTGGTAATAGGCCAAAACTACGAATTTTGACGAGTTCTCCGTAGCTGGACCCTCGATTTCCCGAAACGTTGGATCGCAGGAGGACCCAAAATGAGTGACTAATAGCATACAAACGTGGTGAGAATAGGCTAAAACTACGAGTTTTGACGAGTTCCCCGAAACCGGACCTCAGGGTTCCTCAAATGTTCGGATCGTAGCGGGACCCAAAATCAGTGAGTAATAGCATACAAAACTGGCCGGAATAGGCTAACACTGCGATTTTTGATGAGTTTTCCGTAAGCTGACCACGGGGTTCCCGAAATGTTCGGATCACATAGGGAACCAAAATCAGTGAGTACTAGCATACAAAACTCGCGAGAATAGGCCAAAATTGCGAGTTTTGATGAGTTCCCCGTAACCGAAACCCGGGGTTCCCAAAACATTCGAATCGCAGCAGGATCCAAAATCAGTGAGTAATAGCATACAAAATTGGCCACAATAGTGAGTTCCCCATAACCGGACCACGGGGTTCCGGCAACGTTCGGATCGCACCATGACCCAAAATGAGTGACTAATAGCATACAAAACTGCGAGTTTTGACGAGTTCCCCGAAACCGGACCCCGGGGTTCCCGAAACGTTAGGATCTTAGCGGGAACTAAAATCAGTGAGTGGCATACAAAACTGGCTGGAATAGGCCAAAACTGCGAGTTTTCGCGATTACACCTTAACCGGACCCAGGGGTTCCCAAATCGTTTGGATCGCAGCAGGACCTGAAATCAGTGACTAATAGCATACAATACTCGCCAGAATAGGCCAAATCTACGAGTTTTGACGAGTTCCCCGTAACCGGATCCCATGGTTCCCGACACATTCATATCACAGCGGGACCCAAAATTAGTGACTAATAGCATAGAAACCTAGTCGTAATAGGTCAAAACTGTGAGTTTTGATGAGTTCTCCGTAACCGGACCGCAGATTTTCCGAAACATTCGGATCGCAAGAGGACCCAAAATGAGTGACTAATAGCATACAAACGTGGCTAGAATAGGCTAAAACTGCGAGTTTTGATGAGTTCCCCGTAACTGGACCCCGGCATTCCCAAAACATTCAGATCGCAGCGGGACCCAAAATCAGTGAGTAAAATGTGAGTTTTGGCGAGTTCCCCGTAACCGGATCCCGCGGTTCCCGAAACGTTCGGATCGCAACGGGAACCAAAATCAGTGAGTAATAGCATACAAAACTCGCGAGAATAGGCCAACATTGCGAGTTTTGATGAGTTCCCCATAACTGAAACCCGGGGTTCCCAAAACGTTCGAATCGCAGCAGGACCCAGAATCAGGGACTAATAGCATACAAAATTGGCCACAATAGGCCAAACCTGCAATTTATGAAGAGTTCCCCGTAAACGGACCACGGGGGTCCCGAAACATTCAGATCACAATGGGATCGAAAATCAGTGACTAATAGCATACAAAACTGGCCGGAATAGGCCAAAAGTGCGAGTTTTGACGAGTTCTCTGTTACCGGACGCCATGGTTACCGAAACATTCGGATCGCAACGGGACCCAAAATCAGTGAGTAATAGCATACAAAACTGGCTAGAATAGACCAAAACTACGAGTTTTGACGAGTTCCCCGTAACCGGACCCCGGGGTTCTAGAAACATTTGGATCGCCGCGGTACAAACGTGGCCAGAATATGATAAAACTGTGAGTTTTGACGAGTTCCCCGTAACAGGACCTCGGGGTTCCCAAAATGTTTGGATCGCTGCGGGATCCAAAATCAGTGAGTAATAGCATACGAAACTAGCGAGAATAGGCCAAAACAACGTGTTTTGACGAGTTCCACGTAATTGGATCCCGGGGTTCCCGAAACATTCGGATCACCGCGAGACCCAAAATCAGTGAGTAATATCATACAAAACTGGCCACAATAGGCCCAAATTATGATTTTTGACGAGTTCCCCGTAACCGGATCCCGGGGGTTCGCGAAACGCTAGTGTCATGCCCAAGATGCGACCCTATCCTCAATTTGGCACGAGGGCCTCGTCAGGGATAGAAGCGCATCTCGTCGTGTCGCAAGAATGGATATCGTTACAAGTACATGTAGTGAAAAGGAGATATCTATAAAGAGTTGGCTTACACTCGCCACAAGCTACATCAGAGTCACATCAGTACATTACATAATCATCAAGAGTAAGAGCAGGGTCCGACTACGGACGAAAATAAACAACAAAAGAGGAACGACGTCCATCCTTGCTATACCAGGCTGCCGGCCTGGAACCCATCCTAGATCGATGAAGAAGAAGAAGAAGAAGCAACTCCAAATGAACAATCAACGCGCTCGCGTCATGTAACCTTTACCTGTACCTGCAACTGGTGTTGTAGTAATCTGTGAGCCACAGGGGACTCAGCAATCTCATTTCCAAAGGTATCAAGACTAGCAAAGTTTAATGGGTGAGGCATGGTTAAGTGGTGAGGTTGCAGCAGCGACTAAGCATATATTTGGTGGCTAACTTACGAATACCAGAAATAAGAGGGGGAAGATCTACACATAACGGACGTGAACTACTGATGATCAAATGAATGATCCTGAACACCTACCTACGTCAGACATAACCCCACCGTGTCCTCGATCGGAGAAGGAACTCACGAAAGGGACAGTCACGGTTACGCACACAGTTGGCATATTTTAATTAAGTTAACTTCAAGTTATCTAGAACCAGTGTTAAACAAAGGTTCCACGTTGCCACATAACCGCGGGCACGGCTTTCCGAAAGATTTAACCCTGCAGGGGTGCTCCAACTAGTCCATCATAAATTGCCACAAGCCGCATAGAAATCCTCAATCACGAAGCTTGCGATCTAGTCGGATTCCCTAGTGGAAAACCTCAACTCTGAGACTACCCAAAGCACCACCGGAATCCCGATGCACAAGATAATCCGTCAAAGGTAAAACTAATCCAGCAAGGCCACCCGACGTGTCGTCGATCCCGATAGGAGTCGCGTACCTCGTTCTCAGGACACGACGGATGGGTCATACTAGGAGAACCAAACCTCGGGTTGCCCCGAGGTGGCCCCGTAGTCTGCCAGTTTGGACCAACACACATGAGGAGCACTGGCCTGGGGGTTGATTAAATTATCCTCGGGTGCCGGCAGGTCCCTATGCATTATTATTAGGTTATTAGGCAAATGTAGTACCAAAGTTGGGCCTTGCCAAACGAGTCTTAATCTAACACGAATTATCAAGGGGGTCCCCATAACAACCCCGATCGTGTTAGGAGCGCTCATTTATGGAACATAACACCGGTAGTCGGAAACTAAGGGGGCAAAGGTGGAACAAAAGACCAGGCTAGAAAGGCCGAGCCTTCCACCTTTTACCAAGTATATAGGTGCATTAAATTAAATAGCATTTAAATATGGTGATATAACAAGGAACCCATGTTATCACATGGAAGCAACTGCACCTTTAACTAGCAACGCTAACAACATGGATAAGCAAGCGGTAACATAGCCAATCAGTGGTTTGCTAGGTTGAACAGGTTGAAGGTTTCATGGCATTGTTGAGAGGCTGATAATTAACATGTGGTAGGCAACAAGACATAACGACTGAAACGATATAACTAGCATGGCAATGATAGTAATGGTATTTGGGGAAATGATCATATTGCCTGAGATTCCGCTTGGACGAAGAACATCTCCGAGATGTCGGTGAACAAACGTAGTCGAACGGGTCCTCACATTCCGACACGCTTGCGGGACTCTATCGAGACGGGCAAACCGGAAACAAACATCAACACAGATATTCACCACGGCAAAAGCAAGACATGATGCATAACCTACTATGATGCATGATCAGATCAAAATGCACGGGATGGCATGGCAACTCACCTCACGCAAACTCTACACATTAAGTGAAGCTCGATATGCAACGGGTTATATATCGATGAAACTCCATGATTAATTATTTAGTTCACTCCCGATTATTTGCACGGCAATATTAAATGTGGTTAACATGGCTAGGGGTGAAATGGTGATCCTACATGGCATCCTAGACAGTTTAACTCGCGGAACATAGAACAGAGCTACGACACAAGAACGTGCAACACAAGATTATATGCCATGAATGCGTTATGCATGCAAGTTCAACCACGGCAAGAAGGGAAAGAAGCAGGTGTCGCCACGGCGAGCGAAAGGGAACCATGGCGGCAAAACGGAAACGATGCCACGGCAACGTTCCTATCCCGATAACTCGTCGAGATATCGTGCCAACGTATAGGGAGCGTGTGTGGGAACGTTAAATAAAGATGGGGTGATCCCGGTTACCGGGTTCCCATGTGTCGAGGCGCGATGGAAAGAAGACAACGTGCAACGGGCTAATATACGGCGCAAACATACATTCAACTCATACAAGACATGCATACGGTTCTCGGCCACGTCTCATCGTTATACCTTCGACGCGTGCGAATCGGAGGGGATCGGGTCGTAGCGGACGTCGTGGAAGTAGTTGTCGACGTGGTCGTCGGGGAAGTAGTTGTCGTCGTGGTCGTCGGTACACGGTCTTCGGAGACGGTAGTCGAACACGGTTCCGACGATGTTTGGGGTCCGTCGAGGACGTCGTGGTACTCGGCGATCTTGTCGGTTCCACGGCGGAGGGGAACGGCGCACGCGGCGACGCATGCGGCACCACAACAAATGCATCGGCGCCGGTAGACAACGGCAAGCAGCATGGCAACCAAGCCTAGCATCTAATAGCAAAAGCAACAGCAAGCATAGCAGCTACGGCCACAGCAAACTTCAGGCCAGCAAGCAACTTGCAGCGGGCAAGCAATAGCTCAGCATAGCACGACACAGCAACGGTACAGCCAACAGCAACCAGCAACGGGCATCACCGACACAAGCTAGCAACAGCAGAGCAAGCTACAGTAGCATAAGCAACCAACCACAACACGCTTCAGGCTACAGCTAGCAGCAGCGGCAACAACCATCGACAGGAACCAGCAGCCAGCTTAGCAACACAACAGCAGGGCAACAATTGCCAAGAGCAACAGCAAGCGAGCTGCACTGCTCGACAGCAACAATAGCAGCGCGGGGCAACAGCATGCACAACAGCATATCAGTGGCAACAGCAACGCAGCGGCACCTAACAGCAACTTAGCAACGGCATGACGCACAACAGCAGAAGAGGCGATGGCATAGCGGCGCCGGCGGGGCCTTGGGCCGGCCGGCAGAAGAGGCGACGCGCGGGGCTGGGCTCGCGAGGCGGCGCCGGACAAGCACCAACACGGCGGGCGCGGCGCAGAGCATCCGACGGGGCTCGCGAGGAACCTGCAGGCAGGGCGGCAGCACAGGGCCGACGCGGGGAGGCGCGCTGGCACAGAGCTCCTGCAGGCGGCCGACGGCAGGCCACGGCAACGAGGGGGATTCGGGACAAAGGGGAATCGGGGCAAGCACGGGAGGAGCGTGGGGAGGAGATGGGGATCGGGACGAAACGGCTGCGGGAGGAAGAGGACGCTCGGGGGAGCGGCTCCTGGCGCTAGGGCAGGGGAAAACTTGGGCCTGGGCCTGGCTTGCTCCCTCTCTCTCTATTTTTTTTAATAAAGACAAAGAACAAATTAAAGGAAAATATGTTTTAACAAAATAATAAAAAATGCATTTTGCTCCTTTAAAAATATACCCCAACTTTTTAAAATAGATTGGGCCCTTCTAAACAAATAAAAATAAAACCCTTTTGAAGAATAAAATAAAACCTTTTTTAAAGAATAAAATAAAAGCCTTTTAAAAGAGAAAATAAAATGGGACGGTTTTAAAATAAAACAAACGGAGAAATAAAATAAAAACCTAAGGGTTGCCCCCACATATAATAAAAGGACTTTCTTTAAAAGAAGACGAACATTTAAGAGGGGGTTAAAACTGAAATATTTTAAACAACCACGAAATAAAACAAGAGAGGAGAGAAGGGTTTTAGGTCCGCGGTGCAACAGCGTTTGAAGCGGCTCTGACGCACCCACTCTCATCACGCCAACGAACAACGCCACACTCACAAAGCACTCACAAGCATGGGCACCCAACAACACGGAGCAACAAGCAACACTAACAAAACACAGTTGGCATGATGCCATGATGCAAACTAAATGATGATGCAACAAAATAAAATAACCACACGACAGAAACGGAAATAAAGGGGGAATCTTCTGGGGCGTCGGCATCGGGCTGTCACAACTCTCCTACACTACAAGAGGATCTCGCCCCGAGATCCAAGAATGAAAGGGGGAGAGGACGAGAAAGATCAAGAGGTAAAAACTTAGTCGCTTCTTTGACAAACGAGTGAAACCAACGATCCTTGAAGGTTGCAAAGCGATGAGGAATGATATGAGAAAGAAGCAAGAATTCACGGAAAATTTCGGCAGCACTTCGGTAGGAAAAAGGGACAAAAAATTCGATAAGAAGAGAGAATTAGACAATATTCACAACAAACAAGTAAAATAGAACAAGGGACACCATGAACTTGATAGAACAAGATAATAGACCCAAAAGAGCAACATCACAAGGCCTCCGGAACAAGAGAATAGGAACTAGCTCAAGTGGAAGAAGAGAATGAAGAAAAAGAATGACAACTACCATCACAATAGAATTGAAGAGCCTCCGGACAGAGAATTGACATAGTAGTTGGAAAACCAACAACGAAAAGAACAAGATAGTAGTGGGCTTATGGAAATCATCTCAACAAATACGAGGTGACAACCAACCACTAAAATAAACAAGGATAGATTGGGAGCAACAAGAACAGAACAATTTCTTACACCAAGAGGGTGCATTGAGAACTAGGATTAATGACAAGCACCATGATAGCATAATCCATAGGAAAAGCTTTAGGTGAAGTCCAAACCAAGATAGCTCAAACAAGAAATCATGTGTTGCAAATATCTCATGATCATAGAATTTTTGGGTTTATATATGTCATCCTTGAAAGAAAATCTCTTCGAGGCTCCTACACTAACAAGAATGCTATAATACCACCTCAAAGGATAAAGGAAGAACAATTGCACATATAAATGCAAGAGAAAGGATACTTGAGGTTCTCCAACAAGAATCTTGAAGAACATTTGATAATGGATTGAAACCTTGGAGAACCACCATGAAGGACCTCCGTATACAAATGAATGATGGAAAGATATGAAGGTAGAAGGAATAAGATTATGACCTTTCCAAGATTTAGATGAAGCTTCACAAAGAGATACTTAAAAGAACTTGGAACTCCGGAAAATAAAGATAGGCACTTGAGAAAACAATTGAAACCATGAGCCACTCCGGAAGATGAATTCAGGTTACTATGAACAAGAAATAAGAATTATGTTATGTTTATCCTTCATCAAGTTTAACTGATGACCAGCAACGGATTTAGCATACAACTTATTCTTCTAGAAATGATTGAGGAGAGAGATAAGCACAAGCTAGAAGAAGTCTTGAAGGAGACACCGGTGAGAATTGAAATAATGAGGCAACCATGAATGAATGGAGATACATGAGAATGAAGAGATCATGATCCACCTGAGATAATAATTAAACAAGACACCGGATAATCGAGAGACGAACAAAGAGACAACAATGGAGAAGAATTAGAGAATGAAAGCTGCAAGCTGAGAACGAAGAATCTTCTGATATGATGGCCTTCGGAGGATCGAGAAATAAAAATATCTCAGAGAAGCACTGGATAGCACGAAAGAGATTACTCATGATTGGAACAATTAAGATGATGCCAGAAGGCTGAAACTATGAATCATGAAGAGAATGGACCAAGATTGAGAGAAACACTCCTTCGAATTTGCAAGCTGAGAATGATGACAAGAACAACACCAAGAATTAATGAGACACTCCGGAATAAGAAAGAATGAAAGGTTGAGCCATATGAGAATTAATTCAAATAGATCTTGGAGAAGGAATATGACTGATGAAAATCATGCTTACGTCATAGTTGAAAGATTTAATGATCTCCAGAAAAAGATTAAAAGAGCCAAGAAAGATCCTGGGAAAGAACCTGTGGGTTATGGGCCCACTCAAAGAAACCACCGTTAGAAAAGATTGCTAGAACGAGAGATATTGCACCGGTATGAAGAGAACTAGATGAGGTTGAGAACTCGAAATAAATAAAAGAATTGAGAACAAGAATTCTGAGACAACTTCAACGCTTCGGATAGAATAGAGAGAAATGACAACAAGAAGATAGACTGATAAAAATTTCCAACATAGGAAAGAATTACAAGGATGAAAAGGAAATGATGAACACGGACAACTGAATTAAATTCACCGGGTAAGAGAGAAAGAACAGACAGCGGAAGCATCACTGAAATGAAATACAGTAGGATGAAATCCAATCACTGAAGAAAAAGGGCGAGAGGGCGGGGAAAAACAAAGACGACTTGGGACAGATCAGACGAACTCCGGATGAAATGAGAGAATGATCTTGCAAAATTGGAGAGGATTAGGTTCACTAAAGAGAAGCACACCGGTTGGAAAAGAATTAACATGACGACTTCGGTTGACAAGAATGATAAGACAATTGATTTGAGCAAAGAGAATTAGCATTCCCACAAAAATATGAGAAGACCGCTTAGAGAAGATCTGAAATCACCACTTTACATCGAAGCAACTTGAATTACCCTATTCCAACAAAACGAAGGGTGTGGCTTATGAAACAAGCCAGAACAAACTCATGAGAAATATTTCCGTTCGATATTTTCATGGACAGGAATCCACTAGATGTCGAACCCCAACCTAACATCAAGAATTTGTTGGAAGATTGTCCTATAAGCAACTACTTGAATTCCCACCTAAGAATTCCCGAAATTTCTGGTCATGCAATCTGGTACACGGATACAAGGAGTAATATCACACAACTCCTATACTAACCCGTCACTTGTATCACATCCGTCAACACACGACCAGAATCTCGGACCTTCATCTACAACAGACCCTCGTGATCACAACAATACAAAGTATGGCAGTACTCCCGAAAAATATGTACCAGTACTGGGGACATCGGGGTTATCTCGCCACTACTAGTATTGAAGCAATTATGAACATCCTTCGTCCTGAGATACTAAGAAATATGAATGATAACGATGTGCTCAAGAATCCCCTGGAGCTCAACTCCCCTGAGACTTAGAGCAGATAGGAGGCACCAAGGCAGAACTCCGTCACATCGACATCATATAGATCTCAAAAATATCCGCGTGATCCTAAATTTTTTTTGAGTGGGAAGAGGAGTAGAATTAAATTATTACGTCAAGATTCCTCACCAGAGCATAGAAGAGGAGAAAAAAGAAACCTACTCTCCTATATATAACTAGACTCAAAGCAGTTTTTCACTAGATTCGACTCGGCCAAGTTCGATCAATCAAGGCGGCTCCTAGGTCGGTACTGCTCTGATACCAACTTGTCACGCCCAAGATGCGACCCTATCCTCAATTTGGCAAGAGGGCCTCGTCAGGGATAGAAGCGCATCTCGTCGTGTCGCAAAAATGGATATCGTTACAAGTACATGTACTGAAAAGTAGAGATATATAAAGAGTTGGCTTACACTCGCCACAAGCTACATCAGAGTCACATCAGTACATTACATAATCATCAAGAGTAAGAGGAGGGTCCGACTACGGACGAAAACAAACAACAAAAGAAGAACGACGTCCATCCTTGCTATCCCAGGCTGCCGGCTTGGAACCCATCCTAGATCGATGAAGAAGAAGAAGAAGAAGCAACTCCAAATGAACAATCAACGCGCTCGCGTCAAGTAACCTTTACCTGTACCTGCAACTGGTGTTGTAGTAATCTGTGAGCCACAGGGGACTCAGCAATCTCATTTCCAAAGGTATCAAGACTAGTAAAGCTTAATGGGTGAGGCATGGTTAAGTGGTGAGGTTGCAGCAGCGACTAAGCATATATTTGGTGGCTAACTTACGAATACCAGAAATAAGAGGGGGAAGATCTACGCATAACGGACGTGAACTACTGATGATCAAATGAATGATCCTGAACACCTACCTACGTCAGACATAACCCCACCGTGTCCTCGATCGGAGAAGGAACTCATGAAAGGGACAGTCACGGTTACGCACACAGTTGGCATATTTTAATTAAGTTAACTTCAAGTTATCTAGAACCAGTGTTAAACAAAGTTTCCACGTTGCCATATAACCGTGGGCACGGCTTTCCGAAAGATTTAACCCTGCAGGGGTGCTCCAACTAGTCCATCACAAATTGCCACAAGCCGCATAGAAATCCTCAATCACGAAGCTCGCGATCTCGTCGGATTCCCTAGTGGAAAACCTCAACTCTGAGATTACCCAAAGCATCATAGGAATCCCGATGCACAAGATAATCCGTCAAAGGTAAAACTAATCCAGCAAGGCCACCCGACGTGTCGTCGATCCCGATAGGAGTCGCGTACCTCGTTCTCAGGACACGACGGATGGGTCATACTAGGAGAACCAAACCTCGGGTTGCCCCGAGGTGGCCCCGTAGTCTGCCAGTTTGGACCAACACACATGAGGAGCACTGGCCCGGGGGTTGATTAAATTATCCTCGGGTGCCGGCAGGTCCCTATGCATTATTATTAGGTTATTAGGCAAATGTAGTACCAAAGTTGGGCCTTGCCAGACCAGTCTTAATCTAAAACGAATTATCAAGGGGGTCCCCATAACAACCCCGATCGTGTTAGGAGCGCTCATTTATGGAACATAACACCGGTAGTCGGAAACTAAGGGGGCAAAGGTGGAACAAAACACCAGGCTAGAAGGGCCGAGCCTTCCACCTTTTACCAAGTATATAGGTGCATTAAATTAAATAGCATTTAAATATGGTGATATAATAAGGAACCCATGTTATCACATGGAAGCAACTGCACCTGCAACTAGCAACGCTAACAACATGGATAAGCAAGCGGTAATATAGCCAATCAGTGGTTTGCTAGGTTGAACAGGGTGAAGGTTTCATGGCATTGTTGAGAGGCTGATATTTAACATGTGGTAGGCAACGAGACTATACGACAGAAAAGATATAACTAGCATGGCAATGATAGTAATGGTATCTGGGGAAATGATCATCTTGCCTGAGATTCCGCTTGGAAGAAGAACATCTCCGAGATGTCGGCGAACCAACGTAGTCGAACGGGTCCTCACATTCCGACACGCTTGCGGGACTCTATCGAGACGGGCAAACCGGAAACAAACATCAACACAGATATTCACCACGGCAAAAGCAAGACATGATGCATAACCTACTATGATGCATGATCAGATCAAAATGCACGGGATGGCATGGCAATTCACCTCACGCAAACACTACACATTAAGTGAAGCTCGATATGCAACTGGTTACATATCGACGAAACTCCACGATTAATTATTTAGTTCACTCCCGATTATTTACACGGCAATATTAAATGTGGTTAACATGGCTAGGGGTGAAACGGTGATCCTACATGGCATCTTGACGGTTTAACTCGCGGAACATAGAACGGAGCTACGACACAAGAACGTGCAACACAAGATTATATGCCATGAATGCGTTATGCATGCAAGTTCAACCACGACAAGAAGGGAAAGAAGCAGGTGTCGCCACGGCGAGCGAAAGGGAACCATGGCGGCAAAACGGAAACGATGCCACGGCAACGTTCCTATCCCGATAACTCGTCGAGATATCGTGCCAACGTATAGGGAGCGTGTGTGGGAACGTTAAATAAAGATGGGGTGATCCCGGTTACCGGGTTCCCATGTGTCGAGGCGCGACGGAAAGAAGACAACGTGCAACGGGCTAATATACGGCGCAAACATACATTCAACTCATACAACACATGCATACGGTTCTCGGCCACGTCTCATCGTTATACCTTCGACGCGTGCGAATCGGAGGGGATCGGGTCGTAGCGGACGTCGTGGAAGTAGTTGTCGACGTGGTCGTCGGGGAAGTAGTTGTCGTCGTGGTCGTCGGTACACGGTCTTCGGCAACGATAGTCGAACACGGTTCTGACGATGTTCGGGGTCCGTCTAGGACGTCGAGGACGTCGTGGTACTCGGCGATCTTGTCGGTTCCACGGCGGAGGGGAACGGCGCACGCGGCGACGCATGCGGCACCACAGCAAATGCATCGGCGTCGGTAGACAACGGCAAGCAGCACGGCAACCAAGCCTAGCATCTAATAGCAAAAGCAACAGCAAGCATAGCAGCTACGGCCACGGCAAACTTCAGGCCAGCAAGCAACTTGCAGCGGGCAAGCAATAGCGCAGCATAGCATGACACAGCAACGGTACATCCAACAGCAACCAGCAATGGGCAGTACCGACACAAGCTAGCAACAGCAGAGCAAGCTACATCAGCATAAGCAACCAGCAAGAGCACGCTTCAGGCTACAGCTAGCAGCAGCGGCAACAACCATCGACAGGAACCAGCAGCCAGCTTAGCAACGTAACAGCAGGGCAACAATCGCCAAGAGCAACAGCAGGCAAGCTGCACTGCTCGGCAGCAACAATAGCAGCGCGGGGCAACAGCATGCACAACAGCATATCAGCGGCAACAGCAAAGCAGTGGCACCTAACACCAACTTAGAAACAGCAGGACGCACAGCAGCAGAAGAGGCGATGGCCTCGGGCCGGCCGGGAGAAGAGGCGACGCGTGCGGATGGGCTCACGAGGCGGCGCCGGACAAGCACCAGCACGACGGGCGCGTCGCAGAGCATCCGACGGGGCTCACGAGGAACCTGCTGGCGGGGCGGCAGCACAGGGCCGACGCGGGGAGGGGCGCTGGCCCAGAGCTGCTGCAGGCGGGCGACAGCAGGCCACGGCGACGAGGTGGATTCGGGACAAAGGGGAATCGGGGCAAGCACGGGAGGAGCGTGGGGAGGAGATGGGGATCGGGACGAAACGGCTGCGGGAGGAAGAGGACGCTCGGGGGAGCGGCTCCTGGCGCTAGGGCAGGGGAAAACTTGGGCCTGGGCTTGGCTTGCTCCCTCTCTCTCTGGTTTTTTCTAATAAAGACAGAGAACAAATTAAAGGAAAATATGTTTTAACAAAATAATAAAAAAATGCATTTTACTCCTTTAAAAATATACCCCAACTTTTTCAAATAGATTGGGCCCTTCTAAACAAATAAAAATAAAACCCTTCTGAAGAATAAAATAAAACCTTTTTTTAAAGAATAAAATAAAAGCCTTTTAAAAGAGAAAATAAAATGGGACGGTTTTAAAATAAAACAAACAGAGAAATAAAATAAAAACCTAAGGGTTGCCCCCACATATAATAAAAGTACTTTCTTTAAAAGAAGACGAACATTTAAGAGGGGGTTAAAACTGAAATCTTTTAAACAACCACGAAATAAAACAAAGAGAGGAGAGAAGGGTTTTAGGTCCGCGGTGCAACAGGGTTTGAAGCGGCTCTGACGCACCCACTCTCATCACGCCAACGAACAACGCCACATTCACAAAGAACTCACAAGCATGGGCACCCAACAACACGGAGCAACAAGCAACACTGACAAAACACAGTTGGCATGATGCCATGATGCAAACTGAATGATGATGCAACAAAATAAAATAACCAGACGACGGAAACGGAAATAAAGGGGGAATCTTCTGGGGCGTCGGCATTGGGCTGTCACAACTCTCATACACTACAAGAGGATCTCGCCCCGAGATCCAAGAATGAAAGGGGGAGAGGATGAGAAAGATCAAGAGGTAAAAACTTAGTCGCTTCTTTGACAAACGAGTGAAACCAACGATCCTTGAAGGTTGCAAAGCGATGAGGAATGATATGAGAAAGAAGCAAGAATTCACAGAAAATTTTGGCAGCACTTCGGTAGGAAAAAGGGACAAAGCATTCGATAAGAAAAGAGAATTAGACAATATTCACAACAAACAAGTAAAATAGAACAAGGGACACCATGAACTTGATAGAACAACATAATAGACCCAAAAGAGCAACATCACAAGGCCTCCGGAACAAGAGAATAGGAACTAGCTCAAGTGGAAGAAGAGAATGAAGAAAAAGAATGACAACTACCATCACAATAGAATTGAAGAGCCTCCGGACAGAGAATTGACATAGTAGTTGGAAATCCAACAGCGAAAAGAACAAGATAGTACTGGGCTTATGGAAATCATCTCAACAAATACGAGGTGACAACCAACCACTAAAATAAACAAGGATAGATTGGGAGCAACAAGAAAAGAACAATTTCTTACACCAAGAGGGTGCATTGAGAACTAGGATTAATGACAAGCATCATGATAGCATAATCCATAGGAAAAGCTTTAGGTGAATTCCAAACCAAGATAGCTCAAAGAAGAAATCATGGGTTGCAAATATCTCATGATCATAGAATTGGTGGGTTTATTTATGTCATCCTTGAAAGAAAATCTCTTCGAGGCTCCTACACTAACAAGAATGCTATATTACCACCTCAAAGGATAAAGGAAGAACAATTGCACATATAAATGCAAGAGAAAGGATACTTGAGGTTCTCCAACAAGAATCTTGAAGAACATTTGATAATGGATTGAAACCTTGGAGAACCACCATGAAGGACCTCCGTATACAAATGAATGATGCAAAGATATGAAGGTAGAAGGAATAAGATTATGACCTTGCCAAGATTTAGATGAAGCTTCACAAAGAGATACTTAAAAGAACTTGGAACTCCGGAAAAGAAAGATAGGCACTTGAGAAAACAATTGAAACCATGAGCCACTCCGGAAGATGAATTCAGGTTACCATGAACAAGAAATAAGAATTATGTTATGTTTATCCTTCATCAAGTTTAACTGGTGACCAGCAACGGATTTAGCATACGACTTATTCTTCTAGAAATGATTGAGGAGAGAGATAAGCACAAGCTAGAAGAAGTCTTGAAGGAGACACCGGTGAGAATTGAAATAATGAGGCAACCATGAATGAATGGAGATACATGAGAATGAAGAGATCATGATCCACGTGAGATAATAATTAAGCAAGACACCGGATAATCGAGAGACGAACAAAGAGACAACAATGGAAAAGAATTAGAGAATGAAAGCTGCAAGCTGAGAACGAAGAATCTTCTGAAATGATGGCCTTCGGAGGATCGAGAAATAAAAATATCTCAGAGAAGCACCGGATAGCACGAAAGAGATTACTCATGATTGGAACAATTAAGATGATGCCAGAAGGCTGAAACTATGAATCATGAAGAGAATGGACCAAGATTGAGAGAAACACTCCTTCGAATTTGCAAGCTGAGAATGACGACACGAACAACACCAAGAATTAATGAGACACTCCGGAATAAGAAAGAATGAAAGGTTGAGCCATATGAGAATTAATTCAAATAGATCTTGGAGAAGGAATATGACTGATGAAAATCATGCTTACGTCATAGTTGAAAGATTTAATGATCTCCAGAAAAAGATTAAAAGAGCCAAGAAAGATCCGGGGAAAGAACCTGTGGGTTATGGGCCCACTCAAAGAAACCACCGTTAGAAAAGATTGCTAGAACGAGAGATATTGCACCGGTAAGAAGAGAACTAGATGAGGTTGAGAACTCGAAATAAATAAAATAATTGAGAACAAGAATTCCGAGACAACTTCAACGCTCCGGATAGAATAGAGAGAAATGACAACAAGAAGATAGACTGATAAAAATTTCCAACATAGGAAAGAATTACAAGGATGAAAAGGAAATGATGAACACGGACAACTGAATTAAATTCACCGGGTAAGAGAGAAAGAACAGACAGCGGAAGCATCACTGAAATGAAATACAGTTGGATGAAATCCAATCACTGAAGAAAAAGGGCGGGAGGGCGGGGAAAAACAAAGACGACTTGGGACAGATGAGACGAACTCCGGATGAAATGAGAGAACGATCTTGCAAAATTGGAGAGGATTAGGTTCACTAAAGAGAAGCACACCGGTTGGAAAAGAATTAACATGACGACTCCGGTTGACAAGAATGATAAGACAATTGATTTGAGCAAAGAGAATTAGCATTCCCACAAAAATATGAGAAGACCGCTTAGAGAAGATCTGAAATCACCACTTGACATCGAAGCAACTTGAATTACCCTATTCCAACAAAACGAAGGGTGTGGCTTATGAAACAAGCCAGAACAAACTCATGAGAAAGATTTCCGTTCGATATTTTCGTGGACAGGAATCCACTAGATGTCGAACCCCAACCTAACATCAAGCATTTGTTGGAAGATTGTCCTATAAGCAACTACTTGAATTCCCACCTATGAATTCCCTAAATTTCTGGTCATGCAATCTGGTACATGGATACAAGGACTAATATCACACAACTCCTATACTAACCCGTCACTTGTATCACATCCGTCAACACACGACCAGAATCTCGGACCTTCATCTACAACAGACCCTCGTGATCACAACGATACAAAGTATGGCAGTAGTCCCGAAAAATCTGTACCAGTACTGGGGACATCGGGGTTATCTCGCCACTACTAGTATTGAAGCAATTACGAACATCCTTCGTACTGAGATACTAAGAAATATGAATGATAACGATGTGCTCAAGAATACCCTGGAGCTCAACTCCCCTGAGACTTAGAGCAGATAGGAGGCACCAAGGCAGAACTTCGTCACATCGACATCATATAGATCTCAAAAATATCCGCGTGATCCTAAATTTTTTTTGAGTGGGAAGAGGAGTAGAATTAAATTATTACGTCAAGATTCCTCACCAGAGCATAGAAGAGGAGAAAAAAGAATCCTAATCTCCTATATATAACTAGACTCAAAGCAGTTTTTCACTAGATTCGACTCGGCCAAGTTCGATCAATCAAGGCGGCTCCTAGGTCGGTACTGCTCTGATACCAACTTGTCACACCCAAGATGCGACCCTATCCTCAATTTGGCAAGAGGGCCTCGTCAGGGATAGAAGCGCATCTCGTCGTGTTGCAAGAATGGATATCGTTACAAGTACATGTACTGAAAAGGAGAGATATATAAAGAGTTGGCTTACACTCGCCACAAGCTACATCAGAGTCACATCAGTACATTACATAATCATCAAGAGTAAGAGGAGGGTCCGACTACGGACGAAAACAAACAACAAAAGAAGAACGACGTCCATCCTTGCTATCCCAGGCTGCCGGCTTGGAACCCATCCTAGATCGATGAAGAAGAAGAAGAAGAAGCAACTCCAAATGAACAATCAACGAGCTCGCGTCAAGTAACCTTTACCTGTACCTGCAACTGGTGTTGTAGTAATCTGTGAGCCACATAGGACTCAGCAATCCATTTCCAAAGGTATCAAGACTAGCAAAGCTTAATGGGTGAGGCATGGTTAAGTGGTGAGGTTGCAGCAGCGACTAAGCATATATTTGGTGGCTAACTTACGAATACCAGAAATAAGAGGGGGAAGATCTACACATAACGGACGTGAACTACTGATGATCAAATGAATGATCCTGAACACCTACCTACGTCAGACATAACCCCACCGTGTCCTCGATCGGAGAAGGAACTCACGAAAGGGACAGTCACGGTTACGCACACAGTTGGCATATTTTAATTAAGTTAACTTCAAGTTATCTAGAACCAGTGTTAAACAAAGGTTCCACGTTGCCACATAACCGCGGGCACGGCTTTCCGAAAGATTTAACCCTGCAGGGGTGCTCCAACTAGTCCATCACAAATTGCCACAAGCCGCATAGAAATCCTCAATCACGAAGCTTGCGATCTAGTCGGATTCCCTAGTGGAAAACCTCAACTCTGAGATTACCCAAAGCACCACCGGAATCCCGATGCACAAGATAATCCGTCAAAGGTAAAACTAATCCAGCAAGGCCACCCGACGTGTCGTCGATCCCGATAGGAGTCGCGTACCTCGTTCTCAGGACACGACGGATGGGTCATACTAGGAGAACCAAACCTCGGGTTGCCCCGAGGTGGCCCCGTAGTCTGCCAGTTTGGACCAACACACATGAGGAGCACTGGCCCGGGGGTTGATTAAATTATCCTCGGGTGCCGGCAGGTCCCTATGCATTATTATTAGGTTATTAGGCAAATGTAGTACCAAAGTTGGGCCTTGCCAGACCAGTCTTAATCTAAAATGAATTATCAAGGGGTCCCCATAACAACCCCGATCGTGTTAGGAGCGCTCATTTATGGAACATAACACCGGTAGTCGGAAACTAAGGGGGCAAAGGTGGAACAAAACACCAGGCTAGAAAGGCAGAGCCTTCCACCTTTTACCAAGTATATAGGTGCATTAAATTAAATAGCATTTAAATATGGTGATATAATAAGGAACCCATGTTATCACATGGAAGCAACTGCACCTGCAACTAGCAACGCTAACAACATGGATAAGCAAGCAGTAATATAGCCAATCAGTGGTTTGCTAGGTTGTACAGGTTGAAGGTTTCATGGCATTGTTGAGAGGCTGATATTTAACATGTGGTAGGCAACGAGACTTAACGACAGAAACGATATAACTAGCATGGCAATGATAGTAATGGTATCTGGGGAAATGATCATCTTGCGTGAGATTCCGCTTGGAAGAAGAACATCTCCGAGATGTCGGCGAACCAACGTAGTCGAACGGGTCCTCACATTCCGACACGCTTGCGGGACTCTATCGAGATGGGCAAACCGGAAACAAACATCAACACAGATAGTCACCACGGCAAAAGCAAGACATGATGCATAACCTACTATGATGCATGATCAGATCAAAATGCACGGGATGGCATGGCAATTCACCTCACGCAAACACTACACATTAAGAGAAGCTCGATATGCAACGGGTTACATATCGACGAAACTCCACGATTAATTATTTAGTTCACTCCCGATTATTTACACGGCAATATTAAATGTGGTTAACATGGCTAGGGGTGAAATGGTGATCCTACATGGCATCCTAGACGGTTCAACTCGCGGAACATAGAATGGAGCTACGGCACAAGAACGTGCAACACAAGATTATATGCCATGAATGCGTTATGCATGCAAGTTCAACCACGACAAGAAGGGAAGGAAGCAGGTGTTGCCATGGCGAGCGAAAGGGAACCATGGCGGCAAAACGGAAACGATGCCACGACAACGTTCCTATCCCGATAACTCGTCGAGATATCGTGCCAACGTATAGGGAGCGTGTGTGGGAATGTTAAATAAAGATGGGGTGATCCCGGTTACCGGGTTCCCATGTGTCGAGGCGCGACGGAAAGAAGACAACGTGCAACGGGCTAATATACGGCGCAAACATACATTCAACTCATACAACACATGCATACGGTTCTCGGCCACGTCTCATCGTTATACCTTCGACGCGTGCGAATCGGAGGGGATCGGGTCGTAGCGGACGTCGTGGAAGTAGTTGTCGACATGGTCGTCGGGGAAGTAGTTGTCGTCGTGGTCGTCGGTACACGGTCTTCGGCAACGGTAGTCGAACACGGTTCTGACGATGTTCGGGGTCCGTCTAGGACGTCGAGGACGTCGTGGTACTCGGCGATCTTGTCGGTTCCACGGCGGAGGGGAACGGCGCACGCGGCGACGCATGCGGCACCACAGCAAATGCATCGGCGCCGGTAGACAACGGCAAGCAGCACGGCAACCAAGCCTAGCATCTAATAGCAAAAGCAACAGCAAGCATAGCAGCTACGGCCACGGCAAACTTCAGGCCAGCAAGCAACTTGCAGCGGGCAAGCAATAGCGCAACATAGCACGACACACCAACGGTACAACCAACAGCAACCAGCAACGGGCAGTACCGACACAAGCTAGCAACAGCAGAGCAAGCTACAACAGCATAAGCAACCAGCAACAGCACGCTTCAGGCTACAGCTAGCAGCAGCGGCAACAAACATCGACAGGAACCAGCAGCCAGCTTAGTAACGTAACAGCAGGGCAGCAATCGCCAAGAGCAACAGCAGGCAAGCTGCACTACTCGGCAGCAACAATAGCAGAGCGGGGCAATGGCATGCACAACAGCATATCAGCGGCAACAGCAAAGCAGTGGCACCTAACAGCAACTTAGCAACAGCAGGACGCACAGCAGCAGAAGAGGCGATGGCCTCGGGCCGGCCAGGAGAAGAGGCGACGCGCGGGGATGGGCTCGCGAGGCGGCGCCAGACAAGCACCAACACGACGGGTGCGGCGCAGAGCATCCGACGGGGCTCGCGAGGAACCTGCAGGCGGGGCGGCAGCACAGGGCCGACGCGGGGAGGGGCGGTGGCGCAGATCTGCTGCAGGCGGGCGACAGCAGGCCACGGCGACGAGGGGGATTCGGGACAAAGGGGAATCGGGGCAAGCACGGGAGGAGCGTGAGGAGGAGATGGGGATCGGGACGAAACGGCTGCGGGAGGAAGAGGACGCTGGGGGGTGCGGCTCCTGGCGCTAGGATAGGGGAAAACTTGGGCTTGGGCCTGGCTTGCTCCCTCTCTCTCTGTTTTTTTTAAATAAAGACAGAGAACAAATTAAAGGAAAATATGTTTTAACAAAATAATAAAAAAAATGCATTTTACTCCTTTAAAAATATACCCCAACTTTTTCAAATAGATTGGGCCCTTCTAAACAAATAAAAATAAAACCCTTTTGAAGAATAATATAAAACCTTTTTTTAAAGAATAAAATAAAAGCCTTTTAAAAGAGAAAATAAAATGGGACGGTTTTAAAATAAAACAGACGGAGAAATAAAATAAAAACCTAAGGGTTGCCCCCACATATAATAAAAGGACTTTCTTTAAAAAAAGACGAACATTTAAGAGGGGGTTAAAACTGAAATCTTTTAAACAACCACGAAATAAAACAAGAGAGGAGAGAAGGGTTTTAGGTCCGTGGTGCAACAGGGTTTGAAGCGGCTCTGACGCACCCACTCTCATCACACCAACGAACAAGGCCACACTCACAAAGCACTCACAAGCATGGGCACCCAACAACACGGAGCAACAAGCAACACTGACAAAACACAGTTGGCATGATGCCATGCATGATGCCATGATGCAAACTAAATGATGATGCAACAAAATAAAATAACCACACGACGGAAACGGAAATAACGGGGGAATCTTCTGGGGCGTCGGCATCGGGCTGTCACAGTTAGGATCTGAGCGGGAACTAAAATCAGTGAGTAGCATACAAAACTGGACGGAATTGTCCAAAACTGCGAGTTTTCATGATTTCCCCTTAACCGGACCCCGAGGTTCCCAAATCGTTCGGGTCGCAGCAGGACCCGAAATGAGTGACTAATAGCATACAAAACTCGCCAGAATAGGCCAAAACTATGAGTTTTGACGAGTTCCTCGTAACCGGATCCCAGGGTTCCCGACACATTCGTATCATAGCGGGACCCAAAATTAGTGACTAATAGCATAGAAAAGTAGTCGTAATAGGCCAAAATTGTGAGTTTTGATGAGTTCTCTGTAACCGGACCATGGATTTCATAAACTTTTGGATCGCAGGAGGACCCAAAATGAGTGACTAATAGCATACAAACGTGGCTAGAATAGGCTAAAACGGTGAGTTCTGACGAGTTCCCCGTAACCGGACCCCACGGTTCCCAAAACGTTCGGATCGCAGCGGACCCAAAATCAGTGAGTAATAGCATACAAAACTGGCCCGAATAGAGCAAAATTGTGAGTTTTGGCAAGTTCGCCGTAACCGGACCCCGGGGTTACCGAAACGTTTGGATCAAAGCGGTAAACAAAATCAGTGAGTAATAGCATAAAAAACTCGCGAGAATAGGCCAAAATTGCGAGTTTTGATGAGTTCCGTGTAACCGGACCACTCGGTTCCCAAAACGTTCGAATCGCAACACGACCCAAAATCAGGGACTAATACAATACAAAACTGGCCGGAATAGGCCAAAACAGCGAGTTTTGACGGGTTCTGTGTAACCGGACGCCGTGGTTCCCAAACATTCAGATCGGAGTGGGACCCAAAATCAGTGAGTAATAGCATACAAAACTGGCTAGAATAGACCAAAACTGCGAGTTCTGACGAGTTCCCCGTAACCGGACCCCGGGGTTCCAAAAACATTTGGATCGCAGCGGGAACCAAAATCAGTGAGTAATAGCATACAAAACTCGCGAGAATAGGCCAAAATTGCGAGTTTTGATGAGTTCCCCGTAACCGAAACCAGGGGTTCCCAAAATGTTCGAATCGTAGGAGGACCCAAAATCAGGGACTAATAGCATACAAAACTGGCCACAATAGGCCAAACCTGCAATTTTTGACGAGTTCCCCCTAACCGGACCACGGGGGTGCCGAAACTTTCGGATCACATCGGGACCCATAATTAGTGACTAATATCATACAAAACTGGCCGGAATAGACCAAAACTCCGAGTTTTGACGAGTTCCCCGTAACCGGACCCCGGGGTTCCAGAAATGTTAGCATCTGAGCGGGAACTAAAATCTGTGAGTTGCATACAAAACTGCCCAGAATAGGCCAAAACTGCGAGTTTTCACGATTTCCCCTTAACCGAAACCCGGGGTTCCCAAAATGTTCGAATCGCAGTAGGACCCAAAATCAGGGACTAATAGTATACAAAACTGGCCACAATAGGCCAAACCTGCATTTTTTAATGAGTTCCCGTAACCGAACCATGGGGTTCCCGAAACGTTGGGATCACAACGAGACCCAAAACCAGTGACTAATAGCATACAAAATTGGCCGAATAGGCCAAAACTACGAGTTTCGAACAGTTCTCTGTAACCGTACGCTGTGGTTCCCGAAGCATTCGGATCATAGCGGGACCCAAAATCAGTGAATAATAGCATACAAAACAGGCTAGAATAGACCAAAACTGTGAGTTTTGATGAGTTCCCCGTAACCGGACCCCGGGGTTCCAGAAACATTCGGATCGCAGCGGGAACCAAAATCAGTGAGTAATAGCATACAAAACTCGCGAGAATAGGCCAAAATTGCGAGTTTTGATGAGTTCCCCGTAACCGAAACCCGGGGTTCCCAAAACGTTCGAATCGCAGCAGGACCCAAAATCAGGGACTAATAGCATACAAAACTAGCCACAATAGGCCAAACCTGCAATTTTTGACGAGTTCCCCGTAACAGGACCACGGGGGTCCCGAAACGTTATGTTCACAACAGAACCCAAAATCAGTGACTAATAGCATACAAAATTGGCCAGAATAGGCCAAAACGTCGAGTTTTGACGAGTTCTCTCTAACCGGACGACATGGTTCCCGAAATATTCGGATCGCAACGGGACCCAAAATCAGTGAGTAATTGCATACAAAACTGGCTAGAATAGACCAAAACTGCGAGTTTTGACGAGTTCCACGTAACCGGATCCCGCGGGACCTGCTACGGCAAGAAAAGTTCATCCCCGACAATGGTGCTGAAATCCTTCTGCTACTTCTCAAACAACAGCGCGAGAAATTGACACATTGACGGAGACTTGCTTGCGTTGGCTTTTCCCTTGAAGAGGAAAGGGTGATGCGGCACAGGAAGAGTAAGTATTTCCCTTAGTTTGAGAACCAAGGTATCAATCCAGTAGGAGAATCTCATCAAGTCCAGAGTACCTGTGCAAACACAAAAGAGCTTGCACCCAACGCTATAAAGGGGTTGTCAATCCCTTCAAGATTTGTTTGCAAAGTGAGATATGAAGGCGGAAAGTGCAACGAAGTAAAAAGTGTAAGGCTGAAAATATGGTGTGCAGTAGACCCTCGGGGCCATAGTGTTCACTAGAAACTTCCCTCAAAATAGCAAGTATTACGGTGGGTGCACAAATTACTGTCGAGTAATTGATAGAACCACGCAAAGTCATGACTATATCTAAGGCAATGATCATACATATAGGCATCACGTCCGAGACAAGTAGACCGATACTTTTTGCATCTACTACTATTACTCCACACATCGACCGCTATCCAGCATGCATCTAGTGTATTGAGTTCATGATGAACAGAGTAACGCCTTAAGCAAGATGACATGATGTAGAGGGATAATCTCAAACCAATGATGAAAACCCCATCTTTTTACCCTTGATGGCAACAACACGATGTGTGCCTCGCTACCCGTTCTGTCACTTGGTGAGGTCACCGCACGGTATGAACCCAAAAACAAGCACTTCTCCCATTGCAAGAATCATAGATCTAGTTGGCCAAACAAAACCCACAACTCGAAGAGAATTACAAGGATATGAAATCATGCATTAGAGAGATCAGAAGAAACTCAAATAAGATTCATTGATAATCTGATCATAAATCCACAATTCATCGGATCTCGACAAACACACCGCAAAAGAAGATTACATTAGATAGATCTCCATGAAGATCATGGAGAACTTTGTATTGAAGATCCAAGAGAGAGAAGAAGCCATATAGTTACTAGCTATGGACCTGTAGGTCTATGGTGAACTACTCACGCATCATCGGAGAGGTCATGGTGTTGATGAAGAAGCCCTCCGTGTCCGAATCCCCCCTCCGGCACGACACCAGAACGTGCCCAGATGGGATTTTGCGGAGACCAAAGCTTGCGGCGGCGGAAAAGTACTTTCGATGATCTCGTGATTTTTTGTAGAATTTTTGGGGATATATAGGCGCAAACCCTAGGGCAAAGGAGGTCCAGGTGGCCCACAAGCCTGTGGGCCGCGGCCTCCCCCTGGCCGCGAGGTGAGGGCTTGTGGGGCCCCTGGGCCCCCCTGCCTTGGCTCCCAAGTCTCCCGATCTTCTTCCGTTATGGAAAAAATCTTTTCCGGGATTTTATTCCGTTTGGACTCCATTTCAAATTCTCCTGTGAAAGGGGTCAAAAACATGGAAAAAATAGGAACTGACACTTGGCAGTGAGTTAATAAGTTAGTCCCAAAAAATATATAAAAGTCATGCAAAACATCCAAAGTTTGACAAGATAATAGCATGAAACCATCAAAATTTATATATACGTTGGAGACGTATCAAGCATCCCCAAGCTTAAATCCTCCTCGTCCTCGAGTAGGGAAGTGATAAAGAATGAATTTTTGATGTGGAATGCTACCTAGCATACCTGTCCTTTGCAACTTCTTTCACATGACATGAATGTTCAGATCCGTAAGATTTGAAACAATAGTTTGCTATTGACATGAAAACAATAATACTTCAAGCAAACTAGCAAAGTAATCATGAACTTTCAAAATAACAAGGCCAAAGAAAGTTATCCCTACAAAATCATATAGTCTGGCTATGCTCCATCATCCTCACACAACTAATGTAAATCATGCACAACCCCGATATTGGCCAAGTAATTGTTTTCGCACTCTTACATTCTCAAAAATTTTATAACTATCACGCAATACATGAGCGCAAGCCATGGATATAGCACTATAGGGGGAATAGAGCGTGGTGGTGGTTGTGAGACAAAAAGGAGGAGATGGTCACATTGACTCGGCGTATCAAAAGGCTATGGAGATGCCCATTAATAGATATCAATGTGAATGAGTAGGGATTGCCATACAATGGATGCACTAGAGCTATAAGTATGTGAAAGCTCAAAAGGAAAACTAGTGGGTGTGCATCCAACTTGCTTGCTCATGAAGACCTAGGGCAATTTCGAGGAAGCCCATCATTGGAATATACAAGCCAAGTTATATAATGAAGATTCCCACTAGCATATGGTAGTGACAAAGCAAGAAGCTCTCAATCATGAAGAACATGGTGCTATTATGAAGAACAAGTGTGGAAAAAGATAGTAGCATTGTCCCTTCTCTCTTTTTCTCTCTTTTTTTATTTTTTTATTTGGGCACTTGGACCTCTTTTTCCTCTTTTCTTTTTTTTATTTGGGCTCTTTGGCCTTTTTTTATCTCCTCACATGGGACAATGCCCTAATGATGATCATCACACTTTTATTTACTCACAGCTCAAAGCTTAGAATGATGATGACTCTATAGGAAATGCCTCCGGCAGTGTACCGGGATGTGCAACGATCTAGCATGGCGTATGACGTTGATACATCTCGATAGCTATGTTACGATGATGCAATGGCAATATGAGAGTGATGGCACAAGTCATGAGACAGAACGGTGGGAGCTGCATGGCAACATATCTCGGAATGGCTATGAAAATGCCATAGTAGGTAGGTATGTTGGCTGTTTTGAGGAAGGCATATGGTGTGTTTGTGCACCGACGAGAATTACGCGGCACTAGAGAGGCTAGCAATGGTGGAAGGTGAAAGTGCATCTATACCATGGACACACATTAGTTATGAAGAACTCACATACTTGTAGCGAAAGTTTTTATTAGTAATCAAAACATAGTGCTAAACGCATACTCCGAGGGGAAGGGTTGGTAGGTGTTAACCATCGCGCAATCCCGACCTCAACACAAAGGATGACAATCAATAGATCAATTATGCTCCAACTTCCAAACATAGCGGTTCACCATACGTGCATGCTACGGGAATCACTAACTTCAACACAAGTATTTCTAGATTCACAACACCCTACTAACATAACTCTTAATATTACCGAATCCACGTCTCAGAACTAATTGAGAGGAATCAAAACTTCTCTTTGTACTCAATGCACATGAAGATGGAGGTTTTTGTATCCTCTTTGGGTACTTATGACATTTGGGACTACTTTCATAGCATAAGACAAGTACCAAGTCATGCACCGCCGTGCTCTAAAATATATAAGTGAAGCACATAGAGTAAAAGTATCTAGCTCAAAAGATATAAGTGAAGCACTATGAGCATTCTAGCAAAAATCGCGATGAGTGCATGTCTCTCTCTCTCAAAAAGGTGTGCAGAAAGGATGAGTGTGACACAACAAAAAATAAAAGACTCCTAAGATAGAAGACGCTCCAAGCAAAACACATATCATGTGGTGAATAAAAATATAGCTCCAAGTAATGTTACCAATGGATTGAAGACGAAAGAGGGGATGTCTTCCCGGGGCATCCCCAAGCTTAGGCTTTTTGGTGTCATTGAATTTGGATTGGGATGCCTTGGTCATCCCCAAGCTTGAGCTCTTTCCACTACTTATCTCTTTGTCCATGAGAACATCACCCAAAACTTGAAAACTTCAGAACACAAAACTTAAATAGAAACTCGTGATAACATTAGCACAAGAAAACAAACTACCACATCTTTTGGTACTGTAGCAAACTTTCATTCTATATATATTGGTGTTGGGCTACTGTATTATCACTTTTCCATGGCTAGTAATCCCCGATACTAACCATAGTTTCATCAAAACAAGCAACCAACTCAACAAAAAACAAAATCTGTCAAAAACAGACCAGTCTGTAGCAATCTGTATACTTCGTATACTTCTCGTACCTCAAAAAATCTGAAACCTTACGACGGCCTGGGGAAAAGGCATATCAACCAGAAGCAAAACGAATCAACTCAAAATCTCTTTCTGAATAAAAATGAAAAATCATCTCGTGAGCGAAAAGTTTCTGTCTTTTTCCAGCAGGATCAAACAACCATTACCAAGACTAGTCATAAAGGTTTTGCTTAGCTCAAACACAAAAAGAAACACAAAAACACAATCACAACAGAATTGTGATGTGTGGACGCAACAAAACAGAAAGAAAAAGATAAATTCAATGGGTTGCCTCCCAACAAGCGCTATAGTTTAATGCCCTTAGCTAGGCATAAAAGCGATAGAATCACGTATCGTCGTCTTTGGTGCTCAAACCATAAGTAGCGTGATCACTTATCATCTTAAGATTTTAATGTTTCTTGCTAGATGATTCACCACTATTTTTGGGAACAAAAACAGATTTGGTGACCTTATTGTGGGCAAAGTTTGGAGTATTCTGCACAGCGGCAAAAGCGGAACCCAAGTTGGTTATAACATTCTCTAGTTTGCCAATCCTAGCGGAATCAAGACCTAGTTTTTTGTTAACTGTGGATTCCTTCTCCTTTAAATTTTTCAAAACCATTCCCACCTTGGATCCGTACTGAGTGATTTGATTGTGGATCTTTTTATCCAAATTCTCAATGAGTTCTATCGTAGCAACTTTATTTTCAATGACGTCCAGCCTACGCATCACATGTTCCAGAGTTAATGTAGTTCAATTAACCATGAGTGGGGGTGAGCCTACCAAATTTATTACAGCTCCGTAAGAATCAACGGTATGGCTACCTGCTACTGCGACAACAGACCTTCCCTGGCAACCGCGCCAGGAATCCTGCTGCTACGGCTACGCCTATAGGGACTTCCTTGGCAAATATGCAAAGGATTTCCCCGCGCCTTCGAGCCTTACGTTGGTGTTCCCTTGAAGAGGAAAGGGTGATATAGCACATCGGCGATAAGTATTTCCCTCAGTTTGAGAACCAAGGTATCAATCCAGGAGGAGGAGTGTTCAAGTCACAAGTACCTGCACAAACACAAAGAGCTTGCACCCAACGCTATGAAGGGGTTGTCAATCCCTTATAGATTGTTTGCAAAGTGAGAACTGAAAGCAAAGAGTAAACAAAGCAAAGTAAAAGTGAAAGTGGAATCGATAGTTGTGAATGGACCCGGGGGCCGTAGTGTTCACTAGTGGCTTCTCTTATGAAAGCAAGTAGACGGTGGGTGAACGAATAACTGTCGAGCAATTGATAGAACCGCGCAAAGTCGTGACGTTATCTATGGCAATGATTATATCTATAGGCATCACGTCCAAAACAAATAGTCCGATACTTTCTGCATCTATTACTATTACTCCACACGTCGACCGCTATCCAGCATGCATCTAGTCTATTAAGTTCAAAAGAACAGAGTAACGCCTTAAGCAAGATGACATGATGTAGATGAACAATCTCAAATCTGTGATGAAATCCCATCTTGTTACCCTTGATGGCAACAACACGATGCGTGCCTTGCTGCCCCTTTTGTCACTGGGAAAGGTCACCACACGGTATGAACCCAAAACCAAGCACTTCTACCATTGCAAGAATCATAGATCTAGTTGGCCAAACAAAACCCAAGACTCGGAGAGACTTACAAGGATATCAAATCATGCAAATAAGAACTCAGCAAATACTCAAATATAATTCGTAGATAATCTGATCACAAATCCACAAATCATCGTATCTCGACAAACACACCGCCAAAGAGGATTACATCGGATAGATCTCCATGAAGATCATGGAGAACTTAGTATTGAAAATCCAAGAGAGAGAAGAAGCCATCTAGCTACTAACTACGGACCCGTAGGTCCGAAGGGGATTATGTTGGGGAACGTCGCATGGGAAACTAAAAATTTCCTACGCGCACGAAGACCTATCATGGTGATGTCCATCTACGAGAGGGGATGAGTGATCTACGTACCCTTGTAGATCGTACAGCAGAAGCGTTAGTGAACGCGGTTGATGTAGTGGAACGTCCTCACGTCCCTCGATCCGCCCCGCGAACAATCCCGCGATCAGTCCCAAGATCTAGTACCGAACGGACGGCACCTCTGCGTTCAGCACACGTACAGCTCGACGATGATCTCGGCCTTCTTGATCCAGCAAGAGAGACAGAGAGGTAGAAGAGTTCTCCGGCAGCGTGACGGCGCTCCGGAGGTCGGTGATGACCTTGTCTCAGCAGGGCTCCGCCCGAGCTCCACAAAAACGCGATCTAGAGGAAAAACCGTGGAGGTATGTGGTCGGGCTGCCGTGGAAAAGTCGTCTCAAATCAGCCCTAAAACCTCCGTATATATAGGTGGGAGGGAGGGGGCCTTGCCTTGGGGTCCAAGGACCCTCAAGGGGGTCGGCCGAGCCAAGGGGGAGGACTCTCCCCCCCCCCCAAACCGAGTTGGACTAGGTTTGGTGGGAGGGAGTCCCCCTCCCTTCCCACCTCCTCCTTTTTTTTTCTTTCTCTCTTGATTTTCTTCTCCTTGGCGCATAGGGCACTTGTGGGCTGTCCCACCAGCCCACTAAGGGCTGGTGTGTCTCCCCCAAGGCCTATGGGCTTCCCCGGGGTGGGTTGCCCCCCCCCGGTGAACTCCCGGAACCCATTCGTCATTCCCCGTACATTCCCGGTAACTCCGAAAACCTTCCGGTAATCAAATGAGGTCATCCTATATATCAATCTTCGTTTCCGGACCATTCCGGAAACCCTCGTGACGTCCATGATCTCATCCGGGACTCCGAACAACATTCGGTAACCAACCATATAACTCAAATATACATAAAACAACGTCGAACCTTAAGTGTGCAGACCCTGCGGGTTCGAGAACTATGTAGACATGACCCGAGAGACTCCTCGGTCAATATCCAATAGCGGGACCTGGATGCCCATATTGGATCCTACATATTCTACGAAGATCTTATCGTTTGAACCTCAGTGCCAAGGATTCGTATAATCCCGTATGTCATTCCCTTTGTCCTTCGGTATGTTACTTGCCCGAGATTCGATCGTTAGTATCCTCATACCTATTTCAATCTCGTTTACCGGCAAGTCTCTTTACTCGTTCCGTAATACAAGATCCCGCAACTTACATTAAGTTACATTGCTTGCAAGGCTTGTGTGTGATGTTGTATTACCGAGTGGGCCCCGAGATACCTCTCCGTCACACAGAGTGACAAATCCCAGTCTTGATCCATACTAACTCAACGAACACCTTCGGAGATACCTGTAGAGCATCTTTATAGTCACCCAGTTACGTTGCGACGTTTGATACACACAAAGCATTCCTCCGGTGTCCGTGAGTTATATGATCTCATGGTCGTAGGAACAAATACTTGACACGCAGAAAACAATAGCAACAAAATGACACGATCAACATGCTACGTCTATTAGTTTGGGTCTAGTCCATCACATGATTCTCCTAATGATGTGATCCCGTTATCAAGTGATAACACTTGCCTATGGCCAGGAAACCTTGACCATCTTTGATCAACGAGCTAGTCAACTAGAGGCTTACTAGGGTAGTGTTTTGTCTATGTATCCACACAAGTATTGTGTTTCCAATCAATACAATTATAGCATGGATAATAAACGATTATCACGAACTAAGAAATATAATAATAACTAATTTATTATTGCTTCTAGGGCATATTTCCAACAGTCTCCCACTTGCACTAGAGTCAATATCTAGTTCACATCACCATGTGATTCCAACGAATCCAACACCCATATAGTTATGGGGTCCGATCACGTCTTGCTCGTGAGAGAGGTTTCAGTCAACGGTTCTGAAACTTTCAGATCCGTGTGTTCTTTACAAATCTTTATGTCATCTTATAGATGCTGCTACTACGTGCTATTCGAAAATGGTCCAAATATCTACTCTACTATACGAATCCTTTTCACTACTCATAGTTATTCGGATTAGTGTCAAAGCTTGCATCGACGTAACCCTTTACGACGAACTCTTTAACCACCTCCATAATCGAGAAAAATTCCTTAGTCCATTAGTTACTAAGGATAAATTTTGACCGCTGCTAGTGATTCAATCATGGATCACTCTCTGTACCTCTCAACATACTTTGAGTCAAGGCACACACCAGGTGCGGTACACAGCATGGCATACTTTAGATTCTACGGCTAAGGCATAGAAGACGACCTTTGTCTATTCTCTTTATTCTGCCGGGGTCGGGTTTTGAGTCTTACTCAAATTCACACCTCACAACTCATTCAAGAACTCCCTTTTTGCTGATCTATTTTGAACTCCTTCAAAAACTTGTCAAGGCATGCATCTTGTTGAAACTTCCATTAAGTGCTTTCGATCTATCTCCATAGATCTTTGATGCTCAACGTTCAAGTAGCTCAATCCAGGTATTCCTTTAAAAACTCCTTTCAAACAACCTTGTATGCTTTACAGAAATTCTACATTACTTCTGATCCACAATATGTCAACCACATATACTTATCAGAAATTCTATAGTGCTCCCACTCACTTCTTTGGAAATACAAGTTTCTCATAAACCTTGTACAAACCCAAAATCTTTGATCATCTCATCAAAGTGTATATTCCAACTCCGAGATGCTTGCACCAGTCCATTGAAGGATCACTGGAGCTTGCATACTTGCTAGTATCTTTAGGATCGACAAAACCTTCTGGTTGTATCACATACAATGTTTGCTCAAGGAAACCGTCGAGAAAACAATGTTTTGACATCCTACGTGCAATATTTCATAAATAATGCATCAACAACTAACATAATTCTAACAGACCTTTAGCATCGCTACGAGTGAGAAAGTCTCATCATAGTCAACTGTTTGATCTTGACGAAAACATCTTTGCGACAAGTCGAGCTTTTCTTAATAGTGATTTATCACCATCATCGTCTGTCTTCCTTTAAAGATCCATCTTTACTCAATAGTCCTCTGACCATCAAGTAGTTCTTCCAAAGTCTACACTTTGTTTTCATACATGGATCCTCTCTCGGATTTCATGGCTTCCAGCCATTTGTCGGAATCCGGGCCCACCATCGCTTTCTCCATAACTCGTAGGTTCACTGTTGCTCAACAACATGACCTCCAAGACAGGGTTACCGTACCACTCTGTAGTAGTACGCGACCTTGTCAACCTACGAGACTTGTAGTAACTTGATCCGATGCTCGATGATCACCATCATCACCTTCCACTTTAATTGGTGTAGGCACCACAGGAACAACTTCCTGCGCCCTGCTACACACTGGTTGAAGTGATGGTTCAATAACCTCATCAAGTTCTACTACCCTCCCACTCAATTCTTTCGAGAGAAACCTTTCCTCGAGAAAGGATCCGTTTCTAGAAACAAACACTTTGCTTTCGGATCTGAGGTAGGAGATGTACCCAACTGTTTTGGATATCCTATGAAGATGCATTTATCCGCTTTGGGTTCGAGCTTATCAGACTGAAACTTTTTCACATAAGTGTCGAAACCCCAAACTTTCAAGAAACGACAGTTTAGATTTCTCTAAACCTCAGTCTATGCTGTGTCATCTCAACGGAAATATGCGGTGCCCTATTTAAAATGAGTCCGGTTGTCTCTAATGCATAACCCATAAACGATAGTGGTAATTCGATAAGAGACATCATAGTATGCACCATACCAAATAGTGCGTGGCTATGACGTTCAGACACATCATCAAACTATGATGTTCCAGGTGGCATGAACTGCGAAACAATTTCCACATTGTCTTAACTGTGTACCAAAACTCGTAACTCAGATATTCATTTCCATGATCATATCGTAGACAGTTTATCCTCTTGTTACGACGAACTTCACTCTGAAACGGAATTGAACTTTTCAACATTTTGGACTTGTGATTCATTAAGTAAATACTCCTGTATCTACTCAAATCGTCAGTGAAGTAAGAACATAATGATATCCACTGCGTGCCTCAGCACCCATTGGACTGCATACATCAAAATGTATCACTTCCAACAAGTTACTATCTTATTTCATCTCAATGAAAACAAGGCCTTGCTCATGTGGTATGATTCGCATGTCACTAGTGATTCGAAATCAGGTGAGTACAAAGATCCATCAGCATGGAGCCTCTTCATGCAATTTATACTAACATGACTCAAGCGGCAGTGCCACAAGTAAATGGTACTATCATCATCAACTCGTATCTTTTGGCACCAATATCATGAACATGTGTAACACTACGATCAAGATTCAATAAACCATTGAAGGTGATTATTCAAGAAAATAGAGTAACCATTATTCTCTTTAAATGAATAATCGTATTGCAATAAACACGATCCAATCATGTTCATGCTTAACGTAAGCACCAAATAACGATTATTTAGGATTAACACGAATCCCGATGGTAGAGGGAGCGTGCGACGTTTGATCATATCAACCTTGGAAACACTTCCAACACGTATCGTCACCTCGCCTTTAGCTAGTCTCCATTTATGCCGTAGCTTTCATTTCGTGTTACTAATTACTTAGCAACCGAACCGGTATCCAATACCCTTATGCTACTAGGAGTACTAGTAAAGTACACATCAACATCATGTATATCAAATATAATTCTTTCAACTTTTGCCAAACCACTTATCTACCAAGTATCTAGAGTTGCTCCGCCTTAGTGACTGTTCCCCTCATTACAGAAGCACTTAGTCTCGGGTTTGGGTTTAATCTTGGGTCTCTTCATTAGCGCAGCAACTGTTTTGCCGTTTCATGAAGTATCCCTTCTAGCCCTCGCCTTTCTTGAAACTTAGTGGTTTTACTAACCATCAACTATTGATGCTCCTTCTTGATTTCTACTTTCGCAGTGTCAAACATCGCGAATCGCTCAAGGATCATTGTATCTATCCTTGATATGTTATAGTTCATCACGAAGCTCTCACAGCTTGGTGGCAGTGACTTTGGAGAACCATCACTATCTCATCTGGAAGATTAACTCCCACTTGATTCAAGTGATTGTCGTACTCAGACAATCTGAGCACACGCTCAACGATTGAGCCTTTCTCCTTTACTTTGTGGACAAAGAATCTTGTCGGAGGTCTTGTACCTCTTAACAAGGGCACAAGCATGAAATCACAATTTCATCTCTTTAGAACATCACTTATGTTCCGCGATGTTTCAAAACGTTTTCGGTGCCTTGCTTCTAAGCCATTAAGTATTTTGCACTGAACTATCGTGTAGTCATCACAAACGTATATGTCGGATGTTCACAGCATCCAAAGATGACGCTCGAGGTGCAGCACACCGAGTGGTGCATTAAGGACATAAGCCTTCTGCGCAGCAACGAGGACAATCCTCGGTTTTACAGACTTAGTCTGCAAAGTTTGCTACTATCAATTTTCAACTAAATTTTCTCTAGGAACATATAAAAACAGTAGAGCTATAGCGCAAGCTACATCGTAATTCGCAAAGACCATTAGACTATGTTCATGATAATTAGTTCAATTAATCATATTACTTAAGAACTCCCACTCAAAAAGTACATCTCTCTAGTCATTTGAGTGGTACATGATCCAAATCCACTATCTCAAGTCCGATCATCACGTGAGTCGAGAATAGTTTCAGTGGTAAGCATCTCTATGCTAATCATATCAACTATATGATTCATGCTCGACCTTTCGGTCTCATGTGTTCTGAGGCCATGTCTGCACATGCTAGGCTCGTCAAGCTTAACCCGAGTGTTCCGCGTGCGCAACTGTTTTGCACCCGTTGTATGTGAACGTTGAGTCTACCACACCCGATCATCACGTGGTGTCTCGAAACGACGAACTGTAGCAATGGTGCACAGTCGGGGAGAACACAATTTCGTCTTGAAAATTTTGTGAGAGATCACCTCATAATGCTACCGTCGTTCTAAGCAAAATAAGGTGCATAAAAGGATTAACATCACATGCAATTCATAAGTGACATGATATGGCCATCATCACGTGCTTCTTGATCTCCATCACCAAAGCACCGACACGATCTTCTTGTCACCGGCGCCACACCATGATCTCCATCAACGTGTTGCCATCGGGGTTGTCGTGCTACTCATGCTATTACTACTAAAACTACATCCTAGCAAAATAGTAAACGCATCTGCAAGCACACACGTTAGTATAAAGACAACCCTATGGCTCCTGCCGGTTGCCGTACCATCGACGTGCAAGTCGATATTTCTATTACAACATGATCATCTCATACATCCAATATATATCACATCACAAGCATACCCTGCAAAAACAAGTTAGACGTTCTCTAATTTTGTTGTTGCATGTTTTACGTGGTGACCATGGGTATCTAGTAGGATCGCATCTTACTTACGCAAACACCACAACGGAGATATATGAGTTGCTATTTAACCTCATCCACGGACCTCCTCGGTCAAATCCGATTCAACTAAAGTTGGAGAAACCGACACTTGCCAGTCATCTTTGAGCAAAGGGGGGTACTCGTAACGATGAAACCAGTCTCTCGTAAGCGTACGAGTAATGTCGGTCCAAGCCGCTTCAATCCAACAATACCGCGGAATCAAGAAAAGACTAAGGAGGGCAGCAAAACGCACATCACCGCCCACAAAAACTTTTGTGTTCTACTCGAGAAGACATCTACGCATGAATCTAGCTCATGATGCCACTGGTGGGGAACGTCGCATGGGAAACAAAAAATTTCCTACGCGCACGAAGACCTATCATGGTGATGTCCATCTACGAGAGGGGATGAGTGATCTACGTACCCTCGTAGACCGTACAGCAGAAGCGTTGGAGAACGCGGTTGATGTAGTGGAACGTCCTCACGTCCCTCGATCTGCCCCGCGAACAATCCCGCGATCAGTCCCACGATCTAGTACCGAACGGACGGCACCTCCGCGTTCAGCACACGTACAGCTCGACGATGATCTCGGCCTTCTTGATCCAGCAAGAGAGTCGGAGAGGTGGAAGAGTTCTCCGGCAGCGTGACGGCGCTCCGGAGGTTGGTGATGACCTTGTCTCAGCAGGGCTCCGCCCGAGCTCCGCAAAAACGCGATCTAGAGGAAAAACCGTGGAGGTATGTGGTCGGGCTGCCGTGGAAAAGTCGTCTCAAATCAGCCCTAAAACCTCCGTATATATAGGTGGGAGGGAGGGGGCCTTGCCTTGGGGTCCAAGGACCCTCAAGGGGGTCGGCCGAGCCAAGGGGGAGGACTCTCCCCCCCCCAAACCGAGTTGGACTAGGTTTGGTGGGAGGGAGTCCCCCTCCCTTCCCACCTCCTCCTTTTTTTTCTTTCTCTCTTGATTTTCTTCTCCTTGGCGCATAGGGCACTTGTGGGCTGTCCCACCAGCCCACTAAGGGCTGGTGTGTCTCCCCCAAGGCCTATGGGCTTCCCCGGGGTGGGTTGCCCGCCCCGGTGAACTCCCGGAACCCATTCGTCATTCCCGGTACATTCCCGGTAACTCTGAAAACCTTCCGGTAATCAAATGAGGTCATCCTATATATCAATCTTCGTTTCCGGACCATTCCGGAAACCCTCGTGACGTCCCTGATCTCATCCGGGACTCCGAAAAACTTTCGGTAACCAACCATATAACTCAAATACACATAAAACAACGTCGAACCTTAAGTGTGCAGACCCTGCGGGTTCGAGAACTATGTAGACATGACCCGAGAGACTCCTCGGTCAATATCCAATAGCGGGACCTGGATGCCCATATTGGATCCTACATATTCTACAAAGATCTTATCGTTTGAACCTCAGTGCCAAGGATTCGTATAATCCCGTATGTCATTCCCTTTGTCCTTCGGTATGTTACTTGCCCGAGATTCGATCGTTAGTATCCTCATACCTATTTCAATCTCGTTTACCGGAAAGTCTCTTTACACGTTCCGTAATACAAGATCCCGCAACTTACATTAAGTTACATTGCTTGCAAGGCTTGTGTGTGATGTTGTATTACCGAGTGGGCCCCGAGATACCTCTCCGTCACACGGAGTGACAAATCCCAGTCTTGATCCATACTAACTCAACGAACACCTTCGGAGATACCTGTAGAGCATCTTTATAGTCACCCAGTTACGTTGCGACGTTTGATACACACAAAGCATTCCTCCGGTGTCCGTGAGTTATATGATCTCATGGTCGTAGGAACAAATACTTGACAGGCAGAAAACAATAGCAACAAAATGACACGATCAACATGCTACGTCTATTAGTTTGGGTCTAGTCCATCACATGATTCTCCTAATGATGTGATCCCGTTATCAAGTGACAACACTTGCCTATGGCCAGGAAACCTTGACCATCTTTGATCAACGAGCTAGTCAACTAGAGGCTTACTAGGGACAGTGTTTTGTCTATGTATCCACACAAGTATTGTGTTTCCAATCAATACAATTATAGCATGGATAATAAACGATTATCATGAACTAAGAAATATAATAATAACTAATTTATTATTGCCTCTAGGGCATATTTCCAACAGCTTACCCACGAGTCATTGGAGAGGCGATGATGTTGATGTAGAAGCCCTCCAACTCCAAAGTCCCCTCCGGCAGGGCATCGGGAAGGGTCTCCAGATGAGATCTTGCGGAAATGGAAGCTTGCGGCGGCGGAAAAGTGTTTTCGTGGATGCCCTGATTGTTTCTGGATTTTTAGGGAATTTACAGGCCAAAGAGCCAGGGCAGGGGAGCGCCAGGGAGGCCAAAAGCTTGGTTGTCACGGGCCCCCCTGGTCGCGGCAACAGGGCTTGTGGGCTCCCTCTGGGCCCCCTGCCTTGGCCCTCAAGCCTCGCGATCTTCTACTGTTCTGGAAAAAATTATTTCGTGGATTTTATTTCGTTTGGACTCCATTCCAAAATCAGATCTGAAAAGAGTCAAAAACACAGAAAAAACAGGAACTGGCACTTGGCACTAAATTAATAAGTTAGTGCCAAAAAAGATATAAAAGGTAAACAAAACATCCAAAGTTGACAAGATAACAGCTTGAAACCATCAAAAATTATAGATACGTTTGAGACGTATCAAGCATCCCCAAGCTTAACTCCTGCTCGTCCTCGAGTAGGAAAGTGATAAAGAATGAATTTTTGATGCTTTCATGCTACCTATCAAAGATGTCCTTTGTAACTCCTCTTATGTGACGTGAATGTTTAGATCCATTAGATTCAAAACAATAGTATGCTATTGATGTGGAGACAATAATACTCAAGCAAACTAGCAAGATAATCATGAACTTTCAAAATAACAAGGCGAAAAGGAAGTTATCCCTACAAAATCATATAGTCTGGCTATGCTCTATCATCCTTGCACAACAAATTTAAATCATGCACAACCCCTGTATTGGCCAAGTAATTGTTTTCACACCTTTATTTTCTCAAACTTTTTCGACTCTCACGCAATACATGAGCGTGAGCCATGGTTTTAGCACTGTGAGTGGTGTGGAGTGTGGTGGAGGTTGCAAGACAAACAAGGAGAAGATGGTCACATTAACTAGGCATATTAATGAGCTAGGGAGATGCTCATCAATAGATATCAACATGAATGAGTAGGGATTGCCATACAAATGATGCACTAGAGCTAAGAGTATGTGAAAGCTCTTAAAGAAAACTAGTGGGTGTGCATCCAACTTGCTTGCTCACGAAGACCTAAGGCAATTTTGAGGAAGCCTATCATTGGAATATACAAGCCAAGTTATATAACGAAAATTTCCCACTAGCTATATGGTGGTGACAAAACGAGAGACTCTCAATCATGAAGATCATGGTGCTTAATATGCACAAGTGTGGAAAGGTGGTAGCATTATCCCTTCTCTCTTTTTCTCACATTTTTTTTGGTGGGTTCTTTGGCCTCTTTTTTTTTTTTTTGTTGGGCACCTTTGGCCTCTTTTATTTCCTCACATGGGACAATGCTCCATCAATGATGATCATCACACTTACAACTCAAAATTTAGAGCAATGATGACTCTATATGGAATGCCTTCGGTAGTGTACCGTGACAATGATCTAGCATGGCATAGACATCAATGGAAACATCATGCTAGCTATCTTATGATCATGCAATGGCAATGTAGAAGTGGTGGCACATGTCATGGTGGTAGTTGCATGGCAACATATCTCGGAATGGCTTTGAAAAAGCCATAGTAGGTAGGTATGGTGGCTGTTTTGAGGGAGGCTAATGGTGGGTTTTGTGCACCGGCGAAAGTTGCACGGCACTAAAGAAGATAGTGATGGTGGAAGGTGAAAGTGCATCTAAACCATGGACTCATCATTAGTCATGAAGAACTCATATACTTTTTGCAAAAGTTTTAGTAGTAGTCGAAACAAACCATTCAACGCATACTCCTAGGGGAAGGGTTGGTAGGTATAAACTATCGCGCGATCCCGACCGCCACACAAAGGATGACAATCAATATACTAATCATGCTCAGACTTCATCACATAGCGGTTCACCATACGTGCATGCTACAGGAATCACTAACTTCAACACAAGTATTTCTAGATCCACAACACCTTACTAATATAACTTCAATATTACCACAACCACAACTCAAAACTAATTGAGATGAATCAAACTTCTCTAACTATTCAATGCACATGAAGGTGGAAGTTTTCATATCCCTTTGGATAACTACCCCTTTTGAGACTACTATCATAGCATAGATCAACTACCAAGCCACGCGCTTCCGTGCTCTAAAAGATATAAGTGAAGCACAAAGAGCAAAAGCAACTAGCTCAAAATATATAAGTGAAGCACATGTGAGCTTAATTGTCTAACCAAAGGATATAAGTGAAGCTCGACAAAATCACGGTGAGTACATGTCTCTATCTAGGTGTGCAGCAAGGAAGATTGTGACACAACAAAAATAAAAGACTCCTGTGATACAATATGCTCCAAGCAAAACACATAACATGTGGTGAATAAAAATATAGCCCCAAGTAACGTTACCGATGGATTGAAGACGAAAGAGGGGATGCCTTCCCGGGGCATCCCCAAGCTTAGGATTTTACGGCATCCTTGAATCAACTTGGGGTGCCTTGGGAAACCCCAAGCTTGAGCTCTTGCCACTCTTTATCTCTTTGTCCATAAGAATTTCACCCAAAACTTGAAAACTTCACAACACGAAACTTAAACAGAAACTCGTGATAACATTAGTATAAGAAAGCAAACCACCACTTCCTTAGGTACTGTAGAAAACTTAAATTCTACTTATGTTGATGTTGGGTTACTGTATTTTCAATCTTCCATGGCTAGTACCACCCGATACTATCCATAGTTTCATCAAAATAAGCAACCAACTCAACAAAAACAGAATCTGTTAATAGCAGCCAGTCTGTAGCAATCTGTATACTTCGTATATTTATGTTACTTGAAAAATTCTGAAAAATTACTACAGTCTGAAGAATTTGCGTAGCAATCAGCAGCAAAAAGAATCAACTCGAAAGCTCTTACATAAAAAATGAAAATTCGTTTCGTGAGCAGAAAGTTTCTGTCTTTTCCAGCATGACCTAACGATCATCTCCAAGACTAATCATAACGGTTTTGCTTGGCACAAACGCAGAAAGAAACACAAAAAACACAATCATAACAGAATTATGAAAGTGTGGAAAACACAAAAAAGAAAGAAAAAGTATAGATTCGTTGGGTTGCCTCCCAACAAGCGCTATTGTTGAACGCCCTTAGCTAGGCAAAAGGTGATGGAATCACGTATAGTCATCCTCGATGCTCAAACCATAAGTAGCCCTCATCATAGATTCATAAGGCAATCATATTTTCTTTCTAGGAAAATTCTCCATGCCCTTCTTTAGGGGAAACTGAAATATAATATTCCCTTCCTTTATATCGATGATAGGAGCAATAGTCCTTAGGAAAGGTCTACCAAGAATAATAGGACATGAAGGATTGCAATCTATGTCAAGTACAATGAAATCCACGGTACATAGTTCTTATTTGCAACAATAAGAACATCATTGATCCTTCACATGGGTTTCTTGATAGTAGAATCCGAAAGATGCAAATTAAGAGAACACTCTTCAATCTCATGAAAACCAAGAATATCACATAAAGACTTTGGAATCGCGGAAACACTAGCACCCAAATCACTCAAAGCATTGCATTCATAGTTTTTTATCTTGATTTTGATAGTAGGTTCCCACTCATCATGAAGTTTTCTAGGTATAGAGACTTCTAATTCGAGCTTCTCTTCAAGAGATTTCATCATAGCATCTACGATATGTGCGGTAAAGGCTTTGCGTTGGCTATAAGCATGTGGAGAGTTTGCAATGGATTGCATCAAGGAAATGCATTCAAACAAGGAGCAACTATCATAATTGATTTCCTTGAAATCCAAAGTGGGAGTTTCATTACTACCCAAAATTTTGATTTCTTCTACTCCACTCTCCAAACCTTTATCATCAAGATAGGTGGGCTCCGAATCATTGGGGCGTTTTTCAACCAAAGTGGATTCATATCCAGCCCCTTCATCAATAGGTTTGACACGCGAAAACAAAGATTCAAGAGGAGTCACACCAAGCACTTTAAGATCTTTGTGATTTGCATCACTAGAACGCACCCTTTTAAACCATTCATGCCTAGCGCGAATTTGGGTAGTTCTTTCTTTGCTCTCATTCATGGAGACACGCATAGCTTTTAAAGTTTCATCCAAGTTGACCTTGGGAGGAGCACATCTAACTTTCAAAGCATCAATATCACAAGACATCCTATCAACGCTATTAGCTAAATCGTCTATTTTGAGTAGTTTTTCCTCTATGGACGCATTGAAAATATTTTGAGAGTTGATGAACTCTTTGATATTACTATCTAAATTAGAGGGTAATTTGTTGTGATTTCCATAAGTGTTGTTGTAGGAATTGCCATAATTGTTAGAGGAGTTACTAGGAAAAGGCCTAGGAACATAGTTTCCTCTAAAAGCATTGTTGTTGCCAAAATTGTTCCTACCAACAAAATTAACGTCCAAACTAGCATTGCTACTCTCAATCAAGGAAGATAGTGGCATGTCATTAGGATCTAAAGGAGCATTTCTACTATCAACTAAATTCATCAACTCGTCCATCTTAGCACTAAGCGAGTTAATTTCTTCTATAGCGTGTACCTTTTTGCTAGCAGGTGACCTTTCAGTGTGCCACTGAGAGTAGTTGGTCATGATATTGTCTAGGAGTTTTGTAGCCTCTCCTAACATTATTTCCATGAACGTTCCACCTGAGGCGGAGTCCAAGATATTGCGAGAAGCGGAATTCAAACCAGAGTAAAAGATTTGTATAATCATCCAAGCCATGAGCGGGACAATTTCTAATCATTAACTTCATCCTCTCCCAAGATTTTGCAACGTGTTCATGATCAAGTTGCTTGAAATTCATGATATCGTTACGTAGAGAGATAATCTTAGCCAGCGGAAAATACTTGGATATGTAAGCATCTCTGCACTTATCCCAAGAAATCGGTACTATTTTTAGGCAAAGAAGAAAACCAAGTTTTTGCGCGATCTCGCAACGAGGAAGGAAAAAAGCTTCAACTTAATCACGTCATTATCCACATCTATTTTCTTTTGCATATCGCAAAGTTCAATGAAGGTATTGAGATGGGATGCAACTTCCTCACTAGGAAGGCCAGAGAATTGCTCTTTCATAACAAAATTCAGCAAGGCTGCGTTGATTTCATAAGATTCCGCACTAGTGGCAGGAGCAATCGGAGTACTAATAAAATCATTATTATTTGTACTCGAGAAGTCGCAAAGTTTGGTGTTTTCAGCCATGATGACTTTAACAAACCAACAAGAACACAAGCAAACAAGAAAACTGGCATGGGAAAACGGCAAAAGGTAACAGAAAACGGCAAAGGAGAAAGGAAAATGCAAATGAAAACGGCAAGGGAGAAAGGCAAATGAAAACGACAAATGTGAAGTGGGGGAGAGAAAAACGAGAGGCAACTGGAAAAAAAGGTAAATGCAAGAGATGAGTTTGTGATACCTACTTGGATCGATCTTGACTTGATCTCTCCTCCCCAGCAACGGCGCTAGAAATCAACAGTATGGCTATCTGCTACTGCGACGACAGACCTTCCCTGGCAAAGGCACCAGGAATCCTGCTGCTACGACTACGCCTATAGGGACTTCCTTGGCAAATATGCAAAGGATTTCCGCGCGGCCTTGGAGCCTTGCGTTGGTGTTCCCTTGAAGAGGAAAGAGTGATGTAGCACAGCGGCGGTAAGTATTTCCCTCAGTTTGAGAACCAAGGTATCAATCCAGTAGGAGGAGCGTTCAAGTCACAAGTACCTGCACATACACAAAGAGCTTGCACCCAACGTTATGAAGGGGTTGTCAATCCCTTATAGATTGTTTGCAAAGTGAGAACTGAAAGCAAAGAGTAAACAAAGCAAAGTAAAAGTGAAAGTGGAATCGATAGTTGTGAATAGACCCGGGGGCCGTAGTGTTCACTAGTGGCTTCTCTTATGAAAGCAAGTAGACGGTGGGTGAACGAATTACTATCGAGCAATTGATAGAACCGCGCAAAGTCGTGACATTATCTATGGCAATGATTATATCTATAGGCATCACGTCCAAAACAAGTAGACCGATACTTTCTGCATCTACAACTATTACTCCACACGTCGACCACTATCCAGCATGCATCTAGTGTATTAAGTTCAAAAGAACAGAGTAACGCCCTAAGCAAGATGACATGATGTAGATGAACAATCTCAAATCTATGATGAAAGGCCATCTTGTTACCCTTGATGGCAACAACATGATGCGTGCCTTGTTGCCCCTTCTGTCACTGGGAAAGGTCACCACACGGTATGAACCCAAAACCATGCACTTCTCCCATTGCAAGAATCATAGATCTAGTTGGCCAAACAAAACCCAAGACTCGGAGAGACTTCCAAGGATATCAAATCATGCAAATAAGAAATCAGCAAAGACTCAAATATAATTCATAGATAATCTGATCACAAATCCACAATTCATCGGATCTCGACAAACACACCGCCAAAGAGGATTATATCGGATAGATCTCCATGCAGATCATGGAGAACTTTGTATTGAAGATCCAAGAGACAGAAGAAGCGATCTAGCTACTAACTATGGACCCGTAGGTCTGAAGTGGACTACTCACGAGTCATTGGAGAGGCGATGATGTTGATGTAGAAGCCCTCCAACTCCAAAGTCCCCTCCGGCAGGGCACCGGGAAGGGTCTCTAGATGAGATCTCGCGGAAACGGAAGCTTGCGGCGACGAAAATGTGTTTCCGTGGATGCCCTGATTTTTTCTGGATTTTTAGGGAATTTACAGGCCAAAGAGCTAGGGCAAGGGAGCGCCAGGGAGGCCACAAGCCTGCTTGCCGCGGGCTCCCCGTGGCCGCGGCAACAGGGCTTGTGGGCTCCCTGTGGGCCCCCTGCCTTGGCCCTCAAGCCTCCCGATCTTCTTCTGTTCTGGAAAAATTTATTTCGGGGATTTTGTTCCGTTTGGACTCCGTTCCGAAATCAGATTTGAAAAGAGTCAAAAACACAGAAAAACAGGAACTGTCACTTGGCACTGAATTAATAAGTTAGTCCCAAAAAAGATACAAAAGGTAAACAAAACATCCAAAGTTGACAAGATAACAGCGTGAAACCATCAAAAATTATAGATACGTTTGAGACGTATCACTACCCAAGAGATTTCCACCTAAGATGGTGTCAAGAATATACCTATTCCAAGGAGAAACACTCACATAAAAATTGCGAAGCAGGACGGTAGTGGATTGCTTATGACTAGTTCTACTCTGAGCATTGCAAATCCTATACTAAGCGTCCTTTAAGTTTTCTTCCTAAGTTTGTTTGAAATTGAGGACTTCGTTGTCGGGAGTATCGTTCGAAGTGGTGGATGTAGACATCAGGATAGACTATCCCACACAGTCGAGCAAGAAGTAAGCGAGAGAAAAGGGCGAACGAAAAGGCGAACGAAAAGGCAAACGAACAAAGGCAAATTGTGAAGTGGGGGAGAGGAAAACGAGAGGCAACTGGCAAACAAAGTAAATGCAAGAGATGAGTTTGCGACACCAACTTGGACGAGTTCTTTACTTGATCCTCCCCGGCAACGGCGCCAGAAATTCTTCTGCTACGACAACAAAAGTTCTTCCCCGGCAACAGCGCCAGAAATCCTTCTGCTACTTCTCAAACAATAGCGCCAGAAATTGACACGTTGACGGAGACTTTCTTGCGTTGGCTTTTCCCTTGAAGAGGAAAGGGTGATGCAGCACAGGAGCAGTAAGTATTTCCCTCAATTTGAGAACCAAGGTATCAATCCAGTAGGAGAATCTTGTCAAGCCCAGAGTACCTGCGCAAACACAAAAGAGCTTGCACCCAACACTATAAAGGGGTTGTCAATCCCTTCATGATTTGTTTGCAAAGTGAGATCTGAAGGCGGAAAGTGCAACGAAGTAAAAAGTGTAAGGCTGAAAATATGGTGTGAAGTAGACCCTGGGGGCCATAGTGTTCACTAGAGGCTTCTCTCAAAATAGCAAGTATTATGGTGGGTGAACACATTAATGTCGAGCAATTGATAGAACCGTGCAAAGTCATGACGATATCTAAGGCAATGATCATACATATAGGCATCACGTCCGAGACAAGTAGACCGATACTTTCTGCATCTACTACTATTACTCCACACATCGGCCACTATCCAGCATGCATCTAGTGTATTGAGTTCATGTCGAACAGAGTAACGCCTTAAGCAAGATGACATGATGTAGTGGGATAATCTCAAACCAATGATGAAAACACCATCTTTTTACCCTTGATGGCAACAACATGATGCGTGCCTCGCTACCCCTTCTGTCACTAGGTGAGGTCACCGCATGGTATGAACCCAAAACCAAGCACTTCTCCCATTGCAAGAATCATAGATCTAGTTGGCCAAACAAATCCCACAACTCGAAGAGAGTTACAAGGATATGAAATCATACATAAGAGATATCGGAAGAAACTCAAATAAGATTCATAGATAATCTGATCATAAATCCACAATTCATCGGATCTCGACAAACACACCGCAAAAGAAGATTACATCGGATAGATGGCCATGAAGATCACAAAGAACTTTGTATCGAAGATCCAAGAGAGAGAATAAGCCATCTAGTCACTAGCTATGGACCCGTAGGTCTATGGTGAACTACTCACGCATCATCGGAGAGGTCATGGTGTTGATGAAGAAGCCCTCCATGGCCGAATCCCCCCTCCAGCAGGGCACCAGAACGTGCCCCAGATGGGATCTTGTAGAGGCAGAAGCTTGCGGCGGCGGAAAAGTACTTTCGATGATCTCCTGTTTTTGTGTGGAATTTTTGGGGATATATAGGCGCAAACCCTAGGGCAAAGGAGGTCCAGGGAGCCCACAAGCCTGTGGGCCGCGGCCTCCCCCTGGACGCGGGGTGACGGCTTGATGGGCCACTCGGCCCCCCTGCCTTGGCTCTCAAGTCTCCTGATCTTCTTCCGTTACGGAAAAAATCTTTCATGGATTTTATTCCGTTTGGACTCCGTTTCAAATTCTCCTATGAAAGGGGTCAAAAACATGGAAAAAACAGGGACTCGCACTTGGCACTGAATTAGTAAGTTAGTCACAAAAAATATATAAAAGGCATGCAAAACATCCAAAGTTTGAGAAGATAATATCATGAAACCATCAAAAATTATAGAAACGTTGGAGACGTATCAAGACCCAAAATCAATGAGTAATAGCATACAAAACTGGCCACAATAGGCCCAAATTATGATTTTTGACGAGTTCCCCATAACCGGACCCTGGGGTTCCAGAAACGTTCGGATCGCACCGGGTCCCAAAATCAGTGACTAATACCATACAAAATTGTGAGTTTTGACGAGTTCCCCGTAACCGGATCCCGGAGTTCCCGAAACGTTACAATCTCAGCGGGAACTAAAATCAGTGAGTAGCATACAAAACTTCCCGGAATAGGCCAAAAAATGCGAGTTTTCACGTTTTCCCCTTAATCGGATCCCGGGATTCCCAAATCGTTCGGATCGTAGCAGGACTCGAAATCAGTGACTAATAGCATACAAAACTTGCCATAATAGCCCAAAACTAGGAGTTTTGACGAGTTCCCCGTAACCGGATCCCAGGGTTCCCGACACATTCCTATCAAAGTGGGACCCAAAATTAGTGACTAATAGCATAGAAAACTAGTCGTAATAGGCTAAAACTGTGAGTTTTGATGAGTTCTCCGTAACCGGATCACGGATTTCCTGAAATGTTCGAATCATAGGAGGACCCAAGATGAGTGACTAATAGCATACAAACGTGGCTAGAAAAGGCTAAAACTGCGAGTTTTGACGAGTTCCTCGTAAATCGGACCCCGGGGTTCCCGAAACGTTCAGATCGCAGCGGGACCCAAAATCAGGGAGTAATAGCATACAAAACTAGCTAGCATAGACCAAAACTACGAGTTTTGACGAGTTCCCCGTCACCGGACCCCGGGGTTCCCAAATCGTTCGGATCGCAGCAGGACCCGAAATGAGTGACTAATAGCATACAAAACTCGCCAGAATAGGCCAAAACTACGAGTTTTGACAAATTCCCCAATACCGGACCTCGGGGTTCCCAAAACGTTTGGATCGCTGCGGGACCCAAAATCAGTGAGTAATAGCATACAAAACTAGCGAGAATAGGCCAAAACTGCGTGTTTTGACGAGTTCCACGTAACCGAACCCCGGGGTTCCCGAAACGTTCGGATCGCCGCGGGACCTAAAATCAGTGAGTAATACCATACAAAACTGGCCGGAATAGGCCAAAACTGGGAGGATTGACGAGTTCTCTGTAACCGGACGCCATGGTTCCCGAAACATTCGGATCGCAGCGGGACACAAAATCAGTGAGTAATAGCATACAAAACTGGCTAGAATAGACCAAAATTGCGAGTTTTGATGAGTTCCCCTTAACCGGACCCCGAGGTTCCCGAAACGTTCGGATCGCAGCGGGAACCAAAATCAGTGAGTAATAGCATACAAAACTGGCGAGAATAGGCCAAAATTGCGGGTTTTGATGAGTTCCCCGTAACCGAAACCTGGGGTTCCCAAAACGTTCGTATCGCAGCAGGACCCAAAATCAGCGACTAATAGCATACAAATCTGGCCACAATAGGCCAAACCTGCAATTTTTGACGAGTTCCCCATAACCGGACCACGGGGTTCCCGAAACGTTCGGATCACAACGGGACACAAAATCAGTAACTAATAGCATACAAAACTGGCCGGTATAGGCCAAAACTGCTAGTTTTGACGAGTTCTGTGTAACCGGACGCCGTGGTTCCCGAAACATTCGGATCGCAGTGGGACCCAAAATCAATGAGTAATAGCATACAAAACTGGCTAGAATAGACCAAAATTGCGAGTTTTGATGAGTTCCCCGTAACCGGACCCCGGGGTTCCCGAAACATTCGGATCGCAACGGGAACCAAAATCAGTGACTAATAGCATACAAAACTCACGAGAATAGGACAAAATAGCGAGTTTTGATTAGTTCCCCGTAACCGAAACCCGGGGTTCCCAAAATGTTTGAATCGCAGCAGGACCCAAAATCAGGGACTAATAGCATACAAAACTGGCCACAATAGGCCAAACCTGCAATTTTTGACGAGTTCCCCGTAACCGGAAAACGGGGTTCCTGAAACGTTCGGATCACAACGGGACCCAAAATGACTGACTAATAGCATACAAAACTGGCCGGAATAGGCCAAAACTGCGAGTTTTCACGAGTTCTGTGTAACCGGACGCCATGGTTCCCGAAACATTCGGATCGCAGCGAGACCCAAAATCATTGATTAATAGCATACAAAACTGGCTAGAATAGACCAAAACTGCGAGTTTTGACGAGTTCCCTGTAACAGGACCCCGGGGTTCCAGAAACATTCGGATCGCCGCGAGACCCAAAATCAATGAGTAATAGCATACAAAACTGGCCGGAATAGACCAAAATTGCGAGTTTTGATGAGTTCCCCGTAACTGGATCCCAGGGTTCCCGAAACATTCGGATCGCAGCGGGAACCAAAACAGTGAGTAATAGCATAAAAAACTTGCGAGAATAGGCCAAAATTGCGAGTTTTGGTGAGTTCCCCGTAACAGAAACCCGGGGTTCCCAAAACGTTCGAATCGCAGCAGGACCCAAAATCAGGGACTAATAGCATACAAAACTGGCCACAATAGGCCAAACTTGCAATTTTTGACGAGTTCCCCGTAACCGGACCACGGGGTTCGTGAAACGTTAGGATCACAACGGGACCCAAAATCAGATACTAATAGCATACAAAACTGGATGGAATAGGCCAAAACTGCTAATTTGACGAGTTCTGTGTAACCGGACGCCGTGGTTCCCGAAACATTCGGATTGCAGCGAGACCCAAAAACAGTGAGTAATAGCATACAAAACTGGCTAGAATAGACCAAAACTGCGTATTTTGACGAGTTCCCTGTAACAGGACCCTAGGGTTCCAGAAACATTCGGATCGCCGCGAGACCCAAAATCAGTGAGTAATAGCATACAAAACTGGCTAGAATAGACCAAAATTGCGAGTTTTGATGAGTTCCCCGTAACTGGACCCCGGGGTTCCCGAAACATTCGGATCGCAGCGGGAACCAAAATCAGTGAGTAATAGCATACAAAACTCGCGAGAATAGGCCATAATTGCGAGTTTTGATGAGTTCCCCGTAACCGAAACCCGGGGTTCCCAAAACGTTCGAATCGCAGCAGGACCCAAAATCAAGGACTAATAGCGTCCAAAACTGGCCACAATAGGCCAAACCTGCAATTTTTGACGAGTTCCCCGTAACCGGACTACGGGGTTCCAAAAACGTTCGGATCACAACGGGACCCAAAATCAGTGACTAATAGCATACAAAACTAGCTGGAATAGGCCAAAACTGTGAGTTTTCACGAGTTCTCTGTAACCGGACGCCATGGTTCCCGAAACATTCGGATCGCAGCGGGACCCAAAATCAGTGAGTAATAGCACACAAAACTGGCTAGAATAGACCAAAACTGCGTGTTTTGACGAGTTCCCCGTAACCGGACCCCGGGGTTTCAGAAACATACGGATTGCTGCGGGACCCAAAATCAGTGAGTAATAGCATACAAACGTGGCCAGAATATGCTAAAACTGCGAGTTTTGACGAGTTCCCCGTAACCGGACCTCGGGGTTCCCAAAAAGTTTGGATCGCTGCGGGACCCAAAATCAGTGAGTAATAGCATACAAAACTAGCGAGAATAGGCCAAAACTGTGTGTTTGGACGAGTTCCCCGTAACCGGACCCTGGGGTTCCCGAAACGTTCGGATCACAACGGGACCCAAAATCAGTGACTAATAGCATACAAAACTGGCCAGAATAGGCCAAAACTGCGAGTTTTGACGAGTTCTGTGTAACCGGACGACATGGTTCCCGAAACATTTGGATCGCAGCGGGACCTAAAATCAGGGAGTAATAGCATACATAACTCGCTAGAATAGACCAAAACTGCGTGTTTTGACGAGTTCCCCGAAACCGGACCCCGGGGTTCCAAAAACATTCGGATCGCAGCGAGAACCAAAATCAGTGAGTAATAGCATAGAAAACTCGCGAGAATAGACCAAAATTGCGAGTTTTGATGAGTTCCCCGTAACTGAAACCCGTGGTTCCCAATACGTTCGAATCGCAGCAAGACCCAAAATCAGGAACTAATAGCATACAAAGCTGGCTAGAATAGACCAAAACTGTGAGTTTTGACGAGTTTCCCATAACCGGACCACGGGGTTCCCGAAACGTTCGGATCACAACAGGACCCAAAAATAGTGACTAATAGCATACAAACGTGGCTAGAATAGGCTAAAACTGCGAGTTTGGCCGAGTTCCCCGTAACCGGACCCCGGGGTTCCCGAAATGTGCGGATCACAGCGGGACCCAAAATCAGTGAGTAATAGCATACAAAACTGGCCAGAATAGAGCAAAATTGTGAGTTTTGGCGAGTTCCCCGTAATCGGACCCGAGGGTTCCCGAAACGTTTGGATCGCAGCGGGAACCAAAATCAGTGAGTAATATCATACAAAACTCACGAGAATAGGCCAAAATTGCGAGTTTTGATGAGTTCCCCGTAACCGAAACCCACGGTTCCAACAATGTTCGAATCGCAGGAGGACCCAAAATCATGGACTAATATAATACAAAATTCGCCACAATAGGCCAAACCTGTAATTTTTTACGAGTTACCCGTAACCGAACCACGGGGTTCCCGAAACGTTCGGATCACAACGGGACCTAAAATCAGTCACTAATAGCATATAAAACTAGCTAGAATAGGCCAAAACTGTGAGTTTTCATGAGTTCTCTGTAACCGGACGCCATGGTTCCCGAAACATTCGGATCACAGCGGGACCCAAAATCAGTGAGTAATAGCATACAAAACTGGCTAGGATAGACCAAAACTGCGTGTTTTGACGAGTTCCCGTAACCGGACCCCGGGGTTTCAGAAACATACGGATCGCTGCAGGGCCCAAAATCAGTGAGTAATAGCATACAAACGTGGCCAGAATATGCTAAAACTGCGAGTTTTGACGAGTTCCCCGTAACCGGACCTCGGGGTTCCCAAAAAGTTTGGATCGCTGCGGGACCCAAAATCAGTGAGTAATAGCATACAAAACTAGCGAGAATAGGCCAAAACTGTGTGTTTGGACGAGTTCCACGTAACCGGACCCTGGGGTTCCCGAAACGTTCGGATTGCAGCGGGACCCAAAATCAGTAAGTAATAGCGTACAAAACTGGCCACAATAGAGCAAAATTGTGAGTTTTTGCGAGTTCCTCGTAACCGGTCCCCGGGGTTCCCGGAATGTTTGGATCGCAGCGCGAACCAAAATCAGTGAGTAATAGCATCCAAAACTCGCGAGAATAGGCCAAAATTGCAAGTTTTGATGAGTTCTCCGTAACCGAAACCAGGGGTTCCCAAAATGTTCGAATCTCAGCAGGACCCAAAGTCAGGGACTAATAGCATACAAAGCTGGCCACAATAGGCCAAACCTACAATTTTTGACGAGTTCCCCATAACCGGACCATGGGGTTCCCGAAACGTTCGGATCACAACGGGACCCAAAATCAGTGACTAGTAGCATACAAAACTGGCCGGAATAGGCCAAAACTGCGAGTTTTGACGAGTTCTGTGTAACCGGACGACGTGGTTCCCGAAACATTTGGATCGCAGCGGGACCTAAATTAGTGAGTAATAGCATACATAACTCGCTAGAATAGACCAAAACTGCGGGTTTTGACGAGTTCCCCATAACCGGACCCCGGGGTTCCAGAAACATTCGGATCAAATCGGGAACCAAAATCAGTGAGTAATAGCATACAAAACTCGCGAGAATAGACCAAAATTGCGAGTTTTGATGAGTTCCCCTTAACTGAAACCCGTGGTTCCCAATACGTTCGAATCGCAGCAAGACCCAAAATCAGGAACTAATAGCATACAAAGCTGGCTAGAATAGACCAAAACTGCGAGTTTTGACGAGTTTCCCATAACCGGACCACGGGGTTCCCGAAACGTTCGGATCACAATAGGACCCAAAATCAGTGACTAATAGCATACAAACGTGGCTAGAATAGGCTAAAACTGCGAGTTTGGCCGAGTTCCCCGTAACCGGACCCCGGGGTTCCCGAAACGTTCGGATCGCAGCGGGACCCAAAATCAGTGAGTAATAGCATACAAAACTGGCCAGAATAGAGCAAAATTGTGAGTTTTGGCGAGTTCCCCGTAATCGGACCCGAGGGTTCCCGAAACGTTTGGATCGCAGCGAGAACCAAAATCAGTGAGTAACATCATACAAATCTCGCAAGAATAGGCCAAAATTGCGAGTTTTGATGAGTTCCCCGTAACCGAAACCCACGGTTCCGACAATGTTCGAATCGCAGGAGGACCCAAAATCATGGACTAATATAATACAAAATTCGCCACAATAGGCCAAACCTTTAATTTTTTACGAGTTACCCATAACCGGACCACGGGGTTCCCGAAACGTCGGATCACAACGGGACCCAAAATCAGTCACTAATAGCATACAAAACTAGCCGGAATAGGCCAAAATTGCAATTTTTGACGTGTTCTCAGTAACCGGACGCCATGGTTCCCGAAACATTCGGATCGCAGCAGGACCCAAAATCAGTGAGTAATAGCATACAAAACTCACTAGAATAGACCAACATTGTGAGTTTTGACGAGTTCCCCGTAACCGGACCCCGGGGTTTCAGAAACATACGGATCACCGCGGGAGCCAAAATCAGTGAGTAAAAGCATACAAAACTAGCGAGAATACGGCAAAACTGCGTGTTTTGACGAGTTCCACGTAACCGGACCCCGAGGTTCCCGAAACCTTCGGATCAGAACGGGACCCAAAATCAGTGTGTGATAGCATAGAAAACTGGCCGGAATAGGCCAAAACTGCGAGTTTTGACGAGTTCCTCATAACCGGACCCCGGGGTTCCCGAAACGTTCGGATCGCACCGGGACCCAAAATCAGTGACTAATAGCACACAAAGCTGCATGTTTTGACGAATTCCCCGTATCCGGATCTCGTGGTTCTCGAAACATTCGGATTGCAGTGGGACCCAAAATCTGTGAGTAATAGCATACAAAACTGGCCATAATAGACCAAAATTGTGAGTTTTGACGAGTTCCCCGTAACCGGACCACGGGGTTCCAGTAACATTTGTATCGAAGCGGGAACCAAAATCAGTGAGTAATAGCATACAAAACTCGCAAGAATAGACCAAAATTGCGAGTTTTGATGAGTTCCCCGTAACCGAAATCCGGGGTTCCCTAAACGTTCGAATCGCAGCAGTACCCAAAATCAAGGACTAATAGCTTACAAAATTGGCCACAATAGGCCAAACCTGTAATTTCTGACGAGTTCCACGTAACCGGACCCCGGGGTTCCCGAAATGTTTGGATTGCAGCGGGAACGAAAATCAATGAATAATAGCATACAAAACTCGCGAGAATAGGCCAAAACAGCGAGTTTTGACGAGTTCTCTGTAACCAGATGTCATGGTTCCCGAAACATTCGGATCGCAGCAGGACCCAAAATCAGTGAGTAATAGCATACAAAATTGGCTAGAATAGACCAAAACTGCGAGTTTTGACGAGTTCCCCTTAACCGGACCCCAGGGTTCCAGAAACATTCGGATCGCCGCGGGACCCAAAATCAGTGAGTAATAGCATACAGAACTCGCGAGAATAGGACAAAATTGCGAGTTTTGATGAGTTCCCCGTAACTAAAACCCGGGGTTCCCAAAACGTTTGAATCACAGCAGGACCCAAAATCAGTGAGTAAGAGCATACAAAACTAGCGAGAATAGGCCAAAACTGTGTGTTTTGACGAGTTCCACGTAACCTGACCCCGGGGTTCTCGAAACATTCGGATCGCCACGGGACCCAAAATGAGTGACTAATAGCATACAAAACTGGCCGGAATAGGCCAAAACTGCGAGTTTTGATGAGTTCTCCGTAACCGGACCCCGGGGTTCCCGAAACGTTCGGATCGCCGCGGGACCTAAAATCAGTGAGTAATACCATACATAACTGGCCGGAATAGGCCAAAACTGGGAGGATTGACGAGTTCTCTGTAACCGGACGCCATGGTTCCCGAAACATTCGGATCGCAGCGGGACACAAAATCAGTGAGTAATAGCATACAAAACTGGCTAGAATAGACCAAAATTGCGAGTTTTGATGAGTTCCCCTTAACCGGACCCCGAGGTTCCCGAAACGTTCGGATCGCAGCGGGAACCAAAATCGGTGAGTAATAGCATACAAAACTGGCGAGAATAGGCCAAAATTGCGGGTTTTGATGAGTTCCCCGTAACCGAAACCTGGGGTTCCCAAAACGTTCATATCGCAGCAGGACCCAAAATCAGCGACTAATAGCATACAAATCTGGCCACAATAGGCCAAACCTGCAATTTTTGACGAGTTCCCCATAACCGGACCACGGGGTTCCCGAAACGTTCGGATCACAACGGGACACAAAATCAGTAACTAATAGCATACAAAACTGGCCGGTATAGGCCAAAACTGCTAGTTTTGACGAGTTCTGTGTAACCGGACGCCGTGGTTCCCGAAACATTCGGATCGCAGTGGGACCCAAAATCAATGAGTAATAGCATACAAAACTGGCTAGAATAGACCAAAATTGCGAGTTTTGATGAGTTCCCCGTAACCGGACCCCGGGGTTCCCGAAACATTCGGATCGCAACGGGAACCAAAATCAGTGACTAATAGCATACAAAACTCACGAGAATAGGACAAAATAGCGAGTTTTGATTAGTTCCCCGTAACCGAAACCCGGGGTTCCCAAAACGTTTGAATCGCAGCAGGACCCAAAATCAGGGACTAATAGCATACAAAACTGGCCACAATAGGCCAAACCTGCAATTTTTGACGAGTTCCCCGTAACCGGAAAACGGGGTTCCTGAAACGTTCGGATCACAACGGGACCCAAAATGAGTGACTAATAGCATACAAAACTGGCCGGAATAGGCCAAAACTGCGAGTTTTCACGAGTTCTGTGTAACCGGACGCCATGGTTCCCGAAACATTCGGATCGCAGCGAGACCCAAAATCATTGATTAATAGCATACAAAACTGGCTAGAATAGACCAAAACTGCGAGTTTTGACGAGTTCCCTGTAACAGGACCCCGGGGTTCCAGAAACATTCGGATCGCCGCGAGACCCAAAATCAATGAGTAATAGCATACAAAACTGGCCGGAATAGACCAAAATTGCGAGTTTTGATGAGTTCCCCGTAACTGGATCCCAGGGTTCCCGAAACATTCGGATCGCAGCGGGAACCAAAACAGTGAGTAATAGCATAAAAAACTTGCGAGAATAGGCCAAAATTGCGAGTTTTGGTGAGTTCCCCGTAACAGAAACCCGGGGTTCCCAAAACGTTCGAATCGCAGCAGGACCCAAAATCAAGGACTAATAGCGTACAAAACTGGCCACAATAGGCCAAACCTGCAATTTTTGACGAGTTCCCCGTAACCGGACTACGGGGTTCCAAAAACGTTCGGATCACAACGGGACCCAAAATCAGTGACTAATAGCATACAAAACTAGCTGGAATAGGCCAAAACTGTGAGTTTTCACGAGTTCTCTGTAACCGGACGCCATGGTTCCCGAAACATTCGGATCGCAGCGGGACCCAAAATCAGTGAGTAATAGCACACAAAACTGGCTAGAATAGACCAAAACTGCGTGTTTTGACGAGTTCCCCGTAACCGGACCCCGGGGTTTCAGAAACATACGGATTGCTGCGGGACCCAAAATCAGTGAGTAATAGCATACAAACGTGGCCAGAATATGCTAAAACTGCGAGTTTTGACGAGTTCCCCGTAACCGGACCTCGGGGTTCCCAAAAAGTTTGGATCGCTGCGGGACCCAAAATCAGTGAGTAATAGCATACAAAACTAGCGAGAATAGGCCAAAACTGTGTGTTTGGACGAGTTCCCCGTAACCGGACCCTGGGGTTCCCGAAACGTTCGGATCACAACGGGACCCAAAATCAGTGACTAATAGCTTACAAAACTGGCCAGAATAGGCCAAAACTGCGAGTTTTGACGAGTTCTGTGTAACCGGACGACATGGTTCCCGAAACATTTGGATCGCAGCGGGACCTAAAATCAGGGAGTAATAGCATACATAACTCGCTAGAATAGACCAAAACTGCGTGTTTTGACGAGTTCCCCGAAACCGGACCCCGGGGTTCCAAAAACATTCGGATCGCAGCGAGAACCAAAATCAGTGAGTAATAGCATAGAAAACTCGCGAGAATAGACCAAAATTGCGAGTTTTGATGAGTTCCCCGTAACTGAAACCCGTGGTTCCCAATACGTTCGAATCGCAGCAAGACCCAAAATCAGGAACTAATAGCATACAAAGCTGGCTAGAATAGACCAAAACTGTGAGTTTTGACGAGTTTCCCATAACCGGACCACGGGGTTCCCGAAACGTTCGGATCACAACAGGACCCAAAAATAGTGACTAATAGCATACAAACGTGGCTAGAATAGGCTAAAACTGCGAGTTTGGCCGAGTTCCCCGTAACCGGACCCCGGGGTTCCCGAAATGTGCGGATCGCAGCGGGACCCAAAATCAGTGAGTAATAGCATACAAAACTGGCCAGAATAGAGCAAAATTGTGAGTTTTGGCGAGTTCCCCGTAATCGGACCCGAGGGTTCCCGAAACGTTTGGATCGCAGCGGGAACCAAAATCAGTGAGTAATATCATACAAAACTCACGAGAATAGGCCAAAATTGCGAGTTTTGATGAGTTCCCCGTAACCGAAACCCACGGTTCCAACAATGTTCGAATCGCAGGAGGACCCAAAATCATGGACTAATATAATACAAAATTCGCCACAATAGGCCAAACCTGTAATTTTTTACGAGTTACCCGTAACCGAACCACGGGGTTCCCGAAACGTTCGGATCACAACGGGACCCAAAATCAGTCACTAATAGCATATAAAACTAGCTAGAATAGGCCAAAACTGTGAGTTTTCACGAGTTCTCTGTAACCGGACGCCATGGTTCCCGAAACATTCGGATCACAGCGGGACCCAAAATCAGTGAGTAATAGCATACAAAACTGGCTAGGATAGACCAAAACTGCGTGTTTTGACGAGTTCCCGTAACCGGACCCCGGGGTTTCAGAAACAAACGGATCGCTGCAGGGCCCAAAATCAGTGAGTAATAGCATACAAACGTGGCCAGAATATGCTAAAACTGCGAGTTTTGACGAGTTCCCCGTAACCGGACCTCGGGGTTCCCAAAAAGTTTGGATCGCTGCGGGACCCAAAATCAGTGAGTAATAGCATACAAAACTAGCGAGAATAGGCCAAAACTGTGTGTTTGGACGAGTTCCACGTAACCGGACCCTGGGGTTCCCGAAACGTTCGGATCGCAGCGGGACCCAAAATCAGTAAGTAATAGCGTACAAAACTGGCCACAATAGAGCAAAATTATGAGTTTTTGCGAGTTCCTCGTAACCGGTCCCCGGGGTTCCCGGAATGTTTGGATCGCAGCGCGAACCAAAATCAGTGAGTAATAGCATCCAAAACTCGCGAGAATAGGCCAAAATTGCAAGTTTTGATGAGTTCTCCGTAACCGAAACCAGGGGTTCCCAAAATGTTCGAATCTCAGCAGGACCCAAAGTCAGGGACTAATAGCATACAAAGCTGGCCACAATAGGCCAAACCTACAATTTTTGACGAGTTCCCCATAACCGGACCATGGGGTTCCCGAAACGTTCGGATCACAATGGGACCCAAAATCAGTGACTAGTAGCATACAAAACTGGCCGGAATAGGCCAAAACTGCGAGTTTTGACGAGTTCTGTGTAACCGGACGACGTGTTTCCCGAAACATTTGGATCGCAGCGGGACCTAAATTAGTGAGTAATAGCATACATAACTCGCTAGAATAGACCAAAACTGCGGGTTTTGACGAGTTCCCCATAACCGGACCCCGGGGTTCCAGAAACATTCGGATCAAATCGGGAACCAAAATCAGTGAGTAATAGCATACAAAACTCGCGAGAATAGACCAAAATTGCGAGTTTTGATGAGTTCCCCTTAACTGAAACCCGTGGTTCCCAATACGTTCGAATCGCAGCAAGACCCAAAATCAGGAACTAATAGCATACAAAGCTGGCTAGAATAGACCAAAACTGCGAGTTTTGACGAGTTTCCCATAACCGGACCACGGGGTTCCCGAAACGTTCGGATCACAATAGGACCCAAAATCAGTGACTAATAGCATACAAACGTGGCTAGAATAGGCTAAAACTGCGAGTTTGGCCGAGTTCCCCGTAACCGGACCCCGGGGTTCCCGAAACGTTCGGATCGCAGCGGGACCCAAAATCAGTGAGTAATAGCATACAAAACTGGCCAGAATAGAGCAAAATTGTGAGTTTTGGCGAGTTCCCCGTAATCGGACCCGAGGGTTCCCGAAACGTTTGGATCGCAGCGAGAACCAAAATCAGTGAGTAACATCATACAAATCTCGCAAGAATAGGCCAAAATTGCGAGTTTTGATGAGTTCCCCGTAACCGAAACCCACGGTTCCGACAATGTTCGAATCGCAGGAGGACCCAAAATCATGGACTAATATAATACAAAATTCGCCACAATAGGCCAAACCTTTAATTTTTTACTAGTTACCCATAACCGGACCACGGGGTTCCCGAAACGTCGGATCACAACGGGACCCAAAATCAGTCACTAATAGCATACAAAACTAGCCGGAATAGGCCAAAATTGCAATTTTTGACGTGTTCTCAGTAACCGGACACCATGGTTCCCGAAACATTCGGATCGCAGCAGGACCCAAAATCAGTGAGTAATAGCATACAAAACTGACTAGAATAGACCAACATTGTGAGTTTTGACGAGTTCCCCGTAACCGGACCCCGGGGTTTCAGAAACATACGGATCACCGCGGGAGCCAAAATCAGTGAGTAAAAGCATACAAAACTAGCGAGAATACGGCAAAACTGCGTGTTTTGACGAGTTCCACGTAACCGGACCCCGAGGTTCCCGAAACCTTCGGATCAGAACGGGACCCAAAATCAGTGTGTGATAGCATAGAAAACTGGCCGGAATAGGCCAAAACTGCGAGTTTTGACGAGTTCCTCATAACCGGACCCCGGGGTTCCCGAAACGTTCGGATCGCACCGGGACCCAAAATCAGTGACTAATAGCACACAAAGCTGCATGTTTTGACGAATTCCCCGTATCCGGATCTCGTGGTTCTCGAAACATTCGGATTGCAGTGGGACCCAAAATCTGTGAGTAATAGCATACAAAACTGGCCATAATAGACCAAAATTGTGAGTTTTGACGAGTTCCCCGTAACCGGACCACGGGGTTCCAGTAACATTCGTATCGCAGCGGGAACCAAAATCAGTGAGTAATAGCATACAAAACTCGCAAGAATAGACCAAAATTGCGAGTTTTGATGAGTTCCCCGTAACCGAAATCCGGGGTTCCCTAAACGTTCGAATCGCAGCAGTACCCAAAATCAAGGACTAATAGCTTACAAAATTGGCCACAATAGGCCAAACCTGTAATTTCTGACGAGTTCCACGTAACCGGACCCCGGGGTTCCCGAAATGTTTGGATTGCAGCGGGAACGAAAATCAATGAATAATAGCATACAAAACTCGCGAGAATAGGCCAAAACAGCGAGTTTTGACGAGTTCTCTGTAACCAGATGTCATGGTTCCCGAAACATTCGGATCGCAGCAGGACCCAAAATCATTGAGTAATAGCATACAAAATTGGCTAGAATAGACCAAAACTGCGAGTTTTGACAAGTTCCCCTTAACCGGACCCCAGGGTTCCAGAAACATTCGGATCGCCGCGGGACCCAAAATCAGTGAGTAATAGCATACAAAACTCGCGAGAATAGGACAAAATTGCGAGTTTTGATGAGTTCCCCGTAACTGAAACCCGGGGTTCCCAAAACGTTTGAATCACAGCAGGACCCAAAATCAGTGAGTAAGAGCATACAAAACTAGCGAGAATAGGCCAAAACTGTATGTTTTGACGAGTTCCACGTAACCGGACCCCGGGGTTCTCGAAACATTCGGATCGCCACGGGACCCAAAATCAGTGAGTAATAGCATACAAAACTGGCCACAATAGGCCCAAATTATGATTTTTGACGAGTTCCCCATAACTGGTCCCCGGGGTTCCCAAAATGTTCGTATCGCACCGGGACCCAAAATCAGTGACTAATAGCATACAAAACTGTGAGTTTTGATGAGTTCCCCGTAAACAGATCCCGGGGTTCCCGAGACGTTAGGATCTGAGCGGGAACTAAAATCAGTGAGTAGCAGACAAAACTAGCCAGAATAGGACAAAACTGCGAGTTTTCACGATTTCCCCTTAACCGGACGTCGGGGTTCCCAAATCGTTCGGATCGCAGCAGGACCCGAAATCAGTGACACAAAACTCGCCAGAATAGGCCAAAATTGTGAGTTTTGACGACTTCCCCATAATCGGACCCCGGGGTTCCAGAAACATTCAGATCGCACCGGGAACCAAAATCAGTGAGTAATAGCATACAAAACTCACGAGAATAGGCTAAAATTGCGAGTTTTGATGAGTTCCCCGTAACCGAAACCCAAGGTTCCCAAAACGTTCAAATCGCAGCAGGACCCGAAATCAGTGAGTAATAACATACGAAACTAGCGAGAATAAGCCAAAACTGCGTGTTTTGACGAGTTCCACATAACCGGGGTTCCCGAAACCTTCGTATCAAAACGTGACCCAAAATCAGTACCTAATAGCATAGAAAACTGGCGGGAATAGGCCAAAACTGCGAGTTTTGACGAGTTCCCCATAACCGGACCCCGGGGTTACCGAAACATTCGGATCGCACGGAGACCCAAAATCAGTGACTAATAGCACACAAAACTGCAAGTTTTGATAATTCCCCGTATCAGGATCCCGTGGTTCTCGAAACATTCGGATTGCAGTGGGACCCAAAATCCGTGAGTAATAGCATACAAAACTGGCCAGAATAGACCAAAATTGTGAGTTTTGACGGGTTGCCCGTAACCGGACCACGGGGTTCCCGAAATATTCGTATCGTAGCCGGAACCAAAATCAGTGAGTAATAGCAAACAAAACTCGCAAGAATAGACCAAAATTGCGAGTTTTGATGAGTTCCCCGTAACCGAAACCCGGGGTTCCCAAAACGTTCGAATCGCAGTAGTACCCAAAATCAAGGACTAATAGCATACAAAATTGGCCACAATAGGCCAAACCTGTAATTTTTGATGAGTTCCCCGTAACCGGACCATGGGGTTCCCGAAACGTTCGGATCACAACGGGAACCAAATTAAGTGACTAATAGCATACAAAACTGGCCGGAATAGGACAAAACTGCAAGTTTTGACGAGTTCTCTGTAACCGGACGCCATGGTTCCCGAAACATTCGGATCGCAGCGGGACCCAAAATCAGATACTAATAGCATACAAAACTGGTTGGAATAGGCCAAAACTGCTAATTTGACGAGTTCTGTGTAACCGGAGGCCGTGGTTCCCGAAACATTCGGATTGCAGCGAGACCCAAAATCAGTGAGTAATAGCATACAAAACTGGCTAGAATAGACCAAAACTGCGTATTTTGACGAGTTCCCTGTAACAGGACCCTAGGGTTCCAGAAACATTCGGATCACCGCGAGACCCAAAATCAGTGAGTAATAGCATACAAAACTGGCTAGAATAGACCAAAATTGCGAGTTTTGATGAGTTCCCCGTAACCGGACCCCGGGGTTCCCGAAACATTCGGATCGCAGCGGGAACCAAAATCAGTGAGTAATAGCATACAAAACTCGCGAGAATAGGCCATAATTGCGAGTTTTGATGAGTTCCCCGTAACCGAAACCCGGGGTTCCCAAAACGTTCGAATCGCAGCAGGACCCAAAATCAGGGACTAATAGCATACAAAACTGGCCACAATAGGCCAAACCTGCAATTTTTGACGAGTTCCCCGTAACCGGACTACGGGGTTCCAAAAACGTTCGGATCACAACGGGACCCAAAATCAGTGACTAATAGCATACAAAACTAGCTGGAATAGGCCAAAACTGTGAGTTTTCACGAGTTCTGTGTAACCGGACGCCATGGTTCCCGAAACATTCGGATCGCAGCGGGACCCAAAATCAGTGAGTAATAGCACACAAAACTGGCTAGAATAGACCAAAACTGCGTGTTTTGACGAGTTCCCCGTAACCGGACCCCGGGGTTTCAGAAACATACGGATTGCTGCGGGACCCAAAATCAGTGAGTAATAGCATACAAACGTGGCCAGAATATGCTAAAACTGCGAGTTTTGACGAGTTCCCCGTAACCGGACCTCGGGGTTCCCAAAAAGTTTGGATCGCTGCGGGACCCAAAATCAGTGAGTAATAGCATACAAAACTAGCGAGAATAGGCCAAAACTGTGTGTTTGGACGAGTTCCCCGTAACCGGACCCTGGGGTTCCCGAAACGTTCGGATCACAACGGGACCCAAAATCAGTGACTAATAGCTTACAAAACTGGCCAGAATAGGCCAAAACTGCGAGTTTTGACGAGTTCTGTGTAACCGGACGACATGGTTCCCGAAACATTTGGATCGCAGCGGGACCTAAAATCAGGGAGTAATAGCATACATAACTCGCTAGAATAGACCAAAACTGCGTGTTTTGACGAGTTCCCCGAAACCGGACCCCGGGGTTCCAAAAACATTCGGATCGCAGCGAGAACCAAAATCAGTGAGTAATAGCATAGAAAACTCGCGAGAATAGACCAAAATTGCGAGTTTTGATGAGTTCCCCGTAACTGAAACCCGTGGTTCCCAATACGTTCGAATCGCAGCAAGACCCAAAATCAGGAACTAATAGCATACAAAGCTGGCTAGAATAGACCAAAACTGTGAGTTTTGACGAGTTTCCCATAACCGGACCACGGGGTTCCCGAAACGTTCGGATCACAACAGGACCCAAAAATAGTGACTAATAGCATACAAACGTGGCTAGAATAGGCTAAAACTGCGAGTTTGGCCGAGTTCCCCGTAACCGGACCCCGGGGTTCCCGAAATGTGCGGATCGCAGCGGGACCCAAAATCAGTGAGTAATAGCATACAAAACTGGCCAGAATAGAGCAAAATTGTGAGTTTTGGCGAGTTCCCCGTAATCGGACCCGAGGGTTCCCGAAACGTTTGGATCGCAGCGGGAACCAAAATCAGTGAGTAATATCATACAAAACTCACGAGAATAGGCCAAAATTGCGAGTTTTGATGAGTTCCCTGTAACCGAAACCCACGGTTCCAACAATGTTCGAATCGCAGGAGGACCCAAAATCATGGACTAATATAATACAAAATTCGCCACAATAGGCCAAACCTGTAATTTTTTACGAGTTACCCGTAACCGAACCACGGGGTTCCCGAAACGTTCGGATCACAACGGGACCCAAAATCAGTCACTAATAGCATATAAAACTAGCTAGAATAGGCCAAAACTGTGAGTTTTCACGAGTTCTCTGTAACCGGACGCCATGGTTCCCGAAACATTCGGATCACAGCGGGACCCAAAATCAGTGAGTAATAGCATACAAAACTGGCTAGGATAGACCAAAACTGCGTGTTTTGACGAGTTCCCGTAACCGGACCTCGGGGTTTCAGAAACATACGGATCGCTGCAGGGCCCAAAATCAGTGAGTAATAGCATACAAACGTGGCCAGAATATGCTAAAACTGCGAGTTTTGACGAGTTCCCCGTAACCGGACCTCGGGGTTCCCAAAAAGTTTGGATCGCTGCGGGACCCAAAATCAGTGAGTAATAGCATACAAAACTAGCGAGAATAGGCCAAAACTGTGTGTTTGGACGAGTTCCACGTAACCGGACCCTGGGGTTCCCGAAACGTTCGGATCGCAGCGGGACCCAAAATCAGTAAGTAATAGCGTACAAAACTTGCCACAATAGAGCAAAATTGTGAGTTTTTGCGAGTTCCTCGTAACCGGTCCCCGGGGTTCCCGGAATGTTTGGATCGCAGCGCGAACCAAAATCAGTGAGTAATAGCATCCAAAACTCGCGAGAATAGGCCAAAATTGCAAGTTTTGATGAGTTCTCCGTAACCGAAACCAGGGGTTCCCAAAATGTTCGAATCTCAGCAGGACCCAAAGTCAGGGACTAATAGCATACAAAGCTGGCCACAATAGGCCAAACCTACAATTTTTGACGAGTTCCCCATAACCGGACCATGGGGTTCACGAAACGTTCGGATCACAATGGGACCCAAAATCAGTGACTAGTAGCATACAAAACTGGCCGGAATAGGCCAAAACTGCGAGTTTTGACGAGTTCTGTGTAACCGGACGACGTGTTTCCCGAAACATTTGGATCGCAGCGGGACCTAAATTAGTGAGTAATAGCATACATAACTCGCTAGAATAGACCAAAACTGCGGGTTTTGACGAGTTCCCCATAACCGGACCCCGGGGTTCCAGAAACATTCGGATCAAATCGGGAACCAAAATCAGTGAGTAATAGCATACAAAACTCGCGAGAATAGACCAAAATTGCGAGTTTTGATGAGTTCCCCTTAACTGAAACCCGTGGTTCCCAATACGTTCGAATCGCAGCAAGACCCAAAATCAGGAACTAATAGCATACAAAGCTGGCTAGAATAGACCAAAACTGCGAGTTTTGACGAGTTTCCCATAACCGGACCATGGGGTTCCCGAAACGTTCGGATCACAATAGGACCCAAAATCAGTGACTAATAGCATACAAACGTGGCTAGAATAGGCTAAAACTGCGAGTTTGGCCGAGTTCCCCGTAACCGGACCCCGGGGTTCCCGAAACGTTCGGATCGCAGCGGGACCCAAAATCAGTGAGTAATAGCATACAAAACTGGCCAGAATAGAGCAAAATTGTGAGTTTTGGCGAGTTCCCCGTAATCGGACCCGAGGGTTCCCGAAACGTTTGGATCGCAGCGAGAACCAAAATCAGTGAGTAACATCATACAAATCTCGCAAGAATAGGCCAAAATTGCGAGTTTTGATGAGTTCCCCGTAACCGAAACCCACGGTTCCGACAATGTTCGAATCGCAGGAGGACCCAAAATCATGGACTAATATAATACAAAATTCGCCACAATAGGCCAAACCTTTAATTTGTTACTAGTTACCCATAACCGGACCACGGGGTTCCCGAAACGTCGGATCACAACGGGACCCAAAATCAGTCACTAATAGCATACAAAACTAGCCGGAATAGGCCAAAATTGCAATTTTTGACGTGTTCTCAGTAACCGGACGCCATGGTTCCCGAAACATTCGGATCGCAGCAGGACCCAAAATCAGTGAGTAATAGCATACAAAACTGACTAGAATAGACCAACATTGTGAGTTTTGACGAGTTCCCCGTAACCGGACCCCGGGGTTTCAAAAACATACGGATCACCGCGGGAGCCAAAATCAGTGAGTAAAAGCATACAAAACTAGCGAGAATACGGCAAAACTGCGTGTTTTGACGAGTTCCACGTAACCGGACCCCGAGGTTCCCGAAACCTTCGGATCAGAACGGGACCCAAAATCAGTGTGTGATAGCATAGAAAACTGGCCGGAATAGGCCAAAACTGCGAGTTTTGACGAGTTCCTCATAACCGGACCCCGGGGTTCCCGAAACGTTCGGATCGCACCGGGACCCAAAATCAGTGACTAATAGCACACAAAACTGCAAGTTTTGACGAATTCCCCGTATCCGGATCTCGTGGTTCTCGAAACATTCGGATTGCAGTGGGACCCAAAATCTGTGAGTAATAGCATACAAAACTGGCCATAATAGACCAAAATTGTGAGTTTTGACGAGTTCCCCGTAACCGGACCACGGGGTTCCAGTAACATTCGTATCGCAGCGGGAACCAAAATCAGTGAGTAATAGCATACAAAACTCGCAAGAATAGACCAAAATTGCGAGTTTTGATGAGTTCCCCGTAACCGAAATCCGGGGTTCCCTAAACGTTCGAATCGCAGCAGTACCCAAAATCAAGGACTAATAGCTTACAAAATTGGCCACAATAGGCCAAACCTGTAATTTCTGACGAGTTCCACGTAACCGGACCCCGGGGTTCCCGAAATGTTTGGATTGCAGCGGGAACGAAAATCAATGAATAATAGCATACAAAACTCGCGAGAATAGGCCAAAACAGCGAGTTTTGACGAGTTCTCTGTAACCAGATGTCATGGTTCCCGAAACATTCGGATCGCAGCAGGACCCAAAATCATTGAGTAATAGCATACAAAATTGGCTAGAATAGACCAAAACTGCGAGTTTTGACGAGTTCCCCTTAACCGGACCCCAGGGTTCCAGAAACATTCGGATCGCCGCGGGACCCAAAATCAGTGAGTAATAGCATACAAAACTCGCGAGAATAGGACAAAATTGCGAGTTTTGATGAGTTCCCCGTAACTGAAACCCGGGGTTCCCAAAACGTTTGAATCACAGCAGGACCCAAAATCAGTGAGTAAGAGCATACAAAACAAGCGAGAATAGGCCAAAACTGTATGTTTTGACGAGTTCCACGTAACCGGACCCCGGGGTTCTCGAAACATTCGGATCGCCACGGGACCCAAAATCAGTGAGTAATAGCAGAAGCTTGCGGCGGCGGAAAAGTAATTTCGATGATCTCCTGGTTTTTTCTGGGATTTTAGGGAATATATAGGCGCAAAACCTAGGGCAGAGGTGGCCCAGGGAGCCCACAAGCAAGGGGGCGCGGCCCCCCTGGCCGCGCCATGGGGGCTTGTGGGGTCCCTGCAGGCCCCCTGCCCTGATTCTCCGGCTTCCCGATCTTTTTCTGTTTCGAAAAAAATCTTTTTGGCAGTTTCATTCCGTTTGGACTCCGTTCAAAATCCTCCTCTGAAAGGGGTCAAAAACATGGAAAAAACAGGAACTGGCACTTGGCACTGAGTTAATAAGTTAGTCCCAAAAAATATATAAAAGGCATGCAAAACATCCAAAGTTTGACAAGAGAATAGCATGAAACCATCAAAAATTATAGATACGTTGGAGACGTATCAAGCATCCCCAAGCTTAACTCCTGCTCGTCCTCGAGTAGGGAAGTGATAAACACTGAATTATTGATGTGGAATGCTACCTAGCATAGTTGTCCTTTGCAACTTCTTTCACGTGACATGAATGTTCAGATCCGTAAGATTCAAAACAATAGTTTGCAATTGACATGAAAAAAATACTTCAAGCAAACTAGCAAGGTAATCATGAACTATCAAAATAACAAGGCCAATGAAAGTTATCCCTACAAAATCATAAAGTCTTGCTATGCTCCATCAAGTAGTTGTTTTCGCACTCTTACTTTCTCAAACTTTTTATAACTATCACGCAATACATGAGCGTGAGCCATGGATATAGCACTATAGGTGGAATAGAGTGTGGTGGTGGTTGTGAGACAAAAAAGGAGGAGATGGTCACATTGAATCGGCGTATCAAAGGGCTATGGAGATGCCTATTAATAGATATCAATGTGAATGAGTAGGGATTGCCATACAAGGGATGCACTAGAGCTATAAGTATGTGAAAGCTCAAAAGGAGAACTAGTGAGTGTGCATCCAACTTGCTTGCTCATGAAGACCTAGGGAAATTTTGAGGAAGCCCATCATTGGAATATACAAGCCAAGTTATATAATAAAGATTCCCACTAGCATATGGTGGTGACAACGCAAGAAGCTGTCAATCATGAAGAACATGGTGCTATTATGAAGCACAAGTGTGGAAAAGATAGTAGCATTGTCCGGAATGGTGGGAGTTGCATGGCAATATATCTCGGAGTGGCTATGAAAATGCCATAGTAGGTAGGTATGGTGTCTATTTTGAGGAAGGCATACGGTGGGTTTGTGTACCGGTGAAAGTTGCGCGACACTAGAGAGGCTAGCAAAGGTGGAAGGTGAAAGTGCATCTATACCATGCTCTCACATTAGTCATTAAGAACTCACATACTTGTTGCGAAAGTTTTTATTAGTAATCAAAACAAAGTGCTAAACGCATACTCCTAGGGGAAGGGTTGGTAGGTGTTAACCATCGCGCGATCCCGACCTCAACACAAAGGATGACAATCAATAGATCAATTATGCTCCGACTTCCTAACATAGCGGTTCACCATACGTGCATGCTATGGGAATCACTAACTTCAACACAAGTATTTCTAGATTCACAACACCCTACTAACATAACTCTTAATATTATCGAATCCACGTCTCATAAGTAATTGAGAGAAATCAAGACTTCTCTTTCTACTCAATGCACATGAAGATAGAGGTTTTTGTATCCTCTTTGGGTACCTATCACCTTTGGAACTACGTTCATAGCATAAGCCAACTACGAAGTCACGCACCGCCGTGCTCTAAAAGATATAAGTGAAGCACCTAGAGCAAAATTATCTAGCTCAAAAGATATAAGTGAAGCACGATGAGCATTCTAGCAAAATCACGATGAGTGCATGTCTCTCTCTCTCAAAAAGGGTAGCAGCAAGGATGATTACGACACAACAAAAAGAAAAGACTCCTACGATACAAGATGGTCCAAGAAAAACATATATCATGTGGTGAATAAAAATATAGCTCCAAGTAATGTTACCGATGGATTGAAGATGAAAGAGGGGATGCCTTCCCGGGGCATCCCAAGCTTAGGCTTTTTGGTGTCCATGAATTTGGCTTGGGATGCCTTGGGCATCCCCAAGCTTGAGATATTTCCACTCCTTATCTCTTTGTCCATGAGAACATCACCCAAAACTTGAAAACTTCACAACACAAAACTTAAACAGAAACTCGTGATATCATTAGCACAAGAAAATAAACTACCACCTCTTTTGGTATTGTAGCAAACTTCAATTCTATTTATATTGGTGTTGGGCTACTGTATTCTCACTTTTTCATGGCTAGTACCCCCCAATACTAACCATATTTCATCAAAACAAGCAACCAACTCAAGAAAAACAGAATATGTCAAAAACAGACCAGTTTGTAGCAATATGTATACATCGTATACTTCTGTTACCTGGGAAAATGGCATATCAACCAGCAGCAAAAAGAATCAACTCACAATCTATTTCTGAACAAAAATGAAAAATCATCTCGTGAGCGAAAAGTTTCTGCCTTTTTCCAGCAGGATAAAACAACCATCACCAAGACTAGTGATAAAGGTTTTGCTTGCCTCAAACACAAAAATAAACACAAAAAACACAATCATAACGGAATTATGATAGTGTGGACGCAACAAAACAGAAACAAAAAGAAATAAATTCATTGGGTTGCCTCCCAACAAGCGCTATTGTTTAATGCCCTTAGCTATGCATTCACTGATGCTCACACAAAAGACAAGAATTGAAGCACAACAAGAGCATCCTAAAGCATGTGAAAATCACATCTAAGTCTAACATTCTTCCTATGCATAGGCATTTTGTAGAAAAACAAATTGTCAAGACAACCAATAGCTGCCATATGCAAGGAAGAAGAAAGAGACAAGAGCAATCTCAACATCATGAGAGGTGATTTAGTGATATGGAAGTTTCTACCAAAATATTTTCCTCTCTCATTACATGTGGGATCATATTCAATTTCAACAGTATAGCTATCACATAGGATAGTCTTTTCATGATCCACATGCATGCAAAGTTGACGCTCTTAGAAAATAGTGGGATTATCATCGACTAAAGTCATGACGTCTCCAAACCCACTTTCAATAATATTGTAAACATCATATTCATCATGAGGCTTAAACAAATTTTCAAGATCATAAGAAAAATCATCACCCCAATCATGATCATTGCAACCAGTAGTGGACATAGCAAAACTAGCATCCCCAAGCTTAGGGTTTTGCATATTTTTGGCATGATTGTCACTAATATAATTTATAGTGAAACCATTGCAATCATGCTTTTTATCCAAGGAGCCCTCGTCAATCACTTCATAAATTTATTCCTCACAATTCTCAGATTCACGCATCTCAAGCAAAACTCCATAAAGATAGTCAAGTGCACTCAACTCACTAGCCATTGTTCATCATAATTTGGTCTTTTGAAAAGACTAGCCAGTGGATGAGGATCCATATCAATGGATTTTTAGCAAGAAAAGATGCAAGCTAAAAGAAGGCACATTGTAGCACAAGCAAACAGAAAGCGAGCGGCAGAAGGGCGAACGGAAAAAGGCAAATTGGTGAAGTGGGGGGAGAGGAAAACGAGAGGCAAAGGCAAACAAAGTAAATGCAAGAGATGAGTTTGCGACACTTACTTGGATGAGTTCTAGACTTGATCCTCCCCGGCAACGGCGCCGGAAATCCTTCTACTACGGCAACAGACAATAGCGCCAGAAATTGACACGTTGACGGAGATTGGGCTTGCGTTGGTTTTTCCCTTGAAGAGGAAAGCTCACTACTAGAAAAATGGTTTTTAACGACGGTATATGTGGTCGTTAAAAGTCAAATTGTGGTCGTTGAAAATCTTTAACAACCACAATCTGCTGGTCGTAGTAGGCTCCGTCGTTAAAAATCTAACGACCATATTATGTGGTCGTTATATTTATAACGACCGTCGTTAAAAATCTAACGACCATATTATGTGGTCGTTATATTTATAACGACGGGATGATGTGTCGTCGTCAATCCTGAGGCAATAAGAACAATAATTATCGTATTAACAACCACTTTTTCATTGTTAATTATGTTCTTATGATGATCAAAACATGATTACTCACAAATATTTCACCACTTTGATATCATTCAGAACTACTTATATTTAGTATAACATTCCATTCAACAAGCACTTGATGCAACATCCAATATTTGAATATTAACATCCGTATTAATATAGAAACAAAGGAATCTGAATTGAAAGGACCATGGCCTCTTTTTCTTAATACAAATACTAAAACTCTCACATACAATTCTGGAATTCAAATATACTAATTTACAAAATTTGAGTAAAAAGTACTTCTTATATGACCAATGTACTTGTTCATATATATCTTGAAAACGAGACTACTATAAAAGATAATATTTATAAATCCTAAATCAAGGGACACCATCTTTCTTTGAATGGATATTATCCTTCATTGGTGATCACAATGCCTTCTCATTCTTTTACGTATTACGGTGGACCAGCAGTCAGTCCTGTTAATTCATGTACGCCATTTCCACTGTCTGGAAAATATAAAACCAATTTGTAAGAAGGGTCGATGATGAAAAAATATGAAATTGACATTATTTTGATACCATAGCTTTCATCCTTATGGGTGCAATATATTTGAGTAACTGGAAGACAATGGAGTGTTGAAACAAATTCTTGATGTGCTACAAGCTAGTTAGAATCTCACTTCCGGAATCATCTGCATCCCAATTTGCAGTGAATAAGCCTTGTATGTTTCTTGGAACATCATGTGCAGATATGAAAACAAGCAACCTCTTTATATCATTCAATACAAAATAGCTTGAATACCTTTTGTAGCTAAGTTGTAACCTTTCCATAGTCCTGTTCTCCCATATGAGATGTGTGTGTAGCCCTTTTTCTGCTGAAATTTGCTAATTATCTTGATTTCTTTGGCAAGGTCCAGGCCAATTCAATGTTTTTGACGTTCCATACTTGTGGTGACTCGTTATGATAACCTATAATTAAGCGTTAGTTTGAAGTGGGCACCAAAAATCTACATAATAAAATAAAATTAAATAAGTGAATGCTGATGGACTGAGAAAAATTATTGAATGCTAAAAAAAATAAGTACATTACAGATGTCACAGTTTTACTATCGAAGTACCCTTATGTTGTTCAACACGGCATAGTAAATTTGTAAACAAAATAAAGCAAACAAAACTGCACCTACGTGTTTAATAATCATGAACTGGACTTGAATCAACAATAGTTGATATAAATTCCCAACAACAAAAAAACAGAGGAAGGAGGAATAAGAATGAACTAGTAGTGGAATAGAGTCGGTGGTGGACCCTGGTAGTGTGCAGGATGCAGCTCGAGCACCCAGGACAAGGTGACTGGTCGGTGTTGTGCAGGACACATCGTGGGCACGTCGGCGCCGAGGACGCCACAAGGAGCAGGCTGCGGCACGAATACGCTGGGCTCAAGGTTGGTGTCTAGGTGTAGGCTGCAGCGCCAACGTCGTTAGTCGTAGGAGAAGAGCAAGGAGATGGGATCAATGGAGGCGTCCAGATTCAAAAAAAACTAGGGAGGAGAGGGAAAGGAGGTGCAAGGGGATGGATCCGACCAGATTCGTTTTCTTTCTGCTCCTGCTAGATTTTTTGGATCGTCGAGGATTAACAAGAGATTGGGAGGAGACGAAAAGGAGGCGCAACCGGAAGAATTTTAGTTCGTCAGCAGCATCGAATGGAGATGGGGAAGATGTCCATGAAGGTACAGGTGGCTGTGGTGATAGTGGCCTGGTTTGGGGAGGATTGAGTATGCGGATGACTAGCTAATACAGTAGCTAATAGGATTACCAACAGTTTAGTTTTATTGTAGAGATTTTAGTGCCAATTTTCTTGGGAACCGCCAACATTTTTTTTCTCTTTGCTGCTTACGGTGGAGAGATAAAGGTGAGGAGATTCTGTTTGTTACAGAGCTATACGTATAAGAAGGAGATGAGAACAATAACAAGCGCACCCATGCTTCTTGTAGCTGATTTTCGTCGTGCGGGGACTTTCTTGGATTTTAACGACCAAGAGATTTTAGACATCGTCGTTAATAATACTTTTTGTACTAGTGGAGGGTGATGCGGCACAGGAGCAGTAAGTATTTCCCTTAGTTTGAGAACCAAGGTATCAATCCAGTAGGAGAATCTCGTCAAGTCCAGAGTACCTGCGCAAACACAAAAGAGCTGGCACCCAACGCTTTAAAGGGGTTGTCAATCCCTTCAAGATTGATTGCTAAGTCAGATCTAAAGGCGGAAAGTGCAACGAAGTAAAAAGTGTAAGGCTGAAAATATGGTGTGGAGTAGACCCGGGGGGCATAGTGTTCACTAGAGGCTTCTCTCAAAATAGCAAGTATTACGGTGGGTGAACAAATTACTGTCGAGCAATTGATAGAACCGCGCAAAGTCATGATGATATCTAAGGCAATGATCATACATATAGGCATCACATTCGAGACAAGTAGACCGATACTTTCTGCATCTACTACTATTACTACACACATCAACCGCTATCCAGCATGCATCTAGTGTATTGAGTTCATGATGAACAGAGTAATGCCTTAAGCAAGATAACATGATGTAGAGGGATAATCTCAAACCAATGATGAAAACCCCATCTTTTTACCATTGATGGCAACAATACGATGCGTGCCTCACTACCCCTTCTGTTCCAAAAAAACGTGCGTTCAAAATCCTCCTCTAAAAGCGGTCAAAAACATGGAAAAAACAGAACTGGCACATGGCACTGAGTTAACAAGTTAGTCCCAAAAAATATATAAAAGGCATGCAAAACATCCAAAGTTCGACAAGATAATAGCATGAAATCATCAAAAATTATAGATACTTTGGAGACGTATCACGCAGCAGGACCCAAAATTAGTGACTAATAGCATACAAAACTCGTGAGAATAGGCAAAAATTGCGAGTTCTCACGAGTTCCCCGTAACCGGACCACTGGGTTCCCAAAACATTTGGATCACAGCGGGACCCAAAATCAGTGACTAATAGCATAGAAAACTGGTCGTAATAGGCAAAAACTGTTGTATCGCAGCGGGACCCAAAATCACTGAGTAATAGCATACAAAACTGGCTAGATAGACCAAAATTGTTAGTTTTGACGAGTTCCCCGTAACCGGACCCAGGGGTTCCCGAAACGTTCGGATCGCAGCGGGAACCAAAATCAGTGAGTAATAGCATACAAAACTCGCCAGAATAGGCCAAAATTGTGAGGTTTGATGAGTTCTCCGTAACCGAATCCCGGGGTTCCCAAAACGTTCGAATCGCAGCACGACCCAAACCTCGCGAGAATAGGCAAGAACTGTGAGTTTTCACGAGTTCCCTGTTACCGGACCCCAAGGTTCCCGAAATATTCGGATCACAGCTGGACCCAAAATCTATGACTAATAGCACAGAAAATTGGTTGTAATAGGCCAAAACTGCGAGTTTTGACGAGTTATTCCTAACCGTACCCCGGGGTTCCCCAAACGTTCGGGTCGCAGAAAGACCCAAAATGAGTGACTAATAGCATACAAACGCGGCCAGAATAGGCCAAAACTGCGTGTTTTGACGAGTTCCCCGTAACCGGAGCTCGGGGTTCCCGAAACGTTCGGATCACAGCGGGACCCAAAATAAGTGAGTAATAGCATACAAAATTGGACCGAATAGGCGAAAACTGCGTGTTTTGACGAGTTCCACGTAACCGGGCCACGAGGTTCCCGAAACATTCGTATCGCAGCGGGAACGAAAATCAGTGAGTAATAGCATACAAAACTGGCCAAAATAGACAAAAACTGCGTGTTTTGACGAGTTCCCCGCAACCGGACCCCGGGGTTCTCGAAACGTTTGGATCGCAATGGGACCCAAAATCAATGAGTAATAGCATACAAAACTGGCCAAAAATAGGCCAAACCTGTGACATTTGATGAGTTCCCCGTAACCGAAACTCGGGGTTCCCAAAACATTCGGATCGTAGCAGGACCCAAAATTAGTGACTTATAGCATACAAAACTCGTGAGAATAGGCAAAAACTGCGAGTTTTCACGAGTTCCCCGTAACCGGACCACACGGTTCCGAAAACATTTCGATCACATCGGGACCCAAAATAAGTGACCAATAGCATAGAAAACTGGTCGTAATAGGCCAAAACTGTGAGTTTTCACGAGTTTTCCGTAACCAGACCATGGGTTCCCAAAATATTCGGATCGTAGAAGGACCCAAAATGAGTGAGTAATAGCATATAAAACTGGCCAAAATAGACTAAAATTGCGAGTTTTGATGAGTTCCCCGTAACCGAACCCCGGGGTTGTCGAAACATTTGGATCGCACGGGACCCAAAATCAATGAGTAATAGCATACAAAACTGGCCAGAAATAGGCTAAAAATGTGACTTTTGATGAGTTCCCCGTAACCGAAACCCGGGGTTCCCAAAACATTCGGATCGCAGGAGGACCCAAAATCAGTGACTAATAGCATACAAAACTCTTGAGAATAGGCAAAAACTGCGAGTTTTGACGAGTTCCATGTAACCGGACTCCAGGGTTCCCGAAACATTCGTATCGCAGCCGGACCCAATATCAGTGAGTAATAGCATACAAAACTGGCTAGATTAGACCGAAATTGTTAGTTTTGACGAGTTCCCGCAACGGGACCCCGGGGTTCCCGAAACGTTCGGATCGCAGCGGGAACCAAAATCAGTGAGCAGTAGCATACAAAACTCGCCAGAATAGGCCAAAGTTGTTAGTTTTCATGAGTTCCCCGTAACCGAATCTCGGGGTTCCCAAAACGTTCGAATCGCAGCAAGACCCAAAACTCGCGAGAATATGCAAAAATTGCGAGTTTTGAGGAGTTCCCCGTTACCGGACCCCAAGGTTCCCGAAATATTCGGATCATAGCTGGACACAAAATCAGTGACTAATAGCATAGAAAATTGGTCGTAATAGGCCAAAACTGCGAGTTTTGATGAGTTCTTAGTAACCGGACCCCGGGGTTCCCCAGACGTTCAGATCGCAGAATAGGCCAAAACTGCGTGTTTTGACGAGTTCCCCGTAACCACACCTCGGGGTTCCCGAAACGTTCGGCTCACAGCGGGACCCAAAATAAGTGAGTAATAGCATACTAAACTAGCCAGAAATAGGCCAAAACTGCGTGTTTTGACGAGTTCCACGTAACCGGACCACAAGTTTCCCGAAACATTCGGATCCAGCAGGACCCAAAATCAGTGACTAATAGCATACAAAACTCGTGAGAAGAGGCAAAAACTGCGAGTTTTCACGAGTTCCCCGTAACCGGACCCCAAGGTTCCCAAAACATTTGGATCACAGCGGGACCCAAAATCAGTGACTAATAGCATAGTAAACTGGTCGTAATATGCCAAAACTTCGAGTTTTCACGAGTTTTCCGTAACTGAACCCTTGGGTTCCCAAAATATTCGGATCGCAGAAGGACCTATAATGAGTGAGTAATAGTACACAAAACTGGCCAGAATAGGCCAAAACTGCGTGTTTTGACGAGTTCCATGTAACCAGACTCCAGGGTTCCCGAAACATTCGTATCGCAGCGCGACCAAAACCAGTGAGTAATGGCATACAAAACTGGCCAGAATAGACCAAAATTGTTAGTTTTGACGAGGTCCCCGTAAACGGACCCCGGGGTGCCCGAAACGTTTGGATCGCAGCGGGAACCAAAATCAGTGAGTAATAGCATACAAACTTGCCATCATAGGCCAAAATTGTGAGTTTTGATGAGCTCCCCGTAACCGAATCCCGGGGTTCCCACAACGTTCGAATCATAGCAGGACCCAAAACTCGCGAGAATAGGCAAAAACTGCGAGTTTTCACGAGTTCCCCGTAACCGGACCCCAAGGTTCCCGAAACATTCGTATCGCAGCGGGACCCAAAACCAATGAGTAATAGCATACAAAACTGGCCACAATAGACCAAAATTGTTAGTTTATATGAGTTCCCCGTAACCGGACCCCGAAGTTCCCAAAACGTTCGGATCGCAGCGGGAACCAAAATCAGTGACTAATAGCATACAAAACTCGCCAGAATAGGCCAAAATTGTGGGTTTTGATGAGTTCCCCGTAACCGAATACCGGGGTTCCCAAAACATTCGAATCGCAGCATGACCCAAAACTCACGAGAATAGGCAAGAACTGCGAGTTTTCAGGAGTTCCCATTACCTGACCCCAAGGTTCCCGAAATATTCGGATCACAGCTGGACCCGTAATCAGACTAATAGCATAGAAAACTAGTCGTAATAGGCCAAAAACTGCGAGTTTTGACGAGTTCTTCCTAACCGGACCCTGGGGTTCCCCAAACGTTCGGATCGCAGAAAGACCCAAAATGAGTGACTAATAGCATACAAACGTGGCCAGAATAGGTCAAAACTGCGTGTTTTGACGAGTTCCCCGTAACCGGACATCGGGGTTCCCGGAACGTTCGGATCACAGCGGGACCCAAAGTAAGTGAGTAATAACATACAAAATTGGACAGAATAGGCCAAAACTGCGTGTTTTGACGAGTTCCACGTAACCGGACCATGAGGTTCCCGAAACATTCGTATCGCAGCGGGCACCAAAATCAGTGAGTAATAGCATACAAAACTGTCCAAAATAGACAAAACAGCGAGTTTCTACGAGTTCCCCGCAACCGGACCCCGGGGTTCTCGAAACGTTTGGATCGCAGCGGGACCCAAAATCAATGAGTAATAGCATACAAAACTGGCCAGAAATAGGCCAAAACTGCGAGTTTTGATGAGTTCCCCATAACCGAAATCCGGGGTTCCCAAAACATTCGGATCGCAGCAGGACCCAAAATCAGTGACTGATAGCATACAAAACTCGTGACAATAGGCAAAAACTGCGAGTTTTCACGAGTTCCCCGTAACCGGACCACAGGGTTCCCAAAACATTTGGATCACAGCGGGACCCAAAATCAGTGACTAATAGCATTTAAAACTGGTCATAATAGGCCAAAACTGCGAGTTTTCAGGAGTTTTCCGTAACCGGACCCTGGGTTCCCAAAATGTTCGGATCGCAGAAGGACCCAAAATAAGTGAGTAATAGCATACAAACTGGCCAGAATAGGCCAAAACTATATGTTTTGACGAGTTCCATGTAACCGGACTCAAGGGTTCCCGAAATATTCGTATCGCAGCGGGACCCAAAATCAATGAGTAATAGCCTACAAAACTGGCCAAAATAGACTAAAATTGCGAGTTTTGATGAGTTCCCCGTAACCGAACCCCTGGGTTCTCGAAACATTTGGATCGCAGCGGGACCCAAAATCAATGAGTAATAGCATACAAAACGGGCCAGGAATAGGCCAAAATTGCGAGTTTTGATGAGTTCCCCGTAACCAAACCCGGGGTTCCCAAAACATTCGGATCGCAGCAGGACCCAAAATCAGTGACTAATAGCATACAAAACTCTTGAGAATAGGCAAAAACTGAGAGTTTTCACGAGTTCCCCGTAACCTGACCCCAGGGTTCCCAAAAAATTTGGATCACAGCGGGACCCAAAATCAGTGACTAATAGCATAGAAAACTGGTCGTAGTATGCCAAAACTGTGAGTTTTAACGAGTTTTCCGTAACCGAACCCTAGGGTTCCCAAAATGTTCGGATCGCAAAAAGACCTAAAATGAATGAGTAATAGCATACAAAACTGGCCAGAATAGGCCAAAACTACGTGTTTTGATGAGTTCCATGTAACCGGACTCCAGGGTTCCCGAAACATTCGTATCGCAGCGGGACCCAAAATCCGTGAGTAATAGCATACAAAACTGGCGAGAATAGACCAAAATTGTTAGTTTTCATGAGTTCCCCGTAACCGGACCCCGGGGTGCCCGAAACGTTCGGATCGTAGGGGGAACCAAAATCAGTGAGTAATAGCATACAAAACTTGCGAGAATAGGCCAAAATTGTGAGTTTTGATGAGCACCCCGTAACCGAATCCCGGCGTTCCCAAAACGATCGAATCGCAGCACGACCCAAAACTCGCGACAATAGGCAAAAACTACGAGTTTTCACGAGTTCCCCCTGACCGGACCCCATGGTTCCCGGAACATTCCGATCACAGTTGGACCCAAAATCAGTGACTAATAGCATAGAACACTAGTCGTAATAGGCCAAAACAGCGAGTTTCGACGAGTTCTTCGTAACCGGACCCCGGGTTTCCCCAAACGTTCGGATCGCAGAAAGACCCAAAATGAGTGACTAATAGCATACATACGTGGCCAGAATAGGCCAAAACTGCCTGTTTTGACGAGTTACCCGTAACCGGACCTCGGGGTTCCCGAAAAATTCGAATCGCAGCGGGACCCAAAATAAGTGAGTAATAGCATACAAAATTGGACAGAATAGGCAAAAACTGCGTGTTTTGACGAGTTCCACCTGACTGGACCATGAGGTTCCCGAAACATTCGTATCGCAACGGGAACCAAAATCAGTGAGTAATAGCATACTAAACTTGCCAAAATAGACAAAAACAGCGAGTTTCTATGGGTTCCCTGCAACCGAACCCCGGGGTTCTCGAAACGTTTGGACCGCAGCGGGACCCAAAATCAATGAGAAATAGCATACTAAACTGGCTAGAAATAGGCCAAAACTGCGTGTTTTGACGAGTTCCCCGTAACAGGATGTTGGAGTTCCCGAAACGTACGGATCATAGCGGGACCCAAAATCAGTGAGTAATAGCATACAAAACTGGACCGAATAGGCCAAAACTGCGTGTTTTGAGGAGTTCCAGTAACCGGACCCCGAGGTTCCCGGAACATTCGTATCGCAGCGGGAACCAAAATTAGAGAGTAATAGCATACAAAACTAGCCAAAATAGACTAAAACTGCGAGTTTTGATGAGTTCCCCGCAACCGGACCCCGGGGTTCTCGAAACGTTTGGATCGCAGCGGGACCCAAAATCAATGAGTAATAGCATACAAAACTGGCTAGAAATAGGCCAAAATTGCGGGTTTTGATGAGTTCCCCATAACCGAAACCGGGGGTTCCCAAAACATTCGGATCGCAGCAGGACCCAATATCAGTGACTAATAGCATACAAAACTCATGAGAATAGGCAAACACTGCGAGTTTTCATGAGTTCCTCGTAACCGGACCACAGGGTTCTCAAAACATTTGGATTACAGCGGGACCCAAAATCAGTGAGTTATAGCATAGAAAACTGGTCGTAATAGGCCAAAACTGGGAGTTTTCACGAGTTTTCCGTAACCAAACCCTGGGTTCCCAAAATGTTTGGATTGCAAAAGGACCCAAAATGAGTGAGTAATAGCGTACAAAACTGGCCAGGATAGGCCAAAACTTTGTGTTTTGACGAGTTCCAGGTAACCGGACTCCAGGGTTTCCGAAATATTCGTATCGCAACGTGACCCAAAATCAGTGAGTAATAGCATACAAAATTGGCCTGAATAGACCAAAATTTTTAGTTTTGAGGCGTTCCCCGTAACCGGACCCCGGGGTTCCCGAAATGTTCGGATCGCAGCGGGAACCATAATCAGTGAGTAGTAGCATACAAAACTCTCCAGAATAGGCCCAAATTGTGAGTTTTGATGAGTTCCCCGTAACCGAATCTCGGGGTTCCCAAAACGTTCGAATCGCAGCAGGACCCAAAACTCGCGAGAATATGCAAAAACTGCGAGTTTTCAGGAGTTCCCCATTACCGGAGCCCAAGGTTCCCGAAATATTCGGATCACAGCTCGACACAAAATCAGTGACTAATAGCATAGAAAATTGGTCGTAACACGCCAAAACTGCGAGTTTTGACAAGTTCTTCGTAACCGGACCCCGGGGTTCCCCAAACGTTCGGATCGCAGAAAGACCCAAAATGAGTGACTAATAGCATCAAAACGTGGCCAGAATAGGCCAAAATCAGTGAGTAATAGCATACAGACATGGCCAGAATAGGCCAAAACTACGTGTTTTGACGAGTTCCCCGTAACCGGACCTTGGGGTTCCCAAAACGTTCGGATCACAACGGGACCCAAAATAAGTGAGTAATAGCATACAAAACTTGCCAGAATAGACCAAAATTGTTAGTTTTCATGAGTTCCCCGTAGCCGGACCCCGGGGTGCCCGAAACATTCGGATCGCAGCGGGAACCAAAATCAGTGAGTAATAGCATACAAAACTTGCCAGAATAGGCCAAAATTGTGAGTTTTAATGAGCTCCCCGTAACCGAATCCCGGGGTTCCTAAAACATTCGAATTGCTGCACGACCCAAAACTCGCGAGAATAGGCAAAAACTACAAGTTTTCACGAGTTCCCCGTAACCGGACCCCAAGGTTCCCGAAACATTCGGATCACAGCTGGACCCAAAATCAGTGACTAATAGCATAGAAAACTGGTCGTAATAGGCCAAAACTGCGAGTTTTGACGAGTTCTTCGTAACCGGACCCCGGGGTTCCCCCAACGTTTGGATCGCAGAAAGACCCAAAATGAGTGACTAATAGCATACAAACGTGGCCAGAATAGGCCAAAACTGCGTGTTTTGAAGAGTTCGCTGTAACCGGATCTCGATTGTCCCGAAACGTTCGGATCAAAGCGGGACCCAAAATTAGTGAGTAATAGCATACAAAACTGGACAGAATAGGCCAAAACTGCGTGTGTTGAGGAGTTCTACGTAACCGGACCCCGAGGTTCCCGAAACATTCGTATCACAGCGTGAACCAAAATTAGTGAGTAATAGCATACAAAACTCGCCAAAATAGACTAAAACTGCGAGTTTTGACGAGTTCCCCGTAACCGGACCCCGGGGTTCTCGAAACGTTTGGAACGCAGCGGGACCCAAAAGCAATGAGTAATAGCATACAAAACAGGTCGGAAATAGGCCAAAATTGCGAATTTTGATAAGTTCCCGTAACCGAAACCCGGGGTTCCCAAAACATTCGAATCGCAGCAGGACCCAAAACTCGCAAGAATAGGCACGAACTGTGAGTTTTCAGGAGATCCCCGTTACCTGACCCCAAGGTTCCCGAAATATTCGGATCACAACTGGACCCGTAATCAGTGACTAATAGCACAGAAAACTGGTCGTAATAGGCCAAAAACTGCGAGTTTTGACGAGTTCTTCCTAACCGGACCCCGGGGTTCCCCAAACGTTCGGATCGCAGAAAGACCCAATATGAGTGACTAATAGCATACAAACGTGGCCAGAATAGGCCAAAACTGCGTGTTTTGACGAGTTCCCCGTAACCATACCTCGGGGTTCCCGGAACGTTCGGATCACAGCGGGACCCAAAGTAAGTGAGTAATAGCATACAAAATTGGACAGAATAGGCCAAAACTGCGTGCTTTGACGAGTTCCACGTAACCGGACCATGAGGTTTCCGAAACATTCGTATCGCAGCGGGAACCAAAATCAGTGAGTAATAGCATACAAAACTGGCCAAAATATACAAAAACAGCGAGTTTCTACGAGTTCCCCGCAACCGGACCCCAGGGTTCTCGAAACGTTTGGATCGCAGCGGGACCCAAAATCAATGAGTAATAGCATACAAAACTGGCCAGAAATAGGCCAAAACTGCGAGTTTTGATGAGTTCCCCGTAACCGAAACCCGGGGTTCCCAAAACTTTCGGATCGCAGCAGGACCCAAAATCAGTGACTGATAGCATACAAAACTCGTGACAATAGGCAAAAATTGCGAGTTTTCACGAGTTCCCCGTAACCGGACCACACGGTTCCCAAAATATTTGGATCACAGCGGGACCCAAAATCAGTGACTAATAGCATAGAAAACTGGTCGTAATAGGCCAAAACTGCGAGTTTTCAGGAGTTTTCCGTAACCGGACACTGGGTTACCAAAATGTTCGGATCACAGAAGGACCCAAAATTAGTGAGTAATAGCATACAAAACTGGCCACAATAGGCCAAAACTATATGTTTTGACGAGTTCCATGTAACCGACTCAAGGGTTCCCGAAATATTCGTGTTGCAGCGGGACCCAAAATCAGTGAGTAATAGCATACAAAACTGGCCAAAATAGACTGAAATTGCGAGTTTTGATGAGTTACCCGTAACCAAACCCCAGGGTTCTCGAAACATTTGGATCGTAGCGGGACCCAAAATCAATGAGTAATAGCATACAAAACGGGCCAGAAATAGGCCAAAATTGCGAGTTTTGATGAGTTCCCCATAACCGAAACCCGGGGTTCCCAAAACATTAGGATCGCAGCAGGACCCAAAATCAGTGACTAATAGCATACAAAACTCTTGAGAATAGGCAAAAATTGCGAATTTTCACGAGTTCCTCGTAACCGGACCCCAGGGTTCCCAAAATATTTGGATCACAGCGGGACCCAAAATCAGTGACTAATAGCATAGAAAACTGGTCGTAATATGCCAAAACTGCGAGTTTTCACGAGTTTTCCGTAATTGAACCCTAGGGTTCCCAAAATGTTCCGATCGCAAAAACACCTAAAATGAGTGAGTAATAGCATACAAAACTGAGTGTTTTGACGAGTTCCATATAACCAGACTCCAGGGTTCCCGAAACATTCGTATCGCAGCGGGACCCAAAATCCGTGAGTAATAGCATACAAAACTGGCCAGAATAGACCAAAATTGTTAGTTTTCAGGAGTTCCCCGTAACAGGACCCCGGGGTGCCCGAAACGTTCGGATCGCAGCGGGAACGAAAATCAGCGAGTAATAGCATAGAAAACTTGCGAGAATAGGCCATAATTGTGAGTTTCGATGAGCACCCCGTAACCGAATCCCGGGGTTCCCAAAACGTTCGAATCGCAGCATGACCCAAAACTCGCGACAATAGGCAAAAACTGCGAGTTTTCACGAGTTCCCCCTAACCGGACCCCAAGGTTCTCAAAATATTCGGATCACAGCAGGACCCAAAATTTGTGACTAATAGCATAGAAAACTAGTCGTAATAGGCCAAAACAGCGAGTTTTGACGAGTTCTTCGTAACCGGACCCCGGGGTTCCTCAAACGTTCGGATCGCAGAAAGACCAAAAATGAGTGACTAATAGCATACAAACGTGGCCAAAATAGGCCAAAACTGCGTGTTTTGACGAGTTCGCCGTAACCGGATCTTGGAGTTCCCGAAACGTTCGGAGCATAGCGGGACCCAAAATCAGTGAGTAATAGCATACAAAACTGGATCGAATAGGCCAAAACTGCGTGTTTTGAGGAGTTCCACTAGCCGGACCCCGAGGTTCCCGAAACATTCGTATCACAGCGGGAACCAAAATCAGAGAGTAATAGCATACAAACCTGGCCAGAAATAGGCCAAAATTGCGAGTTTTGATGAGTTCCCCGTAACCGAAACCCGGGGTTCCCAAAACATTCGGATCGCAGCACGACCCAAAATCAGTGACTCATAGCATACAAAACTCGTGAGAATAGGCAAACACTGCGAGTTTTCACGAGTTCCTTGTAACCGGACCACAGGGTTCTCAAAACATTTGGATCACAGTGGGACCCAAAATCAGTGACTTATAGCATAGAAAACTGGTCGTAATAGGCCAAAACTGCGAGTTTTCACGAGTTTTCCATAACCAAACCCTGGGTTCCCAAAATGTTCGGATCGCAGAAGGACCCAAAATGAGTGAGTAATAGCATACAAAACTGGCCAGGATAGGCCAAAACATTGTGTTTTGACGAGTTCCAGGTAACCGGACTCCAGGGTTTCCGAAATAATCGTATCGCAGCGGGACCCAAAATCAGTGAGTAATAGCATACAAAACTTGCCTGAATAGACCAAAATTGTTAGTTTTGAGGAGTTCCCCGTAACCGGACCCCGGGGTTCCCGAAACGTTCGGATCGCAGCGGGAACCATAATCAGTGAGTAGTAGCATACAAAACTCGCCAGAATAGGCCCAAATTGTGAGTTTTGATGAGTTCCTCGTAACCGAATCTCGGGGTTCCCAAAACGTTCGAATCGCAGCAGGACCCAAAAATCGCTAGAATATGCAATAACCGCGAGTTTTCAGGAGTTCCCCATTACCGGAACCCAAGGTTCCCGAAATATTCGGATCACAACTGGACACAAAATCAGTGACTAATAGCATAGAAAATTGGTCGTAACAGGCCAAAACTACGAGTTTTGACGAGTTCTTCGTAACCGGACCCCGGGGTTCCCCAAACGTTCGGATCGCAGAAAGACCCAAAATGAGTGACTAATAGCATACAAACGTGGCGAGAATAGGCCAAAATCAGTGAGTAATAGCATACAAACGTGGCCAGAATAGGCCAAAACTGCGTGTTTTGACGAGTTCCCCGTAACCGGACCTTGGGGTTCCCGAAACGTTCGGATCACAGCGGGACCCAAAATAAGTGAGTAATAGCATACAAAATTGGACAGAATAGGCCAAAAATGCGTGTTTTGAGGAGTTCCACGTAACCGGACCATGAGGTGCCCATAACATTTGTATCGCAGCGGGAACCAAAATCAGTGAGTATTGCATACAAAACAGGCCAAAATAGACTAAAACTGTGAGTTTTCACGAGTTCCCCGTAACCGAACCCCGGTGTTCTCGAAACGTTTGGATTGCAACGGGACCCAAAAATCAATGGGTAATAACATACAAAACTGGCCAGAAATAGGCCAAAATTGCGAGTTTTGATGAGTTCCCCGTAACCGAAACCCGGGGTTCCCAAAACATTCGGATCGCAGCAGGACCCAAAATCAGTGACTAATAGCATAAAAACTCGTGAGAATAGGCAAAAACTGCGAGTTTTCACGAGTTCCCCGTAACCGGACCCGAAGGATCCCAAAACATTTGGATCAAAACGGGACCCAAAATCAGTGACTAATAGCATAGAAAACTGGTCGTAATATGCCAAAACTGCGAGTTTTCACGAGTTTTCCGTATCCGAACCCAGGGGTTCCCAAAACATTCGGATCGCAGAAGGATCTAAAATGAGTGAGTAATAGCATATAAAACTGGCCAGAATAGACCAAAATTGTTAGGTTTCATGAGTTCCCCGTAACCGGACCCCGGGGTGCCCGAAACGTTCTCATCGTAGCGGGAACCAAAATCAGTGAGTAATAGCATACAATACTTGCCAGAATAGGCCAAAATTGTGAGTTTTAATGAGCTCCCCGTAACCGAATCCCGGGGTTCCTAAAACATTCGAATCGTAGCACGACCCAAAACTCGCGAGAATAGGCAAAAACTGCGTGTTTTCACGAGTTCCCCGTAACCGGACCCCAAGGTTCCCGAAACATTCGGATCACAGCTGGACCCAAAATCAGTGACAAATAGCATAGAAAACTGGTCGTAATAGGCCAAAACTGTGAGTTTTGACGAGTTCTTCGTAACCGGACCCCCGGGTTCCCCCAACGTTCGGATCGCAGAAAGACCCAAAATGAGTGACTAATAGCATACAAACGTGGGCAGAATAGGCCAAAACTGCGTGTTTCGAAGAGTTCCCCGTAACCGGATCTCGATGTTCCCAAAACGTTCGGATCATAGCGGGACCCAAAATTAGTGAGTAATAGCATACAAAACTTGACAGAATAGGCCAAAACTGCGTGTTTTGAGGAGTTCCACATAACCGGACCCCGAGGTTCCCGAAACATTCGTATCGCAGCGGGGATCAAAATTAGCATACAAAACTGGCCAAAATAGACTAAAACAACGAGTTTTGACGAGTTCCCCGTAACCGGACCCCGGGGTTCTCGAAACGTTTGGAACGCAGCGGGACCCAAAATCAATGAGTAATAGCATACAAAATTGGCTAGAAATAGGCCCAAATTGCGAGTTTTGATGAGTTCCCCGTAACCGAAACCCGGGATTCCCAAAACGTTCGGATCGCAGCAGGACCCAAAATCAGTGACTAATAGCATACAAAACTCGTGAGAATAGGCAAAAACTGTGAATTTTCACGAGTTTCCCGTAACCGGACCCCAGGGTTCCCAAAACATTTGGATCACAGCGGGACCCAAAATCAGTGACTAATAACATAGAAAATTGGTCGTAATAGGCGAAAACTGCGAGTTTTGAGGAGTTCTCCGTAACCAGACCCCGGGGTTCCTGAAACGTTGGGATCGCAGAAGGACCCAAAATGAGTGAGAAATATCATACAAAACTGACCAGAATAGGCCAAAACTGTGTGTTTTGACGAGTTCCATGTAACCGGACCCCGGATTTCCTGAAACATTCGTATCGAAGCGGGAACCAAAATCAGTGAGTAATAGTACACTCTTTCCTTTTGCTTGGACAGAGCTTTTTCTACGGCCTCCTGGTCAGCACTCTTTCCTTTTGGATCGGTTGAGCACCTTACGGTTGTCAAGTCGGATTACTGCTCGATACTGATGGAAACAACATGTACTGAGGTATCTCTTCAGGCGAGCCAGCGACCCTTCAGGTGCGAATGCATCTGGGAGAGGGACCCCTGATGACCCACAAGTATACGGGATCAATCGTAGTCCCTTCGATAAGTAAGAGTGTCGAACCCAACGAGGAGCAGAATGCTCTAATAAACAGTTTTCAGCAAGGTAATAACTGCAAGCACTGAAAATAGCGGTAACCAGTGATGGTGTTGCAAGGTGAAACATAGCAAGCGAAAAGTAACAAGTAGTAGCAATGGTGCAGCAAGTGGCCCAATCCCTTTTGTAGCAAGGGACAAGCCTGAACAAAGTCTTATAGGAGGAAAAACGTTCCCGAGGACACACGGGAATTTCTGTCATGCTAATTTCATCATGTTCATGTGATTCGCGTTGGTTACTTTGATAGTTTGATATGTGGGTGGACCGGCGCTTGGGTACTGCCCTTACTTGGACAAGCATCCCACTTATGATTAACCCCTCTCGCAAGCATCCGCAACTACGAAAGAAGAATTAAGACAACGTCTAACCATAACATTAAACTAGTGGATCCAAATCAGCCCCTTACGAAGCAACTCATAGACTTGGGTTTAAGTTTCTGTCACTCTAGCAACCCATCATCTACTTACTACTCCCCAATGCCTTCCTCTAGGCCCAAATATGGTGAAGTGTTATGTAGTCGATGTTCACATAACACCGCTAGAGGAAAAACAACATACAACATATCAAAATACCGAACGAATACCAAATTCACATGACTATTATCATCATGACTTATCCCATGTCCTCGGGAACAAAAGTAACTACTCACAAAGCATAATCATAATCATGATCAGAGGTGTAATGAATAGCATCAAGGATCTGTACATAAACTCTTCCACCAAGTAATCCTACTAGCATCAACTACAAAGAGTAATCAACACTACTAGCAACCTTACAAGTACCAATCGGAGTCGCGAGACGGAGATTGGTTACAAGAGATGAACTAGGGATTGGAGAGGAGATGGTGCTGATGAAGATGTTGATGGAGATGACTCCCCTCCGACGAGAGGAGTGTTGGTGATGACGATGGCGGCGATTTCCGCCTCCGGGAGGGAAGTTTTCCCGGCAGGATCGTCCTGCCGGAGCTCTAGATTGGATCTCCTCAAGTTCCTCCTCGTGGCAGCGACGAAACCACGAAAAAGCTGCTCCTTGTTTTTTTCTAGAATGAAACCCTTCATATAGCAAAAGAGGGGGGCTAGTGGGCCGTCAGGGAGCCCACAAGCCCTGTAGCCGCCACCACGGGGGTGGCGACTACCAGGCTTGTGGGGCCCTGGTAGCTCCCCTCTCGTACTTCTTTCGCCCAGTATTTTTTATATATTCCCAAAAAATTCCACGTTGATTTTCAGGGCAATTGGAGTTGTGCAGAATAGAGGACTCAGGCTTGCTCCTTTCCCAGTCCAGAATTCCAGCTGCCGGTATTCTCCCTCTTCAAATAAACCTTGCAAAGTAAGAGAGAAAAGGCATAAGTATGGTACCACAAGGTAATATAACAACCCAAAAAGCGATAAATATCAACATGAAAGCATGATGCAAAATGGACGTGTCAACTCCCCAAGCTTAGACCTCGCTTGTCCTCAAGCGAAAACCAAGTTCCATAAACATGTCCACATGTTTAGGGATGAAGGTGTCGATAAAACATAATACGGACATGAGGACATCATGATCACACATAGAACAACAATACATCATAAAGATTCTTATGGGAAAGTAACAATTCCTTCACAGAGCAAAGTATGAAGAAAAAACCTTACCGAGAAATAGCCAACAACAGTCCATAGTCATTGAAGCAATTGCAATTTATCATAACATCAGAAAGAGTCAAATAAGAGCTTGTAAAGCAAACCCACATACTCAATCATCTCTTTTGTTTTCCACAATTGTTACAACTCACGTGGTACTCATGGTATCAAAGTTTCAGCTGGACCCAGAGGAAGATAGGGGCTTATAGTTTTGCCTCCCAACCATTTACCTCAAGGGTAAAGTCAACAATAATAAATCATAAGTACTCATCTCCAAGTTGAGATATGAATATAGATCTTTCCCAAGCATGTGACGGTAGCCAAGACAAAGGCAAAATAGGGGATTGGTGAAGATCACCATGACTCTTACAAGGGCAAAAAGTAAAGGTACAAGATAGGCCCTTCGCAGAGGGAAGCAGACGTTGTCATGCGCTTTTTAGGTTTGGATGCGTGTCCTCTTAGTGCGGAGGAACGTCACTTTATATTGCCTCCTGTGATAAAGAACTTTATTATGCAGTCTGTCGCTTTTATGTCTTCCTCATCACAGGTTCGTATAAAGCTTATTTTCCACGCACTAATAGATCATACATATTAGAGAGCAATTTTTGTTGCTTGCACCGATGACAACTTACTTGAGGAATCTTATTCAATCCATAGGCAGGTATGGTGGACACTTATGGCAAAACTGGGTTGGAGGTTTATGAATGCACAAGTAGTATCTCTACTTGGTGCGGGAGTTTTGGCTAAGATTAGGTGGAAGCAATCGTCACATGCTAAGGGATCTCTAATCATATAACATTGTTTGGAACCAAGCAAACACAATTCATTATGTTGTCTTCCTTGTCCAACATCTACTTCTAAGCATGTAATAGTTTGGTGTGTGCTCACAATTATAGAAAGTGTCTAAGATGATATATTTATATGTGAACCTCTCTTTCCTTATTACTTCTTATTAATTGCAACAATGACTGAGGTCTATGTTGGTCTATTCTCAACAAGTTTCAATCATCATACTTGTCATATGTGAAGCTATCACTTTCCATAAGACCATCTCATGATCTTTCATGCTATCGTTATTTTCATGCTCTTGATCACGTCACAAAACAAAGCCCTTGACTAAGATACTCTTTATTATATAGCTCGCAAGCTCGAATACATTGGGGGAGAGACAAAGCAAAAGACTCAAACTAAACAATAGAAAATTATTCCACTAAGAGAACAAATAAAAACTGAAAAGGAAAGAACTAAAACAAAGGTAAAAGCAAAAGATATAAAGGTGATACGATACGAGGGCAACTCCCCCAAGCTTGGCAAAAGCCAAGGGGATTGCCCATACCAATGTTTAGTTGTCTTCCTTTGGTGGTGATGGTGGTGGAGTTGTTGGAGTAGTCTGATCCTCCGTCTTCCAAGGCATAGGTGCTCCATCATGGCAGGATGAACGAGTCGTCGGAATCATCAAATCTGCAGGCAACCGTATTGATTTAAATCTATACTCATACTCACAATTTTGGTTCTGCAGGTCATAGATCTGGCCCTGAAGTTGATCAACCATGTCATAGAGCCTGGAGAGGTGCTTCCCAATGTCAATGGCATCCATCTTGAGATTGCTGGTGAATTCTGTGATCATCATGTGGTTGGCGTTGAGTCCATGCTCCACCATCGCTTAGCACTTGAAGACTTGTTGCTCCAATGCTTCGAGCCTCGTCTCCATGCTTCCGGTCTTCTTAGGCCCCTCAACATCACGGATGTGCAACATCCCCTCGCTCATCTTGATAGAATGAGAGTGTTTCAGCACTTCCGTGAGATAGGGATTGATGACCTTCTCGAAGATCTTGTCCTTAGGAGCGTTTGGGGAAGTCATGACGATCTAGATCTGCAACAGAAACAGGCTCGAAAGGAAAACAGAGGAAAACTGCGCGATATGGAGATCAAAACCCTCGGGCGTATATATAATGATTTTTTCTGGACCAGAAGGAGTGCTCCGCAAGAAAACGGAGTCCGGGAGGCACACGAGGTGCCCACAAGCCCTGTAGCCGCCGCCAGGGGGGTGTAGGCTACCAAGCTTGTGGCCGCCTCGTGCGCTCTCCGGCTGCTTTTTATTTTTCTAATTTTCCAAAAATTCCAAAACGGAGGAAATTTCCTATTGGAAAAGCTTCGGAGTCCAATTACTTACCGAAATAGGTACATCTTCGTTTTCAAAGTCTGAAACAGGCTGATAAACATCCCTTATGTACTCCTCTGGAGTTATGATATTGATGATATTGGTCTCAACATTTATGGGAGTACCGGAGATATAATGCTTGATTCTTTGCCCATTTACCACTCTAGGAAAATTTCCTTCCGTGTTATTGATTTTGATGGCACCGGAACGATATACTTCCTCGACAACGTAAGGACCTTCCCATTTAGAGAGAAGCTTCCCTGCTAAGAATCTTAAGCGAGAATTGTATAGCAGGACATAATCACCTACATTGAGCTCTCGTTTCTGTATTCTTTTATCGTGCCATCTCTTAACCTTTTCCTTGAACAACTTGGCATTCTCATATGCCTGGGCCCTCCATTCATCAAATGAGCTGATATCAAACAACCACTTCTCACCGGCAAGTTTGAAATCGAAGTTGAGCTCATTGATTGCCCAATAAGCTTTGTGTTCCAGCTCAAGAGGTAAATGGCAGGCCTAACCGTAAACCATTTTATACGGCGACATGCCCATGGGATTCTTATAAGCAGTCCTATAAGCCCATAGTGCATCGTCAAGTTTGCTAGACCAATTCTTTCGAGATCTATTCACAGTCTTTTGTAAGATCAATTTGATCTCCCTATTACTCAACTCCACTTGACCACTAGACTGAGGATGATAAGGAGATGCAACTCTATGGTTGACATCATACTTAGCAAGCATCTTGAGGAAAACACCATGAATGAAGTGTGAACTGCCATCAGTCATCAGATATCTAGGGACTCCAAATCTTGGGAAAATGACTTCTTTAAGCATCTTAATAGAGGTGTGGTGATCAGCATTTCTAGTGGGGATAGCTTCTACCCACTTAGTGACGTAATCCACAACAACTAAGATGTGAGTGTACCCATTGGAACTCGGGAAGGGTCCTGTATAATCAAAGCCCCAGACATCAAACGGTTCAATGACAAGTGAATAGTTCATAGGCATTTCCTGACGCTTACTAATGTTCCCTATTCTTTGGCATTCGTCACAAGACAAGAGAAACTTACGGGCATCCTTGAAGAGAGTGGGCCAATAGAAACCTAATTGCAATACCTTATGAGAAGTTCTATCTCCAGCATGGTGTCCTCCGTAGGCTTCGGAATGACACTTCTGCAGGATCTGTCCCTGTTCATGTTCAGGCACACAGCGTCTAATAACACCATCTACTCCTTCCTTATAAAGGTGAGGATCATCCCAAAAGTAGTGTCTCAAATCAAAGAAGAATTTCTTCTTTTGCTGGTAGGTGTAACTGGGTGGTATGTATTTCGCTACGATATAATTTGCATAATCAGCATACCACGGTGCACTATGTGAAGTGCGGATGACATTTAATTGCTCATCAGGAAACCTGTCATCAATAGGTCGTGGGTCATCAAGGACATTCTCTATCCTGGACAAGTTATCTGCTACAGGGTTATCAGCACCCTTTCGGGCAACAACGTGCAAATCAAATTCCTGTAGAAGGAGAACCCATCTGATTAGCCTAGGCTTAGCGTCCTTCTTCTCCATAAGGTACTTAATAGCAGCATGATCAGAGTGAATAGTGACTTTGGAGTCAACTATATAAGATCTGAACTTTTCACATGCAAACACGACTGCTAAAAACTCCTTTTCCGTAGTGGCATAGTTTCTTTGGGCACTGTCTAGAGTTTTACTACCGTAGTGAATAACATTCAACTTCTTGTCAACTCTTTGTCCTAGAACAGCACCAACAGCATAATCACTAGCGTCGCACATGATTTCAAAGGGCAAGTTCCAGTCAGGTGGTTGAACAATAGGTGCGGTTATCAAGGCCTTCTTAAATATTTCGAAAGCTTCTTCACAATCCTCATCGAAAACAAAAGGAGCATCCTTCTGCAAGAGGTTGGTAAGAGGTCTAGAAATCTTAGAGAAGTCTTTAATGAACCTTCTATAGAAACCAGCATGACCTAGGAAACTTCCTATACCTCTGATATCTATGGGGCAAGGCATTTTTTCAATTGCATCAACCTTAGCCTTATCAACTTCAATGCCTCTTTCAGAAATTTTGTGTCCTAAGACGATGCCTTCATTAACCATAAAGTGGCACTTCTCCCAATTCAAGACGAGGTTGGTATCTTTGCATCTTTGTAAGACTCGATCAAGGTTGCTGAGGCAATCATCAAAGGAAGACCCGTAAACGGAGAAGTCATCCATGAAAACCTCGACAATCTTTTCACAAAAGTCAGAGAATATGGCCATCATATCTCTTAGAAAGGTGGCAGGTGCATTGCATAAGCCAAAAGGCATACGTCTATAAGCAAAAGTACCGAAGGGGCAGGTGAAAGTGGTTTTCTTCTGATCAGATTGTGCAACAGGTATTTGAGAGAAACCTGAATAACCGTCTAGAAAGGAGAAGTGTGTGTGTGTTTGGATAGCCTTTCGAGCATTTGGTCGATAAACGGCAAAGGATAATGGTCTTTCCTGGTTGCCTTGTTCAGTTTCCGGAAGTCTATCACCATCCTATAGCCAGTAATAATCCTTTGTGGGATTAATTCATTCTTATCATTAGGAACGACGGTGATACCTCCCTTCTTAGGTACGCAATGTACTGGACTTACCCAATCACTATGAGCAACAGGATAAATGATTCCTGCTTCGAGAAGCTTTAATATTTCTTTTCTCACGACCTCTTTCATCTTAGGATTTAATCTCCTTTGATAATCAGCAACTGGTTTGAAGTGAGGATCAGTTTTAATCTTGTGCTGACATAGAGTGGGACTAATACCCTTAAGATCATCTAGAGTATATCCAATAGCCGCACGGTGCTTCCTCAAAGTTTTTAGTAACTTCTTCTCTTCGTGGTTCAAGAGGAGAGCACTAATAATAACAGGATATATCTCCTTCTCATCAAGATAGGCATACTTAAGAGTATCAGGAAACTGTTTAAGCTCGAACACAGGATCACCCTTCGGTGGGGGAGGATCCCCAAGCAGTTCAATAGGCAGATTATTCTTGAGAATAGGATATTGCTCTAAGACAATTTTATCTATCTCATCTCTTTCATCCGTATGCATATCATTTTCATGCTCAAGCAGATATTGCTCTAAAGGATCCGTAGGAGGTACGGCAATAGAGGCAAGAGCAATGATTTCATCCCTACCAGACGACTCTTTTTCATGGGGTTGTCTTCCAAACTTGGAGAAGTTAAATTCATGAGACACACCCTCGAAACTAACAGTGTCAGTCTGCTTAATGCAATCAATGTGAGCATTGACAGTGTTGAGAAAGGGTCTACCAAATATGATGAGACAAAAGCTATCTTGTGCAGTAGCAAGGACGAGGAAATCAGTAGGATACTTCGTCTTACCACACAGGACTTCTACGTCTCTCACAATTCCCAGAGGGCACATAGTGTCTCTATTAGCTAGCGCAATAGTGACATCAATGGGTTCTAACTCAGCAGGTGCAATCTCATCTTTGATTTCATCATATAGGGACCGAGGTATTGCACTAACACTAGCACCCATATCACATCAATCATGGTAACAATGATCTCCTATCTTGACAGAAACAACGGGCAGGCCAACTACAGGTCTTTATTTGTCTTTCGCGTGAGGTTTAGCAATTCTAGCAGAGTCCTCATAGAATTTGATAACATGCCTTTCTATGTCTTCAGCTAAGAGATCTTTGATAATAGCAACACTAGGTTCAACTCTAATTTCCTCAGGGGGTGCAAGTGGTCTAATGTAACCCCTACATATCACAGTTGGAGCTTTAGAATAATCCTTTTTCCTAGCAGGGTAAGGTGGTTTCTCTGCGTAGGCACAAGGAACAACAGGATCACTAAAAGCAATGACTTTCTCCTCAACTAGATTGGGTTTAGTTATGTTGACTTCTACAGGGGGATGATATTTAAACCACTTCTCTTTGGGAAGATCAACATGAGAAGCAAAAGATTCACATAGAGAAGCTACTATCTCAGAGTCAAGTCCATACTTAGTGCTAAAATCTCTAGAAGTGTTTCTTTCAACAAAAGATTTAACGCAATCAAACTGGAAATTCATACCTGACTCCTTACCTTCTTCCAGCTCCCAATCTTCAGAGTTACGTTTGATTCTTTCCAATAAATTCCACTTGTGGTCAATATCCTTTTTCATAAAAGAACCGGTACAAGAAGGGTCAAGCATGGTACGATCTTCATGAGAAAGCTGAGCATAAAAGTTTTGAGTGATAATTTCTCTCGAGAGCTCATGATTGGGGCATGAATATAACATTGATTTAAGCCTCCCCCAAGCTTGAGCTATGCTTTCCCTGTCACGAGGCCAAAAGTTATAAATATAATTCCGATCACGATGTACTAAATGCATAGGATAGAACTTTTGATGAAATTCCAATTTCAACCGATTGTAGTCCCATGATCCAGTATCATCACATAGCCTATACCATGTCAACGCCTTATCCTTCAAAGATAAAAGAAAGACTTTCTTATTAACCTCATCCTCGGGCAAATCTACAAGCATAAATAAACCACAAACTTCATCTACATAGATCAGATGCAAGTCTGGATGTGAAGATCCATCTCGTGTAAAAGGATTAGCCAGCAGTTTCTCAAGCATACCCGAAGGAATTTCATAAAAGATATTTTTAGTAGGTACCTCAGGTTGAGGAACAACTCCTCGTGCTTCCGTTCGAGGTGAAGATACCCCGAACAAACTCCTCAAAGGAATAGTTTCCATAGTGACAAGTGACAATAAATTTCAGCACAGTACATAAATGTTTCCTTACCAAATTCCACTTACCAAAGGCGCTTCACTCCCCGGCAACGGCGCCAGAAAAGAGTCTTGATGACCCACAAGTATAGGGGATCAATCGTAGTCCTTTCGATAAGTAAGAGTGTCGAACCCAATGAGGAGCAGAAGGCTCTGATAAACAGTTTTCAGCAAGGTAATAACTGCAAGCACTGAAAGTAGCGGTAACAAGTGATGGTGTAGCAAGGTGAAACATAGCAAGCGAAAAGTAACAAGTAGTAGCAACGGTGCAGCAAGTGTCCCAATCCCTTTTGTAGCAAGGGACAAGCCTGAACAAAGTCTTATAGGAGGAAAAACGCTCCCGAGGACACACGGGAATTTCTGTCATGCTAGTTTCATCATGTTCATATGATTCGCGTTCGTTACATTGATAGTTTGATATGTGGGTGGACCGGCGCTTGGGTACTGCCCTTACTTGGACAAGCATCCCACTTATGATTAACCCCTCTCGCAAGCATCCGCAACTACGAAAGAAGAATTAAGACAACGTCTAACCATAGGATTAAACTAGTGGATCCAAATCATCCCCTTACGAAGCAACTCATAGACTGGGGTTTAAGATTCTGTCACTCTAGCAACCCATCATCTACTTACTACTCCCCAATGCCTTCCTCTAGGCACAAATATGGTGAAGTTTTATGTAGTCGACATTCACATAACACCACTAGAGGAAAAACAACATACAGCATATCAAAATACCGAACGAATACCAAATTCACATAACTATTATCAGCATGACTTATGCCATGTCCTCGGGAACAAAATTAACTACTCACAAAGCATAATCATAATCATGATCAGAGGTGTAATGAATAGCATCAAGGATCTGAACATAAACTCTTCCACCAAGTAATCCAACTAGCATCAACTACAAAGAGTAATCAACACTACTAGCAACCTTACAAGTATCAATCATAGTCGCGAGACGGAGATTGGTTACAAGAGATGAACTAGGGATTGGAGAGGAGATGGTGCTGATGAAGATGTTGATGGAGATGACTCCCCTCCGACGAGAGGAGTGTTGGTGATGACGATGGCGACGATTTCCCCCTCCGACAGGGAAGTTCCCCGGCAGGATCGTCCTGCCGGAGCTCTAGATTGGATCTGCTCAAGTTCCGGCTCGTGGCGGCGGCGAAACCACGAAAAAGCTCCTCCTTGATTTTTTTATGGAACGAAACCCTTCATATAGCAAAAGAGGGGGGCTAGTGGGCCGTCAGGGAGCCCACAAGCCCTGTAGCCGCCACCAGGGGGTGGCGGCTACCAGGCTTGTGGGGCCCTGGTAGCTCCCCTCTGATACTTCTTTCGCCCAGTATTTTTTATATATTCCCAAAAAATTCCACATTGATTTTCAGGGCAATCGGAGTTGTGCAGAATAGAGGACTCAGGCTTGCTCCTTTTCCAGTCCAGAATTCTAGCTGCCGGTATTCTTCCTCTTCAAATAAGGCATAAGTATGGTACCACAAGGTAATATAACAGCCCAAAAAGTGATAAATATCAACATGAAAGCATGATGCAAAATGGACGTATCAACCCCCGCTTTGGTGACATGTTCCAAGATGTATGGAGATCGGCAGGTCGAGTGCAGTCCATAGCCGATTTGGCGTCCAAACTATCTACGGTAGCCGGCTGCTTGCAACACTGGGATGGAAAGACCTTTGGTTCCATCCTAGGTGAGTTACAGCAGCTACGGACTCGGCTAGAGGTGCTACGCGCCAATCCCTCCCGTTCAGAACCTAGCATGGAGGAGAAACAGATCGAGTAGCGCATGGTGGAGTTGTGCTTCTAGGAGGAAATCATGTGGCACCAAAGGGCCAGAGTTCAGTGGCTCTCCGAGGGAGACAACAACACCAAGTTTTTTCACCGGAAGGCTGGTGCAAGGAAATCCAATAACCGTCTTACATAGCTGCAGAGAGGTGATGGCACATTGTGTACTGATCCTGCGTAGGTGGCTACTCTCACGTCAAATTTCTATAAGCAGCTCTATAAGTCTGAAAACACAATTGGTATGGAGGAGGTCCTGTCGCACATACCTGTGAAAGTGGATGGGGCCATGAATAGTAGGCTCAATGCTCCATATGGCAATGAGGAGGTGAAGACTGCCCTCTTTCAAATGTTTCCTACAAAGACCCCTGGGCCGGCTGGCTTTCCCGCGTATTTTTTCCAGCGACACTGGAAGTTGTGTGGTGATGAGGTGACTGATATGGTGCTTCGTGTTCTCAATGGAATTGATTCCCCTGAGGAGATCAACAAAACGATAATCGTCTTAATTCCCAAGATAGCAACTCCAAAGAATCTAGGACAGTTTCGACCTATTAGCCTCTGAAATGTGATTGAATCGAAGGTTCTGGTTAACCGTCTGAAACTTATTCTCCCCGATATCATCTCCGAAGAACAGTCCACATTTGTGCCAGGCCGCCTTATTACTGACAATTTTATCTCTGCGTACGAGTGCCTGCATTACATGAAAATGAAGAAGCTGAAAGACCACAGATTTTTTGCGCTAAAGCTGGATATGATGAAGGCCTACGATCACCTTGAGTAGTTGTACCCAGGGGCGGACCTACGTAGGGCTGAGTGGGTGCCTAGGCCCCCACTCAATTTTTGAAATTTCAGTAAAAGTAGCTTATATTTTACAAGGTATTTTTGAAATTGTTAAAATTTGTACAATAAGTGCCCCCACTCTGATTATTTGCCCCCCGTCCACAAAATTCCTGGGTCACTCGTACCTGCGCGCGGTTATGTTGAAGCTTGGGATAAGCCCTCGGGTTACCGAGGCAGTCATGAGGTGTGTAACTACTGTTTCTTTCTCAGTTTTGCTGAACGCTGTGAAACTGGAGGAATTCAAGCCTTCTAGGGGTATACACCAGGGGGGGCCCTATCTCCCCTTACATGTTCTTGCTGGGAGCCGAAGGGCTCTCTTGTCTGCTCAAATCCACCCCTGCTAATGAGAGAATTGAGGGGGTTAAAGTGACGGCTGATGCTCCGACAGTGAATCACCTCCTTTTTGGTGATGACAGTTTGTTATTTTTTAACGCTAGCCTTGATATGGCTTGCCGTGTTGACGCCCTCCTCCAGAGAGACTACGGGGCTTCAGGACAGAGAATCAACAAGGACAAGTCCTCCAACTTCTTCAGCAAGAGGTGCGCGGAAGCATTAAGACATGAGATCAAGCATGTCCTGGATGCCCAAAAAGGAAAGCTGTCAGAGAAATATCTGGGCCTTCCTAGCTATATGGGGAGAGCAAAAGAAGGATCCTTGAAGTACGTGAAAGACAAGATTGGAAAGGATGTGCAAGGCTGGATGGAGAAGGCACTTTCAGTGGGAGGCAAAGAGGTACTCGTCAAGGCTGTAGCACAAGCAATCCCAACCTATTCGATGACGTGCTTCAAGCTCTCCCGAGGGTTGTGCCATCATATAAACGGTCTTTTGTGCAAGTTCTGGTGGGGATCCAAGAAGGGCGAGCGGAAAACTGCATGGGTTTTATGAAAAGCCATGACACAACCTAAGTATATGGGAGGAATAGGCTTCCGTGACATTGAACTTTTCAACCTGGCACTTCTTGCCCGGCAAGCTTGGCGCCTGCTGCATGAGCCACATTCCTTGAGTACCCGCATCTTGAAGGCGGTTTATTACCCCACTCGTTCCATTCTTGAGGCTGAATTGGGTGGCTACCCTTCACAAGTGTGGCGTTCTATCCTCCAAAAGTACAGTCATTTGCATGGCGGTTAGCTACGGATTCTTTGGCAAGATGAACTAACAAAGTGAAGAGGAACCTGGAAGTGTCCGCGATGTGCCCGGTCTGTGGTCGTGAGGAAGAGGACTCTTTCCACATGTTTGGTTCGTGTAATCATGTTGTTTCCCTATGGATGGCCATGTCCGCGGATTGGCGACTGCCGGATAGAATAGAACATGCGTCAAGCACACGGGCAAAGTCTGGCTTTCCAATCTCTTCGCAGGCATAGATGAGGATACACGCATGCGGCTACATTTGGCACCTAAGAAATGAGATCGTCCACTCCAAACAGCTACCTCGAGTAGATACTTCGGTTCGGTTTCTAGCTAGCTACCTCACATCCCTGCAAGCCTTGCACAGCGTACCTCCAAACAAAGATCCAAAAGGCAAGGCAGTGCTAGCGTTTAACTTCCACCAGCAACATTACTCACGTGAAAGGGATAAAGCAGCAGCGGCTAGCTCGTGGAACAAACCGAGTTCAGGAAGAGTCAAACTCAACACCGATGGCTCCTACTTGGAGTCCAACGGGGGTACTGGCATGATTCTCCCAGATTCTGAAGGTGCAATCATTTTTACCTCGTGCATATATCTTTACACTTGCACTGATCCACTAGAAGCAGAATTGTTAGCTATAAAAGAGGGAATTTCATTGGCTCTCCAATGGAGCATGAATCAGATTGTCCAGAGGCTGTATCGATGATCAAGGAAGGTATTGGAAACAAGTCAAAGCACTCATTCATTTTTAGAGAGATCATCGATAGTACGAAGGAGAGGAATTCTTCCATAATCCATCTCTGAGTCCGAGTTCAGATGCATCCGGTGAACAGTAAAATCAAAAAAATAGGGGAAAAGTTCAAAAGAATTCGAAATTTTTTGTGGCAAAAGATGCATGAGTGCGTGATCTCCGTCCCAATTTTCAGAGCATTTGGGCATTTGAGTAGCTCTCAGCAAAAAAGACAAAATCAGGTCTAAATAGTACACCCTCCGTCTCAAAATTCTTGCCTTAGATTTGTCTAGATATGAATGTATCTAGTCACGTTTTAGTATTTAGATACATTTATTTCTAGACAAACGTAAGACAAGAATTTTGGGACGGAAGGAGTACAAAACAGTACACTTTTTCACAGTCCTGAATTTTGTCTTTTTTGTTAAGACCTTCTTAGATGTCTAAAATTATCTCAAATTTGGCACGAACATCACGCATTCATGCATCTTTCATCACAAAAAAAAAATCAGATTTTTTTTAATTATTTTTCTATTTTTTATGATTTTACTATTTTGTCCGGGCTCATCTGACCCCAGGAGCCAAACCACCGCACTTAGGAATTCTTGTATTACTCACACCCGCCGTAATCTATACTACTAATAAACAAGCGAACATTTTCTTTTTTAAGGACACCCCACCTAATGTACACACAACAACTCAAAGCAATTAGAGCCTTATGATCAGATCTATTCATTTAAATCTAACCGTTAACATAGCAACTAACCTCATCGAAAGTACGTTTAGCACTTTTTAGAGGCGGGCGAAAACTCTGCCATCCGCCGAATCCTCGCCGAATCCTCACGAAAAGGAAAGCCCACATCTCCAGTTAAAAAAAAAAGAGCCCACGCTTCGTCCTGCCCTGCCTCCATCGTTCCCCACTCCCATCCCTCCCTCCTCTCTCCTCCTCGCCGCCACCACAAGACGCCGCCTGAGTCCCTCTCCTCCCTCAAGCAGCGGCAGCGGCAGCGCGAGACGCAGCGGGCTCGGCCTTCTTCAGCGGCGTTGTTCTACTCCTTCGTCGAGCAGCGACGACGGTATGGTTCGAAACCATATCGACCTGCGTCACCGGCGGCAGCCGGGTCCCTCTCCTCGGCCGAACGAAGGCAGCTGCGTGGGAATCATATGCCTCGAAAACAGATTCAGGGATCACTATGGGCAGCGGGAATGTGGCGGACGGGTCGACGTGGCGGTAGAAGAAGAGGCGCTCGATGGGGTCCGTGAAGATCCAGGCAACGTCGTCGAAGAAGGTGATGGGGAACCCCGAAGACGGCGTCCCCGTCGCTGGCCCCATGCGGATCCGCTCCAGCACGTGCACCTCCGCTTCCGTCATGAATTCCTCTTTGCTTGCTTCGATGGGTCGATTTGATCTGCTCTCTCTCACTATGCTTTTGCTCTGCTTGATGGCTTGTGACTACGGACACACGGGATAGGTTTGGCGCTAATCTGCTGGAGTCATTTAGCTCCCATACTGCAGCGAACATGTTTTGTCCAGCCACTGCTCATATTTGAGTGATTCACAAGACCGTCACAACGAAGGTTCATGCATCCATGAATGCTTGTCAATTTTATGCAATTTTGTACATGAATGGGTATGTTTAAGAATGGCTTAAAGCAAAGTATGAAACATATCAAAAGTCAGCCAAGCATATGTTTTTGTAGCTTAGATTTCCTAGGGTGCTATATGTATTTCAGGTGTATTTGTATTAGTCTCGGCGTGCAGCAAAATTACTACTATGATACAGAAAATCTAACAAATTATATGTATTGATGCTTCCTTGAGTCTACTACTAATAGGATTGCATTATGTTTTTACTGGAAAGCAGTAGGAGCTTATCCTTGATTCAAGTCGGAGAATGAAGCATGAATCCATTTTTATCCAATCTACGTGGATTGGCTGCCCTAGAAGGTACTGCTAAGCATCACCTCTATATTATAAGAAGATTACCTTTGAATTGAGAATTACTATCTCCAATAAAATATGGTTGGCCAGTGTTAAAAAGAGAAGCGTTGTTGCACTACAAATCCTATGGTACAGTAAAAAGGTACTTTCCTTTGGTACATGTTTCTCTCTGGTGTATATCCTTTTGTTCCGTGGAACTAGCAATAGTACAGCTATGTAAATGAAATTGCTGCTGCAATATTGTGTTTGAGATTTCGATACTATATTTACAATATTTAAGTGCGGATGTGAGAGTGGTTCTTATTTTCATCATGAAAAGGTTGATTAAAGTTGATCATCCAGAATTAAAGAAGCATATGTGATGTGTGTAATAAATTATGTTTTCATTAGAGATGTCTTAGTGGAGATGTATTATGATTTAACTTCACAAATCTCAGTATCTTTGTCATGATGTTTATCTATAACCATTCAGGTCAGGAGTTTGTGGAATGCATTTGTCTATGATTAATCGATTCAAAGTATACCATGTTCTCGATCAAGCAAGGTTGTTTGCACTTTTACCATTGTATTCATTGGTCTTCCTCATCGGACACGGGGAGGTACACACCACCACTACCACTCCATCACTATCGTTATCCCTCCCCGGGATTGGGTTTTGACAGTTTGTTCTGTATGTGTTGTTTTTTGCAGTACATCGTGAGGGTCGGGTGTAACCTCCTCCGGGTGCTCCCTAAAGTGTTCAAGGGCGTCAAGCAGATTGGTGTCGTCGGATGGGTCTCCCAGCTTCAGTCCCAGCTTAACTTCTCTCCCCTCAATGCATGTTTCTTTCATAACTCTCAAGATTTACATGACTATCTACTCGAGACACTCTTGAATATAGTGCCTGTTACTTGTGTTCAAATTGAGTGATGGATTTAACACATATTTGTTCTCTTCTGCTACTTGGGTTGTATAAGTCGGTGTGTTGGCTCACGAAATATTTTTGGGGTGCTTTTTTAGGGTAAGACATGGGCCCAGATCCTGAGAGATTCTTTGGTTGAAGACAACTCCGACAAAGTCGTCAAGGTTTGTTATTGTCATGTATCTCCAGCTTTAGACATGGAATTGAGTTTTAACCGTGTGTTGAGTGAAAATCTTTGAAGCTTTGGCTGGAAGCCCTGAGTGAACACCCACAACTATTATTTATGGTTTTCTTTAGCTCGATAACTTTCAGTGGGCACTGTTTATTATTTGTTCTTGCTTATATTGAGCATTTCATGTACAACATGGAATATGGAAATTATGTGATAACTGATATTTTGTCTCATTTGGTAGGTACTTTGGACTAGCATGACATGTGTTCAATAAGCTATCTTTTCAAGGAGGCACGTGCAGCTGGGTTCGCTGAGGATAACGGGACATTGGAAGACATATGGGAGACGGTTTCAGGTAGAGATCTTGTGCTTTGTCCATCTCAGATTCTGAACAAGTGTGCATCATGCTAACTAGCTTTATGCGTGATCTTAAGCTTTCGTTTGTCAAGTGTTTATTTAGATTAGGCTCAGTGTTAGGATGATCTTTGCTTGCATCATGTTGGTTTAATTAATTAATTTAACTTACATGCTCTGTCTCGAGCAAACTATGAACCATTCACTGCATGATACACTTGCCAGGTCCCGCCACCATTTTATTCCACCCTTGTAACTGAAGTTCTCGTATGTTTGGAACTAAAGCCAAATGTTTCTTATTAGGAAGATGACCCGCACAACTCCTGAGATTGTATTTCTTCACGCAGACACTTATCATTCATTTTTATTATTCAAATCTCTATATGGTCGTCATAGATGCTTCTATTACATGGATTTATCACCATTTTTCATGTTTTGTTATAAATAGAACTCCCTGTGTATTGGTATATTTGTGAAGAGGGAGTAGTATATAGTAAGTTTCATTTCATGCAGGCAAGCTTCCGTTACACGGAATTTAAGTAATCTCAATATGAAAACAGAATTCAATACTCACACGAATAACTAATCTCAATATGAATGCTGAATTCAATAATCCCATGAATTTCATAGGTTGCTTTGATCGAGACGTGCGTGGACGTGCATACTTACTAGTTGTATTAATGCTTGTCATTTCATGGCTACTTTGGGTAGGTTGCAACGCGGAACCGCGGTTTGGCTATACTCTGGCCTTTGGCCGGAAGGGGTCCTGGAAATTGTTGTGCGAGATTGTCAGTCTGAACCTTGAAGTAATACAAGAGTTTAATTTAGCAAAAAGAAAAAAAGAACTATAATTATTTTCGAGCTGAGCAGTGTGTCGGTGTCGCAGCATGAGGCCTGGTGACGTCCGCGCTGTGCTGAGTAGGCGTCATCTCCCGTCCTCAGTCCACAACGCCATGGCAGCCAACATCACACATGGTCAGAGAAATATCTGGATCCCCTAAAAAAAAGATCTCCATCTAGATAGCACCTTTGACGGCTAATGGAAGCTACTCACAGGAAACCGCGCCTTTGACGGCTAATGGAAGCTACTCACGGGAAACCGCGCCTTTGACGGCTAATGGAAGCTACTCACGGGAATTTCCTCGAACACCTCGAGCGAAGCTCGCTCCTTCCAAGCATACATCAGAATCAGAATTAAATGGTGAGAACGAAAGGATTTGAAATTTTCTTCTCTGGGACATTTTTCACACCGTGCCTACCTAGCAGTGTACGTACCTAACGCGGCAAATACATCGAGGCCATGGGAAGAGGACTTGTGGCACCCGGCCGGATGCTCCGCACCCCTATGTGAGCATTAAGGGCATGTTTTGAAACTCTCTAGCTTCTCAAAACTTCACAAATCCAGCTTCTTTAGCTAGCTTCTCACTTGGTCTGGCTAGTCCAATACGTCCGGCTTGCTTGGCAGCTTCTCATAGCACGGAAGAGATCTTTAAAAAAAAAAAAGAGGATTACCGCCTTTGTATCATGATAATGCATCCAGCCATAGCATGAAAAAGATCTGGTTGCTGCTCCTGGCTGATGGCAGGGGAAGTGCTCCTTAGGGGCGGGATCCGACGGGAACGGGGTTGGAATGGCTGGATCTATCGCCGGAGAGGCTCGAGTGCCGGTAAAGGGATGGAATCGGGCGCCGTGGTGGCGACCGGTGGCACTGGGTAAGTTACGAACGGAAGAGATCTCGAGGGAGAGATGGGTTGTTGCGTACTGATTCGGGGAACGAGTGTTAGTGACAAGCTGTACGATTTTTTTTTCCCATTTGGCGGTAGCATCCCCTTGTAAATGTGCTCAACTCCTCCCTTCTCCTTTTCATGAAGCAGGGCAAAAGCTGCTTCTCGTTTTTGCATGTAGCTTTGGTTTTACTTGTAGAATCTAACTTCACGAGTCTCAGGCGTTCGGGCCGGGCGGCTTCTCTCGAGAAGTTTTCGGAGTTGAGAGTTGGGGCGTTGCCAAACAGACCCTATGTTAAAAAGAATATCACGTAATTTCATACACTTTTGCTTCGACACACCCCCTTCTCCCACAACAAAATATAGAAGGGAAAACGTATACCCATCTCGTATTGTAAACTATTGTACACTACAAATAGACATATGTATACCCACCTCGTATATTACGAGGTGGGTATACGTTCTCCTTCGTATGTTTTGTGGGGTGTACCGAAGCACACCTTAATTTTATAACAAATTCAGGATTTTGGAATATGAAACCTGGGTATCCAATCTACAGTTTCGTGTGAAATCCGTGGCAAGAAAAGACAAAGCATTCCTATATATATGTATAAAAAAAGAATTGTTTGGGTGGATTTTACTTTGGACTATATTTTCTTCATCATAGATTTATTTCCTGATATTTTTCTATGAAACTTGGTACGGGAGTAGACTGGGCATCCAATTTTCAGATAGGAGGGATGTGGAGCACCCATATGCTCCCGTGCATTTTCCGAATCCACGTATCTAAAGTAAACATACTCCACACGTACGTACGTCCTACATTTTTAAAATAACTCTTATAAAAGATTTTACTACAAACTACATATATTAAATATGTATAAATCATAAAGTATAAATTTATTTATTTTATTCTGTATGTGATTTGTAATGGAATATGGTAGTATATATTACTCTTGGTACTAGCCTAGTTCTAGTCGTACTAGCTCCTCATCCTCGTCTTCCTCCCTACGAAGCACCGATACTTCAGAAATCTGTGTATCGCCGTTCAGTACTTCGCCGATACTCCGATACGTCAGATACGCCTTTGATACGGGTATCTTCGAAGTATCGTCTTTTTCAATTTAAAAATAAAAGAAAAAACGGCGATACAGGTATCCTTGAAGTATCGTCACTGAGTATTGCTCATAACTTGATGTATGATTGATCTGTTCATATAGGTAGTGTACGTGTACTGTGTACTGATGTAGTAGTTGGATAAAAGTGCTTCTAAGGATGTTGTTTGTTGGATAAAATTGCTTGTTGATGCTATTGGCTTGTTGCTTGTTGATTTTATGGCATAAAATTACTTTCTGATGTTGTTGTTGTCTCCTATTGCTAGGGAAGAAGATAGAAGTATAAATCATGCCATCTTTTTACTTCCTAAAAGATTTGTTGATTTTATGTTGTCATGTTAATATGTATTACAATCCAAATTAGCTTGTGGCAGCCTATGACCGGTTGGTTGTGTTACCCCATTGATGATAGTGTGATTTTTAAAATGAGAAACACGAAGGTATGGAATCAATTAGGCAACCAGTGGTGCGGTATTTTGATCTCATCTGATACATTTTATTATGTTAGCTTTTTTTACATGTAATTTTATCATTATTTATATATGCTTGACGTATCGACGTATTGCTATTTTTAGAAATTGCCGTATCCCGTATCGCCGTATCAGCGTCGCCGTATCGGTGCTTCGTAGCTTCCTCCTCTTCGTTTTTCTTACCTAACTGAGTCATGGATGTGCTACGGAGTACAGCTTCGCTGGCGCAGCTCGTTGGGACCGTGGGCAGGCTCATCTCCAAGATCATTGATGCAGCGAGGATGGCACGCGGAGTGCGAGTACCTCACGGCCCGCCTGTCCATCATCGGCGAGGTGCTGCATCGCCTGCCGCAGGACACCAATGTGAAGCGGTCGCTCACGGAGCAGGTCAAAACGCTGGGCAAGGCGCACGATCGGGTCCTCGCCTACAAGAACTGGAGCACCATCAGGCACCTCATCGGGGCACGCCGCCTCGCCGACAGCTTGAAGGAGGTCAACACCATCAGGCACCTTCACGGCCACCTCCGCGGCGGCTCGGAGGTGGCCATGAAGGTGCTCAGCAAGAACGGGTGGCATGACGACGTGGAGGGCGCGGTGGTGACGGAGGTCGAGATCCTCTTCCCCCTCCGCCACCCACACATCATGCCCCTTCTCGGCTGGTGCTCGGAGGAGGAGGACCGCATTCTCGTCTACCACTACCACCACGAGCACATGAGCAACGGCACGCTCAAGGACCACCTGTTGCGCCTGCGTCGCCGCGTGCGCGTTCGAGCGAGCGCGCCTGAGGGGCGGCTCTACCTTTAGAGCATCTCTAGTAGAACCCTCAAACCCTTAAAACAAAAACCAGTTTTAAGGGTTGAGAATTGCACATTTTTGACACTTTTAAGGGTTGAAAAACAGGGACAAAGACTAGAACCCTCAAACCCAACCTTTATAACAGAATATTTCGTTATAAGGATTGGACTTGAGGGTTCTAGTCTTTGCCCCAACCCCGAACCTTAAAACTGTCATTTGGCATTGCATAATTTTCACAAGACAAACATAATAAACCTTCAAAAAAACACGGAAATAAAGATCATTGATGCATGGTTTAATAGTTTTTACATCACACAATCATCATCTTCCCCCTCTCATCGGCACCATCACCAAAAAAGTTTTACTTGGCGCCATTTCCTAGACCACTTGCACGTCCATCAAGCACCTCCATTGGAGTCATCCACACCGTCATCGCCACCACCACTCATCGGAGTGTCACCTCGAAGAGTAGAGGACGCACCACGGAATATCCTCTTCCTCTCTGCGATGTCCTCCTTGTAGTCTTTCCACCATTGCAATTGTTCTTCATCCATGTCCTTCTTGGACATCATCATGTCCTCCTTCTCTTCCACCATGAGTTCTTTCATTCCATACCTTTGCCTCTTTCACCTTGATCATCCTCTCCTCCAAGTCAGCCTTGCAATTTGCTTCTTCACGTTTTGCTTCAACTTGTGCAAGCTTGACCTCTTTCTTCTTCTCGGTGATAAGAATCTTCGTCTCCAATGTCTTCCTTGTCAATTCCTCTCTTGCCTTCATCATTTGCTCCATCTTCTCCCTTAGGCTTGATGCCTCTCCTTCCATCTTCACCCTTTGCTTGCCCTTCTTGGTTCCCTCGGGCTTGCCGAAGTTCCTCTTCTTCTCCTCATCTTCACTATCATCCATCCTAAGCATTGCCGACTTCTTGGGTGCGGTCTCTTGATCCCTCAACTTCCACTTGTCAAAGGTTTGAAGAATTGCCCAAGCATGCTTAAATGGGAATGGCTTGCCCTTGGAAGCGGCCATCTCCTTGTACCTCATGCCGGCAATTGTCTCCTATCAACCACACATAATCACATAAGAACCCACATAGTACACACACATAATCAAAATAGTGAAAAGATATGTACTCACATAGTCACTCTCCACGGTTCCACTAGGTGGTGCATCCCTCACTTGGTCCATGGCCGCACTCCAACGAGCACAAGCGGGCTTCATCAAATCCCACCGGCCTTAAAGCGACCGGTAACTGCGAGAGATGAACCCACAATTCTTCAGCTTGATCCTACAATAGTTGTCCTCGATCCTGTGCCAATACCTTTTACCGGTTTGATCGGTGTCAGTGGTTGCATCCATCCCCACAGATGCCCAAGCACGAACCAAGAGGATATCTTCCGCTCCGGTGTAGTTTGTCGACCGCGCGTGTGGGCGGGAAGCGGCGGTGAATGCCTCCTCCCTTATCTTGGCCACCTCCTCCTCGTCATCCCCTTCATCCTCCTCATCTTCTTCAACCTCCTCACCAAAGGGTTCTAGAGGCGGAGCCCCGAGGTCCACCTCCGCGTCTTGAAGGAGGTCCATGAACGAGGTTGGGTTTACCATTTCCTCGAACACCTCGTGCGCGGCGGGAGGAGGTTCGGCGACGGCGACGGCTGGGGCGGGAGGAGGCGGTGCCGCGGGCTTCTTCCGCGCCGCGACCTTCTTCCGCTTCGGGGATGCGCCGGCGGCCTTCGAGGAAGCCCCTCGCGGCCCACGCGAGGAGACCTTCGGTCGGCTCTTCTTCGCGGGGGCGGGCTGGACGGTGGCCGGGGCAGCCGTGGTGGCCGGGGCGGGAGGAGGCGGTGCGAGGCCCGCCCGCCGCCGCTTGGCCCCGACGTGGGTCACCGCCACCACGTCGGCCACGGTGGCCGGGGCGTGCGGGGCGGGGGCGGGGGCGGGCACGGCGGCGGCTGGGACGGGCGCGGGGGCGGGCGGGGCGGCTGGCGCGGCGGTGGCCGGGGGCTCCATGGCGGCGGGAGGAGCTCGGAGGCGGGGCGGTTTTCGCTCCCGCGCGATGTAGGAAGTGGAGTGCGGGTTGGGGGGAGTTTTCCCTCCCAACCCTCACTTCTACAGGCTGGGAAGGGGTTTGCGGGTTGGACATTTATATTTTTTACGGGTTTAAGGGTTTAAGGGTTCTAGTCTACGTCGTTTTGCCGATGAAAACTGTAAAAAGCGGTTATTTAAGGGTTTGAGGGTTCTACTAGAGATGCTCTTAGCTCGTCACCGATGAGGTCGACCTGGAAGGCGCATGTCGAGGTGCTGCTGGGCGCGTCGCGGGCCATCGAGCACGTGCACCGCTGTGGGCTCATCCACGGCAACGTGGCCTCATTCAACGTCCTGCTGGACGGCAGCTGCACGCCGCGCCTGTCCGGCTTCGGCAACATGATAATAGACCCAACATGATAATGATACCAAGTCCTTTTTTATCAATGGCATATTTTCAAATATTCTTAATCTTCAAGCGCATTGCATCTATTTTCATCTTGTGATCATCGACGACATCGGCAACATGCAACTCCACTTCTATATTCTTCTCCTCAATTATTTTCAATTTTTTCTTCAAGTAATTGTTTTATTTTTTAACCAAATTTAACTTCTCGACAATAATTTCTATATATGTTGGAATTTCCGGTTCACATACCTCCTAGATTATATGTCACGTTGGTCGTCATAATTATCATAAACACTAAATAAAAAAAATAGTTATAAAAAATAATATATACCACATCCGAATCATAGACAAGACGAGGGCCGACGGAGGCGGATACCAAAACCATCGCACTATATAATAATAAAAAATAATAAAAGTAAGTAATTTATACAAGTATCTATCTAAATCATATAAATAAGATTTTTTTTTCTTTTAAAAAGAAGATAAGAACAAGAGGCTCATCATTGTGGTGCTCGCCACGAGATCGACGTCGGCGATCGACAATGGTGAGGACGGGCACAGGTCGGCACCCTATACATGTGCAGACTCTAAGAAGTTCATTTGAGCTCAAATTTTGCATCTAAATCAAAAGAACTCTCACATACACTCCTACACTAAAACCCACAAACCAGTCTACTTCTAGAGCATTTGAAATGAGCTAAACTAGCAGTGAAAGATGAAAGAAAGAAATAGTTAACCTTTAGAACACTTGTGTAGTTGGTGCACCGTCAAACCTAGACAAATCTTGAGGAAAATGGAGCTTGGAGATGCCGATCTTGGAGAGGAGAAAGCTTAAACGTGGCTCGGGCATTTCATCGAACACTTCATGTGCATGCATAGAAGGGTGGTAAGAGCATGGCATGCACACCTCACACAACCAAAAAACAGAGGAGATGGTGGGCAGGGACGAGGGTATATATAGGCATCTCTTTGGTCTTGGTTGGTGGACAAACCGGGACAGAAGACTAACCATTAGTCCCATTCTAGCCCCCAACTGGTACTAATGCTTCGCGGCACGCCATGTGTCAGTCGCTAGATCTTTAGTCCTGGTTTTTTCCACAAACCGGGACTAATGCATCGAACCGAACCGGGACTATTGTACCGCGAGGCCCTGGCAGCTCGAACCGGGACCAATGTCTAGCATTGATCTCGGTTTTATTTTGACCTGGGGCTAATGCGATTTTCTGCTCCGGCCGAAAGCCTCAATTTTTACTAGTGACTCTGTCCATTTTTTTCTTAAAATTTTAAAACTGATATCTCCTGTCTGTTATGTTTCAGAGAAGTGGCGAAGTTCCTCCATGAAGAAGGCAACTTTGCAATAATGCACCCAGCCACAAATTTATCGGGTAGATCACACTTAAGGAGTTCCAGTTCCTTCATAATACACTCTATCTCATGAGCTTGTTCAACCACAGAACGGTTATTCACCATCTTGTAGTCGTGAAAATTCTCCATGATGTACAATTCAGTGTTTGCATCTGTAGCACCGAATTTAGCCTTTAGTGCATCCCACAGTGTCTTTCCATCTTGTATGTGCATGTACAGATCACACAGACGGTCAGCAAGAACACTCAAAATGCATCCCACAAACATAGTGTTGGCTTCCTGAAATTTTCTCTGATCTTCATCAGAAGCTCCCTCTGGCATGCCAGCACTAACATGGAAAACTTTCAGAGCAGTAAGCCAGAGCGTGGATCTCACTTCCCACCTCTTAAAGTGCACACCGGTAAACTTATGCGGCCTCGGTGCATCAGAAAAATCAGCCATAGTTAACTCAGGAAATTGCCTATAATTAGGTTTTTGGATTGTTGAAAAATTAGGCACAATTTCCATGATTAATTCCAGAATATAAAGCATGACCACAGCAGCTACTAACATGTGAAGCTTTAACATACTAGATGCAGCAGACAACATGAATAGCAGCAAGACCGTGTAGCAAAACATGTACGCATCTAACATGTTCATCAGGCTAACGGGAACACGACGCACGTACCGAACGTTTATAGAGGAAGCAGATGTGTACGGTGCAGACGCGTTGTTGGACGACGCATCTAATTCACCTTCTCCTGTACAGGATCGCAAAGGCGACTGGTTCCGGAGACCTGCTCTCCCGTTCGTCGTTGGACGCCGGCGCTCGAGATGAGGTAGACTACGATGGCGGCGTAAGTTGTGAGACGAGGCAAAACCCTAGATGGTTTTCGGTGTGTCTTTGGCCGACCCCGATAAGCTGTATATATAGGAGGACCAAGGTCGGTTCCGTGTCGCGATCACGTCTCAAACCGACTTGGTTTCTAAGTCGTATACTTACCGGACAAGTAATTAACTTGTCTGCCAAGACATAAAAAATAAAACGGCAAAAGGTAGCCGCGCCCCCACAAGGCATCGGACCGGATTTTTGCAGACTATTCACGCGCATGTTGCACGTACGCCCCGCCCAGCCCGGTCCGGCCCGGCGAGGCGAGGCGAACGAGCGCGGGTGTGGTTCTCTCCTTTCTCTTCTCAACACACGCTTAGAGTAGTGGGGAGAACTCACTATATAAAGAGGTCCAACACTTCCTTCACTAGCGGCAGGGGCGAGGATATATATAGGCATCTCTTTGGTCTCGGTTGGTGGACAAACTGGGACAGAAGACTAACCACTAGTTCCATTCTAGCCCCCAACCGGTACTAATGCTTTGCGGCACACCATGTGTCAATCGCTGGATCTTTAGTCCCGAGTTTTGGCATGAACCGGGACTATTGTACCGTGAGGCCCTGGCAGCTCGAACCGGGACCAATGTGTGGCATTGATCTTGATTTTATTTCGACCCAGGGCTAATGCGATTTTCTGCTCCGGCCGAAAGCCTTAATTTTTTATTAAAATTTTAAAACTGATAAAAAATTGCTTAACAAACTAACGATTTGTTGGGAGAGAAAAAGAAAAAAGAAGGAGCTCGCTAAGTAGCGGCGCCGCACGGCTGCCTTCCCGTGCGGCGGCTAGCTGATCATGGCGCAAATCACGTTTAAGCGCATGTGTCGGGATTAAAAAATTATACAAGTACAGCACTTAGGTTCAGGAATGTACTAACGGCAAAAACTTGTACTGTTGCATGCATCTGAATGACGAAAAGGAGCATTTTGCGAGCGCATGCATGCAGAACATTTTCCAGTCCTAGTCAACATCTTATGCATATTTATTGTCAATCTTAAAAATATTTTATCTCACAAATTAATAATTTGATTGGAGATTCGCCTTCACCGTTAGGTTCGTCTCGACAAAACCTTCAAAATAAGATCCCATATTGACATGTTTCGTTGATTTTTTTTTCATCGTTCCTAGTTACCATATTTATGTCATCATAGTTGTCATCTTACGGATGTACAGTTGTCACAAAAATTATACATAGTTACCGTGACAATAATTTTATACTTTTTAAGTATTACAGTGTTCTGTGAAGGTAAAAAGTGGGTATTAAAGCACTAATAACAAAAAAGCAAATGCTTGAATCAGCACAAGTATAATGAATCAAGTTTTTTACTCATTCATGAATGTGATAAGCAAGTTAATTTAATGTGAGAACTATATAACAAATAATATGACAAGCAAGTCATAATAATCTGGTAAGTACCGACGAAAACAAAAATTATCGAAACATGTTAACATGGAATCTAGTTTTGAAGATCTCGTCGCGATAAAGTCAGCGATGAAAGTGGATCATTAATTGGGATAACGATTTAAAAGATAAATCATTTTTAAAATACAAATAGCTAGTATAACACATGCACGCGGCCGCTGCACGGGAGATCATGTGTGCGTACGAAGCCCATTAGATTTTCCAAAAAAGAAACAGTCAAACCGTTGGGACGGTTGTGTGGTTGTGGATCCCAGTATCTTAAGTGATGAATGTATCGATTCGCAAAAAAAAAAAGTGATGAATGTATCAGTTATACTGCCTCCGTTCCTAAATATAAGACCTTTTAGAAATTGTATTATAAATTACATACGGATGTACATAGACATATTTTAGAGTATAGATTCACTCATTTTGTTCCGTATGTAGTCTCCTAGTGAAATACCTAAAAGGTCTTATATTTTGGAACGGAGGGAGTAGATACATTCATTATATCCATGTTTAGGGTAAGTATTTTCGGACAGAGGGAGAGGTCTAGTCTTATCGGTGTCGTACGTGTGGGTGGAGAGGGGATGGATCTTAGATGAGCTTGACTATGACGATACGTCGGGTCATCGCCGACACGGTGCAGAGAGGGAGCGACGGACCAAGACAATGGCGCGGAGCCATTTCCGCGTTGCTTCGCGCTCGCGCGTGCGTGTGCTACCATTTCCCGTCTCTTCTACTACTAGTAGCTGGGCCGGAGAAGGTAGCAGTCGCAGTACACTACGTACAGTCAGTGAGTCGTCATGGCGTTGGCGGTCATTGGTGATGCGGCCGCGGTGACACAGCTCATCGGGCAGGCGACCGGGCTCATCGCCAAGATCATTCGGGCGGTGGAGACGGCTCGCCAGAACAGGGTGGAGTGCGACCACCTCGTCTGCCGCGTGTCCTCGGTCCACGGGGTGGTGTATAACCTGCCGCCGTACCAGGAGATGGCGCCGCCGCTCAAGGTGGTGAACCACACGCTTGAGGAGGCACACCGCATGGTCATCGCCTGCCGGAACCGGGGCGCCGCCAGCCAGTTCTTCGGGTCCCGCCGCATCGCCGATTGCTTCAGCCAAATCAATCTGCGGATTGCGGCCGACGTCGTCATCCTCAACCTCAGCCTATGCAGCTGCATGGCCCGGCGACACTCCAACCAAGTCCTTCATCCCGTTCCCAATGACATCGGGGTGCCCACCTCGACAATAGCCATGGCGCCAGGCTTCAGCTCTGGCTCCCTGCAAACTCAGATGGTGGTGTCGCAGTCGCCGTCGCAGGTAAGTTCGGTCTCGTTCGATAACCCCAGGGCGCTCACGGGGTCGGAGATTGCAGCGGCGACCAGCTTTGCCGTCGAGCTCGGCCGCGGCAGCTCGGGGAGGGTATACATGGGACGTCTCCAGTTCCAACACCACGGCACGGTGACGGTGGCGGAGGTGGCCGTGAAGGTGCTGGAAAAGCACGGCCGGCATGGCGTGGAGGACGCGTTCGTGGCGGAGAGCAACATCCTTTCCGGCCTCCGGCACGACCACATCGTGCGCCTCGTCGGCTGGTGCGCGGAGCAGGAGTACCGCATGCTGGTCTACGAGCATATGGGCAAAGGCACGCTTAGGGACCAGCTGCAGCAATTGGGCGGCTGCTCATCGGCGTCGCCGGTGACGAGGTCCTGGGACTGGGAGACCCGCGTGGAGATGCTGCTGGCCGTGGCACGGGCCATCCACTACATGCACCGCGGCGCGGATCCGGTGGTCATCCATCGCAACGTCAGCTCGTCCAACATCCTCCTGGACGCCAACTGGACGCTGCGCCTGTCCGGCTTCGGCTCAGCGGTGTTCCAAGCGGCGGGTGAGGACGAGGAGCACGGCGCCGGCGGCCAGCTCGTGGAGGAGGTCGTCGGCACGCGCGGGTACATCGACCCGGAGTACAACCTCACGAACCGCGTGAACCCGGCCAGCGATGTGTACAGCTTCGGGGTGGTGATGCTGGAGGCGCTGACGGGGAGGCCGCCGGACGTCTACGGGGTGACCCTCGGCCTCCTCGTGGACTCGGCGCTCCCGATCATACGCATGGGAAACCTGCGGGAGGTGCTGGATGGCCGCCCGTCGCCGCAGCCAACGCGGCGTCAGCTGGATGCGCTGGATCTCGTGGCGCACACGGCGAGCCACTGCCTGTGGCCGGGCCGGCAGAACCGGCTGCCCATCTCTCACGTCGTGGCCAACCTGCAGACGGCGCTCCAGATGATTCGCAGCAATGAGCCAGTGTCTTGGGCACGCATCGATTGACTCAAAATTAAAGTAGCGAGCCTACATCACGCAGCTAGCGTGATAAGCTCTTCCAAACCAATCAAAAAAAGTAGCGAGTCTACAAAAATGGCTCCATATATATATATATTTTTTCCTAAATCTCAATTTGATAAGCAAGCGACTACACGTTAGATAAACCCTAATCTATCCTCTTGTACAATGCTTTTTGTTGAATAATCCATCATATAAAGCTTCTTGTAAATTAACCATTCATCTTAAAAATATCCTTTGTATAATCCTTAAGGACGCCTCCAAAAATCACGTGGATGAAATATTAAAATACAAGAAGAATAGTGTATATATATTAATAAAACGTTTTTATATTCATTGGACTAAATAATAATAATAAAATGATGCAACACCGTGCATCAAACATGATGCATAAAAAGTATTGACATCACATGCAACTCATATATTATATGTCCCTTCTTTAAATAAGGGTTTTACCCCGCTTTGTATTACAAAGCAAACAACGTTGATACAACCAACGATAGATGCTGGGACGGAAGTATCACAGTCACGTTCAAAAAACAAAAGAGAAAAGCAACAAATGCCGACCACGGCGAATCAACAAGAACGAAGAAGACTCGCGACCGTTGCGTCAACCGAAGATCTTCCGCCAAACTCCTAGACTCCGAAGCACCGGTATCAATCAACACCTTTAAAAAGGGACGCGACAATGACGACGCTTCTGCCAACTACGTCACGAGGAGAAAGGACTGACTGACATTGGCCACTAAATAAGGGGGAAATTACACACATTAAAAAAGACAAGGGACGAATCTACATGCCCGATAAGTTTGAAGACAAAATGTATAATTATCTATTTTTTATAACCTTGAATTAATAATTCATCTTTAATCTTGAACACCAGCATTCCGATAACAGTTAGCCACGACAAGCATCATCGGCTACCATGCTGGTTACACCCACAAGCCGACTCGTGAGCCTTACACACAACATGGCCACGCTCAACACTGCTAGCACAGTTGTTATTCACGAATTTTTGTCTAAAAAAAACCCCAGTCGAATCAATTTGTCGGAAAGGACCACTTACGTGTGAAATTAGAAGAAAAGATCCTCATCCACCGTGACGACAAGAGCGCCACGCGACGTGTGTCACCTGCCGCCACTAGGCGAGGCGGCTGGGGCCTGCCGCCACGGCGCGAGGCGGTCGGCCTGGCATTCCTATTTCAGCCGCGCCGTGACGGAACGGTGACGAGCTGGTGGGACCTGCCGCCACGGCAGGAGGCGGCCGGTAGGTGTACACGTCAGCGCTAACTCCGACGCTGACGGCGCTAACTCTCACCGATGAAACAGTGACAATTTTTTTCTTTATAAAGGAGATGCGTCGCTGCCTCCTCTCTCAATCTCTTTTCATGTCGTTGCCTCCTCTCTCACTCGTTTCTCTTGCTTGCTTCAGCCCACACTGCTTCTCTTTCTCACTGTCTTCTCTTTCTTTCAAGAACTACTCCATACACATTTTAAGTGGCGATTTAGGACGATTTAAAATTGAATTTTGAAGACGTCGTAGTTGACGAAAAGATAGATCAAGGTAAGAGTTGTCCATTTCTGTTGGTCGTGTTTGCATGGATGATGTTTTTATTTTGTTTGAGTAGTTTCTAAGTATGTGTTTTCTTTTGTTTTAGGGAGTGTATTATCACTTTTTTGGAATAATTTAGAGCTTCAGGAGTACGATTTTGTCATGTGATATGAACTACTAAGTTGAAGATCAAGGTCTCAAATTTGCAATACATTAATTTTTATGGCTATACACGTTAGATATTTGTGTTCATGTGATAATAGATTGACTCTGTTCATATATTACTGGTGATTTGTTCATGCATGCAACTGGTATTTAGAAAGCAGCCAAAAAAATGTCTGTGTAACTAGCATTTTTGTTAAACATGTAATAATATGTTAACTCCATTAGTATTATTATATTTTACATGCAAGACGCGTGTGTAATATTTTTGTTTATGTGATAATTTATCAACCCCGTAGAAATATGACTGGTGGTATGAATATGCATGCAATATGTATTTTAAACCTTTTGCCAGCAGGAAAAAATACATAAGATACATAAAATAAGATACGTTAAGATGCAGAGCTCATACAAAAACTACATAAATTCGTCGTCATCCTTCGACGATGCAGAGCTCTGGCCCTTCGACGAAGCGCTACTCTTGGCCGTCGTCGATGTTGCGCTCTTGTCCTTCGACGATCCAACAATATTGGCCTTGGTACTCGGCATGAAGATATCGTCTTCGTCCTCGCTATCATCAATCGTCAATCCATAAAAGGGATGTTTTACTCCACCGCGTATGTTTTGGCGTTTCTTCTTCCATCTTTCATTCAACCACAGAAGTTCTTTCCGTATCTCCTCATATTTCCTTGGAGGCCACCCCTTCCTAGCTAATGCGCGAGCAACCTCATTCAGTAGCGTGTCACTACTGATGAGTTCATCCCATAAAACTATTCTATTGTCTATCTTGAAATTGGTAGCTAAGCGCAGAAGACACTCGGACATACCACTGTAAAAACTATGATCGAAAGGATAACGAGACATTTTAAGGACGCTCCTTACCCACCTTGATGTGGAGGGGGTTTTATAGGTGCCGGAGAGCGAGACGAGAAATTAATGGTGAGAAAGCGAGGCGGGAAATAAATAGCGGGAAAGCGAGGCGGGAAAGAAATGACGGGAAAGCGAGGCGGGAAAGAAATGACGGGAAAGCTATAGGCGGGAAAAAAATGGCGGCAAAGCGAGGCGGAAAAGAAATGGCGGGAAACCGAGGCAACTTGTTGAAATTAACATGTTAAAATGAAGATACACGTAGCTGAAATTAAGATACACATTGCTCAAATGAAGATACAACTTGTTGAAATTAAGATACAACTTGCAGAAATTAAGATACAACTGACAGAAATTAAGAAACAATAAAATAAATCTACTGAGTCCAGCGTGTATATTTTTTTTTTCCATCACCAGCTTCTTCTGCTGCCTTGGCCACACGAGCCTTTTCTTTCTTTCTCTCCCTCTCAGCATCACGGGCCTCCTGTCACTGTCTGTGAACCTCAATCAGTCGAAGTTTCTCTTATTCGCTTTTCCAGATCATCTCATCAAGAAAAGTCCTCTGCTGCACACAGTATTTTCCGACTCTCTCTTCTCCCCTGCTTTCTCCTCTGCTTTCGCCTCTGCTTCATCCTTCACTCGACGCTCTTCCATGTTCAAACTAGCCCATACACGACGACCTGTTTCACGAATCTCGGTCATCGCCCAGTCTAGCATTTCCGTGTCGATCCAACGATAGTACATGCACAGAGGAGGAGGAGACTACAACAAAAATAGAAATATATATATATGAAGCTAACAATAATATCTACAACATGTTTATTCTTGATGACTGAAGCATACCGGAGGACTGATGTACGGTGAAGGAGCAACGAGTGGATCTTCCTCATAAGGCCTAATGCTTTGATCCGAACAAGGCAAGCTCATACTGAATACGAAAGAAGTGTGAAACATTGAGGCGCAGGTGTATTCAAGTGCTGCTGGACGATGTCGAAGAGTATTTCGGTGCCTCCTTTTATAGGCTCAAGCGGATGTGAAGGCAGGAAAAAAGGCGCGAACACGCGAAATTTTGGAGCCAAAAAGGGCGCAAACAGTTAGGCGGGAAAATCGTCCACTGTTTCGTCAGTGAATACAGAAAGAGGCGTGGGAATCAGCGCCATCAGCGCACACTCAGGCACAGTACCGGTCGCCTCGCGCGGTGACGGCAGGGCCTGCCATATGCGGCCCGTTCCGTCGCAACGTAAGATGAAACAGAAAAGCCAGCCGGTCGTCTCGTGCCGTGGCGGCAGGCCCCAGCCACCTTGCCTGGTGACGGCAGGTGACACGCATCGCCGGGCGCGCCTTCCGTCACGGTGGGTGTGGGTCTTTTCTGCTAATTTCACCCGCAGGTGATTCTTTTCGACGAATTAACTCGGCTAGGGGTCTTTTTGAAAAAAAATCTTTATTCACGAGTACATGCATGCGCAAGTATATTGCACAATCCAAGGGAGTACTCAACACGGTCTTGCAGAATGTGTGTGCGTGGGCTAGGCCAGGGACGACGCGTGCCGTCTTTGTCACTAGAGGTGAGCGCTGCCCAAAACACGGGGACGTAGACCAAATGTAAGAAACTGCTCCATCTATATACCTATATATTTCTTATGGGAGAGAATTAGTATAAGTCTTTCGATAATAAAGACTTTGTCAATGCATCGTCTTTTACCACGTAATCATATGTGTAATAAAAATATAAGAAATAATTAGTACAATGCATTGTAGATTATGTGTTGTATGTGAATTTAGTAGTTTGTGGCTTATGCAGGCATGTGAATAATTTGTATCTTTTTTTGTCTATGACCACGTGTCAAGGTTGTATGTTAGCTAAGATACAATTTCACTATATGTTTTCATTAAATACAGTGTCACATAAATAAAATGCCTATAAAACCATGTTAAGAGACTTGCATTGACACAAACCTAAGGATTATGATACAGAGAGAGAGTAAACTATAAGTTTTGTTTCATTAGTTCAATAATTGCGTTCCAGTTCAAGTTTGGATTCTAGTTAGTGACATAGGTTCAATAGTTTGAATTATTCCAGTGTCAGTTTGAATTCTATAGTGCCATAGGTTCAATAATTTGCATTATTATTCCAGTGTAATTAGTTGGAAGCTGGGAGTTGGGGCAGACTTAGTCTTTGAATCGAGTAGCTCCATATAATAAGATTAAGATTTCCCATAGAAAACCTAGCAACTAGCTCCACTTGTACTACGAGTCTACGACTTCTTCTGGTTGCTGATCAGCTACTAATACCGGGGGAACACTTTGGTAGCAGGGAACACTTGCGGTTGTGCGGCATGCGGTGGCGGTGACGCAGCTCATCGGGAACGCGTTCGGGCACAAACCACCCAATTCATGGCCCGTCCGGAGGCGCTTGTAGTTGTAGGTCGCCATTCCAAGACAAGCACAATTTTAAATCGACTTGCTTTAGATATCAATTGGTAAATTTGTGGACCATCTCAAATATGCCTTGAACTACCAGTCTTGTTAGTAACGTGTGAAATACACCACCCGATGAACTACTAGTTTTGTCAGTGATATATTCCTGCGATCTTGCATGGATTTTCATGTAAAATATTCTTTTAGTTTTTTCTTTCTTATTTTTTTAATATATTCTGTCACTTAGCTGAGACTTGGACAGAGATCTAGTCACACACTTTATTAAAACTAGATGTTGTCCTCACACACATTCTCATGAAGATGTCGTTGAAGATCTTGCCAACACCGTCGGAGCTTCACGTGATGCCGTGCGTGATGAGGTGAGGGAGGCAGATTCATCTTCGGAGACAGAAGAATCTTCTTCGGAAGATGAGGTCGACGAAAACGAGGAAGAGGATTGATGTGTCTTTCATTTGTGTCTTGAACTTTAGTTTACATTTTGAACTTGGTTGGATGAATTTGTGGGCATGAACTTTTATTCATCAACTTGTTTGTGTCAAATTTCACATGTTCATTGCATTTTGATGAATGTTTCAAACTCAATTTGTGTCCAAAATTCCATATATGTGAAATGCCCGACGAATCACGCGTGTTGCATTTTTTGCGCGCTGCTGGAGCGGCGCGCGCTGCATTTTAGCGCGGCTGTTGGAGCCAGCACTGACGGCCGCGCTAAACCATCCGAAGTGCGCGCGGTAAACAAGTTTTTTGCGCGCGACGCGAAGCGCGGCTGTTGAAGATGCTCTGTGTTGCAGATGACTAAGTCGGCGATGCCCCGCTTCTGGCAGTCGAGGACCAGCTGGTGCGCCTCCTTGAGTGTCTTGTTCAGGTCCTCCAGCGGCGGCACCAGCTTGGGGTCGTCCCGCATGCTAGACAGCACCCAGCTCGTTCTGCCGTGCCGTCTCCACCGCCTGAATGATCTTGCAGATGAGCCCGGTGGCCTGCTCGATGAGCTGTGTCACCGCGGCCGCACTCCCCACCAACGTCAACGCCATGATCAATCACTCGATCAATGGTGCATGCACTACGATTATGAGTATGTTCCCCTACCTGCTAAGGCTAAGCTGCTAGTAGTAGTAGAAGGAAGAGGATAGGATTTTTTATGTGCGTGCGCTGGAGCTCGATCGAGGTGTACCCTTGTGGAAATGGTAGCACGTAGCGACGTGGCCTCCGCGCCATTGTCGTGGTCCATCGCTCTCTCTGCACCGTGTTCGGCGACGACCCGAGGAATTGTCAAAGTCAAGCTCGTCCGACAATCCATGCACGACCTTGCAAAGCCCTTCTCTCGGCATTATTAAAGATTAAACCACAACCACAGAGCGGTTTCAGCAGTCTGGCCCACGGTTTTTATGTTTCTCTTTTTTCTTTTCCTCTTGCAAGCAAATTCGTTCGTTCGTTCGTTTTGCAAAGAGTATTTTTTTCTTTCTTTTATAAACTTCCGATTCATTCATCATCCATCAAGGCAGTAAACACTAGAAGTAAAAAAAATGCATATTAATTGGAATCCTTTTAAAATTTCTTGCAGCAATGCTACACATACATAAGTTTACATAGACTTTACAAAGAGGTGAATTTTGATTGGAGATTAAGGGGAATGAGGGCCCACCCCCTTAAAAATTAGGATGAAAGTGGTTAGTTAGAAAGAAAGAATCCTAATCAACGTGTAACCTTATATAACTCTTTATATGTCTAGCATTTCTAAATTTTTGCCAACGGCATACGCCCTAAAGCATTAATTTGTTCCCTTACAAACAAGAGAGTATCATTTTCGCAGTCAAGGCTCTGAAGCTTTAGTTTCCTTACAAACAAGATTAAAATTTTGACAAGTCATGAAAAAATTAGTTGGAGACTTTGGCAGCATAACGTGTCGGGTAGCATGATATTTAAGGTTCATAACAATTATATATGGTATTATAATAAAGATATCACATGTATATGTGTGAGCAGAAATGTAAGTTGTGTGCTTTTCATCTCTATAAAAGCTAGCTATCTAGCCACTTCCTACTCCAATCCAATGCTTCCATCGTACCAAAGCAACACACCAAGCAAGCTACCGTACCATTTTCTTGTTCCTCTCGCCACCCACCCCTAGGCTATAAGGATGGAAGGATTTCGAATGTTGTGAAACAACTACACTACCTACTACAAGTAGTGTGCTCCGGAGCTGGTGGATGAGGCACCATAGAAATATGCTTCATTCCCGGCGGCGACAAAGGTGACCACCTGCGTCACTACATGTCCCTCCTACAAGAAGTGAACCTTTTTTTCTTTTCGCCAAGATACCTGAAGTGACCTTGCCACGTGTTTGCTAGGTACATGTGTCCTTCGTCGATGCCTCCAGATGGCAAATGGACTCGATTGTGGTCTATGTTTTCAATCCAAGCATGTGATATCTTTTCTCTCCAAAGAGGGTACTATTTAGGCACTTTTTCTCAACGGTAACCATTTAGAGGGTACTATATATATCCCAACCTCTCTTGGCAAGTTGAAAAGGCTAAATTTGTTAAACCTAGGAATGAAGGCTACAACTATGGAAGTACTATACACCACCACTAGTTAGTGTGCAATTAACCGGCTAACAGCTTCTGTGATTGTGATTTGGGGAGAACATTGGTAGTCTGGACGGGAAGAATGACTAGGGCCGGTCCTCCCACTACCGAGGCCGACGGCCACCGGCAAGTTGGTGGCCAGTTCTGGGCATTAGCGGAGGGCGCCGGAGATAATGAAGATGAGGACGACGAGTTGCCGACCGCCGTATTGCGGGAGGTAGCGTCGCCAACTCCATCAGATACGATCTGGGAAGCTTTTGATATGGGGTATTCGGAGGACGACGTGGCTGTACTGGTGGATACGGTGATCCCGCAAGACTATCCGACGAGGCAGGGCCTGATGAAGACGGACAGGGTGGAGATGGCTTGACGAGTCGTTCGTCGGCAACGGTGATCCGGCCATGGCATGGACCTCTTTCCATGGTATGTCTTCCAAAACTAACACTGCTTGATTTTCCTGGAACGTGATGCAAAGGAAGAACAAACATCGGCCACCAGTGCCGCCGGCGACGGACCCGATCAAGGAGATCCGGGAGGCGCAGGCGAAACAATTGACCGAGCTACTGGGCCAAGGTGGGCGTGTAGCGGATTATTCAGGGTTGGGCTCGCGATGCACTTGGTAATTGGCCCAGTGTGGATCCCAACCTGATGATTCTGGCCAAAAATGCTACATGTACCGAGACTTTTTATAGGAGTTTTACGGACTGGTCTTTCTCCTCACTAATCTCCTCCCTGATTCTTGGGATGGGGCCCGCTTCATCTTGATCATCAATCAATACATTTCACCTTAGCTCAGCCCGTAAAACTCATGTACGTGTAGCATTGCTCTTTGGAAACCGACTATGTATCCATCGAGGTTGTATCTAGTCATACGCCTCCTTCGTCTAGGGTTCTCGCTCGACCTGGCTTCCCTTCGTTGCGATCAGGGTGTGCTCCCAGGATTCGGTATACCGGGGGGGGGGGGGGGGGGGGGGGTGTCACTCATGGCCGGACGCGGGAATGGACAGTCGCTGCCGCCCAAGGGGCCGCCGGCTAGGGCCTAAACCTAGCGACCTCCACCTCATGGGGCTGGCCACGGCTGCGGGGACTTTGGTCCGGGCCAAGGTTACTCATCGCAGGCGGATGGTGGACATCACTACAATCGCTGACAGTGGGGTAACAACAACTTCAATGCCTCATGGGGAGGCGATGGTGTGCACCGTGGTTCTTCTTCCACCGGCGTTGGCCGAGGTGACGGAGGTGGTTGTGGATTCAATGGCCCTCCTGGCCCGTTCGTCGAGGGAGCAAAGGGTCCTTTATATCGCCAGCGCCCGGTGCAGCGCCCGAATCATGGTAGGCACGGGGGTGGGAGACGGACATATCCGCGTCGGGATCCACCTAGCTAGGACCGATCCTCTCCCGTCACTAGAGGATGCTGAGGCTGGGACGGGGTCGACCGCAAACACTGATGGTGCGGCCACTAGTTCTGCATCTCTGACGGGAATAGCCATGGAGGCGGTTCGTGCTCTCGCGGGGGTGAAAGTGCCTACTATCAAGGCAGCTGCTATTCGGGAAGTGGTGTCGGATGAAGCTAGTGATAAGTCTGGTGGTGAGAGAGCTACAAAGTGGTCTCGGAAAAAAGAAAAGATGACCTGCTACGGATGTAGAGGACAGGGGCATTTTGTGGCTGAGTGCTTGGTTGAGTTATGTGACATTTGTCTTAAGGAGATGCATGAGACGGGAGAGTGTCCCTTACTCCTCGGGCCGAAGCCAGTGGTTACTATTTATGGGGCTTGCTGCCCGAAGCTTATGTTCTTTGAGTCTTCTAGATCTACTTCGACTACACTAACTCTGGAGAGTTCCCGAACAGGTGTTGTTCGGGTGACCCGTGGAATCATGACTAAGGACCAGGTTGTTCAGCGCTGATACGTCTCCAACGTATCTATAATTTTTTATTGTTCCATGCTATTATATTATCTGTTTTAGATGTTTTATATGCCTTAATATGCTATTTTATATTATTTTTGGGACTACATATTAATCTAGAGCCTAGTGCCAGTTTCTGTTTTTCCTTGTTTTTTGGATATTGCAGATACAGAATATTAAACACAGTCCAAACAGAATAAAATCTCCAGAATGATTTTTCTTGGACCAGAAGAAACCTGTCAGGCTTGGAGAGGGGGGCAGGACACCTGCCGGGAGGCCACAAGCCTGCCGGGTGTGCCCTAGGGGGGCACTGGCTTGTAGCCCCCCTGCAGGTTTCCTAACCATAATCTTCGTCCTATAAATTCCCAAATATTTCACCATTATCGATGAGACACCAAAAAAATACTTTTCCGTCGGCGGAAACCTCTGTTTCCGTGAGATCCAATCTAGGAGCCTTTTCCGGTAATCTGTCGGAGGGGGATTCGATCACGGAGTGCATCTACATCAACTGCATTGCCCCTCCGATGACGCGTGAGTAGTTTACCACAGACCTACGGGTTCATAGCTAGTAGCTATTCTTCTCTCTCTTTGATCTTCAATACCATATTCTCCATGATCTTCATAGAGAGCTATCCGATGTAATACTCTTTTGCGGTGTGTTCGCGTGACTTTGTTCGTTATCGATCGGTACCGATGACCGGAGATGACCCAAATAGTCGGCAAGCTCATAGCGACGATCTATACCACTCACTCCCTCTGCATAAACCACCATGACTGAGTGGTTTCACACACCACTCCATATAGGGAGCATATCATACGAAAACCAACATTCAATCAAAACCGATGAAAATCAAATGAGAAAAAAAATGTTTTGTAATTTCTAAAATATCTAAAAAAAATACGGGATGTTAAGAGAATGATGTTTTATTGCCACAAAAGTTTTAAATTAAAACACTTTATAAGTTGTGAGCTATAAAAAGACAAGATCAGTCGTTGAATAATGCCAAATAGTAATATCACTATTCATGGTTGAAATTTGTCATTCTCATACCTCGCATCTGGTAATGTCTTTCAACTTGAAGATTTGTATGTCAATAAACATTATCGTGGTCTAAGTCGCCCCCCCCCCCCCCCCGCGCGTATCCCCCGCGTCGCCTCCCCAAGCGAGACAAGCAGGGCGGCCCCTTCCTCCCCGTGTCGCCAAACCTTTCCTCCCTCCCTTCCTCTCGTCGTTGCCGTCTGCAGGCGTGGTCGGGCGCTTGCCCGCGCGGCGCCATGAGGCTGACAGTGGCGCCCCCTGCATTTTCCCGTCACAGTTCCCGGCTCGGGCGGCGTGCTCCAGTGGCGGTGGTCCTCGACGGGTGGTGCCCCGAGGCAGCTCGGGCGGCGGGGGGGGGCTTGGCTGGCAGCGCCATGCTAGCCTACATCTGGGTCGGGATGGGCCAGTTTTGTCTCCGACGGGACGACTCCGGCTGGTCTGGCGCGATACAGGCGATGGGGGCGACGGCTCCTGTGTTGCGTCTGCTGCAGCGCAACGGCAGGGGCTTAACGGGCCCAATCTGGACCCGATTGGGCATGTGGTCCGGCATGCCCTTGCTCATGCGTCCGGTCTGCTACCGCTTGAGCCGGTGGTGGTTGTCCTCTCCCGCGCGGATGTGGTATTGTCGGGCCCTGTCTACGGTGGTTGTGTCTGAGTCCAGCCGGCCCCGGCACGTTTGCTGTGTTGGAATTATGCCCTAGAGGCAATAATAAATATAGTTATTATTATAATTCCTGTATCAAGATAATCGTTTATTATCCATGCTATAATTGTATTGAATGAAGACTCATTTACATGTGTGGATACATAGACAAAACACCGTCCCTAGCATGCCTCTAGTTGGCTAGCCAGTTGATCGATGATAGTCAGTGTCTTCTGGTTATGAACAAGGTGTTGTTGCTTGATAACTGGATCATGTCATTAGGAGAATCACGTGATGGACTAGACCCAAACTAATAGACGTAGCATGTTGATTGTGTCATTTTGTTGCTACTGTTTTCTGCGTGTCAAGTATTTGTTCCTATGACCATAAGATCATATAACTCACTGACACCGGAGGAATGCTTTGTGTGTATCAAACGTCGCAACGTAACTGGGTGACTATAAAGGTGCTCTACAGGTATCTCCGAAGGTGTTAGTTGAGTTAGTATGGATCAAGACTGGGATTTGTCACTCCGTGTGACGGAGAGGTATCTCGGGGCCCACTCGGTAATACAACATCACACACAAACCTTGCAAGCAATGTAACTTAGTGTAAGTTGCAGGATCTTGTATTACGGAACGAGGAAAGAGACTTGCCAGTAAACGATATTGAAATAGGTATGCGGATACTGACGATCGAATCTCGGGCAAGTAACATACCGAAGGACAAAGGGAATGACATACGGGATTATATGAATCCTTGACACTGAGGTTCAAACGATAAGATCTTCGTAGAATATGTAGGATCCAATATGGGCATCCAGGTCCCGCTATTGGATATTGACCGAGGAGTCTCTCGGGTCATGTCTACATAGTTCTCGAACCCGCAGGGTCTGCACACTTAAGGTTCGACGTTGTTTTATGCGTATTTGAGTTATATGGTTGGTTACCGAATGTTGTTCGGAGTCCCGGATGAGATCACGGACGTCACGAGGGTTTCCGGAATGGTCCGGAAATGAAGATTGATATATAGGATGACCTCATTTGATTACCGGAAGGTTTTCGGAGTTACCGGGAATGTACCGGGAATGACGAATGGGTTCCGGGAGTTCACCGGGGGGGGGGGGGGCAACCCACCCCGGGGAAGCCCATAGGCCTTGAGGGTGGCACACCAGCCCTTAGTGGGCTGGTGGGACAACCCAAAAGGCTCTCTGCGCCAAGGAGAAGAAAATCAAGAGAGAAAGAAAAAAAAAGGAGGAGGTGGGAAGGAAGGGGGACTCCCTCCCACCAAACCTAGTCCAACTCGGTTTGGGGGGGGGGGGGAGTCCTCCCCCTTGGACTCGGCCGACCCCCTTGGGGCTCCTTGAGCCCCAAGGCAAGGTCCCCTCCCTCCCACCTATATATACGGAGGTTTTGGGGCTGATTTGAGACGACTTTTCCACGGCAGCCCGACCACATACCTCCACGGTTTTTCCTCTAGATCGTGTTTCTGCGGAGCTCGGGCAGAGCCCTGCTGAGACAAGGTCATCACCAACCTCCGGAGCGCCGTCACGCTGCCGGAGAACTCTTCTACCTCTCCGTCTCTCTTGCTGGATCAAGAAGGCCGAGATCATCGTCGAGCTGTACGTGTGCTGAACGCGGAGGTGCCGTCCGTTCGGTACTAGATCGTGGGACTGATCGCGGGATTGTTCGCGGGGCGGATCGAGGGACGTGAGAACGTTCCACTGCATCAACCGCGTTCTCTAACGCTTCTGCTGTACGGTCTACGAGGGTACGTAGATCACTCATCCCCTCTCGTAGATGGACATCACCATGATAGGTCTTCGTGCGCGTAGGAAAATTTTTGTTTCCCATGCGACGTTCCCCAACATGCTGTGGTGAGACGGCGGTGGTGTCCTCGTGACTGTGGTGGCGCATGTTGGTGGGTGGTTGGCATCATGGAGCTAAGGATTGATTCCGAGCGGTGGGTGCGAGGGATCGGGAGAAATATATGTCGGATCTGGCCGACACTGGTGCGGTGACGCGTGCGGACGCCCCCTCCCTTCCTGAAAGGTGTCGAATGTACCTCTCCCCCACTCCCCTCCGTGTGCCGGGAGAAATCCTAGGACTTGTCCAGGCAGCAGCGTCCTCGTCGTTGTAGTCCTTCTTGAAGGTATTTCTTGGCACGCGGCAATCCAATGACACTGATGTGTGGTGGAAGTATCAGATGGGCGCAACAGTTGCGAAAAAACCTGCACGATCAGACCCCGCATCCCGCCCCGGCCCGTAAAAAAAATTGGGAAGTGCGGCAAAATCTCAGCCCCAACCCGCGTATTTGCGGGTTTCCCCCTCACCGTTGTGGTGCCCTGGATATAAGCGGAAGCAATTGATGGGGAGACATTTCAGCCCGCGTTTTCCCTCACCAACCACCTCCCCTCTCCCCCTCTATTGTTACTAGCTGACTACTAGCTGATTTGCAACCAGAAGTAGTCGATCGTAGTACAAGTGCAGCTGGTTGATAGGTTTTCTATTCTATGGGGAATCTTAATTTAAATATGGGGGTACTCGCTTGAGAGACTAAGTCTGTCCAAACTTGCAACTTACACTGCAATAATGCAAGTTATTGAACCTATGGCACTATTGAATCCAAACTCACCGAGGAAAAAAATGCAAACTATTAAACCTATGGCACTAGAATCAAAACTTGCACTGGAATGCAAATTATTGAACTCATATCACAAACAAAACATACACATTACTATTTTCCATTTGGTCTACGTTCCTCATATTTTAGGTAGGGCTCACCTCTACAGACAAAGACGGCACGAGTCGTCCCCTGGCCAAGCTCACGCTCACACGTTATGCGTAAAGCACGACAGTGTTAGCGTGTTGAGTAGTCCTTTCGATTGCGCAATAAACTGGCGCATAGGCATAATAATACCGGTGCTACTGTTCGTCGTAGCAATATTGTGCAGCAATGGAAGTATACATGATAGCTTATCTACGATGTTGCTTATTCAGTACATATACAATGCTATTTTCTAATGTATGTGCAACATGTGTATTGCTAACTAATTGAAAAACTGTTGTTTGTATTGCTAACTAATTGAAAAGCTGCTACTATTGGCTGAAAAGCATCAAAGTCTGAGGCATTTTTCTTGTTCTGTTGTGGTGGATGCACTACAGGAAAAAACTTATAAACCGAGTGCCCGAAACACTTGCCTTATACGTGAAAACACTTGGTTTATATATAAATCGAGTGTTTTCCCCGGTTTACACCACACGGTTTACTGGGGACCGGGCTATCAGATGTAAGCCGAGAGCCATAGCGGAAACACTCGGTTTATCTATAAACCGAGCAGTGCACTGTAAGCCATGTGCCACCAGGCACCCGGTTTATACCTGACGGCATCCCGACCCTAACGGCAAGCCACATCATCGTTTATATAAACCGAAGGCCATAGTTTACACGGTTTATATATAATCCGAGTGCCTGCGGTCGCACGGTTTATATATAAACCGAGTGCCAACCGTCGCACGGTTTATATATAAACCGAGTGCCAAATGCGCGCGCACAGTTTATATATAAACCGAGTGCCAACAGTGCACACGATTTATACAATTTTACATATTAGCCGAGCTGCACTATAAACCGGGTGCCACACCATTGGCGAGGGTCACGCCATATATGCTTATAATCCGGGTGCCAAGCCCTGGGACACATGGTTTACATCCCTATAAACCGGGTGCCAAGCCCTGGGACACACGGTTTATATGCCGAACTGCCTTATAAACCGAGTTCCAAGCCCTGGGACACACGGCTTATATACCAGCTATCCTATAAACCAAATGCCACAACGTGGAACACGCACCTTACATCATACATATATATATATATACATTCAGGGAGCAGCAACAACATATATATATATATATATATATATATATTCAGGGAGCAGCAACAACATATATATCCAACTACAATATATTACGAGTTCACCAAACAATAAGTTTAGAGTACATACACGCATACATATCCAATATAGTATCACAAAAGCATGCGTACAGCAGCAACAAGAATTCACAAACGAAAGGATCATGAGTTCGAAGTCCACAGATGCATACATATTCAACAAGGGTTCACAACAACATGCCTACATATGCAACAAGAGTTCACAAACGAAATCATGTGTTCCAAGTTCACACCAAGCATGAGTTCAACCTAAAATATGCAATGAGCTTCCACCGCAGCATGTATGCCAACCATCGACGACATCCTCAATGCAAACCTATAAATTCATTACCACACGCATAAGTTTCCAAAGTTAAATTGCAAATGATTGGTCAGGCACAAGATTCAACAAGCATCAACAACCTAAGAAATATGAATAATATAAGGATCAACACTTGTGGGCTTGTATGAATAATATAAGAAGTATGAATAATATAAGGATCAACAAGCAGCAATGCACAAGTTGTGAGTGGAGGCACAACCAACGGCAAGACACAAGCATAGACAACTACCTCGGGTGCTCATTGTGGCGTGGAGGTCAAAGCATCTTGAGCCAAAGCGCGTGTCGTTGGGCCTGCTTGGGAAGGTGTACATCCAGCAACCACAAAGTTATTGGAGCCTTCTCCTAACCGAGGACACTTCAAACATGAGACGGTAAGATGGTAAGATGCATGATTGAAAAGTTGAATACTTACAGAGCTGAAAGTAGGAAGAGGCGGAATAGGAGGAAGATCTGGCAAAATAGAACTCTGCATATTATTACTGAACCGAGCAAACGTCTCCTGCAAGGCTGCCTGTTGTTTAGCCATGAATTCCTGTTGCCGAATTAGGGCTTGTTGCATTTTCATGGCTTGCTCCTGTTGAAGTAGGGCATTGGCCTGAGCCTCCAACCGCAACCTGGTTTCTTCCTGTCGTAGCCTGCTTTCTTCCTCTAGGCGGGCCTACAATATGTGAGCACAACAAGTTCACCATCATTGCAATGTAAAGAAGAAATCAGAAGAAGATTAGTGAAGCAAAGCATACATTGAATTGATGCAGCATGTCCATCCCAGGCTGTGGGCGACGCTCAATAGCAGGACCTGAGCTCGATGTGGTTGCACGGATGTGGGCGAGTTTTGGAATGTCCTTCTTACGGAAGGAACCGTCACCAACATATAATCGGCCACGCTTCTTGCCTTCTCCCGACTTGAAGGAAACTAAAATGTCAATGTCTTGTGAGGCCGGATCAGAGTCGGGCCCGTTGCACTCCTTGAACTTCCCACTATATGTATTAATCCTCAAGCCAGCCCCTGGGTTAACCCACCCGCCTTCCGGTTTCTTTGACTTACGGGCGAGACATAATCCCGTGAAGGTATTGAGCAGCTCTTCACCCTCACCTCTCTCCCTATTCTGCAATAGAAGCAATAATATCCATAAGGGCACAAGTTGAGAAGTTCATTAGTCGAATGATATTATTACCTTCTTCTGCACGTAAGCGTGGAGGTTGAGGTTGCCTTGAAGGTGTACCGGACCACCCATCAAGGCACGTCGCTTCGAAGCAGCTGTGTGTGTGGCCCTCCACTCTGGGTTTATCCACTTGGATATGATTTGCTGGTAGCAAGGAATCTTGTTGTTGCACCATGGAGGAACCGCCTGAAACATGTCAAATATATCCAACTTACGAATGAAACTAAGTAGTTTTAATCTAGGCAATCACAACTAGATGGAAACTACCTTCATGTACATGGAACGGGTAAGATGCACTCTACGGGCTAGCGGCCTTGGGAGAAGCATCTTGCGTTCATGTGCAAAATACTTCACCACGGAATTGACGCGAGCCTCGGAAGTCATGTCTTGGACAATCTCCTTGGCAATCTCCTCCACAACATCACTAGCTTCATCCTCCATACCCTCAACGCAAGTAAAGAATTCCTACCAAAGTGCATCAATTCACATAAGACAGTTATCGGTGCAATGTTTTGAATATTGGCAAAGAAATAACTATGAAAATTAAGAAATAACTTTACCCAAAAATCGTTAACCACCCGCTCTGCAGCATTGCGATACTCCCTGCCCCACTTGTCTTTGGTATCTGGAGCGCATTTCCAATGCTCCCAAGACCAAGTTGGCTCCTCCTCATCATCTCCTATCGAAACCAGACCAGGGTAATAATGCCTACAAAGACAACCAATGATGGTGCTTGGCTGGCGTGGCGGGATTATGCCTTGTGGAATAACCACCAAGGCCCTGCACAATGGAAAGGCAAGTAAGTTAGTATCGGCAGAAAACTTGAATGTAAAGACGTAGTTAAGAGTCCACAGAAGCACTTACTTCACACCGACTGGTTTAACAATGATCCCCTTATGTGGATATGGTCGCGAAGGGAGAGTGGACACCCTGCGCAACCAGATTTTGGTCTCCGTAGGAACCGGCCATTCCATGTCCTTTGCTGATTCCTCCACCGCATACTCTTCCTCCTCAAACTCCTCCTCCCTCTGCTCCAACTCCTCCTCCCTCTCCTCCGCCTCCTCCCTCTCCTCTTCCACCTCCTCCCTATCCTCCAAAACTGGCTCCTCCCTCTCCTCCTCAAACTCCTCCTCCCTCTCCTCCGACTCCTCCTCGGAATGGGCGGAGGGGATAGGGCTAGCAACACGTGGTACAAGGGTATGTCCAACTCGTCAAACTCCACCATCTGGTGCAAGGGCACACAACTCCACCATGTCCCGTGTGCCTGGCAAATGCTGCTTCGAAGAACTGATTTGTCTTTGTAACCCATTCTGGAAGCACACCCCCTCCACTCAACTGTCCACTATACATCCACTCACGATCCTCCATCTGATGTGTTTTTCATTGACCAAGTTGTTTCATCCAGTATTAGTTCAACAAATTACAACTATTCAAGTTTTATGGCATGAACTCAAAACTACCTAATAGGTAAGGATAGGTCCTAATCCCACTCGAGGATGTGTAGGCTGGCTTCGCTTTCATGCCCTACTCCGATCCGACACAGAATTTCGGCAGCACCTCCCCGCTGTTCTCCAAATACACGTCTCGACATAAGCAGAGAGAATGTGCATCCGGAGAACATCGAGGAGACATTGTCGAAATTCTGTGTCGGATTGGAGTAGTGCATGAAAGCAAAGCCAGCCTACACATCCTCGGGCTGTCCGTGGAAAACGCTGGACAATTCGAAAGAGTTACGATTATAAATATGCAACTTGCATATTTATAAATAATGTAACTCTTTCGAACGGGAGACGCATAGGTAACGCAACTGGCTAGCTACATGATTTGCATATACATAAACCTTATGAGACGAAAGATTCTTACCTCGAAGTGTGCTCGGCAACAGTTGCCCCTACAGCAAAAAACCTTGCGACGACGGTCCCAACATCAAACTGATTTGTGTCCTGCAATAAAGTACAATCTGGGATCAAACAATATGTGGTTGTTCCTTAACTAAACAATACTTCAGTATATATCCCATCAAATGTGACTGGAAGTAAAAAAGAAACACATTCAGCTCTTGATAAGTGGGTTTATAGTTATGCACTTAGTAAACTTCCAGACGTCATTGCTCAAGCTCAAAAGTATGACTGTGTATGGCAAGCCCACTAAAAAGACCAAGATTGAACTCCTGTACTCTGAAAGAGATCCCCTGCAAATATCCAAAACGGAATTCAGACAACAAGATAAGAAATTTGCAGGACAAAGGTGAGAACTTGTATGCTGAATGGCTTCCATATGAGTCTTCTTCCTCCAAACAGACAAAATTGACAAGAACATCGACGCAGCTCAAATCATAATACATATATACTGAAACTACTGAAATATCGTTGCCTGAAGTTGGATTCTTTTGAACAGGCAAGAACAGTAGTATTACTGAAACTACTCAAATCCAAATATATATATATATACTGTAAACCCATTCAGTAACTGTAAAAAAGGAACACATTCAGCTCAAATCTTAATACATATATACTGAAACTACTGAAATCCAAATATATAGTATATATGCCAGATCTTGCCATATTGTTGCCTGAAGGTTCTTTTGGACACGCAAGAACAGTAATATACTGAAACTACTGAAATAATGTACTGATATTGCTGAAACTTCAGAAAAATGAGCAATCGAGCATTGCATAGTTCCATGTAATTGTTAGTATATACTGAAGGGGCGCTACCTTGGGCTGCTCTGGCCGCTGGAGGAGGAACGGGGTGGCTGCACCTGAGGAAAAATTGCTCCGGGGCGCTCTTCTCCTCTTCACAGAACAGGTTACCGCTGGAGGAGGCCCGAGGGGAACGACGCGCTTCTCCTATTCAACGAACAGGTTGCCGCTGGAGGAGGCCCGAGGGGAACGACACTCTTCTCCTCGTCGACGACCTCAACCCTAACGGACGGTGGACGAGGGGCGGCGGCGACGGCGGCCGGTCATGACTTCGGGGTCTGGAGGAGATGGACGACACCGGAGGGTGGGGTCGGTGGCTGCCGGTGGATGGGTGGGGGCTGGGGGCGGCGCGGCGCGGCGGGCAGAGGATTTCGGCGACGGGGAAAAAATGCGGGCAGAGCTATCGATTTGGGGATTTAGGCGGCGCGGGGAGAGGATTTTGGCTACGCGCCTGATTTTTTGCCAAGTCCCACGTTGTTTGTGCTCTACGAGGGAAAAGGTAAGCCGGGTGTAAGGTAGTTGTACACGGTTTACTTTTTTATTTCATTACAACTATATTTTTTTCTTTCCCATAAGAAAACCAGGTTATTTTATTCTATTTTATTTTTCTTTTTTTTAATATTTTGTGTATTGTCTTTTAAAAAGGGTTGGACTGGCCACCAGGGCGTTCGAAGTGTCCTCCCTCTCCCACGACCGCGTCGCCCCCGCGGGCGATCGGCCGCGGCCAATCTCCCCTTCCATCAGCCCCCTCTCCCTCTCCTCTCTGCCGCCTTCGCTCGCACCCGCGGCCGCTGGTGGTGGAGGCCCCAGATCTTCCCCTCTTGGTGGCTCTACGCGTGGGGCGGAGGGGCATCGGGGGGTGCTCCTAGGCGACGATGGTTCGTGTGGCGGCGAGGCTCCCCGACGCGGCGTGGGCGGACGGCTGGGTGGCGGCGACGGCGTTGACGGTGGGCTGATGCTGCGGCGCGACCTGGCAACGGCCTCCCGACACAAATCTGCGCCTTGCGGGGCCCATCTAGGCCTGGGGCGGGTCTTACGGTGGAGCGGGTCTGCGGCGAAACTTCCGGGAGGCAGGGCAGCGACGACGAGCGGCTGGGTGCTGGCGGCGCCGTCACCTACCCGTTGCAGCATGGCCGTCATTTGACGCTTCTCTCCGGTCTCCTTGGCCTCGTGTTGGTGTTCGCAGTGAGACAACGTGGATGTTGGCGCAACTGTGATGGTGCATGGGGTTGGGCGGTGGTTTCGCTGGTCGGCTTTGGTTGGGCAGTGGGGTTTGGAGTGCGGGGGGATTCCTTGCCGGTTCTGCCGGCTCCGATGCGGTGACGCTGGCGGTTGCCACCATTCCTTCCTCGGGGGTGTCTTTGGTAGCCATCCACTACCTCCTTCCGTGTGTCAGGGAAAACCCTAGGATTTTTCCGAGCAGCAGCGTCATCGATGTCACATTCCTTCTTGGAGGTGCTGCTTGACACGCGGCGGATCGGAGCCTCGGGCTGTGGTGTTTTGTCTCCAGAAAATGGTACGATGCTGGAACTCCTCAGGATCAGGCACGGTGTCATCACATGCCCCCTGTAGGGTGTGGTCAAAGTTTGGACACGTTCCGAGTAAGCCTCACCTAAGGCTGCTTGTAAACTGCACCATCTTCGAGGTAATCTCTTGCTATCGAGAGGGAACGTATCAGGTTTGTGAAGGAAGTGTGGGTCATGTTGCTCCGTTGGCCGTGAAACTTCTCCTGCTCTCAAAGGAGGCAATCGAATGACACGTGTCACGCGCGTGCATTTTTCTAACCCACCTGCAATATTTGAGACATTTATTGCGGTTCTAGCGTTTCGGCGCTGGAAATTGCAGATCTACAAGGCGACACATGAAATCATGTTTAGAAGCAACACGAAAAATCATATGTGATGTATTTGTGACATGGCCATGCCTTGTGCAGGTGTGGGAGGGGCAGGACCAGCCATTGGCGGTGCGAAATTACCTCGACGAGGTAGTCTCTCGGTATCGAGAGGGAACATATCAGGTTTATGAAGCAAGTGCGGGTCATGTTCAGGGCCGGGCCGGCAAAATCCGAGACCCTGTGCGAAACTTTAAAATGGGCCCTACCCCACTTTAAGAAACTATATGAATATCCATATTTGCAAGCGATTGATTATTCGAGGACACTTGTTTTTATAGGGGTACCTAGAACTCATGTAGATCAGATATAATTTGGTCTCATTCCCCTGATAAACAAAAACATATATAAAGTTGTATGATCCACATCAGCACACACGCATCTTATAATATCATAAAAAATGATAATAAAAGGTGAATGAGACATAAATAAAATTCAGCTAGATGAATTCTAGCAAAACCATTTTTTTATAACATACTTACCATATTTTAAAACTGAGACTGAGTTAACTCCTCGATATTTTATTTCTTCACTCGCTTTTGGTAAGCAGATTCATGTTTTCTAAGTGAAGGTATGACTCAGCTCTTGCAATGCTAGAGGTCTAATTGATGAGAATAATAAAAATTAGCTACAAAGTTTCAGTAAAACTATATACATGATTGAAATTGAAACTCACGACAAACATGAAGGGCACACGGAATCACCGGCACTCCGGCAGTCGATGCAATGATGGTTGAGTAATCGAAGATGGTGCGAACTTGCATACCTTTCGGTGGGGCGCCGGGTCCCGTTCCTGTCGTTGTCGGCCGCTCGCTGCCTTGCTCGGACCGTGAGTCGCTGGCCCTAGCCGCCACACGAAGAAAACTTGGAAACCAAGGGAAATGAAAGAATAGTTGGAGAAAGGACGGTTCGATTCGATCGCTATTTTTTTATTGGAGAAGGGACGCTTCGATTCGATCTGCAATCGCTTGAAACTGGGAGCCTGGCGGCGTGGCTGCTCTACGCGCGAGAAGCGCAGATGAGGGGTCGCTCACAATCAGCAGCTGCTCGCAGTCGTGCCAGGAGGCCCATGACACCTAACAGTAGCCGGCAGGCCCATCATCTATCACTAATGATCCTTATTAATATTACTACTCACTAAAAATATTGAGGCCCCAAGACCCCGGGGGCCTGTGCGCCCGCACAGGTTGCACTCCCCCGGGACCGGGCCTGGTCATGTTGCTCCGTTGACCTCGAAACTTCTCGTGCTTTCAAAGGAGGCCATCAAAAGACACATGCCAGGCCCCCGCATTTTTCTGACCCGCCTGCAATATTTGAGACATTTATTGCACTTCTAGGGTTTCAGTGTCCGAAATTGTAGATCTACAAGGCGACACATGAAATCACGCCTAGAAGCGGCATGGAAAATCCTATGTGATGTATTTGTGACATGGGTATGCCTTGTGCAGGTGTGGGAGGGGCAGACCCAGCCATCAGGGGTGCGAAATTACCTCGGCAACATGCCTGATCCAACCGTTTGAATCGACGACACTAGGTGCAACACCAACATTATAGGCGCAGAACCTTCTTGTGAAACTGTTGTGTTTGTGAGGCAAGTGTCACATAAAAATTTATATTGGTTATGTATACATCGCAACACCCTTTCATAAATTAATTTGGGTAAAACCCATGTCGGTGCGGTCTTTGTACCCTCGCTCGCACCGTTTTCGGTGATGCACCGGCCGTAGGGCCCGCAAGGTCCATAGTCGACATGAGAGACATTCTTGTGGTAAATAGATAAACAAATAATAATCAAGCATCAAACATAAATGCAAGGTGAGTGCTTATGCGGAACACACGGCTTATGTTGCGTGTAAGCCGAGTGTTTTTGTCAAGCACACGCCTTATAGGCTGTATAAGGTGAGAACTATAGAATGCCACTCGGCTTACAACAACACACGCCTTATAGTGCCTGTAAGCCGGGTGTTTTTGTCAAGCACACGGCTTATAGTGCCTGTAAGCCGTGTGCTTCTTTGTGTCACTCGGGTTACAGCTTACGGCGTGACGGCGCCGTCAGCCGTCACTGTTGGAGACACGTGGTAGGTTATTTTTACCCGTGGCATGCTAGAAGCCGAGTGTTTTATGCGTAGATACCGTGTGTCACCTATAAGCCGAGAGCTTTTTGGGGTCACTCGGTTTATAGGATAGCATAAGCCGAGTGCTTTGTTGTTACCGAGTATTTTTTATGTGGAACACGGCTTATATGTCGATAAGCCGAATGCCCGAAAAAAAGCACTCGGCTTATGGCTTACCATACGGTAAAACAGTTTTTTCCTGTAGTGATGGATGCCTAGGAGCAAAGTCTGAAGCATTTTTCTTTGTCCGTGTATGGTTCACACAAAGCACTAGAGGCTGACCACATTTTGATGAGCCGTCGTCGTCGCCATGGCCGTCGCCATCGCCGGAATGATATAGTACTAGATAAGGACAGAATATATATAAGTTTCCAGATTTTCTTTTTCCAGAACCAGTCGATTTTTCCTCGTCGTTGGATTGAGATCCGAACGGCCCGGGCTTCTTCTTCTTCCTCCAGCAACGCATGCAGTAACCTCTCGAGGCAACTTACGAATAGCTATTGCGGACATAATAGCTTCGTATTTATGATGGTGAGGGCCCTCTCGAGGTTGGCCACGACGTCGGGCATGGCAGGCCGGTCGTTCCCATGTGGAAACAGGCAGCACTCCGCCGTGTGCGCCACGAGCTCCAGCGCCTCCAGCTGCCGCGGCGTCGCGGCGGGGAGGCGGACCAGCACATCCATTAGCTTCCTGTTCCGTATGGCGAGGAGCACCGAGTCCATCTGCATGGTGGCGGGATCCTCCCCCGTCAGCGTCTCCATCATCACCACCCCGAAGCTGTACACGTCGCTCGCCGCGCTCACACGCCCATCGCGGCGGTACTCCGGGTCGACGTAACCATGTGTGCCGACGACCTCAGTGACGAGGACCTGGGCTCCGGCCGCCGCCAGCAAGATCGCTTGGCCGAATCCGGACAGGCGCGGCGCCCAGCTGCCGTCCAGCAGGATGTTGAACGAGGTCACGTTGCGGTGGATGACCCCGCAGCGGTGCAAGTGCTCGATGGCCCGCGACGCGCCCAGCAGCACCTCGACGCGCGCCTTCCAGGCCGACCTCACCGGCGACGAGCTAAAGGTAGAGCCGCCCCTCAGGCGCGCTCGAACGCGCACGCGGCGGCGCAGGCGCAGCAGGTGGTCCCTGAGCGTGCCGTTGCTCATGTGCTCGTGGTGGTAGACGAGAATGCGGTCCTCCTCCTCCGAGCACCAGCCGACGAGGGGCACGATGTGTGGGTGGCGGAGGGGGGAGAGGATCTCGACCTCCGCCACCACCGCGCCCTCCACGTCGTCATGCCGCCCGTTCTTGCTGAGCACCTTCACGGCCACCTCCGGGCCGTCGCGGAGCCGGCCCTTGTACAACACCTCCGAGCTGCGTCGGCTGAGTTCGTCGGCGAAGTAATTGGTCGCCCCCGCTATTTCCGCCCAGGTGAGCCTCACGGGGGCAGCACGACCCGAGGAGCAGCCCGTCGCCGTGTTGTTGGGAGGGAGGGTTTGGTCACCGCAGCCGGAGCCGGAGGTGGTAAAGACCAAGTTCAAGAGGACGACGTGGGAGTCGATCCTGGCGTTGACCTCCTTCAAGCTGTCGGCGAGGCGGCGTGCCCCGATGAGGTGCCTGGCGGTGCTCCAGTTCTTGCAGGCGAGGACCAGATCGTGCGCCTCGCCCAGCGTTTTGACCAGCTCCGTGAGCGACCGCTTCACCTTGGTGTCCTGCGGCAGGCGAGGCAGCACCTCGCCGATGATGGACAGGCGGGCCGTGAGGTACTCGCACTCCCGCTTGTTCTGGCGTGCCGTCCTCGCTGCGTCGATGATCTTGGAGATGAGCCTGCCCACGGTCCCGACCAGCTGCGCCACCGAAGCTGTACTCCCTAGCGCGTCCATGACTTGTTGTACACGAGGTACCTAGCTAGTAGCACCAAGGAGGGAGGAAGAAGACGAGGAGGCCGGTAGTACTAGACTGCTAGCTACTACTAGTACTCTAATTGCGATACTACTATGGGTGTGTCTAGCGCTCATCTAAATGAGCTTAATCAAGTCACGTCTAACTCATATATCACTTGATTTTAATAAAACTTATACTACTATATATGTTTTATATACGTTTTTTCTAGGAGAAATACATTTTGGTTTCTGGTTGTATATACATCTTATATGAAAAAATATTTTTAATTATTAAATAAAATACTAAAGAAAAATAAAGTATTTTTAGATTAAACTTGACTTTTTTTTGCACTACTATATAAATTCTCACAAAAAAACAACAACATTGACTTTGGGGGAAAAATCTGACAAATTTTTTATACTACTATAGGTCGTTATTCACATTATTTTGATTGAAAATTTGTCTTTTTTGAAAAGAAATCAAACGATCATTTTCCTTTTGTAGAACTTTTCTTACAAGTACAATGGAATGCTAAGTTTTTGTCAAAAATATCTAACTATTTATTGAAATGCTATTCTTTTATATAAGATGTTGATACATCTAGGAACCAAACGTTCCATCCTTCTCCATAGGTACTCCCTCCGTAAACTAATACTCCCTCCGTCCGGAAATGATTGTCCTAAAAATGAATAAAATGGATGTATCTATAACTAAAATAAGTCTAGATACATGCATTTTTAGGACAAGTATTTCAGGACGGAGGGAGTATAAGAGCGTTTAGATCATTATTTTAGTTACCTAAACACTCTTATATTAGTTTATAGAGGAAGTACTTATTTAGGTGGTATGAATAGTTGCTAAGGTCAGCACACGGAGTGAGAAATGTCCAGAGAACAAAATCCCGGATCCCTTCGCTCTCGCCATTTATTTCTGGTTTTGGTATATTGGAAGCGAGCTTGGCGATCAAGGTGTTCGAGGAAATTTCCGTGAGTAGCTTAGATCAGTGCCATTGATTAGCATGTCACTGTAGTCCGAAGGAGGAGAACTATACTAGCTACTAGTAGTTGATGAGGTACGTGGCCCGGATATATATTTGCCGCGTTACGTACGTATAGTTGGTAGGTTGGCACGGTGCGAGGAATGCAATGTCCGCAGAAGAAAAATTCAGATCCTTTCGCTCTCACCATTTAATTTTGGTTCAACAGCCTGCCACGCGGTTGAACTTTTCTCTTGACCCAGACGAAGTCGACGTTGAATAAATTAGCAATTTTTTATTAATTTAATTTATACGAATATATATATATAAATCTTTTATTAATTAGAAAGTCTAGTCATCACCCAGGTTGTAGAATAAGTAATTCTTCATCCGAGGTAATCTTATGAACGTTTCATAAATAAATTATATTTGAAATGCAAATAGTTACATTTATAATGAGTCACTACGTAAAGTTTGACATAAGAAAACAAAAATATAGGTTATAAGACCAGAAAAATCGTATTTTATGTATAATTTCACCACGTTTTTGTTTTTGTAATTTTACATGATATAAAATATTTTTTATGGTGAATATATATTTTCTTACTTTCTCTTTTTACACACACACACACACACACACACACACACACATATATATATATATAGGAACTCTATTCATCACCCAGGGTGCAGAATAGGTTATTCTTCACCCGAGGTAATCTTATGAGCTTTTCATAAATAAATTATATTTAAAATACAAATAGTTACATTTATATTGACCCACTATGTAAAATTTGGCATAAAAAAATAAAAATATAGGTTGTAAGACAAGAAAATATGCACTTTATGTATCTTTTACACTATATTTTTACGTTTGTAATTTTACGTAACAATTTTTTTTACGATGATTATATATTTTCTTACGGTCTCTTTTTACGTATGAAAAAAAATACGAAACGTAAAATTATGATGCATTGATGTTACAATGGAGGGGGTGAAGAATAACTATTCCTCACCCTGGGTGACGATATATATATATATATATATATATATATATATAATGTATATCTATAAACGTAGTAAGAGTACTAAAAAGTGCAACACACATAAACAAGTGGAGACATGAATAACACATTGTACCTTGAATCAGGAAGGTCAAAAGGGGCGGCGAGGACATTCTTCATGGCATAGGAGACATCATAAATTGCAACGTCGGTAAAGTCGATCAAGTGTTCGAAGTCGCCATTCTTTCAGTGTAGGATAAGAAAGTTTAGGATTCGACGGGGCGGTCCATGATTTAGCTAAGTTTAGTTTTGATTACCAATATGTGGGACTATTATAGATAGTGTTCCGTCATGCGTGGTGTATGTTGTAACAAATGAAATTTGATTCTATGGAACATGAATAATTAAAAAAAATCAAAACTGAAACTAATATACATATGATTTATTTTAGTGCAAGTGGAGGTAGCCTACCGCTAGTTGCTAAGTGTAATAACATTCATTATATGGAGCTAGTCGCTTTCGAGATTCTATTGTATCTTTCAGAAAAGTCGCTTTACAGACTCAGTTTTTCCCAACTTATAATGGAATCTATAATACTAATAAAAGATCAAACGAAAACTTCTCTAGGTACACACAACTATTACACCCAGAAAAACAAACACTAATCACCACCACACAAATAGACAACAAATTACAATCTAACGGCCTTTCACCATCCACGCAGCATGACCGTGTGCATTTATCAAATAAATTAAGGCTGACCGTGCTCCACCTCCTCGCTCAACCTGCTCGCCTCGCGCCACCGTCGCCCCCGCTCAGGCCGCTAGCCCACCGCTTGCCTCCTGACACCACCCCTCCCCTTCCACGTTATCGATTGGGAACCGCTCCCAGGCACCCGTCGCTCGCTCCCACGCCCCCGCCGGTGCCGCCGCCGCCCGCCCCTGCCGGTGCTGCGTCGCTCGCTCCCACGCCCGCCACGCCGGCGACACGGGAGCCCAGTAGAAGCCCACTCCACCACTCTCGTAACCCTAAACAGCCAGCACTTTCGCTCAGTTTGTTGTCCAGCAGATTGGATCGAGGATCCAGGTGCGACCGCACGAGTGCGCCGCCGCGTTGCTACCACCGCCGCCGCTGCCTGGATTCCGTCGCGGCCATCTGGACTTCCCTCGCCGCTCCGTCGACTTGTCCCGCCGCCGCTTGGAGTGTTCGCCGTCGCCGCCGCCTGTTGGCTGTCACCAGCAAGGTATCCTACTCGGGCCCTTCCCATTCCCTGCTCTCTTTTCGGTGATGTCTGGTCCTCCCGCTCTTGCTGGCCTGCTATGGCTCATTCCGTGTGTGCTTGCTGTCGAGTGCGTGCGTGCTGGCTGTGTGTGTGCTTCTGCGGCCGTTCGTGCTTGGTGTGTCTGTCTGCGTATTTGTTTTGTACTTGTGTTCGTGCTTGCTAGCTGCTGATGGGCACTGACTGTTGACCTCCGTTGTATCAACTATGATTTGTTGATGTTCTGCTGATGTTGTGGCTGATGCTAGGGAGTGAAATACTGGCAATAACTGCAAGCCAATCTTCAATGAGAGGCTGGGAAGCCTCAAGCATGTACCGTTGGGTAAGCAAGCTACAAGCGAGCATCTTTACTGTTTTTAGATTTTCATGCTCAGCTGTTATGGAGTATATTTTAAATTCTAATACTAGCATATAATGTATTTTGTAATTAGCATGAGGATTCAGTAAATTGATGATCATTGAGCCATAGGACTTGATGACAGGAGGCATGGATACAAATTAGGGCAGTATTTTGATCAGATCTCGTGCATTTAATTATTCTTTGTCTTTATAACATGCCATTTTATTAATTATTAATCTATACTTGACGTATCGCCGTTTGAGAACTCCTCGGCTACCTCCTCCCAATCTCCACCGTAAGATTCTCCCATCCAGGCAGCATAGAGTCTGTCTCAAGATTTTCCCTGTGCAGGTACAGAAGGTACCTTCCTCTCCTGATTTTGTAGATGGTTGTGTACTACTATGTGGTTAACCCAAAACTTATGCTATTGTTTGTATAATAGGATTGTATATCATAGATGGATTGAACAACATACATGTATTTATAATTATTAGCATGTGGGACGACATTTAGAATTTGATTGTCTGTTTTGTGCACTATGTTGGTAAATTAATTTGTGTAATAATATGTTCATTACAGATCCCGAACAAGGAGTACACAAATTAATTTGTGTAAAGCTGATTGTGAATGAATTCATATTTATTTTCAGGTTATTAAAATACTTCATATGAAATTAAACTTATCTTTTCTTCATTAACGTATAGGACAAGAAGCAGAGTTGTGTGCTTGTATGGAGGGAATATTCATTGCCATTCGGAGATCAGAATTGCCTATTTGTGTGGAATTGGACTCGCTATCAGCAGTGAACGTGCTCAAGTAGAAGGATATAAACAGATAAGTGTTTACATCATTGATTGCTGAGATCAAATGTCCTTTGCCTCTTCGGATGACATGTATTACTCATATCAACCATAGCCAGAATTTGGTTAGTGATTTATTGGCTATGTATGCTAGAACAGAAAGTAGAACAACAGTTTGGTTACGTTCGAGACTGTCAGAGGTAGTAAATCTTTGTAACGCGGATTGTTAAAATGACGCTATTTGAGTAATACTCCCTCCATTCCTAAATACAAGTCTTTTTAAAGATTAAACGATAAACAACATATGAATGTATATAGACATACTCCATCCCTATGTAGTTTGTAGTGTAATCTCTGCAAAGACTTATATTTAGGAATAGAGGTAGTACAAGTTTTTACCCGCAAAAAAAACATATAGGACAAGATGTTCTCAACATGCATGATCTCAATACCATTTGTTTGACATTCCATGCCTGATAAGCTTTCATCAACCATGATTGGGAGGGTTGCTATCTCGCGCCCACGTTGGAGCGGCCGATTTCAGACAGCTTCAAAGTTTCCTATTATGCTAATTGAGGGGAGAAACGTTTGCAGCACCGGGCCCCCACCCATTGAAATAGGGGTGGGGGATTTAGACCGAGCATTGGGACGCATGGACGCGTAGGTGTAAACTCCCCATGTTTCGATCCTTTGGTATTTACTTTTTGATTAAATGAATCAACTAAAAATATGACCAACCACGTCAGTGCTTGCAACCACAAAGGGAATGTGTTAATGACTGTTGCTTTAAACATCTTGAGATGAAGCAAAGCGGTGAAAATCGAAGCCTGAGCGCAGGTGTGTTGTTAGTCCACTGATTGTACGTGACACTGAAAACTATTTACTAATAGACTGTTGTTTCTCTAAAAGAAAAATATATATGACATCAATGATGTGTTGTCAAATTTTTTTTGGAGGTGGACGAGAGTGGGTTGTATTATTTAGGTGCATTGACATTCTCAGCGCGCTGGAGTCGAAGCATTCCCCTCCCGTTTGGAGCGGTGGTATATGGATGCGGGGACCCACTATCTTGACGACAGAGGAAGTGGCAAACTCTCGCCGTAATTTTCCCCTTAGCGGGAAAAGTTAGGAGAGAATGAACCATGACTCTTTGATATTATTTACTTATATAGACTAGACCAACATGATTTTAGGCCAGATTAAAGACCTGAATCAGATAAGTTAAACCAGTTTTGTTTGGTCTCTAGTTTCTGAATTCAGTCTGCACATTGATAGAGTGCAATTCTACCTCTCCTTTTCCCAACCTGATAGAACTTTAGAGAACATGTTGAATATAGAAACGTAATTTTTTGTTTCCTGTGAATGGCTCATCCAGCATGATTTTTAACTGTTTATCTTCATTATGTCAAAATTCTCTTATCCAGGGCCTCAAGAAAATCCAGGCATTGCTTTAATTGATCAAATTTTCATTCTTTGAGTGTGCAGGTGAATGCCATACGAAGATCCCATTTGCTATTATGACTTCTGATGATACAAATGCACTGACCTTCAAGCTTTTCGAAACAAACTCCTATTTTGGAACGGAACCATCACAAGTGAAAATTCTAAAGCAGGTGGCTTTCTATTTTGCCTTTTTTTCCATGTGTTTCTTAAGGCGCCAAAAACATACACTGCTGTTGCTTTTGGTGCTGACTAATGCTTATTTGTTTTAGGAAAAAGTAGCATGTCTAGCTGACAACGATACAAGGCTTGCATTAGATCCAAATGACAAGTACAAGATCCAGGTTGATAATTTCATATGATGGTTTATACCAGGAGTATTAAGTATTGTTGTTTTCATCTTCTTGAGTTTGCACTTCTCTTACTTCTGGTTTTGTGTTTCGGCAGACAAAGCCACATGGGCATGGAGATGTTCATTCTCTTCTTTATTCAAGTGGATTACTTGAGCAATGGTATGCCTGTTGGTTAAGGAACTGGGTGTATTCTTTTCGTTGACTTCCTGAATCAGACAACTTTGCCTTTTTGAAGGCACTTAACTGTTATCATTGATTTATTTAAAATAGTTTAGTAAAGTAATCAATCAAACTTCAGCTCTGCATACAAAACCTTAGGATATACTCCACAAATAATATTTATGGATATATATTTTATAATACTTCACATTCTTTTGACAGGAATAGTACAAGACGGAGATGGGTTCTCTTTTTCCAGGACACAAATGGATTGCTCTTTGATCAGTGTGAAAGCATCTCATTTGGTTTTGTTCCTTCTCAACCTAATGATTGCAACTTCGGGAACAGGTATAGCTTATGTATACTCTTGGGGGTTTAATCACTCTAATCAACTATTATAATAGAGCACAACTAAGGTACTGAATCATGCAGGGTTATATGCAGATTTGGTTGTCATTAAATGATGTTTGTACGACAGGCGGCTCCGACAAGTCAGATGGACTGCGGCGGTTGCTGAGCTTCTCCATGGCCTGCTGCAGTTCCAAGGAGACACAACTTCGAAGGTGAGGAGGAGATATATAGAAGAACAGAAGTAAGGGAGAGGAGGAAGGGCAGGGGCGTGGCGGCCTTGACGGTGAACCTCCGGTTGCGACGGACTCTGGCGAGAGGTGGCGCACCGCGTACGGCATCGACGCAAGCCTACGGGGCGGCAGCGGCAGCTTGGAGCTGTGGGAGCTCGGCCCTTTGGATCGCATGCCAAAGGTTATGCATATTGGGTACGTTTTGGTTGCTAGCAAACCTGTCCATACAAAATATGACCATGATTTATCCTGCTGTTGGTTAGTTCTGAAGTATTACCTATAAAATCAATGAATATTTCTATTTTGAGGCCACATGTATTTTGATTCTGTCAACACACTGAGATCCCTGTAGATAGAAACATAAGAACAGGGCTGGTCCTCTGATCATTAACTGTAGGCATTCAACTCCCATTTAGGTTTGGGAGGGGTAGTAGATTTAACTTAAGAAGAACATAGTGAGTGATGATGACAGTTAAGACGTGCGTTGCACGTGCATGATTACTAGTAATACAAATCATTGAACTTATGGCACTATAATCTAAACTCACGCTATAATGCAAATTATTGGTGAACAGTAAATTAAAAAAAATCAAAAGAATCTGAATTTATTATACATCCAAGATGATCAAGTGCACAAGGTGCGTGCAAATTTTCTTGACGGTTGGACATCTGAGGAGCTCGTGCCAAAAATCAAAATTTTGGGTGTCAAACATGATAAAGAATACGTTCGAAACCCATTGTGCTTTTTATACGAGCTCCTCAGGTGTCCAAACACTATGAAATGTCGCACGCTTCTAGCCCACATGAGCATCTTTGGATGCCCTAAAATTTAAGATTTTTATAAAAAACAATCAATATATTTGTAATTATTGTTCATTGGTGGGAGTCTGGGAGACGTGTTGAGCTTATACATTTTTTCGCGAATATGTAAGGCTTGGGTACCATTTCATTGATAGAACAAGTTAGAGTCAATAAGGGGGTGGTACAACTCATGAAACGAACACAAGAGGCACTAACATTGTTGCCGAAGCAGAGAGACATGAGACGCTCGAGCCAAACAAAGAAAAACACAGCTAAGCTCGTCAACGAAGGAAGTAGCCTAAGCATCAACTAGATGACCAACATCTCCACATCTTGTACCGAGGACGCCAAAAGCAAACAAGGAAACGCCTTCACGAAGGAGAACGACACCAAGATGTCGTCGTCGTCCGATCCAAAAAAAAAGACCTATGATTTCCCCTGATGCTCGAAAAGGGGCATGGGAAATGGCCATAGCAGCGCCTTCAAGAAGGGGACGACACCCGCGGATGCCGCCGCTGCCAGCATAAGATGCAGGTATTTCGCTCTGGCAATGTACCGATCATTCCCAAGCCGTCATAGTACAATTATTAGGAGAAGTGGAAGACGGGCATGAAGGGACTCCAGCGGACCCAAAGAGCTGGAAGGGGATGAAGCTCACGAAGGGTGCCTGAATCGAAGATGCACTGGAGTGGAAGGCCAAGCAAGGATGCCAGCAGGGTTGCGGTGGTGCGGAGACGGGAAGGATCCATCAAGCCAAAGGAGCCGAAAAGAGCGCAACATCCAAGGCAGGCCGGGTTCGAAGCTGTGCCGGTCGGCCATGGTCACAGGAAGGGATGCATGTCCACGACCGCCGGGGCGAAGCCGCCCCTGCAGGCAGGGTGATGGTGGTGCAGAAGACTCGCACTCAAGCAAAGCTCCCGGACGGCATACTATAGGAAACAGCCGCCGTGGGAAACAACCAAAGACCTCTATGGGAGGAAGCTCGACACGGGGTGAGGAGGGGGGGGGGGGGGGTCGGTGGAGTGGTGAGACACAACAAGGAGGACGCGCTCGGCCGCCACAGCAGGCCAGCCGAAGAGGAGCGCAGCCGGCTAGACGAGGAACCCCCATATCGCATGTAGGGAGGATCGGGACCGCATGGATGAAGCTGTTGGTTGATTAATTAGTTAGTTCTTTGAGAACTGTGAATAATAACAAGCAAATGGTAGCTTGCTTTGTGTGTTGCTTTGGTACGATGGATGTATTGGAGTAGCAAGTGACTAGCTAGCTCTTATAGATGAAAAGCACACATTTTGTATTTCTGCTTACACATATACATGTAATATCTTTTTTTTTTTGCGGGTACATGTGATATCTTCGTTATAATACCATATGTAATTGTTATAAACATGAAATATCTGGCTGCCCGACGTGTTTTGCTGCCAAAATTTCTAGCTAGAAATTTTTGTCTTGCTTGTAATGAAACAAAAGCTTTAGGGTTTTCACTGCAGAATGTTGGGGTCTTGTTTGTATGGAATAAAAGCTCTATGGTGTTCCTACTTATGTTCTTGAGCGTAAATGTGTCAGGCCACGTGGTCACCAAAAATTCCTAGTTTTCAGTTACTTCTTTTTGTTCTTACTAGAAAAGTGTCTGTACGTTGCAACGGGAGATATAATTGATGTGTATTTAAAATTAGCTAGAATTAGATGACAGAACACAATGATATATAACTTGCTATTGTGTGGGTCTACAAATTTTGAAAGGGAGAGCTCCTCTTAATAACAATATTAACATGAGAAATGTCGTGGGAATTTTACCACGGACTCAAATTCCAGTCCGAGAAGAGAGCAGAGCATGCACATGCCACCAAAAACGCTGCATGACCAGGGGTTGCTATTGTCCGTGGGCACGTCAATCTCTGCGGCGTGCTTCGATGTATTCAGAGAAAAGAAATTTGAAGTAACTGTGTACGTGGGATAGATCCATGGTCACATTTTCTTCTTAGAAGAATGTAAAATGCTTGAATTAGTCTATGTATTAGAATTATAATCGTTAGTGATGAATTACCTCATAAAATGTTAGAGGCGGTTAAAATCTGCATAAACCCAAAATCCCTCTATTTAAAATAGAAATCGGGGTGGCTGGGATTCGAACCCGAGATCCATGTATTTACAACGAGCGACAATGATCAGCTCAGCTATCAAAGGAATTGAGCTAAAACAGAGGCGTTTCTCTAGATGAATCGTACCTTCTGACGAATCTGACGAGAAATGAAACCGAAACAGAGCTTGCTCTGTACCTGTAGCCGTGTCTGCGGGCGAAGCATGTGCGGGATAGGTTTGGGGATGAGGTCCGGCGGCGCGGGAATGACGGGGCCGACCGGATCCGAGCATAACCAGGCACAGGGAATCCATTCCCGATGGCTGTGGGGCACGAGCCGGCGGTGGTCCACTGCGGCGGCGATATCCCACGGGGCTTCAGCCATGCTCCTGCAGAGAAAAGAACGAAGAGAGGGAGATGCGTCAGAGAGAGAGCAGGGGAGGGAAAACGGGAGGAAGGAGAAGAGAAGGGCGTCGGCATGACCTGGTCGCTGCTCCTGGCCGACGTGGTCACAAGGCCGCCGGAGGCATGGTCGCTTCACCATGGTCGCTCCTCTCGAAATGAAGCGTGTGGATAAGATAGAAGAAAGGACTGCGGGTTAAATACTCAAAAAAGGAGGGACTTTTGTGCAAAAATGGCAACAACGCGACGGATGCCAGAAGCACTCCGTGCTTTATTATTAGGGAGAGAATTTTTTAAAGCAAATATTTTTTTTCAATTTTCTGAATATTTTTTGGAAACACTTGAATATTTTTTGAAACACGCAAACATTTTTTAAAATCCCAAACATCTTTTATTTTCTTTGGGAAGCATCAAACAATTCTTGCAAAGTTGTGAAAAAGAAGAAAGAAAAAATATATTGGAACCTTCTAGTTCCCAAAATCAGTCTCTGCATGATGAGTAGCACTCGGTCTCTGCATAAAAAATTGAAGGTTTTCCAAAAAGAATTCAAACAAATATTGAAAACCAGTAAAAGGTAAAATGATCCAGAACATTGTAGAATGTTTTCAAAGCCAGTAAAAACCTGACAGGAACAACCAGAGCAATAGGTGCTCTGTCTAGAACTAAATGCGTCGGCCCAAGCTGGCTCGCTGATTTGCATTTGCTTGACATTATGTTGCAGCAAGCATCAAATAGGAGTTGCGAGGAAACATCTAGAAGATTCCCAAAATCAGTAAAACTCTGACAGGAACAACCGGAACAATAGGTGCTTTGTCTAGCGCTAAATGGGCCGGCCCAAGCTGGCTCACTGATTTGCATTTGCTCGACATTACGTTGCAGCAAGCGTCAAATAGGATTTGCGAGGAAACATCCGCTTGTCGGCATCGGAGGGCGGGTCCATGTGACAATGGTGATGATTGTGCCATTGCCGGAACGATTAAGATGGAAGGGGCGCGGGGAGGGGCTGAGCAACGACGGCATGAGCCGAGAAGTTAGGGTTAGAAGATTGAAGAAGGAGAGGATTTTGGGCTATTGGATAGAGATCAAGTGCAAGGAGAAACTGAAAGAGTCCTAGAAATAGAACATAGAACAAAATTAAGACACCATTGTTGGTAAGACTGTCATATTGTTTTTTTTTTCCTCTTGTAGGTTTCCTTGTGAGACGATTAAGAGTCTGTTTTTCGAACAAGCTTTGAGGGTTCCACACACATACACACACACAAAGCGAGTGCAGCAGTGGGACGGTTCATTCAGTTGATCGATGCAGGCATACAACACGTACGTACACTCCCGTAGCATCAGTCCCTCCTCCACATGCCAAGAGCGTGCGTGGGCTGCTCTGTTCCAACGCAACCAATTACCCATCACACACGGCGGGTGGCCGACACACGAGACGATTATATTGGCGGATCAATGGCGCGAGGAGCAACGGAACACACGATCCAGAGAATGAATTGACACTCATCTTGGCTCACTGGAACCTACGATGGATCTTGACAAGACGAACACGGTGGCCGGCGACGGCGCGGCCAACGGGCACGATGTAGAGCAGGCTCGCCGTGGCCAGGAGCCGGCGCCACCGCCTGCCGGCCACGCCACCAAGGGCCTCGCCGTCGGCCACCTCATCCGGGAGGTACTACACGTCAGTGAATTTACCTCATAAACGAGCTGAGCATCCGCATCACTTGTTTACAGCATTTTTAGCCTGGTCTATAATGGTCTATAAGACTATCAGTGAATTTACTATGATGAACTGGTGATCTTAATTCTTTGATTCTATTGTGAAGCTGGTGCTGGAGGGCGTGGCGACGTTCCTGGTGGTGTTCTGGTCGTGCGTGGCGGCGCTGATGCAGGAGATGCACCACGGGCTCACCTTCCCCACCGTCTGCCTCGTCGTCGCCCTCACCGTCGCCTTCGTGCTCGGCTGGATGGGCCCCGCGCACCTCAACCCCGCCGTCACCGTCACCTTCGCCGCCTTCCGCTACTTCCCGTGGCGCAAGCTGCCGCTCTACGTCGCCATGCAGATCGGCGCTTCCGTGCTCGCCTGCCTCTCCGTCAACGCCATGATGGAGCCGCACGAGGACAACTTCTACGGCACCGTGCCCAGGCCGCCCGGGGCCGGCGCCCGGCTGCCGTTCCTCCTGGAGCTCCTCGCCTCCGCCGTGCTCATGATCGTCATCGCCACCGTCGCCAGGAGCTCCGCCGTGCGTACACACAAACATTTCGAGACTTTGCAACAAAAAAAGAAAGGAAAAACGTTATCAAACATAGTCAAAACAATATCTGAAAATTCGAGTCATTATCAAATATTCTAGCTTCTTGCAAAATTCCAGCCAGAAATAACATCATAGGAGCTCTCGCAAGAAAAAACTATGTTTCAAGTTTTGTGCGCTGTTTGAGCATTATTGTTATTTTTTGTGAGAGCTCATCGATGCTATTTTTGGCTGAAATGGTGCAAGAAGCTTAAGCATTTGATTAATAAGGTCTTTTTTGCCTCAATATTTCGTAATTTTTTGGATTTTGTTTTATCAAGTTCTTTCAAATTCTGGCAAAAAATGAAAAGGAAAAAAAAAAGGAAAAACATTTACATACATGATGCGTGCATGCAGAGCAAGGCGGTTGGAGGGATCGCCATCGGGGCGGCGGTCGGGACGCTGGGGCTGGTGATTGGGCCGGTGTCGGGAGGGTCGATGAACCCGGCGAGGAGCCTTGGCCCGGCGATCGTCTTCGGGCGGTACACCTCCATCTGGATCTACGTCACCGCGCCCGTCGCCGGCATGCTGCTCGGCGCGCTCTGCAACATGGCCGTCCGACAGTCCGACGTGGTCGTCGGCTTCCTCTGCGGCGGCCGGGGCGCGTCCAGCAGGGTGGTCGTCGTCGGTCGGTCCGTCGCCTGAGCGCCTTGAACGAACTAGCCGGCTATACGTGCACGGTGCACGGTGCACCCCGGTTGCATATGGCATGGGTTGGTGCCTGCATGTACCGCTAGCTACAGGTGTATCGTTTAACGGATTTTGGCCCGTATCGGGATGGATCTGATAGTGCACGCTCCAAGAAGAACATATGATTATATATAGAAGAAGGGGAAAAAAACAATTTTCTGTTCGAGGAAAAACAAAAGTTGAAAAAAATTGCATTTTCATTTTCAAGGCATGTTGACCTGATCATAAAACTGAGTCTACTTGCAAACTGCAAATAACCCATCTAATTTGAATGTTGTGTTGCACCAAAAGAAGTGAAGCGCCTCCGCGCAAAGGGACAAAAACCGTGCATTGTTTTTCGCTCTTCAAACTTTGTAAGGAAACATTGTTGTATATGGCCTCTGAAGGAAAAAGATGCACGGAGCCATACCAACATGTAGTTTTACATATAGCAAGAGTAATATCACAAACCCCGCACAAAAAAGAGTAATATCACAAAAAAAATAGATGCAATTATTAATCAACAGTTTATTGTGTGAATTGTTCTATGACTGAAAATGAATTTGTTGTATGATTTTTTTGGTGTCAATTACTTACTTAATTTGTAATTCAATTGCAGGTTTTATTTCTAATCGCATTAAGGCTTTTCATGTGTTCCAAGAATGATCGATCGATTAATTTTTATGTTACAACTTGTAAAATTGTTTAAAAAATTGTGTTCAACAATATTGTTTTTGGTCCAACAGAAAAAAAATGTTTCATCCAAAGCACTACCTCCGTTCCAAATTACATGACTTCCTAGAATACTTGTGTGGTCAAATCTCTTCAGTATATATTGACTCTAAATACTTGTAATTTTATTGGATCGTAAGTCGAAGACAACATCACTAGCACTAGAGACGTGAAGTTTGTTATCTTGGGCTCTAATGCTACTAGATTAACAGTAAATTCAAAAAAAAACGTAGAAACAGAATTCATAAAATTCCATTTTTTTGGGGGCAACCTAAGGAATGTTTGGAGTGAATGCATAAATTCATGAAGAAATCAAATTGGTGGAAGGTGTGGTAAAAAAAAAGAAACAATTTCAATGCGATGAAAATGTTACTTTCAAATGCATTTGGAAGCTCTGATTTTGTTTTTGTTTTGCCACGACTTTCACCAATGTGATTTCGGGATGGAACTTTGCATGCACTTCAAACATTCCTTAAAGCTTACCACATTATTTTTTTCAGATTTTATTGTTAATACCAGGAGCATTTGAGCTCGAGATTAGAAAGGTACTTTTGCACTAGTAACAAATAAAAATTTATTCACTAGTATCAACTGATGTTCGCAGGAGATCGCGCCAATACGTAAACACATGCTATCCTTTCAAAAACAGAGAGAGCCAAGAAAAAAATATTAGCACCTGTAAATCCGAGATCGTTGTCCGAGGACTGGTAGACGTGTGCTTAGATCTGGTCGGAGCCATCATGATGCTACTCTTTAGTTACCTTCAAAAACAAAGGAGAATCAATGAATGGATTGCTGAGCTAGTGAGCTTTGCTGTGCAACGGTTTACCCGCACAAACAAACCATGGATATGCGGCTCTGTTCACATCGGGGAGGGATCTACAACATGTACCGCTCATCGCTGGTGGGAGGTTGTTTTCCTCGCTTCGTCCTCGGAGTTTCTGTGAGATCGACAGGGATTCATCATCCTCCACCTATCATCTCTGTAGATTACCATTAGAGATGCACAAGGAGACATTTTGGCGGGTCGATATCTGTAAAATGATGAATTCCCCACGGCAGGACAGATTCTTGAGATCGATAGCTTTCGTTTGTTAGTGCAGGAGCAGTCGGGTATAGGGAATCCCCGCAAGGAATCGGTAAGTGATCTTTCGCCCCCTGTTCGTTTCGGTGGACGGTTTTGGGTTCTTGCCGAGCAGGATGATACGCTGGATGACGAGCATGGTGATGGGATGGAGGAGGTGCAAACGCCGGTAGTCCCGTCCCCATCTACCCCTTCCCCGTCGACGGCGCTGCTCCAGGAACGCAAGGTGCGGCAAGATCCAATTCTTGCGAGGAAGAAGATGGAGATTGCACCCCGAAAGCCATGGATCGGGCCAATTCCTAAGGTAACTCGCCAGCCCCTTTCGTTATCTGATTTTTTCAATCCGGACTGTTGGATCAAGTGCACCAAGAGTAAACCGAAGGCGACGAGTGATGTTCGGCCGTCAGGGTCGGCGTTGATCGCGGCTTCAGCGCGTGATTCCAGGGAGACATTTTTGAATACTGTGGTCGCGGCAGCTGGGCCTGGTGTGATACTGAATTACACAGACTCGCATGGGACAAAGGCTGGGTATATGGCCCAAGAGAATTTCCCAGTGCAGCCCGATTCAGAGTTAGACTCGAACTCCACTGGGTATATGGCCCAAGATATATCAGGCAGGGTTGTTTCGATCGAGACCGCAACTTCTCTCGACGGAGCCTCCTCGTCGAAACACCTCGCACGTCACCATCCATGTTCGCTGCCGCCAGAGGCTAGGGTTCGAAGGCTAGCGACTGGATTCCCTCGGCTGGGACCGGGGAGGGCACTCAGGGTGCCGCCTCATACTAGTCCTGTTGCACTCAGTATGGCGGGACGGGGATCCAAGCAACCGGCGATGCAGCGGCAGTCGGGGCAGCAGTTGGGGCAGGGGAATCCGCCTGTAGCTAAGGCTACGGCAACGGCTCCAGCGCTAGCGGGCAAGTCCCACGCCAATGCACACGCTGGGAAACCGCTCACTGCTGCTGCCGGGGAAGCGAAAGAAAATGCTCAGGATAACCGCACTCAACATCGCGGCCGCTGGGGCGATGACGGTTTTCCCGGGTATGGCGATGGGAAGAATCGTGGAGGATTGTCCTCTAGAGGTGGTCGTGGGTATGCTTGGCATAACAATGGTGCTGCTGGTAATGGTTTTCATGCACCTCCGGGACAGTTTGTTCCGGGGCCTTCTGGTCCTTCCAATCCAAAGAGAGGAGGTTATCGGCAGCATTGGATCGGCAGAGGGGGCGGGAGGAAGCCCAGACCTCCGGTCCTAAGTCTGGAGCAGCCAGCCGACCTTAATGATTCTACTGTGGTGCCTATGACGGAAATAGTTCAGGAAGTGGCTGATTCGTCTCTGCCTGACCAGAGCCTGGTGAGCGCCAAGGGTGACGGAGTAGAGAGACCGTCTAAGTGGGCACGTAAAAAGGAGAAAATGGTGTGCTATCGTTGCAGTGAGACAGGGCATTTTGTCTCTGAGTGTAAGGCCGAGCTATGCGTGTATTGCTTGAAGCCTACACATGGCACTGCTAAGTGTCCTCTTACGATTGGGTCTTTACCAGTCGTTACGATCTATGGTGTTTCAACTCAAGATTTAATGTTTTTTGAGTCACCGGCTGCTACGGCAACTATTCATGCTCTTGATGCTGGTTTCACGGGTACGGTAACGGTGACTCGGGGGGTGCTGACTGTGGAACAGATAGTGCAGCAACTTAAGGAGCTAGTGTCCTCAACTTTCAGATGGGAACCGGTTTTGATAGCGGATAATGTCTTCAAGGTCGTTCTCCCTACCAAGGAAGATTTAGCCCGCCTGCTTAAGTTTGGGATGTGCAGGGTTGCTAGCACGAGTATTGTGCTTGAGTTTGACGCCTGGAAATGCGAAGAGCCTAAGGGGAGACCTTTACCCCAGATTTGGGTGCATTTTGCAGGAGCTCCATCCAGAGCGACCAATGATTTTCTGGTTTCATGGAGTTTGGGCTCGCTTATTGGTAAGACTGAGGAGGTAGACATGGTTTATACTAGAGCCAAAGGTGTTGCGAGAATGTTGGTCAGTGTTCTTGATATTGAACTAGTTCCAGATGAGGTTATTTGGACCTTTGAGGGGTTGAGGTATACTCTCCAGCTGGAAATTGAGAGCCCTACACTGTTTGATGTAACTGACACAGATAAAGATACTCACATGACTGATGGTGATGATGCGAGTGGTTCCAAAGATAATGCAGAGGGGCCAAATGACACAGGTCCTAATGGCTACCCTAAGCAGACAACTACTTCGCAGCAAAAGCAGTCTAATCTTGACGCTGGTAATGGCCCAAGCAACTTTGCTATGCACCAGGATTTGCGGTTTGGTGCTTTTGAACCCACTTCCGCGCCGGCAAAAATTGGTTCTCGGGCGGCATCCATTCAGCCTAGTTTGCCAAGAATTTTGGGAAAGACTCCCAGGAGCAACAAAGGAAGTGAGCAGTCTAAATCCGTGTCGAAACCGCTTTCGCTGGAGGAGTATTTGGTGGGAGCTAAGGCTGAGTCTAATATGCTCGATGCTGTGCATGGTGCACCTGCTCCGTCTACTGGAGTCATAACTGTGAGCACTGATATTTCTTGCATGGAAGGAGGGATCGCAGCTGGGCTCAGTTCCCCCAATTGCCAGCCGCAGGCTGCCACCCCATCACAGCACATGCAGGTGCATGAGGGCGCTGCCTTGGCCTTGCATGCACATGCTATTACTCCAGGCAGGACCGAGGATGCTGCAGCTACTGTGATGCTATGCAGCGACTCCTGTACACCAACGTTTGAGAATCCTAGCGAGTATGACACAGCGGCAGCAGCGGAACTTTGTGACGGGAAGTCCGCCAGCACATTTAGTGACGAGCTGGGTTTGACCCTCTACACCGCCAACCAGGAGGACAATTGTGAGGATGCTGTCATGGATGGACCAGATTTTATACCCAAGGTGGGTACGGAGGTTGCTCCTATTGCTGCTTCACCACAGTCTGTACCGATCCCGGTTGATGAGGTCATAGCTTTCGGAGGTGTGCCCAATCCGATGGGTCCGGATAGACGTGCTAGTCTACGGGTACAGTCCCAGCCTGACGCGGATGACGTGCAGATTGGACGGGCTATGCGTGCCGCTAAAATGAAGGAGGTGCAGAATTCAACAGGTATGAATTTTAATACAGAGCATTCAATTCTTCATTTTACTCCGCAAGAGATTTTAGATAATGCTACGGCAGTGGGGGTGACGTTGGGTGAGACTAGCAAACAAGTTTCAAAATCTATCAATGATCTATTAGACTTAGAAGTTGATAGGGCTTTGGATATTATACGAAACTTAGCGGCGATTCGACCTATGAATGATAAGGAGATATCTGATATGGGGGGTCTGAATTTACTATGTGAAAATTTAGTCCCACATGAGGATATGAAGCAGTCACAAGTAGCTCTGGAGGATGATCACCTTCCTAATGATCATCTTAATGATAGTGGCAAAGATACTCATGGTTATATGGACCAGGAGTATGCTTCGGACAAGCCAAAGCGCACTTCGAAATGAAGAGTATATACAGTATCCGCTGTTCGTCGGAGTGCTCGATTCAGGACTGCTAAATTTTTTTATGATGAAATATGAAAGGGCTTTTTTGGAATAGCAGAGGTCTGAGAGACTTGGCTAAAATTAGGTTCCTTGCAGAAACAACGATACAGCATAGTCTTGACTTCATCGCCTTGATGGAGACGGGGCGGGAGAACTTCACATCACAATTTCTTAATTCCCTTTCTAGAGGTGTCGATTTTGAATGGCATTGCCTCCCCCCAAGAGGAAGGTCCGGAGGGATCTTACTTGGTGTCCGATGCAATACCCTTCAAGTACGAGAAGTAATCTTAGGTGACTTCTCTGTAAAATTTCGAATTAGAAATAAGGATGACGGGTTTCAATGGGCCCTAGTTGCGGTATACGGTGCCGCTCAAATGGAGCAGAAGCCAGCTTTTCTGGCTGATCTGGTTAGAATTTGCGATGACAATCTACCACTAGTGGTTGGTGGGGATTTCAATATTATCAGAAGAGCTGATGAGAAAAGCAACGATAATTTTGATGGCAGATGGCCATTTATGTTCAATACAATAATAGAAAGCCTGAACCTACGGGAGATTCAACTCTCAGGTAGGAAATATACTTGGGCTAATGCTCTACATAATCAGACTTTTGAAAAATTGGACAGGGTACTTACTAGTGTTGACTGAGAGCAGAAGTTTCCTTTAGTCACAGTTTGTGCTATGCAGAGGGCTATATCTGACCATACTCCACTGCTGCTAGATTCTGGCAATGCCACTCACAAAGGAAAAAAAGATGATTTCTCCTTTGAATCAAGTTGGTTCACGCGTGAAGGCTTTATAGACATCATTGCTAGAGAATGGAGCAAGCGCACAGATGGGACATCTAGTGTCGACATATGGCAGAACAAAATCCGTCACCTTAGACAATTCTTGAGAGGTTGGGCTAAGAATGTGTCGGGAAACTATAAAGATGAGCAAGATCGACTCCTCCATTTCATAGATGCCCTGGATCGTAAGGCTGAGACCGGCATGTTCGATGAACATGAACGGTCCTCAAAGTATGAGGCAGAACAAAGAGTGCGCGTCCTCCTTCGAGAGGAGGAAATGAAATGGGCTGTCAGAGCCAAGGTTAGGGCAATTGTCCACGGGGATAACAACACAAAGTTTTTCCACTTGATTGCAAATGGCAAACATAGGAAAAAGAAAATCGTACAACTTGAGCAAGACGAGGGTACCATAGTAGGTCATGAGAATCTTAAACTGTATATCACAGATTACTACAAACGGTTGTTCGGTGCTCCAGATCATAGCTTTGTGTCTATGGATGAGCATCAGATTGCGGACATTTCTCAAGTCGGACAAGCCGACAATGAGAGTCTCTCCGCACCATTCCTAGAGAAAGAGGTGTTAAAGGCGATTGAGGGTATGAAAAATGGTAAAGCTCCTGGGCCAGACGGGTTCCCAGCTGAGTTTTATAAGAAATGTTGGCATATTATTAAAGCGGATCTTATGTCTATGTTCCATGATTTGTTCTCTAGGCACCTACAACTCTTTCATCTGAATTTCGGTACGATAACGTTACTACCGAAGAAAGAGGGTGCATCCAGAATTGAACAATTTCGTCCTATATGTCTGCTTAATGTCAGTTTTAAAATTTTCACAAAGGTGGGAACTGACAGGCTAACTAAGATGGCACATTCGGTCGTGCAATTTTCGCAGACGGCTTTCATGCCTGGTAAGAATATTCTTGAAGGGGTTGTCGTACTACACGAGATCCTTCATGAATTGCACTCCAAGAAACTCAATGGAGTTTTATTTAAGGTCGATTTCGAACAGGCATATGACAAAGTCAAATGGTCTTTCCTGCAACAAACTCTACGTATGAAAGGGTTTGGCGACATTTGGCGAAAACATGTAGATTGTTTTATAAAAAAAGGTAGTGTCGGTATTAAAGTAAATGATGAAGTGGGTCATTTCTTTCAGACACTTAAGGGACTTAGGCAAGGAGATCCCATGTCACCTACTTTATTTAACATTGTTGCGGATATGTTGGCGCTAATGATCAGGAGAGCTAATGACAAAGAATTAGTAGGCGGACTAGTACCTCATTTAGTTGATGGGGGTGTCTCGATCCTACAATATACGGACGACACGATCCTTTTTATGGAACATGATCTCAAAAAAGCCAGAAACTTGAAACTCATATTATGCTTATTTGAACAGCTGTCTGGGTTGAAGATTAATTTTCACAAAAGTGAGCTTTTCTGCTTTGGGGATGCATAAGCTGAACAACTCACGTATTTTCAACTTTTTGGGTGTGAGGGTGGTACGTTACCGTTCACCTACTTAGGAATCCCCATTCATCACCGGAAGTTGACTATCAAGGAGTGGAGATGTATCGAGGATCGTTTTGAGAAAAAACTAAGCTGCTGGAAGGGCAAGCTATTATCCTACGGAGGACGATTGGTTCTTGTCAACTCAGTGTTAACAAGTATGCCAATGTTTCTTCTATCCTTTTTCCAAGTGCCTGTTGGGGTGCGGAAAAGGTTGGATTTCTATAGATCTCGATTTTTCTGGCAAAGCGATGATGTAAAAACTAAGTATAGACTGGCTAGATGGGACATTATTTGTAGACCCAAGGATCAGGGAGGTTTGGGGATTGAAAATCTAGAGGTTAAGAACAAATGTATGCTTAGCAAGTGGCTATTCAGACTGTCTGTCGAATCTCAAGGTATGTGGGTACAAATTCTAAGGAACAAGTATCTACAACATAAGTTCTTAGCCCAGGTCAATGTGCGACCGGGCGATTCACCCTTTTGGAAAGGTCTCATGAGGACAAAGGCCGCTTTCTTTAACAGGACTAGATTCATCATTGGTAATGGTGAAAATACTAGATTCTGGGAAGATACTTGGTTAGGAGCGCAACCTTTGGCTCTCCAGTATCCGCTACTCTATAATATTGCACAGCGAAAACAGACAACCGTTGCGGCAGTGTTACCACAGACTCCCCTAAACATTCAATTTCGTAGAGCCTTGATCGGAAATAGATGGGTTAGATGGCTACATCTCGTCAGAAGGCTAATGGATATTTCCCTACCGGATTCTCCTGACAGTATTCGTTGGAGGTTGACCACCAATGGTACTTTCTCAGTGAAATCGATGTATGACCATATTATTGATACGTCCCCTATTCCAAAATCTATGAATATATGGAAGGTCAAGGTTCCCCTTAAGATAAAAATCTTTATGTTGTTTGTTCACAAAGGAGTTGTTTTAACTAAGGATAACTTGGCTAAAAGACACTGGAAGGGAAATAACAGATGTAGCTTCTGTCAGACGCATGAGACGATTAAACACCTCTTTCTGGACTGCCCTATGGCTAAATTATTATGGCGTTCAATCCAAATTACTTTCAACATTACCCCACCTACTAGCATTCACATGTTATTTGGGACGTGGCTGGACGGGGTTAATGTACTTTACGCGAAACTAATTCGAGTTGGATCTTGTGCTATTCTGTTGGCTATATGGAACTGCAGAAATGATCTAGTTTTTAACAGAATGAATTATATTAACTTTTTGCAGGTTATCTTCAGGGCTACAGCCTTGATCCGCATGTGGTCCTTACTCACTCCTGTGGAAACCAGGGAGCCTTTGGTTACTGGGTGTGTCCGATGGGAGATGGTAGCTCAGGTTATCTTCAACCGATATGGATGGCGGCATGCTAATAGGATTGGACCATAGTACTGTTTGCTGATGGATTTAGTCGGTATTGGCGTTATGATCGCCGTGTAACTCTTTCTCTTGTTTTTTCTCTTTGATTTCTCGGACTACTTTGTATTTCATTCAGACTACTTCATTCTTAATAAAATGGCTGCATGCATCACTCGATGCAGAGGCCGGGGCGATGCCTCCTTTTCGAAAAAAAAAACCATGGATATGCAAACCTGCAAGAGCATCGGCATCTGAATCATCTTTAGAAAAGAAAAAGGGAAAAGCAAAAGCAAAAAAAAAACAAAAACAAAGCAGCAGCATGTCTATGTTGCTTCATGTTTTGGCAAAGAGAAAGTAGGGTATATATGCATGCAGCTACAAGCAAAGGACCCTGTGCGCGGCCAGTAATACATAGTTTGTTCACTATTTGTGTACACAATAGGAGGCACCAATTTCTTCTGCTCCTTCTCGACCGATCGGCGCTCGCATTTGTTCTCTCAACAACGGGTGCATTAACAGCTGTGAGAAGGTCTTCGCTTCTGTTTTGTCCAGCTGCTCTTGTCTGCTAATCAAGGTACGTACTTAGTCCTTACCTATCATTAATTAGTAGTACCATCTGCTGGCTTCCTTTGTTAATTCGTAACCTCTTAAACTTCTGCCTTATTAAACCGCTGGTTAACATGCTGTTGCCTCGTATATATGCAGGCGGTGTGGCTGATGGGCTAGACTCATTGGGTCTGCTGCGGTTTTCCTCTCCTCATCTTTGACAGAGGAACATATTCATCATGAGTCCTCATCAGTTTAAGATTGGCTAAATTCGCTGCTTGGTTTTCTCTCTTGGTCTTGGATGGAGGGATTCATCAATCATCATGAGTCCTCATCAGTTAAAGTTTGATTAAATTTGTTGTTGGCTTTCTCTCTTGATCTTCGTTAGAGGAATTCATCATGAGTAGTCATGTTCTGACGCAGGTAATACTCTTATCCATTTTACGCTCACTAAGTAGTACTCCCTCCGTCCCTAAATACAAGTCTTTTAAGATATTTCATCACGGACTATATATATTATTTTTTTATAAAAGGAGGATATACCCCCGGCCTCTGCATCTAGACGATGCATACAACCATTTTATTAATTATTCACAGAGACCATACAAAGTAATACATCAGTCAGTCTGAAGCCACCATCTAGACAACACATGTTGCTACTCCTATTCCTTGATGAAGGTGTGCTGAATATCCGGGCCAAATACCAAACAGATATCGCACCAAATCCTAACATCTATAGTCTGATGCTCCAGCCCAGCCACCACTGAGACTGGATCCCAAACTGGTCCGGCGCAGAGGCCGCCTCCACCATCTACCACCGTACCCTCTCCAGAGCTAGAACAAACGCATCATCCTTGCGAGGTCTACCGTCGACGCCACCATGATGCCAGACAGCGCCACCATCCTGCACGTGTCTGCCTACACGTGTCTGTCGACGAACCACCGCAGCGCCATGCCACCGGGCTACACCGTATGGCTCACGGTAGACCAAACACCGCTCCTCATCTTGTCCCGTCCACCCAGCACGTACTCCAAAACGATGCCCTCAGGAGGGAAATGACATCGAAGATGCCATCATCGTCCGACCGGTAGATCCAGATCTAAGGTTTCCCTCGAAGCATCACGAGTGTGGTGCCACGACCTGCAACAACGATGCCATGGGCTGGTAACGACGTCCTAGACGCCGCCATCGTCCGCCATGACCGAGGTCGGCGCGGTTTTCACCGGAAGTCGCGACCCCCCGATCTCGTGGCTGGATGGAACCGAGGGAGGCACGTCATGTAGACGAAGACCGCCGTCGGCATGCCGGCAGGGGCCTCGCCGCCCCACACCGATCCTCCTCGCGCCACCGGTCGAAGAAGTCCAAGCCGTGACGGATCTGGGCAGGAAACGCCAGATCCACAACCCTCGATGACCGCCCTTGCGCGCAGCCGCTGCCCTCGCCGGATGGAGCGCCTCCGCCGCCATCCAACCTGACCACGGCCGGCCATGGGGCCACGAACGCCGCCGCACATCAGGTCCGCCGCCCTGACCGCCGCCCCCGCCTTCCCCGCGCGCGACGGCCCCTCCGCCTCGCTGGGGCTCCGCGGCACCACCCGCCTTGGCTCTAAGGCGCAGGGCCCGCCGCCACCGCGGCCCTTGCCGGCGGCAGCGGCGGCCGAGGAAGGAGGGAACTGCTCTGGCGGCTAGGGCTTCGGGGGCCCCTAACGTCGCCCGAGGGGAGGCGATGCGAGGGGGTACGGGAGCGTTTGGGTCTTTTCCAAGCCATCACGGACTATATACGGATGTATATAGACATACTTTAGAGTGTAAATGCACTCATTTTACTCCGCATGTAGTCCGTAGTGAAATCTGTAGAGGTTTTGATACGCCAGAAGGGTCCTAGGTCAAATATAATAATTATATTCTTCATCTTTTTTCGAGCGCATGCATCACTGATCACACATCCTATTGTTACTTTTGATGTTTCTAGTTCTACTTGATTATTTTTTGTATTGTGAAAAAATGGATAGGTCACTAGTACTCCCGCGGAGCCAAAACGATGTGACCAAGGCGAAATCTTATATTATCTACTATTAATAATAGCACAATACGGGTTTGCAGTGGTTTTTGTAGTAGTTAAATCTGAAAATCGAAGTTCAGTTTCACTGCCACAAAAATACTCATGAAATTTTTGCTCTAGTTGTGCCCATGTTGAAATAGAATTAAAAGCAAGCGATGTAAGCCAAGTAAATGCAGTACCGGACAAAGAAAAAAAACAGTAATTTAACCCTATAAACATCGGAGGTGCTGACCTCAGAGCAATGTGATAAGAATTGTCCTACATGCTCAAAAGTAGATCTACCATCTTCCCCCATAAACTTAATAAGATGTGGAATTCTAAAACCACGAGGATATGGCGTCTAGTCGAAGTAATTAGAACATGGTATTTGATATACGCGTGCTTTAGTTGGGTTGTAGAGAACTGGTTTATGGAACAGATGAGACGCAAGCACGTGATAAAAACTGCGGCAAAGAACTTTAAGCATGTGATATTTGCAACGGATACCCATTAAAATATAATTCAGGTATCAGCCGGCACTTTGGTTATATGCTACTGTCGGGTAGATAGATTGCTGCAAATTAGAATTTAAGCTGACACTTCAGTTATCGTCAATGTTTTAAATAACGGGCTACGGCAAATAGCGGCGAGCCTCTAAATCAGCTATAGCGGACTATAGCAACATATTTGTACATGATACCATTTAGCGGCACCCTGCTGAAAAGGCTATAACAGGGCTATAGCGGACTATTTAAAACTATGGTTATCGCTGCTGTAATTTTGGGAAACTGAAGTTGAAACAAGAAGAAAAGCAACACTAGGTACAAAGTTATTGGCCGAACTGCTAGCATAGTTCGGGCCACCTTGAACGTTATATAAAAGAATGTGAGGCCGCACAACATCAGCGATGCACCACGTGTAGGAATGTTACTAGACATATTAATGAATCCCTTATATTCGAGAGGCGTCCGTTTTTTCTTAGAATATTTGTCGTTGATTTACAACACTAACGAATGAACATGACAAGGTGAATTATCTAAGTATATATACTGCTTGGGTATTTGTACATGCCGTATTTTTCACATCGTACTCACTAGCTACAAACACATCAATTAAATAAGCAATTTCTTGGGTTGAGCTTTTTACCCCAGTGTTGAGTGCATCAGAAGGGCTTGGATAGCTAGCTTTTTTATGACGCCATTCCTCGTCTTCTCGGTATCCAGCAATACTTTAGCTTTAGAGGGTGTTTGGATTCAAGAGACTAAAACTAGTCTGATTAAAAATAGTCTCTTTAAGAGGATAAAGTTTCAAGCACCCCTGACTAAAGAGAGGCTAAAACTAGTCTTGAGGCTAAAATATTTTAGTCAGGGGTACCCCTACTAAAATATGGATTAGTTCTCTCTCTCCTCATTTAACTCTTCTCCTTTAACACATGCGAGTTCTGGATTAAAGGATTTGGAGGATAATAAATGCTCATTAACTTGATTTTAGTCTTTTTAGTATTCGGATCCAAGCATGGGTGAGGCTAGCAAGTTTTAGTCTCACTATTTTTAGTCATGGGACTAAAAGGTATCCAAGCACCCTCTTAGCCTCTCAACCTTTTCTTCCACAACCTCCCGCTAAAGTTCATGTCCTTCACCTTCCGACAAATCATTGGTGTGACGGCGATGACGTTTTCCAGGTCGATGTCACTCCTGTTTTTAGTTTCGGTGTTCATTGTGTGACTCTTCTTCTTCTCGGTCCCCAGCACAATCGCCAATTGTGTTGCCATGTGAAATTTCCACGTAACACCATGATACGTATCGTACTTTCGTGACTACAGGCGATTCCTTTTCGAGCAAAACAACAAAGATTTATCGCTTCTGTAGAGGAGAGTTGGCTGTATTTCGGCGCAAAACAACAAAGGTCAATCAAGCCCTAGGGCTGAGCAGAGAAAACGAGCTAGTGAAACGTAGATGAAACGTAGTATATTTTTCTGAACAGATTTATTGGTCCCTCTCAAATCGGCCACGGCCTTGACATTTATACGGCACACTCTAAAACTGAAACCAAACAGCATATGTTTTGCTATGATTCGGTTGTTTATTGTTTGCTATGATTCGGTTGTTTATTGTTTATTGTTTATTGTTTATTGTTTGCACTCGAAGAGGTAGGCATCACTGCATCAGCTAGTTGCTCCCGTGTTTGCGCCATGGCCGCGAGCTCCTTGGGCGGCTGTATTGCAGTGCTTCCACGAGCCTTGAAGGGACCGGATGTTGCCATCTACCAGTTGGGCTAGGCTTGGTGTTGGGACACATTGGTGTTAATTAGGCCTTTGGCAAGTGCTATGGTGGCATGCACTTTAAGCGATCAAATCGATCGGTCAGATGTGCTTGAAAATTGCAGCGCTGCGGAAATTCGCCACAGGCGACCGGCGAGGCGAGCGATACCAGGAAGTGCGGTAGAGTCGGCAGAGGGGTAGACAGTGAAACTCTGCCGACTATATATAAATTCCATGCAAACGGAACTCGAAAGATGACATTTCTTAAGCGCAAGCAATTTCTGAGTGTGATTATCATAATCGGTTCATAGGCGAGTTGTACATTTCTCTTGTTTATTACACATTGTATGCCATATATTTCATTAGTGCATTCAGTACTTTTACTCTCTTTATTCACTTCACTCTGTCGATTTCGCCACACCAAATATTTATTTTGTCTTCCACCACTGATTGTACTATGACACGTGCTAGCACATGGTCACGTACGTAAATGTCCTTAGTTGTACAAAAAGAAAACTAAACAGGTACATGTGACATATGATATCTGATAGGTAGACCTTATGCCTAACTACTCACTGTAACTACTTTGCCGTGGACCTGGCTGTAATTAGCAATTGTGATTCAAATGAGTGTTCAAACATTATATTACTGTTGCAGATAGCAAGGATGTACTAACTTACTAACATGTCTTGACAGAACATTTATTCAAAGGATGTTGATGGTGCCAGAGAGGAAATATTTCGGTTTCTTACATACAAGAGCTACGTAAAGGTCATTTATTTTGATGGTTGGGATGGATTCGGGGCGTCCTCTGTTCTTAGATCCATAGCAGCAGTGCTCCCGTCTAGGAAAACCACTCCGGAACTATGCTTTGATAGAATAATTTATATAGATTGCTCTGAGTGGAAAAATAGAAGAGCAATGCAGAGGGCAATCGCAGAGGGACTGGAACTTGACAGTTCAGTAATGGCCACTCTAGATGAGCAAGATGAAGAGGATGACTTTAATGAAGTTGATGAAAGCTCAAGGAATGAGATAGGCAGTGTTGGAAAAGCGATTGATCAAACCCTGAGGGACACAAAATTGATGATCATTTTCCTTAACGGAAGTGATGAAGAGGTTGATGTAGGAATTCCTCTTACAAGATATGGCAACAATGTAATGATATGGACCTTCAGTAGAAGATGCATGGACATGAATCACGACCGTTCAAGGGTAGAAAACAAGCTAAAATATACTCATGCTATCCTTGGTTTCTATGGTTCTATCAAAGATTTATCATGGTCATCGTTTCGTGGTTTGCTGCATCAAGAAGCTGCTACTATAGTTGCTCGCAACCCATGTATGCTTGACATCAACCCAACAATTGTGGCAGATTGTTGTCTCTATGAGTTGTGCTTGCATTATAATTTTCACATGGCCACTAATTTTGATTGGGTGTCCCATGCTTCCAACTATTGGGTATGTGATGCGGTCATACAAGGGTACAAAGCAAGGGATATTAGTAATGCATTACATCGAGAGATAAATTGGAAGTGTAGTGATGCTTCTCTGCTAGATGGTGTTCTTAAAAGGTTTATGAAGCCATTGGAGACCCCTTTTTTGATAATTAATGATGATGCTGTCTATGAAGAAGGCCCATACCGTTGGATATCAGTCACATCAAGGAATATTTTTGACAAAATGACATCAAGGAATAGAAAAGTTCATGGTATGCAAACTATAACTGCAGCAACATCGTCTTTCTTCTTGGCATTTAAAAGATCTGACCACCCACCAACTTTACCAAATGTACTTTTTGAACATTCCGGCAAGCTTGGTGTGCTAGTTCTCAAATGTTGTGCCTTTGATTTTGCGTTGCCTCCTTTCCTGAAATGTTGCAGCCTAAGATTCCTTGGGTTGGACAACTGTACAAATGATAAAACAGGAGAAGAAGAGGATCATACAGAGTGGGCATATTTATATAACCTATCAGTGTTGGATCTGCGTTACACAGAATGGAATGAAATCTTAAGTGAAGAAAAGATGGATCTCATGACTAATATCAGAGAGCTAAATATAGAAGGAGTCAGGGGTTGGCAGTATACAGCTAACCTACAACGGCGGCTACCTAACCTTCAGAGGCTCCGAATAATCAAACCAACATGTCAATGGAAGACATCAGAGGATTTTGATAACTCTTTTATAGATAAGCCAAGTATTGAAATACTTGACTTGTCAGGCAATACTGACATGGAAATTCTTCCAGCAAGCCTATCAAGGGCAAGTAGCCTTCGGTTGCTTGTACTTGATGGTTGCCATGGGTTGGAAAACATTGGCGGGCTTCCTTCCTCCCTCGAATCTTTTAGCTTTAATGGTCATGGACCAGCTTCCCAATGGGCACAAACTGTTGAGCTACCTCCGAAACAATTCCTTTCGTCCACCACCAAAGGTAATAAGGATATCAGAACTTCCAAGATCTCCTTTCAAGGTTGCATACAATTGAAGAATCTGTTTTTGTGTTGGCTACCCAACCTTGTGGAATTGGATCTCTCTGAAACTGCAATCAAGGTACTTAACTTCAATAATATGGTGGTCCAAGTCCCAATGCTCAAGCGGCTGTATCTAATAGGATGCAAGCTACTTCGTGCAATAATTTGGTCGGGCGAGAGTGGTTCTAATATAAAACTTGGCCTAGAGTTGGTGTGCATAGACACACGAGCTGGGATCGTGTGTGCTCGGCCATCCATCAACAGGACTAAATCCTTCCGGTTGGAGGTGCATGTTGTTGCTATGGATGCGAGGCTTACTCGCTCTTTGAAGGGTCTGTTGTGGCCTTATTTAGAAAGGGAAACACCTGAGGATGTGTTGAGACCTAATGCACCAAGACGTACTGCCCCACCTCTTTATTACTATAACATCCACGTCACCTCCTCACCAGTTTACGATGGTTTTGCTCAACTTGATGCAACCAACAAGAATGAGATTTGCCACGATGATCAAGACAGCTCGCAGCAGATTATTCCAACAGGCCTGTATGGTGATGTCCTTAGCATGGTTAGTGATCCGCCGATGCAGGCTTTCCCGCAACCTCCGACTACACAGTTGGACCGGCATATAGAGATTGCTAAAGGGAGCTGCTATGTGGAGAAGGAACTGAATGGAGATCTGGGTCGGTTGATGGGATATTATTCGGAATCCCTGCATGTGCACGATGTATCGATTCGTGTCATTGTTCTTCATGATAGAACTTATGGGTGTCCCTTCCTTAGGTGGTGCCGTGTGGAGAGGTGCCCAAAGTTGGATACCGTCTTTCTTGTATCAGATGGATTTCTTATGGTGGAGACATTGTGGGCCTCGGATCTCCTAATGGCACGCTCGATTTGCAGTTTTACTCCCAATCATGTTTACTCCTACATCTACGGATCCTTCAAAAAACTACAACACCTACACCTACGCTCCTGCCCAAGCCTCCAGTTCGTACTTCCGGTGTTTGTCTCCTCCTTCCCCACCTTGAAGACACTCCACATCATCCACTGCGGCGACCTCTTGCATATCTTTGAGCTGGACAAGAAGTATGCACACGCCCACAACATCATCCACAACGGTGTACTATTCCCGAACCTGACCACCATCCACCTACACGACCTCCCGAAGTTGCAACAGATATGCGAAGTCAAGATGATGGCACCCGCACTCGAGACAATCAAGATCAGGGGATGCTGGAGCATGCGTAGGCTGCCATCCGTGGGGGGCCATGGCCGAGGAGAGAAGAAGCCAACCGTCGAGATCGAGAAGGATGTGTGGGATGCTCTGGAGTGGGATGCCAGCTGCCGCCCCCGACCACTTCGAGGTGCCTGTCCACTCGCGCTACTACAAGGAGAAGCTGCCCAGGGTCTCCGTTCTGAGGTATGCTATGTGCATATTACTACCACTTGAGTCCATGTTTGTACATCAGTACTAGTTCCTGGTTGCTTTTGCCGGTCCAGACTCACCATTTTGTTTTGCCGTCTCCCCGTCGCCTAGGTGAACTCTGCACCGGCGTGTTCGTTTCTACCGTCACCGGCGTGTTCGCCTAGGTGGAGACGATGGATGCTCCTGCTTCTGCTGCTGAATCGAGCGTTTGCTTTGCTCGTGTGCTCTTGATTGGATTGCTATTGCGTGGCTTGTTGCCAATGCCATATGTGGGATCTTATGGTGGCTCTCACCTTGTGTTATATTGTGGCGTTCAAATAAGGCACATGTTCGATGCTTGTGTGTGTGTGGTTTGTAACTGGAGTGGCCTGTGTGCATCCACCAGGCTGCATTTGTGTGTTCGTGTGATTGTGTGTGTGTGTGTGTGTGTGTGTGTGTGTGTGTGTGTGTGTGTGGCTTTAATGAGCTGCTTATGTGTTTGTGAGTGTGACTATATGAACTGAACCAAGAAACGGCGATGAGCTGGTTGTGTGTGTACGTGCTTGTGCATGCATTGACCTGCTTAATTAGCTATGTGTTTGAATGTGTCAATCATGTGTGGAATCTGTGCAAGGCAAGGCTAATGTTTATTGTTTCTGAGTATTGAAATAGTGGTTTCAAGTATTGCATCCAAACTACTGATTATGAACAAATTACAATGGTCACGTGTTTAGATCTTACTGATAGACTGTTCAATGTACAGCTGCTATTTTTAAGCACAAGCTACTTTTTAGCAAGAAGCTAATTTGAATATGGTCACAGTTAACTTAACTAACAGTAATAAACCATGCAATTAAAATACTTCCTCCGTTCCTAAATATAAGATTTTCTAGAGATTTCACTAGAAAGTATATATACAAATGTATATAGAAAACTTTTAGAGTGTAGATGCACGTAGAATCACCTATAGTTGTAGGACTCGAGTATGTATCCGAATAGGATAGCTTACACGCTCCTAGCTGCTATATATATATATGTAGTATACCCCTTGTAATCAGACCAGACTGTGAGATCAATACAAAGTATTCAACAGGTGCATGCGAAAGGCACCCGTGGCCATCATATCATGTCTCCTGTTTGCGTGAGTATTCGGCGAGTTCGTACACCCGTCTCGGTGACTTGATAGCTGGCTTACTAATTAGCTAGCTTCACGTACAAGATTCTCCCGGAATCAATTCACCTGTGTGCTATGCTGACTGGTTTGCCTAGCTTAGTGTTGTGGTGCGTCTCGGTGTAAAAGCAATTCGTCGAGTTCAGCCATCAGCTTCCTCATCGTGGTTCGTCGTGGATTGCTTATGTCGCCGGAACATACTCGGTGTCGAGTCTGGGCTAACAATTGATATCAAAGTAAGGTTGATCTGATCTTCTAGTAACGGAAGATCATGTCGGAGGATGACAATGTCATGCAGCTGATGGTGTACTCCGGTGCGGCTAAAATATTTGTTGCTCCGGCGAGTTCGTCGTACCCACGATTTGATCGCGAGAACTTCGGGGTCTCGAAGGTCCCGATGGAGTATGGTCTCCGTGCCAACGTGTTGTGGGACGCAGTCGATTCAGGAGGCGACACTTTCAAGAAGGAGGGGACCGATCACCGGAAGGATCGACAGGCGGCGTCGGCGATTTATTCGGTGATGCCGATGAATCTCCTCCAACACCGGATCATCAAAGAAACGACGAAAGAGGAGTGGGATACCTTGAAGCTCGTGTTCGAGGGACACACCCGCGTCAAGCAAGCCAATCTCCAAACTCTCTTAAGGAACTACGAGACTTCGTTTATGGGCGACAATGAGTCTATGGACGCGTTCGCTTCACGGGTTGCTACTCTCGTCAATCGGACCCGTGCACTTGGAGAAAACCTCACGGAGGCGTCGGTTGTTTGTCTGTTCTTGCGTGCAGCTCCTCCACGGTACCTGCAAATTGTGACGGCGGTCGAGCAGTGCGTCGATCTCAAGACCCTTTTCATGGATGATCTTGTCGGACGCTACAAGGCTCACGACGAGCGTATGTAGTACACACTCGTGGATGAGGGAATGATGAGCATGTCATGCTCACATGGTTTGAGTGGCGGGCGCTTGTCATGCCCGAGATGCGACCCTATCCTCAATTTGGCACGAAGGCCTCGTCAGGGATAGAAGTGTTGGGGAACGTCGCATGGGAAACAAAAATTTTCCTACGCGCACGAAGACCTATCATGGTGATGTCCATCTACGAGAGGGGATGTGTGATCTACGTACCCTTGTAGACCGTACAGCAGAAGCGTTAGTGAACGCGGTTGATGTAGTGGAACGTCCTCACGTCCCTCGATCCGCCCCGCGAACCGTCCCGCGATCAGTCCCACGATCTAGTGCCGAACGGACGACACCTCCACGTTCAGCACACGTACAACTCGACGATGATCTCGGCCTTCTTGATCCAGCAAGAGAGACGGAGAGGTAGAAGAGTTCTCCAGCAGCGTGAAGGCGCTCCGGAGGTTGGTGATGATCTCGTCTCAGCAGGGCTCCGCCCGAGCTCCGCAGAAACGCGATCTAGAGGTAAAACCGTGGAGATATGTGGTCGGGCTGCCGTGGCAAAGTTGTGTCAAATCAGCCCTAAAACCTCCGTATATATAGGGGGAGGAGGGGGGAGCCTTGCCTTGGGGTCCAAGGACTCCCAAGGGGGTCGGCCGAACCTAAGGGGGGAACCCTCCCCTTCCAAACCGAGTCCAACTAGGTTTGGAAGGAGGAGTCCTTCCCCCTTTTCCCACCTCCTTTTTTTTTTCTCTTTGATTTTTCTTCCTATGGCGTATAGGGCTCTCTTGGGCTGTCCCACCAGCCCACTAAGGGCTGGTGCGCCACCCCCAATGCCTATGGGCTTCCCCGGGTGGGTTGCCCCCCCGGTGAACTCCCGGAACCCATTCGTCATTCCCGGTACATTCCCGGTGACTTCGAAAACCTTCCGGTAATCAAATGAGGTCATCCTATATATCAATCTTCGTTTCCGGACCATTCCAGAAAACCTCGTGACGTCCGTGATCTCATCCGGGACTCCGAACAACATTCGGTAACCAACCATATAACTCAAATACGCATAAAACAACGTCGAACCTTAAGTGTGCAGACCCTGCGGGTTCGAGAACTATGTAGACATGACCCGAGAGACTCCTCAGTCAATATCCAATAGCGGGACCTGGATGTCCATATTGGATACTACATATTCTACGAAGATCTTTATCGTTTGAACCTCGGTGCCAAGGATTCATATAATCCCGTATGTCATTCCCTTTGTCCTTCGGTATGTTACTTGCCCGAGATTCGATCGTCACTATCCGCATACCTATTTCAATCTCGTTTACCGGCAAGTCTCTTTACTTGTTCCGTAATACAAGATCCCGTAACTTACAGTAAGTCACATTGCTTGCAAGGCTTATGTGTGATGTTGTATTACCGAGTGGGCCCCGAGATACATCTCCGCCACACGGAGTGACAAATCCCAGTCTCGATCCATACTAACTCAACGAACACCTTCGGAGATACCTGTAGAGCATCTTTATAGTCACCCAGTTACGTTGCGACGTTTGATACACACAAAGCATTCCTCCGGTGTCCGTGAGTTATATGATCTCATGGTCATAGGAACAAATACTTGACACGCAGAAAACAGTAGCAACAAAATGACACGATCAACATGCTACGTCTATTAGTTTGGGTCTAGTCCATCACATGATTCTCCTAATGATGTGATCCCGTTATCAAGTGACAACACTTGCCTATGGCCAGGAAACCTTGACCATCTTTGATCAACGAGCTAGTCAACTAGAGGCTTACTAGGGACAGTGTTTTGTCTATGTATCCACACAAGTATTGTGTTTCCAATCAATACAATTATAGCATGGATAATAAACAATTATCATGAACTAAGAAATATAATAATAACTAATTTATTATTGCCTCTAGGGCATATTTCCAACAGTCTCCCACTTGCACTAGAGTCAATAATCTAGTTCACATCACCATGTGAATCCAATGAATCCAACACCCATATAGTTATGGGGTCTGATCACGTCTTGCTCGCGAGAGAGGTTTTAGTCAACGGTTCTGAAACTTTCAGATCCATGCGTTCTTTACAAATCTTTATGTCATCTTATAGATGCTGCTACTACGTGCTATTCGTAAATGCTCCAAATATCTACTCTACTATACGAATCCGTTTCACTACTCATAGTTATTTGGATTAGTGTCAAAGCTTGCATCGACGTAACCCTTTACGACGAACTCTTTAACCACCTCCATAATCGAGAAAAATTCCTTAGTCCATTAGTTACTAAGGATAAATTTTGACCGCTGCTAGTGATTCAATCATGGATCACTCTCTGTACCTCACAACAGACTTTGAGTCAAGGCACACATCAGGTGCGGTACACAACATGGCATACTTTAGATTCTACGGCTAAGGCATAGAAGACGACCTTCGTCTATTCTCTTTATTCTGCCGTGGTCGGGTTTTGAGTCTTACTCAAATTTACACCTTACAACGCAACTAAGAACTCCTTCTTTGCTGATCTATTTTGAACTCCTTCAAAAACTTGTCAAGGCATGCATCTTATTGAAACTTTCATTAAGCGCTTTTGATCTATCTCCATAGATCTTTGATGCTCAACGTTCAAGTAGCGCAATCCAGGTATTCCTTTGAAAACTCCTTTCAAACAACCTTATATGCTTTACAGAAATTCTACATTACTTCTGATCAACAATATGTCTACCACATATACTTATCAGAAATTCTATAGTGCTCCCACTCACTTCTTTGGAAATACAAGTTTCTCATAAACCTTGTACAAACCCAAAATCTTTGATCATCTCATCAAAGTGTATATTCCAACTCCGAGATGCTTGCACCAGTCCATTGAAGGATCACTGGAGCTTGCATACTTGCTAGTATATTTAGGATCGACAAAACCTTCTGGTTGTATCACATACAATGTTTGCTCAAGGAAACCGTCGAGAAAACAATGTTTTGACATCCTACGTGCAATATTTCATAAATAATGCATCAACAACTAACATAATTCTAACAGACCTTTAGCATCGCTACGAGTGAGAAAGTCTCATCATAGTCAACTGTTTGATCTTGTCGAAAACATCTTTGCGACAAGTCGAGCTTTTCTTAATAGTGACTTATCACCATCATCGTCTGTCTTCTTTTAAAGATCCATTTTTACTCAATAGTCCTATGACCATCAAGTAGTTCTTCCAAAGTCTACACTTTGTTTTCATACATGGATCATCTCTCGGAATTCATGGCTTCTAGCCATTTGTCGGAATCTGGGCCCACCATCGCTTTCTCCATAACTCGTAGGTTCACTGTTGCTCAACAACATGACCTCCAAGACAGGGTTACCGTACCACTCTGTAGTAGTACGCGACCTTGTCAACCTACGAGGCTTGTAGTAACTTGATCCGATGCTTGATGATCACCATCATCAGCTTCCACTTCAATTGGTGTAGGCGCCACAGGAACAACTTCCTGCGCCCTGCTACATACTGGTTGAAGTGATGGTTCAATAACCTCATCAAGTTCTACTACCCTCCCACTCAATTCTTTCGAGAGAAACCTTTCCTCGAGAAAGGATCCGTTTCTAGAAACAAACACTTTGCTTTCGAATCTGAGATAGGAGATGTACCCAACTGTTTTGGATATCCTATGAAGATGCATTTATCTGCTTTGGGTTCGAGCTTATCAGACTGAAACTTTTTCACATAAGTGTCGAAGCCCCAAACTTTCAAGAAACAACAGTTTAGATTTCTCTAAACCTCAGTCTATACTGTGTCATCTCAACGGAAATACGCGGTGCCCTATTTAAAGTGAATGAGGTTGTCTTTAATGCATCACCCATAAACGATAGTGGTAATTCGATAAGAGACATCATAGTATGCACCATACCAAATAGTGTGTGGCTATGACATCCAGACACATCATCACACTATGATGTTCCAGGTGGCATGAACTACGAAACAATTTCCACATTGTCTTAACTGCGTACCAAAACTCGTAACTCAGATATTCATTTCTATGATCATATCGTAGACCGTTTATCCTCTTGTTACGACGAACTTCACTCCGAAACAGAATTGAACTTTTCAATATTTCAGACTTGTGATTCATTAAGTAAATACTCTTGCATCTACTCAAATCGTCATTGAAGTAAGAACATAATGATATCCACTGCGTGCCTCAGCACCCATTGGACTGCATACATCAAAATGTATTACTTCCAACAAGTTAGTATCTTGTTTCATCTCAATGAAAATAAGGCCTTGCTCATGTGGTATGATTTGCATGTCACTAGTGATTCAAAATCAAGTGAGTATAAAGATCCATCAGCATGGAGCCTCTTCATGCAATTTATACTAACATGACTCAAGCGGCAGTGCCACAAGTAAGTGGTACTATCATTATTACCTCGTATCTTTTGGCACCAATATTATGAACATGTGTAACACTACGATCGAGATTCAATAAACCATTGAAGGTGATTATTCAAGCAAACAGAGTAACCATTATTCTCTTTAAATGAATAATCGTATTGCAATAAACACGATCCAATCATGTTCATGCTTAACGCAAGCACCAAATAACAATTATTTAGGTTTAACACCAATCCCGATGGTAGAGGGAGCGTGCGACGTTTTGATCATATCAATCTTGGAAACACTTCCAACACGTATCGTCACCTCGCCTTTAGCTAGTCTCCATTTACGCCGTAGCTATCATTTCGTGTTACTAATCACTTAGCAACCGAACCGGTATCCAATACCCTCATGCTACTAGGAGTACTAGTAAAGTACACATCAACATCATGTATATCAAATATACTTCTTTCGACTTTTGCCAGCCTTCTTATCTACCAAGTATCTAGAGTTGCTCCGTCTCAGTGACTGTTCCCCTCATTACAGAAGCACTCAGTCTCGGGTTTGGGTTTAATCTTGGGTCTCTTCATTAGTGTGGCAATTGTTTTGCCGTTTCACGAAGTATCCCTTCTAGCCCTTGCCTTTCTTGAAACTTAGTGGTTCTACAAACCATCAACTATTGATGCTCCTTCTTGATTTCTACTTTCGCAGTGTCAAACATCGCGAATCGCTCAAGGATCATTGTATCTATCCTTGATATGTTATAGTTCATCACGAAGCTCACACAGCTTGGTGGCAGTGACTTAGGAGAACTATCACTGTCTCATCTGGAAGATTAACTCCCACTTGATTCAAGCGATTGTCGTACTCAGACAATCTGAGCACACGCTGAACGATTGAGCTTTTCTCCTTTACTTTGTGGACAAATAATCTTGTTGGAGGTCTCGTACCTCTTAACAAGGGCACAAGCATGAAATCACAATTTCATATCTTTAGAACATCACTTATGTTCTGTGACGTTTTAAAACGTTTTCGGCGCCTTGCTTCTAAGTCATTAAGTATTTTGCACTGAACTATCGTGTAGTCATCAGAAACGTGTATGTTGGATGTTCGCAGCATCCACAGACGACGCTCGAGGTGCAGCACACCGAGTGGTGCATTAAGGACATAAGCCTTCTGCGCAGCAACGAGGACAATCCTCGGTTTTACAGACTCAGTCTGCAAAATTGCTACTATCAACTTTCAACTAAATTTTCTCTAGGAACATATAAAAACAGTAGAGCTATAGCGCAAGCTACATCGTAATTCGCAAAGACTATTAGACTATGTTCATGACAATTAGTTCAATTAATCATATTACTTAAGAACTCCCACTCAAAAAGTACATCTCTCTAGTCATTTGAGTGGTACATGATCCAAATCCACTATCTCAAGTCCGATCATCACGTGAGTCGAGAATAGTTTCAGTGGTAAGCATCTCTATGCTAATCATATCAACTATACGATTCATGCTCGACCTTTCGGTCTCATGTGTTCCGAGGCCATGTATGCACATGCTAGGCTCGTCAAGCTTAACCCGAGTGTTCCGCGTGCGCAACTGTTTTGCACCCGTTGTATGTGAACGTTGAGTCTATCACACCCGATCATCACGTGGTGTCTCGGAACGACGAACTGTAGCAACGGTGCACAGTCGGGGAGAACACAATTTCGTCTTGAAATTTTAGTGAGAGATCACCTCATAATGCTACCGTCGTTCTAAGCAAAATAAGGTGCATAAAAGGATTAACATCACATGCAATTCATAAGTGACATGATATGGCCATCATCACGTGCTCCTTGATCTCCATCACCAAAGCACCGGCACGATCTTCTTGTCACCGGCGCCACACCATGATCTCCATCAACGTGTCGCCATCGGGGTTGTCGTGCTACTCATGCTATTACTACTAAAGCTACATCCTAGCAAAATAGTAAACGCATCTGCAAGCACAAACATTAGTATAAAGACAACCCTATGGCTCCTGCCGGTTGTCGTACCATCGACGTGCAAGTCGATATTATCAATTACAACATGATCGTCTCATACATCCAATATATCACATCACATCGTTGGCCATATCACATCACAAGCATACCCTGCAAAAACAAGTTAGACGTCCTCTAATTTTGTTGTTGCATGTTTTACGTGGTGACCATGGGTATCTAGTAGGATCGTATCTTACTTACGCAAACACCACAACGGAGATATATGAGTTTCTATTTAACCTCATCCAAGGACCTCCTCGGTCAAATCCGATTCAACTAAAGTTGGAGAAACTGACACCCGCCAGTCATCTTTGAGCAATGGAGTTACTCGTAGCGATGAAACCAGTCTCTCGTAAGCGTACGAGTAATGTCGGTCCGAGCCGCTTCGATCCAACAATACCGCGGAATCAAGAAAAGACTAAGGAGGGCAGCAAAACGCACATCACCTCCCACAAAAACTTTTGTGTTCTACTCGAGAAGACATCTACGCATGAACCTAGCTCATGATGCCACTGTTGGGGAACGTCGCATGGGAAACAAAAAATTTCCTACGCGCACGAAGACCTATCATGGTGATGTCCATCTACGAGAGGGGATGTGTGATCTACGTGCCCTTGTAGACCGTACAGCAGAAGCGTTAGTGAACACGGTTGATGTAGTGGAACGTCCTCACGTCCCTCGATCCGCCCCGCGAACCGTCCCGCGATCAGTCCCACGATCTAGTGCCGAACGGACGGCACCTCCGTGTTCAGCACACGTACAGCTCGACGATGATCTCGGCCTTCTTGATCCAGCAAGAGAGACAGAGAGGTAGAAGAGTTCTCCGGCAGCGTGACGGGGCTCCGGATGTTGGTGATGATCTCGTCTCAGCAGGGCTCCGCCCGAGCTCCGCAGAAACGCGATCTAGAGGTAAAACCGTGGAGATATGTGGTCGGGCTGCCGTGGCAAAGTTGTGTCAAATCAGCCCTCTCGTAGATGGACATCACCATGAGATCATATAACTCACTGACACCGGAGGAATGCTTTGTGTGTATCAAACGTCGCAATGTAACCGGGTGACTATAAAGATGCTCTACAGGTATCTCCGAAGGTGTCTGTTGAGTTAGTATGGATCAAGACTGGGATTTGTCACTCCGTGTGACGGAGAGGTATCTCGGGGCCCACTCGGTAATACAACATCACACACAAGCCTTGCAAGCAATGTGACTTAGTGTATGTCACGGGATCTTGTATTACGGAACGAGTAAAGAGACTTGCCGGTAAACGAGATTGAAATAGGTATGCGCATACTGACGATCAAATCTCGGGCAAGTAACATACCGAAGGACAAAGGGAATGACATACGGGATTATATGAATCCTTGGCACTGAGGTTCAAATGATAAGATCTTCGTAGAATATGTAGGATCCAATATGGGCATCCAGGTCCCGCTATTGGATATTGACCGAGGAGTCACTCGGGTCATGTCTACATAGTTCTCGAACCCGCAGTGTCTGCACACTGAAGGTTCGACGTTGTTTTATGCGTATTTGAGTTATATGGTTGGTTACCGAATGTTGTTCGGAGTCCCGGATGAGATCACGGACGTCACGAGGGTTTCCGGAATGGTCCGGAAGCGAAGATTGATATATAGGATGACTTCATTTGGTTACCGGAAGGTTTTCAGGCATTACCGGTAATGTCCCGGGAATGACGAATGGGTTACGGATCTTCACCGGGAGGGGGGACCACCCACCCGGGAGGGCCCAAGGACCTTGGGGGTGGCGCACCAAGTAGGTGGGGTTAGCTCAAGGCTGTCTTGCGCAAGAGAGAAAGAAAAAACCAAAAGAAGAGAAAGAAAAAAAAGGGAAAGGTGGGAAGGAAGAGAAGGACTCCTCCTTCCAATCCTAGTTGGACTAGGATTGGAGGAGGACTCCAACTCCTCCTTGGTGGCACAGCCCTTGGGGCTCCTTGAGCCTCAAGGCAAGCCTCCCCTCCCTCCTCCTATATATATGGAGCTATTAGGGCTGATTTGAGACAACTTTTCCAAGGTAGCCCGACCACATATCTTCACGGTTTTACCTCTAGATCGCGTTTCTGCGGAGCTCGGGCGGAGCCCTGCTGAGATTAGATCACCACCATCCTCCGGAGCGGCGTCACGCTGCCGGAGAACTCATCTACCTCTCCGTCTCTCTTGCTGGATCAAGAAGGCCGAGATCATCGTCGAGCTGTACGTGTGCTGAACGCGGAGGTGCCGTCCGTTCGGCACTAGATCGTGGGACGAATCGCGGGACGGTTCATGGGACGGTTCGCGGGGCGGATCGAGGGACGTGAGGACGTTCCACTACATCAACCGCGTTCACTAACGCTTCTGCTGTGTGATCTACAAGGGTACGTAGATCAGAAATCCCCCCTCGTAGATGGACATCACCATGATAGGTCTTCGTGCGCGTGGGAAAATTTTTGTTTCCCATGCGACGTTCCCCATAAGTGGCATCATGAGCTAGGTTCATGCATAGATGTCATCACGAGTAGAACACAAAAGTTTTTGTGGGCGGTGATGTGCGATTTGCTGCCCTCCTTAGTCTTTTCTTGATTCTGCGGTAATGTTGGATCAAAGCGGCTCGGACCGACATTACTCGTACGCTTACGAGAGACTGGTTTCATCGCTATGAGCAACTCCGTTGTTCAAAGATGACTGGCGAGTGTCGGTTTCTCCAACTTTAGTTGAATCGGATTTGACCGAGGAGGTCCTTAGATGAGGTTAAATAGCAATTCATATATCTCCGTTGTGGTGTTTGCGTAAGTAAGATACCCATAGCAGCCACGTAAAACATGCAAACAACAAATTAGAGGACGTCTAACTTGTTTTTGTAGGGTATGCTTGTGATGTGATATGGCCAACGATGTGATGTGATATATTGGATGTATGAGATGATCATGTTGTCATAATTAATATCGACTTGCACGTCGATGGTACGGCAACCGGCAGGAGCCATAGGGTTGGCTTTAAACTAACGTTTGTGCTTGCAGATGCGTTTACTATATTGCCAGGATGTTGCTTTAGTAGTAATAGAATGAGTAGCACGACAACCCAAATGGCGACACATTGATGGAGATCATGGTGTGACGCCGGTGACAAGAAGATCGTGCCGGTGCTTTGGTGATGGAGATCAAGAAGCACATGATGATGGCCATATCATGTCACTTATGAATTGCATGTGATGTTAATCCTTTATGCACCTTATCTTGCTTAGAACGACGGTAGCATTATGAGGTGATCTCTCACTAAAATTTCAAGACGAAATTGTGTTCTCCCCGATTGTGCACCGTTGCGACAGTTCTTCGTTTCGAGACACCACGTGATGATCGGGTGTGATAGACTCAACATTCACATACAACGGGTGCAAAACGGTTGCACATGCGGAACACTCGGGTTAAGCTTGACGAGCCTAGCATGTGCAGGCATGGCCTCAGAACACATGAGACCGAAAGGTCGAGCATGAATCGTATAGTTGATATGATTAGCATAGAGATGCTTACCACTGAAACTATTCTCGACTCACGTGAAGATCGGACTTGAGATAGTGGATTTGGATCATGTACCACTCAAATGACTAAGAGAGATGTACTTTTTGAGTGGGAGTTCTTAAGTAATATGATTAATTGAACTAATTATCATGAACATAGTCTAATGGTCTTTGAGAATTATGATGTAGCTTGCGCTATACCTCTACTGTTTTTATATGATCCTAGAAAAAATTTAGTTGAAAGTTGATAGTAGCAAACTTTGCAGACTAAGTCTGTAAAACTGAGGATTGTCCTCGTTGCTGCGCAGAAGGCTTATGTCCTTAATGCACCACTCAGTGTGCTGCACCTTGAGCGTCGTCTGTGGATGTTGTGAACATCCGACATACACGTTTCTGATGACTACGCGATAGTTCAGTGTATAATACTTAATGGCTTAGAAGCAAGGCGTCGAAGATGTTTTGAAACGTCACTGAACATAAGAGATGTTCTAAAGAGATGAAATTGTGATTTCTTGCTTGTGCCCTTGTTAAGAGGTATGAGACCTCCGACAAGATTCTTTGTCCAAGAAGTAGAGGAGAAAAGCTAAATCGTTGAGCGTCTGCTCAGATTGTCTGAGTACGACAATCGCTTGAATCAAGTGGGAGTTAATCTTCCAGATGAGATAGTGATGGTTCTCCAAATTCACTGCCACCAAGCTGTGAGAGCTTCGTGATGAACTATAACATATCAAGGATAGATATAATGATCCTTGAGCGATTCGCAATGTTTGACACTGCGAAAGTAGAAATCAAGAAGGAGCATCAATAGTTGATGGTTAGTAAAACCACTAAGTTTCGAGAAAGGCAAGGGCCAGAAGGGATACTTCGTGAAACGGCAAAACAATTGTTGCACTAATGAAGAGACCCAATATTAAACCCAAGCCCAAGACTAAGTGCTTCTGTTATGAGGGAAACAATCACTGAGGCGGAGCAACTCTAGATACTTGGTAGATAAGAAGGCTGGCAAAGTCGAAAGAAGTATATTTGATATATATGATGTTGATGTGTACTTTACTAGTACTCCTAGTAGCACGAGGGTATTGGATACAGGTTCGGTTGCTAAGTGATTAGTAACACGAAATGAAAGTTACGGTATAAACGGAGACTAGCTAAAGGCGAGGTGACGGTAAGTGTTGGAAGTGTTTCCAAGGTTGATGTGATCAAACGTCGCACGCTCCCTCTATCATCGGGATTGGTGGTAAAACCTAAATAATTGTTATTTGGCGATTGCGTTGAGCATGAACATGATTGGATCGTGTTTATCACAATACGATTATTCATTTAAAGAGAATAATAGTTGTTCTATTTGCTTGAATAATTCCCTCAATGGTTTATTGAATCTCGATCGTAGTGTTACACATGTTCGTAATATTGGTGCCAAAAGATACAAAGTAATAATGATAGTACCACTTAGTTGTGGCACTGCCACTTGAGTCATGTTGGTATAAAATGCATGTAGAAGCTCCATGCTGATGGATCTTTGTACTCACTCATTTTTGAAACGTTTGAGACATGCAAACCATACCTGTTGGTATAAATGCATGAAGCAACTCCATGAGAGATGGATCGTTTGGACTCACTTGATTTTTGAATCACTTGAGACTTGCAAAACATGCCACATGAAACAAGAGAGTAACTTGTTGGGAGTAATGCATTTTTGATGTGTGCAGTCCAATGAGTGCTAAGGCACGCAGTGGATATCATTATGTTCTTACTTCACTGATGATTTGAGTAGATACAGGAGTATTTACTTGATGAATCACAAGTCTGAAATATTGAAAAAGTTCAAGGCTATTTCAGAGTGAAGATCTTCGTCACAAGAGGATAAACTGTCTACGATATGATCATAGAGATGAATATCTGAGTTACGAGTTTTGGTACGCAGTTAAGACAATGTGGAAATTGTTTCGCAGTTCATGGCACCTTGAACACCATAGTGTGATGATGTGTCTGAACGTCATAGCCACGCCCTATTTGATATGGTGCATACTATGATGTCTCTTATCGAATTACCACTATCGTTTATGGGTTATGCATTAGAGACAACCGCATTCACTTTAAATAGGGCACCGCGTATTTCCGTTGAGATGACACGGTATAGACTGAGGTTTAGAGAAATCTAAGCTGTCGTTTCTTGAAAGTTTGGGGCTGCGATGCTTATGTGAAAAAAGGTTTCAGTCTGATAAGCTCGAACCCAAAGCGGATGAAAGCATCTTCATAGGATATCCAAAACAGTTGGATACATCTCCTATCTCGGATCCGGAAGCAAAGTGTTTGTTTCTAGAAACGGATCCTTTCTCGAGGAAAGGTTTCTCTTGAAAGAATTGAGTGGTAGGGTGGTAGAACTTGATGAGGTTATTGAACCATCACTTCAACCAGTGTGTAGCAGGACGCAGGAAGTTGTTCATGTGGCGCCTACACTAGTTGAAGTAGAAGCTGATGATGGTGATCATTAAGCATTGGATCAAGTTACTACAAACCTCGTAGGTCGACAAGGTCACATACTACTGTAGAGTGGTACGGTAACCCTGTCTTGGAGGTCATGTTGTTGAGCAACAGTGAACCTACGAGTTATGGAGAAGCAATGGTGGGCCCGGGTTCCGACAAATGGCTGGAGGACATGAAATCCGAGAGATGATCCATATATAAAACGAAGTGTAGACTTTGGAGGAACTACTTGATGGTTGTAAGACTATTGAGTAAAGATGGATCTTTGTAAGGAAGACAGACGATGATGGTGATAAGTCACTATTAAGAAAAGCTCGACTTGTCGCAAAGCTGTTTCCGACAAGATCAAATAGTTGACTATGATGAGACTTTCTCACTCATAGCGATGCTAAAAGTCTGTTGGAATTATGTTAGTAGTTGCTGCATTATTTGTGAAATATTGCACATAGGAAGACAAAACATTGTTTCCTCGACTGTTTCCTTGAGCAGACATTGTATGTGATACAACCAGGAGGTTTTGTCGATCCTAAAGATACTAACAAGTATGCAAGCTCCAGCGATCCTTCATTGGACTGGTGCAAGCATCTCGGAGTTGGAATATACACTTTGATGAGATGATCAAAGATTTTGGGTTTGTACAAGGTTTATGAGAAACTTGTATTTCCAAAGAAGTGAGTGGAAGCACTATAGAATTTCTGATAAGTATATGTGGTTGACATATTGTGGATCAGAAGTAGTGTAGAATTTCTGTAAAGCATACAAGGTTGTTTGAAAGGAGTTTTTCAAAGGAATACCTGGATTGAGCTACTTGAACGTTGATCATCAAGATCTATGGAGATAGATCGAAACGTTGGATAGAAGTTTCAACAAGATGCATGCCTTGACAAATCTTTGAAGGAAGTTCAAAATAGATCAGCAAAGAAGGAGTTCTTGGTTGTGTTGTAAGGTGTGAATTTGAGTAAGACTCAAAACCCGACCCCGGCAGAATAAAGAGAATAGACGAAGTTCGTCTTCTATGCCTTGGTCGTAGAATCTGAAGTATGCCATGCTGAGTACCGCACCTGATGTGTGCCTTGACTCAAAGTCTGTTGAGAGGTACAAAGAGTGATCCATGATTGAATCACTAGCAGCGGTCAAAAATTATCCTTAGTAACTGACGGACTAAGGAATTTTTCTCGATTATGGAGGTGGTTAAAGAGTTCGTCGTAAAGGGTTACGTCGATGCAAGCTTTGACACTAATCCGAATAACTATGAGTAGTGAAACAGATTCGTATAGTAGAGTAGATATTTGGAGTATTTCCGAATAGCACATAGTAGCAGCATCTATAAGATGACATAAAGATTTGTAAAGAACACACGGATCTGAAAGTTTCAGGAACCGTTGACTAAAACCTCTCTCATGAGCGAGACGTGATCAGACCCCAGAACTATATGGGTGTTAGATTCGTTAGAATCACATGGTGATGTGAACTAGATTATTGACTCTAGTGCAAGTGGGAGACTGTTGGAAATATGCCCTAGAGGCAATAAAAAATAAGTTATCATTATATTTCTTTGTTTATGATAATCGTTTATTAACCATGCTATAATTATATTGACTGGAAACACAATACTTGTGTGGATACATAGACAAAACACTGTCGCTAGTAAGCCTCTAGTTGACTAGCTCGTTGATCAAAGATGGTCAAGGTTTCCTGACCATAGGCAAGTGTTGTCACTTGGTAACGGGATCACATCATTAGGAGAATCATGTGATGGACTAGACCCAAACTAATAGACGTAGCATGTTGATCGTGTCATTTTGTTGCTACTATTTTCTGCGTGTCAAGTATTTGTTCCTATGACCATGAGATCATATAACTCACTGACACCGGAGGAATGCTTTGTGTGTATCAAACGTTGCAACGTAACTGGGTGACTATAAAGATGCTCTACAGGTATCTTCGAAGGTGTCCGTTGAGTTAGTATGGATCAAGACTGGGATTTGTCACTCCGTGTGATAGAGAGGTATCTTGGGGCCCACTCGATAATACAACATCACACACAAGCCTTGCAAGCAATGTGACTTAGTGTATGTCACGGGATCTTGTATTACGGAACGAGTAAAGAGACTTGCCGGTAAACGAGATTGAAATAGGTATGCGGATACTGACGATCAAATCTCGGGCAAGTAACATACCGAAGGACAAAGGGAATGACATACGGGATTATATGAATCCTTGGCACTGATGTTCAAATGATAAGATCTTCGTAGAATATGTAGGATCCAATATGGGCATCCAAGTCCCTCTATTGGATATTGACCGAGGAGTCACTCGGGTCATGTCTACATAGTTCTCGAACCCGCAGGGTCTGCACACTTAAGGTTCGACATTGGTTTATGCGTATTTGAGTTATATGGTTGGTTACCGAATGTTGTTCGGAGTCCGGATGAGATCATGGACGTCATGAGGGTTTCCGGAATGGTCCGGAAATGAAGATTGATATATAGGATGACTTCATTTGGTTACCGGAAGGTTTTCGGGCATTACCGGTAATGTGCCGGGAATGACGAATGGGTTCCGGATCTTCACCGGGAGGGGGGGCCACCCACCCGGGAGGGCCCAAGGACCTTGGGGTGGCGCACCAAGTAGGTGGGGTCAGCCCAAGGCTGTCTTGCGCAAGAGAGAAAGAAAAAACCAAAAGAAGAGAAAGAAAAAAAAGGGAAAGGTGGGAAGGAAGAGAAGGACTCCTCCTTCCAATCCTAGTTGGACTAGGATTGGAGGAGGACTGCAACTCCTCCTTGGTGGCACAGCCCTTGGGGCTCCTTGAGCCTCAAGGCAAGCCTCCCCTCCCTCCTCCTATATATATGGAGCTATTAGGGCTGATTTGAGACAACTTTTCCAAGGCAGCCCGACCACATATCTCCACGGTTTTACCTCTAGATCGCGTTTCTGCGGAGCTCGGGCGGAGCCCTGCTGAAATTAGATCACCACCAACCTCCGGAGCGCCGTCACGCTGCCGGAGATCTCATCTACCTCTCCATCTCTGATGCTGGATCAAGAAGGCTGAGATCATCGTCGAGCTGTACGTGTGCTGAACGCGGAGGTGTCGTCCGTTCGGCACTAGATCGTGGGACGGATCGCGGGACGGTTCGCGGGGCGGATCGAGGGACGTGAGTACGTTGCACTACATCAACCGTGTTCACTAACGCTTCTGCTGTGCGATCTACAAGGGTACGTAGATCGGAAATCCCCTCTCGTAGATGGACATCACCATGATAGGTCTTCGTGCGCGTAGGAAATTTTTTTGTTTCCCATGCGACGTTCCCCATTAGTGGCATGGCAATTCACCTCACACAAACTCTACACATTAAGTGAAGCTCGATATGCAACGGGTTGCATATCGACGAAACTCCACGATTAATTATTTAATTCACTCCCGATTATTTAACACGCAATATTAAATGTTGTTAACATGGCAAGGGGTGAAGCGATGATCCTACGTGTCATCCTAGTCGGTTTAACTCGCGGAACAAAGAGCGGAGCTACAGCACAAGAGGCATGCAACACAATATATCATGCCATGAATGCGACATAAATGCAAGTTACAACATCACGGCAAGAAGAGAAAGAAGCAGTTGTCGCCACGGCGAGCGAGAGGGAACCATGGCGGCAAACGGAAAAGATGCAACGGCAACATTCCTACCACGATAACTCGTCGAGATATCGTGCCAACGTTTAGGAAGCGTGTGCGGGAACGTTAAGTAAAGATGGGGTGATCCCGTATCTCGGGTTCCCATGTGTCGGGGCACAATAAAAATGAGACAACGTGCTACGACAACATACGACGCAAACATACATTCATCTCATACATCACATGCACACGGTCACGACGTCTCAACGTTATACCTTCGGAGCGTGCACATCGCAGCGGTTCGGTTCGTAGCGGACGTCGTGGAAGTCGTGGTCGTCGAGGTACTCGGGTTTCATCGATGGTAGTCGTTCGCTCGGCGTCGTGGTACGGTCTTCACATCGGTAGTTGATCACGTTTCCGAAGATGGTCGGGGTCGTCGAGGATGTCGTGGTACTCGCCGTTCTTGTCGGATCTACGGCAGGCGGGGATGGCAGGCGACACAACAACATCAGCTAGCAACAACGCGGAATAGCAACAGCAGCACGCTACGCCAACTAGCAATGCAGCTAGCAACCTACATCAACTAGTATCTAGCACTAGCAGCAAAGCAGGCAAAATCAAGAGCAGCAACATCTACTACGTAACAGCAACTAGCAAGGCAAGCAAGCAAGCAACACCATCTAGCAGCAGCAAGCACTAGGCAGTAGAGCATCTACTAGCAGCAGCTAGCAAAGCAGCAGCAAATCGGCAACACGCAAGCACAGCCACTGCTAGCACCCTGCAAGAGCATCTCCAAGCCGCAAGCTAGCATCTGCAGGAGGAGGCAAACAACAGTCTCGGCAACAGGGCAACATAGTAGCAGAGCAGCGGAGACAGCAAGCGCAGGCAAGCAGCACAGGCGACGGCGAGCACGCAAGCAGCAGCTTCGGCAGCATAACAGGAAGCAACAGCAATAGCAAAAAGCAAGCAACAGCGACAGCACCTAACTCGGCATGCAGCCTAGCACCTACAGGCAGCAAAACGGCAAGCACAGCAACTGCCATCGCTCGCAGCAGGAAGCAATACGGCGGCAGGAGCAACCCCGCAGGCATCAGCAGCAGGGGAGAGCACACGGCGCGCGGTACCAAGGCGAGCAGCAGCAGGGGCAAGCCGGCGGCGAGGCGGCGCCGGCTGAGGGTCTCGGGAGGCGCGCACGGGCTTGGAGGCGGCGAGGTCGGCGAGGAACTGGAGGCGGGCTGCGAGAGGGCGGCAGCGGCGCATAGAGGAGAGGACACAGGCGGCCCAGGCGACCGGAATCGGCGCGGCAGTGGAGGTCGGCCATGGCGGCGTGCTCGGGACGACCTCCTTCGACGGGGGCGAGGGGAGGTGCACTGCGAGGCCATGGCTGCCGCAGCAGGACAAGACCGGCGAGACCGCAGCTGGCGGCCGGCGAGCCAAGGCGAGGCAGAGGGCGAGGGGAGGCGGCCTGACGGGGGGGAGAAGGGGATCGGGACGAGGGGAGGACGACGCGCACGGGAACCAGAGGGAACGAGGAGGGGGCTCGGGCAGAGAGCGAAGCGCTAGGGTTGGGGAACTTGGACCGGCTAGCTGGGCCTTGCCGGCTGGGCTCCTCCTCTCTAATGTTTTTTTCTTTTAATAAAAACAGAGAACAAACATAAAAGGAAAAAATATGTTTTAACAACATAAAAATGCCTTTTTCTCCTTTAAAAATATACCCCAACTTTTAAAATAGATTGGGCCTTTTTAAAGAAATAAAAATGAAACCTTTTTAAGAATTAAAATAAAACCCTTTTTAACAAGAGAATAAAATAAAACCCTTTTCTTACAAAAGAATAAAATCCAAACCCCTTTTATAAATAAAAGGGTCTCTAGTTTTAAAAATATAACAAAGGAAAAAAATAAAGCAAAACCTAGGGGTTGCCCCACCTTTAATAAAATGATTTTCTTTAAAAGAAGACGAATCTTTTTTTTAAAAAAAAGGGGTTAAAACGGAACTTTAGCAAAACCACAAAATGAAATAAGAGGAGAGAGAGGGGGAACTACTATCGCTCTAGACTCGGTGATCACTCGAAGCACAACACTCAATACACCACACGTGACAGACGATGCAAGATGCCATGCATGATGCGACGATGCAAACTAAATGACGATGCAACAAATAAAATTAATCGCACGATGAAACGGAAAATAAAGGGGGGAATCTTATGGAGCGTCGGCATCGGGCTGTCACAACTCTCCTACACTACGAGAGGATCTCGCCCCGAGATCCAAGAATGAAAGGGGGAGAGGGTGAGAAGGAACAAGAGGTAAAAACTTAGTCGCTTCTTTGACAAACGAGTGAAACCAACGATCCTTGAAGGTTGCAAAGAGATGAGGAATTAAATGAGAAACAAGCAAGAATTCATGGAAAATTTCGGCAGCACTTCGGTAGGAATATGGGACAAAAAATTCGATAAGAAGAGAGAATTAGACAATATTCATATCAAACAACTAAATAGAACAAGGGAACACCACAATCTTGACAGAACAAGATGATAGACCCAAAAGAGCAACATCACAAAGCCTCCGGAACAAGAGAATATGAACTAGCTCAAGCAAAATAAGAGAATGAAGAAAAGAATGACAACTATCACCGCAATAGAATTGAAGAGCCTCCGGACAGAGAATTGACAGGGTAGTTGGAAAACCAACAACGAAAAGAACAAAATAGTAGTGGGCTTATGAAAATCATCTCAACAAATATGAGGTGACAACCAACCACTAAAAGAAACAAGGATAGATTGGGAGAAACAAGATATGAACCATTTCTTACACCAAGAGGATAAATTGAGAACTTGGATTAAAGACAATCACCCTGATAGCAACAATCCATACGAAAAGCTTTAGGTGAATCCAAACCAAGATAGCTCATTGAAGAAATCATGGGTTGAAAATATCTCATGATCATAGAATTGGTGGATTTAATTATCTCACTCTTGAAAGGAAAACTCTTCGAGGCTCCTACACTAACAAGAATGCTATAACACCACCTCAAATGATAAAGGAAGAAGAAATGCACAGAAATGCAAGAGAAAGAATAGCTTAGGTTCTCCAACAAGAATCTTGAAGAACACTTAAGAAAGGATTGAAACCTTGATGAACCACCAAGAAGGACCTCCGTATACGAATGAATGATGCAAAGATATCAAGGTAGAAATAATAAGATTATGACCTTGCCAGGGTTTAGGTGAAGCTTCACAAAGAGATACTTGGTAAAACTTGGAACTCCGGAAAAGAAAAGATAAGAACACTTGAGAAAAGAATTGATATCATGAGCCCTCCAGAAGAAGAATGAAATCATTTGATGAAACAAGAATAAGAATTATGTTATACTTGTCCTTCATCAAGTTTAATTGATGACAAGCAACGGATTTAGCATACAACTTATTCTTCTTGAAATTATTGAGGAGAGATATGAGCACAAACTAGAAGCAATCTTGAAAGAGGCACCGGATAAACGAGAGACGAGAAAGAGACAACAATGGAGAAGAATTGAGGATGAAAGCTGAAAGCTGAGAACAAAGAATCTTCTAACATGATGGCCTTCGGAGGATCGAGAAATAAAAACAACTCAGAGAAGCACCGGATAGCAAGCAAGGGATTACTCATGATTGGAACCAATAAGATGACGACACCAAGCTGAAATGATGAATCTACAATAGAATAGACCAAGATTCGAGAGAAACACTCCTTCAGTCTTGAAAGAAGAGAATGATGAGAAGAACACCACCAAGAATTAATGAGACACTCCGGTAAAAAGAAGAATGAAATGTTGAGCCAATATGAGAATTAATTCAAATAGAACTTGAAGAAGTAATATGACTGATGGAAATCATACTTACGTCATAGTTGAAAATATTTAGATGTCTCTGGAAAAGATTAAAAGCGCCAAGAAAGATCTTGGGAAATAGCATGTGGGTTATGGGCCCACTCAAAGAAACCACCGTTAGAAAAGATTGATATAGCACCGGTACAAATGAAGACTAGATGAGGTTAGCACCTCAAAATAATTAAAAGAATTGAAAACACGAAACTACTGAGATAACTTCAACGCTCCGGATAGAATAGAGAGAAATGAATAACCCAGATAGGCTGAAAAAATCTCCAACATGAAAAAGAATTACAAGGATAATTAGGATATGATGAACACGGATAGCTGAATTAAATTCACCGGTAAGGATGATAAGAATGAACAAATATGACACGAATCTCCTGAGAATCTTCACAATGATTCACCGGGTAAGAGAGAAAAGAACAGACAGCGGAAGCACAAAGAAGAGAAAACTCTTGGATGAAAATTGAATCCTGAGAAAAAGGGTGGGAGGGCGGGGAAAAACAAAGACAACTTGAGACAGATGAGACAACTCCGGAAAGAATTGAGAGAATGATCTGCAAAAATTTGAGAGGAATGAATTCACTCAAGAGAAGCACACCGGTTGGAAAGAATTGATACGATGACTCCGGTTGAAAAGGAATTGGCATGATAATTGATATAGCAAAAGAATTAATAATCTCATAAAAATATGAGAACACCTCTTAGAAAAGATCTGAAATCAGCACTTGACATCGAAGCAACACAAATTTGTTGGAAGATTGTCCTATAAGTAACTACTTGAATTCCCACCTAAGAATTCCCGAAATATCTGGTCATGCAATGTGGTACACGGATACAAGGAGTAATGTCACACAACTCCTATACTAACCCGTCACCTGTATCACATCCGTCAACACACAACCAGAATCTCGGACCTTCATCTACTACAGACCCTCGTGATCACAACGATACAAAGTATGGCAGTACTCCCGAACAATCTACACCAGTACTGGGGACATCGGGGTTATCTCGCCACTACTAGTATTGAAGCAATTATGAACATCCTTCGTTCTGAGATACTAAGAAATCTGAATGATAACGATGTGCTCAAGAATCCCCTGTAGCTCAACTCCCCTGAAACTCAAAGCAGATAGGAGGCACCAAGACAGAACTCTGTCACATCGGCATCATATAGATTCCAGAAATATCCGCGTGATCCTAAAAAAATTGAGTGAGAAGTGGAGTAGAATTAAAATATTACGTCAAGATTCCTCACTAGAGCATAGAAGAGGAGAAAAAAGAATCCTACTCTCCGATATATAACTAGACTCAAAGCAGTTTTTCACTCGACTCGACTCGGCCAAGTTCAATCAATCAAGGGGGCTCCTAGGTCGGTACTTCTCTGATACCAACTTGTCATGCCCAAGATACGACCCTATCCTCAATATGGCACGAAGGCCTCGGGAGGGATAGAAGCGCATCTCGTCGTGTCGCAAGAATGGATATCGTTACAAGTACATGTACTGAAAAGAAGAGATATATAATAGAATTGGCTTACAATCGTCACAAGCTACATCAGAGTCACATCAGTACATTACATATTCATCAAGAGTAAGACCAGGCTCCGACTACGGACGAAAACAAACAAGAAAAATAAGAACGACGTCCATCCTTGCTATCCCAGGCTGCCGGCCTGGAACCCATCCTAGATCGATGAAGAAGAATAAGAAGAAGCAACTCCAAATGAACAATCAACGCGCTCGCGTCAAGTAATCTTTACCTGTACCTGCAACTGGTGTTGTAGTAATCTGTGAGCCACAGGGGACTCACCAATCTCATTTCCAAAGGTATCAAGACTAGCAAAGCTTAACGGGTGAGGCATGGTTAAGTGGTGAGGTTGCTGTTGGAAATATACCCTAGAGGCAATAATAAATTATTTATTATTATATTTCTTAGTTCATGATAATCGTTTATTATCCATGCTATAATTGTATTGATTGGAAACACAATACTTGTGTGGATACATAGACAAAACACTGTCCCTAGTAAGCCTCTAGTTGACTAGCTCGTTGATCAAAGATGGTCAAGGTTTCCTGGCCATAGGCAAGTGTTGTCACTTGATAACGGGATCACATCATTAGGAGAATCATGTGATGGACTAGACCCAAACTAATAGACGTAGCATGTTGATCGTGTCATTTTGTTGCTACTGTTTTCTGCGTGTCAAGTATTTGTTCCTATGACCATGAGATCATATAACTCACGGACACCGGAGGAATGCTTTGTGTGTATCAAACGTCGCAACGTAACTGGGTGACTATAAAGATGCTCTACAGGTATCTCCGAAGGTGTTCGTTGAGTTAGTATGGATCAAGACTGGGATTTGTCACTCCGTGTGACGGAGAGGTATCTCGGGGCCCACTCGGTAATACAACATCACACACAAGCCTTGCAAGCAATGTAACTTAGTGTAAGTTGCGGGATCTTGTATTACGGAACGAGTAAAGAGACTTGTCGGTAAACGAGATTGAAATAGGTATGCGGATACTGACGATCGAATCTTGGGCAAGTAACATACCGAAGGACAAAGGGAATGACATACGGGATTATACGAATCCTTGGCACTTAGGTTCAAACGATAAGATCTTCGTAGAATATGTAGGATCCAATATGGGCATCCAGGTCCCGCTATTGGATATTTACCGAGGAGTCTCTCGGGTCATGTCTACATAGTTCTCGAACCCGCAGGGTCTGCACACTTAAGGTTCGACGTTGTTTTATGCGTATTTGAGTTATATGGTTGGTTACCGAATGTTGTTCGGAGTCCCGGATGAGATCACGGACGTCACGAGGGTTTCCGGAATGGTCCTAAAACGAAGATTGATATATAGGATGACCTCATTTGATTACCGGAAGGTTTTCGGAGTTACCGGGAATGTACCGGGAATGACGAATGGGTTCCGGGAGTTCACCGGGGGGGGGGGGCAACCCACCCCGGGGAAGCCCATAGGCTTTGGGGAGACACACCAGCCCTTAGTGGGCTGGTGGGACAGCCCCAAGGGGGCCTATGCGCCAAGAACAAAGAATCAAAGGAAAAGAAAAAAAAAGAGGGAGGAAGTGGGAAGGGAGGGGGACTCCTCCCACCAAACCAAGTCCAACTCGGTTTGGGGGGGGAGTCCTCCCCCCCTTGGCTCGGCCGACCCCTTGAGGGTCCCTTGGACCCCAAGGCAAGGTCCCCCTCCCTCCTCCTATATATATGGAGCAATTAGGGATGATTTGAGACGACTTTCTCACGGCTGCCCGACCACATACCTCCATAGTTTTTCCTCTAGATCGTGTTTCTGCGGAGCTCGGGCGGAGCCCTGTTGAGACAAGATCATCACCAACCTCCGGAGCGCCGTCACGCTGCCGGAGAACTCTTCTACCTCTCCGTCTCTCTTGCTGGATCAAGAAGGCGGAGATCATCGTCAAGCTGTACGTGTGCTGAACGCGGAGGTGCCGTCCGTTCGGTACTAGATCGTGGGACTGATCGCGGGATTGTTCGCGGGGCGGATCGAGGGACGTGAGGACGTTCCACTACATCAACCGCGTTCTCTAACGCTTCTGCTGTACGATCTACAAGGGTATGTAGATCACTCATCCCCTCTCGTAGATGGACATCACCATGATAGGTCTTCGTGCGCGTTGGAAAATTTTGTTTCCCATGCGACGTTCCCCAACAGTGGTATCAGAGCTAGGTTCATGCGTAGATGTCTTCTCGAGTAGAACACAAAAGTTTTTGTGGGCGGTGATGTGCGTTTTGCTGCCCTCCTTAGTCTTTTCTTGATTCCGCGGTATTGTTGGATTGAAGCGGCTTGGACTGACATTACTCGTACGCTTACGAGAGACTGGTTTCATCGTTACGAGTAACCCACTTTGCTCAAAGATGACTGGCAAGTGTCGGTTTCTCCAACTTTAGTTGAATCGGATTTGACCGAGGAGGTCCTTGGATGAGGTTAAATAGCAACTCATATATCTCCGTTGTGGTGTTTGCGTAAGTAAGATGCGATCCTACTAGATACCCTTGGTCACCACGTAAAACATGCAACAACAAAATTAGAGGACGTCTAACTTGTTTTTGCAGGGTATGATTGTGATGTGATATGGCCAACAATGTGATGTGAAATATTGGATGTATGACATGATCATGTTGTAATAGAAATATCGACTTGCACGTCGATGGTACGGCAACCGGCAGGAGCCATAGGGTTGTCTTTATACTAACGTTTGTGCTTGCAGATGCGTTTACTATTTTGCTAGGATGTAGCTTTAGTAGTAATAGCATAAGTAGCACGACAACCCCGATGGCAAAACGTTGATGGATGATCATGGTGTGGCGCCGGTGACAAGAAGATCGTGCCGGTGCTTTGGTGATGGAGATCAAGAAGCACGTGATGATGGCCATATCATGTCACTTATGAATTGCATGTGATGTTAATCCTTTTATGCACCTTATTTTGCTTAGAACGACGGTAGCATTATGAGGTGATCTCTCACTAAAATTTCAAGACGAAATTGTGTTCTCCCCGACTGTGCACCATTGCTACTGTTCGTCGTTTCGAGACACCACGTGATGATCGGGTGTGATAGACTCAACGTTCACATACAACGGGTGCAAAACAGTTGCGCACGCGGAACACTCGGGTTAAGCTTGACGAGCCTAGCATGTGCAGACATGGCCTCGGAACACATGAGACCGAAAGGTCGAGCATGAATCGTATAGTTGATATGATTAGCATAGAGATGCTTACCACTGAAACTATTCGACTCACGTGATGATCGGACTTGAGATAGTGGATTTGGATCATGTACCACTCAAATGACTAGAGAGATGTACTTTTTGAGTGGGAGTTCTTAAGTAATATGATTAATTGAACTAATTGTCATGAACGTAGTCTAATGGTCTTTGCGAATTACGATGTAGCTTGCGCTATAGCTCTACTGTTTTTATATGTTCCTAGAGAAAATTTAAGTTGAAAGTTAATAGTAGCAAACTTTGTAGACTAAGTCTGTAAAACCAAGGATTGTCCTCGTTGCTGCGCAGAAGGCTTATGTCCTTAATGCACCACTCGGTGTGCTGCACCTCGAGCGTCGTCTGTGGATGCTGTGAACATCCGACATACACGTTTCTGATGACTACACGATAGTTCAGTGCAAAATACTTAAATGGCTTAGAAGCAAGGCGCCGAAAACGTTTTAAAACGTCATGGAACATAAGTGATGTTCTAAAGAGATGAAATTGTGATTTCATGCTTGTGCCCTTGTTAAGAGGTATGAGACCTCCGACGAGATTCTTTGTCCACAAAGTAAAGGAGAAAGGCTCAATCGTTGAGCGTGTGCTCAGATTGTTTGAGTACAACAATCGCTTGAATCAAGTGGGAGTTAATCTTCCAGATGAGATAGTGATAGTTCTCCAAAGTCACTGCCACCAAGCTGTGAGAGCTTAGTGATGAACTATAACATATCAAGGATAGATACAATGATCCTTGAGCGATTCGCGATGTTTGACACTGCGAAAGTAGAAATCAAGAAGGAGCGTCAATAGTTGATGGTTTGTAAAACCACTAAGTTTCAAAAGGGGCAAGGGCTAGAAGGGATACTTCGTGAAACGGCAAAACAGTTGTTGCACTAATGAAGAGACCCAAGACTAAACTCAAACCCGACACTAAGTGCTTCTGTAATGAGGGGAACAGTCACTGAGGCGGAGCAACTCTAGATACTTGGTAGATAAGAAGGCTGGCAAAAGCCGAGAGAAATATATTTGATATACATAATGTTGATGTGTACTTTACTAGTACTCCTAGTAGCATGAGGGTATTGGATACCGGTTCGGTGGCTAAGTGATTAGTAACACGAAATGAAAGCTACGGCATAAACGGAGACTAGCTAAAGGCGAGGTGACGATACGTGTTGGAAGTGTTTCCAAGGTTGATATGATCAAACGTCGCACGCTCCCTCTACCATCGGGATTGGTATTAAACCTAAATAATTGTTATTTGGTGCTTGCGTTAAGCATGAACATGATTGGATCGTGTTTATTGCAATACGATTATTCATTTAAAGAGAATAATGGTTACTCTGTTTTCTTGAATAATCACCTTCAATGGTTTATTGAATCTCGATCATAGTGTTACACATGTTCATGATATTGGTGCCAAAAGATACGAGTTGATGATGATAGTACCACTTACTTGTGGCATTGCCGCTTGAGTCATGTTAGTATAAATTGCATGAAGAGGCTCCATGCTGATGGATCTTTGTACTCACCTGATTTCGAATCACTAGTGACATGCAGATCATACCACATGAGCAAGGCCTTGTTTTCATTGAGATGAAATAAGATAGTTACTTGTTGGAAGTGATACATTTTGATGTATGCAGTCCAATGGGTGCTGAGGCACGCAGTGGATATCATTATGTTCTTACTTCACTGACGATTTGAGTAGATACTAGAGTATTTACTTAATGAATCACAAGTCTGAAATATTGAAAAGTTCAATTCTGTTTCGGAGTGAAGTTCGTCATAACAAGAGGATAAACTGTCTACGATATGATCATAGAAATGAATATCTGAGTTACGAGTTTTGGTACGCAGTTAAGACAATGTGGAAATTGTTCCGCAGTTCATGCCACCTGGAACATCATAGTGTGATGATGTGTCTGAACGTCATAGCCACGCACTATTTGGTATGGTGCATACTATGATGTCTCTTATCGAATTACCATTATCGTTTATGGGTTATGCATTAGAGACAACCGCACTCACTTTAAATAGGGCATCGCGTATTTCCGTTGAGATGACACAGTATAGACTGAGGTTTAGAGAAATCTAAACTGTCGTTTCTTGAAAGTTTGGGGCTTCGACACTTATGTGAAAAAGTTTCAGTCTGATAAGCTCGAACCCAAAGCGGATAAATGCATCTTCATAGGATATCCAAAACAGTTGGGTACATCTCCTATCTCAGATCCGAAAGCAAAGTGTTTGTTTCTAGAAACGGATCCTTTCTCGAGGAAAGGTTTCTCTCGAAAGAATTGAGTGGGAGGGTGGTAAAACTTGATGAGGTTATTGAACCATCACTTCGACCAGTGTGTAGCAGGACGCAGGAAGTTGTTCCTATGGCGCCTACACCAATTGAAGTGGAAGCTGATGATGGTGATCATCAAGCTTCGAATCAAGTTACTACAAACCTCGTAGGTCGACAAGGTCGCGTACTGCTGCAGAGTAGTACAGTAACCCTGTCTTGGAGGTCATGTTGTTTGAGCAACAGTGAACCTACGAGTTATGGAGAAAGCGATGGTGGGCCCAGATTCCGACAAATGGCTGGAAGCCATGAAATCCAAGAGAGGATCCATGTATGAAAACAAAGTGTAGACTTTGAAAGAACTACTTGATGGTCATAAGACTATTGAGTAAAGATGGATCTTTAAAAGAAGATAGACGATGATGGTGATAAGTCACTATTAAGAAAAGCTCGACTTGTCGCAAAGATGTTTTCGACAAGATCAAACAGTTGACTATGATGAGACTTTCTCACTCGTAGCGATGCTAAAGGTCTGTTAGAATTATGTTAGTTGTTAATGCATTATTTATGAAATATTGCACGTAGGATGTCAAAACATTGTTTTCTTGATGGTTTCCTTGAGCAAACATTGTATGTGATACAACCAGAAGGTTTTGTCGATCCTAAAGATACTAGCAAGTATGCAAGCTCCAGTGATCCTTCAATGGACTGGTGCAAGCATCTCGGAGTTGGAATATACACTTTGATGAGATGATCAAAGATTTTGGGTTTGTACAAGGTTTATGAGAAACTTGTATTTCCAAAGAAGTGAGTGGGAGCACTATAGAATTTCTGATAGGTATATGTGGTTGACATATTGTGGATCAGAAGTAATGTAGAATTTCTGTAAAGCATACAAGGTTGTTTGAAAGAAGTTTTCAGAGGAGTACCTGGATTACGCTACTTGAACGTTGAGCATCAAAGATCTATGGAGATAGATCGAAAAGCGTTTAATGGAAGTTTCAACAAGATGTATGCCTTGACAAGTTTTTGAAGGAGTTCAAAATAGATCAGCAAAGAAGGAGTTCTTGGTTGCGTTGTGAGGTGTGAATTTGAGTAAGACTAAAAACCCGACCCCGGCAGAATAAAGAGCATAGACGAAGGTCGTCTTCTATGCCTTAGCCGTAGAATCTAAAGTATGCCATGCTGTGTACCGCACCTGATGTGTGCCTTGACTCAAAGTATGTTGAGAGGTACAGAGAGTGATCCATGATTGAATCACTAGCGGCGGTCAAAATTTATCCTTAGTAACTAATGGACTAAGGAATTTTTCTCGATTATGGAGGTGGTTAAAGAGTTCGTCGTAAAGGGTTACGTCGATGCAAGCTTTGACACTAATCCGAATAACTATGAGTAGTGAAACGGATTCGTATAGTAGAGTAGATATTCTGAGTATTTCCGAATAGCACATAGTAGCAGCATCTATAAGATGACATAAAGATTTGTAAAGAACACACGGATCTGAAAGTTTCAGAACCGTTGACTAAAACCTCTCTCACGAGCAAGACGTGATCAGACCCCAGAACTATATGGGTGTTGGATTCGTTGAAATCATATGGTGATGTGAACTAGATTATTGACTCTAGTGCAAGTGGGAGACTGTTGGAAATATGCCCTAGAGGCAATAATAAATTAGTTATTATTATATTTCTTAGTTCATGATAATCGTTTATTATCCATGCTATAATTGTATTGATTGGAAACACAATACTTGTGTGGATACATAGACAAAACACTGTCCCTAGTAAGCCTCTAGTTGACTAGCTCGTTGATCAAAGATGGTCAAGGTTTCCTGGCCATAGGCAAGTGTTGTCACTTGATAACAGGATCACATCATTAGGAGAATCATGTGATGGACTAGACCCAAACTAATAGACGTAGCATGTTGATCGTGTCATTTTGTTGCTACTGTTTTCTGCGTGTCAAGTATTTGTTCCTATGACCATGAGATCATATAACTCACGGACACCGGAGGAATGCTTTGTGTGTATCAAACGTCGCAACGTAACTGGGTGACTATAAAGATGCTCTACAGGTATCTCCGAAGGTGTTCGTTGAGTTAGTATGGATCAAGACTGGGATTTGTCACTCCGTGTGACGGAGAGGTATCTCGGGGCCCACTCGGTAATACAACATCACACACAAGCCTTGCAAGCAATGTAACTTAGTGTAAGTTGCGGGATCTTGTATTACGGAACGAGTAAAGAGACTTGTCGGTAAACGAGATTGAAATAGGTATGCGGATACTGACGATCGAATCTCGGGCAAGTAACATACCAAAGGACAAAGGGAATGACATACGGGATTATACGAATCCTTGGCACTTAGGTTCAAACGATAAGATCTTCGTAGAATATGTAGGATCCAATATGGGCATCCAGGTCTCGCTATTGGATATTGACCGAGGAGTCTCTCGGGTCATGTCTACATAGTTCTCGAACCCGCAGGATCTGCACACTTAAGGTTCGACGTTGTTTTATGCGTATTTGAGTTATATGGTTGGTTACCGAATGTTGTTTGGAGTCCCGGATGAGATCACGGACGTCACGAGGGTTTCCGGAATGGTCTGGAAACGAAGATTGATATATAGGATGACCTCATTTGATTACCGGAAGGTTTTCGGAGTTACCGGGAATGTACCGGGAATGACGAATGGGTTCCGGGAGTTCACCGGGGGGGGGGGCAACCCACCCCGGGGAAGCCCATAGACTTTGGGGAGACACACCAGCCCTTAGTGGGCTGGTGGGACAGCCCCAAGGGGGCCTATGCGCCAAGAACAAAGAATCAAAGGAAAAGAAAAAAAAGAGGGAGGAAGTGGGAAGGGAGGGGGACTCCTCCCACCAAACCAAGTCCAACTCGGTTTGGGGGGGGAGTCCTCCCCCCCTTGGCTCAGCCGACCCCTTGAGGGTCCCTTGGACCCCAAGGCAAGGTCCCCCTCCCTCCTCCTATATATATGGAGCAATTAGGGCTGATTTGAGATGACTTTCTCACGGCTGCCCGACCACATACCTCCATAGTTTTTCCTCTAGATCGCGTTTCTGCGGAGCTCGGGAGGAGCCCTGCTGAGACAAGATCATCACCAACCTCCGGAGCGTCGTCACGCTGCCGGAGAACTCTTCTACCTCTCCGTCTCTCTTGCTGGATCAAGAAGGCCGAGATCATCGTCAAGCTGTACGTGTGATGAACGCGGAGGTGTCGTCCGTTCGGTACTAGATCGTGGGACTGATCGCGGGATTGTTCGCGGGGCGGATCGAGGGACGTGAGGACGTTCCACTACATCAACCGCGTTCTCTAACGCTTCTGCTGTACGATCTACAAGGGTACGTAGATCACTCAGCCCCTCTCGTAGATGGACATCACCATGATAGGTCTTCGTGCGCGTAGGAAAATTTTGTTTCCCATGCGACGTTCCCCAACAGTTGCAGCAGCGGCTAAGCACATATTTGGTGGCTAAACTTACGAGTACAAGAAGAAAGAGGGGGAAGATCTACGCATAGCGTACGTGAACTACTCATGATCAAATGAATGATCCTGAACACCTACCTACGTCAGACATAACCCCACCGTGTCCTCGATCGGAGAAGGAACTCACGAAAGAGACAATCACGGTTACGCACACAGGTGGCATATTTTAATTAAGTTAACTTCAAGTTATCTAGAACCAGAGTTAAACAAAGTTTCCACGTTGCCACATAACTGCGGGCACGGCTTTCCGAAAAGATTTAACCCTGCAGGGGTGCTCCAACTAGTCCATCACAAATTACCACAAGCCGCATAGAAATCCTCCATCATGAAGCTCGCGATCTTGTCGGATTCCCTAGTGGAAAACCTCAACGCTGAGATTACCGAAAGCATCACCGGAATCCCGATGCACAAGATATTTCGTCAAAGTTAAAACTAATCCAGCAAGGCCGCCCGACGTGTCGACGATCCCGATAGGAGTCGCGTACCTCGTTCTCAGGACACGACGGATGGGTCACACTAGGAGATACCAAACCTCGGGTTGCCCCGCGATGGCCCCGTAGTCTGCCAATTTGGACCAACACTCATGAGGAGCACTTGCCCGAGGGTTGATTAAATTATCCTCGGGTTAATTACTCCCTATGCAGTTCATTAGTTATTAGGCAAATGTAGTACCAAAGTTGGGCCTTGCCAGACCAGCTTTAATCTAAAACGAATTATCAAAGGGGTCCCCATAACAACACCGATCGTGTTAGGAGCGCTCGTTTATGGAACATAACACCGGTAGCCGAAAACTATGGGGGCAAAGGTGGAACAAAACACCAGGCTAGAAAAGGCCGAGCCTTCCACCTTTTACCAAGTGTATAGGTGCATTAAATTAAATAGTATTTAATATGGTGATATTGTTGGGGAACGTCGCATGGGAAACAAAAATTTTCCTACGTGCACGAAGACCTATCATGGTGATGTCCATCCACGAGAGGGGATGAGTGATCTACGTACCCTTGTAGATCGTACAGCAGAAGCGTTAGAGAACGCGGTTGATGTAGTGGAACGTCCTCACGTCCCTCGATCCGCCCCGCGAACAATCCCGCGATCAGTCCCACGATCTAGTACCGAACAGACGGCACCTCCGCGTTCAGCACACGTACAGCTCGACGATGATCTCGGCCTTCTTGATCCAGAAAGAGAGACGGAGAGGTAGAAGAGTTCTCCGGCAGCGTGACGGCGCTCCGGAGGTTGGTGATGATCTCGTCTCAGCAGGGCTCCGCCCGAGCTCCGCAGAAACGCGATCTAGAGGAAAAACTATGGAGGTATGTGGTCGGGCAGCCGTGAGAAAGTCGTCTCAAATCTGCCCTAAAAGCCCCATATATATAGGAGGAGGGAGGGGGACCTTGCCTTGGGGTCCAAGGGATCCCCAAGGGGTCGGCCGAGCCAGGGGGGAGGACTCTCCCCCCCCCCCCAAACCGAGTCCTACTTGGTTTGGTGGGAGGGAGTCCTTCCCCCTTCCCACGTCTTCCCTTTTTTTTTCTTTCCTTTGATTTTTTCTCTCTTGGCGCATAGGGGATTGGTGGGCTGTCCCACCAGCCCACTAAGGGCTGGTGTGACCCCCCCAAATGCCTATGGGCTTCCCCGGAGTGGGTTGCCCCCCTCCGGTGAACTCCCGGAACCCATTCGTCATTCCCGGTACATTCCCGGTAACTCCGAAAACCTTCCGGTAATCAAATGAGGTCATCCTATATATCAATCTTCGTTTCCGGACTATTCCGGAAACCCTCGTGACGTCCGTGATCTCATCCGGGACTCCGAACAACATTCGGTAACCAACCATATAACTCAAATACACATAAAACAACGTCGAACCTTAAGTGTGCAGACCCTGCGGGTTCGAGAACTATGTAGACATGACCCGAGAGACTCCTCGGTCAACATCCAACAGCGGGACCTGGATGCCCATATTGGATCCTACATATTCTACGAAGATCTTATCGTTTGAACCTCAGTGCCAAGGATTCGTATAATCCCGTATGTCATTCCCTTTGTCCTTCGGTATGTTACTTGCCCGAGATTCGATCGTCACTATCTGTATACCTATTTCAACCTCGTTTACCGGCAAGTCTCTTTACTCGTTCCGTAATACAAGATCCCGCAACTTACACTAAGTTACATTGCTTGCAAGGCTTGTGTGTGATGTTGTATTACCGAGTGGGCCCCGAGATACCTCTCCGTCACACGGAGTGACAAATCCCAGTCTTGATCCATACTAACTCAACTAATACCTTCGGAGATACCTGTAGAGCATCTTTATAGTCACCCAGTTACGTTGCGACGTTTGATACACACAAAGCATTCCTCCGGTGTCAGTGAGTTATATGATCTCATGGTCATAGGAATAAATACTTGACACGCAGAAAACAGTAGCAACAAAATGACACGATCAACATGCTACGTCTATTAGTTTGGGTCTAGTCCATCACGTGATTCTCCCAATGACGTGATCCAGTTATCAAGCAACAACACCTTGTTCATAATCAGAAGACACTGACTATCATCGATCAACTGGCTAGCCAACTAGAGGCATGCTAGGGACGGTGTTTTGTCTATGTATCCACACATGTAAATGAGTCTTCATTCAATACAATTATAGCATGGATAATAAACTATTATCTTGATACAGGAATTATAATAATAACTATACATTTATTATTGCCTCTAGGGCATAATTCCAACAGATATAACAAGGAACCCATGTAATCACATGGAAGCAACTGCACCTGCAACTAGCAACGCTAACAACATGGTTAAGCAAGCAGTAACATAGCCAATCAGTGGTTTGCTAGGTCGAACAGGTTGAAGGTTATCATGGCATTGTTGAGAGGCTGATATTTAACATGTGGTAGGAAACGAGACATAATCGAAAGCATCGAAATAACTAGCATGGCAATGATAGTAATGGTATCTGGGGAAATGGTCATCTTGCCTGAGATCCCGCTTGGAAGAAGAACAACTCCGTGAAGTCGGTGAACCAACATAGTCGAACGGGTCCTTACTTTCCGACGCGCTTGCGGAACTCTATCGAGACGGTGCAAACCGGAAACAAACATCAACACAGATATTCACCACATGATGCACAACATGATGCACAACCTACTATGATGCATGAACAGGTCAAAATGTAAGGGGTGGCATGGCGATTCACCTCACACAAACTCTACACATTAAGTGAAGCTCGATATGCAATGGGTTGCATATCGACGAAATTCCATGATTAATTATTTAATTCACTCCCGATTATTTAACACGCAATATTAAATGTTGTTAACATGGCAAGGGGTGAAGCGATGATCCTACGTGTCATCCTAGTCGGTTTAACTCGCGGAACAAAGAGCGGAGCTATGGCACAAGAGGCATGCAACACAATATATCATGCCATGAATGCGACATGCATGCAAGTTACAACATCACGGCAAGAAGAGAAAGAAGCAGGTGTCGCCACGGCGAGCGAGAGAGAACCATGGCGGCAAACGGAAACGATGCCACGGCAACGTTCCTACCACGATAACTCGTCGAGATATCGTGCCAACATTTAGGAAGCGTGTGCGGGAACGTTAAGTAAAGATCGGGTGATCCCGTATCTCGGGTTCCCATGTGTCGGGGCACCACAAAAATGAGACAACGTGCTACGGCAACATACGACGCAAACATACATTCATCTCATACATCACATGCACACGGTCACGATGTCTCAACGTTATACCTTCGGAGCGTGCACATCGGAGCGGTTCGGTTCGTAGCGGACGTCGTGCAAGTCGTGGTCGTCGAGGTACTCGGGTCTCGTCGACGGTAGTCGTTCGCTCGGCGTCGTGGTACACGGTCTTCCCATCGGTAGTCAATCACGTTTCCGAAGATGGTCGGGGTCATCGAGGATGTCGTGGTACTCGCCGTTCTTGTCGGATCTACGGCAGGCGGGGATGGCAGGCGACATAACAACATCAGCTAGCAACAACGCGGAATAGCAACAGCAGCACGCTACGCCAACTAGCAATGCAGCTAGCAACCTACATCAACTAGTATCTAGCACTAGCAGCAAAGCAGGCAAAAGCAAGAGCAGCAACATCTACTACGTAACAGCAACTAGCAAGGCAAGCAAGCAAGCAACACCATCTAGAAGCAGCAAGCACTAGGCAGCAGAGCATCTACTAGCAACATCTAGCAAAGGAGCAGCAAATCGGCAACATGCAAGCACAACCACTCCTAGCACCCTGCAAGAGCATCTCCAAGCCGCAAGCTAGCATCTGCAGGAGGAGGCAAACAACAGTCTCGGCAACAGGGCAACATAGCAGCAGAGCAGCGGCGACAGCAAGTGCAGGCAAGCAGCACAGGCGACGGCGAGCAGGCAAGCAGCAGCTTCGGCAGCATAACAGGCAGCAACAGCAACAGCAAAAAGCAAGCAACAGCGGCATCACCTAACTCGGCATGCAGCCTAGCACCTACAGGCACCAAAACGGCAAGCACATCAACTGCCATCGCTCGCAGCAGGAAGCAATACGGTGGCAGGAGCAACCCCGCAGGCATCGGCGGCAGGGGAGAGCACAGGGCGCGCGGGACCAAGGCAAGCAGCAGCAGGGGCAAGCCGGCTTGGAGGCGCTCACAGAGGAGAGGACAAAGGCGCGCACGGGCTTGGAGGCGGCGAGGTCGGCGGGGAATTGGAGGCGGGCTGCGGCAGGGCGGCGGCGGCGCACAGAAGAGAGGACACAGGCGGCCCGGGCGACCGGAATCGGCGCGGCGGCGGAGGTCGGCCATGGCGGCGTGCTCGGGACGACCTCCTTCGGCGGGGGCGAGGGGAGGTGCACTGCGGGGCCATGGCTGCCGCAGCAGGACGAGGCCGGCGAGCACGGCGCCCTAGGGGAGGTGAGCACGCAACTGGCGGCCGGCGAGCCAAGGCGAGGCAGAGGGCGAGGGGAGGCGGCCTGACGGGGAGGAGAAGGGGATCGGGACGAGGGGAGGACGACGCGCACGGGAACCAAACGGAACGAGGAGGGGGCTCGGGCACAGAGCGAAGCGCTAGGGATGGGGAACTTGGGCCAGCCAGCTGGGCCTTGCCGGCTAGGCTCCTCCTCTCTAATGTTTTTTTTCTTTTAATAAAAACAGAGAACAAACATAAAAGGAAAAATATGTTTTACCAAAATAAAAATGCCTTTTTCTCCTTTAAATATATACCCCAACTTTTAAAATAGATTGCGCCTTTTTAAACAAATAAAAATGAAACCTTTTTAAGAATTAAAATAAAACCCTTTTTAACAAGAGAATAAAATAAAACCCTTTTCTTACAAAATAATAAAATCCAAACCCCTTTTATAAATAAAAGGGGGTCTAGTTTTAAAAAAATAACAAAGGGAAAAAAATAAAGTAAAACCTAGGGGTTGCCCCCACATTTAATAAAATGATTTTCTTTAAAAGAAGACGAATCTTTATTTTTAAAAATAGGGGTTAAAACGGAACTTTAGAAAACCACAAAATGAAATAAGAGGAGAGAGAGGGGGAACTACTATCGCTCTATGACTCGGTGATCACTCGAAGCACAACACTCAATACACCACACATGACAGACGATGCAAAATGCCATGCATGATGCGACGATGCAAACTAAATGACGATGCAACAAATAAAACTATTCACACGACGAAACGGAAAATAAAAGGGGGAATCTTCTGGAGCGTCGGCATCGGGCTGTCACAGCGCTGGACTCAAGGAAAGAAGGTGAGGACTCACTAGTAGAAAACGGGGCTATAGTCCCGGTTGGTAAGGACCTTTAGTCCCGGTTCACCAACCAGGACTAATAAATTGGGACTAAAGCCCCCTCTAGTCCCGGTTTGCCACGACTCGGGACTAATTTCCTTCCACATGGCTGGCAGCGCGCGTCGGGGGGTGACGAATTTTAGTCCCGGTTGATAACACCAACCGGGACTAAATGATTTCGGGATTTGGTGTCTTGGGGTTTTGTGGATTATTGTTTATTTTTATTTTTTATTTTCTGTTTTCCATTTATTTCTTTTTCATTTAGAACATATCTTACGCTACTCCATACCGTACACACATTATGCATATATCATAGGATTTCTCGTAGGACCAATCATATATCATAGAATTTCTCGTATGATGGATCGTACGTGTGTGTGTGTCTATATATATATATATATATATATATATATATATATATATATCAAAGAATTTCTCGTACCATGCACATATATGCATTTTATTTTATTTAACTTATTTCAACTCCAGACTTTTTTTGCATTCACGATGCACCATTCTAAGCCACATCTTTAAATTTCAACCATTTCTAACTTCATTTGCTACTTTTATGCATTTAATGATTTTGTTTTTGAGCTAAATGACCCTGAAATTAAAAAGCAATACAAATGGACACTCAAAAGGTTGAAACTTTGCATGGTAACATCATTTCGACCACATAGCATGTGCTAAAAAGTTGAGAGGGTTACAGCAAAAACTGGATGCACTTCGTGTACAAACTGGACCATCTCCTTCGAAGTATGAGGGTTTCGGACGAAAACTCGTCTGTTAAAAAGACATTTCACTTTTTTAACTTATTTCAACTACAGACTTTTTGTGCATTCAATATGCACCATTCTAAGCCACATCTTCAAATTTCAACCCTTTCTAACTTCATTTGCTACTTTTAATGCATTTAATGGTTTTTTGAGTTAAATGACACTGAAATTAAAAAGCAATACAAATAAACACAGAAAAGGTTGAAAGTTGGCACTTTAGTTGGTAGAATTAGTTTTGCTATATTAAAAGGAAATTATTTTTGCCACTTTAATATAATTAACTTTAATTTCTATTGTTTGACAATAATTTTGTTTTTGTAATTAGTTAATATTACTTTATTGCTATGTTAGTTGTTTCTAATTTTATTTAAAAAGGGGTGTCATATTTGGATTCCTCACATTTTTCTGATAATAATGGAAATACTATTCTTTGAATTTCGATTTATAGATTTATAGATATTAATTATGTCATATTAAATGAAAAATGGCAAAAAAAGAATAAAATAATATTATTAGTTATCTGATTTTCATTGAAATTCATTATTATTATTACTTATTTATTTAGAACTTTTTAGTTATTTTGGAAAAAATATGCTTTTTAAGAATTATCTGAATTGTTTTGAATTTTTTGCCTTTTTGAAGTGGTTTTAAGTTTTTAAATTAATTAGTGTTGTTTATTAATCATTTTTTTATTTTAATAATTGTTTGGAATTCAAAAATTAAATCATGTGACATCAAGACCTAATGGTTAATAGGATTGATAGTTACTATTGTCAAGAAAACAACAAGTGGAGACTTGAAAACTAGTGGAGATAGAACAGGAAAGTGAAGCGTGCTTGTGCTCGGTTAGTGAGAGGATGGATGACCGACCGAGAAGTTAGATGATTTGAAATGAGTGGAGCGAGTGACTAGCCGAGAAGTTAGACGATTTGAAAGGTGTGATTAGAGAATAAATTGCCTTGTAATTCAAAGATTCGAAAATCATAAAAGGTAAAAAATGAATTTATTTTTTAAAGAAAAATTCAAGAAAAAATATTTCAAAAAAAAACTTTTAGCCCAGGTTCTAGAGCCCCAGCATCCACGTGGAAGGCCTTTAGACCCAGTTCGTTGCAAACCGGGATTAAAAGGGGGGTCTTATTCCCAAGTTAATAGTCCCGGTTGAGAACCGGGACTATAGCACCAACAGGGACTATAGCCCCGTTTTCTACTAGTGCTTTGACAGGAGCGGTTGCCGCATCTCTTCCATTTTTAAAAAAGGAGACCAATATGAATATATTAGTTGTGTGTATATATATTAGATCATGATAAAAAATTGTGAATAGTATTTACGTACCCAACGAAGGGACAGAGCCAGCAAGCAAGCATAAGGGGGACAAGTTTGTTCATAGAGGGGGCAAATTTCATATGAAGTGAATTTTTTTTGCCACAACAACCACTATTATACTAGAAAAATCAATTTGTTAGGGGGGTCTAGCCCCCCCCCCCCCCCCCGTCCTCCCCTAAAATCGTCCCTGCCAACGATGCCTAAGTGGTTGCTAAAACCTATTTTTACCGACAAAGACAAAACTTATTCAAAACACTTATTGTATAGATTTTGAAAAACAATTATATCTTAATTTTTCATATGAAGGCATGTTTTTTGTTTTAAATTAGACTCTGTGCTATTAGGTTATGCCGTGTATATTCATGTCATTATACATAACTTTCGACCGTGCTATTAGAGGGACTAAACCATGTCATTCTTTTCATCACGAACATGGTTTTAGTGTGCCTCTGCGCCTTTTGGCGCAACAGGTCCACTAGTGCATTAAAAGGTGGCACTGATCCCGAGCAAGTAAGTGAACGGCATTGATTCCATAGTGTTGTTGCCGACCTCTCCATTTGTCGTTGCCGCTCGCGGCAGGCGGCGCGCGCCTCTGATTCCGACGTGTGTGTTCGGGACGGCGCGGGTGGCACAAGCACCCGCTGCTGACCACGTAGGAGAGCAGCAGCCAACGGGTCCAGGGGACGGCGCATGAGAGGAGTAGATTGCGCAGGCCGCCCACCGGAGCTATGCACGGACCGGAAGGGGCGAGCGCGGGCGTCCGAGCTGCGCCAGAGAGGAAGCGGCGAGGCTGCCGGTCCGGAGCTGCCTCCTGGCTCCACCTTGGACCGCTCCAAGGCGATGCGGAGGGCAAGCTCATACTCCAGATCCATGTCATCGTCAGAGCGGTTGCCGGAGCTCGACATTTTGTCGAATTCGATCGGATTAGATACGGGGAGAGGAGAGGACAGAGCGAGAGAGGAGAGTGAGTGAGCTGGGGTTTCGAAGCTATGAGCCGGATGTGGTTTTTTCTGAGACAACCATAGGGTCGTGGGTGGGCCGGGCCTGTCAGGAGGGCGTGTCCGGGCACGCCCGTGCTCCCCATATCCGCCCCATATTTGGGTTGGATACGAGAGGTGTCGGTGAGTCCCGATGTTTGAGGCCCGTTTAGGGCGTCCGTCTTGGTCACTTTTTAATAACCGGGCTACCTGTCCGGACGTTTCAGACGGATTTGAGGGTTCCGCCTATCAGCAATGCTACACCTACTAGGATAGCTACGTCAACTAACGTAATTGCTTAAGTGTCCTCTTTTAATTGGGGTTAATTAGGAAAGGGCCCCACCTACTTGAAATCAAGAAGGGGAGGAGAGATTATTTAGGAAAGTTAGGTAACATTACCTAGGTATTTGACGTAAGTGTACTAGCATTTTTGGTCCATCCGTGTGTACATGCTAAGGCAACTAATTAATAGGGAGGCCCCACGTGGATCATCAAGTTAACAAAACTCCTACACATACGGAAAGCTACGAAGAACAAGTACAATAAAGCTGAGTCAGCTGGCTATAAAAAATAAACTAATATATTTTTATTTAGTTAGAGGAAAGAGAAGAGGAGAGAGAAGGTAAGTGGGGGTGTGTTTGCTTTGAGGATATACTTGCATGAGACGGGTTGATTCCGTCCGCAGTCCACCGTTCCAGTGTTTAGTTGAGGATGGAACCGGAACCGGGTGATCCTCAGAAAAGGAATATTCCCTATATATGCTTCATCAAGCGATTCCACCAAATCTTAGGAATCACCTAGTTATTCTTCTCTTATTGATAGAAGAAAAAAAAAGAAAACATCCCTGATAATTGTTAAAATCAAAAATATAATGGAAATGTTGCTGGATTTTATATAATATTTTGATAAAAGAAAAAGAAAAACCCCACAAGGTGAGTTGAGTCATATTCTTCTCATTTCATATCACCAACCAAACACAATAATTGAACGAACCCATGACATTTTTTATCTTCAACCGAACACAAGAATGGAACCAACCCATTCCTTCAGAACGAGACCATGACATGCCATGTCTTTTGGTTCTCAAACCAAACACACCCTTAGGTAAGAGCCAGCTCTAGCACGTGCTCCTAGGCATTTCGTGAGTATGAAAGATGGGCCATATATGACATGGCAACGGCTTATAGCCAGCAGCTGGCTATACTATTGTACTTGCTCTGAAGAGTTACGTAACCTGCCTCTAATCCTCCTGTCTCTCCCCCCGATTTTCAGAGGGTGGGGCCCAGCCTCCCCCTTATTCCAACCAAACTAAGCCACATGAGCTGCTACGTAAGTTTTTGTAAGAGGTGTACGTAAATGTAGCAAAGCTCCAAAGTTAATTACGTACATGCTAAGGCAACATAATTGAGTTTGGAATCACGTGAGTAAGTAGAAACTCTCAAGTAATCCTCGAGAATCAGGCATCGGCTTGCCCCCACATTGCAAGGCACCGCCAACGAAGCAACCTCAAGATCCAGTAGGAGTCGGAGAAGGGGGAGAGCAGCTTACATGCAGACCTGAAGTTGAAGTGGTGGAGAGGCGGGCGGCTAACGATCGACGAGACGAGACGAGACGACGATGTTGCGCTGCGACATTGACTCGAGCAACTCCTCCATCCATCGGTTCTGCCATGACGATACCCTCCCATGGTTCGTCTACGCCCTGGAGCCTCCCGGCAGCCACAGGGCGGAGGAGGCCATTTTGCTCGCATCGACCGCCATGTTCGTGCTCGGCAGCCTCCTCTTCGTCCTCAGCTTCGTCAGCCGCGTGTCTGGCCGCGGCATCTTCATCACCCCCACCGTCGGCATCTTCCTCTACGCGTCCTTGTCCCTCTTCCTCCCGCTCATGTCCTACATGCTGTCCCAGGCAAAGCAATCCAACGGCGGCGGCGAGCTACCCTTCTACGCCCACGTCATCCTAATCTGGATGCTCTTGGTCGAGCTCTTCCGGAAGAAGGTGGACGCCATGCTCGCCGCCGTGAGATCGTCGCCGCTGCGGGCCGTCCACCAGCAGACGCTGTGGGGCGGCATCGACCAGTTCGTCCGCATCTCTTGGATCGGCTACCTCATATACACCAACGTGCATGGGTTCCGGAAGCCGGGGTTCATCATCCTCTGGGCGCTCACCATCGCCAAGGCCGCCCATAGAGTCGCGGCCGTGGAGCTCGCCAAGACTTCCTTCGCCATCGGGAAGAACCCGCACCTCGTCGTCGGCTACACTGCCCAGATGATGGCGCAGGAAGAAGAGGAGATGAGAGATGGCGACCAAGCACAAGCACAAGCACAAGCAGCCGACGGCACAAGAAAAAGTGCAGCACTTGTGTCTCTCAGCAAGTGTTGGTATGCTGTCATGGGAGAGGAGAAGCTCAAGTGGAAGGCAGGCCGCGATGGCTGCTCGGTCCAGCTGCTGCCACTGCCCGCAGAGACGGATCCGGAAGGGAAGAAGATGAAGAAGAAGAAGATGACAAAGAAGAAGAAGAAGAAGGAGGAGGAGGAGGAGGTAAAGACCAAGACGCTCATCACCGTCGGCGACATATGGGAGCTCGCTGAAAGCGGGAATTGCGGCAGGCCGGCGGCTGACCCCTTGCTCGATGCCAATCCTGCACTGAAAGATCTCTGCCTCTCCTTCGCGCTCTTCAAGCTGCTGCGCACGAGGTTCGAGAACCTCCCAGTGCACGAGGGTGTCGCCCGAAAGAACCGTGGCTTCATTTTCGAGCTCGGCAACGGCAAAGATGAAGAGGAGGCGGAGAGGGCTTTCCAAGTGATCGAACGCGATCTCAGTTTAGTTGCCAACTCGTACCACTCGGCGTCGGTGATTCCGGCCGTGCTGTGTGGCGCATGGTTCTTGGTCGGAAACTCCATTCTAGTGCTCCTCATCACCCTGAACCAAGCATTCATGGTCATCTACGTCACCGGCAACGCCCAACTCGTGACCGTCGTTGCCTGCCTCGCCCGTGACGTCGCCAAGAGTTCGCCTATGGCAGCCGACTTGTACAGGTGCCTCTGCCGCAAGCTCCTCATGATGCTCACCGTCACCGTCTCTTCCATCAACGTCGGCGTGTGCTTCATCCTCTTCTTCTCGTTCCTGCTCATGGAGGCCTGGGAGTTGGTCGTCTACCTGCTCTCGGACTCCTTCTTGGTGTCGCTGCTGTGCTCGTACGCGCGCAGGCCCAGATGGCAGTCATCGCGGTGCGTGCGGCGAGCCTTGGGCGCGCTGCTCTGGGTGAAGCGCGTCGGCCGGGCACGCGCCGGCGTGCGGTTCAACCAGCTCTGCGTCCTCGGCCTGCGCCGCCGCCGCCTCCACACGCTGAGGGTGATGATCTCCCAGCTGCTGCCGCTCCCGTTCTTCCTCGGCGTGCCGTCCGTGGTGGTGCCCAAGGAGGTGAAGCGCGCGGTGTTCGCGTCCCTCAGGGCAAAATGCGGCGGCGAGCCGCTCAGCAACGGCGCCGCCGTGCTGCGCCAGCGACGGTGCACGCAGCTCGAGTGGGCGTGCAAGAGCAGGAGCATCACCGTAGTCATCATCGTCTGGCATATCGCCACCACCATCTTGGAGTTGGACACCAAAAGCTCGCCGGCGGTCCAAGGAAAAGGATCACAAGCGGCGAGCACGGAGGTGGCGAGGACGCTATCCCGGTACTGCATGCACCTGGTGGCGTGCGCGCCGGAGCTCCTCCCGGGGGACGTGGAGGGGTCCAAGCTCGTGTACCAGGCCATGAAGCGCGACGTCCGGAGCAACAAATGGCGGCGGAGCAAGAAGGAGACGGTGGCGAGCATGGGCGACAAGCTCGGGACGCAGCTGCTGGAGGAATGCACCGTCGAGGAGGCGTGGTCTCTGCTGGCAGAGCTGTGGACAGAGCTGGTCGTCTACCTTGCGCCCTCCGACAACATCGAGGGCCACGCCATGGCGCTGGCCAAGGGTGGCGAGTTCGTCACGACCCTCTGGGCGTTCGCCACCCACGCCGGCATCACGCGCTAGCTGGTAGCTAGCTAGTTACTCCGGTGGTCTGGCCTCAGACCATGCATTACGCCGCACTATCAGATTTCAGATATACGTACTATGGTGGTTTTCTGCATTGCTTCTTCTTTTTCTTTTAATTTGTGTTTGTTTTGGCAACTAATTAGACGGTTAAGTTTGGCATCATTCACCATCTCGATTTTTTTTCAAAATTACTACCTAATTTGTACCAAATCCAAAAAGCATATATTGAAATTAAAAAAAATCAAAAATAGCTCCCCGTCGGCCTCTGGTGGGCTGAAGGGGGTCCTGTCGGCCGGCGGGAGGCCGAAGAGGGCCCATCGGCCCACAGGTGGCCGAAGAACCTGCTGTGGGCCCACGGCTGGCTGAAGAGGACCCGTCGGCCTCCAGGAGCCCGGGACCTTCTTCCTCCTCTGGCTCGCCCTCTCTCTCCTGTTTTCACATCTGATTTTGCCCCCTTCGATTTCCTCCATCCTTCACCCATTTTCCTATTCAATCCGCTGAAACAATAGATCATACCCATCTCGATCGGCCTACGGTCTTATTTTGTGTCATGGGGTAGTTTTTTGTTCGTTTAGAGGAGCCATGGTGGTGTGGTGGAGGTGTGGATGGTGAGGAGGTGGTGTGGTGGAGAGGAAGAAGAAGGGGACACACGCGTCGAAGGTATACCGATTTTTTTAGTTTATGTTAGTTTTTTATTGTACGTAAAATTAGTTTATGTAGTGTAGTCATTTTAGTGTACGTGTTGGTAGTGTAAGTTTATTTAGTTTACTTAGTGTAGTCATTTTTAGTGTATGTTTATTTAGTGTATGTAGGTTTATTTTAGTGTAGGTTCTTTTTAGTTTACGGTGGTTTATTTTAGTGTAGGTTTATTTTAGTATAAATTTGTTCGTTGTCAATAATGAGAAGCTGGCAATGTCTGACACGTGAAAATGTGTAATTGCAGATATGGCTTCGTATTCGTTGCTTAATGGTAATATCGATAGAGGGTATCGAGACGCCCTTATGGAATCGAGCACGAACTTAGACGTGTTGATCACTCGCACCCCAAAGTCTAACTGGATGGTACACCCTTCATGGATTGATAGGTATGTGTCGTATAATGACTTACTATGTTTGACATCCTTTTGATAGCCGCTAACTGTATGTTACATTCTATTTATTTTGTAGGTTAAGTTGGGATGGACTTCTACCCTTGGCACGATTGGTTGAGGGTACATTGAATGAGTGGGTTCATCATCCGGAATTGGATGAGGCAGGTGAATCATTCACAAGTTTCTCCCACGAAGAACCATGGAATTTACTGCTCATCTGACAATCTCTAAACAGAACATGGTATACGTTACCCTCACTGTTGTTAAGAGCAAGATCAATATCTGTGTCACCCCTTCGAATAGCTAAAGCTCTGCACTCCTCAATGTACCGAGCAAGATGTGATCTAATACTGCACGGAACATACTATAACAAGAATGGAAGCAAACATCATAATCATATAAACAAAGGCATTCGAATACATTTCAACCAAAACAACATCAACCATATGCCACAGTCAGATAAACAAGATATAGAATCTTACAACACGCCTTGAACATCGACGATCCAGCACAACAGTGAATACAGACGCGTCGGAATCAAAGGAAGAATAAGGGCCACCTAGAGCTCGACAAAATGGGCAAGCCATTTACCTGCAAACTAACGGAGACCAATAAGAACTGAATCGATAACCGAGTTGAAAGTTGACATTTAATTGAGTTGGAAGCAAAAAAATTACCGTAGGCCTGTGGAGAGAGCCCTGATCTATTGTTTACGCGGGTCGGATACGAAAATGGGTGGACGACCGAAGAGATAGGCACGGGGATGGAAGCACGATAGAGCAACGGGAGTGGGAGGTGAAGCCGGGGAGCCTGGAGGACGCGGAGGGCGAAAAGAGTGGTCAGAGGAGAAATGAAGGAGGGGGGCTTATCCAGGGGCCCATCGGCCGCCTGGAGGCCGACCAGGCCACTTCATCCAGGCAGAGGTCGACAGGCCACCATTCGGCCTGCCAGAGCCCGACGTGCCTCTCTTCGGCCCGGGGGTGGCCGACGGGCCCCTCTTCGGTCTGCGGGTGGCCGACGGGTACTATTTTTTTGTTATTTTTTATTTGTGCATATGATTTTCAAATTTGGTACAAAATTCGTCATACTTTTAAAAAAAATCCACCATCTCAATCATTGGATGTTTCTTCGCGTCGCAATTCGTGCAGCTACTGTAGCGCTTCGCTAGCTTGTGTAGCCATCCCTCGTTCTATCGTTCAGGCCGTTTTTTTTTTCAGATGTGCAGTTGTGGGTCTGTGTCGCGCATTAGGAAGCTTTTTTAATCTGATTTTGAGAAGCTTCTGAAATCTTCCTACTAGTTTGGGAAGCTTTGACAAGCTTTTTATTTTTCTTTTTTCTGTTTTTCATCAGGTTTTCTTGTTTTCTTTTGAGTTTTTCCTATCGGTTTTGCTAGCTGAGTTTTTCTTTTGGTCACACTCAGTTTTGTCAGCCGTCGGATGTTGCCGAGTCGGGATTAGCGTTTTTATTTCAGGCGATGAGCGTCGCATCGGCGTGGTGGCCGCATAATTTGCTATTTTTGCTTACAATGCTTATGTGTAAGCTTGTCTTTTTCAGAATCAAGTTGTTTTTTATTAAGAAAAAACTAATTACTATATCACAATTCTTATAATAAGAACACACTATTTTTTTGTACAAGAATGTTTAATGGTCAAGGTACTTGAAGCTAACAAGTCTTCACGTAACTTTTTTTGCTTATTTTTTTTCTCTATCAACGATTTCTTTTTTAAAAGATGCGACGTGCAGCAAAAAGAACTGAACGACTAGTTACCGGCCGGCTAGATGAGGATCATAGCAACAACAACCAAAATTATGACATGTCAGCCCAAAAGATTAAAATAATGGGCCAAAAAAATAAAAAATAAAATGATATTATGTGAATGTGATCATAGAAAATCTCAGCTAGCTAAGTTCTAGGCACTCTCCTAATTAAAAGTTCAGATTTGCTAAAGTTCAGCTAGCTGAGTTTTCCATATGGTTTCATTCACTTACACAATCGTTGTATCAAAAACAACGTAGCGATTCATCCAGCGTCTAACCCTGCCCTTGTCCCCTTATTTTTCTTCGTTTTATTATCTTGTTGTTGGCTAGTTGGGGCCGTCATGTCCTCCAGTCAATGATAGAAGAAAGAAATAGGCGAGTCACTAGTCAGCGAGAGCTTCTTCGAAATCTCAGAGCAAATACTCCTATGCGTCATCATTTGGCGTGTTTTCAGTCGTCGTCACATGTAGTATTTTTTGAATTTGTTTTTTCTGCACGTGTTTTTGGTTCTTTATATTTTTTTTTGGTGTTTTGGTGTTTCATGGGTCTTTTTTAACATTTTGGCAAAAAAAAAGCATTTTTTCGCGGAAAAAAACGTGTTTTTTGGATTTTTTTTGTAAGAGACACAATTTTGCTTTCGCGAGAGTCATGGTTTTGCCTTCGCGACATGCACGGCCGTGCCTCTCGAAAAAAAACGCATTTTTTTGCAACACGCTCGGTTTTTCTTTCACGAGAGGCGCGCTTTTGCTTTCTCGAGAGGCACGGTTTTGCCTTCGCGAGAGGCACGACCGTGCCTCTCTCGGAAAGGGAAGAAATAACGCGTTTTCTGGTTTTTTTTGGCGAGAGACACGATTTTGCTTCCGCGAGAGGCAAGGTTTTGTCTTCGTGAAATAACGCGTTTTGTTTTTCTTTTCGCGTGCCTCTCAGAAATCTATATCTATATCTATACCTAATAATAAAGCGGCTATTGCTTCCGTCGGAAAACCCACCGCAACATTTTTTTTAAAAAGCCCCTGTAATTTTTGTTATTCAACCCGCGCTCCATCATTTATCTGCAACGCAAAAGGAAAAACGATTCGCTGCAAAAATTATACCCGTACGCATCCACCCTGGCCTCTGCCCAGGCCGCTGCCACACCACTCGCCGCCGCGGCCGGCCTCAACCACCACTGCTGTCGATCTCAACCCACCCGCCTCCGCGGCCGTACCTCTGCCCGCTTGCTGCCCCCGTTTCGGCGCTCAAGCACAGCGTCTGGATCAAATCAACGCGACAGCTACAGTGACTGGGGATGATGCGTCTGCTCGATGCAGAACGGCGGCGGTGCGCGGATAGGACGCGGCGGAGCGAAGTACTTGCAGGTGGAGGCGGGCCTCCATGGCTCACACGGGGAACTTCGAGGTTATGGCGCGGCAACGACGACTCCTTATGGCCAGATAGAGGCGCATAACCCTTGCTCCCCTCCTCGTATCCCCTCCTCCGGCAGGAACTCATCATCTGGTGAGATCCCCTCCCCATGCCTCCAACCGTGTGCCAAGCGCGTGATATTTTTTTCTTCCGTTGCAATGCACGGGCTCTTTTGCTAGTGAAAAACAACGCGGAAAAAGTCTGTTTTTTGGGGTTTTTTTTCTGTCATGAGAGGCACGATTTTGTTGTCCGGTGTTTTTTTAAGTAAAAAATTTATCAAAACATATCAACATGGTCGAGATGATGGCGCCTGTGCTTAAGAATATAAGGGAGTGCTTGAGCCTGCACCGGCTTCCATCCGTGGGCGCCCGTGGCCAAGAGGAGAAGAAGCAAGCGGTTGAGATCGAGAAGGACGCGTGGGACGACGACCACTTCGAACCGCCGATCCACTCGCGCTACTACAAGGAGAAGCTGCCCAGGGTCTCCGTTCTGAGGTACGCTATACCACTTGCAGAATTGTACCAGTTCATGTGGTTGCATTCAGTTATTCATCATTTTGTTGCTACCTATTTGGAGCTTGGTTAACATCTTGGATATTACTTGGTTTTTTAATAAAGTAGCTGCATGCATCGTTTGAATTCTCCTTTTCTAAGAAAAAAACTCACCATTTTGTTTGACGTCGCCTAGGTGAACTTTGCGCTGCTGTGTAAATTTCTTCGGTCGCTACATCAAAACGATGGAGGCTCCCGCTTGGTTTGCTAATGTGTGGCGTTGTTGCCACTCGGCTTGTGTTATATTGTGGCTTTCAAATAAAAGATGGACCTGGCCGATGCCTGTGTGGATACAGCAGAATTCATTTTTAAGTGTGTGTGTGTGTGTGGCTTTCATGAGTGCTTGCTTGGTTGCTTTGTGTGTGGAATTGTAACAACAGCAGCTATGGCTAGCTGCTTCCGAGTGTGACTTATTTGAGGGTGCTTGCCATGTATCTGAACTGAACCAAGAAACAGCTAGGCTGGTTGTGCGTGTTTGTGCATGCCTGCTTGTGCATGCATATGTAGTGTGTGTGCCTGCTTGTGCTAGCTGCCTGTGTGTGTTTGTATGAAAAATCAAACATAAAAAGCAGCAGCTGTACATGTGTGCTGGTTTTTGCGGGTGCCTGGCTCATTGACCCACCTGAGAAACTTGTGCCATTTGGCTGCAAGTGATGCAGCAAATCCAGCAGGATCAGCACAGAATACTCAGCTTCTCCACAAGCTCCCTAACCATGTACTCTAATTACAAGATTATTACATGGAGATCTCTAACCATGTACTCTAATTACAAGATTATTACATGGAGATGCGGAAGAAGAAGAGATAACAGTATTTTGCCCGCAGTGATAACCATGTACTCCCATTAATTTCACTCGGTTAAAATATTTGATTTTTCACAAACACCCAAGGACCAGTTGAGTTTGATGAACATGAATGAATGCGCCTGGTTAAGCTCAGATGCATCCAGCAAGAGGGGGAAATTAGTGTACGAAATCAAATAGGCATAAAGCACACGTCAAAGTGCAGAGTATAAGCATGGACTACTTGTATTCAACGATATTGCCGACACTTAATTATAAAAGCAACTCCAACTTCTACTCAACCATATATCATATATGCATAGCTCTGTTCAGTATTTTAACCTGGAATGGTTTATGAGTGGGACTCTAAATTATCATTTGGAGTTGGATATGAAAAAGTACTGCTTTCACATATTCATTTCTTAACTGATAGTGATACACATGATGCAAAACGCCAATACAAGGGACTGCTACAATTTAGAATTACGGCAACGATTTGCTAGAGCACACAACTCATAGCTGCAACCAAAAATTCTAGGACACCAGCATCATCAGAACTAGTAGCACCAAAAGTAAACAGACAGTTTAATCTCTCACACAGCCTGCAGCATATGGCGCAGCAAGTCCAGGATCGGACCGGAAGATTCGGCCTCGACAGCGAGCTCTTTCGCCATCACCCCCGCGGCCAACAAGTCCTGCCGCAGCTCGGCGTTGAGCACGATGTGGGAGAAATGCTGGTCCAGCACCAGGCCCATGGCTCTGGCCACCGCCACAAGCGATGGCACGCTCTCGCACTGCTCCAGCTTGAGCATTCCCGCTGCCTCCGGGCAAGCCTGGGCCTCTGGGAACCTGGAGTACTTGCCCACCCACTTGGCGAGGTACCTAAGAAGGCCGGCCACCTCCGCGCCGTCCAGCTCGGACACGGCGGCGGCGAGGACCAGCGGGTCCTCGACGTTCCTCGAAGCGAAGAGGTAGTGCAGGCACACCTCGGGGGAGGTGAAGCCGTCGTGGCCCATCATGAGCAGCATCGCTGCACGCCTGGCGGCCTCGACGCCGGCGGTGGCCTTGTCGACGCACATGTTGACGGCGAGCACGGCGGCGTCCTTCCAGCGGGCCTTGACGGCGGCCATGGCGTCGTAGGCCTTGTCGGAGGCCGGGGATAGGAAGCAGCGGAGCGCGGCGAGGAGGTCGGCGGAGCGGAGGTCGGCGGCCTGGCGGAGCACGGCGCAGAGGAGGTCCGGGCGGGCCGCGTCGGCGAGGGCCGCGAGGAGGCCCGTCGGCGGGTGCGGGAGCGCGCGGGCGTCGACGAGGGCGAGCAGCAGGTCGTGCTCGGCGAGGCGGGCGGCGCAGGAGGCGAGGAGCGGGGGGAGCGTGGACGGGAGGTATGGCGTGGCGGCGCGGACGGCGGGGACGAGCTTGGCGGGCGGGACGGGGAGGGCGAGGGAGCGGGCGAGGGTGGCGAGGAAGGAGCCGAGCAGGGCGCGGAAGCGGGCGGCGGTGAGCGTGTTGGCGGAGAGGGAGGCCGCGAGGAAGGAGGCGGCGGTGGCGAGGGTCGGGTCGGCCGGGGCGAGGGCCCACTCCGAGGGGTCGATCGGGGCGGGCAGCGCGGTGGTCGCGGCCGGCGGCGGCGCCCCCGGGGTGAGCACGAAGGCTTGGTTGGCGGCGGCTGCGGCCGCGGCCGGGCTGGTGATGGCGGCGAGGAGCGTCATGGCGCCGCCGGGGAGAGGGAGAGGGGTTAGGGTTTATGGAGGGGGGGAGGGGATCGATTGATTTTGTGGGTATGAAGGAAGAATGATTGGGCTTGTGGGCTCTTTTGTTGCAGGATAGTTGGGTTGGGGCCTCTTATTGTTCAGTGTTTTTTTTTAGTATTCTCTTCCTCCATTTTCCGTGTTCTTAGTGTTTTGTTTCTTCTTGTATACAAGTTGGGCATTTTTCAGACACTCGTTGAACATTTTCAAATACATGTTGAACATCCTATCTGAATACATGCAACGAACATTTGCCAAATGCACGTCGAAACAAACTTATGTAGAGGTTGAACGTTTTACACACTGAACGTTTTTCCCAACGCATGTTGATTATTTTATCCGAGTACGAATATTTGTGAAATGCACATTGATGATTTTTTTTATACGGATGTTGAACACTTTGCGGATACACGTCGAACAATTTCCACATACGCGTTGCACATTTTTTAGTGGCACACTGATTATTTTTAAATACCCAGCAAAAGTTTTTCAACACATGATGAACATTTGTTTGATTATATAAGCATTTTGAAAAATGTGTGAGTTTTTTGAAGTGTTACAACTATTTTTCTTAAGTGACATACACTCTTTTTAATAGAACGAAGCATTTCCATATAAACATACACGTTTTTGCATAGTACGGACTTTATAAAAAATATTCACGAATAAATTTTTCAAATACGTGAGCATTTTCTAACGTGATGAACATTTTTCGATATGAACATTTTTAGGAATTATTATTTTGCATTGTACAAACTTTTCAAAAAATATTCACAAATATATGTTTGAAATGCGTGAGCGTTTTCTAAGGTGATGAAATTTTTTCTATATGAATAGTTAGAAATTATGCGAAGAAACTTTTACGTTCAATTAACATTGTAATGTGTGGTGAACTTTTCAAATTTAAATAAAGTTATTTATAATATATATATATATAGGATATTTTAAAAAGTAGAAAATATATTTACAAAATGTACGGCATGTTAAGCTAAATCCATGTCACTTTCTACTGTTTCAGAGTAAATAAAGAGCTCAAGTTTGCGCAACACATGGGTGGATATAGCATGTAATATTCAGGCTTGTAAAACATGTTAAGCAAGATATATTATTTCCGAAGTAAAGGCCCAAAAAACGAGAATATACTTGTAGAACTATGCAATGCAGATGTTTTGTGCACTATCCATCACATTGAGCGTGAAGTTGGACTCCTCCTTTCTACGGCCCTTGACATGACCGAAGCATATTTTTCAGGAACGACATTTGGCTCAGCCCACTAATCGATACTTCATTTTTCTTTCTTATTTCCCTCTTTTCTATTATGAACCTCAATTTAACATTTACTTTACTAATTTATAAATTAGGTTAAGTAAATTTTAAAAATATTCATGTATACCAAAACTGATCTTGCTGTATTTCAAATGTTTATACACCAGGGAAAAGATGTGCCTATATGTGAAAAAAAAGAACGTTTACTTACAATATGAGATGTTTCTAGTATAGAAGGAAAATACTTATTTCTTAAAAGATAAATGTTCATGTATCACGAAAAATGTTGATGCATCACAAAAATGATGTGGAATAAATCTATCGGTTTAAATGTACAAGAAAGAAGGATTGGCATTTGTTCTGAAAAAAGGAATATCAGTATCACAAATATATTCAGTTCAGCATCAAATAATGTATTAGCTGTGTAGTTACCATCAGCATAGCTAAGTACTCCTTGAAGGCATAATGGTTGGTACACACAGAGCCAGGTAAGTGCAACAACCAGCACGCATGTACAAGTGCTGATTTTATTTTATTTTCAGAAGGATCACAAATAAACCACACAGTTCAGCACACCCAACCACAGCTGTTTTCTTGGTTCAGAACTTCAGATACATGGCAAACACACTCTCAAATTAGTCAAACTCGCAGGCAGCTATCATGTAGATGCACGCAGGCACTTACACAGAGCAATTCCAAACGCATACCAAAGCAAGCACTCATCAAAGCCACACATAGAAAGTTACCACAATGGTGGTGAGAGCCCTATCCATGATATATGGTGGTGAGAGCCATCGTAAGCTCTCACTTGAGGCATTCGCAATAATATAACACACAATAGCAATCCATGCATGCACACAAGAGCAAACCAAACGCATGATCCACCACCACCAGTAACAGCAGCAGGAGTGTCCAACCTTCTCACAGGCGATCGAGTTTGAACTCGGTATCATCACCACCAGCAGCAGCAATGCAAAGTTCACCTAGGCGACGTACGATTAGAGACGGAGACAGAAAATGCTTAGTGACCGAATGACTGAATGCAATCAAGACTCAATAGCAGTAGCAGTAGCAGAGCTAATAGTACATAGATGGATTCGTCAGTATGCGTATATATGATGTAATGTACCTGAGGACGGAGACCCTAGGCAGCTTCTCCTTGTAGTAGCGGGAGTGGACCGGCGTCTCAAAGTGGTCAGGGCGGTGGTCGGCGTCCCACTCTAGAGCGTCCCACACGTCCTTCTCGATCTCGACGGATGGCTTCTTCTTCCCTTGGCCACGGGCACCCACGTATGGCAGCCGGCGCAGGCTCCAGCATCCCCTGATCTTGATGGTCTCGAGCCTGGGTGCCACCATCTTGACCAAGTCGCATATATTCTGCAGCTTGGGGAGGTCGTGCAGGTGGATGGTGGTGAGCTTCGGGAGTAGTAATACACCGAGGGTGGCTATTTCCTCTGGGTATCTTCTGTCCAGTTCGAAGACGTGTCTGAGCTCGCCGCAGTTGATGATGTGGAGTGTCTCCATGCTGGGGAAGGAGGAGACCCACACCGGGAGCACAAACCGGAGCCTGGGACATGAGCGTAGGTGCAGGTGCTGTAACTTTTTGAAGGACTTGACGCTCTCCGTGTAGAAACTATAGCGTACACCTTTGCTCCAAATCCAGCGGGCCGTTAGGAGATCTGATGCCCATAAAGTCTCTAATTTAAAAAATCCATACGCACTCGGATTGAAGACGTATTCCAGCTTTGGAGACCTCTCCACACGGCATACCCTAAGGTCGTCCCACGCACAACTCCCTTCATAAATGGTGGCACATGAAGACACATCGTGGAAATGTAGGGATTCTGCACACGATTGTAAGTGATATATTCCCTTCTCCACGTTGCAGCTCCCTTCAGCAATCTCCAACTGTCGATCAAACTTTGAACTCGGAGGTTGCGGGAAAGCCTGCATCGGAGGGTGGCCAACCATACCAAGGACATCACTGTACTGGCCTGTTGGAAGAACAAGCTGTTGAAAGCTCGGGAGAATCTCGTACTTGTCGGTTCCTTCAAACTCAACAAGTCGGTCATACACAGGTGACCTGGTGATGTGAATATCAAAATGAAGATCCTCACGTAGCCGAAATACATTGCTCAGGGAGCGAGCAATCCTCGCATCCACAACAACAGCATGCACCCGCAACCCGGAGGATTTATAATTGTCAATGGCTGGCCGAGAACACAGGGATGCAGCTCGTGTGTCTATGCACATCAACTCCAGTTGAGACATTGACCATGGTCCGTCGTCAAAGGACGAACCTATTGCTCGAAGGTGTTTGCATCCTATTAGAAATAGTCGCTTGAGCCTTGGGACTTGCACCACCATTGTCTTGAAGTCAAGTACCTTGATTGCAGTTCCAGAGAGGTCCAATTCCAAGAGGTTGGGTAGCCCACGCAAGAACAAGTTCTCCAACTGCGTGCAACCCTGTAAGGAGACCTTGGAGATATGTATATCCTTCTTATCACATGCACTACAAGTACAAGGACGGACATGTTTTGGAGGAAGTTCAATGGTCTGTGTCCACTGAGAAGCTGCCCCACAACCATCAAATCTGAAGGACTTAAGGGATGGAGGAATCCGGCCAGGAGCAACAACGGTTTCCAGCCCATCACAACCATCAAGTACAAGCATCTGAAGGCTGCTAGCTTTCGATATGCTTGTTGGAAGATTTTTCATGCCACTGTTCCCTGACAAATCAAGTATTTCCATACTTGTCTTGTCTGTGAAGGCATCATCAACATCCTCCGATGTATTCCATTGACATGTTGGTTTTATTAGCCGGAGCCTCTGGAGGTTAGATAGCTGCCCTTGTAGCTCAGTGGTGTACTTCCAGTCCCACACTCCCTCTATATTTAGCTCTCTCATATTTGTCATGAGATTTAGCTTTTCCTTGGATAAGATTTCGTTCCACTCTGTGTAACGCAGATCCAACACCCACAAGTTGTACAAACATAACCAACTTGTATGATTCTCTCCTTCACTAGTTTTGTCATCTGTACAGTGGTCCAGTCCGAGGAATCTTAGATTATGACATTTTAAGAAAGGCGAGGTGATGCAAAATTGAAGGCGCAACACCGCAGAACTAGCACACCAAGCTTGCTTGAGTGCTGAAACAATCCATCTGGCAAATTTGGTAACTGATCAGATGTTTTAAATGCCAAGAAGAAAGATGATGTCGTCGCAGGTATATTTTGCAGACCATGAAGTTTTGTATTCTCTGATGTGACTGAAGTCCAACGATATGAGCCTTCTCTATAGACATCACCATCTTTAATTGCCAGAAAAGGAGACTCCAGATGTCTCATGAACTTCTGAAGAAACTCTTCAAGCACACAAGGATCACACTTCCAATTTATCTCCCGTTGGCATGCATTAGTAATTTCACGTGTCATGTCCCCTTGTATAATCCCGTCACACATCCAATAGTTGGAAGCATGAGTTGCCCAACCGGAGTTGGTGGTGGTGTGGAAATTATAATGCAGAAATAACTCGTAGAGGCAACATTCTGCAACCAATTTTGGGTTGATGTCTATCATACATGGATTGCGGGCCACTATGGTATTAGCCTCTTCATGTAGTATTGCTTCAAACTCTGCATTTGTGCAACTTGTGATTCCAAACTTTGCATTTTTCAATCGTCTGCTTGGAGGAGATAGAGACGAGACTGCATGGGTGTATCTTAGCTTGCTTGCTATCTCAGAAGTGTGATAGTTTATGGTCAGAATCCTTCTTTTGAAGGTCCATATCATTTTATTGTCTCGAAACACCGTAAACTGAGGAATGCCGAATATTGTTACGTCAACTTCATCATCAGTTCCATTAAGAAAGATCATCATAAATTTTGTACTCGTTAGGGTGCTATCAATCACCGTTGAAACACTTTGTATCACATCTCTAGAGCCTTGGTCGACTCCATAGAAGTCATCATCCTCATCCTTCTTGTCTAGAATGGCCAATGCTGAGCTATCAAGTTTTAGTTCCTCGACAATTCTCCTCTGCATAGCTCTTCTACTTTTCCACTCCGAACAATCAATATACATTATTCTGTCAAAGTGGTGTTCCTTAGTGGTTCTCTTAGATGGAAGCACCCTGGCAATAGATCTAAGAACAGGGGACGCCCCCAAACCATTCCAACCATTAAAATATATGACTTTTCTACCCAATAGGGGGCCCTGATCAACCGAGAACTCTAGTAGTGTTTCTCTGGCGTGATCAACGTCTGTTGAGACTGAAATCACCTGAAGTTGAACACGTAAGCAAGCTAGAATAATGCTAGTTGAAGCACTAACTTAACATATGCTAATAGTGCATCTCTGGAAAAAGTAAATTGTTGTTTAAACAGTCACACTCGAATTACAACAATTGTTTAAGATAGGCTCACAGTAAAGTAGGTTATTTTTTCCTAATAGTGCATATATCTGGAAAAGTAAATTGTTATTTAAACAGTCAAGTAATTTGGCAAAATTAGACTGCGATATCAGGGGCGAATGACTTCCGAGAAAAACGGAGGGGCGATTTCTGAGGCGACTCGCGGCGTCTCCGGCGTTGTTTCTGGCCTGTCGCCGATCTCATCCGGCGACTGCCCTGCCGGTGAAGATCTCACCTGGGTTGGCAACGCTGAAGATGATCGAGATCGTTCGTCTGCGCATCGGAGATGGGCGGCGTCATTCGAGGATACCACAACTTCTCCGATGGGCGGCGTCATTCGAGGATACCACAACTTCTGAGAGAGAACTGCGCTTTGGATCAATCGTGCTACATCAGGTATCATGCTGGATCACGGTACGCAGTGAAGAAAATTATATCTCGGCGGGCCGTTATTTGCAGGGTTTTGAGGTTCTAAAGATTGGGGTAAATCTGGAGATCGATGGTTTCTAGCTGGTCGTGGGGAATCCGTGGGAGACACATCGTGATGATCGGGCAAACGTTAAGGTATGCGATATTACTTGTAAGTCTCCTCGTTACGGAGGTCGTTTCTGGGTCCTCGCAGATCAAGACGACGATGAAGATGATGTGGACGGCAGAGGTGAAGACGGTAAAGACGACAAGGGGGATGCTGATACTGCAAGGATCGGCATCGCTGCTGATCGGATAGTGACATGCGCTCAGGGACGCAAGGTGTTGCCGGACGTCCGCGTGTCGAAGAAGATGGGGAGGCCGCCGTCGGGGGTTCGCCCATGGATCGGACCACTGCCCAAGGTAATTCTTCAGCCGGCTACATTGTCAAATTACTTGTTGCCGAATTGGCAGACGGTGAGGAAGAAGAACAGAACGCTGATTGTCAGGCCGAGACTTCGGCAACCAACGCTGACGCTGCCGGCGACATTACAGGAGTCCCGTTTTGATCGTGGTTGTCGGTGCTGATAGTGGGCCTGTGGCATCTAATGTTGATTTGGGCTTGCGGAAGTCTGGGTATGAGGCCCAGACCGCAACTCTCCTGGAAACAACAGCGTCTGAGTATACTGCACCCTCGCTCCAGATAGATACGTTGCTAGAACCTACGTCGGGGATTAGGGTTCCTACAAGGGCGAGACCGGGATTCCCGTCGTTAGGGACAGGGAGGGCGGCTCGTGTGCTACCTCATGCTGGTGCCTCGACGGGGACCATGGCCGGTCGGGGGCAGCCGCCGAAATCCTCGTTGCCTTCTGCGCAACAGGCGGGGCCTCCTGCAAAACCTACGGGGCTGTCTCGCGTGGCGCAGCAGGACAAGCCCCACGCTAAGATGACGGCTGCCGCAGGTGCTGTTTTGCTTGGTACGGCCAGACAGGACGCTAACAGGATGCAACCTCACGGCAGGTGGGGTGATGACGGAGTGGATGCGTATGGAGATGGGCAGCACAGGGGCTCTTCTTCCGCGGGAGGAGGGCGTGGTTATGCTTGGCAGGGTAATGGAGGCAGCGGCAGAGGGTTCTCAGGACCTCCACGCAACTTTGTTCAGGGGGTCTCGAGTCCCCATAATCCAAAGAGGGGGGCGTACCGTCCCAACTGGGCTAGCCGAGGGGGGGGGGGGGGGAGGAAGGCGAAACCATCTCGCCCGCCTACCTCAACTCTAGCCGAGGTAGATGCGGTCCGGACATATGGGTCCAACGCCCAGTCTCAGGGAAGGCCGATGGAAGCAGTTAAGGCCACGGGGCATGATCAAGGTATGTCTGCTGAAACACTGCCAGTGGCTAAGATGAATGCTGGCAAGCCATAGGGGGGAGAGCGCCCGACAAAGTGGGCACGCAAGAAGGAGAAAATGATGTGTTACCGTTGTGGTGAGACGGGACATTTTGTTTCTTAGTGCAAGGCCGAGTTATGTGAGATTTGTCTCAGGCCAAAGCACGGTACAACTAGATGCCCTCTTACAGTTGGACCTATGCCGGTGGTTAATATCTATGGAGTTTGCTGCCAAGAGCTAATGTTTTTTTGAGTCGCCTACTGTGGTGACAGCAGTTCATATGGCGGACAATGCTTATGTTGGGACGGTTACTGTTACGAGAGATATCATGTCAATGGAGCAGATAGTGCAGCAGCTTCGGGAGCTTGTTTTTGCGACCTTTAAGTGGGAACCATTGTTGATCGCCAACAATGTTTTCAAAGTGGTATTTCCTACTAAGGAGGATCTTGCGCGCTTGCTCAAGTTTGGCATGTGCAGAGTCCCCAACACGAGCTGTGTACTGGAGTTTGATGCTTGGAAGACCGAGGAGCCCCAAGGGGTACCTTTACCTTAGATTTGGGTACGGTTTTCCGGAGTTCTATCTAAGGCGCTGAATGACTATTTGATTACCTGGAGCTTGGGGTCCCTCATCGGTAAGAGAGAGAAGGTGGATATGATCTTCACTCGTGCTAAAGGAGTGGCGAGGATGTTGGTTAGTGTAATAGACATTGAGTTAGTTCCGGATGAGGTTATATGGACCCATGCCGAAATGAGATACACTCTTCAGTTAGAGATCGAGAGTCCTCCTCTTTTCGAGGGTGAGGGTACCGACGGAGACGTTCATATGACTGATGATGATGACGCTGCTGGCTCAAGGGGCTCGGAAGAGAAGGATGATCCGTCTATTACTAAGGAGAAGGAGCAGGATAGTAGGTCTAAAAACGCTGGAGGTGGTGATGGGCAAGCAGTTTTGCCACCGATGTCCGAGCTTAAGTTTGGCTCCTTTGAGCCGGCATCGACACCTGCTAGGATTGGGAGTTCGAGGATGCTTAAGGCTTCAGAGGAATCGGCGCATTCATTGCCGAAACAGGATCTTGGGAAAGCTCCCAGGTTGGCGGAGATTACAAAATCAAGGGAGGGGTTCCGTCTCGGGTCTGCAGTGGCTGAGGATAGACTGCCCGCCATGTATCTCTCTAATTTCTTGGCGACGACTACGAGTGCAACTGATGGACTGCCGTTTGGGCAACCGGTCGAGGTACTGGAGGATGGCGACGTGCAGGCTATTGTGCCTCCAGGCGATGCGCTGATGCCTGGACAGCCTGGTGCGGCCCTAGAGGTGGGTGATGTGCTTGCTACAGAGGCACCAGCCGACGTGCATGCAGCAGGTACTCCTGCCGGCATTTCCTAGGCGCAGGTTGCACCGCAGGGAGGTGTAGCATTGGTAACCGCGTAGGTGCTGGAGGGATCGGATGCTTCTGGAGTTCAACCTTGTTCGGATATTGTGGTGATGAATGCTATGCAGCAGGGTCCAGCACTGTTGCCCAACTCACAGGACGGGCATGTTCTCATTTCTCCGAATCAGGTCTTAGCATATGGTGGTATTGAGAATCCGATGATAGCGGACAGGAGGTCTAGTGAGAGGATCCAGGAGCAGCCAGACGTGGATGACTTACAGATGGGCCGGGCTATGTGAGCGGCTAAAATGAGGGATGTCGAAGTTTTGATAGGTATGTCTATCAACAAAGCACATTCGATTCTACATTTTTTGCCTGGTGACATTATAGACAATGCTACTTCTGTTGGGGTCTCTCTAGGGAACACGGGTAAAGAAGTTGCAAAATCTATTAATGATCTACTTGACTTAGAGGCCGATAGGGCGATGGATTTAGTTAGAAACATGGCGGCGATCAAACCGATGAATGACTCTGAGATTAGTGCATTGGGGGAGTTTAATTCCCTATGTGAGAATCTTGCTCCAAAAGAGGGTCAAGAGGAGGATTGCTCCGATGATTGCCTAGATAGTGCACTACCTAACGTGGTGGACTCATGCCACCCAGGTTATGTGGACCTTGGGTGTGGAGGTGAAAAACCTAAGCGACCATGGAAGCGGAAAGTATACCCGGTTTCTGCGGTGCGTAGGAGTGCCAGATTTAAGACTGTTAAAAAAATTCTATGATGAAATATGAGAGGCATCTTTTGGAATAGTAGAGGTCTAAAAGACTTGGCTAAAATTAGATTCCTAGCTGAGGCTACTCTAGAGTACAAATTAGATTTCATCGCACTCATGGAGACGGGGCGAGATAACTTTACATCAGAGTTTCTGAACACGTTATCTGCAGGCGTGGATTTTGATTGGCACTGTCTCCCTCCGAGAAGAAGATCCCATGGGATCTTACTTGCTGTGCGGTTTGAAGCACTTCAGGTGCGTGAAGTGGTGTTGGGGGAATTTGCGGTTAAGTTTTGGATTAGATCAAAAAATGACGGTTTTCAATGGGCACTTGTGGCTGTGTATGGTGCAGCCCAGTCAGAGTTCAAGCCGGACTTTTTGGCTGATCTAGTCCGAATATGTGATGAAAAGTTACCTCTATTAGTTGGGGGTGATTTTAGTATCATTCACCGCTCTGATGAAAAAAACAATGATAGTTTTGATGGCAGATGGCCTTTTATGTTTAACACAATTATTGAAAGCTTGGACCTCAGGGAGATTGAACTTTCAGGAAGAAAGTACACCTGGGCGAATTCCTTACAGAATCAGACATTCGAAAAGTTAGACCGGGTACTTACTAGTATCGAATGGGAACAGAAGTTCCCACTGGTTTCTGTATGTGCACTACAACGAGCTATCTCTGACCATACCCCGCTCCTCCTAGATTCCGGGGATGCAATTCACATGGGTAAGAAGAATTATTTCTCTTTCGAATCAAGCTGGTTTCTAAGAGAAGGATTCATGGACATGATTGCTAAGGAATGGAGTACTGAGTGCGGAGGGACGTCGAATGTTGATAGATGGCAAAACAAAATAAGACATCTGAGACAGTTCCTCCGGGGATGGGCAAAAAATGAATTTGGGATTTATAAGGAGGAGCAGGACAGGCTTCTCAAACTTATAGACGGTCTAGATCGCAAAGCTGAGATTTATTTGTTGGATGCAAATGAACGGGCTTCCAAAGATGAGGAGGCTGAACAGAGAGTGCGTGTCCTACTTCGAGAGGAGGAAATGAAATGGACACTTAGAGCCAAAGTGCGGGCTATTGTCCAGGGGGATGATAACACTAAATTTTTTCATTTGATTGCGAATGGAAAACATAGGAAAAAGAGGATTTTGCAACTAGAACAGGATGAGGGTACGATAGTAGGTCACGAGAACTTAAAGTTATACATCTCAACTTACTATAAACAACACTTTGGAGCGTCGGCTCATAGTTCTATCACTATGGATTATCAAATGGTAGCGGATATTCCTCAAATCAGAGATGCAGATAATGAGCTCTTATCCGCTCCATTTACGAAGAAAGAGGTGCTTGAGGCAATTGGGCAGATGAAAAACAGCAAAGCTCCTGGACCGGATGGGTTTCCTGCTGAGTTCTATAAGAAATGTTGGCATATAATTAAGGATGACCTTATGCCAATGTTTCATGACCTATTTTGTGGGTGAATTAAACTCGTTCATCTGAATTTTGGTACAATTACGCTGCTACCAAAGAAGGAGGGGGCGATACGTATTGAACAATTTCGTCCTATTTGCCTGCTTAATGTTAGCTTCAAGATTTTCACAAAGGTGGGAACTAATCGGCTAACTCAGGTCGCCCACTCAGTGGTTCAATCTACTCAGACAGTTTTTATGCCTGGACGTAACATCCTAGAAGGGGTTGTGGTCCTGCATGAAACCTTACATGAGACTCACTCGAAGAAACTAGATGGGGTAATCTTCAAGGTGGATTTTGAAAAAGCATACGATAAAGTCAAATGGTCCTTCCTACAGCAGACCTTGCGTATGAAGGGGTTCGACCAGCTTTGGAGGAAGCATGTCGACTGTTTCATAAAAAAAGGAAGTGTCGGTATGAAAGTCAATGATGACGTGGTCATTTCTTCCAGACTCTAAAGGGTCTTCGACAAGGAGATCCTATGTCCCAGATTTTATTCAACATTGTTGCAGATATGTTGGCTTTAATGATGAGGAGGGCCAGTGACAAAAATCTTGTAGGGGGACTGGTCCCACATCTCGTGGATGGGGGTGTCTCAATCCTACAGTATGCAGATGATACGATTATCTTTATGGAGCATGATCTAGAAAAATCCAGAAATATGAAGCTCATTTTGTGCTTAGTTGAACAACTATCTGGGTTGAAAATTAACTTCAACAAAAGTGAATCGTTTTGCTTTGGTCAGGCTAAAGTTGAACAACTCACTTACAACCAACTGTTTGGTTCTGACAGTGGGAACCTACCGTTTACATACTTAGGTATTCCTATTCATCACCGGAAGTTAACAAATAAGGAGTGGAAATGTATCGAAGACCGATTTGAAAAAAAGCTAAGTTGCTGGAAAGGCAAGCTTTTGTCCTATAGATGACGTCTGGTACTAGTTAACTCGGTCTTAACCAGTATGCCCATGTTCCTTCTTTCCTTTTTCGAGATACCCGTTGGGGTACGGAAAAGGTTGGATTTCTATCGGTCCCGTTTCTTCTGGCAGAGTGACGAGGTTAAAACAAAGTATAGGCTAACTAAGTGGGATATCATTTGCAGACCTAGGGAGCAAGGGGGTTTAGGAATTGAGAATTTAGAGGTTAAAAACAAATGCCTTCTAAGTGGCTGTACAGAATATCAGTGGAAACTGAAGGCGTGTGGGTACAAATTCTGAGGATTAAGTACTTGCAAAATAAGACCTTAGCTCAGGCGACAATAAGACCGAATGACTCTCCTTTCTGGAAAGGATTGATGAGGTCAAAAACTGCCTTTTTCCAAGAGACTAGGTTTATCATTGGTAAATTCTCGGAAGATACATGGTTAGGGGAAGTACCACTAGCCCTGCAATATCCGCAGTTATACAATATTGTCCAACGTGGACAAGCGTCCGTTGCGACAATATTGAGCCACACACCTCTAAATATTCAGTTTCGCAGATCCTTAATAGGTCACAAATGGACCAGTTGGCTTCACCTTGTCAGAAGGTTAATGGACATCCAACTTTGAGATACACCAGACACTATTCAATAGAAATTGACTAAGAATGGGGCTTTTAGTGTAAAATCTATGTATCTTCATCTCATAGATTTGGGGCCGATTCCAAAATCCAAGGATATATGGAAGGTCAAAGTACCGTTGAGGATAAAGATCTTCATGTGGTTTGTCCACAAAGGAGTTATCCTAACGAAGGAAAATTTGGCAAAACGTAACTGGAAAGGCAACCATAGATGCCAACTTCTGTCACAATAGTGAAACCATTAAGCACCTTTTTTCTCGCCTGCCCTATGGCTAAACTCTTATGGCGTTCTATTCACATTGCTTTTAATATCAGCACCCCTAATAGTATTACCACGTTGTTTGGGACGTGATTAGTGGGTGTTGATGCTAATGTGGCAAAGATTATTCATGTGGGAACCTGTGCATTGTCGTGGGCTATTTGGAACTGCAGGAATGATTTAGTATTTAACAGATGCAAATCTATCAATTTTTTGCAGGTTATCTTCAGGGCTACCGCCTTGATCCGCACGTGGTTATTACTCACTTCTGCGGAAGCCACGGAGCCTATGGTTACTGGGTGTGCCCGATGGAAGATGGTAGCTCAGGATATCTTCAACCGGTTTGGATGGCGATTCAATAATAGGATAGGTGGCTAGTCATCTAGTTCTATTACCATTGCTGGTTGACGCGCATATGTCGCTTTGTATCTTTATTTTCTGGTTTTCTCACATTGCTGTACTCGGTACAATTTTGCCATTATTCAATGAAAAGGCCGCATGCATCACTCGATATACAGAGACCGAGACCGGGGCGATGCCTCCTTTTCGAAAAAAATAGTCAAGTAATTTGAATCGCAACAAGTGTATACATATAGGCTCAAGATAAAGTAGTTTTTTTGCCGCGGAGTAGATTGTCATATTACAAAGTGGGGTCCTTCCAAAATATTGCAAGTATTTTTTCTATTCTAAACAAGGGCAAAAACTTTGCCACTCTTCATTGAAGAATGTTTTTTTCGAAAAGGAGGCAAAGATCGCCTCATCTATTAAATAAGCAGAAGAGAATTGTCCAGTTAATCACGAAAAACTGGACAAAAACCGGTACAACAAGGGCCTAGCCCACTCCCATAGACTGACACACTCAGGGCAAAGCCCACCCTTATCGACGACACGTCGAACTACGGCCAAACAACGCAACTTCGACTCTGATGGAGAACTTTGTACGAAAAAACCAGGCATGGCTGGCGCCACGAAAGATCGCCGATCGAATGGGCTATCTGCAGTCAGTCATCCTATGCCGCAGGGCCCCGCCGCCGCAGCTTCGACTCCATAGCAACAAACAAACCGAGGCAAAACCGTGAACACGCCGAAGAAGAGCCGACTATCGCAACCATTGTCGCGTCACCGACATCGCTCCCACCATCATTATTGCCACAGAAGTCTGGACGCCACACCCGCCACCAACCGCCGTCCACCGGTCCTGCTTACCGACGGCAAGCTCCCAAAACGAAGCCCTCAAGAGGGAATACGACACCAAGACGCCGTCATCGTCAATCATAGATTAAGGTTTCCCGTGAAGAGACTGAAATGGCCAGATCCGCGCAAGAGGGGTGGGAGAACAAGCAACGATGCCTCCAAGAAGGTCAACGACGGCCACAACCGCTGCCATTGTTGGTCACGACACGAGGCCAAGACATGATTTTCACCAAGATCCACACCACCTAAGCCGCACATCATCCTGCATTGACGTCAGCTAGCCCACCAAACATGACTAACATCAAAGTTGTCCATCGACGAAGAAGCATCAAGACCCGTCGCAGCCCAACCGCACCTCGCGGAGACCACCGATGGTCGGAGACCAGATCCGTATCACGCACCGCCGGAGCGCACTTCCTCATCTTCATGGGCCTCCGATCCGCGCACCCCGAAGGGCATCCACATGATGCCAGACCACGCAGACACACACCAGCCGCGCCCCTCGCGGCAAAAGGCGCCGCCCAAGCGCCGTGTAGGCCGCTCAGGCCCCTCCACCATGAGCTCCGCCGCCTGCGGATCTCGCGCCTCATCTCACTGGGGACACTTCCCGGGCCGGCCCTCACCGCCTCCACATGCAAGCTCCGGCCGAAGCTCACACCGCCGCCAGCGCCACCACCACAGCCCTTGCCGCCTCAGTGACGCGCCACTGTCAGTGACGGTTGACCCTTGCCACCTCAGCCCGCGCCGCCCGCAGCAGCCGGTCGGAGGAACAACCCACTTCAGATATGGATCGGGACCAGCACCTCGATGCGCAGCCAGCCCGCACAAGCACGTACCGCCACACCACAGCAGCCACCCGCGCAGCCGCACCAAGGCGCCATCGTTGGTCGCCCCAGTCGCAGCCTCGCCGTGCCGCCGCAAGCGTCGTGCCTCCGCCCTGCAAGCGTCGCGCCTCCGCCCGTTGCCGCCATCCCGCGCTAGCGAGCACCGCGAGGAAGGGAGACGAGCCCCGCCGCTACCGACGCTGGCCGGCCTTTGCCCGGCGGCGCACTGCGGTGGCGGCGAGGGAGAGGGCGGGGGTGGTAGAGTGCTCGAGGTTGCGGCGCGTGGGTTTGCCCCCCTCGCGGGAGCGGGCTGAGACGGAGAAAAAAGTGGTTTGAGAATACTAAAGTTGAAGAATGTTTTTCAAAATGTGACAAATCAGAGAAGAGCACAGGTACACCGCTTCAAAAACACATGCATGAAAAATAGTCTTTCTGCCCACTTTAGAAATAAAAGCACCGAACCAAAGTTCAGAGCTGAATGATACAATATTTCGATAAGGCTCTACCTTTTCACCCTTATTGCTGACAGCCTGCAACGTCTAATCCTAGTAGCTCACAAGGGTCAGCTGCACGCTGGTGCTCATAGGTTTGAATCTGGCCAGGGTGAGCACTGTGAACCCCCCGACGCACGGATCTAGCGCCCTGGGCGTAGGGCCAGTGCAGCTTCGGGATAGTTGCCAGGGGTAGCGGTCGTGGCGCGGCGGTGTAGCTCCACGAGCATCGGTTGTTGGCTTGTTGCTCGGTTGTGTAGCTCGGCCTGGATCTGCGGGCTCGCTTGGATCCATGGCGGGAGCTGCGCGGCTTCAACATGGCTGGCTATGACGAGGCAAGTGGTGATTACGATGGGCGTGGTGGACGCCGAGGCAGCGACCCTTGGTTTGGTGTTGTCGGATCTTGTCGGCGAGAGTTTGTGGTGCGTGCATCTGGCTTCCTCAGTGTGGATCCACGGACAGATGAAGGTGACCTATGCCAACACAGCGAGAGGTGTTGCAGCTGGAAAGTTGCACGAAGCAGTTTGGTGGACTTTGAGGAGTGGTGTTATGCGACATATTGCATGCTCCAGCGCTTTGTGCGCTCTGCTGTCCCAGTTTCGTTCATTTGTTCATGTCGGTGTGAAAGAGATCCCGGCGAAGGTCTTGCTCGACATCGGTTGGTGCCGACAACGGTGCCTTTACGGTGGTGTTTTCCTTCTTGAAGGCATTGTCGTGTAGCTTCCTTTCATCCATGGTGGGTGGGCTCTCCGGGATAAATCTCAAGATCCAAATCTTTGAGTGAGCGACGGTGGCGGCTATGTCACATCCATCTTGGAGTCATCGCTTTGGAAAACCAGGATGCAGTTGTTAGTGCAGTTCATACTTGTGTTCGAGGATGGTGGATGTCAGGGCGGCGACGGTCCCGGATGATCAATGTTTGTGCATCGAGGCAGCGATCCCCGAGCCATGGTCGTCGACGGCTCTTCATGGAAGGGTAGCGGCTCCACATGGCTTCGGTGGCAATTCTATGTTGCTAGTGCGGCCACGTTGTCGCCTCAGTCGACTCATCCCAGCCTTCGATGGGCGGTATGACTTTACGTTGGGCCGACGACGTCGGATGAGTTGGTGCAGCTACTGTGGTATGTCATACGTCTTCTACAAATTTGATTGTTTTATGCTATTATATTATCATTTCAGAATGTTTTTATAGCAATTGTTTGTTGTTTTATATTATTTTTAAACACTAACGTATTAACCCAGTACGAGGTGTCAGGTGTTGTTTTCTTCATGTTTTTAGCTTTTCGGGTTTACAGTACCAAACAAAGTTCAATTGCTACGAAACTTTTTTATAATTTTTATAGAACACAAGAAGACCTAGAAGCTTAGGAAGAAGGCCATGAGCCGTAGGAGGGCGCCACAAGGCAGCATGGCGCGCCCACGGAGGTTGGTGCTGCCTAATGGCTTGTGGCCCTTTGTGGCTCTCCCGACTCCGTTCTCTGAAATATAAATTCTCATTAATCCCCAAAACCCTAGGGAAGCTCCCGAAACACTTTTTCACCGCCGCAAATCTCTATTCCACGGCGATCTCAAACGGAACCCTTTTCTGGTGCCCTGTCAGAGGGGGGATCTATCACGGAGGGCCTCTACATCATCCTTTCTGATCCCATGGTGATGTGTGAGTAGTTCACCATAGACCTACGGGTCTGTAGTTAGTACCTGGATGTCTATCTCCCTCTCTATGATCTCAATTGTCATGATCATGGCGAATCCCGCGGTGATCCATCTTATGTAATCAATCTTTGCTGTGTGTTTGTTGGGATCCGATGAATTATGGGTTTATGGTTAGATTACTTATGATGAACGGATTGGTTCTTCAATGAATTATATTTGCATGATCATTATAATTTCTTATTTCTTTTCGATCTATCGGTTTAGTTTGGCCAACTAGATTGATATTTCTTCAGTGGAAATTGTGTGTTGCAGTGGGTTCAATCTAGCGGTGCTTTATATCTCAGTGTCATAGTAGGGAAGAAGACATGTCTTTGTATTTCTGCCACTAAGGATAAAACGATTTGATTTATTCATATTAATTGAGTTTACTTTGTCTACATCATGTCATTTTGCTCCAAGCCTTACTCTATTTTACTTAATATTGTAGATGCATGTTGGATAGCGGTCAATGGATGAAGTAATAGTAATAAGTGCAGGCAGAAAACGACATATTTGCTTATGAGTGTGATGCCTATATAAACAAGATCATTGTCGTGAATAAATATTACATGATTATCCGTTTTTCTGTCAATTGTCCAACAACAACAAACAATTGTTTACCCACCGTATGCCTTCTTCGAGAGAGAAGCTTCTAGCAAACACTATGCCCCCCGGTTCTGTCCACACACATATTTTATTTACAAATCCTCTTATTTTCTTGCTGTTATTATTTATTTTTTATCTATCTATTTGCTGCAATTAACAACAACACTATCTATCCAATTTTAATGTTGCAAGTGACGAGTTTAAGGGGCTTGACAATCCTCTTGCCTACGTTGGATGCAAGTATTTGTTCTTTTGTGTGAAGGCGCTGAAGATGAAAAGTTGCGTGGTTCTCCTATTGGTTTAATAAACATTGGTTCTTAACTGAGAAAAATACTTATCCGTATTATAGTGCATCACCCGTTTCTCTTTACGAAAAAATCCAACTTAGATTACAAGTATCGCTATGCAGGGTGTGGTAGAGAGGAGGGAAGTCGGGGCGACGCCCCAAATTTTCACAAACATTGAGGGTGATGGCTTCGTGTTGCGCAGGCAACGAGGTAGTCTTCGATGTTGTCTGTTAATGTGTTGGGCAATACTGAGTGCATACATACTCTTGAGGATTACTCGTTTCTACCATGGATGAAGAGTCCCGAGTCTGCTCCTCTCATACCACTCGCGGATTCTTATATTCATTGGTTGTGTGAGGCTTGCCAGTTGGCGGAATGGGTTTCCCGTTCGGCATGAGTGGGTTGTGACTTGTGCCTTGTGTAACAGATTTTCTCGGTTTTCTGTAATTAATCGAGCAACTCTCTTTATCTTATTTTTTCAACAAAAAAAATATTAATATCGCGAAGATATCAATTACACCCGGCCTCTGTATCAACAAGATGTTTAAAGGCATTATTTGTTGACCGCATCCAGTCTACCTAGCTATCATGATACTCGCGCGTATGATTTGCTGAGCTTTACTCTTTTTAAGTACTAGTATGTTTCCTTAACGTGTTGGCATTGCTTTTAAACAAAGTAACTTTGATGTGGTGCGGCGCAGGGGCTAAACTTGTAGTGTACGCTCAGAGAAACCGACAAATTAACAAAGCCAACCTGCACATCAACTCGGTATTTTTCCAACCATACATAACAAAACCAACCTGCACACTCCATGAGAAAAAAACTACTTACTGAAATTTACTCTAAGATCCTTTTGGCATATATGCCTCTAGGCAGAGTGATGTCAAAAAAGAAAAAAGAACTTGTGACAATTTCCCTTACAATCAGTGAGAAAGCTTCTGTACACTTACGGTATGCTGGGTTCCAAACTCCGGCTTATATATATATAGGCTTACGAAATGTGTTCAGAACCCAAAATATTGTGCGCTATAGTGTTATATATATATATATATATATATAGAAAAAATACCCGTGCGTTGCAACGGAAGATAAAAATATTATACCACAACCAAATAAATATGGCTCAATACCCTAACATATCAAATTTTGCCGATTGATGCCCACTTATCTTTTTTGTGAAATACATGGACAATTTTTTACTCAGCAAACATTTTTTAAATCAATGATCTTTTTTGAAATGGAGTACAAATTTTGAAATTTGCATTTTTTTGAATTTGTGTGAAGATTTTTTAAAATTTTGTAGACATTTTCTTTGAATTCACAGAAATGTTTTTAATACATGATCATTTTCAAAATCATGAATGTTTTATATTTGCTGAATATATTTTTCGAAATTTGTGAATTCTTTAACAAATAAATCTTGGAAGAATCTTCACACTTGTTTATTGTTTTACCAGGAGAGGAGTGCCCATTTCGACTTGACCAGAGCACAGATTGCCTAAAACTAAAATTTACTACATAGTAAGCTCGGAAGCTACCTTAATGACGTTGCGATGCTGGAGGCGGTACAATGTGACAATCTCCGTGTTGAACTGCTTCTCGAGCTGGGATACCAGCTCTTCGTGTTGCTCAGCGTCAGGCTGCCTGATGAGCTTGACAGCAACGGGCACCTCCTTGTAGATTTCATGAAACAGACAGCTGTGCGTCTTGGACGTGAACTTGTGCCCGATGAGGAGTTGCTTGCGATCCACCGTCCAATCCTCGAGCACCTTCTCCGCGGCCGCTGCGGCCCTTTCGTCAACTTGGGCGGCGCCTTCAGTGGCGCATCCAGCGGCGACGCGCACGGCTGAGACCATGATTTCTGGCGCGGCGGCGGCGGCGTGGAGAACCTCTTGCTGGCTGACTTGGCCTTCTTGAACATCTCAGGCACGGCCCCCCTCGCCGCGTCGTCCGTTCCACCGGCCAGATCCGCCGAGCCGAAGCCCCCGCGCCCAGCCGTCGCACCGCCTGGTCGCCAGCTGCGTCGCGCGCCGCCGTCGATTGGATCTGGCGAGCTCGCCCTTGCTGCCGCCATGCCTCCTCGCTTCAGAACATGTAGGGTCTTTTTCATAAAAGTGAAACTTTTTTTCACTTAAATAGGGACTGCGGGATTACTTACGATTAAATAGAAGGACTTTTTTTGTAAAAGTGTCACGACGACGGACGACAGAAGCAATAGGTGCTTTATTATTAGGGAGAGATAGTAGATTAGGCTGCAAAAAGCTATAGTGTTATATATATATAGTAGATTAGGCTGCAAAAGGCTATAGGTTCTTGAGAGCTAGCTGGATATGTCATGTTATCTTCTAGTGTTGGCATTGCCTTTAGAGAAAGGAACTGAGAGTTTGCCCAATATATATGGCTTACGAAATGTGTTCAGAACCCAAAATATTGTGGGCTGTCGATCCCGAAATTTTCTTCTACTAGGCATGCCAGAGCCATTTCACAATCTACTATATAGACCGTAAGAAGTGGGAAAACTGTACAGGTGCTCTATCTAGCTAGCTATATTAGTCATGCAAGATTTGGGGTTCATGCAAGAACAAATGGTAGAGGTAACCATGAAAGGTTCAAGAGAAGAATTCCAAGCTAAACGAAAACCATGCATATGCATGTACTCCCTCAGTAAAGAAATATAAGATCGTTTAGATCATTAAAATAGTGATCTAAATGCTCTTATATTTCTTTAGGGAGAGAGTACTACTTTGTTAACATAAAAGTCACAAGAGTATTACCTCCCTTGGAAAACCACTACTCATGATGAATTCCTCCGACGAAGATCAAGAAAGATATCCAGCAGCAAATTCAATCAATCATGAGCTGATGAGTACTACTCATGATGAATTCCTCCGTTCAAGACCAAGAAAGAGACAAAAGCAGCTGCGAAACATAATAAATCTTCAATTGTTCTGTGTCGAAGACCAAGAGAAAAACCATCTGCCAATCTGATCAATCTGACCCATCGGTTCAAGATCTTGGCAGCAACTAAAAACACAACAAGTAGAACATGTTAATTTTGTGCTTCACCATTGTTAACCAGTACACGTATGCACAAACTTTCTTCTGATGAAAAAATTTAGAGAGCACGGAAAAACTAGCCAGAAACTATAACTGATTGTTAATTATTATACCTCGACCGACAGCAACCAAGAGAAGCTCGAGAGAACAGAAACCTGGATCACAGGAACCTTCTTTTTTCAATATACAATCTTGTGTAACTAGGAGCAACGAAACCCGGTTTCTCAAGAAGAAGCAGCAAAACCAACGAGCATCACATTACGTCCTGCATGCATTCCAGAAAAGCTATATAAATTCGGTCCAAGCCCTATCCAATGTATAATCTAGTATGACGGTTAATGTTTTACATATTACATGATGTTTGTATGTGGAGTAATTAACTCATTTTTCTCTGACAAAAATGTCGAGTCATTAATTTCCGAGTGAACGGTTATAATAGGGATTTTTAGAAAACTAGGTAGGTGCGACGATGCATTTTCTGATTCCCCAGCATGATGATCCACTGCCTCTTGAGCGAAAACAGCGCCACCTAATCAGTGAGAAAACCATATATATGTAGTGGCATAGAGCTCTAGCTAGTGAGGAAACCATAAAATGCACAAGAGTGCTTACCTCGTATCCAACAGAACTCGTGGCCTTATCAAGACCAAGAAAGAAAACCAGCAGCAAAGTTAGCCCATAATCAACTGAGGACCGGACTCGTGATCAATTCCTCTGTCCAAGACCAGATAAGAGGCGAATACAGCTGTGTAACTTATCAAATCTTCAAATGAAGAGAAGAACTACTCAGGAATCAGGAATCACAGGACGGGTTCCTTCGTTGAAGACCATGAGAGAAAATCAGCTGTAAGTTCGATCAATATAACCCATCGGCACCACCTATAAAGTACAGACACCGTAACAAGGACAATATGTTACGTTTGTGCTTAGCCATCGTCAACAAGTAGTGCTACTCAACTACATGTATACTCGAACTTTCTTCTGGACGAATAATTTAGAGGGCACAAAGAAAGCCAGCAAATGCAATTGTTTGTTAGTGGCTAGCTTACTAGCTAGCTAGATAGGACATGCGTACCTTCACAGCAGACAGCATACGAGAAGCTCGAGATAGCGGAAACTTAGTTTGGCAGTCCGATATGCTTCCTCGATCGTCAAACTGGTAATGCAGGAATGCGACGCTTTGCCCTCAGAAGCTGCAGACAGACCAAAGCAAGTTGGGTCCTCCTCTCTTCTCTGCTTGCAACTAAAGAGTGCAAAATGTGTTGCTTGATACCTCCATATTGGGTAGCTTCATGGATGCATTGGCTTTTGCTTCCCCCTTTCTCTTTGCCAAAGCATGAAGCAACATATGAATGCTGATGCTTTGTTTTTTTCTTTTTCTTTTCCAAAGATGATTGAGATGCAGATGCTCTTACAAGCTTGATTTTTTTTGCTTTTCCAACACTAGAGATTTTCATGGTGTTTCCTAACTTTTTCATGGAGTCAGGAGCGTGGTGGGTGATGTCCGATGGGCGCAACGGTCGCGAGCCTTCTTCGTTTTTATTGATCCATCATTGTCGACATTTGTTTCTTTTGTATTTTCTCTATCCTTTCTTTTGAACGTTATTGTGCTGCTTCCGCCCCAACACCTATTATTGGTTGTATCATATGTTTGCTATATTAATATAGCAGGGCACACCACTACCGAAATAACCGACTATGCCAACGGCTTTTTGTCGGGGCCGTCGGCATAGTTGGAGCTATGCCGATGGCCTGGAAAAAGCTGTCGACACAGAACAGCCGTCAGCATATCTCCATTTATGCCGACGGCCTCCATCGGCACAGAAAGGCCGTCGGCCTAGAGAATTGTACGCCTACAGTCGCCGTCGGCATAAACCTGCCGTCGGCATAGATGTGGGCCCGGCGACTGCCTCGCGACGGGGGCTAACGTCGTCGAATCTATGTCGACGTCACCAATCCCGGCGCACCGACGGCTGCCGTGGGCATATCTGCCACGTCTGTCGACAGCTTTGTCGTCAGCATAGTTATATATATATTTTTGTCGTCGTGTATAATTTTTTATGTATTATTATTTGATTAACTTACATGTACCATGTGTAAATATAAATTAATTTTTGTATGAATATATATGTACTTTATACTTTTTTCAATACGTTAATAATGTGTCATCATGTTCTTTTGAATATAGGTCCTTATACTTTATTAAAATAAAAAAATGTTATGCTTACAGAAGTGTTGCAGCGGTTGCAAACGCCCGGCACGCTTCTCCGGAGTGTGACCCCTCTCACGTCCGTGTTGTGCCCCCCTCATGGAAAGTCAAAGGCTAAATCTCGTGTTCAACTGTTACAAGGTTAGGCAGGATGGGGGCCCTCGGGGTAGCAATGGCGACGGAGCGTCGCACCGGGCCCTCATACATGTCATACGGCGTGGTGGCATGTCCGAAGAGGTGGCACGTGTCTCCGGGGTGTGGCCCCCTCACAGACGGCGCCGCCGCCGGCACTTGGGGAGGGGGAAACGGCCGCGTCGGGTCTACACGGAGGGGTTCTTGTTGTGGGTTTGCACCGGACGTTGCTCCCAAGTGTTCCTATGGGCTGAGCTATCGTAACCAGGTGGACGAGTCAACTAGACAAAGCCCGTCTGGCGAAATTCAAAGGCTTAGATCTCCGTGTCAATGGGGCTAGACTTAGTCCGGTCGGGTGGCTTTCAGGGGTAGCTATGCCACCGAAACATCACGTCGGGTCCTCATGCATGTGTTAAAGTGATGTGACATGCGTAGACGCCCGCCGCGGTGCTCCGGGGTGTGCCCCCCTTCATGTACGACACACCCGCCGTCACTTTGAGGGGTTAATGGCCGCGTCGGGTTGACATGGAGGGAACCTAGTGATGGATTGGACTCATACCATGTTCTTAAATGTTCCTATGGGCTCACCTATCGAAACGAGGTGGAAAAGTACACTGGTCAAAGCTCGTCCGACACAAGTCAAAGGCCTAGATCTACAGGTCAACGGGGCAAGGTTTAGTCCGATCAGGTGGTTGTCGGGGGTAGCTATGCCACCGAAACATTACGTTGGGTCCTCATGCATGTGTGAAAGTGACGTGACATGCGTAGACTCCCGTCGCGGCGCTCCGGGATGTGTCCCCCTTCATGGACGGCACTGCCGCCGTCACTTTGAGGGGGGGGGCATGCGCGTAGGAGGAAATCTAGTGGTGGGTTGGGCCCAGGCCGTGTTCACAGATGATACTATGGGCTGAGCTATCGTAACCAGGTGGACGAGTCCACTGGTCAAAGCCCGTCCGATGAAAGTCAAAGGACTAGATCTTCGTGTCAATGGGGCTAGGGTTAGTCCGGTCGGGTGGCTTCCGGGGGTAGCTATGCCACCGAAACATCACGTCTGTTCCTCATGCATGTGTTAAAGTGACGTGACATGCGTAGACGCCCGTCGCGGTACTCCGGGGTGTGCCCCCCTTCATGTACGACACTGCCGCCGTCACTTTGAGGGGGGGGGGGGAAATAGCCGCGTCGGGTCGACATGGAGGGAACCTAGTGATGGGTTGGACTCATACCATGTTCTTAAATTTTCCTATGGGCTGACCTATCAAAACGAGGTGGAAAAGTCCACTGGTCAAGGCCCGTCCGACGCAAGTCAAAGGCCTAGATCTATGGGTCAACGGGGCTAGGGTTAGTCCGATCGGGTGGCTGTTGGGGGTAGCTATGCCACCGAAACATCGCGTCGGGTCCTCATGCTTGTATGAAAGTGATGTGACATGCATAGATGCCCGTCGCGATGCTCCGGGGTGTGTCCCCTTCATGGACGACATTGCCGCTATCACTTTGAGGGGGGAAACATGCGCGTTGGGTCAAGCCGGAGGAAATCTAGTGGTGGGTTGGGCCCAGGCCGTGTTCATAGATGATCCTATGTGCTGAGCTATCATAACCAGGTGGACGAGTCCACTGGTCAGATCCTGTCCGGCGAAAGTCCAAGGCCTAGATCTCTGTGTCAACGGGGCTAGGGTTAGTCCGGTCGGGTGGCCTCCGGGGGTAGCTATGCCACTGAAACTTCGCGTCGGGTCCTCATGCATGTGTGAAAGTGATGTGACATGCGTAGACGCCCGTCGTGGTGCTCCGGGTTTGCCCCCCTTCATGTACAGCACTCCCGTCGTCACTTTGAGGGGGAAATAGCCACGTCGGGTCGACATGGAGGGAACCTAGTGATGGATTGGACTCAGACCATGTTCTTAAATGTTCATATGGGCTGACCTATGGACATGAGGTGGAAAAGTCCACTGGTCAAAGCCCGTCCGAGGCAAGTCAAAGGCCTAGATCTACGGGTCAACGGGGCTAGCGTTACTCCGATCGGGTGGCTGTCGGGGGTACCTATGCCACCGAAACATCGCGTCGGGTCCTCATGCATGTGTGAAAGTGATGTGACATGCTCTATTTCTGCTAGTTTCCCTGCTCTATTTGTTTTCTCTTTTTTATTTATTGTTCTTTTTCTCAAAACTAATTTTATTAACCTAAATGTGCCTTATCTAAACAGAAAACATAGCTCAACTATATATTGACTGCCCCCCTCACGGAAGTCGCTCCCGCCGTGTTATGTCCACACGGAGGGAATCTGGTTTGACGGGACGGGGTACGTGGGGATAGAAAACACGCCAGGTCTTGCGGTGGGCACTCCTACGCGTGTGGAAGCGTGGTGGCAGGCGCAAGCACCCGACACGCGGTTCCGTGGGTGTGCCCCTCGCGGCCTTCGATGTTGCCGTGTCATGGAGCGAGGAAACGACCACGTCGGGCCGACACGGAGGGAATCTTGGGGTGTGTTGGGCCGGGACCGTGTTGAGGGGTGTAGCTATGGGCTGGGCTATGACAACCCGGTGAAAAGGTCCATCGGTCAAACATCATCTAGCATAAGTCAAAGGGCTAGATCCAACGGTCGTCTGTGTCAGGGGTTGGACGGGACGGGGTACCTAGGGGGGTAGCTATGCCGCCAGGTCTAGCGGTAGGCCCTCCTACGCGTGTGGAAGCATGATGGCAGGCGCAAGCACCCGACACGCGGCTCTGGGGTGTCCCCCCCCCCTCACGAGCGTCGTTGCCGTCGTATCACGCAGGGGGGAAACGGCCACGTCGGGCCGCCATGAAGGGAATCTTGGGGCGTGACCATGTTCGGGGATGTAGCTATGGGCTGGGCTATGACAACCCAATGGAAAGGTCCATCGGTCAAACACTGTCCGGCGTAAGTCAAAGGGCTAAATCCGTCGGTCGTCTGTGTCAGGATTAGACGGGGCGGGGTACATGGGGGTAGCAAACACGCCAGGTCTTGCGATGGGCCCTCCTACGCATGTGGAAGCGTGGTGGCAGGCGCAAGCACCCGGCACGCGGCTCCGTGGGTGTGCCCCCCCCCCTAGCGGGCGTCGTTGCCGCCGTGTCATGGAGGGGGGAAACGGCCACGTCACGCCGACACGGAGATATAAAACTCCTCATGTTTATGTATAGATAAGATACAACTTAATTAATGAATTTTTTAAGAAAAAAGTATATATAAAAAAAATATTTAAAAAAAATTGGACGTAGATACGCCGACGGCTCATACTCCCTGCCACGTCACTGATCTGCGGCCTCCCTCCTCCACCGATCCTGCTATGCGGGGTCCGAAGCTATGCCGACTTCTAGGCTGTCGGCATAGCTAGGGCTTGTCCTCTCGCGGCCTCCTTCCTCCACTCATTTGCCCCGTGCCTCCACACCCGCGCCCCCGCCGCCTCACCTGCCATCTCTGCCTGCCCTCACCCCTGCCCCTGCCCTCCTCCTCCGCCCAAGCCGCCGCCGTCTCCGCCCGCGCCCCAGCTGCCCCGCCGCCTCCACCTGCCCTCGCCCTTGCCCCTGCCCTCCTCCTCCGCCCGCGCCGCCGCCGTCTCCGCCCGCGCCGACGCCATCTCCCCCCTCGCCCCAACTGCCCCGCGTGCGGCCGACCCTCCCCTTCTCTAGCCCTCCATCGCCCATGCCTGCCCTCCCCCCGAGCCGACTCTGCCCCATGGTGAGCTCCCTCCCTCTCTGTAGCAATTCTTTTTGTTAATTTAGTTGTTGTTCATAGTTATGTAATTAGATGGATGGTTAGATGGATGGATGCATACATTATTATGATCTCGGTATTCCCCGCAACCAATAACCCATCTGAAAATGATACTGTTTCTCAGGGTTATGAGTGTCCTCCTCTCTTAAGAAATAATTCAAGTTATCTAAGGGTGCCAATATTTATTTTAGGCGTGAGCTGTGTTGTTTAGTCACAACTAACCACTGTAGTGAGTAGTGACATGATCTTCATATTTTAGTCAGTGTTAACCTTCACTGCAAACGTAACATCCTCAAGCTAGAGATGTACAGACTTTTTACATATTCACTTCAGGGGAATGCTAATCTGATTCTGGCCAAATTCTATTTGCCATCAGTTTATTCTTGAGAATAAAGGCCGCTTCAACTTTATGATACACATTCTGTTCGGCAGAATAGCAACTTTTAGAAAAATAAATTAAAAATTGTTGTGCATACTTTTGATTCATAGCTGATAGTTAATGTGCTCAGGCTTTAGATTAAAGTGAGAAACTGTCACATTTTCAGATGGGTTATTGTCGATACTATAACATCTTAAGATCAGCCGTGGCTACCATTTCATTTTGTTAATTTAGTTATTGTTCATAGTTATGTGAGATGTTGTTAAGTAGCTACGTAAGATGTGCTCCAAAAATGGGATATGATAAGTGGTTATTTCATCATTATGATCTTGCTAAAAAAATTAAGGACAAAGTTTGACACTTGACAAAATATGATTTTTTTCCTACTTTAAAGTGTCAATGCTTAATGTGAGGCGATGACCTAATTTTTTTTCTCTCAGTGGAATTAACATGATTTGTGGTGTTCCATCTTCGTGGAGTGATCATCGACGTTGGAGGTGTTGCTCCACGATCGTCCCTCCTCTCATCGACTACATCCTCTACATCGGAGGGTGAGCAACAATTCCAGCACCTCGTCCGCTTTTTTCCATGTCACTAGATTTCATTTTCACATCAAGTCGCGTAACATAGGCGTCTCCTGTCCGAAAGGGTTGCATCGATAAATATGCATTCAATTGCATATTTATCACAATATTTTCTTATTGTACACATGCCAATTCTTTGATTCTTTTGCAGTAACTGGATCCTTCACGGAAAGGGTCGTAAACCGAACGACCTTATCACTGTCCTATTGAAGGAGTTTTGGTCGGGCCTATTCTGCCCGTGGCCAGACAAGGAGCCGGAGCTGTGGGTTTTGGCGACGAGCTGGGCCCACTATGAGGCTTCCAGTCTCGCGGAATACGGGACGGACGCTAAGGCCGTGATCACCAAATTTTGCGTAAGTTCTCTCTTGAATCACTTGTCTTCAGTTTCGTTTATAGTTTATCATTGAATCACTCAACTCATGCCTTGTTTACTTCTGGTTTTATGCATGATTGCAGGAATTCTATAGAGTTCTTGACGAGCACAAGGCCAAAGCCGACGGGGTCTTGTTGGTGGATGTGAAGAAGAAAGCTCGTCAGTTGCAGTACGAGGGGCACTGGGTTGCCGTCTCGCACTACTACCACACCTACCTTAATCAAAAGATGAGCAAAACTGAAGCGCAAAAGCAACGAATTACCTTGAACAGGGAGTAGTACATGAATGTAAGTATTAGAGACTTTTCATTCCAACGTATAAGCAGTCAATTTCATTGTTCTGTGTTGGCATGTCATGCTTTTAGGTTATTCCTCGTTGGTGCTTTGGAAAGGATGAGGGATGGCCAAGGTTGGTGGATAGGTGGCTCAGCGACGATGCAGAGTTTGCTAGCAAGAGCAGCAGGGCCGGGCTAACAGTGGAAAAGACAGGACACACGACCAAGGAAACAGGAACCCCTGAGGCTTCAAGGCCATAAAGGTATATCTATATGCATGGTGCATTTTTGTTCTTCTTTTTACAGCTACCGCCATGTTCTTATCTATGGCTAACTTCTGTACATGGAGTCATGGAAGGTGGCCCGTGCTAGGCCTAATCCCAAGGAAGGCGAGAGCGAGTACTATGTCAATACCGAGGAGCACCTGGAGTCCTACAAGCAGCAGTTTGAGAGGTTGCATTCGCCTGGTCCGGATGCTCCTGACGTGGTCGAGTCTCAAATCGACGACGGGGTGGTGGTGTCCATCCAGGGGAAGGCCCATGGCCGCTACCTGTGTTTCAATGGCTTGATCACTCCTTCAGTCTCTTACACACGGCTTCGGCTACCAACCCGAGCCCGTGCACCAGTATGGGGCGTTCGCAGCCTCCCTTAGCCCGCCAGCATGAAGTAATTATTCCCCCCTTATCACCTATCTTTCTCACGTTCTCAGTTTATTTTCAGCATTTCCCACTTACAAACAACCTAAATTTTGTAGGCATCCAAGGCCTTTGTCGAGCTTAGGAATCTCGAGGTGCGGGAGTACTTGCAATGAGTCAAGGCAAACGATAATTACAACCGTCACATGATGGTTGTTAGGTTCGCCCTCTTAAAACCAAACTAAAACTTGCACTTTCATTCCTTGTGACCTTCTAGTTTGCTTGGTTAACTAACATCTAGGCTATGGTGACATCTTGTACTAACCGAGCGGAGCCACCACAAATGGGACCCCCACCACCACCTACTGGAGAACTCCCACACGTGCCCACGTTCAATGAATGGGTGGCACTAGGCAGTCAGACTCCGGTTAGTACATTTTCCTAACTATTGACAAAGTAGCTCTCGTTCATTCAACACTATCATCTCATATTTACCCTTACAATCTCTTCACAAACATGTAGGGGACTAGTGGCTCGGCTCCTGCTTCGTCGCGTTCTTTGATGATGTTCTTTAAGTTTCATACTTGTGTTCATTAGAGGATGTTCTTGAGATGATGATGATGTTGGCATGAGATGATGATGATGTTGGTGTGATATCTGATACTTGTGTTCATACGTGTCGAGGACTTGATGATGTTCTTGAGATGATGATGATCTTAGTGTGATATGTCATATTTATGTGTTAAATTTGCTGTCATATTTGTGTGAGATCTGTCATATTATTGTGTTGAATTTGAATGAAATGGACAAAATAGGGCATGCAAAAAAAATAGAGCAGAACTATGCCGACAGCCTTGCCGTCGGCATAGATGTGCCGAGGTAAACTAGTTGCCGACACGTGGCACATCTATGCCGACAGCCTTGCCGTCGGCTTAGACTGACCACCTATGCCGACGGCCAAACCATCGGCTTATAGATATGGCCCAGATGGCCAGGTAGCCGACATGTGGCGCATCTATGCCATCTATGCCGACGGCCTCACTGTTGGCATAGATGTGCCATGTGTCACTTCGTGGCACGACCGACACACTAACGACACCATGTGCGACTGTCTCGTGAAAAAATACGCTGAGGGGCAAACGACGCCGACGGTCATACGGAAGCCGTCGGCATAGACCCCTATGCCGACGACCCTTCTATGCCGACGGCCCGACACAACTACGCTGATGTAATCTACGCCGACGCGGGTATGCTGACGGCGGTCGTCGGCATAAAGCTAGGCCGATGGTAAAAGGGCCTATGACGACGGCCTGTGACCGTCGGCATAGGGGAAAATTCTAGTAGTGCACAAGCCTGTTTCCATGCTGAATCTTCTTGTCCGATCCTGGCACGACTTGCTGCGCCATATGCATCATGCTGCGTGAGAGATTACAACACTGTTTTTTCTCTATTTTTTACTAGTTCCGATGATGCTCATGCGCTATAATTTTGGTTGCAGTGATGAGTTATGTGCTCTAGCAAATCGTTGCCATATGTTGCTAAATTGTAGGAGTAGTAGTTCCTTCTGTCAGCATGTTACATGCTGAGTATCATTGCCTGTTAAAAAGTGAATGAATGAATATGTAGAAGAAATATTTTTCATATCCAAATCCAAATATGTCTGGTCGCAATTAACCTAATGGGGTAGTTCAAAAAATTAATCGACACACCTATGTTGTTATGCCTATCTGATATAGTCATCTTATTATTTCTCTTTGCTGGATGCATCTGAGGTTATCAAGCTTAACCGAGTGAGAAACTTCGCTGACCTATTTCTGAAAACCCTAATACTGCATGGGAGTGATATTAATTGGTTCACTGGCAGGTAACTCTGAGGTACCTTCCATCTGATCTGACGATGAGAGTTGATTGTTAAACGGCTTGCTGATTATCAACTAAAATATCATCACCCATTGCGTCGCCAACTTTGTTTACTTGTTATGATTGTTAAATATTTTTCCTGATGCACTGCAGTGATGAGTTATATTCAGAGTGATGTTACTAGTGAATTGTTGTGACAACTATAAACTCTGTCGTTCATGTAGTTTCTTTTGTTGGGAGGCACATTGGCTACTAAATTACTAGTATCAGGTATAAACATGTGTTCGCTGCAATCTCTTCCTAATCACTAGTGACAACATGTAGATAATATACTTGCACAAATTTCACAACTGAGCTGATGATTTACACTCGCACAGAGATCTAGACTATTGCAAGTTTGCAACCAACAACTAAAACAGATAGTTACTGCATTTCCTTATTTTCCAGAAGCATATATAGCAAACAAAGCACACAGGTCAATGCATGCACAATCACAAGCACACACTCTCAAAGTCACACTCAGAACTAGTTAGCCTTATAGATGCACGCATGCACATATAGGCAGGCAGCTGTTACAACTTCACACACACACACACATGCATAGCCAGCATTCATTAAAACAACATGCACAAATGCAGATGTGGATGCACTAAGACATCCACAGCAAAGCCACTCCAATCTCAAACCATATGCACATGCACCGTGCAGCCAGGTCTGTGTAGCAGAGTTTTCGATTTCGCCCGAAAAAATACAAAATCCCAGAGAAATTTGCCCAGCCAGGTCTGTCTATAGCAGGCACAAACCCGTTTGTCTCTTATTTGAAACTCACAAAGTAATAAAGGGTGAGCGCCACCATAAGCTCACACCTAACAACGCCAATGGAAATCCAAGCAAGCACACAAAGCAAACCAAACACATGATCCACCAGCAGCAGCAACATCGCTCATCACTTCCACGTTGTGACGGAGGAAACACCACAGTGCAGAGTTCACCTAGGCAACATAGGTGAGACACAAGGAGAAACAAGATTGTCAGTAACTGAATATGCAACCAGGAGCAGTGGCAGATGGACTCTCAAGCCATTTGCATGTACAATTAGTACCTGAGTACGGAGACCCTGGGCAGTTTCTCCTTGTAGTAGCGCGAGTGGACCGGCGCCTCGAAGTGGTCGGGGCGGTGGCCGGCGTCCCACTCCAATGCGTCCCACACGTCCTTCTCCATCTCGACCGCTGGCTTCTTCTCGCCACGGCCACGGGAACCCACGGATGGCAGCCTGCGTAGGCTCCAGCATCCCCTGATCTTGATGCTCTCGAGCATTGGGGCCACCATCTTGACCTCGCATATCTGCTGCAGCTTCGGGAGGTCGTGCAGGTGGATGGTTGTCAGCTTCGGGAATAGTACGCCGTGGGTATTTATTTCTTCAGGGTACTTTTCCGCCAGTATGAAGACATGGCTGAGATCGCCGCAGTGGATGATGTGGAGGGTCTCCAAGCTAGGGAAGGAGGAGAACCACAACGGGAGCACAACCTGGAGTCTGGGGCATGAACGCAACTGAAGGCGCTGTAAATTTTCAAAGGATATGTAATGGCAATATACAATTGTGTGTGGACCTTTACTCCAAATCGAGCGGGCCATTAGGAGGTCTGACGCCCAGAATGTTTCCAATGCACGAACTGCGTATGAATTTCCAGGGAAGACAATATTCATTTTTGAGCACCTCTCCACGCAGCACCACCTAAGCATGCCCCAATCACCGTGTTGAGGCATAATAGCAAGTACCAAAACGTCATGCACATGCAAGGATTTCACATAATTTCCCAGCAGTGAGCCTAGTTGTTTGTTAAGTTCTCTCTCCATGTAAAAGCTCCCTTCAGAAATCTCTACATGTCGATCCGACTTTGTTGTAGGAGGCCGTGGAAAGGCCTGCATTGGTGCAGCACCGACCATCCCAAAGACATCACTGTACCGGCCTGCTGGAATAAGCTGCAGGCTTTCTTGATCACTGGGGCCAATCATATCCTTGGTGGTTGCTTCAAGTCGGATAATCCCATCATACACGGGTGAGGAGGTGAGGTGGATATTAAAATGAACATCATCTTGGCTATCATGAGCGAGATTCCACAAGGAGCGAGTAAGCCTCGCATCCACAACAACAGCATGTATCTGCAACCCAGAAAGTTTGCTTTTTTCAATGGATGGCCGAGGATACACTGTTCCAGCTCGCGTGTCTACGCACATCAACTCCAGGTCAGGAACACTCTCTTTCAAAAAGTTTAGTGCACGAAGGTGCTTGCAGCCTATTAGAAACAGTCTCTTGAGCCTTGGTATTTCCACCACCATAGTCTTGAAGTCAAGTATCTTGATTGATGTTCCAGAGAGGTCCAGTTCCACTAGGTTTGGTAGACAACACAATAACAAATTCTTCAGTTGTGTGCAGCCTGCTAAGGAGATCTTGGATATTCTCATAATCTTATTATCTATTCTGTTGGATGGACGAAATTGTTTTGGAGGTAGCTCAACAGTTTGTGTCCATTGAGAAGCTGGCCCATACCCATTAAAGCTGACTGATTCAAGGGAGGGAGGAAGCCCACCAACGTTGTCCAGCTCATCACAACCATCAAGTACAAGCAACCGGAGGCTACATGCCTTTGATAGGCTTGCTGGAAGAAATTTCATGTCACAATTGCCTGACAAGTCAAGTATTTCCATACTTCTCTTATCTGCGAAATAGTTATCAATATGCTCGGATGTCTCCCATTGACCTGTTGTTTTGATTATCCGGAGCCTCTGGAGGTTAGGTAACCGGCGATGCAGGTGAGCTATGTACTGCCAGCCCATGACTCCCTCTATATTTAGCTCTCTGATATTAGTCATGAGATCCATCTTTTCTTCGGATAAGATTTCGTTCCAGTTTGTGTAACGTAGGTCCAACACCCATAGGCTACACAAACATAACCACTCTGTATTATGTTCTCCTTCAATTGTTTTGTCATCTGTACAGTGGTCCAGCCCTAGGAATTTTAGGCCACCACACTTCAGGAAAGAAGATGAAGCAAAATTGAACGCACACCTATAGAGTATCAGCACACCAAGCTTGCTGCAATAATCAAAAAATCCACGTGGTAAAGCTGCTGGGGGATTCGATATTTCAAATGCCAAGAATAAAGATGATGCCTCTGCCGGTATTACTTTCATCCCATGTACGTCTGTATCTGTTGACGTGACCGAAATCCAACGGTATGGGCCTTCTTTGTAGACATCATCATCTTTAATTACCAGAAAATGAGGCTCAGAATGTTTCATGAACTTTTTAAAAACACAATCAAGCAGATAAGCATCACACTCCCAATTTATCTGTAGATGCAATGCATTACTAATATCCCTTGCTCTGTCCCCTTGTATGATAGCATCGCATACCAAATAGTTGGAAGCATGAGCAGCCCAACCAAAATTAGTGGCTGGGTGGAAATTATAGTGCAGGAATAACTCATAGAGACAGCAATTTGCAACAATTGTTGGGTTGATGTCCAACATACATGGGTTGCGAGCAACTATGGTAGCAGCTTCTTCATGCAGCAGTCCACGAAACTGTGACCATGATAATTCATTGATTTTATAATAGGAATAAAAGAATTCTTGAGTATCTCTTAGCTTGGCTGCTACCACAAAAAGGTCGGCATGCATTGTCAGAAACCTTTTTTTGATGGTCATTATCAGATTATTGTTTTGAAACTCTGTAATATGAGGAATACCAAATCTTCTAATGTCAACTTCATCATCAGTTCCATTAACATAAATCATCATAAACCTTCTACTTGCAAGGGATTGAAAAATCACTGCTGCAACAGTTTGTATCACATCCCTAGAGCCCTGGCCTACTCCATTAAAGTCATCATCCTCATCCTGCTTGTCAAAACTGTCCATTACTGAGCGGTCAAGTCTGAGTTCATTTGCAATTACCCTCTGCATTTCTCTTGCACTTTTCCACTGTGAGCAATCTACATATATTATTCTGTCAAAGCATAGTTCTGGAGTGGTTCTCCTAGATGGAAGCACTTGTGCTATGGATCTAAGAACAGGGGATGCTCCAATTCCGTTCCAACCATCAACATACATGACCTTCCCATAGCTCATGTTTTTAATATATTGTAATATCTCTTCTCTGGCACTGTCAACATCTTTGCCCATGAAACGCTGAAGTAAAACACGTAAATAAGTTAGACGTATTTGGTAGCTGCAGCACTAATTTAGTGAACTAGTATTTGACGAAAAAGGGTTTCCCGCTTTATATTATAAAGCAACAACCAACCGATACAACCAGCTCGTTGGGGCTGCAGCACGAACAAGCCCAAAGAAAAAAAGAAAGAAAGAGAAGAGAAAAAAAAATGCCGACGTCGACAGCTTAATAAAGCGAAGATGACCGATAACCGCTGCACCCTCCGGAGAAGTACCACCGCATGCCAAGCACTCCGAAGCCTCACATACCAAGTAACACGTTCATGAAGAAAAGCGACGACGACGACGCTGCTGCCCGGACAAGTCCTAGGATTTCCCCCCATACGCGGATGGCAGTGAAGAAGGGTATCACCAACGCCCCTCAGGAAGGTTCGGCGACGCCCACGGGCGCAGCGAGCCACTAGGGATTTCTCCCGCCCCGAAACCACCTTCGCCACCCCGGATAAACGGAAGTGCACTACGCACCCACCAGCCTGTGCCACCATGGTCACCGCACCAACTTCACCGCCTCACTAAGGTCACCAACACAAGACCTGGAGGGAGAACGAGGAGATACCGGGCTTAGGGAAACCACAACGTAGCCGACCGGAGGGGACAACCTCAACCGCCGCGCGGAGCCGACCGGGCGTAGTTATAGGGACTTGCCAGGCCAACATAGGTTCCCAGCAGCCACGTTGTAGCAAGCCGGCCGCCGGAGCCATCACCACCTCAGCCACAGCCGCCTCGGCGCACCACCAGGGAGCCGTGCCACCATGACCCGAACCATCGGCCCGCCCAAGCCCAGATGGCACCCGAAAGGGACCAGATATGGGTCGAGCGGCTGCCGCTGGCCAGCCACACACCGCGCCACCCCGTGACCAACGGCCGCTCCGTCGGGTCAAGGGTGCCCGTGGCCTGCGGGATCTCCGCTGCCGAGCCACGCCGCCGCGGCCTAGCAGCACCGCCGCCGTTAGAGGGCCCCGGCGCCCCTTGACAGACGTCCTGGGAAAAGCCGGGCTGCCGCCGCCAGCACCGCAGGGGAAGGGCCAGATGGACCACGCCGGCGATGGCAGAGAGAGGGGAGTAGGAGAGGGGGAGTTGTAGGAACGGGAAGGTCGGGGTCCGTCCGTCTCCCGTGGGAGGGGCGAGCGGAGTGCACGGGGCCTAGTGAACTAATATTTGAACATCCATTTGAATCACACCTACTGCTTATGGCCAGAACCACGGCAAAATAGTTACGGTGAGTAATATTTAAGCATCCGGTCTACCTATCAGCTATCCTCTCTTGCTAATTACGGGTTAGCTGAGTTACAAAAAATTTATACAGGGTCTTCTTATTTATGAGATCAGTAGTACAACATCACTCCACCAGGGGAAAAACTACTCCTTCGAATCCATATTAATTGTCATTGCTTTAGTACAATTTTATATTAATGTTGTATCAAAGCAACGACAATTAATTCAGATGAGAGTGAGTAATTAAATTTTAGACAATGCTACGCGTTGACGAGCAGATCCTTTGAAAAGATCCACCGCCTCACGATACGTTGTATTGAGCAGAGTGTGCGGGCAAGCATCTCCTTTTTCCATGGCCACAAAGGTCATGTTGCAGTAATTTCTGCAATACGAGTCATGTTGCTGAATTTTTTTTAGACATAAGTGAAGTTAATCGCAGATTCTTTTGTAACACACGCCATGTTACAACGAAGGGCATGTTATAATTATTTTTCTGCAATAAAGGTCGTTTCAAATTATTTTCTGTAATGGGGTCCTTGTTGCAATTTAATTATTTTTTGGGCATGTTATAATTATTTTTCTGCAATAAAGGTCATTTCAAATTATTTTCTGTAATAGGGTCCTTGTTGCAATTTAATTATTTTTTTAGAACATAGGGCATGTTATATTTTTTCTTGCAACAAAGGCCTTGTTGCACAAATAATAGATCGTGAGAGCCAGGTCCACCGCGTCACATGGGACACGTGGCATGCAACCAAGCAGACACACACAAGGGTAATAATCCGCGGGCTGAATCATGTCATTTTCCTTAAATTTTGTTCAAAAGACCCTTCAGGCATATAAGCCTCTAGAAGAGAGGGATATTTTATGACCGCTTTTTAAAATTCAGAGTGAAGTGAATTGTAATACCAAGGATTCCCCAGTGAGCCCAAACGCTTCTAACTAGATAGCTCTATATATCACTAGTAGAAAAAGGGGCTTCCGTCCCAGCTCAATTTACACATTAGTCCCGGTTCCATTACTAACCGGGACTAATGTTAGCATTAGTCCCGGTTCGAACGGCAAGGGCGCCGGTCGGTCATTAGTCCCGGTTCAAAAGGGACCTTTAGTCCCGGTTCGTGTCTCGAACCGGGACTAAAGGGTTTGGAGGCTTTAGTCCTGGTTCGTGTCTTGAACCGGGACTAAAGGGTAGACCTTTAGTCCCGGTTCGAGACACGAACCGGGACTAAAGGGGTTTTGTATTTTTATTTTTTCCTGTTTTTAAATTTTATTTCTGTTTGTAGTTTCTGTTTTAAATTGTTTATATCTTTTAGGATATTTAATTTTTTTGAGTGATTCTTTTTGCATTAGATTCAAATTTTTGTCTAGTTTCTGTTTGTGCAATTAGTTTTAAAATTTGAATGGTTTAGATTTGAATTTGTTCAAATTTCCTTCAAACCCAAATTGTGAATAACTTGAGTTTACAAATAGTTTTTAACTTAATTCTTTTTTCTCCTAGTCATCTGTTAGATTGTTATCACAGTAAGATATATTTGGTTATTTTTAGAATAATTTCAATTTGGATTTTAATTAAAACAATATTGTTTTGCTTATATAGTTGTTTTAGTCATTTAATTGTTGTTTTTTATTATTTTTAATTAGTACTTTCTGTAGATTTTAACATGTTATAGTATGGTGCATATTGAATGCATAAAAAGTCTGGAATTAAAATCATTTTAATAAAATGCCTTTGTAGCAGATGGGTTTTCGTCTGAAACCTTGATACTTCGAAGGATGATCCAGTTTGTACACGAAGTGCATCCAGTTCTTATCGTAACTCTCTCAACTTTTTAGCACATGCCATGTGGGTGAAACTATGATACCATGCCAACTTTCAACCTTTTCAGAGTTCATTTGTAGTGCTTTTCAATTTCAGGGTCAATTAGCTCAAAAAAGTAAGTAAATGCATAAAAAATATCAAATGAAGTCAGAAAATATTGAAAATTTATGATGTGGCTTTAAATGGTGTATTTTAAACACACAAAAATTATGGAGTTCAAATAAGTTCAAAAAAATGAAATCCCTTTGCAATAGATGAGTTTTCGTTCGAAACCCTGATACTTCGAAAGAGATTGTTCATTTTGTACACGAAGTGCATCCAGTTTTTGACGTAACCCTCTCAACTTTTTAGCACATGCTATGTGGGAGAAATGATGATACGATGCCAAGTTTCAACCTTTTCAGAGTTCATTTGTCGGGCTTTTCAATTTCAAGGTCATTTAGGTCAAAAAATCATTGAATGCATGAAAAATAGCAAATGAAGTTATAAAGGGTCGAAATTTAGGATTTGGTTTTGAATGGTTTATATTGAATGCACAAAATGCATAAAATGTCTGAAGTTGAAATAAGTAAAAAAATAAAATATCTTTCTAGCAGATGGGTTTTCGTCTGAAACCGTGATACTTCGAAGGAGATGGTCCAGTTTGTACACCAAGTGCATCCAGTTTATGTCGTAACCCTCTCAACTTTTTAGCACAAGCTATATGGATGAAATGATGATACCATGCCAAGTTTCAACATTTCCAGACTTCATTATAGTTCATTATACAAATTTTGAGATATGAATTTTGACCGTTTTTTCAAAAAAGGGAAAAATGTAAAACGGCCATAACTTTTGCATACGACGTCAAAAAAAAAGTTTAATATATCAAAAAAAACTAGAGAAAATTGGGAATCGATTTCACCGGGGCTTGCCCGGTGAAGTTTTCTCAGATGCTCAAAATTCCAAATGTAAAAAAAGTTATGGCAAAAAGAAAATTTTTCCACAAAAATAAGAAAAAATAATTTTATTTAAAATCTTTAGGTTGTTTTCATTGAAATTCACTATTATTATTACTTATTTTGTTTATTTTAATAATTGTTTGAATTTAAAAAATTAAATCATGTGACATGACATCAAATCCTAGGTTGTTTAGGATTGATAGCTTACTATTGTCAGGAGAACAACAAGTGTAGACTTGGCAACTAGGGGCGATAGAACTAGGAAGTTAAGCGTGTTCAGGCTGAAGCAGTGAAAGGATGGGTGACCGGCCGAGAAGTTAGACGATTTGAAATGAGTAATCTACGCTAGAGCAGTGAGGATGGATGATTAGAGATTAAATTGTCAAATAAATCAAAGATTTAAAAATTAAAATAAAACATAAAAACAAATCAAAGAATATTCAAAAATAAAATTAGAAAAATAAATAAATAAGGTACCTTTTTGGGTCAAACAAACAAAATAAACAGACGGATCCTTTAATCCCGGTCCGTGTTAAGACCCGTGATAAAAGGGCCTGTCTCTGAGGGCGCTCCGAGGCGCCCACATGTAGCACCTTTGGTCTCGGCTTGGAACATGGCCGGGACTAAAGGTTAGGCCTTTAGTCCCGCCTCTTTGATCCTGGTTGATGAACCGGGACTAAATCCCCTTACGGGCCGGGACTATAGGCCCTGTCTCCACTAGTGTATATAGTTGGGCTCACATGCCAGAACCATCTCATAATCAAAAACTCCCCTTGCAATCAGTGAGAAAACAACATACAGAACTCTAGTGTACGGTGTATTGAGTTTCAAACTCCAGCTTTATGTACACTATACACTCCCGCAACTTTTGCTTGTGTGCTAGCGTTTTAGATATACGGCTAGTCTTTTTGGCTCAATTCTGAACAATTTCTGTCACATGAATGGAAATGACAAATGAACTCATTTATGTCCCAGGAATTGTCCAGAATCATTTCACAATTGTAGTGCAATCTAGAAATACCAAAAGTTGACGATTCTCCTAATTTGGCCACAAAAGAAAACTGTTCGGTTTGAACCACTACCCCTATTAAAAACACAATTTACCGGTACAATGCCACTAGAGAGCCAGACCGAGCGAGGTAAATCACCTTCATCGAACCGCTTCGCCCGCACCCTCGCACTCCTCGTTCCTCTTGCTAGGGTTGAGCGCTGCCGAGACCGGCTTCGTTAGATCCGTCGACGGGAGGCTCCTGCTACGCCGCTGCTCTTGACCGGCTGCCCCTTCTCCTCCTCTCCATCCCGCCGGGTTGCCATTTCTCCTCCACTCCTTCCGGCCCGCCCTCCTTCTCCTCTCCTTCCCGCCATGCCGCCGCCCTAGCAGACCGGTCGCCCGTCCATTCCCACAGCACCGCTACCCCAATAGACCGGCCGCCCGTCCATTCCCTCTGCGCCGCCGCCCCAGCAGACCAGTTGCCCATCCATTCCCACCACACCGCTGCCCCAGCAGACCGGTCGCCCGTCCATTCCCGCCACGCCGCCACCCCTCCATCAGGTGAGTTGTTCATCCCGTGCCATTTTCTTCTCCTACATGCTCTCTTCCTGCTATTAATTTGTATGCATGGCTGCTATATGTTTCATCAATCTAGGGACGTTTGAGACATTTTAAAAGATAACTCATACAAGAATTACAAGCTAGAATTATAGAAAAAGAACTGGACATACAATTCTGTGGCCAAATGATTCTGTGGGTAATTTCCCAGAATTATGAGGTAATATTGTCCAACGCAGACAAGCGTCTGTTGCGACAATATTGAGCCACACACCTCTAAACATTCAGTTTCATAGATCCTTGATTGAGGACGGATGGACCAGTTGGTTCCACTTAGTCACAAGGTTAATGGTCTTCCGATTGTCGGATAGACCAGACGCTATTCAATGGAAGTTGACTAGGAATGGAGCCTTTTCTGTAAAATCTATGTATATTTATCTCATAGATTCGATACCGATTCCCATGTCCAAGTATATATGAAAGGTCAAAGTTCCGTTGAGAATAAAGATCTTCATGTGGTTTGTCGAGAAAGGAGCTATTCTAACAAAGGACAATTTAGCAAAACGTAATTGGAAAGGCAACCAACGTTGCAACTTTTGTGACAGTAAAGAAAATATCAAGCACCTCTTTCTCCAATGCCCGTTGGCTAAAATCTTATAGCGTTTTATTCACATTGCGTTTAATATCAGCCTCCCTATTAGTATTACCACGTTATTTGGAACGTGGGTAGAGGGAGTTGATGTTCACCTCGCAAAGAGTACTCGTGTGAGAACCTGTGCATTGTTGTGGGCTATTTGGAACTGCAAGAATGATTTAGTATTTAACAAATGCAACAATATAAAAATTTTGCAGGTTATCTTCAGAGCTACCGTCTTGATCCGCACGTGGTCATTACTCACTCCTGCGGAAGCCAGGGAGCTTATGGTTACTGGGTGTGCCCGCTGGGAGATGGTAGATCAGGATATCTTCAACCGGTTTGGATGGCGGCACAATAATAGGATAGGTGGCTAGTCATCTTGCTCTATTACCATCGCTGGTTGGGGCGCGTTTGGCGCTTTGTATCTTTCCTTTTGTTGGTTTCAGATTGATGACTCAGATCATACTTGTTTACCTTATTCAATTAAAAGGTTGCATGCATCACTCGATGCAGATGCCGGGGCGATGCCTCCTTTTCTAAAAAAAATAGTACAGGAAGGCGGTCTCCACCCTCGCCCTGACTCACCGGGCAGAAACTGCTGGACCGCAGCCCGAGAGCTTCGCGACGACGTCGCCACGGCCACCACCTACGGGAGACACACCTCTTCGTCGCCACACGCCTTAGTCGCAACACCGCGCTACAAGGAAGCGAGCCTCCCCCACCGCGAGATCCTGACCGATGTAGAGAGGCCCTGGCGTCCCCGGCGGCCTCCTCCTCCGGCAGCGAGGGGAGGTATGGAGGCAAAGAAGGTTGGAGGAGGAGCTCGATCTGGATCCTCCCATGCCACCGTGGAGGCAACGCGGGGGGGGGGGGGGGGGGTGAGTTTGGTGTCGCTCGTTCCGTGCATTCTTTTGAAATTAGTTCACAACCCAAAGTATTGTGCGCTATCAAACCCAAAAACAATCTTCTAGACCACTTCATAACTTATTTTGACATTGAAGCTGTGAGAAAACCATATATAGTGCCCTAGCTAGCTATATTAGTTATGCATGATTCGGGGTCGATGTAAGAACAATGGTAGATGCAACCATGGGAATTACTCCTAGTTAAACGAAAACCATGCATATGCATGTACTACCTTGTGAACTTAAAAAGGTACAAGAGTATTACCAAACTAAAAAGACGACGGGTCATGATGAATTCCTCTGACGAAGATCTAGAGAGATATCCAATAGCAAATTTAATCAATCATGAACTGAGGAGTACTACTCTTGATGAGTATTCCTTCGTTCAAGGCCAAGAGAGAGACAAAAGCAGTTGTGGAACTTAAAAATCTTCAACTGTTCTCTGTCGAAGACCAAGAGAGATAACCAGCTGTAAATCTGATCAATTTAACCCATCAATTTAAGATCTTGGAAAAACCTACAAACACAACAACCAGCACAACATCTCCATTGTTAACCGGTACCTGTACTCAAGTACATATATATATATATACTAGAAAAAATTCACAAAAAATACAACAAACAAAAAAATGCAAATGTTTTTTGCATGATAGATAATTTGGTGTATGAGGTGCACTCAGAATTTTAGATCATGTGAACAAATGAGTAGCTCTTCGAAAAAAAGACAAATTATAAGAACAATACATGAACAGTAAACCTTTTTACATACCCCTAATTTGTCTTCTTTGTCGAGAGCTACTCAGCTATCGAAATGATCTGAAATTTGGACGTACCTCACGTACCAAATTGTCTACCACGCAAAAAACATGCGAAAATTTTCTAGTATTTATTTTGAATTGTTTTACATATTAATTGTTCGTTCCAGAGGAAAAACTAAATCAATTCGGTCCAAGACGCTACCGGTGAGAACCTACTATGATGGTTAATGCTTTACATATTACATGATGTTTCTATGTGGAGTAATTCATTTTTCTGCTAAAAATGTGGAGTAATTCATTTCAGAGCGAAGCGGTTACAATAGGCATTTTTAGAAAACTAGGTAGGCGCGAGCACCAAAGTTAACCCATAGTCAACCGATGAGGACTGGATTCAGGATGAATTCCTCTGTCCAAGACCAGCCAAGAGACGAATGGTGTAACTTAACAAGTCTTCAAATGACGAGAATAACTACTCAGGAATCAGTAATTACCGGATGGATTCCTCCGCTGAAGACTATGAGAGAAACTCAACTTCAAATTCAATCAATCTAACCCATCGTCAAAACCTATAAAGTAGAAACACAGTAACAAGGACAATATGTTACGTTTGTGCTTTGCCGTCGTTAACAAGGAGTACTACTCAATGACATGTATACTCAAACTTTCTTCTGGTAGAATAATTTAGAGGTCAGGAAAAAAACAAGAAAGCAAATACAAGTACTTGTTACTCCCTCCGTAAACTAATATAAGACTATTTAGAATACTACTTTAGTAATCTAAACGCTCTTATTTTAATTTACAGAGGGAGTAGTTGCTAGCTCGCTAGCTAGTACACGTCGTACCTTAACAGTAGACAGCAGACACAAGAAGCTCGAGATAGCAGAAACTTAGATCGTCAAACTGGTAATGCAGGAGTGTGACACTTTGCCCTGAGAAGCTGCAGACAGACCAAAGCAAGTTGGCTCCTCCTCTCTTCTCTGCTTGCACCGAAAGAGTGCAAAATGTGTTGCTTGATAATGATAGCTCCATACTCGGTAGCTTCATGGATGCATGGGCTTTTGCTTTCCCCCTTTCTCTTTGCCAAAGCATGAAGCAACATATGAATGATGATGCTTTGTTTTTGTTTTTGCTTTTTTCTTTTTCTTTTTCAACATATGACTGAGATACAGCTGCTCTTACAAGCTTGATTATTTTTAGTTTTTTGCTTTTTCAACACTACAGATTTCCATGGTGTTTTGCCCTGCTTTTTTTAGAAAAGGAGGATTACTCCGGCCTCTGCATCAGCACGATGCATACGGCCTCTTTATTAAACAAGCAAATAAGGTTCGGTCCAACATAGTCTCTGACAAAAGAAATTAAAAGCAAAAGTAAACTGAAAAATGCCACAACCGGCAACATAGGCCTGGATGTCTACTCATCTATCCTACTACTGGACTGCCACCCAAACCGGTTGTAGATATCCCGCGCTACCGTCTCCCATCGGGTAGATCTAGTAACCAAAGGCTCCCTGATTTCCACAGGAGTGAGTGAGGACCACGTACCGATCAATGCCGCAGCTCTGTGTAGCACCTGCAAAAATGTATATTTGTATGTCTGTCAAAAACCATATCATTCCTACAGTTCCATATAGCCCACAAAAGAGCACAAACTCCAATGCGAATGTGTGTAACAAATATTGAACTTGGCCTTATAATTACATTCAGACTGGGTCTTGCATATTTTAACTTCTGAATGCACTTCTGATTATTTCTAAGTATGAAAGCAAAGGTTTTTTTTATGTCATCCAACAATTCCGAAGAGCATCAATGCAAAGCTTCAAGAATCCAGTATTTCTGGACCTTCATTCAGAGATATATTCAGGTTAACAGTGGAATCATGTTCTCTTCGAATTCAGACAAAACAAAACTTTCAACCAGCCAAAAATTACATGACAACAGACCTGGAAATATATGGGATGGGCTTCTATTATGACAGAAGTTGTGATCTCTTCAGCTCTTCAGAGACCTGTCGTCGTCATTTATTTTTTGGAAAAGAAAGAACAAAGCCCCCGGCCTCTACATCAATCGATGCATGGAGTCATCTTATTAAAGAATAACAATAACAAAGTCTTAGGTCCACAATAGTCTCATGAACTGAGCAATAAAATAAATGCTAAAGGTAGATAAAATCTGCCATTTGCAGCAACACTAAAAGAAGGCTACGATGCCTATACACCTAGCCTATTATTAGCTTGCCATCCAAATCGGCTGAAGATAGCCTGTGGGACCGTCTTCCACCGCTTGCATCCAATAGCCATAAGCTCTCTGGAGCCCGCATGACTGAGTAACGACCACGTACGAATCCAAGACGTGGCTTTGTAGATAACCTGCAAAAGATTATTAAAGTTCTTGTCATTAAACATCATGTCATTTCTAGTGTTCCATATAGCCCAAAAAACAGTACTTATACCAATCCGGATATGATTCGCTATATGTACATCTACTCCACTAAGCCACGTCCCAAATAGCGTATTAATGTTCGTTGGTGGATTAATGTTAAAGGTTATATGAACAGTACGTCATAATAATTTTGCAAGTGGGCAATTAAGAAAGAGGTGTCTTATAGTTTCATTATGTTCACAATAGCAACAAGTAGACCTGCCTATCCAACTCCGTTTTAGCAAATTATCATTGGTTAGTATAACTCCCTTATATACAAACCACATGAAATTTTTAATTCGAAGTGGCACTTTAATTTTCCAAATATGTAACGATCTTGAAAGAGGTCCAGAATTAATTAGATCTATGTACATCGACTTTACTGAAAAACTATCATTCGTAGCTAATTTCCAGTGAATACTGTCTTCCTGGTGAGAGAGTTGAACATCCATCAATCGTTTGACCAAGTGTAACCAAGAATTCCAACGTTCTCCCGCTAGAGCTCGACTGAATTGGATATTCAGAGGTACTGACTGTAATATTGTGACAACATAATATTCCTTACGTTGTGCGGTATTATATAAATAAGGATATCGTAGAGATAGAGGAGTGTCCCCAAGCCAAGTATCCTTCCAGAACCTGGTTGTGGTACCGTTACCAACTAAAAACTTCACCGCTGAAAGAAGGATACCTTGACCTTTATTAGTCTCTTCCAAAAAGATGAGTCATTAAGTCTAACTATAACCTGGGCCAGACTGTAGGTCTTTATTCCTCAAATTTTGTACCCACCTGTCGTCGTCATGACCACCGCATGCATGCATATTCTTATACCCTGCCACATTCATAAAAATATTTAATTCAACGTAGAATCAGCAGCCCTGTCTGGTTCAGTTCAAGCATGTCGTGACCGTAGGGATCGATAAGGATTAAGGAATGTGCTGCCAACACCACTCTTAGAGAAACTCTTGTAGATCCCGTAAAAATTCGATCCGCAAAACACGTTTAGAGTTTCACGAAGATCGCGTTTGCGGGTCGAAAACACGCGCAATCGAATAGAACCCGTATTAAAACTTGCACAGTTTGAAAAAACAGTTTTGCCGGGAAATTTGCACCAACATAGTTCATCACATGACAATTCATCATTCACACTACAAGCATAGTTATACTACATACTAAGTTAAACTAGTAATAGAGGATCTGATGGCGGCGAGGTCGCGGCAAATGGACGACGCCGTTTCGTCGCAGGACGCTCAATCCTCCTCGCCGGAGCTGCACAGGTCGACGTACTTCGCCGCCTGCTCCTTGCGGATGCGGCACCACTCTTCAGCCTTCTCATTGGCGGCGACGCTGGCGGCGACCGCCAGCTGCAACTGGAGGGCTTCGAGCTCCTCGGCGTTGCACCGGCGCTCCGCCTCCTCGCGCACGCTCCGCTCGGCGATGGCGGCAGCAACGGCGTCGACGTCCGCGACGTAGTCTTCGAGTCCGACCACTCCGCGGCGGCTGAGCGGAGCGGGCTCCTCGGGCTCCTCCTTCACCGGGGCGGCAGCGAACGGCGCCGGCTCCTCCGGCTCCTCCGACCACGCCCTCTTCACGGGGAGAAAGCCCGCGCCGAAGGACGAGGAGGATCAGGCGAAGGAAGATATCGCGAACGTGCTATGGCAGTCGTACTCCTCCGTCTCGCGACGGTTGAAGCTCGCCGGCGGCGACATCCCGCGGTTGGTCCACCTCCGAGTGCCGCGCTTCCTCGCCACGTCCGCCCGGACGCGCCGCTCGCGCTCCGCGTCCCTCTCACCGCTACCGGAACCGCGTCCAGAGCTCCCCATTCCGTCGGATTTGGCGGCTGGAGGCGGGACGGGTGGTCGCCGGCGGCGAGAAATGTGGAGAGGGAGAAAGGGGAATCGGTGGCTCGCGGCGGCGGGGGGGGGGGGGGGGGGGGGGGTAGGGTTTCGACTCGCAAAATGGTCACGGAACCGTATTTATACTGCTCGGGCGTGCGGTTTTGTGGGCTGCGGTAAAAAAATTACGGGTCGGGCGAGTATGCGGGCTCTGTTTTAACCGAAAAATTAGGCCGAGCCCGCATACTCGCCAGAATTTTTGCGGGACGGACCTTTTGCGGGGTCTTCTAGAGTTGCTCTTACACGGCTGCTAGCTTTTGATAGGCTGGAGCATGACCAGGTGGTGAAGCACTCCGGGGTCTCCTTCAGTCCTGGCTTCGTGGGCTCTCAAGTACAAGCATCTGAAGGCTGCTGGCTTTTGATAGACTTTTTGGAACTTGGAAGTTTTTTCGTGTCAATTTTCCCTGACAGATCAAGTATTTCCATATTTTATCTATAAAAAAGCATTTCCATATTTACCTTATCTATTAAGTAGGAGTAGGAGTTATCAACATCCCCTGATATCTCTCAGTCTCATTGACATGTTGCTTTTATTAGTCGGAGCCTCTCGAGGTTAGGTAGCCAGCCCCAGACTCCCTCTATATTTAGCTCTCTGATATTTGTCATAAGATCCACGTTTTCTTGGGATAAGATTTCATTCAATTATGTGTACTGTGGTTCTAGGACCTGCAAGCCATACAAATATAAGCACACACAACAATATAGAAGTAGCACGCCTAGCTTATTGGAATGCTCAAACAAGCCAATTGATAATGTTGGTGGCGGATTGGATATTTCAAATGCCAAGAAAAAAAGGATGATGTCGTTGCAGGTATTGTGTCCATCCTACGTACTTCTTCATCTCTCAACGTGGCCGAAATCCAGTTGTTCATAGACATCATCGTCTTTAATTACCAGAAGAGGAGACTCTGAGTGTTCCATGAACATTTTAAGAACATGATGAAGTAGAGAAGCATCACAATTTCGATTTAACCCTAGATGCAATGCGTTATTGATATCGCCTGCTCCCTCCCGCTAGTAGAAAACAGGGCTTTGGTTCGGGCCTAGCCAGCCCATAGTGAAGAACCGGGACCCATGGGGGCATTAGACCCGGTTCATGAGCCCAGGGGGCCGGTCGGGGCCTCGTGGGCATTGGTCCTGGTTCGTCTGGACCCATTTGTCCCGGTTCTAGACACGAACCGGGACCAATGGGCGACGCTCCTGACCCACATCCATTGGTTTCGGTTCGTGTCTTGAACCGATATAGCAGTGGGGGCTTTAGTCCCGATTTATGCCACGAACCGGGACAAATAATTTGCCTATATATACATCGCCCGTCGCCGCGGCAGAGCACTCTGCTTTTTCTGACCGGCGAGGGGAGGGCATTTGGGTGATCTAGCTCACCTCCTATGCACATGAGGTGTTCGATGAAATGTCCGAGCCACGCTAGTTAATCGTTCTCCTCTCGAAACTCGACCTCCGAGCTCCATTTTCCTTGAGATTTGTCTAGGTTTAGCGGTCCGTCACATCCTGTCCCCGTCTTCACCGCCGTCGATCGTCCGCGCCGATCTCGTCGCCAGGAACCACCGTGGTGAGCCTCTTGTTCTTATCTTCTTTCTGAAAGAAAAAAAAAATTCTTACTTCAGATAGATACTTGTCTAATTATCTTACTTTTATTATTTCTTGTTATTATATAGTGCGATGGTTTTGGTATCCGCCCCCATCGACCCTCGTCATGTCTATGATTCAGATGAGGTATATATTATCTTTTCATAACTATTTGGTTCATTTATTGTTTATGACAATTATGTTGACCAACGTGACATAGATTTTTTTTATCTAGGAGGTGGTTGAACCGGAAATTCCAACCGACCCTATTGTCGACAGGTTAAATTTAGTTGAAGAAGAAAACAAGTACTTGAAGGAAAAAATAAGAAAAATTGAGGAGGAGAAGAAGTACTTGAAGGAAAAAATAAGAAAAATTGAGGAGAAGAAGATGATATTGGAGTTGCATGTTGCGGATGTCGTCGATGATCACAAGATCAAGATGGATGCAGCGCGGTTGAAGATTAGAAATATTAGAAAATATGCCATTCATACCAAGTCTTGGTATCATTATGCAGTTGGATCAATTGTTACCTTGGTTGCGATTATGATCGCACTTGTTTTTGCATTTAAATGTTTTACATAATTTTAATGTATGGTTTAATTAGATGAAGCGGAGAGCTATATGTTGCACATGATATGTGGGTGAAATCCTTTGTAACAGACGAGTTCATTTGAATGGTGTGGCTTTGAATGATGCATTTTGAACATAGAAAAACTATGGATTTCAAATAAGTTCAAAAAAATGAAATCCCTTTGTAACAGACGAGTTTCCGTATGAAACCCTGATACTTCGAAACAGATTGTCCGTTTTGTACACGAAGTGCATCCAGTTTTTGCCGTAACCCTCAACTTTCTCGCACATGCTATGTGGGTGAAATGATGATACCATGCCACTTGGAACCTTTTCAGAGTTCGTTTCAAATGCTTTTCAATTTCATGGTCTTATAGCTCAAAATAGTGAGTAAATGCATAAAAAATAACAAATAAAGTCAGAAAGGGTTGTAAATTGATGATGTGGCTTTGAATGGTGCATTTTGAACACAGAAAAATTATGGAGTTCAAATAAGTTCAAAAAAATAAAATCCCTTTGTAACAGACGAGTTTCCGTATGAAACCCTGATACTTCGAAAGACCTTATCCGTTTTGTACACGAAGTGCATCCAGTTTTTGCCGTAACCCTTTCAACTTTCTCGCATATGCTATGTGGGTGAAATGATGATACCATGCCAACTTGAAACCTTTTTAGAGTTCATTTCAAATGCTTTTCAATTTCATGGTCTTATAGCTCAAAATAATCAGTAAATGCATGAAAAATAACAATTGAAGTCAGAAATGGTTGTAAATTGATGATGTCGCTTTGAATGATGCATTTTGAACACAGAAAAACTATGGAGTTCAAATAAGTTCAAAAAAATGAAATCCCTTTGTAAAAGACGAGTTTCCATATGAAACTCTGATACTTCGAAACAGATTATCCGTTTTATACATGAAGTGCATCCAGTTTTTGCCGTAACCCTGCCAACTTTCTCGCACATGCTATGTGGGTGAAATGATGATACCATGCCATCTTGGAACTTTTTCAGAGTTCATTTCAAATACTTTTCAATTTCATGGTCTTATAGCTCAAAATAATCAGTAAATGCATGAAAAATAACAAATAAAATAAGTTAGTTGAAACAAAATAATATAAACTTTAATAAAATATATAAGTAGAAACAAAATAAAATAAACTTTAATAACATAAATAAAATTTATGAAACTAAAATTATCAAAGTATTTTCTGTTTAAAACATTATAATCAACCTCTAGTATTATTGAAACTAAAATTATATAAAATTGATGCAACTAAAATTATCAAATTATTTTCTGGTCAAAATCATTAAAAGCAAAAAGAATTTTCATAAAGAACTTTTTTTTAGAAACTTTAATGACAAAAATAAATTATCATAAAAAAATAAAAATAGAAATAAGTATTTTGATTTTATGTAAAATAAATAAGTAATTTATATAATTTATAGAGAAAATTCGACCAAAATTAAAAATAAAATAAAATAAATAAGTATTTTGAATTTAAGTAATTAGAAACTAAATAAAATAAAATAAAAATCAGTATTTTGAATTTAATTAAAATAAATAAGTAATTTAAGTAATTTATAGAGAAAACTCGACCCAAATTAAAAATAAAATAAAATAAATATGTAATTGAAGTAATTAGAAACAAAATAAAACAAAAAATAAGCTAACTAGCACTTTGAATTTAAGTAGAAAAAAAATACAAAAAAAAATAAAGAAAAAAAACAAAATTAATGGAAAAAAATAGTTGCGAATTTATAGAGAAAATCCGACGCAAATTAAAAGTGCTAGTTATCCTAACTAGTAATTTAAATTTGGGCTGAATTTTTATCTTTAAATTCGTATCTATTTTCAATTTTAGGTCCACAGACTGCTTTAGAGAGGAGCTCGACGTTGCAGCCGCGGCGGAGCTTATAAACAGGCTCAAGAGCCCTTCGCTTGACGAGGTGGGACTAAACATCCTTCTGTTAACGACTAGAAACAAAAAAGAAAGCAAAAAAAAAACTGGATTTTTTTTTAAAAGTGCCACCTACAAGACCACCACGGCCTACATACGACTAGAAACCCATTACTAGGGCCAGGATGTGCGCCCACATTAGGCCCAATAGGACCACAAGCACATAGAGTCTTTTTAGGCCCGTAAGCCTGCAGTAGAGAGGAGCTCGAAGTGGTTGGTTCGGCAGGGCTTATAAACCACTCCGAGCCCCTCTCGGCTAGCAAGGTGGGACTAAACATAGCACCGCACCGCAGCTCTGGCAGGTACATGACTTTAGTCGCGGTTGGTGGCTCCAACCGGGACTAATGCCCTCTTTAGTCCCGGTTTGTGCCACCAACCGGGACCAACGGCCTCTGTTCCCACCCTTCAGACTTCTGAAAAGAGACCTTTGGTCCCGGTTGGTGACACCAACCGGTACCAATGCCCCCTTTAGTCCCAGTTGGGTCCACCAACCGGGACCAAAGGCCTCTGCTTCCCGCCCGTCGGGCTGCTGAAAAGAGACCTTTGGTCCCGGTTGGTGACACCAACCGAGGCTAAAGGGGGCATTGGTACCGGTTGGTGCCACCAACCGGTACCAATGGCTTTGCTATATAAGCTAGCACTTGTGAAATTTTCGTCACTTTCTTCGATCTATCCGACCTCTCTAACGACGCCGGCAGGCTATCCGAGCTCCCGACCACGTCGCCCGTCGCCGTGCATCTGCCGCGCCCCCGACCACGCCGCCGTTGCCCCGCCCTGACCACGCCGCCGTCGCCCCTGCCCCCCGACCACACCGCGCGCCCCTCGTCGTGCCTCTGCCGCACCCCCGACCCGCCCCGTCGATGTCGTCGCCGCCCTCTGCCCCGTCGACGCCGTCGCCCTGCCCCGACCACGCCATCATCGCCGCCCTCTACACCGACGCCGGCGTCGTGCCCCTTCCCCGACCACGCCACACCTGGTCAGACCGGCGGCGCAAAATCACATATATATGCAAAATTACACATGTCTTTTTTTAGGTATGTATGTGTATGTATATATGCAAAATTACATATGTAAAATTATATATATATATATATATATATATATATATATATATATATATATATATATATATATATATATATATATATATGCAAAATTACATATATATGCAAAATTAAATATGTCTTTTTTTAGTATATGTATGTGTGTATATCTGATTGTATATATTTTTTAGATTTTTATATATGTAAAATTACATATATATATATATATATATATATATATATATATATGCGAAATTACATTTTTAGAGTTTTATATATGCAAAATTACATTTTTAGAAAAGTATTATATATCTAGCTAGGAAGATAAGGAAGAAGAAGAAAAAGAATAAGAGGAAAAAGGAAAATAAGAAGAGGAAGAAAGGAGAAGAAGAGGAGAGGAAGAAGAGGATAAATAAATAAGAAGAGGAAAAAAGAAGAAAAAAAATTACATATATATGCAAAATTACATTTTTAGAGTTTTATATAAGCAAAATTACATTTTTAGAAAAGTATTATATATCTAGCTAGGAAGATAAGGAAGAAGAAGAAAAAGAATGAGAGGAAAAAGGAAAAATAAGAAGAAGAAGAGGGGAGGAAGAAGAGGAGAAATAAATAAGAAGAGGAAAAAAGAAGAAAAAAAAGAGGAGACGAAGAAATATTTTCTATTTTTTTTCTTCTTCTTCTCTATTCCTTTATTCTTCTCCTTTTTTTTCTTCTTTTTTTTCTTCGATCGCTTCTCTTCTATTCCTTTCTTCTTCTCCTCTTTTTATTTCTTATTTTGTCTTCTTATTTTTTATCGGGTATGTCGTTGTAGATATACCCCCTCCCGATAACTTCAACACGAGGGGGGAGTTGATATACCCCCTCCTCGATAAAATTATTTTCCCATGTATGTATGTCGTCGTTGTCGATATAACCCCCTCCCGGATAACTTCGACATGAGGGGCGGTCGATATATATACCCCTCTCGATCGTGATAACTTATACCATGGGAGCACCCTCAACCCCCCGGCCCTCTCGCTCGACCAAAACTCTCGAGGACACCCAAACCCTAGAAAAACGATGTTGGTCTCCTACCACCTCCCGCCGCATCCCTACTCGACAAACTCTCTCGAGATCACCCAAATTTACCAACTTAAAAGAGCGTTGTCATCGAGACCACCCCAAACCCTTGAAGCGTTGTCGAGGCCACCCCAAACCCTTGAAGCGTTGCCGAGGCCACCACAAACCCTAGAGAAGCAGTGTCGAGGCCACTAATATGATTCCTTATTGTGATTAGCTAGCTAGTTCTACGTTTGCCACTAATATATCCATCTGTCATGTTTGAATAATAATTGCACTGTTGTAAATATTTGCAGAAACTATGGAGCACCCCCGAGACGAAGCAACATAAGATATGTTGGGGGAAATAATCGCAAAAAGAAGTGATGCCATCTTGTCGTATCTCAACGACACCGATGGTCTGGAAGGACAAGGCTATGATTATGATGGCTCCGGTGAGCCGGTACAAGAAGAAGGTTATGATTATGATGGCTCCGATGACCCAATGGCTCGTGATGACGGCTCCGGTGACCGAACCGAGTCCGGACAGGTATATATATTAGTTAAGCCTATGATGACTAGCTAATTGATGCATTCATTGTTTTCGTATGTACACATATTAGTTAACTCTCGTCTTTCTTCTTTTTCTAGCCCTCCGGATCAAGCACAACTTTGGTAAAGAGATGAGGCCCAAAGAAAAAGCTACGCTCGGATGAAAGGTTTGAGATCACAGCAATCGCGCGCGATGGCAAGCCAATTGAACCGTACCGGACAAAGGAAGAATTTGCTAATCAGTGCGGGGTTGTTGTTAGGGACAAGATCCCGATCAGTATCCATCAATGGTTAAAGCCTAAGAAGGAAGACCCTGAGGTGTCTTATGTCTCCGATATGCAGAAAGAAGATCTTTGGACAACACTTAAGGCAAATTTCACCCTACCGTCAGAGGAGGATCCGGAGAAGCCACTTATAGAGCAATTGATCAAGTCTCATGCTTTTAAGAAGATGTCAGAACTATTCAAGAGGTGGAAGAATGAGCTGAAAACGTTTGTCGACAAAGAAATTACAGCAGAATTCATCGACCGATTTGAGAAGATCAGAGATCACTGGCCCACATTTGTGGCCCACAAGACATCGGAAAAGAGTAAGAAGATGTCAATGACAAACAAGCAAAATGCTGCGAAGAAGAAGCATCACCATCGCACGGGGTCAGGTGGCTACCTCAAAGCCCGACCTTTGTGGGACAAGGCTGAGAATGACCTGATTGCTAAAGGGGTCGAACCAGAGACATTGAACTGGCTAGACCGCTGTCGGACTTGGTTCTTCGGGGTTGGCGGAACCTTGGACCCTGTATCACGGAAGTGCGTTTGGACAGAAGAGCAACCGAAAATACCCGTCACGAGGCTTAAGGAGTATATCGCGAAAGCGCAGCAAGGGACGTTCGTTCCAGACAAAGAGAAGGACGAGCTCACAATGGCTCTCGGTAATCCTGAGCACCCTGGACGGAAACGAGGCACGCCAAGCTCCGTTCCGTGGAAGGTTGGGTTTCCGGACGCCGGGGGTTACAAATGCCAGGAGAGGAGGAAGAAAGTGGAGCATAGCCAACTGCAGGCGCTGCACGAAAGGGTACAAGGGCTAGAGGAACGAGAAGCAGATCGCAGCAAACGACATGCCGAAGCTAACCTTGAAGCTACCCCGCCATCTCAGCGGAGAAGCAGCGTGGCTTCCACCGAGCAGACTCAGCAGCTGGAGCTTGTCTTCACGGCCCCTTCTAGCTACCTTGTGGATGCTATCATGGAGTCTTAACATTGCCACCTTATGGCACGATGGAGTACATTGAAAGTCAAGGCGGCTGTTGGCTCTGTTTTACCTACTGGACCTGGCACAACCTACCACGGCCGGTCGACTCCAGAAGGATATGCTAGGGTGATGGTGGGTGAAATAACGGACGGATTTGAGGAACTTGAGCTTGACCACCCTACGGGTGAAGGGGAGATTCGGCTGGGTTATTCTCTAAAGACTACATGCCTATGGCGGAAGGAGCTCATCAACCTTGTGAACTGGACGCCTCCGCCTCCTCCTCCTCTGATGACGAGTCAGGGCACTCCGCCTCCTCCTTCGCCTCCTCCTCCTCCTCTGGCGAGTCAGGGCACTCCGCCTCCTCCTCCGCCTCCTCCTCCAGCGAGTGATCAGGGCACTCAGCCTCCTTCTCCGACGCGTGGCGGCACTCCGCCTCCTTCCCCGTCTGCGCCGACGCGCCCGAGCAGCCAGCCTCCTCCTCCGGAGCGTGGCGGCACTCCGCCTCCTTCTCCGCCTACGCCAGTGCACTGGAGCAGCGAGCCTCCTCCTTCTCCGCCTCGTCAACAAGGGCGGAAGATACCCGCCGCCACTCCAGCTGCTCCGGCGCGTCGTCCTTCTCCTCCGCCTCGTAAGAAAGGAAACACAGCCGCAGCCGCTTGATACGTCCATTTTGCATCATGCTTTCATGTTGATATTTATTGCTTTTTGTTCTATTATATTACTTGTGGTACCAAATTTATGCCTTTTCTCTCTTATTTTGCAAGGTTTATTTGAAGAGGGAGAATTCAGGCAGCTGGAATTCTGGACTGGAAAAGGAGCAAATCCTAGTCCACTATTCTGCACATCTCCAAATGCCCTGAAAATTTATGTGGATTTTTTCTGGAATATATTAAAAATAATGGGCGAAAGAACTCGGGCCCCACAAGCTTGCCCACCGCCACCACCCCCCCTGGTGGCGCAGGGCAGGCTTGTGGGCTGCGTGAAGGCCCACTAGCCCCCTCTTTTGCTATATGAAGCGTCCTGGTCTGGAAAAAATCAATAGGGAGCTTTTTCGTGGTTTCGCCGCCGCCACAAGGCGGAACTTGAGCAGATCCAATCTAGAGCTCCGGCAGGACAATCCTGCCGGGGAAACTTCCCACCCGGAGGGGGAAATCGTCACCATCGTCATCACCAACACTTCTCTCGTCAGAGGGGAGGAATCTTCATCAGCACCATCTCCTCTCCAATCCCTAGTTCATCTCTTGTAACCAATCTTCGTCTCGCAACTCCGATTGGTACTTGTAAGCTTGCTAGTAGTGTTGATTACTCTTTGTAGTTAATGCTAGTTGGATTACTTGGTGGAAGATTTTATGTTCAGATCCTTGATGTTATTCATTACACCTCTGATCATGATTATGATTATGTTTTATGAGTAGTTACTTTTGTTCCTGAGGACATGGGATAAGTCATGTTAATAATAGTCATGTGAATTTGATATTCGTTCGGTATTTTGATATGATGTATGTTGTCTTTTCCTCTAGTGGTGTTATGTGAAAGTTGACTACATAACACTTCACCATATTTGGGCCTAGAGGAAGGCATTGGGAAGTAGTAAGTAGATGATGGGTTGCTGGAGTGACAGAAGCTTAAACCCCAGTCTATGCGTTGCTTCGTGAGGGGCTGATTTGGATCCACTAGTTTAATGCTATGGTTAGACTTTGTCTTAATTCTTATTTTGTAGTTGCGGATGCTTGCGAGAGAGGTTAATCATAAGTGGGATGCTTGTCCAAGTAAGGGCAGTACCCAAGCTCCGGTCCACCCACATATCAAACTATCAAAGTAACGAACACAGATCATATGAACATGATGAAACTAGCATGACAGAAATTCCCGTGTGTCCTCGGGAGCGCTTTTCCTCCTATAAGACTTTGTTCAGGCTTGTCCCTTGCTGCAAAAGGGATTGGACCACTTGCTGCACCGTTACTACTACTTGTTACATGTTACCTTTGCTTGCTACATTTCACCTCGCTACACAATCACTTGTTACCGCTACTTTCAGTACTTGCAGTTATTACCTTGCTGAAATCCGTTTATCAGAGCCTTCTGCTCCTCGTTGGGTTCTACACTCTTACTTATCGAAAGGACTACGATTGATCCCCTATACTTGTGGGTCATCAAGACTCTTTTCTGGCGCCGTTGCCGGGGAGTGAAGCGCCTTTGGTAAGTGGAAATTGGTAAGGAAACATTTATATACTGTGCTGAAATTTATTGTCACTTGTCACTATGGAAACTCTTCCTTTGAGGAGTTTGTTCAGGGTATATTCACCACGAACGGAAGCATGAGGAGTTGCTCCTCAACCTGAGGTACCTACTGAAAATATCTTTTATGAAATTCCTTTGAGTATGCTTGAGAAACTGCTGCTAATCCTTTCATAGGAGATGGATCTTCACATCCAGACTTGCATCTAATCTATGTAGATGAAGTTTGTGGTTTATTTAAGCTTGCTGGTTTGCCCGAGGATGAGGTAAAGAAGAAAGTCTTTCCTTTATCTTTGAAGGATAAGGTGTTGACATGGTATAGGCTATGTGATGATACTGGATCATGGGGCTACAATCGGTTGAAATTGGAATTTTATCAAAAGTTCTATCCTATGCATTTAGTACATCGTGATCAGAACTTTATTTATAATTTTTGGCCTTGTGACAGGGAAAGCATAGCTCAAGCTTGGGGGAGGCTTAAATCAATGCTATATTCATGCCCCAATCATGAGCTCTCGAGAGAAATCATCACTCAAAACTTTTATGCTCGACTTTCTCATGAAGATCGTACCATGCTTGACACTTCTTGTACCGGTTCTTTTATGAAGAATGATATTGATCACAAGTGGAATTTATTGGAGAGAATCAAACGCAACTCTGAAGATTGGGAGCTGGAGGAAGGTAAGGAGTCAGGTATGAATTTCCAGTTTGATTGCGTTAAATCTTTTGTTGAGACAAACACTTCTAGAGATTTTTGCGCTAAGTATGGACTTGACTCTGAGATAGTAGCTTTTCTATGTGAATCTTTTGCTGCTCATGTTGATCTTCCCAAAGAGAAGTGGTTTAAATATCATCTTCCTGTAGAAAGCAACATAGCCAAGACCAATCTAGTTGAGGAGAAAATCATAGCTTTTAGTGATCCTGTTGTTCCTTGTGCTTACATTGAGAAACCACCATACCCTGCTAGGATAAAGGATTATTCTCAAGCTCCAACTGTGATACGTAGGGGTTACATTAGATCACTTGCACCCCCAGAGGAAATTAGAGTTGAACCTAGTGTTGCTATTATCAAAGATCTCTTAGCCGAAGACATAGATGGGCATGTTATCAAATTCTGTGAGGACTCCGCTAGAATTGCTAAACCTCACGTGAAAGACAAACACAGACCTGTAGTTGGCCTGCCCGCTGTTTGTGTTAAGATAGGAGCTCACTGTTACCATGGTTTATGTGATATGGGAGCTAGTGCTAGTGCAATACCCCGTTCTCTATATGATGAAATCAAAGATGAGATTGCACCTGCTGAGTTAGAACCCATTGATGTCACTATTACGCTAGCTAATAGAGACACTATCTACCCTCTGGGAATTGTGAGAGACGTAGAAGTCATGTGTGGTAAGACGAAGTATCCTACTGATTTCCTCGTCCTTGGTACTGCACAAGATAGCTTTTGTCCCATCATATTCGATAGACCCTTTCTCAACACTGTCAATGCTTACATTGATTGCATTAAGCAGACCGTCACAGTAAGTTTCGAGGGTGTGTCTCATGAATTTAACTTCTCCAAGTTTGGAAGACAACCCCATGAAAGAGAGTCGTCTGGTAGGGATGAAATCATTGCTCTTGCCTCTATTGTCGTACCTCCTACGGATCCTTTAGAGCAATATCTGCTTGAACATGAAAATGATATGCATATGGAGGAGAGAGACGAGATAGATAAAATTGTCTTAGAACAATATCCTATTCTCAAGAATAATATACCTGTTGAACTGCTTGGGGATCCTCCCCCACCAAAGGATGATCCTGTGTTCGAGCTTAAACAGTTGCCTCATACTCTTAAGTATGCCTATCTTGATGAGAAGGAGATAGATCCTGTCATTATTAGTGCTCTCCTCTCAGAGCACGAAGAGAAGAAGTTACTAAAAACTCTGAGGAAGCACCGTGCTGCTATTGGATATACTCTTGATGATCTTAAGGGTATTAGTCCTACTCTATGTCAGCACAAGATTAAAACTGATCCTAACTTTAAACCAGTTGCTGATCATCAAAGGAGATTAAATCCTTAGATGAAGGAGGTCATTAGAAAAGAAATATTAAAGTTTCTGGAAGCAGGAATCATTTATCCTGTTGCTCATAGTGATTGGGTAAGTCCAGTACATTGCGTACCTAAGAAGGGAGGTATCACTGTCGTTCCTAATGATAAGGATGAACTAATACCACAAAGGATTATTACCGGCTATAGAATGGTGATAGACTTCCGGAAACTGAACAAGGCAACCAGGAAAGATCATTATCCTTTGCCGTTTATTGACCAAATGCTAGAAAGGCTATCAAAGCACACACACTTCTGCTTTCTAGACGGTTATTCAGGTTTCTCGTAGATACCTGTTGCACAATCTGATCAAGAGAAAACCACTTTCACCTGCCCTGTCGGTACCTTTGCCTATAGACGTATGCTTTTTGGCTTATGTAATGCACCTGCCACCTTCCAAAGATGTATGATGGATATATTCTCTGACTTTTGTGAAAAGATTGTCGAGGTTTTCATGTATGACTTCTCCGTTTACAGGTCTTCCTTTGATGATTGCCTCAGCAACCTTGATCGAGTCTTATAGAGATGCGAAGAAACCAACCTCGTCTTGAATTGGGAGAAGTGCCACTTTATGGTTAATGAAGGTATCGTCTTAGGACACAAAATCTCTGAAAGAGGCATTGAAGTTGATAAGGCTAAGGTTGATGCAATTGAGAAAATGCCTTGCCCCACAGATATCAGAGGTATACGAAGTTTCCTAGGTCATGTTGGTTTCTATAGAAGGTTCATTAAAGACTTCTCTAAAATTTCTAGGCCTCTTACCAACCTCTTGCAGAAGGATGTTCCTTTTGTTTTCGATGAGGATTGTGAGGAAGCCTTCGAAATACTTAAGAAGGCTTTGATAACCGCACCTATTGTTCAACCACCTGACTGGAACTTTCCCTTTGAAATCATGTGCGATGCTAGTGATTATGCTCTTGGTGCTGTTCTAGGACAAAGAGTTGACAAGAAGTTGAATGTCATTCACTATGCTAGTAAAACTCTAGACAGTGCCCAAAGAAACTATGCCACTACGGAGAAGGAATTTTTAGCAGTCGTGTTTGCATGTGAAAAGTTCAGATCTTACATAGTTGACTCCAAAGTCACTATTCACTCTGATCATGTTGCTATTAAGTACCTCATGCAGAAGAAGGACGCTAAGCCTAGGCTGATCAGATGGGTTCTCCTGCTACAGGAATTTGATTTGCACGTCGTTGACCGAAAGGGTGCTGACAACCCTGTAGCAGATAACTTGTCTAGGCTAGAGAATGTCCTTGATGACCCACTACCTATTGATGACAGCTTTCCTGATGAGCAATTAAATGTCATCCGCACTTCACTTAGTGCACCGTGGTATGCCGATTATGCAAACTATATCGTAGCCAAATACATACCACCCAGTTTCACCTATCAACAAAAGAAGAAATTCTTCTTTGATTTGAGACACTACTTTTGGGATGATCCTCACCTTTATAAGGAAGGAGTAGATGGTGTTATTAGACGTTGTGTGCCTGAACATGATCAGGGACAGATCCTGCAGAAGTGTCATTCCGAAGCCTAGGGAGGACACCATGCTGGAGATAGAACTGCCCATAAGGTATTGCAATCAGGTTTCTATTAGCCCACTCTCTTCAAGGATGCCCGTAAGTTTGTCTTGTATTGTGATGAATGCCAAAGGATAGGGAACATCAGTTAGCGTCAGGAAATGCCTATGAACTATTCACTTGTCATTGAAGCATTTGATGTTTGGGGCATTGACTATATGGGACCCTTCCCGAGTTCCAATGGGTACACTCACATCTTAGTTGATGTGGATTACGTTACTAAGTGGGTAGAAGCTATCCCCACTAAAAATGTTGATCACCACACCTCTATTAAGATGCTTAAAGAAGTCATATTCCCAAGATTTGGAGTCCCTAGATACTTGATGACTGATGGCGGTTCACACTTCATTCATGGTGTTTTCCGCAAGATGCTAGCTAAATATGATTTCAACCATATAGTTGCATCTCCTTATCATCCTCAGTCTAGTGGTCAAGTTGAGTTGAGTAATAGGGAGATCAAGTTGATCCTACAAAAGACCATCAATAGATCTCGAAAGAACTGGTCTCGCAAACTTGACGATGCACTATGGGCTTATAGGACTGCTTATAAGAATCCCATGGGCATGTCACTGTATAAAATGGTTTACGTTAAGGCCTGTCATTTACCTCTTGAGCTGGAACACAAAGCTTATTGGGCAATCAAAGAGCTCAACTTTGATTTCAAACTTGCCGGTGAGAAGCGGTTGTTTGATATCAGCTTGTTAGATGAATGGAGAGCCCATGCATATGAGAATGCCTGGTTGTTCAAGGAAAAGGTTAAGAGATGGCACGACAAACGAATACAGAAACGAGAGTTCAATGTAGGTGATTATGTCTTGCTATACAATTCTCGTTTGAGATTCTTTGCAGGCAAACTTCTCTCTAAATGAGAAGGTCACTATGTTGTCGAGGAAGTATATCGTTTCGGTGCCATCAAAATCAATAACACGAAAGGAAATTTTCCTAAAGTGGTAAATGGGCAAAGAATCAAGCATTACATCTCTGGTGCTCCCATAAATGTTGAGACCAATATCATCAATGTCATAACTCCAGAGGAGTACATAAGGGATGTTTATGAGCCTGTTTCAGACCTTGAAAATGAAGATGTATCTGTTTCGGCAAGAAATTGGACTCCGATACTTTTCCAATAGGAAATTACTTCCGTTTTGGAATTTTTGGAAAATTAGAAAAATAAAAAGCAGTCCGGAGAGCGAACGAGGCAGCCACAAGGGCCCACTCCGCCACCACCCCCCTGGTGGCGGTGGGCAAGCTTGTGGGCACCTCGTGTGCCTCCCGGACTCTTTTTTCTTGCGGAGGACTCCTTCTGGCCTAGAAAAAATCAATATATAGTCGCCCGAAGGTTTTGATCTCCGTATCGCGCAGTTTTCCTCTATTTTCGTTTCGAGCTTGTTGTGTGTCGTAGATTTAGAGCAAAGATGTCTCAGGAATCTGTTGGGGAGAATGATCTTCATCAAGTTCATGAGGAAGTAGATGCTGATCTGAAAAGAGTAGAAGTCACGGAAGCCAGGGACCAAGCTAAGGAGAAAACCCAAGCTAGGGAGGAAGTTCAACCTTGTTGGAAATATGCCCTAGAGGCAATAATAAATTAGTTATTATTATATTTCTTAGTTCATGATAATCGTTTATTATCCATGCTATAATTGTATTGATTGGAAACACAATACTTGTGTGGATACATAGACAAAACACTGTCCCTAGTAAGCCTCTAGTTGACTAGCTTGTTGATCAAAGATGGTCAAGGTTTCCTGGCCATAGGCAAGTGTTGTCACTTGATAACGGGATCACATCATTAGGAGAATCATGTGATGGACTAGACCCACACTAATAGACGTAGCATGTTGATCGTGTCATTTTGTTGCTACTGTTTTCTGCGTGTCAAGTATTTATTCCTATGACCATGAGATCATATAACTTACTAACACCGGAGGAATACTTTGTGTGTATCAAACGTCGCAACGTAACTGGGTGACTATAAAGATGCTCTACAGGTATCTCCGAAGGTGTTCGTTAAGTTAGTATGGATCAAGACTGGGATTTGTCACTCCGTGTGACGGAGAGGTATCTCGGGGCCCACTCGGTAATACAACATCACACACAAGCCTTGCAAGCAATGTAACTTAATGTAAGTTGCGGGATCTTGTATTACGGAACGAGTAAAGAGACTTGCCGGTAAACGAGATTGAAATAGGTATGCGGATACTAACGATCGAATCTCGGGCAAGTAACATACCGAAGGACAAAGGGAATGACATACGGGATTATATGAATCCTTGGCACTGAGGTTCAAACGATAAGATCTTCGTAGAATATGTAGGATCCAATATGGGCATCCAGGTCCCGCTATTGGATATTGACCGAGGAGTCTCTCGGGTCATGTCTACATAGTTCTCGAACCCGCAGGGTCTGCACACTTAAGGTTCGACGTTGTTTTATGCGTATTTGAGTTATATGGTTGGTTACCGAATGTTGTTCGGAGTCCCGGATGAGATCACGGACGTCACGAGGGTTTCCGGAATGGTCCGGAAACGAAGATTGATATATAGGATGACCTCATTTGGTTACCGGAAGGTTTTCGTGCATTACCGGAAAAGTTTCGGGCTCATCGGTAGTGTACCGGGAGTGCCGGGAGGGGTGCCGGGGACCATCGGGAGGGGTGTCACGCCCCAAGGGGTCTCATGGGCTATGGGAAGAGATAAACCATCCCCTAGTGGGCTGGAATAAGTTCCCACTAAGGCCCATAAGGTTTGAGAAGGAAAAAACACAAGGTGGAAAGAGTTTCCAAGTGGGAAGGTGGAATCCTACTCCAAGTAGGATTGGAGTAGGACTCCTCCACCTCCAATTTCGGCCAAACCTTTGGGTTTTGAGGCTGCCTCCTCCCCTCCCTCCCACCTATATATACGGAGGTTTTAGGGCTGATTTGAGACGACTTTCTCACGGCTGCCCGACCACATACCTCCATAGTTTTTCCTCTAGATCGCATTTCTGCGGAGCTCGGGCGGAGCCCTGCTGAGACGAGATCATCACCAACCTCCGGAGCGCCGTCACGCTGCCGGAGAACTCTTCTACCTCTCCGTCTCTCTTGCTGGATCAAGAAGGCCGAGATCATCGTCGAGCTGTACGTGTGCTGAACGCGGAGGTGCCGTCCGTTCGGTACTAGATCGTGGGACTGATCGCGGGATTGTTCGCGGGGCGGATCGAGGGACGTGAGGACGTTCCACTACATCAACCGCGTTCTCTAACGCTTCTGCTGCACGGTCTACAAGGGTACGTAGATCACTCATCCCCTCTCGTAGATGGGCATCACCATGATAGGTCTTCGTGCGCGTAGGAAAATTTTTGTTTCCCATGCGACGTTCCCCAACAAACCTATGTTCAACATTGAAGACGTTGAAGGAGTAGATTTTCTCCAACCCTTCCTTCACGTGCTGCCTCCAGCCTTGATTGAACTCTTGAGGTTTTGCGAAACAACTCGTGCTCGCAATATTTCTCTTTCTCGTGAAGTTGTTTTGCTGGAAAACCATGTCACATATCTCAAAGGTATAAATCAAAGATTGATAGCTCTCTTGGAATCAAAGGCGACAACAACAACACCATCACCACCGAAGGAAGGAAACTAAGAATTGGTATGGGCAATCCCCTTGGCTTCTGCCAAGCATGGGGGAGTTGCCCTGGTATCGTATCACCTTTATATCTTTTGCTTTTACCTTTGTTTTAGTTCTTTCCTTTTCAGTTTTTATTTCTTATTTTAGAGGAATGTGTCTTTAGTTTGTAGTTTGAGTCTTTTGCTTTTGTCTCTCCCCCGATGTATTCGAGCTTACAAGCTATATAATAAAGAGTTTCTTAGTCAAGGGCATTGCTTTGTGCCATCATCAAAAAGTATGAAAAGAACGATAACATGAAAGATCATGAGACGATCTTATGGAAAGTGATAACTTCACTTATGACACGTATGATGATTGAAACTTGTTGAGAATAAATCAACATAGACATTAGTCATTGTTGCAATTAATAAGAAGTAATAAGGAAAGAGAGGTTCACATATAAATATATCATCTTAGACACTTTTTACAATTGTGAGCACTCACCAAACTATTACGTGCCTAGGAGTAGATGTTGGACAAGGAAGACAACATAATTAATTGTGTTTGCTTGGTTCCAAACAATGTTATATGATTAGAGATCCCTTAGCATGTGACGATTGCTTCCACCTCATATTAGCCAAAACTACCACACCAAGTAGAGATACTACTTGTGCATCCTTACACCTCCAACCAGTTTTGCCTTGAGAGTCCACCATACATACCTATGGATTGAATAAGATCCTTCAAGTAAGTTGTCATCGGTGCAAGCAATAAAAATTGCTCTCTAATATGTATGATCTATTAGTGTGTGGAAAATAAGCTTTGTACGAACCTGCGATGAGGAAAACATAAAAGTGACAGACTGCATAATAAAGTTCTTTATCACAGGAGGCAATATAAAGTGACGTTCCTCTGCACTAAGAGGACACACATTCAAACCTCAAAAGCGCATGACAACCTCTGCTTCCCTCTGCGAAGGGCCTATCTTGTACCTTTACTTTTTGCCCTTGAAAGAGTCATGGTGATCTTCACCAATTCCCTTTTTGCCTTTGTCTTGGCTACCGTCACATGCTTGGGAAAGATCTATATTCATATATCAACTTGGAGTTGAGTACTTATGCTTTATTATTGTTGACTTTACCCTTGAGGTAAACCGTTGGGAGGCAAAACTATAAGCCCCTATCTTCCTCTGTGTCCAGCTGAAACTTTGACACCATGAGTACCACGTGAGTTGTAACAATTGTAGAAAACGAAAGAGATGATTGAGTATGTGGGTTTGCCTTACAAGCTCTTATTTGACTCTTTCTGATGTTGTGATAAATTGCAATTGCTTCAATGACTATGGATTATTGTTGGTTACTTCTCGGTAATGTTTTTGCTTCATCCTTTGCTTTGTGAAGGAATTGTTACTTTTCCATAAGAATCTTTATGATGTATTGATGTCCTATGTGTGATCATGATGCCCTCATGTCCGTATTATGTTTTATCGACACCTTCGTCCCTCAACATGTGGACATGTTTATGGAACTTGGTTTTCGCTTGAGGACAAGCGAGGTCTAAGGTTGGGGGAGTTGATACGTCCATTTTGCATCATGCTTTCATGTTGATATTTATTGCTTTTTGGGATGTTATATTACTTGTGGTACCATATTTATGCCTTTTCTCTCTTATTTTGCAAGGTTTATTTGAAGAGGGAGAATTCAGGCAGCTGGAATTGTGGACTGGAAAAGGAGCAAATCCTAGTCCACTATTCTGCACATCTCCAAATGCCCTGAAAATTTACGTGGATTTTTTCTGGAATATATTAAAAATACTGGATGAAAGAACTACCGGAGGGGGGCCACCAGGGCCCCACAAGCTTGCCCACCGCCACCACCCCCCTGGTGGCACAGGGCAGGCTTGTGGGCTGCGTGAAGGCCGACTAGACCCCCTCTTTTGCTATATGAAGCGTCCTGGTCTGGAAAAAAAAAATCAATATGGAGCTTTTTCGTGGTTTTGCTGCCGCCACGAGGCGGAACTTGAGCAGATCCAATCTAGAGCTCCGGCAGGACGATCCTACCGGGGAAACTTCCCTCCCGGAGGGGGAAATCGTCGCCATTGTCATCACCAACACTCCTCTCGTCGGAGGGGAGGCATCTTCATCAACATCTTCATCAGCACCATCTCCTCTCCAATCCCTAGTTCATCTCTTGTAACTAATCTTCGTCTCGCAACTCCGATTGGTACTTGTAAGGTTTCTTGTAGTGTTGATTACTCTTTGTAGTTAATGCTAGTTGGATTACTTGGTGGAAGAGTTTATGTTCAGATCCTTGATGTTATTCATTACACCTCTGATCATGATTATGATTATGTTTTGTGAGTAGTTACTTTTGTTCCTGAGGACATGGGATAAGTCATGTTAATAATAGTCATGTGAATTTGATATTCGTTCGGTATTTTGATATGTTGTATGTTGTCTTTTCCTCTAGTGGTGTTATGTGAACGTCGACTACATAACACTTCACCATATTTGGGCCTAGAGGAAGGCATTGGGAAGTAGTAAGTAGATGATGGGTTGCTGGAGTGACAGAAGCTTAAACCCGAGTCTATGCGTTGCTTCGTGTGGGGATGATTTGGATCCACTAGTTTAATGCTATGGTTAGACTTTGTCTTAATTCTTCTTTTGTAGTTGCGGATGCTTGTGAGAGAGGTTAATCATAAGTGGGATGCTTGTCCAAGTAAGGGCAGTACCCAAGCTCCGGTCCACCCACATATCAAACTATCAAAGTAATGAACGCGAATCATATGAACATGATGAAACTAGCATGACAGAAATTCCCGTGTGTCCTCGGGAGCGTTTTTCCTCCTATAAGACTTTGTTCAGGCTTGTCCCTTTCTGCAAAAGGGATTGGACCACTTGCTGCACCGTTACTACTACTTGTTACTTGTTACTCTTTGCTTCCTACGTTTCACCTCGCTACACAATCACTTGTTACCGCTACTTTCAGTGCTTGCAGTTATTACCTTGCTGAAATCCATTTATCAAAGCCTTCTGCTCCTCGTTGGGTTCGACACTCTTACTTATCTAAAGGACTACGATTGATCCCCTATACTTGTGGGTCATCACCGCTCCGTCTGCTCTGGCGTCTAGCAGTACAGCCAAAGGCAGGCAATACAGATACGGTCCTTCTCTGAAGACTCCAGAGAAGTTACCATACGAGAGGAGCTAGGAGGAAAACGCGAAGATCGTGGAAGTCGAAGTGAAGAGCTTCTTTGAAGGGGTGAAAGCAAAGAAACATCCACCTCCGGAGGAGAAGATAGATCCGGTAAAAGCGAAGCGTACTCTGGCTGCCCTGAAGAGACCACTAAAGTCTCCGGCGAAAGGCAACTATGAGCGCATTATTAGAAAGTCATTTATCGAGCGGTCGGGAAGTACTGTCAGTGATCAAAGGTTAGCAAAACAACGAGCTGGGAAAAAAGTTGCCCAGCTCGGCGAACAAGCGAACCAATCGTTCCCCCCGCTCAAGGTGTCTAGCGATATCGTCGCTAATCATTCGAGGATCTTGCCTGGTACCAATCCTGCAGATTACCTGCCCGACGATGCACATTTTGATTTCTTGGAGGTGAACGAACACAAATACGTGTATGGGAAGCCTCTCGTCAAAGATGTCCGTTCTCTAACAACGATGATGCGAAAATTCCATGAATGGTACATGGAAACCTGCAAAGAGTCTGGTGGAAGGAACAGTTTGACGCTGAGAGTTAGAAAGGAGCATGACCTTGTTGGAACTGAACTGTTGAATGTTCCATTGAGGAGTTATTTGCGTTTTTCAATCTAACGACCCTCGATAAATTAACGATCACTTGCTACTGCCTGTAAGTAGTACTACTTCTGTCATTAAGTCTCTATATATATAGGTCAGCTCTTTCATTGCATGTATTTTTAATTATCCTCACTATATTATGCAGATTGAAGATCGTCGAATTGAAGAAAAGACAAATCGGTGATATTTGGTTCATTAACACAAATCTCGTAGATGCATTTATGGTTCAACATCATGCCAAAGATACCGAGGCTCTCCTGCTACAATCGTTCGTATTGAATCAAAACAAAGCTATAATACTCTTCCCTTACGAATTCCAGTGAGTGTTACTGTCTTGTGCATATTCGGTTTCCCTTATTAGTCAAGGTTATAGTAATGTAATTGATGAGTTATGCATGCGTGCGCAGCTTCCACTATATTCTCCTAGAGATTAAGCTTGAGCAAGGAAGAGTAACCGTCTTAGACTTGAGCCGAAAAGATCCCAAGGAGTATGCGGACATGACTGAAATTCTAGAGAAGTAAGTTAAATCGATCATTATCGCACCATATTGGCAACTTTGTTCATTTCCTGACATCAAGTAATTGTTTTCTTTGTCTGGCAGGGTTTGGAGAAAATTCACCTCAAAAACTCCGGGACTGCTGAAGAAGCTGCAATTTATACACCCGAAAGTAAGTATTATAGTAGCATGTTTCACGCATCTCCTAGTGATTCAAGCGCTAGTTTCATCAATACCATTTAGCATGCTTGCTAACTATAAGTTTGATTGACCTCTATTTCTTGTAAAGTGGTTGTGGCAGGAATCAGGGAATGATTACTGTGGATACTACATTTGCGAGTCCATCCGCCACACGACCTGTGAGCGGGGCTACTCTTCAAAACAATTTGAAGTACGTAAATAATAATATTCATAATTTTATTTTATTACCATCATTTGTGTTCAGTTTCATTTATTCATATATATGTATTGACCCCTTTCTTTAAATTAGATATTTCAGATGCGGAATGAACTCCTACCACGTGATCGTATGCGAGGAATTCAAGAAGAATTGGCGGCATTCTTTCTTGACCACGTGATTGCTAAAGACGGAGAATACCATGTGGACCCTAATCAGTTGGATTATAATTAGGAGATTATATTGTAAGAGATAATTATATTGTATATATGTAGCCAGTAGCGTCGGATAGATATACGAGAACTTGTTGTTTGACCAATCTCTCAGAGAAGGAGAGGTGGTCGATATCACTTCTCTGTGTATGCATATGTTCATGACGATCTTCTGTTTCCTTCATTTGCTTACTAGCTAGCGTGTCTAGTCCTCTCTATACGTATAGTACATAGCATCGACCAAGCACGGAGATAAGAGACGACACTTCTCTCTATTAATTAGCTAGCTAACACAATATATGAAACACCTAAATTAACCCCCCAAAACCCCCTACCCCCCTTTCAAAAAAAACCTCAGCACCTGAAATGCTGACGCGTGGATGCCTATTGGTTGGTGCCACCAACCGGGACCAAAGGGCCTCCTGCCTGGGCTCGCCGCAGCAGCCACGTGGAGACCCATCTGTCCCGGTTGGTGTAAGAACCGGGACTAAAGACCGAGGGCATTAGTAACGACCTTTTAATCCCGGTTCCAAAACCGGGACAAAAGACCCTTACGGACCGGGACAAAAGGCCCTTTTTTTACTAGTGTCCCTTTGTATGATTGCATCGCATATCCAAAGTGCTTACCCTGATTGCCTATAACAGCAGCTCACAAAAACACAGGTGTTCGCATTGAAATCCCTGAAGTACTCCGATCTGATCCTTTTCTTCGACTATATGCCTATGGCTGCTGCCAATCCAGCCTTAAACTGGGGCAGTAGTGCAAGATATGCATGCAGGAGCACAGGAGGCTTTGGCGCTTTGCACACGGATGCTTTAGACGACAGCAGAAGCAGCAGCAGCTCCTCTTCTCCTTTCTAGTATTTGCCAAAGCAGGAAGCAACGTATATGCCTCAATCTGCTTTTGCTTTTCTCAAGATGATGATTCAGATGCTCTCGCGTGCTGCACTTTTTTTTTCATGCTACATTGGTTGTTCACGCTATATGGTAGGGATACAAAGCCTTTGCCAATTGAAGCAAGCAGTACATCCTCCTCTGTTTATAAGAACATCTCCAATATGCGTCCAAAAACTGTTCGGCACGCTAAAAATCATTTTTGACGCCAGACAGCTTCAGCAAATGCTGCAAAATAGTACGCGCGCGCAAAAGAGTATTGGACACGCGCTTAAATGCGCTGTGGCACGCTGCAAATTTGTGGCGTTGGATCGCGCATGCTTCATAATTTGCACTGTATGTTTATTTTTGAGTGCGCATTTTTGGGCATGTGGATAATTAACGTTGATTTCGACGCACTAAAAATGCTACAGTGACACACTAAAACTACTTTAGCATGTGCGTGTTGAAGATGCTCTAAGGGTTAAAGAAAGTAGTAGCATAGCATAGCAAACCGCAAGAACAAAGTCGGTGTAGCCTGTTCGGAGCCCTTACCTAGATCCGCCGGGGAGTTGTCTGGTCTGAGGCCTGGTTCCGGCTCAGTCACCCGCCAGATTTCGGCGAGTGTGCCAGTCCATTCGATTCCAACCCTCCGTCTCCACCTCCATACTCTGTTGGCACCCGTTTGCTCTGATCCGCCGGCACGAACTCCGGGCCACCGGTTCCGTCCGCCACCACTTTCACCTGGCCGCACCACTTTCACCTAGCCGCTGCTCCCGCGCACGGCCAGATCTCCGCCGACGTGTGGTCGATAAGTTAATAGAAACAGACCTAACTTGAAAAAAACATGTGTTTCTTCTTCTTTTAAACCAGTGCAATCATCAAGCGCCAAATCCTGCTGAAATAGAAAAAAACGCAGGATTTTGTTTGCAACAAAGTGCAATTGATCGGATGGAAAAAACAAAGGATCCCTTGTATGAAGAAGTGGATGTATTTTCGCATAAAAAAGAATGTATGTAAAATTGTAATTTGCCTTCGAAATGTAGTGCAATGGATTTCTTTGGAAAAATACTTGAGTGGTGTGACGTCCCGGCTTAATAAGAATGATAGACTGCTCATATCAATAAATTGCACTTTCTTTTTCAGAAACTCGTCCAAAGGAATCTCAAAGTTAAGTGTGCCCACTTTAAAGTAATTTGAGAGTGGGTGGCCGTCTGAAAAGTTTATGCCAGACGTGCGTAAGTGTGAAAAATGCGCAGGGAAAACTAGTGTTGATCTGCGAGTCAGTCTAGACTCCAGGCGCAACGGCCAACGACCACCGGATGAACCGATAAGATAACTGTTCAAGGCTGGGAAGAAAACTCAACGCAATGGGAAAGAAAACTAAATGTGAGAGCAACTTTACTAATCCATCCAAAAACACTTTCAACTAAAAAAACTTCTCTTTCTTCTTCTCTAATAATCCAGCCTAACTCATGTCGAACACACATTTAGAATCCAATTTTTTTTATGAACAAAAGACATCCCTTGATCCAAAAACATTAGGAGGAATAACAGGTCGGGGTAAATGGAAGCACACTGCTACATGGGGGAATCACGGTCAAGGTCAGAGTTGTCTTTGTTGATAGGTCAGAAAATATTTCAAAATAAGTGTTCTACAATTCTTAAGATGGTTGTAGAATAGTCTGACATGATAACCCTACATCTATTTTAATTATGTTGGATCCGATTCCTTATTGGAAGAGATGACCACAATAGCACATTGGTTGGTCAATGCATACTACTAAAATAATCCCAAAAGTCTCCACAAACAATGATCGAGGTTGCGGCGGTAGGTGCAGTTGTTAGCTTTGTTATACTCTCTTTATTTTATAATGTAGTGGGTCCGCACTTTTCGAGATATAGGTTTAACCATAAATTTAACCAACATGGATGACGTTGGGGGAGCAAAAATTAAACCACTGAGTTGGACTATGAAAAAAGTTTCTAATGGTATACTTTTTCAAAGTAACGGCGTCATTTATTCCTTACCTGTAAATAGACATCCACATCATTCCGTAGAGAGCCCAACAATTTTCGACATCTAAGGGAGTAGTTTCTTAAGTTTTTTAAGGCCTACCTCCTCTCTTTATTGAATCCCTTCCTTATGGTAATCTCTCCATGTTCAAGCATATCCTTTGTGTAAGTGTGTGTGACACAGAGAGGGAGAGAGAGAGATACGTGGTAATCTCTCCATGTTTCAAGAATATCCTTTGTGTAAGTCTGTGTGTGTGAGAGAGAGAGGGAAAGGGAGAGGGAGAGGGAGAGGGAGGGGAGATGGAGGGTAGAGACACGGAAAACGGGCCTTTGGCCTGGACCCTTTAGTCCCGGCCTCCTCCCTCTGGGCCGGGACTAAAGGCCCTGCCACGTCGCCCCAAATCGCAATGCCGCCCACAAGGCTTTGGTCCTGCCCATAAGGAGCCTTTAGTCCCGGTTTGTGTCTCAAACCGGGACTAAAGGGCTACGCGGTGTGCAGCCCGCATGTGCGCCACCTTTAGTCCCGGTTTGTGTCTCAAACCGGGACTAAAGTCCACTACCTATATATAGCACAGCCCCCCTCTCCCCTCTTCCTTGCATTTTTCTTGGATGAAAGAGTGTGGGTGTGTGCTAGCTCTCCATTTTTTTGATGCACTAGAGGTGTTTGTTGAAATGTGTGTTAGAGCGATGCCGCTTCAGTTCACCGAACACAACTACGATATGAGATGCCCGAGCCACGCTTAAACCTCTTCCTCTTTATTTCTACTTATTCTAAAAGGTTAGCAACTATATTTCCTCATTTAGACCGTGCGGTACTAATTTTTAGGATCGTGATTGTATTTGATATACTATCGTATAACGCAGATGAGCCATCCATGGATGTACGGTGATCGACGCACAACCGCTTACAGAGAAGGCGTGCATTCTTTTCGAGATGCAGCCGATGCGAACAAGCATGGTGGTGGCTATATGTTTTGTCCATGTGTTGAATATCGGAATGAGAAGGATTACACTTCCTCAAGAGTCATTCAGAGCCACCTGCTTCGGTCCGGTTTTATGTCGGGCTATAATGTTTGGACCAAGCACGGAGAAAGAGGGGTTATGATGGAAGACGACGATGAAGAAGAAGAGAACGGTGATGACAACTACCGATCTATGTTCCCTGAGTATGCTGATACCGCAATGAAAGACAGTGAAGAAGAAGATCAGGATGAAGAACGGGAACCAGATGAGCCCGCTGATGATCTTGGCCGGGTCATTTCTGATGCACGGCGGGGTTGCGACACAGAAAAGGAGAGGTTGCAGTTCGAGCAGATGTTACAGGACCACAACAAATTGTTGTACCCAACTTGTGAAGATGGCCAGAAGAAGCTGGGTAGCACACTGGAATTGCTGAAGTGGAAGGCAGAGGCCGGTGTGACTCACTCGTCAGTCGAAAAGTTGCTGGTACTGATGAAGAAGATGCTTCCAAGAAAGAACGAATTGCCCGCCAGCACGTACGAAGCAAAGAAGCTTGTCTGCCCTCTAGGATTAGACGTGCAGAAGATACATGCATGCCCTAATGACTTCATCCTCTACCGCGGTGAGAACTACGAGAATATGGATAAATGCCCGGTATGCACTGCATTGTGGTATAAGATCAGAAAAGATGACCCTGGTGATATTGAGGGCGAGCCACCCAGAAAGAGGGTTCCTGCCAAGGTGATGTGGTATGCTCCTATAATACCACGGTTGAAACGTCTGTTCAGAAATAAAGATCATGCGAAGTTGTTGCGATGGCACATGGAAGATCGTATGAAAGACGATAAGTTGAGGCACACCGCTGATGGTCGGCAGTGGAGAAAAATCGAGAGAGAGTTCCCGAGATTTGCAGCTGACGCAAGGAACTTATGGTTAGGTCTGAGTACAGATGGCATAAATCCTTTTGGGGAGCAGAGTCGCAGTCACAGCACCTGGTCCGTTACTCTATGTATCTACAACCTTCCTCCTTGGTTGTGCATGAAGCGGAAGTTCATTATGATGTCAGTGCTTATCCAAGGTCCAAAGCAACCCGGCAACGATATTGATGTGTACCTAAGGCCATTAGTTGATGAACTTTTACAGCTGTGGGCCGAACCAGGTGTACGTGTGTGGGACGAGCACAAACAAGAGGAATTTGACCTTCGAGCGTTGCTTTTCGTAACCATCAATGATTGGCCTGCTCTTAGTAACATTTCAGGACAGTCAAACAAGGGATACAATGCATGCACGCACTGCTTGGATCAGACAGAAAGTATATATCTGGACAAATGTAGGAAGAATGTGTACCCGTACAATCGTCGTTTTCTTCCGGGGGGCGTAGGTTGGTGAGGAGCCAGCCCGTTGTTGACCCGATCCTTGTTTGGTGGCGGTCGTGTGGGCCAATGACGGTGCCGAGGCTTCCGGACACCGCAGAGGTGGTACGTCACCGTGTCAGCGAGGAGGATGAGCACGTCCGTCGCTACATGGTTGCGTTGGAGGGCAGGTTCGAGAATATCTGGCAGGTTCTTCAGGGATCTCACTGGAGCTATGATCCTGTGATGGTTACTTCTCTTTGGGTGTCCACCGCCCGCGACGATACCCGTCGGGCGCTACGGTTCTAGTTGTATCAGTGATGCTATATGTATGATAGTATTCGAGGAGTATTAGTGATAATATTCGACGATGTACGGACAAAAGAGATGTGTAGTTTTGCTTATAATTGAATGCATGCTAATTTGAATACTACTTTATTTTACGATTTGGTTTTGCTTATTGAATGCTCAAATTGGAAAAGTACTCCTACTTTGAATACTATGCAGAAATCTAGGAGTCCTGGGTGGAGCCACGACCCGGGAGTAAAGTTGTTTTGGAACGGAGTTCCTGATAGAATAATTCTTTTTGGTACAAAGTTCAACAAAGTCCTTTGACACTAGACAATGTGACATATAGAAGGGTAGATGAGATCAGGAAAAATAGGATCATTTTCTACACATCTAGAATGTTGTCATTTTGTTAAATCCTTAAAGGTTAAGAGAATCCGTTAGACATATTTTAGAGTTTAGGTTCTAGCCAAGACCCGGGACTAAAGGTCCTCCTATATAAAACGACACTTCGAAGTTTTCAGCCCCTCTTATATAGTTTGTTAGTTTATTAGTTAATCAAATGTCCGTTTTTTGCAGAACTATGGATCCACATATCAGGAACCTCGAAGAGGAAGAACTTCTCGAAGATATAATCAAAGACGGCCCCGACGTTGAACCAGCTGAATCTCCGTCTTCATATCTAAACCCCTCCGGATATGGAATGGAGGTCAACCGACACAAAGATGAAGCCGATGGGGCAGGAGATAGGTCCAACGACGGAGAAGGTGATAGCTCCACTGATGGAGAAGCCGGTGGAGAAATAATAAAGTCCGGCGAGGTATACATATGAAGTTCGACAATCACTTGTAATATGTGAAAAATATTGGAGATAGCTCTATATTGTATACATATACATTCATTTGATGAATGTTTCTCCCTCTTAGGCCTCCATATCGAGCAAAGCTACGAAACGAGGCCCGACTAGAAAGTTGGATGCACGGAAGCATTACACCTTTGAGGTGATATTGCCTACGGGCGAACCCAAGCTTCCTAAGAATGCTGCTGACACATTCAAGAAGCAATGCGGAGTTCTCGTTAGGGATCACGTCCCGATCAGCGTTCGGGAGTGGAACAAGCGCAAAGGGGCAGCCGATAGTGACTATGTCACCGAAAAGTACAAAGATAATCTTTGGAATGATCTCATGTCACATTTCAACCTGCCAGAATGTGAGAATGAAGACGCCGCAAAAAACGGAGGGCCAAAGTCAAGTAGTGGATTCTAAAGAAGATGGCCGAACTGTTCCGTAGCTGGAAGAAGAAACTATGGAAAAACTATCTGAAGACAAAGAAAGTGCCAGTATTCGAGGGATATCTAGCCAAGCAGGCGAATCACTGAAAGGCATTTCAAGAGTACAAGGAGTCAGAAGATGCCCAGGCATTATCAGAAAAGAACAAGAAAAATGCCGACAAGAAGAAATATCACCACAAGCTAGGGCCAGGGGGCTATGAGACTGCCATCCCAAAGTGGGATAAGAAAGAGCAAGATCTGCTAGCTAAAGGCATCATACATGAACCACTCTGTGATGAGTGGGAATTGAGAGCAAGAAATTGGGTCCTTGCACATGGTGGTTCGTACGACGAAGAAACAGGGGACCTCATCTGCAGTGACGGTCTTAGGATACCCAGGGAGAATTGGAAAAAGATAGTGAAAGAAATTAAGGAGGGAAAAAGACAGTTCACTGCAGATAGAGAGAAAGATTTGCTCACACTGGTCCTCGGCAATGACGAACATGGAGGACGAACACGAGGCTTCGGTCCTTCTTACCCGTGGTGGCTTGGGTTAGCCAGAGACCAAGACACTTATAGAAGCCAAGCGAGAGCAAAGAAGCGACAGCAGGATGAGGAGAATGACAAGTTCAACCAGTTGCTTGCCAGGATTAACGAGCAACAGAAGCAGATTGATGAACTTAGAGGAGTAGCGCACCAGGAAGATCCTGCACTCGATATTACCGGCGCCCCATCTAAGCGGAAAAGCAGCGTGGCTGAATCTGAGGCCCCGCCCGACGATGCATGAAGAATGATAGAGGGCGGTCCCGGCTACCCCGTGGATGGAATCAAGGAGTCAACATCACGTGAACTCCATCAGAAATTCAAGAACATATCCATGAAGGTGACCGTCGGACAAGCTTTACCTTCTGGCCCTGATGCACGCTGGCATGGCCGTGAGATTCCAGCTGGCTTTGCTAAAGTCGGGGTGGATGAAATCATGGCAGGGTTTCATGATATGGAGCTCGACATAGCTGGACCCGAAGATGAGAGGACACTCGGAGAAGTACTGGGTGGAGTCATCCTATGGGACAAGAACTACATCAAGCTTCCAGGCTCGGCCCCAAGGACAACACCGCCTCCGAGTCGTCGCAGGTCACCTACACCTCCATCACCTCCAAGCCCTCCACAAGACGACGGCCAGCACAACACGAGTCCATCTCGATCACTGCCGCCGGACTTGGGTCGTCCGTCTCCGCCGCCGCCCGCTCCGGATACTAAGCGGAAGCGTGCCAGCAATAACGCTCCGTCGATGATTTCTAAGCGACGGAGCTCCCCAAAGCGCAAACTGTCGCCCCTCCCAAAGGTATCTCATGCTAATCTTCCTATCAGACCTTATGATCGTACCGCCGAGGAAAACGCCAGGATAGCAAAGGAACATCATGATGCACAGATGAAAAAGAAGGAACCCGAGCCCCACCCGGAATACACCGAGAAGCAAATAGCATATGCAAAATACTTCACGAACTTCCATCACAGTATGACTTACACCATAAGCCTGATGACTATACACGCACATTGCAGAAGGAAGTGAAAAAGAGCAGATCACGTGCAAGTGCAAGTGGGAGCAAATCAAGTTCAACTACAATAAAAAAAAATCAGACGTTCCTCAGCTTGGACAACAGGCCAAACAGTCGATCCCACCCCTCAGGGTGTTACCCGAGAATGTCCCCCCTCTAGTGCAGGGGCAAGATTTGGAATTAGCAAAGAAGTGGGCGGATGAATGGGGTATCCCGGTTGAAGACGTTCTCGCTTCTCAAGACGACAGGTTACCAAGGCTGTGGTAGCCCCTAAGCCACAGTTTGTCATGGGAGCGCCTTTGGTCAGCAAAGATGATCTCCCAACAAATATGCGTTACTTGCATGCATGGTACTTAAGTGAATCAAATAATGGGAGAACGATGATCGTGGTGAGTGTCCCACGGGAGTACTACGGCCGCCCCGAAGAAATCCATATCGACTTTGATGAACTCTTCCAGATGTACAATGCCGACGCCCTCGACAAATCGCTTATGAGTTGCTATTGTCTGTAAGTTTTTTAATTCGTTGTCTACATATAACTTGTTTAGTTATTTCAATTCATTGTCTACATATAACTTGTACTCTATTATGCAGAATGAAGATTCTGGATTGTAAAAATAGGAACATCCAAAATATAGGGTTTATTGACCCAGATAAAATACATATAGCGACGCTAACTGATAAACCCAAGGAGACGGAGGAAAACCTTATAAGGTTTCTAACAGATCAAAATTTCTGTGACCACATATTGTTTCCATACAACTTCAGGTGAGGGTCTTTACTCTGTTGTGTCCATTCACTTATAAGTGTAATTGATAAGTTACTGACACACACACACACACACACACACATATATATATATATATATGTATATATGTATATATATATAGATGTACAGCTTTCATTGGATTCTGTTGGACATTCAAATTGATAAGGGAAGAGTTGATGCCTTTGACCCATTATCGAGACCCTTGGAACAGTTCCAAAGCCTGCAGGACATGCTCCAAGGGTAATTTCAATCATTCTTGCGCTCTATCGGTCTCTTTCGATGATTTTCTGATATATCAATTAATGAAAAACTTAGCAAATCATTTTCCTTGTCGGGCAGGGTTTGGAAGCGGTTCAAGTGCGTGACTCCCGGTATCGAGCCTGAGATGCTGGCCTTTAGAGCGGCTCAGGTAAGTAGTAGTATGATATACTTCTATTTTCAATACATTTATGATGCTAGATTATCATTTTGATTATATATATTCTATTCTCGTAAAGTACGACCAGCAACCACGGGGGACGCATCTATGCGGATACTATGTTTGCGAGACCATTCGCACGTTTACCTCTGAGCACAAGGATCACACATACGACGTAAGCAATGAACATTCACACCTCTATTTTTACCCGTCATTCTTTGTTATTATGATAGATATTCATATTCATCTCCTCTTCTTATATAGTACACGGCCATGAGGGAGAAGTCCCTACCAGAGCAACGCGCGATTGTTGTTGCAGAGGAGCTTGCGACCTTTCTGAGGACGGAAGCTATAGATGACAAAGGACGATTTAGTGTAGCTAGGGGCCATTACTGATGTTGGTCCATGTAATCGAATAGACGGGCTCTAGTCCCGATAATTCAGATTTCCATATAATTGTATATATATGCTCGCTTGTAAGATAAGTTAATCTTATATATATATATGCATAATTATTTCTATTTAGACTTATATGAAAACTAATTTCCGAACACCAAATGAGGCATCACGTTAATCTCCCGAACACCTAAACCCTAAAACCCTAAAACCCAAAAATAAACAAAATCCGCAGAAACTCTTTAGTCCCGGTCCGTGTTAAGACCCGGGACTAAAGGGCCTGCCCCTGAGGGCGCTCCGAGGCGCCCACGTGGAGCACCTTTGGTCCCGGCTTAGAACAGGGCCGGGACTAAAGGTTAGGCCTTTAGTCCCGCCCCTTTAGTCCCGGTTGGTGAATCGGGACTAAAGCCCCTTACGGGTCGGGGCTATAGGCCCTGTCCCCACTAGTGAGAGAGAGAGATCCCATGGATTTTGAGAGTGCGGGTCTTTTGAGGATTTCTACCAAGTGACTTTGCTTTACTTGTTACTTTTGGAGGGTGTGCGCCTGCTACATAGTTAGGAGTCAATAGAGAGCCTTCAACCATCACATTGTGATCAAGAGTTTTGAAGGAACCAAAATTATCTACTTCATGAAGATCCACCTCGACGGAACCAAAATTATCTACTTCATGAAGATCTACCTCGACTGTGGCTTGACTTTTGTGGTCGATAAACCATGGTGGAGTAGGTTTACTTGCACTTGGTGTCCCTCTATGGTATATAGTCTTTCTGGATTGAGGCCTCTATCAACGTAGAGTAGAACATCGTCAACTATTAAAATCTGGGTAAAACATCGTTGTGCCCCTCTATGTTTGCATCCATCAACTCTACTTCATACTTCAATGCAATGTCTTGATTCGCTATTTTTTGAATGTTTTATTGTAAAATTGAATGCTAGACAACCTTATTAAACAATAATCACACCATTATATATATATTATCCGTCTAGACCTAATTACTTATTGGAGGATATGTTCACATTAGCACATTTATTAGTCACTTTATACTACAAAACAATCTCAAAAGGCTCCACAAATAATGATTGGATGGTATCCTCAAGGTTGCGACAGTTGGTAAAGTTGTCATCTTTGTTATACATGAACTCCATTGTTCTTGTGAGGTTGAATATCACCTCAATCAACTTCCTCGGTTGGTCATCATCGGGCTCTAGCCACTGGCCATTGAAATCTTTCCATGACTCCTCCTTTAGCTCTTGTATCTTCTGGCGTGCTATTTTGATCGAGACGTTGTGTTGTTTCATGTAGCTATCCATTGTCGAAGCAACATGAGGTATCATCTGCTCTCGCTGCAGGCACACGTTAAATCTTAAATAATAGGTCAAACATTATATATGCATGCATCTATGTTCTCTTTTTGGATGAAATTAATTGATTTTTATTACCTCATAGGTCATGATATCATCTAATAGTCTAACAATTATGCAAAGGTTTTGCACACTTTTAGGTATAGTTGAAACCCATTCAAAAGAAGACTTTGTTGCTATATCATCCATTCCAACCAGTGAAGTGCAAGCCAACAGATGACATGCACTAGTCCTTGCTGAGATCTGTAGATGCTCTTCGACGGATATTGGGATAAAGTTTTCTTCACGCATTTTAACCTCCTTGTTGTAATTCCTAACAAGATCTACTATCTTTAGATTAAAATATAACGCCCATATTTAGAGAAAAAAAGTAAGTCTATGTTTTACAATAATAAGAGCATAAATGCTAATGTAATTTATCACTTGGATGAAAATTATTAATTTAATTGTGTTATTCTCAAATAGTGCTTTTGAGGAAATAAGCACATGACATATACTCACTCTATAAACGAATATAAGACCTTTTATATCACTAAAATAGTAATCTAAATGGTCTTATATTAGTTTAGAGAGGGGGCATATAGTAAAGGTCACTTACGAAGTTTTTGAGGTAGGTCATACGATATTTCTCCTCTGGTGCTAGCTCATTCTCAATGATCTCATAGCTTTCCATAATTTTTCCAAATGCGTATTGCATGCACTCTGGGAGAACCCGAGCCACATTCGTGTCCCAACCGGACATGAATGACCTATAATAAAGTTAAATAAGAACAAAATGAGTGTTGCAGATTCAACAATTTTAATTTACTATACAATGGTGGAGATTCACATGCATTTGAAGTTGATATATCAAAGAAAGAGGTGTAAAAAAATCCAAAGAGTGTGAGGGTTTCTTATGCACCAAACTCTCCTAAATATTCTTATGCACTGCCATATACATCAACCAACGAAATTACAAGAAAATAAAATATTTTTGTGACAATTGCATGAGAGTATCTATGTATCGTTTATATACCAAGCTAATGGTTTTGGACTTTGGACGAACCTCCACCACAAGTAGCATATACATTTCCACCTCATATGTGTTTTTGTTTTGCATAATCATAATACAATTTTTTTCCCTTTTCGAGGTAACTTGGTAACGGAAATTGCTAATGGACAGAGCCCTTAATCTGGAAAAATCAAAAATCAAAATTTTAGGGTTTAAAAATTATGAAAAAAAATTATACACATACATATGTGTGCATACTACTCCCTCCGTCCCATAGTATACGAGCATTTTTACACTAGTGCAGTGTCAAAAATGCTCTTATATTATTTGACGGAGGAAGTACTTATCTGCAAGGTTTCATGAAGAAATACATTTTTGTGCAAGTTACACAAAAATGACAAAAACACGTATTTCTAGCACATGTACTATTCACTATAAAAGTACATGATCTTGTTTTTTTCTTGTATACCTCACATCAAAACATATTTATTGATGAAATTGCACACACATCTGGTATAGATACATAAGTACTTGTGTATTTTTTAGTTCTTAAAAAAATTGGGTTCGATGGAGAGCCCGAGAGCAAAATCATCCACTCTCACTTGGTAGTATCATTTTTACTCTATGTTTTATCCTAATCGAAGATTAAAATTTTGTGAAATGGCAATAAAACAATTCTCACAAAATATGAGTATAAAAATGTTTGCAAAGTATGTTACCAACCTTTCCACCCACTGGGTAAACAATTCACACTCTTCTGGGGTTCCAAATGAATCATAAATATCATCGAAAATGGTTGTAGTGTAAATCACAATCGTAAGTATTATTCGGCCCCGTGAACAGCTGGGTTGGTAGTATACTCCTAACATCCACAGGTAACACTCCACAAGTCTATCTCGAGCAAATGGGAGCCTTGAGTGAACTTGTAGATTATTCCACCACCTGCACATTTTCCTGAAACTTTTTAAGAAGCTCCGTAGTGTATAAAACTGAAAAATACATCAGAGGAATGTCGATCAAATTTAGGTCAAAAAACTGCTTCTCAATTAGTTGTGATAGAGCTTCATGATTTTTAAGGTAAGATATGACAAGATCATTGAAATAATGATAGTAATTTCACCTTGTAGTGGTTTTCAACTCTTGTTGATATTGTCGTTGCATCAAATTGAAATTCACCTTTGCAAGCTCCAAGACCAATTTATTCATAGTAGGTTCTTTCTCATATGTCGAGATATAGATCTTAGCATCATAAATTGCAACCTTCCGTGGGAGGGGTATCTCAAGTGCACACTGAATTTCATGTGCCAATGATCCTTCCAGATATGGCAATTTTGTTTCTAAACTCACTTTGGTGAAGGATATAACTTTGTCAAGTATTATCTCTCCATGGGTACGAAAATGTGCGGCATTGTAAAGGCTCAACAATTCTCTTGGGGTTGTTGCCATAAAACTTCCATCCTCATCTAAGAATTTCACAAACACTTCTGAAATATCAAAAACAAAAATCACGTTTTTTTTACAAATTAGAAGGAAGAGTACATAGAATAAACAGAAGCCACCCTCGTGATGAAAAATCTATAATGAGGTGGTGTTTTTACGATATTCATGTTAACGACGTTAAGATATACCGTATTACTTTAAATAATCATTTGAACTTGTATGCGTCTTACCCGATGAAACCTTGTATCCATGTTTACGTAGTAGATAGAACCAAATGGCTATTGTATGAAGATCAAAGTCACTAACATTGGCACCATAAATTTCTTTCAAAGCTGCATTAATATCTTTTTCAAAGAGATAATCCAAGCAAAGACGCTCTAATGCAATAATGAGTTTCATCCTCTCAAGATAGGTGTTGGAACTCGATATCAATTTGGCCACATCTTTCTTCAGTTCCTCTACTCGTTCTACCATCCATGTCTGCTCAAAGCAATAAGAGCGGTGAGTGTATTAGACACTAATCACTGATTCACCGAGACATTATTCGTCTATGAGTTAAGGGACCTATATATAGGCTGCATCATTATTCATGTGTGAATTAAGAGGCCATTTTCATCAAAATCAACACTAGGACATAACAAAGATATAAAGCATAATGTACTCGAGTTTGTGTACCGCCAACTTTTAACACCAAAGATGAAGCAAAATAATCCACCTACACGGGATATGTAGCACCGATGCAACACCACCTGACCCGCCGCAGGTTCCTAGGCACTCCCTCCGTTCTAAAATTCTTGTCTTAGATTTATGTAGATATGAATGTATTTAGTTATATTCAAGTATTTAGACACATCTATTTCTAGATAAATCTATGACAAGAATTTTAAGACGGAGGGAGTATATCCTAGCATCATGCTTGCACCTAGCCGCCTTGCCTGATGGAGCTGGCCGTCATAACAGATGCATCTCCAGTGGGCACTCGTCGTCGTGTTGTGTGGCCCTTGCAGCACCACGCCCGTTCCTGTGTCGCGTGTGCCCAGTCGGCCTTGCGGCAACTCAAAGCAGAGCCATGCATGTCGGAGGTCATCGGGAGGAAGAGAAGGTGCCATGGGAGAGCACGAGAGCTGTGTCCTAATTAAAGTGGCCACAGTGACCGGGTCATGTTTACCTAATACTATGAGATTGCAGGTGCTACATGATGGATCAAAATAATCCACTTCGCCCACTTTGGGAGTTTGGATTCTTCTACTCTAAGAATTTTTCAAAAATGGAAGCACCCTATTTTACAAACTCCATACATGGCATGTGACATAAGAAAGTACCTGTGATTCTATGGTTAGAAGGGCATTGGTATTCCACCCCACCAGAGTTTAAGTTCTATAATTAACATTGATGCTCGCTATTTTTTTGATTTATTTCACAATTTCTCATCATATTCGTTCAGTGAAAGAAAACACTCTTCGACTATGAGGCATTTATGATGGCTTCGTTAACCACAAGATGCTATGCCGGTTTATATTTTGGAGGTGCTCTCATATCGATAGCGTGTGTGCGCGCGTTCATAGAGTGAGTATATGTTTCCTGTATGTAAACAACTTCGATTATACCGTGTTAAAAAAGTACATTGCTCGAATACTTGGTCGGGTTGTGTTTCATTTGTTATACACCAGTAAAAAACGAGTATACAAAAATGTTTCTCTGAACCATGGTTCAGCCGCAGCCCACACCTATGCTCGACACCATTGATTTTTAGTCACTGTTCATGAGGATCTGTGCATGGTTGATAAAAAAATGCATGACAGGAAATGTTTGCAAGTTAAATAATGCATGACATAAAATATAGGATGGAGTTGACATGCATGACGCGGATCCATACGTAGAAAAATATTAGATCATACCGCGTGGAGAATAGGTTCGGCTGAACTATGGTCTTAAATCATGCCTCTCACAAGTATATATGGTTTCACCTGTTGTTGGGAGGAAGCTGCCGGATCAGGGTGGTGAAGGAAGAAATCCCCCCACACGGAAGCGTAGAACCCGCAAGGATTCTTGCTCGACCGATCGTCAACCTCATGCTGCGCTTCCGGCGCCGGAGCTTGCTGCTGCCGGCATCGCAGGGTACGCCGCATCTGCCACCTCCATGAAGGACCTCCGGCCGGCCGCGCGGCGGGAAGGCAGCTCAGGCTGCATCCTCGTGCTACCCCCAGGCAGAAGGCGGTGGTTTGCATTTTTCACCTGCTAGCAGCAGAACTGCCTATCTTCCTGCAATGGCGTGGTGGAACTCTCGTGTTGGCCTATATAATTGCAAAGCAACGACGAGCTGTTAGCAATGGAGTGGCCTTTTTGGCCGTGCTCTTGTGCCAGCTTCAATCATGCATGCACAGTATGGATCCAGAGCATTAGTTATCGATACAGTAACAGTGTCCAGCAGGTGAAACTTCAACATCCAGCACATGGTGGTGGGTTGGACGACGACTTGCATGCCTTATCGAAACACCTCATCATCTAGAAAGACCCAGGATCGTGCCAATCTGGAAAGTGTGGTGGTGCTCAGTTCGGTCTGTCACTGAAAAATGGAAATGAAACCAATCTTTCACAAAATGTATTTATTATAAAATTTCACCAGAGATACGAAGCACGTTAAACATAACAAAAATTACATTGAGATCTTTGAACCACCAATCGACCACTATCACTGCCAAAACGAGTCAGTGACGTGCCGTTATCGTTGCTCCCCTGTTGGAGCCGGCCTTACCTTATCAATGATAGTGGCAGGTCTATGTGCGTGTGTCCCTAAGAACCAATGCTTTGGATCCGTAATTATCTGAAGCATCTGAAATCTTTTCATTGTGTACGCACAGCGAGAAACCCAAACTTTGTATCGCAGGAAGACATACAACGGGAATGTATGTCAGAGCTCTATTGCCTCCGTTCAGACGGATAAACTCAAGGAGGATCAGAGGACGAATGGCCAAATCAAAGATGAAGCGCTGCCTCTACAAGGACTAAGAAAGTCCTAACCAAAAATATTAGTCGCAACCAAAGCACCGAGATCTCCTCACCGCCATCGGCCGTCGAAGAGCGGGCAAAGGGAATTCGATTCTACGGGCTCATTTACGGAGCCTGGAGGGGATGTTGTTGCCCAACACGTTGCTTAGGAGGGGAGGGGAAGGGGAGGAAACGAGATAGGTTTCCAATTAACTAGAATAAGTCTCCGATACCTATGTTATAAGTAGGCCATTAGCTGGGATGCACTTTATATGATATAACCAAGCAAAATGTTCACAATGCTTAAGTACAACCACATGTCTTAAGCTGGATCGAACGTGCAATTTTTTTTATTTTTTATTTTGAAAAGGAGGTTCAAACCCCGGCCTCTGCATCAATCGATGCATACGGCCATTTTTATTAATTATTCAACATAGGTCTAACAAGAACATACAGCAAACCATCTCAAGCCACCACTCACCTACAAAACTCGATAATGTGGAGTGCTCTCACTCCCCATATCTAAAACCGGTGCCGTCACTGATATATCCACGTAACGTATCGGAACCCACAACCGGTGCAACAGACCTAAAACGTACAACACATGCACACAATTTAGATGCCGCCATCATCATTAGGCCGCTAACCCATCTTCAGAAGAGAGATCTATATCATCCTTATCAGTCCGTCCATCCGTCGACGCCACCATGACTCGTCAGTCCAGACGCGATCTGTATCATTCTTGTCAGTTCGTCCATCCGTCGACGCCACCATGGCTCGTCAGTCCAGACGCGAAGATTCTGAAAGATCTGTCGTGCGTAGCACCTGCCGACCACGCATAACACAGCGTAGCACCTGTCGGCCAGGCATGACTTGACATCTCCACCGAAAGCTCCGTGCAAGATGATCGACGCCGCCATGGCGCTAAACAGCGCCACCGCTCTACGCTCATTCATCGAGATACGAAGATTCTCGAAGAACTGTCGTGCGTAGCACCTACCAACCAGGCATGACTCAGCGTAGCACCTGTCGGCCAGGCATGACTTGATAGTTCCACCAAATCTTCGGGCCAGATGAAGCCGCTCCATCTCCTGCCTCTGTCATCCAGCGTTGCTCCACAAACGATGCTCCCAAGAGAGAAACGGCACCGCAGTACCGCCATCGTCCGATCTGGAAAGTCAGATCATAGGGTTTCTCCCAAAGCAGTGCCCACCACCAGCAATTGTCCAGGACCCACATAGTGCCCACCACCACTCAGCCCTCAAGATGACGCCTTCATGAAGGTCACGACGTCAAGGACGCCGCCGCCGCCCACCGAAGTTAGGATTTTTCACCCGAGAGGCAGTGAGGTAGGAAGTGGAGGAGCAGACGTAGACCGGCGTCTCCAGGAAGAAAAACGGTGCCCTTGAGCATTGTCGACGGCGCGGCCGGCCAGGGCCGACCAATGGGTTTCCCCTTATCTGAATCTCCTCCACCAGCTTCATCTGCGGCCACGCCAGCAACGGCAGGAAACCGCACGAGAGAAGCACACCACGGGTATCGGGATCGATGAAGATCTAATCTGAACAGTGATGAGTACCACCACCCTGCACTGGCCGACGGTGTCCGGACGACAGATCCAGAAGGATCTGACCCGAACTCGACGACGCACGTGACAACCATGTCTTGTCCCCCTCGCAGCCGCCACACCGCGTTGCAAGAACGAACCCCGGTCATCGACGTGCTCCGCACGCTGCCGCTAGGATCCACATGCAGCGCCGCCGCACCGCACGCTAGTCCGGCGCCTCCTCACGAACGGTCGTCCTGCGCCGGCCATGTCGCATGAAGGGGAGAGGATCCCCGCCGCCGCCCCTGCTGGCGACGGCGATGATGAAGGAGGAGCGAGGAAGGACCGACGACGGCGGCTAGAAGGAGCGAGGAAGGAACTTTTCTTTTACTCATGGTTCCCATTATATATATTCATCTCTAAGCATGTGGCGGTGTAGAAAGCGGAGGAAGGGAGAGGGGGCAATGTATTCCTTATGAATTGGTACGTCTTAGTGCTATGACCCGGTCTTTTAATTCTTAGCTTAAATATACCTTCATAAAATTTGTGGTTGTGTCTTCAGGCTATTTCATTGAGTAAGACATATGTTTTTGCACACTAAAGACACCCTAAGGCCTGTTTGTTTCATAAGTCCTAAAACTTTTTGAAGTCCCAACTTATAAGTCATAAGTCCCTACCTGTTTGTTTACAGGGACTTATAAGTCCCAAGTCCCTACCTGTTTGTTTACAGGGACTTATAAGTCCATGTTGCACCTAATAATACACTTGTTCACATAACCCTTGTTCATACAAATGAATTGCAGAATAGTGACAACCGAAATAACAATTGTTCATAACACTTGTTCATACAAACGAATTAACACTTGTTCATAAGAACCAAAATAAGAGAGAGTACATGACAACCGAGATAACATAAATTACATAAGCGAAGAACAGTTCTTCATATCATTGTTGTTTCAAGGACCACAACCCATCAGCGACCCAAGCTCTGAATTGATTCATAGCAGCACTGTCCATCTCATTTGTTGAATCATTTGTTGTAGTCGTTGGCATAGACAATGGTACATAATTTTCATCTTGATCACACAAGTCGAAATCTATATCGGCGAGTTGACTTTGTCTAATAAAATTGTGCAGTGCAATGCAAGCCACAATTATTTTGCTTTGTTTCTGTTGTGGATAACTAGCAAGTGAAACAAAATCCTCCACTTGTTCTTCAGGACTCCAAAACACCTCTCAATGACATTTCTAAGTGAAGAATGGGTGAAATTGAAGTGTTCCTTTTTTCCTCTAGGCATTGTGCCATCACGGTACTCCTGGAAATGATAGGTTAAACCTTTGTATGGTGCAAGATAACCCGGTCTATTTGGGTACCCTGAGTTCACAAGATAGAACTTATTAGGTGGAGGTTTTGGAAACTTGTCACCAAATCTGGATCGGGCATCATTGAAGACCCTCATGTCATGCATTGATCCTGGCCAACCAGCTAGGACAAATGTGAATCTCATATCAAAGTCACACACACATCACATTCTGAATCTTCTCCTTATGTCTATTCCTATGCTGGGCAACAGTGGCAACTGGTACAACAACTTGTATGTGTGTACCATCTATTGCACCAATGCAATTATTCATAAACGGTGCATACTTTCTAGATCTTAATTTAAAATGCACAGTCCTGAATTGACGATCTATTCGCCTGATGATGTCTTTTGCTAGCTTGATTAGACATGCCAAAACCTTATCAAACTTCCTTACAATTGTCTCCAATGACCTAACAAATCTGTTTTCTGCTTGTCTTACAGATTGAGGGAACCTACTATCCACAGAAACAGGCCTAGAGACTCAACTGATGACATTTTTCTAGTGGACTTCAAACCATAGGAATCAACAAACACACTATGCAATTTCTCAAACACTGGTCTGTGCATTCTAAACATGTTGTAACAGGCCGTTTCGTTGCGTAGTGTTGTCATAACCCAATCATGCCCAGACTCTATTGGTACACTTCTAGGTCCTTTGTTACAGTAAGAGTCCAAGTGGTACATACCAATCATACAGGCCATCTGCATCATTCTTCTCTTTCTTTTTTGGTGCATGAACAACATCAGTGCTTCGTCATCACTGTTGCTCTCATCATCACTGCTTATTCCATCAACACTGATGTCATCATCCTGAAACATGCAAACATTAGTAAAACTTCTTCATCATGCCACCCTTGAATTTTCTCACATCTGGTCTCTCCTGCATCATTAGTTAGATAATTAGGACAAGGCTGAATAATGTAAACAAGTTTGAGCAATTCAGATGTAATTTGAAGAATAATGTATGTACCTCAATTATTATTTTCCACCACTCATTTGATGCGGTTATAGCTTCATCTCCAGTTCGGCCACAACCAGTTTGCTGCCCCAACCACACCCAAGCAGTATAGTAGCTCTTGAGTCTAGCTATGCAATTTTTGAATTGCTTGGTACTATGCAGGAGGCCCGCACGTTGATAAATTTTTTTCTTCATGTTATTGTATGCTCTACTGGTCCAAACACCATTCATACAGTGCCCATCCCTAGCTTCCTCACAGGCGATGTTACAAAATATAGTAATATGCGCGTCTGTTCAATCGGCCTTTGCAATGGTTTTCTAAACAAAATAACAAGTACACAATTCAAACAAAGTAACAACTAGACATTTCAAAAAAAATAACAACTAGACATTTCAAACAAAAAATAACAAGTTCACACAATTAGCTAGCACAAAAAGAAGATGAATTTGCACGCTGATACAAAAAAAGAACTATATACACAATTTAAAATTTTACCTCTCCAAAAGCATTGTTGTCATCTTCATCTTCAAAGCCTTCATTCTCGTCGACATCTTCTGAAGACGTAGCAGTTGACGACACACGTTGCTTCCCCGAAGTTTTTCCTCTACTGCCGATCGATGAGGACCCATTGGCTCGACCTACGCCGCGTCCGGTGACCTGGGACACGGTCCTCCCACGGCCTATGACGCCTCCCTCAACGGCAGCTGCGCCCGGGGCGACGAACGGACGCAGGTGAGAGCCGGCTCGACCTCCGATGTTCAGAGACCGGCTGCGACCTCCTCCGCCCTGGGGCACGGGCCTACCACGACCAGGTCCGACCGGAGGAAGGCCATGACCGGTCGACTGGTCGAAGAGGAGTTGCTGGTACGAGCCCAACTCCGGGAAGTCGTCGGCGTTGCTGTTGAGATCCAAGAAACGCCCAAAACCCATTCCCCTCCCGAGATTTCCACCGGCGGATGAGAACTGGGAGAAAAAAGGCATCTGCTCCTCCTCATCATCAGCCATGGTACGGTGACCTGGGACGCGGGGATCGTCATCAGCCATGGCGCGGTAACCTGCAGTCAACATGGATCGTCATCAGCCAAAATGTCAACATGAAACTGGATGAATCAACAGTAATATTCCATCTTTTTCAGTTCTTATTATACAGGAAACTAGATGAATCATCTTTTAATTATATTAGCAAGAATCACCATGAAACTGGATGAATCATGTGTTGTTGCTTAATTGCATCGCACAGACAAGTGAATCATCAGTGAAATTGCACAGACTGATGTTTCAGTGAAACCGCACAGACTGATGTTTCAGTGAATCGTCAGTGAAATTGCATCGCACATACAGATGAACCAGGCGATGGAACGAACGGCGACGGGGGGACGAACCGAGGCAAAAACGGGGCGACGGGACGGGGCGGTGGGGGGACGAACCGAGGCAGAAACGGGGCGACGGGGCGGCGACGAGACGGGGCGGGGCGGCGACGGGGCGGCTACTCTAGCGATGCGGGGCGGTGGGGCGGCGACGATTGGGGCCTGGGAGCGACGTGGGGTAGGGCGGTGGGGCGGCGGCCACTGGATCGATGCGGGAAACGACGCGGGCGAACGAGCATAAGTCCCAATAAGCTCCTCCCTGAGAGTCTTATTTGATAAGTTCCAAATCACCACAATAAGTCCCAATAAGTCCATTGTGTTTGGTTTAGGTGGGACTTATAGGGACTTTTGTAAGTCCCTAAACCAGTAAGTCCCCGAAAACAAACACCCTCTAAGAACTCTGAGGCACGTGCCGATCTACCAAAAAATAATACTCCCTCCGTACCTAAATATATGTCTTTTAAGATATTTCATTAGGTGTCTACATACGGAGCAAAATAAGTAAATCTATACTCTTAAGTATGTCTATATACATCTGTATGTAGTCCATTAGTGAAACCTCTAAAAAAACTTATATTTAAGAACGGAGGGAGTACATAAACAACAACACAAATGTTAGTTAACAAGGATATGCGAGATTCCTCAAACGATACCACCACAATAATATCGCGTGCATGTCACCCGCTTATCATGCGTGCTTCTTGTTGACCACCATTTTTGTTAGTTTTCTCATGAAAAAAAAAGAGTCCTCAAGATGATATTGAATGAAGTGCACAACACAAAAGTTATGCTCCTCATTGTGGCAAACAACTTTTCCTTTTGGATAATCTCAATCCAAGGTCAATAGCAATAACTTGTCCCAAGGCCGGGATGAAATCCAAATCAAACAAGCGAAGAAAGGATTAAATGAGCTCACGGCACAGTGCATCTGTACTTTTTTTTAAAGGAGGAAACGTGTCCCCGACCTCTGCATCAATCGATGCATGCAGCCATATAGTGCATCTGCACATGCCGGCCAGATGATACAGCCGGCGACCAAGGATCGATATGAAGGCCGTATCAGTCAGTTGTCCATAATTAGGGCCATCTGCAGCTGAAGCTTCTCAAACAGCTCTCCCTCGCGTGCCCCACGAAGCCTGTCCTTAACCTCTCCCCTGTTCATGAACAGGAAGCTTGGCGCACCATCAACTTCCAGATGCTGGGCAATATACTTCGTCTCAGGATCATCAATATCAACCTTGAGGAAAATGGCATCTGGAAAATCGTTGGCGAGACCAGCAAAAAAGGGAGCTATGCTGAGGGATGGCCCGCACCAGCTCGCGGTGAACTCAATCACGAGCAGCTTGTTGTCCTCCTGCTGGGTCATCATGGTCCACCAGTGATCCAGGCTGCGGATCTCAATCACCGCCGATGGCTTCTTCACATTAGAATTAGAATTAGAGAGCGGCCCTAGACGCCTCACCAAACGGCCTCGACGTTTTCTGTTGAATTCCAGTAGGGGATTGTTGGGGTTCTGAGACACTTGGTCTCTGATGTTGGTCTCCGCGGCAGAAACTGTTGTTGAAGTAGGCTCACAGTAGATGGTGGCACGGACCTGCACCAGACAAGAGAAATGCTGGATACCAAGCACAAAGTCTGTATCCTCCGGCTCCGATGACTGGAAGTCAATCACAAGCCTTCGAAGGTGCGGCATGGAGCCTTGTTCAAACTGGAGCCCCGTCCAAGCGCCATGCTCGCAGACGTACCAGAACACCTTGAGGATCTGAAAGCCATCCTTGCTGCTCACGGACAACCTTGCTGGGCTGCAATATATATATGCATGAATACGTATGTACAGTCAGTCACTAAGCTAATTAAGCATTTGCCTAGAAAAATGCAGTGCGATAAGGAAAATTACTCACCTTTGTGGTTCACCGGTGATGCCATGTTGTGGCCGCAGTGAATGCAATTTTAGGAGGACTAACTTTGGCAGCCCCCCGAGGGCGCCGATACCTTCTGCATCTACTATTGAAACTCCGATATGCAAGTGAGTGAGGTCAACAAGGAAAGAGATCTGCTGTGGGACTTTTAGGGGGCACAATAGCCAGTTCAATCTTAGCTCAAATTTCCGCAGGTAACGTGGGCGCGGCCTTGCATCAACAAGTAAGTCGAGCAGACGATGAGGGTATTCATCAAGAAAAAGGAAGTGCAAGTTTGATTTCCCCACCTCCTCAACCAAATGCTTGATGCCCTGCCGTTCCGCTTCTTCTGCAGTATTATTATACGTAATCCTAAATCTCACCCCAAGCATCCGTAGCCGCATCAACTTGCTAACAAGCCCTGCCACATTGTCAGCAAGTGAGCCATCACGACCCAGACAGACCGTTGATAGTTCCTCCAATTTTTCCATTTCCCCCATTCCTCCTCCCGGTCCCGGTATTGTGAGACCATTTGCAAGCAAACACACCAACTTCGTGCCCTTAAATTCTGGTAATTTATTTACCTCGGTCTGCCTTAAATCTAAGGTAGACAGGTGGTCAAGTTCCATAATTTGTCGAGGCAGCTCTGTGACATTGGCCCCGCCAAGTGCCAAGTACCTCAACAGAGACAAACGTCCAATGCTTCCCAGTTGTTCGTTTTGCAAGCCCTTGACATCACGGAGATCTAGCACCCGTACAAGTTTGAAGTGATCTGAAAGATCAGGGATCCTTCCAACGTTAACATCCCCACAAAATGCAAGGGATCTCACCTGAGATAGGTGCAAAGAAATTGCTTTGTCTTGGTCATAAACTGAGCTTTCTTCACTGCTTGAGTCCTCCTCCGGACTCTTTTGTTCCAAAGAACAATAATATTTACTGCAAAACAAGGCGTCACCTTCGCCTTCTTCGCCGCAGTCAAGGCAGATTCGCCGGACCCTTTCGTAAGGAAATAGTCCACACTTCAACTTTCCACCTTCAGTAGTAAAGTTTTCTTCGGCTGACAAGGATTCCATGAAATCAAGAACAACACCATGAACAGTACAACCCGTCGGCTCATCATTATCATCATCAAATGCCGGTTGAATCAGTCTCCTATTGATAAGCTCATTGAAGTAGCTCTCCCCTGTTTCCCACAGGCTTTCTCCATCTCTTTTAGCAATTAATCCTTCAGCTTCCCATCTTCTTATCAAACGATCTTTCTTGATGGTACGATTTCCAGGAAAAGCACTGAAGTACAGAAAACAAGACTTCAAAGGAAGTGGTAGATCATCATAGCTGATCTCCAGTACCTTTCTCATCCATTGTGGTGTGGAATGGCATTGGACTTCAGGTGGCAAGCATGCAGATTTCCTAGATAATAATGCAGCTGTAATAGTTATGGCCAATGGCACGCCGCCACCACACATTTCCAACATGTCATCAGAAACTTCAAGCAGCCTATGTTGTTCTGAAACAGGTACTTTACTATGAAATAATGTTTTTGAATCTTCCTCGCTAAGGCGCTCCATCGGATGAAGAAAATCACTGGGATGTATGCAACATGATTCTGCTACATCCTTGGTACAAGTTGTAATCAATATCCTATCAGAAGACTTGTCTTTATTAGGCAAAACACAACTGAACTTCTTCCAAGTTGATATGCTCCGCATGTCCACGAGCACAACAAAATAACTAGCAAAAAAATGAAAATGATAAAGTGAAGGTACATCAGTATATATATGGGGTATATCACAATGAGAGAAATATATATTCAGTTAGTAATAGTAATAGTAAGATGAGATATGGTTCATCAGTACCTCTTTGTTTTTAAGAATGCCCAGAGTTTATTGATGACCTTCTTCTCGTCCCATGCTTCCATGTCCTCAGAGTTGTAGCCGTTCCATAAATACTCTTCGCAGTGCCAATCCGGCATTACTTGCTTGAGTATACTGATGAGGGTCGTCTTCACGGACGGGTTCCGGCCAAGATGCACGAAAGCCCCGCAGCTGAACCGCCCTTGGAGCTGTCGGTATATTCCCGTGGCAAGAGTTGACTTGCCAATTCCTCCGGTTCCCAGGATGCACACCACCTTACGCCGCTCTTCTAGTTCTTGGTCCGTCAGGTGGTTAACAAGAACATTCCTTGGTTCATCGATGCCCACCACCTTACGCCGCTCTTCTTCGTCCATCAGGTGGTTAACAAGAACATTCCTTTGTTCATCGATGCCCACAAGGCGGCAAGGCGCCTCCCCATGGAGCAGTTTAGGATCCATGGTTTCAGCTTCAGCATCATCTTGTACTTGTACTTGTAGTGCACAAGTGGTATGAGGCGCTGTGCTGAGAAGGCCGTACCTTGTGCAGCGGTCCCGTGCACCTTGGATCTGGGCCTTGAATTCTTCGATTTGTTCCTCCACATGGAATTCCTCGCCCAGCTTGGAGGGATCGCCGTCGATCCAGTCCTCCATGTCGTAGACCACCTCCCGGACTTGCAGCATCCACTCGTTGATGAGAGAGTTCCTCCTCCTCTGCCTAGCAAAGCTGTGCAAGACATCGCTTAGGCTCTTTAGGCTCTCTCGCACGCCTTCAGCGAGGTGGGGATATTGGTTCTCCACTACTCCCAGCTTATCCAGGAGGGAGTTCATTGCTCCCGTGGAAGAGCTCACCATGGGATCACCCATGATCCCCCTGCCCCCAAACTCAACACAACGATGCAAAATCTGGCAACGTCACCACGGGCAGCAGGGGATCCCCCATGATCTCTCTCTCTCTCTCCCTCTCTTTCTCTCTTCCCTCTCTCTCTCGAGGCGAATGAAACTAGCTAGGCTGGAACTATGGGAGCCATGCTATGCGGCTGCGCCGGCAGGATGTGAGAAAAGGAAAGATGCCTCACACTCACGCATAATCTTTTGTGCTTAATTTCTGGCTTCTCACATTATTATTTTTTTGAGAAGGAGGAAACGAGCCCCGCATCAAACGATGCATGCAGCCATATTATTTAAAAGAGTTTAAAATAATGTCTTAGGTCCACAATGCTCTCAAGCTTGAAATGAAAATCAAAACAAAGATGATATGAAAAAATTGTCACATCCAGCGTAACTAAAAACAGACTACGATGTCTATACACCTAGCCTATTATTAGCACGTCAACCAAACCGATTGAAGATAACCCGTGCGACCATCTTTCATCGGTTGCATACATGGACGGAGCCACCAATCTGGCATGCCTTGGCCGCTGCCACACCTAAATTTGCTGCAAATACTGGTATACTTGTATATATTCCATGTGATATCGTAAAAGAGCTCCTACCTTAGTTGTGCGCCCGTTCGTCTTTTTGTGTGTGATGGATTTTTGTTGATGGCCAATGGGTCGTTGGCCTGATTGCCCGTGACCTGACTGCACATTTGCACATAAGTAAAACCACTAGCGATTACAACCTCTGCTATTATGCGTGTAGGCACCACTGTGGCACGGCACATGAGCACGACAGCAGACGGCGAGCAGGGAACGTAGAGCGGCGTAGAGTGGCCATCGGCTAGCCAGGCAAGGCAGAAACCGGCGAGGCTGTGAGGATGAATACACAGATGGCTTCAAAGATGAAGGCAACAAATACTGAAATACACAACGAGAAGTTTTTTTTCCGTCCATTCTAGTGCTCTTGGTTTACTCTTAGTGATTTTGTTATGCATTGTTTTCTTCTTTATAAATTCGCCACACCTGAAAATAATTCCTACCCCCGCCACTGGTTGCATACAATATCCATAAGCTCCCTGGCGTCCGCATGGCTGAGTAACGACCACGTACGGTTTCAAGACGTCGCTCGGAAGATAACCTGCAAAAAGTTGTTGAAGTTCTTGTCATTAAAAGTCATTTTAAATACACAAAAAGTATGGAGTTCAAATAAGTTAAAAAAATGAAATCCTTTTTATTAAATATGTTTTTGATTAAAACAGACATTTAAAATAACCTAAAACCTACCAAATTGAATATAATGATAAAACACAGTAATATTAAGTAGCAGGAAAAAGAAACACCCAAAGCAAAAAGAATCACTGAAAAACAGTAAATAGGAACAAAATAAAATAAATAAAGTAAAAGACGAAACAAAAAAACTAGTTTTTTAAAAAAAAATGCCACCTACTAGGCCACCACGGCATGAAAACGACTAGAAACTAACCAGATAGTTGGGCCAGGATTCAGGTCCGCAGAAGGCCCAATAGACCCACAGGAAGTGACAGATTAGGCCCGGAAGCCTGCAGTTGAGAGGACCTCGACACGGTGTGCGCACCAGTGCTTATAAACCACTCCCAAGCTCTGTCGGCTAGCGAGGTGGGACTAAATATCCAACCGCACCGCGGCTGTGGCAGGCATAGGCCTTTAGTGTCGGTTGGGGCACCAACCGGGACCGATGACACCCTTTCGTGTCGGTTGGTGGCACAAACCGGGACTAAAGGTCTTTTCTTCCCGCCCTTTGGGCTGCTGAAAATTGACCTTATATTCCGGTTTGCGGCACCAACTGGGACGAAAGGGTGGCATTGGTCTCGGATTGTGCCTCCAACTGGGACCAAAGGTTTTCGCATATAAGGCGGGAGTTGTCGAAATTTCTCCCAAACTCTCCCATTTGCCCCGACGCCGTCAGGCTGCCACAGCTCGCCGCCGCCCCCGAGCCAGTCCTCGTCGTCGTCGCCGCCCCCGATCTAGTCCTCCTCGTCATCGCCGTCGTCCCTGAGCCCGTCGTCGTCGCCGCTCCCGAGCACGTCGTCGTCGTCGCCCCGAGCCCGTCGCCGTCGCCCCGAGCGTGTCGTCGTCTCCGCCCGAGCCCGTCGTCGTCGCCCCCAAGCCCGCCGTCATCGTCGCCGTCGCCCCCGCGCCCGTTGTCGTCGCCTTGAGCCCGTCGTCGTTGCCGCCCTGAGCCCATCGGCCCCGATGAGCTCCTCCGCTACCTAATTAAATTGGAATTTGCATATTTTCTTCTCTATTCATGCCCATTGCCACCTAGTTAAATTGGAATTTGCAAACAAATCATCAACGACATATATTAATTCCAGATTTATTCTTTAAATAGTAGAGCTTTAAATAGTTGTAGAAATTGTTCTTGACGTCAACGATGCCCATACCGCATCCTCGTCGTCGACTCGGTGGTAACCACCTGCTTGATAGGCGACAACATGTGCGGGACTGGGCTCTGTCGGGATGGCACTCGAAGGTGCTACCTTCTGGGGCGCGCATCTTGGAGAGGAATCAGGCTCCCGTCGTCGACCCGGAGCTTCTTTGGTGGCCGTCGCATGTGCCACTTTCGGTGCGGAGGCAGCCGACCCCCGAGGAGGAGGTACTTCGCCGTGTGAGGGAGGAGGACAAGCACGTCCGTCGCAACTTGGTTGCGTTGGACGCTAGGTTCTCCAATACCTGACAGGTTCTTCAGGGATCTCACTCGAGCTATGATCCTGTTATGGTTCCTTCTCTATGGGTTTCCACCGCCCGTGCCTGAGTACAACGACAGCTCTTTGAGTGATCAGTTTGATGATGAACCGTGAGTGGAAGAGATTATACTAGAGATTTATTCGAGATTATATTCGATAAAATTCAAGATGTATTAAGTTGATTATTGGTTATAACTGAAAGAAAACCTTTTTGCCTCTTGAGATCTATTGCATTATATATCATAACGTACATCAATGAACTATTCAACATTTGGAAATGAAGTATAAAGTTCGTGTAATCCTGTTATTCATACAAGGAGCTAAAATATTTGCAGAAACTATGGATCAAAGAGACTTGGAACAAGAACAGTTGTTGGAGGAGATAATCCTTGGTGGAGGTGATTTCTTGTCGTATCTCAACGACACCGATGGTCTGGAAGGAGAGGATGACGGCTCGGGTGATCGAACAGTGGAGGAGGAAGGACATGATCATGATGGCTCCGGTGACCGAATGCCAGAGGAAGAAGGAGAGCATGATGACGGCTCCGGTGACCGAACGGAGGAGGGAGTGATACGTCTCAAACGTATATATAATTTTTGATGGTTTCACGTTGTTATCTTGCCTTCTTTGTATGTTTTATGTACCTTTTTATATCTTTTTGGGACTAACTTATTAATTCAGTGCCAAGTGCCAGTTCCTGTTTTTTCCGTGTTTTTGACTCTTTTCAGATCTGATTTTGGAACGGAGTCCAAACGGAAGAAAAACCCCGAATGATTTTTTCCCGAACGGAAGAAGTCCAGGGGGCTTTTGGGCCAAGCCAGGTGGGCTCCAGGGACCCACAAGCCCCCACTCCGCCACCAGGGGGGAGGCGGCGGTGGGCAGGCTTGTGGCCTCCCTGGCCGCCCCCTGACCTAGGTCTTGCGCCTATATATTCCCAAATATTCCGTAAAAAATTAGGGGAGCCTCGAAAATACTTTTCCGCTGGCGCAAGCTTCCGTCTCCGCGAGATCTCATCTGGAGACCCTTCCCGGCACCCTGCCGGAGGGGACTTTGGAGTTGGAGGGCTTCTTCATCATCATCATCGCCCTTCAATGACTCGTCATTAGTTCACTTCAGACATACGGGTCTGTAGTTAGTAGCTAGATGTCTTCTTCTCTCTCTTGGATCTTCAATACAAAGTTCTCCATGATCTTCATGGAGATCTATCCGATGTAATCTTCTTTGGCGGTCTGTTTGTCGAGATCCGATGAATTGTGGACTTGTGATCAGATTATCTATGATATATATTTGAGTCTTTGCTTATTTCTTATATGCATGACTTGATATCCTTGTAAGTCTCTCCGAGTCTTGGGTTTTGTTTGACCAACTAGATCTATGATTCTTGCAATGGGAGAAGTGCTTACTTTTGGGTTCTGCCATGTGTTGACCTTACCCAGTGACAGTAGGGGCAGCAAGGCACACATCAAGCAGTTGCCATCAAGGGTAAAAAGACGGGGGTTTTATCATTGGTTTGAGATTATCCCTCTACATCATGTCATCTTACTTAAGGCGTTACTCTGTTCTTATGGTCTTAATACACTAGATGCATGCTGGATAGCGGTCGATGTGTGGAGTAATATTAGTAGATGTGGAAAGTATCGGTCTACTTGTTTCGGACGTGATGCCTATAGAAATAATCATTGCATAGATATCGTCATGACTCAGCACAGTTCTGTCAATTGCTCGACAATAATTTTCTCACCCACTGTCTACTTGCTTTCATGAGAGAAGCCACTAGTAAACACTACGGCCCCGGGGTCTATTCACATCCATCGTTTACATCTTCGCTTTTACTTTGTTTTGTTACTTTGTTGCTTTCAGTTCTCACTTGGCAAACAATCTATAAGGGATTGACAACCCCTTCATAGCGTTGGGTGCAAGCTTTTGTGTTTGTGCAGGATCTTGAGATACTCTTCCGCCGGATTGATACCTTGGTTCTCAAACTGAGGGAAATACTTACGGTCGCTGTGCTACATCACCCTTTACGCTTCGAGGGAACACCAACGCAAGGCTTCAAGGCCATGGGGGAAATCATTTGCATACTTGCCTAGGAAGTCCCTTAAGGCGTAGCCGTAGCTGAGGGATTCATGGTGCCGTCGACACAACTATTTCTGGCGCCGTTGCAAGGGATACATAGCAAAACAATCAGGGAGTTGTTGCAAAGTAGGGCGAGGTATGTATATTAATTAAGCCCAAAGGTATGTACATATATTACCTCTTCTTTCTTCTTTTATAGCCCTCGGGATCGAGCCAAACTTCAGTAAAGAGACGAGGCCCGAAGAAAAGGTTGCGCATGGATGAAAAGTTCACGATCACAACACTCGCGGACGATGGCCTACCAATTCTACCCATTCGGACCAAGGACGCATTTTCCGCTCAGTGCGGAGCTATTGTTAGGTACAACATCCCGATCAGCATCAAGCAATGGAATAAGCCTAAGGGCAACGACGTCCCTGAAGGTGATTATGTCACCGATAGGCAGAAAAATGATCTTTGGACCACGCTGAAGGCAAATTTCACCCTACCGCCAGGAGGAGAATCCGAATAAGCCAGTTATAGAGCCACTGGTCAAGGCGTGTGCTCTTAAGAAGATGGCACATCTATTCAGGAGGTGGAAGAATGATTTGAAATCAATGTTTGTCGACAAAGGGAAGACTCCAGAATTCATCGGCCGATTTGAGAAGATAAGAGATCATTGGCACGCATTTGTAGCCTACAAGACATCGGACAAGAGTAAGAAAATGTCAGAGAAAAACAAGAACAATGCCGCAAAGAAGCAGTTTCACCATCACACGGGGTCAGGTGGCTACCTGAAAGCCCGACTGTTGTGGGACAAAGGTGAGAATGACCTGATTGCTAAAGGGGTCCAACCACAGACTTTGAACTGGCCAGACCGTTCAAGGACTTGGTTCTTCGGAGTTGGGGGAACTTTGGACCCTGAAACGGGGAAGTGTCGTTGGACGGATGAGCAACTTGCAATACCCATCAACAAGCTTCATAAGTATATCATCGCAGCGCAGGAAGGGACGTTCACTCCCGACACAGAGAAGGATGAGCTGACTGAGGCCATAGGGAATGCTGAGCACCCTGGACGAACACGAGGCACACCAGGCTCCTTCCGTGGAAGGATGGGTTTTCCGACGCAGGCAGTTACAGATATCGGGAGAGAAAGAGGAAAGCGGAGATGAGCGACATGTAGAAGATCAATGCAAGGCTACAAAAGCTTGAGGAACTTGAGAGCTAGCGAGCTACCGACCAACCATCTCAGCGGCACGAAGGTACCCCAGAAGGTGCCCCACCATCTCAGTGGAGAAGCAGTGTGGCTTCCACGCAGCCCGTTCAGCATGACTTCACGGCTCCTAGCTACCCTATGGATACTATCACGGAGGCTCAACATTGCGAGCTTATGATGAAATGTCGGAACCTCGCTTTCAAGCCGGCTGTCGGCTCTATTGCACCTCCTCAACCCAACGAAACTTTTCACTGCCTTCCGATTCCACATGGCTATGTTGTTGTGATGGTGGATCAAGTAATGGAGGGAGTTGAGGAGCTCGAGCTTGACCACCCTACGGGTGAAGGGGAGAATCAGCTGGTTCGTGCTCTGAGGAGTACATGTCTATGGCACAAGGAGTTCGTCTAGCTTCCAAACTAGACGCCTTCGCCTCCTCCTCCGAGGACGAAGAGTTAGGGCACTTCGCCTCCTTCCCCTCCTCCTCCTCCTCCTCCGGCGAGTGATCAGGGCACTCTGCCTCCTTCTCCGGCTCCTCCGATCCGTGAGGGTACTTCGCCTCCTCCTTCGCCTACTGTGATGCGTCACAGCAATCCGCCTCCTCCTTCGCCTTGTCGGCAACGTTGGAAGATAAACGCCGCCGCTACGGCTCCTCCGGCGCGTCAGAGCAGTCCGCCTTCTGTTGGAATTATGCCCTAGAGGCAATAATAAATGTATAGTTATTATTATAATTCTTGTATCAAGATAATAGTTTATTGTCCATGCTATAATTGTATTGAATGAAGACTCATTTACATGTGTGGATACATAGACAAAACACCGTCCCTAGCATGCCTCTAGTTGGCTAGCCAGTTGATCAAATGATAGTCAGTGTCTTCTGATTATAAACAAGGTGTTGTTGCTTGATAACTGGATCACGTCATTGGGAGAATCACGTGATGGACTAGACCCAAACTAATAGACGTAGCATGTTGATCGTGTCATTTTGTTGCTACTGTTTTCTGCGTGTCAAGTATTTGTTCCTATGACCATGAGATCATATAACTCACTGACACCGGAGGAATGCTTTGTGTGTATCAAACGTCGCAACGTAACTGGGTGACTATAAAGATGCTCTACAGGTATCTCCGAAGGTGTTAGTGGAGTTAGTATGGATCAAGACTGGGATTTGTCACTCCGTGTGACGGAGAGGTATCTCGGGGCCCACTCGGTAATACAACATCACACACAAGCCTTGCAAGCAATGTGACTTAGTGTAAGTTGCGGGATCTTGTATTACGGAACGAGTAAAGAGACTTGCCGGTAAAACGAGATTGAAATAGGTATGCGGATACTGACGATCGAATCTCGGGCAAGTAACATACCGAAGGACAAAGGGAATGACATACGGGATTATGCGAATCCTTGGCACTGAGGTTCAAACGATAAGATCTTCGTAGAATATGTAGGATCCAATATGGGCATCCAGGTCCCGCTATTGGATATTGACCGAGGAGTCTCTCGGGTCATGTCTACATAGTTCTCGAACCCGCAGGGTCTGCACACTTAAGGTTCGACGTTGTTTTATGTGTATTTGAGTTATATGGTTGGTTACCGAATGTTGTTCGGAGTCCCGGATGAGATCACGGACGTCACGAGGGTTTCCGGAATGGTCCGGAAACGAAGATTGATATATAGGATGACCTCATTTGATTACCGGAAGGTTTTCGGAGTTACCGGGAATGTACCGGGAATGACGAATGGGTTCCGGGAGTTCACCGGGGGGGCAACCCACCCCGGGGAAGCCCATAGGCATTGGGGGAGCCACGCCAGCCCTTAGTGGGCTGGTGGGACAGCCCACAAGTGCCCAATGCGCCAAGAGAAGAAAAATCAAGAGGAAAAAAAAGGAAGGAGGTGAGAAGGAAGGGGGACTCCTCCCACCAAACCAAGTCCAACTCGGTTTGGGGGGTGAGTCCTCCCCCCCTTGGCTCGGCCGACTCCTTGGGGGTCCTTGGACCCCAAGGCAAGGCCCCCCTCCCTCCCACCTATATATACGGAGGTTTTAGGGCTGATTTGAGACGACTTTCTCACGGCTGCCCGACCACATACCTCCACGGTTTTTCCTCTAGATCGCGTTTCTGCGGAGCTCGGGCGGAGCCCTGCTGAGACAAGGTCATCACCAACCTCCGGAGCGCCGTCACGCTGCCGGAGAACTCTTCTACCTCTCCGTCTCTCTTGCTGGATCAAGAAGGCCGAGAACATCGTCGAGCTGTACGTGTGCTGAACGCGGAGGTGCCGTCCGTTCGGTACTAGATCGTGGGACTGATCGCGGGATTGTTCGCAGGGCGGATCGAGGGACGTGAGGACGTTCCACTACATCAACCGCGTTCTCTAACGCTTCTGCTGTACGATCTACAAGGGTATGTAGATCACTCATCCCCGCTCGTAGATGGACATCACCATGATAGGTCTTCGTGCGCGTAGGAAAATTTTTGTTTCCCATGCGACGTTCCCCAGCAGTGGCATCATGAGCTAGGTTCATGCGTAGATGTCTTCTCGAGTAGAACACAAAAGTTTTTGTGGGCGGTGATGTGCGTTTTGCTGCCCTCCTTAGTCTTTTCTTGATTCCGCGGTATTGTTGGATTGAAGCGGCTTGGACCGACATTACTCGTACGCTTACGAGAGACTGGTTTCATCGTTACGAGTAACCCCTTTTGCTCAAAGATGACTGGCAAGTGACGGTTTCTCCAACTTTAGTTGAATCGGATTTGACCGAGGAGGTCCTTGGATGAGGTTAAATAGCAACTCATATATCTCCGTTGTGGTGTTTGCATAAGTAAGATGCGATCCTACTAGATACCCTTGGTCACCACGTAAAACATGCAACAACAAAATTAGAGGACGTCTAACTTGTTTTTGCAGGGTATGATTGTGATGTGATATGGCCAATGATGTGATGTGATATATTGGATGTATGAGATGATCATGTTGTAATAGAAATATCGACTTGCACGTCGATGGTACGGCAACCGGCAGGAGCCATAGGGTTGTCTTTATACTAACGTTTGTGCTTGCAGATGCGTTTACTATTTTGCTAGGATGTAGCTTTAGTAGTAGTAGCATAAGTAGCACGACAACCCCGATGGCAACACGTTGATGGATGATCATGGTGTGGCGCCGGTGACAAGAAGATCGTGCCGGTGCTTTGGTGATGGAGATCAAGAAGCACGTGATGATGGCCATATCATGTCACTTATGAATTGCATGTGATGTTAATCCTTTTATGCACCTTATTTCGCTTAGAACGACGGTAGCATTATGAGGTGATCTCTCACTAAAATTTCAAGACGAAATTGTGTTCTCCCCGACTGTGCACCGTTGCTACAGTTCGTCGTTTCGAGACACCACGTGATGATCGGGTGTGATAGACTCAACGTTCACATACAACGGGTGCAAAACAGTTGCGCACGCGGAACACTCGGGTTAAGCTTGACGAGCCTAGCATGTGCAGACATGGCCTCGGAACACATGAGACCGAAAGGTCGATCATGAATCATATAGTTGATATGATTAGCATAGGGATGCTTACCACTGAAACTATACTCAACTCACGTGATGATCGGACTTGGGATAGTGTAAGTGGATCATGAACCACTCAAATGACTAGAGAGATGTACTTTTTGAGTGGGAGTTTAGCATATAATTTGATTAAGTTAAACTCTAATTATCTTGAACATAGTCTAAGTCCACTTTGAATATATTTGTGTTGTAGATCATGGCTCATGCGAGTGTCATCCGGAATTTTAATACGTTCCTAGAGAAAGCTAAGTTGAAAGATGATGGAAGCAACTTTGTAGACTGGGCTCGTAATCTTAAGCTAATCTTACAAGCTGGGAAGAAGGATTATGTCCTTAATGCTGCGCTAGGAGATGAACCACCCGCTACGGCTGATCAGGATGTTAAGAACGCTTGGTTAGCCCGTAAGGAGGACTACTCAATAGTTCAATGTGCAGTCTTGTATGGCTTAGAACCAGGACTTCAACGTCGCTTTGAGCGTCATGGAGCATTTGAGATGTTCCAGGAGTTGAAGTTTATCTTTCAGAAGAACGCCCGGATCGAGAGGTAGGAGACCTCCGATAAATTCTATGCTTGCAAGATGGAGGAAAACTCGTGTGTCAGTGAACACGTGCTCAAAATGTCTGGGTACTCAAACCGTCTAGCTGAGCTGGGGATTGAACTCCCGCAAGAGGCTATCACTGACAGAATCCTTCAATCACTGCCGCCAAGCTATAAAGGCTTTGTGTTGAACTACAACATGTAAGGGATGAACAAGTCTCCCGGCGAGTTGTTTGCGATGCTGAAAGTCGCAGAGTCTGAACTCCGTAAAGAGCATCAAGTGTTGATGGTGAGCAAGACCACTAGTTTCAAGAGAAACGGCAAAGGCAAGAAGGGCAATTCGAAGAAGAGCGGCAAGCCTGTTGCCAATCCACCGAAGAAACCCAAGGCTGGACCTAAGCCTGAAACAGAGTGCTTCTATTGCAAGGGTATGGGTCACTGGAAGCGCAATTGCCCCAAGTATCTGACAGATAAGAAGGCGGGCAAAGAAAAATCAGGTATATTTGATATACATGTTATTGATGTGTACTTAACCGGCTCTCGTAGTAGTGCCTGGGTATTTGATACCGGTTCTGTTGCTCACATTTGCAACTCGAAGCAGGAACTGCGGAATAGACGAAGGCTGGCGAAAGACGAAGTGACGATGCGCGTAGGAAATGGTTCCAAGGTTGATGCAATCGCCGTCGGCACAGTGTCACTTCAGCTACCATCGGGATTAGTGATGAACTTAAATCATTGTTACTTAGTGCCTGCGTTGAGCATGAACATTATATCTGGATCTTGTTTATTGCGAGACGGTTACTCTTTTAAGTCTGAGAATAATGGTTGTTCTATTTCTATGAGTAACATCTTTTATGGTCATGCACCGAATGTGAGAGGATTGTTCATATTGAATCTTGATAGCGATACACATATACATAACATTGAGACCAAAAGAGTTAGAGTAAACAATGATAGCGCCATATTTTTGTGGCACTCGTTTAGGTCATATTGGTGTAAAGCGCATGAAGAAACTCCATGCCGATGGACTTTTGGAGTCACTTGACTTTGATTCACTTGACGCGTGCGAACCATGCCTCATGGGCAAGATGACTAAAACTCCGTTCTCCGGAGCAATGGAGCGTGCAAGTGACTTGTTGGAAATCATACATACCGATGTGTGTGGCCCAATGAGCGTAGAGGCACGCGGCGGATATTGTTATTTTCTCACCTTCACTGACGATTTAAGTAGATATGGTTATGTCTACTTGATGAAGCACAAATCTGAAACATTTGAAAAGTTCAAGCAATTTCAGAGTGAAGTGGAAAATCATCGTAACACGAAGATCAAGTTCCTACGGTCTGATCGTGGGGGTGAATATCTGAGTTTCGAGTTTGGTGCTCACTTAAGACAATGTGGAATTGTTTCGCAGTTAACACCGCCTGGAACACCACAGCGTAATGGTGTGTCCGAACGTCGTAATCGTACTTTGTTAGAGATGGTGTGATCTATGATGTCTCTTACTGATTTGCCGTTATCATTTTGGGGTTATGCATTAGAAGCAGCTGCATTCACTTTAAATAGGCACCATCAAAATCCGTTGAGACGACACCATACGAACTGTGGTATGGCAAAAGGCCAAAGTTGTCGTTTCTTAAAGTTTGGGGATGTGATGCTTATGTCAAAAAGCTTCAGCCTGAAAAGCTGGAACCCAAAGCGGAAAAGTGCGTCTTCATAGGTTACCCAAAAGAGACGGTTGGGTACACCTTCTATCTCAAATCCGAGGGCAAAGTGTTTGTTGCTAAAAACGGAGCTTTTCTCGAAAAGGAGTTTCTCTCGAGAGAATTGAGTGGGAGGAAGATAGAACTTGACGAGGTTGTCGAACCTCTCATCCCTCTGGATGGTGGCGCAGGGCAAGGGGAAACCCCTGTCATTGCGACGCCGGTTGAGGAGGAAGTTAATGATGATGATCATGAAACTCCAGTTCAAGTTTCTGTCGAACCACGCAGGTCGACGAGACCACGTGCTGCTCCAGAGTGGTACGATAATCCGGTCTTATCAGTCATGTTGTTAGACAACAATGAATCTGCGAATTATGAAGAAGCAATGGTGGGCCCAGATTCCAACAAATGGCTAGAAGCCATGAAGTCCGAGATAGGATCCATGTATGAGAACAAAGTGTGGACTTTGGAGGTACTGCCTGAGGGCCGCAAGGCTATTCAGAACAAATGGATCTTTAAGAGGAAGACGGACGCTGACGGTAATGTGACCGTTTATAAAGCTCGACTTGTGGCAAAGGGTTTTTCACAAGTTCAAGGAATTGACTACGATGAGACATTCTCACCCGTAGCGATGCTTAAGTCCGTCAGAATCATGTTAGCAATAGCTGCATTTTTCGATTATGAAATCTGGCAGATGGATGTCAAAACGGCGTTCCTTAACGGTTTCCTTAAGAAAGAGTTGTATATGATGCAACTCGAAGGTTTTGTCGATCCAAAAAATGCTGACAAGGTGTGCAAGCTCCAGCGATCCATTTATGGACTGGTGCAAGCATCTCGGAGTTGGAACAAACGCTTTGATGAGGTGATCAAAGCATTTGGGTTTATACAAGTGGTTGGAGAATCTTGTATTTACAAGAAAGTGAGTGGGAGTTCTGTGGCGTTTCTAATATTATATGTGGATGACATATTACTGATTGGAAACAACATAGAGCTTTTGGAGAGCATAAAAGGTTACTTGAATAAAAGTTTCTCTATGAAAGACCTAGGAGAAGCTGCTTACATTCTAGGCATTAAGATCTATAGGGATAGATCAAAACGCCTGATAGGACTTTCACAAAGCACATACCTTGATAAAGTTTTGAAGAGGTTCAAAATGGAACAGTCCAAGAAAGGGTTCTTGCCAGTTTTACAAGGTACGAGACTGAGTAAGACTCAGTGCCCAGCAACTGATGAAGATAGAGAGCATATGCGCTCCATCCCCTATGCTTCAGCCATAGGTTCTATCATGTATGCGATGCTGTGCACTAGACCGGATGTTAGCCTGGCCATAAGTATGGCAGGTAGGTTCCAGAGCAATCCAGGAGTGGATCACTGGACAGCGGTCAAGAATATCCTGAAGTACCTGAAAAGGACTAAGGAGATGTTTCTCGTATATGGAGGTGACGAAGAGCTCGCCGTAAAAGGTTACGTCGATGCAAGCTTTGACACAAATCCGGACGACTCTAAGTCGCAAACCGGATACGTATTTATTCTTAATGGGGGTGCAGTAAGCTGGTGCAGTTCCAAGCAAAGCGTCGTAGCAGATTCTACATGTGAAGCGGAGTACATGGCTGCCTCGGAGGCGGCTAAGGAGGGTGTCTGGATGAAGCAGTTCATGACGGATCTTGGAGTGGTGCCAAGCGCACTGAATCCAATAACCTTGTTCTGTGACAACACTGGTTTCATTGCCTTAGCAAAGGAACCACGGTTTCACAAGAAGACCAGACACATCAAACGACGCTTCAACCTCATCCGCGACTACGTCGAGGGAGAGTACGTGAATATATGCAAAGTGCACACGAATCTGAATGTAGCAGACCCGCTGACTAAACCTCTTCCACGGCCAAAGCATGATCAACACCAGAACTGTATGGGTGTTAGATTTATTACAATGTAATTCACATGGTGATGTGAGGGCTAGATTATTGACTCTAGTGCAAGTGGGAGACTGTTGGAATTATGCCCTAGAGGCAATAATAAATGTATAGTTATTATTATAATTCCTGTATCAAGATAATAGTTTATTGTCCATGCTATAATTGTATTGAATGAAGACTCATTTACATGTGTGGATACATAGACAAAACACCGTCCCTAGCATGCCTCTAGTTGGCTAGCCAGTTGATCAAATGATAGTCAGTGTCTTTTGATTATAAACAAGGTGTTGTTGCTTGATAACTGGATCACGTCATTGGGAGAATCACGTGATGGACTAGACCCAAACTAATAGACGTAGCATGTTGATCGTGTCATTTTGTTGCTACTGTTTTCTGCGTGTCAAGTATTTGTTCCTATGACCATGAGATCATATAACTCACTGACACCGGAGGAATGCTTTGTGTGTATCAAACGTCGCAACGTAACTGGGTGACTATAAAGATGCTCTACAGGTATCTCCGAAGGTGTTAGTTGAGTTAGTATGGATCAAGACTGGGATTTGTCACTCCGTGTGACGGAGAGGTATCTCGGGGCCCACTCGGTAATACAACATCACACACAAGCCTTGCAAGCAATGTGACTTAGTGTAAGTTGCGGGATCTTGTATTACGGAACGAGTAAAGAGACTTGCCGGTAAAACGAGATTGAAATAGGTATGCGGATACTGACGATCGAATCTCGGGCAAGTAACATACCGAAGGACAAAGGGAATGACATACGGGATTATGCGAATCCTTGGCACTGAGGTTCAAACGATAAGATCTTCGTAGAATATGTAGGATCCAATATGGGCATCCAGGTCCCGCTATTGGATATTGACCGAGGAGTCTCTCGGGTCATGTCTACATAGTTCTCGAACCCGCAGGGTCTGCACACTTAAGGTTCGACGTTGTTTTATGTGTATTTGAGTTATATGGTTGGTTACCGAACGTTGTTCGGAGTCCCGGATGAGATCACGGACGTCACGAGGGTTTCCGGAATGGTCCGGAAACAAAGATTGATATATAGGATGACCTCATTTGATTACCGGAAGGTTTTCGGAGTTACCGGGAATGTACCGGGAATGACGAATGGGTTCCGGGAGTTCACCGGGGGGGGGACCCACCCCGGGGAAGCCCATAGGCATTGGGGGATCCACACCAGCCCTTTGTGGGCTGGTGGGACAGCCCACAAGTGCCCAATGCGCCAAGAGAAGAAAAATCAAGAGGAAAGAAAAAAAAGGAAGGATGTGAGAAGGAAGGGGGACTCCTCCCACCAAACCAAGTCCAACTCGGTTTGGGGGGGGGAGTCCTCCCCCCCTTGGCTCGGCCGACTCCTTGGGGGTCCTTGGACCCCAAGGCAAGGCCCCCCTCCCTCCCACCTATATATACGGAGGTTTTAGGGCTGATTTGAGACGACTTTCTCACGGCTGCCCGACCACATACCTCCACGGTTTTTCCTCTAGATCGCGTTTCTGCGGAGCTCGGGCGGAGCCCTGCTGAGACAAGGTCATCACCAACCTCCGGAGCGCCGTCACGCTGCCGGAGAACTCTTCTACCTCTCCGTCTCTCTTGCTGGATTAAGAAGGCCGAGATCATCGTCGAGCTGTACGTGTGCTGAACGCGGAGGTGCCGTCCGTTCGGTACTAGATCGTGGGACTGATCGTGGGATTGTTCGCGGGGCGGATCGAGGGACGTGAGGACGTTCCACTACATCAACCGCTTTCTCTAACGCTTCTGCTGTACGATCTACAAGGGTATGTAGATCACTCATCCCCTCTCGTAGATGGACATCACCATGATAGGTCTTCGTGCGCGTAGGAAAATTTTTGTTTCCCATGCGACGTTCCCCAACACCTTCTTCTCTCAAATGGAAGAGAGACGCCTCCTTCTCTCTGGCGGCTAGCAGTACAGGAGGCAATTCAGATACGGTCCATCTCTTAAGCCTCTGGAAAAGTTACCATATGAGAGAACCAAACAGGAAAATGAGGACATATGTCGTGCCAAATTGAGGGCCCATTTTGCAAAGAAAACTCCACCTCAGAAGGAGAAGCTAGATCCGGTGAAAGTGGAGCGCACTATCAATGAACTGAAGCAACCACCATCGCCTCCGCCGGATTCCAACTATGACCGCATTCTTACAAAGACATATGCACAAGCACGGCGGTCGTGAACTACTTCCAGTGATGCAAGGTACTTAGTAGAACGAAGAAGTGGGAAAACAATTTCCCAGCTCGGCCAACAGGAGAAGCAATCGTGCCCCCCGCTCAAGGTGTCTAGCGATATCGTCGTCGCTAATCATCCGGGGATGGTTCCCGGTACCAATCCTGATGATTACTTGGGGGATGATGTAATTTTTGAAATGGCTGAGGTAACAAAAGAACAATATAAATACGTGCACGGGAAGCCTCTCGTCAAATCTGGTCATCCTCCTCTAACAACGATGATGTACAAATTGCATGAGTGGGACATGAAAACCTGGAGGGAGTCTGGAAAAGAAGCTATGTATGTGGCAGTGAAAGCAGAGCACGAATTCATTGGAGTTTCCGTGATTCCTATTCAGTTTGAGGAGTTATTTCAGTATTACAATCAACTCGCCCTTGACAAACAACTCATGACTTCCTACTGTCTGTAAGTATTACTTCTATAGTTTAGTCTCTAGCTCAGCTTGTTCATTGCATGTAATTATCCTTACTATATATATTATGCAGATTGAAGATTGTCGAATTAAAAAAAAGCAGGAATCGTCGATGTTGGGTTCATTAGCCCAGATGCCGTAAATGAATTGACGTTATGAAACTCGATCAAAAAGACCGAGGAGAACTTGCTAAACTCGTTCCTTATACATCAAAACAAAAGGGAAATAATCTTTCGTTACAACTTCAAGTGAGTATTGTTGTCTTCTCTGTATACTCGGTTTCTCTTACTCGAGGTTAAGTAATGTAATTGATGAGTTATATATGCGTGCGCAAATACCACTTTATTCTTCTATCCATTGACGTTGCGAGGGCATTAGTAACTATCTTAGAATCGAGACATAAATCCGAAGAGGATTATGTGGACATGACTGCAATGCTCAAGAAGTAAGTTCAGTCAATACCGGGACCATATCGGCATGCAACTTTCGTTAATTTCCTGATATCAAGTAATCATTTTCTTGGCGTGACAGAGTTTGGAAGAAGTTCGTCAATAAGGTTCACGGTCTAAACAAAGAGTTGCGATTTACGCACCCCAAAGTAAGTAGTACTAGCTAGTTCCACGCATCCCTAATTGGTTCAAATTTTCATCAATATATCATTAGCATGCTTGCTTATCAGTTTGATTGAACTCTATTCTCGTAAAGTGTATGTAGTAGAAAGAATGGACTATTTTATGTGGATACTACGTATGCGAGTTCATTCGTCACTCGACCTCTGAGCGGGGCTTCTCTAAGGAACTATTTGAAGTATGTAAATAATATTCACAATTTTATTTTATATATTACCATCAATTGTGTTGAGTTTTATTCATATATATGCATGTATTGACCCCCTTCTTTAAATTAGATCTGGGAGATGCAGGATGAACTCCTACCATATGATCGCATACGAGCAATTCAAGAGGAATTGGCGGGATTCTTTCTTGACCACGTCATACCTAAAGACGGACAATACCATGTGGATTTGTGATTGGATCTTAATTAGATGATGTTAGGGATTGTAAAAGATGTTATATTGTATATATGTAGTAGCATCGGATAGATATATGAAAACTTGTTGTTTGACCAAGCACGGAGAAACCCCCTAAATTAACCCACCAAAACCCCTAAATTAACCCTCCAAAACCCCCTAACCCCCCTAAAAAAACCAACTCCGCTAGATGCTGACGCGTGGATGCCATTTGGTCCCGGTTGATGTGACCAACCGGGACTAAAATTCCTCCTGCATGGGCTCCCCACAGCGGCCACGTGGAGACCCTTCTGTCCCGGCTGGTAAACGAACCAGGACTAAAGGTTTTGGGCTTTTGTCCCATCACTTTAATCACGGTTCGAGAACCGGGTCTAATGGGCCTCTAGAACCGGGACAACTGAATCATTTTCTATTAGTGCCAATCGGTTTGAATCATCAACAACATCTAGTTTGTGTCACAAACTGGTTGTGATAGCTCCCAGAGGCATTATGAAAGATTTGTGACATGAACTGGTTGTAATAGCTAGCATCATAACCGGTTCTTGGCTAGCCTGACCTATTGTCTCGCGTTATATATAGCTGTTGAACTACATGCATTTTCATAAACGGTCCGGACGCTCACAAACACGCATGAACACTCACCTCTATAAACGCACACATGCACATCCTATTCTTTTGAACAGTTCGAGAGACTGAGTCGGGTCGGCGAGTCTTGAAAGATTGACGAAAGGTGCCTCGCTGTTGACGGATACGTCACGTACCACTGAAAGCAAAGCGCGAGTTAAATCCTGGATTAAATCAAGGAAATGTGAACACCCATGCCAAGTCTAAGACTTGAACCTGGATGGGTTGGTTTCACCACAAAGAACCACACCACCCATACAAAAGGCCATTTCTATTGTAGGCGCTCTGAGGTAACGTTCCTGAAGGTGTCGAAAAATCTAAGATGCTGACTGACGTTCGTGAGAGGCATGGACAGATCAGTTGAAACATGCCATCACTTTGAATCTTCAAAGTAACTTTGACGTGCCATCACTTTGAATGCTTCAAAGTAACTTTCATGAGGCATCGAGAAGGCAGACATGGCACGCTTCAAAGCAACTTTACCAAAGCATCGAAAAAGCAAAGATGCTATATTGATCTGAACTCTGGATGCTCCAATAAAATGGAACTACGTAATTGGAATGCTCCGTCTCTGCACACTCAAATAAAAGTAACATTCTTACATTCACAGGGGCATCGAAAAAGCAAAGGTTATTTTGGTTTGGACCCCGGACGCTTTAATAATCTGAAGGAAATATGCTCCGACTTGACGTTCATGTTCACATAGATACCCGAAAAGCAAAGATGATGACCACTAAAAAAATTGCAAAATGATGTTCTGTGGATTCTCATCGGGTCATCTAATTACTAATTGAAAAGTGGAATGATCATGAAAATAAACAAAGATGTTGTCAGTTTCGACACTCCAACGGTAGGTGTCAAAAGCAAAGATGCGTGGACAAACGCTCCAACCTAATGTGTGATTATTTGGGAGTACACAATGGCATCGGAAAAGCAAAGATGCTACTCTTCGAAATGGGCATCGAAAAAACAAAGATTCGTTTGGTCTGGACTCCGAACGCTTGAATAATTTGAAGAAAATATATGCTCGGACTTACGTTCATGGGAGCAGTTGCCATCAATATGGCTTCAATTTTACGTTCACATGGATATCCGCAAAAAGCAAAGACGATGGACCCCTGGAAAAAAAGTATATTCCATTTTTCCCCCTTAACTTTCAGTTTTGTGACAAAAATTTACCCCATTTAGTTAGATTTCTCTAATCTTACACCATTTAATGGTACTTCTACCATTTTTTATCCCATCCAATTTTTCCCACGTTGAAATCACGAAACAACGTAGGCAGTAGTAGCCCGGATTGCAGTCCACGCTGGCCCGCAGCAACATCCCTGAGGGCATCTCCAATGTTGGTCGATAAGTAATTTTTTCCCTTCTTTCATTAATAAGTTTTTTACTGTCTCTTCTTTGATGGATCCATATGTCATATTCTCTATTGTCTTGGTACCCGTGTAGTAGTGATTTGCAAGTAACAACTAGTCTTACTTGTGATACTCATCCTTCCTCCACATTGGCTACTATTTTCTTGATACCCGTGTAGTATAAATTGTTGAAGATGCCCTTATGATGGCGTCCTGGTCCTCCGGCCTAAAGTTAGCCTGCGTAGACAAATCTGGTGAGGTGGGGCCGTGCCGTGGTCGGGGTTCACGGGGGAGGAAATTGCGGAAACCACCCATCATTGTGCGGCTTGTTGCCCAAAACACCCACTATTCATACTTTTTGCGCAAAACACCCACTATTCGTCTAATCCGTGCACGTAAGTCATAAGTCGAGTTTCAGCGCGTTAACGACGTTTCTGACTGGTGGGGCCCACAAGTCAGTGCCAACATTGCATCTCGACCTCACCAGCGTGGATCGGGTTGGGCCGAAGAGGACCTCGGGGCGGCGAGGCGCAGGCGCGCTGGATGCACACGTGTCTAGGACGGATGAGGTGCGCGCCTCCGCCGACGTCGGGGACACCGTGCTCCCAAAAGGTTCTGCCGAGTCCGGCGTCCTCGCCCAGCTCCATCATCGCCGTCTGCATGGCAACATCAGTGCCGACGGCCAACCTGTACTCAGTGAGGTCAAACGAGCTTCAACTCTTCCCGTCTCTGGCCATGGCCGTCTGGAGGAGCCGTCGTCCCCGGCACCGGTGGAAGTGCACACCTCGTCCGTCCGCGCTGTGCCGCCTGTCCGCCCGTGTGCCTGCGCCTTGCCGCCTGCAGGCCCTTGCCGTCGCCCGGCGCCATCCGCCCGGAGGTCCTCTTTGGCCCGCCCGCGTTGACAAGGGCGGGATGCCATGTTGGCACTGACTTGTGGGGCCCATCGGTCAGAAACGTCCTTAACATGCTAAAATTCGAGTTAGGACTTATGTGCAACGGAGTAGACGGATATTAAGTGTTTTGTGCAAAAAGTACGAATAGTGGGTATTTGCGCAACAGGCCTCACAATGATGGATGGTTCCTGCAATTTCCTCTTCACGGTGAGGACCGCTCAAAAAAAGAAGCAAAAATGATGACCGCTCAAAAAACAATGTTTTGGATACTCATATCGTCCAATCAATTGAGAAGTTGGTACGGATGGAAAAAAACAAAGGTACTGTCAATGTGGATACTCGAACAATGGGTGTTAAAAGCAAAGATACAGGGAGAAAAGGTACTGTCAATGTGGACAGTCTAACAGTGGGTGTTAAAGCAAAGATGCGGGGTGTTAAAGTGTGATCATGAGAAGTGCGTGGGAAGATAACGTTGTCGTTGTGATTTCACATCGTGAAGAGGAACAATTCACGTGGTGCCCTCTGTGCTACCAAACCATTATAAGCTAATTAATGCATAGATATCAAGTCCTCTCACATCACTTCCAATGCATTAGTGCTAAGACGCGGTACTAAACACATTAAATAGTTTATTAACTAAAGTCCCGAATGCATATTACTTATTTAATGCTTTTGCAACTAAAGGTGTGCATGCATTGGTGTATTTTCTTCATTTAATTATTTTATCTAGGTTCATGTGCTTATTATTGTTTCTTTCTGAGATCATCACACTCATCTCTTTTCTATTAGTTAGCTTGATACATTAAATTTTTGTTTATGTGACAGCCTTAACACGTATATAAGATGGAGCATTAAAAGTAACCTCATAGTTTATACGGAATATACAGGTCTCCTCACTTGCCCCCGGTAAATTAAAAATGCTACCATTGTGGATCGATTTGTAGACCCCAAATCCATCTTCGACAGCTAGCTATAGGCCTGTCTAACCAAGTGGTTTCTTTGAACAATTTAATGCATTTGGAAAATAATAAGGCAGTCATGTCCTTTCATAGTTTATATACAAGCCTCCCTGCTTATCCCTAGCAAATTAAAAATGTTACCATTGTGGACGACTGGACCAAAAGGAATCTTCAACAGCTAGCTGTAAGCCTTTGTAACCAAGTTCTTTTTATTTTCTAAACAATTAATGCATAGATCAAATAATAAGCCAATCCAGTCATGTCATAGGCTCCCACTTTCCTAGCAAATTAAAAACGCTATCATTGTGGATGCATGTACCATCTTCAGGAGCTAGCTATAAGAGCATCTTCAACAACCGTCTAACCCGCGACGCACTAAAAATTCGTTTGCAGCACGTAGATCGTCTGTTTTAGCGCGGTAAGGAGCGTTGGTTTCAGCGATCGCTGCAAACTTTAACGCGCGCGTAGCTCCAGTAGACGCGCTAAAATGCAGCGCGCGAGCAACCGACGCTTGACATATGTTGCATTTTGGACACGAAGTGAATTTCAAACATCAAAACAAAAACATGACATAATTTAAATCACACAAACAAGTTCATGATGACATAAAAAGTTCATGCCCACAACATCATCCAACCAAGTTCAGGAAGAACAAGTACTTCTCCCAATCCAACAACCTAGATCACTCCTCCATGTCCATCTTCCTCTCCTTCAATGCCACCTTCCTCTCCTCGGCCGCCACCCTCCTCTCCTCGGCCGCCAACCTCCTCTCCTCGGCCGCGGCATCTTGGTTCCTTGCCATCTTCGTCACCTCATTCGCTTCTTTTCTTGCCTTCACAATAGCTTTCATAGCATTTTTAAGCTCATCATCTCCTTTCATCTTCTTCTTTTCTTTTGCGTCTTTCTTGCACCCATCCACTCGTTTTGGCTTCGAGTATGAAACCGAGTTTGGTGTAGGGCTTCTCTTGTTGTCACTTGATGCCTCCTCATCATCATCATCCAACTTAATTGTTCGCTTACGTTTGTTGTTTTCATCAACATCATCAATACCATCACAGTTCTTCCATTTCTCATCATCCTTCAATTCTTCATAGCAATGAGGCAAGGTAAATGGTCTCCCTTTCTCGATTTCCCTTTCTTTCTCTTCTTCTCCTCTCCTTTAAACAAGTTTTGTGTAATATTAAACTATAAAAAGACAAAACAAGTTAGCACTACAAACAAACACCAAGGATGAAATGACACTTTCCCTATCTATATCATTAGTGCCACTTGGGTTCAACTTGTCAACCGCCTTTTGTGCGGCTGCCCACTTTTGACAATCTCGGTTGATTGTCAATCATCGGGAGCGAAGAGATCGTTCCAAGCAGTCAACTCCACTCTTGTTGTGTAGATCAAAGTGTTCCTTCATCCGGTTCCAATATGCATCTCTACTTTGATCACCTCCAACGGATGGATCCCTCGACACTTGCAACCAAGTATTGTATAGCAAGACATCTTCATCATTGTTATAGTTGCCTCCTCTTCCTTTCGGTGCGTCGACAATGCTCTCACCATCCTCGTCCACCTCGAACTCATGGTCATCGAAATGTGTGTCATTGGTTTGAGACCAATGAGAATTGTTGGAGCCAACACCCATTGTTAATATATATGCCTCAGCGTTGAAACTACAAAGTATATACAACGAAGCAAATAAGCTATCTATATGTATGCATTCAAAAAATAACAACAACAAAATGTTGGTGAAATTTTATACCTTTGAGGAATTTCCTCGAACACCTTGTGCGCGTCGAGCGCCGGCTCAACAAGTGAGCTCGCCGGCGCTTAGCCGCCGCGTCCGTCGCATGCCTTGCAAGCTTCTTCCTCGACGGCTTAGACCAACTCCACCGCGCGACCCCAAACGGACGTCTGTTTTGTGCGGATTCTGTCTGTTTGGGTAGGGAGATGGGGTCGTGTCCGGCCCTGTCCTGGGATCCGCTGGACGTGCGCCCAGCGCGCGGCCGCATCCTTTTGCCCCATCCTGTCCGCCAGGGCCTAAAATGCCCATATTTTCATATCAAAATAAATTTGCACATCAGCCCAATCAAAATTGTCTCTAAATAAAATAGTTTTACAACCAAATCTAAATTGTCTCCAAATAAAATAGTTTTACATCTTTTGGTTGCCAATATGTTCCCACATGTGCTCAACCAAGTCATTTTGAACATTCAAATGAGTGTGCCAATCACGCATCTCACGATGGAACTGGACAAATTGTTGAAACGTGGCCGGTTCTTGGTGCAGGGGCTCAACATTTTTACCTTGAAAATCAAATCCTTGGTCGAAGATACTGTCATCACGCTCGTCCTCGACGATCATGTTGTGCATGATCACACAAGCACTCATCACCTTCCAAAGCTTTCTTTCATCCCATGACAGTGCAGGGTTTCGAACGATACCCCATCGGGATTGAAGCACACCAAAAGCACGTTCCACATCCTTTCTAGCACTCTCTTGCATTTGGGCAAATTTCTTTCTCTTCTCATCTTGGGGGTGTGAGATTGTCTCCACAAAAGTTGACCACTGAGGATATATACCATTAGCTAGATAGTATTCCTTGTTGTACTGGTAGCCGTTGATCTCAAAGTTGACACGGGAGAGTGGCCTTCTGCAAGCCTTGCGAACACTGAAGAACGCTACAGCACGTTGATATCATTGTGACCCCCCGTACCGAGGAAGCTGCCGTTGAATGTGGTTGTGAACCATCACTGCAGCCACCACAATATCTTCATCATCGGACGACGAATCGTGCGATGAATAGATGAAGTGGTGGAAGAAAAACGCATCACCACTGTCCATACCTTTGCGGGCAAAGTGTAGAACACCTTGCGCTGTGGTGGCAAAGAGGCCGCGATCGTCACCTCGATGCAGGGGTGGTTGGTGGCCGGCTACTGGCCGCTCTGGAGCTCTCTACGGTAGCTGCCGTGGCTGCCGTGGTACGTCGCCTGCGGCCGTATCCACTCTGCCGCCGGCTACGATGGCGACGGCGACGGTGACGGCCAAACCTCCGTTGATCGACGCCCAAACTACGGCGAAAGTGCGGGCGTGGTGGCGGCCTTGGCGAGACGGGGTTTGCTATGGACGGTCGGGGGATGAGGTGGCCGGAGAATAGCGCGCCGCCATCGGCGGGGCGGGGCGGGAGAGGGGGTGTAGGCGTTGGAATCTTTAAGAGTGCTTGTGTCCCCGACACGCGGACCACGGGTGGACAAGGGTGTGCGGTGAGCGTGTCTGCGCGATGTCCGTTTCCCCCAAACTGGGCGCAAGTTTGGGCCGGGGATGTGTCAAAAACAGACGAAATCCAGACATTTGCCAATTTGGGTCCGCGCGTTGGGCCACGGTATTCGTCAGTTCTACCCGAAACGAACGCGCGTGGACAAGTGGGATCGCGCGGTGGAGTTGGCCTTAGAGGAGCCGGAGCCCTCCGCCGCCTTGTTCTTCTTAACGGATACCTTCCCTTCTTCGGTCGCGCCGCATTTGGAAGCTTCGAGAGGGGGGCACGTGACTTCACGGCGGACGCCACCCGCCGTCGAGGTCATCCATGAAGGCATGAAAAGGCCGCACACGATACCGGTGCTTGGAGGAGCACCGGCGGAGGCGAAGTCAAAGCTCCCCGCGCTAGTGTTTGCGGTGGCGGCGGAGGGGTCACGGATGTAGGAAGGGGTGAGGGGGTGCCGGCGGGGGCGTCCATCGGATCAAATCGCCGGCGGCGGCATGGGGCGGGGCGAAGGTGGCTACAGAATGCGCCTCGTGTTCTTCCGGGCCAATAGCTCATGTGCGACGTCTTTCCTAGGAATTGGAAGCAGTGCGACATCTTTCGATGAAATAGCTCTCGTGCGACGGTTTGCAGGGAGAAAATAGCTCACGGTCACACATGCGATAAAACCTTAGTCAACTAGTCCAATTTACGTTAAGTCATGTCTTACCTAATTTGGGCCCAAATTAATTAGCACCGCATCTCGTGAAACTGCCCGACTAGAACTGTCCGAAACTGCCCGACATCTTCAGCTCCAGCGGCGGCTACGGCGGAGGAGCCCTCTTTCTCGGCGTAGCCCCCTTTCGGCGGCGGCGGCGGCCATGGTGGTGAGTGAATTCGATACTCTAGTCCCAATCCCCTCCGCCTTGTAGGTCTGAGCTCTCTGTTTTGCTTGGTGAAATCGATAGAAGGTGAGAGGGGGCGGCGCGGTGAGAGGAGCCCGTGGTCAGGTCGAGAAGGAGCCGCCAGATTGAGCTTCGAAAAGGTAATGCGCCTCCCTTCCGCCCATTTTGTGAGTGCGATTGAAGGCAATCTTTGCTCTGTCTCACGCTGCCCGCCCGCCTATAACAGAGGGAATGCTGCTGAAACATTTGAATTTGCAATCAATTTCTTTCCATCGACGGCAAAATTAGTTGATGGTAGCATTGAGAACATCCAGAGAGACACAATTGTGAAATGGGAGGTTGATTGTGCAGAAATTGATCCCAATGAGATACAGTCGATGGAAGAGAAGGCAGTGGGGAAATTGGTGGAGAAAATTGGGGAAACTGTGCTTTGGGGTCCAAAGCAAGAGGTTTCACTATTGCGGTATGATGATTTCAAAGGAGAGTATGTCAGAATTGAAGATGGTGAAGATATTGTTGTTGAAATCGATAGGCAAGAGGGCTGGGCAAGCCTCAGGGCTGAATTTTTTGCTGAGCTCGTTGATCTGAATATTGACTCGAAGGTAGATTATGTGCCGTCACACTTGGCTATGAAGAAGGCAGATGATGATTGGGCTTCGCAGAGGCATATCGTTCCCATTATTACGGATCTAACAGTAATAGTCAATGGGGCTAATGCACATGCAGAAGAGGGAAATGTTAATGTTGTTGATTGGAATGCAGTTCAGTTGGAGGAGCCTACTGATTTGGTCATTGCACCAATTGCTGAAACTGAGATGGCCAAACTATTTGGCATTCCAGTCGATGACAGAGATGAGGAGGAGAGGGATGAAGCTAATACAAGTGATAATGATGACAGAGAATTGAGTGATGTAGATGAACAGTTGATGAAAGATGCTGCAGATGATGTAGATGATGCACATGATGAAGAGCTAGTGCATGTGTATGACAAGGAAAACCCTGTCAATCGAGTGGGGAAGTTGTGGCCAAACATGGATGAGTTCAGGTTGTCTTTCAAGACTTATGCAGTCAAACATCAGTTTGATGCCAAGACAGTTTGGACTGATAGAAAGAAGTTTTATGGTAAGTGCAGAGGTTTTGATGGTAGTGGTAGGAGGGCTTGCAAGTGGTACATATCTGCTAGACTGCAGCCTGATGGAAGTACTGTCAGGGTTAACCAAATCCCTAATAAACATACTTGTCTCACAAGTTCACAGAAAAAATCAAGCATGATATCACAGATTTGGGTTGCAGAAAAGATAACTCCAATTTTGACCAAAACACCCAACACTACTGCAAAAAGACTCCAAGTAGACTTGGAAAAGTTGTACCCCATTAAACTGCATTATACCACAGTGTGGAAGGCTAAACAAAGGGCAATGAAGAATTTGTATGGTGATTGGGCAAACACATTTAGGCTGCTTTTCAATTTCAAAGCAGAGGTGGAGAAAAGGTCACCTGGCAGTGTTGTCGAGATAGATACTGAGGCATCAGAGGATGGCAAGGTTTATTTCTCCAAATTTTTTATGGCTTTAAAGCCTTGCATCGATGGCTTCAAAGCAGGTGTCGTCCATATTTGAGCATAGACTCATCATTTTTGACAGGCAAGTGGAATGGTCAGTTGGGAGCATGTAATGCTCTAGATGGATATAACTGGATGTTTCCAGTTGCTATTGGCTTGTTTCAATCAGAGACAGAGGCTTCATGGACATGGTTCATGATGCAGTTGAAAAGATGCTTAGGGCCAGTGTCACCTTTGGCAATACACACAGATGCATGCAAAGGTCTGGAAAATGCAGTTAAAAATGTGTTCCCACATGCTGAGCAAAGGGAGTGCTTCGGCCGTTTGTGGATGAATTTGATCAAAAAATTCAGAGGAGATGAATTTGGGAGAATGTGGCCAGCAGCAAGATCTTACACTAAACAGACACATTCATATCATCTTAGTGAGGTAATGGCAACATGTGAGGAGTTTGGTACATGGTTGAACACCTACCATTCTTTATTATGGTACAGGTCAGGATTCAATACTGCCATCAAGTGTGACCATATCAACAACAATTTGGCAGAAAGTTTCAACAACAAGGTGAAGCAGCTAAAAGATTTGCCTGTGCATGACATGGTTGATCAAATCAGGATCATGCTCATGCGGCTGTGGGAATTGAGAAAAAAATATTGCTGATTGTCTGCAAGGTGATAAACTTCCAGCAGTGGTGCAACAGGTAGTCAACAGAAGCAGAGGTCTTACACATTTGTCTGTTGAAAAATCATCACTGTGGGGTGCTGAAGTTAGAGATAACAAGACTGGAAGGAGGCATGTTGTTAATACTGAATTGCATGATTGCAGTTGCCTCGAATGGCAGGCCACTGGTAAACCATGTGATCATGCTATTCTATTCTTAGCCGGCCAACCAAAGATAAATATGCATCCATATCTGCATGAGTATTATTCGGTAGCAAAATTCAAAGCTGCAAATGCAACTCCAATTCCACCTCTTACAGATCAGGAACAGTGGCCAGAAGTGCCGCTTGAATATTCCATGTGTCATCTAACAAAAAGAAAGGCAGGCAGACCTAAACAGAGTAGATTCAAAGCATGGTTTGAAAAAGGTGAGAGTAGTAAGAAGGGCAAGAAGGACAAGAAAGATGCAAAGCCAAAAAGGGCTCAAAAGGGTAACAAAAACAGATGCAAAAGGTGCCAAATACTTGGGCACACAGAGGGATCCAGACTATGCATTTTCTCCCCTCCTAATCCGAGAAAGTATGTGCTTGTTTATTTGTGTTTGTTCATATTCTGATTTTGTTTAAATTATAAATATGTGGCATGCTTTGTTGTTTTCAGGAGGAAGCTTCCAAGTCATCCTATTGTTGTTGAACAGTGTTGGCCAACAAAAAGAGCAAGAGTGAGTGGCAGCAGAAGGCAAACAAGTCAGTGGATGGAACAGTTTGGTGCTGCAAGTGACGAAATTGAAGCTGTGCACACTGTCGAAACTGTCGAAACTGAAGCTGTGCACACTGTCGAAACTGAAGTTGTGCACACTGTCGAAACTGAAACTGAAGCTGTGCACACTGTCGAAACTGAAGCTGCTATCGAGTTTCATGAGGCGATAGCATCGAGTCCAGTGAAGAAAACCAAGATGATCAGTGAACTTGTGTGTGCAGTACAACCAAAAACAAGAAATGCCAAGGCGAAGAAGGGTACACGGCGTGGTCGGAAGAGATAGAACTGTTGATCATTTGAAATTTATGGCATGTAATAAAATTTGTTGGGCACTATGTACCCACATGTTTCCATCAAAACTTGTTTGATTATTATTGTTTTCAAACTGAATTCCAAATTTGATGAAAAATAAAAATTTCGGTTTAAATTCAAATTTGGAGTAAGTTGAACTTTTGACTCGGGTATGATGTTTCAATGCTACCACAACAACTCAAATATGGTTGTTATGTCATCATTCTGAGCTCTTTTGTTAAGTTAGAGCCATAGTCATGAAAAATGTGTGACAAACGACCTCATAAGGTAGGGTAAACGCCATCTTCTTAAAGGCATTTTCCTGCAAATGTATAAAAACCATGTTTATATATATTTTTGGTTGCTATGCAACATAATAGGACTATGGGCACAAGTTTTGATTTTTTTTATTTTTTTTGAATTATTTGTGCTAATTTGAAAAATAGTCAACTTTTTCACAAAAACGTTGACCGACTCAAAATCAAAGTTTATATTTTTGTTTGCTAAGTATGTGATGTAAAATGACAATGTGTGCTGGTTTTATATTTTTCGATTTTTTTTGAATTAATTATGTTCAACCCTAGCTCATTTCGTCGATATCGTGAACGTGTGAATTTTGGTTTTAAACTTTGCATATAACAAGTTTCCATTTTTTTATAGCAACTCAGTTGAATAAGTACACAATGCGCGCTGGTTTTGTATTTTTTGAATTTTTTTTGAATTAGTTATGCTCTACCCTAGATCATTCCATCAATAACATGAATTGTGTGAATCTTTTTCATTTAAACACGGATATAACATGAATCAATTTTTTATAGCAACGTAGTTGTATCAGTAGACAGTGGGAGAAAGTTTCATATTTTTTTGATTTTTTTTTGAATTTTTTGTCCTCAACCCTAGCTCACTGCAACCCTAGAACCCCATAACCCCGGAAACCCCATCCGAAACCCCGCCATGTTTATAGTCGTCGATCATTGCTGAGTGAGCGGTTGGATCTGACGCCGATCCGCGTTTGTGATCCGCCCGTGATCCGCGTGTGCTGATTGGCTGGCGAGCCGGGGTTTGGATCGAGGGCCCGAGTGAGGGCCTGTCCATTGGATCTAGTTAGTTCGGTGAAGATCCGACGATTGGAAATGAATCGGTGCATGGATGTGGTGTACGCGCCTCTGACTTCATGTGCTTCTTTGTTGCATGACACGCGTCGGTTTTTCTGCATGCATGCACGCGTCGCATCAGAGCCATTAGCAGCGCATCGAGGACCGCAGTCTGAATGGGCTCTGAATATGAGGGGCGTGCTCGACGCGGTGCACCGACGAAAGTCTGAACGGCGAGCGTGCTCGACGCAGTGTGTGAATCGGCGACGCACCCTTTGATCCAATAGGCAAACGCAAATGGGCGGCATCCATTAATTGCTGCAACTGAATCGACGAACCGACGCAGCCCAAAACCTGCTATTTAACCCTGCTCTGCCCCGTGCACATCTTCATCTTCCTCCTTGCCCTCCTTCTCCCCAGCCCCCCCTCGCATCACATCCAAGCAACCGCAAGCCCCGGCATGGAGTTCCACGGCCCGACGTTCCAAGCACCCGGCACCAGGCCGGAAAGGATGTACCCCGCTGGGGTCGTCATGGAGAACCAGCTCCGGGTCTGGGCCATGTCGCGTTGGCGGGGTGCACGGGAGTTCGCGGGGCTCTTCCTTCGCGCCCTCTATCGCCACCTCCCTGTGGGAACTCCCCAGATATTCACCATCGACGAGTCTCGCATGGGAGGAACGGGCATGATCGTGCACTTCCGCAACCCCTATGACGTGTATCACCTCCTCGGCCGTGTCTGGTTTGGGGGGTGCGAGTTCATCTGCTTCACCACCTACAACATCTTCACCGACCTCAACAGCATCTGGCCCAACGAGCACGCCATGCACACCCTCCCCTACAACCTCCCGCCGGCCAACGACGAGGAGTGAAGACGCGCGCCCGTCGCCCCTCCATGCCGGGTTTATCGTAGTTTAATCTTTCTTATCTATCGTATCTGTAATGTTAAACACTATCTTATCTGTAAGTTTATTGTAATCGCCCGTACTGTTGTGCCCTACGTACTGTTGTGCCAGTTTATGTGATGCCCGTGTTTATATGTTATCTATGTTGTGCACATCTATGTGTTTATCTTTCAGTTTATATATTTATCAGTGACGCAGTGCACCAGGTATTGGGCTGATCCTTTCTTGTCACCATTCATGGTTCTGTGTTTATCTTTTCACCATTCACCAGGAACTAATCTCTTGTTTGGTTGACCCAGGAGCAGCAAGGCAACAATGGAGGGGGGGCCAATGGAGCGCAGCCGCAGCGACCAAGGGGCGGGTCAGAAAAGAAGCAGCTAGAACCTGTTCCAGCCGGGCCCGTTCCAGCCAGAACAGGCGATTCTGCAGCGAGTAAGGGCCAGAAAAGAAGCAGCCAGAACCTGTTCCAGCCACTGTTCCACGCATCACAGGCGATTCTGCAGCGAGTAAGCCCCAGAAAAGGAGCAGTCAAAAGACGTGTCCGACGTTCCTCACGTGTAGTTGCCCCGTGTAGTACTAGCTCTGTAGATTTTACACTTGTATCTTGCAGGCCGCTTAGGCCATGTTTGTAAATAATACAGATCAGATTAGATGTTCAACCCTGTTAAGATAAACGAACTTGGATTGTTGTATATAATCCGTCGTTTTTATTTCCTATTGAAAATCATACATGACCAGTCAAATAATTTTGGACCTGGTTATTCCTATTGAAATCAGTAGTACCTTTTGTAAATTACACCTTTGGGCCTGGTTATAATCCGTCGTTTTTATTTTGGGCCCAACATCTATTCGCCAGCCCACGAATAATTTTTTTTACTGAAACTGAACTTTGTTTGGTCTCGCACTCAGCAGCCCAATTTTGTTTTTTTTACTGCAAACTGAATTTGGGTGTGTACTCTGTTAACTGAAGAACAAAAAATAGAGGAAACACAACATGAAAACTGAACAATTTGTGTTCCAAACTGCTGATTCATTTAAGATACATGAACTTGTCATGACGCACAGATCACATCATCTACACTGGACAGACCTAAATGCCCCCTCTAATGACGATGAATAGCAAGTAAAACATAAACAGAGCAATGACACAGCAATAAAAAAACACTGCCATGATATTTGCTTGCTTGTGCAAATCGATCATCTCCCTTTAATTTTTCTTTATCTTCTTCAGTTCATCGGTTAGTTCAGACTCCAAGTACCTCGCCATCGGCACAACTCTGCCCGTCCCTCTGTCCGAGCTCCCCCAATTCTCCATCTGCGGCACCCCGCCTAAATTGAGCTCCCAGATTGCGTCCACGCCAGAATCAATGTAGCCCTCAGATTTAATCCTCTGAACATATTCATCAATCCACTCCAAATGTCTGCATTTCTTCAGGATCTGCAAACCACAAAATGAACCATAAATCTCAAATTCGAGGAGAAAAAACAAAATATGGAGAAATCAAAGCAAACAACAGCGAAAGAACGAGCTTAGAACCGAGATCTAACCTTGCCATCCCTTCCTGCCATTGGTTTGCTCAAGCATTTCACAAACTCCCGCCCAAGATTACCATTCTCATCCGTCTTAGTCACCAACCGTTTGAGAGGCTCTGGGCGTGGGCAGTTAGGGCACCTTATGAGCATCATTGGACCATACTGACGCCAGTTTGATTGCGTGGCGGAGGAGGTGGACATCTTCACTAGGTCGCCGGAGACCCGAGGAAGAAGAAGAATGGGGAAAGGGGGAAGCAATGGGCGGCGGCGGACGGACGGGCACGGGCGGAATCGCTTCTAGCCGCGACGAGGTAGGTCCCGCGCTTACTGGACAAGTGGTGGGTCCCGTGCTTACATGGATACGTTGTGGGTCCAACCCATAACAGCTAATGAGGATAACAGTTCAGCTTAAGGGCCATGTCGCACAGGAGCTATTTACTCGCTCAAAAGTGTCGCTGCCGAGCCATTCTGTCGAACAACGTCTCATTTCATCCAATTCCCAGGAAAGACGTCGCACAGGAGCTATTGGCCGTGTTCTTCCTGCACGAACAAAGGTGCATGTTCTCCTCATGTTCTCCCCCAATAATTTAGCACGGGTGTTAAATTCCCAAATGCTAAAATCTCTCTTCCCCCGACTCTTTTCCCCAACCACGTCCCCCATTTTCTCTCCAAGTCGCACACACACAGCACCACCAAAAGATCTCCACCGGCCAAGCCGCCGCTTGCTGCTGCTGCTCCAAAGTCTCTCTTCTCGTCATCTCCATTTCTCGATTGGCCACGACTACAAGCCAGCAGTAGGGACCGGGGAGGCATCCAAGGCCGAGCTTGGCTATCATATCTGGCGGGTGCTCCGCCGCGGCGACGCCAGCGAGCGACTCCGAGCAACTTCAACGGCGCTAGCTTCGCCCATCGACTCCACCACTTGACGTACGTCCATTTCCAAAATGATTGCAGGAGGAGAGGTGATTCAAGCAGTGACCTTCGCCAACTCTGTGCTTAGCAAGGTGGCTGATGTGATCACGAGAGAGAAGTCCGTGAAAGGTGCAGTCAAAAGTGGCCTCGATTACATCAAGCTGGAAATGAAAATGGTGATCAGCGAAATCAAGACGAATGAGAAGAACCACCAAGGGGCGACACATGAGAGCAAGGTTGTGCTACTCAAGGAGTTGGCTTATGATATCGAGGACTTCATAGATCGTACGTGGGTTCCGGGTGCATCGTCTGGCCCTGTCCTCTCGGTATTTCGCCTGGACCCTCGACCTGAAATAGTGCAAAAAATCGAGCATTTCAAGGACAGCATCCAGAAAGTACGGACCTGGCAACCTGATGCCGGATCCAGCACGGGCCAAGACACTGCTGCTGCAACATGGTCCTGCCCTTCAGCCACACCTCCTAATCCTTATAGCCTAGATCTAGATCATGAGGCTACCTTAAGGAACATCTGCAAACACAGATGTGAGCTGCAAGGGTTGCTGTCAGCATCCGAAGGGCGAGAGCTGAAGGTGATCTCCATCGTCGGTTGCCGTGGCGTGGGGAAGACAAGTCTAGCAACAGCGGTCTATGACGACTGTCGTGCCGATTACGATTGCGTTGCTTGGGTGGTGGCATCCGCGTGCCGCGATCTGGAGGACCTTCTAACCAAGCTTCTCAAGGAGTCACAAAGGACGGCTAAGCCTACATCTACACCTGCACAAGGGAGCATCTCCGATACTCAGCAAACAAGCCTTTGGAATTTCTTGAGTGACAAAAGGTATCTCTCACTCTCTCTCTTAACTTTTTGGACTGAAATTTCTTTTTTCTGACGGAGAGTTGAACTGTAAATTTGAAACAACATCTTAATAGGAGAAAATTACTTTTCAACTCAATGAACTTAAACTTCAACAGAAAGTTTTCCAGCTTGAAACATGACATTTCGGAAATTTGCAAATTGAAAAATCTATATTAAATATAAAAGGATATGTCAGACCTTTCACCATGGAGGCTGCGGAATAGAGAAATATGCTAGAATTTCTCTAATAAATATGAAAGAATAGAGTTCACTTGCGGTTGCTAAACCATGCCTGAAGTCTTGTCCCGATCTCTAAACTCTCGAGTTAACAATCTGGATACCCCAATATATATTTAAGTGATTTACCTAGGGTCCATAACCTTCCACCTAGCCTCCTCGAACAGAAATATATGACATGTTAGCTGCGAACCGCTCAAATACATCGGAGACCTATATCTGTAAACTAAAATTTGTGGAACTAGGGTGAGACTTTCGAAATAGTTTGTGACCATGGGTGCATTCTAGTAAAAGAGAAAAATCTAGCCTAAGAACCGCTTCACATAATCCCCCAAGACATCCTGCTTTTAGTCCCTCCCCCTCTGCATCACATAGATATGTCCTTTAAATCATGTAGCCCAATTGCTCCCTCCCGTAGCACACATAACACTGTCTCAACTTCCTTAAGTAGCATCGCACCTTATGCAACATTTGTTGGAAACTAATCTCTGAACAGAATATTGCTGTCTCTAAACTATACATGTACCTAATTCTCTCTCACATAAAAAACTAAAGTTGTTTTCTTATTTATAAATTTCTGTCCCTTAATCCCATCTATTAAGCTGCATGAATTTACCAGTTCAATCCCAAAGTTTAAGCTAATAGTGAAAGATGGACAATTCACTTATACTTCAATACTCTCCATCAGGTTTTAAAGTGAAAATAGGAGTAGGCTACAATTATTTTATTTTATTCGAATCTGAGCTCGAGGCCTCTGCCTCTGATATCTCGGGCCTCCCTGAACACCGCAAAGCTCTCAGGCGATTGGGTGTCTACGGCCACTACTTCTGTCGGGAGTTTCGTCGCGACCGCGCTCCGCGCGGGCACCATCTCCTCGACGATAGGGGCAGTAGTCGACCCTCTTGGAGCATCGACAGCGGTAGGAACAGTCTGAGCTTTCGTGGGTTCCCTAAATATAATAAATAAAAAAATTCCAGAGCTCGTGTTAGACCCCCAAGCACACTACTTAACAGACAATACAAAAGAAGAGTTGGCTGACTTACGACACCGTGGGCCTCTTGTACCGCTAGCGGGCGGTCAGGATCTCGTAGCCCGGGTTCATCTTCATAGGCACCTCCTTCTTTTTCTCGCTCATGGGAATGCACTTGGAGGCGTCCGACCTCGGCTCCTTCGGGTCCCTAAGTGGCAGAGCCTAGGAGCTCCCTTGCCTAGAGCCGCTGCCTAAACCTAGGCTGTCGGCTGCGCGAGGGTGATGGCGACGAGGGAGGAGGGGAGGGGTTCCATGTCGCCTTGCCCTTCGGATCTATCTAAGAGCATGGTTAATAGTAGAGCCGACTACCGGCTCTATGCCATTGCCATGTCACTTGTAGTCTCCGTAAAGCAAATCTCATATAGTAAAGCTGGCTGCAAGCATTGGCTATAGCAGTTAATGTTTACATGTATGGAAGAGATAAAAACACAACTGATTGGAGAGGAGGGAGCCGCGACAGCCTTCAACCATTGCATGCAGTTCTTTTCTCTTGGGTATTGTGTTGTAGCCGGGCGACAATTGAAGCGCCGGCTCCCTTCTCTCTCTTGCTTTCTCTCCCCTCCAGCTAGACTTTCTCTGACGTGGAAGAGCTTGTAGCCGGCTGACTAGGTACTACTATACTTGCTCTAAGTGGTCCTCACAGATGGAGTGGGTTCCCGAAGTCATCGCAGTGGGCCCTTGTGGGCATCGCTGGCTCCCGAGTTGTCACCGCACCTGTCACCCTAGCCCCGTCCGTCGATCTGACCCCCTGTACTCGAACTCATGAAGGGTCGACGGATCGCGTTGCCCTGTGGATTCTTGCAGAGCGCAAGACCTGGGCTTGGCAGCAGCTTGCTAGACCGACGTGCGTCCGACTGATGTCTACGTCGCTGGTTTACATCTAGGGCGGGTGCCCCCTCTCCTGCAGCGGCCCCAGCCATCGTCGCCGTCAGACCATCGTCTTACACCTACGCGACCGTGCGAGCACTTGCCGCAACTGGTTGACGCCTTCCAGCAGCAGCTCCCACTGTCGTCCAGTTGTCTGCCTACGCTTGGCCGGAAGGGAGCAGTAGCCACTTGTGCAGGTAAATGATGATGTATCACCACTGGTTGCGCCAGTCGTCCCACTTGTTCTTCGTGTCATGCGGGATGTACTTGTCCCCAAGCATGCCCTTTAAGCGGAAAGTTGCAGCTCGTGGCGGCCTCGATCTGGTCTAAGCCCTTTCTCTTCCCTGCAAACCGCAACACAAAGAAATAGCGAAACAACGCCACCGACAGCATCACTCCCGTGGAGTTCGGGGAGAGATGGACCAGATAGATCTGGTACACCGTCAGCACCAGTATCGCCGCTATGAAGCTGGTGAAGATTATCGTCTCCTCCGGCCTCGGCTCCGACGAATATGTTGCCGGCCTTGCCATCACCACTCCTTCCTGGCCCTCACGGACCAGCATCTTCCGCACCTTGTCTATGCCCTCTTCGTTGAAGGGACGAAACTTCGGGAGGTTCGCGTTGCCGGCTGAGGTGGATGAGGAGAGAGTGTTGCCCTGCGTTGTTCGCATCTCGTCATGGTGACGGTATGTCATGCAAAGCTGGAAGAAAGAAAGTGAAGGGACTAAAGTTGGAAGAGAAGACACATCCATTCAGGCCTACCAACCCTAGCCGCCGCCCGGCCTCACCCCCTTCCTCCCTCCCAACCCTAGCCGGCCCCTGGCCTCACCCCTTCCCCCTCCCTTCCTCGCCGCAGCCTGAGGCAGCCGTCGGGCAAGCCTGGGGCTCCAAGGATGGTGGTGGCGGGGACTAGGCTACCCTGCCTCTGCATGGGGAGCCCCGGATCTGGAGTTGCGGCTCCATTGGCGAGGAACGGCAAGCTAGCAGCCGTGCGGGCGGTGGATCTGACGTCCCGGCCGCACGAGCTAGTAGTCCTTGGAGTCCGGCGGCGGCTGGTGCGCGCGATCTTGTTGGGGAACGTCGCACGGGAAACAAAAAATTTCCTACGCGCACGAAGACCTATCATGGTGATGTTCATCTACGAGAGGAGATTTGGATCTACGTATCCTTGTAGATCGCACAACAGGAAGCGTTAAGAAACACGGTTGATGTAGTGGAACGTCCTCACGTCCCTCAATCCGCCCCGCGAACCGTCCCACGATCCGCTCCGATCTACTGCCGAACGGACGGCACCTCCGCGTTCAGCACACGTACAGCTCGACGATGATCTCGGCCTTCTTGATCCAGCAAGAGAGGCGGAGAGGTAGATGAGTTCTCCGGCAGCGTGACGGCGCTCCGGAGGGTGGTGGTGATCTATCCCAGCAGGGCTCCGTCCGAGCTCCGCAGAAATACGATCTAGAGGAAAAACCGTGGAGGTATGTGGTCGGGCTGCCGTGGCAAAGTTGTGTCTCAAAACCCCTCAATACCTCTAGTATATATAGGAGGGAGGGACGGGAGGAGGCAGCCTCAAACCCTCAAGGTTTGGCCGAAATTGGAGGTGGAGGAGTCCTACTCCAATCCTACTTGGAGTAGGATTCCACCTTCCCACTTGGAAACTCTTTCCACCTTGTGTTTTTCCTTCTCAAACCTTATGGGCCTTAGTGGGAACTTATTCTAGCCCACTAGGGGCTGCTTTATCTCTTCCCATAGCCCATGAGACCCCTTGGGGCGTGACACCCCTCCCGATGGTCCCCGACACCCCTCCCGGCACTCCTGGTACACTACCGATGAGCCCGAAACTTTTCCGATGACCAAAACATGACTTCCTATATATCAATCTTTACCTCCGGACCATTCCGGAGCTCCTCGTGACGTCCTGGATCTCATCTGAGACTCCAAACAACTTTCGGTTATCAACACCTATAACTCAACTATACTGAAACGTCACTGAACCTTAAGTGTGCAGACCATGCGGGTTCGAGAACTATGTAGACATGACCCGAGACACTCCTCGGTCAATATCCAATAACGGGACCTCGATGCCCATATTGGATCCTACATATTCTCCGAAGATCTTATCGGTTGAACCTCAGTATCAAGGATACATATAATCCCGTATGTCATTTCCTTTGTCCTTCGGTATGTTACTTGCCCGAGATTTGATCGTCGGTATCCGCATACCTATTTCAATCTCGTTACCGGCAAGACTCTTTACTCGTTCTGTAATACAAGATCCCGTGACTTACACTTAGTCACAATGCTTGCACGGCTTGTGTGTGATGTTGTATTACCGAGTGGGCCCCGAGATACCTCTCCGTCACACGGAGTGACAAATCCCAGTCTTGATCCATACTAACTCAACGGACACCTTCGGAGATACCTGTAGAGCACCTTTATAGTCACCCAGTTACGTTGCGACGTTTGATGCACACAAGGTATTCCTCCGGTACCAGTGAGTTATATGATCTCATGGTCATAGGAACAAATACTTGACACGCAGAAAACAATAGCAATAAAACGACACGATCAACGTGCTATGTTCATTAGTTTGTGTCTAGTCCATCACATGATTCTCCTAATGATGTGATCCCGTTATCAAGTGACAACACTTGCCTATGGTCAGGAAACCTTTGACCATCTTTGATCAACGAGCTAGTCAACTAGAGGCTTACTAGGGACAGTGTTTTGTCTATGTATCCACACAAGTATTGTGTTTCCAATCAATATAATTATAGCATGGATAATAAACGATTATCATGAACAAAGAAATATAATAGTAACTAACTTATTATTGCCTTTAGGGCATATTTCCAACAGATCTGGCGCCTCCCCTCCTCCTTGTTCGGTGTGCGGGCCAGCCTGGTCGGGCCGCGCTTCCTTGGGTCGCCGGTTCTGTATAGGAGGCGCTGCTGGTGGCGGGCATCTAGTTCGGGCGAAATCCCTGGGCGACCATGGCCGATCGCATCAACGGCGACTCCTAAGGGCGCCGTTCCCCTCCTTGGAGGCGTCGGTATGCATTGATCCTCTCACTTCCCCTTCCCCTAGGTCTCCCGGGCGAAAGCCTTAACTTTGTTGGGCGGCGGCGGCGCTCAGGGCGTCGTTCCCTTCTTGAAGGCGCCGCTTTGGGAACCTTGGGGCAGGGTGGCACTTGTGGGTGGTGGGCGACGGCGGTGGTGCAGACCAATCCTAGCATGGATTTGCGTCCGTTGCTTGGAGATGGACTCGCGTAGGTGGAGGTCGTCATTTGACGTCATGGTGGCGTCGATGGCGGAGGCTCCTGCCAAGACTGGCACCTCAATCTGATCTGAAGATGGACCAGTGGAAGATGGCAACGACGACACACGTGAGTGCGTCGGACCGGTTTATGCCCCGGACCCGGTATGTGGCTCGGTCGGGGCCTCCGGCTTTAGATGTTAGGATTAGGTGAGAGGTCTGGGTATTTGGTCCAACTTGCACCTCTTCATAATATGGATAGGAGTAGCCGCAGTTGTTGTCAAGATGGCGGATTCAGACATATTGTTGTACTACTTTGAAAGGTCCTCGAAAATAATGAATAAAATGGTCGCACGCATTTCCTAGATGCACAGCCCGGGGTCATCCTCCTTTTCTAAAAAAAAGTTGGAAGAGAAGGCAAAAAGGCGTAGGGAGAAATCAAGTCTAAGGGAATGGCTCATAAACAAGCGAGGCTGAGGGCAACGGCTCTGCATTGGTGGTAGAGTGCGCCTCCCCATGATGCACATAAGTCAGAGTGGTTTCCTCAAAGCGCGTGCATAGTGGGCCGGCATCTTCAAAGCACGTTCCCCCGCTACACGCAGAAGTTGGAGAGGTTCTCTTGAACCATGCACAGAGTGAGTCAGCGTCGTCGTTGGCTCATTGAAAGTCGGCCTCATCCCTAGTTTCATCCCCTTCAGGATCTTCACCTGATGACAGGGCCGGGGTCTACTGTCAGCAATACGGGGAACAGGACCCCCCCTACACTACTGACATGGGACAAAATTGACATTGCGTTACCAAGGATGTGGCGAGTCAAGGGCATGTGCACGTGCGCCTACCCTAAGCACTGGGGCTGTCCGGCTTGACAAGGGGAGCCTCGCATCAACCCGGGGGGTTGTCCTCCGAGCACTCGAAGGAACGTGGCTCTCACTCGGGGAGCCAAGTGTTGTTCCTATGCACATGAAGGATAAAAGGGCCAAGGGTACACAAAGCTCTCGGGGCTCCAGCTCCACCAAGGGTAAATAGACCTGCTAGAATACGGACCCCAAGGATAATAGACCTACCAGCTCCCAAATCTCCGCGGGGTTCGTAGTCCGGCAGGTCTATTTAATGAGGGTCTTTCAGCATACGTACTCCATGTCTGCTACAAATGATGATGCCGGAATCCTAGGTAGGTTCCATCCCCTAGTTGACAGGCTTTGTCGGCTATCAGTTTTGACGAGGATTGGTGCGGCCATAGACTTTTTTGACTTAGGTTTGTAGTCTTGGGACCCACCTAGGTCATGGTGAGACAAATCCCACCAAAGCGTAGCGGGAAATCTCCGGCTATAACGACAATCCTCCAACTACCGGCATTGGTCGCCCATGGAGGACACGTGAGCAACAGTACCATCCCGCTTTTTACCATAGTACTCCGAGTCTATAACGGAGAACTGGGGACATACAAAAGGTCTCGATCTTTGAATTGCTAGTAGACTCGGTCTCCCGTTCTAATCTTCCATACAATCATTCATACACAAAGAGCATGATGTAAGGTATTACACCTAGAAGGTGGCCCGAACCTGGATAAACTCATCATCTTACCTCCTGTTTGTGACTTCACGTAGCTTTTGAACGATTAGCTCCCGATCGAATTCAAGGGGATCCATCTGGATCACCATTGCCGGTGCTTGTTCTCCGACAATCAGTTTCTTAAAAACTATATCGTGTATTCTCCCATGAATCAGTAAAGTTTTAGAAACAAGAGAATGGCTTATATTTTTCTAGTATTTTATTATAACCATGTATATTAATACTTCGTGAGATTTAAATAATATATTTAATAGTTGATATTAGAATTGGGTAACTTTGCTTGCAGTTTTATTCAGAACCAAATTTTGTAGTAAAATGACATACACTGAAGTATGGCCACGCAATTGTGCAAGATATATATTTGGCTACTTTAATTAAAATAAAATATGAAAAAAATATTTTGATGTGCAATTCAAAGTTTTGAACTTGTGATTAAGCAACAGCAGTATGAGGGATGTCAGCTGATTATTCTTTTTCTTCCGCTGGTATGACGATGATTATACGTTTCGGCAAGCATGGTTTCTCCGGGGTTGGGGGTGGTGTTTTTAAGTAAACATCTATTTGTGCAAATGATACTATGATGCACAAATGGATGTGTCGTTTGTGTTAAGTTTTAATTTCCGATTAAATCTACCATGACTATTTCATACATGAGGATTTTAATCGTCCTTAGAAAGGTGCCAAGTGTGATACCTAGATATTAAAATTAATTTAGCACTATATATCTAGATTCTAGAGGTACCAATTTTGGTTCCCTTTATGCTGAAAGTAATGGTGCCTCCAGGTATGTTTCCAAGGATGATAAAGAAAATGCTTTTCATAATTTTTATAAATATATGTATATATATACCCATACGGGTTTTTCCTGATTTAATAAAGAAAATGGTTGTTTGTTTCTAAGAGTAATGTTTACGTTGTGCTTGGTGAACCAGGTACTTTGTTGTTATTGACGATGTGGACCGTCTAGAAGTGTGCCAGGCTATAAAACGTGAATTCCCTAAAGATGGCCACAGTAGCAGAATAATTGTGACGACAAGCATGCACTCTGTCGCGGCTGAATGCAGCTGGGGCAGTTATGTGTATACAATGCAATGTCTTGACAAAGATGAGTCAGAACAAGTATTCTGGGAATCGGTTGGTCAAGAGAATAAGACACCTGCCCTGCGGCGGGCTTCGGAAGGCATCATCACCAAATGTGGAGGCTTACCTCTGGCGCTTATCAGCGTAGCCAATTACTTGCGTCGACAAGGACGAACCGAGAATCAAGTGGCAGGAGGACTCACAACAGAGCATTGCAAAAGTGCTGCCTGCACGCTCGGAGACAAGATCTTAAAAGGACAGGATGCCGAGTTCTTGAAAATCAATAGAGCGCTTCTCCAGTGCTACAACAACCTTCCAGACTATGCCCACCAGAGCTGCTTGCTTTATGCCAGCGTGTTCCCCAGAGGCCGCCCAATTAGAAGCAAGCTTCTGCTTAGAAGATGGATGAGTGAAGAGTTTGCTGCACATGGCACTGTCAGTGATCAAGAAGGTGTCGTCAGAAGTTATTTACAGGCCTTCATTGAGCGGTGTATCGTTGAACCAGTAGAGATAAAAAATGCTAGGGTAGCCAGGTGCAGGGTTCACAGCATAATGCTCGAGTTCCTCATCCACAAGGCCGTCTCAAAGAAATTTGTTGCTCTGGTTGACAAAGATGAGCTCCTGTCCAACAATGGTACTACCATCACCAATGTCCGTGTTCGCCGACTCTCTGTTCAGGATAGCAGCAAGGAAGGAGTCGATGATGCTGTGTGTACTGCGAGGGATATTGACTTATCTGTTATGAGGTCACTAACAATCTTCAAGAGCCCTCTTCTTCGCCTCCAAGCCTGCGAGTTACTGCGAGTTCTGGATCTTGAAGGTTGCAATGGGGTAAACAATGATACTGTTCTCAAAGCCATATGCAAGCAGCGGCTTCTCAAGTACCTCAGCCTCAGGGGCACTGATGTTGACCATCTTCACCCAACAATAAAGTGCCTAGAGCATTTGGAAACACTGGATATTCGAGACACATTGGTGAAAGACTTGCCCATTCAGGTCATCAGGCTACCACTGTTAGCTCACCTGTTTGGCCGGATTGAGCTACCCCGTGGAATCACCAAGGAAATATCAAAGCAAAGCAAATTGCAGACTCTGGCTGGAGTCGTGGTTACTGAGGCAGACACAAGTTTTGAAAACATTATACTTCATGCCGGAAAACTGAGGAAGGTTAAGATCTATCAAGCAACATCATATCCCTCCAACAGCCGCAACAAACGTATACGGATGAATCCAGGTAGCATTTCACCCTTTCCGCTTAACGAGCGCTTCACCGGTAGCAAAGCTCTCCAGATTCTATCAGTTGATTCAAGTGACTTGGCTAAAGAGTTCATAAAATTCCTAGAGGCTCCCTGTGCAATTACATCTATCAAACTACGGGGGCAGCTGGACAAATTACCTGCTACTCCTGCCTTAAGGGAGCTGTGCGATCTAAATAGGCTGCTACTTATCTCAACTGGTTTGAGCATTGAAGACTTATCTGCACTGCAAAGTTTGCCTTGCTTGGAATATCTCAAGCTAACAGAAGATGGGGATGGGTTTCGGGGCAGCAGCTTCGTTGTGAAGAGTGGTGGATTCCCAAGCCTGAGGCGACTGTGCTTCGAAGCCCCAAGGCTCCCACAAGTGCAAATCGAACAAGGATCCATGAAGTCTCTCGCCATACTTGACCTACTTTGCCCAGATCCAGTTATTCCAGAGCCTCGTTCGGGAAGATATCGCTCTTTCCTTCAGCTGGAAACCAGGCTTGGTGTGGAAGGCGTGTCGTATCTGGAGAATCTCAAGGAGGTGATCCTCCACCACTCTATGTGGGAGTCAAAAGTGCAAGCTTGGAAAGAGGAAGCGATTAGACACAACAACAAGCCATCTGTGAAGAGGCAACCACAACCAACCATCTATGCGGCATAACCATGAATACGTGTTAATTTGTCACCTTTTAATCTCGTTTGTTCAGCTCAAAGTCACCTGTAAAAATGTTGAACTTTACCCTGTGGCCTGTGTTTTCAGTTAGCTGTAGTTTTCTTCAGTTAGGTATTTCTTCAGTTAAGAATAAGCAGGTCTGTGCCGTGAGCTTGTTCAGGCATGGATCAAGTTAGCTTTCTGTTAGTTGTTAGCGGCCGCAACTGTAACCGTGGGATGGCACGATGTAGCGCAGGGGTGGCCGCGGCGTCGAGGCTGTTACCTCTGCCGGCAGTGTATGAAATTATTTGATGCAATCGACAGCACAACTAAACCTATAGCCATGCAATTCTATAATCAAATATCTCAAACGAGCACTAAGGAAGTTGACACAACAAGAATTGTCGTATAATATATACGCTCACTATGACAGATTTGAGCAACTGGTTCTCGTTAAACCAAACAGGTAAGCAAGAGACTTTGCATTACTTAGGACCACGCGAATCACTTGGTTAAGTGTCAAAAACAGCCAATTCAGAAGTAAACCGCCAATGGTCAAATACGATAGTCTGCAGTCGAATTAGCACTAGTTTAAACATCTCACCTGGAGGTGGCATCTTCCTCCCCTCCTTGGAACGGCAATCTAGCACGCAGAGCGCCTCACGCGCCTCCTTGTAGCGAGGAGTCCCCGCCGCGAGAGCTAGGGTTTGCTCGACGACTCTCCGCAAATACATCGCGCCGAGGGTAGCGAGGAGTCCCCGCCGCCAGAGCTATGGTTTGTTCGGCGACTCTCCGGAAATACATCGAGTGCCGAGGATAGCAGGAGTCCCCGCCGCCAGATCAAGGGTTTTCTCAGCGACTCTCCGCAAATACATCGAGCGCCGAGGGTAGCGAGGAGTCCCCGCCGCCAGAGCTAGGGTTTGCTCGGCGTCTGGGCTTCGCGATCAGCTTCGGGGGAGCGGACTCCTCTTCGTCGTCGGACCCTGCCTCCTCTAGTGGTGGCCCGCCGGAGTCACTCAGCTCGGCGCCGGCACCGGGCTCGTCGTGCTCGGTGGTGTTTTCTTTTTGAGAATCCAGAAGCGCCAAGCTCATCTCCGTGTCCGTCTGTCTCGTGGCGTAATTTGCTTTCTTCTTGGGCTTCCCTTTTTATGTTTGACAACTTCTTCTTGGGCTTTCCTTCGAGTAATCCGCGCAAGTCCTATCTTACTAGGCCATGGGCTGCCATTTTGCAATGAAACCTTGCCAATTCATTGAGCTTTGGTACTGTCGCTTTCCTTACAACAGAAAAATGAGCCCATAACTTCCAACTAAAAAAAGAGCGGCCCATCCATACTTTTGCCTGGTATGCACAGATGTCGTCCAACGAATCCAATCTTCATTTCTCAAAAAAAAAAAAAAACTCCAATTTCAATCCCTCAAAAAAAACTACTCCAATCTTCAGCTGCCACGAGTCTACATCTAATCTGCTTAACAAAGAGAAGAAAAACAAATCGACGCAATGGGCCGTACGAACCAGGAAGTGATAAAAAATGCACTCCAACGAAGGCATGCAGTTCATAGGCTTGCCTTGTGTCGTGATATTTTCACGGCAAATATCTTCAAAGGACTTAGTCGCGAGGCCATCGAGTCGCGTGGTAGATCGAAGGGGTTAAGTGGACACGAGAGACATAAGGATTTACCTAGGTTCGGTCCCTCTTGGTAGAGGTAAATCCTACGTCCTGCTTTTCTGATGTATTGATGATCTCGATTAGAAGGATGTGCTTGGCTAACCTAGTACTTGAGAGGTTGTAAGTTGTCATGTCTATCCTGGGGCTTCCCTTTATATATAGATTGAATCCCGGGGTTTAGATCAGAGTTCGAGTCGGAATACAGCCTGTATCAAAGTCTATCTCCTTACATATCTTGTCTTCTAAGTAAGAAAGCCTTCTGGCAGCGGCTTACTGATGGGTCTAAGTCGGCGTGCCTTAAATTGGCCCATGAGCAGGCGGCTTAGTCTTCTGGGATGTTAAGGCCCACCTAGTGTAACAGGCCGAGACCGACGCTTTAGAAGATTCTCCTTTTATTCAGTTGCCGCCGTGTGATTAGATGGTTTGTCGCATTCATCGTCGCAGCATTCGCATCATGCGCATTGCATCGGCACTCCGTTTCCGTCAGTTTTCAAAATTTGCATCCGTTTGTATTTGCCGGTTCTCTCCATTTTCGCCATTGACCGTTTTGAGACCAACCACACACACACGCCCCCGCGGCATCGTTTAAAAAATATTGTTTTTAAAAGTGTGTATAAAGCATTCTTGGATTGGGTCGAAACTTGGTGTACGGTCTTATACTAATGTAGGTAGGCTGCCAGTCAAATTTTGTCGCGATCAAAGTTCGTTTGATACCCGAATTGTTAAACCTATAGCGGCACTCTAACCGGCCCATCGTCGGACGTTTTTCGTTGTTTTAAACTCTGTTGTCGGGTTGCCCGTTTTCCCTCTCTTCTCCGCCTAATCCCTCTGCATAGTGCAACGATCTGCGCGCAACCTAGACCGAAAACCTCCCGGAACCCGAACCCGGCGGTCGTGGTCGTTGGATCAGGATCAACCCCGTTCTATCGCAAACTCTCATCGACTTGTCCACTGGACTCCCTAACCTAACTATTTCCGACCGTCCGATTTAATCGGAAGGTCCAGATACCCTTATAGGCTAACCCAATTGCTATATGTAGTCTACCCTAGCCCATTTTAGACAAAACGTACCTAGCCCTAGCCTACCCTAAGCCCGCACCACCGCCACCCCACCTAGTTTTCCCCATTGGGCCAACCACAGCCGCCTCCTCCTTCCTCCAGCCCGTCAGCCAGCCCGAGCTCCCCTGCTCCTCGCCCTGTCCAGCAGCTCCACAGCGCTCACCCGCCTAACCCCCTCCCTGCTCTCCCCGTGGATCTAGTAGGAAGAGGAGCTCCCCCGAGCACCCTCTGTGTCGCAGCCGCCCACCTCACGGAGGAGCCCGAGCCTGCTTCGCCGCCGGAACCCCATCTGTCGTCGTTCCGATCGCCGCAGCCTTGACCAGCCAGACCCCCTAGGAGTCGCGCTCGCGCCCACATAGCCGTCGTAGACCCATGCCACTGCAGGGTGACACTCGCGCCTCGTCCCTGTCCTCGCTTGGATCTAGTGAACTCCAAGCCACGTCGGCCTCCATCGCCGGCCGACCAGGTCTCGCGAGCCGCCGGCCTCAAGCTCGCATCTTGCATCCGCAGCCCCGCTCCTCCTGTCGCCCCTCGCCATTCCCTGCTGCCCCGCGTCGCCATGGCTCCCGAGCCTGGTGTGGGATCGACGAGATAGTGATGTGCCTCTCGCCTCAAGTCCCCATGGGTCGCGGCATCTCCTACGTTGACCTCGCCTCTCCTCCTGCTGCTATTCGCTCCAGCCTCGCAGCCGCGTGCCTTCCTACTGTTGCACTTCCGCGTGCCCCAATTTGCCTGTTGTTGATGTAGCCTGCTGCTGCCTCTGATGCGTGTTGATGTTGTCGCCAACATGTCGTGGCTCCTTGCTGCCTTGAGATGTTGTTGGTTGGGGTTGGCCATTTGGATGCGTAGATCATGGTATTTTGTGTCAGTTAGATTTGGATCACGCAAGTGCTAAGGTGACCATGTGCCTCTGCTACCATCACCGAAACCGGGACCTCCCCAAACGTGAGCATCCTTGGATCACCAAGTACCCCTTCGGAATTGTCATGGACGATGCTGCAACACATGAACAACTAAGGGAACCACTAGCTTCGACCCCCGCAGATCGTGGATTCGACAAGTTCCTCTCCAACCCGTGTACCACTACTTCGACTACCGTCGTCGTGGGTCCGACAAGAATGCCGAGTACCACTACTTTCATGACGTCCACGACGACCCATGTACATCTACACCGCAACGACTCGATCCGCTCCGAATTGCACGTTTCAAAGCAATAACCGTGGAGACGATGCCCGTGGACCGAATGCATTGGTGTATGAGTTGCATTGTTGTCCATTTCGTAGATGCTATGTAGTTGCAGGTACCCCCATAATCATGCCTCCAGCATATGGGAACCTGGTAACCGGGATCACCCCATCATTCTTGGCATGACACGCACATGCTCCCCATTCATTGGCACGGGTTTCTCATCGAGTTATTGGGACGGAAAGAGTCCATCTGAGAGTTTGGTTGCGATGGGGTCCCGCTGCCATGAGGCAAGCCTGTGGCAGCAGATCTCCAAAAGTCTTGACAGGTGAAGCGCGTGGTGGTGGGTGCAGACCGATCCATGACCTGACGATTGCCCGAGATCATGCCGGTGTTCGAACCGCAGCTCGCATCTCCGCTGCGCAAAGAGCTGCCGACTGTAGGCATGGCTCCATTGGGGGACCGCCTTCTCCTTGGGAATGTGATCTTCCTGCGCCGACGACCTGCACAAAAAAGAGCCCTCACGTGATCTTCGCGACGGAGGGTGTTCCCAGACCTTGGACTCCAGAGTCGGGAATCCAATGTCCGCCCAGAATTCCTGACCGAGTTCTTCATCCGCCTTGCGTCGCCGAGCCACCAAAGAGAGAGACTCGTCGGGTGCTGGGAGTAGGAGGTCGTCCTCCAATGGCTCCTCGTCACCATGGAGACACGAGAACCTAGATCCCGTCCTACTAGTCACCGACGGCGACCAGCATGGCGCGGGAGTGAGACGCCGTCTAGATGCGGCGATCCGCATTCAGTGGAGCAAATGAAAAAGAAAAGATTACCAATAATAAGAAAAGAGTGAGCTTCTAACCCGCCACCTCGTGTAAGTACCTCGTACGCGTTTGTTTGCTTATCTTATACTTCCTTCGTCTCGAAATTTTTGTTGGCTCTAACAGCTGCTGGAGGAGAAGAAGAAGTTCACAAGTTTCAGTGTCGAACTCTCGTCAGTTTCGACAGTCATTTTCTTTCTGTCAGTTAGAATAACCGAGCTGCGCCTCGGCCGCAGTTTGTTAGCTGTTATCGCGGCCTTGACTTGATCGTGGGATGGCACGAAGTAGATGGTCAATGCCGTTATGTTGGGGAACGTCGCATGGAAAACAAAAAAATTCCTACGCGCACGAAGACCTATCATGGTGATGCCCATCTACGAGAGGGGATGTGTGATCTACGTACCCTTGTAGACCGTACAGCAGAAGCGTTAGTGAACACGGTCGATGTAGTGGAACATCCTCACGTCCCTCGATCCGCCCCGCGAACCGTCCCGCGATCAGTCCCACGATCTAGAGCCGAACGGACGGCACCTCCGCGTTCAGCACACGTACAGCTCGACGATGATCTCGGCCTTCTTGATCCAGCAAGAGATACGGAGAGGTAGATGAGTTCTCCGGCAGCGTGACGGCGCTCCGGAGGTTGGTGGTGATCTTATCTCAGCAGGGCTCCGCCCGAGCTCCGCAGAAACGCGATCTAGAGGTAAAACCGTGGAGATATGTGGTCGGGCTGTCGTGGCAAAAGTTGTCTCAAATCAACACTAAAACCCCACTATATATAGGAGGAGGAGGGGGGAGCCTTGCCTTGGGGTCCAAGGACTCCCAAGGGGTCGGCCGAACCTAAGGGGGAAGGTCTCCCCCTCCCAAACCGAGTCCCAGTTGGTTTGGAAGGTGGAGTCCTTCTTCCCTTTCCCACCTCCTTCTTTTTTTTCTCTTTTCTCTTTGATTTTTCTTCCAATGCGCATAGGGCTCTTTTGGGCTGCCCCACCAGCCCACTAAGGGCTGGTGCGCCACCCCCAAGGCCTATGGGCTTCCCCGGGGTGGGTTGCCCCCCCCCCCCCCCGGTGAACATCCGGAACCCATTCGTCATTCCCGGTACATTCCCGGTAACTCCGAAAACCTTCCAGTAATCAAATGAGGTCATCCTATATATCAATCTTCGTTTCCGGACCATTCCCGAAACCCTCGTGACGTCCGTGATCTCATCCGGGACTCCGAACAACATTCGGTAACCAACCATATAACTCAAATACGCATAAAACAACGTCGAACCTTAAGTGTGCAGACCCTGCGGGTTCGAGAACTATGTAGACATGACCCGAGAGACTCCTCGGTCAATATCCAATAGCGGGACCTGGATGCCCATATTGGATCCTACATATTTTACGAAGATCTTATCGTTTGAACCTCAGTGCCAAGGATTTATATAATCCCGTATGTCATTCCCTTTGTCCTTCGCTATGTTACTTGCCCGAGATTCGATCGTCAGTATCCGCATACCTATTTCAATCTCGTTTACCGGCAAGTCTCTTTACTCGTTCCGTAATACAAGATCCCGCAACTTAAACTAAGTCACATTGTTTGCAAGGCTTGTGTGTGATGTTGTATTACCGAGTGGGCCCCGAGATACCTCTCCGTCACACGGAGTGACAAATCCCAGTCTCAATCCATACTAACTCAACGAACACCTTTGGAGATACCTGTAGAGCATCTTTATAGTCACCCAGTTACGTTGCGATGTTTGATACACACAAAGCATTCCTCCGGTGTCCGTGAGTTATATGATCTCATGGTCATAGGAACAAATACTTGACATGCAGAAAACAGTAGCAACAAAATGACACGATCAATATGCTACGTCTATTAGTTTGGGTCTAGTCCATCACATGATTCTCGTAATGATGTGATACCGTTATCAAGTGACAACACTTGCCTATGGCCAGGAAACCTTGACCATCTTTGATCAACGAGCTAGTCAACTAGAGGCTTACTAGGGACAGTGTTTTGTCTATGTATCCACACAAGTATTGTGTTTCCAATTAGTACAATTATAGGATGGATAATAAACGACTATCATGAACTAAGAAATATAATAATAACTAATTTATTATTGCCTCTAGGGCATATTTCCAACAGTCTCCCACTTGCACTAGAGTCAATAATCTAGTTCACATCACCATGTGATTCCAACGAATCCAACACCCATATAGTTCTGCGGTCTGATCACGTCTGGCTCGTGAGAGAAGTTTTAGTCAACCGTTCTGAAACTTTCAGATCCGTGCGTTCTTTACCAATCTTTATGTCATCTTATAGATGCTGCTACTACGTGCTATTCGGAAATGCTCCAAATATCTACTCTACTATATGAATCCGTTTCACTACTCATAGTTATTCGGATTAGTGTCAAAGCTTGCATCGACGTAACCCTTTACGACGAACTCTTTAACCACCTCCATAATCAAGAAAAATTCCTTAGTCTATTTAGTTACTAAGGATAACTTTGACCGCTGATCAATGATTCAATCATGGATCACTTTCTGTACCTCTCAACAGACTTTGAGTCAAGGCACACATCAGGTGCGGTACACAGCATGGCATACTTTAGATTCTACGGCTAAGGCATAGAAGACGACCTTCGTCTATTCTCTTTATTCTGTCGGGGTCGGGTTTTGAGTCTTACTCAAATTCACACCTTACAACGCAACCAAGAACTCCTTCTTTGCTGATCTATTTTGAACTCCTTCAAAAACTTGTCAAGGCATGCATCTTGTTGAAACTTCCATTAAGCGCTTTCGATCTATCTCCATAGATCTTTGATGCTTAACGTTTAAGTAGCGCAATCCAGGTACTCCTTTCAAAACTCCTTTCAAACAACCTTGCATGCTTTACAGAAATTCTACATCACTTCTGATCCACAATATGTCAACCACATATACTTATCAGAAATTCTATAGTGCTCCCAGTCACTTCTTTGGAAATACAAGTTTCTCATAAACCTTGTACAAACCCAAAATCTTTGATCATCTCATCAAAGTGTATATTCCAACTCCGAGATGCTTGCACCAGTCCATTGAAGGATCACTGGAGCTTGCATACTTGCTAGTATCTTTAGGATCGACAAAACCTATTGGTTGTATCACATACAATGTTTGCTCAAGGAAATCGTCGAGGAAACAATGTTTTGACATCCTACGTGCAATATTTCATAAATAATGCATCAACAACTAACATAATTCTAACAGATCTTTAGCATCGCTACGAGTGAGAAAGTCTCATCATAGTCAACTGTTTGATCTTGTCGAAAACATCTTTGCGACAAGTCGAGCTTTTCTTAATAGCGACTTATCACCATCATCGTCTGTCTTCCTTTTAATGATCCATTTTTACTCAATTGTCCTATGACCATCAAGCAGTTCTTCCAAAGTCTACACTTTGTTTTCATACATGGATCCTCTCTCGGATTTCATGGCTTCCAGCCATTTCTCGGAATCTGGGCCCACCATCGCTTTCTCCACAACTCGTAGGTTCACTGTTGCTCAACAACATGACCTCCAAGATAGGGTTACCGTACCACTCTGTAGTAGTACACGACCTTGTCAACCTACGGGGCTTGTAGCAACTTGATCTGATGCTTGATGATCACCATCATCAGCTTCCACTTCAATTGGTGTAGGCGCCACAGGAACAACTTCCTGCGCCCTGCTACACACCGGTTGAAGTGATGGTTCAATAACCTCATCAAGTTCTACTACCCTCCCACTCAATTCTTTCGAGAGAAACCTTTCCTCGAGAAAGGATCCGTTTCTAGAAACAAACACTTTGCTTTCGGATCTGAGATAGGAGATGTACCCAACTGTTTTGGATATCCTATGAAGATGCATTTATCCGCTTTGGGTTTGAGCTTATCAGACTGAAACTTTTTCAATAAGTGTCGAAGCCCCAAACTTTCAAGAAACGACAGTTTAGATTTCTCTAAACCTCAGTCTATACTGTGTCATCTCAACGGAAATACGTGGTGCCCTATTTAAAGTGAATGCGGTTGTCTCTAATGCATAACCCATAAACGATAGTGGTAATTCGATAAGAGATATCATAGCATGCACCATACCAAATAGTGTGTGGCTATGACGTTTAGACACATCATCACACTATGATGTTCTAGGTGGCATGAACTCCGAAACAATTTCCACATTGTCTTAACTGCGTACCAAAACTGGTAACTCAGATATTCATTTCTATGATCATATCGTAGACAGTTTATCCTCTTGTTACGACGAACTTCACTCCGAAACAGAATTGAACTTTTCAATATTTCAGACTTGTGATTCATTAAGTAAATACTCTAGTATCTACTCAAATCGTCATTGAAGTAGGAACATAATGATATCTAGTGAGTGCCTCAGCACCCATTGGACTGCATACATCAAAATGCATCACTTCCAACAAGTTACTATCTTATTTCATCTCAATGAAACCAAGGCCTTGCTCATGTGGTATGATTTGCATGTCACTAGTGATTCAAAATCAAGTGAGTATAAAGATCCATCAGCATGGAGCCTCTTCATGCAATTTATACTAACATGACTCAAGCGGCAGTGCCACAAGTAAGTGGTACTATCATCACTACCTCGTATCTTTTGGCACCAATATTATGAACATGTGCAACACTACGATCGAGATTTAATAAACCATTGAAGGTGATTATTCAAGCAAATAGAGTAAGCATTATTCTCTTTAAATGAATAATCGTATTGCAATAAACACGATCCAATCATGTTCATGCTTAACGCAAGCACCAAATAACAATTATTTAGGTCTAACACCAATCCCGATGGTAGAGGGAGCGTGCGACGTTTGATCATATCAACCTTGGAAACGCTTCCAACACGTATCGTCACCTCGCCTTTAGCTAGTCTCCGTTTATGCCGTAGCTTTCATTTCGCGTTACTAATCACTTAGCAACCAAACCGGTATCCAATACCCTCGTGCTACTAGGAGTACTAGTAAAGTACACATCAACATCATGTATATCAAATATACTTCTTTCGACTTTTGCCAGCCTTCTTATCTACCAAGTATCTAGAGTTGCTCCGCCTCAGTGACTGTTCCCCTCATTATAGAAGCACTTAGTCTCAGGTTTGGGTTTAATCTTGGGCCTCTTCATTAGTGCAGCAACTATTTTGCCGTTTCACGAAGTGTCCCTTCTAGCCCTTGCCTTTCTCGAAACTTAGTGGTTTTACTAACCATCAAGTATTGACGCTCCTTCTTGATTTCTACTTTCGTAGTGTCAAACATCGCGAATCACTCAAAGATCATAGTATCTATCCTTGATATGTTATAGTTCATCACGAAGCTCTCACGGCTTGGTGGCACTGACTTTGGAGAACCATCACTATCTCATCTGGATGACTAACTCTCACTTGATTCAAGCGATTGTCGTACTCAGACAATCTGAGCACATGCTCAATGATTGAGCTTTTCTCCTCTACTTTTTGGACAAAGAATCTTGTCGGAGGTCTTGTACCTCTTAACAAGGGCACAAGCATGAAATCACAATTTCATCTCTTTAGAACATCACTTATGTTCCGCGACGTTTCAAAACGTCTTCGGCGCCTTGCTTCTAATCCATTAAGTATTTTGCACTGAACTATCGTGTAGTCATCAGAAACGTGTATGTCGGATGTTCACAACATCCACAGACAACGCTCGAGGTGCAGCACACCGAGTGGTGCATTAAGGACATAAGCCTTCTGCGCAGCAACGAGGACAATCCTCGGTTTTACAGACTTAGTCTGCAAAGTTTGCTACTATCAACTTTCAACTAAATTTTCTCTAGGAACATATAAAAATAGTAGAGCTATAGCGCAAGCTACATCGTAATTCGCAAAGACCATTAGACTATGTTCATGACAATTAGTTCAATTAATCATATTACTTAAGAACTCCCACTCAAAAAGTACATCTCTCTAGTCATTTGAGTCGTACATGATCCAAATCCACTATCTCAAGTCCGATCATCACGTGAGTCGAGAATAGTTTCAGTGGTAAGCATCTCTATGCTAATCATATCAACTATACAATTCATGCTCGACCTTTCGGTCTCATGTGTTCCGAGGCCATGTCTGCACATGCTAGGCTCGTCAAGCTTAACCCGAGTGTTCCGCGTGTGCAACTGTTTTGCACCCGTTGTATGTGAACGTTGAGTCTATCACACCCGATCATCACGTGGTGTCTCGAAACGAAGAACTGTCGCAACGGTGCACAGTCGGGGAGAACACAATTTCGTCTTGAAATTTTAGTGAGAGATCACCTCATAATGCTACCGTCGTTCTAAGCAAGATAAGGTGCATAAAGGATTAACATCACATGCGATTCATAAGTGACATGATATGGCCATCATCATGCGCTTCTTGATCTCCATCACCAAAGCACCGGCACGATCTTCTTGTCACCAGCGTCACACCATGATCTCCATCATCATGATCTCCATCAACGTGTCGCCATCGGGGTTGTCGTGCTACTCATGCTATTACTTCTAACGCTACGTCCTAGCAATATAGTAAACGCATGTGCAAGCACAAACGTTAGTTTAAAGACAATCCTATGGCTCCTGCCGGTTGCCGTACCATCGACGTGCAAGTCGATATTAACTATTACAACATGATCATCTCATACATCCAATATATCACATCACATCGTTGGCCATATCACATCACAAGCATACCCTGCAAAAACAAGATAGACGTCCTCTAATTTTGTTGTTGCATGTTTTACGTGGTGACCATGGGTATCTAGTAGGATCGCATCTTACTTACGCAAACACCACAACGGAGATATATGAGTTGCTATTTAACCTCATCCAAGGACCTCCTCGGTCAAATCCGATTCAACTAAAGTTGGAGAAACTGACACCCGCCAGTCATCTTCGAGCAACGGAGTTACTCGTAGCGATGAAACCAGTCTCCCGTAAGCGTACGAGTAATGTTGGTCCGAGCCGCTTCGATCCAACAATACCGCGGAATCAAGAAAAGACTAAGGAGGGCAGCAAAACGCACATCACCGCCCACAAAAACTTTTGTGTTCTACTCAAGAAGACAGCTACGCATTAACCTAGCTCATGATGCCACTGTTGGGGAACGTCGCATGGGAAACAAAAAATTTCCTACGCGCACGAAGACCTATCATGGTGATGCCCATCTACAAGAGGGGATGTGTGATCTACGTACCCTTGTAGACCGTACAGCAGAAGCGTTAGTGAACGCGGTCGATGTAGTGGAACGTCCTCACGTCCCTCGATCCGCCCCGCGAACCGTCCCGCGATCAGTCCCACGATCTAGTGCCCAACGGACGACACCTCCGCGTTCATCACACGTACAGCTCCACGATGATCTCGGCCTTCTTGATCCAGCAAGAGAGACGGAGAGGTAGATGAGTTCTCCGGCAGCGTGACGGCGCTCCGGAGGTTGGTGGTGATCTTATCTCAGCAGGGCTCCGCCCGAGCTCCGCAGAAACGCGATCTAGAGGTAAAACCGTGGAGATATGTGGTCGGGCTGCCGTGGCAAAAGTTGTCTCAAATCAGCCCTAAAACCCCACTATATATAGGAGGAGGAGGGGGAGCCTTGCCTTGGGGTCCAAGGACTCCCAAGGGGTCGGCCGAACCTAAGGGGGAAGGTCTCCCCCTCCCAAACCGAGTCCTACTTGGTTTGGAAGGTGGAGTCCTTCTTCCCTTTCCCACCTCCTTCTTTTTTTCTCTTTTCTCTTTGATTTTTCTTCCAATGCGCATAGGGCTCTTTTGGGCTGCCCCACCAGCCCACTAAGGGCTGGTGCGCCACCCCCAAGGCCTATGGGCTTCCCCGGGGTGGGTTGCCCCCCCGGTGAACATCCGGAACCCATTCGTCATTCCCGGTACATTCCCGGTAACTCCGAAAACCTTCCGGTAATCAAATGAGGTCATCCTATATATCAATCTTCGTTTCCGGACCATTCCGGAAACCCTCGTGACGTCCGTGATCTCATCCGGGACTCCGAACAACATTCGGTAACCAACCATATAACTCAAATACGCATAAAACAACGTCGAACCTTAAGTGTGCAGACCCTGCGGGTTCGAGAACTATGTAGACATGACCCGAGAGACTCCTCGGTCAATATCCAATAGCGGGACCTGGATGCCCATATTGGATCCCACATATTCTACGAAGATCTTATCGTTTGAACCTCAGTGCCAAGGATTCATATAATCCCGTATGTCATTCCCTTTGTCCTTCGGTATGTTACTTGCCCGAGATTCGATCGTCAGTATCCGCATACCTATTTCAATCTCGTTTACTGGCAAGTCTCTTTACTCGTTCCGTAATACAAGATCCCGCAACTTACACTAAGTCACATTGCTTGCAAGGCTTGTGTGTGATGTTGTATTACCGAGTGGGCCCCGAGATACCTCTCCGTCACACGGAGTGACAAATCCCAGTCTCGATCCATACTAACTCAACGAACACCTTCGGAGATACCTGTAGAGCATCTTTATAGTCACCCACTTACGTTGCGACATTTGATACACACAAAGCATTCCTCCGGTGTCGGTGAGTTATATGATCTCATGGTCATAGGAACAAATACTTGACATGCAGAAAACAGTAGCAACAAAATGACACAATCAATATGCTACGTCTATTAGTTTGGGTCTAGTCCATCACATGATTCTCCTAATGATGTGATCCCGTCATCAAGTGACAACACTTGCCTATGGCCAGGAAACCTTGACCATCTTTGATCAACGAGCTAGTCAACTAGAGGCTTACTAGGGACAGTGTTTTGTCTATGTATCCACACAAGTATTGTGTTTCCAATCAATACAATTATAGCATGGATAATAAACGATTATCATGAACTAAGAAATATAATAATAACTAATTTATTATTGCCTCTAGGGCATATTTCCAACACGTTAGACGTGCGACGCGCGAGGATCGCTGGGATGGCAGCGATCGTGACTCGGGCCTCGCTAGTTTTTCCCGTACTTTCAGGAGTTTCGTTGTAGCTCTGAATAAAAGTAACGAGAGCAGAAAAGCTGCAGTCGTTCGCAGCGCAAAATCCTCTCCCTCACTGCAATCGTGATCTCGCCACTCTCTCTACGATCTCCACTCCTAACAAGTGGCATCAGAGCTAGGGTTTAGGTCCGTGTGATGGCTGGTGATGGGGGCAAGAAGAAGGTGGGGGACGCCGACGACGACGGTAGCAAAGGCTCGCCGAAGTACGCAGCCGGCCAAGGGCGCGAGCTGGCACTGGCGAGGCAGTTTGCTCCGGTCACGTCGGGCCACGCCAACGTGCCACCACTGACCCGCACGAACTACGCCGAGTGGAGTCTCCTGATGGAGATCGGCATGCAGGCACGAGGGATGTGGCGCGCGATCGAGGGTGCGGAGGATCTCAATGAGGAGTTCGGCTACCGCAACGACAAGGGCGCGATGGAGTTCATCCTCCGATCCGTGCCGCCCGAGATGCTGCCCATGTTGCGCAAGCACAAAACTTCTCAGGAGCTTTGGGAGGCGATCTGGGCTATGCGTGCAAGTTCTGCGCGAGTCCGGGACGCCAAGGCCCAGACCCTGCGAGGAGAATTCGATCAGCTACGACACAAGGCTGGTGAGTCCATTGACGATCTGGCGATGCGTCTGACAGGGCTGTGCGCGCGGCTCGGCGAGCTCGGAGATGAGATCAGCGACAAACGCGTGATCCAGAAGTGGTTGCGCATCGTCCCCAAGCGATACTCGCAGCTTGTAGTCTCCATCGACAATCTGGTCGATCTGGACACGACGACCATCGAGGAAATTATCGGCCGTTTCAAGGCGGCCGAGGAGTGCTACGAGCTGGACGCCGAGGAGGAGGGCGGCAGCAAGCTCCTGCTCACTTTGGACGAGTGGAACGCGCACCAAGGTCGCGGTGATCAGGGAGGGTCCTCCCACGGGGGGGGGGGCAACGGCGGCAAGAAGGGGCGAGGAAAGGGTCCCGGCGACCGCGGCAAACCTGCTGCCCGTCCTGGCGGCGGCAAGCCTGCTCCCAAACGCGAGGGCAACTGCAGATACTGCGGTATTAGCGGCCATTGGGTCCGCGAATGCCGCAAGAAGCAGAAGGAGGAGGGCGGAGGCGGCGAAACGCACCTTGTGGCTGCGGAAGACGAAGACCCTGCGCTCCTCATGGCGCAGGTATCTGTTGGGGAACATCGCATGGGAAACAAAAATTTACCTACGCGCACGAAGACCTGTCATGGTGATGTCCATCTACGAGAGGGAATATTCGATCTACGTAACCTTGTAGACCGTACAGCAGAAGCGTTAGTGAACGCGGTTGATGTAGTGGAACGTCCTCACGTCCCTCGATCCGCCCCGCGAACCGTCCCACGATCAGTCCCACGATCTAGTGCCGAACGGACGGCACCTCCGCGTTCAGCACACGTACAGCTCGACGATGATCTCGGCCTTCTTGATCCAGCAAGAGAGATGGAGAGGTAGATGAGTTCTCCGGCAGCGTGACGGCGCTCCGGAGGTTGGTGATGATATTATCTCGGCAGGGCTCCGGCCGAGCTCCGCAGAAACGCGATCTAGAGGTAAAACCGTGGAGATATGTGGTCGGGCTGCCGTGGCAAAGTTGTGTCAAATCAGCCCTAAAACCTCCGTATATATAGGGGGGTGAGGGGGAGCCTTGCCTTGGGGTCCAAGGACCCCCAAGGACTTCGGCCGAGCCAAGGGGGGGAGTCCTCCCCTTCCAAACCGAATCCAACTAGGTTTGGAAGGAGGAGTCCTTCCCCCTTTTCCCACCTCCTCTTTTTTCTTTTCTTTTCTCTTTGATTTTCTTCCTATGGCGCATAGGGCCTTCTTGGGCTGTCCCACCAGCCCACTAAGGGCTGGTGCGCCACCCCCAAGGCCTATGGGCTTCCCCAGGGTGGGTTGCCCCCCCCCCCCCCCGGTGAACACCCGGAACCCATTCGTCATTCCCGGTACATTCCCCGTAACTCCGAAAACCTTCTGGTAATCAAATGAGGTCATCCTATATATCAATCTCCGTTTCCGGACCATTCCGGAAACCCTCTTGACGTCCGTGATCTCATCCGGGACTCCGAACAACATTCGGTAACCAACCATATAACTCAAATACGCATAAAACAACATCGGACCTTAAGTGTGCAGACCCTGCGGGTTCGAGAACTACGTAGACATGACCCGAGAGACTCCTTGGTCAATATCCAATAACGGGACCTGGATGCCCATATTGGATCCTACATATTCTACGAAGATCTTATCGTTTGAACCTCAGTGCCAAGGATTCATATAATCCCGTATGTCATTCCCTTTGTCCTTCGGTATGTTACTTGCCCAAGATTCGATCGTCAGTATCCGCATACCTATTTCAATCTCGTTTACCGGCAAGTCTCTTTACTCGTTCCGTAATACAAGATCCCGCAACTTACACTAAGTCACATTGCTTGCAAGGCTTGTGTGTGATGTTGTATTACCGAGTGGGCCCCGAGATACCTCTCCGTCACACGGAGTGACAAATCCCAGTCTCGATCCATACTAACTCAACTAACACCTTCAAAGATACCTGGAGAGCATCTTTATAGTCACCCAGTTACGTTGCGACGTTTGATACACACAAAGCATTCCTCCGGTGTCAGTGAGTTATATGATCTCATGGTCATAGGAACAAATACTTGACACGCAGAAAACAGTAGCAACAAAATGACACGATCAACATGCTACGTCTATTAGTTTGGGTCTAGTCCATCACGTGATTCTCCTAATGACGTGATCCAGTTATCAAGCAACAACACCTTGTTCATAATCAGAAGACCCTGACTATCTTTGATCAACCGGCTAGCCAACTAGGGGCTTGCTAGGGACAGTGTTTTGTCTATGTATCCACACATGTATATAAGTCTTCATTCAATACAATTATAGCATGGATAATAAACAATTATCATGAACTAAGAAATATAATAATAACTAATTTATTATTGCCTCTAGGGCATATTTCCAACAGTCTCCCACTTGCACTAGAGTCAATAATCTAGTTCACATCACCATGTGATTCCAACGAATCCAACACCCATATATTTATGGGGTCTGATCACGTCTTGCTCGTGAGAGAGGTTTTTGTCAACGGTTCTGAAACTTTCAGGTCCGTGTGTTCTTTACAAATCTTTATGTCATCTTATAGATGCTGCTACTATGTGCTATTCGGAAATACTCCAAATATCTACTCTACTATACGAATCTGTTTCACTACTCATAGTTATTCGGATTAGTGTCAAAGCTTGCATCGACGTAACCCTTTACGATGAACTCTTTAACCACCTCCATAATCGAGAAAAATTCCTTAGTCTATCAGTTACTAAGGATAAATTTTGACCGCTGCTAGTGATTCAATCATGGATCACTCTCTGTACCTCTCAACAGAGTGCAAGGCACACATCAGGTGCGGTACTCAGCATGGCATACTTTAGAGTCTACGGCTAAGGCATAGAAGACGATCTTCGTCTATTCTCTTTATTCTGCCGTAGTCGGGTTTTGAGTCTTACTCAAATTCACACCTCACAACGCAACCAAGAATCCTTCTTTGCTGATCTATTTTGAACTCCTTCAAAACTTGTCAAGGCATGCATTTTGTTGAAACTTCTATTAAGCGTTTTAATCTATCTCCATAGATCTTGATGCTCAATGTTCAAGTAGCTCAATCCAGGTATTCCTTTGAAAACTCCTTTCAAACAACCTTGTATGCTTTACAGAAATTCTACATTACTTCTGATCCACAATATGTCAACCACATATACTTATTAGAAATTCTATAGTGCTCCCACTCACTTCTTTGGAAATACAAGTTTCTCATAAACCTTGTACAAACCCAAAATCTTTGATCACCTCATCAAAGTGTATATTCCAACTCCGAGATGCTTGCACCAGTCCATTGAAGGATCACTGGAGCTTGCATACTTGTTAGTATCTTTAGGATCGACCAAACCTTCTGGTTGTATCACATACAATGTTTGCTCAAGGAAACCGTTGAGGAAACAATGTTTTGACTTCCTATGTGCAATATTTCATAAATAATGCAGCAACTACTAACATAATTTCAACAGACTTTTAGCATCGCTACGAGTGAGAAAGTCTCATCATAGTCAACTGTTTGATCTTGTCAGAAACATCTTTGCGACAAGTCGAGCTTTTCTTAATAGTGACTTATCACCATCGTCGTTTGTCTTCCTTACAAAGATCCATCTTTACTCAATAGTCTTACTACCATCAAGTAGTTCCTCCAAAGTCTACACTTTGTTTTATATATGGATCCTCTTTCGGATTTCATGGCCTCAAGCCATTTGTCATAATCCGGGCCCACCATTGCTTCTCCATAACTCGTAGGCTCACTGTTGCTCAAGAACATGACCTCCAAGACAGGGTTACCGTACCACTCTGCAGTAGTACGCGACCTTGTCAACCTACGAGGTTTGTAGTAACTTGATCCGATGCTCGATGATCACCCTCATCAGCTTTCACTTCAATTGGTGTAGGCGCCACAGGAACAACTTCCTGCACCCTGCTACACACTGGTCAAAGTGACGGTTCAATAACCTCATCAAGTTCTACCACCCTCCCACTCAATTCTTTCGAGAGAAAACTTTCCTCGAGAAAGGATCCGTTTCTAGAAACAAACACTTTGCTTTCGAATCTGAGATAGGAGATGTACCCAACTGTTTTGGATATCCTATGACGATGCATTTATCCGCTTTGGGTTCGAGCTTATCAGACTGAAACTTTTTCACATAAGTGTCGAAGCCCCAATCTTTCAAGAAACGACAGTTTAGATTTCTCTAAACCTCAGTCTATACTGTGTCATCTAAACGAAAATACGCAGTGCCCTATTTTAAAGTGAATACGGTTGTCTCTAATGCATAACCCATAAACGATAGTGGTGTTTTGGTAAGAGACATCATAGTATGCACCATACCAAGTAGTGTGTGGCTATGACGTTCACACACATCATCACACTATGATGTTCCAGGTGGCATGAACTGCGAAACAATTTCCACATTGTCTTAACTGCATACCAAAACTCGTAACTCAGGTATTCATTTCTATGATCATATCGTAGACAGTTTATCCTTTTGTTACGACGAACTTCACTCTGAAACAGAATTGAACTTTTCAATATTTCAGACTTGTGATTCATTAAGCAAATACTCTTGTATCTGCTCAAATCTTCATTGAAGTAAGAACATAATGATATCCACTGCGTGCCTCAGTACCCATTGGACTGCATACATCAAAATGCATCACTTCCAACAAGTTACTATCTTGTTTCATCTCAATGAAAAACAAGGCCTTGCTCATGTGGTATGATTTGCATGTCACTAGTGATTCAAAATCAAGTGAGTATAAAGATCCATCAGCATGGAGCCTCTTCATGCAATTTATACCAACATGACTCAAGCGGCAGTGCCACAAGTAAGTGGTACTATCATCATTACCTCGTGTCTTTTGGCACCAATATCATGAACATGTGTAACACTACGATCGATATTCAATAAACCATTGAAGGTGATTATTCAAGCAAATAGAGCAACCATTATTCTCTTTAAATGAATAATCGTATTGCAATAAACACGATCCAATCATGTTCATGCTTAACGCAAGCACCAAATAACAATTATTTAGGTTTAACACCAATCTCGATGGTAGAGGGAGCGTGCGACGTTTTGATCATATCAATCTTGGAAACACTTCCAACACGTATCGTCACCTCGCCTTTAGCTAGTCTCCGTTTATGCCGTAGCTATCATTTCGTGTTACTAATCACTTAGCAACCGAACCGGTATCCAATACCCTCATGCTACTAGGAGTACTAATAAAGTACACATCATGTATATCAAATATATTTCTTTCGACTTTTGCCAGCCTACTTATCTACCAAGTATCTAGAGTTGCTCCGCCTCAGTGACTGTTCCCCTCATTACAGAAGCACTTAGTCTCAGGTTTGGGTTTAATCTTGGGTCTCTTCATTAGTGCAGCAACTGTTTTGCCGTTTCACGAAGTATCCCTTCTAGCCCTTGCCTTTCTCGAAACTTAGTGGTTTTACTAACCATCAACTATTGACGCTCCTTCTTGATTTCTACTTTCGCAGTGTCAAACATCGCGAATCACTCAAATATCATTGTATCTATCCTTGATATGTTATAGTTCATCACGAAGCTCTCACAGCTTGGTGGCAGTGACTTTGGAGAACTATCACTATCTCATCTGGAAGATTAACCCCCACTTGATTCAAGCGATTGTCGTACTCATACAATCTGAGCACACGCTCAACAATTGAGCTTTTCTCCTTTACTTTGTGGACAAAGAATCTTGTCGGAGGTCTCGTACCTCTTAACAAGGGCACGAGCATGAAATCACAATTTCATCTCTTTAGAACATCACTTATGTTCCGTCACATTTCAAAACGTCTTCGGCGCCTTGCTTCTAAGCCATTAAGTATTTTGCACTGAACTATCGTGTAGTCATCAGAAACGTGTATGTCGGATGTTCACAGCATCCACAGACGACGCTCGAGGTGCAGCACACTGAGTGGTGCATTAAGGACGTAAGCCTTCTGCACAGCAACGAGGACAACCCTCTTCAAAGTTTGCTACTATTATCTTTCAACTAAATTTTCTCTAGGAACACATAAAAATAGTAGAGCTATAGCGCAAGCTACATCGTAATTCGTAAAGACCATTAGACTATGTTCATGACAATTAGTTCAATTAATCATATTACTTAAGAACTCCCACTCAAAAAGTACATCTCTCTTGTCATTTGAGTGGTACATGATCCAAATCCACTATCTCAAGTCCGATCATCACGTGAGTCGAGAATAGTTTCAGTGGTAAGCATCTCTATGCTAATCATATCAACTATACAATTCATGCTCGACCTTTCGGTCTCATGTGTTCCGAGGCCATGTCTGCACATGCTAGGCTCGTCAAGCTTAACCCGAGTGTTCCGCGTGTGCAACTGTTTTGCACCCGTTGTATGTGAACGTTGAGTCTATCACACCCGATCATCACGTGGTGTCTCGAAACGAAGAACTGTCGCAACGGTGCACAGTCGGGGAGAACACACTTCCGTCTTGAAATTTTAGTGAGAGATCACCTCATAATGCTACCGTCGTTCTATGCAAGATAAGGTGCATAAAGGATTAACATCACATGCGATTCATAAGTGACATGATATGGCCATCATCATGCGCTTCTTGATCTCCATCACCAAAGCACCGGCACGATCTTCTTATCACCAGCGTCACACCATGATCTCCATCATCATGATCTCCATCAACGTGTCGCCATCGGGGTTGTCGTGCTACTCATGCTATTACTTCTAAAGCTACGTCCTAGCAATATAGTAAATGCATCTGCAAGCACAAACGTTAGTTTAAAGACAACCCTATGGCTCCTGCCGGTTGCCGTACCATCGACGTGCAAGTCGATATTAACTATTACAACATGATCATGTCATACATCCAATATATCACATCACATTGTTGGCCATATCACATCACAAGCATACCCGGCAAAAACAAGTTAGACGTCCTCTAATTTTGTTGTTGCATGTTTTACGTGGTGACCATGGGTATCTAGTAGGATCGCATCTTACTTACGCAAACACCACAATGGAGATATATGAATTGCTATTTAACCTCATCCAAGGACCTCCTCGGTCAAATCCGATTCAACTAAAGTTGGAGAAACTGACACTTGCCAGTCATCTTTGAGCAACGGGGTTACTCGTAGCGATGAAACCAGTCCCTCGTAAGCGTACGAGTAATGTCGGTCCAAGCCCTTCAATCCGAAAATACCGCGGAATCAAGAAAAGACTAAGGAGGGCAGAAAAACGCACATCACCGCCCACAAAAAATTTTGTGTTCTACTCGAGAAGACATCTACGCATGAACCTAGCTCATGATGCCACTGTTGGGGAACGTCGCATGGGAAACAAAAAATTTCCTACGCGCACGAGGACCTATCATGGTGATGTCCATCTACGAGAGGGGATATTCGATCTACGTACCCTTGTAGACTGTACATCAGAAGCGTTAGTGAACGCGGTTGATGTAGTGGAACGTCCTCACGTTCCTCGATCCGCCCCGCGAACCGTCCCGCGATCAGTCCCACGATCTAGTGCCGAACGGACGGCACCTCCGCGTTCATCACACGTACAGCTCGACGATGATCTCGGCCTTCTTTATCCAGCAAGAGAGACGGAGAGGTAGATGAGTTCTCCGGCAGCGTGACGGTGCTCCGGAGGTTGGTGATGATCTTATCTCGGCAGGGCTCCGCCCGAGCTCCGCAGAAACGCGATTTAGAGGTAAAACCGTGGAGATATGTGGTCAGGCTGCCGTGGCAAAGTTGTGTCAAATTAGCTCTAAAACCTCCGTATATATAGGGGGAAGAGGGGGAGCCTTGCCTTGGGGTCCAAGGACCCCCAAGGACTTCGGCCGAGCCAAAGGGGGGAGTCCTCCCCTTCCAAACCAAATCCAACTAGGTTTTGGAAGGAGGAGTCCTTCCCCCTTTTCCCACATCCTTTTTTTTTCTTTTCTTTTCTCTTTGATTTTCTTCCTATGGCGCATAGGGCCTTCTTGGGCTGTCCCACCAGCCCACTAAGGGCTGGTGCGCCACCCCCAAGGCCTATGGGCTTCCCCGGGGTGGGTTGCCCCCCCCCCCCCGGTGAACACCCGGAACCCATTCGTCATCCGCGGTACATTCCCGGTAACTCCGAAAACCTTATGGTAATCAAATGAGGTCATCCTATATATCAATCTTCGTTTCCGGACCATTCCGGAAACCCTCGTGACGTCCGTGATCTCATCCGGGACTCCGAACAACATTCGGTAACCAACCATATAACTCAAATACGCATAAAACAACGTCGAACCTTAAGTGTGCAGACCCTGCGGGTTCGAGAACTATGTAGACATGACCCGAGAGACTCCTTGGTCAATATCCAATAGCGGGACCTGGATTCCCATATTGGATCCTACATATTCTACGAAGATCTTATCGTTTGAACCTCAGTGCCAAGGATTCATATAATCCCGTATGTCATTCCCTTTGTCCTTCGGTATGTTACTTGCCCAAGATTCGATCGTGAGTATCCGCATACCTATTTCAATCTCGTTTACCGACAAGTCTCTTTACTCGTTCCGTAATACAAGATCCCGCAACTTACACTAAGTCACATTGCTTGCAAGTCTTGTGTGTGATGTTGTATTACCGAGTGGGCCCCGAGATACCTCTCCGTCACACGGAGTGACAAATCCCAGTCTCGATCCATACTAACTCAACTAACACCTTCGGAGATACCTGTAGAGCATATTTATAGTCACCCAGTTACGTTGCGACGTTTGATACACACAAAGCATTCCTCCGGTGTCATTGAGTTATATGATCTCATGGTCATAGGAACAAATACTTGACACGCAGAAAACAGTAGCAACAAAATGACACGATCAACATGCTACGTCTATTAGTTTGGGTCTAGTCCATCACGTGATTCTCCTAATGACGTGATCCAGTTATCAAGCAACAACACCTTGTTCATAATCAGAAGACCCTGACTATCTTTGATCAACTGGCTAGCCAACTAGAGGCTTGCTAGGGACAGTGTTTTGTCTATGTATCCACACATGTATATAAGTCTTCATTCAATACAATTATAGCATGGATAATAAACGATTATCATGAACTAAGAAATATAATAATAACTAATTTATTATTGCCTCTAGGGCATATTTCCAACAGTATCTCCCCTCCCGGGCGAGCACGTGCTGAAACCACCAGGTGTCGAGGTCGTGCACTTGGACGAGGAGCGCGCTGATGTGTGCCTCGGCGCTGACGGGGACGTCAAAGAACCCCGCTGGCACCTGGACACTGGCGCATCCAATCATATGACGGGGAACCCCACAATGTTCTCCGAGCTGGACCGACACGTCGGCGGCACTGTTCGTTTCGGCGACGGGTCGGTGCTGGAGATCGAAGGGCGCGGGACGGTGGTGTTCGTCGCACACGGAGGGCGTCACCGGGTGCTCTCCAGGGTGTACTACATACCGCGCCTCCGGACGTCGATCATCTTCATAGGACGGCTCGATGAGACAGGGTGCACCGCCCTGATCAAGGGTGGCATGATGGTGCTGCACGATCGACAACAGATGATCATCGCCCGGGCGGCAAGGAGCAGAAACCGCCTCTACACCGTCGAGCTGGAGATCACAAGGCCAGTTTGCCTGACGGCTACGGCTGGGGAGGATGCATGGCGCTGGCATGAGCGCTACGGGCATCTCAACTTCAACTCGCTTCGCAGGCTGGCTCAGGGCGACATGGTACGCTGGCTGCCGGCGGTCGTGCATGTGGACCAGATCTGCGATGGATGTCTTGTTGGCAAGCAGAGGCGAGCCCCTTTCCTGCCGAGGCCATCTATCGAGCTGGTGACCGCCTTGACCTGGTTCATGGAGATCTCTGCGGGCCCATCTCTCCACCAACACACGGCGGGAAGAGGTATTTTTTGCTCCTGGTCGATGACAAATCTCCTTTTATGTGGATTGTCTTGCTGAGGAGCAAGCATGAAGCCCCGGCGGCGATCAAACGCTGGCAAGCTGCTGTCGAGGTGGAGACCTCCATCAAACTTCGTGTGCTGCGGACTGACAGGGGTGGCGAGTTCACCTCCACAGAGTTCGGGGAATACTGTGCAGACCGCGGCGTACGTCGGCATCTCACCGCACCATACTCCCCACAGCAGAACGGGGTGGTGGAGCCACGGAACCAGTCCGTCGTGGGCACGGCACGGTGCCTTCTGAAGTCGAAGGGAGTACCAAATGAGTTTTGGGGGGAGGCGGTGGTTACCGCCGTCCACCTGCTGAACTATGCGCCGACGAAGGCGGTGCGGGGCATGACCCGGTACGAGGCGTGGCATGGGGAGAAGCATGCGGTGGGGTACTTCCGTACGTTTGGATGCATCTCCCACACCAAGATCACCAGGCCAGGGGCAAAGAAGCTGGATGATCGCTGTCTGCAGACTGTTTTCATCGGCTACGAGCATGGGCAATCCAAGGCCTGGCGTGTTTATGATCCTGTGGGCAAGCGGGTTCGCGTGACTCGCGACGCCGTCTTCGACGAGACGGCTAGCTGGGAGTGGGAGACTCCGGTGCAGGCGTAGGGCTCCTTCGTCATCGACTTCACCCCGACTGTGGCTTTGCCACAGGTTGGGGAAATGGCTACGCCAGCGCCCACGACTGTAGCGCACCCGGCATCTCCTGTGCACGCGCACACACCTGCGCGGGGCAACCTCGAAGGAGACGGAACCGGGGGGCAGTATGTCTCTCCCCCTCCAGGAGCTACACCTGACACGGAGCTGGGTGGCGATGAAGCGCCACGCCGTTATCGCATGCTCGACGCTGTTCTTCAGGAAGCAGAGCCAAGCGAAGCGGAAGCAGCTACACTTCTCCTAGTGGCCGGGGAAGAGCCAAACACATTTGAGGAGGCGGAGCCACACACAGCGTGGCGAGAGGCCATGCTTGATGAGATGCAATCCATCATCGACAACCAGACCTGGACACTCACTACTCTTCCCCCGGGCAAGAAGGCGATCGGGGTGAAGTGGGTCTACAAGCTCAAGAAGAATTTTGAGGGGGAGATCATCAAGCATAAGGCGAGGCTTGTAGCAAAGGGCTACGCGCAGCGACCAGGGGTAGACTACGACGAAGTGTTTGCTCCGGTGGCGCGGCTTGAGTCCGTGCGACTGCTCCTCGCGATAGCTGCACAAGCAGGATGGGAGGTTCACCACCTCGACGTCAAGTCAGCCTTCTTGAATGGAGAACTGCAGGAGGAGGTTTATGTTGTGCCGCCACCCGGCTTCGAGCGCGCTGGTGAGGAAGGAAAAGTGCTCCGCCTGTCCAAGGCACTCTACGGCCTCTGTCAAGCGCCGCGTGCCTGGAACATCAAGCTGGACGAGACGCTGGTGTCTTTCGGTTTCCAGCGAAGCCCGTCCGAGCACGCCGTCTACATGCGGCGCAACGGCGACGAGCGCCTGCTGGTGGGCGTCTGCGTTGACGATCTCATCATCACTGGTTCAAGCAAGGAAGGAATCCACTGGTTCAAGCAGCAGATGCAGTCCACTTTCTCCATGAGTGACCTCGGATTGCTAAGCTATTATCTTGGCATCGAGGTGCATCAAGGAGACGATGCCATTACTCTCAAGCAAGCGAGCTATGCGGCAAAGATCATGCAAAAGGGAGGACTGACGGGATGTCACCCTGTGCATGTCCCGATGGAGCCGCGGCTGAAGCTGAGCAAGGAGAGCATAAATCCACCGATAGAGAAGAAGCTCTATCGCAGCATAGTTGGGAGTCTTCGCTATTTGGTACACACAAGACCTGACATTGCGTTCGGAGTTGGCTATGTCAGCAGGTTCATGGAGGCTCCCACGACTGAGCACTGGGCGACTGTTAAGCACCTGCTGAGGTACGTGTCTGGAACGCTGAACTATGGATGCAGATACAAGAAAGGGGGTGTCGAGCCACAGCTGGTAGGCTACAGCGATGCAGATTTTGCTGGAGATGTTGATGACAGGAAGAGCACATCAGGGACAGTGTTCGTCTTTGGGGGGAGCGCGATCAGTTGGCAATCTTAGAAACAGAAAGTGGTTGCTCTCTCCTCCCGCGAAGCCGAATATATGACAGCAACCACAGCTGCTTGCACTGGTGTCTGGCTCCGGAAAATGCTCGCATATCTCCTCGGGGAACCTCAAAGGAAGACCATGCTGCTCATCGACAACAAGTCTGCGATCCAACTTTGCAAGAACCCTGTCTTTCACGACAGAACCAAGCACATTGAGACTCGGTTTCACTTCATTCGCGAGTGTGTGCAGGACGGAAGGGTGGCCGTCGACTATGTCCACACCGGCGAGCAGCTTGCCGATATTCTCACAAAGGCTCTGCCTCGAGAGAAGTTCCAGGAGCTGCGAGAGAAGTTGGGCATGGTAAACATCAGCAGCTGATTAGGGGGGAGATTGTTGGCTCTAACAGCTGCTGCAGAAGAAGAAGAAATTCAGAAGTTCAGAAGTTTCAGTGTCGAACTCTCGTCAGTTTCGGCAGTCGTTTTCTTTCTGTCAGTTAGAATAACCGAGTTGCGCCTCGGCCGTAGTTTGTTAGCTGTTATCGCGGCCTTGACTTGATCGTGGGATGGCACGAAGTAGATGGTCAAGGCCGTTAGACGTGCGATGCGCGAGGATCGCTGGGATGGCAGCGATCGTGACTCGGGCCTCGCTAGTTTTTCCTGATACTTTCAGGAGTTTCGTTATAGCTCTGAATAAAAGTAACGAGAGCAGAAAAGGTGCAGTTGTTCGCAGCGCAAAATCCTCTCCCTCACTGCAATCGTGATCTCGCCACTCTCTCTACGATCTCCACTCCTAACAATTTTTGTCTTAGGTTTGTCTAAAAATGAATGTATCTAAATACTAAAATGTGACTAGATACATTCATGTCTAGACAAATCTAACACAAGAATGTTGAAACCGAGGACTATGTCTTTCAATCGTATAATCCCTTGATGTCTCTGTAGGAAAACGATCCTTTTTTGAAGCAAGCGGCCCATGAGGAAGAAGACAACCGTCAGGCGTCGTAAGGCGGCGGCAGTTGAAGACCCAAAGCAGAAGAAGAAAAAGACCAAAGTTGTTTCTGAGCCGGAGGTCTCTGATGAGGAAGAGACGCCCGAGGATGACCCGGCTCTTAATGAGTTGCCTCAAGATGATGAAGATTCAGAGGTAAAATTGTCTCCTTTGGCCAACTTTGCTTTTCCTTCATTCATGTTAAGTCGTTCTAACTCTTGATTTTCTTCCTTCAGGACCCAATTTTGTTGATCCGTCGTTGTTGTCGACATTTGTTTCTTTAATATTTTTTTATGACCGTGACTATGCTGCTTGAATGTATCATTGAATGTATCGGTTGATTGCTTTGTAATACAAAACCAGCCGGACAAACTTTTTCGTAAGTAATGTACAAGTGTACAAGTTATGCTTGACTACAGTCAGTACGTACGTACCTGCATTCATCTTCTTCATCTTTGACAGCTCTGCCCGACTACTGTACAATTACTACACCAGCACCAACCTAGCGAACCAAGCACCGCACAAGGTCGCATGAAACCTCGCCTCCCGCTTTATTGCCCGCACAGTGCGCAGCGCCGCTTTTCACGTCCCGTCAACCGACCAACGATTTACACCGTCGACTTCTTCCACCCCCAGCGTCACCTTCTCTCACTCTCAACAGCAGCGGCACAGAGGTTCGCTGCGTCTCTGGCAACAATGGCGTGGCTGGCGGCAGCATCGGCTACGCGCTTCCTCTTGCTCACGCTTCTCCAGCTGTCGTCGCCGGCGACGGTTACGGTGACGGCGCGGGTGACGGCGCTGATCGTGTTCGGCGACTCGACGGTGGACGCCGGGAACAACAACGCGTTGCCCACGGCGGTGCGGAGCAACTTCCCGCCCTACGGCCGGGACTTCCCGGGCGGCCGCGCCACGGGCCGCTTCTGCAACGGCCGCGTCGCCACCGACTTCTACTCCGAGGCGTTCGGGCTCCGGCCCTTCGTCCCGGCATACCTCGACCCCGCCTACGGCATCCGGGACTTCGCCGTCGGCGTCTGCTTCGCGTCCGCCGGCTCCGGCCTCGACGTCGCCACCGCCGGCGTCTTTGTGAGTGATCCCTTCCTTTTCTTCACTGGCCGGTGCATGCTAGCTGCCGCAGAAATGTCCCATTTTTGTAGATGCAAAAACCAAATGCAGAAAATTAATTAAGATTTACAAATAAGCATCATATATAGAGTAGGCTGTTTTGGTGACGGGGCTCCATGGAGAGCTTTATTTTCGAAAAAAATCAAAATTCAAACTTTTCGGTTACCGAAAAACCTGAAAACAAATATGGAAGTATACAAGGATGAAATGTATATGTGTTTAAATTTTTTGGATGAAATAACTTGAAATGCAACATGTACAAAAAAGACAAATTTCTGAACTTTGAGGGTGACATGTATCATGTGTTGAAAAACCCTAGATTTGTTTTTTTTTTGCACAGCCCTCATTTTAACCTATTTTATCATGAAAATTTACACACATGTACATAATACCTTCATGTATATCTATATTTTTGTAAGCTTTTTTTGAAAAGTAAAAAATATGAATTTTGAATTTTGCCAAAGGAGGCATCCGTCGATTTCGGCCACCAAAAGAAATTTCAGTCATATATACGACTGTCTAGGTCATGATACATACTCTTTTTCTTTTGAAATTCTTGTCTTAAAAACGTGCCTAGATGCATTGATATATGGAGAAATATAAGACAAAAGTTTTGGACCGAGGGAGTAGTTGTTGGTTGTTTGGATTTATTGGTTTTGTTCATTTATTGTAGGTTTTATAGGGCCCATGTATGCATGTGTTGCAAAAGTGATAGATGTCGTGATTGCCAGCATGATTCTCGGCCATACATCACACTCGCTCTCGTACTGTGGACTGGCAAGTGTAAGCTTGCGAGTACAGTGTGCTAGTACGTACCATGCATGCATGGTCCCGGTGTCATTTACAGCCAAGGTAGCCCTTCGTTGCAATGTTTTTCACACAGTGTAACTCTAAAGCTTTGTTGACCTAGAAAGTTTGAAGTCCGGGTGTAATTTCTTTTGGTAGAAACCAAAAGAGAGGAATTTTCACAAACCAACCTTAATTGTTACATGAGCCCAATATCAGCCGCACATTTTCTAATAAACTTTTTTATTTAAACAAGTGTAATGATGTAAATGTAGAATCTCGGTGGTGTGGAATGGCTTGGATAAGTTGGTGTATGTGAGCTCAAGCTCAGCCCAACTTTTCCAATATTGATGCAAACAAGTGTCATGAACTAAATATTTACCGCCTCTCACAGAAAAAAAGACTAAACATTTACCGTTTGATTTGATCTCAACTTCACCGATGCAGTCGGTGATACCATTGTCGAAGCAAGTGGACTACTTCAGAGACTACAAGGCCCGGCTCGCGGAGCACCTCGGCACGGTGGAGGCGAGGGCGGTGGTCGCCGACGCCGTCTTCGCCATCAGCATCGGCACCAACGACTTCATCGAGAACTACTTCGCCCTTACGACGGCCCGTTTCCTGGAGTTCACCGTCGACGACTACACCGACTTCCTCATCGGCCTCGCCCGGAGCTTCCTGGTCGAGCTCTACGGCCTCGGCGCGCGCAAGATTGGCTTCACGGGGCTTGGCGCCATGGGCTGCCTCCCCATCGAGCGGGGACGCCGGGTCATGCTCTGCATCGAGGAGTACAATGGTGTCGCGAGGTCCTTCAACACGAAGCTTCGCGCCATGGTCGACGAGCTCGCTGCTAGCAACCTTCCCGGTGCTCAGCTCCGGGTTGCCGAGGTGTACGACTTCTTCACCGGCATTCTACAGAACCCGTCGAGCTACGGGTTCGTGAAGGCGTCCAGGGGTTGCTGTGGCACGGGGTTGTATGAGATGGGGTACACATGTAGCGAGTGGGACGCTGCGCTCACGTGCGTGGATGCAAGCCGTCTTCTGGGACGCCGTGCACCCCACGGAGCGGGCCAACCAGATTGTGGCCGAGTACCTCATGAACACAACCTTCCGCCATTTCCTTTGATCATTTTCTCTTCTTCTTGTATACTCTAGGATAAGGAAAACTAGGAAATTCACGTCCCAAGTTTGACTTGTGTGCTACTTCTAGCCAGGCTATTTTATGCGTAGTTTGTTCCTTTTGAGGGGTAGTGCTTGGTTTATTCAGGATTGCAGGCCATACTCCCATGATTTGACTTAGTTCCATTATGTAAGAAACTTTATAATGATTGATGTGGTTAATTGTATGCGTTTTTGATATGTAGTGACCAGAAGCAACTAGCGCTTCCATTTTCCAAAAAGAAATATTGACTTGAAATTGAACTAGTCACTCCAGCTTTCAGCATAGAAATTGCTTGGGCATGCGTTTATATTATGTCTTTTGGGAGGTAGTAAACGTTTATGTTTTTTTATATTAATACAAACGTACACGTTATGTGTAAGTGTGCATGGCAAGCTCGAGAGCATATAGCCAGTTTTCCCTTTTCAAAGTAAGGAGTTTTTTTTTCCTGAGGATACTAGGAGCATACATATATCCAGCTTTTTATTAGGCAAAACAGCGAAGCTTTATTAATTCGTCACAATGTTTACAGGGACGGATTGCAAATTTTCCGGATGGCTTAACCAAACATGGCGGCCACCTTGCAGGGTAAGGTCATGCTTCGCTAAGTTGTGAGCTTCAAAATTGGACCTCCGACGTTCAAAAATGAACTTACAAAAATTGAAGGAAACTGAAATGTCTAAAATCTCTTGGACTATAGCACCATATGATGATGAAGAAGAACGATTCAGAATATCTTTCACCACTACTTCATAATCTGAGGCAATTCGGATGTCCTGAATGTAAAGATCTTTTGCCAACGCAAGAGCTTCTTGAATAGCCAAAGCTTCCAGGGTCGGGGATCTGAAATGAATCTGAAAACAGACACCGAAGCTCCCTGGAAAGTTCCCCATTCATCCCTCGAGATGACACAAACAGACCCAACTCCATGTCTAGAGACAGCTACATCCGCATTAAACTTAGCAAGCCCCGGTGCTGGAGGGATCCAATGGCTAACCTGTTGTGGTGGAATACTAGTCCTACCAGGATTAGGCTTAAGATTGATCTCGCTCAACTCCCCAAGATACGAGTTGATGAAGCTGTGTACTCCTCCTGGCGGCATACATATATCCAGTTGCTCTTTGGTCAGCCCTCCCAGGCTACCACTCCCTCGCTCGGCCGAATATGTGAAGACCTACTGGCCCAGGCACGCGAAATAAATATTGTCCCAACCAAGTTTCCAGCCCATCTCCTATATTGGGTTGTACGGTATACAGAGACGGCCCAGAGGTCGCCTGGGTGCCCCCTGGAACTCCTCTGGCCCTCTTTATGCTTCATGAAGCTTCTAGTGCGCAGACTTTTATATATTTTTCTCAGGATTTTTGGGGCTCCAGAAAAATGGGTAAAAGCCCTTGCAAAAAAGACATCAGCAGACAGCACTGGGTGCACTGAGTTAGTAGGTTAATCCAAATATGTGTAAAAATATATAAAAATGTAGCAAAACATATAACAATGTCACTCAAAAGATCATGGAGCAAGCAGAAATTATAGATACGTTTGAGAGGTATCACTCATGTGAGGGGTTAGAATGTTGTATGAGGTTCCTACCGAGAGAAGTTGATTGAGATTAGATACTCTAGAGTATTCCCTGATATTTCATTCTAAAAATAACAAGATCTAGGGTTTACATGATGGCAAATGTGATCTTCAGCATCCCGCCCTTTTCTTGGAGGTTAAGAAGTTATCTGGCGCCTCCGTTGTCCTGGGCCTTGTGGGCCCCTGATAGTAACCAATTTCAAGTTTTCTTAGGAGAGCCACCCCGGTGTAGGACACCGTCACTTACTCTGCTTAAGTCGATACATTTTTTTGTTATATTATTTGGAGTCAATATTGTTTAGAATTCTGTGTTATTTATAGACAACTGAGTTGGAATAATTGACATATTTTTATACTAAACATTCTTAGTTATTTATAACTTAGTTGGCAGTCATTATTATTTGGTTTTACATTGGATGCCCTTTTAGGATTAATCATTTTTAGAGATTAATTGTTGTTATCCCACAACATCAACCACATACCTACATTTGTAATTAATACTAGAATCAAGATCTTTGTTATACATCTATCATTCAAATACAACATTGCTACGGTAGGACAATTTTTGCTATGGAAATTTTGCTATGTTTTCAAAGAATCATTTGACATGTTATTAAGTTGAACTACGTCCAAATACAAACAAAACGTACAAAGTTGTGCTACTTTATTGTTGAATTGGGTCCATACATGTTTGTTTCCAGTTACTGTATTTAGATATTGGTAGAGGATTCTACAATGAGTATGTTTACAAAATATCCTAGTAGAGGTTTAGTAGGATGAACTTACTTAGTTGTAAGGAATAGAGAACTCTAGATTGTATGTTTTAGCAAAAAGTGGTTTGTACATAAATCCCCACTCTCACCCTCACTGACAGTTATTGTTCCGCACTTCATTCTTTCATTTTCAAATCTTTCGGCTTTCTCTTTCATGGTTAGCTATTGGTGACCATTCCTCTATACATGACCATGGAAGGGTGGACTAGTCGGCCTATTATATCCATGGAAGCCTCCTATTCTTTCTAAACCAGGGATTTCTATTACTTTTGTAGCTCGTATATGAAATCATTTCATCATAAAAAATATCACACATGTAGAAGACACATGTATGTACACATGAAGAAAAAATCGTATAACCTATTGAACCTTATCAAAATAATTAGCAATTGTGGCTTTCAGAAAATGGTTCCATGGAGCCTGAGCCCCAAAACAAGTTTTCGGTAGTATATGTGTTTGTAATTGTGCATGGCGACCTTCATCGCAAAAGAACAACAAAATGTGCAGTTTTTTTATTTTGAGATAACCAAAAACAACAGAACGTGCATGTTGAGCTCATTTCCCTGGTCTACATATCAAAGTGCACAATACTACGAGCCTACTACCATGATTTTCTGCCATCCTATATAGGTTTGCCAGCACCACCTTAGGACCGCTGTCGGCAGTACCCCCTGTGAATACTCCGCCAGTATGAAAAGTTCTTAATGTTAGTTGAGTCCCTGGCTCCCAATTGATTGACCCGCAATAATACCTACGGCTTCTCCCAATTCGACCAGATCACTATGAGAGAACCAAATCCAAGTTGGCGAAGATCATGATTTGGGATGGCACAGTATTGGGATCGTTTGATCGATTTCCTTAATTTGATCGCTACTTAATGGGTGTGCGCTCAAACGATACAAACAGGGATTCGCAAACAAAAAGGGAACTGAATTCTGAATAGAAAGATTAAGAAGAAGAAAATGATTCAAAATAAAGTAAAGGTAGGCGGAGAATAAACTTATTTATGACAAGTTTCAAACTAGTATTGATACATTACAAAACAACTTCATTTGAATCATCTGATTCCTCTTTACCGAAGAAGCTTGTGTTCGAAATAATCGAGCACAGGCTTTTCTGGTCAAAACGTATATGGCGACCTTATATCTTGTATTCAGCGAGACGGGAGGAATCCTCATTGAACGGTGGCGCGAGTTGGGCCGGTCCACGCGCATGGGAACAACAGCCTCGTTATTTGTTCTTCATGGGTTCGTTTTCGGTTTTTCACCTATTTGTACTTTTGTTTATACTTCCAAATGTTCAAATATATCATGAAATAATCACACTGAAAAAATCATTTGACAAATCTTGACCAAGCATTTTTAATGATGTTAAATGTGTATAGCAAATATGTTTATATACAAAACAATAAAATATGTATGAAACAATTTGATCGTGTATTTTGAAATATTTATTAAGTATTGGAAATAATTCTTGACAAGTGTTTGAAGATGCTAATCATGCATTTTGAAAATGCTACATGTTTATTAAAAAATGTGGATAATATATCAAGAAAATGAGGAAAAAATTGATCATGTATATAAAAAGTTAAGCAAGCATTTAAAAAAATTAAACATGTATTTAGAAAATGCTAATAAAGCATTTGAAGCATGTTAAATATGTAGATAAAAAGTATTGACCATTTATTAAAAAAAAAGATGGAAATTTTGATCATTTATATAAAAAAATATTCAAGCGTGAAAAAATGGTTAATGAGTGTTTAAATAAATGTTAATGAAACATTTTAAAAATATGAAATTTGTTTAACAAAAATGTAAATCATGTGTTAAAAAAGTTAGTCCTGTATGAAAAACATTACCATGTATTACATACTTAAAAAAATCGCAAGATGTTAAATGTGCATATAAACAAAAATCACCATGTATTACAAAATGTTAATCCTATATTTGAAAATAGTTAACAAAGCATTTAAAAAAGTTTAGAAGTGTTTATAGGGAAAATGTTGACCATGTATTAAAAAGTGACAATGTTAGATCAAAAAAACTTTAAACCAAATAATGTTAGATCAAAAAAGTAACAATTGTATTGGAAAAATTTAAACGTGCATTAAAAAACTATTGTTGACATTTACAAGAAATGTTGAATGAAACCCAAAAGAACAAAAATAAACCAAATAAAAATTAAATGTAAAATAAAACCGAAGAAACAAATGAAAAAAATAAAAAAAAAACATCAAAAATCGATAAAGAAGGAAATAATAACAAAAAAAGTTGAAAACCAAGAAAGAAGAAAAATGGAAAATGGGTAGGAAAATAAAAGCCGAGAAAAACAATGAAAGAAACGGAAGAAAATATCCAAAAGAAAAAAAAAACAAAACCCAAAGAAGAAATAAGAAAGCTGAACGAAAAAGAAAGGGAAACGGAAAAAAAAAAGGAAACCTGAATAAAAATAAAAATAAGGCGAAAAGGAAAATAATAACTGGAAAACCAGAAGAAAAAGAACAGTGGAAACCTTGTTTGTTTCGCTTCATTTCATCACGTGTATGAGACAATGGTCCATGAGACAATGGTTCGTATCCCCTGAATACACTTTTTTTTTGTTTTTTTTTACTAAAACTTGCATGAGTTATTTTCCAACTAGAAACAAGGTTCCCTACAAAAAATAGAAATTAGAAACTTGGTGTTCATCTATTAAAGCCGATTCTTGTGTACCTAGGTTTCAACAAACCGCCCTAGCACATATCGGGGCAGTCTATCCTGTCACATATAACAAACAAAGAAGCACAACATATGGTTAGTAAGAGTATCTATAACTTTCCTCAAAGGCCCGACAGGCCGTTTGGTTACTGACTGGTCATGAAATTTGCCTCAAACGCATGGGCTGACCGATATCTCTCGTATCCAGTTCAAATATGAAACGGATATGAGGGTGTCGGGCACGCCCCCCATGTAGGCCTGGTATGCGTTGATCTGCATCGATCCCACATATATGCATCCTCATCCACTAGCCAGACCAAACCGTAACCACTTCACTCTACTCTCCTCCGCTCCCATCAGCCATCCAAACTCACCTTCAGCGATATCCGGCCTTCTTTCGCATGGCGGGCAGCGGATCCGAGTCCTTTACCTCTAGATCCATCGACCACGAACTCATCTCACGTGACCCCGAGGAGGAGATGGTCGTCCGCCATGTGCTTCGCCGCTCACGGGAGACGACGACCCGCCGATAGCGCTCCGACTTGCAATATCGGGAATACATTGCGTCCGCACAACCGGTGCATGGATCTGATGTAGCTGCCTCACCAGAGGCTCCGACTTGCAATATCGGGAATACATTGCGTCCGCACAACCGGTGCATGGATCTGATGTAGCTGCCTCACCAGAGGCTCCGACTTGCAATATCGGAAATACATTGCGTCCGCACAACCGGTGCATGGATCTGATGTAGCTGCCTCACCAGAGGCGTGCGGTTCATTTGACGTCCGACCGACGTGGCAGACGCACAACCGCTCTGTTGGTGCACCGAGGACGCAAACACAAGGTAGCGGGAAGCGGCGGAGGCCCTCGCTGCGGTAGACATTAGAGAGGCGGAGTCGAACTCTCCAGCGCCCCTTATGATGAACCATTGAAGGCGATGCAACCGCTTCGTGGTGGATGTTAGCTCGTCCCAGAATGGACCATCATCGAGCTCACGCCCACCGGCACCCCATGGTTTACGGGCTCCGACGAGGAACAGTAGGGCATGGGAGACGGCAGGAACTCGACTCCCGTGAGCCGGCTAGTGTCTCATGTCCTACTCTATCTCGCCCGCAATCGGACCGACACTATAAGGGACGCAGCCAGCTGCTGGACATGGGCATGATGAAGCCGGACGAGCTTCGCTTAAAAATCAATTTATGTCGCATGTAATTGTATGGATGTAAGGTTTCTAATTTGAGGTATCTGACTATAAAAACGTGGCCGGTTAATGTCCGTAAATTAATGCATAGAGACGCATCCGCGTGTGTTAGAGGGAACGAATTTATTAAATCGGGATGCTGTAAAACGCAGCAGAAAAGGGGAGATCTAGAGAGATATGGGGGCATGGCAGCCAGATTTGACGATTTCTCGAAACATGGCCATGGCATGGTCGTCCAGCTACCCTGTTCGTCCTCACTTAGAAAATGGACGAAATGCCTTTACGCGAATCCGTAGGCTGCGCACATGCGTCTCCATGTCCTATTAGAAGAGGAGGAGGTGCATATATACTCACATGCGCCTCCTTGTACACCACTGTAAAATAGAATTATTTAGTTAAATGTACCGTTTCGGCGCCCTACATCCCGTCAAAAAATATATTAAAACAAATAACAGAAAAATTCAGAAAAAGGTATAATTTTTTATCCTGGTAGATAAGTTCTTACGTGATGTCGGTTTCAATTTCCATATCATTTGAACATTTGAATAGCTCTCGGGACAAAAGACAAATCAGGTCAAAAGGACGTGAACAGTATAAAAAAAATAGAAGCCCCTGATTTGTCTTTTTTGCAAGGAGTTGATCAGATGTCGAAACGATTCAAAAAATTAAAGAAAACCTCACGCATCAAATTATATACGATACAAAAAAGTTTAGAATTTTCCTGTTTTTATTATTTATTTTCTTTTTTGTGTATTATAAGCACGGGTGCAAATGAGCATGGGCTAAGAAATGGATTTTCGCATTTAGCTCAGCTTGTGCATGTATACTCACAACCTTACAACCTTACAGGTGGTCAATCAATCAACAGCGGGATATGCATATATATGGCGTAGGTAGATTGATTTCGTTCGGGTATATACTAGACTGGAGGCAGAATTTTCAGCTTGTGTGGAATGGATGGAGTAGGTGGTGGATGATCCATAATTTTCTTGTGCGTGCATCGAGTTTTCATTGAGACGCGCGCGCCTACGGCATGGACGAGACGTCCCTCGGATCTGGTGACCAGCTAGTCAGAATTAATGCATGCCTCCACACGTGTGCTCCATCATCGTTTTCCTCCCATGCATCCATCCATCCATCCATCAATCCATCATTCTCTGCGGAGTACGCGCACGCAGATTCGCCGCTCGGTGTACGCACATAGGAAACAAGATAGTACGAGCAAGAACGTGAGTGAGCGTAATCACCGGCGGGTGGTCTGCAGGAGTTGCTGGCGGCACAGTTCACAGTTGAGTTGCAGCTGGGAGAGGAGCTCAGATATTTGACTCTGTTTTGAAAAAGAGAAAACAAAGGAGAATGGAGAATAGTGAACAATGAAAATCTCAAGCTGAAACGGGATTTGAGCTCGTATCCACATGCAGTGAGTTCTGTCAGATGCTCCATCTTGATTTTCACGTGGCTAAGGAACCCAATCATATGCCACTGGACGATTCGAATTCGATGCCCTCTCACGCGCACATACGCACACACTCTTTTGTTCCGTTCCGGTTAACAATAAAAGAAAATGTCGTACGTATGGAGCTGGACACACTACTCCCACACTAGTAAGCTTTTGGAGAGGAGGCGCCACCTAACGACGACGGACATGATCGATCTAGGCTCTTTCTTTTCGGCCGCCGTGAATGGCTAGCTAGCATCCAATACTCTTTATTCGTTTCCTCTTTAGTTTCTATCTTTCTTTTCTTGCATCCGCGGCCGCCCTGTGCGCGCGAAACTTGGCAGGAAACTGCAACCGCGCATGCATGCAAGGCCACCAGCATCCCCACGACCGAGCTAGCTACCTGGGCAGCCACCAGCGTTCACTTTTGATCATCATCTCATCGAAACATCGGCCATATACAGACGGAAGTGCATCATGTGCACGCAGTGAAAAGAAGAAGACAGAGGGTGCATGCAGCTTTGATCGCGTCTTGGATCGGGGGCCTTGCGTGGATGTGGATCGACCGGTGGAAAGCTATAGTCCATCGCTTGGTCTGAACGACTGGCTCGTCGATCCGATGCAAAGAGTAGCTTGCGTGCAAAGGCAAAACGGGACTTGAGTACTTAATTACTCGAGAGGATGCATGACTAGGTGCGTACGTACGTTTCATCGGATATATATGCTACCGGGATTGATTGGCCGGCTAGGTACGTAGCCTCGTGTGTGATGTGTTACTAGTTTCGATGGTACATATCGTCGGTGCGGTGGTGTCGATCGGTGGACACGAAGAGGCCAAGCATGCGTGTTGTCACGTACGTACGCATGTACGCACCCGATCGGCGCCCTAGCTAGCTAGCATGCATAATCGATGGTCACCATGCATGCTCTAGCTACTCAGCCTGACAGTACTTATCTTGTTTCCTTGCTTTCCCCCAAACTCCAACGTAGCCAGCTGCGCGCTGCCCTTCCCCCGCTTCCTCTTTTGATCGATTCCTTGCTTGTCCGGCGCCATGCATCATGCCGATCGATCAGCGACGATCCACACGGAAACTTTCCTGCACCTCGCAAAGCTCTCAACTTTTTCCGGAAGTTGCTCGTCACGGGCCGGGAAAAGCCGCCTTTCCACGTCAACCTTGCACCTCTCCTGGAAAACATTTTCACAAGTCGATTGTCAAGCTAGCCTAAGTACATACATTCTTCTTTGGCGGGGAGACAATTACTGCACATGCATTCTCAAAACAATTACTACTCACAACACGGGAAATTAGTACTCCCTTCATCCGAAAATACTTATTATACTCCATCCGTTCATAAATATTTGTCTTTTTAAGAAATTTCACTACAAACTAAGTATGGATGTATATAGACATAATTTAAAGTGTAGATTCATTTATTTTGCTTCGTATGTAGTCCGTAGTTGAATCTTTAAAAAGATAAATATTTAAAACGGAGGGAGTAGAAATGAATGTATATCTAGATGTATTTTAGTACGTAAGATACATATAATTTTATACATTTACGCGACAAGTATTTCTGAACGGAGGGAGTAGTATATATGCCACTACTAGACGAGTACATTAATAACACGAAGAAAAAGGAAGAGGCACTCAGAGAAAGGCACAAGATTCTTGAGATCACCAGCTAGCCACATATATTATGCTCCCAAGAAAACTAGCCAGCACCAGCAATATATAGTTGCTCGCTCCACTCACCACCCAAAAGCCAACTGAGCAATGAATCAATATGTAGGGAGTACTACCATCGATGGATACTAGTAGATATTATGCATGGCTAATAATAATGGCACCCCATTATCTTATACATCAAGTATATATGAAGAATTGATGGACTACGAACTGAAAGTATAGCTAGTAACTGATCGATGATGACCGTACTAGTAACCGACGAGAGCAGCAGCGGCAGTTGCGGCGGCCACCAAGCAGAGCACGGCCGCCCACGCGCTCCCCGTTGTTGCCACCGCCGACGAGGACGGCGGGGACCGGTAGTACCATGGGTACCACGGCAGGATCGGGTTGGGCGGGGGCGGCGCCGGCCCGTAGTTCCCGCCACCTCCTCCACCGCCTCCGCCTCCTCCGCCACCCCCGCCGGAGGGAGGCTGGTAGTAGCCGGGAATGTAGCCGCCAGAGGGCGGAGGGTTGCTCCAGTACGAGGGCGACGGCGGCGCGTTCCCGGAGGAGGACGGGGGCGGGTACCCGTAGCCGGAGCCGGACGGCGCGGAGGGCGGCGGCGGGCAGTCGGCGGTGGAGGCCGGCGGCGTGGGCGGCGGCAGCAGGCACGGGTAGGGGCAGTCGGCCTGGTAGGAGGTGTCGGCGGCTGCGGCGTCGAGGAGCGGCGCGGAGAAGACGAGGATGACCAGCAGCCTGTAGGACGCCATGGCAGCTGAGAGCGACGGGAGTGCGGTGTAGGCAAGCCGGTGATGCTGTCTGTGCGTGAGAGCGATGGCAGTGGAGTGTGGCTACTGCCTACTGCATGCGGTGGTGTGTGAATGATGGCGAGCTGATGGAGGGAAGTGGAAGAAGGTGATGGAGACGTGAGGGGGAAGAAGAGGTGTTGGGGGTTTATAATCGGGATTGGGGAGGAGGTGGAAAGGAATGGGGGAGTGGTTTCGATGTGTTGTTAAGTGTACCTGCTAAAATGCAGTGCTAATTGATGCCACTGTGCCAAGGATTGTGCTGGTAAAGTGATGTTGCTAGCTACTCTACTACTTAATTCAAAGGGCTGGCCACATGTAGCTAGCTAGTACTAGTGGTATATGTAAGGGTTGGGCCGGGTTTCGGGCTGGGCTTTCCATCAGTATACTACCAAACCAAAGCCCAACCGGAGGCGAAAAATTGCGGTGGTAAATTGATTTTAGTTGATTCGTGGGGAGATCTAAAACAAGCTGATTCGAGGGGAGCATATGTAGCTAGTCTAGCTCAGCCCGAGTCCTCCTATTTTTTTAAAAGAAAACGCTTTCCATCAGTATACTGATAGGAGGAAATCACCAGCCGTCTGTTAGGCCGTCGATCCCATCCAACGTCACGTATTTGCCATATATATATCCTTCTTACAGCTTCATCCCCCCATCCCATGTTCACCAAACCCTAACCTGCTACTACCGATCTCTCTCCTCGACGTGGTTGGTCTCGTCAAATGCAAAGCGCCGACAACTCCCGACAAGCCGATTCGATCTCATGCCGCCGGAAGCCTCGGCGATGGCGAGATCGTCTTGTCCCCTCATACCGTGGCGGCGAGGTGGAGACACTCTGTGGGAGGTAGCCGCCAGAGCAACAAATTCAACACCGGTGGATGGCAGGCCCGCATGGTCTCCACGGCCTTGCTCCACCGTTCCCGCCACCACGCTCGATCTTTTCGGCATGCTGCCGTGCCCACGACCATCTTCCACAGTACTATTCACAAATGGTAAAGAGAATTCCACGGGGAGCCCCTAATGCATGTTTATCCTCCACGCGTCTACGTTGTCTGTAGCCACCGTTTCCATGCCGACACCGCCTACACGTCTACTCTATGTATAATCATGAGGCGTGCCAGTGTGGGTGCTTCCATGGTCTGGCCAGTGTGCCCCTTGCGGATGTGGAATCAGCATCACGGTGGACCATAGTGACATTGTGCCGAGAAGAAGATAGCCCCTTGACCATTCTTGTACATAGAAGCAAATTCTGGCATCATAAGAAGCAAATACTATTTCCGTTGGAAGCATTTTTTCATTGGATAAGAAAAAATCAATAATGTTTTCTTCCATGTCAAAATTTATTCTCTTTTTGTAGGCAATTTAGATCTGAGAGAGTATTTGTAACTTGGAAAGCAAACCCTATTTTTTTGTGTAAGCAGATTATTTTGTCTCTTTGGAGAAGTAAGCATATTATTTTCTACGTCGTAAACGAACTACGTACCCAAATGTGTTGGGCGTAATCTTGTTGGACAAATGAAACAAGATATTCTAGATAAGAAGCAAATTGAAATTACACTTCACTTGGAGACAATTTTTTACATATGGAAGCATACTGCATGACCTAAAAATGGAAGTTAATTCCTCAATTGATGGAAACATAAATTACTGTGGAAAACCCCCATCTCGACGCAGTTCCTTCGGAAGCAAAAGTGAATAAGAATGGAAACAAAAATTTCAAGAATGAAAACAAAACCTTCTTGTAAAGCCACGAACAATATCTCGTAGAATGCCAATTTGGAACAATTATTACAGTCCTTACTATTCAAAATTAGTTTGCTAAATGTATGGAAACATTTATTTGGTTTCTTAAATAACGGGTGTAGTTATTAGCAAATCCACGTAATTAGCTCCATCAAGTTTTAATTTTATTTGAAAACTGCGCACTATGTGCACACAGGCGACCCTGCCCATCCAACGGCTATACATGCTTCCATCCAACGACTCAATATTGGCCTGATAGGAAGCTAGGATCTGTAGTCTGATCCCTAGTGGTTCCCACATATATATTTGAGCACATGCATAACAATTTATCAAAATATTATAGAAATTTCAGAAAATGCGGCACCTCCCTGCTCTCGTTGTGTACACAACATCGAGCTTGGTCTTGTCATGTGCGAGCACCTCTCCGAAGCGAGTTGGCATGATGAAAGAAGAGAAGGGAAGAAGAGAGGGGAAGAAGAGAGGAGAGGGAGAGAGGAGAAGAACAAAGAAATGGCGACATACTCTGTTTCGGTTGTGCTTTTGAGAAGCGGGAGGCAAACCGTTTGGGCCTTTAGTCCCAGGTTGATCCATCAACCGAGACTAAAGGGTGATACGAACAGTTGCCACCACCACTTCGTCTCGGTTTGTTCGACTAACCGGGACTAAAGGGGGTTACGAACGGTCCACCTGATCCCGGTTTGATCCATCAACCGGGACTAAAGGGGGATACGAACGGTCCCTGCCTATTGGTCCCGGTTAGTGTCTGGAACCGGGACCAAAGGTTTGACACGAACCGGAACCAATGGCCCATGATGCCCGCCTGGCACCCTGGCCTCACGAACCGGGACCAATGACACCATAGGTCCCCGTTCGTGGGTGAACCGAGAGTAATTGGATTTCTTCAAGTGGACCAAAGCCCTGTTTCTACTAGTGGTAGTATCCACATAAATTATTCCCGACTTCCTGCCTCAAGCAGTACTTTACGAGAATAGAGTTCAATCAAATTAATAATCAAGCATTATAAGGGTATTGAAACTAGAATGAATGAGAGATGTGTGGAACTAGCTAGTACTACTTATTTTGGATTGTGAAAATCGCAGCTCCTTTTGCCATTCACAACTAGTGGTGCGGGTGAACTTTTTCCAAACCCTTCACGACAAAAAAATGATTACTTGATATCAGGAAATGAACAAAAGTTGCCGATATGGTGCGATAATGATTGAATTTACTTCTGGAGCATTTCACTCATCGTCCCCCACTCTGTAGGGTCTTTATGTCTCGAGTACAAGACAATTACTAGTTCTTCCTCAAGCTTAATTATTAGGAGAATAAAATAAAACTTGCGCACGCATAACTCATCAATTACAGTTAACCTCGAGTAAGCGAAACAGAATGTGCACAAGACATCTAGTAGCACTCACCCAAAGTTGTAAGGAAATAATATTTCCCTTCTGTCATGTTGTCAAATTAACGCATTTAGCGAGTTTTTCTCTGTATCCATGGGGATGTGATGTACCGTATATTCATTTATGGTATCTGGGTTAATGAACCCAATGTCATATATTTGTCCCCTTTTGCATTCGAGGATCTTCAATTTGCATAATATAATGAAGATAATTATACATGCAATGAGCAAGGTGAGCTAGAGACTTAATTACAAAAATAATACTTATAGACAATAGCAACTTGCGAGCGTTTTGTCGAGGGCGTATTGATAGTATAACTGGAAGAATTCTTTAACTCAATCTACAACAACTCGAATCCATTGAAGTAGTGCTCATCTTTAATTCTCACGTAGATGTTGTTCGTTCCATCATTGCAGGTTTTCAAGTATCAGTCATGGAGCCTTCGCATCATCGTTGATAGTTTCGTTAACGCTCAAGTTTGACGAGGGGCTTCCCGTGCTCGTATCTTAAGGCTCCTACTACCTCAGCAGTTTCAAACTGTACATCATCGCTTAAGAAATCACCAAGAGTGAAAAGAGGATTAGCGTCCATTACCCCCGAATCAATATTAGTGATATCGGCAAACACCTTGAGTGGGTGGCACGATTATTTTCTTGATCGCCGAGCTAGGGAATTGTTTTTCCACTACTTCTTGCATCACTTCTAGTACTTTCCGACCACTTTGCTTCCTTAAATGTCTTTACAATATTGCGATCATAGTGTGATAACAGCGGAGGCAACGGTGGTCGCTTAAGGGCATCGAGACAACGCTTCACTTTTATCGGATCTGTTTTCGGCTTTGGTGATTGACGGTTCGGTGCAAAATGTGGTTTTACTTGGGCAGCCATGATTTCTATGTTTTCCTCCGTAGTCATGTCATAGGGTCTCTTGGGAGGAGCCTTCTTAACGATTGGGAGTGCTCTGGATTTCTTTGTTACTGTAATGCTAGCCGACAGCTCTTTTCCGTTGTTGCTGAGGAGGCGGAGTCAGCTGACGTGGCTGAGGAGGATTCTAGTGAGGGGCCTCCTTTGAGGGAGTCCGCTGACGCGAAGAAGACAGCTGAGGTAACGGAGGCAGCTGACGCGTCGGAGACGACTGAGGCAACGGAGATAGCGCATCTACAGCCAGAACTGCAAATCCGGCCCCTCAAAAGCCCGCGGACACGACCGGCCAGTGACCGGGCGTGTCCGTTTCAAACCCCTACTTTTTCGTTCGCGCGTCCGCGATACTCATTTTTTTTCTCATATGTCCGATCACTTGCACGTCCGATCACTTGCACGTGATTGATGCAGAAGAAGAGAGAGAGAAAAGAATGAATAAAGAAAGAAAGAAGGTGGTCCGGAGTGGGGTCGCATTCTACCTGGCGGACTGACTGGGCGTGTCCGAACACATCCGCGAGTTCTTATATTGTCCTCATATTTAATATGGATATGAGGGATGTCGGTCAGTCCGGACGTTTGATATGTGTGTGTAGGGTCCAGCTGGATCGATTTTTTTGTGAGATCAATGACCGAACGGGTTGTCCGGTCATTTGAGATGGGTTGACGGGTTCGGTTGTTCGATGCTCTAACGGAGGGAGTACAATTTTTCTAGGCCATCTTTAAACAGAGCAAAAATGATCCTCTCCCTCCAGTACGGTTCATTGAGTGAGGTTGAGCGTCCTTGTTCCGTTGATGCACCGGAGGTCGCCGGTGGATTGATCAGATCAGCCGGACAAGTCATGGCCCCGATTATGATCGTACTAGGTGCTCCTTCGTTTGAGAATATTCTGCTGTCCTGTTGCTAGGCCAGGTTCCGAACCATGCACATGTATATGCATGCATGCAGATCGCGTTTCGATATCTTTCAGAGCCGGGAGCGTCGTCGTGTGCTGTTATCGACGTACGTATCACCCTCAGGATAATGTACCACGCATCTGTGTCACCAATGCATCACGCATCCATCCAGAGTTTGCCTACGAGGACAATGATTAATGCATAGCCTCACGATAATGTCTCGTATGTCATGTAAAATCTCATATAGATTCAGATGAAGTAGCGGGATTCTAAGTAAGAAGGAGTGCTTGAAATGAAAAAGTAAGGTTCGGTACAGGAAATCTAAAAATGGAAAAGTAAAAAAATATAAAGATGCATGTGATGGAGTTTTATTTTTCTTCATGGGTCCCACTAATAGTGTTTTGCATTGAATCGAAAAATTAATATAGATATCTTAGACTTGTACTCCCTTCGTAAACTAATATAAAAACGTTTACATCTCTATGCCACCATTGTACCAGTGTACCACTGCACTGCACTTAAATAACTGAGGCCGATGATGGCAACGTGCTAGCGGCTAACGTGATAAGATGATGATCCGCCCGTAGCCAACTTTTTTGTAAGGGAAACAAAGTTGACAGAGCCTCGAGAAATTAACACCGCGGCTGCTTCCGTACTTTTGGTTTTCTTTGGAGACAGCTGATCGATCAGAAAGATTCGTGGACCTGGAAGTGGTGCCTGACGTCCTCACCGGCCGGCTTGATGAATGGATGCTGATTCTTTCATCTTTTGGGGAAGCAACCTTTCTCACTTTCTCATCGTCTTTCTTTCTGATGGATCAATCATGTACGACTACGTGCCATAAGCGTACATACAGCTAGCTAGGTGTTCCATCGCTGTCGAGCCAGCTGCACGGACGTAGTACGAGTGAGTGTGCATACCTCTGTTTTGCTACCTCACGTGTACGTACGATCGGTCCGAAATACTACTGGGGAGATTTACAATTGAACCTTTCGTTTCTTTAGAGCAACTTCAAGAGGACAATCTAAATGAACATACATTTTGTTCGTTTTTTATTCGTTTGAGTCGACCGTTCACTATGCGATCGTCCTTTTTTTTTGATCGGCCGAGCGCCCAACGCGGGAGACTCGTTTATGTCCGCACATTTAGATTGAAAAGGCCTCCCGCCATAGATAATGACAACACCCAAGAGTTCGTATCGGCACCATGCCAGCGCCCGGCATACATTAGGAGCCTATAGAAAATCACCGCGCAGTTCATGCTGCCACACATGTCAGCACACCAAAAGGGCGCGGGAATTCGACCATGCCATGTCGGTTCGTGGTCATGTCAGCACACTTGACGGCATACAAAAAAAGGGATTGTGATCTCCGTCGTAGATCACAGCTGGGCGAACTTGAGCATTTCGGCCTGCATCTTCTCAAACCATAGTCTCTTCCTTAGCGACACATTGTTCAGATCAACCTTCATCATCTGCAACCCCGTCTTCATGCTTGCAAGGGCCACTTCATTCGCCTTGATCTTGGCATTGTGGCCTCGATCTCAAGCATCTTGCCTTGCTTCTCCGCGTCCATCTCGAGTCTCTTCCTTTGGATTTCCATGAAGGCGTTTATTCGCTCTTCCTTTTCTAGTCGGCGCTTCTCCTTCCTCAAGTCCTTCTTGCTTATCATGCCCTCCACCTTTTCAAGCAAGGCGATCGACGCCGCGTCCCGCTTGTCCTCCTTCTTCGAGTTGGTATTCCCCTGTGGCTGGGCCTTCTCACCGTCACCATGGTCCTCCACAACTTCTTTCCCCCTACGCGCCAAGAGGGCAGCATATTGCGCCTTGAACTTCTCCTCCCCGTTGATGATAGTCCAACAATGAAAGAGATGGAAGGGCTTGCCGTCATGTTGAACCTTCAATACCTCCAAAGCATGGACACCTATAATTCAAACCAAGCAAGCATATGTGGGCAAATGGACATGCAATCCACGGGAAAACGTGTGGAGCCAAAAGGGAATGAGAGGGCAACCATACCATGTCTTGCATGCCGAGGCCGCTCACGGGCGTGCCTTGATGCTCTCATAGGTGGCACAAAACTTGTTGCACTCTTGTTGAATCACCCTCCAATGCTTCGAAAGTGACACCCATCCACGCTTGCTTGTGTCTGGTACGCGAGAAACTTCTCATGCTCATGGAACTCACGATGAACATGAGTCCATAAGGCTGAATACTTTTGTTCGGCACCAACCTTCGGGTCATGCCCAATGTCCCTCCAACACTCACAAAGGAGCTTGTCCTCGGATGTCATGTATGCCTTCGTCCGCTTGCTCTTGCGCTTTGGCTTCGCCCCGGCAGCAGTTTAGTTGGCAAGCTCCTCCTCGAACAAAGGCTCCCTGTCGATGTCCATGTCATCCTCCTCCTCAAGGCCGTAGTCCTTCGGGAACTCATGGTCGAGCGGGAAACCGTCTAGGCCGACCTGATCTTGCATGAAGGCGTCATGTTGATCATTGGTGGCTTGTGTGAATGGCGCTCGGTCGTCGTGGTTTTGGGTCTCATCGGGATCGTACGCATCCACGGAGTAAAACCAAGCCGTTGACGCACCGCCTTTGAAGATCATGTTCTCGAGGAAACAGTTGGCTGTGTCATCGTCGACGGCCGCCGGCATTCCGTCAAACAGATTGCAGGCGTCGATGAGCATGTCGGCTGGCATTTCGTGCTGGAGTTTCCTCCTGCATCCGGACGATGATCCGCCTGCCATCGACGTGGTGTTGAGGTCGATGGTCACCGACGTGGGCGTGGAAGGGGCCACAATGCTCACCTCCGGCGAGCATTCCCCGAAGAAGCGTCTGCCTTGCGGGTAGACGTGGAAGCCGGGAATCAGCTACATGGAAGATGCGTGCGGCGACTCGGGCAGCATCATCCGAGGATATCCCGACGAGCCCGTGCTGGCCGCGGCCGCGGCAACGACGACGTTGACGAAGCCCGTGCTGGCTAGGGTTTACCCCTAGGTACAACAAGGCCTCCCTGGTTGCCGCCTTCACCCGGGCATTGGTGTCTTCCTGATGCGCGGCGGCGGCAGCTACCTCGCGCCCTTGCATCATGTGCGTGCCTCCGGCCCTTCCTCTTGGCCGGCTCCATGGCCCGCTCCTCGGGCATCAACACCTTCTTCTTCTTGGGCGGCGTGGGGCTTGCCTCTGGCTACGGCGGCGGCGCCGGACGATGTGAGGGAGGCGATGGCGGCGGCGGCCTCGAGGTCATCGTCCATGGCGGTGGGAGCGGGCGGGGGAGGGTTTGTGGAAAATGGAGGGAAAAAGTGGCCGCTTTGCCGTCGACTTGCGGGCAGAGAGGGGAGTAGGCGCGACGCGTCCGCTTCGTGTCCGCACCGACATAAATTATGATTAAAATTGGATAAAAGACGGATGCGTGTCTATTTGGATCGACGCTTTGACCAACTTTTTGTCCACATGAATTTAGACAGACGAATGTGGACGACTGGAAGCATCACACACGTGCGTGCTTGGCAAATGTGCGAGGGGAAATGAGAATGGAAGGTGCTGTGTGATCACCGGTAGGTAGGCATGTGTGCGCGCAGCAGCCTAGGCCTAGCACGCACGCATGGCGACGAAGGTTCCAATCCGCCGCCTGCACCTGCATGCACTGTTTCTAAGCAAAAGGGACCAAATCAAGGTAGCTATCCATCCATCCATGAATGAATGAACGATCGATCGATCATGGCGAAACTCATGGGCCGGAGCGGCGCATGCATGCATGAGCAGAACAGGAGCGGTCGGGCAGGAAGATTCGCCACGCCGCGCCGCTCGGCTGCAGCCACCAACTTGAGTCTGCAATTGGCGCGTTCGTTCGTTCGTTCCAGGAAGAATGCATGATTCAGAGGAAGGTGAGAGCAGTAGGAGTACAAGCCAAGGAAGGGCACCGACGATGACTCACTGACTGCGTCTTCCCTACGTGGTAGGTGTGCGCGTGGGCTTCTTGTCAAGACGACAAGCTTCTATGCCTGCTATATTCTGCCCCTGTTGTGTTTTTCTGACTATTTCACCACTGTGACCCAACTGCTTCCACCTGTATAACCTCGGACCTTGTAGTGCACTGCCAACCAGCTAACCGGTGCCATGTTGTGATGTTCTTCGGTCTAGTAAGTAAATTACCGGTACCGCCGTGTTCCGGAGCACTGCCGTAGAAGCAAGTCACTGTGAGAGAAGCAGCCAACATAGAATGCCGTCCCCCATTGTTCAACCGCATTGCAAGGACACACGTTTCTACCCCCTCTCTATAATCAGAGTTCTTTTCGATAACAATTATACAGATACAGAGGAAATATGAATGAATGATTGTGAATCCATTTGGCGCCGCTCATGCACGTTCGTCAACTTTGCCTGGCCCTCGCAACACTTGTAGGGTTGCTGTAGCTCGGTCCACAGATCAAGCAGATGCACTAGTACGTGTGTGTCGGTACGTAGGTTGCCAGGGATAAGGAGATGAGGATGAGAAGAGAATTCTCATCCCTGTCTATGAACCAAACCTGCGTGTGTAGCTTCTACCCCGTCGGCGCCGCTCTGTTTTTTTTTTTTTTTGCCTTCTTTATACTACTAGATTAACGATATTTATTTTGAGACTGAGGAAGCCCCTGTTCGGCTCCTCTCCGCTCCGCAACTGCAGCTCCTGAAGCGAAGGGAGCGGCAGCACAATTTTAAGGAGTCGTTCAGATCGAGCTAGCTCCTCAAGTGGAGCGGAGTTCCAGGGTTGAAGAGGTTCCGAACGTCCGAAGTATACATACACGCAGTTGGTCTGATAAAAGGAAGCGTGCAGGTTAATTAATTTGCTTGGTGCAGGCGCATGCATCTCACATGTGCATGCCAAATGGGCCTCAAGAAAGAAGAGCCGAAAACGTGTACGGCTAGATCGAGCTGCTAGCTAGCCTTTTGATTGAAGGAAAGAAAGAGAAGGACGGACGAGGAAGTTAAGCGGAAACATCCAAAGCGACGTGAAGGAGTGATCCATCATCGCCAAACTCATGGGCCAGCCGCATGTAATGCAAGCACCAAAATTCCCCACGCCGCTCCAGCCACTTGGCGACCGTGTTCGTTGAAGAAAGAAGTGAGGATGATTCAGAGGCAAAATGAAAAAATTTGACCCAAAAATCAAACTAATTCACAAACTGAACTCTCTCCTTAATAATAAAGCACGTATTGCTTCTGCCGTCCGTCGTCGTGGTAGTTTTGCAAAAAAAGGCCCCGAGGTTTTAGATATTCAACCCGCAGTCCCTGTTTAAGTGACACTCTAGAAAAACGTTTCGTTTTTGCGTAAAAACCATTGCAATTGTTAGATATTATGTCTGCAACCCTTATCCCCGACCCCGAGCTCCTCCTCCTGTGCGCCTCCTCCCCGACCTCCCTCGCGCGTAGAAAACCAGTCCATGCCGTAACCCTAACCCTCTCGATATCACCCTCTTCCTCTCTCCCCCTCGGCGACGGCGGCGGCATATGTTAGATCCCTCCCGGCGTGATAATGGCCGCCACGCCGGTGGCGTCCCCCTTCCCCATGCTCCCCTCGCCCTCCTTCCCCCTCAGCACGTCACGCGCCGTCTTCACGACCGCACGGGACCGTCGCCGCGTCCTTCTTTGGACGACGGCGATGATGGAGGGAGCCGTTGGCGCTTGCAAGGCTCTCGATCGATGGACGAGCCAGGTCATCGCTCCTCAGAGCCAGCCCCTCCCTCCGCGTCGGTCCCATGGCGGCCTAGAGACCCCTAACCAGCCACTGCTCCCTTCAATCCCTGACTCTCTTCACGGTGCGCTTCCCTCCTTCTCGCATGCTGCTCCTCCCTCCTCCCAGCACGCTGCTCCCCCTCCCCAAGTTACCATGGATTCACGTTGCTGGAGCCCCTCCCCTCCCTCCCTGCTCCGCCTCCCCCCACAATCTTCACCAGCACGGCGACGGGCCTGGCCTCCCCAAGCGCGGCCACATCCGCTCCAGATCTTGTGCTCGTGTGGAGTGCAGGGCAGCCCAATGCAGCTGGGGTCGGTGTGTCCCGGCTAACGGGGTCGTGCTCACCTTCGGACATGGTGCGAGCGAGGAGATCCGAGGGCTCTCGCCCCTGCTCGTAGCCACGAGCATGGGATTTATAAATTTCTTGTTGCCTTGCATATGCGCCTTCCACTGTCCAGCATGGTACAGACGTCTCCTTGATGTTGAGGTATTGTCGCTCCATCTTTTCTCTATATCTAACTTTTATGCTCCCGCGTGCAATAGTAGAAGTGTATTAGTGGTTTTAGTATCCTATTGGAAAATTATAGCATCTATGTATTGTAATGGCCTTGGATGTTACTCAATTTATTTGTAGGTGTTGCTACATAATTTTGTGATGCTTTTGAAGGTGTCAGTCTTTTCCATCCCACTACAGAATCGAGATGCTTCGCGTTTAACTGGTAGAGAAGTTTCGTCTAAATGCCAATGCCGAAGAGAGCAAAGGTGCTATTTTGGTTTCCTTCTTCGATTTCATAAAGTGCAAAATAACAGGGTGTCTAGACACTGAGATAGTTGGTTCCTCAGCGGCACAGTTAGTAGGATTAAGTAGACTGAACTGATGCCTTATTTGAGCTGCATCAATCATAGTGTTAGTTGTGTGTTCTCTTTGTTTTGGGGGGAAATGGCAAAAACCAACCTGCAGGGTTTCCAAATACCGAATTGCGAGCTTAATCCTCATGTTCAAGCAAACACCAGCAAGTGTAAATGCGGTTTCAAATAGAGGAGCCCAGGCTCTGATGCCCACTTGCCTAATTTTGAATGCAGTGTCTCTTTCTTTTTTGGCTCTTAAGTGCTGGATGCATAACCTAGAATTAAGGGCTATCCAATTGACCTTTAATCAACTTTGAGCCAACTAGGCTTACTTATTTGACATGTTCAATAGTATATTGAAAATTCCATTTTCTGGTATACTACGTAAGAGAAATGACGTTGCATTTCATTGATGTTCCTCAATCATAATGAACGGACATCTGACCAAATGATTATTGATGAATCGGGACATGTGAAAGTGAATGGAAACTATCAAAATAGAGAATCTGATTAGTTATTTGCACAAACACTCAATTCTTATGTTGTAAGTTTTGCTATAACAATGTCTAAGAAAATAAAGTATGTTCCGACTGCCAGGGATGTATGACCATGCTATTTAACGCAATGCATAATTTGATTCGTCATGGTCGTATGGAAGCTAGGATAATTTTGCTATGAATTTTTCAAAGGCATCCAGTCTTGTATATAGTATTCTTATATCATTTAATTGATGTGTTCTTGCATCATTCTTCTACTTTCAGAGCATGCCTGAGGGTCGCTTGGGAGGTGCAGAGTAGTGAATTAGTGCATCGGGTCCCTCGGGAAGGTGTTGCGGTCAGTGGAGAATTGGGAAGGTTTGTTTGTTTCAGGACCATAGCCTAGCCTAGCCAACTATTTCAATGGGGAGGGCTGATATATGTTCCAAATGCACATATTAATAAGCATAGATACATCCCATGTATATGCAGCCTACAAATTATATGCATCGAAGTATTCATCTCTGCAGTTTTTTTGGTTTTTTTGGCACCTTAGGCTCACATGAGCGCCAAGGTGGAGTCTTTGCAGAAGTTGTTCACCCCGAAGGTCGTCTTCTCCAAGGCCTCCCTAGACATCGAGCAGGATCGCTCCATCAAGGTATCTACCCAAGTTTCCAATTACCAAACTTATCTTTTCATTTGGGCCAGAAGACAATAGCTTTGTCTTAATAATTTGAGTCCATTAATAATTTTTATTCTTTGTTCAAGTTGAATATGTGAAGACTCCCATGGAGCAATGTCGTCTTCTCGGGCTGCAATTATATGCCTAGGGGTGGTCAAACTGAAAAGTTCAGGGAAGATTCACAGTATATGTGGTAGTGCTAAACATTGTTTCGCCGTTCATCGAATGTGGTAGTGCGTATAAGGTTATAGCCTCGGGTTAATCTGAAAATCTATCTGTAATTTGGTTTTACAACGTCTAAGTGTCAATGATGTCTAGAATTGCTGTAGATTAGTTAGTTATTATGGATTCATGGTACCATGTAGTGGTACATTGATTATCTGGCCTTGAGTAATTAATCGATTTCAGGTTTTGGATTGGATAGGGAGCCTCTTTCGGAGTGAACCACATCATAATGCATCCTACATAGCTGCCATGGATGAATTACGGTACAACTTCAGTCTTCTTTTCACCTATTTGTTTACTGACTATGTCTGCCCTTGAGATGAACTGCATAAACAGTCAGATAGCTACCATTATTTTTTACATATTTCTTCCTCATGTACTCGTAGATCATATTGTTCTTTGCTATCAGTGGTTACTTTTGTTTGTGCTATCAACTTAGTTAATCATTATTTGTGTTGTCTGCTTGGTTATTTATTCTTTGTGCTACCGACTTTCCCTAATTCACCTAGACTGTTTTACATGTCCATCGTAGAAAATTTCAATTTTCACCTATGACTACACTTGCAATTTTGAAACATTAATGTAGTTGAACGCATTTTGATAGAAGAAGTGAGGTGCCAGCAATGGACTTTCTATGACCGCTTATTCTTGGTAGAGGAGTTCAAGCAGTTCATTTTTAGCCTTGTTTCTTTTGTTTTTGGAATACGCTAACTTTCTAATCGCGCGAGAGGAAGATATTGATTTATTCTTTACCACCAAGTGCTCTGGTGGTGGCTGGCCAGTCACTCCCTCCAAATCATGTAGCTGTGTACGGGTTTGATGGACGCGTGCGCCGACTCAGATAGACGGACTCCACGATCACCATGTATGGCTTCAAGTCTCGCTGTTGGCAGTTATCGTAACCTCAACAAAACTGAGCCCACAACCGACCATCACCGTCACCTCATTTCCGTGGTCGTTCTTCCCCCTCCCATAAAGTATTTGTCAATTTTATTCACCATTGCGGTCATACTGAATAGTTATGCATGCTATAATAGGTGTCTTCCTTCTACTAATAATTCATATCTTTCTATTTGAGCATGATTATTTTCCTTCGGTATGAACATGGCACTTCATTTTCAAGACCCTCCATGTGTTGTTGCTGCTATCATGTCGATATTTTAATATTAGGAGGTGGGGAGAGCAAGGAGGTTGCTGATTTTTCGGGAAGCGGTGGCGATCTGACATGGATTACGTGGGATGAGAAAGATCAAGCTCGACAAGAAGGTCAGTTGTCCACCGTCTCAAAATTGTTTTATTTTCCTTACTTTTGAGAACGAAGAGGGTGACTTTGTTGCTATTCTTGGTTGTAGTTGTGAATGTGAGGACAGGAGAGGAAGGTGTAGATGACGGTGCGGGGGTGTACTTGCTGCTGGCACCTTATGTGGCTCCTCTACCACCTTGAGTAGAAGGTCTGCACTGTTAACAAGCGTGTTGCTTGTTTCTTTCATTTTGTGTATGCATACTTGGTTTCATGGGCTCAAATACTGTTTTGGTAGAAAATTCTATTTTTGTGATGAGTCCGTTGCTGATGCGTGGAGAGGAGTTAAACTTGAGGGCAGCAATGGCTTGCTGATTGTTATCGTTGCATAAGTTTGGGGCATGCTAACAATTGTACATATCCCTGAGCTAGAGTTGGAAAAAATTGGTCCAAACTTTATTATATGTGTGAGAATCATTAGTCTGTACCTTGGTACCTACAATAATATTCAAGAGACGTATGGTGAAGAGTCTCTGGTAACTTAATTTTTAAGCGCACCCAGAAGAGTTAATCCCATGTACTATTTGTTCCACGTGCATGAACATAATTGCAGCAAGAAGTTTGCCTCTGCTTTCTTGTTGGACCTAGAAGTTGCAAGGGTTCTGATGAAATCTAATACTACAATGTGGTAGATGGTAGTATATGCAGAGTCTATGGCCATGGTGGAAGAGGACCACGAGCATCACTGGTGCCGAAACGAAGCTCAATTGCTCCCCACATGCATCATATGGTCACTGGGTAGATGCTCAATGTTTTGAACCAGAAAGGATGATGTTGGATACTAATGTTGATCGCAAGCAAGTTAGTTAGTGGAATAATTTTGAGCCTTGCATATTTGCAGCTTAGTTAGTGGAATAATCTGTTTCGATGGCAACTTGCCATAGACTATTTACAGTTAAATACTAAGAAATAAGATAATAAATATTCATTCAGGATCATCTATGGATCAACTGAGGAAGCATAAATGAGGAGGTGGTAAGTTTCAGCCATTTTGTAGATTTGATAAAGTTTTAAAAAGTTCCAAGGTGGGATGACAAATTTCTGAAGTGGTGGCAATGCTGAGCAAATGGCAAGCTGGGACTATTGCTAGAGTTGCTGAAGTTTCAAAAGGTTGCAAGATGAGATGAAAAACTTCTAAAATGAGGACAATGCTATAGAGTTAGGGTGAATGAGGAGAATAAAAAATGAAAGGGAAGTAGGGTTAAGGATAAAAATGTTGTTTTCTTTTCTTGGAAGGAGATGTTGGTAAGGAATTATGAGAAAAATGTGGAGAATATATATCTTTATCTTCATATGAATGGGTAGTACATGTTTCTACGCTCGCTGTACATTTTTTATTTTGATAATTAGATTGCGTGTATAAAGATGTATGTCTCTTTTTAATAATTCGACGATTGCTCACCACACTTGTCGCGGGGTTTATAAAAGCCTATGTCATATACGGTTGTTGAATCGTTAGATTTTTATTTTTAGGAACAAATCATTAGAATATATATGTCCTGCTTGTAACACATGTGCAATTGACTATTTTAAAAGAAAAGAGGCGAAAAATGCGCAGGAGCAATAGTAAAGCTGTTGCACAGATAATACAAAAGGCGCATTTCTATATATATTTATTTTTACAGAGTATGAGAGAGGCGAAGATGGATTAGGTTGACGTTTAAAAAGACCATCAACAATGGTCCCCACACAATGTCGTTCGACATGGTAAAGAATTCATCGAGTTGTATGTAACGACATAAAAATATATATGTCATCAGATCAAACATTAAAAGGCCGTAGCAACGCACGGGCATTCTACTAGTATGTTTAAAAAAAATCACCAAGCTGACCCTTTTGCGTGACGCCTTTGCCTTAGGCGCCACACTACATTGTGTGACGTCCGACACGATGTTGTGTGACGCCTGAGATCTAGTGTGGCGCCTAAGGCATAGACGTCGCACTACACTGTGTGGCGCCTAAGACAAAGGCGTCACACAGTGTAGTGTGGCGCGTGACTGTCAGACGGCATACAAAAGGGTAAGCCGAGTAAAAAAAATTCAAACAAAATTCAGTTTATGAAATACTTTGGATTCTAGATCAAATTTATCAATTTTGCCTGATTCAGAACAGCAGCACTACTCCAGTACAAGCCAAGGATAATAATAAGTGGTTTTACGGTGGTATATCGAACACCCATTCTAACAACTTCCCAGTGTTTTCTGTTCCGGCGTTTTGCACATGCGGTTCTTTTTGGTTCCTATGTTCTGTATTCCGATTACCCGAACGGAGCCTAAGGGCCACTATTATGTTTATTTGTTATTTGTCAATACCATTTCAATTACATAAGAAAGAAGAGATATTCTCTTGCTAGTATTCTACACATGCAGATAATATAGAATCAAAAAAATGCATTGATCATTACATGGAATTCTATTAAGATATACAGTAAGTCAAAGGAATTTCATAGGATTTATGAATGATTACAATCCTTTTGGAATTTCATAGGATTTGTTACATTTTATAGCAAAATTTAACATTCGCTTCAATCCTTTTTTATAAAAGAAAATTCCTATGACACCAAACACTTCTTGCTAATCTTACAAGGTTTATATAGACATGACATTCCAACCCTACACTTTTTTATTCCTGTATTTTGAAAATCCCGCAATTAAAGCGGCCCTAAACTTGGATGAGTTAGTTCTATTGTAATGAACTTATATCCATCCGAAAGGCAAACATGGAGGAGTGCACACATATAACTATACAACTGGAAAAGAAAAGGCTGCCTAAAAAAAACTGATTGTCATATTTGTCTGGTCCTCGCAGGCTTACTCGTCGGCTGTAGCACAGACTAGAGACCAAACAAAGCGTGGCCTCGCCTACCAAGATGATAAACCTGTTTTGATAGTCCTAGCAAAAGAACCCGTCAAAGTGATGAGGTCAGGACTAAGTATAGGCTGGTTAAATGGGATATTATTTGTCGCCCTAATGAATAAGGAGGTTTAGGAATTGAAAATCTGGAGACCAAAAATAGATGTCTTCTTAGCAAGTGACTGTTTCGATTATCTATGGAATCCGAAGGGATGTGGGTACAAATTTTGACGAACAAGTACCTTCACTCTAAAACTTTATCTCAGGTTACGGCTAGACCACTAGACTCGCCGTTCTGGAAGGGTCTGATGCGGGTGAAAAACTCATTTTTCAATAGATCGAGGTTTATCATTGGTAATGGTGAATTGACCAGATTCTGGGAAGATTCCTGGCTAGGAGATTCGCCTTTAGCTCTTCAATACCCGCGGCTGTACCATATTGCTCAACGTAGACAAGTGTCCGTTGCGGCAGTATTTCGTGAGATACCCCTTAATATTCAATTCCGTAAGTCATTAATTGGTGATAGATGGGTCTCCTCGTTGCATCTGGTTAGAAGGTTAATGGAGGTTAATCTTTCTGACAGGATTGATCGAATTGCTTGGAGTTTAACATCTAATGGGATGTTTACAGTCAAATCCATGTATTCTCATCTCATTGATTCCGTACCTATTCCAAAAACCCAGCATATTTGAAAGGTCAGAGTGCCTCTCAGAATTAAAGTTTTCTTGTGGTTTCTTCACAAGGGAGTTATTTTAACAAAGGATAATCTGGCAAAATGGAATTGGAAAGGTAGTCCCAGATGTAGCTTCTCCCCAAGGGTAGAGAGTATTCAACACCTCTTTCTCGATTGTCCTATGGCTAAACTTGTTTGGCGCTCAATTCACATTACTTTTAACATCCCTCCTCCTGTTGACTTAAACTAGTTATTTGAAACGTGGTTACAGGGAGTCGATGTTCAATTAGCCAAATCTATTCATGTCTCGATGTTCAATTAGCCAAATCTATTCGTGTCTAAGCATGTGCTCTTTTATGGGCTTTATGGAATAGCAGAAATGATTTGGTTTTTAATAGACTACGTGATATTCACTTTCTGCAGGTTATCTTCAGAACTACCGCACTGATCCGCACATGGTCGTTACTAACTCATGTGACAGCCAGGGAGCTTATGGTTACTGGGTGTGTCCGTTGGGAGATGGTAGCACAGGGTATCTTCAACCGGTTTGGATGGCGTCATATTAATAGGATAGGAGTCTAGTCATCTATATCTTTTCGCCAATTCCGGCTCTGGCGCGTTGTTCGCCATGTAATTTTTTATTTTCATCTCTTTGTTTGCTTTCGTCAATTCTGTACTTTGTGAACACTTGGTTTGGTTAATAAATGGTTGTATGCATCGCTCGATGCAGAGGCCGGGACAAGGCCTCCTTTTCTAAAAAAAAGAACCCGTGCGTTGCAACGGGAGCAAACCATACAACACGTCCTAAACTAATAATCACGACTTGAAACCTTCAAAACTTTAAAAAAATCTTATCGATCACGAACTACTCCCAACGCCTAGAGATATAATGACTTTCAAAAATCTAATCGAATCCTAGACATAAATTTTTGAATCGGTGAACGGCTTTTCGAATCGACAAACATTGTTTTCAAATTTTATTTTTTTCAAAAAAATGACGAATAGTTTGAAATGCTTGAACAATTTTCAATTCATGAACATTTGTTTAGTCACCAATAATTTTTGAATTGATCAGATTTTTTCAAACAAAATTTAAAAATTTGTATTTTTGAAGTTATGTGAAATTTCATGGATATTTGTTTCTGATTCCTTATTATGTTTTGAATAAACTATCATTTTTCAAAATCATGAACATGGTTTTTTTCCTGACCAGATTTCCAAATCACGAATAGTTATTATAATTGGTGAACAATTTTGCAAAACTACGAACATTTTTTGATCCAAAAAATTATGATTTCCTAAACATTTTTTAATTCACATAAATTTTATGATTTCTCGATCATGTTTTCGAAAACTCACAACTTTGAAAATTTTAAAATCCTGAATTGGTTGAAAGAAGGAAAGAAAACAGGATGAGAAAAGAAAAGACAAAAAAATGAAATGAAAAAATAGGGGAGAAAAGCCCATCTTTCGTCTTCAATCCATCGGTAACATTACTTGGAGCTATATTTCTATTCACCACATGATATGTGTTTTGCTTGAAGCGTCTTGTATCGTAGGAGTCTTTTCTTTTTGTTGTGTCACAATCATCCTCGTTGCACACCTTTTGAGAGAGACATGCACTCATCGTGAAATTGCTAGAATGCTCATTGTGCTTCACTTATATCTTTTGAGCTTGATAATTTTGCTCTATTTGCTTCACTTAGATCTTTTAGAGCACGGCGGTGAGTAACTTGGTAGTTGGTTTGTGCTATGAAAATAGTCCCAAAGGTGATAGGTACCCAAAGAGGATACAAAAACCTCCATCTTCATATGCATTGGGTAGAAAGAGAAGTTTGATTCCTCTCAATTAGTTTTGAGACGTGGATTCGGTAATATTAAGAGTTATGTTAGTAGGGTGTTGTGAATCTAGAAATACTTGTGTTAAAGTTAGTAATTTCCGTAACATGCACGTATGGTGAACCGCTATGTTAGGAAGTCGGAGCATAATTGATCTATTGATTGTCATCCTTTGTGTTGCGGTCGGGATCGCGCGATGGTTAACACCTACCAACCCTTCCCCTAGGAGTATGCGTTTAGCACTTTGTTTCGATTACTGATAAAAACTTTCGCAACAAGTATGTGAGTTCTTCATGATTAATGTGAGTCCATGGTATAGATGCACTTTCACCTTCCACCACTGCTAGCTTCTCTAGTACCGCGCAATTTTCGCTGGTGCACAAACCCACAATAAGCCTTCCTCAAAACAGCCACCATACCTACCTACTATGGAATTTTCATAGCCATTCCGAGATATATTGCCATGCAACTCCCACTGTTCCGTCTCATGACTTGTGCCGTCACTCTCATATTGCCATTGCATGATCGTAAGATAGCTAGCGAGATGTTTCAACGTCATACGCCAAGCTAGATCGTTACACATCCCGGTACACTGCCGGAGGCATTTCCTATAGTCATCATCGTTCTGAGCTTTGAGCTGTGAGTAAATAAAAGTGTGATGATCATCATTATTAGAGCATTGTCCCATGTGAGGAAATAAAAAAAAGAGGCCAAAGTTGCCCACAATAAAAAAAAGAGGCCAAAGAGCCCAAACAAAAAAAAGAGAAAAAGAGAGAAGGGACAATGCTACTATCTCTTTCCACACTTGTGCTTCATAATAAGCACCATGTTCTTCATGATTGAGAGCCTCTCGTTTTATCACCATCATATGCTAGTGGGAATCTTTATTATATAACTTGGCTTGTATATTCCAATTATGGGCTTCCTCAAAATTGCCCTAGGTCTTCGTGAGCAAGCAAGTTGGATGCACACCCACTAGGTTTCCTTTTGAGCTTTCCCATACTTATAGCTCTAGTGCATCCTTTGTATGGAAATCCCTACTCATTCACATTAATATCTATTAATGGGCATCTCCATAGACCTTTAATACGCCGAGTCAATGTGACCATCTCCTCCTTTTTGTCTCACAACCACCACCACACTCTATTCCACCTATAGTGCTATATCCATGGCTCACACTCATGTATTGCGTGAGAGTTGAAAAAGGTTTGATAAAGTAAGAGTGCGAAAACAATTACTTGGCCAATACCGGGGTTGTGCATGATTTAAATTAGTTGTGTGAGGATGATGGAGCATAGCCAGACTATATGATTTTGTAGGGATAACTTTCTTTGGCCTTGTTATTTCGAAAGTTCATGATTACCTTGCTAGTTTGCTTGAAGTATTATTGTTTTCATGTCAATAGCAAACTATTGTTTTGAATCTTACGGATCTGAACATTCATGTCACATGAAAGAAGTTACAAAGGAAAACTATGTTAGGTAGCATTCCACATCAAAAATTCAGTATTTATCACTTCCCTACTCGAGGACGAGCAGGAGTTAAGCTTGGGGATGCTTGATACGTCTCCAACGTATCTATAATTTTTGATGGTTCCATGCTATTATCTTGTCAAACTTTGGATGTTTTGTATGCCTTTTATACCTTTTTGGGACTAACTTATCAACTCAGTGCCAAGTGCCAGTTCTTGTTTTTCCGTGTTTTTGACCCTTTTCAGAGGAGGATTTTAAACGGTGTCCAAACGGAATAAAACTTTCGAAATGATTTTTTCCGGAATAGAAGATACGCACGAGACTTGAGAACCAAGGCACGGGCCACCAGGGGACCCCACAAGCCCCCTAGGCGAGGCCAGGGGGCCCACGCCTAGCAGGTTTGTGGGCCCCCTGTGGCTCGTCTGCCCTACCTCTTCCGCCTATAAAGTCAGAAAATTTCCAAAACTGCGTGAGAGATCCACGAAAATACTTTTTCGCCGCCGCAAGCTTCTGTCTCCGCAAGATCCCATCTGGGGCATGTTCTGGTGCCCTGCCGGAGGGTGGATTCGGATACGGAGGGCTTCTTCATCAACACCATGACCTCTCAGATGATGCGTGAGTAGTTCACCATAGACTTTCGGGTCCATAGCTAGTAGCTAGATGGCTTCTTCTCTCTCTTGGATCTTCAATACAAAGTTCTCCATGATCTTCATGGAGATCTATCCGATGTAATCTTCTTTTGCGGTGTGTTTGTCGAGATCCGATGAATTGCGGATTTATGATCAGATTATCTATGAATCTTATTTGAGTTTCTACTGATCTCTTATATGCATGATTTCATATCCTTGTAATTCTCTTCGAGTTGTGGGTTTTGTTTGGCCAACTTGATCTATGATTCTTGCAATGGGAGAAGTGCTTGGTTTTGGGTTCATACCGTGGAGTGACCTCACCTAGTGACAGAAGGGGTAGCGAGGCACGCATCGTGTTGTTGCCATCAAGGGTAAAAAGATGGGGTTTTCATTATTGGTTTGAGTTTATCCCTCTACATCATGTCATTTTGCTTAAGGCGTTACTCTGTTCGTCATGAACTCAATACACTAGACGCATGCTGGATAGCGGTCGATGTGTGGAGTAATAGTAGTAGATGCAGAAAGTATCGGTCTACTTGTTTCGGATGTGATGCCTATATGTATGATCATTGCCTTAGATATCGTCATGACTTTGCGCGGTTCTATCAATTGCTCGACAGTAATTTGTTCACCCATTGTAATATTTGATATTTTGAGAGAAGCCTCTAGTGAACACTATGTTGGAATTATGCCCTAGAGGCAATAATAAATATATAGTTATTATTATAATTCCAGTATCAAGATAATCGTTTATTATGCATGCTATAATTGTATTGAATGAAGACTTATATACATGTGTGGATACATAGACAAAACACTGTCCCTAGCAAGCCTCTAGTTGGCTAGCCAGTTGATCAAAGATAGTCAGGGTCTTCTGACTATGTACAAGGTGTTGTTGCTTGATAACTGGATCACGTCATTAGGAGAATCACGTGATGGACTAGACCCAAACTAATAGACATATCATGTTGATCATGTCATTTTGTTGCTATTGTTTTCTGCGTGTCAAGTATTTGTTCCTATGACCATGAGATCGTATAACTCACTGACACCGGAGGAATGCTTTGTGTGTATCAAACGTCGCAACGTAACTGGGTGACTATAAAGATGCTCTACAGGTATCTCCGAAGGTGTTCGTTGAGTTAGTATCGATCGAGACTGGGATTTGTCACTCCGTGTGACGGAGAGGTATCTTGGGGCCCACTCGGTAATACAACATCACATACAAGCCTTGCAAGCAATGCAACTTAGTGTAAGTGTCGGGATCTTGTATTACGGAACGAGTAAAGAGACTTGCCGGTAAACGAGATTGAAATAGGTATGCGGATACTGACGATCGAATCTCGGGTAAGTAACATACCGAAGGACAAAGGGAATGACATACGAGATTATATGAATCCCTAGCACTGAGGTTCAAACGATAAGATCTTCGTAGAATATGTGGGATCCAATATGGGCATCCAGGTCCCGCTATTGGATATTGACTGAGGAGTCACTCGGGTCATGTCTACATAGTTCTCGAACCCGCAGGGTCTGCACACTTAAGGTTCGACGTTGTTTTATTCGTATTTGAGTTATATAGTTGGTTACCGAATGTTGTTCGGAGTCCCGGATGAGATCACGGACGTCACGAGGGTTTCCGGAATGGTCCGGAAACGAAGATTGATATATAGGATGACCTCATTTGATTACCGGAAGGTTTTCGGAGTTACCGGGAATGTACCAGGAATGACGAATGGGTTCCGGGTGTTCACCGGGGGGGCAGCCCACCCCTGGGAGGCCCATAGGCCTTGGGGGTGGCGCACCAGCCCTCGGTGGGCTGGTGGGACAGCTCAAGAAGGCCCTATGCGCCATAGATAGAAAATCAAAGAGAAAAGAAAAAAAAGGAGGTGGGAAAGGAGAGAAGGACTCCACCTTCCAATCCTAGTTGGACTAGGATTGAAGGAGGACTCCGTATCCCTTGGTGACGCAGCCCTTGGGGCTCCTTGAGCCTCAAGGCAAGCCTCCCCTCCCCTCCTCCTATATATATGGAGATATTAGGGCTGATTTGAGACAACTTTTGCCACGCAGCCCGACCACATACCTCCACGGTTTTACCTCTAGATCGTGTTTCTGTGGAGCTCGGGCGGAGCCCTGCTGAGATTAGATCACCACCAACCTCCGGAGCGCTGTCACGCTGCCGGAGAACTCATCTACCTCTCCGTCTCTCTTGCTGGATCAAGAAGGCTGAGATCATCGTCGAGTTGTACGTGTGCTGAACGCGGAGGTGCCGTTCGCTCGGCACTAGATCGTGGGACGGATCGCGGGACGGTTCGTGGGACGATTCACGGGGCGGATCGAGGGGCGTGAGGACGTTCCACTACATCAACCGCGTTCACTAACGCTTCTGCTGTGCGATCTACAAGGGTACGTAGATCGGAAATCCCCTCTCGTAGATGGACATCACCATGATAGGTCTTCGTGCGCGTAGGAATTTTTTTTCCCATGCGACGTTCCCCAACAATGGCATCATGAGCTAGGTTCATGCGTAGATGTAATCTCGAGTAGAACACAAAAGTTTTTGTGGGTGGTGATGTGCGTCTTGCTGCCCTCATTAGTCTTTTCTTGATTCCGCGGTATTGTTGGATTGAAGCGGCTTGGACCGACATTTACTCGTACGCTTACAAGAGACTGGTTTCATCGCTACGAGTAACTCCGTTGCTCAAAGATGACTCGCAAGTGTCGGTTTCTCCAACTTTAGTTGAATCGGATTTGACCGAGGAGGTCCTTGGATAAGGTTAAATAGCAATTCATATATCTCCGTTGTGGTGTTTGCGTAAGTAAGATGCGATCCTACTAGATACCCATGGTAACCACGTAAAACATGCAACAACAAAATAGAGGACGTCTAACTTGTTTTTGCAGGGTATGCTTGTGATGTGATATGGCCAACGATGTGATGTAATATATTGGATGTATGAGATGATCATATTGTAATAGATAATATCGACTTGCACGTCGATTGTACGGCAACCGGCAGGAGCCATAGGGTTGTCTTTAAACTAATGTTTGTGCTTGCAGATGCGTTTACTATTTTGCTAGGATGTAGCTTTAGTAGTAATAGCATGAGTAGCACGACAACCCCGATGGCGACACGTTGATGGAGATCATGGTGTGGCGCCGGTGACAAGAAGATCGTGCCGGTGCTTTGGTGATGGAGATCAAGGAGCACGTGATGATGGCCATATCATGTCACTTATGAATTGCATGTGATGTTAATCCTTTTATGCACCTTATTTTGCTTAGAACGACGGTAGCATTATGAGGTGATCTCTCACTAAAATTTCAAGACGAAATTGTGTTCTCCCCGACTGTGCACCGTTGCTACAGTTTGTCGTTTCAAGACACCACGTGATGATCGGGTGTGATAGACTCAACGTTCACATACAACGGGTGCAAAACAGTTGCACACGCGGAACACTCGGGTTAAGCTTGACGAGCCTAGCATGTGCAGACATGGCCTCGGAACACATGAGACCGAAAGGTCGATCATGAATCATATAGTTGATATGATTAGCATAGGGATGCTTACCACTGAAACTATACTCACCTCACGTGATGATCGGACTTGAGCTAGTGTAAGTGGGTCATGAACCACTCAAATGACTAGAAAGATGTATTTTTTGAGTGGGAGTTTAGCAAGTAATTTGATTAAGTTAAACTCTAATTATCTTGAACATAGTCTAAGTCCACTTTGAATATATTTGTGTTGTAGATCATGGCTCACGCGATAGTCACCCTGAATTTTAATACGTTCCTAGAGAAAGCTAAGTTGAAAGATGATGGAAGCAACTTTGTAGACTGGGCTCGTAATCTTAAGTTGATCCTACAAGCTGGGAAGAAGGATTATGTCCTTAATGTTGCGCTAAGAGATGAACCACCCGCTACGGCTGACCAAGATGTTAAGAACGCTTGGTTAACACGTAAGGAGGACTACTCAGTAGTTCAATGTGCAGTCTTGTATGGCTTAGAGCCGGGACTTCAACGTTGTTTTGAGCGTCATGGAGCATATGAGATGTTCCAGGAGTTGAAGTTTATCTTTCAGAAGAACGCCCGGATCGAGAGGTATGAGACCTCCGATAAATTCTATGCTTGCAAGATGGAGGAGAATTCGTCTGTCAGTGAACATGTGCTCAAAATGTCTGGGTATTCAAACCGTCTAGCTGAGCTGAGGATTGAACTCCCACAAGAGGCTATCACTGACAAAATTCTTCAATCAGTGCCGCCAAGCTATAAGGGCTTTGTGTTGAACTACAACATGCAAGGGATGAACAAGTCACCCGGCGAGTTGTTTGCGATGCTGAAAGTCCCAGAGTCTGAACTCCGTAAAGAGCATCAAGTGTTGATGGTGAATAAGACCACTAGTTTACAGAGAAACGACAAAGGGAAGAAGGGTAATTCAAAGAAGAGCGGCAAGCCTGTTGCCAATCCGACGAAGAAACCCAAAGCTGGACCTAAGCCTGAAACAGAGTGCTACTATTGCAAGGGTATGGGTCACTGAAAGCGCAACTGTCCCAAGTATCTGACTGATAAGAAGGCGGCCAAAGAAAAATCAGGTATATTTGATATACATGTTATTGACGTGTACTTAACCGGCTCTCGTAGTAGTTCCTGGGTATTCGATACCGGTCCTGTTGCTCATATTTGCAACTCGAAACAGAAACTACGGAATAGGCGAAGGCTGCCGAAAGATGAAGTGACGATGCGCGTAGGAAATGGTTCCAAGGTTGATGCAATCGCCGTCGGCACAGTTTCACTTCAGTTACCATCAGGATTAGTTATGAACTTGAATAATTGTTATTTAGTGCCTGCGTTGAGCATGAACATTATATCTGGATCTTGTTTATTGCGAGACGGTTACTCTTTTAAGTCAGAGAATAATGGTTGTTCTATTTCTATGAGTAACATCTTTTATGGTCATGCACCCAATGTGAGAGGATTGTTCATATTGAATCTTGATAGTGATAATACACATATAATAACATTGAGACCAAAAGAGTTAGAGTTCACAATGATAGCGCCATATTTTTGTGGCACTGCCGCTTAGGTCATATTGGTGTAAAGCGCATGAAGAAACTCCATACCGATGGATTTTGGAGTCACTTGACTTTGATTCACTTGACACGTGCGAACCATGCCTCATGGGCAAGATGACTAAAACTCCGTTCTCCGGAACAATGGAGCGTGCCAGTGACTTGTTGGAAATCATACATACCGATGTGTGCGGTCCGGTGAGCGTGGAGGCACGCGGCGGATATCGTTATTTTCTCACCTTCACTGACGATTTGAGTAGATATGGTTATGTCTACTTAATGAAGCACAAGTCTGAAATATTTGAAAAGTTCAAGCAATTTCAGAGTGAAGTTGAAAATCATCGTAACAAGAAGATCAAGTTCCTACGGTCTGATCGTGGGGGTGAATATCTGAGTTTCGAGTTTGGTGCTCACTTAAGACAATGTGGAATTGTTTCACAGTTGACACCGCCTGGAACACCACAGCGTAATGGTGTGTCCGAACGTCGTAATCGTACTTTATTAGAGATGGTGCGATCTATGATGTCTCTTACTGACTTGTCGTTATCGTTTTGGGGTTATGCATTAGAAACAGCTGCATTCACTTTAAATAGGGCACCATCAAAATCCGTTGAGACGACACCATATGAACTGTGGTATGGCAAAAGGCCAAAGTTGTCGTTTCTTAAAGTTTGGGGATGTGATGCTTATGTCAAAAAGCTTCAGCCTGGAAAGCTGGAACCCAAAGCGGAAAAGTGCATCTTCATAGGCTACCCAAAAGAGACAGTTGGGTACACCTTCTATCTCAAATCCGAGGGCAAAGTGTTTGTTGCTAAAAACGGAGCTTTTCTCGAGAAGGAGTTTTTCTCGAGAGAATTGAGTGGGAGGAAGATAGAACTTGACGAGGTTGTCGAACCTCTCATCCCTCTGGATGGTGGCGCAGGGCAAGGGGAAACCTCTGTCGTTGCGACGTCGGTTGAGGAGGAAGTTAATGATGATGATCATGAAACTCCGGTTCAAGTTTCTGTCGAACCACGCAGGTCGACGAGACCACGTGCTGCTCCAGAGTGGTACGGTAATCCCGTTTTGTCATTCATGTTGTTAGACAACAATGAACCTGCAAATTATGAAGAAGCAATGGTGGGCCCAGATTCCAACAAATGGCAGGAGGCCATGAAGTCCGAGATAGGATCCATGTATGAAAACAAAGTGTGGACTTTGGAAGTACTACCTGAGGGCCGCAAGGCTATTCAGAACAAATGAATCTTTAAGAAGAAGACGGACGCTGACGGCAATGTGACCGTTTATAAAGCTCGACTTGTGGCAAAGGGTTTTTCACAAGTTCAAGGAGTTGACTATGATGAGACATTCTCACACGTAGCGATGCTTAAGTCTGTCAGAATCATGTTAGCAATAGCTGCATTTTTCGATTATGAAATCTGGCAGATGGATGTCAAAACGGCGTTCCTTAACGGTTTCCTTAAGGAAGAGTTGTATATGATGCAACCCGAAGGTTTTGTCGATCCTAAAAATGCTAACAAGGTATGCAAGCTCCAGCAATCCATTTATGGACTGGTGCAAGCATCTCGGAGTTGGAATAAACGTTTTGATGAGGTGATCAAAGCATTTGGGTTTATACAAGTGGTTGGAGAATCTTGTATTTACAAGAAAGTGAGTGGGAGCTCTGTGGCGTTTCTAATATTATATGTGGATGACATATTACTAATTGGAAACAACGTAGAGTTTTTGGAGAGCATAAAGGATTACTTGAATAAAAGTTTCTCTACGAGGGACCTAGGAGAAGCTGCTTACATTCTAGGCATTAAGATCTACAGGGATAGATCGAAACGCGTGATAGGACTTTCACAAAGCACATACCTTGATAAAGTTTTGAAGAGGTTCAAAATGGAACAGTCCAAGAAAGGGTTCTTGCTAGATTTACAAGGTACGAGATTGAGTAAGACTCAGTGCCCAGCAACTGATAAAGATAGAGAGCATATGAGCACCGTCCCCTATGCTTCAGCCATAGGATCTATCATGTATGCAATGCTGTGCACTAGACCGGACGTTAGCCTGGCCATAAGTATGGCAGGCAGGTTCTAGAGTAATCCAGGAGTGGATCACTGGACGGCGGTCAAGAATATCCTGAAGTACCTGAAAAGGACTAAGGAGATGTTTCTCGTGTATGGAGGTGACGAAGAGCTCGTCGTAAAGGGTTACGTCGATGCAAGCTTTGACACAGATCCGGACGACTCTAAGTCGCAGATCAGATACGTATTTATTCTCAATGGGGGTGCGGTAAGCTGGTGCAGTTCCAAGAAAAGCGTCGTAGCTGATTCTACATGTGAAGCGGAGTACATGGCTGCCTCGGAGGCGGCTAAGGAGGGTGTCTGGATGAAGCAGTTCATGATGGATCTTGGAGTGGTGCCAAGCGCACTGAATCCAATAACATTGTTCTGTGACAACACGGGTGCCATTGCCTTAGCAAAGGAACCACGGTTTCACAAGAAGACCAGACACATCAAACGATGCTTCAACCTCATCTGCGACTACGTCGAAGGGGAGGACGTAAATATATGCAAAGTGCACACAGATCTGAATGTAGCAGACCCGCTGACTAAACCTCTTCCACGGGCAAAGCATGATCAACACCAGAACTGTATGGGTGTTAGATTTATTACAATGTAATTCGCATGGTGATGTGAGGGCTAGATTATTGACTCTAGTGCAAGTGGGAGACTATTGAAATTATGCCCTAGAGGCAATAATAAATATATAGTTATTATTATAATTCATGTATCAAGATAATCGTTTATTATCCATGCTATAATTGTATTGAATGAAGACTTATATACATGTGTGGATACATAGACAAAACACTGTCCCTAGCAAGCCTCTAGTTGGCTAGCCAGTTGATCAAAGATAGTCAGGGTCTTCTGACTATGTACAAGGTGTTGTTGCTTGATAACTGGATCACGTCATTAGGAGAATCACGTGATGGACTAGACCCAAACTAATAGACATAGCATGTTGATCGTGTCATTTTGTTGCTACTGTTTTCTGCGTGTCAAGTATTTGTTCCTATGACCATGAGATCGTATAACTCACTGACACCGGAGGAATGCTTTGTGTGTATCAAACGTCGCAACGTAACTGGGTGACTATAAAGATGCTCTACAGGTATCTCCGAAGGTGTTCGTTGAGTTAGTATTGATCGAGACTGGGATTTGTCACTCCGTGTGACGGAGAGGTATCTTGGGGCCCACTCGGTAATACAACATCACACACAAGCCTTGCAAGCAATGCAACTTAGTGTAAGTTGCGGGATCTTGTATTACGGAACGAGTATAGAGACTTGCCGGTAAACGAGATTGAAATAGGTATGCGGATACTGACGATCGAATCTCGGGCAAGTAACATACCGAAGGACAAAGGGAATGACATACGGGATTATATGAATCCCTAGCACTGAGGTTCAAACGATAAGATCTTCGTAGAATATGTGGGATCCAATATGGGCATCCAGGTCCCGCTATTGGATATTGACCGAGGAGTCACTCGGGTCATGTCTACATAGTTCTCGAACCCGCAGGGTCTGCACACTTAAGGTTCGATGTTGTTTTATGCGTATTTGAGTTATATGGTTGGTTACCGAATGTTGTTCGGAGTCCCGGATGAGATCACGGACGTCACGAGGGTTTCCGGAATGGTCCGGAAACGAAGATTGATATATAGGATGACCACATTTGATTACCGGAAGGTTTTCGGAGTTACCGGGAATGTACCGGGAATGACGAATGGGTTCCGGGTGTGCATCGGGGGGGCAACCCACCCCGGGGAGGCCCATAGGCCTTGGGGGTGGCGCACCAGCCCTTGGTGGGCTGGTGGGACAGCCCAAGAAGGCCCTATGCGTCATAAATAGAAAATCAAAGAGAAAAGAAAAAAAAGGAGGTGGGAAAGGAGAGAAGGACTCCACCTTCCAATCCTAGTTGGACTAGGATTGAAGGAGGACTCCTCCTCCCTTGGTGGCGCAGCCCTTGGGGCTCCTTGAGCCTCAAGGCAAGCCTCCCCTCCCCTCCTCCTATATATATGGAGCTATTAGGGCTGATTTAAGACAATTTTGCCACGGCAGCCCGACCACATACCTCCACGGTTTTACCTCTAGATCGTGTTTCTGCGGAGCTCGGGCGGAGCCCTGCTGAGATTAGATCACCAGCAACCTCCGGAGCATCGTCACGCTGCCGGATAACTCATCTACCTCTCCGTATCTCTTGCTGGATCAAGAAGGCCGAGATCATCGTCGAGCTGTACGTGTGCTGAACGCGGAGGTGCCGTCCGTTCGGCACTAGATCGTGGGACGGATCGAGGGACGGTTCATGGGACGGTTCGCGGGGCGGATCGAGGGACGTGAGGACGTTCCACTACATCAACCGCGTTCACTAACGCTTCTGCTGTTCGATCTACAAGGGTACATAGATCGGAAATCCCCTCTCGTAGATGGACATCACCATGATAGGTCTTCGTGCGCGTAGGAAATTTTTTATTTCCCATGCGACGTTCCCACACACTATGGCCCCTGGGTCTACTTCACACCATATTTTCATCCTTACTCTTTTACTTCATTGCACTTTCCGCCTTCAGATCTCACTTTGCAATCAATCTTGAAGATATTGACAACCCCTTTATAGCGTTGGGTGCAAGCTCTTTTGTGTTTGCGCAGGTACTCTCGACTTGGCGCGATTCTCCTACTGGATTGATACCTTGGTTCTCAAACTGAGGGAAATACTTACTGCTCCTGTGTTGCATCACCCTTTCATCTTCAAGGGAAAAACCAACGCAAGCTCAAGAGGCAGCAACTCCTTACCTTCATCAAACTCCCAATCTTCAGATTTGCGTTTAATTCTTTCCAATAAATTTCATTTGAAGTCAATATCTCTCTTCATAAAAGAACCGGTACAAGAAGTGTCAAGCGTGGTGCGATTATCATGAGAAAGACGAGCATAAAAGTTTTGAATAATAATTTCTCTTGGGAGCTCATGGTTGGGGCATGAATATAACATTGATTTAAGCCTCCCCCAAGCTTGAGCGATACTTTCTCTATCACGAGGCCAAAAATTATAGGTATAATTCCGATCACGATGTACCAAATGCATAGGATAAAACTTTTGATGAAATTCCAATTTCAATCGGTTGTAGTTCCATGATCCAGTGTCATCACATAGCCTATACCATGTCAATGCTTTATCCCCCAAAGATAAGGGAAAGACCTTCTTCTTGACCTCATCCCGGGCAAACCTGCAAGCTTAAATAAACCACAAACTTCATCTACATAGATTAGATGCAAGTCGGGATGTGATGTTCCATCTCCTGTAAAAGGATTAGCCAACAGTTTCTCTAGCATATCCGAAGGAATTTCATAACAAATATTTTCAGTAGGTGCAGCAGGTTGAGGAGCAACTCCTTGTGCTTCCGTTCGAGGTGAAGATACCCCGAACAAGCTCCTCAAAGGATTAGTTTCCATAGTGACAAGTGACAATAAATGTCAGCACACTATATAAATGTTTCCTTACCAAATTCCACTTACCAAAGGCGCTTTACTCCCCGGCAACGACGCCAGAAAAGAGTCTTGATGACCCACAAGTGTAGGGATCTATCGTAGTCCTTTCGATAAGTAAGAGTGTCGAACCCAACGAGGAGCAGAAGGAACTGGCAAGTGGTTTTCAGCAAGGTATTCTCTGCAAGCACTGAAATTATCGGTAACAGATAGTTGTGTGATAAGATGATTCGTAGCAAGTAGCAAGTAACAATAGTAACAAAGGTGCAGCAAAGTGGCCCAATCCCTTTTGTAGCAAGGGACAAGCCTGGACAAACTCTTATAGGAGGTAAAGCGCTCCCGAAGACACATGGAAATTTCTATCAAGCTAGTTTTCATCATGTTCATATGATTCGAGTTCGCTACTTTGATAGTTTGATATGTGGGTGAACCGGTGCTTGGGTGCTGCCCTTACTTGGACAAACATCCCACTTATGAATAACCCCACTCGCAAGCATCCGCAACTAAGAAAGAAGAATTAAGACAAATTCTAACCATAGCATTAAACTAGTGGATCCAAATCAGCTCCTTACGAAGCAACACATAAACTAGGGTTTAAGCTTCTGTCACTCTAGCAACCCATCATCCACTTATTACTTCTCAATGCCTTTCTCTAGGCCCAAATAATGGTGAAATGTTATGTAGTCGACGTTCACATAACACCACTAGAGGAGAGACAACATACAACGCATCAAAATATCGAACGAATACCAAATTCACATGACTACTTATAGCAAGACTTATCCCATGTCCTCAGGAACAAAAGTGACTACTCACAAAGCATAATTATGTTCATGACCAGAGAGGTATTGAATAGCATCAAGGATCTGAATATATAATCTTCCACTGAGTAATCCAACTAGCATCAACTATAAAGAGTAATTAACACTACTAGCAACCTTACAAGTAACAATCGGAGTCTCGAGACGGAGATTGGTTACAAGAGATGAACTAGGGTTTGGAGATGAGATGGTGTTGATGAAGATGTTGATGGTTATGAGTCCTCTCCGATTAGAGGAGTGTTGGTGATGACGATGGCGACGATTTCCCCCTCCAGGAGGGAAGTTTCCCCGGCAGAACGACCCTGCCGAAGCTCTAGATTGGCTCTGCTCAAGTTCCGCCTCGTGGCGGCGGCGACTCCTCCTGAAAGCCTCCTCTTGATTTTTTTCTGGAACGGAACCCTCATTATAGCAAAAGATGGGAGCCAGAGGGGCAACAGGGGCCCACAAGCCACCTAGGCGCGGCCAGGGGGTAGGCCGCGCCTGGCAGGTTTGTGGCCTTCTGGTGGCTCCCCTCTGGTACTTCTTCCGTCTAGTATTTTTTTATAAATTTCAAAATAATTCCTCGTTGATTTTCACGGCTTTTGGAGTTGCGAAGAATAGGTATCTCAAACTTGCTCCTTTTTCAGATCAGAATTTCAGTTAACGGCATTCTTCCTCTTCATGTAAACCTTATAAAATAAGAGAGAAAAGGCATAAGTATTTTACCGTGAAGTGTAATAATAGCCCAAAAGACGATAAATACTACCGAGCACTGCAGGAAGCACGCCACTTCGGAGGCCTACACCGCGCGACCTACCGACGACTAGCGTGTTTGCACGCCGCTTCCATAGATGGATGCCCGTGGACGAGCTCACGCACCTCTTTCGCATGTGCTACGGCCTTCGAGCCCCGGCAAGGAGGCCTCCATCCTCATCCCACGAGCACCTCCACGTACGCGCGCGGCTCCGCCCTCTTGTCTCCACACGTCCGTGTTGCCTCCCCGCGCCGGCTCTCATCATGTACGATGGGGACAAAATGAACCTTCCTCCCATGAATGACGGTAGTCGGCCTCCTTGGCGTTGAGTCGCTCCTGCTCGTCCCTCTTCCTCTTGGCACTCCCCGTATCGTGCCGCTTGGTACTGGCCTTGGCACGTGCCCGCGTGGCCACCTTCTTCTCACGCCGGAGCTCCTTGTCACAGTCCGCGGCCTCGCCTTTGCCGTCGGGACCCTTCAACGGGCTAGGCGGCTGCACACTAAACATGATCACGAGACAGGTAGCGGTGAGAATGGCCGGAGGATCCACTTCGGTACCCTGGGGAAGAGCTTGGTTGCCGCCGACCCTCTTCCTCCCTGGTAAACTCGACGGCGACGGGCGCCACCGGCAACGGCCCGACGCCATGCTGCCGCGCCCGAGCCCCGGCCAGGCGGCTTCAATGAACGGCGGTACCCCTGCCCTACACGCAGCAAGACACCAATCCACGCCGCCAAGCAGTCAGTTCAGCCTGGCCTTCCACGCCGCCAAGCAGTCAGTGTCGTGTCACAATACGCACTGGTGGCTCCTTGCCGCTGTACCTCGTCATCTACTTCAGCGATTCCAATAAGTTGTACAGGGAACACCACACCAGAGGCCTCGCATCACCCATACACACACACATCAAGAGAGAGCTGGGAGGGAAGTTACCGGGGGAAGGTCCTTGATCCGGAAGGACGACCCGTGACCAATGCCAACAAGGAGGAGGATCCATACAGAGAACCTTTTGTTTATTGAGGGACCATCTACCTCCTGGCCGGCCTCGTCTTCGTCATCGATGCAGTCCAGAAGTTCTTGGTCTCGTTGATGGCCGCTAGAGTCATGCCGTCAAAGTTCTCCAGCGTAACTTAGTTTGTTGTGTTCGTTATGATGTTGTACCGAAACACGCCCAGGTAATCTTTACCTTGCCATCATCACCCTCTCTGTCAATCTTCCGGTGGAAGAAGATGCATGACAATATTGCTGCCTCAAGTTGGCCACCCACCGTCCCTGATGAGCGCTAACCCGCGCAAGAAAATGTTCTGATATGCTTATAGGTGGAGGAAAAAATACGCGCATGAAACGGGACATATTAGGTCGCTCTCACAAGAAAGAACGATAGAACGCAAGAAAAGCTAGCACATGAGAGGCACAAGCTACCTGTATTTTAGGGGACGCACACTAGCTAGCTAAGCCCCTTAATAACATGGGCTCTGTGAAAACAAATCTCATCGGCCACAAACTACTCCCACGTCTATACATATAAATACTTTCGAAAATCTAATCTAATCCTAGACATAAAAGACTCTGAATTCGTGAATAGCTTTTAAATCGTCCTTTTTTGAAATTTTGGATTTTCACAAAAAATCACGAACATTAGTTTTGTTTATGAAGATTTTCTGAAATGCACAAAAAGTTTTCAAGTTCATGAACATTTTTTGACTCAACAAACATTTTTTAGATCACTCAACATTTTTAAAAGCAGGGAACAAATTTTTGAAATTTTGTTTTTTCCTTTTTGTGTACATTTTCTAAATTTGATGGACACTTATTTCGGATTCCCGAATAAGTTTTGAACACACGATCATTTCCTCCCTATTTTTTTCGAATCATGATTTTTTTACAAATACACCAATATTGTTTGAATCCACAAAACTTTTATGATTTCCTAAAAAAATTGAATTCACAAACAATTTATAATTTTGCGAACATTTTTATAATTCACCACTTTTGAAATTTCTAAAAGGTCTTATATTTAAAAACGGAGGGAGTAGAAGGATGAGAACAAAATGAGAAAAAGATGAAAGAAAAAACGAAACGAAAAAAAAGTCTTTATATTATAATAATTTATAATTCACCACTTCCGAACACGCCCGGCTAAGGACAATGTATGAGAAAATGAAAAGGAAAAACTGCAAAAAGTGAGGTCGAACCCTAGTCACATGCGTAGAACTGACGTGACTTAGCCACTATGGCGGAAGAGTTTCTATGTTCTATGTTCGTATCTGCCCTTTATAATAACAGATCGCATGGCGACTTGGGAAAAATCTGAAACGTTTTCTTTACTTATGAGTGGGTAATATATATATATAGGTAAAGATGTAAAGATAAAAACAAGAGGAATGATAACGTGCACGATCAGCGCACGACGCCACGTGTCCACCCTCGAGAACACCAAACGACCCGGGGAGGAGAGAAAATCTAACTTCCCCGTCTTGTTTAGCCCCATCGGGCTCTGCGTCTCCCCCACCCCGCCGACACTCTTCGTCCTTTTCTTCTCCAGATCAGGCAACAAAATCCCACTCCCACCCTCCAACCCTACGCGCCACCACCCTCCTCCTTTCATACGACGACGATGAAGCCCGGGCGTGAAGACGCAGCGGAGCAGCAGAAGGCAACCGAGGAAGCAGAGGAGTCTGCTCCGGTCATTGCCGCCGGGGTGGGTGTGAATGGGTCCGCCATTCCGGCGACGGCTAGCGGCGCACCTTCTGATGTGCTTGCGTCGGCCGCCATCGCAGCGGTCGACCGTCTGGTCGGCGAGCAGGTGGAGGATGAAGTCGGTGGAGATCTAGAGCAGAAGGCCAAGCGCAAGCGCGAGCTCTACGAAGAGGTCGATAACCTCTACGATGAGTCCGAGCTCTCCATGCTCGACAGTCCAAGGAAGGCCGACGAGTTCAAAGAGGAGGTCAGCGACGAGCTCCCCGAGGTAGAGCTCTATTTTCTCATTAGACTGGGGTTTGGTACTCTGTTTTCTCATCGCATTAGGGTTTTCTCGTAAATCAGACGAGCATCGATTTGATCTGGCCCTGGTAGTTGATGTAGGATTTTAGGGTTCTATGTGCGTCCTCTGCTTAGGCTTTAGGATTTTTGGGTTCTTTGGTGGATTTCGTGTCTGTGGTGTGCAATCGCAAGACGTATTTTATTTATACTAAATATTTGTACGTATTTATATTTTAGTTATCACTAATTTTTATTTGGTATTATGATTGGATGCCCTTTTATAATTAATCAATTTTAGAGATTCATTGTTGTTATCCCACAACATCAACCACATACCTACATTTATAATACTGAAATCAAGCTTATTTGTTATACATATATCGTTCTAAATACATCAATGCTATGGTAAGACAAATTTTACTATGGATATTTTTCTATGTTTTCAAAAAATCATTTGACACGTTATTAAGTTGAACCACGTCCAAATATAAACAAAACGTACAAAGTGGTGCTACTTTGTTGCTTTACTGTGTCTATACATGTTTATTTTCAGTCTATCTTTAGATATCGGTAGAGGATTCTACAATCTTTGTGTTTACCAAATATCCTAAGGAATTGTTTGGTAGAAGTGGATTACGAAGGTTTGGGGAGGTGGGGATTTTAGGGGATTGGGGAATCCCTTCCTTCTACCCAATCCTCTCAATTCACCTCAGATCCCCCAGTTTCCAATCCCCTTCCATAAAAACTTGTTTGGTAGACGGGGTTTGCTATAATAAAGTGAGATGGTACAAAATGTCAACAATGCCGTTAAAGATCCAATCTTTGCAAGTTTAGCAACTTGTATAAGGAAAAAAAATGCTATAGAACTTCACTTGTACTTGCTCCAAGATTATGCAAAGTAGCAAAACTAAGGACGCCACATACAAAACAACAAGGTCCTCACAATATTCTGTTACAACCAAGTTTAACATAGGGCGTGGTAGCCATTATTGTATTTCGCTGGCTGCATTTGGCAATTGAGATCTTTCCATTGTTACCATTTAACTCCAACCTGGAAAGCAGAAAATACTCGTAATAACTTTGCAAGAAAACATCGATCTTGAGTCCACACAGAAAAGCCCAAAATAGCAACATCATCAGAACACACATCTACAAGTTGAAAATTGTACATTTCACATACTAGATACTCGTGCATCTACTAATCAGAACTAAAAACCTAAGTTCATATGATCACTGAAAATATAGGACTAATTCTTTAGTAGAATAGTAATTATAGTAATTTAGTACTAACACTTTTGACAAAGTTGCAAATACTACTTCTCCAGCAAAAGCTAGAACTAATGTTAGAACTAATTATTCAATAAAAACTACAAAAAAAATTGATAATTTCAGTAGCAGGCGAAGCAAAGACTAAATCAAATGTTTTAGTCTAACGAGGAAGCTTGCTTATTATAGTTCAGACCAAGAAAGCAAGACCAAGAAAGCAGCATTATAATAGGCGCTCTAGCAAGAACTAAATCATAGATTCATGTATTAGTTGCAATAGGAGTACAATTGAGGTTCTTGTCCATTTTGCATCATTCTTTTATATCGATATTTATTGCATTATGGATTGTTATTACATATTATGGTATAATACTTATGCCTTTTCTCTGTTATTTGAAGAGGGAGAATGCCGACAGGTGGAATTCTGGACTGGAAAAGGAGAAAATCTGAGTGAAGTTTTGGAGAATTGATTTCGAATATATAAAAAATATTGGACGGATGAAATACCAGAGGGGACCCACCAGGAGGTCACAAGCCAGGGGGCGCGGCCTACCGCCCTGACCGCCTCGAAGGTTTTGACCCCCTGGCAGGCTTGTGGCCCCCTGGCAGGCCTTCGGTGCCTATCTTCTTCTATATGAAGGGTTTTGACCTGGAAAAAATCATATCAGAGCTTTCGGGACAAGACGCTGCCGTCTCGAGGCGTAACTTTGACAGAACAAATCTAGAGCTCCGACGGAGCTATTCCGCCGTGGAAACTTCCCTCCCGGAGGGGGAAATCGAAGCCATCGTCATCACCAACGATCCTCTCATCGAGAGGTGGTCAATCTCCATCAACATCTTCATGAACATCATCTCCTCTTCAAACCCTAGTTCATCTCTTGTATCCGATCTTTGTCTCAAAACCTCAGATTGGTACCAGTGGGTTGCTAGTAATGTTGATTACTCCTTGTAGTTGATGCTAGTTGGTTTACTTGGTGGAACATTATATGTTCAGATCCTTTATGATTATTAATACTCCTCTGATTATGAACATGAATATGCTTTGTGAGTAAATATGTTTGTTCCTTAGGACATGGGATAAGTCTTGTTATAAGTAATCATGTGAATTTGGTATTCGTTCGATATTTTGATGAGATGTATGGTGTCTCTCCTCTAGTGGTGTCATGTGAACGTCGACTACATGACCATTCACCATTATTTGGGCCTAGGGGAAGGCATTGAGAATTAATAAGTAGATAATGGGTTGCTAGACTAAAACTTTCTTCCTGGTTCAGAAAATGATACCATGTCAATGATCTCAACTCCTCCCTCTTCATCTTCTTCTTCATCATCCTCATCTTCTTCTCCTTCCTCTTCTTCTTCATAGTCAATATCTTCTTCATCGGCCTCATCTTCCTCAAAATCAACCATAAGAGTGTCATGTGAATGTCGTGCTGAATAAAGGACACAAGTGTTAAAGTTGCAGTTAGATAATAACTTATCAACTCTTAAGTTGCATTCCTAGAAAACGAAAGATTGAAAATGCTCACCATGATAAGCTTTCAAACGTTTATCGAAAAAGGAGACAACCCTGGAGGTGGTTGAGCCCTTCTCATTGTCGCACCGGATATCAACGATGAACAGCCACTTTGGTATGCCTCCTGGTCCCCTTCTTGATCTTCCATGTTTCTGATCATAGAGAAATATAGGATCATTAGAAGGATCAACACACACGAAACTTGAATGGCGTCATGGTGGCGTCGATGGCGGAGGCACCTGCCAAGGCTGGTACCTCAATCTGCTCTGAAGATGAACCAGTGGAAGATGGTGGCGACGACACATGTGAGTGCGTCAGACCGGTTTGTGCCCCTGACCCAGTATGTGGCTCGGTCGGGGCCTCCGGCTTTAAATGTTAGGATTAGGTGAGAGGTCTGGGTATTTGGCTCAGCTTGCACCCCTTCATCATATCGATAGGAGTAGGGACAAATGTTGCCAAGATGGCGGATACAGACATATTGTTGTATTACTTTGTAAAGTCCTCAGAAATAATCAATAAAATGGTCGCATGCATCTCTCAGATGCAGAGACCGGGGGTCATCCTCCTTTTCTAAAAAAATAAATAAAATAAAAACACAAAACTTGAAGGGTTGATCACACGTACACCATCATAAGAATAATTCGTGATTCATATCAGGTTGTCCATGCTGGTGGGCCAGCGGCGGATACACGTCTCAGTGGGCTCAAGAGCAGCGGGCAAATGGAATGTGCGTTGCCTTCTATAGCCGGCCGGTCAAAAAAGGTTGTTGTTCTTTCTAAGAGCATGGTTAATAGTATAGCCAACTGCTGGCTATAAGCAGTCTTATAGTCCATCTTATAGCAAGCTTGTACAATAGTTAGCTTAAAAGAGTACTATTTTTATCATATATGGTCCACCTTCCATTCTCACAAAGCACCTAGGAGCACGTGCTAGAGTTGGCTCTTCACGAAGAGTCCGCTTCCCTTCTCTCTCCTCTTCTCTCTCATCCAACTCAGCAAAAATATAGTATTTTTATCCTTACAGCCTGGACTGTACCTTATTGTACTTGCTCTAAAAAGAAATCAGAGTTGTCTGTCTGTTGGTTGATGACCCACCACCATCAGTCAGACCACCCACAAAATTTTAAATGGTGTAACTAAAATCTGACAACATTTTTACTAAATGCGGTAAATCGAATGAAACCCTCCAATATCAATTTATGCATGTTGAAGCCTAGTGTGCTATCCTCCTGTTCAGAAAAAAGGCGAACAACAAAACATGATTGGCACACGAAACTCATGGATAATTAAGCATTAGCGCAATGAGGAACCAGCCTCATTTTTTGTCTATAACAGATACATATATATAGGTAGCAAGCACTCCCGCTCCCATGAGCGAGCAGAAATCAAATTACAGTTTCAGCTGCTGCTACTCTACTCCATCTCACTTCTCAGAACGGTCCGGGAGACAGACCAACAGAACAGATAGACACCTATCGAGCTGGAGCAACACGAACCATACACACGCAAATAGATATGCTGCCAGTGGCCGCACCTCAACCACGGCACGGCATCCATCAATAAGTTAGATCTGGTTTGGGGTGTTCCTGCTAGAAGTTGAGATTCAACAGCGTCTTGGAATCAAGCACGAGCAGAACATGAGATTAAACTGGATCTTGAAATCACGCAGGTGAACGGGGTCTTGAAGGAAACCAGCAAGAAGGCCTTACCTCCGACAAGTTGGAGAGGACGGCGACCGGGATGGCGTGCTCGACGGCGTCCGGGACGACATACTCGATGCGAAACGCCGGCGACAGTAGAGATACTCGGGGGCGTCCGACGGCGGTGGCGGCACATGTGGTTGGGGGCGTCCGGCGTTCGGCTGCAGGAGTCACCAGAGATGGTCAGGGGCGTTCGGCAGCGGCAGCGATGGACGAGGGTGTCCACTGGCAGAGGGTGACGGCGGAGATGGTCGACGGCGGCGGCAGATATGGTCGGGGGGCCTCGGGGGCGGCTGGAGATGGAGAGATCGACAGGGGCTAGGGCACGGTGATAATCTGGCTGGGTCGACCCGTGTGACCCATACCTGGCCAAACGGGCCGGACCGGCACGGCCCGGCCCGGCCTGCCGTAATCGTGCCAGGCACGGCACGACACGCATGGGCCTGATTATTAGTCGGGTCGTGTCGTGCCGTCCCGCGTGCCAGCCTCCCAGGCCCAAGCACGGCACGTGGCCTAACCGGGTCGGCCCGCGGCACGCTAAGGCACGGCGGTCCGCGACAGGTTTGCTGTTTTTTTTCCCTCTGGCCCTCTCCCGCACAGATCCCGCCTAGACCCCGCCAGTTGGCCGCGTTTCCGCCCATTTACAGCCCTTTCCCCGTTTCTCAATTCCCGCCCGCAGCGGCGTGATACGTCTCCAACGTATCTATAATTTTTGATTGGTTTCATGCTATTATCTTGTCAAACTTTGGATGTTCTGTATGCCTTATATATATATTTTTGGGACTAACTTTTAACTCAGTGTCAAGTGTCAGTTCCTGTTTTTCCCATGTTTTTGACCCCTAAACCCTGGGAGATTTTGAAACGGAGTCCAAACGGAAGAAAATCCCCGAAAAGATTTTTTTTTGGAACGGAAGAATATCGGAGAACTTGGGAGCCAAGGCAGGGAAGCCCCAGGGGCCCCACAAGCCCCCACCCCGCGGTCAGGGGGCGCGCCATCCAGGCTTGTGGGCCCCCTGGAGGTCCCCTGACCTAGGTCTTTCGCCTATATAATCCCATAAATTCCAGAAAAAATCAGGAGATCATCGCAATCGCTTTTCCACCGCCGCAAGCTTGTGTCTCCGCAAGATCCCATCTGGGGCACGTCCTGGTGCCCTGCCGGAGGCGGGATTCGGACACGAAGGGCTTCTTCATCAACAACATGGCCTCTCCGATGATGCGTGAGTAGTTCACCATAGACCTACGTGTCCATAGCTAGTAACTAGATGGCTTCTTCTCTCTCTTGGATCTTCAATACAAAGTTCTTCATGATCTTCATGGAGATCTATCCGATGTAATCTTCTTTTGCGGTGTGTTTGTCCAGATCCGATGAATTGTGGATTTAAGATCAGATTATCTATGACTCTTATTTGAGTTTCTTTTGATCTCTCTTATGGATGATTTCATATCCTTGTAATTCTGTTCGAGTTGTGGGTTTTGTCTGGCCAACTAGATCTATGATTCTTGCAATGGGAGAAGTGCTTGGTTTTGGGTTCATACCGTGCGGTGACCTCACCCAGTGACAGAAGGGGTAGTGAGGCACGCATCGTGTTGTTGCCATGAAGGGTAAAAAGATGGGATTTTCATCATTGGTTTGAGATTATCCCTCTACATCATGTCATCTTGCTTAAAGCGTTACTCTGTTCGTCATGAACTCAATACACTAGATGCATGCTGGATAGCGGTCGATGTGTGGAGTAATAGTAGTAGATGCAGAAAGTATCGGTCTACTTGTCTCGGACGTGATGCCTATATGAATGATCATTGCATTAGATATCGTCATGACTTTGCGCGGTTCTATTAATTGCTCGACAGTAATTTGTTCACCCACCGTAATACTTGCTATTTTGAGAGAAGCCTCTAGTGAACACTATGGCCCCGAGTGTCTATTCCACACCATATTTTCAGCCTTACACTTTTTACTTCGTTGCACTTTCCGCCTTCGGATCTCACTTTGCAAACAATCTTGAAGGGATTGACAACCCCTTTGAAGCGTTGGGTGCAAGCTTGTTTGTGTTTGCGCACGTACTCTGGACTTGACGAGACCCTCCTTCTGGATCGATACCTTGGTTCTCAAACTGAGGGAAATACTTACTGCTCCTATGTTGCATCACCCTTTCCTCTTCAAGGGAAAAACCAACGCAAGCCCAGCCTCTGTCAATTTCTGGCGCTGTTGTCTGTGGGATAGCAGAAGGATTTCTCGCGCCGTTGCCGGGGAGGAAGATCAAGTCAAGAACTCATCCAAGTAGGTGTCGCAGACTCATCTCTTGCATTTACTTTGTTTGCGAGTTGCCTCTCGTTTTCCTCTCCCCCATTTCACCAATTTGCCTTTTTCGTTCGCCTTTTCTTTTGCCCTTTTCTCTCGCTTGCTTTCTGCTCGTCTGTGTGGGATAGTCTATCCTGATGGCTAGATCCACCACCTCGAACGATACTCCTCAGAGCGAAGTTCTCAATTTCAAACAAATTGAGGGAGAAAACTTAAAGGACGCTTGGTATAGGATTTGCAATGCTTAGAGTAGATCTACTCATAAGCAATCCACTACCGTCTTGGTTCATAGTTTTTATGTGGGTATTTCTCCTTGGAATAGGTATATTCTTGACACCATCGTAGGTGGAAATTTCTTGGGTAGCCATACCGTTGATTCTTACGGAGCTGTGATAAATTGTTGGGGAACGTCGCATGGGAAACAAAAAGTTTCCTACGCGCACGAAGACCTATCATGGTGATGTCCATCTACGAGAGGGGATGTTCGATCTACGTACCCTTGTAGACCGCACAGCAGAAGCGTTAGTGAACGCGGTTGATGTAGTGGAACGTCCTCACGTCCCTCGATCCGCCCCGCGAACCGTCCCGCGATCAGTCCCACGATCTAGTGTCGAACGGACGGCACCTCCGCGTTCAGCACACGTACAGCTCAACGATGATCTCGGCCTTCTTGATCCAGCAAGAGAGACGGAGAGGTAGATGAGTTCTCCGGCAGCGTGACGGAGCTCCGGAGGTCGGTGGTGATCTTATCTCAGCAGGGCTCCGCCCGAGCTCCGTGGAAACGCGATCTAGAGGTGAAACCGTGGAGATATGTGGTCGGGCTGCCGTGGCAAAGTTGTTTCAAATCAGCCCTAAAACCTCTGTATATATAGGGGGAGGAGGGGGAGCCTTGCCTTGGGGTCCAAGGACTCCCAAGGGGGTCGGCTGAGCCAAGGGGGGCAACCCTCCCCTTCCAAACCGAGTCCAACTAGGTTTGGAAGGAGGAGTCCTTCCCCTTTTCCCACCTCCTCCTTTTTTTTTCCTTTTCTCTTTGATTTTCTTCCTATGGCGCATAGGGCCTTCTTGGGCTGTCCCACCAGCCCACTAAGGGTTGGTGCGCCACCCCCAAGGCCTATGGGCTTCCCCGGGGTGGGTTGCCCCCCCCCCCCCCCCCCCGGTGAACACCCGGAACCCATTCGTCATTCCCGGTAACTCCGAAAACCTTCTGGTAATCAAATGAGGTCATCCTATATATCAATCTTCGTTTCCGGACCATTCCGGAAACCCTCGTGACGTCCGTGATCTCATCCAGGACTCCGAAAAACATTCGGTAACCAACCATATAACTCAAATACGCATAAAACAACGTCGAACCTTAAGTGTGCAGACCCTGCGGGTTCGAGAACTATGTAGACATGACCCGAGAGACTCCTCGGTCAATATCCAATAGCGGGACCTGGATGCCCATATTGGATCCTACATATTCTACGAAGATCTTATCGCTTGAACATCAGTGCCAAGGATTCATATAATCCCGTATGTCATTCCCTTTGTCCTTCGGTATGTTACTTGCCCGAGATTCGATCGTCAGTATCTGCATACCTATTTCAATCTCGTTTACCGGCAAGTCTATTTACTCGTTCCGTAATACAATATCCCGCAACTTACACTAAGTCACATTGCTTGCAAGGCTTGTGTGTGATGTTGTATTACCGAGTGGGCCCCGAGATACCTCTCCGTCACACGGAGTGACAAATCCCAGTCTCGATCCATACTAACTCAACTAACACCTTCGGAGATACCTGTAGAGCATCTTTATAGTCATCCAGTTACGTTGCGACGTTTGATACACACAAAGCATTCCTCCGGTGTCAGTGAGTTATATGATCTCATGGTCATAGGAACAAATACTTGACACGCAGAAAACAGTAGCAACAAAATGACACGATCAACATGCTACGTCTATTAGTTTGGGTCTAGTCCATCACATGATTCTCCTAATGATGTGATCCCGTTATCAAGTAACAACACTTGCCTATGGCCAGGAAACCTTGGCCATCTTTGATCAAAGAGCTAGTCAACTAGAGGCTTACTAGGGACAGTGTTTTATCTATGTATCCACATAAGTATTGTGTTTTCAATCAATACAATTATAGCATGGATAATAAACGATTATCATGAACAAAGAAATATAATAATAACTAATTTATTATTGCCTCTAGGGCATATTTCCAACATAAATTTGATAGGCTCACCCCACTCATGGTTAATGGAACTACCTTAACTCTGGAACATGTGATGCGTAGGTTGGACGCTATTGAAAATAAAGTTGCTACGATTGAACTCATTGAGAATTTGGACAAAAAGATCCACAATCAAATCACTCAGTACGGATCCAAGGTGGGAATGGTTTTGAAAAATTTAAAGGAGAAGGAACCCACAGTTAACGAAAATCTAGGTCATGATTCCGCTAGGATTGGCAAACTAGATGATGTTATAACCAACTTGGGTTCCACTTTTGCCGCTCTGCAGAATACTCCAAATTTTGCCCACAATGAAATCACCAAGTCTGTCTTTGTTCCTAAAAGTAGTGGTGAATCATCCAGCAAGAAAGATGAAAACCTCAAGATGATAAGTGATCACGCCACTTATGGTTTGAGCACCAAAGACGACGATACGTGATTCTATCGCTTCTATGCCTAGCTAAGGGCGTTAAACAATAGCGCTTGTTGGGAGGCAACCCAATGAATTTATCTTTTTCTTTCTGTTTTGTTACGTCCGCACTTTCATAATTCTGTTGTGATTTTTTTTTTGTGTGTTTAAGCCAAGCAAAGCCTTTATGACTAGTCTTGGTAATGGTTGTTTGATCCTGCTGGAAAAAGACAGAAACTTTTCACTCACGAGATTATTTTTCATTTTTATTCAGAAATATATTTTGATTTGATTCTTTTTTCTGCTGATTGATATGCTTTTTCCCCAGGCCGTCGTAATTCGTCAGATGTTTTGAGGTACCAGAAGTATACTAAGTATACAGATTGCTACAGACTGGTCTGTTTTTGACAGATTTTGTTTTTGTTGAGTTGGTTGCTTGTTTTGATGAAACTATGGTTAGTATCGGGGGGTACTAGCCATTGAAAAGTGAGAATACAGTAGCCCATCATCAAATATAGATGGAATTCAAGTTTTCTACAGTACCAAAAGAAGTGGTAGTTTGTTTTCTTGTACTAATGTTATCACAAGTTTCTGTTTAAGTTTTGTGTTGTGAAGTTTTCAAGTTTTGGGTGATGTTCTCATGGACAAAGAGATAAGGAGTGGAAAGAGTCCAAGCTTGGGGATGCCCAAGGCATACCAAGCCAAATTCAAGGATACCAAAAAGCCTAAGCTTGGGGATGCCCCGGGAAGGCATCCCCTCTTTCGTCTTCAATCCATCGGTAACATTACTTGGAGCTATATTTTTATTCACCACATGATATGTGTTTTGCTTGGAGCGTCTTGTATCTTAGGAGTATTTTCTTTTTGTTGTGCCACAATCATCCTTGCTGCACACCTTTTTGAGAGAGATACATGCACTCATCATGATTTTGCTAGAATGCTCATAGTGCTTCACTTATATCTTTTGAGCTAGATACTTTTGCTCTAGTGCTTCACTTATATCTTTTGAGCTAGATACTTTTGCTCTTGTGCTTCACTTATATCTTTAGAGCACGGCGGTGCATGACTTGGTAGTTGGCTTACGCTATGAAAGTAGTCCCAAATGTGCTAGGTACCCAAAGAGGATGCAAAAACCTCCATCTTCATGTGCATTGAGTAGTAAGAGAAGTTTCGATTCCTCAATTAGTTTTGAGACGTGGATTCGGTAATATTGAGAGTTATGTTAGTAGGGTGTTGTGAATCTAGAAATACTTGTGTTGAAGTTAATGATTCCCGTAGCAATGACGTATGGTGAACCGCTATGTTAGGAAGTCGGAGCATAATTGATCTATTGATTGTCATCCTTTGTGTTGAGGTCGGGATCGCGCGATGCTTTACACCTACCAACCCTTCCCCTCGGAGTATGCGTTTAGCACTTTGTTTCGATCACTAATAAAAACTTTCGCAATAAGTATGTGAGTTCTTCATGACTAATGTGAGTCCATGGTATAGATGCACTTTCACCTTCCACCATTGCTAGCCTCTCTAGTGCTGCGCAATTCTCGCCGGTGCACAAACCCACCAAATTCCTTCCTCAAAACAGTCACCATACCTACCTACTATGGCATTTTCATAGCCATTCCGAGATATATTGCCATGCAACTCCCACTGTTCCGTCTCATGACTTGTGTCGTCACTCTCATATTGCCATTGCATGATCGTAAGATAGATAGCGAGATGTTTCAACGTCATACGCCATGCTAGATCGTTGCACATCCCGGTACACTATCGGAGGCATTTCCTATGGAGTTATCATCATTGTGATCTTTGACTGTGAGTAAATAAAAGTGTGATGATCATCATTATTAGAGCATTGTCCCATGTGAGGAAATAAAATAAAAAGAGGCCAAAAACAAAACAAAACAAAACAAAACAAATAAAAGAAAAGAAAAAAAGAGGCCTAATAGCCCAAATGAAAAAAAAGAAAAAGAGAGAAGGGACAATGCTACTATCTTTTTCCACACTTGTGCTTCATGATAGCACCATGTTCTTCACGATTGAGAGCTTCTTGCTTTGTCACTACCATATGCTAGTGGGAATCTTCGTTTTATAACTTGGCTTGTATATTCCAATGATGGGCTTCCTCAAAATTGCCCTAGGTCTTCATGAGCAAGCAAGTTGGATGCACACCCACTAGTTTTCCTCTTGAGCTTTCACATTCTTATAGCTCTAGTGCATCTCTTGTATGGCAATCCCTACTCATTCACATTGATATCTTTCAATGGGCATCTCCACAGCCTATTGATACTCCGAGTCAATGTGACCATCTCCTCTTTTTTGTCTCACAACCACCACCACACTCTATTCCACCTATAGTGCTATATCCATGGCTCGCGCTCATGTATTGCGTGATAGTTATAAAAGGTTTGAGAAAGTAAGAGTGCGAAAACAATTACTTGGTCAATTCCGGGGTTGTGCATGATTTACATTAGTTGTGTGAGGATGATGGAGCATAGCCAGACTATATGATTTTGTAGGGATAACTTTCTTTGGCCTTGTTATTTCAAAAGTTCATGATTACTTTGCTAGTTTGCTTGAAGTATTACTGTTTTCATGTCAATAGCAAACTATTATTTTGAATCTTACGGATCTGAATATTCATGTCATGTTAAAGGAGTTGGAAAGGACAACTATGCTAGGTAGCATTCCACATCAAAAACTCATTCTTTATCACTTCCCTACTCGAGGACGAGCAGGAGTTAAGCTTGGGGATGATTGATACGTCTCCAACGTATCTACACTTTTTTATGGTTTCATGCTATTATCTTGTCAAACTTTGGATGTTTTGTATGCCTTTTACATATATTTTTGGGACTAACTTATTAACTCAGTGCCAAGTGCCAGTTCCTGTTTTTTTCCATGTTTTGACCCCTTTCAGAGGAGATTTTGAAACGGAGTCCAAACGGAAGAAAATCCCCGAAAAGATTTTTTTGGAACGGAAGAAGATCAGAGAACTTGGGAGCCAAGGCAGGGAAGCCCCAGGGGGCCCACAAGCCCCCACCCCGTGGCCAGGGGGCCGCGCCATCCAGGCTTGTGGGCCCCTTGGAGGTCCCCGTCCCCTGACCTAGGTCTTTCGCCTATATAATCCCATAAATTCCAGAAAAAATCAAGAGATCATCATAATCGCTTTTCCGTCGCCGCAAGCTTCTGTCTCCGCAAGATCCTATCTGGGGCACGTCCTGGTGCCCTGCTGGAGGGGGATTCGGACACAGAGGGCTTCTTTATCAACAACATGACCTCTCCGGTGATGCGTGAGTAGTTCACCATAGACCTACGGGTCCATAGCTAGTAACTAGATGGCTTCTTCTCTCTCTTGGATCTTTAATACAAAGTTCTCCATGATCTTCATGGAGATCTATCCGATGTAATCTTCTTTGGCGGTGTGTTTGTTGAGATCCGATGAATTGTGGATTTATGATCCGATTATCTATGACTCTTATTTGAGTTTATTTTGATCTCTCTTATGCATTATTTCATATCCTTGTAATTCTCTTCGAGTTGTGGGTTTTGTTTGGCCAACTAGATCTATGATTCTTGTAAAGGGAGAAGTGCTTGATTTTGGGTTCATACCATGCGGTGACCTCAACCAGTGACAGAAGGGGTAGCGAGGCACGCATCATGTTGTTGCCATCAAGGGTGAAAAGATGGGATTTTCATCATTGGTTTGAGATTATCCCTCTACATCATGTCATCTTGCTTAAAGCGTTACTTTTTTCGTCATGAACTCAATACACTAGATGCATGCTCGATAGCGGTCGATATGTGGAGTAATAGTAGTAGATGCAGAAAGTATCGGTCTACTTGTCTCGGACGTGATGCCTATATGAATGATCATTGCCTTAGATATCGTCATGACTTTGCGCGGTTCTATCAATTGCTCGACAATAATTTGTTCACCCACCGTAATACTTGCTATTTTGAGAGAAGCCTCTAGTGAACACTATGGCCCCAGGGTCTACTCCACACCATATTTTCAGCCTTACAGTTTCTACTTCGTTGCACGTTCCGCCTTCGGATCTCACTTTGCAAACAAACTTGAAGGGATTGACAACCCCTTTGAAGCGTTGGATGCAAGCTTGTTTGTGTTTGCGCAGGTACTCTAGACTTGACGAGACCCTCCTTCTGGATCGATACCTTGGTTCTCAAACTGAGGGAAATACTTACTGCTCCTGTTCTGCATCACCCTTTCCTCTTCAAGGGAAAAACCAACGCAAGCCCAGCCTTTGTCAACGTGTCAATTTCTGGCGATGTTGTCTGTGGGATAGCACGGCGCAGCCCCCGCTCCCACCCACGTGTCGTGCCGACGCCCCTTTACTGCCCTTTCCATGTTTCCCGATTCCCGCTCGCAGCCCCCGCTCCGCTCCCACCCACATGCCGTGTCGCCCTTTCCCGCCCAACGTGTCGTGTCGCCCTTTCCCGCCCGACGCCCTTTCCCGCCCAACGCCCGCACGGCCACTCCCCAGTCCCCCCGCTCCTTCGCTGGCTAATCGTGTCGGGTCGTGCCAGCACGCGGGCTCGGGGTGGCAGCCCGGGCACGGCCCACGGCGTGCTTGTGCCTGGCTCGAGCACGATTAGCCCGTGTTGGGCCCGGCCCGTGTCGTGCCTGGCCTGTGGGCAGTCGGGCCGGCCCGCGTGGCACGGCCCGTTTGGCCAGGTATGGTGTGACTCATTGGGTTGTACGGTGCCGGCTCCAGTAGACCATATATGTTTTGAGGCCGACCCAGTCGACTCATTGACCTTGACTTTTTCGGTCGGGTCAGTGACCCAGCGGGCCGACCCGACACATTCCCATCCTGACATATGAATGACAATCAGTTACTTTTTTCACTCCGTTTTTTTCATGCATGCGATGACATATGAATGACAAAGTTAGTTTACGACTTTGTATAAAAAATAAAGGTAGTAGTACAACTAGAATGTGGATGAAGGTTCCAATCTGCTGCTGCACGCACGCTATCGTGCTACCTGATGGACCAACGGACGGACGGCGAGTTAAGCACGAAGTACCAAATGTACGCCGTGTGATTGATCACTGATGGGCCTGCGCGGCGCTTGCATGCAGCCATGCAACAGGAGCGAGCAAAGCAAGCAAGCTGCAAGATTCGCCACGCCGCTCCTCTCGGTGTGTTTGTTTGCTGGCTTAATGAATGAAGAATGAATGTGGTTCAGAGTTTGGGGCTGTCAGTACGAGAAGCTTCTCTCCCTGACCTACCCTCTGAGCCACTCCGGAGCTACAGTGCGTGTCCTATACCCTGTCGGCGCCGCCATGCCATGCTCAATTCTACCCCTTTGTTTTTGTTTTTTTGCTCCTTCATTAACCCAACTGCTTATTAGAATAGCGTCAACTGAATAAACAAACCGGTGCCATGTTCCGGAGCACTGCGCTATAGAAGCAGGACACCGTGCCTTGCGCCACAGAGAAGCAGCCAAGATAGAACGCAGTCCCCCATTGTTCATGTTGATCTGCATTCCAAGGACACACGTCTCTACCAGGGTCCATGGGACGATGCTACAGTAGAGTTTGATGGCCTGAGGTCATTCCAAGAAGGCAAGAACACACGTCTCCTTCAGTAACCCCCATGATGGTGAGAAGAACACGTGGAAGAGGGCCTCGAGAAGGAAAAATCAAAGTCCATTCCATAATGCAGTTTGCTTTTGGTTTTCGAGGTTGAAGTTTGACCATAAATTTAACCAACGTGGACGAATGCGGCGGAAACAAAAATTATGTCATCGAATCCGTATTCGAAAGAAGTACCCGTGTTGGTTCAGTTTATGGTTAAATTCAAATCTTAGAAAACGCAGACACGCCACATTATGAAATGAATGGAGTGCTGGTAGTGTACTGCCGCCTGCACCGGATGAGAGCTACTGCTGCTGTAGCTGCTAGCCTTTTTGAATGGATGAAAGACGGACGACGAGTTGAGCATAAGCATCCAAAGCAACGTGAATGAGTGATCCATCGTCGCGAAACTCATGGGCCGGCACGGCGAGGCGCATGCAACCAAGCAAGATTCCCACCACCTGCTTGCACTTGCCGACCGTGTTCGTTGAAGAAAGAAGCGAGAATGATTCAGAGCAGCAGTAGTGCTACAGTACAAGCCCAGGATAATAATAAGTGATGAGCGGCCTGTTGCCGCCGGCCGCCGGGGTAGGTGTTACTATGTGGGGCTGTCAGGATGAGAAGCTTCTCTCCCTGCACCTGCCCTACCCTCACCCAGTTGGTGCCGCCATGCCCTTCTCTGCCCTACCCAGCCCGGTTTTCTTTTGACTGCTTCACTAGCCCATTGTGTAATGCATGCCAACTAATTACTGATTCTATTTCAAAATACAGAATAAGTGTCGTTGATTTGATATAAAATTTATATTAACTTAGCATCAAGTATGCGACATTTAATTTAAAACAGAGGGATCAAATTAATCTGACAGTGATTGATAGATAAAATGCAGAGTAAATAAAAAGTAAGTAAAGTACAGGAAAATAAATGAAGCATCGGTAAACATATGAAATAGACCCGAGGGCCATGTCGAGTCGACTGCTCCTGCCCTAGAAGCCAAGGTCCCCCTGTGATGGGTTAAGGTTGGATGGATTAGAAAGAAGAAGCCAAGAATCCACACACTGCCATTGGAACTACGCCAAGAGCACACGTTTCCTTGTGCTACATGACCATGCAAACAAACACATAGAAACGCGGCATACAAAATAGTAAAACCATTTCCGACCTGACCAGTTTTCCCTTTACTCCTCTATCTATAGCCGCAATGTACAAATATTATCTCTCACTCGTCAACAAACACGCCCTACCAGTATCCGAGTGTGTCCATTTTGATACCTCATTTTGGCTTACAGACAACCATAGCCCCTACCTTGACGCCTCACCTTTTCCAGACATTTGATCGAGCACGTTGTGGAAGACATCACCAGAGCTTGAAAAGAAGAAGCCAATTTTATTTTTCCATAAACATGGTACTCACATCAAAGTACTTATAGAGACACTTATTATATACACAGGCGTACACACATCCTTGCACAAACGCACATAACCATTATGAGCATATGGGCATCTGTGACAAGTCTGAAACTTAATCTTGAATGAGTTAGTTCCACCATATAATGGACTTATCCATCCGAGGTACGCACAGTTTGAAGGAAACCAATATTTCAGTCACCCCATTATGCAAAGAAAAACATGGAGGGGTGCACAAATATATTTGTACAATGGAAAAAAGAAAACGAAAAATGCTCGTCAAGGCGTCTGGTTGTCACGGGCTAACAAACAAAGCCTGGCCCGCCTACCAAAATGATAAGCCCATTTTGGTAGTATTAGGGATTGTAAACTGGGCCACCTGCGCCGCGATCCAGCAGTTATGCTTCGGCACTTTTTAAAAAAAGAATGTCTTGTGATCAATAAAGGCCAAGATATTTAACTTAAAATCTTGTCAAACAAATTTAACTCAGAAACATTGTTCCTATGACACATGTTTTCAACGAATAAAGCAGACAAGATTCTCACAAAAAAAAAAACTCAGAAACAACTAAAAAGGATTGAACTCCAAAAATAACAATGATGCATGCTCTTCATTCCTTGAAAAAGAGGAATCCATATATTAATTAATTGACCAAATGTATGTATCATCTTGCCATATGTTCTTGACTTCAAAATAAATTTCTTCCCTGAAAAATAAATAATTAAGTAATAATAATGGTACTGCATGTTCTTCAATTTCACGAACCAGATGAAAAAAAGGTTGGATGATTATGAGGAAACTGGTATCCGCATCCCACTAGGGGTCAAGTCTTAGACTTGGCATTGATGTTCGTATTTTTCTGAATTTTTTCCAAACTTTCTGGCAATGTTCGTTCAGTGAAAGAAGACGTTCTATAGTGACTTCGTAAATTTCAAGACAATATGACAGCTTAGTCTCTCGAATGTGTTCATGCTTGCGTGCGTTAATACGATGAGTGTATGCTCGTGTATGTGAACAACTTCGATTGTATTGTCTTAAAGAAATACCTATGTTTAAAATTTAGAATAACCAGATGATCAAATAGGTTATCCCCACGACGGAATGTGCCAACCAGGCAAGGCATGGAAGTAATGAACCGAACCGGAGTGCTCTACCTAACATGTAACATGCACCCTTTCTCTCGTGCACCATCAATTGATTGCGTTGTTTGGTGCTCCTAGCTAGCTACTCCTACTCGTTTGGTGGCAGAAAATAAAAGCGTACATACCTTTCCTTGCCTTGTGTCTGTGGACGAGGCCATAGAATGTGGTCGTCCTCTCCTAAAGGTGGCACGCGCAACCAAAAAATGTGTACCGGTGGTAGCATCTCAAATTGACAACTTTACGCTTTTGTGCAAAAAGAAAGTGAGCAGAAGGGCAGGACATTCTTGGCACCTGCTCCGCTCCGGGGCATTTGCTGCATTTCGGCAAGAATTACGGCCGTGGAAATCCGAAAACTTTCTGATGGACAATATTGAGTTTCAAAATGTTCGAAGTTTCTAGTGATATGCGAACCTTCGACTAACGAGGTTTTGTATCCCTTGTTTTGTGTCTGGATCTCGTCGTGGTTTCAAATATTGGAAATTTGTATTAATATGTGAAAATGTCAACTATATCGCCACCCTCTTGTGTACGTGTCGACTCTGCTCCTTGCATTCAGTGGAAAGCCGCAGATCACCAAACACACACAAGCTGAGATGACTGATGACCAAGGCTTTGGAGAAGTGCACGAGCCACCCGGCCAAACAAGTGAGAACACCAGATCGACAAACATGCTCTAGATCGAGGAAGAACACCGATTGGGAGCATGCGAAGAAGGAAACGAGGGACATGATGAACTTGGTTGACACCCTCATCGTCGCCACCCCTTTAAAAGACATGCAAGAACGACGGATGGCAATCCGCAAGGTCGAGAACCGTGGATCTATTCGATTCACATGCCAAAACATCATTTCCTCTGTTTTTACCCGGTTTTTCAGTTAATTAACTAGTCAATTCTCTTCTTCTGAATTAATTATTGAGCCAAATATTTTTGCCTCCGTTTCAAAAAGAAAAACATCATAGCCTCCCCGATGCACATAGTAATGTGTGATGTATCTTGATGAATGATGGAGTGACATTATTGAACACTCGTTGAAATGTGGTCCTGCGGTGGGAGAGGGTGAGGCGTGACATTCTTTCCTTCTCATCTCATGGTACTTCCTCCATTCCCTAAATATAAGTCTTTGTAAAGATTCCACCAGTAGACTAGATACGGATGTATATAGGCATATTTTAGAGTGTAGATTCACTCATTTTGCTTCGTATGTAGACTCCTAGTGAAATCGCTTAAAAAACTTATATTTAGGAACGGAGGGAGTAGTTGTTATCCTGTTGGCAAAAAGAAACTGAGCATAAACTTTCAGTTCGAAAAGCGTCCAACCACAAAATATGATATGCACTGTTATTTGCTCCGGGTATTCTCGAGGCCAGTAAGACACACCTACACGCGCCAAAAGTGATGCGCGGAACAAATAATCCATCCACTGACCAAAATTTATAAAAAGCTTAAAGTTTTATTTATTCTTTTGCAAAACAAAAGGGGAGAGCAGCTCGCGGCAGAGCAACCGGAGCATGACACGGTCGAGAGCTAGCTGTGCGCCCTCATCTAGACGATTAGTCAAAGAGAGTACGTACACGGTACACAACTACTATTCCAAAGGTGGTCACTTGTTTTTTTTTTTTTTTTTTTTTTTTGCGACCAAGCATAGGGTTTTTATGCCATAATAACAGAGTTACAATCTTCAGAGACTAAATCGCTAATGCATGGGGGAGGATTGCCCAGCCAACAGGCTGTGCTATCGTCATATCTATCATAGTTCGCTAGTTAACAATGTGCAACTCCATTTTGTTCTCGAAGAATTTTGACGGGAATAACCACCCAAGTGCTGAAGTAAAATTTGATCTCCGAAACCAAATGGCCGGACCGAACGCATCGAGTCCCACAAGAGAGCAGTCGTAGGACACGCGAGCGGGACATTCTATGTCCCGGTCAAATAGACTACAGTACGCAGAATTTCCAATGTGTCTCCTGAATTTCTCTGCATTAGTTGGAAGTGAGCCAAGCAAAGTGTCGCATCTTGGGAGGGAAAGCCGCGCCCAAGATCAACTTCCGTATGGGGCGCACCCCCAGAGGTGAGGAACTAGACGCCCCTATACCCTCATGATCGCTGGTCATTACAAAGTTATACACACTCTTCACAGTCAGGTTGTCCGATCTATCCCATGGCCAAGAGATGAAATCCTCCTGTTGCCGCGGCTTGTTAATTGTATCGGTTTCCCTAAAGCACATTCAGACGTGACATAAATCTTACACATATAAGTTCAAACATCATTATTGGTAGGTAAAGATTCGTATGAGTATTTTTTTTTTAATAGTAGTACATGATTCAACCATTTAAATGCGTAATAAATATGTCGTATCTATATGCACCACGTACCCTAGAAAACACCCTAATTGTATATTCAGAAGAAATGAAACGTTCCACAGTCCAAAAGAGTATGCTTCTTTGTGCAGAAAAGTGGCACGCAGCTTAGCTTGACTTTGCCCCGCTGGAACAGACTTATTTATCATCAGTCCTGTCCGTTTCACCTTGCCACGTGCGCATGCATGCAACCTACTGTATGTGTGTAACTGTACATACATATATTTTTTTAAGATATATACACAGTACCATATACTCCCTCCGTTTCTAAATATAAGTTTTTTTAAAAGTTTCACTAAAAGACTACGTACGAAGCAAAATAAGTGAATCTATACTCTAAAATATGTCTATATACATTCCTATGTAGTCCCCCGATGAAAACTTTAAAAAGACTTATAATTGGGACGGAGGGAGTACTTGCAGACACGTATCTTATCACCATGATGATGCGTGGTCGTCCTTGCCTAGGTACGTACGTACGTCTGCACGGCTGGAAGGATTGGAAACCACGGCGGTCGACGGACAGCGACGCCGCAACCGCATCCACCGATACACATATATATCCAACGACCGCGACCCCTCGATCCCAGACGTCGACACGTCTCCCTCCACGCGCGCGCGCACACACACTCACATTTTTGCATCGACCGTCCAATCGCTTTTCGACGTGATGGGCACAATCGGATGAAAATGCTACCGAGCTTTAGCTGAAGAAGATGAGATAGCGTGTGCATGCATGTACTACCGGCCGGTGCAACGCATGTGCGGATGCACAATTAATGTGTTAACAGTGCCTAACCAGCTAGTGTCTAGTTAGTCAATGTACCTAACACACGGGTTGGTTAGGTTCCATACATACATTTGAGAAACGAGATATGAAAAGCAGCAGCAGTTGAGCACCATGAGTTGGTGATCATCGGGAGAGAAGGATGCATACATACGTGCCGATCGGAAAAGAGGATTCAAGTGAGAGTAATCAGAGACATATATCATATCAGTATCATAGTCTGATCGATGAACAATTTTTTGCTTCCTTTCCTACGATTGACCAAAGTAAAAAAAACACAACGTAAGTAAGTACATGCATATGCACGGCAAGAACGATCGATGAACCACATGGAGGACATGAACACAGCACGAATGAGAAATCAACGAAAAGAAAAAATTATTACCGCCGGCGTCGCGACCCTAATACGTATAAACTTACTTATTATTATGAACACGGAATCAACGGAATCCAATTGAAACGTACGCATGCCCGCGCGCTTTTGATCGCCATGGTGACCACGGCGGCCGGCTCCATGGACCGACAGGCCGGTGCAGCAGGTAGCTCCATGCCCCGGACGGATACGCGTGTGCCTTGCTCCTGTGACGACCGATCACAAGGCCAGTGCTCCGGCGACCGCCACGGCCGCGATCGCGGCCGCGCGCCACGCCGCCGGGATGCCCGGCGCGGCGTTGGGCCGGAAGCCGGGGTCCTGCGGGTAGAGCGGCCCCGGCGGGGTGAGGTAGGACGGCATGTTGGGCGGCGTGAACCACCCGGACGGCGTCGGGTTGTACCCGCCCCCGGACGGCGCCGGGTTGTACCCACCCCCGGACGGCGTCGGGGTGTATGGCGCGGGCGTGTACCCCGGCGACGGCTCGGTGGGAGGCGGGGGGCAGTCGGCCGTGGGCGTGGGCGGCGGGTAGACGGCCTCGGGCGGGGGCGGGGAGTACACGGGCGCCGGCGGCGGGTAGTAGACGGGCGGGGGCAGCACGGGCTCCGGCGGCGGCGGGCTGGAGTATGTGCACGGGATGCCGCACGGGTTCCCGCACCCGCCCGTGCACTTCTCGCCGCCGTCGTCCGCCACCGCAACCATCACCAGCGCCGCCAGCAGCAGCAGCCCGCACGGCTCCACCGTCCACCTCGCCATGGCACCGAAAGCAAGAAAAGCTCGCTCGTCTTCCTCCGCCTCTCCTTTTGTGTGTGTGTGCTCGGGGTTGGTCTCCTGCTCTCGGTGGGGAATTTGTGTGGGTTATAATGGTCGGCCTCCCTCTCCGCTTTAGCGGTTCGGCTTTGCGGTGGAGGCCGGTCGTCGTCGTCGTCTCGTCTTCTTTTCCTCTGCCCTGAGTGTGTGTGTGTGTGTATTCTAGCAGCAGGTACAAACCAAGCGGCAGAATATTGTTCTGGTGGCTACTAACTACTGCCAGTACCAAGTTAAGCATGCTGCATTACATTATACTCCTCCTACTACTACCGACTTCCTAATCATGTCGTGGATGATGGACCAATGCTCGTTCACGTCCTTGCATAAAAAAGAAAGAAAGAAAGGTGACGTGATTCAAACGGCTCCATCCTCTTCTCTGCTCTGCATGATTATCTCGGAGGGTGTTTGTTTCCACGGACTTATTGGTTTTGGGACTTAAAAAAGTCCCTATAAGTCCCGCCTAAACCAAACACAAGGGACTTATTGGGACTTATTATGGTGATTTGGGACTTATCAAATAAGACTCTCTAGTAGGAGCTTATTGGGACTTATTGCTCGTTAGCCCGCGAAAAAAGTCTTCCGCATCGATCGAGTGGCCGCCGCCCTACCCCTCGTCGCTCGCACCGCCCTACCCCTCGTCGCTCGCAGGCCCCAATCGCCGCCGCCCCACCGCCACGTCGCTGTCCGCCCCGTCGCCGCCCGTTCGCCGCCCCGTCGTCCCGTTTTCTGCCTCGGTTCGTCCCCCCCCCCCCCCCCCCCCCCCCCGTCGCCCCGTTTCTGCGTTGGTTCTTCCCCCGTCGCCCCGTTTCTGCATCGCTGGAGTTTTTTGGTCCGCATGGATATGTGAACAAGTGTATTTTATTGGGTGCAACATGAACTTATAAGTCCCTGTAAACAAACAGATAGGGACTTATGACTTATAAGTTGGGACTTAAAAAAGTCTTAGGACTTATGAAACAAACAAGGCCTCAGTCGATCGATCCTACCATACAAGCCCTACCAGCCTACCACCACTAGAAAGAAAAAAGAAAGAACACACATCTTTCTCTGCATCTTTTATTTTCTAGCTAGTCGGCCGCTGAAAGCCTGAAAGTGACCGGAATGTTTTTCATTTCTTTCGTGCGTGTGTGTGTGTCTATCTATGTATCGGTAGGCACGGAACAATATGTGCTTGGAATAAATCGGAGTTTCCAAGTGCCGGATGGATGGATAGAAACTGCTTCTGCTACGTGGTGCTACTTTTTGAATTTATTCTTGAGCAGGGACTACAGATTTATTCTGCTCCTGCCATGTCGGCGGTTAGTGGGTCTTGAGAACGTTGAGACGCGCCTAATCATCTTCGTCTTCTGCCCTTGTTTTTCTCTTTGGTGATAGCGAGAGATTTGGTTGAGGCCTTGACGCGTCAGTGATGTCCGTTCTGAAAACCCTCCTACAAGTGATGAGTAACTCCCTGCCAAATGGCAGGTTCTTGATGTGGCTCCTAAATTACTTCAGTTTCTTTCTTTTTCAGTTACTCTGCCTTTCTGACACAAGGTTATTGTGCACTACTGTGAACCCCCACAGCAATCATCTTCATCTTGTGCTGGTTTATTCCTTGGTGATGACATTGAGATGTTTGGTTTGAAGCATTGACGCTTCGGTGATGCTGGCCATATGGAAAGGTTTCTTTCTTTCTTTCTTGGAAAGGTTTGTAGTAGCTTTAATTGCAGCAATTGATACTCATATTCAGTTCTACCTACATTCGTGTTTCTTCAGGAAATGAAGCAGTAGGAAATTATTCACAGGCACCAGTAACCGTAGGTTCAGTACTACTTCATTCTTAATAAAATGGCTGCATGCATCACTCGATGCAGAGGCCGGGGCGATGCCTGCTTTTCGAAAAAAAAAACCGTAGGTTCAGTACTGATCTTTCTACTTCTTCACTTACTTTGGCCGCAACAGAAAATAAATGAATGAACCCAGGAACTGACCAAGCATGGGCTTGTGCTCTGAAAGACTGTTTGGTCATTGCCATGTGTGACAGCACCACAAGGTGATAGTACTAGCGTCCAACAGTGCTGCCAAGACTTGATTAACATTCTCAAGCAAGAATATATGCATGTTCCAGAATCCAGGCCATGCATCTCAACATCTGATAAAGCACCAATCATACATACACAGATCCAAATGGTACTACTCCATGTGTATTATCAGGTCTAACAGAGCCCCAGCATCCATCCAGTTGCAGCGAAAAGAACAAAATCAATCAGAAAAAGAAGAAGATGATGCGAAAAGGAGGAACCCAACCGATCCCTTTTAGATTGTTTGTTCGTAGCCTATTGAACTGGAATTAAGACCTACGATTACATACATATGTAGAGTATATCATATGAGATTTAGACATCAGCACAACGGTGGAACTGAATCTCCTGATGAACTCGCGCCTACAGTACATCCGTCAGACAGAATCACTGCTGCAGGAGCAGCAAGAAAGCAGAGCACACGGCGGCCACAGCCAGCCATGGGGCCGTTCTAGTGGGTCTCGCCGTCGCTGCCGCCGCGAGGAACCCCGCGTCCTGGGGGAACCCCGACCTCGGCGTCGGCGTCGACGACGGCTGCTGCTCCCAGGGGAAGGGCCCGATCGCCGGCGGCCTCTGCGGGCAGAAGGGGAACTGCGTCGGCGACGTCACCGTCGGCGGCGTGCCCGGGACGGGGCACGGCGGCACGCACTGCGGGCCCGTGCACAGGCACACCGTGCCGTTGCCACCGTCCGCCCGCGCGCCGTCCGCCGACAGCAGCAACAACCACATCCACGCGCCCGCGACGAGCATGACCGCCGCCCGCGGAGACGACGGCATCGTCAGCCGCTCGCCGGCCGCCGCTTCCCCGGTCGGAATCTTCTTTTTGGGTGACGGTGGGTGGGTGGGTGGGTGGGTGGAGGCGGCACCGCTGTAGCAGCGATGAGCGTGGTGCGGCTGGAGGCTGGGGGCGTCCCTACCCTGCCACGCCCGATTGGTTAAGTAGCGGTGGAGATAGAGACGTGACGTCCCGTCCATGGCCACGGTGAAACCACCGCGACCGGATAACAACGGCGGTGACGACCGCCATTAGCGAGGGTCATGCGGGTTTCCAATTAAGCTCGGGTGAGGTTGCGACGTCGCGATCGTCGCCGGGCGTCGGTGCGATCAACGGTACAGAAGTTGAAAGATGAGACCTTTGGCTTTGGGCAGCTAGTGCCTAGTGGTGGCGAGTGACAACAACGATGGTGACATCCGTCCATGGAAAAGAAGCGTTTGCTTCTTCACTGAACTGAACTTGTGAAGTGTGCTGCAGACGTTAGTTAGTTAGCTAGTTAGTTAATTACAGGTGCTGTTCACAAGACGTCAGTACATCTTCAGTTAATGTCAGCATACATACATACATCGATGATGGATCACTTCAGTTGACAGGTACTAGTAGTAAGTAAGCAAGCAAGTAAAGGAGGGAGTGACAAGTGTGCCAACACTGTCCAGTAACCTCCCTCTCAATCATCTTATCCGTGGATAGGATACGCTACTGACTGTCTGGTCAGTTTCAGTTAGAATCGGGTACATGAACTGCTGTTGCCTGTTGCTTCACTGCTGCTCGACCATCCTTCCTCCTCGTTGAAGCAGCAAGCAAGGTCCCCTTTCCGAATCATGGCATCCTGCATGATCCCACTGCATGATCTGCCTGCCTCCCTGAAATCATGCATGCGGCTTACTCACTGCAGGCAAGGAGTTTGGAGCGTTTTGCAAGATGGTTTCAGGGTACAGCGGTGGAGAGAGGAGGGGTGTGGGTGGATGGGGACTGCGCACCAAATCCCACGACTGCTTTGGCTTGACCCTGATCGCAGGCTATTGATTGAAATAAATAAAGCCAAGTGGGCAGCAACAACAACTGGAAGGCAGCAAGCACTTTTGGTCTGGCCCTATCCTTCCTTCCTGTCTTCAGTCCTTCCCTCACGAACAACCTGATTTCCTCTCTTCTTCTTTTTTTGCCTTATTATTCAAGAGTACCCCTGCTTCTCAATTCGCATGGTGTTGTAGATGTTCTCTGACTCCCCCCCACAGATTACAACCGTCGATGTCAACATGAAACACTAAGAAACTGTGCTTGCCTGTGTCAGCTTTTGGTTCTAACTACTGTACCTGCTTGGCATGGAACAGATTGGGTGAAGTAAACCATGGAGGTCAGGTGGCTGCACATCACAGGTTGTTGCCATGTGACCATCGGTAAAAAGATTTGTCATGTCGACGGGTCTGATCCTGTTCTCAACTTCTTCTTCCACAACAAAGTCTTGCTATGATACTTTGGAGGAGTTTCTCTTTGGGAGTGACTAATGAACAGTCGTCTGTTTTTAAATTCATGTCAGGTCGTTTTTTGTTCCAATAGCTGATTGACACGTGTCTAAGTATGGTTCTAACTACTGTACCTTTTTTTTTAGAAAAGGGGGATTACCTCCGGCCTCTGCATCAGTCTATCTTCTGTACCTGCTTGGCATGGAACAGATTGGGTGAAGTAAACCATGGTGGTCAGGTGGCTGCACATCACATGTTGTTGCCATGTGACCATCGGTAAAAAAGATTTATCATGTCGACGGGTCTGATCCTGTTCTCAACTTCTTCTTCCACAACAACATCTTGCTACTTCCAGATGATACTTTGGAGGAGTTTCTCTTTTCCAGATGATGAAGTGTGTACGTTCCTACTTCTTATGGTGGTGATTCTCGGTTCTGCCGAAAAGAAGACATGGCCACATGGGCCAGGTATCAAAAGATTCCATAAGACGACTACAGAGGCATGCTTGAAAATTTCTAATATATCCTTCATTTCTAAGGGAATTTAGGGACCATCGAGTAAACTTTTTGTAAACTAAGCAAAATGTTTGTTATTATTTATTTTTTAACTATATGTGAGTTGCCTAGTTAATTACTATAAAATTGTCGAGTCATACAACAAATACATCACGACAAACTTTAACATGCTCCCTCTAACACCCTCTTTTTATATGTGATGTAAAAAAGGTAAGAGTTAATCAGACCACTAACTAATAAGATCATGTGAAAACAGGGGGTAAGAGGGAACATGTTAAAACTGGTCATACATCAGAAAGATTGATGTGAATAAAAAATCATTCTTAAACATGTCAAAGTTGCACATTGGTCTCACCATCATCACTTCCCACCAAGCGCCAAACCCTGATAAACAAAGTCAACACAATAATAAGCCACACAAAAAACGTTTCCAAGCAACCAGCCACACATTTCGACGACAATGCAACTCAGATTATGTTGCAACCTTCACGAGGGATACGCAAAGGAACAGATCACCCGGTAGCCTAGATCGTCACCACTCGCAGCCACCACAACAGCTCCGACTTCATAACATCAAGCACCAAGACAATCTTGGCCCATGTCTTATGTTGTATTTTGCTTTCCTCGCTTTTGCTGACCGCTTCGTGTAAATACTGTGAAGCCTCCTTTCTTACTCTAAAAGTAGAGGGGCCCCACTATATAATAAAATAATATAATTATTGGACATATACGATTAATGTAGAACCTTCTTTAATATTTTTTAGAATCTAAAATGGACACAACAACATATAAAGATATAATACATCTTCGCCGTACAAATTTGCATTACACTGTTAACAATTTTTTTTCCTTAGATTTAGATGAAATTCAATTTAAAAAAATGTCTCAAAATATTTTTTAAATAGCATAAATTTCATGAGTTTTACTTTTGGAATGATGTATTTGTAAACATAGATCCTTTAGTTACACGCCAATGAATTTTGGATTGTGATACTACCAACAAAGTTATAAGGTTAATATTGTTGAACACGACAAAATAAATATCTGAAAGTAGGGACCCCGCACTATACTATGAAATAAGATAATTATTATACATATACATTAATGTAGGACCTTTTTAAGATTTTTCACAATATAAAATGGACACAAAAACATATAAAGATAATACATCTTCGTTGTACAAATTTACATTACAGTGTTGTTAATTTTTTTCCTTATATTTAAATAAAATTCAATTTAACAAAATGTTTAAAAATATTGTTTTAATAACATAAATTTCATAAGTTATAATTTTAGAATAATTTATTTTTAACATAGATCCTTTAGTCGCACACCAATAAATATTGAATTGTGATACTAATAACAAAGTTATATGCTTAATATTGTTGAACACGACAAAAATAAATGTCAGTTGGCATTGCATGTAAATAATATATTATTTTAAAATACTTAAGATGTATTGATAAGTTGAATTTTAAAAATGTAAAAATGTTTAATATAATTATGTGATGGTCATTGGTTGTTAGTAATCTTTCCTGACTACATGATAATACTCACGTTGCATAAGGATTGACACGGAGAAGATATTGACATAAATAAGATGCAACAGGAAATGAGAGTCATGATGCAGGATACGATAAATGATATTGACATGGAGAATACGCAACAGGAAATGAGATTTACGTCACAGCTCTAACAGCTGCGAAAGACAATCCTACGGACAAGTTACTGAAGGCAACTACTAAGTCAACACTGAGACTCTAAACTCTTTTGTTCCAACTTGTCTCGAAAACATTGACCCGTGCTCTCGTGAAGTTTGGGAAAAACAGTTTCACCACGGAATGATAGGATATGCGTGTGACTTGAAAGTTGTTCTCACTGGGTCTTACATTGTAGAGGATTCCTGTTTGTATCTTCTATTTTTGGATCTGTGTCGATAATGCATTTAACCTCGTTATTCTAATGTTATTAGTTATTTATATTATATATTCTCACCAAGTATTATTCAGAGGTGAACAATTAAACATGTGGCAAGTATCAAGCAAAGTATAGACAGAGTTAGGAACAAGCTGAATAAACCCTCAGTTTGTGAAATGTGCGACTTCACTTAAACATGGAATTGAACTTTTAAACCAGTCAAGTTATTTGCAATTACGGTCCCATACTATAATTGATGCAAAAGGGAATGCACTAAATAATCAAAAATAGGACGGAAATCACCTTGGGGAAGTTGGAACCTGATTACACGCAGGGAACCATTACTTTTTGTATGGATTGGTTAGCCAATGATTTGATTAAAGTGCAAGTTGCAAAGCAGACATTTCATGTTGTCCCGATGATTTGATGAAATTGATTCTTTGTTTAATCCTTTTGGTTATAACCCAAGGTTAGTTGATCATACAATTATAACAATCCAAACTGCTAGTCAGCTACACTAAACTTAAGTAAGTATTAAATTAAATCAATTCTAGAAGTGGGAAGCCATAATAAAAGAACTGAGATGACTTATTCTCAATGTAATTATGAAATGCATATAATTAGATGTTAAAAATGTAAAAATGTTTAGTATAATTATGTGTTGGTCATTTGTTGGTAGTCATATTTGTCCACTACATGATAATACTCGCGTTGCATAAGGATCGTTGTTCATTCTTTTCTCGGGGCATCAACATGATGTGTGATGTGTCTTTTCTGTTTGAAGGGCATCACACAAATGCAGTGGACCCATCCATGCCCCCCATCGGCACAGGCTCCCTCCTTTTCGATAATGAAGGACATTAAGAGAGGATTAACCACTCAGAAACAAATTCCAACCACTGACCTGATAAGCGTTTCAATCTGTCGATTTGTCAAATCGTATCATCTTCCCCAGATCCTGAGTTCATCAATGTCATTTGCAGTATGACCGAGGAGATGGTGGATCCCGTCCTATCTCCGCATAGCAAGCAGCTAGCCGTCCGCGAGAGAATCAAGAGGTAGGGTGCAATTTTTTTAGTGTGCTCTCTTGTGTCAGTTGTTTCCGCGAATAATCTTTTGACCGTGTGTCATTTACTCATTTGCACGGGCAAGGGCGGCGTGGAGTTCGTTGCCGGGGCCACAACATCTCTGCTTCCGGCAAATCGGATGAGGACACATGTTCGAGATCGTCTATCCAATTGTGAATCTGTGATTGGTCCTTCAACGGTGTGGTGATTTAAACCTGTATTTTCTTGTCCGTTTAGGGTTGGGATCATCCTTATAGGTCATGTGGAATTCAAGTTCGACCTCGCCTAGTACGAATGGCTAGAAGTGGAGAGCAAGCAGGTCTTGTCCATTTAGTGCTAGAAGTATAATTGTGTACAGATGGAATAATTCAAGTATACAACGACTTGTTTTGTACTCCATGTCTCACCTCACGATGTATACTCTATATAACCCCCCATGAGGGTCACAACACAATGCAACAGGAATATTTGAGCCATCCTACTATTTCCTATGGATAAACATAGGTTTGCAAATACAATATTTTTTGGTTTGCTAACTGCACATACCGTACACGAGTGGGTAAACATTGTTTTGATTATTGGGTAAACATAGGTAATCACCTATTTGCCTAACCAATAATGACAGTCGATTACATGGCCATTAGTGGCTGGTTTGAGGTCAATGCGAGTTCCTAATTCAGCTCCGGTCACGTTGAGACATTTTGATCGACCCTCGTGTGGGTGCCGCGTCACGCAGCAACGTTACAAAAGACTTTTTCAGAGGTGAAAGATGAGACCTTTGAGCTGCCACCAGTGACAGGTGACAATTAGGACAGTGACATCCATCCATGTAAATGGAAGGTGTAAGTCACCACAGCAAGCATCTTTTTCAGCTCAAAAGGTGAAGGATTTGTTGAGAAGAAATCTGGACTCTGATTGCACAGAAGAAAAAAAGAGAAAGTTGACGCTAGGAATGGAAAGTCAACTGATCAAGCGTTTGCTTCACTGAACTGAACTTGTGAGGTGTGCTGGAGAAGGCAGTTAGTACATTATCTTCAGTTAATGAGCTGCGAAAAGGAAGGCAGCAGCTAGTTGTAGTACAACATGTCAGAGTATACATCGATGGATCGATCAGTTGACAGGTAAGTAAAGGGAGGGAGTGACAAGTCTGTCAACACTGTCCAGTAACCTCTCAATCATCTCATGTGTGTGTGGATATACCGCTGACAGTCTGTGGATATACAACACAGCTGAGGAACTGCTGTTGCCTGTTGCTTCACTACTGCTCGACCATCTTTCTTGAAGCAAGCAGAGCAAGGTCCCATTTCGGAATCATGGCATCCATGATTTCCCTGTCTGCCTGAAATCCTGAAATCATGCATGCGGCTTACTTACTGCAGGTAAGGATTTTGGAGCGTTTTGCAGGATGGATGGTGGAGAGAGCAGAGCAGGACAGGATGGGGACTGCCCACCGAATCCGACGACTGTTTTGGCTTGATCCTCATTGCAACGCATGTACGTAGTTGGAAGTAAAGCCAAGTGGGCAGCAACCGCCTCCACTGGAATGCAGCAGGCAGCGGCAGCATTTGTGGTGTACTGACTACTACTGACCCTATCCTTCTTTCCAGGACATACATACATACACACAGCTTTGTATGTGGCGTACGCGAGATGATTGTGGTTGTCGTGGGTGTCCCTCATCTTCACTTCTTCATTCACAAAAAACATCATCTCCTTTACTTTTTGCCCTATTGAAAAATACCCTTAGATAAAACGGTGGCCACACCTTCTCTGAATCCGCACATATCATCACAACGACTGATGTGAACATGAAACAGAAAGAAACTGCATCTGCCAGTCAGTGTTTTGCGTCAGAGCTAGCTGGTCCTTCTGGTTTTGTAACTGTTGGCTCATCGCTGAACAACTATCCTGCAGCTCGACTAGCCCTGTACGCACAACTCAACTCAACATACACGAACTAGTTGTAACACTTGATATCTTGCTGGCGCTCACGCAAACACCGGGACCAGAACACATGCACGCGAACGCATCAACACGAAGATGGCCAGAGGCACGAATCGTGCCTTACAATAGTCTCTTTATTGCTTTTCGTTTTTCTTTATTTATCCTTCTCCCATAGTTTTCGTTGGTACAACTCGATAGCCTGCCACTGCTTATATAGACGTAGCCATGCAGCCACACACGAAACATCATCAATATCCTAAACCGGTTAGTACATGGACATCATAGTCCAACTCCAACTCGGTTAACACATCACCGTATCAAACTTTCCTAGTTTGACTACTCCTAACATAGCACAACTTAGTACTTCTATCCTAACTCACACGAAGCATATTTTCCTAAACTAATTACACGGCAACGTTGATCACACTATTAATCCTAACCGAACTTAACGAGCTATCCCACGTTTGGATTATCCTATAGTAACTACCTGACTGATGATTGGCATGAACAATGAGGCAAAAAGAAAAACAAACATCACAGGTTGTTGTTGTCATGTGACGATCGGTTGAAAAGAAAAACATCACAAGGTGTTTGTTGTCCTGAGTTTTCTGTTCGCAGATGAATGGGTTTCCTTTTGGTTCTCCTTGCACACCGACCCAGTTTCTCACACATCTCTCTTCCTGCTGCACCAAACCCTTTGACATTGCAGAGGATTTTCTCTTTTCCGGACGATGTAACACACGTTCCTGTACTACTTATCATCGGTTATGGCGTCCCATAGCAAAAAGAAAGACATGCGCCGGTTGTTGAAATATCTCATAACACGACTGCAGGAACATGTAGAGAAAATCTAGTACTTCCTCCGTTGCGGTTTAAAAGACGTGTTTAAAAATTCTCTAGAACCTAAGTGGTTATTGATTCACTGTAAGATGGATGGAAAAATTACATTCACACTACGCATGCATATAGAAATAATACAATGGAGTATTAATTAACTTCTATGAGTAAATACAATGCGCCCTAAACCTTGTCTATTGTGGAAATGCACGTAATTTAATCGTACCTTATAAACTTTGACGGAGAAAGTATAGTAGTATATATATATATTTTCATGAAATTCAAAGATTACCAAGTTAAGGAAAAAAATCTCCTATTACAACGCACGACCAATTTTACAAAAAAAATTAGCAACGCACGACCGCCTCCACATATGCAATGCTTATTTGCTCCACCTTCCTTTGAGCCGAGCACAGATTTGACGGTCTTTCCGACCGAGCCATCGCCCACTAGCGATTCTTTCACACTCGTCAAAGAGATTGGCCGCTAGCTAGCGAAGCGCGGGGGAGGGGGAGGTGCCGGAGGAGACGAGCTGTGGAGGGTGAGCTTCGGGGTGAGGTCCATTGACCCACTTAGCACCATTTTTATTAATTAAGTATTATGGAGCTGCCCAGTTGGTTATGAAAAAACTGGGTGAAAACCGCCGCAACCAATGAATCAGGCACACCACATCTTCGAGGTTGCACATTGGCATCATCATCATCACTTTTCATCGAGCGAGCGACGTCAACTCACGCCGGATGGCCACCGACAAAGTCCACACGGCAAAGATCACAGTCAGCCACAGGAAAAATCATGACTTGCAACCTACCACACACGTCGACCGACACGCAAGGTTGGTTCCACAAAAGATCCCGCAACGGACCACACGTTGCCTATATCGTCACCACCGGAACATAGCCGCCACAAACTCCAAGTTCACAACAAGAAACAACCGAGGCAATGTTAGCCCATACTTATCCAGTATTTTGTTTTACCCGTGTCCTATGTGGTATTATGTTCTTGTTGTTGGGACTTCTTGCATATTCATTTGGGATCATCTTCGAATCATTAGTTGTCATTTACACAAACCTACACATTTCATTATATCCCATACTTTATGGAGATTGTGATTTGTGTGGCATTAAACATTTGGAAAGAACATATCATTTCATTTTCAAGGTTGAGATCCATCTTCCCTGCACTTTAAAGTATGGTTCCAAATTGATATTCAACTTCATAGATGTCTGTGAAGGCGTTCCTAGTTTGATCCTCGATTGATTCGTAGTTGCAATTGTTCTTCTAATTTTGTGTTATTTCCCTTTCATGACCACTTCATGTAAATATTGCGAACAATGGCAGAGTTATGTGAGGGCCAATTTGGGCCTCCGTCCCTAGTCCACAGTATTTTCTTTGAGTATCCCTTACCATATAGGCAATCTAATCAATGGAAATTGGCCCAAAACATATTTCTGCCCGCCCCAACCAATCGCCCCTCGAAGAATTTGGCTCAAGCTCTAACACTGATTGTGAAGACTAATTTCTTACTCTATAAAGGTGAAAGCTCCTTTCGTAGTCTATAAAATAGGGGTCCCCAACCGTATTACGAAAAAAGATAATTATTCAACAAACACATTAATGTAGAACCCTCTACTAAGATATTTTTTAGAAACTAAAATGGAGACAAAAACATATAAAAGATATGGTACATTTAAATGGTAAAAAATAGCTTTCAATGTCATCTGTTTTGTATTTATCTTCTTCTTAGATTTAGATGGAATTTAGTGTAGCAAAATGTCCCAAACTATTTCTTAAATAACATAACTTTCATGACTTCTACTTTTTGAATGGTGTATCTGTATAATAGTGAATTTTGGATTATGATTCTGACGCAATTATGTGGTTAACATTATTGGACACAACGAAAATGAATACTACTCCCTTCAACCCATAATATTTTAATTGCATAATAATTAATTTTGGATCATGATTATGACGCAATATGTGGTTCATATTGTTGGACAGAATGAAAATAAACACTATTCCCTCCAACCCATAATATCAAAACATTTTTTACATCACACTAGTGTCAAAAAACACTCTTATATTATGGGACGGATGGAGTAGTTGACATTGTATGTAAAGACTATAAATTTTAAAAATACTTAAATTTAATGATAGATTTAATGTTAAAAAATAAAAAAAAATTAGTATAAACACGTGATGATCAATTGTTATTATTGGCCCACTAACAATAATATTCACTTGGGGTGTATGGTCGTTATAAAAAAAAATTCTGCGCCTAAGGATTGCATGAGCTTAGCTGGGCCTCTGTTTGGGCCTAATGGGGCTCGCGCAAGTATGAGATGAGAGCGTTGTGAAAAATCGGTTCGGATTTGGATAATCATATACGACGAGAAGGAGCTAATATCTAAGATTTTTGGTGAAAAGGTATGAGGAACTCTATCTCCTCAAATATGAATATGGGAGGAGGTAGAGGAAAGTATTTTGTCTCCACATTCAAACGCTCGGGTATCAAATAAAATCAAAATCAAACAAAATTTGACATGTGGCCTCAATATACTATAACAAAACCACACACACAAATTTGATTCATTTTAAGAATATTTAATTTCCATTTAATAAATAATTCTTAGGCATTATAACATAGTCTATGCGAACGAGTCTTGGAAACGGGCGAAAGGAACAAAAGTTACTTATTCACTTTTTTGGAGAAATGGTGAAATAGGCTAGAGGTTTGGACAAACATCCGGATAATCCGGTACGAAGACAACATAATGTCAATGCAATCCTTATTATGTCATAATGATCCAAAAATAGAATAGTAATCAGTTTTCTAATTTAAAAAAAACAGAGATTGTTACAACAAGTTCCATGTCACTCCGCATATGTATAGTTAATAGTATTTTATCTAATTGGAATAAAAACTAAAATGATCGAACATAGTTTGGTTAGTAAAAATATAAATTGTACCAATGCAAAAACAAAATTTTGTTTTTAGGTTTCCGCTTAGGTCGGTATTCAGCTTGTTGGTTGTTATGTCCACCTTGGATACTCACATTGCAAAAGGGTTAAGGGCCATCAATGGGTAGGTATTGCAAAAATCACACCATAGACCTGATATATGATAAAAATTTCTCCATTTATTAATTTGTCTATTCTAGCGAGGCCTCAAAAATCTCGCCAAAAGAGCCCCATCAATTTCGTAGGGGGTAACTAGGCGATTCTTGGCAACTCATATCTGATTTAGCTTCAACTTGTTTTTATCTCGCATATTGTTGACTTGCTACTTTCCTCTTATCAGAAAAGTTTTCACCACATAATCCATCCAATTTGTCAACCGAGTAAACAATTAACTACAAGCAATACAATATGTGTTGCTTTACTAATAATCGAAAAACAACATATATGGAAGAAAACAAAATCAAAATTGCATTATGAGGAATATATTTAGTGCTTTATTTGTGCGAGTTCAATATGTTTAGATCTCTTCCAAATTTATTTATGCATTTCCTATTGCTTCTCCCATATGTCTAACCAACTGTGTTTGATAATTGTTGCCCTCTAGTGCATTGCTTTGCTTTTGTGTTGTCTCATAAGTTTTCTAGGTGGTTTTGTCTTTGCTGCACACTTAACCATTATCACTATAATGTTAGTGGAGGAGAAATGTGTTTCTAGTTTGTTAAATACTAGCAAAAGGGCCCGTGCGTTGCCATTGTTCAAGAAACCGGTAACTGGTAGCTGCTCGGTCGGCTTGGGAGTAGCGATTAATCGGTGAATCGTCCTATTAACTGGATTAATCGGTCGACCATTAATCGGTAGATTAAACAAAAACTTGGCAACTTATATCTAAATTTTTTATGTATCATACCATAATTCCATGCACCTACCTATGTAATATACCAAAATAAATATTGTAGGCATATAAAAAATTGATAAGAGGTAAAATTAATAATCATTATATATCTAAATATATAAAATCTCAAAATTCAAAATGAGCAATTAAACATTTAAACTTATCCATATACTTGGTAACATACATCACATAATATACTACAGATAATAGCCAAAACCAACAGTTCCATCCATCCATCTACAAAATTATAAATCATAATCTAGTAATATATGAATGTTGGATTCTCCACTAAGGTATGGGGGAAGATGGTAGTATCTTGCCTGCTGGTGACGCCATTGAGGAAGAGATTGGGGAGCATCCCATGAGAGAGGATGGGGAGTGTCCCAGGGGGGTGGGGTCGAAGCAAGCGACCAGAATGGCGGAGCAACTAGATCTTGCAGGTGTAGTGTGGAGACTGGCACCGGTGAGAACAGGACTAGCCATCAGCCAGGTTAGCAGTGGATGAAAGGAGCATGAGGAAGCGTGAGGAGGGCCAAACTCTAGGTATTTAGTAGAAAGAGGGGGCGGGAGGCATTATGTGTCAAAATTTTGGGATTCGTTTGCCCACCAGTTAATAGGCAAGTAGTGATTAATCGGTCTGGCAACTAATTAATCGGTATGACAACTCATTAATCGGTCTAACCGGGCAATTAATCGACACGACAAGTTAATGCGATGAATAGGTGTTATTCGATTCGGTCACCCTAAGAGTAGCGATTAACTGGCAAGTTAACTGGTTAATCAGATGAATTCTTGAACAGTGTGCGTTGCAACGGGAGAAAAAAAATACCACACGCTTTAAATCTTTTTATAATCATTTTCATTTATTAAAATAATAAGCTAACTAACTAATGTAGTCCGTCCTATCCTATTTTGTTGAGAAATCAACCCGTCCATTTGTTAATTCCACCATGATGAGAAATTGAGCGGGACAAGCAAAGCAAAACAAAGAGGCTACGCGAATTGATCAACGGAATGTTATCTTATTTCATTCATGGGGTAGAGAATGTGGATCAGATGACAAACTGAAGGTGGTGTTCCATTCTCTGTCTCTACAACAATACAATCTTACATTCAATACATTCATTCATCAGCAAGCAAATCCCCACAAAACAAAATTTCTTGCCGGTGCTTAGCACACGAATGGAGGCATGGGGAGGGGATCTCACCAGATGATGAGTTCCTGGCGGAGGAGGGGATACGATGAGGGGACCAAGGGTTAGGCGCCTCTATCTGGCCATAAGAAGTCGCCGTTGCCGCGCCATAACCCCGGAGTTCCCCGTGTGAGCCATGGAGGTCCGCCTCCACCTGCAAGTACTTCGCTCCGCCGCGCCGCCGCTGTTCTGCATCGAGCAGACGCATCATCCCCAGTCACTGTAGCTGTCGCGTTGATTTGATCCAGAAGCTGTGCTCGAGCGCCGAAACGGGAACAACAAGCGGGCAGAGGTACGGCCGCGGAAGCGGGTGGGTTGAGATCGACAACTGTGGTGGTTGACGTCGGCCGCGGCGGCGAGTGGTGTGGCAGCGGCCTGGGCACAGGTCAGGGTGGACCAGGGTCGACGCGATGCGCTCGAGCGCCGCAACAGGGGCAGTGAGCGGGGAGAGGTACGGACGCGGAGGCGGGTGGGTTGAGATCGGCAGCGGTGGCAGTTGAGGTCGACTGCGGCAGCGAGTGGTGTGGCGGCGGCCTGGGCACATGCCAGGGTGGCCCAGGGTCGACGGGAGGTGGCGATGCGTACTGGTATAATTTTTGCAGCGAATCGTTTTTTCCTTTTGCGTTGTAGATAAATGATGGAGCGCGGGTTGAATAACAAAAATTACAGGGGCTTATTTTATAAAAATACCGTGATGGGTTTTTCGACGGAAGCAATAGCCGCTTTATTATTAGGTATAGATTAAATGGAGTATCTTAAAGATGATTGCACATGAAGAAGTCATCACATCCATCTCACCTCTAAGGTTTATTTATTTCACAGCTCCAATCATCCTTTACACTACTAAGAATCTATCTATAAGGGGTGATCTGAGAAAGTAGAAGAGGAGGGATGCCACCATCCTAGTTTGTTCATCAGGTCGACTCTTTCGTCTCCATCTCTCGCATCTCGTGCTTACAATCATGCCCTGCTTCCTTTGTACTTTGTAATTGATTTGCATTGGTGTCTTCAGTGAAATACTTGGTTGAGTAATTGTGTGTTGTTGGTACTGGATAGGGCATTATCCAATATTAAAATGCAATCACACTGAGCAAAGCTCGAGGTTGAGCTATAGAAAGTGGCTCATGGTCAGCTTGCAACGATCTCGAGTCAATTTCGAGCTAGTTCCGAGCTAAATAAGATTATTTTTAAATAATCTATAAGAAAAGTCACTAAATAAGACATGCCAAAACACAACACAACAAACCATTATCTAATTCAACTTATTCTCTCTCAATTGAAGACTCGTACTTAATAGCAAGAGATCGTGGATGAAATAGCAAGAGAACAAAATGAATATGCGTCTAATCTCTAACTTTGAGCAAAATAACATGACATTTTGCACATGGCTGATCACATACCACATTGGGGCTTAAATTCCTCCACAATTAATTAAGCTTCCATGTATGGTAGTAGGTAAAATGGAAAAAATCGCACACAACATATATGGTAATGTTTTTTTGACTATCTATATGGTAATAATTTTCCAATTTATTTTTAATATATATTAAAATTATGTGATATAATTGTATGATATGAGGCTATTGAACTAAAATTCAGCGAGCCAATGTTGGCTTAAGATCAGCTCTTTCCTTGATCGAGCTACATAAAATATTCATACCCAACTAATTTTTTTTCGAGTTGATCTTGAGTCAAGCAAAAATACGAGTCAACCTCGAGCGACTTACGATCCTCAAGCTTTTATTGTAGCCCTAACTGGCAGAACTAGGGGTGTCCTTGCAGGAGCGGAGACAGGGGGGGGGCTGCCCCCCCCCCCCCCAAATGATCGACAAAACCTGAAGTACCTAGTGTATATTTGACTGATATGCGCTGGTATGTAAGTATTTGGCCCCCTATTAGCAGCCATATCCAAATCCTGGCTCCGTCACTCTGTCCTTGTGCTTGCAATCAGTTTCAAAAGCATCAACATATTCATAGTTCTTGAGAATGCCCTTGGCCTTGAGTGGATCTTTGGTATACATGAGTTCTAGCATTCATAAGTTTGAAAAGAAGTTCACGAATTTGAACAAAGTTCAGAGCTTTTTTTTTGAAGTCATGTGTCTGAAAAAAGATTACGAATCTAAAAACATTCATGAAAATAATAATAAATAAAACACAAAACAAAAAATCTAGAAAAACTCGTACAAAAAACATAGTGAATAGCCAAAAACCGGTGGGAACCTTACTCACAACCTATGCAACAGAGGATGCTGGTATGGCCGGAATGGACCATCGCTCCCGAGCTCAAATGTCCCTCGATGAACGGTAAAATCGAAAAAGGTTAAAAAATCGGAATTATGTTTGTGGTATTTTTTGAAAAATGTTCTGTGTGCTTGAAATTTTTTATCGAGAAAGAACATTCATGTAAGTCGTGAAAAAGACAAGTTTGACTTTCCAAAATTGCTATTTTAAAAAGCATTTTGGAGTGCTGATCTTGTTTTTTTCGCCATGATTTTCATGACGAAAATTTTCAAGCATATAAAACATTTATCAAAGTTTTCAAAAAAGATCAGCATTTTACAAATCATTTATTTATTTTACTGTTCATCTCGGGCTAATTTGAGCTCGGTAGTAGAAGATGACGGTATGGCTGACCAACTTGAACTCACTTGTGTTAGGAGAGGTATGCACTATGAATCGTTATTGAAGTATTTGACTCTTGAAGCACGGAATAGGATTCACACTATTTTTTAAAATACGGAAGTTTTTTTTTTGAGGGGTTTACGGAAGAAAAGCTGAAGTAAATGATGATGCAAAGAAAAGAAAATAAAGAGAACGTTTGGGCCAAAATGGGCCCATTTCAAGCCCAGGAGCATCCATTCGCTCTCCTTCCAGACCAAACCCTAGCGACGCCCGTTATATAAGATCTCACCTCGCCAGACGCGCCGCCGCCGCACCACCACTCCACCCCCACCGCCGCCGAGGAGGAAGAAGCAGCGTCAGGCGAGGATGAAGACGATCCTTGCGTCGGAGACGATGGATATCCCGGAGGAGGTGACGGTGAAGGTGTCTGCGAAGATGATCTCGGTGACGGGTCCCCGGGGCACCCTGACCCGCAACTTCAAGCACCTCAACCTCGACTTCCAGCTGCAGGATGGCGGCCGGAAGCTCAAGGTTGACGCCTGGTTCGGCACCCGCCGCACCATGGCCGCCATCCGCACCGCCATCTCCCACGTCCAGAACCTCATCACCGGCGTCACCAAGGGCTTCCGCTACAAGATGCGCTTCGTCTACGCCCACTTCCCCATCAACGCATCCATCACCGCAGCCAACCGCGGCATCGAGATCAGGAACTTCCTCGGAGAAAAAAAGGTGCTTTCTTTTTTCCCTTACCGACCATTTCAGATCGAGATTCAGTGGTTTTATGATGCTATGAGCTGTTCTATGCATAGAAAATGTGTTCTTTTCCTTTAGTCGCAGCGGAAAACTTGTGGATAGTGCAGCTCTGTAAACTATTTGTCTGATAGTGTAGTATTTCATTCAACAGAATCGACTGGACTAATTTAAAGGCAGTAAAATCTTCGTTCAATTACCATTCAAGTATATATGTTGTGCCTATGGCTTTTTACATTTCTTTCTGCCTCTGTTATAGAATCATGCATATGAATGAATGAAATCTCTTCACCTTTGGTTGGGATCATTGATGTCAATAGTGCAGCTTTGATCCCCCAATGCCAATGTTCCCAGAACAGAGGTCACTAGCATTATGTACTCTAGTGTTTGCAGGGTAATTGGCCCATAGTGCTACCTAAAACAAAACTTGAGTGTTCTATGCCACTTTTGACATTGAACGTTTGTGATGTCCTGTTTGGCTTTTATCTCGTGTGACGCCCCTATATACGTGCACTGTTCAAGTCATGTATGAAATATACTGATGTTCTTACTTTCCTTTTAAAAGGTAAGGAAAGTCGACATGCTTGACGGTGTGACGATCCTGCGGTCTGAGAAGGTCAAGGATGAGATTGTCCTTGATGGCAACGACATTGAGCTCGTCTCTCGCTCTGCTGCCTTGATCAACCAGGTTAGGGTCATTGCCTTTGTGCTTCTCATACTGTAAACTTGCGTCATAGGTTTTGTGTTCTGTATATCATCTTATAATGTTTCCACTTTAGATACAGTGTATATCAAGGTTTGGTATTCTGCACTTGTCACATTTGCCCTTGTTTGTTCACAGCGATTTGATTCACTGGAACACCCATTAGTATACAAGTGAATCATGTGCATGTATTATCTGATTGAGTGAACGATTACTCGGTACCATGTTGCACTTGCAGCATGTGTTGTATCTTGATATTGCAGTGATGATCTTCTCTATGCTGACCATTGATGTTTCGTGTTTTTTCTTGAACCAGAAATGCCACGTGAAGAACAAGGACATCAGGAAGTTTTTGGATGGTATCTACGTTAGCGACAAGGGCGCCATCAAGGAAGAGTAGGGGTGCGACCTATCTGCCGCAAGCCCTTTGTAGCTGGTAACAGAAACTGTCCTAGAGGAGGGTGGGTGTTTTTTTGGGGCAATCACATGGGTTGGCTGCAATTTGTACTGGAGATAGATCAGGGATGTCCTGGAACTGGAGAAGGGGGTTCCTTGAAGATGCATATTTCACCGGTTGATATGACGTCTTGTTATCTGCCGCTATGTTTTGTTTGCTTAGGCATGCCAAAGGGAGAAGAACAAGTGATTGACGTGTTTTAAGCTGAAATAGGTAAACTCGGAGCAAGGCACTTGAAATTTCATCCCTAGTCAGGCAAGGTTCATACAATCATTTTTATGTGAACATGCCTGGCGATGGATCCAATGTTGACGGCGCAACTAAATTTGATAGAGTGGATTGAAATATCTGGTGTGACAGAGGTTACAACTTCGAACGCAATGATGTTATATACAACAACAGCGTGAAATAGATATTTTGCACTGTGTGTTTGAACACTTCAGTTTCTCACTGCAGTTTGATGACTAAGAGCATCATTAGTAGTGCACTCAAACCAGTTTTAAGGGTTGAGAATTTGCATTTTTTTTATACTTTTAAGAATTGAACAACAGGGGTAAAGACTAGAAGCCTCAAACCCTACAACAAAAACAAGGACAAAAACAGAAGAGCTCGGGGTGGTGCGGCTGCCTCGCCTTTTGCGTGGTGGCGAGGACAGCTCGAGGAGGCCGGCCTTCCTCGGGTTGGTTTGAGGGTTGGATTCTCAATTTTTTTTAAGAGTTAAAAATTAGGCTCTCCAAAGGGAGCTCCTATTACGCACCTTGGAGACCAACTTTAGCACCGTGGAGACCAACTGGCGCTCACTGCAGCGCAAAAAAAATCGCTCAAAAAGTTGAGCTCAAGAATATAAGAACAAATGTGGCCGTGATATTTATTGCACAATACCATCTACAACACTTTGATTTTTGAATTATTTGAAAAAATTCATTAATTTGAAGGTGTATATTGATTTTTTAAAAAATCATAAATTTGTAAAAAAATTTCACAACAACAACAACCAAGCCTTTCAGTCCCAAAAAAGTTGGGGTAGGCTATAGTTAAAACCTATAAGATCTCGAATCCAAGTCATGGCTCTTGAACGTGGATAGCTTAAGAAAATTTCACAAACTTAAAAAATTCATTAATTTTGAAAATAGTTTCATGGAAAAACCGAAAAAGTTTATCAAGTTTGGATGTAAAGTTTCTTAATTTTTAAAAATGTTCATAAATTTGGAAAAGTTCATCGTTTTCTTAAATCTCATTGAATATGAATTTGTTATTGATTACAGAAATAAGTACATCAAATTTAAAAAAACTTTATCAAAATTTTAAAAAGGATCATCGGATTGAAAAATGATAATTAGTTTTTAAAATAGTTTACCATTTTTTGTAAAAGTTCAGTGATTTTGAATAAAAAAGCTCGTAAAATTTGAAAAAGGTTCATCGAAATTGTTTATCCAATTGAAAAAAGGTCATCGGATTTGGAAAAGGTAATCATGTATAGTTGATTTCCGTTCAATGTTTTAATGATATGTTATGTTGTTCTTGTTACTCGCGTCGTGTGAATGTTGAGTACATAATACTTTATCATCTTTGGATTTAGAGGGAAACATTGTGGAATTAGTTTGTAAATGTTGGGTTGCAGGAGGGACTGAAACCTAAATCCAGTTTATGAATTGTTTCATAAGGGGCTGCTATAGTTTAATTTAATGCTATGGTTAGATTTAATTTAATTATTGCTCTTCTATTTACGGACGCTTGCATGGAGGGCTTAATCATAATAGGTCTTTGTTTAAGTAAGAATAACACCTTGGTTTCAGTTCACCCATATAAGAACTTATTAAAGCAATGAACGCGACTCCATAGATCATGGTGAAAGTATCTAGAGAAAACTTTAGCAACAATAAAGATTTGACCATCTTGATGTACCTTGTTACTTGCTATCGATTATCTTGCTATCAAACTATCTATCAAAACTATCTTACAACACTTTAAAAGAATACCTTGCTGAAAACCATTTATCAATTCCTTCTGCTCCACATTGGATTTAACACTCTTACTTATTGAAAGGACTACGATTGATTCCCAATACTTGCGGTCATCACCGAGAAGACTATGTAATCGACGGATACGTCTCCACTACAACGTTGACACCATAGACCTCATCTCGTTCTTTGACATGGAGGGTAGTGAGAACGAGGTTATGTCCATTGCACGCACCAAAGCCCAGGAAGAACTCCCAGCCCGAGTTGCGGAGGTCAAAGACGCGAGCCGACCTCAACTCCAGCACCGACCTCGGGTGCGGAGGAGGCCCCATGGGCCATCACTCTTTAGTAGGTCATGATGACGGCATTGGGTGGTACTTCATGATCACTAGCGACCACAATCATACCGAACACGAGCAGAGCCACGACAACGCATGGAGGGCTTTCTGTCCCTCCCCGGCTTCTGAACCGATGGTTATCGCCCCAATAGCGCCGCCGACACGTGCCTCGCTCGGACACCATGTGGGCACCTTCAAAACCACCGACTTCTCATTTTTTGACACTAGGAGAGTAGTAAGAACAACTCCATCGTGCCGACCATTTCACCCGCGCGTGTCTGTTTGTGTCAAAATGGACACAAAAGTCGGTCCAACACGCCTACCCAAACGGACACGCACCTAGCCAAACGGACACGCGCCCACTTTATGTCCGTTGCGCGACCCATTTCATGCCCAAATTTGGGTCATGTTTGTCTCGACGAGGACACAAAACGAATGCACGCGACGCCCGCGTAGTTCTTGATTTGTACGTGGGCCCCCATTTAGGTCGGTGCTTGGATGAACATGATGTTCGGCGTGGGCTATTTTGAATATGATCTCGTACATCAATAAATGAATTGGATGGGCCCGCATGCAGACGCAGGTATCTGTGTTCCGCCCGTCGACCCCTACCTATAGCACACCAGAAACACAGGTGCTTTCGCCATGGATGTCCTGGAGTTCTTCTTCAACGACTGCTCTCGATGCATGGTAATGTTCCATTGGATTTGATTTGGTGTGTGCTCCTTACACTAGCGGGGTTGTTCTGGATTTGGATGGCAGTGGTTTGGGTTGGTGATTTTTCCTTTTTGCTCACCTAAGAACATATCTGATGTTGTAAATATGCCCTAGAGGCAATAATAAAGTAGTTATAATTATATTTACTTGTTCATGATAACCGTTTATTATCCATGCTAGAATTGTATTGACTGGAAACTCAAATACATGCGTGGGTACATAGACAACATTGTGTCCTAGTGAGCCTCTAATGGACTAGCTCGTTGATCAAAGATGGTCAATGTTTCCTGGCCATAGACATGAGTTGTCATTTGATGACGAGATGGCATCATTAGAAGAATGATGTGATGGACAAGACCCAAACTATGAACGTAGCGTATGATTGTGTGAGTTTATTGCTATTATTTTATGCATGTCAAGTATATGTTCCTACCATCATGACATCATGCAATTCACTCACACCGGAGGAGTACCTTGTGTGTATCAAACGTCGCAATGTAACTGAGTGACTATAAAGGTGCTCTACAGGTATCTCACAGGGTGTCTGTTGAGTTGGCGTGGATCTAGACTGGATTTGTTACTCCGTGTGATGGAGAGGTATCTCAGGGCCCACTCGGTAATACAACATCACAATGAGCTTGAAAGCAATGTGACTAAAGAGTTAGCCACGTGATCTTGTATTACAGAACGAGTAAAGAGACTTGTCGATAACGAGATTGAACTAGGCATGGAGATACCAACAATCGAATCTCGGGCAAGTAACATAACGATTAACAAAGGGAACTACGTATGGGATTAATTAATCCTTGACATCGTGGTTCGACTGATAAAGATCTTCGTAGAATATGTGGGAATCAATATGGACATCACGGTCCCGCTATTGGTTATTTACCGTAGAGGTGTTTTGGTCATGTCTGCATAGTTCTCGAACCCGCACGGTCTACACACTTAACGTTCAGTGACAATATAGATGTAGTTGAGCTATAGTTTTGGTACCAAAGGTTGTTTGGAGTCCCAGATGAGGCCCCAGACGTCACGAGGATCTCCGAAATGGTCCATAGGTAAAGATTTATATATATGAAAGTGGTATTCGTGTTCCGGAATAGTTTCGGTCTTTTCCGGTATTGTACCGGGAGTGTCGAAAGGGTTCTGGGGGTCCACCAGGAGGGCCCCACCCACCCATGGGGGCTATATGGGCCTAAGAGCTGGCACACCAACCCCTAGTGGGATTGGGAAGCCGACCCCAAGAGGTGCCTTGGTGGAGGATGAGTCCTCCCTAGGGTGTCCACATCCCTTGTGGGAGGACTCCTCCCCACTTCGGCCAACACACCCTCCTTGGAGGAGTGGCCAAGGATAAGCCCTACCCACTCCTTCCTCCTATAAATATAGAGGAGAGGGAGGCAGCCAACACACAATTGCTTGGTAGCGCCCTACCTCTCTCTCTCTCGTAGTAATTCTCCACCATAGCGATCGTGGTAGCGCTTAGCGAAGCCCTGCTGAAATTGCACCACCACCGCCACCACCACGCCGTTGTGTTGTCGGAGTACTCAACCTCTACTTCACCATCGCTCGCTGGATCGAGGAGGTGAAGGCATCATTGAACTATATGTGTGTTGAACGCGGAGGTGCCGTCCGTTTGACGCTTGACCGGGAGTTTGTGGGACGGTTCATGATTGGATCGCGAATACATTACACTACATCAACCGCGTTCTTTAATGCTTCCGCCTAGCGATCTACAAGGCTGTGTATATGCAATCTCTCCTCTCCTAGATGGTCATCTCCTAGATTGATCATTTTTTTGTTTCCCATGCAACGTTCCCCAACAGTGGAATCATGAGCTAGGTCTATGAGTAGATGACATCACGAGCAGAACACAAAGGAGTTTGTGGGCGTTGATATTCAGATTGCTGCCCTCCTTAGTCTTTTCTTGATTCGGCGGTATTGTGGGATGAAGCGGCCCGGACCAACTTTACTCGTTCCTGTACGAGAGACCGGTTCCATCGACTCACATGTAACTTTGTTGCATAAGATGGCTGGCGGGTGTCTGTCTCTCCCACCTTAGTTGAATCGGATTCTGTTGGGTAACGTAGAATAAATTCAAAATTTTTCCTACGCATATTCAGATCTTCCTATGGAGAGACCAGCAACGAGAGAGGGGTGAGTGCATCTTCATACCTTTGAAGATCGCTAAGCGGAAGTGTTGGGGATATTGCTTATTAAGTGACCCGCCCAATATGGGCCGGGTTACTAGTAAGGTGATTCATCCTTTGGGCTATTTGGGCCTCAGCCTGGGCGGTTCAAGGCCGCGGGACGGTTATGATTTATGGAAGGTCTTTGGGTTTTGCAAGATGGCGACTTAGAGACCGCGGTGGTCATGATTTGTAAGGAGGAAGGGACTCTTGTAAACCCTAAAGCCTCGACCTATATATAAAGGCGAGTCGGAAGGAGGAGGGGGAGTTAGAAAATCATCGAGTGCTAGGTTAGGCGAGTTACGCCTCCCTTGTAATTGAATCCACATCAATACACACAAAGCAGGACGTAGGCTATTACCTCCTCTCGAGGGGCCGAACCTGGGTAACCCGCCGTGTTCCTCCCGTTTAACTCCTTTGAGTCGCCACCAAGGTGCGATGGTTCCCGTACTAAGTCCTTCCACGAGGACATCTGCCGTGACAAAACCACGACAGGAAGCCTTACTAGAACGCAGTTGATGGAGTCTTACTCGCGGCGATTCAGATCGTGGTGTGATTCCGATCTAGTGCCGAACTACGGCACCTCCGCGTTCAACACACGTGCAGCCCGGTGACGTCTCCCGCACCTTGATCCACCAAGGAGGAGGGAGAGGTTGGGGAAGAACTCCAGCAGCATGACAGCATGGTGTCGATGGAGAGACGAGGTCTCCTGGCAGGGCTTCGCCAAGCACCGGTAGAGAGGAGGAGAAAGAAGGGCAGGGCTGCGCCGAGGGAGAGGGAAAAGTCTATCTCAAAACAGCCCCAAACCTCAACTGTATATAGGGGAGAGGGAGGGGGTGCAGCCCTTAGGGTTCCCACCCCCAAGGGGTGCGGCAGCCCCCATCTGCGCCAGGAGGTGGCGACCAGGAGGGGAGGAGGGGTGTGGCGCACCCCTAGTGGGCCTTAGGCCCACCTGGCTTAGGGTTTGCCCCCCTTTCCTCTCCCATGCGCCTTGGGTTGAGTGGGGGGGGCGCACTAGCCCACCTAGTGGGCTGGTTCCCTCCCCCACTTGGCCCATCTAACCTCCCGGGGTCGTTGCACCCCTTCGGTGGACCCCTGGGGCCACCTCCGGTGGTCCCGGTGGTCCCGGTACGTTACCGGTGATGCCCGAAACACTTCCGGTGTCCGAAACCATCCGTCCTATATATCAATCTTTACCTCCGGACTATTCCGGAGCTCCTCGTGACATCCGGGATCTCATCTGGGACCCCGAACAACTTTCGGTAACCTCGTATAACAATTCCCTATAACCCTAGCGTCATCGAACCTTAAGTGTGTAGACCCTACGGGTTCGGGAGACACGCAGACAGGACCGAGACACCTCTCCAGCCAATAACCATCAGCGGGTTCTGGATACCCATGGTGGCTCCCACTTGCTCCACGATGATCTCATTGGATGAACCACGATGTCAAGGATTCAATCAATCCCGTATACAATTCCCTTTGTCTGTCGGTATAGAACTTGCCCGAGATTCGATTGTCGGTATACCTATACCTTGTTCAATCTCGTTACCGGTAAGTCTCTTTACTCGTTCCGTAGCACGTCATCGTGTGACTAACTCCTTAGTCACATTGAGCTCATGATGATGTTCTATCGAGTGGGCCCAGAGATACCTCTCCGTTACACGGAGTGACAAACCCAACAGATACTTTCGGAGGTACCCGTAGTGCACCTTTATAGTCACCCAGTTACGTTGTGACGTTTGATACACCCAAAGCACTCCTACGGTATCCGGAAGTTGCACAATCTCACGGTCGAAGGAAAAGACACTTGACATTAGAAAAGCTTTAGCATACGAACAATACGATCTAGTGCTATGCTTAGGATTGGGTCTTGTCCATCACATCATTCTCCCAATGATGTGATCCCGTTATCAATGACATCTAATGCCCATGACCAGGAAACCATGATCATCAATTGACTAACGAGCTAGCCAACTAGAGGCTTGCTAGGGACACATTGTGATCTATTTATTCACACATGTATTACTGTTTCCTGTTAGTACAATTATAGCATGAACAATAGACGATTATCATGAACAAGGAAATATGATAATAACCATTTTATTATTGCCTCTAGGGCATATTTCCAATAGATTCGACAAAGGCGGTCCTTGTAGAACGTTAAATAACAACTTGCGTATCACCATTGTGGTTTTGCGTAGGTAAGAAGCATTCTTGCTAGATACCCGTAGCAACCACATAAAACACGCAACAACAAATTAAAGGACGTCTAACTTGTTTTGAAGGGTATGTTGTGATATGATATGAACAAATACATGATGATATATATTTGATGTATGAAATGATCATGTTGTAATAATTAATATCGCCTTGCATGTTAATGCACACGGCAACCGACAGGAGTTATAGGGTTGTCTTTAATTATTGTATGACCTGCATATCAATCATTAAGCTCTATGTAATGCTTTAGTTTATTGCTAAACGGTAGCTAAAGTAGTAGAAGCATGGTTGGTGCGATAACCCTGACGGCAACACGATGATGGAGATCATGGTGTCATGCCGTTGACGATGGAGATCATGCCCGTGCTTTCGAGATGGAGATCAAAAGCACAAGTTCATGGCCATATCATGTCACTTATGATTTGCATGTGATGTTAATCCTTTTATGCACCTTGTTTTGCTTCGGACATCGGTAGCATTATAAGGTGATCCCTCACTAAAATTTCAAGATAAAATTGTGCTCTCCTCGAGCGTACACCGTTGCGAAAGTTAGTCATTTCGAAGCAACACGTGATGATCGGGTGTGGTAGACTCTACGTTCGCATACAACGGGTGCAATCCAGTTTTGCATGTGCGGAACACTCGGGTTAAACTTGACGAGCCTAGCATGTACACACATGACCTCGGAACACAAGAGACCGAAAGGTCGAACACGAGTCATATAGTAGATATGATCAACATGAAGATGTTCACCATGGAAACCACCTCATCTCACGTTATGATCGGACTTGGGTTGGGGAATTTGGATCATGTAACACTCGAATGACTAGAGGGATGTCAATTTGAGTGGGAGTTTTTAGTGATATGATTAACTAAACTCATTATCTTGAACAATAGTCTAAGTAATCTTTGCATATCTATGTTGTAGATCAAAGTCTCGTGTAGTAGCACCCCTGAATCTTAATGCGTTCCTAGAGAAAGCCAAGCTGAAAGATGATGGAAGTAACTTTGTAGACTAGGTCCGTAATCTGAGGATTGTCCTCACAGTTTCCCAAAAGGCTTATGTCCTTGATGCACCGCTTGGTGCGGCACCCCCTCCAGAGTCGTATGAAGACGTTATGAGCGTCTGGCATGCGCGTTCTGATGACTACTCAATAGTTCAGTGTGCAATCTTGTATGGCTTAGAACCGGGACTTGAAATACGTTTTGAACATCATGGAACATATGCGATGTTCCAAGAGTTGAAGTTTTTTTTGAAAGAATGCCCTGATCGACATGTATGAGACCTCCGATAAGTTCTTTGCTTGCAAGATGGAGGAGAACAGGTCTGTCAGTGAGCACATACTCAAAATGTGTGGGTATTCCAACCGTCTGGCTGAGTTGGGAATTGTTCTCCCACCAGAGATGATCACTGATAGAGTTCTTCAATCACTGCCACCTAGCTACAAAAGCTTTTGGGCATCCCTAGAGGCAATAATAAAGTAGTTATTATTGTATTGCCTTGTTCATGATAATCGTTTATTATCCATGCTAGAATTGTATTGATTGGAAACTCAAATACATCTGTGGGTACATAGACAACACTGTGTTCCTAGTGAGCCACCAATGGACTAGCTCGTTGATCAACGATGGTCAAGGTTTCCTCACCATAGACATGAGTTGCCATTTGATAACAGGATCACATCATTAGAAGAATGATGTGATGGACAAGTTCCAAACTATGAACGCAACTATTGTTTTCTGCATGTCATGTATATGTTCCTATGACCATAAGATCATGCAATTCACTGACACCGGAGGAGTACCTTGTGTGTATCAAACGTCGCAACGTAACTGGGTGACTATAAAGGTGCTCTACAGGTATCTCCGAGGGTGTCTGTTGAGTTAGCGTGGATCAAGACTCGGGTTTGTTACTCCGTGTGACGGAGAGGTATCTCAGGGCCCACTCTGTAATACAACATCACAATGAGCTTGCAAGCAATGTGACTAAAGAGTTAGCCACGCGATCTTGTATTACGAAATAAGTAAAGAGGCTTGCCGGTAACAATATTGAACTAGGTATGGAGATATTGACGATTGAATCTCGGGCAAGTAACATACCGATGAACAAAGGAAACTACGTACGCGATTAACTGAATCCTTGACATCGAGGTTCGAGAGATAAAGATATTCGTAGAATATCTGGGAATCGATATGGGAATCCAGGTCCCGCTATTGGTTGTTGACCATAGAGGTGTCTCGGTCATGTCTGCATAGTTCTCGAACCCGTAGGGTCTGCACACTTAACATTCGGTGACGATATAGATGTAGTTGAGTTATAGTGTTGGTATCCGAAGGTTGTCCGGAGTCCCAGATGAGATCCCGGACGTCACGAGGAGCTCCGGAATGGTCCATAGGTAAAGATTTATATATAGGAAAGTGGTATTCGGGTTCCTTAATAGTTTCGGAATTTTTCGGTATTGTACCGGGAGTGTCGAAAGGGTTCTAGGGACCCACCGGGAGGGCCCACCGACCCCGGGTGCCACATGGGCCTAAGAGGTGGCGCACCAGCCCCTGGTGGGCTTGGGCAGCCGACTCCAAGAGGCCCATGCGCCCAAGGGTAGGTGGGAGGAGGTGCCTTGGTGGAAGAGGAGTCCTCCCTAGGGTGTCCACCTCCCTTGTGGGAGGAGGACTCCTCTCCAGTTCGGCCGATCCACCCTCATTGGAGGAGGGGCCAAGGCTGATCCCTACCCACCCCTTTCTCCTATAAATAGAGAGGGAGAGGGAGGCAGCCAACACAATATTGCTTGGGGGCGCCCTACCTCTCTCTCTCTCTCTTAGTAATTCTCCACCATAGCGATTGCGGCAGCGCTTGGCGAAGCCCTGCTGAAATTGCACCATCACCACCGTCACCACGCCATCGTGCTGCTGGAGTACTCAACATGCACTTCACCATCGCTCGCTGGATCGAGGAGGTAAAGGCGTTATCGAGCTGTACGTGTGCTGAACGAGGAGGTGCCGTCCGTTCGGCGCTTGATCGGGAGTTCGCGGGGCAGATCGTAATTGGATCGTGAAGACGTTCCACTACATCAACCGCGTTCTGTAACGCTTGCCCTTTGCGATCTACAAGGTTGTGTAGATATAATCTTTCCTCATAGATGGTCATCTTCTATATTAATCTTGGCGAAGCGTAGTATTTTTCCCCATACAACGTTCCCCGCATGTGAGTGGTTGTTGCTTTTGTGTTTGGGCGCTGCAGCTGATTCACAGGAACACCAACGGGCCAGATAACGGCGTGCATGGTGCTCGGCCTCCAAATGACATTTTCGCCCCACATCTACCCGTGTTTTGAATTAATCTTTAGTGTTCATGTATAAAGGAACATATATTCTGTGCTACATGGCAATATGATCAATCTTCACAATACAAGTTGCAAAGCTCCTGTCCTATTTGGTGTGTACCTAACCGCATGTCTATTTTGCTAATGCATGGTTGTGTAAATCGCAATGATGTAGAGGTAAGGGTTTCAAACTTCTTTCCAAAATGAGAAATGGAAAAAGGTTCTTTCTAATGCAAAATCTCGCAGAGTTGTTTATTTATTTGGGACCATGGACAGAAAGAGCAAATTCTGTATACTGATATAATCTGATATTTTTAGCAGGGCCGGCCCTGAGGGGGGGGGGGGGGGGGGAGGGGGGGAGGGGCGGCCACCCCGGGCCCCCGAAAAGAAGGGGGGCCCACTCAACCATGTGTAAGCAGCTCTCTACAAGGATCGGCAACCACACTGGATCCTCGAGTAGCCATTAACGATCTAGAACCTGTTCGGTGGTCTCACGAAGAAGAACGAGCCTGAAGCATTATTTCTTTAGTAGCTAGACTGGGGCCCAAGGGCCGTTCCAAAAGAAAATAAAATGGTGGTGGGTCACAACAGGCTGGGACACCAGTGGTTCAGTATAGTTGGTCCTAAAAAAACTGGTTAAATATAATTAGTGATCCTTTTTTGGAAGAAAGAATTAAATACTCAGGAATAGAGCACTGTCGTTGCTCTTCTTTCCTGTAAATGTTTTATATTATTTTATACAAAGTTCATGATTTCATGGTATAAATTGACAGTTGATTGTTTTCATCAACTTTATTTAGATTTTTTTATGTATTCAACTTTGACCATAATATGTTCGTATAGTCACAATGTAATTCTTATATTGTTGAATATACATTATAAGTCACAGAAATATCTTCGCTACCGATTTACCATACCCAAATTTTAGTTCTTCATAAACCATCATGGGTGTATTTTGGCTTGATTTCATGTGCAACCTTCGACGACCAACGCTTAATTTCATAAGACAAATGATTGATCTTATGGGCGTCCTGGCTAAGACGTCCACGTTGAGAGGAGACCACACTGTGCCCACCGGTCACAATGAATGCTAGCATATCAGGATGTTAGATTTTTTTTAATATTTTATAAAGGGCAGTGCTAGGCGCCGGCGTGCCGGCCCGAGGGCTCGCGCGGTCGCGCAACAGCCGTCAGATCAGGGCCCTCTGACCGTCAGATCTGGTCGCGCCAGCCCCCACCCGCCCGCCATCCTCGCACGCGCCGCCGTCCCCTGCACGCGCCTAGCCCGCGCCGACGCCCCAGCACGCTCCGCCCGCCTCGCCTCACCTCCTCACCGCTGGCCGTCCTCCACCGTCGGTCGCCGCCGGTCGCCGCCCTCGCCGCCGGTCGCCGCCCTCGCCGCCCTCACCTATGTCGCTTTCCTGTGCGTTGCTAACCTCCATGGATGTAGCAGCGTGCGCTCATGGTTGTAACTCCTTGTAAAAAACAATACGGTTGCAACAAAAAAGAACGACACATGTAGCAAAATTGTATAATGGTTGCAGCATTTCCCATCATGGTTGCAACTCGCCCATGTCAGCGGTTGTAGCAAAAACACAATACGGTTGCAGCAACAAAAAATGACTGATGTATCAAATTTGTATAATGGTTGCAGCATTTTTTCATCATGGTTGCAACTCGTCCATGTCAACGGTTGTAGCAAAAAAACAATACTGTAGCAACAAAAAAGAATGACTGATGTATCAAATTTGTATAATGGTTGCAGCATTTTTTCATCATGGTTGCAACTCCGCCTACAAAACTCCGACGAAGTTTGGTTGCAACTCTCATGGACGTGGTTGTAACTTCTTTTATCAACGGTTGAAGCTTTTTTTATGCCGTTTGAAGCTTTTTGCACACCGCTTGTAGCTTTTTTTAATACATGCACACACAGATCAATCCATGGCAGGAGGCAGCCATGTCATCTCCCCTGTGGCTCGACCTAAGCACCGGCGATGGTGGTTTTGCAGCAGCGCCGGCGAAGGGTGCGAGGGCGTGCGGAGGTGCCTGCGGGGGAGGGGGCGACGGCGGCATGCACAGAGGAGAAGCTCGCGGCTGCGGCGCCCGCGCGCGGGAGGGGGCGACGGCGACTTGCGCAGAGGGGAAGCACACGACGGCGGCGCCTGCGCGGGGGGAGGGGGCGACGACGACCTGCGCGGGGGGAAGCACACGACGGCGGCGCTTGCGCGGGGGGAGGGGGCGACGGCGACCTGCGCGGGGGAGGGGACGCGCGCGATCCACCCAGATCGGACGAACGCGGTGCGTCCGGCCGAAACGGTTCGGCGGACTCGCCGTGTATAAACGTTTACCTTTTATAAATTACTTGACATGATATTGCTTTTTAATATGTTTATTAAATCTTTATTGATAACATTTTACTTTTATTGACATACATTAACTTTTTTTGTGCTTATATTGAAGGGATCGTGTTTTGTTTTCGCCCCGGGCCCCCAAAATCTCAGGACCGGGCCTGATTTTTAGTAGGTCACACATTAAAATTATATCGTAATGAAAATATCCATACACACATGGCACGTCCATGTGAAACTTGTGATTTTGCTTGCCGCATGAAGGACTTTTACACTGTTATGACCTTGTCAGAAAACTTTAGCAAAAAATAAACTTTTTCAGATTTTATTTAACGATCTTACACTTCTGGTAACATCAACAACCGCGGCGTTTCTTCCCTACCTTGTGCATGCGTTACTGGAAACACAAGGGGACATGGTGTTTCTTCTTTGGACAGAAACGCCATGGTGTCGCTATGACGCCATCGCATTTTCTCCGTGACACGTAAGGCGCAGTGCTGTTTAGTAGACTCGTGGCCAAGCAGAAATGTCAACCTTGCCTGGGTTGTGATGTTTAGTAGAAACGTCACGGCTCGTGGCGTTGCTGAAAAGGGTCCCTGAAATAAAATTTGAGTGAGTTCGTTTTGTGCTAAAGTTTTCAGATAGGACTTTGCATCACGAAAGGATATGCACGACGCACATCATTCAATAGGTATAGAAATGCAGGTTTTGTTGGTGCCCCCTCCTCGCAGGGCCTCTTCTTCTTCCCCTTGGCTGCCTCTCACAGCTACCGTCTCTTCTCTCAATCTCTAATGCCTCTTCTTCTTCCTCTTGGTTGCCTCTCACAGCTATCGTCTCTTCTCTCAATTTCTAATATTTCTCTTGCACTTTCTCTCAAGGACACAAATACAATGAGAAGACTCAACACACACGCACACCACCACCAAGGAGAAAACTAGCTTTGCCTTATCTCCCGGTGAAACACGAATGCTACATTTTTTCTGCTCAGCCATCTCGGCCCTCTCATTTTTTCATTGACTCGAAGTGATATTTGTACAAAGTTTGGCAGCCACGGCCATAACCTCCACTGACCAGCACTCCTATCCACTCTCTGCATACATTAACCACTAACAATTTATCCACGTCCCAAGCCATGCAACGCCTCCTGGAATCTCTCCACATCCACTTGACTGGGACTGTTAACAACTTCATAATGCACACTTTGCTACTCCAACGTCTAACCAAACTTGGCTAAATTACTCGGCCTCTAACACATGCACGAACACATGGATCATGCACACATGCATGCGTGCACCACATGTCAAGATTATTCTAACAGGTTTCAGGTAACACGGACCTTTTTCTTCTAAAAGAAAAAAAAAAAGAGTTAACACGGACCTTGCTCCCCTTATACACACACACACGCTATGGGATCGTGCAAGTAACTAACGATCGAGCAAGCCACAGCCACTGATGGAAGTAGAAATGAACGTAGCCAGTCCGCCCAGCCGTCCGCTCTCCGTCCGTGTATCGGCAGAGACGGAATGTGCTGACAATTCAGCGGCGGATGAACCCATGAGCCCTATGGGAAGAATCTTGGAGGAGACGGGTGTCTGCATCATCGTCGTGATGGGGCTCAGCACGCCGGTGAACCTGCCCGTCTTCCGCTCAGGCATCGAAACAGAGCTGATTACCCGTTACTCACGCTTCCGCAGTGTTCAAGTAATTTTATAAACTTCATTCTTTTCTAGAAATTTGATCCAACACAATCAATATAGAGTAGTTTCTAAATTTTATGCATCTCTTTATCACCTCTCTCACCCTCCAATAATACACCCATATGCAGATAATTGATGGACCCAAGAATGACAAGCCGCGGTGGGTGCAAACAACGGTGAACGTGGACGATCACATCATCGTCCCGAGGTTCGATCCTGCTGTAATGGCCACTAACCCGGAGAAGGTCGTGGAGGACTATGTAGCCATGTTGTCCACACTCCCTATGGACAGGGGACGCCCACTTTGGGAGTTCCACTTTCTCAACTTGAAGACCTCCGACGCGGCCTCCACGGTGGTGCTCCGCCTGCACCACTCCATCGGCGACGCCATGTCCATCATGTCACTCTTCATGGCTTCGTCACGTAGCATGGCTGACCCAACCAGGCTGCCGGCCATGCCACCGCCGCCCAGAAGGACCGGCGCCATCTATCAACAGCGGACCCGACCTCCATTGTCTTTGTCAAGCGATTACCTGGCGTGGGTTTGGTCATATTTTGTGTTGGGATGGCACACATTGGTGGATGTCGCATTGCTTGCTGCGACGATACTGTTCTTGAGAGATCCCCGTACGATGTTCACGCATATGCCAGATGGCAGCGGGTCTCCCCGTCGCAAGCGCTTCGTGCACCGAAGCCTTAGCCTTGACGATGTCAAGCTCATCAAGACTGTCATGAACTGCGTACCAAAGCCATTTCAACTTTATATCGATTATAACTTATAAGAGAAATAGTTCTATAGATGGATATCTTCATTTCACTCACTGGACATTTTTATCTTTCTCCTTTTCATTTTTACAGACTATCAACGATGTGTTAGTTGGTGTGACTTCAGCAGCTCTTTCACAATATTACTTTAGGAAGTCTGGTAAGTGATCTGTCTGACAACGTCTATGAATATGTGTTCTGTGGACATGTAATTTAACATTTGCTTTCTTAACTTCAATATTAGGAGATACTAACACCAAGAGAATCTGCTTGCGATCAATCCTCCCTGTCAACATAAGGCCAATCTCTAGTCGACAAGTAAGATCTTTCTTTTCCTCAAAATAAATATGAAAGAAATATCAATTAAATGCCACATAAACATCACAACGTTCCCTTTCATCACAATTTTATAGAATATTAGTTGCTTTAACTTTTTTCTTTCAACTGTGAACAGACATATGTTACTAAGGTAGATAGAGGGAATCGAGTTAGCGGCCTCATCTATCCATTTCATATAGCCTTGCACAATGATCCCCTTGAGTATGTTCGCAAGGCAAAAAGGTCTATGCATAGGAAAAAGACCTCTTTAGAAGTGAAGTTTGCACAAGTGGTTGTTGATTTTTTGGTGAAATACTTTGGCACAAAGGTATACTCCTACATATATTCATGTTCATTTGCACTTTATACGATCTTCTCAATACTGTGTAGCACAAATGCTGAAGGAGAAGCAATACACCCATTTATGCATGTTTCTAATTATGCTGCAACTTCTCAATGAAAGTAGACAGGAGCTTTTATCTTCCGCCTCTTTGCCACACGTACAAGCATACTCTTATCAAATGTTGTTGGGCCATCTGAACATATAAGGCTATGTGGGCACCCAATTTCCTTCATGGCAATCACTGCCTACGAGCAACCACAGGCAAAGGCAAGTCACATATGTAAAGTTCATCCATCCAAAATATATGCATTCTTACGTTGCTTCAAAAAAAAAGTCACATCGAGTGGTTTCAAAATCAAATTCACACTTTTCTCATGTTGTCTAATTATTAGACACAATTTACCTCTTCATTAATCCTAATTAGATTATTTGTTGTGCCAATCTGACATAAGCCTCTATTTTATTTACTTTCATATCCAAAAAAAATTACAATTGTATTTCCATTGACAAAGTTTGATTGCGCAAATAATTTGTAGATAGACGGGTCTATTCCTCACTCCATTCTTTGTTGCCTACATTTCGCTCAAATGATCTAGATTCCCCCTTTGCATGTATTAATTATCGTACAAGATTGTTATTTCTTTAAAACAACATTGACTTAAAAAGGAGAATGTACTATCGTAATTCATAGTAAGCCACTAGAGAATCTGTAGTGCACAGATATAGGGCTCTCACTTAATAAATCTGAACTAATGTACTTATTTGATATAAACATTTACACCTGCCAAGCTGAATCAAGTATATTATCATTATTATTTTTCAACAATTCACTATTTTGGAGAAATTAAGGCAATTTGGCTCTCGAGCACGACGGTGCTCAACATTTAAAAAAAAGGTATTTAGAAGCTTCAAGAACCTATAAGTTTTGTAAAGAATACATAAAGATGTTTTCTATGTATTTTTTTAATATTAAGTAATACCTTGATTGTGTGTCACACAAAAAGGAAAATAGGTGGCTAAAAAAATTAACCACATTCTGATCCTTGTATTTGTCTTTTTTTGTGTACACAATGCATGATAAAAATCCATATACACGTCTATATGATTTACAATTGTTTTTAGAAAAGAATATATGTTGTAAACATGATGGTTGAGACTATTTTTGTTTTCTTTTTATGGATACTAGTCACAGTTGTTGGCGCATGCCCCTACTATTTTCAATGCTCCATGTATTTGCGGAGTGTATAGTGGGTGCACACTAGTGTGTTCGTGCCTTCGTTGTTGGTTCTCATTTGTAGTTCGCATCCTCACTCGAAGAGGTAAACTATTGTGTCTTCATTAAAAAAGATAGGACAAGAAGCCCTACACATGAAAATACATTATACTATCTTTTTCTTTTGAAACTTTGAGAGGGGTGGCTCCCACCTGAATTTATATTTCAGAAGAGAGATTTATAGAGTCACGTTGTCCGCGTGGAGAGGTAATTATCGAGTAGACTGACATGAACCTTATGTTTCATGTTTGTAAGGCTATGTGACCAATTCATTAAGTCACCAATGATGTTTGTTGTTGTGGCCGCTATGTCAAGGTCAGTGTTATGAGACACTTCCAAATTACAAGCACGCGTGGTCTTCTAGAGGGCAAGGAGTAGGATAAAGGATAAATTGAAGTGCCAGCGATCACAGTAGAGTAAGCCAAATATGATCGAGATGCCTCAAGGTGGGATAAAGATTTGGTTAGGCGCTGCACTCTCATGCGAGAAGAAAATGCGAAGAATATAAACTATATGATCTTCAGTGGCACTCGATCAATGCGTTAAGTTCTGGAATTTGGCTATGTAGATATGGCAATAACCTGTGAGAGAGATATAAGAGAATCAAACTCATCGATATCAAGCGAGGTTATTCAGTTGGTTAAGCCAAGTTTGATCCCATCCTGCAAAAACAAGGCATTTTAATGGAGGTGCTGAGTAAAAAGTGTTGCCAATGCAGTGGCTAATGGATCATAGAGTATCCATCTATCAAGCGAGAAGATGATGGAGGAGCCATTGCCAAGTTGGCATGGGAGATGAGATGCAAGCTATGTAGGCATGTTATCTTCTTCAACTTTACCTTGTGTTTAGTTTGAAATGACGCATGTACATGTAAGGGTGGGTGTTTGAGTCTGGGGTTTACCTAAAATGGTTATTAAGAAAATCTCAAGAAAAATGTCATAGATATGCATCCTGTTGTAAAATAAGCACCTTAACATTGCCATCCAAAAATATTATCAAACATGTATGTTGCAAAAGCATATTAAAAATGCATCCCTTAAAACTGTATGCTTAATCCATTTTTGATATAATTTTCTGGAACTTTTGTGTAGGCACTGATCATGCACTTCCTAAACTACGGTAGCACTATCAGAGTAACTCTGGCAGTTGATGACGCGCAATTCCAAGATTGTCATAAGCTTTTAGATGATTTTGTTGAATCCATCAGGCTCATTAAGGATGCGGCCGGTCTCAAGACATTAACAACATCAATCGAGCATGACCGAGTAATGAATAGTTGGATGGGTGTGCCATGTCAATAGCACACATATATTAATTGGATTAGTAAACGTATACACAACTCTGTGTAAAATTATCATTTGTGGACTATTAGTTGTGTGTGTGTTATGCATGTATTTCAGTGTGTTGTTTATGTCTATCACTATAGGATTTGTGTTCAAGATTTCTCTTGCTACAACATAATTGGGTGTCACATTCGGCTTCTCATGCATAGAAAGTCAAAAGCTAGGTTTTCTCTTAGCTTGTATTGTTAACTTTTTCTGGATTTCTCAAGGGAAGTCAATGGCTCAATCATGATAAACCATATGTTGAATTTTGTGTGAATCCACTCGCATACATTTACCACAAAACAAACCTATTTTTCGCAAAAAAGGAGATGAAACCCTTAGCCTCTGCATAAAAAATCCATGCAACCTTCTTTATTAAATTATTCAACAGAGGTCTCAACCTTCTTTATAAAATTATTCAACAGAGGTCTTGCAAAATCATACATCAAACAATCTGAAACCACAGTGCCACAACTACAAAACTTGACAATGGAGGATGCCATCATAATGCCCCAACTAGAGCTAGGGGCATCACCGGACGACCCATATATATGGTGTACCCTGAGTACACATTCGGTCCAGCAGAACAAAGTGTGCACATGCTCCAGAAGCCACCACCACCATCGACCTATCGAATCATTTTCTGAACAGAGATCTTTAAGATCCTTACTATGCCAGCCGTCAACAACGCACGACAACAAACAACGCCACCACCATGCGTTCGCCAATCATAACGTGTCCGTGCACGAGACTCCATTTTCCGTGCATACCCTTATTTTGATGGTTATTTTGCAGATCGAGGCATTATGCAGGGTCTCCTAGAGATGCGCTTATACCATTCACCCATTGCACGGCTGCTTCATTGGGCTTGTAAATGTCACCTAGCCTGCTCAACTTTCCCCATCTTTTCTTCCTTCACATGTAAGCAGCGCGCATGGCTCATCCTACTACTCTCTACAAGCAGTAGGTTGGTGCTGGGTGGACTGTTGTGGCTCACGTGGATGATGGGCAGCTGTCCATTGTGGTGCATTGCCCATGGCCTTAGAGCATCTATCGCAAACCCCCGTATAATACCCCGACCCGTAATATTACCGTCAAAATATGGGTTGAGGCGAAAAACGTTGTCAGACCAGACCCCGTAAATGCGTCCGACCCGTAATTTTTTTTACAGAGCGCGACAATAGTTCGCCCTCAACCTTCAGATTCACGGGGTGGGAGGTCGACCCGAGCTCGCCCCCATATCCGCAACGAGATTTGGCGCGAGGGAAATTTCCGCGCGGCCCTTCCCCGCTCCCCCTCCTCGGCAGCCATTGCCCCGCCACCACGCGGTCCGGACCATCTTCCCCGCCATTCTTCGCCACCATGGAAGCCTCCCAGCTGTCTCACGTCAACGTGGAGGTTGCGCAAACGCAATCCCATCTGGCGGATCTCGTCGCTGGCCATGTTGCGCCCGTCGTCGCCCAAGGCACCAACGTGCCTGCCCGCAAGCGACAAGGGAATGTTGTCGTGCAAGGCGGCAATCCGTCTGGCCCCGCCGAAAAGGAACGTGCGTCGGGCGCCGCTGCTGCAGCACGATCTGCTCAGCCGCCGACGGAGAAGATGAGGAAGGTTTCGGGCGTGAAGAGGAAGAAGGTTCCTACGAAAAGGCCTTCGTCCAGTCCCTCCGCCCCAGCGAGATGTTCCCCGATACTGCCTTTCAATAGTGATGCTTCAACCACATGTGAGGTGTTCGATGAAATGGCCGGAAGGTATGCATCTTCCCTCCTTTATTCTTTCTTCGCTTTTTCGCCATTATGGTAGCTCGTGATGTGATGCCACTCAATGTGACGGTGGTTGGAACAATGATGCTGCCGAGTTTGTGAACTTCTTGGACACCAACGCCGTTGACATCGATCAAGCCCCGATCGCTAGTTTCGATTACAATGAATTGGAGGGTGGCTTGGATGACCACAGTGGTGAAGATGAAGTGGAGGAGGTAGATAAGGGGACATATCAGCAATCGCAAGCAAAAAAAGCATGATATCAAAGAACTACGCAGTCTTGGAAGATCAAATCTTGATCAAGGTTTGGAGTACGGTGTTTGTGGATGCTTGCATGGGTGTGGGTCAAACCGTCAAGAGGTATTGGCAAAGAATTGAAGATGAATAATTCCAACTCATGGCCAAGTATCCTAATAGGACAACACGGACCCTTCGGTCACTCTAAGGTCGTTGGGACGTGATCAAGCCGATTTGTAGCCGTTGGGCAGCTTGCTTAGAACAAGTTCGCAATGCTCATCCAAGTGGAATCGTGGAATCCAACTATGTGAGTTCGTTTTCACGTCCCAAAGTTCTACACACCATTTGCATCATGCGAAATGGTTGCATCATTTGACTTTGTTTTAATTATGTAGGAAAAAATTGCCCAACACCGGTACAAAGACATGGAAGCTTCCGAAGGAAAATTTTGAAACTAGAGCATTGTTGTGAAATGCTCAAAGATTGTGACAAGTGGAAGTTGATTGACAGAGAATCCCCACCAAAGAGAGGTTCACTTACGGACATGAATGAAGATGAAGATGATGATGGCCCAATAAACTTGAAGTAGGACGATGGTGACAAAAAGAAAAAGGAGAAGATCAAAAGGGAACACGAAACATCCAGCTTGCGGGATAAGATAGATGCCATGATGCAATCAAATGAGGTGATGCTAGCGAAGTCTTTGGAGGCAAAGATAGAGTTGGACGAGAAGGAGTCACGCGAGAAGCAGGATAGTGGAAATTTCTCAAGGACGTTGAGGAGAGAAGAGCACGTGCCGCTGAGAACAAGGCCATGGCCAACCTTCTTGCCGAAGAGAATATGATCATGACTTTGAACCGCAATGACATGGACGACATCAACAAAGAATGGCATGATATGACAAGGAGAGAAATCTTGAAGAGGAGGATGCTTGTGTTTTACAATGGCGAGATGTTTTCTAATCGGGAATCGGAACCAATATCGTTGATGATTTCAATGCTAGAGTTGGAAAAAGTGTCAGTGATGGATTCGGGTCGGTGATGATCTCGATGATGCAGAGTGAAGAGCGACCAGGATGCATGAAGTCATTTTGCATTTATCTTTTAAAACTATGCTTTCAATTTGCAAGCGAACTATGTTTTATTGTTTGAATTGGAACTCATTCGTTGGAATCGGTGTCAAATTCGCTTATTGGGAGGTTTTTCGGTTTGCGGGTGGACACGGCGGCGCCCGAGAAGACCTTGCATAGCCGACCCGTAAAAAAACATCTTCTGTGAATACCCTTTTTACATGTCTGTTTTGCGTGGTCTGACTCTGTCCGCGCCCGCGCTGGCCCGTAAAACCCTTTTTCCGCTAACAGTAAACGACTTTTGCGGGTTGGCTTTATACGGGGTCTCATAGAGACGCTCTTAGCTCCTCGTCACCGCTAGAGTGGTCGATGGCAAAGGTCACGAGGCACGAGGACGATGGTGGTTAGAGCATGTACAGCCGGACTGGACCCGGCCCCCTGTATGTCTACGGACGTGCCCAAGCATGCATGCACACGTATCCAAACGACATCCATATTTCACTCCATGCATCCACAAATCTGATATTCGGACTCTCAAATTCATGCAAAACTATGCACATCGATCACACAAACTAATGTTACACGTAAATAACAAATATCACATGTAACGAGAGCTTACTGCAATAATCCCTTGTTATATTGAAGTAGTCGTGTGCCTCCACTTCGTCCATAATGCGCAAAAATAATGATTTCCGCATACGAAAACGACAAAGAAATCATGAATCATCCAAAAAAGTTAGGTTCGAAGTAAAGTAATCCTTCTACAGTAGCTTTGCTCCGGATACCCTATCCCGATTGATCACTCATCTCCCTTTGATTGAGACCTCCAAATGGAGAATATGCTCCATTTCCCGTCCACTCTTGCATGCTCATGAGCACATCTAAAATCAATTGATCAAACTTCCTTGGTCCATACTCCTCTCCGGACGAAGCATTGGAATCCATCGTTTCCCCTCAAAATTTGACCCAAAATTCGGCCAGACATTGTGTCGAACACATACAGCGCAAGGCAGAGTCAAAGAGTTGCAGAACATACCGTGGTGTCTTCCAGGTTGGTAACAGCGTCCTCCGCACCAAGGACGGGACAACAATCTCCTCTAACAAAGCAAATGGGACACGGGCTACGAATGATAGCGAAGTTGCAAGACGGACGGCGCAAGGAGGAAGAGGAGAGGAAAACAATAAATGGATCCGTCTATTCTGCGGGGTGGATTTAGTGCAATTCGTGGTGGGGTTAGGATGTCGGGTTCAACATGGCGGGCATGTCCGGCACACCCAGGCTCCCTCGTATCTGCCCCATACTTGGGCTGGATATGAGGGGTGCCGGTCAGCCTAGTCGTTTGAGGCCCGTTTGAGGGGTCTGGTTGGGTTCCGTTTTCATGACCGGTTAGTGATCGGACGGTCTATGTGGGTGTTTGCGATGGATACGAAGGGTCTGGCTGTGGCTATAGATGCTCTTAGGTTCTCTCTTTGGGTCGTGAGGACCTCGAAGATAAAGGAGTAAGTTCTTTTTAGTGTTACTAGTAAATGTACCCGTACGTTGCTACGGGTGACGATGTAATTAAACGAATCGAACAAATGATGAAGTTAAATGGATGAATTAGAATGCATGAATAGTATCATGAGGTGACACTAAGACCTGCAAATTTTATTCAACGGGAGAAAAAAACATTGCTCACCCCTAACCAATATATAAGTGTAGCTCAAGACCCATTTCCTAGGTCCACATTTTTCTATTTGAACACGAAAACCGTGTTGTCACTTATTATTATCCTCTTTTCGATCCTTGCCAATGGTGGCTACCGTGTTCACCTGAACATGGTGAGTCTCAAGGCGATGAAGTCGACCATGACCATACACATGTCACTGAGTCACGCTAATGCAAGAAATAAAACTTTGAAAAACAATACCATCGAGCTAGAAGTGAGGCCCACCCTTCGCAGTTATCTCCTGCTTGAATGGAATGTAGGTATTAAAGAGTCAGCTGTTGATTGTGATGAGAACCTTTCTTGAGTTAAAATGGGGGACATCATTTACCAGGTGATAAACCGGGTACAGATCCATAATGTTGAAAGTATGTTCTTAGTCGAAACCAAAATGAGGAAATGAACAAAAATACCTCATCCCTGTCAAAGTTATCTCCACTATGCGGATCAAAGAGCACATCTCGTGAGGCAAGTTCAAAGCATATGCATGCAAAGGACCACAGGTCGACAAATGTAGAATACTTGGATCCCAGAAGGACCTCAGGACACCTGTATTGCCTTGTTTGGATATCACTTGTGAACTGTTTGTACGTCCAACATGCATTTCTGAAGTCAACCAGCTTGCAGCCTAGTTCAGCTTCATCGCCATCTTATTCCTAGTCCCTTTGTTGCCCCGCCTATGCCCTCCTCCTCTCTTCCTGTCCCCATCCTGGCTAGGACTGCCCTCATTTGATGTACTCAGATCTCCCTTATCATCTGATTCGTCTATGTCGGCGAATGCCACTGCCCCATTGCCTTCTGAAGTTGAAGCAACTACATGTTTGGCTTTCTTCCGTATCTTCTTCTGTTGGTTCCTGGTGACGCCACTACTCGTTGATGGTCGAGCAGGAGCCCTTGGAGGTGGCTCGATGTCCCTTGCAGCAGGCGGCACCAGTGGCACACCTGACTTCCGGGGATCGTTTGAGGGGTCAATAGTGGACACAAGGAATATGTTTTCGGGCTTCAGGTCAGTGTGGATAATGGAAAGCTCGCGGTGGAGGTAGTCAAGGCCAATGGCAAGCGGCGTAAAACATCAAAATATCTCGTGTAGTGCGATAGGATTGACGGATAAAACAGTAATAATGAGAAATTGATTTAGCAGTTCTGCATATGAGCTCTGGGACAAAATAGCGAACAGTTGGTGGGCAGGTAGACAGCTGCATCCAAATCAATATTTTTTTCCTACATATCCTCGTCGCGAATCCTAGAGGCAGCGGGCTGATTTTAACAGGGGGTTTCACGGCGAGGTGAGGGGGTGGTGAGCACGTACGGAGTGGGCGGTGTCCCAGGCGAGCCAGACGGTGGAGAAGTGGCCCCAACCGAGTTTGGACTGCATGACATAGGTGCCCTGCTTGAAGTTGTCCCCGGGGCGGACGACGTGGTAGCCGCCGCGGCCGTAGTTCTCTGTGCCATCGTCCTCAGAGGTGTAGACGTTGTTGTCCACGTCCCCGTCCCCGTCAGCGGCGGCCGCCGCCTTCGCCTCCTCCTCCGTGCGGTGCCGGCTCTCCGCCTCCTCCGCCCAGCGGCTCGCCCGCCGGAGCCTCGGCCATCGCGCGGGGGAGGCCCGGATCTGGGGTGGTGGCTTGCGGGGACGGAGGTGAGCATTGGAGGAGTTGGGGCCGGCGGCGCACGACGCCGTGGCAGGGGGTGGTGGCGTGCTGGCGCTGGAGATGGGAGGTAAGGTCGTGGGTGGTCTGGTGTGTTTTTTCTCCCGCACATACCGATTCAGCTTCACTTATCAATTGGATTGTTGGTTAATTTTAGAAAACACCAAAGACTTTTTTTTAAATCACCGCGGTGGGTTTTCTGACGGAAACGATAACCTCTTTATATATATATATATATATATATATATATATATATATATATATATATATATATATACACACACACACACACTAGTACAAATGCCCGTGCGTTGCACCGGATGAAAAAAGGAACACTATGTGCTTCATGTGTCATTGTGCATCATTTTTTATATCCACTTTTACTAAATGTTGATGATAAGGTTAAACGCGCAAATTTTCTTCTTTTTAATAAAAGTTAACATTTTCATTGAAATTGGAACACTTTTTTAAGAATAGTTACATTTTTTAAAAAATGGAACATTTCTCTAGAAAGAACGATTTTATTTTTGTCGTACATTTCAAAATGGAAATATTTTTTAATCTAGCAAGCACATCAATTGATTTTGTAACACAATACTTCCATCTATCTAAACAAACCCTTGTTTTCTCAAAGATGACTCAGTTATTATATGAGCACATAGATCACAGTTGGTCAATGTATAGTCTCCAAAAAAATCAAATAATTTAAGAATATATTGAATACAAAAGTACACATAATAAATGAAATAAATATCTTGTGGTAAATAATCATATTTCTGAACAACTTTGATCTCTTTATTTGAAACTGGTTCCTTAACATCATGTAATGGTAAAAAAATGAGATAACGTCGAGCTAGATGGGATGGAGGTGATGGCAATGGATCACGATCTATCTGATTATCTTATTCTGGCACACTCGATTCAAAACATTCCGAATTTAGAGAACATGCCAACATAGTTGGTAACATTGATTTTGGCTCCACAACACCTGAATCAGATTTCTTTTTCTTTCTCTGAAGGTCGGTTATCCAAATCCTCTACAATGTTCAGTTCAACAATGTCGTCTATTTCCCACAGTAACAATATAATTATAAGTAGCCCAAACAGATTCTCAACTATATATATTGCTAATCGCCCTTCACATATTTAAGTCCTTCCAATTCATGTGTGTACCAGTAATACCCTGTGCACTTCAACCATAACAGAAACACAAATTTCTAAAATACATATGCCACCTGATACCTGTATAAAAATTATGCAATTTGCATATTGAAAACTTACGGTGTTTACGTTGGTATCATCGAGTGTTACTGGTGGCATGTCCGAGGGTTGAACCTCCTTGGCCTCCATCTGAGTTCTATCAGACTCCTTCAGCACCTGAATGCGCACACACAACAAACATCATAACTAATTATCCTACATTTGAACAACAAAATTATAGTTTGCACGGAATTCTATCCTTCGATGCCAAATTCAGAACCAGCATGTCCACAACAATATAATACAAAAAATATGATGGAGGCAAGACACCAAAATAGTCAAATAAATAGGTAGAAGTTCAGTTGAACTACTCCTATTTAAAATTATAGTTGTTTAAAACTGGTACTAAAAAGTTCAGTGTCTAAGAGTCAGGCTACCTAGTTGATAATAGTAAGTATTACAATGAAATGTTGAGATGACCTTTGAACAGTATTTAGAAATTGCACAGGAAAGAATTAACATTCGATTGCTACTTCCAGAATTATCTTTGCTTCTGGATGTGAGAATATTATAACAACAGTGTAGCATTGGGGAACTTGTGTGTGATAGACTATTTTGTTTATGGTTCAGTTTAGCCGCTTGATAAAAACAACCCCAAATCAGTATTGCTCGAGCAGCTTGAACGACGTACATTGGCTACATGGATGGACATAATTCTAGGTCAACTTATGCATATTGCTTGACTTCTCAATCTGGTTTATTATTATTTTCTATCGATTTGATCACCTGTGGTCTAGCTTCTATTTTTAATCCATGAGTTGTACTATTTCAGGCATTGAATTGTTCAGAGATTATAAAGACCATATACGGAAGATCATACATAATTTGTAATTTAATGCCAGATTATCGACCATATACTAAAGAATATATAGATTTAATATGTACTACTTGATGAAAGATGCAAAATACTTGATCAAGACCACCTTCAGGCAATACGGTACAGGAAAAACTTTGTTATACAACAGGGATCTTGCAAGTCAAGGACTGGAAGGTTTCATCACTTATGAAATAAGTGGTCTGACACACTTTGTAAGCTGTATATATCATTGCACGCACTTAAAGTTGATTTCAGCTCGATCTTTTCAGAATGACAAAATGATCTTTCATTCATTCAGTTCAGAAAATTCAGAGCACTTGCGTTTGGTTCATGGCTTCAGAGTTATTTGGCCTAGCTACAGAGGAAACTAACAAACGGTAAGGGTAAAACACACGGACGATGCCGCCATGCACGGGCACGAACGAGCGAACAGCAGCGGAAGAAGCAGGGACGCGCACAAAAGCACGAGTAGCAACAAAAGCTGCGCACAATCTTGCCAGCGATACAGGGGACAGAAAAATTAATCAATCACGGGATACATACCTTTGGTGTAGCCGTGGCAGGCAACATTGGAGTGTTGGATGGTTGTTCTTGTACCTCCGGCGAACTCGACACTTCTTCCTCCAGTGAACCCGCTGGATGCCTCTCTCTCCCTCCGTTTGAGCGGCAACTGCTGAGAGTGATTGGGGGAGGGGAGTGAGTGAGGGAGGAAGAAGGGGGTGAGGAGGAGATGAGCGTGATGGGAGAGCACACCACTGGCTGCCCCGCCGCAGTTCGAGCCGCCGCCGCCGCACTTTGCCGCCCCGCGCGCCTGCGCCGCCGCGCGCCTGCGCTGTTGCACGCCGCCGCCTCCTGTCTAGCCGCCCCAGCGCATGGTGCGCTGTGCCCGCCGCCAGATCCGGCCCGGCTCGCCATGGATCCGGCCGCCCAACGCGCCCCTTGGCCTCGCCTCCACCTCTGACCACCGCCGCGATGCTCGCCGGCGCCGGAGCCGCCGTCGACGGACCGACCTCCTCCTCAACCAGATCGGGACCGGACCGTGAGCCCTGGACCGGTGGAGGACAGGGGCTTTTTTGAAAAGGCGAAACATTTTTTTCCACTTAATGGAGGACCGCGGGTTGATTTTGAAATAACAGGGGGACGTTTTTGCAAAACCTCTAGACGGGCGACAGAAGCAGTAGCTGCTTTATTATTAGGATTAGGAAGAGATTAGGGAGAGAATTATGTTAATCCTTGCTTTTCTTAATTACCAAGGCAATTACTTTTGGCATGTCGGTTGCTCATGTCCCTTCGTACAAACACCCCTTGGAGGCACCCTTTGTAATTCTATGTAAGACATCATCATCAATGAAAATGATACAGTTTGAATCATTTTGTTGTCTTTATCGTTTGTTTCTCGATTCCATTCAACACGTTATCAACACTGCTTCCCGACCAGAGCGATTCCATCGGCGCAGTGGTTCCTGGCTATTGCATCGCCCCCTCAGCCTGACGGAAAGGCCAGACGAAATAGAAATCGGCATGAAGGAGGTAGCAACTCCGGCGGTCCTGATCTCCTGTGACCCTTGATTCCACGGGTTTGGCCTCGAGAAAGATAAAAATCAAACAGAAGATCAAGCAGTCATGCTCATACAAAAATCTTGATCTAATGGCTACAAGAACAAGGTGCTACCTTCCGATTTTCGATTCTGTAAGCACAAATGCCTCAAAAGTTAATACTTTGACATACCTGGCTATGCACACATCAGTTGGAGAACGCCAACGCACGGAGAGTCAGCCATTGGCTACATCTCCAACAACGGCTCTCCTCAGCCTCCAGAAACAACCGGAGCGTAGCCGCTGCGTCCGCATCCTCAACGTCCAGCGACGGACGAGAGCGGCGATGACTGGCACGCGGCGTGGAGTCCCCAGCATTTCTATTGTGGCGCAGCCACATTGCACTCGGCGGTCACAACGACAGGGACTCGCGGCGCCTACCGCCTGAAGGCCGCACCGAGGCCTCACCCTCGGGACGCCCGCGCCCATGAAGGATAATCCCCTTGCCAACTTTGATTCAAACCTTAGCTGAATAAGCGAGCCGTCAGCGTGCACTTGTACACGTACGGTTCAGTGCAGTTTTCTTTCTTCACATAAGTTAGTTAGTGGCTTTAGAATCGCCGGCAAGACCGCTTCATGGGATGGCATGAAAGTCGCGGGATTGACGGCGTCGTAGTTCCCTCCGCAAGCATAGCATCGTGGGATGGCACGATCAGTAGGCTGGGCTGCGCGGGTGTGGGTTTTTCCCCTATGTAATCGGCAGGAGAGTTGGTTCTCTGATAGCCTGAATAACAGAACAACCGAAAACGCTGCAAGTTTGTTCAGCAGCTCCAAAACCCTCGTCTCTCTCCTTTCGCTCTATCGGGCTGTTGATTCCTCTCTGTCGATCGCGTTTCAGCCAGGTTTTGCAACAACAAGTGGCATCAGAGCCTTGGGGTTTATCTATCGATCCCAGGTACCGACAGTGTCTGATCTGTCAGAGCGATGGACGGAAGTGGTGACGAGAAATCACAGGCGCAACTGAAGGAGGATCAGGGATCGGTTGCGTCGGCGGAGAAGATCCTGGCGCGTCTCACCACTGATGAGACGTCGGGGGTGCGAGTCGTGGAGCGCGTCGTACACAGCAGGGGCGGCGGTGGCGGCCCGCCGATGATGTTGACACGCACGAACTACACCGACTGGGCCATGATCACCAAGCTACAGCTCCAAGCTGACGAGCTATGGCGCGTGGTGGAGACAGGGCAAGGATCGGAGCGCGATGACAGGCGTGCCATGATCGCCCTTCTAAAGGGCGTGCCGGCGGAGCTCATGCGCATACTCGGGGTGAAGTCCACGGCCAAGGAGGCGTGGGACACCCTGAAGACGATGCAGGTCGGGGTGGAGCGCGTCCGCGAGGCGAAGGCGCAGGCCCGACGCTCGGAGTATGAGGCGCTCCGGTACAAGGACGACGAGGGGATCAAGTCCTACGTCATGAGGTTGAGGACCATTATCGACGAACTGTCGGCGCTCGGAGATCCCGTGGATGAGCACAAGGCCGTCCTCAAAGTTCTCCGGACGGTGCCGAGGCCATATCGAGAGATGGCGGTGGCAACAGAGTCTCTGGTGGACACGAAGTTGCTGTCCCTCGAGGAGCTCTGCGGCCGACTGCTGGTCGTGGAAGAACGCGATCGTGAGGAGGTGCTGGCACCAGGGGCTCAGCTACTCTTCACGGCCGACGAGTGGCGCGCCCGCGACAAGCTGGCAGATCAAGGAGGCGGCTCCTACAACCCAGGTGACAAACGCGGTCGCGGCAACGGCAAGCCCGAAACACTCAAGGAGGGGGTGGCCGTGGCTAGGGCGGTGGTCGCGGGAACGGTGGATCCGCTCAACCCAGGCGCAAAGGGAATTGTCGGTACTGCGGTATCCCGGGGCACTGGGTGAAGGAGTGCCGCAAGAAAAGAAAGGGAGCAGCGGGAACGGCAGGATCAACAGGCAAACGTTGCCCAGGTAGAGATCGAACAACCTGCCCTGTTGCTCGCTGCGTGTGCAGCAGAAGATGCAGTTCAGACAGACATGAGTGAGGTCGTTGAGGACACACTGCAGGGAGGTGGTGAGCAAGTGTTTCTCAATGAGGAGCGCGTCGTGCCCATGGCCACAAACGACGACAGATGGTACCTCGACACCAGAGCAAGCAATCACATGACTGGCTGCCGTGGACTGCTGACAGAGGTAGACGAAACAGTGCGCGGGAAAGTTTGGTTCGGCGACGGCTCCATGGTTCAGATTGCGGGGCGCGGCGCAGTCTTGTTCTCGTGCCGCAGTGGGGAGCACCGCGCACTCTCTGATGTCTATTACATCCCGCAGCTGCGAACCAACATTGTGAGCCTCGGGCAACTAGACGAGCATGGCTGCAAATCCGTGATCCGCAACGGGGAGTTGTGTCTCTATGATAGACAGGAGCTCCTCCTGGCACGGGTGCGGCGGACGAGCAACTGGCTTTACGTCGTGGCTCTGAACTTGGCCGCCCTAGTGTGTCTCCTCTCGGCTGCTACGGATGAGGGATGGAGGTGGCATGCCCGCTTTGGGCACCTGCACTTCCGTGCCCTGCACGATCTCGGAGCAAAGGACATGGTTCGCGGGATGCCGAAGCTCACTCATACAGAGCAATTCTGCGAGGGGTGCATGATCGGCAAGATGCATCACGCCCCATTCCCGCGAGCGACGACGTACCGTGCTGAGAAGCCGCTCGACCTTGCCCACGGTGATCTCTGCGGACCGATCACGCCGGCAACAGCAAGCGGGAACAGATACTTCCTGCTGATCGTCGACGACTACAACAGGTACATGTGGCTCGAGGTGCTAAAAAGCAAAGACCAAGCCTTTCGTTTCTTCAAGAAGATCAAAGCCCACGCCGAGATGCAGGGAAATGTGAAGCTGCGAGCTTTTCGTACCGACAGAGGGGGTGAGTTCCTGTCAACTGAATTTAACACTTACTGCAATGAGCTTGGGATTCATAGAAACACGACAGCGCCCTATTCCCCACAGCAGAATGGGGTTGTGGAGAGGAGGAACCAGTCAGTGGTGGAGATGGCGCGTAGCCTCTTGAAGGCCATGGATGTGTCGTGCACATTCTCGGGTGAAGCCGTGCGCACTGCAGTTCACATCCTCAACCGTTCGTCGACGAGGAGCTTGCGGGGGATCACCCCGTATGAGGCGTGGCGCGGTAAGAAGCCGGCGGTGGACTACTTGCGCACGTTCGGGTGCGTCGCACACATCAAGATCGTCGCCCCTGGCGTGACGAAGCTAGCGGACAGATCGCGCCCTGGTGTCTTCGTAGGCTACAAACCAGGGACAAAAGGCTATCGGGTCTATGATCCAGTGACCAAGCGTTTGCACATCACGCGAGATGTGCGCTTCGAGGAAGATCGCAAGTGGGATTGGAGCGTGATCGATGACAGCGCGGGGAGCACTCGAGCAGAGGGGCTCACGGTCGTGTACACCGACATCGGCGCCCCAGTAACGGTGACGTACGCCGTGCGCACTGGAACAACGTCGGCACCTCCCTCTCCGGCGACGAGGGAGCCCTCCACACCAACAAGGTATGAACAGTCACCTCACGCTCCAAGCTCAGCCGGCGACACGGTTGCTCCAGCTGGAGCCGAGAACACTCCTCCAATCGATCCGTCTGACGTCGATGATGATGGCCGGGTTTCGGCTCCTGTCGGGGAATCTTTTGATTCTGAAGGTGTGCCACTGCAGTACAAGTCCGTGGAGTATCTCATTGACCATGCTCCCGCGCGCACACTGGAGTTCAGTGGTCTGTGCCTCTCAGCTGCAGAAGAACCAGCATCTGTCGACGAGGCCCTAGATGTACCGGCTTGGAGGAAGGCCATGGAGGCGGAAATGGAGTCCATACAGTCCAATCATACGTGGGATCTTGCCACACTCCCAGCGGGTCACCGTGCGATCGGTTTGAAGTGGGTATACAAAGTGAAACGAGACCCGGCGGGAAACATAGTGAAGCACAAGGCTCGACTGGTGGCGAAGGGATACGCTCAGAAACAGGGGATTGATTTCGACGAGGTCTTTGCTCCTGTGGCTCGACTGGACACCGTGCGCATTCTCATTGCGTTGGTTGGACATCGTAGCTGGAGTGTGCACCACATGGACGTCCGATCAGCATTCCTCAACGGGGAGTTGGAGGAGGAGGTGTACGTGAGCCGGCGGGTTTCATCGACAACAACAATGCTGACAAGCTGCTCAAGCTGCGGAAGGCTCTGTACGGGCTACGACAAGCACCACGGGCATGGAATGCAAAATTAGACTTCACACCGCAGTCCCTTGGTTTCGAGAGGTGCAAGCTCGACCATGCTCTGTATAGGCGGGGTAGCGAAGCTGATTACCTGCTGGTAGGGGTGTATGTGGATGATCTGATCATCACAGGCACCACTGCTGGAGAGATTGCACGTTTCAAAACCCAGATGCAAGAGTTGTTTCAGATGACAGATCTTGGGCTGCTCAGCTACTACCTAGGGATCGAAGTGAAGCAGGAGGCTGACATGATCACTGTATGCCAGTCAGGCTATGCGGCCAAGATTCTGGAGGACGAGGACATGGTGGACTGCAACCCTAGCTACACACCAATGGAGAATCCTCTGAAAGTGAGGAAGAACACCGGAGAAGCGGTGGACACCACCAGATACCGCAGTGTCGTCGGCAGTTTGAGGTACTTGGTCAACACACGACCAGATATAGCTTATGCTGTGGGGGTGGCCAGTAGGTTCATGGAAGCTCCGGGCAAACAACATTGGTTGATCATCAAGCAGATTCTCAGGTATATCAAGGGGACTCTCGGGTACGGGTGCACCTATAAGGCAGGAGGAGGTACTGCACTGACAGGATACGGTGACAGTGACCATGCGGGCGATCTAACCAACATGAAGAGCACCACGGGACTCGTCTTCTTCCTCGGTCCAAGCATCATCACTTGGTGTTTGCAGAAGCAGAAGATCGTAGCTTTGTCGTCCTACGAGGCCGAGTACATTGCAGCTGCGACAGCATCCATGCAAGCAGTTTGGCTCAGCACGCTGGTCTCAGAGATCCTTGGAACTTAGAACCAGACAGTGCAGCTAAACGTCGACAACCGATCAGCTATCGAGCTGAGCAAGACTCCAGTGCACCACGAGAGGAGCAAACACATTGACCTGCGCTATCACTATATCAGGGAATGTGTGGAAGAAAGAAAGGTGGAAGTGAAGCACGTTAGAACCGAGGATCAGCTGGCAGACTTGCTGACGAAGTCGCTTGGGCGCGTGAAGTTTACGAAGCTCCGGTGCCGCCTCGGGATTGTTCTTGTCAAGAAGGAGCAACATGATTAGGGGGTGATTTGAAGGATAATCCCGTTGCCAACTTTGATTCAAACCTTAGCTGAATAAGCGAGCCGTCAGCGTGCACGTACGGTTCAGTGTAGTTTTCTTTCTTCAGATAAGTTAGTTAGTGGCTTTAGAATCGCCGGCAAGACCGCTTCATGGGATGGCATGAAAGTCGCCGGATTGACGGCGTCGTAGTTCCCTCCACAAGCATAGCATCGTGGGATGGCACGATCAGTAGGCTGGGCTGCGCGGGTGTGGGTTTTTCCCCTATGTAATCGGCAGGAGAGTTGGTTCTCTGATAGCCTGAATAACAGAACAACCGAAAACGCTGCAAGTTAGTTCAGCAGCTCCAAAACCCTCGTCTCTCTCCTTTCGCTCTATCGGGCTGTTGATTACTCTTTGTCGATCGCGTTTCAGCCAGGTTTTGCAACAATAGCCCAGGCTTTCGCCCGGCGACCGCACCGGCTCCAAGCACCGACCGCACCGCGCCTGTCCGCCTGGCCGCTGCCCCGCGCAAGTGGCCGCTGCCTGGCAGCGCCGCGCCCACCCGTGCCCGCGCCTGCGCCCGGCATCGTCAAGTCGTGGCCGCCCACACTCCGCCCGTTGGCCGCGATGAGGCCTCGCCCTCGGCCGCCCGCCCCAAGGCTCTCGCCCTCGCCCGCCGCGCCGGCTCGCGTCACGCCATGCTCCGCCCGCGGGACACGGCCACCGCGCCGTTGGACGTGGCCACATCGTGGCTGCGCGGAGACGATGCTCGCCGCCTGGGCCCTCTTCCAGCTCTGCCAACGGCTGCTTTCGGCCTCGCCTTCGTCGTTGCCTCTTGGTCCTCGGCGTGCCGCTCTCTAGCCCGTCGTCGAGCCGCCGGGGCCGCTGCACCGGCGCATGGAGCTCGACCACTCTCGGACTCGCGAATGACGCGACTTCAGGCTCCAGCCTCCCTCGTGGATCTTCCCCAAAGGAGGAAGATGGGGCGCCCGGCCACTCCACGAGTCGTCGGTGATGCATCTGCCATGGGCGGCTTTCGCGTGTGTTGGTCTCGGATGCATCGCGTGATTTGGGGGATGGATGATACTGGGATTTCTCTGGTCGCTCCCGCCTCTAGATCCGGCCGCCCCACGCGCCCCTCGGCCTCGCCTCCACCTTTGACCACCGTCGCGACGCTCGCCAGCGCCGGAGCCGCCGTCGACGGACCGGCCTCCTCCTCAGCCAGATCGGGACCGGACCGTGAGGCCTGGACCAGTGGAGGACAGGGCTTTTTTGAAAAGACGAAACGTTTTTTCCACTTAATGAAGGCCCGCGGGTTGATTTTAAAATAACAGAGGGATGTTTTTGTAAAACCGCCACGACGGACTACAGAAACCGTAGCTGCTTTATTATATACATATATATATATATATATATATATATATATATATATATATATATATATATAAAGATAAAGATAAAGAGAAAAGGAGTAACATATGTTGTTGGGCCGTAGCAGATTGCTTTACGAACATCACAAGGACACGTGATATTTGGGCCAAATGAGGCCCATTTCCAGCCCAGGAGCACCCATTCCCTCTCCTCTCTGCTCACAGACAGAAAACCCTAGGGACGTCAGTTATATAACATCTCATTCTCGCCTAGCGCGCCGCCGCCGCCGCCGCCCGCACAGCACAGCCGCCACCGCCCGCCGCCGTCGAGGAAGAAGAAGAAGAAGAAGAGAGGAGCGACAAATCCAAATCCGGCGAGGATGAAGACGATCCTTGCGTCGGAGACGATGGATATCCCGGAGGAGGTGACGGTGAAGGTGTCTGCGAAGATGATCTCGGTGACGGGTCCCCGGGGCACCCTGACCCGCAACTTCAAGCACCTCAACCTCGACTTCCAGCTGCAGGATGGCGGCCGGAAGCTCAAGGTTGACGCCTGGTTCGGCACCCGCCGCACCATGGCCGCCATCCGCACCGCCATCTCCCACGTCCAGAACCTCATCACCGGCGTCACCAAGGGCTTCCGCTACAAGATGCGCTTCGTCTACGCCCACTTCCCCATCAACGCATCCATCACCGCAGCCAACCGCGGCATCGAGATCAGGAACTTCCTCGGAGAAAAAAAGGTGCTTTCTTTTTTACCAGTGATCAAACAAACAGTCAGATCCACAGGCTCGAATTAGGTGTTCTGGTTTAGCTTCTGGATACTCTGTAAGCTAGCTAATTGCCTGACCATTCAACAGATGCCTGGTTTATAAGTGATTGCTGATGAATTGTGAGTTATTTCTAGGCAGTGAAATCTCTGTTCATATATCATTCTCTATGTGATTTGTGTAGTGTAGCTTTGGGAACTCTGCTTAGAAATGAATGGTTCTTGTTAGTTCTTAAAATCTTAAAATGCACTCCCTCCGTTTTAGATATAAATCTTTTTAGAAATTTCACTAGTGGACTACATACGAAGCAAAATGAGTTAACCTACATTTTAAAGTATGTCTATATACATCCGTATGTTGTCCGTAGTGAAATCTCTAATACAAACTTATATTTAGGAACGGAGCGAGTACGGTACATGCTAGTGCAATCTGTTCACATAGGGTTGGGATTACAGATGTTGAGACGGCTGCAATAATGACAAGCCTACTTGAGATGTTTGATCACTCCATGCTGATATTCTTGGAACAGGGTTCACTAGAACTACTGTAGTAGCAGTGCAATTCGCTGTACCTTAATTGGCTCATAAGGCTGTCATATTCAATGAATCTGAGTGTGGTATACTCTAGAGAATCAAATGCCACTCTCGGCATCGTGTGTTTGTGATGTCCTGCATGGCTTTAGCTGTAATGACGCTTATATGTGTGTTACTTGATTCATCTACTGAGATTCTCCCTTTCCTTGAACAGGTAAGGAAAGTTGACATGCTTGACGGTGTGACAATCCTGCGGTCCGAGAAGGTCAAGGACGAGATCGTCCTGGATGGCAATGACATTGAGCTTGTCTCCCGCTCTGCTGCCCTGATCAACCAGGTTAGTGCCCTTGCCTATGTGCTTCTCATACTGAAAACTCGCATCGTAAGTTTCCTTCATTTTACCTGTGAGGCTTATCTCTGAATGAGATTGTATGCTTCGCAACGGCCAAACTATTCTATACTACGGATGAACCTTTGGCTGTAGTCATGTAGGCTTTGTAGCATACTTTGCAATGATTGTATATTCCGCTCTCTTTTTTGCGGGAAAAATTGTATATTCCACTCTTAACATGCTCCGAGTGTTGATGCATCATTTCTACTACCTCTCTTTCTAAATATAAGAAGTTTGGCAGTTTAAATTGAACTGCCAAAATGTCTTATATTTAGGAACAGAGGTTGTAGTTTAGATGCGACAAGTGCATAGTCTAACCTAACCTAGAAACCAGCTATAGAAGTGAAGAATGGCCATGTATCGTTGAAGTTGGAACACAACAAATGCATAACATTTACTGGCGTTGCACTGGCAGCATGTAGTTCTCTATATTGATCTTACACCACCGATCATCCCCATACCGACAACTGACTGTTTGGTTTTCATTGAACCAGAAATGCCACGTGAAGAACAAGGACATCAGGAAGTTCCTGGACGGCATCTATGTCAGCGACAAGGGCGCCATCAAGGAAGAGTAGTGTTGTTGCCACCTATCCTTCCGCAGCCCCTCTGTAGCCGGTAGCAGAAACTGTCAGAAAGTTCTTGGAGCTTGTCGAAACAAAGATCAGAAACTGTTTTTTTGTTTTTTTTTGGCTGGAGTGAATCAACAAAAAGTTTGCTGTGGTTTTGTACTGGATCGGTGTATCAGGGATGCCATGTAACTGGAGCTTGGAGATGCCGTCTTTACCTGCTGATAAGACCTCTTGTTATCTATGCTTGTTGTGCTCTGCCTGGAGGCTTCATGCCCTCTGCTTCACCTGCCATTGGCTGGTGGTTCTGTTTTTGTATAATTCTTCTTGATATTTTCGTAAGGATAATCGTTAGTAGGTTGGTGTGTTATTTGGCTCGTGGGACCTACAGTTTTAATTCGAGGAATTGTGGACCGTTGGGGCCGGCGCGACCTCAGGTGATTGTTTTCCATCCAAGAATGAAGAGCAGAGCATGATCCTGATTCTGTGAAACCAGCCAGTCTCCCGTGGGCGGTGACCATGCAAACCCGTAAAATTCCGACGAGTACGTGGGTCGGTCTATTTTTCCAGTCAGAACAAAATCTGCATACTTGTCCGGCTTGTAATTTTTTTGCCGCGGCCCGCAAACCGCACGTCGCGACCACTATATCTACGGTTTTGCGGTGCGTTTGTGGGTCGAAACCCTATCCCCCGCCGCCGCCGAGCCACGCAATTCCCCAGCCCCCTTCTCCACATTTTTCGCCGCCAGCGACTACCTTCCGCCTCTAGCCGCCATGTGGGGCCGCATGAGGAGCTCCGGCAGCAAATCCGGCGGCGGCAACGACTCCGAGCGTGAGCGGCGCGTCCGCTCCGACGCTGCGAGGAAGCGCGGGGCGAAGAGGTAGCCAACCGTGGCCTCTCGCCGCCGTCGAGCTTCCTCGTTCGGGATACGGAGGAGTACGACCGTCGGCATGGCCGTAGGCCGTTCTCGGCCGCGGGCTCGTCCTCGACGGCGAGAGCTTATTCCTACGCCGGGAGCTCCTCCTCTTCCGGCGTGCGCCTTCTCCCTGTGAGGAGGCAGTGGTCGGAGGAGCCGGAGGACGTCGAGTTCGTCCCCGTCAAGGAGGAGCCCGAGGAGCTCGGCCGCCGTGGAGTCGTCGGGCCAGAGGACTTCGTCGCCGACGTGGACGCGGTTGCGGCCGCCATTGCCGAGCGTAGTGTGCACGAGGAGGCGGAGCGCTGGCGCCACCACGAGAAGATCGAAGACCTCCAGTGACGGCAGGAGGTCGAGGCCAACCTCGCCGCCAAGGCGAAGGACGACGAGTGACGGCGCATCCGCGAGGAGTAGAGGGCGATGTAAATCGATCTCTGCAGCTCCGGCGAGGAGGATTGAGCTCCTCGGAGGCGTCGTCCATGGCCGCGAGCTTGCCGCTTTGAGATCCCCACCCCCTAGTACTAGTACTGATGTAGTATGTGGTATGAACTAGTGTTTGCAGTGCTTGATCATGTAAAAAATATGTACTATGTAGTATGAACTTTTCGTAAAACTATATTTTTAAATTATGCAGTTTCATCTACGGTTTCTGTTCGGCTGCGCATGTTTTCGATCCACAAACGCGATCTTCGTGAAACCGCAAACATGTTTTATGGGTCGAGATTTTGGGGGGTCTAAGCTGCCTCCGTTCTCCAACCAAAGCACGCGGCGTTCTTCCTCATACAAGAGGGACTCAGGCAACTCTGAGTTTGCATACTTGCGTCTAGTACAACTATTTATTTGACGAAACATTCTTGCAAAGGGGAAGAGAAACGTATTTGTTTTCTGTGCAAATCGGATGACATGCTCACACTATTTAAAAATGCATGCTTGTTGTGCTTGATTTCATGTCCTCTGCTTCGCGAGTCTCCAGGCCCTTACATTGAGAAGATGTGTCAGTCGCCCTCGCCCTTACCTGGCCCGGTCGATCCGACTTGTGTTGCACGGCCGGGGAATTTGAGCGCCATGTCCGGTCACCAATCGTTGTGCCACTCTCGTTTGTGCCTGCTGTCTTGTCACTGATATTTAGACTGCATATTTGTGAAGCTTCTGTGTATACCCCTATATCTTGTATAACCCTTATATATAACAAATTTTATCTATCACCAGTGATAGTTATCACCACTTGCGTTTTGTATGTTGTATGAAGTATGTATCAAATTGGAGAGTATGCATGGGTAGTATGTAGTATATAATCATGTTTAGGTAGTATATATACTGTTTTTTTGGTAGTATGTATCATATTTTGTGTATGCTCTTTTTTACATACAAATATATATGTATTTCACAAATATAATAAAAACTATGGGTCAACTTGCAATTTTTTCATGTAACTCACTTTGAAAAATCTTGTATATAGTATATGAACATAATTAAAATGATAAATTAGTATATATACTCTCGCATGGTAGTATATTGAACATGTGGGGTAACTACCCCTGGGTGGTAGGATGTATTTTTCCTATATATATATATATATGAGATAGACACATCCGTATTGGGTGCTGTGCAGTTTCCACCTAAACATTGTTTTACATGGTTTCAGATTAGGTTAGATCAAATCGCCTCCGCCTCGTCCGCCGCTCACGCCTCATGGCCTCTGCTTCAGGCGCCGCCGCTGCCATCCACGCCGGCCCGGCCGCCCAACCCGCCATCCTCTCGGCTCCTGCCGTTCCGGTCGCGTCGGCCTCCCCGTTCGTGGCCTCGCGTCAGCTGGTCTTCCCTGGCCGGTGCCGCTATGGCTGCCTTGCCACCGTCTTCGATCATCGATGACGCCGGCGCTCTGTTGCCGCCGGTTTGCTCCGGCGTTGTCCCGTAGCCGCCCCCTACGGTGTCGCACTGCCGCCGCCCCTTTACGACTCCGTGGTGCCACCCGGTCTCGCCCCGGCCCCGCAGGCGTACGGGGCCAGGCTCCGTCCGTGGCTCCGCCCTGGTGGTCGTATCCGCGTCCGTTGGTTGGTCACCCGCCGCTGGGTTCCCCTATCCCCTACGGTGCTGCACACCTGCAGCACCGCTGGGGGTGGCTCCTAAGGTGCTCCCCTGCGAGTCCATGGCCGGCCTTGCCCCCATCGGCCTCTGCCTACCCGCCAGCTTCGGCTGCCGCGACTCCCTATGATGTAGCCCCGTCGTACGGGGCGACGTACGAAGGATTGTCGATGGAGGTGGTGGCCTCACTGTCGGCTGCCTATGCCCCACCGCCGCCTTCCGATCCTGGTGCGGTTGCTGCAAAGTTTACTTTGCGCATCCCATCCCGGTGAAGTCGACGATGCACAACTACCTGTCATGGCGTGCTCAGGTCTTGCCACTTCTTCGGAGTCGATACTTGGAGGGTTTTGTTGACGGCACTCTGCCGTGCCCCCCGCCATATCATCCGGGGCATCATGCATGGGTGGCTCAAGATCAAGCCATCCTATCCGCTATCCAGTCCTCTCTTACGGAGGGGGTCTCGTCACTCGTCATCTTTGCCGCCACGTCTCGCAACGCGTGGGCGGCCCTTCATACCAGCTTCGCTTCACAGTCTCAGGCGCGGGCTCATGCTATTTGCACTGCGTTGGGAGAGGTGAAACTCAATGGTCTCACCGTCACCGACTACTTCAACAAGGTGACGGCCATGGCGGATACACTTGCCTCGATTGGCAAGGCTCTTGGGACAGAGGAATTCCTCTCTTATGCGTTCAACGGGTTGGGTGACGACTATGATAATCTGGTGGAGAATATCAATGATGGTAAAACTCCCATCCAGCCGCGCGACTTTTGACAAGTTCTCTGTAACCGGACCCCGGGGTTCCCGAAACGTTCAGATCGCAGCAGGAACTAAAATCAATGAGTAATAGCATACGAAACTCGCCAGAATAGGCCAAAATTCCAAGTATTGACGAGTTCCCCGAAACCGGATCCCGGGGTTCCTGAAACATTCGTATCGCAGCGGGGACCAAAATTAGTGAGTAATAACATAAAACTCGCCAAAATAGGCCAAAATTGCGAGTTTTGATGAGTTCCCCGTAACCGGAACCCGCGGTTCCCAAAACGTTTGGATAGCAGCACGACCCAAAATCAGTGACTAATAGCATACAAAACTCGTGAGAATAGGCCAAAACTGCGAGTTTTGATGAGTTCCCCATAACTAGACCCCAGGGTTCCCGAAACATTCAGATCACAGCGGGACCCCAAGTCATTGACTAATAGCATAGACAACTCGCAGTAATAGGCCAAAACTGCGAGTTTTGACGAGTTCTGTGTAACCGGACCCCGGGGTTTCCGAAACGTTCGAATCGTAGGAGGACCCAAAATGAATGACTAATAGCATACAAACGTGGCCACAATAGGCTAAAATGCGAGTTTTCACAAGTTCCCCGTAACCGGACATCAGGGTCCCCGAAACGTTCGGATCACAGCGGGACCCAAAATCAGTGAGTAATAGCATAGAAAACTGGCCAGAATAGGCCAAAACTGTGATTTTTTATGAGTTCCCCGTAACCGGACCACGGGGTTACCGAAACGTTTAGATCACAACGGGACCCAAAATCAGTGACTAATAGCATACAAAACTAGCCAGAATAGGCTAAAATTGCGAGTTTTCACGAGTTCCACATAACTGGACACCGGGGTTTCCGAAACGTTCGGATCGCAACGGGACCCAAAATCACTGATTAATAGCATACAAAACCGGCGAGAATAGACCAAAACTACGACTTTTATCGAGTTCCCCGTAACCGGACCCCGGGGTTCCCGAAACGTTCGGATTGCAGCGGGAACCAAAATCAGTGAGTAATAGCATAGAAAACTGGTCGGAATAGGCCAAAACTGCGAGTTTTGACGACTTCCCCGTAATAGAACCCCGGGGTTCCCGAAATGTTCGGATCGGAGTGGGACCCAAAATCAGTGAGTAATAACATAAAAAACTGGGCAAAAGTATGGATCAAAGCGGGACACAAAATCAATGAGTAATAGCATACAAAACTAGCTAGAATAGACAAAAACTGCGAGTTTTGACGGGTTCCCCATTACCGGACCCCGGGGTTCCCGAACCATTCGGATCGTAGCGGGACCCAAAATCTGGGAGTAATAGCATACAAAATTGTCCGGCATAGGCCAAAACTGCGATTTTTCACGATTTCCCCTTAACCGGACCCCGGGGTTCCCGAAACGTTCGGATGGCATCGGGATCCAAAATCAGTGACTAATAGCATACAAAACTGTCCAGAATTGGCCAAAACTACGAGTTTTGACGAGTTCCCCGTAACCGGACCTCGGGGTTTCTGAAACGTTCGGATCGTATCGGGACCCAAAATCAGTGAGTAATAGCATACAAAACTGGCTAGAATAGAGCAAAACTGCGAGTTTTGACGAGTTCCCCGTAACCGAACCCCGGGGTTTCCGAAACGTTCGGATCGCAGGAGGAACCAAAATCAATGAGTAATAGGATACAAAACTCGCCAGCATAGGCCAAAATTGCGAGTTTTGACGAGTTCCCCGTAACCGGACCCCGGGGTTCCCAAAACGTTCGTATCTTAGCGGGAACCATAATGAGTGAGTAATAGCATATAAAACTCGTCAGAATATGCCAAAATTGTGAGTTTTGATGAGTTCCCTGTAATCGGAACACGGGGTTCACAAAACATTCGGATCGCAACAGGACCCAAAATTAGTGACTAATATCATACAAAACTCGCCAGAATAGGCCAAAACTTCGAGTTTTGACGAGTTCCCGTAACCAGACCCCAGGGTTCCCGAATCATTCGGATCACAGCGGGACCCAAAATCAGAGACTAATAGCATAGAAAAGTAGTCGTAATAGGCAACACTGCGAGTTTTGACGAGTTCTATGTAACCGGAACCCGGGGTTCCAGAAACGCTCGGATCGCAGGAGGACCCAAAATGAGTGATTAATAGCTTACAAACGTGGCAACAAAAGGCCCAAACTGCGAGTTTTGACGAGTTCACTGTAACCGGATCCCGGGGTTCCTGAAATGTTCGGATCGCAGGAGGACCCAAAATGAGTGACTCATCGCATACAAACGTGGCCACAATATGAGTTCCCCATAACCGGACATCGGGGTTCCTGAAACGTTCGGGTCGTAGAGGGACCCAAAATCAGTGAGTAATAGCATATAAAACTTGCCACAATATGCCAAAATTGCATGTTTTGACGAGTTCCACGTAATCGGATCCCGGGGTTCCCGAAACGTTCGGATCACGGCGAGATCCAAATCTAGTCAGAATAGGTCAAAACTGCTAGTTTTCACGAGTTCCACGTAACCGGACCCGGGGGTTTCTGAAATGTTCGGATCGTAATGGGACCCAAAATCAGCGATTAATAGCATACAAAACTGACAAGAATAGACCAAAAGTATGAGTTTTGACGAGTTCCCTGTAACCGGACCCCGGGGTTCCCGAATCGTTCGGATCGCAGCGGGAACCAAAATTAGTGAGTAATAGCATACAATACTGGTCGGAATAGGCCAAAACTACGAGTTTTGACAACGTCCCCGTAACCGGACCCCGGGGTTCCCGAAACGTTCAGATCGCAGCGGGAGCCAAAATCAGTGAGTAATAGCATACAAAACTGGTCAAAATAGACCAAAGATACGAGTTTTGACGAGTTCCCCGTACCTGGACCTCGGGCTTCCCGAAGCGTTTGGATCGCGGCGGGACCAAAAATCAGTTAGTAATAGCATACAAAACTAGCCAGAATAGACAAAAACTGCAAGTTTTGACGAGTTCCTCGTAACCGGACCCCGGGGTTCCCGAAACGTTCGGATCGCAGCGGGAACCAAAATCTGTGAGTAATAACATCCAAAACTGGCCGTCATAGGCCCAAACTGTGAGTTTTTACGATTTCCCCTCAACCGGACCCCGGGGTTCCTTAAACGTTCGGATGGCATCGGGACCCAAAGTCAGTGACTAATAGCATACAAAACTGGCCGGAATAGGCCAAAACTATGAGTTTTGACGAGTTCCCCGTAACCGGACCACGGGGTTCCTGAAACGTTCGGATCGCAGCGGGACCCAAAATCAGTGTGTAATAGCATACACAACTGGCCAGAATAGACCAAAACTGCGAGTTTTGACGAGTTCACCATAACCGGACCCCGGGGTTCCCGAAACGTTCTGATCGCAGCAGGAACCACAATCAATGAGTAATAGCATATGAAATTCACCAGCATAGGCCAAAATTGCGAGTTTTGACCAGTTCCCCGTTACCGGACCCCGGGGATTCCGAAACGTTCGTATCGCAACGGGAATCAAGATCAGTGAGTAATAGCATACAAAACTCGCCAGAATAGGCCAAAACTCCGAGTTTTGATGAGTTCCCCGTAACCGGAACCCGGGGTTCCCAAAACGTTCGGATAGCAGCAGGACCCAAAATCATTGACTAATAGCATACAAAACTCGCGAGAATAGGCAAAATTGCGAGTTTTGACGAGTTCCCCGTAACTAGACCCCAGGATTCCCGAAACATTCGGATCACAGCGAGACCCAAAATCAGTGACTAATAGCATAGACAACTGGCAATAATAGGCCAAAACTGCGAGTTTTGACGAGCTCTGTGTAACCGGACCCCGGGGTTTCAGAAACGTTCGGATCGCAGGAGGAACCAAAATGAGTGACTAATAGCATACAAACGTGGCCACAATAGGCAAAAACTATGAGTTTTGACAAGTTCCCCGTAACCAGACATCGGGGTTCCCGAAACGTTCGGATCGTAGCGGGACCCAAAATGAGTGAGTGATAGCATAGAAAACTGGCCACAATAAGCCAAAACTGCGTGTTTTGACGAGTTCCATGTAACCGGATCCCGGGGTTCCCGAAACATTCGAATCGCAGCGGGTCCCAAAATCAGTAAGTAATAGCATAAAAAACTGGCCACAATAGGCCAAAACTGCGTTTTTTACGAGTTCCCCGTAACCGGACCACGGGGTTACCGAAACGTTCAGATCATAACGGGACCCAAAATCAGTGACTAATAGCATACAAAACTAGCCACAATCGGCCAAAACTGCGAGTTTTCACGAGTTCCACGTAACTGGATACCGGGGTTTCCGAAACGTTCGGATCGCAACGGGACCCAAAATCAGTGATTAATAGCATACAAAACCGGCGAGAATAGACCAAAACTACGAGTTTTAACGAGTTCCCAGTAACCGGACCCCGGGGTTCCCGAAACGTTCGGGTCACAGCGGGAACCAAAATCAGTGAGTAATAGCATACAAAACTGGTTGGAATAGGCCAAAACTGCGAGTTTTGACGACTTCCCCGTAATCGAACCCCGGTGTTCCCGAAATGTTCGGATCGCAGCGGGACCCAAAATCAGTGAGTAATAGCATACAAAACTGGGCAGAATAGACCAAAACTGCGAGTTTTGACGAGTTCCCCGTAAGCGGACCTCGGGCTTCCCGAAACGTATGGATCGCAGCGGATCCAAAATCAGTGAGTAATAGCGTACAAAACTAGCTAGAATAGACAAAAACTGCGAGTTTTGACGAGTTCCCCATAACCGGACCCCGGGGTTCCCGAAACATTGGGATCACAGCGGGAACCAAAATCTGGGAGTAATAGCATACAAAACTGGACGCCATAGGCCAAAACTGCGAGTTTTCACGATTTCCCCTTAACCGGACCCCCGGGTTCCCGAAACGTTCGGATGGCATCGGGACCCAAAATCAGTGACTAATAGCATACAAAACTGTGCGGAATAGGCCAAAACTACGAGTTTTGACAAGTTCCCCGTAACCGGACCCCGGAGTTTCCGAAACGTTCGGATCGTATCAGGACCCAAAATCAGTGAGTAATAGCATACAAAACTGGCCAGAATAGAGCAAAACTGCGAGTTTTGACGATGTTAGAGCATATATCTCCATATGTGGTTTTGGTAATTGATGACAATTCCTATGGACTAATGGTTGCCTTAAGTTATATTTATAGGATTTGTCCATAGGCACTTCTTGAAGTCCATCTGTTGAGTTCAAGGAGTTTATATGATGACCAAGATGGCATTCAAGGTATTATCCAAAGAATGGTCATAGAGACACAAGGTTGATCAAGATCTTAGACAAAGAGTAAATCAAGATGATCAACACACAAAGCGTACAAGATGTACCGAGAGGGATCAAGTGATCCCATGGTATGGTAAGCATTGTCCATTACGTGTTTGTGTACTAACCCATGGTCTTTATGAGAGTTCTATGTGGGGGTTAGGTGTGCTTCCATGGGCTTGCGTCAAAAGGAAGATCTCATACAACCCATGAAGGATGACGTCAAGTGGTGATCGTCATCAAGATTGCGGTGTGCAAGTTCAAGTGGATCAACACGAATATATCATGCTTGATGCTTGCCGTCCATTGTGGTGGCAATGGACTTGTGAAGATATTCTGAAGAGCGGCTCACCCATAGTGTGTATGGGGGAGCAATCAACTAGTCTTCATCAAGCCAACACAATCAAGAAAGGTGGTCCATCTTGAGGAAGCCAAGATCATCGTCATCTAGCTCAATAGAACGAGGCGCAAGGTATAGGTTTGCCCTTGATAGGTTTTCTATTTTAGGATAGATTGTCGTACTGTCATGGGGGCTCTTAAGTGAGTAGCTTCATCGTATCGTTCGTTGAGAGCTCAAACCATCTGCATCCTTGCATCATACTTCTTGGTTCTTGTTTGGTGTTTCTCCTTATGAGTTTTAGAGCTTATGTTCATCTTCATGAAAAGCTCGAGTTCATCGAAAACGAAGTCCATATGCATCTTCTATGATGTTTTCGATGTTGGGAGTTTTACCGGTCTTATTCGAATAAGGGTTCTCACCATTTTCTTATGGGACTTTTCTCACTTGCTTCTTATTGATATTTCTATCAAGATTGTGTTAGCCCATGTCGTTAGCTTTCCAACAAACTTGGTTTCATTGAATTCGGAGTCCGTATGCGAAAGTTACATCAGTTTTAGTATCCAGCGGTAGTACCGCTCCTGTAGCGGTAGTACCGCTCCTGTAGCAGTAGTATCGCCCCCGGAACGGTAGTAATTTTTACTACCGCTCCCTAGCGGTAGTACCGCTCCACGAGCGGTAGTACCGCTCCGTCGGACCGTTTTTTTGCATACTTTTTGGCCTCAGCATGGTTGGTGAACCTACCGAGCGGTAGTACCGCTCCATGAGCGGTAGTACCGCTCTGTGCGGACTGTGAAGCATAACGGTTGGACTTTTCCCCACCTATAAAAGGGGGTCTTCTTCCCCATTGCTCCTAATCTCTTTAGCTCGCGTTCTTCCCCCATTGTTGACCTTCTTCGAGCTTGTTAACTCTCAATCCCTCCAATGATTCTTGCTAGTTCTTGAGGGAAAAGAGAGAGGAGATCTAGATCCACATTTCCACCAATCACTTTCTCCTCTAAGTGAGGGGAACCCCTTGGTCTAGTTCTTGGAGTTCTTCGTGTTCTTCTTCGTTCTTCCTCTCATTTTCCTCCCTAGCATTAGTTGCTTTGGTGGGATTTGGGAGAGAAGGACTTGGGCACTCCGTGTGCCCTTGCCATTGCATTAGTTGCATCGTTTGAGTTCTCCACGGTGATATGTGGAAGTGAAGTTTGAGAAGCTTATTACCTTTGGTACTTAGTACCCTAGATATTGTTCTTCGTGGATGCTTTGGCGTCCTAGAAGCTTGGTGGTGTCTCGGAGCTCAATCATTGTGGTGTAAAGCTCCGGGCAAGCGTCGGGATCTCCAATTAGGTTGTGGAGATTGCCCCGAGCAATTTGTATGGGTATCGGTGACCGCCCCCAAGGTTTGCCATTTGTACGGGTTCGGTGACCGCCCTCAAGGGTCCCTTAGTGGAATCACAGCATCTTGCATTGTGCGAGAGCGTGAGGAGATTACGGTGGCCTTAGTGGCATCTCGGGGAGCATTGTGCCTCCACACCGCTCCAACGGAGATTAGCATCCGCAAGGGTGTGAATTTCGAGATACATCATCGTCTTCGCGTGCCTCGGTTATCTCTTACCCAAACCCTTTACTTATGCACTTTACTTTGTGATAGCCATATTGTTTATTGTCATATATCTTGCTATCACTTAGTTGTTTATCTTGCTTAGCATAAGTTTTTGGTGCACATAGGTGAGCCTAGTTGTTGTAGGTTTTGTGCTTGACAAATTAAACGTTAGTTTTATTCCGCATTTGTTCAAGCCTAAACCGTAATTATTTTAAAGCGCCCATTCACCCCTCCTCTAGGCGACATCCACGTCCTTTCAATTGGTATCAGAGCTAGGTCTCTCTTTATTAGGTTTAACCACCCAGAGAGTAAGGATGTCGACTAGGGGTTTAGGATTCACTGACACTCTTAGTTTCGATGGCACATATTTTGATGTTTGGGTAATTCGCATGCTTAATCACTTTCGGGTCTTGGACCCAAATTTAGAGAGAATTGTAGATATGGGTTTTTCTCCTCCAAAGGATTCTCAAAATATATCTTTAGAGGATGAGAAAAACTCTTATCTCAATGCTCAAGCTTCTAATGTGCTTTTTGATGCTTTGAGCAATGTAGTTATATTTCAACTCATACCATTCCGGGATGCTCATGAGTTGTGGACAAAGCTTCAAGATAAATATGGTATGTCCAAGATTTGTGGGAATGATTGTTCTCTCTCCACCTCCGGTCGTGTGGTCTTCTCAACTTCATCTACTTCACCTACATGTGGATTGCCACAAGAGGAAATTCATCACTCCATGGAACAAGATGTGGACTTGAATGATGCTTCAAGGGATCCTACATCATCATCTATTGTGACTCACTTTTTCCTTATGGCTAAGGCTTCAAAGGTATCTCCTACTTTGAATCCCAATATATCTCATGATGATGATGTTGATGATAATGGGGATGAGAATAGTGATGAAGAGAGTGATAATATTGCATCCTTAAAAATTAAGGGTGAAATGATTTTTAAATCTCTTTATAAGAATAAACTTGCTTGTTCCAACTTCTTGGAAATCATGTCTATTGCCACTGAGGGCAAGAAATACATTGAGGAGTTGGAAGCTCATCTCGAGGAACATGAGGCCACCATTGAGACAATGGAAGGTCATGAGCATGAATACGCTAACGAGATCGCGGAGCTATCTCAAGCTCTTGAAAATGAACAAACCACCGAGGAATCTCTTGAGGAAACCTTTGCTATAGAATTATCTAGATTAAAGGAATCCCATGATAGAGCTCTCGAGGTGGCTAATGATTTTAGAACTAAAAAGATAAGCTTGAAGTTGCACATGCTAAACTCGTTGAGGACTATGAGCACCTCGAAAATGGCTCAAAGGCTATTAAGAGTTCGCTCATCGAACTCACCGAGTCTCATGCTCAACTTGAAGCTTCATATGCTAAAGAGCTTGCCAAGTTGCCTTCTCCTCTCATTGTTAATAATGATGTTTGTGCTACTAATTCTACTTCTTGTGAAGCATCCATTTTAGAGGAGAATGTTGATCTAAGGGCTCAACACGAGTTGCTATCTAGCAATTATGGGAAAATGGAAGAAAGTCATGTAGTGCTCACAAGCTCTCATGATGATCTTCTAGTATCCCATAATGTGCTAAAATTAGCTCATGAGGCTATTTCTACCAAGGTAACATCGAGTGAGCCTCATGTGGACATTAGCGATACTTCTTGTCAAAAAGCTATATTGCCATGTTCTAGTCCTCGTAATTCATCTACTCACAATGTTGCTACATCTTGTGATGAATTACTTTCCATGCCTTGTTGCTCTAACAATGAAGCTTATACTTCCTCTAGTACCTGTGTTGATACTAACCATGTAGAGGAAATCAAAGAGCTCAAGGCCCAAGTCACTTCCTTGAAGAAAGACTTGGAAAAGAGTCATGAAGGAATGTCCACACTCAACAATGTCTTGTGTGGGAAAAAAAAATCCCCAAATGACAAATATGGACTTGGATTCAACTCCAACAAGAAGAATAAGTCCAAAAGCTTCAAGAAGAAGGGCCAAGAACAAGTCAAGAAATCGGCCAAGATTATTTGCTTCAAGTGCAAAATTGAAGGGCACCATGTTAGATCTTGCCCACTAAAGAAGAAGCCCCAAATTCACAAGCAACAAGGGAAGAGGCCACAAGTGCACTCACATACTCAACTACAAGTTGAAGAAAGGCCCCTTCCCAAGAAGACCCAAGCTAACACTCCTCATGTTGAGAAATCAATAGGGAAGAAATTAAAGGGTAGATGTTGCTACTTATGTCGTGAGAAGGGTCACTTCGCTTCTTCTTGCACGAGAGGTAATTTATCCAACCCAATCATTATTGATGATATCTATTCACTTGGGAAGGATAAGGTTGACAATGTGTTTGCCAAGTTTGTTGGTACTCAAAGTAGTGTCAAGAAAAGTACCATTTGGGTTGCCAAGCCTATTGTGACTAACCTCTTAGGACCCAACGTGGTTGGGGACCAACAAGCTCAAACTTGATCAATAGGTGTTTGTGGAGGACATTAGAGACTTGGATACATAATGAAGAATTAAGGAGTCTTCATCAGTCATATTTTCTCAAGCCAAGTCATTTGGATTATCGAGTTTCTATCTTATATCCAATGTGCCTCCTTACGGTAACTTGTACTTAAATTGTTTACATTGTTAGTTGCTTGCCCCTTTGCATGTTGTGGTTTTGTACCTTGCATGTGTTTGTACATGTTGTGCTGCCAACTTTCTTATGTTGAGTAATCGAGTATGTGTATGTTGGTTTGCATATCATGTACATGTGAGTCTTGTATTGAGCCTTTTTTGCATCTTGTTTGTATCTTTGTTGGCTCTTGTGAGAGATTAATGGATTATCCCATTGTGGGGGAGTGATGTGCTTTGCACACCTCACAATCCTATAAATGTGTATACATGGGGAATACCACTTAGGATTGATATTTCAAGATTATCTAGTTTCTATGTGGTATGTCTTACTCATGAGAAATTCAAATTCTATATGGTCCATTAATTATCTCTTGTTGGTTTTAATTTGCCACTTGTTAATATTGTTGGGTTATCACATTACGGCGGAGTAATATGCTATGTGCATATTACAAGCCTAGAGAATGTGTACATTTGAGGTATTGCCACTTAGTGTTGATATTGTAAATTATCTTGTTCCTAGGTGGCATGTTTGCTCTACAAGTGTCATTTGCATGCGTTTTATGCGTAAAGATGATCTTGGATATATTTGCGATCTACCAATGAGTATCATTTCCAAAATACTTCTTGTCCTTGACAATTGGTATTCCCATCATGTGGTAGGACTTGCTAATCGTCTTTAAATTGGATTTTGTGTTTCGTTTGTCTTCCTTGCCTCTTGTGGATCTATTTTAACATGTCTAGTGTTTTTATATCTAGAGAGAAAGTGATGATCCCATCTTGTTCATTTTGTATTTAAATGCAATTGTATATAATGCACATCCCTTGGGGGAGCTATCCTATTTTCTTTAGAACACTCTCTTTATTCGCCCATCATAAAATCTTTTGATCCCCATCAAGTGTGTGTTGATGGGAGGCAAGTCTTGCTCTTTATGATGCTTTGTGCCATCATGAAAATTTGTCGAGGGTTTGGTTTGTTGGAACCTAGCTCTCTTTTGGAAGCTAGATACCTCGTGTTTGTTTTGCTTCAATTGGTATCTTGTTTCCTTTTATTTGGCATGTGTAAATGGATATCTCATTCCTTGACGTATCTTTTAATTGATATCCTTCAAGTGATAGTTTTTTGTTTGGTATCTTATTATCACTTGATACCTTGTCTTTTGGTGTATTATCAACTTTGTGTTGAGTTGATTATTGAAAGCCTTGAGCATGCATATTTACTATATATAGCTTCTTTTGCTTGCTTTCTTTCTTTGACCCAATATATAGGGGAAAATCCACCTTTTCATAAATTGGCTAAAGTGTGCATGAAATTCAAATTCATATATATGTGCACATATTTATGTGGAGTTTGTCCTATGTATTGTTGGTTTTCTAACTATTTGGTCCCAATGAGTTTGGGCACCATTTTGTTTGTTTTGATGTTCCAGGAACAACTGGAGATGCATTGGATGCTCGGCTCACCTATAAGGAAGGTGTTGAGACCATGTGATTATTGGAGCCAAGTTAGGATGATCAAAGAACAACTATCTACTACATCAATCCAATGTTGTCTCGGTAACAAGTATCCACTTCATGCATCCTTTTCTTGCAAAGGCCCCAACCTATCTTTTCTTTTCCGGGTTGCATCATGGCATGAATCTCATGATTCGTTCTTGTAGTACTTGTTTCCTTTCTCAAAGCATCTGAACGATGATGTCTTACTACTATTTGGGATGTCTTTGATGTTCGTATGTTGGAAGTTCATATTGTACAATAAGAAAATATTAGGCCATGTGCTATGCTTCCAAGCAAAAGACCTTATTGATACATTTATGACTTCCTTTTGGATATCTAGTTTGTTCCTTCTTGTAACCATTTCGTGTGTACATCCTTGTTTGTGGATATATATCATCATGATTGTCTTCTACTTAGAATCTTTTACACATGAGAGAAGTTACATCTCTTATTGATATCCTCTTTTCTTTCACGTCCACCGTTGCATTTACTTTTTCAGTTTTTGGTGGCTTCGTGAAAGGATTTGTCTTGAGTGCGTATCTTATTTTCCTACATCTTGATGCACTTTTTGGTCTTGAAGATTATTTTTCCTCATGCTTGTCTTGATGAGGGTTTTTCCATTTCGATTGGTATCCCTCCTCTTGACAAGGTTCTTACTTCCTATCTTCACCATGGGTTGTCACAAGCGTTGGTTCTTATTTTGTTTATCAGTAAGCTTGTGAAACCATTTTCTAGTATGTGTGTGTGGGAATTATATGTCTTGCACTTTGTGTCTCATTTCATCAAGACTATGTTGATGAGTAATGCTCATCCTTATCTTAGTCTTCTCAAGTGCTTTGCCATGACTCACACACATTATTTTGGTTGAGTCTATTCTTAAGTTGCTTCTTTTACATGTTGCTCAACCATTTGTTTTGTGCAATTGATATGCTTATTGTCTCATCTATCTTCTTTCACTCGTTGTGTGTTTTTATTAATTTTGGGGGGCAACAATCCTATTTTGTGCACTTGTATCAAATACAAAAATCTCGTATTAGTGCACAAATCATGGGGAGCTTCTCTAGTTTTGATAAAACACTCTGTTGCCTTTATGATAATATCTTTTATTCATGTGGTTCGAAGGACCATATGATTGTTTGTTCCATCTGGTATCTTTTGATTGCTTGCCTCTATTTTTTGTATGTCTTTGTGGCATACGATCCTTTTATTTACAATCTTTGGGTCCTCAATATAGTTTGTTTTCCTCCAACTACTTTTCATTGTATTTGCGTATTTCTTTGAACTCATTTGCTGAGAAGTACACACTTTTTGGAGGACCACCTACTATATTGGCTTTCTAAACTTTTCGTCCATTTTGGCAATCGATGCCAATGGGGGAGAAGTTTAGAGAGTTTAATTTGGATATGTTTAGAGGATTTTGCTTTTATTGCGTAAGCATTTACATCTTGCACGCATGCATTATTGCTTTGTATGTGTGCACTTGCTTATGCTTATTTCCTGATATAAACTCTCTTGAAGTGGTTGTCATCAATTACCAAAATGGGGGAGATTGTTAGAGCATATATCTCCATATGTGGTTTTGGTAATTGATGACAATTCCTATGGACTAATGGTTGCCTTAAGTTATATTTATAGGATTTGTCCATAGGCACTTCTTGAAGTCCATCCGTTGAGTTCAAGGAGTTTATATGATGACCAAGATGTTATTCAAGGTATTATCCAAAGAATGGTCATAGATACACAAGGTTGATCAAGATCTCAGACAAAGAGTAAATCAAGATGATCAACACACAAAGCGTACAAGATGTACCGAGAGGGATCAAGTGATCCCATGGTATGGTAAGCATTGTCCATTACGTGTTTGTGTACTAACCCATGGTCTTTATGAGAGTTCTATGTGGGGGTTAGGTGTGCTTCCATGGGCTTGCGTCAAAAGGAAGATCTCATACAACCCATGAAGGATGACGTCAAGTGGTGATCGTCATCAAGATTGCGGTGTGCAAGTTCAAGTGGATCAACACGAATATATCATGCTTGATGCTTGCCATCCATTGTGGTGGCAATGGACTTGTGAAGATATTCTGAAGAGCGGCTCACCCATAGTGTGTATGGGGGAGCAATCAACTAGTCTTCATCAAGCCAACACAATCAAGAAAGGTGGTCCATCTTGAGCAAGCCAAGATCATCGTCATCTAGCTCAATAGAACGAGGCGCAAGGTATAGGTTTGCCCATGATAGGTTTTCTATTTTAGGATAGATTGTCGTACTGTCATGGGGGCTCTCAAGTGAGTAGCTTGATCGTATCATTCGTTGAGAGCTCAAACCATTTGCATCCTTGCATCATACTTCTTGGTTCTTGTTTGGTGTTTCTCTTTGTGAGTTTGAGAGCTTATTTTCATCTTCATGACAAGCTCGAGTTCATCGAAAACGGAGTCCATATGCATCTTCTATCATGTTTTCGATGTTGGGAGTTTTTACCGATCTTATTCGAATAAGGGTTCTCACCATTTTCTTATGGGACTTTTCTCACTTGCTTCTTATTGATATTTATATCAATATTGTGTTAGCCCATGTCGTTAGCTTTCCAACAAACTTGATTTCGTTGAATTCGGAGTCCGTATGCGAAAGTTACAACAGTTTTAGTATCCAGCGGTAGTACCGCTCCTCGTGCCACCGGTAGCACCGCTCGTGTAGCGGTAGTACTGCCCCCGGAGAGGTAGTACCGCCCCCGAAACGGTAGTAATTTTTTACTACCGCTCCCTAGCGGTAGTACCGCTCCAAGAGCGGTAGTACCGCTCCGTCGGACCGTTTTTTGCATACTTTTTGGCCTCAGCATGGTTGGTGAACCTACAGAGCGGTAGTACCGCTCTGTGCGGGCTGTGAAGCATAACGGCTGCTCTTTTCCCCACCTATAAAAGGGGGTCTTCTTCCCCATTGAACCTAGTCTCTTTAGCTCGTGTTCTTCCCCCATTGTTGACCTTCTTCGAGCTTGCTAACTCTCAATCCCTCCAATGATTTTTGCTAGTTCTTGAGGGAAAAGAGAGAGGAGATCTAGATCCACATTTCCACCAATCACTTTCTCCTCTAAGTGAGGGGAACCCCTTGGGTCTAGTTCTTGGAGTTCTTCGTGTTCTTCTTCGTTCTTCCTCTAATTTTCCTTCCTAGCATTAGTTGCTTTGGTGGGATTTGGGAGAGAAGGACTTGGGCACTCTGTGTGCCCTTGCCATTGCATTAGTTGCATCGTTTGAGTTCTCCACGGTGATACGTGGAAGTGAAGTTTGAGAAGCTTATTACCTTTGGTACTTAGTACCCTAGATATTGTTCTTCATGGATGCTTTGGCGTCCTTGAAGCTTGGTGGTGTCTCGGAGCTCAATCATTGTGGTGTAAAGCTCCGGGCAAGCATCGGGGTCTCCAATTAGGTCGTGGAGATTGCCCTGAGCAATTTGTACGGGTATCGGTGACTGCCCCCAAGGTTTGCCATTTGTACGGGTTCGGTGACCGCCCTCAAGGGTCCCTTAGTGGAATCACGGCATCTTGCACCGCCCTTAAGGATCCCTTAGTGGAATCACGGCATCTTGCATTGTGCGAGAGCGTGAGGAGATTACGATGGTCTTAGTGGCATCGTGGGGAGCATTGTGCCTCCACACCGCTCCAACGGAGATTAGCATCCGCAAGGGTGTGAACTTCGGGATACATCATCGTCTCCATGTGCCTCGGTTCTCTCTTAGTCGAACCCTTTACTTATGCACTTTACTTTGTGATAGCCATATTGTTTATTGTCATATATCTTGCTATCACTTTGTTGTTTATCTTGCTTAGCATAAGTTGTTGGTGCACATAGGTGAGCCTAGTTGTTGTAGGTTTTGTGCTTGACAAATTAAACGTTAGTTTTATTCCGCATTTGTTCAAGCCTAAACCGTAATTATTTTAAAGCGCCTATTCACCCCCCTCTAGGCGACATCCACGTCCTTTCAGACGAGTTCCCCGTAACCGAACCCCGGGGTTCCCAAAACGTTCGGATCGCACGAGGAACCAAAATCAATGAGTAACAGGATACAAAACTCGCGAGCATAGGCCAAATTGCGAGTTTTGACGAGTTCCCCGTAACCGGACCCCGGCGTTCCTAAAACGTTCGTAGTGCAGCGGTAACCAAAATCAGTGAGTAATAGCATATATAACTCGTCAGAATATGCCAAAATTGCGAGTTTTGATGAGTTCTCCATAATCGGAACCCGAGGTTCCCAAAACATTCGGATCGCAGCAGGACCCAAAATTAGTGACTAATATCATACAAAACTCGCCAGAATAGGCCAAAACTTCAAGTTTTGACGAGTTCCCCATAACCAGACCCGAGGGTTCCCGAATCATTCGGATCACAATGGGACCCAAAATCAGTGACTAATAGCATAGAAAACTGGTCGTAATAGGCAACACTGCGAGTTTTGACGAGTTCTGTGTAACCGGACCCCGGGGTTCCAGAAACGTTCGGATCGCACGAGGACACAAAATGAGTGATTAATAGCATACAAACGTGGCCAGAAAAGGCTCAAACTGCGAGTTTTGACGAGTTCATTGTAACCGGACCCCGGGGTTCCTGAAATGTTCGGATTGCAGGAGGACCCAAAATGAGTGACTGATAGCATACAAACATGGCCACAATAGGCTAAAACTACGAGTTTTGACGAGTTCCCCGTAACCGGACATCAGAGTTCCTGAAACGTTCGGATCACAGCGGGACCCAAAATCAGTGAGTAATAGCATTCAAAACATGCCATAATAAGCCAAAATTGCGTGTTTTGACGAGTTCCACGTAATCGGATCCCGGGGTTCCCAAAACGTTCGGATCGCGGCGAGACCCAAAACTAGCCAGAATAGGCCAAAACTGCGAGTTTTCACGAGTTCCACGTAACCGGACCCCGGGGTTTCCGAAATGTTCGGATCGTAATGGGACCCAAAATCAGCGATTACTAGCATACAAAACTGGCGAGAATAGACCAAAACTACGAGTTTTGACAAGTTCCCTGTAACCGGACCACGTGGTTCCCGAATCGTTCGGATTGCAGCGGGACCCAAAATTAGTGAGTAATAGCATACAAAACTGGCCAGAATAGACCAAAGCTGCGAGTTTTGACGAGTTCCCCGTAACAAGACCTCGGGCTTGCCGAAATGTTTGGATCGCAACGGGACCCAAAATCAGTTAATAATAGCATACAAAACTAGCCAGAATAGACAAAAACTGCGAGTTTTGACGAGTTCCTCGTAACCGGACCCCGGGGTTCCTGAAATGTTCGGATCACAGCGGGAACCAAAATCAGTGAGTAATAGCATCCGAAACTGGCTGGCATAGGCCAAAACTGGGAGTTTTCACGATTTCCCCTCAACCGGTCCCCGGGGTTCCCTAAACGTTCGGATGACATCGGGACCCAAAGTTAGTGACTAATAGCATACAAAACTGGCCGCAATAGGCCAAAACTATGAGTTTCGACGAGTTCCCCGTAACCGGACTACGGGGTTCCCGAAACGTTCGGATCGCAGCGGGACCCAAAATCAGTGAGTAATACCATACAAAACTGGCCAGAATAGACCAAAACTGCGAGTTTTGACGAGTTCACCATAACTGGACCCCGGGGTTCCCGAAACGTTCGGATCGCAGCGGGGATCAAAATCAATGAGTAATAGCATACGAAACTCACCAGCATAGGCCAAAATTGCGAGTTTTGACCAGTTCCCCGTTACCGGACCCCGGGGTTCCCGAAACGTTCGTATCACAGCGGGAACCAAAATCAGTGAGTAATAGTATACAAAACTCACCAGAATAGGCCAAAATTGCGAGTTTTGATGAGTTCCCCGTAACCGAAACCCGGGGTTCCCAAAACGTTCGGATAGCAGCAGGACCCAAAATCATTGACTAATAGCATACAAAACTCGCGACCATAGGCCAAAACTGCGAGTTTGGACGAGTTCCCCGTAACTAGACCCGAGGGTTTCTGAAACATTCGGATCACATCGGTTCCCAAAATCAGTGACTAATAGCATAGAGAACTTGAAGTAATAGGCCAAAACTGCGAGTTTTGACGAGTTCTTTGTAACCGGACCCCGGGGTTCCCGAAGCGTTCGGATCGCAGGAGGACCCAAAATGAGTGACTAATAGCATACAAACCTGGCTAGAATAGGCTAAAACTACGAGTTTTGACGAGTTCCCCGTAACATGACCCTACGGTTCTCGAAACACTCGGATCACAACGGGACCCAAAATCAGTGACTAATAGCATAGACAACTGGTAGTAATAGGCCAAAACTACGAGTTTTGACGAGTTCTGTGTAACCGGACCCCGGGGTTCCCGAAATGTTTGGATCGCAGGAGGACCCCAAATGAGTGACTAATAACATACAAACGTGGCTAGAATAGGCTAAAACTGCGAGTTTTGACGACTTCCCCGTAACCGGACATCGGGGTTCCCGAAATGTTTGGATCGCAGCGGGACCCAAAATCAGTGAGTAATAGGATAGAAAACTGGCCACAATAAGCCAAAACTGCGTGTTTTGACGAGTTCCACGTAACAGGATCCCGGGGTTCCTGAAACATTCGGATCGCAGCGGGTCCCAAAATCAGTGAGTAATAGCGTACAAAACTGGCCACAATAGGCCAAAACTGCGATTTTTTACGAGTTCCCTGTAACCGAACCACGGGGTTGCCGAAACGTTCGGACCACAACTAGGGCCGCAAACGAGTCGAGTTCGAGCGAGTTGTACTTGGCTCAGTTCAGCTCATATTAAAATTCAAGTGAGCTCAAACTGAGTGAAGCTCAATGTCGAGTTGTAAAACATGATTTATACTCAGCTTGTAACGATCTCGAGTCGGTCTCGAGTTAGTTTCGAGCTAAATGGGACAGTAAAAAATATAAATCTTGGAGGATGATTCCAACTAGATAAGGCACATCACGACATAAGAAAGCACTACAAATATTATTCCAATCAATATGATGATAATGTAGCTTATTCAAAGTAGTTCGACTTATTCTCTAATAACCAACAGTCTAGCATCAACATAAGATGACAATTCATGACCGATATATAATTGGAAAAACAAATTATTCGTCGAAGATCATAAAAAGTTGTTGTATAGTGTAGGCCGTAGATGATCTTGGAGTTCGTAGGACTTGAAGTAATTCTCCATCAACATAACAAGAAGCGCAACTCGCCTGCATATTACAATTTATTAGTTTGGAAGATAATACAAACAATGTAACAATTCAAATGAATGTTCACCATATTATATTCGTTTCTTACTAGTCTGTAGAAACGATTGAAGGATCTTTATCCAGAAAAGGAACTTCAAGTAAGTCATCTTGGTGTTCTTTATCCTGAGAGTATTTGTGCACAACAAAATCGTAAGATGTACTTATGTACATGTTAGACTATTTGAAATATATGGCATAAACAGAGTATTCAGGAACTCACATTGTTAGCTTTCTTCTTCTTTTGGGAGACTCTATCCAACTAGCTGAACACAGCAAAGCCTCAACAGTATTTGGGAGTAAAGCGCTTCAAAACTTATCAAGCACTCTACCTCCAGTACTAAATGATGATTCCGAAGAAACAGTACTGACTGGCACAGTAAGTATATCCTTCGCAACCTTGGATAGTATTGGATACCTTGATGAATTTTGCTTCCACCAAAGTAGCACATCAAAGACTTCCGAATGATCAGTAAGTGCAGCCTCATCCAAGTATGCAACTAGATCTGACTTGGAAACCTTTTTAGCAGTAGCTTTCATGAAGGTACGAAACTGAGTTGAAATTGCCATAAGACTACTGCTTGATGTCCCATTTTCTGAAACAAGGACCTGATTATCCACTTCCTTTTCTGGTGCAACCAAATTGGTTGTGTGGTCACTCTCATAAATTTCATACAACTCCTTCAGTGCCAAACTTACTGAGTCAATGTTATGTTCAATGTCACTAGCAACATATATCTTGGGAAAACAAAAATTAATTAGATCCATCTTGCACCTTGGATCCAAAATTGATGCTATTGCCAGCAAAGTACTACACTCTTTCCAATATTTCTCAAATTTCTGAAGCATAGCATTTCCCATATCATGAAAGAATTTATCGGTAGAGATAAATGCATCATCGAGGACCTTCTTAACATTCACAATGAGAAGAAAGAACTCATTAGCTGTAGGATAGGTTGATCCAGATAACACAGTGGTTGCCATGCTCAACACTGCTAAAATATCCCTTATTTTAGCATACAACCTCCACTCTTCGCTAGATGGCTCCCACTTAGAATTGGCATCCAAATCTGCATAATGTAAGAATGCATTTTTGAAAGCAAAGTCACGCTCAAGCATCTTGTATGTGGATCCCAATCTAGTTGGAACATCAAGACACAACCCCATCTTGGTTGACATGTTAAGTGACTTGACAATCTTAGTAAATTTGTAGAGCCGAGATGGCGATTTCTTCAAATACTTAACAGTCTGCCTGATGTTCTCAATGAGTGGTTCTATAGCTTTTAGGCCATCTGATACCAAAAGGTTGAGTATATGAGCAGAGCATCTGACATGAAAAATTTTACCATGGAAAAAACACACTTCCTCTCGCCTTAAACTTGGACATGAGTTGACGAGCAGCCATGCCATTGGAAGAAGCATTATCAAGAGTTATAGTTGCAATTTTGTCTTCAATCTTCCAATCAGAAAGGCACTCAAATATAGCCTGAGATATCACAATACCTGTGTGTGGTGGCTCCAGATCAAGGAAACTAATCACACGGTACTGCATATTCCATTCTGAATCAATATAGTGTGCCACCAAGCTCATATAACAGAGACTTTGGTTCGAGGTCCACAGATCACACGTGAGGCTAATTTTGCGAATATTCTTAAGTTCCTTGTTCAGTGTTTCCTTTCGGGACTTAAAAATCTGCAAACAATCATTTCTGATGGTGGCTCTTGTTGTCTTCTGATAAGAAGGATTCAAAGACTTCATCAGCACATTGAACCAAAAATGCTCCACCATGCGGAAAGGGTACTCATGGACAATTATCATTGTAGCTATAAGCTCACGAATTTTTCCATGATCATAGCCACCAGAGAAATTGACTACTGGAAGATCAATATCACACGCATCAAAATTCAGAGTGTCTTGACCTTTTTTGATGTTCTTCTCACCCTGATGTGCAAAGCAGCCATCCAGATGCCTCTTCATTGTTGTTGTAGTTCCAGTCTTTGGGTACATGTACAGTTTGCTGCAAGACTTGCACTTGACCTTTCTCTCCATTTCTCCTTTTTTCTTCTTTGAAAGCACCTCAACCTCCTCAAAGTGCTCCCATACATCCGAGTATTTCCTTTTTCCCGATGATTTTGGCAATTCATCATCCTCAACCATCACAACTTCCTTGGCCTCCTTGGATTCATTCTGACAGAGGGCCTATGATTCAGAGGTATTAAACATACGTGAACAAATATTAAAATGCAAAGTATCAGTATAACATATCACATAAGTCGGACCTAAGATTCAGAGGTATTAAACATATGTGAACAAACATCAAGGTGCAAAGTATCGGTACAACATATGTCGCGTATATTGTTCACACAAACACAATAGTCATACTAAATTGACGCGTAACTGGGAATCAAAATCAGGAGCTAATGGACATTCGGCAATTTCCTCATCCCCTATTTTTTTAAAACAGATTGCATTTTCTAGTAAGTATAAATTAAGCGATTGGATGGACATCTAAATTACCAGAAGATTAGAAGAACATCTAAATTATTGGACATATTGGAAAATCTGTAGTACGTCAAACAATAGATGAACATCAGTCGCATCACAACCAACAGACCTTCTTGAAAACCCACGCATAATCAGAGAGATTCAACCGGCAGCTGATAGTGCATACACACACCTAACCAAAAGCAGGGAATCCGGCCATCCAGCGACCAGGGCGACAACATCGGGTGCGGCGTGTCAGGCTGCCGGCGTGGCAGTGTGGAAGTGCCGCGTGGATGTGGCGGTGTGCAAGCTTATGCTCCAGCCACCAAGAAGATGAGGAGCATCCTCGGGCACGGGTGCACGAAGTGCCGGACTGCCGGTCATGGGGCAAAGAAGAGGTCAGAAGTTCACGCCGTCGGTCGATGGCGAGGCATGGTCATGGTGGAGAACAAGGCGAAGGGCTGGAGGCGGATGTGCATTGGACAGATGGATGAGGTTGTACGTTGAATCTGTGTTGGACGTGTGTTGGACAGTAGATGAGATTGTACTCTGAATCTGTGGAGGCATGGTCACTTTGGCTGTACTCTGAATTACGCAAGAGTATTTTACACGTGAATGTATACTCAAATCTCAGAAAAGGGGCTTACTTTGATCGGTTGTACAACCATCTCGTCGTTCTCAGGGAGCTCATCTTGCAAGCTTGCAGCAGATGATGGTGTTCGTGGAAGAAAGAAAAAACGAAAAAGCATATGTTTGGGAATTCTGGCCAAAAACAACACCATATTGACACACAAACGATCATGTACCATAATAAGGCCTAAACTTTCTCTACACTTAATTAAACTTCCGTATTTGCTAATAAATAAAATGAAAATAATTGTGGACACTATATATGGTAACAAATTATTCTATTTCCATTTAATATATGACATGATCATTTAATATAATGATGTTTAGCCGAGCTATCGAGCTAAAATCGAGGGAGCGGATATTGGCTTAAGATCGGCTCGTTTCTCGATCGAGCTACAAAAAATGTTCATACTCAACTCGTTCCTTTTCGAGTCGATCTCGAGTCGAGCCAAAACACGAGTCGATCTCGAGCGGCTCACGAGCCTCGAGCTTTTCTTGCAGCCCTAACCACAACGGGACCCAAAATCACTGACTAATAGCATACAAAACTAGCCAGAATAGGCCAAAACTGTGAGTTTTCACGAGTTCCACGTAACTCGACCCCGGGGTTTCCGAAACGTTCGGATCGCAACGGGACCCAAAATCAGTGATTAATAGCATACAAAACCGGCGAGAATAGACCAAAACTATGAGTTTTGACGAGTTCCCCGTAACCGGACCCCGGTGTTCCCGAAACGTTCGGGTCGCAGCGGGAACCAAAATCAGTGAGTAATAGCATACAAAACTGTCCGGAATAGGCCAAAACAGCGAGTTTTGATGAATTCCACGTAACCGAACCCGAGGTTCCGAAACATTCGGATCGCAGCGGGACCCAAAATCAGTGAGTAATAGCATACAAAACTGGCCAGAATAGACCAACGCTACGAGTTTTGACGAGTTCCACGTAACCGGACCTCGGGCTTCCGAAACCTCTGGATCGTGATGTCTACTACGCAACCTTCTCCTTGTAGACGTTGTTGGGCCTCCAAGTGCAGAGGTTTGTGGGACAGTCGCAATTTTCCCTCAAGTGGGTGACCTAAGGTTTATCAATCCATGGAAGGCGTAGGATGAAGATGGTCTCTCTCAAGCAACCCTGCAACCAAATAACAAAGAGTCTCTTGTGTCCCCAACACACCTAATACAATGGTAAGTTGTATAGGTGCACTAGTTCGGATCGCACGAGGACACAAAATGAGTGATTAATAGCATACAAACGTGGCCAGAAAAGGCTCAAACTGCGAGTTTTGACGAGTTCATTGTAACCGGACCCCGGGGTTCCCGAAATGTTCGGATTGCAGGAGGACCCAAAATGAGTGACTGATAGCATACAAACATGGCCACAATAGGCTAAAACTACGAGTTTTGACGAGTTCCCCGTAACCGGACATCAGAGTTCCTGAAACGTTCGGATCACAGCGGGACCCAAAATCAGTGAGTAATAGCATTCAAAACATGCCATAATAAGCCAAAATTGCGTGTTTTGACGAGTTCCACGTAATCGGATCCCGGGGTTCCCAAAACGTTCGGATCGCGGCGAGACCCAAAACTAGCCAGAATAGGCCAAAACTGCGAGTTTTCACGAGTTCCACGTAACCGGACCCCGGGGTTTCCGAAATGTTCGGATCGTAATGGGACCCAAAATCAGCGATTACTAGCATACAAAACTGGCGAGAATAGACCAAAACTACGAGTTTTGACAAGTTCCCTGTAACCGGACCACGTGGTTCCCGAATCGTTCGGATTGCAGCGGGACCCAAAATTAGTGAGTAATAGCATACAAAACTGGCCAGAATAGACCAAAGCTGCGAGTTTTGACGAGTTCCCCGTAACAAGACCTCGGGCTTGCCGAAATGTTTGGATCGCAACGGGACCCAAAATCAGTTAATAATAGCATACAAAACTAGCCAGAATAGACAAAAACTGCGAGTTTTGACGAGTTCCTCGTAACCGGACCCCGGGGTTCCTGAAATGTTCGGATCACAGCGGGAACCAAAATCAGTGAGTAATAGCATCCGAAACTGGCTGGCATAGGCCAAAACTGGGAGTTTTCACGATTTCCCCTCAACCGGTCCCCGGGGTTCCCTAAACGTTCGGATGACATCGGGACCCAAAGTTAGTGACTAATAGCATACAAAACTGGCCGCAATAGGCCAAAACTATGAGTTTCGACGAGTTCCCCGTAACCGGACTACGGGGTTCCCGAAACGTTCGGATCGCAGCGGGACCCAAAATCAGTGAGTAATACCATACAAAACTGGCCAGAATAGACCAAAACTGCGAGTTTTGACGAGTTCACCATAACTGGACCCCGGGGTTCCCGAAACGTTCGGATCGCAGCGGGGATCAAAATCAATGAGTAATAGCATACGAAACTCACCAGCATAGGCCAAAATTGCGAGTTTTGACCAGTTCCCCGTTACCGGACCCCGGGGTTCCCGAAACGTTCGTATCACAGCGGGAACCAAAATCAGTGAGTAATAGTATACAAAACTCACCAGAATAGGCCAAAATTGCGAGTTTTGATGAGTTCCCCGTAACCGAAACCCGGGGTTCCCAAAACGTTCGGATAGCAGCAGGACCCAAAATCATTGACTAATAGCATACAAAACTCGCGACCATAGGCCAAAACTGCGAGTTTGGACGAGTTCCCCGTAACTAGACCCGAGGGTTTCTGAAACATTCGGATCACATCGGTTCCCAAAATCAGTGACTAATAGCATAGAGAACTTGAAGTAATAGGCCAAAACTGCGAGTTTTGACGAGTTCTTTGTAACCGGACCCCGGGGTTCCCGAAGCGTTCGGATCGCAGGAGGACCCAAAATGAGTGACTAATAGCATACAAACCTGGCTAGAATAGGCTAAAACTACGAGTTTTGACGAGTTCCCCGTAACATGACCCTACGGTTCTCGAAACACTCGGATCACAACGGGACCCAAAATCAGTGACTAATAGCATAGACAACTGGTAGTAATAGGCCAAAACTACGAGTTTTGACGAGTTCTGTGTAACCGGACCCCGGGGTTCCCGAAATGTTTGGATCGCAGGAGGACCCCAAATGAGTGACTAATAACATACAAACGTGGCTAGAATAGGCTAAAACTGCGAGTTTTGACGACTTCCCCGTAACCGGACATCGGGGTTCCCGAAATGTTTGGATCGCAGCGGGACCCAAAATCAGTGAGTAATAGGATAGAAAACTGGCCACAATAAGCCAAAACTGCGTGTTTTGACGAGTTCCACGTAACAGGATCCCGGGGTTCCTGAAACATTCGGATCGCAGCGGGTCCCAAAATCAGTGAGTAATAGCGTACAAAACTGGCCACAATAGGCCAAAACTGCGATTTTTTACGAGTTCCCTGTAACCGAACCACGGGGTTGCCGAAACGTTCGGACCACAACTAGGGCCGCAAACGAGTCGAGTTCGAGCGAGTTGTACTTGGCTCAGTTCAGCTCATATTAAAATTCAAGTGAGCTCAAACTGAGTGAAGCTCAATGTCGAGTTGTAAAACATGATTTATACTCAGCTTGTAACGATCTCGAGTCGGTCTCGAGTTAGTTTCGAGCTAAATGGGACAGTAAAAAATATAAATCTTGGAGGATGATTCCAACTAGATAAGGCACATCACGACATAAGAAAGCACTACAAATATTATTCCAATCAATATGATGATAATGTAGCTTATTCAAAGTAGTTCGACTTATTCTCTAATAACCAACAGTCTAGCATCAACATAAGATGACAATTCATGACCGATATATAATTGGAAAAACAAATTATTCGTCGAAGATCATAAAAAGTTGTTGTATAGTGTAGGCCGTAGATGATCTTGGAGTTCGTAGGACTTGAAGTAATTCTCCATCAACATAACAAGAAGCGCAACTCGCCTGCATATTACAATTTATTAGTTTGGAAGATAATACAAACAATGTAACAATTCAAATGAATGTTCACCATATTATATTCGTTTCTTACTAGTCTGTAGAAACGATTGAAGGATCTTTATCCAGAAAAGGAACTTCAAGTAAGTCATCTTGGTGTTCTTTATCCTGAGAGTATTTGTGCACAACAAAATCGTAAGATGTACTTATGTACATGTTAGACTATTTGAAATATATGGCATAAACAGAGTATTCAGGAACTCACATTGTTAGCTTTCTTCTTCTTTTGGGAGACTCTATCCAACTAGCTGAACACAGCAAAGCCTCAACAGTATTTGGGAGTAAAGCGCTTCAAAACTTATCAAGCACTCTACCTCCAGTACTAAATGATGATTCCGAAGAAACAGTACTGACTGGCACAGTAAGTATATCCTTCGCAACCTTGGATAGTATTGGATACCTTGATGAATTTTGCTTCCACCAAAGTAGCACATCAAAGACTTCCGAATGATCAGTAAGTGCAGCCTCATCCAAGTATGCAACTAGATCTGACTTGGAAACCTTTTTAGCAGTAGCTTTCATGAAGGTACGAAACTGAGTTGAAATTGCCATAAGACTACTGCTTGATGTCCCATTTTCTGAAACAAGGACCTGATTATCCACTTCCTTTTCTGGTGCAACCAAATTGGTTGTGTGGTCACTCTCATAAATTTCATACAACTCCTTCAGTGCCAAACTTACTGAGTCAATGTTATGTTCAATGTCACTAGCAACATATATCTTGGGAAAACAAAAATTAATTAGATCCATCTTGCACCTTGGATCCAAAATTGATGCTATTGCCAGCAAAGTACTACACTCTTTCCAATATTTCTCAAATTTCTGAAGCATAGCATTTCCCATATCATGAAAGAATTTATCGGTAGAGATAAATGCATCATCGAGGACCTTCTTAACATTCACAATGAGAAGAAAGAACTCATTAGCTGTAGGATAGGTTGATCCAGATAACACAGTGGTTGCCATGCTCAACACTGCTAAAATATCCCTTATTTTAGCATACAACCTCCACTCTTCGCTAGATGGCTCCCACTTAGAATTGGCATCCAAATCTGCATAATGTAAGAATGCATTTTTGAAAGCAAAGTCACGCTCAAGCATCTTGTATGTGGATCCCAATCTAGTTGGAACATCAAGACACAACCCCATCTTGGTTGACATGTTAAGTGACTTGACAATCTTAGTAAATTTGTAGAGCCGAGATGGCGATTTCTTCAAATACTTAACAGTCTGCCTGATGTTCTCAATGAGTGGTTCTATAGCTTTTAGGCCATCTGATACCAAAAGGTTGAGTATATGAGCAGAGCATCTGACATGAAAAATTTTACCATGGAAAAAACACACTTCCTCTCGCCTTAAACTTGGACATGAGTTGACGAGCAGCCATGCCATTGGAAGAAGCATTATCAAGAGTTATAGTTGCAATTTTGTCTTCAATCTTCCAATCAGAAAGGCACTCAAATATAGCCTGAGATATCACAATACCTGTGTGTGGTGGCTCCAGATCAAGGAAACTAATCACACGGTACTGCATATTCCATTCTGAATCAATATAGTGTGCCACCAAGCTCATATAACAGAGACTTTGGTTCGAGGTCCACAGATCACACGTGAGGCTAATTTTGCGAATATTCTTAAGTTCCTTGTTCAGTGTTTCCTTTCGGGACTTAAAAATCTGCAAACAATCATTTCTGATGGTGGCTCTTGTTGTCTTCTGATAAGAAGGATTCAAAGACTTCATCAGCACATTGAACCAAAAATGCTCCACCATGCGGAAAGGGTACTCATGGACAATTATCATTGTAGCTATAAGCTCACGAATTTTTCCATGATCATAGCCACCAGAGAAATTGACTACTGGAAGATCAATATCACACGCATCAGCCGCATCAAAATTCAGAGTGTCTTGACCTTTTTTGATGTTCTTCTCACCCTGATGTGCAAAGCAGCCATCCAGATGCCTCTTCATTGTTGTTGTAGTTCCAGTCTTTGGGTACATGTACAGTTTGCTGCAAGACTTGCACTTGACCTTTCTCTCCATTTCTCCTTTTTTCTTCTTTGAAAGCACCTCAACCTCCTCAAAGTGCTCCCATACATTCGAGTATTTCCTTTTTCCCGATGATTTTGGCAATTCATCATCCTCAACCATCACAACTTCCTTGGCCTCCTTGGCTTCATTCTGACAGAGGGCCTATGATTCAGAGGTATTAAACATACATGAACAAATATTAAAATGCAAAGTATCAGTATAACATATCACATAAGTCGGACCTAAGATTCAGAGGTATTAAACATATGTGAACAAACATCAAGGTGCAAAGTATCGGTACAACATATGTCGCGTATATTGTTCACACAAACACAATAGTCATACTAAATTGACGCGTAACTGGGAATCAAAATCAGGAGCTAATGGACATTCGGCAATTTCCTCATCCCCTATTTTTTTAAAACAGATTGCATTTTCTAGTAAGTATAAATTAAGCGATTGGATGGACATCTAAATTACCAGAAGATTAGAAGAACATCTAAATTATTGGACATATTGGAAAATCTGTAGTACGTCAAACAATAGATGAACATCAGTCGCATCACAACCAACAGACCTTCTTGAAAACCCACGCATAATCAGAGAGATTCAACCGGCAGCTGATAGTGCATACACACACCTAACCAAAAGCAGGGAATCCGGCCATCCAGCGACCAGGGCGACAACATCGGGTGCGGCGTGTCAGGCTGCCGGCGTGGCAGTGTGGAAGTGCCGCGTGGATGTGGCGGTGTGCAAGCTTATGCTCCAGCCACCAAGAAGATGAGGAGCATCCTCGGGCACGGGTGCACGAAGTGCCGGACTGCCGGTCATGGGGCAAAGAAGAGGTCAGAAGTTCACGCCGTCGGTCGATGGCGAGGCATGGTCATGGTGGAGAACAAGGCGAAGGGCTGGAGGCGGATGTGCATTGGACAGATGGATGAGGTTGTACGTTGAATCTGTGTTGGACGTGTGTTGGACAGTAGATGAGATTGTACTCTGAATCTGTGGAGGCATGGTCACTTTGGCTGTACTCTGAATTACGCAAGAGTATTTTACACGTGAATGTATACTCAAATCTCAGAAAAGGGGCTTACTTTGATCGGTTGTACAACCATCTCGTCGTTCTCAGGGAGCTCATCTTGCAAGCTTGCAGCAGATGATGGTGTTCGTGGAAGAAAGAAAAAACGAAAAAGCATATGTTTGGGAATTCTGGCCAAAAACAACACCATATTGACACACAAACGATCATGTACCATAATAAGGCCTAAACTTTCTCTACACTTAATTAAACTTCCGTATTTGCTAATAAATAAAATGAAAATAATTGTGGACACTATATATGGTAACAAATTATTCTATTTCCATTTAATATATGACATGATCATTTAATATAATGATGTTTAGCCGAGCTATCGAGCTAAAATCGAGGGAGCGGATATTGGCTTAAGATCGGCTCGTTTCTCGATCGAGCTACAAAAAATGTTCATACTCAACTCGTTCCTTTTCGAGTCGATCTCGAGTCGAGCCAAAACACGAGTCGATCTCGAGCGGCTCACGAGCCTCGAGCTTTTCTTGCAGCCCTAACCACAACGGGACCCAAAATCACTGACTAATAGCATACAAAACTAGCCAGAATAGGCCAAAACTGTGAGTTTTCACGAGTTCCACGTAACTCGACCCCGGGGTTTCCGAAACGTTCGGATCGCAACGGGACCCAAAATCAGTGATTAATAGCATACAAAACCGGCGAGAATAGACCAAAACTATGAGTTTTGACGAGTTCCCCGTAACCGGACCCCGGTGTTCCCGAAACGTTCGGGTCGCAGCGGGAACCAAAATCAGTGAGTAATAGCATACAAAACTGTCCGGAATAGGCCAAAACAGCGAGTTTTGATGAATTCCACGTAACCGAACCCGAGGTTCCGAAACATTCGGATCGCAGCGGGACCCAAAATCAGTGAGTAATAGCATACAAAACTGGCCAGAATAGACCAACGCTACGAGTTTTGACGAGTTCCACGTAACCGGACCTCGGGCTTCCGAAACCTCTGGATCGTGATGTCTACTACGCAACCTTCTCCTTGTAGACGTTGTTGGGCCTCCAAGTGCAGAGGTTTGTGGGACAGTCGCAATTTTCCCTCAAGTGGGTGACCTAAGGTTTATCAATCCATGGAAGGCGTAGGATGAAGATGGTCTCTCTCAAGCAACCCTGCAACCAAATAACAAAGAGTCTCTTGTGTCCCCAACACACCTAATACAATGGTAAGTTGTAAAGGTGCACTAGTTCGGCGAAGAGATGGTGATACAAGTGCAATATGGATGGTAGATATAGGTTTTTGTAATCTGAAATTACAAAAATAGCAAGGTAACAAATGGTAAAAGTGAGCACGAACGGTATTGCAATGCGTGGAAACAAGGCCTAGGGTTCATACTTTCACTAGTGAAGTTCTCTCAACAATGATAACATAATTGGATCATATAACTAGCCCTCAACATGCAACAAAGAGTCACTAATAGCGGGGAACAAACGAAGAGATTATTGTCGGGTACGAAACCACCACACAGTTATTCTTTCTGGTCGATCTATTCAAGAGTCCGTAGTAAAATAACACGAGGCAATTCTTTCCGTTCGATCCATCATAGAGTTCGTACTAGAATAACACCTTAAGATACATATCAACCAAGACCGTAATGTCACCTAGATACTCCATTGTCACCTCAAGTATCCGTGGGTATGATTATACGATATGCATCACAAAATCTCAGAATCATCTATTCAACCAACACATAGAACTTCAAAGAGTGCCCCAAAGTTTCTACCAGAGAGTCAAAACGTGTGCCAACCCGTGTGCATAGGTTCCCAATGTCACGAACCCGCAAGTTGATCACCAAAACATACATCAAGTACTCACATGAATCCACGTGTGCCAACCCATACGCATAGGTTCCCAATTGTCACAAACCCGCAAGTTGATCACATCACATAGACACGTGCAAGACATACATCAAGTGTTCTCAAAGACTCAATCTGATAAGATAACTCCAAAGGGGAAACTCAATTCATTACAAGAGGGAGAGGGGGAAGAACATCATAAGATCCAACTATAGTAGCAAAGCCCATGGTACATCGAGATCAAGACATCTCAAGAACACGAGAGAGAGAGAGAGATCAAACACATAGCTACTGGTACATACCCTCAGCCCCGAGGGAGAACTACTCCCTCCTCGTCATGGAGATCGCCGGGATGATGAAGATGGCCACCGGAGATGGATTCCCCTCCGGCAGGGTGCTAGAACGGGCTCCAAATTGGTTTTTGGTGGCTACAGAGGCTTGCGGCGGCAGAACTCCCGATCTAGGTTTCTTTTTGGGGGTTTCTGACATTATAGGAATTTATGGCGGTGGAATTATGTCAGTTGGGCCCACGAGGAGATCAAAAGCCTCGCCACCACCGCGGGGTGGGGGGGGGGGGTGGCGGCGTGAGGGCTTGTGACTCCCTCATGGCCCATATGGCCTTCTTCCAAAGCTTCGGGGGTCTCTTTTGGTCCAAAAAAATCATCGTAAAGTTTCATTCCATTTGGACTCCGTCTGAAAATGGGCCAAAAACACGGAAAAACAGAAACTGGCACTGAGTTAATAGGTTAGTCCCAAAAAAGATATAAAATAGCATATCAAGCATATAAAACATCCAAAGTTGACAAGATAATAGCATGGAACCATCAAAAATTATAGATACATTGGAGACGTATCAAGCATCCCCAAGCTTAACTCCTGCTCGTCCTCGAGTAGGGAAGTGATAAACAATGAATTTTTGATGCGTTCATGCTACCTAGCATAGATGTCCTTTGTAACTCCTCTTATGTGACGTGTATGTTCAGATCCATTAGATTCAAAACAATAGTTTGCTATTGAAGTGATAAAGAATGAATTTTTGATGTTGCATCCTACCTAGCATAGTTGTCCTTTGTAACTTCTCTCACGTGACATGAATGTTCAGCTCCGTTAGAATCAAAACAATAGTTTGCTATTGATGTGGAGAAAATAATACTTCAAGCAAACTAGCAAGGTAATCATGAAATTTCAAAATAACAAGGCCAAAAGAAAGTTATCCCTACAAAATCATATAGTCTGGCTATGCTCTATCATCATTGCACAATGAATTTAAATCATGCACAACCCCGGTATTGGCCAAGTAATTGTTTCACACCTTTACTTTCTCAAACCTTTTCAACTCTCACGCAATACATGAGTGTGAGCCATGGTTTTAGCACTATAAGTGGTGTGGAGTGTGGTGGAGGTTGCAAGGCAAACAAGGAGAAGGTGGTCACATTCACTAGGCATATCAATGAGCTATGGAGATGCTCATCAATAGATATCAACGTGAATGAGTAGGGATTGCCATACAAATGATGCATTAGAGCTAAGAGTATGTGAAAGCTCTTAAAGAAAACTAGTCGGTGTGCATCCAACTTGCTTGCTCACGAAGACCTAAGGCAATTTTGAGGAAGCCTATCATTGGAATATAAAAGCCAAGTTATATAATGAAAATTTCCCACTAGCTATATGGTCGTGACAAAACGAGAGGCTCTCAATCATGAAGATCATGGTGCTTAATAAGCACAAGTGTGGAAGGGTGGTAGCATTGTCCCTTCTCTCTTTTTCTCTCATTTTTTTGGTGGGCTCTTTGGCCTCTTTTTTTTTGGTGGGCATCTTTGGCCTCTTTTTGTATATGGGCTTCGCTGGCCTCTTTTATTTCCTCACATGGGACAATGCTCCATCAATGATGATCATCACACTTACAACTCAAAACTTAGAGCAATGATGAGTCTATATGGAATGCCTTCGGTAGTGTACCGTGACAATGATCTAGCATGGCATAGACATCAAATGCAAACATCATGCTAGCTATCTTATGATCATGCAATGGCAATGTAGAAGTGGTGGCACATGTCATGGTGGTAGTTGCATGGCAATATATCTCGGAATAGCTTTGAAAAAGCCATAGTAGGTAGGTATGGTGGCTATTTTGAGGAAGGCTATATGGGTGGTTTTGTGCACCGACAAAAGTTTCACGACACTAAAAAAAGATAGTGATGGTGGAAGGTGAAAGTGCATCTAAACCATGGACTCAACATTAGTCATGAAGAACTCATATACTTGTTGCAAATTTTTAGTAGTAATCGAAACAAAGCATTCAACGCATACTCCTAGGGGAAGGGTTGGTAGGTATAAACCATCGCGCGATCCCGACCGCCACACAAAGGATGACAATCAATAGACTAATCATGCTCAGATTTCATCACATAGCGGTTCACCATACGTGCATGCTACGGGAATCACTAACTTAAACACAAGTATTTCTAGATCCACAACACCATACTAATATAACTTCAATATTACCACAACTACAACTCAAAACTAATTGAGATGAATCAAACTTCTCCAACTATTCAATGCACATGAAGGTGGAAGTTTTCGTATCCCTTTGGATAACTACCCCTTTTGAGACTACTTTCAAAGCATAGATAAACTACCAAGCCACGCACCGCTGTTCTCTAAAAGATATAAGTGAAGCACATGTAGCAAAAGTATCTAGCTCAAAAGATATAAGTGAAGCACATGTGAGCTGAATTGTCTACCAAAGGATATAAGTGAAGCTCGACAAAATCACGGTGAGTGCATGTCTCTCTATCTAGGTGTGCAGCAAGGATGATTGTGACACAACAAAAATAAAAGACTCCTAAGATACAAGACGCTCCAAGCAAAAACACATAACATGTGGTGAATAAAAATATAGCCCCAAGTAACGTTACCGATGGATTGAAGACGAGAGAGGGGATGCCTTCCCGGGGCATCCCCAAGCTTAGGATTTTACGGCATCCTTGAATCTCTTGGGGTGCCTTGGGAATCCCCAAGCTTGAGCTCTTGCCACTCTTTATCTCTTTGTCCATAAGAACTTCACCCAAAACTTGAAAACTTCACAACACGAAACTTAAACAGAAACTCGTGATAACATTAGTATGAGAAAGCAAACCACCACTTCCTTAGGTACTGTAGCAAACTTAAATTCTACTTATGTTGATGTTGGGTTACTGTATTTTCAATTTTCCATGGCTAATACCCCCCGATCCTATCCATAGTTTCATCAAAATAAGCAACCAACACAACAAAAACATAATCTGTTAACAGCAGACGAGTCTGTAGCAATCTGTATAGTTCGTATACTTCTGGTACTTCAAAAAATCTAACAAATTACGACAGTCTGAAGAAATTGCATATAAATCATAAGCAAAAAGAATCAACTCAAAAGCTCTTACAGAATAAAAATGAAAATTCGTTTCTTGAGCAGAAAGTTTCTGTCTTTTTCCAGCATGATCAAACAATCATCACCAAGGCTAATCATAACGGTTTTGCTTGGCACAAACACAAAAAGAAACACAAAAGACACAATCATAACAGAATTATTATGGTGTGGAGAAAACAAAACAGGAAGCAAAAATCAAAGAAAAATTTATTCATTGGGTTGCCTCCCAACAAGCGCTATCGTTTAACGCCCTTAGCTAGGCATTGATTTCAATGATGCTCACATAAAAGGTAAGGATTGAAACACAACGAGAGCATCGTGGATCAAATGGCTAGCACATTTAAGTCTAACCCACTTCCTATGCATAGGGATTTTGTAATCAAACAATTTATTTGAGCAAGAATCAACTAGCATAGGAAGGCAAAACAAGCATAGCTTCAAAAATGTCAACATATGGAGAGGAAGCTTGATACTATTGCAATAAGTAGAAGCATATGATCCTCCCTCATAGTAATTTTCAGTAGCATCATGAATGAATCCAACAATATAACCAGCACCTAAAGCATTCTTTTCGTGATCTACAAGCATATGAATTTTACTACTCTCCACATAAGGAAATCTATTCTCAAGAATAGTAGTGGGAGTATCGTAAAGGACTTGAGCACTACAAATTGTGTCCACAATGAAAAAGCAAGGCTTAGCAAAAGGGATCTCGAGAGTATGACAAGTTTTATCATCCCTCTTCTTTAAAGCATAAGTATCCTCACAATAATCATCATAGATAGGGGGCATGCTTTCATCAAAATGATTTTGATCATTCAAAGTGGAAGAACTAAAAAGATAATCTTCATCAAATATAGCATCCCCAAGCTTGTGGCTTTGCATATCATTAGCATCATGGGTATTCAAAGAATTCATGCTAAGGACATTGCAATCATGCTCATCGTTCACATATTCTATGCCAAGCATTCTTTGTAATTCTTCTTTCAGCACTTGAGCACAATTTTCCTTCCCATCATGCTCACGAAAGACATTGAAAAGATGGAGCATATGAGGCAACCTCAATTCCATTTTTTTTGTAATTTTCTAGCAAAAGAACAAGAAACAAAAAGATTCGATTGCAAGATCTAAAGATATACCTTCAAGCGCTAACCTCCCCGGCAACGGCGGCAGAAAAGAGCTTGATGTCTACTATGCAACCTTCTCCTTGTAGACGTTGTTGGGCCTCCAAGTGCAGAGGTTTGTAGGACATTAGCAATTTTCCCTCAAGTGGGTGACCTAAGGTTTGTCAATCCGTGGGAGGCGTAGGATGAAGATGGTCTCTCTCAAGCAACCCTGCAACCAAATAACAAAGAGTCTCTTGTGTCCCCAACACACCTAATACAATGGTAAGTTGTATAGGTGCACTAGTTCGGCGAAGAGATGGTGATACAAGTGCAATATGGATGGTAGATATAGGTTTTTGTAATCTGAAATTACAAAAACAGCAAGGTAACAAATGGTAAAAGTGAGCACGAACGGTATTGCAATGCGTGGAAACAAGGCCTAGGGTTCATACTTTCACTAGTGAAGTTCTCTCAACAATGATAACATAATTGGATTGTATAACAAGCCCTCAACATGCAACAAAGAGTCACTCCAAAGTCACTAGTAGCGGGGAACAAACGAAGAGATTATTGTCAGGTACGAAAACACCACAAAGTTATTCTTTCTGATCGATCTATTCAAGAGTCCGTAGCAAAATAACACGAAGCTATTCTCTCCGTTCGATCCATCATAGAGTTTGTACTAGAATAACACCTTAAGATACATATCAACAAAGACCCTAATGTCACCTAGATACTCCATTGTCACCTCAAGTATCCGTCGATATGATTATATGATATGCATCACAAAATCTCAAAATCATCTATTCAACCAACACATAGAACTTCAAAGAGTGCCCCAAAGTTTCTACCAGAGAGTCAAAACGTGTGCCAACCCCTGTGCATAGGTTCCCAATGTCACGAAACCGCAAGTTGATCACCAAAGCATACATCAAGTACTCACATGAATCCACGTGTGCCAACCCATATGCATAGGTTCCCAATTGTCACAAACCCGCAAGTTGATCACATCAGATAGACACGTGCAAGACATACATCAAGTATTCTCAAAGACTCAATCCGATAAGATAACTCCATAGGGGAAACTCAATTCATTACAAGAGGGAGAGGGGGAAGAACATCATAAGATCCAACTATAGTAGCAAAGCCCATGGTACATCGAGATCAAGACATCTCAAGAACACGAGAGAGAGAGAGAGATCAAACACATAGCTACTGGTACATACCCTCAACCCCGAGGGAGAACTACTCCCTCCTCGTCATGGAGATCGCCGGGATGATGAAGATGGCCACCGGAGATGGATTCCCCCTCCGGCAGGGTGCCATAACGGGCTCCAGATTGGTTTTTGGTGGCTACAGAGGCTTGCGGCGGCGGAACTCCTGATCTAGGTTTATTTTTGGGGGTTTCTGAATTTATAGGAATTTATGGCGGTGGAATTACGTCAGTTTGGCCCACGAGGAGGTCATAAGCCTGCTCGCCACCACCGGCGGGGGGGGGGGGGGGGGGGTGGCGGCGCCGTGAGGGCTTGTGACTCCCTCGTGGCCTATCTTGCCTTCTTCCAAAGCTTCGGGGGTCTCTTTTGGTCTAAAAAAATCATCGTAAAGTTTCATTCCATTTGGACTCCGTCTGAAAATGGGCCAAAAACACGGAAAAAACAGAAACTGGCACTTGGCACTGAGTTAATAGGTTAGTCCCAAAAAAGATACTCCCTCCGTCCCAAAATAAGTATCTTAAGCTTAGTACAATTTTGTACTAGAGCTAGTACAAAGTTAAGACAGTTATTTTGGGACAGAGGGAGTATAAAATAGCATAGTAATGCATATAAAAGATCCAAAGTTGACAAGATAATAGCATGGAACCATAAAAAATTATAGATACGTTGGAGACGTATCAGAACGCAGCGGGACCCAAAATCAGTGAGTAATAGCTTACAAAACTAGCTAGAATAGACAAAAAATGCGAGTTTTGACGAGTTCCCCGTAACAGGACCCCGGGGTTCCCAAAACGTTCGGATCGCAGGGGGAACCAAAATCTGGGAGTAATAGCATACAAAACTGGCTGACATAGGCCAAAACTACGAGTTTTCACTATTTGCCCTTAACCGGACCCTGGGGTTCCCGAACTGTTCGGATGGCATCGGGACCCAAAATCAGTGACTAATAGCATACAAAACTTGTCGGAATAGGCCAAAACTACGAGTTTCGACGAGTTGTCCGTAACCGGACCCCGGGGTTCCCGGAACGTTCGGATCGCAGCGGGACCCAAAATGAGTGACTAATAGCATACAAAACTCGCCAGAATAGACCAAAACCGCGAGTTTTGACGAGTTCACCGTAACCGGACCCCGGGGTTCCCGAAACGTTCGGATCGCAACAGGAACCAAAATCAATGAGTAATAGCATACAAAACTCGCCAGCATAGGCCAAAATTGCGAGTTTTAACGAGTTCCCCGTTACCGGACCCCGGGGTTTCCGAAACGTTCGGATCGCAGCGGGACCCAAAATCAATGAGTAATAGCATACAAAACTGACCACAATAGGCCAAAACTATAATTTTTTACGAGTTCCCCGTAACCAGACCACGGGATTACCGAAACATTCGGATCACAATGGGACCAAAAATCAGTGACGCATACGAAACTGGCCAGAATAGGCCAAAACTGCTACTTTTCATGAGTTCCTCGTGACCGGACCCCGATGTTTTCGAAACGTTCAGATCACAACGGGACCCAAAATCAGTGATTAATAGCATATAAAACTGGCGACAATAGACCAAAACTACGAGTTTTAACAAATTCTCCGTAACTAGACCCCGGGGTTCCCGAAACGTTTGGATCGCAACAGGACCCAAAATCAGTGAGTAATAGCATACAAAACTGGCCAGAATAAAACAAAACTTTAAGGTTCGACGAGTTCCCTGTAATCAGACCATGGGTTCCCGAAACATTCGGATCACAACGGGAAACAAAATCAGTAAGTAATAGCGTACAAAACTGGCCGGAATAGGTCAAAACTGCGAGTTTTCAAGATTTCCCCTTAACCGGACCCCGGGGTTCCCAAAACGTTCGGATGGAATCAGGACCCAAAATCAGTGACTAATAGCATAGAAAACTGGCGAGAATAGACCTAAACTTTGAGTTTTGACGAATTCCCCGTAATTGGACCCCGTGGTTCCACGTAACCGGACCCTAGACTTCCCGAAACATTCCGATCACAGCGGGACCAAAAATCAGTTACTAATATCATAGAAAACTGGTTGTAATAGGCCAAAACTGCGAGTTCTGACGAGTTCTGTGTAACCGGAACTCGAGGTTCCCGAAATGTTCGGATCAAGGAGGACCCATAATGAGTGACTGATAGCACACAAACGTGGCGAGAATAGGCTAAAACGCGAGTTTTGACGATTTCCCCGTAATCGGACATCGGGGTTCCCGAAACGATCGGATCGGAGCGGGACCCAAAAGCAATGAGTAATAGCATACAAAACTTGGCACAATAGGCCAAAACTGCGTGTTTTGACGAGTTCCATGTAGCCGGAACCCGGGGTTCCCGAAACGTTCGGATCGCAGCGGGACCCAAAATTAGTGACTAATAGCATACAAAAATGGCCGGAATAGGCCAAAACTGCGAGTTTTCATGATTTCCCCTTAACCGGACCCTGGGGTTCCCGAAACGTTCGGATGGCGTCGGGACCCAAAATCAGTGACTAATAGCATACAAAACTGGCTAGAATAGCTCAAAACTACGAGTTTTGACGAATTCCCCGTAACCGGACCCGGGGTTTCCGAAACGTTCGGATTGTATCGGGACCCAAATTCAGCGAGTAATAGCATACAAAACTGGCCAGAATAGAGCAAAACTACGAGTTTTGACGAGTTCCCCGTAACCGAACACCGGGGTTCCCGAAATGTTCGGATCGCAGCAGGAACCAAAATCAATGAGTAATAGCATACAAAACTCGCTAGCATAGGCCAAAATTGCGAGTTTTGACGAGTTCCCCGTAACCGGACCACGGGGTTCCCAAAACGTTCGTATCGCAGTGGGAACCAAAACCAGTTTGTAATAGCATGTAAAACTCGTCAGAATATGCCAAAATTGCGAGTTTTGATGAGTTCCTCGTAATCGGAACCCGGGTTTCCCAAAACGTTTGGATCGCAGTAGGACCCAAAGTTAGTGATAATATCATACAAAACTCGCGAGAATAGGCCAAAACTTCGAGTTTTGACGAGTTCCCCGTAACCAGACCCCAGCGTTCCTGAAACATTTGGATCATAGCGGGACCCAAAATTAGTGACTAATAGCACAAAAAACTGGTCGTAATAGGCAACACTGCGAGTTTTGACGAGTTCTGTGTAACCGGACCCCGGGGTTCCAGAAACGTTCGGATCGCACGAGGACCCAAAATGAGTCATTAATAGCATACATACATGGCGAGAAAGGCTCAAACTGTGAGTGTTGACGAGTTCTTTGTAACCGGACCCCGTGGTTCCCGAAATGTTCGGATCGCAGGAGGACCCAAAATGAGTGACTGATAGCATACAAACGTGGCCAGAATAGGCTAAAACTGCGAGTTTTGACGAGTTCCCCGTAACCCGACATCGGGGTTCCGAAAACGTTTGGATCGCAGTGGGACCCAAAATCAGTGAGTAATAGCATACAAAACTTGCCACAATAAGCCAAAATTGCGTGTTTTGACGAGTTCCACGTAGTCGGATTCCGGTGTTCCCGAAATGTTCGGATCGCGGCGAGACCCAAATTAGTGAGTAATAGCATACAAAACTAGCCAGAGTAGGCCAAAACTGTGAGTTTTCACGAGTTCCACGTAACCGGACCCCGGGGTTTCCGAAATATTCGGATTGTAATGGGACCCAAAATCAGCGATTAATAGCATACAAAACTCGCGAGAATAGACCAAAACTACGAGTTTTGACGAGTTGCTCGTAACCGGACCCCGGGGTTCCCAAATCGTTCGGATCGCAGCGGGAACCAAAATCAGTGAGTAATAGCATACAAAACTAGTCGGAATAGGTCAAAACTGCGAGTTTTGACGACTTCCCACTAACCGGACCCCGGGGTTCCCGAAACGTTCGGATCGCAGCGGGAGCCAAAATCAGTGAGTAATAGCATACAAAACTGGCCAGAATAGACCAAAGCTGCGAGTTTTGACGAGTTCCCCGTAACCCGACCTCGGGATTCCTGAAACGTTTGGATCGCAACAGGACCCAAAATTAGTTAGTAATAGCATACAAAACTAGCCAGAATAGACAAAATCTGTGAGTTTTGACGAGTTCCCCGTAACCGGACCTCGAGGTTCCCGAAACGTTCGGATCGAAGTGGAAACCAAAATCAGTGAGTAATAGCATCCAAAAATGGCCGGCATAGGCCAAAACCGCGAGTATTGATGAGTTCCTCGTAAGCGGAACCCGACGTTCCCAAAACGTTCGGATAGCAGCAGGACCCGAAATCTTTGACTAATAGCATACAAAACTGGTCGGAATAGGCCAAAACTATGAGTTTTGACGAGTTCCCCGTAACTAGACCCCAGGGTGCCAGAAACGTTCAGATCACAGGAGGACACAAAATGAGTGTTTAATAGCATACAAACGTGGCCAGAAAAGGCTCAAACTGCGAGTTTTGATGAGTTCTTTGTAACCGGACCTCGGGGTTCCCGAAACGTTCGGATCGCAGGAGGACCCAAAATGAGTGACTAATAGCATACAAACGTGGCCAGAAAAGGCTAAAACTGTGAGTTTTGACGAGTTCCCCGTAACATGACTCTACGGTTTCCGAAATATTTGGATCACAACGGGACCCAAAATCAGTGACTAATAGCAAAGACAACTCGCAGTAATAGGCCAAAACTGCGAGTTTTGACGAGTTGTTTGTAACCGGACCCCGGGGTTACCGAAATGTTCGGATCGCGGGAGGAGCCAAAATGAGTGACCAATAGCATACAAAGATGGCTAGAATAGGCTAAACTTGCGAGTTTCGACAAGTTCCCCGTAACCGGACATCGGGGTTCCCAAAACGTACAGATCGCAGGGGGACCCAAAAACAGTGAGTAATAGGATAGAAAACTGGCCACTATAAGCCAAAACTGCTTGTTTTGACGAGTTCCACGTAACCGGATCCCGGGGTTCCTGAAACGTTCGGATCGCAACGGGTCCCAAAATCAGTGAGTAATAGCATACAAAACTGGCCACAATAGGCCAAAACTGCCATTTTTTACAAGTTCCCCGTAACCGGACCACGGAGTTACCGAAATGTTTGGGCCACAACGCGACCCAAAATTAGTGACTGATGGCATACAAAACTAGCCAGAATAGACCAAAACTGTGAGTTTTCACGAGTTCCACGTAACTGGACCCCGGGGATTCCGAAACGTTCGGATCGCAACGGGTCTAAAAATCACTGATTAAAAGCATACAAAACCGGCGAGAATAGACCAAAACTATGAGTTTTGACGAGTTCGCCGTAACCGGACCCCGAGGTTCCCGAAACGTTCGGATCGCAACGGCAACCAAAATCAGTGAGTAATAGCATACAAAACTGGCCGGAATAGGCCAAAACTGCGAGTTTTGACGACTTCCCCGTAACCGAACCCGGGGTTCCCAAAACGTTCGGATCGCAGCGGGACCCAAAATTAGTGAGTAATAGGATACAAAACTGGCCAGAATAGACCAACACTGTGAGTTTTGATGAGTTCCACATAACCGGACCTCGGGCTTCCCGAAACGTTTGGATCGCAGCGGGACCCAAAATCAGTGAGTAATAGCATACAAAACTAGCTAGAATAGACATAAACTGCGAGTTTTGACGAGTTCCCCGTAATAGCACCCCGGGGTTCCCAAAACGTTCGGATCGCAACGGGAACCAAAATCTGGGAGTAATAGCATACAAAACTGGCCGACATAGGCCAAAACTGCGAGTTTTCACGATTTCCCCTAACCGGACCCCGGGGTTCCCGAAACATTCAGATGGGATCGGGACCTAAAATTAGTGACTAATAGCATACCAAACTGGCCGAAATAGGCCAAAACTATGAGTTTTGACGAGTTCCCCGTAACCGGACCCCGGGGTTTCTGAAACGTTCAGATCGTATCGGGACCGAAAATCAGTGAGTAATAGCATACAAAACTGGCCAGAATAGAGCAAAATGTGAGTTTTGACGAGTTCCCCGTAACCGATCCCCGGGGTTCCCGAAACGTTCGGATCGCAGCTGGAACCAAAATCAGTGAGTAATAGGTGATACGTCCATTTTGCATCATGCTTTCATGTTGATATTTATTGCTTTTTGGGTTGTTATATTACTTTGTGGTACCATATTTATGCCTTTTATCTCTTATTTTGCAAGGTTTATTTGAAGAGGTTGAATTCAGGCAGCTGGAATTCTGGACTGGAAAAGGAGCAAATCTTAGTCCACTATTCTGCACATCTCCAAATGCCCTGAAAAGTTACGTGGATTTTTTTGGGATTATATAAAAAATACTGGGCGAAAGAAGTACCGGAGGGGGGTTGCTAGGGCGCCACATGCCCTGCCACCGCCACCCCCTGGTGGCGGAGTGGGGGCTTGTGGGCTCCCTGACGGCCCACTAGCCCCCCTCTTTTGCTATATGAAGGGTTTTGGTCCAAAAAAAAATCATTCGGGAGCTTTTTCGTGGTTTCGCCGCCGCCACGAGGCGGAACTTGAGCAGATCCAATCTAGAGCTCCGGCAGGACGATCCTGCCCGGGAAACTTCCCTCCCGGAGGGGGAAATCGTCTCCATCGTCATCACCAACACTCCTCTCGGCGGAGGGGAGGCATCTTCATCAACATCTTCATCAGCACCATCTCCTCTCCAATCCCTAGTTCATCTCTTGTAACCAATCTCCGTCTCATGACTCCGATTGGTACTTGTAAGGTTGCTAGTACTGTTGATTACTCTTTGTAGTTGATGCTAGTTGGATTACTTGGTGGAAGAGTTTATGTTCAGATCTTTGATGCTATTCATTACACCTCTGATCATGATTATGATTATGCTTTGTGAGTAGTTACTTTTGTTCCTGGGGACATGGGATAAGTCAGGCTGATAATAGTCATGTGAATTTGATATTCGTTCGGTATTTTGATATGTTGTATGTTGTTTTTCCTATAGTGGTGTTATGTGAACGTCGACTACATAAGACTTCACCATATTTGGGCCTAGAGGAAGGCATTGGGGAGTAGTAAGTAGATGATGGGTTGCTGGAGTGACAGAAGCTTAAACCCCAGTCTATGCGTTGCTTCGTGAGGGGCGTATTTGGATCCACTAGTTTAATGCTATGGTTAGATGTTGTCTTAATTCTTCTTTTGTAGTTGCGGATGCTTGCGAGAGAGGTTAATCATAAGTGGGATGCTTGTCCAAGTAAGGGCAGTACCCAAGCGCCGGTCCACCCACATATCAAACTATCAAAGTAACGAACGCGAATCATATGAACATGATGAAACTAGCATGACAGAAATTCCCGTGTGTCCTCGGGAGCGTTTTTCCTCCTATAAGACTTTGTTCAGGCTTGTCCCTTGCTACAAAAGGGATTGGGCCACTTGCTGCACCGTTGCTACTACTTGTTACTTGTTACTTTTTGCTTGCTACGTTTCACCTCGCTACACAATCACTTGTTACCGCTACTTTCAGTGCTTGCAGTTATTAACTTGCTGAAATCCGTTTATCAGAGCCTTCCGCTCCTCGTTGGGTTCGACACTCTTACTTATCGAAAGGACTATGATTGATCACCTATACTTGTGGGTCATCAAGACTCTTTTCTGGCGCCGTTGCCTCGGAGTGAAGCGCCTTTGGTAAGTGGAAATTGGTAAGGAATTTTTTTATACTGTGCTGAAATTTATTGTCACTTTTCCCTATGGAAACTGTTCCTTTGAGGAGTTTGTTCGGGGTATCTTCACCACGAATGGAAGCACGAGGAGTTGTTCCTCAACCTGAGGTACCTACTGAAAATATCTTTTATGAAATTCCTTCGGGTATGCTTGAGAAACTGCTGGCTAATCCTTTCACACGAGATGGATCTTCACATCCAGACTTGCATCTGATCTATGTAGATAAAGTTTGTGGTTTATTTAAGCTTGCAGGTTTGCCTGAGGATGAGGTAAAGAAGAAAGTCTTTCCTTTATCTTTGAAGGATAAGGCGTTGACATGGTATAGGCTATGTGATGATATTGGATCATGGGGCTACAATCGGTTGAAATTGGAATTTCATCAAAAGTTCTATCCTATGTATTTAGTACATCGTGATCGGAACTTTATTTATAACTTTTGTCCTCATGACAGGGAAAGCATAGCTCAAGCTTGGGGGAGGCATAAATCAATGCTATATTCATGCCCCAATCATGAGCTCTCGAGAGAAATCATCACTCAAAACTTTTATGCTCGGCTTTCTCACGAAGATCGTACCATGCTTGACACTTCTTGTACCGGTTCTTTTATGAAGAAGGATATTGATCACAAGTGAAATTTATGGAAAGAATCAAACGCAACTCTGAAGATTGGGATCTGGAGGAAGGTAAGGAGTCAGGTATGAATTTCGAGTTTGATTGCGTTAAATCTTTTGTTGAGACCAACACTTTTAGAGATTTTAGCGCTAAGTATGGACTTGACTCTGAGATAGTAGCTTCTCTATGTGAATATTTTGCTGCTCATGTTGATCTTCCCAAAGAGAAGTGGTTTAAATATCATCCTCCTGTAGAAAGCAACATAGCCAAAACCAATCTAGTTGAGGAGAAAGTCATTGCTTTTAGTGATCCTGTTGTTCCTTGTGCTTACATTGAGAAACCACCATACCCTGCTAGGATTATTCTAAAGCTCCAACTGTGATACGTAGGGGTTACATTAGACCACTTGCACCCCCTGAGGAGATTAGAGTTGAACCTAGTGTTTCTATTATCAAAGATCTCTTAGACGAAGACATAGATGTGCATGTTATCAAATTCTGTGAGGACTCCGCTAGAATTGCTAAACTTCACGCGAAAGACAAACACAGACCTGTAGTTGGCCTGCCCGTTGTTTCTGTCAAGATAGGAGATCACTGTTACCATGGTTTATGTGATATGGGAGCTTGTGTTAGTGCAATACCCCGTTCTCTATATGATGAAATCAAAGATGAGATTGCACCTGCTGAGTTAGAACCCATTGATGTCACTATTACACTAGCCAATAGAGACACTATCTGCCCTCTGGGAATTGTGAGAGACGTAGAAGTCCTGTGTGGTAAGACGAAGTATCCTACTGATTTCCTCGTCCTTGGTACTGCACAAGATAGCTTTTGTCCCATCATATTATGTAGACCCTTTCTCAACACTGTCAATGCTCACATTGGTTGCATTAAGCAGACTGTCACAGTTAGTTTCGAGGGTGTGTCTCATGAATTTAACTTCTCCAAGTTTGGAAGACAACCCCATGAAAGAGAGTCATCTGGTAGAGATGAAATTATTGCTCTTGCCTCTATTGCCGTACCTCCTACGGATCCTTTAGAGCAATATCTTCTTGAGCATGAAAATGATATGCATATGGAGGAGAGAGATGAGATAGATAAAATTGTCTTAGAACAATATCCTATTCTCAAGAATAATCTGCCCGTTGAACTGCTTGGGAATCCTCCCCCACCAAAGGGTGATCCTGTATTTGAGCTTAAACAGTTGCCTGATACTCTTAAGTATGCCTATACTGATGAGAAGGAGATATATCCTATCATTATTAGTGCCCTCCTTTCAGAGCATGAAGAGAAGAAGTTACTAAGAATTCTGAGGAAGCACCGTGCTGCTATTGGATATACTCTTGATGATCTTAAGGGTATTAGTCCTACTCTATGTCAGCACAAGTTTAAACCGGTCCTGACTTTAAACCAGTTGCTGATCATCAAAGGAGATTAAATCCTAAGATGAAAGAGGTCGTTAGAAAAGAAATATTAAAAATTCTGGAAGCAGGACTCATTTATCCTGTTGCTCATAGTGATTGGGTACGTCCACTACATTGCGTACCTAAGAAGGGAGGTATCGCCGTCGTTCCTAATGATAAGGATGAACTAATCCCACAAAGGATTATTACCGGCTATAGGATGGTGATAGACTTTCGGAAACTGAATAAGGCAACCAGGAAAGATCATTATCCTTTGTCGTTTATCGACCAAATGCTAGAAAGGCTATCAAAACACACACAGTTCTGCTTTCTAGACGGTTATTCAGGTTTCTCGCAAATACCTGTTGCACAATCTAATCAGGAGAAAACCACTTTCACCCGCCCCTTTGGTACCTTTGCTTATAGTCATATGCCTTTTGGATTATGCAATGCACCTACCACCTTCCAACGATGTATGATGGCTATATTCTCTGACTTTTGTGAAAAGATTGTTGAGGTTTTCATGGATGACTTCTCCATTTACGGGTCTTCCTTTGATGATTGCCTCAGCAACCTTGATTGAGTCTTACCGAGATGCGAAGATACCAACCTCGTCTTGAATTGGGAGATGTGCCACTTTTTGGTTAATGAAGGTATCGTCTTAGGACACAAAATTTCTGAGAGAGGCATTGAAGTTGATAAGGCTAAGGTTGATGCAATTGAGAAAATGCCTTGCCCCACAGATATCAGAGGTATACGAAGTTTCCTAGGTCATGCTGGTTTCTATAGAAGGTTCATTAAAGACTTCTCTAAGATTTCTAGGCCTCTTACCAACACCTTGCAGAAGGATGTACCTTTTGTTTTTTATAAGAATTGTGAGGAAGCTTTCGAAATACTTAAGAAGGCTTTGATAACCGCACCTATTGTTCAACCACCTGACTGGAATTTGCCCTTTGAAATCATGCGCGATGCTAGTGCTTATGTTGTTGGTGCTGTTCTAGGACAAAGAGTTGTCAAGAAGTTGAATGTTATTCACTACGCTAGTAAAACTCTAGACAGTGCCCAAAGAAACTATGCCACTACGGAGAAGGAATTTTTAGCAGTCGTGTTTGCATGTGAAAAGTTCAGATCTTATATAGTTGACTCAAAAGTCACTATTCACTCTGATCATGCTGCTATTAAGTACCTTCTGGAGAAGAAGGACGCTAAGCCTAGGCTGATCGGATGGATTCTCCTGCTACAGGAATTTGATTTGCACGTCGTTGACCGAAAGGGTACTGATAACCCTGTAGCAGATAACTTGTCTAGGCTAGAGAATGTACTTGATGACCCACTACTTATTGATGATAGCTTTCCTGATGAGCAATTAAATGTCATCCGCACTTCACATGGTGCACCGTGGTATGCTGATTATGCAAACTATATCGTAGCCAAATACATACCACCCAGTTTCACCTATCAGCAAAAGAAGAAATTATTCTTTGATTTGAGACACTACTTTTGGGATGATCCTCACCTTTATAAGGAAGGAGTAGATGGTGTGATTAGACGTTGTGTACCTGAACATGAACAGGGACAGATCTTGCAGAAGTGTCATTCCGAAGACTATGGAGGGCACCATGCTAGAGATAGAACTGCCCATAAGGTATTGCAATCAGGTTTCTATTGGCCCACTCTCTTCAAGGATGCCCGTAAGTTTGTCTTGTCTTGTGACGAATGCCCAAGAATAGGGAATATCAGTAAGCGTTAGGAAATGCCTTTGAACTATTCACTTGTCATTGAACCATTTGATGTCTGGGGCTTTGATTATATGGGACCCTTCCCAAGTTCCAATGGGTACACTAACATCTTAGTTGTTGTGGATTACGTCACTAAGTAGGTAGAAGCTATCCCCACTAAAACCACCTGATCACCACACCTCTATTAAGATGCTTAAAGAAGTCATTTTCCCAAGATTTGGAGTCCCTAGATATCTGATGACTGATGGCGGTTCACACTTCATTCATGGTATTTTCCGCAAGATGCTCGCTAAGTACGATGTCAACTATAGAGTTGCATCTCCTTATCATCCTCAGTCTAGTGGTCAAATGGAGTTGAGTAATAGGGAGATCAAGTTGATCCTACAAAAGACCGTCAATAGATCTCGAAAGAATTGGTCTAGCAAACTTGACGATGCACCATGGGCTTATAGGACCGCTTATAAGAATCCCATGGGCATGTCACCATATAAAATGGTTTACGGTAAGGCCTGTCATTTACCCCTTGAGCTGGAACACAAAGCTTATTGGGCAATCTAAGAGCTCAACTTCGATTTCAAACTTGCCGATGAGAAGCAATTGTTTGATATCAGCTCGTTAGATGAATGGAGAGCCCAGGCATACGAGAATGCCAAGTTGTTCAAGGAAAAGGTTAAGAGATGACACGATAAACGAATACAGAAACGAGAGTTCAATGTAGGTGATTATGTCTTGCTATACAATTCTCGTTTGAGATTCTTTGCAGCAAGCTTCTCTCTAAATGGGAAGGTCCCTATGTTATCGAGGAAGTATATCGTTCCGGTGCCATCAAAATCAATAACACGGAAGGAAATTTTCCTAGAGTGGTAAATGGGCAAAGAATCAAGCATTACATCTCTGGTACTCCCATAAATGTTGAGACCAATATCATCAATGTCATAACTCTAGAGGAGTACATAAGGGATGTTTATCAGCCTGTTTCAGACCCTGAAAACGAAGAGGTATCTGTTAAGGTAAGAAATTGGACTCGGATGCTTTTCCAATAGGAAATTTCCTCCGTTTTGGAATTTTTGGAAAATTAGAAAAATAAAAAGTAGCCCGGAGAGTGCACGAGGCGGCCACAAGCCCTGCCACCGCCCCCTACCCCCTGGTGGAGGAGGGCAAGCTTGTGGGCACCTCGTGTACCTCCCGGACTCTGTTTTCTTGCGGAGCACTCCTTCTGGTCCAGAAAAAATCAATATATACTCGCCCGAAGGTTTTGATGTCCGTATCGCGCAGTTTTCCTCTGTTTTTGTTTCGAGCCTGTTTCTGTGACAGATCTAGATCATCATGACTTCCCTAGACGCTCCTAAGGACAAGATCTTCGAGAAGGTCATCAATCCCTACCTCACGGAAGTGCTCAAACACCCTCAATCTATCAAGATGAGCGAGGGGATGTTGCACATCCGTGATGTTGAGGGGCCTAAGAAGACCGGAAGCGTGGAGACGAGGCTCGAAGCAATGGAGCAACAAGTCTTCAAGTGCCAAGGGATGGTGGAGCGTGGACTCAACGCCAACCACATGATGATCACGGAGTTCACTAGCAATCACAAGATGGATGCCATTGATATTGGAAACACCTCTCCAGGCTCCATGACAGGGTTGATCAACTTCAGGGCCAGATCTATGACCTGCAGAACCAAAACTGTGAGTATGAGTACAAATTTAAATCAATAAGGTTGGCTGCAGATTTGAGGATTCCGGCGACTCGTTCATCCTACCATGATGGAGCACTTATGCCTTGGAAGACGGAGGATCAGGCTGCTTCAACAACTCCACCACCATCACCACCAAAGGAAGATAACTAAGCATTGTTATGGGCAATCCCCTTGGCTTCTGCCAAGCTTGGGGGAGTTGCCCTGGTATCGTATCACCTTTATATCTTTTGCTTTTACCTTTGTTTTAGAGGAATAAGTCTTTAGTGTTTAGTTTGAGTCTTTTGCTTTTGTCTCTCCCCCGATGTATTCGAGCTTACGAGCTATATAATAAAGAGTATCTTAATCAAGGGCTTTGCTTTGTGCCATGATCAAAAGTATGAAAAGAACGAGAGCATGAAAGATCATGAGACGATTTTATGGAAAGTGATAGCTTCACATATGACACGTATGATGATTGAAACTTGTTGAGAATAAATAGACATAGACATCACTCATTGTTGCAATTGATAAGAAGTAATAAGGAAAGAGAGGTTCACATATAAATATATCATCTTAGACACTTTTTACAATTGTGAGCACTCACCAAACTATTGCATGCTTAGGAGTAGATGTTGGACAAGGAAGACAACATAATGAATTGTGTTTGCTTGGTTCCAAACAATGTTATATGATTAGAGATCCCTTAGCATGTGACGATTGCTTCCACCTCATATTATCCAAAACTCCCGCACCAAGTAGAGATACTACTTGTGCATCCATAAACCTTCAACCCAGTTTTGCCATGAGAGTCCACCATACCTACCTATGGATTGAATAAGATCCTTCAAGTAAGTTGTCATCGGTGCAAGCAATAAAAATTGCTCTCTAATATGTATGATCTATTAGTGTGTGGAAAATAAGCTTTGTACGAACCTGTGATGAGGAAGACATAAAAGCGACAGATTGCATAATAAAGTTCTTTATCACAGGAGGTAATATAAAGTGACGTTCCTCCGCACTAAGAGGACACACATTCAAACCTCAAAAGTGCATGACAACCTCTGCTTCCCTCTGCGAAGGGCCTATCTTGTACCTTTACTTTTTTCCCTTGCAAGAGTCATGGTGATCTTCACCAATTCCCTATTTTTGCCTTTGTCTTGGCTACCGTCACATGCTTGGGAAAGATCTATATTCATATATCAACTTGGAGTTGAGTAATCATGCTTTATTATTGTTGACTTTACCCTTGAGGTAAATAGTTGGGAGGCAAAACTATAAGCCCCTATCTTCCTCTGTGTCCAGTTGAAACTTTGACACCATGAGTACCACGTGAGTTGCAACAATTGTGGAAAAAAGAGATGATTGAGTATGTGGGTTTGCCTTACAAGTTCTTATTTGACTCTTTCTGATGTTGTGATAAATTGCAATTGCTGCAATGACTTTGGACTGTTGTTGGTTACTTCTCGGTAAGGTTTTTGCTTCATGCTTTGCTTTATGAAGGAATTGTTACTTTCCCATAAGAATCTTTATGATGTATTGTTGTTCTATGTGTGATCATGATGCCCTCATGTCCGTATTATGTTTTATCGACACCTTCGTACCTCAACATGTGGACATGTTTATGGAACTTGGTTTTCGCTTGAGGACAAGCGAGGTCTAAGCTTGGGGGAGTTGATACGTCCATTTTGCATCATGCTTTCATGTTGATATTTATTGCCTTTTGGGCTGTTATATTACTGTGTGGTACCATTTTGCAAGGTTTATTTGAAGAGGGAGAATTCAGGCAGCTGGAATTCTGGACTGGAAAAGGAGTAAATCTTAGTCCACTATTCTGCACCTCTCCAAATGCCTTGAAAAGTTACGTGGATTTTTTTGGGATTATATAAAAAATACTGGGCGAAAGAAGTACCGGAGGGGGGCTGCTAGTAGTGTTGATTACTCTTTGTAGTTGATGCTAGTTGGATTACTTGGTGGAAGAGTTTATGTTCAGATCCTTGATGCTATTCATTACACCTCTGATCATGATTATGATTATGCTCCGTGAGTAGTTACTTTTGTTCCTGAGGACATGGGATAAGTCATGCTGATAATAGTCATGTCAATTTGATATTCGTTCGGTATTTTGATATGCTGTCTGTTGTTTTTCCTCTAGTGGTGTTATATGAACGTCGACTACATAACACTTCACCATATTTGGGCCTAGAGGAAGGCATTGGTGAGTAGTAAGTAGATGATGGGTTGCTGGAGTGACAGAAGCTTAAACCCCAGTCTATGCGTTGCTTCTTGAGGGGCGTATTTGGATCCACTAGTTTAATGCTATGGTTAGACGTTGTCTTAATTCTTATTTTGTAGTTGCGGATGCTTGCGAGAGAGGTTAATCATAAGTGGGATGCTTGTCCAAGTAAGGGCAGTACCCAAGCGCCGGTCCACCCACATATCAAACTATCAAAGTAACGAACGCAAAACATATGAACATGATGAAACTAGCATGAGAGAAATTCATGTGTGTCCTCAGGAGCGTTTTTCTTCCTATAAGACTTTGTTCAGGCTTGTCCATTGCTACAAAAGGGATTGGGCCACTTGCTGCACCGTTGCTACTACTTGTTACTTGTTACTTTTTGCTTGCTACTACTTTTTACTTGTTACTTGTTACTTTTTGCTTGCTTGTTGAGTCTCGACGAGTTCCACGTAACCGGATCCCGAGGTTCCTGAAACGTTCGGATCGCAGCGGGACCCAAAATGAGTGAGTAATAGCATACAAAACTGGCGAGAATAGAGCATAACTACGAGTTTTCTCGAATTCCCCGTAACCGGACCCGCGGTTCCCTAAACGTTCGGATCGCAGTGGCAACCAAAATCACTGAGTAACATCATACAAAAGTGGCCAGAATAGGCTCAAACTGCGAGTTTTCTCGAGTTCCATGTAACCGGATCCCGGGGTTCCCGAAACTTTCAGGTCGCAGCTGGACCCAAAATCAGTGAGTAATATCATACAAAAATGGGCACAATAGGCCAAAACTGCAATTTTTTACGAGTTCACCGTAACCGGACCACGGGGTTACAGAAACATTCGGATCACAAGGGCACCCAAAATTAGTGACTAATAGCATACAAACTGGCCAGAATAGGCCAAAACTAAGAGTTTGCATGAGTTCCACGTAACCGGACCCCGGGATTTCTAAAACGTTCGGATCGCACCGGGACCCAAAATCAGTCATTAATAGCATATAAAACTGGCGAGATAAGACCAAAACTACAAGTTTTGACGAATTCTCCGTAACCGGACCCCGGAGTTCCCGAAACGTTTGGATCGCAGCGGGACCCAAAATCAGTGAGTAATAGCATACAAAACTGGCCAGAATAGACCAAAACTGCGAGTTTCGACGAGTTCCCCGTAACCGTACCTAGGGCTTCCCAAAACGTTCGGATCGCAGCGGGAGCCAAAATCAATGAGTAATAGCATACAAAACTAGCCAGAATAGACAAAAACTGTGAGTTTTGACGAGTTCCCCGTAACCGGACTCCGGGGTCCCGAAGTGTTCACATCGCAGAGGGAACCAAAATCGGTGAGTAATAGCATACAAAACTGGCATGAATAGGCCAAAACTGCGAGTTTTCACGATTTCCCCTTAACAGGACCCCGGGGTTCCCAAAACGTTCCGATCGCAGCGGGGCCCAAAATCAGTGAGTAATAGCATACAAAACTGGCAAGAATAGATCAAAACTTTGAGTTTCAATGAGTTTCCCGTAATCGGACCACGGGTTCTCGAAAAGTTCAGATCGTAGCAGGAACCAAAATCAGTGAGTAATAGCATACAAAACTGGTCGGAATTGGACAAAACTGCGAGTTTTCACGATTTCCCCTTAACCGGAGACCGGGGTTCCCGAAACATTCAGATGGCATCGGGACACAAAATCAGTGAGTAATAGCATACAAAACTGGCCAGAATAGACCAAAACTTTGAGTTTTGACGAATTCCCCGTAACCGGACCCTAGAGTTCTCGAAACATTCGAATCACAGCGGGACCCAAAATCAGTTATTAATAGCATAGAAAACTGGCCACAATAAGCCAAAACTGCGTGTTTTTACGAGTTCCCCGTAACCGGATCCCGGGGTTCCCGAAACATTCGGATCGCAGCGGGTCCCAAAATCAGTGAGTAATAGCATACAAAACTGGCTACAATAGGCCAAAACTGCGATTTTTTACGAGTTCCCTGTAACCGGACCATGGGGTTATCCAAACGTTCGGATCACAACGGGAACCAAAATCAGTGACTAATAGCAAACAAAACTAGCTAGAATAGGCAAAAACTGTGAGTTTTCATGAGTTCCACGTAACTGGACCCCGGGGTTTCCGAAACGTTTGTATCGCAACGGGAATCAAAATCAATTATTTTGCATACAAAACCGGCGAGAATAGACCAAAACTACGAGTTTTGACGAGTCCCCGTAACAGGACCCCGGGGTTCCCGAAATGTTCGGATCGCAGCGGGAACCAAAATCAGTGAGTAATAGCATATAAAACTGGTCGGAATAGGCCAAAACTACGAGTTTTCACGACTTCCCCGTAACCGGACCCGGGGGTTCCCGAACTGTTCGGATCGCAGCGGGACCCAAAATCAGTGAGTAATAGTATACAAAACTGGCCAGAATAAACCAAAACTGCGAGTTTTGACGAGTTCCCCGTAACTGGACATCGGGCTTCCCGAAACGTTTGGATCGCAGCGGGACCCAAAATAGACAAAAACTGCGAGTTTTGACGAGTTCCCCGTAATCGGACCCCGGGGTTCCTGAAACGTTCGGATCGGAGAGGGAACCAAAATCTGTGAGTAATTGCATATAAAACTGACCGGCATAGGCCAAAACTGTGAGTTTTCACGATTTCCCCTTAACCGGACCATTGGGTTCCCGAAACGTTCGGATGGCATCGGGACCCAAAATCAATGACTAATATCTTGCAAAACTCGTCAGAATAGGCCAAAACTTCGAGTTTTGACGAGTTCCCTGCAAACCATACCACAGGGTTGCCGAAACATTCGGATCATAGCGGGACCCAAAATCAGTGACTAATAGCATAGAAAACAGGTCGTAATAGGCCAAACCTGCAAGTTTTGATGAGTTTTGTGTAACCGGACCCCGGGGTTCCCGAAACGTTCGGATCGCAGGACCCAAAATGAGTGACTAATAGCATACAAACGTGGCTAGAATAGGCTCAAACTGCGAGTTTTGACGAGTTCTTTGTAACTGGACCCCGGGGTTCCCGAAATATTCGGATCACAGGACGACCCAACATGAGTGACTGATAGTATACAAACGTGGCCAGAATAGGCTAAAACTGCGAGGTTTGACGAGTTCCCCGTAACCGGACATCGCGGTTCCCGAAACGTTCGGATCGCAGCGGGAACCGAAATCTGTAAATAATAGCTTACAAAATTGGCTGGAATAGGCCAAAACTGTGAGTTTCACGATTTGCCCTTAACCGGAGCCCGGGGTTTCCGAAACGTTCGGATGGCATCGGGACCCAAAATCAGTGACTAGTAGAATACAAAACTGCTAGAATAAACCAAAACTTTGAGTTTTGACGAATTCCCCGTAACCGGACCCCGTGGTTCCCGAAACATTCGCATCGCAGCGGGAACCAAAACAAGTGAGTAATAGCATACAAAACTCGCTAGAATAGGCCAACATTGCAAGTTTTGATGAGTTCCCCTTAATAGGAAATCGGGGTTCCCCAAATGTTCGGACTGCAGTAGGACCCAAAATCAGTGACTAATAACATACAAAACTCGCCACAATAGGACAAAACTCTGAGTTTTGACTTGTTACCGTAACGAGACCCCATGGTTCCTTAAATATTCAGATCATAGCGGGACCCAAAATCAGTGACTAATAGCATAGAAAACTAGTCGTACTAGGCCAAAACTGCGAGTTTTGACGAGTTCTCTTTAACCGGACCCGTGGGTTCCCGAAATGTTCGGATCGTAGGAGGACCCAAAATGAGTGACTAATAGCATACAAATGTGGCAAGAATAGGCTAAAACTGCGAGTTTTGACGAGTTCCCCGTAACAACACATCAGGGTTCCGAAACGTTCGGATCGCAGCTGGACCCAAGATCAGTGAGTAATGGCATACAAAACTTGCCACAATAGGCCAAAACTGCGTGTTTTGACAAGTGCCACCTAACCGGATCCCGGGGTTCCCGTAACGTTCGGATCGCAGCGGGACCCAAAATCAGTGAGTAATAGCATACAAAACTGGCCAGAATAGACCAAAACTGCGAGTTTCGACGAGATCCCCGTAATCGGACCACGGGTTCCCAAAACGTTCGGATCGCAGCGGGAACCAAAATCAGTGAGTAATAGCATACAAAACTGGCCAGAATATGCCAAATCTGCGAGTTTCACGATTTCCCCTTAACCGGACCCCGGGGTTCCTGAAACGTTTGGATCGCAGCACGACCCAAAATCAATGACTAATAGCATACAAAACTGGCCAGAATAGACCAAAACTTTGAATTTTGATGAATTCCCCGTAACCGGACCCCATGGTTCCCGAAAGGTTCGTATCGCAGCAGGAAACAAAATCAGTGAGTAATAGCATAGAAAACTGGTCGTAATAGTCCAAAATTGCGAGTTTTGACGAGTTCTCTCTAACCGGACCCCAGGGTTCCCCAAACGTTCGGATCGCAGCAAGACCCAAAATCAGTGACTAATACCATACAAAACTCGCCAGAATAGGCCAAAACCCTGAGTTGTGACTATTTCCCCGTAACCGGACCCCAGGGTTCCCGAAACATTCAGATCACAGCGGGACCCAAAATCAGTGACTAATTCCGTAGAAAACTGGTCGTAATAGGCCAAAACTGTGTGTTTTGACGAGTTCTCTCTAACCGGATCCCGGGGTTCCCGAATCGTTCGGATCGCAGATGGAACCAAAATGAGTAACTAATAGCATACAAATGTAGCCAGAATAGGCTAAAACTGCGAGCTTTGACGAGTTCCCCGTAACCGGACATCGGTGTTCTGAAACGTTCGGATCGCAGCGGGACCCAAAATCAGTGAGTAATAGCATACAAAACTTGCCACAATAGGCCAAAACTGCGTGTTTTAACGAGTTCCCCGTAACCGGATCCCGGGGTTCCCGAAACGTTTAAATCGCAGCGGGACCCAAAATCAGCGATTAATAGCATACAAAACTAGCCACAATAGGCCAAAACTGCGAGTTTTGTTGATTTCCCCGTAATCGGACCACGGGGTTACCGAAACGTTCGGATCACAGCGGGACCCAAAATTAGTGAATAATAGCATACAAAAATGTCGGGAATAGGCCAAAAGTGTGAGTTTTCACGAGTTCCACGTAACCGGACCCCGGGGTTCCCGAAACGTTCAGATCGCAGTCGGACCCAATATGTGAGTAATAGCATACAAAACTTGCGAGAATAGACCAAAACTGCCAGTTGCGACGACTTCTCCGTAATTGGACCACGGGTTACTGATACGTTCGAATCACAGCGGGACACAAAATCAATGAGTAATAGCATACAAAACTGGCCAGAATAAATCAAAACTTTGAGTTTCAACGAGTTCCCTGTAATCGGACCACGGGTTCCCGAAACGTTCGAATCGCAGCAGGACCCAAAACCAGTGACTAATAGCATACAAAATTCGCCAGAATAGGCGAAAACTTCGAGTTTTGACAATTCCCTTTAACCAGACCCCAGGATTCCCGAAACATTTGGATCATAGCGGGTCCCAAAATCAGTGACTAATAGCATAGAAAACTGGTCGTAATAGGCCAAAACTGCGAGTTTTGACGAGTTCTCTTTAACCGGACCCCGGGGTTCCCGAAACATTCGGATCGCACGAGGACCCAAAATGAGTGACTAATAGCATACAAACGTGGCCAGAATAGGGCAAAACTTTGAGTCTCGACGAGTTCCACGTAACCGGATCCCGGGGTTCCCGAAACGTTCGGATCGCAACGGGACCCAAAATCAGTGAGTAATAGCATACAAAACTGGCGAGAATAGACCAAAACTACGAGTTTTCTCGAGTTCCCCATAACCGGTCCCGGGGTTCCCAAAACATTCGGATCGCAGCGGCAACCAAAATCACTGAGTAATAGCATTACAAACGTGGCCAGAATAGGCTCAAACTGCGAGTTTTCTCGAGTTCCATGTAACCGGATCCCGGGGTTCCCGAAACGTTCGGATCGCAGCGGGACCCAAAATCAATGAGTAATAGCATACAAAAATGGCCACAATAGCCCAAAACTGCATTTTTTAACGAGTTCCCCGTAACCGGACCACGGGGTTACCGAAACGTTCGGATCACAACGGGACCCAAAATCAGTGAATAATAGCATTAAAAACTAGCTAGAATAGGCAAAAACTACGAGTTTTCACGAGTTCCACGTAACCGGACCCCGGGGTTTCTAAAACGTTTTGATCGCACCGGGACCTAAAATCAGTGATTAATAGCATATAAAACTATGAGTTTTGACGAATTCTTCGTAACCGGACCCCGGGGTTCCCGAAACGTTCGGATCACAGCAGGACCCAAAATCAGTGAGTAATAGCATACAAAACTGGCGAGAATAGACCAAAACTGCGAGTTTTGACGAGTTCCCCATTACCGTACCTCGGGCTTCCCGAAACGTTCGGATCACAGCGGGACCCAAAATCAGTGAGTAATAGCATACGAAACTAGCCAGAATAGACAAAAACTGTGAGTTTTGATGAGTTACCCGTAACCGGACTCCGGGGTTCCCAAAACGTTCACACGCCGAAACGAAAATCGGTGAGTAATAGCATACAAAACCGCCCGGAATAGGCCAAAACTACGAGTTTTCACGATTTCCCCTTAACAGGAGCTCGGCGTTCCCGAAACGTTCGGATCGTAGCGGGTCCCAAAATCAGTGAATAATAGCATACAAAATTGCCCGGATTAGGCCAAAACTGCGAGTTTTCACGATTTCGCCTTAACCGGACGCCGGGGTTCCGGAAACGATTGGATGGCATCAGGACCCAAAATTACTGAGTAATAGCGTACAAAACTGGCCAGAATAGACGAAAACTTTGAGTTTTGACGAATTCCCCGTAACCGGACCCTAGAGTTCCCGAAACATTCGGATCACAGCGGGACCCAAAATCAATTACTAATAGCATAGAAAACTGGCCACAATAAGCCAAAACTGCGTGTTTGGATGAGTTCCCCGTAACCGGATCCCGGGGTCCCGAAACGTTCGGATCGCAGCGGGTCCCAAAATCTATGAGTAATAGCATACAAAACTGGCCACAATAGGCCAAAACTTCTATTTTTATGAGTTCCCCGTAACCGGACCACGGGGTTACCGAAACGTTCGGATCACAACGGGACCCAAAATCAGTAACTAATAGCATACAAAACTAGCCAGAATAGGCCAAAACTGCGAGTTTTCACGAGTTCCACGTAGCTGGACCCGGGGGTTTCCAAAACGTTAGTATCGCAACGGGAGTCAAAATCAGTTATTAATAGCATACAAAACCGGCGAGAATAGACCAAAACTACGAGTTTTGACGAGTCCCCATAACCGGACCCCGGGGTTCCCCAAACGTTCGGATCGCAGCGGGAACCAAAATCAGTGAGTAATAGCATACAAAACTGGCCAGAATAGACAAAAACTGCGAGTTTGGACGAGTTCCCCGTAACCGGACCTCGGGCTTCCAAAAACGTTTGGATCACAGCAGGACCCAAAATCAGTGAGTAATAGCATACAAAACTAGCTAGAATAGACAAAAACTGCGAGTTTTGACAGTTTTCCCGTAACCGGACCCCGGGGTTCCCAAAACGTTCGGATCGCAGCGGGAACCAAAATCTATGAGTAATAGCATACAAAACTGGCCGGCATAGACCAAAACTGTGAGTTATCACAATTTCCCCTTTACCGGACCCCCGGGTTCCCGAAACGTTGGGATGGCATCGGGACCCAAAATAAGTGACTAATAGCATACAAAACTGGCCAAAATAGACCAAAACTGCGAGTTTTGATGAGTTCCCCATAACCGAACCCCGGGGTTCCCGAAACATTCGGATCGCAGCAGGAACCAAAATCAATGAGTAATAGGATACAAAACTCGCCAGCATAGGCCAAAATTGCGAGTTTTGACGATTTCCCCGTTACCGGACCCCGGGGTTCCCGAAACGTTTGTATCACGGCGGGAACCAAAATCAATGAGTAGTAGCATATAAAACTCGTGAGAATATGCCAAAATTGCGAGTTTTGATGAGTTCCCCGTAATCGGAACCCGGGGTTCCCAAAACGTTCCCATCGCAGCAGGACCCAAAATCAGTGACTAATATCATACAAAACTCGCGAAAATAGGCCAAAACTTCGAGTTTCGACGAGTTCCTGTAACCAAACCCTAGTGTTCCCGAAACATTCGGATCACAGCGGGACCCAAAATCAGTGACTAATAGCCTAGAAACTTGTCGTAATAGGCCAAACTTGCGAGTTTTGACGAGTTCTGTGTAACCGGACCCCGGAGTTCCCGAAACGTTCGAATCGTAGGAGGACCCAAAATGAGTGACTAATAGCATACAAACGTGGCTAGAATAGGCTCAAACTGCGAGTTTTGACGAGTTCTTTGTAACCGGACCCCGGGGTTCCCGAAACGTTCGGATCACAGGAGGACCGAAAATGAGTGACTGATAGCATACAAACGTGGCCAGAATAGGCTAAAACTGCTAGTTTTGACGAGTTCCCCGTAACCGGACATCGGGGTTCCCGAAACGTTCGGATCGCAGCAGGACCCAAAATCTGAGAGTAATAGCATACAAAACATGCCACAATAAGCCAAAATTGCGTGTTTTGACGAATTCCACGTAACCGGATCCCGGGATTCCTGAAACATTAGGATCCCGGCGAGACCCAAAGTTAGTGAGTGATAGCATACAAAACTGGCACAATAGGCCAAACCTGCGATTTTTTACGAGTTCCCCGTAACCGGACCACGGAATTACCGAAATGTTCGGATCACAACGGGACCCAAAATGAGTGACTAATAGCATACAAAACTAGCCAGAATAGGCCAAAACTGCGAGTTTTCACGAGTTCCACGTAACCGGACCCCGTGGTTCCCGATACGTCCGGATCGCAGCCGTACCCAAAATTAGTGAGTAATAGCATAAAAACTGGTCATAATAGACCAAAACTGGGAGTTTCGACGAGTTCCCTGTAATCGGACTCCGGGTTCCCGAAACGTTCGAATCGCAGCGGGAACCAAAATCAGTGAGTAATAGGATACAAAATTGGCCGGAATAGGCCAAAACTGCGAGTTTTGACGATTTGCCCTTAACCGGACCCCAGGGTTCCCGACACATTCGGATGGCATCGGGACCCAAAATGAGTGACTAGTAGAATACGAAACTTGCCAGAATAAACCAAAATTTTGAGTTTTGAAAAATTCCCCGTAACCGGACCCTGTGGTTCCCGAAACATTCGTCTCGCAGCGGGAACCAAAATCAGTGAGTAATAGCATACAAAACTCGCGAGAATAGGCCAAAATTGCAAGTTTTGATGAGAACCCCGTAACAGGAACCCGGGGTTCCCAAAACGTTTGGATCGCACGAGGACCCAAAATCAGTGACTAATAGCATACAAAACTCGCCAGAATAGGCGAAAACTGCTAGTTTTGACGATTCCCCGTAACCGGACCCTAGGGTTCCCGAAATATTGGGATCTGAGCGGGACCCAAAATTAGTTACTAATAGCATACAAAATTGGTCGCAATAGGCGAAAAGTGCGATTTTTGACGATTTCCCTGTAACCGGACCCCCTGGGTTCCCGAAACGTTCGGATGACATCGGGACCCAAAATCACTGAGTAATAGCATACAAAACTTGCCACAATAGGCCAAAACTGCGTGTTTTGACGAGTTCCACGGAGCCGGATCCCGGGGTTCCTCAAACGTTCGGATCACAGCGGAACCCAAAATCAGTGAGTAATAGCATACAACACTTGCCACAATAGGCCAAAATTGCGTGTTTTGACGAGTTCCACGTAACCGGATCCCGGGGTTCCCGAAATGTTCGGATCGCAGCAGGACCCAAAATCTGTCCGGAATAGGCCAAAACTACAAGTTTTCACGATTTCCCCTTAACCGGACCCCGGGGTTCCTAAAACATTCGGATCGCAGCGGGACCCAAAATCAGTGAGTAATAGCATACAAAACTGGCCACAATAGGCCCAAACTATGAGTTTTCACGAGTTCCACGTAACCGGACCCCGGGGTTACCTAAACGTTCGGATCGCAGCGGGACCCAAAATCAATGAGTAATAGCATACAAAACTGGCCTCAATAGACCAAGACTTTGAGTTTCGACGAGTTCCCCGTAATCGGACCACGGGTTCCCAAAATGTTCGGATCGCAGCGGGAACCGAAATCAGTGAGTAATAGCATACAAAATTGGTCGGAATAGGACAAAACTGCGAGTTTTCACAATATCCCCTTAACCGGACCCCGGGGTCCCTAAACGTTCGGATGGCATCGGGATCCAAAATCAGTTACTACTGATAACCCACAAGTATAGGGGATCAATTGTAGCCTTTCTCGATAAGTAAGAGTGTCGAACCCAACGAGGAGCTAAAGGTAGGACACATATTCCCTCAAGTTCTATCGACCACCGATACAACTCTACGCACACTTTACGTTCGCTTTACCTAGAACAAGTATGAAACTATAAGTACTTTGTAGGAGTGATAGGATAGGTTTGCAAGAAAAGAATGAACACGTAAATAAAAACTAGGGGCTGGTTAGATGAAGAAACAATTACGTTAGTTTAACGAGTGTGGAAAAGTGGTGGTAGGAGTTGCGGAATTGTCCCTAAGCAATTGACTATGTTACTAGACTGATAGGAAGTTTTATGTGGGAGAGGCCAATGCTAGCATGTCATCCCTTACTTGGAATTCTATGCACTTATGATTGGAACTATTAGCAAGCATCCGCAAGTACTAACGTTCATTAAGGTAAAACCCAACCATAGGAATAAGATATATTGGTCCTCCTTCAATCCCATATGCATCAATTTCTATGCTAGGCTGAAGCTTCTGTCACCCTTTCCCTCCAATACATAGTCCTATCAATATACTACTAACCCCATGGTGTGATCCACGCGCACGCTCATATGATGGGAACCAAAGGACAACAACATAACCACAAGCAAATTAAACTAATCATAGAAATCCATCAATCACCGATAGGACAACAAAAATCTACTGAGACATCATAGGATGGCAACACATCATTGGATAATAATATGAAGCATAAAGCACCATGTTCAAGTAGAGGGTACATCGGGTTGCGGGAGAGTGGACCGCTGAATATAGATGGAGGAAGGTGATGGATGTGTTGGTGAAGATGACGGAGGTGTTGGTGTAGATCGCCGTCACACGATGATGTCCCGGGCGGCGTTTCGACGCCACCGGGAGAGAGGGGGAGAGAGCCCCCCTTCTTCTTCTTCTTCTTCCTTGACCTCCTCCCTAGATGGGAGAAGGGTTTCTCCTGTGCTCCATGGTCTCCATGGTGGCGGAGGGGCAAGAGCCCCTCCAAGATTGGATCTCTCTCTCTCTGTGTCCTTCTGTTTCTTCCCTCCCAGATTGTGGCTTTCACCGTTTCTTAAATTCCCGGAGATCCGTAACTTCGATTGGGCTGAAAGTTTAACACGATTTTCTTTCAGATATTAGCTTTCTTCCGGCAAAAGAACGGCCCCAACCACCTTAAAAAGGCTGTGAGCCGTGCCCTAAGGGGGGGGGTCGCGCCTCCTGGGCTTGTGACCTCCTCGGGCATCGTTTCGCGTAGATTCTTCTTCCCAAAAATCATAAATATTCCCAAAAAAAATCCCCGTAGGTTTTTTATTGCGTTTGGACTTCGTTTGGTATGGATAATCTGCGAAACAAAAAACATGCAACAAACAGGAACGGACACTGGGCACTGGGTCAATATGTTAGTCCCAAAAAAAGTATAAAATGTTGTCAAAAGTATATGAAAGTTGTAGAATATTGGCATGAAACAATCAAAAATTATAGATACGACGGAGACGTATCAGCATCCCCAAGCTTAATTCCCGCTCCTCCTCGAGTAGGTAAATGATAAAAAAGATAATTTTTGATGTGGAATGCTACCTAGCATAATCTTGATCATATAATCTAATCATGGCATGAATACTAAAACACAAGTGATTCGAAGCAATAGTCTATCATTTGACATAAAGATAATAATATTTCAAGCATACTAACAAAGTAATCATGTCCTCTCAAAATATCATGGCCAAAGAAAGTTATCCCTACAAAATCATATAGTCTGGCTATGCTCCATCTTCCCCACACAACGTATTTAAATCGTGCACAACCTCGGTTTGAGCCAAGCAATTGTTTTATACTTTAGTGTTCTCAAACTTTTTCAACTTTCACAAAATACATGAGTGTGAGCCATGGACATAGCAGTATAGGTGGAATAGAATATGGTGGTTGTTGTGAGGCAAAAAGGAGGAGATGGTCACATCAACTAGGCATATCAACGGGCTATGGAAATGCCCATCAATAGATATCAATGTGAGTGAGTAGGGATTGCCATGCAAGAGATGCACAAGAGCTATAAGTTTATGAAAGCTCAAAAAGAAACTAAGTGGGTGTGCATCCAACTCGCTTGCTCATGAAGACCTAGGGCAATTGAGGATGCCCATCATTGGAATATACAAGCCAAGGTCTATAATGAAAATTTCCCACTAGTATATGAAAGTGACAACATAGGAGACTCTCTATCATGAAGATCATGGTGCTACTTTGAAGCACAAGTGTGGTAAAGGATAGTAGCATTGTCCCTTCTCTCTTTTCTCTCATTTTTTTTATTTTTTTTTGGTGGGCTTCTTTGGCCATTTTTTATTTGGGCTTCATTGGCCTCTTTTATTACTTCCTCACATGGGACGATGCTCTAATAATGATGATCATCACACTTTTATTTACTTACAACTTGATATTTAGAACAAAATATGACTCTATATGAATGCCTCCGGCGGTGTACCGGGATGTGCAATGATCTAGCGTAGCAATGACATCAAAAAACGGACAAGCCATGAAACATCATGCTAGCTATCTTATGATCATGCAAAGCAATATGACAATGATGGTGCGTGTCATAATAAATGGAACGATGGAAGTTGCATGGCAATATATCTCGGAATGTCTATGGAAATGCCATAATAGGTAGGTATGGTGGCTGTTTTGAGGAAGGGTATATGGTGGGTGTACTGCACCGGCGAAAGTTGTGCGGTACTAGAGAGGCTAGCAATGGTGGAAGGGTGAGAGTGCGTATAATCCATGGACTCAACATTAGTCATAAAGAACTCACATACTTATTGCAAAAGTCTATTAGTCATCGAAACAAGGTACTACGCGCATGCTCCTAGGGGAAGGGTTGGTAGGAGTTAACCATCACGCGATCCCGACTTCCACACAAAGGATGACAATCAATAAATAAATCATGCTCTGACTTCGTCACATAACGGTTCACCATACGTGAATGCTACGGGAATCACAAACCTTAACACAATTATTTCTACGAATACAGAACTACTCACTATCATGACTCTAATATCACATCTTCATGTCGCAAAACTATTGCAAGGAATCAAACATAACATATTCAGTGATCTACAAGCTTTATGTATGATTTTATGACTAACCATGTGAATGACCAACTCATGTTAACTCTCTAAATAGGTATAAGTGAAGCATGAGAGTTTAATTCTTTCTATAAAAGATATGCCCCGCTCTAACAAATATAAGTGAAGCAAAAGAGCATTCTACAAATGGCGGTTTTCTATGTGTAGGGAAACAGGCAATCCAAACTTCAAATGATATAAGTGAAGCACATGAAGCATTCTATAAAGCCATACTCAAAAGATATAAGTGAAGTGCAAAGAGCACTCTATAAATGAACCAAGGACTATCTCATACCAGCATGGTGCATAAAATAAAAAGGAAAGATAAACACAAAAGAAGCTCCAAGCATTTGCACATATCATGTGACGAATAAAAATATAGCTCCGAGTAAAATAACCGATAAATTGTAGACGAAAGAGGGTATGCCTTCCGGGGCACCCCCAAGCTTGGACACTTGAGTCTTCCTTGAATATTACCTTTGGGTGCCTCGGGCATCCCCTATATTAGGCTCTTGCCTCTCCTTATTCCTTCATCCATCCTGGTCTCACCCAAAACTTGAAAACTTCAATCACACAAAACTCAACGAAACCTTCGTGAGATCCGTTAGTATAATAAAGTAAATCACCACTCTAAGTAATGTTGTGAAGTCATTTCAAATTCATATTAGCATTATATCTACTGTAATCCAACTTCACCATGGTTCATACCACCCGATACTACCCATAGATTCATCAAAATAAGAGAACAATGCATAGAAAACAGAATCTGTCAAAAACAGAACAATCTGTAGTAATCTGAACGTATACCATACTTCTGATACTACAAAAATTCTGAAGAAATTATGATAATTAAGGAAATTTGTGTATCAATCATCAGAAAAAAGAATCAACTCAAAAGCTCTTTCTGGATAGGAATTAAAAATAATTTCGTGAGCACAAAGTTTCTGTCTTTTTCAGCATGATCAAACAACTATCACCCAAACTAATCATAAAGGCTTTACTTGGCACAATATTTTTATAATACAATGGAATTGTACAAGGGGATAATTATTTTTGCGAGAAACTTCCATGAAAAATTCTACATTGTTTCCATGAGCATGAACACAAGTGTTCAAGGTCGACCCTCACTTCCGCAATGCATCACCTTTCAATCGCTTCTCTTTTTGAAAAAGTTTTAAGTTCCCCTCTATATTTTTTTGTTTTTAAACTATAAAAAAGCACTCAACAGAAATAAATGACTCTCTAAAACTTTCGGGTTGTCTCCCACGCAGCGCTTTCTTTAAAGCCATTAAGCTAGGCATAAAGTGCTCAAGTAATGGATCCACCCGGATCCCAAGGTATATCAAAGCCAATTTTAATTAACAATGATTTGTAATTTAGTAGTGAGCACAAGGTAACATATATCATGCAATGACGAAGTCTAACTCTCTTCCTATGCATTGGCATGTCATAAAAGAACAATTCATGCACATCAAGTAAAGGCCAATACATAGCATAAGCAGTTTCTTGCAATTTTATCGTATTGGAAACATAGAGAGGTGGAGATGTAGTTCCTCTCTCATAATAATGGCAAGTAGGAGCAGCAAGCACATGCATATTATATTCATCAAAATCATCATGTGTAATAGTAGAAGGCAACCCATCTATGTAATCCCTAATAAGAGCAAACTTCTCCGATATAGTGTAGTTGGGAGAGTTCAAAAAGATAATAGGACTATCATAAGTGGGTGCGATAGCAACAATTTCATGTTTAACATAAGGAATTATAGCAAGTTCATCTTCATAAGCATCATTCATATTGGCATCATGGCGACAACCATAGCAAGCATCAAGTTCATCAAAAAGGGATATTTCAAACGAATCCAAGGGACCATAGCAATCAACATAGCATTCATCCTTCGGTATGAACGAAGGGAAATTAAACAATGTATGAGTTGAATAGTTACTCTCGTTAGAAGGTGGGCACGGGTAGCTAGTCTGCTCTTCCTCCTTTTGTTCTTCGCTCTCCTCGTCATCTTTTTCATCTAATGAGCTCACAGTTTCAGCATTTTCTTCTTCCATAGTTTCCTGCAAAATATTAGTCTCTTCTTGGGTAGCGAATAGTTTCTCCATAAATCGGTAAATATGGGCATTATATTCATAATTAGTATAACAATAATGAATCATAACCAAATTTTCAGATCGGTAAGCAACATCATCATTATCATCACACCTTTTAAATAGAGCTTCAATTTCATAAGCACCCATAAAAGCAACAAACTCTTCTATTTGTTCCACATCATAGTAATCATATATACCATTAGCATAAGAAGCCAAGGTTTCATTAGCATTAAATTTACAAGAAAAGGGAAGGTGTTTAGCCTTCATCCTAGAGCAACAAGTAATATCATATCTCGAGCATAGCTCCCAAGCATACCATTTCAACATATGCATTTGATCCCATAATAGTTTCCTTTTTTGAGTCAAGCAATAATCCCTAAAGTATTCACGTTGATCCAACGTGTATCCCATTATATAATTTAATGGGGTTTTCTCAGGATTATTAAAGAAGTGCATAATATTTTCCACATAACGAGCATCGAGGGTTTTAGGAGGTTCCCCATCTCCATGAGTAGTAAGTACACCTAATTGTTTTGATATTTCGTGTTCCATATCCATAACTAAATATAGAGAAAAAAACTTAGAACAACAAATAAATCTACTTAGTGATAAAGCAAACAAGCACACACGAGAATATTCACCCCACGCTATTGCTCCCCGGCAATGGCGCCAGAAAAAGGTCTTGATAACCCACAAGTATAGGGGATCAATTGTAGCCTTTCTCGATGAGTAAGAGTGTTGAACCCAACGAGGAGCTAAAGGTAGGACAAATATTCCCTCAAGTTCTATCGACCACCGATACAACTCTACGAAAACTTTACGTTCGCTTTACCTAGAACAAGTATGAAACTAGAAGTACTTTGTAGGAGTGATAGGATAGGTTTGCAAGAAAGAATGAACACGTAAATAAAAACTAGGGGCTGGTTAGATGAAGAAACAATTACATTAGTTTAACGAGTGTGGAAAAGTGGTGGTAGGAGTTGCGGAATTGTCCCTAAGAAATTGACTATGTTACTAGACCGATAGCAAGTTTTATGTGGGAGAGGCCACTGCTAGCATGTCATCCCTTACTTGGAATTCTATGCACTTATGATTGGAACTATTAGCAAGCATCCGCAACTACTAATGTTCATTAAGGTAAAACCCAACCATAGCAATAAGATATATTAGTTCCCCTTCAATCCCATATGCATCAATTTCTATGCTAGGATGAAGCTTCTTTCACCCTTGCCCTCCAATACATAGTCCTATCAACATACTACTAACCCCATGGTGTGATCCACGCGTGCGCTCATATGATGGGCACCAAAGGACAGCAACATCACCACAAGCAAATTAAACCAATCATAGCAATTCATCAATCACCGATAGGACAACGAAAATCTACTCAGACATCATAGGATGGCAACACATCATTGGATAATAATATGAAGCATAAAGAACCATGTTCAAGTAGAGGGTACAGCGGGTTGCGGGAGAGTGGACCGCTGAATATAGATGGGGGAAGCTGATGGAGGTGTTGGTGAAGATGACGGAGGTGTTCGTGTAGATCGTCGTCACACGATGATGTCCCGGGCGGCGTTCTGGCGCCGCCGGGATAGAGGGGGAGAGAGCGCCCCTTCTTCTTCTTCTTCCTTGACCTCCTCCCTAAATGGGAGAAGGATTTCCCCTCTGGTCCATGGTCTCCATGGCGGCGTAGGGGCAAGAGCCCCTCCGAGATTGGATCTCTCTCTGTGTGTCCTTCTGTTTTGGCCCTCCCAGATTCTCGCTTTCACCGTTTCCTAAATTCCCGGAGATCGTAACTCCGATTGGGCTGTAATTTTAACACGATTTTCTTCCGGATATTAGCTTTCTTCCGGCGAAAGAAGGGCCCCAACCGCCTTAGGGATTGGTCACAAGCCTGCCAGCCGCGCCCTAGGGGGGGCCTCCTGGGCTTGTGACCTCCTGAGGCATCGTTTTGCATAGATTCTTCTTCCCAAAAATCATAAATATTCCAAAAAAATCCCCGTAGGTTTTTTATTGCATTTGGACTTCGTTTGGTATGGATAATCTGCGAAACAAAAAACATGCAACAAACATGAACTGGCACTGGGCTATGGATCAATATGTTAGTCCCAAAAATAGTATAAAAAGTTGCCAAAAGTATATGAAAGTTGTAGAATATTGGCATGAAACAATCAAAAATTATAGATACAACAGAGACGTATCAACTAATAGCATACAAAACTAGACAGAATAGACAAAAAACATTGAGTTTTGACGAATTCCCCGTAACCGGACCCGTGGTTCCACGTAACCGGACCCTAGGGTTCCCGAAACATTCGGATCTGAGCCGGACCCAAAATCAGTTACTAATAGCATAAAAAACTAGTCGTAATAGGTCAAAACTGCGAGTTCTGACGAGTTATGTGTAACCGGACCCCGGGGTTCCCGAAACGTTCGGATCGCAGGAGGACCCAAAATGAGTGACAAATAGCACACAAATGTGGCTAGAATAGGCTAAAACTGCGAGTTTTGATGAGTTCCCCGTTACCGGATCCTAGGGTTCCCGAAACATTCGGATCTCATCGGGACCCAAAATCACTTACTAATAGCATACAAAACTGGTCGCAATAGGCCAAAACTGCGATTTTTGACGATTTCCCCGTAACCGGACCCCGGGGTTCCCGAAACGTTAGCATGGCATCGGGACCCAAAATCGGTGACTAATAGCATACAAAACTGGCCAGAATAGGCCAAAACTGCGAGTTTTGACGAGTTTCCCGTAACCGGACCCCGTGATTCCTGAAACATTCGCATCGCAGCGGGGCCAAAATCAGTGAGTAAGAGCATACAAAACTAGCCACAATAGGCCAAAACTGCGATTTGACGATTACCCCGTAACGGACCACGGGGTTACCGAAACGTTCGGATCACAACGGGACCCAAAATCAGTGACTACTAGCATACAAAAATGGCAGGAATACACCAAAACTGCGAGTTTTCACGAGTTCGACGTAACCGGACCCCATGGTTCCCGAAATGTTCGGATCGCAGCGGGACCCAAAACCAGTGAGTAATAATAGCATACAAAACTTGCCAGAATAGACCAAAACTGGGAGTTTCGACGAGTTCCGCGTAATCGGACCGCGGGTTCCTTAAACGTTCGGATCGCTGATGAACCAAAATCAGTGAGTAATAGCATAAAAACTGGCCGGAATAGGCCAAAACTGCGAATTTTCACGATTTCCCCTTAACTGGACCCCGGGATTCCCGAAACGTTCGGATGGCATCGGGACCCAATATCAGTGACTAATAGCATACAAAACTAGCCAGAATGGACCAAAACTTTGAGCTTTTACGAATTCCAAGTAACCGGACCCCGTGGTTCCCAAAACATTCGGATCGCAACGGGACCCAAAATCAGTGAGTAATGGCATACAAAACTAGATCCCAACTGGTACCTCGTCGAAACTCACAGTTTTGGTCTATTCTGGCTAGTTTTGTATGCTATTACTCAATGATTTTGGGTCCCGCTGCGATCCAAATGTTTCGGGAACCCCGGGGTCCGGTTACGTGGAATTCGTCAAAACTCGTAGTTTTGGCCTATTCCGGCCATTTTTGTGTGCTATTACTCAGTTATTTTGGGTCACGCTGCGATCCGAACGTTTCGGGAACCCCGGGGTCCGGTTAAGGGGAAATCGTGAAAACTCGCAGTTATGCCTATTCCGGCCAGTTTTGTATGCTATTACTCACTGATTTTGATTCCCGCTGCGATCCGAATGTTTCGGGAACCCGTGGTCCGATTACGGGGAACTCGTCAAAACTCCCAGTTTCGGGAACTGTGAGTTTTGACGAATTCCCCGTAACCGGACCCAGTGGTTCCCGAAACGTTCATATCGCAGAGGGAACCAAAATTAGCGAGTTAGTATACAAAACTCGCCAGAATAGACAAAAATTCAAGGTTTTGTTGAGTTCCCCGTAACCGGAACCCGGGGTTCCCAAAACGTTCAGATCGCAGCAGGACCCAAAATTAGTGACTAATAGCATACAAAACTCACAAGAATAGGCCAAAACTCCAAGTTTTGACGATTACCCGTAACCGGACCCCACGGTTCCCAAAACATTCATATTACAACGGGATCCAAAATCAGTGACTAATAGCATAGAAAACTGGTCATAATAAGCCAAAACTATGAGTTTTGACGAGTTCTCTTTAACCGGACCACGGGGTTCCTAGAACGTTCGGATCGCACGAGGACCCAGAATACTAATAGAGTACAAACGTGGCCAGAATAGGCTAAAACTGTGAGGTTTGACGAGTTCCCCGTAACCGGACATCGGGGTTCCCGAAACGATCGGATCGCAACGGGACCCAAAATTAGTGAGTAATAGCATACAAAACTAGCCACAATAGGCCAAAACTGCATGTTTTGACGAGTTCCACGTAACCAGATCCCGGGGTTCCTGAAACGTTCAGATCGCAGCGGGACCCAAAATCAGTTAGTAATAGCATAAAAACTAGCCACAATAGGCCAAAACTGCGATTTTTGACGATTTCCCCGTAACCGGACCACAGGGTTACCGAAACGTTCGGATCACAGCGGGACCCAAAATCAGTGAAGCATACCATACAAAAATGCCGGGAATAAGCCAAAATTGCGAGTTTTCACGAGTTGCACGTAACCGGACCCCGGGGTTCCCGAAACGTTCGGATCGCAGCGGGACCCAAAATCAGTGAGTAATAGCATACAAAACTTGCGAGAATACACCAAAACTGCGAGTTTCGACGAGTTCCCCGTAATCGAACCACGGGTTCCCGAAACATTCGGATCGGAGCGGGAATAAAAATCAGTGAGTAATAGCATACAAAACTGGCCGGAATAGGCATAACTGCGAGTTTTCACGATTTCCCCTTAACCGGACCCCGGGGTTCCCGAAACATTCGGATCGCAGCGTGACCCAAAATAACTGAGTAATAGCACACAAAAATGGCCGGAATAGGCCAAAACTACGAGTTTTGACGAATTCCACGTAATCGGACCCCGGGGTTCCCGAAACATTTGGATCGCAGCGGGACCCAAAATCATTGAGTAATAGCATACAAAACTAGCCAGAATAGACCAAAACTGTGAGTTTCGACGAGGTACCCGTAACCGGACTACGGGTTCCCGAAACTTTCGGATCGCAGCGGGAACCAAAATCAGTGAGTAATAGCATACAAAACTAGCGGGAATAGGCCAAAACTGCGAGTTTTCATGAATTCCCCTTAACCGGACCCCGGGGTTACCGAAACGTTCGGATGGCATCAGGACCCAAAACGAGTGACTAATAGAATACAAAACTGGCCATAATAGACAAAAACTTTGAGTTTTGACGAATTCCCCATAACCGGATCCCGTGGTTCCCGAAACGTTCGTATCGCAGCGGGAACCAAAATCAGTGAGTAATAGCACACAAAACTCGCCAGAATAGGCCAAAATTGCAAGTTTTGATGAGTTCCCCTTAACCGGAACCCGGGGTTCCCAAAAAGTTCAGATCACAGCAAGACCCAAAATCAGTGACTAGTAGCATACAAAACTCGCCAAAATAGGCCAAAACTCCGAGTTTTGACTAGCTCCCTGTAACCAGACCCCAGGGTTCCCGAAACATTCGGATCACAGCGGGACCCAAAATAAGTGACTAATAGCATAGAAAACTGGTCGTAATAGGCTAAAACTGCGAGTTTTGACGAGTTCTCCGTAACCGGACCCCGGGATTCCCGAAATGTTCGGATCGTAGCGGGAACCAAAATCAGTGAGTAATAGCATACAAAACTGGCCAGAATATGTCAAAACTTCGAGTTTCACGATTCCCCCTTAACCGGACCCCGGGGTTCCCGAAACGTTCGGATGGCATCGGGACCCAAAATCAGTGACTAATAGCATACAAAACTAGCCAGAATAGACCAAAACTTTGAATTTTGACGAATTCCCCGTAACCGGACCCAGTGGTTCCCGAAACATTCATATCGCAGAGGGAACCAAAATTAGTGAGTTAGTATACAAAACTCGCCAGAATAGACCAAAATTGCAAGTTTTGATGAGTTCCCGTAACCGGAACCCGGGGTTCCCAAAACGTTCGGATCGCAGCAGGACCAAAAATCAGTGACTAATAGCATATATAACGAGCCAGAATATGCCAAAACTCCAAGTTTTGACGATTCCCCGTAACCGGACCCTAGGGTTCCCGAAATAATCGGATCACACCGGGACCCAAAATCAGTGACTAGTAGCATAGAAAACTGGTCGTAATAAGCCAAAACTGCGAGTTTTGACGAGTTCTCTTTAACCGAACCCCGGGGTTCCCGAAACGTTCGGATCGCATGAGGAACTAAAATACTAATAGCATACAAACGTGGACAGAATAGGCTAAAACTGTTATTTTGACAAGTTCCCCGTAACCGGACATCGGGATTCCCGAAACGTTCGGATCTCAGCGGGACCCAAAATCAGTGAGTAATAGCATACAACACTTGCCACAATAGGCCAAAACTGGGTGTTTTCACGAGTTCCATGTAACCGGATCCTGGGGTTCCCGAATCGTTCGGATCGCAGCGGGACCAAAAATCAGTGACTAATAGCATAGAAAAACTAGCCACAATAGGCCAAAAAAGCGATTTTTGACGATTTCCCCGTAACCGGACCAAAGGGGCTACCGAAACGTTCGGATCACAACGGGACCCAAAATCAATGAATAATAGCATACAAAAATGGCGGGAATAGGCCAAAACGGCGAGTTTTCACGAGTTCCACGTAACCGGACCCGGGGGTTCTCGAAACGTTCGGATCGCAGCGGGGCCCAAAATCAGTGAGTAATAGCATACAAAACTTGCCAGAATAGACCAAAACTGCGAGTTTCGACGAGTTCCCCGTAATCGGACCACGGGTTCCCGAAATGTTCAGATCCCAGCGGGAACCAAAATCAGTGAGTAATAGCATACAAAACTGGGGAATAGGCATAACTGCGAGTTTTCACGATTTCCCCTTAACTGGACCCCGGGGTTCCTGAAACATTCGGATCACAGCGGGACCCAAAATCAGTGAGTAATAGCATACAAAACTGGCCAGAATAGACCAAAACTGCAAGTTTCGACGAGTTCCCCGTAACCGGACCTCGGGCTTTCTAAAACGTTCGGATCGCAGCGGGACCCAAAATCAGTGAGTAATAGCATACAAAACTAGCCAGAATAGACAAGAACTGTGAGTTTTGACGAGTTATCCGTAACCGGACCTCGGGGTTCCCGAAACGTTCGGATCTCAGCGGGAACCAAAATCAGTGAGTAATAGCATACAAAACTGGCCGGAATAGGCCGAAACTGCGAGTTTTCACGATTTCCCCTTAACCGGACCCCGAGGTTCCCGAAACGTTCGGATGGCATCGGGACCCAAATTCAGTGAGTAATAGCATACAAAATTGGCCGGAATAAGCCAAAACTGTGAATTTTGACGAATTCCACGTAATCGGACCCCAGGGTTCCCGAAACGTTCAAATCGCAGCGGGACCCAAAGTTAGTGAGTACTAGCATACAAAACTAGCCAGAATAGACCAAAACTGCGAGTTTCGACGAGTTCCCCGTAATCGGACCACGGGTTAACGAAACGTTTGGACCGTAGCGGGAACCAAAATTAATGAGTAATAGTATACAAAACTGACCGGAATGGGACAAAACTGCGAGTTTTTACGATTTCCCCTTATGCTTTTTTAAAAAAGGGAGAGACCCTTAGCGTCGACATCCGAGTGATCCACACAAACATCCACACAAACGAAATAATGCGGGAGTATGTGGATGACTGTCCATCATATGTTTTCCTAAAATCCGTGTACTTTTTCAAATACGTGAACCTTTTTGGAATTGTGTCACTTTACAAATTTGTGCACCCTTTTCATGTTTGTTATTTGCTTTAAATTCACGTTCTTTTTCGAATCGGCATATTTTGTTTGGGAAAAATCATGGATATGGAAAAATTACGTGAACTTGAAAAATTACGCAGATTTGAAAAGAAGTACGCAAATTAAAAAAGAATATAGCTACTTGAAAAAAGTACGGGATTTCGAAAAAAGGACACAAACCAGGAAAAAGTATGAGGATTTCAAAAAGTTTGCAGATTTCAAAAAATATACGAATTTGAAAAACAATTGGACAAACTTGAAAGAAAGTCCGTGTATTTGAAAACTATACCCCAATTTCAAGAAAGTTCATGAATTTGAATAGAGTACACAAATTTTAGTCAGCATCGGTGAAAAGCAGGATGACAAAACCAAAACCAGTGAAATTCGAGTCGAGGGGGCTGCAAGTTGTGTGGTCCGTGAGTCGAGGCACCAAATCTAGACTCAGTCAAGAGTTAACCGACGAAAAATATACTTTTCTTTAAAGGTATTAGCTCTCCAGCAAATCATTTTAGCACGTATATAAAATGAAGCTGTAAGTGTTATAGTAGCAGACATCATGTGTCTTTACATGATTGCATAAGCAAAGCTTAAGCATAACCTCTGGAGCGACATCAAAGTGTTTGCATATCTAAAAAGTTTTCTAGAAGAAAATGAACACCACAAAGTGATTCTATTCAGTTATTACAAAGTTGTATTTGAGCATATATGGCTCAACATAATCAAGATTCGTCTTACGGAACCCTGCATCCAAGTGATCCACACATCGATGTAAACAAAAATATAGGGCGGATTCTTAGAAAATGACCGGGAGAGGAGTCCCTCCACCTGAATATATTGCCAGAAGTGGGTTCCTGTTTATAAGGAATACTGGATAAAAAGACTGAACAAGTTGGCCCCGTCTATAAAAGAACTAGACCAAACCATCCAAGTAACAAGGTTACAAGGAGATAAGGACAGGACGCTGAACATAGGGCAGGCCTAGCTAGCAGACTAAAAAGACCATCACCATGTAGCACACATGTAGTTATGGGGTGTCGTCAAGGGATCACAGTACCAAGACTTTGCGAGCAACCTAACGCACATCAAGGACATGCGTATTGAACCTACGGTGCAACACATGAGCATCCACTATGAATGAGTGCCAAACACGAACCTTCACTGGAAGCTCCGTTGGGTTAATTTGGAACGATTAGCAAGTTGTGGAGGCTTATTGTGCATCATTTAGCAAAAATGCACCGAGGCAACACCAAGAGCACGAAGCTCGCCTCAACACAGCCGTAGCCAGTGCGAAAGTATGTTGGGGGACTGTCCATCACATAGGCCCTGTTTGGATTCTAGGGTTAGAGTTAGAGTGGGTTAGATTTAAGCCATCTAACCCTCAAAGATCCAAACAGGTGGATTAGAGTTGGTTAGATGTATCTAACCCAATCAAAAACTCTAACCCACCCAAGAGGTGCTTTTTTGGGTTAGAGTAGGTGGGGTCCAGAGAAAGAGAGAGGTTCAAAATAGCCAAATGATTAAAAAAAGCATTTATTGTCCATCTAACCCTCTCATCCAAACACCTCTAGAGTTAGAGTTAGTTTAGGTTAGTTCAAGAGTTAGAATCTAACTCTAACTTTAACCAGGTTAGAGTGTCCAAACAGGGCCATAGTAATGACTGAAGAGTGGGTAAACTACGGTGAGTAGTAAATCAGGCCAGCTGATCCATGTATACGTATGGTGGTTTGGACATGAGGAGTGAAATATATCATGTGGTGCTGCACTCCTTTTTGGAAACCCAAGGTACGCAAATACCGGCCGGCCGGGAAAAGCGACGATAGGATGCGACGCAACCGGTGGAGAGTGGCGACGATGATGGTGCGCGCATCCATCATGGATGGTTGCTAGCTAGTGCTACCACATCCATCCATCGATCCATCCCTTTAATTTGTCGGCCTCTCCATCGACCGGCTCTGCTCTCGCTTTTGGGATGAGATTTTGCTGCCTGCTTAATCCCTCTCCATCTCCTCAGGTATTTTTTGGACCATGCATCCAAAGAGAAGAAGAGTATTCTCGTGTCACCCGAAAGCGTCGACATTACAGCTAGCTGCTGATTCAGATTGACGCTACTCCTCCTCTTGGTTCATTATCACATGCACGCGTGCATGTGGGGTTCGGAGTTAAGTAAACACGGATACCTGGGGACCGTTCAATACACTATTCAGCTCACAGCGGGGAGATCTAGCGATCGAGCACAAAGCAGATCAACATGTGCGAGCACAAACACTAGCTGATCTGCATGCTCCAAATAACAGCTGATCATCACAGACGCTCCAGCAAGCTAATCAAGCACGCACGTACGTACGCTAGCTAGAGATCGATAAGGTGACACATTGTTGTCAAAAGTTGGTAGATTAGCAAGCTGTAGTACTACATGATGATATAGTTAAGGTAGAAACATAATTTTCGTAGCAATAGGTGGAATCATGCATTTTCAGGGGAAATGATGACGATGATGGTGTGTGTCCCTGCAGAGGCAAGCAGCACGCCCCTGGAAAGCTGGGAACTAAAGGCCATATATGTCGATCCCACTATGCACCCGAACCGATCGAATATCGAATATACTAAAGTGTCTACGCCCTCTACGTACACATTTGCAGGCGATCCAATACATTTTTTTTTGATAAAAGGGCACTTTAATTATTTTAAAATATACTAGCATCAAATGGATACAAAGGTCTTGTTTGGATCTATGGATTAAAGTTAGAGTTGGTTAGATTGTACCAATCTAATCGTAAAACATCCAAACAGAAGGGTTAGAGTTGGTTAGATGCATCTAACCCATTTAAAAGAACTAATCCATTCAAGAGGTGCTTATTTGGGTTAGAGTTAGGTGGAACCCAAAACAAATTACTTTTCCATGTACCTCCACCACACCAAGTCCTGATTAAAGGAGCCAAATAATTAGAAAAGATGCATTTATTAAAAATCTAACCCTGTCATCCAAACATCTCTTTGGTTAGAGTTAGTTCATGGTTAGTCTAGGGTTAAAATCTAACTCTAACCTCTAACCGAGTTAAAGTATCCAAACAGGATCAAAATATTATGAGTAACACTTGTCAGCTGCATAATTAGGATGCATACATCCAAACATCAAAAGGCTGATAATAGGAAATGTAATAAAACCGACAAATCAACAATAGTAGAGTCAACCGACACTATACCTATGTCCAAAGTGGTTGTACAACGATCTGCAGTTATGTTGTCGTCCAAATTACGAAAAAACATCCTAACCATCCGTTCCGGTCGTTGTAGTTAGACCACATACGAAGTGAGTGCGTACAAAGAAAAATAAAAGGTAGAGAGAAGCATTTTTGTCATTTAAAAACTAAAATATTTTTACATAGCCAAAACGGTCAAAGTAAGGCATACATTTCCATCCTTACTATCGTTTTGAATCTATTTAAAATACCGTCCAACCAAGGACGATATATATTGTCAACATTTATTGGAGGATACAAATTTTGGCGCTATTTGTGTGTTTGGGTCGGCCGTCCGCTCGACGTCCGTCCTATTTAAGATTTGGGTCGGCAGTGGGTCCAACATCCGTGACCCATTTTATGTCCGCGCACACTTTTGAAAAGTAGATCAAGCGAGCGACCATGCCGTCGTCCAAAGTTCATGCCGGTACCATACTAGCAGCCGACATACAAAGCCAGCTTCGACGAAGAGAAGGGGTCTTGCCCAATGTCCCTCAAACACTCACAAAGAAGCTTGTCCTCGGCCGCCGTGTATGCCTTCGTCCATCTGCTCTTTCGCTTGGGATGCACCCCGACGGCTTGGGTGGCGAGCTCGTCCTCAGGCACTCATTCGATGTCCACCTCATCCTCTTCCTCAAGGCCGTAGTCATCCGAAAACACGTGGTCGAGCGGGAAGCTGTTCAGGTCCAGGACGACCTGATCTTGCACGAACGCGGGCTGCATGTCAGCCTGGTCATGGGTCAACGGCGTGAAGAGTCCGCCTCGACCGTCCTAGCATTGGATCTCATCAAGATCGTAGCCAGCACCACCTACGACCGCCGGAGCACCCTCGAAGATGATGCTCTGTATGAAGTGGTTGGTCTTCTCGTCGTCGTTGGCTACGGGCGTTTCGTTGAACAGATCGTGCGCGCCGCAGAGTATGTCGGTTGACATTTCCCGCGCGCGTTTCCTCGTCCCACCGGATGACGAGCCACCGGCTACCGGTGTGGTGTTAAGGTCCATGTGCGCTCACCCATGGGTCAAGTGGCTTCTGGTGATGAGAGTTGGACACATGTTTCCCTCAAATGTTTCCACGCCATCTGGGTAATGCATGCATACATGGACAAGCGTAGTTGACTAGAACTCCTGCCAACAGTATGGATATAGCACGTTTAACACTTCCATTATTTTTAGTTGAACAACTACCATTATCAGTGATCCTTCTTTTATATCAGAGTCTCTCCAGTAAAGTAAATTTGGTCATTTGCCACTGATTGCCCAAAGAAGCAATACTGCAAACATCAATTGGCCGATGTCGATGCATTATGTCCGTGTGATCCAAGGGAACCGCCGGACATCGACCATGACAGGGTCGGCAGCATGACATCCTCAGATTGCAAGACGTTCATGAGCTCCACAACGGACGGTCGCGTGCCAATGCGTGGGTGCGTGCACCAGAGTCCGACGACCAATGCACGGCGCATCTGCCGCTTACAGTCGTCGTCGAGTTGCTGGTTACCACCGGGTAACATGTTAGCCACTGCGTCAAGGATGGTGCCCTTCTCGTACATGTCCCAGATCCACATGAGCAGCGGGCTGACTTCGTCGACCCGGTGTTCCATCCCCATCCCTGGGGATTTACCGGACACAACCTCCAACAGAACGATGCCGAAGCTGTAGACGTCCGCTTCGGTACTCGGCCGGCGTGAGCGAATAAACTCCGGGTCAATGTACCATTCGGTGCCCTTGATGATATTAGTCGTTTGCGGCCCTGCTCCATGATCCACAAGCCTCGCCAGCCCGAAATCCGCCAGCTTGGTGCCGCGTGATGAGATGAGGAGCATGTTGCTGGGTTTGATGTCACCATGCAGTACGCATTGATCGCACTCTGTGTGGAGATAGCGTAGTGCAGATCCCAGCCCAAGGATAATTTTGGATCTGTACATATAGTTTTAAATAGCCCGTTATAGCCCCGCTATAGCCTTTTTAACAAGGTGTCGCTAAATGGTATCATGTACAAATACGCCGCTATAGCTGATTTAGAGGCTCGCCGCTATTTGCCGTAGCCCGCTATTTAAAACATTGACTGTACATATATACTATATGTATGTGTGTTAATTGAATCGGTTAGACCAGGTTCATTGCCTTGTGATTGAATTACAGCCAATGTTGGTAATATAATGATCCCAAAAAATGGAGAAATTCCATACCTTTCTGACCAAGTGAGAGGACGATTGGTGTTGTATATGTGCTTGTCGAGGCTGCCTTCCGACAGATGTTCGTAGACGAGCAGGAGCCCTCTTTTGCTGTCGGACCAGCCTAGCAAGTGCACAAGGTTGCGGTGCCTCACCCGGCTGATGATCTTCACCTCTGACTCGAACTCTCTCCTCCCCTGCGTAAACGATTCCGGAGACAACATTTTGATGGCCACGAGGCTGTCTTGGTCGCTAAGACCGCTGCCCTGGTAGACGCTGCCGAAGCCACCACGCCCGAGCTTCCCCTCCTTCGCAAAACCCTTGGTGGCGGCCGCGAGCTCATGGTAACGGTACCGTCTAGGGCCTACACCTTTCTCGAACTCAGCTTGCTCACGCTTGCGCCGCTGACGGACTATGACGGCGCCGCCGCAGAGCAACACGAGAAAAGCTGCCGCGGAAGGCACTAGCACAGGCACCAGTGATCGACGTCGCAGCCGGGGAACGGTACTTGCTGTCGCGGTGGCATCATCGTCTATAGTGGAGCTAAACGACCAAGACAGCACCTGATGCAGCTCGGCGCAGAAACCCGTTGCTGCGCTGAAGCCAACTGCAACTTGTAGGGGCAGCTCTCTCTTCATGTCCAGCGACGTGTTTACGTTGTAAATCCGCTCGTCGCCGTCCATCTGGACTCGAGCCACCAGGATACCCGTGCGGTTGTCGTAGCTGATCTCAGCAGTCATGGTGGCGTCGTCGGAGACCATACGCTTGGTCACGTTCATGTAGGACTTGGAGTCGATGGAGTTGACGTCTATGCCGACGTGGTTGTCGCTGTGGTCCCAGTCGTTGAGGTAGGTATCGAACTCCACGGCGACTATCCGGTCATCGCCGGTGGCATTGAAGCAGTTGCTCGTATTGAAGAGGGCGAAGTTGGGGCCCCAACTGTTGGGAGGGATCCTCGACGGGTAGGGCGCCAGGAAGAAAGACATACCGTCAGCATTATCGTCGGCAGCGGTAGTGAAGTTACATAGGTCGAAATGGTCGTCCGAGCTGTTTTTGGGCTTGATCTGGAACGTGAAGCTAGAGGAGAAGCTGGCAACCTCGCCGGAGGCGTCGTCCCAGAGCATCACCGGGCGCGCGTACGATGCCCGACCGACGCTTAAGACGTTGCCGTTTATCTCGTTCTTGGTTAGCTCGATGACGCCAGAGCCCATGCGCGTGTCACGTTCGCACCTGAGCTCCGTGTCGCAGAGGTCGCCGGAGCCGGAGCCGGAGCTGGAGAAGTTGAAGCTGAAGGATAGCGCGGTAGCCATACCCGGCGAGTAGCAAAGACATATGATGATGTACATGGAGACTGAGAGATGGTGGTGAGGGCTCATGATCGCATGCAGCAGCCCTTGGTACTGAGTGAAGGCGGTGACAGATTGCTACCTGGGTTAGGTATATATACATATAGAGATTTGCCAGCTTCGGTTTTCAATTTAATGGCACCTCCGCCCGGCCAGCTTCAGGACCAGTTGCCACCATGCATGGAGGATATCGACGTGATATGGCTCGTAGCTAGCTTTGAGTTTTCTTCTTCTCTAGCTAATACTCCCGACACGATGTTGGAGTTCACTCCAAACTTGTCCCTATCCAAGGACCAGGCTGATTTTATCCTATATATGGGAAGTCCTAGTAATCAACGATGCCACGCCGAGTCATTTCTTTGCACAAGACGCCCCACCTGATGTCAGCAACACAACTCTTTAGTACTAAAACACATCTACGTACATTCATTTCTATGACAAGTATTTTCGAACGGAGGGAGTACTACATACTATCAAATATGTTCATGTGTTGCAACGCGAAAAATAAATCCTTAAATGCTGCAGGTGATCCATTCGTATTCACACCCTCTTCGCTATAATCGCCGATGGTAGTCATGTTTTCAAGGCGCTGATCTTGGTCATCATACTCAAACACGTCGCTTTCGCCAGCCCCTCCCTTCACCAACTTAGGCTGTAGTATTTCCAACCTAGTATAGTTGTTCTTTTCTGATACATGCTGATTATAGACACGCTGAGTACATACATTTAGTGTTTCTTGGTAGTGATGTATGCGTTGAAACATGTTAAGTTAAGAATCTGTTTGATAACTTGCATCTGTTTAGACATGTTGGCCTATACTGTAGCAACCGGTATTGTCAAATAAGTCAACGAAATATTTCAAAAATGTGAACAATTTTTTTTGAAACATGGGGAAAATATATTTTTTGAAAATTAAAAGTTTTTGAAAATTCTAATTTTTTTTGAAAGTTTAATCTTTTTAAATCTGAATATTTTTAGAAATCTAAATTATAAAAGTTTGTACGATTTTTGAAAATGTTAAGAAATTTCGAAAATCTGGATATTTTTATAAAATTAACGATTTTTAAAAATCGGGACATTTTTTGCAAATTTGAAAAAAAACTGAATAATTCTTGGTATGCTGAACATTTTCTGAAAATTAAATTATTTTATATAAATTTTGAACATCTTTTAAAACACATTGTCGTTCGTTTCACCCATGCATGCTGACGAGTAAACGGCTGTTGAGGTGTTCACTCTTGATGCATACTAAGAGGGTATTTGAGCTGAGCTTATGCATGCTAAGAAGGCGCCGTGTAGGCTACCAAACACTTAAAAATGGGTGAAGAAGGAAACTATTAAACTCATGCACCCTTCATGTATTGTATCAAGCACACCCTTAGTGCATGCATCATCCCACACTCTCGTCCTCTAGTCCAAGACCCATTCGTGTCGTCGCACCTCTTGGACGGTAACGGCCTCTCGCTGCACATGCTCATAATTATCTGTAATAATGGGTTCAAAGAAATAACCCACACGACAGTTCTCTCTACACGCGGCCGAAGGCGCCCGTCGCCGGCCAGCGTTCTCTAGCTTGACGAACGCTTAAGTACACGCTACAGTTACACCCTCCTTAGCGGGCCCAGCATGGGCTTGCAAGCCACAGGGAAATCTTGCGATCGCGAGTGGGCCAGCTTGTTGGCGCATGAGTCAAATAGTTGGCCTCCCACTCCTTCTCAAGATCTTCACAATCCTCTGCATCAACAGTAGGAACGCTGACACTTGGGATTCACAGTTCTTGAGTACAATAACACATGCATATATATTACTCCCTCCGTTCTTAAATATAAGTTTTTTAAAAGATTTCACCATGGGTCTACATACAAAGCAAAGTAAATGAATCTACACTCTAGAATATGTTTATATACATCCGTATATAGTTCATTAATAGAATCTTTAGAAAGACTTATATTTAGGAACGACGGGAGTACATCGAACTGCATGAGATTTGGTTATGGCATTTTCTATGAGTGTATTTGTAAGGTCCTGTGAATCCTTAAGCCTTTCTGAAAGAAAAGAAAATCATTGTCCAGTAATCGCAGTAAGGCTTTTCAAGAAAAATGGACATGATATAAGTAGTACTATTACACGCTACACTAGTTATGTGCGTGCATACACCCGGGCGCGTCAAACTTTGCCGTCGCGCGTGTACACGTACACGAAAATCGAGAATAAAAACCGTGACTTGATTTGATTAGCCCAACGGTGATCTAGACGTCCATTAAATTTCGGTGTTTGTTAGAGATCCGATGAATTGTGAGTTTATGTTTAGATTATTCATAATAAATATTTAAGTATCTTCTGAATATTTATATGATTCTTATGTGCATGATTATGATAGCTTCGTAATTCTCTCTAATTTATTAAAATAGTTTGACCAACTAGATCGATATTTCTTCCATGAAAAACGTGCGTTGTGGTAGGTTCAACCTCACGAATTTCTATATCACATAGATAGAAGGGGACAAGATGTGTCTTTGTCTTGCTGCTACTAAGGATAAAACGACGGGGTTTTTTCATATTGCTTGAGTTTATTTTGTCTACATCATATCATTGTTCTCCATGCATTACTCTGTTTTACTTAATACTCTAGATGCATGCTGGATAGCGGTCGATGAGTGGAATAATAGTAATAGGTGCACGCAGGAGTCGGCCAATTTGTTTATGAACGTGATGCATATATATACATGATCATTGCCGTAAATATCACATAAATATCCGCTTTTCTGTCAATTGCCCAACAGTAATTTCTTTACTAGCCGTATACTATTTTTTATGAGAGTTGGCATTTGGGAAAACTATGACCTCCGGGTCTATTCGCAACATATTGATAATACCTTCAATACCTTTGATTGATTCAATTCGTATGTAGCCATTAGATACGAGCACGGCAAGCCTCTCATCAAACCTGAGCAGTTGACGGAACTATCAACAATGATGCGAAACCACATAATTGGTACTTGAATGCCTGCAAGGATGGGACCAACAGTATCTACATTGAATTTGACGAATTATTTCAGTTATGCAATCAAGACGTGCTCGACAAAACGATCGTCAGTTGCTATTGTTTGTAAGTATTATTTTATAATTAAGTATTTAGCTCAGCTCCTTCATTCTTGCATGTGTAATTATCCTTACTATATTATGCAGATTGAAGATCCTCGAATGTAAAAAAGGACAAATATATGACATTGGTTTTGTTAACTAGATACCATAAATGCACATAATGTATGCACGAATCCCATCGATACAGAGAACACCTTGCTAAATGTGTTACTTCGACAACATGACAGAAGGAAAATGCTATTTCCTTACAACTTCAGGTGAGTGTCGTTACTAGCTAGTTGTCTTCTGCACATTCTGTTTCGCTTACTCGAGGTTATAAGTGTAACTGATGAGTTATGCATGCGTAAGTTTCACTTTGTTCTACTAATCATTAGGGTTGACGATGGAGTAGTAATTGTCTTGGACTCGCTACGTAAAGACCCTGTACACTTGGCGCCGGTTACTGAAATGCTTTAGAAGTAAGTTCAATCATTATCGCACCATATCGATAACTTTTTTTTATTTCCTGATATAAAGTAATCGTTTCCTTTGCCGTGCAGGGTTTGAAAAAAGTTCACCAAAAAAGCTAAATGTGAATATAATAAGGAGCTGCGATTTTCCTTCTCCCAAGTAAGTAGTACTAGCTAGTTCGGCGCATCTGTCATTCATTATATAGTTTCAATATCATTATCATGTTTGATTATTATTTTGACTAAACTCTATTCTCGTAAAATACTGCTTGAGCCAGGAATCCGGGAATAATTTATATGAATTATTCGTTTGCGAGTGGATTCACCCGACGATCTGTGAGAAGGGCAGGTACTTTAAAGAACTTGAAGTACGTAAACAATATTCACATTTTTATTTTATTATCATCAACTGTGTTGAGTTTCATCCATATATATACCTATTGTCCCCCTTCTTTAAATTAGATCGTACGGAAGGGGGACATATTCCTACAAACTGATCGCATACGAGCAATTCAAAAGGAGTTGGCGAAATTCTTTGTTGAGCATGTCATACCATCAGACAGGGAATATCATCAGGATTTCCATACCGATTTTGGTGGATAGATATTAGCTAGTTAGGGATCGCAAGAGTTGTTATATATTGTATATATGCATGATCGTGTACCATATGTAGTAGCGTCGAGTTGTTCGACCAAGCACGAAGAAAGAGAGGTCACTTCTCTCTATATATGTTCATGAGGATGTTGTATAATTAATGGTTCCTTCGTTTGCTTACTAGCTAGGGTCGAGTTCTCTCTATATGTATAGTAGCTATCGTCGACCAACCACGGAGAAAGAGATGTCACTTCTCTCTATGTGTTGTAGCTAGCTAACACAATATGGAACCACTAATAAAACCCTTCAAAACCCCTAACCCCCCTCCAATCCTTTCAAAAAAATAAAAACCACAGGGTCTGCGAGCTCCTGACACGTGGCTGCCTTTTGATCCCGGTTGGTGTTACCAATCGGGACTAAAGGTGTTCCTGCCTGGGTGCCCCACGACGGTCATGTGAAGCTCATTTAGTCCCGGTTTGTAAGCCAACTGGGACTAAAAGTAATGGACATTAATCCCGATAACTTTGTCCCGGTTGAAAACCAGGACTAAAGCCTTTTTTTCTACTATTACGTGTAGCACTTATCATTTAAAAAAACTAATCATTTGCTACTAGTACTACCACAAGATAAAATAATGAATTAATAGACTTGAACATGTTTGACCACGCGCATAACTAATGTTTGACACGATACACCAAACACACCACTCACTTTTATCGCAATCAATCATTTTCATTTATAATTACCAGATTCAATTGCTTAGAGTTACACAAAAGAATCGTCCTTAACAATGAAATGCCCCGTCTCCAGCAGTAATTGAAAAAAGGCTACTGCTAGGCACCAGTGCGCCGTCCGAAAATTTTGGACGGTCAGCCTCCAGCCATCAGATGCGATCTCTTGGTACCGTTGGATCTGAGTCAATGCCAAAGATAGGTTTTTTGCATCATTTTGATGTATGCCGCAAGCTCTAGCACTATTCCAATGCCTTGGGTGTAATTGACTCTTGCATTTTTTATACGAGTGTATTTGTACAGTCATGTGAAGCCTTGAGCCTTTTAGAAAGAAAGAAAATTGGATCCCACTACATAGCGATGCCGCACCCGGGTCTTCCCGTGCTGCGGCCCTAATGCAACATTAACATGCATGCAAAATTAGTGTGTCCCTTCAATCACATACTCACATTACTTCAAATAGCTTGGACATGCAGCACAAATCCCTTTCTCTTTATCACGCATGCATACAATGACGTCATCAACATTCTCTTTAATGTTTGAATTTCAAAAAGTTTTATCTCTAAAATAATTAATTTGATCGATGATCTGTTTTTACAATTGTCTTTATCGCGATGAGATCTTCGAAACTAGATCCCATATTAACATATTTTCACAATTTTTTCTTCATTCATATTTGCCACATTGTTGCACTTACTTGTCATATTTGTAAACACTAAGTTGCTTGATAAAATATAACTAAAATGCCATGTTTTACGATTGTCAGATTTATTATCTCAAGTTGTCATTTTCTACATGCAATTATAAAACATGGCAATTTAGTTATATTTTACCAGGCAAGTAAGTGTTTACAAATATGAAAAAAAGTGCAACGATTATATTTTACCAGGCAAGTAAGTGTTTACAAATATGACAAGTAATTGCAACAATGTGGCAAATATAGACGAAAAAAAAAGTTTTCAAAACATGTCAATATGCGATCTAGTTTCAAAGATCTCACCGCGACAAAGACAATTGTGAAAACAGATCATTGATCAAATTAATCGTTTTAGAGATAAAACTTTTTGAATTTCAAACATTAAAGAGGATTTTGATGACATCATTGCATGCATGCTTGGTAGAGAGAGGAGATTTACGGCAGCATGTTCAAACTATTTAAGCATTGTAGCACACTCGGTGCATGTGCTTGCATGGCTTCTGTATTTAATTAACAAATCTACTGTAGCGTGATCGCGACGCATGCAGCACCCGCCGCATGAAAAGTTCGATGTGCGGTGCTTCTAGTTAAATTTTCCCAAGAATCTATGTTAATGTCATGTTGATGGATTAGCTTGCATGCATGACGGTAAACCGCCGCATGGAAAGGCGTTCATGGGGCGCCGCTATGTAGTGGCTTCGAAGAAAACTTATTGTCCAACAGTCGCATTAAGGCTTTTCAAGAAATATGGACACGATCGACATGAGTAGTACTACCAGTACATGTACACTGCTACACGCTTGTGTGCGTGCCTACACCGGACGCGTCAACCCTTTGCCGTCGCGGGCGTATCAAAATCGAGCAGAAAAAGGCGTGACTTGACTTGATATTATTAGCCGACGCGCGCGAGCATCAATCCACCGGTGATCTATGGCGACGTTGGTTAATTCTCGGCGTGGACGTGGGGGCCGGCTTTCTTGATGGCCGCCGGCGGGGGCGGCAGCTGGTTGCCGTCGGAGTCGAAGGCGATGTGGCCGGAGAACTGGAGCGGCCGGCACTTGTCCCCCATGATGATGGCCTTCCTCCACACCGCCTCGTCGTCGTCCTCCATCCCCAGAGCGGCCACCTCCTCCTCCTCGTCGCCGTCGCTACCGTCCGGCGCGGACGGAGACCGCCGGTTCCACGACACCATCCTGGCCGCCTTGCCGCCGATCCCGCTAAGCGTTGCCGACAGCAGGCGCTTCCGGCTGCTCCCGCCGACGACGCCGCTGTCGTCCGCCTTGGCCAGCGGCGCGGACGGCGACCCGCGCCGCTGCCCCCACAGCTTCTCGTGCGTGCTGCTGGCGCAGAGCGACACGACGACCGCCGCGACGCCCAGCACGACGACGACGAGAAGAAGGAGCGGCGCCACCGGCTGCCCGGCGGTGTGGTCGGCGGCGAAAAGGAGGAGCCTTGCCATGTCGCCCCGCGGCGTGTCAATCAGTGCTGGCCGCGGCTTGGTTGAGAGCAGCTGCGGCTTATATATGCACGATCGGGCACGTACCGGAGGCTTCAGTACTGGACTGGAGTCTGGAGAGAATGGTGGCTGGACATGGCGCATAAATTCCACGGCCGTGCAGGACCGGTTAGAATAGAATAGATTGACCCGGCCAACGGCGACGGCGATTGACGCTACAGGTCGTCGCCCGCCCGCCGGAGACTGGCGCTAGCAGACGGCAGCTGCGGCATGCCGGTCAAGTCCGTCGGCATCGCGTGGGCCAGCCAATCACCCAACTAGGACCATGCTCTGTGGTAGAATCGTCTTTTTTCAGGGTATTCTAGGAGTAAATTTTTTTTTTGGGAAAGATTGTCACCTCAGTTCGCGCCGGCCCGAACGTACCATCTATAAAGCCCACAACGCCGATAATATCCATCAACCTAGACCTTGTTTGGAACCATTCGAATTATATAATTTAGTTTTTATAATTTATTTTATCTCCAGACAGAACAGATTATAGTCTAGATTATAAAAACTAGATAGATAAATTATTAAAAACTCATAATCTACTCTATTCCAGCTAAAATTAGATTATGAATTGCTAATGACTCATTATCTTTGTAAAGTTAGAAATAATTACATTCCTACCACCACCATCCTTCTTTAAAAAAAACAGAGAACGAACAAGTCATTATTCAATGTAAAGCCTGGATTACAGTTTATATAATCTGACGTCCAAACATGCTCACCTAGATTATTTTTATAAATCAGATTATATAATCTATCTTCATAATTCAAATTATCATAATCTATTGTGGTTTCAAACAGAGCTCTAACGGATTAGCCCAATACTATGCCATAATGAGCCGTGCTATACACATGACAAAATTCAAGGAAGCCGCTAGGCATCAGACTACTTATCGGATTGGAAGATTCTCTAGCAGAACTCCCTCCGTGAGTCAGTTTGTATGCAGGATTTAGCGTTAATTGTGATTAATTTTTTTCCTATTTTTTCCCAATAATTTCTCCCAAATCTAGGGATGGTTAAATAAGCTATCTTATTTGTATCCATTCATGAGGACCAATGCTTTCTAAACAAGATTGTTGCTTCTCAAAAAAATAAATTTGATTTTCTTCCTAAAACTGCTTAATAATTTTGGAAGTACGATTATTTTCTCGCAAATCAATCAGGCAGTTAATTATGATATTTTTTAGATGTATTTTTTTACTGATCGTACCATGATTTGTTTTTTTGCAATGGAAGCATTCTTCTTGGTGCATTGAAGCATAAATTTGGGAATGATGTCAAATCCCATTTTTTAGGAAATAATTTGGAAAAGTACAATTATTTGTCACAATCATATTGAGCAACTAATTATGATATTTTTAAGATGTGTTTCTTTATAGATGGCAACATGATTGTATACCATAGAAGCATTCTTCGAATGCATGGAAGCATCATTTTGTAGTGTATGTAATGGGAACAAACTATTTATAGTTGTAAGGAAGCACCATTTTGTAGTGTGATGGAACATAGTAATAGCAAAAGGTCATTGTGGAAGCAAAAGAAGCACAGAGAATTAAAACAAAACCACTGGTATGAACAAAAATTTACAACTCTTTAATTTGATTAAAAAATGGAACAATATTACATTAACAGTATTTCGGTTTCCATCTAGTCGTTGTCGCACTAAATGGGCTCATCAATGAAAAAACACTATACACACCATAAGCTCCCTGTGGCCAACACTGTAGCCGTTCACCATGCTCTACCATGCTCTACGTCAACATAGCCTCATTGGCATTCTGTACAAACAAGATGCATGCCTTAAATCGGGTGCGTAAAAGTATCGATAAGTAGACAATATTCAGAAACAACAAAATGCACATTTGCAATGGAATGGATTTCGATAACTAAAATGTTACTAGAATAATCCACAAGAAACTATGGTTCCAAGTGGTCGAAACACTCATGGTTCCAGAGAATATGTCTGTACAATAAGAAACATAAATGCAAAACCTCACCATAACAGATATACAGGTGTAAATAAACCACAAAGCATAGTTGCATGCAGTGGATATGTGAACAACAATCATGTAGTGGATATCCATGATGAGAATGAACGGAAGCAAGCAGATACTCACAATGGTTGTCGTCGGAATTGGAAACCATAAAAACATATGCGAGAAATAATGAAATATTGTGCAAAATATTTGAAATAGATGAGAACACAAGGCAATGTGCAAGAAATAAAACAAGCACACATTGGTAATGGTAGATGCACAATTTAATTTCAAGCACACATTGGTAATGGTAGATGCACAATTTAATTACCAGGAAGATAAACACTTGAACCATAGAAACATGTCAGGTAAAGGAAGATGTCACATGCAAGCAACAAAACATCTATACAACAGAAGCATACAAACGAAGCAACGGAAGCACAACCGTTGGATTAAAAAAATGAGAAAGAATGAAGCATGATTGGTAGTGGTGTTGAAGCAAATTTATGAATCTAAACAAATATAAGATTGGATGGAACCATGCTGCAACTTTAGGACACACACAATGCAAATAGGTATGACTGAGTACTCGACATCGAAAAAAAAGATGGAAGCGATTTGCATAAACAAAAGAAGCACTTGAACTGGATTCAGAAGCTCGCACGAAGCATGAAATATGTACGATATACGAATCTGGCTTCTCTTTTGAGGTATACAACATCGAACATAGAAACAAAATAAGATTGTGGCAACAAGGGGATGCATGTTTGGTGTCACCTACATACAAATTTCACTGAGTTTTGTTTATCTATGGAAGCATACTCTCCCACAAAGTAGCATTTGCATTACAATTTAAAATCACCATGGATAAGAAACATGGAGAGAGTATGTTCGGAAAAGAATTAGTGTTAACTAGAAGCATGATCTGGCGGAGCCCAAGGGCGGCGAGTAGGCATGCGAGATCAAGAAACGGCGTCACTTGTTTTCTGCCAATGTCTGCTAAAACAAGATTATCAATAAAGTGAGGGCCCTGATGCAATCAATTAGTCAAGTAACATTGTTCCACAAGAATAAATTCAATCTGAGGATGACAGAATCGTTCCAAATAAGAGTATTGATTGCTTACAGTAAAATTGACAAGAAACTAGAAGCAAGGCGTAGTTTCCTACCATTAGTTGCCTGAGTTACCGCACCATCACCACGGAGAAGAACGGATGTACGATGCAACCTGCAATTGCAATCACCTGCAGTCGCTATGCAGTTCCCTCAGTGCCTGGTGTACCTGTCGCCGTTGGTCAGCCTCCCGGGCCATGTGTGCTTGCCGCACGGTAGTGGAGGGCGTCGTGGCCTCATATGTTAGCGACGGTACGATCTAGGAGAGAATGAGGATCGGGGGAGGGGAGCTAGCAGGTGAGCTCTCTGTGCCGCTCGACGAGGTCGAAGAGGAGAGAAGGAGGTGCAGGTGGCGGAGCCAGGGGAAGGGGATCCGCGAGGGCCGCGAGGTGAGCACAGGTTGGAGGACAATCTGCATCCCGATTGGAATCTGGGGAACGTGCTGAAGTTACGGGGTGATTTTTTTTCATTATTTGCAAAAGCAAGACTAATCCCTAGCACAGATTTGAAGAAGATCAACGACGTTCGTTTGGTCTTACGTTGGAGTCTTACCAGTACTATAGATACAAAGTGTTTCCCAAAATTCAATTCGGACTACTTAGAGCAACTTCAATGGGGCGACCCATTTCGTTCGCCGACGTCCATTTGGGTCGGCACGAGCACAATAGGCGGCCCAACGTGTCGACCTAAACGGGCGGCGTCCGGTTTTCATCCACGGGCGACTCATTCCCGGTCCATTTTTAAGCCGGATTTGCGTCGGCGCGGACACGCGACGGACGTGCGCACGCTCGCCTTCTCTTCCCCTAGGCCCGCTGGTCAGAGGCACATTGGCCTCCCCCCATCCAACCCTCGCCCGCCTACTTCGTCGTCGCCGACGCCGCCGCCCATTTTTTCGGCGACTCTGCCAGCTGTCGGCGCCTCCACATCCGCCCAGAAACGCTGCCCACTCCCACATCGCCCACCGCCGACATCTTGCCGCCGGGGAGCCAACTGTTTCCCACTCCTGCGCCCCCACCACACAGCCCGCCCCGACCAAGAAGCTGCCTCGCCGCCCGATCAGATCCTCACCGGCACGCTCGTCGGACACCGGCCCACTCGTCGGACGCCGACGGGGTAGCTAGCTGGTCCGTGCGCGCCACGACTGCCTTCGCCGATCGTCTCCTTCATCAACGCCCGCAAGTTGTTCGACAGTTTGCCAAGGTAGAAAATGGACTCCGCCAACGAGTTCTTTTTTCAGAATTTCCTTTGCGACTCCGACGATTCCTTGCCCGATGACGAGGAGGATGTATTGGCTGCCGTGTTGGTCCATCACCACCTCAATAGCCAGCGGCCATTGTTTCGTGGCTCCATTCCGGGCCACCTTCCGGCGTTGAATTGCAACCGAGAGAGCAGACATTTCCTTCTTTGGAAGGACTACTTCGATACAACAAAGCCGTTGTTCAAACATCAAAAATTTCGCTGCCGTTTTCGTATGAGTAGGCATCTTTTCAACCGTATTAGAGAGGGGTGGTCGGCTATGATGACTATTTCGAGTGCAAAGAGGATGTCGTTGGCAAGATAGGTTTTTCCTCTTATCAGAAATGCACTGTCACCATCTGAATACTTGCATATGGAGTGCCTGGTGATCTCATTGACGAGTACGTCCGTATGAGCGAGTCTACTTGCCTAGAGTCCTTGTATAAGTTCTGCAAGGCTGTTATTGCTGTATTTGGCCCTGAGTACTTGAGAGAGCCGACTGCTGAAGATACAACCCGTTTGTTTGCAATGAATGCCAGCAGGGGCTTCCCAGGGATGCTTGGTAGCATAGACTGCATGCACTGGGAGTGGAAGAACTACCCTTCTGCTTGGCAAGGGCAGTATAAGAGCCATGTCAAGGCTTGCACTGTCATACTAGAGGCCGTGGCGTCTGAAGATCTCTGGATCTGGCACTCTTTCTTTGGCATGGCCGGATCACACAATGATATTAACGTGCTTCAGCGCTCGCCGGTGTTTGCTAGGCTTGCCGAAGGCAACAGCTCACCGGTGAACTTTACTGTCAACGCCCACAACTACGACAAAGGATACTACCTGGGTGACGGTATCTATTCTCAGTGGACCGCTATTGTCAAGACAATACCCAACCCTATTGGAGAGAAGAGGAAAAGATTTACCCAAGAGCAAGAGGGTGCTAGGAAGGATGTCGAGCGTGCCTTTGGTGTTTTGCAATCTCGATGGGGCACCGTTCGGTATCCTGCTAATACCTAGAGCATGCAGAAACTGTGGGAGGTGATGACTGCTTGTGTGATCATGCATAATATGATCGTAGAAGACGAGCGCCCGGAACGTCTGTACGATCAAGGATTTCAGTTTCGGGTGAGAATGTTGTGCCTGAGTATGGAGGAGCGGCAACGTTTGAACAGTTCACCCAATTTCATCAAGACATGTGTGATTGGGAAACTCACGTGCAACTGCAAAATGATTTGGTTGAGCATATGTGGGCTCATGTTGGCAACAAATAAATTATCTTCTTTTATTCGTTTGCAAAACTATGTGAGAACTATGTGAGACATTTTTATTTTTATTCGGCTTGTAATAACTATGCTATTTTTGATCCAAATTATGTTATTTGATTCAAACTTGAAAATCATGTAAAATAGGGAGGCCAGCCGGCCACGCCGGTACATATGGATCGGCGCATTGGGTCCGCTGCCGATCCATATCTAAAACAGGACGGACGTCGGACGGACGGCCGACCCAAACGAACAAAAAACGGACGAAATCGTTGTTCGTTTGGGTCGGCCCGCTGGAGTTGTTCTTATGGACGACGCTTAAAATCCAGCCGGACATGCGTGCATACATCGGACACCTTTTTTTTCTTTCTTTTATTTGAGGGTAGATTTCAATGTTGTGCATAAAAAAAGTTGTTGCTCTCGAGAAGAATTCTACAAAGGAAAACGTTTCTGGCCGGTGCGTCGGCTCAAATGTTCGGTCGGCTGCACGCGACCCGCGCGCTGAGCGCTAACTGGGCATGCAACATTTATCCGTCTAAAATGTTGCAACCAACGTCATATTTGCTACAAGCGTTTTTATTTGCTACATTTGTCGAGTAAAAAAACTGCATATACGTTTGGTTGCAACTCCAGTTCGTCGGATTTTTGTTACAATCGATGTTTTTTACTTTTGCTACAACTGTGTTAATTTTTGCTACAACCGGCATCATTTTTTGCTGCAACCATTCACTAAAAAAAGTTGCATACACGTTCACGTAGATATTTATTACAACCGGCGTTTGACTTTTGCTACCACGGACTATCAGCTTTGTTTTTTGCTACGATCGCGTAGATATTTTTTTGCGACAAATTTTATTTTTTGTTGCAACCGTTGGAAAGACTGCTGCATCGCGTCGAATTTTGGCTGTATCGGAAGAAAAATGTTGCATTAAGATCCAACGATGCGGACGCACATGATTGGTGAATTATGCGGGCCGCGCGCGGCCGGCCAAAATATATTTGGCAGGCGCACCGGCGCAGAGCACTGCCCTTCTACAAAAGTTCTTGCTGGCAACCAAAAGCAGGTAGTCCGCCTAAAAATAAAATTCAAAGTAGGTAAAGCTCGTGCAAATTTGTGGAAAACCACCCCAGGAGTCTCTTGATTGCAAGCAGGTCCCCAGCCCATGAACGTGAAGATAACCATTGGATCCATGATCCAACGACTGGGCAACTCCTGCAGCATCAAACATCCCCTCCTGCCCCCCCTCCCTCTCTTCTTCTGTTGGTCGCTGACGTGCCTTCTTGGGCTGCCATATGGGCAAGGGTTTTTACCTATCTAGTCTAGCTCCAGAGAACGCCAACCAACTGGCTTCCTACATGAACATGGTTGTTTTTTACATTTAGAAAACCGAAATATGTGACGTCCATTGGTGATTCACCATGTTGTGCATCCGTTGTTTACCTTATACTATACCAGAGGACCAACATTGTATTGGATGTTTTTTTTGAAGAAGTCATCTGGGGGTAGAGGATCCGCACCTGTATATCTATACGTATTAATAAAGGAAATATGTATTCTTAGTCCGTCATGCTATTTTATAAAAAAAACTCTGATGTTTCTTACATTAAACCCGTAGTACATATTAAATGTTTTTAAAAATACTCATATCTTCTAAACAGTAACTTCAGATTTAACATGTGATATATGAAATTTGATTAGAAAAATATGTAGAATCTGAATATGATGTTATTTTACACGTTAAGTTTTTTGAAAAAAAGACTATCTAGGATACAATTTTAATAAATAATGCATTATTCGTCTTTCTTTCATATCGGTATTTATACGGATTGGGGATGAACATCTCAACAAAATCAGGGTTAGAGATGAAATTGAAGGTCGATTGCCCGTTTTTTTGTACGTGTTAAATATACATGCAAGCCGTGTTGAAATAGAAGACATGTGAAATCTTGAACTGCACTTTTGTAGGATAAGACCATCTTTGTTTGTGCCGTAACTACAAATTCTTAGATTATATATCATTTTTTATAAATTAAGAGCGTGTGGTATTTCTTTTCTCCCGTTACAACGCACGGGCCCTTTTGCTAGTATTACTGAAGGATGAACCACGGGTTCAAGTTACAAGCGTTACAAGGTAGGGCTGGTGCGCGAGGAGAGGTAGTGACGCCAAGACAAAGCATTTGCCTTTTGACTGGGTTATTTAAACCTATGTCTATGAGTCTAGAGGGTTACATCATCAACAATATTCCTCAAAGTAAGGTGAGCGGGGTGAGTGTCGTTGTGGAAGACTTTGGCCTCTTTTGAGTCTCCAATTTTCCACAAGATGGCGAGGAGGACCCGCCACCTGTTTGTGTCGATGTGAAGCTCGACAGGTACGTACTTAATTACAGGTTGCAAAAACAGTACTATAAACATTCATGCGAATCCACAGTGAACAAACCCTATTGTGATCATAATAATTAGATAGGGTAGCAATACATCAAGCACACAAATTTTCTGATCTACGGAGTAGTAATTGACAAGCCATAATGCACATACCATAAACCCATAATCAAGCATGATCCAAACAATCCTACTACTATTACTCGCTAGTTTTAATCAAGTCCGTCTGCATAGTCGCTCACCACACCATAGGAGGCGTGCATGCATGCATGCATGCATGCCCGCCCGAATTTAAACGAGAAAACCCCTCACAACAAGCTAGCACAATCAAGTTTCAGACGTTGTCGGAGGTGGTGGAGGAAGGCGGGAGGAGGGGCTGGGTGATGGAGGCAGAGGCAAGCTTGGCGCTCCGGACGTCGCGGCCGCCGCCAGAGGAAGCTGCGGAGGAGGCGGCCATGGCCGCCTCCTCCTTGCCGATGCGGGACCTCTCCTCGCTCTTGCCCCAGAGCACGAGGTAGAGCCCGGTGATGATGAGCGCGGCGCCGATGATCCCGCCGAGGTAGAACTTCTCGCCGAGGGTGAGGGAGGCCATGATGGCGACGACGAGCGTCTGCACGGGCTGGTACACCGCCACGAACACCGGGCCCCCACGCTCGATGCACCAGATCTGCACCGCGAACGCCACGCCCGACGCGATGAAGCCCTGCATTGCGGTTTCCATTTGCCATGCATGTCAGCTGCTAGCTTGCTTGTATACGTACGCATAATCATTTCCATATCTCTTGAGAGTCAAAAGCAAGCAGCTTAAGATCTGAGACATGGATCATTATGCCTTCCACTCACCTGACTTGTTATATATTATATACAGACAGACAGAGAGGTTGTTGCATTGCACCACTTTTAATCAATTTGTTAATTACTTGTATCTACACCTTCCATAACACAATACAAGATTTTTTTTAATATATATATATATACAAGGTCACAAACTTATATTTTAAGTATCAAGATAAAATTTAATGACTGCTTTGTAAAGTAGCTTTTCTTCTGGATCTTGGTCGATGCAGAGGCCGGGGCTAAGCCTCCTTTTCAAAAAAAAATTAGTGTTTATTGGACGATTGACTTAGTAGTTGAGTATCATTATGACCAATACATGTTTCTACTACTTCAGTATCTCAATCACTGCTGTATTGGTCTTATATAGATGCAAAATATGTTTTTTCATTGTGACCTTGTATATGTATAAATAAATGTCAGAGATGATAATTTTTCAAACGGTTTAGCTTGCCAAATGATATTATATTATAGGACAGAGACATAGTTTTAAATAGCCCGTTATAGCCTCATTATAGCTTTGCTATAGCCTTTTCAGCAGCGTGTCGCTATAGCCCACCATAGCTGATTTAGAGTCTCGCCGCTATTTAAAACATTGGACAGAGGTAGTAATTATTAATTGTGAATTATAGGATAATCATACTAGTAATGCTTACGGCGTAGAGGATGGTGAAGACTTCGGAGCCAGAGTGGAAGACCCACGCGCCGGCATCCCTCTCGAAGAAGGCGGCGATGATGAGGAACTGGATGACGCCGAAGAAGCAGGTGTAGGAGGTGACCGACAGCTTCGCGGGGTACTTCTTGAGCACGGGTGCCTGCAGCACCAGCCACCCAGACCACGACAGGCAGTGCCCGATGAGGTACACGCACCCCAGCGTCCAGTTCTTCCCCTCCCCGGCCACGGCCGCCAGAAACGGCACTTCCGGCAATGAAGCCTTGTCGTCGCCGGTGGGGGCGAAGATGGTCGGGCCCTGGTAGAGCGTGATGACGGACGCCCCCGCCACGCACGCCAGGGTGCCCACCACCTTTGCCACGCCGTCGCGCCGGTCGAGCCGCACCTTCTCGATCCGGAGCGCGGCGGCCATGCCGAAGGTGATGGCCGGCACGGAGTTCTGGATGGCGGAAGCGAAGGTGGGCGACGTGTTGTCGAGGCCCAGGAGGTAGAAGCCCTGGTTGGCGGTGATGCCGCAGAGCGCGAGGAAGAAGAACTGGACGGCGAAGCCGAGGGTGAGCCTTGGCCGGTCCTTCTTCTCGAGGAAGTAGGCGAAGGGGACGAGGAGGAAGAGCGCGATGATGTTGCGGTACACGGGGAAGACCAGCTTGCTGATGCCCATGTTGAGCGCCAGCCGCGACACCACGTGGAACCCGGCGTACCCGAACTGCAGCGCCAGCATCGCCACGTGGAGCTGCGCCTTCTCCGGCATCCCGCACACCCGGCGAGCGTCCACCGCGTCCGCCATGGCTGCTGCTAGAGCGAGCTGACGCTCACGCTGAGAGAGAGAGACGAGAGAGGAAAGCTGAGGTGAGGAGTGGAGTGAGGAGTGAAGCCAGGGGTGTCTAGCTATATAGACATCCCACTTGGACAGTAGGTGAGCATGCTACGGAGTGACACTCAGATACTAGGCACTACTGAAGTGAGCGAGGGTTGGAGAAGAGACCATCATGCATATGTTTGGTGTGTGTCACCCGTCCTCGCTGCTATGCTAACGCTAGCTCTCGGTTGTCGGCCGGTGATCGAGTTGGTGAAGAGACAGCAGTGGACTGCTTTGTTTCGATGGCATTTGGTTTGGCGCCACTCTGACTCCACTACACTACACAGGCTGCAGATCGATTGACACAAAGCCAAGGAGAAAGTGATGGATCGAAATGAAGGCAAGCCTAGAATATGTTTGCAATGCTAGATGATTAGACCAGCCTTATACATACGGACTCTACATCTTTCTTTGTATTTCATCATTTTATTTTCTGTTTGTGTGAGACAACATTGTTTAATTGTGTTCATCTTACTAATTAGCCAGAAGCCGAGTATAATGCTTAAAAGTTTTATGTAATAAAACGTTCTTTTCAAAAAAATGATTAGACCAATATTTAAAGGCTGAAGCTATCATTTGTGTGCCTGCGATTGTTGTATGCTTCACCGGGGGATACACCCACCAACACTGCCATACTGGCAGTGGTAGTGGTAGTTTTTGAGGATGTATGTATGTGAATGCTCTAAAATTGTCTGAGGACATATATACTCTTTTCATCTGGATTACTTGTCATATAAACGGATGTCTTTAAACGTATTTAAATTTTAAATACATTTATTTTTATCCATTTCTGCAACAAATAATTCAGGATTAAGGTATATGTGCATTGTGTAGAGAAGCAGTATATAAACTTATATGCATGTGCAGCAAAGCAGGTTACCTCAGACCGGTTCAGCAAAGCAGGTGAAAAGAGCTAGGGGTGACACGGATAGTAATTAAGAATGCAAAAGGCAAGGTGAAAAAGTTGAAAAAGAGGAGGCCGGAGAAATGCACGCTCGAACCTCATCAGGGCACTTTCCAGGGCAGCATAGATCGAATCATGCATGTCCTTCAATTGTTTCAACCTAAGTATATATATGGAGTAGAATACACTAGCTAGATCTTCGATCGCATCTACTGTGCTGAGTGATAATAAGAAAATTCGAAACTTAATGATTCAACTAAACATTAAAATCTTTATGTGGTATTTTTGTAGGAGAGATGTGCTAATTAAAAAGAGCCTTGCACGAACGCAACTGGTCAGGAAGTAAGTGTTGCTTTGTGCTCATGACGAGACAATCAAAGACCACTTTTTTATGCAAGTTTGCATATTTTATATGATCAGTCATTCATATAGCGTTAAATTTGTATCCTCCGATAAGTATTGCCAATATATATGGTGCTTGGTTGGACGGTATTTCAAATAATTTTAAAATGCATTGATCGTTTTGGCTATGTAGAAATGGCTTAGTTTTTAAATGACAAAAATGTTTCTCCTTTACATGTTATTTTTTGTTGTACGCACTCACTTTGTACGTGATCTAGCTACAGTTACCGAAGCAGGCGGCTATGGAGCTTTTATTTTTCAATATGGATGGCGGCATAACCTCCGAATCGATATACCGCCACTTTTGACATAGTTATAGTGCCGGTCTATAGGCTCTACTATATTATGGATTTGTCGGTTTTATTATATTTCTCTTGTTAGACTTTTGATGTTTGGTTGTGTGCGATAGCTATGTAAAAGCGATACGTTACTTAGGGCATCTCCAATAGTCGTATATCATTGTCGGTAAAATTGTCACATAGACGATTTTGATGACATAACACGTAATAAAAGAAGAGAGAGAATGAAATCGTATGAATTTGAAGCAACGGCTGAGACACAAGCTCTGAGGCAAGCATGGTCATTTCTTCAATATTTAGTGAACCCGCTTAGTTATTTTGCATATGGTTAACATATACTGCATTGAAGAGCTTGTATATATGATGTGATGTTGGCTGCTGACATGGACACTTATACCAACGATTGAACATACAGAATGTTGAAGATGCTCTTATAATATTTTGTATCCACTTAATGCTACATTTTACGGTAATAAAAAGTTCATTGTCTAAAAAAGCTATTGGATCGCATGCAACTGTGTGCAAGATACTCAGTACATAGCGGGCGTAGACACTTTAGTATATTCGATATTCGATCTGTTCGGATGCATAGTGGGATCGACATATATGGCCTTTAGTTCCCAGCTTTCCAGGGGCGTGCTGCTTGCCTCTGCAGGGACACACACCATCATCGTCATCATTTCCCCTGAAAATGCATGATTCCACCTATTGCTACGAAAATTATGTTTCTACCTTAACTATGTCATCATGTGGTACTACAGCTTGCTAATCTACCAACTTTTGACAACAATGTGTCACCTTATCGATCTCTAGCTAGCGTACGTGCGTGCGTGCTTTATTAGCTTGCTGGAGCGTCTGTGATGATCAGCTGTTATTTGGAGCATGCAGATCAGCTAGTGTTTGTGCTCGCACATGTTGATCAGCTTTATGCTCGATCGCTAGATCTCCCCGCTGTGAGCTGAATAGTGTATTGAACGGTCCCCAGGTATCCGTGTTTACTTAACTCCGGCTCCCACATGCACGCGTGCATGTGATAATGAACCAAGAGTAGGAGCAGCGTCAATCTGAATCAGCAGCTAGCTGTAATGTCGACGCTTTCGGGTGACACGAGAATACTCTTCTTCTCTTTGGATGCATGGTCCAAAAAATACCTGAGGAGATGGAGAGGGATTAAGCAGGCAGCAAAATCTCATCCCAAGAGCGAGAGCAGAGCCGGTCGATGGAGAGGCCGACAAATTAAAGGGATGGATCGATGGATGTGGTAGCACTAGCTAGCAACCATCCATGATGGATGCGCGCACCATCGTCGTCGCCACTCTCCACCGGTTGCGTCGCATCCTATCGTCGCTTTTCCCGGCCGGCCGGTATTTGCGTACCTTGGGTTTCCAAAAAGGAGTGCATCACCACATGATAGATTTCACTCCTCATGTCCAAACCACCGTACGTATACATGGATCAGCTGGCCTGATTTACTCCTCACGTAGTTTACCCACTCTTCATTATGTGATGGGCAGTCAGTCATCCAGCATGCATCCGCACTGGCTACCGTTGTGTTCCGACGAGCTTCGTGCCCATGGTGCTGTCTCGGTGCATCTTTGCTCAATGATACACAAGAAGCCTCCCTGACCTGCTAATCGTTCGGAATTCCACCAGTGAAGCTTCCCGTCAAGGTTGTGTTGGCACTCGTTCATTGTTGATGCTCCTGTATTGCATCGATCGTTGGTTCGGGGCGCATGTCCCTGCGTTGTGTTCGGCTGCTCGCAAAGTTTTGGTATTGTGATCCCTCGATGACACCCCACAACTATACGTGTCTTCGTGGTGATGGTCCTTATGTTGGGCGTCTTGTCCTTCTTATGTCCGTGTAACCTTGTTACTTGTACAGTTTGGTCTAGTTCTTTTATAAACGGGGTTAACTTGTTCAGGGTTTTTATTCGGTATTTCTTATAAACTGGAACACTCTTCTGACGTAATGGCCACTTTGAGCAACATATTCAGGTGTAGGGACTCCTCCCCCGGTGATTCTCTAAGAAGAACATACTTCCGCACTATATTTTTTGTTTACATCGATGTGTTGATCACTTGGATGCAGGGTATTTCCGTAAGACAAACCTTGATTATGTGGAGCCATATATGGTCAAATACAACTTTGTAATCACTGAATAAATCACTTTGTTGTGTTCATTTTCTTCTAGAAACCCTTTTAGATATGCAAACACTTTGACGTCGCTCCTGGTTATGCTTAAGCTTTGCTTATGCAATGATGTAAAGACACATGATGTCTGCCACTATATCACTTACGGGTTCACTTTATATACATGCTAAAATGATTTTCTGCAGAGCTAATAACTTTAGAGAAAAGTATATTTTCGTTCCTCAACGATTGATTGAGTCTAGATTTGGATCCTCGACTCCAGAACCAGACAACTTGCAGCCCCAGCTACTAAAACCTGCGTCCCTTGTCTCGAATTTCATTGGTTTTGGTTTTCTCACCCTGGTTTTGACCGGTGCTGACTAAAATTTGTGTAATCCATTCAAATTTTTGAACTTTCTTGAAATTGGGGTACTTTTTTCAAATACACGTACTTTTTTTTTCAAGTTTGTCCATTGTTTTTCAAATCTGCAAACTTTTTGCAATCCTCATACTTTTTCTTAGTTTGTGACCTTTTTTACAAATCCCCGTACTTTTTTCAAGTACCTATATATTTTAAAAATCCGCGTACTTGTTTTCGAATCTGCGTAATTTTTCAATTACACGTAATTTTTCCAAATCAATGAAATTTTCCCAAACAAAATATGTGGATTTGAATAAAGAATGTGAATTTTAAAAAACAAGCATGAAAAGGGTGCACGGATTTGTAGAAAGTATGCAATTTAAAAAAAGTTCACGTATTTGAAAAGTACACGAATTTCAGGAAAATATATGATGGACAGTCACCCACATACTCCTGCGCTATTTCGTTTGCGTGGATGTGTGTGTGGATCACTTGGATGTCGAGGCCAAGGGTATCTCCCTGTTTTCAGAAAAATAAAACATATGGAGGGCCTATTTCCATAAGACAAACCTTTCTTTGCGTGTAGTCCATAAGACGAACCTTGATTATGTGGAGCCATATATGCTCAAATACAACGTTGTAATCACTGAGTAAAATCGCTTTGGTGTGTTCATTTTCTTCTAGAATCCTTTTAGATATGCAAACACTTTGCTGCCACTCCTGGTTACAAGCTTTGCTTATGCAATGATGTAAAGACACATGACATCTGCCATTATATCACTTACGGCTTCATTTTATATACATGTCTGGTGTTTTCTTTCAGCCCTTACGCCTTGATTGGATCGTCGTTTCCAATGTTTTTACCCTTGTGAAATATACAGACCTTCATCAATTGTTTTGTTTGTCAACTGGAATTCACATACGGCCGGTGAAATACACCTATAGAAAATACAGGTCACTAAATCTAACATCTTATAAAATGTCTATTTGTGTAAAATATACAGACCTTCATCAATTGTTTTGTTTCTCAAATCTACAAACAATTTATATTGGTCACTAAATCTAACATCTTATAAAATATCTATTTATGTTAAAAGATTTACAACAGTACACTAGTTCAAAAAATAAGAAATACATTGCCGGTTCGCTAGGGGAGAGAAAAATCTATCAGTGGAGGTGTACAAATAAAAGTAGAAGAGTAGGCAAAAAATCAGACAAACAAAACAAATAAACAATCATCGTCGCAACTAACGGGCCGACCAACTACCACACCGTGCAAAGACGATGCAGACGTACCCACACCCATATCTCGCCTACTGCAGGTTATAGCACTGTCTTGCGTACAACATGCGGTGAATTGTCCGGCCCGGTAATGAAGGCTAGATCATATGTTTCATGTAGGATTCTTTTTATTTTTTGTTCTTCTCTTTGGTTTTTCTTTATTTTGATCTTTTGGTTTTTTTTCTCAATGCATGCATTTTTTATGCATCTTGTACATTTCTGGTATACGTGTGAACCCATTTTTGATACACGTTGAATATCTTTTGAATACAAGTTTACATTTTATAATAATAAGAAACATTTGTTTAACTACATAGACATTGTATATATTGTCCAAGTTTTCAAATATTAAAGACATATTTTGAAGCACATGACCATTTTTGAAAATACGACAAACATGATTTGAATGATACAAAACAATTTTTTAAAACAGAATAGATTCACATTTTATAAAATATTCTAAAATTTCTTGAACATTTAAGAAAAATTGCATGGTCAGTTTTTGGTAGTACAAAACAGTTTTTTTTTAGAAACACAAAACATTTATTTGAACAATGCATACACCTTGGGAGGAGGTGGTGTGCGGTTGGTTAATAGCCGTCGACCTATGTGGGGAATAGGATTCCCGATATCTCTTGTAGCTATGTGGAGCATATAATCGCATCAAGGGAGCATACAGTGGGTCGTCCGAGGTAGTGTTAGGTTTATTCTTATTTTCTATTTTTCCTTTTTCACTTTTGTTTGCATTTCAAAATATAATAAGTTTAAATTGTAAATTTACTTACAAGATTTTTCACACATTTTAAAATGTTAACAAGATTTGTCAAAAAATTTCTTGATAGCTCATCGTCAGAAAAAGCCCAGATCCGTAATTACTGATGGAGACGCATCCATGATAAGGGCCATAAGGACCGTCCCGGACGCATGGCATCGACTTTGTTCATGGCACATAGAGAAGAACATGCAGAAACACCTTCATCACAAAATCTCTGAAAAGGAGTTCGGGTCTCTTCTTTACTATGCCACTACACATAGAGTCTTTGAGGAGAGATGTGCAGTGTTTACTGCTAAATGGGAGTCCGCTAAAACTAAGACATGGTTGTGTAGGATGTACAAGAAGAAGAGGTTGTGGGCAGCAACATATTTGTATGGTGGGTTCTTCCTTGGGATGCGGAGTAATTAGAGCAGCGAGAGTCTAAATTCGTGCCTCCATATGAGTCTGGACTCTCGTATGACCATTGTTGACATGGTTGTGCACTACGAGAGCTGTATCGTTCGTCTACGTGAAAATGAGACGCATGATGACTGCACGGCCTCACAGACACTCCCAGTATCAGTTTTTGATGAGTTTAAACACATTGACAAGCCGTTGCCCGTGAGTTCACTAAGACAAACTTTTGCAAGTTACAGCAAGATATGAAGAAGGCGGGAGAACTTCAAATCGTTGAAAGACTAAGAGGAGCAGCCGGTCAGAGATTTCTAGTGGCATGGAAGAATAACAATGATCTCTTATTCAAAGTGGACTACACACCTGATAACTAGAGAAACCGTGAAGTGCAGTTGTCAAAGCATGAGGCGCAAAGGTCTTCCTTGCACACATATTTTTTTACGTGTTGATGCACTGGACTTACGTGAAATACCTAAGTATTTAGTACCGCAGAGATTCACCAAAAATGCTAGAGGTGGGCTGCCCGTCAAGCGCACTAGCGATCTGTTTGCATGGGGAGGGGCTGGTAATGAGCAGAGAGCTAAGTATAGTGAGTTGATAATATTATCTGCAGAAGCATCTCATGCTGCATGTCATAAATCATTTTTATTCGATAAGATGAAGGCTTATCTAGAGGATATAATAGCGAATAAAGTCGTTGAGGAAAATGATTATGTGAGTCAGCATAAAGTTGCGAAGGATGATGCATTTCAGCCACATCGCGACCATGTGTTGGTTCATGATCCAGTGAAAGTTTCAACTAAAGGGGCACCCAAACAAGATAATAAAGGCCATGTTAAAGACTATCATGAGGTGACTAAAAATGATAGACCAATAGCTTTTGACGAGAAGAAGCAACGCTGATGCAGCTTATGCCGAACAAAAGGTCATTTTAAAAACAACTGTTCTTGGAAATCCAAAGTACGTGTTTTCGTTTGGTCAATTTAGTTATGTTCTTCATGTTGGCTTTTCGTCCTCAAGATCAAGCACACGATCACCTTGCAGCTCGATTAGTCGTGTACGCGTAACTCGGCTCAACGTACACGAACTAGTTGTATCACTCGATATCTCGCCGGCGCCCACGCAAACACCGGGACCAGAACACACGCGCACGAACCCAACAACACAAAGATGGCTAGAGGCACGTGTCGTGCTTCACAATAATCTCTTTATTGCTTTTCGTTTCTCTGATACAAATCTCACGCACCCTGCCTGCGTTTATATAGGTATACGCAGCAGACATCTCTAACACAAGCACATACTCCTACTCTAACTCTAACTCCCACTACTACTCTACTCGGAATGAGATACCAAGTCCAACCCGACAGCTTAACTTTCCTATCTTACTCACGTGAGCACACAAACCCAGATGGTTTCCTAGCAAAATAAAGCGGCAAGCTGATCAAACTATTAGTCCTAATCGGTATACGTTTGGATTACTTCAACACTTCATTCAAGTGTCCATGAAACTTACACAAATGCTCATATCTTTGTATGCAGGAACATGAGAGGATGAGCGAATTACAAACTAGTTTGTTGTGATAAAGCATCATCGCTATAAGCTTGTTTGTTTTAATGTGAGACGACGACAATATGACGATGATACATTATGGATGATATTCTTTATGTGTTACTCATTGTCTAAACGTTGATGATGATGTTATGTGTTGTAGCCGCTGCCGGCGATCAGCGGCGTTCTTTCACGATTAGCGGCGGATGTCTTTGTATAACTCTCATCCGTTGTTCTGACGGCGTCGACGTATTTAAGGCGGTCATCAGCGTCTTCACTCGGCGAGGTGGTACTAAAGTAGCGACTTTCGTGCGCGCGCCATGGGGTGCCGCTCGAGCAGAAATGGACGGCCCAGCAGCGCACATGGCACAAAATCTGGGTCGGCCCAGCAGCGTGGCACGCCGGTCCAGCAGCGCCCGTGGCAACTGCGGCGGTCACCATCATACAAATTTTATTACAATTATTAGTCCCACATTGCTTTCTTAGATGAGATAACACTGATTTAAATAGGTTTATATTTTTATACTGTTAATTCTTTAATAGCGGCGGTCCTACCTCACTCTGCTGATGAGGGGATGTGTTGTGATTTACAAAAACATCACCTACATTAGTGTAGTACGCTAGATCTGTCCACTATTATAGATTTTTTTTGACATTCTTCAAACTGGTTGATTTTTTTTATGTTGTCGGATTTCGTTTAAATTGCTTGTGAGATCTTAGGATAGGCATATGAACCCACGCACCAAGTTTGATACTATTCTCAAGACAGTCAAAAAATGACACTTGTTCATCACAGGCCATTGTAGTAGGAACGAAGGGCCTGTCTTGAAGAAGGACTTTTTTTGACATCCTTCAAACGGGCTGAATTTTTTTATGTTGCATACTATTAGTTTTAGAAGCATGCATGTCAAATTTGGGCTCAATCAGACATCTTTTGAATTTGTTATGAATTTACGAAGATAAATTACATAAACTAGATGATTCCCCGCGCGTTGCTGCGGGAACTGGTTGCAATATATTTTGATGAAACTTGACTGTTCAAAAAAATAAATATTTGTATTAATAATATGGGGACTGACCCAAAAAATACATACGATTTATTGTATAGATTACCAGAATCCTCGACATTTTTTGTAGATATTCTGAGTTGAGAAACACATGAATGTTTGCCGCAAAATCAAGGAAAGTTTAGTATGCATAGATTAATAGGGCCAACATGAAATATTGAGAAGATATTTCATGGGCCTTGAATAAATCATTAACCTCACCTAGCTAGCCTTGAATAAATCATTAACCTCACCTAGCTAGTCTCTCTTTTTCTTTCTTGGCCTTTTTATCCTGCTGCAAAGAAGTATAAACTACAGTATATTGTTCCAAATGAAAATAACACACGCTAGGCACATAAGTAAAGAATTAGACGATAGACGTTATATATCATATTAGAGGTAACACGATGATGTGTCAATTTTTAAATAACGTTGCAGTAAGGTAGCTGTAGGAATTACTGGATCAGTGGGATTATATAAAAGATAGTGTATAACTTCATAATATTATGGTTTGGGAAGAAAATGATCTACATACCATCAGAACGAATATATGTCTGCTAATAACAGTGCAGATTTAATTTTTCACGTGAGACCGTGAAAGACTAACGTAGCAATAGATACGGAGCATTGGTTATTGAAGATCATTCTTTTGCTGCAAAAGTTTGCTGCGGGAAGCGAGAGAGATTGCTTTGGATTACTGAATAATACTTGTAATTAATATTTGATAGAACATAGAAACACCTTAAACACCTTCTACCGGGTAGTTGTTCTCTGCCTTCTGGGCACACCTGCAAGCATATGGGACAATGAAAACAAACTACAACAGGGATAAGATAAACAACCGCTGGACGTATAGCTCAACTCAACACTTATGGCGAGAGATCTCACCGTACATGTCGAAACAGGGAAAATTTCTCAAAAGTCTCATCCTACCAAAAAGATGAAAAACGCGAAGGCAAGCAAACAAAATTTTCACAAAATTGGAGGAAGCAGAGAGACGCAAGGGCTGGAAGAGGTTACTGCTCCTCCCATGACCACCAAGTAGTGCAGCTGTGTAGGACAGCAATACTCCAGGCTAGATTTTGGGACCAAACAAATTAATATAGGCCCAATCAAGAGCGCACTCCGTCGACCCAAACCTAATATGTGGGATTTAACAGCGAGAAAGAAGGTAGTACGATTGCCTGAGGGGATTAAGGTGGGGAAGATGTAGATGTTGACAGGAAGCCAGCATGACATTGGCGATGTTCTCGGGAGTCAAGACATATATAGGCCTGGCGGTGGTGTCTTAGAGCAACTCTAGCAGACCCCGCATCCGGCCCCGGCCCGTAAAATAACAGCCAAAGTGCGGTCAGGACGGAAAAACCTGCCCGATCAGACCCCGCATCCCGCCCCGGTCCGTAAATATTTTTGTAGGGTGCGTCAAAATCTCGGTCCAAACCCGCGAATACGCGGGTTTCCTCTCGCCGCTGCGGTGCCCTGCATATAAGCGGGAAGCAGTTGGTGGGGGGACATTTCAGCCCACGCTTTTCCCCCACCAACCCCCTCCCCCCCCTCACCCAAGATTCTGGCCGCTGGATTTGGCTTTTGCCGGTCGTCGATGGCTGCACCAAGCCGCCGAGGATTTACGGGCATGGATTCGTCCGGCCGTCCACCGGGCTCGGCGCTCGCGTAGCAGCTCTGTGGCTCGCCGTTGCCGCTCATACAGTGCGACGACTACACACGGACAGTGCTGCGGCTTACTTCGGACACGCCGAACCACCCCCGATTGGTGTTCTTCAAATGTGAAAACAACGGGATACGTGCACTTGTGATATCTCATTATTTGGTTCAATTGCGGATCCTCATTCCGAACATGGTTATTCTTTTGTGTAGAGATATGGATGTTCATTTTGGTTTTGGGAAGGCGAATACATTGATTTATTAATAGAAAAAAAGTTAATAGATGTCGATGCACTCCTTAATAGAATAAAAAACAATGATGCGGCTGCATGTGCAACATCTACTTGTTTCGAACCAAAGATGAAGAATGCAAGATGAAGAATCCACAGATCAACAATGAGTGTATGGAGAAGATATTGCTTCAACTAGTTGGAGCAGTTATGGAAGTTGGAAATCATCTAAAATGCATACTTGTGGTTCTTGTTTTCTTTGGTCTTGCTATTCTAGCAAAGATGTGGTAATGTTTATGTATCGAAATGTTGTTGGAAAAGCAAAGAAATGCATTATTCTAGCAAAGATGCGGTGTAAATTTAGAAGTTTCGGGCCGAGAGGAGCTGTGCCAGAGCAGACCCCGCAAAGCCGACCCGAATATGCTTTTTTACAGGTCTGTTATGCGGGGTCTGCATTCGTAACCGTGCGGGCCGGTCCATAAAAACGTTTTTGCACGAACTGTAAATACGTTTTGCGGGCCGGACGGATGGTGCGTATGCTAGAGTTGATCTTACATAGAGGAATCCATTGTGCTCTCCGTTCGGGTAATAGTAGACATTGTCGTACGTTACCGGCGAAGCTTTTCTTATGGCCGCCGTCGTGGCTACTATTCCTAGAATTGACAACCTGTAGTTGATTCGCCAACATAAATCTAGGCAGGATGCGATGATTGTGGCTGGCCATCTGCGTTGTGGAGGTGGAAGCAGAGAACTTAATGACGAAGGGACAGGAGGGAAGGGGTCGTGACTCATTAGTGCGTGACAAACTGATGTTGGTGGACTGATATTTGAGGCGAAGAGAAGAAGGGTCGTGAAGGGGAAGAGGCTCGGATGGTGAAGAGTGTTGGTGTCGGTTGGAAGAAAAATAATAAGCTTAACCAAAAAATCTGACATATTATTCTGGTTGTTTGTTTGGAAAAACAATGCATAGTTATAACTGAACCGCTGAGGTGGAACATGTGATGACCTGGATAGCTTGCATGTGAAGAAAAATAAGATAGTGGAGATGAGTCTCTTGGGTATATAGGATACTAACCAAACGTGATGCACCGTGTGTTAGTTGTCGGATTTTGTTGAAATTACTTGTGAGATCCTAGGGTACGCATGCATATGAACCCACATATCAAAGTTTGATACTCCCTCCGTCCCAAAATAATTGTCTCAACTTTGTATTAGCTCTAGTATAAAATTGTATTAAGCTTAATACATTTATTTTTGGACGGAGGAAGTACTATTCTAAAGACGGTCAAAAAACAACACTTGTTCAACACACGTCGTTCTGGCAGGAACGAAGGGCCTGTCTCGAAGGAGGATTTTTTTCGACATCCTTCAAATGGGTTGAATTTTTTTATGTTGCATACTATTAGCATTAGGAGCATGCATCACAAATTTTGGCTTAATCGGACATCTTCTGAATTTGTTACAAATTTATGAAGATAAATTATAGAAATTAAAAAAACCGATTAAAGCCGCCCTAGATCGCCGTAATAGGTCGGGACATCATGTGCGCAGCGAGCATGTGGCCGCCGCATCGTGCGTGGCCAGCGGCGCTAACTGTCATGCACAGCCAAGGGTTTTTAATAAGTGTTTCGACCATTTTCGACGATAAAATTCTAAAAAATCCATCGAACATCACACGTCTTTGAAACCTGGCACCAATGCTTAACACTGATTGTGCTACTTGCACAAATAAATTAGAACCGTTTGATGAAGTTTGAAAATGAATGTATGTAAAAGAAGACCTATCGGTGTGTATGTAACACTTAAGTTTGTACATGAAGTACGTGCGTACAATATACTCAACTTTTGCGAGGAGGTGGGCATGGTCACGGGAGCACCCCACACGAAATATGAACGAAATCCGACACCAAACGAACGTTGTGTCACGTCCCGACAGTATTTCGGCCATTTTCGACGATTAAATCCTAGAAAATCCATCGAATAACAGACGTCTTTGAAACCTAGTACCGATGATTAACACTGATTGTGCTACTTGCAAAAAAAAATTGGGACCATTTCATGTAGTTTGAAAACGAATGTATAGACCTATCGGTGTTTATGTAACACGTAAGTTTGTAAATGAAATACGTGCATACAATCATGAAATTTACCCAACTTTTGCGAGGAGGTGGGCATGGTCACGGGAGCACCCACGCGAAATAGGAACGAAATCCGACACCAAACGCACGTTGCGTCACGTCCGGACAGTATTTCGGCCATTTTCGACGATTAAGTCCTAGAAAATCCATCGAATGTCAGACGTCTTTGAAACCTGGCACTGATGCTTAACACTGATTGTGCTACTTGCACGAAAAAATTAGGAACGTTACGTGAAGTTTGAAAACGAATGTTTTCACAAGAAGAACCATCGATGGATATGTAACACGTAAGTTTATACATGAAGTACGTAAGTTTATACATTCGTTGTTGTTGATCAAATTTACCTAACTTTTACGAGGAGGTGGGTATGGTCATGGAAGCTCCCCACACAAAATATGAACGACACCAAACGCACGTTACGTCATGTTCGGGTAGTATTTCGACCATTTTTTGATTAAATCCTAGAAAATCAATGGAACGTCAGACATCTTGGAAACCTGACACCGATACTTAACACTGATTGTGTGCTACTTGCACAAAAAAATTGGGACCGTTTCGTGAAGTTTGAAAACGTATATATATGCACAAGGAGACCTATCGGTGTGTGTGTAACACGTAAGTTTGTACATGAAGTACGTACCTACAATCGTGAAAATTACCCAACTTTTGCGAGCAGGTGTGCATGGTCACGGGAGCACACCACGCGTAATATGAACGAAATCCGACACCAAACGCACGTTGCGTCACGTCCGGGCAGTATTTCAGCCATTTTTTACAATTAAATCCTAGAAAATTCATCGAACGTTAGACGTCTTTGAAACCTCGCACCGATGTTTAACACTGACTCTGCTACTTGCTCAAAACAATTGGGACCGTTTCGTGAAGTTTGAAAACGATTGTATGAACAATTAGACCTATCGATGTGTATGTAACATGTAAGTTTGGACATGAAGTACGTGTGTACAATCATCAATTTTTCCTAACTTTTGTAAGGAGGTGGAAATAGCCACGGGATCACCCCACACGAAATATGAACGAAATCCGACACCAAACGCACGTTGCGTTACGTCCGGGCAGTATTTCGACCATTTTCGACGATTAAATCCTAAAAAATCCATCGAACGTCTGACGTCTTTGAAACCTGGCACCGATGCTTAACATTGATTGTGCTACTTGCACAAAAATATTGGGACCATTTCGTGAAGTTTGAAAACGAATTTATCCACAAGGAGATATATTGGTTTGTATGTAACACATAAGTTTGTAAATGAAGTACGTGCGTACAATCATGAAATTTATCCAATTTTTGTGAAGAGGTGGGCATGGTCACGGGAGCACCCCGCGCGAAATATGAACGAAATCCGACACCAAACGCACGTTGTGTCACGCCCGGACAGTATTTCGACGATTAAATCCTAGAAAATTCGTCAAACGTCAGACGACTTTGAAACCTGGCACTGATGCTGAACACTAACTGTGCCATTTGGAGAAAAAATTGGGACCATTTCATGAAAATTAGAAAACGAATGTATGCACAAGGAGACCTATCGGTGTGTATGTAACACGTAAGTTTATACATGAAGTATGTGCGTACAATCATGAACTTTACCCAACTTTTACGAGGAGGTGTGCATGGTCACGGATTACTCCACGTGAAATATGAACGAAATCTGACACCAAACACACATTGTGTCACGTCTGGAAATTATTTCGGCCATTTTTGACGATTAAATCATAGAAAATCCATCGAACGTTAGACGTCTTTGAAACCTGACATAGATGCTTAACACTGTTTGTGCTACTTGCACAAAAAAATTAGGACCGTTTCGTGAAGTTTGAAAATGAATGTATGTACAAGGAGAACTATTGGTGTGTATGTAACACGCAAGTTTATACATGAAGTATGTGCGTACAATCATGAAATTACCCAACTTTTGCAAGGAGATGGGCATGGTCACGGGAGCACCCCACGCGAAATATGAACGAAATCTAATACTCCCTCCTTCCATCTATATAAGGACTAACCCCAAATTTCATTTTTTCCATCTATATAAGGCCAAACGAGGTAACCGATGTGTCTTCCATTTAATTCCCTTTCACAGGTTGCACGCTTCATTTTTGTTGGCCAATGCATGAAGTACTAGAGGAGTTATTCTTGAGCTGCATGCAAAAAAAGGTGAGAGGAGGTTGCATGCGAGGGATTAATCTCGGCATCCAAAATACTTGCATGCGATTTGGTTGACCAAATACTATTTCCAACATTTCCTCTTCTTTTTATTCAACAACCTTGGTATGAGAGATTCAAAACTTAGGCCCTATATAGATGGAAGGAGGGAGTACAAAACTCATGGTGCGTCACGTCCGAGCAGTATTCGGTCATTTTTGACGATTAAATCCTAGAAAATCGATCAAACGTCAGACGTCTTTGAAACCTGACACCGTTGCTTAACACTGATTGTGCTACTTGTAAAAATAATTAAAACCATTTTGTAAAGTTTGAAAATGAAAAGTAAAGCAAACACTGATAAAAGATTTAATAAACATTGTGTAAAAAAGGGACGAGGGCCTTTTGGCGAGACATGTTGTGCCTGGACAGATCGCCTAAATCTGCCATGCATGTGGCCCAACCCCGCCATGCATGGCGGCCTACGTGGGCGTAGTGGGGCGACGAGCCGAAACCTTACGCCCGTAACGCACACGCATTGCACCGCTGCCGTGATCGCCCCTGCGCCGCCACCAACCCGTGACACCCGGCTAACGGCTGAACCCGCCTCGTCGTACATGCACGGCTGCCCATGGAGGAGTCTCCACCGCCGACGAGCACAACAGGCCGCACGGCCGCCCCTGGATGAGTCTCCACCGCCGGCGATCACACCAGGCCGCACGGCCGCCCCACGAGGAGTCTCCACCGCTGGCGTGAGGACTGATGCCGCACGCGAAAACGCACGCTACCGAGGCGGTCGACGGGGCAGTCCACGCTGGAGTAATGGCTGGTGGTTGACGCGACAAAACGGCCCTCTGCGCCGTAGTAATGCGGGCGAAATGCGAGGTAGGGTTCGCGCTGGTTAGCTGTACGCGGGCCACGTATAAGAAGACCCGCCTTCGTACGGGTCGCGTATGGCGTGGTGCGGCGCGCTAGGGCGCGATACGGCGTGTACATTTTTATCCTCATACCGTCTTTTTTTATGAAGGGGTATGAGCTAGTCTGAACCGTTAATGTGTTTAACTGGTTGTACCGAAGCAGAAATGGTGAATGGATCATCTTTTTTCAATGAATGTTTGGCAGACCATTATCAAACTACCTTGGCAACTTCGCAAGTGAAAGCGAGTACAAATACGCGTTCAAGTTTCAACATTAGTTGAGGATGCAAGTGCATATCTATACCTAATAATAAAGCGGCTATTGCTTTCGTCGGAAAACCCACCGCGATATTTTTATAAAAAAAGCCCCTGTAATTTTTGTTATCCAACCCGCGCTCTATCATTTATCTGCAACGCAAAAGGAAAAAATGATTCGCTGCAAAAATTATACATGTACGCATCGCCTCCTCCCGTCGACCCTGGGCCACCCGGCCTGTGCCCAGGCCGCCGCCACACCACTCGCCGCCGCGGTCGACCTCAACCGCCACCGCTGCCGATCTCAACCCACCCGCCTCCGCGGCCGTACCTCTCCCCACTCACTGCTCCCGTTGCGGCGCTCGAGCGCATCGCGTCGACCCTGGTCCACCCTGGCATGTGCCCAGGCCGCTGCCACACCACTCGCCGCCGCGGCCGACCTCAACCACCACTATTGTCGACCTCAACCCACCCGCCTCCGCGGTCGTACCTCTGCCCGCTTGCTGCCCCCGTTTCGGCGCTTGAGCACAGCTTCTGGATCAAATCAACGTGACAGCTACAGTGACTGGGGATGATGCGTCTGCAAGATGCAGAAAAGCAGCGGCGCGACGGAGCGAAGTACTTGCAGGTGGAGGCGGGCCTCCATGGCTCACACGGGGAACTTCGAGGTTATGGCGCGGCAACGGCGACTCCTTATGGCCAGATAGAGGCGCCTAACCCTTGCTCCCCTCATCGTATCCCCTCCTTCGGCAGGAACTCATCATCTGGTGAGATCCCCTCCCCATGCCTCCAACCGTGTGCCAAGCACCGACAAAATTTTTTGTTTTGTCGACATTTATTTGCTGATGAATGAATGTATTGAATGTAAGATTGTATTGTTTGTAGAGACAGAGAATGGAACACCACCTTCAGTTTGTCATCTGATCCCACATTCTCTACCCCATGAGTGAAATAAGATAACAGTCCATTGATCAATTCACGTAGCCTCTTTGTTTTGCTTTGTTTGTCCCGCTCAATTTCTCATCATGATGAAATTAACAATGAACGGGTTGATTTTTCAACAAAATAGGATAGGACTCACTACATATGTTAGTTAGCTTATTATTTTAATAAATCAAAATGTTATAAAAAGATTAAAAGCGTGTGGTATTTTTTTCTCCTGTTGCAACGCACGGACCCTTTTGCTAGTCTAGTACAAAGACCACATATATACAGTCAACAAATTTCAAGAGGCAGGCAGGGAACAGATAAAGTGGTGATACTACATCCTGAAATCGACAAGACCATTCCATGTGTGTCATGGGAAACTACATACGTACTTATGTGCAACACAAGAGCCCTGTTTGGATCTACTCTACCTCATAAAATTCAGTCTTACTTTATTAAATTTATTTTGCAGCGATTTCATGTAAAAGTTGTAACTCTTTTTAAAAAGCATTTGGCTTTCATCTAGCTCCAGTTTCAAGAATGAGAAATTCAATGAAAGAATATATCTGATTGGATGACCGGGGAAAAAGAAAGAGTATTCATTTAATATTTTTTGAAGCCACTTCTAAAGAGCTTCATAAGAACATGAAGTTGTATCTCAGATTTTAATTTTTTACGGAGCTACTCGGTTTGGTTTGATTTTTTTTAAAGCGGAGCTGGATTTCTAAGCAACGGAGCAGTCCCAAACAGGCTGTATGTCCAGCGCTTGCTAGTTAAGGCTTCAACAAGCTCGCGATCTCTGCGGCGAACACCTCCATGGCCATCCTCGGCAGCGCCATCGGCACGGCCACCGCGTCCTCCCCGTCTCCGTTCTTCACCGCCACAAAGAAGCCACCGCCGAACCTAGCGTGCGAGGGCCCGCCGTACACCGCCTCGCCCCACCCCAGGTCCACGCGGTGGAACCCGATGTGCCGGAGGTCGGAGAGCAGGAACAGGTTCGCCGCGGCCAGACGCGGCCGCCCCCGCAGCACCAGGTGGTCGGCCATGGATCGGACGTACTCCGCGCTCACCGACGCCTTCGCCTTCCGGATGAGCTCCACCACGTCCGCCGTCGCGCAGCCGAGCAGCGCCCCAGCGGCCATCGCCACCACGGCGTACCCGCAGGCGAAGCCGTAGTAGCCGGCGGGAAGGCCCAGCGCGGTGTGCCTCCTCGCGCTGACGACGGTGGCCAGCCGGACTTCCTCCTCCGGCCGGATCGCCAGCGCCGCGGTGCGGGCGCGCCACAGGGACGCTGCGAGCACCTCGTAGCTCGTCGCCCGGAGACCTTTCTTGAGCGCGGCCATGTCCGAAGCCCGGAACACGAAGGAGCGCCTGACCATGTCGTCGGCCGGCGTCGGCGGCAGGGGCACGGCGTCGTACTCGTACTCGTGGTGCGGGAACGCCGGCGCCGGAGGGCTGCGCGCGTCGAGCAGCTCGCGGCGCCAGGCAGGCGCGACTGTCGGCGCCGGGAGGCCTCGGGCGAGCTCGGCGACGGCGTTCAGGAACTGGAGGGTCCCCGAGCCGTCGCACATGGTGTGGTTCAAGCGTGTCCACAGGACGAAGCCGCCGCAGAGCAGACGCGTCACCTGGATGAGCAGCAAGGGGCAGCCGAGCAAGCCGCCGGAGCCTTCCACATCGAAGCCGAGCTCCTCCATGCACGGGAACGGCGGCATCAGCCCCGCCGCCTCGAGGTCTGCCAGCCGCACGTCGGCGTCGGCCTCCACGAACATCACCCCTTCGCCGGTGCAGTCCACTACCAGCTTCCGCCCCTGCACCTCCCTCAGCCGCCCGGCGAGCGGGTAGTAGTGCACCAGCGCCTCGGACAAGGCGCGGCGGATCACGCCCGCCGGGTCATCGCCGCGCCGCGCGAACCGGTCGCCGCGGTAGAAGAAGACGCCGCGGACCTGCGACCGTAGCTCGTCTTGGTCGTCGAGGTCGGAGAGACGCTTCGTCTCCCGAGGCGTTGGTGAGGCCGGGCCGATGAGCTCGGGCTCGCGCCGGCGCACGGCGAAGGAGAGCGTCATTCTTTGCTCGCCCGCGTTAATTTGCATGCTTTTGGCATGGTGTTATATTTATATGAACCCGAATATGCCCGCGATAAGCATGCTGTTAGCTTGATACCGCACCCCAGTACTGCTTAGTTATTGTGATTTAACGTCGGAGCCACTGGTTTCTAATCATCGACAAAGGCTTCCTTCGCGTCTAATTTCTGTCCAAGAACATCAAAATCCACGTATCTTTCACAATAGCCCATGCTTTATTGCTTCCCGGCCACCCCATTACTGCTTAGTTGTTGTGATTTTAACGTCGGACGCGTCTCGCGCCACAGGTTTCTAATCATCGACAAAGGCTTCCTTCGCGTCTAATTTTTGTCCAAGAACATCAAAATCAACGTATCTTTCTTTCACAATAGCCCATGCTTTATTGCTTCCCGGCCACCCTAGTACTGCTTAGTTGTTGTGATTTTAAAGTCGGACGCGTCTCACGCCACTGGTTTCTAATCATCGACAAAGGCTTCCTTCGGTATGTCTCGTAGCTAGTATTATGTACTGTTTGGACGAGTATTATTATGTATTGTTTGGACCAATTATGTCTAATTTTTGTTTGCGTCATTAGTTTTTTGAAATTTGAATGGTTTAACGCTTTCTAACTTCATTTGCTACTTTTCATGTTATCATGCATTTCGATCACATAGCATGTTTCATTTATTGTAACCATCTTAACTTCGTGTACAAATTGAACCATCTCCTTCGAAATATGAGGGTTTCAAACGAGAAAAACTGATATGTTACAAAGGAATTTCATTTTTTTAGCTAAATGATCCTGAAATTGAAAAACTACAAATTAACTCTAAAAAGGCTGAAACTTGGCATGGTATCATCATTTCACTCACATAGCATGTGTCAAAAAATTGAGAGGGTTACGGCAAAAACTGGATACACTTCGTGTATAAAGTGGACCATCTCCTTCGAAGTATGAGAGTTTCACACGAAAACTCATTTGTTACAAATGCATTTCAATTTTTTAACTTATTTCAACTCCAGACTTTTTCTGCATTCACTATGCACCATTCTAAGCCACATCTTCAGAATTCAACCCTTTCTAACTTCATTTGGTACTTTTCATGCATTTAATGGCTTTTTAAACAAAATGATCCTGAAATTGAAAAGCGCAACAAATAAACACTGAAAAGGCTCAAACTTGACATGGTGTCATCATTTGACACACATAACATGTGCTAAAAAGTTGAGAGCGTTACGCCAAAAACTGGATGAACTTCTTGTACAAACTGGACCATCACCTTCGCAGTGTGAAGGTTTCACATGAAAACTCATCTGTTACAAAGACTTTTTTTAACTTATTTCAACTCCAAACTTTTTGTGCATTCACTATGCACCATTGTAAGCCACATCTTCAAATTTCAACCTTTCTAACTACATTTCCTACTTTTCATGTATTTAATGGTTTTCTTGAATTAAATGACCCTGTAATTGAAAAGCGATACAGATGAACTCTAAAAAGGATGAAGCTTGACATGGTATAATAATTTCACTCACATAGCATGTGATGAAACGTTGAGAGGGTTACAGAAAAACTGGATGCACTTCGTGTAAAACTGGCCCATCACCTTCGAAGTATGAGAGTTTGAGAAGAAAACTCATCTGTTACAAAGCCATTTTATTTTTTTAACTTATTTCAACTTCAGACTTTTTGTGTATTCACTATGCATCATTCTAAGGCACATCTTCAAATTTCAACCTTTTCTAACTTAATTTGCTACTTTTCATGCATTTAATGATTTTTTTGAGCTGAATGAACCTGAAATTAAAAAGCAATACAAGTGAACACTGAAAAATTTGAAACTTGGGATGGTATTATCATTTCGACCACATAGCATGTGCTAAAAAGTTGAGAGGGTTACAGCAAAAACTGGATGCACTTCGTGTACAAACTGGACCATCTCCTTCGAAAGAGATTGTCATATTTAAAATTCAAAAAGAATAAAAATTAAGATTTTAGAAATTATTATTTTTTAAATAAATGATGTCATATTTGTATTCCTCACATTTTCTGATAATAATGGATATATTATTTGTTGAATTTTGATTTATAGATTTAAAGATAGTAATTATGCCATATTAAATGAATAAATGGCAAACAATGAATAAAATAATATTATTACTTATTTTATTTTCATTAAAATTCAATAATATTATTAATTATTTTATTTTGAATTTTTTATTTATTTTAGATTATTTTTCTATGCGTTTTGAGATTTTTTTAAAAGTGTTCCCTTTGTTGAAGTTTTTTTGAGTTTTTAAATTAATTATTGTTGTTTGTTAATCATTGTTGTTTATTTTAATAATTGTTTGGAATTAAAAAAATTAAATCATGTGACATCAATACGTAAAGGTTAATAGGATTGATAGCTTACTATTATTAAGGAAACAACAAGTGCACATTTGGAAAGTAGTGCAGATAGAACTAGAAAGTTAAGCGTGCTTGGGCTGGAACAGTGAGAGGATGGGTAGCCAACCGAGAAGTTAGAAGATTTGAAATGAGTGGAGTGTGTAAGTGGGTGATTGACCGGGAAATTAGACGATTTGAATGACATGAAGTTAGATGATTTGAAATGAGTGGAGTGGGTGATTGACCGAGAAATTAGACGATTTGAATGAGATATCCAAGCTGGAGTAGTGAGTAGGGATGATTAGAGATTAAATTGTCAAATAATTCAAATATTTGAAAATCAGGAAAAACAATTAAAAAAAAATCAATTTTTGGCTTTCGCGCGATTTCTTTAGGACTAAATGGCCTCGCCCCCGACGCAGGGTATTAGTCCAGGATCGTGGCAAACTGGGACTAAAGAGGGGAGGTCTTTAGTCCCAAGTGAATAGTCCCAATTGCTGAACCAGGACTATAGGCCCTTACCAACCGGGACTATAGGCCCTTACCAACCGGGACTATAGTCCCGTTTTCTACTAGTGACCCACCTGGGGCTTCACTTTCACCACTCCACCTCCGGCGATCTCACGATGTATTTCGACGCGGACTGGGTCGGGTGCCCAGACACGTGCAAGTCGACCTCGGGCTTTGCGGTCTTCCTCGGCACCAACCTCGTGAGCTGGTCCTCGAAGCGCGAGAACATCGTGTCTCGGTCTAGTGTCGAGGCCGAGTACAGATCGATCGCCAACGTCGTCGCCGAGTCGATTGGCTTCAACAAATCCTCAGGGAGCTCCGTCGCCCCCCCACCGCGCGCCACCATCATCTACTGCGACAACGTCAGCGTCATGTACATGTCAGGCAACCCCGTGCAGCACCAGCGCACCAAGCACATCGAAATTGATCTTCACTTCGTTCACGTATCGACGACATCCCAGTTTGCGGACATCTTCACCATAGGATTGCCTACGAATGTGTTCATCGACTTCCGGGCCAGTCTCAACGTCGGTGAGCATCGCGTTTTAACTGCCGGGGGTGTTGGAAGACCGTCACGTCGGACAGTGGGCATTCGTTGTCGGGAGGACAACAGTCCCGCCCGGCTCACTCGGGCGATACAGCACGCACTCCTGCATGCGCGCCCACGACCCCTTCCACGTCGTGATCCCCTCCTTCTCTCCCGGTTCTGTTGTAACTACTCTTATCTAGTGTACCTCTTGTATGTATTTAAGAGCATCTCCAACAGCCGCGCTATACTAGCGCCCCGCCGCAAAAAAGGCAATTATAGCGCGCGCACAACACGGCGGACAGCTCCAGCGGGCGCGCAATAACCGCGCGCGCGCTAAAACGAGTTGGGCGCGCTGGCCATAGCCTCATCCCGCGTTGTGTATTTCGGGCGTCCACTTCCGCGCGCGGCATACTCGAGCGCGCGCGCGAACTCGCCCCTTTTCTTCCTCCTTTGCTCCCGCGCGCGCCGGCGCCAGCGCCCCTGCCACCATGGACGCGCACACCGGCACCCCGCTGACCCCGCTGTACAGCCGCGACCCCCCCCCCCCCCCGCCGCCGCCGCCGAAAACCCTAGCGCGGCGAGCGTTGGCGCTGGCGCCGCCGCCGCCGCCGGAGCTTTGCCGACCGTCGGCCTCGCGCACAGCCTCTTCTTGCCGCCGCGGATGACCACGCCGATGGGTGGCGTCGCGCCGGCGCCGTCCCGTGTCGCCGCCGCACCGTCAAAGCTCCCCAATGCGTCGGAGCCGAAGAAAGGAAAAATATCCGCGAAGAAATAGGCGACGGACGGCTCCGGCAGCTCGAAGGCGAAGAAGAAGGTTGCAGGGCGGCGGACGGGCGCGGCGTCTACCGAAGCGCCGGCGAGCTCACTCGTTGAGCCGGCGGCCGACGCGCACCACGTGTTCGACGAAATGCCCCCAAGGTGAAAAAAATTCCAACTTTTATTTTCTTGTTCTTTTTTCAATGCATCATCATATAGATAGCTTATATTTGCATTGTTCAAAAAACTTTGTAGTCTCAACGATGATGCATACATGTCAACTATGGGTGTTGGGTCCAACAATTCGCATTGGTCTTAAACCAATGGGTGAAATGTCTTTCGATGTGCCTCACACACATACCCATGAAAATGCCGTTGAAGATCTTGCCAAGACCGTCGGAGCTACACGTGATGCGGTGCGTGATGAGGTTAGGGAGGAAGATTCATCTTCGAAGGCGGAAGAATCGTCTTTGGAAGAAGAGGAAGAAGACGAGAAAGATGGTTGATGTGTTATATGTCTTCAACTTTGTTGGATGAACTTGTATTTTGAACTTGGTTTGCATATTGAACTTGGTTGGATGAACTTGTGGGCATGACTTTTATTCATCAACTTGTTTGTGTTAAATTTTACATGTTCATTGCATTTTAATGAATGTTTGAAACTATTTTTTGTTCAAATGCCATATATTTAGGCGCTGCTGGAGCGGCACGCGCGCTGCATTTTTGCGCGCTGCTGGAGCGGAGCGCGCGCGCTGCATTTTAAAGCTGCTACTGGAGCCAGTGCTGCGCGACGCGCCAAACCAGGCGACCAGCGCGCGGCAAACATGTTTCTTAGGCGCGGCGCGAAGCGCGGCTGTTGGAGATGCTCTAAGCACTAAGTGCATGAGCAATGAACATAGACACTGATTGTCTTGTCTAACTGGGAGCTCTTCCTGCAGCTGCCGGTAGTTGCCGATGAGGGAGAAAAACATATGAACTTAATTTGTAACTCTAATAGTACTGTGTGATAGCTTTCGACCGAAAAGACTACTGAAATGTTGCAAAACAAAAAAAATCATTTTTCATACCTAGCTTCTATGTGAAGAGGTTATCTCTTGACCCGGAAATAAATCATATGTACATACCAACATTTGTCACGATGTATTTAATGGTAGGAACGGATTGATAATCGGACAACAGTTTAAAATTTTGAAATAGGATAAAATCTTGATGGCACCAGCAGCTTTGTCTTCTTGTGTATGCATGGCACTGTCCCTATTTTCATAACGTTCCTTATGTATACCAAAGCTCCCCATATAAATAGCACCACTGTTAATCATTGTTGAAAAAATCGTTAACTGTGATAACTGCTTGATTGTTTGACGAGTAAGAGATTAATAGGCAAATTCATAAGTTAATCGATCAATTAGTCAACTAAACGGTTATCCTATGAGTAGGGATTAATCGACAAGTTAATCGGTTATTTGCCCTGACTTCATTATTTGCATCGTTCCTCCCAGTTCCCTTGAGCGGACTGGACACTAGAGACGATGGTGACTGGGCATGTCGTTGGAGCGCGTGGCCGCCGTGCGTGACAAGTCAGCTTGACCAGGCAAGGGACTGCGACGATCGACAGGTCGTCGCCCGCGTCGCCGCCGGCGACTAGCGCAGGATGCTATGTAGAAGACCGCGTCAATGGCGAGTGCTACGTAGTAGAAGAGTATGCATGGATGGATGGAAGGATATCGATCGATTGTTTTCGTGGCATTGGCACCTTCGTTGATGGATGCCCAACCGTGCTGTGATTGAAATTTTCAACAGCATGACTTGCATGCATGCATGACTTGACGGCACAGCTAGCTAGAGTCACATATATACTTCCAGGGCCAGCTGGGACTACACTTGTCTTGTACTGCTAGAGTCACGTCGTACCATGCATACAGACGGTATACTGGTGGGGCTTGACGCAATGTGATTGGAATATTCAGGCCAGCCTTGATGTTGCCTGCTTTGAACAAGTTTTGTTGGGTACACCCCAGTCCAGTGTAACTGGAATATTCATTCATTCACACTTTACCTTCCTCACATCACATCCAAGTCATCATCAGCAACTGGATTGATAAATCTCTAATGTTTAACTAAGTCTCACTCCATGATATATTCGTGAAATTTTATGTGGAGCTCTGTGTAATATCTACTGAGACTCAGTTAAGTGACAATTTGACTAAGATCTAGCCACACGTACGTACGTACGTACCCATTATATAAGCGACTGCAAAGAAAAGCTCTATACATCAAGGTTTTTAGACATCTACAAGCAGGATGGATTGAATTATTGCAAGCAAGAGCTTCCAAGTCGTCATCGGTCGTCGTACCCATACCCATTAAACAACTCGTAACCAGAGCACTCCTCCATGGCGTCCCACAGATCAGCAGCTGCTTCTCTACTGCTGGCAGTATGGCTCCGCGTACCGCTGCTTCTACTTGTTGGAGCGGCACCACCTAGGCCGAGCAGCAGCTGCCAGAGGGAATGCGGCGGCGTCGACATCCCTTACCCGTTCGGCATCGTCGACTCGCCGGACGACGCCAACTGCGCCATGCCCGGCTTCCACCTGACCTGCAACGAGACCGGGATTAATGGCGGGAGCCGCAGGCCATTTTTCAGCAACATGGAGGTCGTCCGCGTTTCGCTGCAGCAAGGTCAGGTCCGGATGCAGAACCATATCTCCAGCTACTGCTACAACGCCATCTCGCAAGGGATGGACGCCGACCCTTGGCAGCTCAAATTCACGGGCACGCCCTACAGGATCGCCGACACCAACAAGTTCACCGTCATCGGCTGCCAAGCGCTGGCGTACATCCTGGGCACGAGCGAGAACGAGTACGCCAGCGGCTGCGTGGCCATGTGCCGGCGGGGAGGCGGCGGCGGCGGCAACGTGAGCTCCGCCCTCAGCAACGGCTCCTGCTCCGGGATCGGGTGCTGCCAGACCGCCATCCCCAGGGGGCTGCAGTACTACGAGGTGCGGTTCGACTCGGGCTTCGACACCACGGAGATCCACGACGTCAGCCCCTGCAACTACGCCGTGCTCATGGACGCCTCCAACTTCACCTTCCAAGCCACCTACGCCACCTTGCCGGGGTTCAACGCCACCTTCGCCGGGGAGGCGCCGCTGGCGGTGGACTGGGTTGTTGGAGAGGAGACATGCGACGCGGCGCGCAAGAATTCCTCGTCCTACGCCTGCGTCGCCGACCACAGCGAGTGCTTCGACTCGCTCAACGGACCAGGCTACATCTGCAACTGCTCCAAGGGTTACCAAGGCAATCCTTACCTGCAAGGTCCGGAGCAAGGTGGATGCAAAGGTTTGTACCAACTCAAAACAGTTTATAGACCCCACATGCATGTTCCATCATCAGTTGATCGACGATTAATTACACAAACAAGGATCAATCATCTAAGAATGAGATACTTTTTCTTCACAAGAAATAATAGAGATTCACGGTGTGCTTCCTAGCTAGGCTGAACTATAACTGTTTTTTATCTGTATTATTAAGCACATGGTTAGCAGAAGAAAAAACCTGCGTTAACTTGATTCCTTAAAAAATGATCTTTGGTGGCAGATATTAACGAGTGCACAGACGGGGAATACCCTTGCTCTGTGCCTGGAACTTGCCAAAATATCCCCGGCGGATTCAAGTGTCAATGCCCCAAGCATACCAAAGGCAACGCCCAAAATGGGACCTGCGAGAGAAACCGCACACTTGGTCTTGGAGAAAAACTCGGTATTGGTACGTCAATATCTCTAATATACGTCTGCTATAAGCCCTCTATTTTTATTTAGTTTGTATATTAACTTCGACCAAAGTAAAACTTAATTTATAAAGTTTCACCAAGTTTATAAAATATAATATCAAAATTCAAAATACAATGTATTTGAGGTGAAAATATATTTAGTGATGAATCTAATGGTACTTTATATGTTAACATTTTTTTCTACTTCCTCCGTTTCTAAATATAAGTCTTTTTAGAGGTTTCATTAGGAATCTATATACGGATGTATATAGACATATTTTAGAGTGTACATTCACTCATTTTGTTCCGTATGTAGTTCACTACTGAAATCGCTTAAAAGACTTATATTTAGGAACGCAGGGAGTATAAACTTGATCAAAGTTTATAAGGTTTGACTTTAAGCAAAGCTAATATGTGCAGTAAATAAAAGCGGTGAGAGTACAATCTTGGTACATAATATTTTGACCTTATACATGTGTTCAAATTCATATTAGTGTCAACTAATTCCATCTTTTAATCAATCCGAAGCGCTTCTTCTTTTTTGCCAATTAATTCCATCTTTTACTCAATCAAAAACACATGTTTTCTTTTTACGCTTTGTTTTCATGTTCCGTTAACTTCTGATAGTGGAACCCGATCCAACAAATGAGGGCTCGTCTAGATGTAACGTAATTAATGCACATCTAAGGCCCTGTTTGGAACCACTCAGATTATATAATCCAGTTTTTATAATCTGTTCTGTCTCCAAACAGGACAGATTAAGGTGTAGATTATAAAAACTAGATGGACAGATTATTAAAAACTCACAATCTATTCTACCCCAGCTAAAATCAGATTATGGATTGCTAATGACCCATTACCTTTGTAAAGTTGGAGATAATTACATCCCTGCCACCGCCATCCTCCTTTTTCTAACAAAACAAAGGACAGACAGGTCATTATGCAATGTAAAACCTGGATTACAGTTTATATAATCTGGCCTCCAAACATGTTCACCTAGATTATTTTTACAAACCAGATTATATAATCTACCTTCATAATCTAGATTATTATAATCTATTATGGTTCCAAACATGGCCTAAATAACTGAATCAAGCATAAAAAAAATACCCACTCGAATCTTCATGTAAAATCAATGATATAGAACTTACATGTGCAATACTTATGTCAAATCTAGATGTGATTTAGCAAAACCGGAATAAAGAAGTTTTCTTTTTTTTCCAAGACGAGAAATGATGACTAACCTTGGCATCCTATTCTTCAGGAGTTTTTGGCGTTGTTCTGATTGGTCTGATCTGCATCCTTGCAATAGAAATTATCCGTCACAAAAGGAGTATCAAGAGACAAGCGTTGATCAGACAAAATGATGAATACTATCAACAACATGGGGGGCAGATACTGTCAGAAATTATGAGAGTAGAGCGTAACATTGGGTTCACTGTCTATGCCAGAGGAGAGATTGAGGCGGCAACAAAAGATTTCGACAAGGCGAACATCATCGGGGAAGGAGGGCAGGGCACCGTGTACAAGGCTGTCCTCGATGTCGACGGCAAGGACACACATGTGGCCGTGAAGAGATGCAAGGAGGTGGACGAGAGCAGGACGAAGGATTTCGTGCAGGAGCTGGTGATACTCTGCCGCGTCGACCATCCCAACATCGTCAAGCTCCTGGGTTGCTGCCTGCAGTTCGAGGTGCCCATCCTGATCTACGAGTACGTGAAGAACAAAACCCTGGAGGACCTACTGCACAGCCAGCCGACCTCGTGCCGCGCCACCCTGGGAACCCGTCTGAGGATCGCCGCGCAGGCCGCCGGAGCGCTGGCGTACCTGCACTCGTTGGCGCATCCGATACTCCACGGCGACGTGAAGCCCGCCAACGTCCTGCTCACCGACGGCTGGGTAGCCAAGGTGTCCGACTTTGGCTGCTCCACCATCGATGAGAAGACCCAGGTGGTGGCCAGAGGCACGGCGGGCTACGTTGACCCGGAGTACCTGCTCGAGTACCAGCTCACCCAGAAGAACGACGTCTACAGCTTTGGGGTCCTCCTTCTGGAGCTCCTAACCGGGAAGAAGCCGCTGTCAAAACTCCGGAAGAGCCTCACGGTGATGGTTCAGGAGTCTATGGAGGATCGCACGCTCCATCACCTCCTTGACAGGGAAATAGTCGGTGATGCTAGCATGGGAGTGGCCCTTGAGGCCACGGAGCTGGCGACTCGATGCTTAGTCATGCCGGGGAGCAGGAGGCCGACGATGAGGCACGTTGCGGAGGAGCTCCGGCAGCTGGCAGATCAAGTGAAACAGCCGCTGGTGTCCGAGTGTCACAGCCTCACAGTCACGGATGTGGGGAGCTCCATGTCGTCTGAATGCGACACAACCACCGGGGTTTTCAGCCTTGAGAAGAAAGTCGTGCTCAGCATGGAATTCGCTAGATGAGATCATGACAAGTTAACATGTTAGAAATTGTTGCTACTCGGTTGTATCTTGGTTGTGTTTGTCGTTGTTTGCTTTATACATAAAGCGGGGTCAGAACCTAGTTTGATATAAACTGTTTGCTGTCTATATGGTCTATAGGGGTATCACGTTTGTGCTCCTTCTATATCTAATAATTGTAGTTTGGGAGAAGATACAAAGGGAGTAGGTGTTTCTACTTATGTAACTACTCATTTCATACATGTTTACTGCTAGGTACAGTTTAAATTTTCCTCTGAGTTTGAGGTTTTTGCTGAAATTTGGAGGTGGGCCTTAGGCCCATTAGAGAATTTCAGAAAATCTACAAGGGCCCATGTAGGTGGTGGCATGGCAAGGTGGTGGGAGTTTAGTCCCACCCCGCTAGTGGAGGAGAGTTTGGACCCCTTTATAAGGGTCTCTCTTCCACATGCTATTGGAGAGTGAGAAGAGAAGGTGCCCTTGCGCACTCCTCCGCCACCCGCCTCGTCACGACGCGCCGCTCATTGCGGGAATGAGCCGAGCCGAGCCGAGCTCATATCTACGCGCTTATTTTTGCCGGTCAGGAATCTCTCCACCCAGCCGCCTTTATAAGCACGCAATCGCCTACACGCGTTCCTTCCTTGACTGCTGCTGCCGCCGCCGACTCCGTCCCGTTTACCGCGTACACGGTCGACGGGAGAGCAGGCCTCCGAAACCTCGCCTCTCCGGTTCCTGTACGGGAGAGGGGCGATTAGGTTTTTGGGGAGCGATCACGCGACTGCTCGCCTCCGTCCGTCTGCTTCGTCTACGTACGCGTCGCCCTCGTCATCGTCATGTCTTCACCAAGCGAAGCTGATCGTCTCCGCGAGGAAGCCGAGAAGAAGACGGCAGAGGATACTGCCGCCGCCGCCGCTGCTGCTACGGCCAACTGGCCGATTGGAGGGTATGAATCGTTTATCCTCTTGTTCGTATTTATTCTAGCAGTACTACTTGTTTGCATAGATGTATCCACTATATGCGTAGTATGTGCTAGGTTAGCTCAAGATCAGTATGTCATTAGTCTAGTCAATGTCATGCTAGTTATTATTTTGTGGATTAATCTACTCGAAAAATTGCCTGTTTACTCAACAATCCAAAAACCTAATATCTGTAGGAATTTTTCGAGTAATGGTTTTGCTGCTGCACTGAAACCGGATAAGTTTACCGATACTTTTTTCAAGCGTTGGCAAACGAGAACCACCTTATGGCTCACGGCTATGAACGTGTTCTGGGTAGCCGGTGTCACTCCTACGGAAACTATCACTCCTGAACAGGAGAAGATGTTTAAGGAGGCCACCGTCCTATTCCTTGGAGCAGTCATTAGCGTGATCGGAGATAAGCTGGTTGATGCATATTTACATATGCATGTTGCCAAGGACTTGTGGGAGGCGCTCGAATCTAAATTCGGGGCCACCGATGCTGGGAGTGAGATGTATGTTATGGAGCAGTTCCACGATTACAAGATGGTTGACAACCGTTCTGTATTGGAACAAGCTCATGAGATAATATGCATAGCTAAGGAACTTGAGGTTCTTAAGTGCAATTTGCCGGGCAAGTTTGTCGCTGGCTGTATAATTGCTAAGCTCCCTAATTCCTGGAGGAACTTTGCTACTACTCTGAAACATCAGAGGCGTGAGTTCTCAGTAGAGGACATCATCGGCCATCTGAGTGTTGAGCAGAACTCGAGAGCAAAGGACTCCAATGGAAAAGCGGTGGAAAGCTCTTCTGCTGCCAATATGGTACATCAGAGGAACTTCAATTCTCACAAGCCCAAGGGAAAGAACTCTGTCCAACAGAATACCGACTTCAAGAAGAAGGGGAAGAAGCCCTTCAAGAAGAATAAGAAGGGAGATGGCTGCCATACTTGTGGTTCAGAGGAACATTGGGCGAACAAATGCCCAAACAAGTACAAGAAGCCGACGCAGGACTCCAAGCCTGCAAACATGATTGTGGGCAACAATGAAAGTGGTGCATCTGGGTATGGTAATTTACTTACTGTATTTACAGTTTGTCAGTCCACCGATTGGTGGGTGGACACGGATGCAAATATTCATGTGTGTGCTAACTTGTCATTGTTCTCTTCTTATCAGGCCACCGGTCGCGGGTCCGTATTGATGGGGAATGGCGCAAGTGCTTCTGTTCTTGGTGTTGGCACGGTCGATCTGAAGTTTACTTCGGGAAGGATCGTGCAGCTGAAGAACGTGCAGCATGTCCCCGCCATCAAGAAGAATCTCGTTAGTGGCTCCCTTCTGTGTAGAGAAGGGTTTAAGTTGGTGTTCGAGTCTAATAAAGTAGTAGTTACGAAATATGGACTTTTCGTTGGAAAAGGTTATGAATGCGGAGGTCTGTTCCGCCTTTCTCTAGCAGATTTTTGTAATAAAGTCGTGAACAATATTCATTCGAGTGTTAATGAATCGGAAGTTTGGCATTCACGTCTTTGTCACATAAGTTTCGGTGTTATGTCGCGGCTAGCAAAACTGAATTTAATCCCAACTTTCACTTTAGCCAAAGGTTCTAAGTGCCACTCGTGTGTGCAAGCAAAGCAACCTCGCAAGCCTCACAAGGCTGCAGAGGAGAGACACTTGGCACCATTAGAACTCATACATTCTGATCTTTGTGAGATGAATGGTGTGTTGACTAAAGGTGGAAAGAAATACTTCATGACATTGATAGATGATTCCACTAGATTTTGCTATGTGTATCTGTTAAATACTAAAGATGAGGCTCTACACTACTTTAAAATCTATAAGGCAGAAGTTGAGAATCAACTTGAAAAGAAAATTAAACGAGTCCGGTCTGATCGTGGTGGAGAGTACTTCTCAAACGAATTTGATTCATTTTGTGCGGAACACGGCATTATTCATGAGAGGACGCCTCCCTATTCACCCCAGTCAAACGGGGTTGCCGAGCGGAAAAACCGTACTCTAACTGATTTGGTTAACGCCATGTTAGATACATCGGGTTTATCCAAGGCATGGTGGGGGAAGGCTATATTGACCGCGTGTCATGTCCTGAATAAAGTTCCTACAAAAGATAATGAGGTCACTCCCTACGAGGAGTGGTCGAAGAGAAGGACGACACTCTCGTACTTACGTACTTGGGGCTGCTTGGCGAAAGTCAATGTACCGATCCTCAAGAAGCGTAAGCTTGGACCAAAGACTGTGGATTGCGTTAATTTGGGATACGCTAAGAATAGCGTAGGCTATGGATTTCTAGTAGTGAAATCTGAGGTACCTGACGTGAAGGTCGGTACAATAATGGAGTCGAGGGATGCTACATTCTTTGAGGATATATTTTCCATGAGAGATATGCAAAGCACTTCTAGACAAGAATCTGAGATAACTCCTGAGCCTGCCATTCCTATGGAATATTATGAACAAACACATGATGAAAATCCTGAGGAGGATGACGAGGAAGCCCGTGGTAGGGGCAAGAGACAAAGGACTGCAAAGACCTTTGGTGATGATTTCTTCGTATACCTCGTGGATGATAATCCCACTTCTATTTCAGAAGCGTATGCTTCTCCAGATGCTGATTACTGGAAAGTTGCGGTCCGTAGCGAGATGGATTCCATCATGGCTAACGGGACATGGGAAATCACTGATCGTCCCTATGGTTGCAAACCATTGGGATGCAAGTGGGTGTTCAAAAAGAAGCTTAGACCCGATGGTACGATTGAAAAGTACAAGGCTAGGCTTGTGGCCAAGGGCTATGCCCAGAAAGAAGAGGAAGATTTCTTCGATACTTATTCACCTGTGGCTAGACTGACCACCATTAGAGTACTACTCTCATTGGCGGCCTCTCATGGTCTTCTCGTTCATCAAATGGACGTTAAGACGGCTTTCCTGAATGGAGAGCTAAATGAGGAAATCTATATGCAACAGCCAGATGGCTTTGTGATAGAAGGTCAGGAAGGAAAGGTGTGTAAGTTGCTGAAATCTTTATATGGTCTGAGACAAGCACCTAAGCAATGACATGAGAAGTTTAATACAACTCTGACATCTGTTGGCTTCGTTGTTAATGAAGCTGACAAATGTGTATACTATCGCCATGGTGGGGGCGAAGGAGTTATATTGTGCTTGTATGTTGATGACATACTGATATTTGGAACCAACCTCAAAGTAATTGAGGAGGTTAAGTCTTTTCTGCCTCAAAACTTTGAGATGAAGGACCTTGGGGTGGCTGATGTTATCTTGAACATCAAGCTGTTGAGAGATGATGAGGGTGGGATTACACTTCTGCAATCCCACTATGTTGATAAGATTTTGAGTCGCTTTGGATATTCAGACTGCAAAATTTATCAAACACCATATGATCCTAGTGTGCTTATTCGAAAGTTTAAAGGCACAGCTATAGATCAATTGAGATTCTCTCAAATTATCGGTTCACTTATGTAACTAGCTAGCGCAACGAGGCCTGACATCGCGTTTGCTGTGAGCAAACTTAGCCGGTTTGTTGCAAACCCGGGCGATGTTCATTGGCGTGCTGTTGAAAGAATTATGCGCTACTTGAAAGGTACTGTCAACCACGGGCTTCACTATACGGGATTCCCATCGGTACTTGAAGGGTATAGTGATGCGAATTGGATCTCTGATGCTGATGAGATGAAGGCCACTACTGGGTATATGTTTACTCTTGGGGGTGGTGCTGTTTCCTGGAAGTCTTGCAAGCAAACGATCTTAACAAGATCGACAATGGAAGCAGAATTAACAGCATTAGACACATCTGGTGTCGAAGCAGAATTTCTTCGAGATCTTTTGATGGACTTACCTGTGGTTGAGAAGCCGGTTCCGGCTATCCTTATGATCTGCGATAATCAGACGGTTATTGTTAAAGTGAAGAGTTCAAAGGACAATATGAAGTCCAACAAACATATAAGAATGAGATTGAAGTCTGTCAGACGTTTGAGAAACTCCGGAGTGATAGTGTTGGATTATATCCAAACGGCTAAGAATCTGGCAGATCCCTTTACTAAAGGGCTATCACGTGTTGTGATAGATAGTGCATCGAGGGAGATGGGTATGAGACCCACATGAGTTGCCATGGTAGTAACCCAACCTATATGATCGGAGATCCCGTGAAGTAGGACCTGGGAAAACAAGCCAGTGGTGAACTGAGGAGAGTAACTTTACTAACCCACTCCGTTGGAGATGCAATACTCTCGGATACTGTATGGTAGGATGACTACTGTCTTAATGTGTTCTAAAGCTTATATGTAAGCAAGATGCTGTCCTACAGAGCGATCTTTGGAGGAACACACCTATATGAGCTTGACTGCTGGTCACAGTCTATGAGGTTTGGGTGATCTCTAGTAAACTCATGAATAGGCCAGGGGTGTGACTAATATGTTCCACCCGAGGGGTCACCTTCGGCAGTCTAGTACTAGTAAGACTTGTGGTGAAGCTCTTTTACGCCAAGCTGACAATTCAAGGCATAGTCCATTGCTCAGTTGTAAAGGAGTGTAGCTACTTGTTCTAGGTGAAGCTCAACCTTAGTAGGTCTTCACTGAAATGCTGGTATATTAAAACAGTGATTGGAATGAGGGAACACGATGTGCCCTTGAGATCTGGTGGGGGATTGTTGAAATTTGGAGGTGGGCCTTAGGCCCATTAGAGAATTTCAGAAAATCTACAAGGGCCCATTTAGGTGGTGGCATGGCAAGGTGGTGGGAGTTTAGTCCCACCCCGCTAGTGGAGGAGAGTTTGGACCCCTTTATAAGGGTCTCTCTTCCACATGCTATTGGAGAGTGAGAAGAGAAGGTGCCCTCGCGCACTCCTCCGCCGCCGCGCGCCTCGCCACGCCGCGACGCGACGCGACGCGGGAATGAGCCGAGCCGAGCTCATATCTACGCGCTTATTTTTGCCGGTCAGGAACGGAGAATACGTAACGGACAAGGAACGATCCGAGACGTCGGATCGTGGCTGTTACCGACTCGAACGTGGGCTTGGCCCACGTCTCTCCACCCAGCCGCCTTTATAAGCACGCGATCGCCTACCCTAGCCGTCACGAGAATCAGATCACATCTGCCTCACGCGTTCCTTCCTTGACTGCTGCTGCCGCCGGCGACTCCGTCCCGTTTACCGCGTACACGGTCGACGGGAGAGCAGGCCTCCGAAACCTCGCCTCTCCGGTTCCTGTACGGGAGAGGGGCGATTAGGTTTTTGGGGAGCGATCACGCGACTGCTCGCCTCCGTCTGTCTGCTTCGTCTACGTCCGCGTCGCCCTCGTCATCGCCATGTCTTCACCAAGCGAAGCTGATCGTCTCCGCGAGGAAGCCGAGAAGAAGACGGCAGAGGATACTGCCGCCGCCGCCGCTGCTGCTGCTACGGCCAACTGGCCGATTGGAGGGTATGAATCGTTTATCCTCTTGTTCGTATTTATTCTAGCAGTACTATTTGTTTGCATAGATGTATCCACTATATGCGTAGTATGTGCTAGGTTAGCTCAAGATCAGTATGTCATTAGTCTAGTCAATGACATGCTAGTTATTATTTTGTGGATTAATCTACTCGGAAAATTGCCTGTTTACTCAACAGTTTTGTCTCATATCCCCACATGTCGACTCTAATGATGAGCCGGTGGACCCAGCCCTGAAATCTTATTTATCTACCTACTGTATATAATTAGGAATTGTTTCACAATTCACCGGCTCCACGAATCCCAGAATCTGGGGAGCACCTGTTTCCTTGCTCTGCGATTTTCAAGTACAGCTCCAGATGCTCCGGGAACGGGGTCGTGGAGCGGAGGGACTCTGAAGAGACTCTTATAATGATAGTTTGGATTAACTATGCACACACCATATGAAAAGTGTGGCTTAAGTTGAGCGATGCGTTACGTATGAAGACGACGTGAGCAAGCAATTCAAATTATCCTGCCTTTCCTTGTGTGACACAGATTTCTTCACCGCAGTTCTGGCACAAATGCTCGGGTGTTTTTTTTAGAAACGTCACCTCATTTATACAATCATAGGACTTTGCGATCTCCATCGATAAAACGGTAAGAATAAAGTCTAAGGGTCCGCTTAGAATCGGCAGGGCCGGTCCTGATATTTTGAGGGTCCGGGGCGAAACAAAAATTTCGGGCCTATTAATACTAGTAATAGTATGTGGTTTGCATATGACTATACCACCATGTTTTGGCAGTTGATTCATATTTAAGAAATAGTTTTGAAAACATTGGATTCTAAAACGTAAGAAGACGAAAATAGGAACTACAACAATATGGATATACCGTGACTTTAAAAAAATCACAAGAGTTTAAAGCTCTTGAATTTACAATGATGTGAGTGAAGATACATGCAATCACATAAGACAAATTGTAAGATCTCTAAACTCAAACCTAATGAAAATAAAGGCAGCAAAAGCACAATAAAATTCCTATGAAAATATCTCATTCCAATATAAGAAGCCACCTTTTTTTGCGAAAATCTAAGAAGCCTTCAGCATTCAAATCATACCTTTTACTTAAACATAAAAGTAGATTCGCCATTAATCCAATAAATTATATTTAACATAAGTGATATAATTTGTGAGTATAATAACAAGGATCTATACCTCACAAATGGCTGGATTTCAGAACGGTAATATGATGCACCTCGGATTTACATTGATTGCTCGGTAATCTGGCGCTTTGCAAGGACCTGATGTGGAGTGAACCGACGGTTGATGGGAGGCGCTCAGCCATGCGGTCTGACCGTGCATATAGCGCCTGGAAACTCGAGTATGGCGAGCGGAGTTCTCGCTGGTGTCTGTGCGTAGGCACGCGATTTTCGCAATTGGAGCAATGGGTCTGGTGGATAGTAGAATTAGGGATTGAGGGATGGTAGCAATGGGTAGTAGCAATCTTAATAGGAAAAAAATGATTATAGCGATCTTCTTGTTAGAAAAAAATCCTGAAGGCAAGACTGCGTCCTTGGGTCATAGGCTATCTTAATGGCATGCTTGTTTGAGAAGTTTGGCACTGCAGTGTAGAGTACTACTAACATGGCGACAAACTGGGCAAGATTATTTAGATGGGCCTCCCCGCCTATCCAGAATGGGCGGTAAAGATCGTCGCCTGCACACTTCACACTTCAATTGAACTGAGATCTCAGGTCTCGGTTACCCAACAAAACCATGAGAACTACTACTAAATCAGTGACATCTAATATTCAAAGGATGCTATTTTTTAAAATATTCAGCTTTGTGATGGAGGAAAAAAGAATATCATCATGCATGCATAAATCAGGGTTCTTTCGGTTGGAATTTCTTGTGTGGACAACGTGAAATTTCAGTATCATTCAAAAAACTGATATTATTTAAATTTAAACGTCCAACAATTGCAAATAGAGCCTGAACATATATACTACTTCCTCCGTTCAGAATTACTTGTCGCATCAATGGATAAAAATAGATGCATGTATCTAGAACTAAAATACAGTACATCTACATACATTCATTTCTATCACAAATATTTTTGGACGAAGAAAATATCACAGTACATGTACCTCAGCCTTATGGTAGTACACGTAACCCACCTCACTAGTGATAGTAGGGTCGAGTTCCAGATTATTATACAGACTACACCTGATGTGTACGATGAGTTAAATAGTGTAACAATCCTACTTTTTTTTGCAAGGAAAATAGTGTACATTCTACCCTATTTTTCTAATACAAAATTCATTTGTTGGCTTGGCATAGCGTAAAGTTGTTGCCCTGTGGTTACAAAATCACGAGTTCGAGTCCTGACAACGAACTCTTACAGAAATATAGAAGAAACTGTGTACTATACATCCAAAGTGCCCGGGCTCTTTCTCCCTCCGCAAGGGGAAGCTACGTGCACCAAGATACCCTTACCAAATTCGTTTGCTAATTTCGGGTGAAAAAGTCCTGAAATTTCGTAGATTTTTGGGACCTTATTTCTGTTGGCCCCACCTGAAAGTAAAACAAAATAAGAAAGAAAGAAAAATTGGCATGTAGTCCCTCCGCTAACTAAGACCACTACAGGTATTATAAACGGAGGGAGCGATCATGCAAAGTGGGTGCATATTTACTACTTCCTTTGTATCTAAATACTTGTAGTTGGAGAAAAATTAAAGGTGCTCATAGGGATAGGATGTGTGTGTGCGTGTTTATGGGATGAGTGTATGCGTGTGTATATGAGGACTTGTGTCTGTACTATGTTAAAAAAAGTAGTTCTTCCCAAGTACTCCCTCCGTTCCTAAATATAAGTCTTTTAAGAGATTCCACTAGGTGACTACATACGAAGCAAAATATGTGAATATACACTCTAAAGTATGTCTATATACATACGTATGTAGTCTTCTAGTAGAATCTCTAAAAAGACTTATATTTAGGAACGGAGGGAGTATAAGTATTTAGGTAAAGAGGAAGTATGTATCTAGAGATCTCAGAAATCGAAAGAAAATTAACACACCAGTGGCGGACTCAGAAATTGGCAAAGACCGGGGCTAAGTTGTGATGGACAAAAACTACCCAAAAAATACCTTCTAATCTTCTATTCATATCAGAATATATAAGTCAAACCAAACTAAAATGCATAATTAAACTTCTGAAGTGAAAGTATGTCCAGTTTTTAACCAAATGACACTAGAAAAGCACAAAAAATATATTGTTCCATAATCGCATAATTAGGACACATTTTAATACCTACAAAATGAAACTTTTCTCTTATCTTTAGCCCACCATTTCCTCATCAATCACCGGAGAAGAACCATAACCTACATCAAAGATAAGAAAATTAATCAAAAAGAAGTAATGGATGAATACATACATTAATTGTATTGCTAAGAAAGTAACGTACCACTAGCTGAACGGGGTATTTGTCTTTTGCGCGACCTCATACTTTGGAAATGCTCCAAAATCTTTTCATCTTCAATATTTGCAAATATATCTCGCTCAATATAGCATAACATACTATGATTCATCCAGCCGTCATTCATCTTGTTCCTCAAATCTGTCTTAATAATCTTCATGTCTGAGAATGCTCTTTCCACTGTAGCTGTTGCAACCGGCAAAATCAAGGCAAACTCAATAAGACGGTATACCAATGGAAAGGTCATGTGTCTCTCCGTTTGAACCATCTTCAGAGCAAGGTTCCCGAGATCAATACAATTTGCAAAGCCCGAATCATCTCTTGCATCAACAATAAATGTGCCAAGTTGGTCCCGAAGGACTATACACTCATATGGGGAGAAGTCATCGCATACATTCTTGCAAGTTCAACTAACTTGTCAATATCAAAATTAGCAAAAGAATTCCGTGGATCAAGACAAGCTATGCACCTCAATAATTGAGTAGATCTTTCAGCAAAGCGATTATTCATCTCAACAATAATTTGATCAAGCACCACATTAAATATTTCATAATGGAAATGATCATAATAAGTTACTAACTGGCTGCCACGACCCCTCGAACGACCTCTAGCTGGTATTTTATTTTCCATATTTGGCACAACAATTTTATGCTCAAGACAAAAGCCCTTTGTTTGTTCAAAAATTTCATTCCAACCCGTGTTTCTCATATTCTCAACTTCCTTCGATGTAGTACCTATCAGCCCTACAACACGAACAATGTTTTAATCTTTCTTTTGCAAGCATGTTGATAAGTCATTAGTCTTCCCAAGAATTCTTATCATAAGGTGCATTATAAAAACAAACTCAAAGCTTTCCATTTTTCCCAATAAACCTGAAGCAGTGGTTTTCTGTGTTGCATTAGTGGCATCATCACTCAAATTCTCTAATACATGTAGGACAGGTTTCCACATGTGAACAAGACGACATAAGGTTTTATGATGAGATCCCCAATGAGTATCCCCTGGCCTTGCAAGATTAGTTTCTTGGTTCTTTCCTCTTCCTGTGAAGATATCTCCGGTCTCAATTTTGTTCACAATCTCATCATGGTGACTTTGCAGCAATTTATCTTTTCTATGACAAGAAGCATTAACTGTGTTGACAATCATGGTGGCATAATTAAAGAAGTCCAAGACAGAGGAACAACACTTGGCAACAGACACAACCACTAGCTGCAACTGATGGGCAAAACAATGGACATAGAAGGCATATGGGTTTTCATCTAATATGCGTCTTTGCAAGCCATGAAATTGTCCTCTCATATTTGATGCCCCATCGTAACCTTGACCTCTCACACTAGAGATGGATAAACCAAGAGATTTTAACATACCGTCCACGGCTATCCTCAGTGAAGCAGATGTCGTGTCTGGAACATGCTTGACACCAACAAATCTTTCTATCACCTGTCCCTCATTGTTGACATACCTACATAAAAGAAAAACAAAATTAGCATACTTTATAATTTTGATTCACTCAAGTAGAAGAAATGTAGATGTCGTAGCGGCTAACCTCAAAACCATGGCCATTTGTTCCTTAATAGATGCATCCCGTGCCTCATCAATAAGTACCGCAAACTTTTTATCCCCAATGTCATCAATAATAGCTTTGGTGGTAACTTCAGCACACGCTTTGCAAATCTGTTTTTGTATTGTTGGTGAGATCATTTGACGGTTTCCAGGAGCATTGTCAAGCAATTTTGCAACCTTTTCATCCTTCCCTTTATACCATTTCAGCATCTCAAGAAAATTACCTTGATTGTTTGAGCTACGAGACTCATCATGCCCACGAAAAGCAAGAGCTTGCAATAGAATTTTTTTTGCAATGCCTATCATAATTGTAACACGAGCTTTATATTCTTCCTCGTCCTTCTTGGTGGCAGCTGCGAACACATAATCCACACCTTGCCGCTGATTTCTAAAGGCGTCATAATATTTTCTAGCTTTATTGTGAGCACTATTCATATCCTTACCAACATGAAGATCACAAGCTTCAATTCCATTCTTCGAATAGCTAAAACCAACCTTCGTAAATGATTCTATACCAAAATTTTCTGCTCGTGGTTGTTTAAAGAGAAAACAGTGAAAACAAAATGCAGCGTCTTTTGCTACACTATATTCCAACCAATCATACCTTTTAAACCACTTATCCTGAAATCTCCGCATCTGGCTTCCAATTAATTTTGCAGGAAACTTATGACCAATTGGTTGGCATGCACCCATTACCAAATACTCTCTCCTAGCAGCATCTCTGATGTTTACATCTAGCTCCTCAATCGGTTTGCGAAGGCCCGGATCCGCCACGATGTCATCTGGATTAAGCTCAACACTAGCATTCTCTTCATCTATGCTATTGTTATCATGTTCTGGATTAATAACATTGTGAGGATCAGGATTATCTTGTACCGGTGGTTGAACTTTGCAGGATTGTACTAGCTTCTCCATGTCCAAAAATTGTCCCACTTTCATCGACATTTGTATCAGAATTTTCGGCAGCACTCTCACGAGGTTGGTTTGAATTGGCAAGTTGTGACAGTGACGGAAAATAGGACGACACCGGTCTTGCTGAACATGGCTTTGATCTTTTTTTCCCCTTCATCTTCTGTGTAAGCAGAACAAATTAAATTAGTAAAAATTCTGAAACAGCTAGCTAACTACATAATTGTAGTATGTACTTAGTAGTTAGTACTCTGTAGGCTGTAGCAGTTCTACGAACGTTTAAGAAGAGGCGGTCTCTTTGGTGGACGGTATAAACCAAATGTAGTCCGTAGACTGTAGGTTGTAGGCTTGTAGCAGTCTCTTTGGTTAACTGAACAAAAAGAGAAACTACCAACTAGAAGAGCAATCTGGAGGACTGAAAAAAAAAGAGAAACTAGAAGTCTAGAACTGCTACAGAGTACTACGGCGAGCGTTGGTGCGACCGCCAGCGGGCATGAAGAAATTACAAGACAAGCGCTGGTGCCTGGTGCTGATGACTTGATGAGCCAACGTAGAAAAAGAAACACAACCGGCAATGGCAAGCGCTGGTGCGACGGCGAGCGTGTCACGGGCGGGCGGCGGCCGTCGTGGGGCGGATCTCGGCGGCGTTGGGCACTGCCGCGCGCTGTGCCGCACTGGATGGGCGGCGACTCGGTGTGATAGAACGATGTGCGCGACGGTTCCGTGACTTGTGCCGATCGGAAGAGGAACGAGCGTGATCAGGGGCAAACCCTTTTTTTCGACCTAGCTAGCCCGATCGGGAGTCCGTTCTCCGTCGCTGCTTTGTTGGGCTTTCAGCTTTGCGTAGCCCGACTCAATTTTACCCAGGACACGGGCTAGACTGCATGTAGCTTAATATTTTTATGAAACATACAGAGCATAGAAAGGGACTACACGGGCCAAGACCCGGGCTGTAGCCCGGGCTGCCTTGGACGTAGTTCCGCCCCTGTAACACACGATGGCAGGTACAAAGACGGTAAGAGACTATGCATGATACTCCCTCCGTTTCTAAATATAAGTCTTTAAAGAAGTTTCATTAGTGAACTACATACGGATGTATATAGACATACTTTAAAGTATAGATTCACTCATTTTGTTCCGTATGTAGACTTCTAGTGAAATATCTTAAAAGATTTATATTTAAGAACGGAGGGAGTAGTATGCATGATAATTGAGGACCAAACAAGAAGAAATTACTAAGCGCGGCTGCATTCTACTATTATTACAAGAAGGCGCGGCGGGAAACACCCGTCGCGCGGAGGCATGCAGACTTATGCTGCAAAACCCCAAAATATATCGGTTCCCATGCATCTCATCTCATGCATGCATACACAAGCACAGTGCGATTACACAACAGTAATTAAAAGCAACACATAGCAGTTGCTGGCATGCATATATATATATGGAAGCTCGGCTATTATTCTTCACCGGGATAAGTCTGCATCGCTCTGTTTGGCATGCAGCGTGATTAATTGCATGCCTCAGCGGCGGCGGTGTCCGGAGGGCTCCTTCTGGGAGTTGAAGTAGACGACGGCGACGGGGAGGCCGAGCTCGTGGTTGCCGGCGAAGGCGCGGGTGTTGAAGTAGGCGCGGTCCTCCGGCGACGCCGCGTCCACGTAGGGGAAGCGCGTCTTCTGCTCGAACAGCACCAGCACGTACCGGTGGATCCCCACCGGCGGCCGCGGCCCCATGTACGGCACCACCACCTCACCTGCAAACGCTAACTTACATAAATATGTACGTAAATATATACTCCTATATACACACACTTGATCGGCCGTAATATATCCACCGTGCGGCAAAAAAAAAGAAAGCTAGCAGGTACGGTGTATCTGTACTGCATGCATGCAGGGATATACACGTGGGACGCTTCCCGGACGAACGCTTGGCGGCAGCCGTGCCGCCCGGCGGCGCGGCGCCGTTGCGGCGGCCATGCTTGCGTCAATGCTGGCAATGCATCGCACGCGTGGTGCACATAAGATTAGGAGGATATATAAGAGTAGAATCTTGGAGCACCGTCGTCGTTATCGTGGATATTTTATGCGCCGTATCCTCTTTTATGTGGTCATCGCAGGAAGCGGCCACCAAACAAGTTTGTTTTGTTACTTGGGCTTGGGTACATATGTAGGTGCATGCGGCCGGTCATCTAAGGCTGCGTTGGCATCGCGGTGTGTTAAGACACTCACTCCACTTTATTTATTCTTTTTTTTTTGTATTTCATTGCTTGTGTATCTCTTTTCTGCCTATCTTTATGTCTGTTTTTCCTACAAACGTACAATGAAATCAGCACGTAGAAACACAATTCAGCAACCACAAACTGGGATGGCATAATAAGTAAATGCCGGGCACGACGCACGGTGGAAGGCCTTAAAAGAATGAAATCCTGTGACATGCTGTTCATTTTATGTCATGTAAATGTTGTGGAGACATCAACTTAATTATAACTATTTATTTCCCATAGGAATATATCACTATGTACCAGTCTATTTTTGTTTTAAAATGGAAAGTATGGACTCGAGTAACTTTTTTTTTTGCAACAACTATTTTCTTAAATATATGACAAGGTTCACAAAATACTCTATTAGAACGAATGGGTTGTATTGTAAAAGGATGCGAGACCAGTTGACACACGGCGTCAGGCTTTGTGGTTGCTGAACTAATGTCATAATCTCGTTGGTGAAAAATTACCGGTTAAAATAGAAAGAAAAATAGATTAACCGGACGGTAGAAAGACGAAGAACTTGTTGGGAAAATCGAATTCTAACCGTCCATATCGCAATAAAGGCATGCGTGAGCAATCATAGTATGCATGTGCGCGTGTCAAAACCACTAGGTATCGACATAGAACGATAAATGGAAAACGACATGTTTGTGTATGGTCATGACATATATATATATAAGGGCATACGTAATGACATAAGCTATCTCTTATATGTGACGGTTGGGTCTTAGGTGAGATAGAGGATTTTACGTATGATCCAAAGACGTCCCGAGCATGAGAAGAACCTGGCACAATGACCAACATATTGGCAACATATGGTAGGTATGGAGTATGTGTTTGTATGTGTGTGCGATGTAGGGGTGGGTGGAGGTGGGTTTAGTTATATGTAAGTTATATATTCATCAAATGTGTTTTTACTATTGTAGTGCTTTGTCTATTAAATCATCAACATCCATAAGGTGTAAGCAGGCACTTAGGGTGAAGATTGCTAATAAGACCATTAATAGAGACATCAAAGTGTGGAAACATTACAATAATCACAGCTTATGTATATCATTGATTTACTCAAGTGAGAAAAAAAATCTAATTTGAGTAGCACTTTAATTCATGGTGTAAACAGACATGGTAGAGAATCTTGAAGAAATGAAAGAAGAGAGAAATCTTTAGCTCCCAATTAAAAGCCTTAACTAACATGATGCTAGATGCTAAGTGTGAAAACAACTATAACTCTACTCATCGAGATGTGTGGAGTGTGTCCCCAATGCTCAAATGTTTACTCATAAAGTGTTAAAACAACAATATTGGGAGAACTAGGTGCGGACCCCAGACATAAAATTGAATGGTGGCTAATGATTTAACTGAAAAGGAATAAGACCCCCCCCCCCCCACCCAACCCACCCCACCCCCAAAGTACAAAGTCACCAAATTAAAATTTGAAATAAAAATTTGGATATATCTACTATAACCAAAGATGTCCATCGGCAATACCATGAGGGGCGCGCGAGAATGATAATATAAGAGTGCAATTTACATATTAATGGTTAATTAAACTTACTGGGAGCACAATGCATTGAGAGTGCTATATATGAAATTAATTAACGATCCGTTAGTCGTAAATAACGTACTGACCTTTAGTTGCATCTGTTCCACCCGGTATGTTAACCACTATCCTGCAGACACAGATGAATAAAACGCACACGGTGACAGTGAGTAGAGTAGAAGTAGAACTCAGTTAATAAAAGAAACCTGATGATGATGCGCGCATGTATGCATGCATGGAGGTGCATGGAATTGACACTTGTTTAATCGTCAAGTGAGGTGCCAAATCATACATACCAGTGGAGGTACTCCCTCATGGTGGGCTCGCTGGGGCTAGGCGCGTCGGGATCCGTCATCACCTGCAGCATGTAGTACAAGTACATGGATGATGGATGGATCGATCACCAACCACGCATCCATTCCAGGCATGCAGGCAATCATAAATTAACAAGTCCCCATGCATATATATGAACAAATCCAGAGGTGGCGGCGGGACGCACGAGGGTGTAGAGGTCGTTGCGGCGGCCGGAGATGCGGACGAGCGGCTGGTCGGCGGCCAGGGAGGGCTTGACGTGGCAGCCGTTGCTGAGGTCCCTGGCGCCGTAGGCCACCGCCATGGCCACCGACGGCACGAACATGTCCACCACCTCGCCGATCACCCGCCCCACCACCAGCGGATCCACGCAACGGGACATGTCGCCGTTATATATGTTTCCTCTCCTCCTCCTTCTCCGACGATCGAGACCTGGAAATATGACGCCTGCCGGCGTGTATATAGCGGCGGATTGACTGAGGGTTTTGTCACGGGGGTTGGGACTTGCATTTGGGCCACCCTACCCTACCCTCCTCTCTTGCCTTGGCGCCATGCGTGCATGCAGCCGGCCTATGCATACGTACGTATCGCTCGCTGATGCGTGCATGGATCATCCATGCACGGCTCAGGCGACACGTCGCCGGGACACGGCCGGCCTCTGGAAGGAGCGGCGTGCCACGTGTGCCGTGATGATCTGGGTGCGCGCTGCCAGCAGCTGCATGCGTGTGCGCATGCAATGCAGCGGGCCAGTTAGTTGTTTACCGTCACTCGCCTAGCCAGGTGCATGCGCTTCCTTGTTCTCGGTTTTCTTTTTAATACACATGTAAAGAGAGTAAGCCGACATCTTATCTTGAGATTAACGAAGAAGTACTCGGGAGGGACAGTCACGGCCGCCGAAGAAGAACTGGATGCACGATGCTTGGATTGATGTCGACCTGCCTTCGGATTCACCACAACTGGAGGAGGAGGCGGTCACAGAGGAGGTGGAGGCGGAGGACGCAGATCCGGTGCTTGCGGGCTTCAGCATGGCCGACACCGTGACAAAGATCGTGGTGGTTAAGGCGGAGGAGACGGCGGAGTAGCAGACCATCCTCGACTTCATTCGGTAAAAAGTAAAGATGAACCCCAACTACCACTAATAAGAAAGTTTATGGTGAAGTTGGAGACAGAGGTGAAGGCAGGTTTCATGAAGTTTGACCATGTTTATAAAAAACAATATAAATTTTTTATAATAACAAATACTCTATCCGTTACAAAAAATTTGTCTTAAATTTGTCTAGATATGATTGTATCTAGTCACGTTTTAGTATTTAGATACATTTATTTTTAAATAAAGCTAAGACAAAAATTTTGAGACGAAGGAAGTATATACGATGTGAAGATATATTCAATAATAAACCTAATGATCTTAATTGGTGTTAGAGATGTTAATAAAAATTATATAAACTTGGTCATAGATTAAAACATGATTTAAGAAAAATAAATAAAGAAGGTAATAAATGAGCATGATAACTACGCAAATTGCATGGCCGGATCTGCGTCCTCCGCCATACAGGAGGTGTAAGCAAAGGACGCAGATCTGAGGCCTACCTGCGGGCTTTAACATGGCCGACACCATGACAGAGATCGAGGTGGCTCAAGCGGAGGAGGCGGCGGAGTAGCAGGCCATCCTCAACTTCATCCGATCGGAGGCGAAGGTGGACGCCAACTACCACTAATAAGAAAGTTTATGGTCAAGTTGGAGACACAAGTGAACGCGGATTTCGTAAATTTTGACCATGTTTATAAAAAAACTTTATGAACATTTTATAATAACAAATATATATGATGTGAATATATATTCGATAATAAACCCAATGATCTTAATTGGTGTTGGAGATGTTAACAAAAATTATATAAACTTGATCATAGATTAAAAGATGATTTTAAGAAAAAACTAATATGTAGTAAATAAATAAAGAGGGTAATAAATGAGCATGATAAGTACGCAAATTGCATGATCGGATCTGCGTCCTCTGCCATAGAGGAGGTGGAGGCGGAGGACGCAGATCCCATGCCCGCGGGCTTCAGTATGCATGGCCGGAGACTAAGGTGACTCAACCGAAGGAGGCGGCGGAGTAGCATGCCATCCTAGACTTCATTCAGTCGGAGGCGGAGATGAAAGCCAACTATCACTAATAAGAAAGTTTATGGTCAAGTTGAAGACAGCGGTGAAGGCGGATTTCATGAAGTTTGACCATGTTTATAAAAAACAATATGAACATTTTATAATAACGAATATATATGATATGGAGATATATTCAATAATGAACCTAATTATTTTAATTGGTGTTAGATATGTTAATAAAAATTATATAAACATGATCATAGATTAAAAGATGATTTAGGAAAATATGTGTCACACAACGAAAGGAAGTATATTTCAGATTGATCATCTAGAGCCACACTTCTCATATGGTGTGTGTGTGTGTGCATAGTTAATCCAAATTGTCGTTTTAATATATACTCCCTCCGTTCCTAAATATAAGTCTTTGTAAAGATTTCACTAGTGGACTATATACAGACGTATATAGACATACTTTAGAGTGTGCATTCAATCATTTTGCTTCGTATGTAGACATCTAGTGAAATTGCTTAAAAGACTTATATTTAGAAATGGAGGGAGTATATAGTAGGTAGATAGATAAGATTTCAAGGGCTGTGCCCACTGCCTCATCATTAGAGTCGAGATGTAGGGATATGAGACAAAACCATAAACTCAGAGGAAAATTTGAACCGTAGTAAATCTGTCTCAAATGAGTACTTACATGCATATTGCAGCAACACCAACAAACACGTGGTACCGTTATAGAGCTAATAACTAACAAACAGTTTTTATTAAAATAGTCTTCCCTCCAGCTTTATTTATAAAGTAAAGCAAACCACCACAAACGCGATGCAACCAAGACACGACACAACCGATCGAGTGTAGCAGCAATCTCCAATATGCATGTTAACTTGTCATGATCTCATCTAGCGAATTCCGTGCTCAGCGCGACTTTCTTCTCAAGGCTGAAAACCCCGGTGGTTGTGTCGCTCTCAGACGACATGGAGCTCCCCACATCCGTGACTGTGAGGCTGTGATACTCACACACCAGCGGCTGTTTCACTTGATCTGCGAGCTGCCGGAGCTCCTCCGCAACGTGCCTCATCGTCGGCCTCCTGCTCCCTGGCATGACTAAGCATCGAGTCGCCAGCTCTGTGGCCTGAAGGGCCAATCCCATGCTAGCATCATCGACTATTTCCCTGTCAAAGAGCTGTTGGAGCGTGCCATCCTCCATAGATTCCTGAACCATCACCGTCAGGCTCTTCCGGAGTTTTGACAGCGGCTTCTTCCCGGTAAGGAGCTCCAGAAGGAGGACCCCAAAGCTGTAGACGTCGTTCTTCTGGGTGAGCTGGTACTCAAAAATGTACTCCGGATCAACATAGCCCGCCGTGCCTCTGGCCACCACCTGGGTCTTCTCATCGATGGTGGAGCAGCCAAAGTCGGACACCTTGGCGACCCAGCCGTCGGTGAGCAGGACGTTGGCGGGCTTCACGTCGCCGTGGAGTATCGGATGCGCCAACGAGTGTAGGTACGCTAGCGCTGCGGCGGCCTGCGCGGCGATCCTCAGACGGATCCCCAGGGTGGCGCGACACAGGGTCGGCTGGCTGTGCAGTAGCTCCTGCAGGGTTTTGTTCTGCACGTACTCGTAGATCAGGATGGGCACCTCGAACTGCAGGCAGCAACCCAGGAGCTTGACGATGTTGGGATGGTCGACGCGGCAGAGTATCACCAGCTCCTGCACGAAATCCTTCGTCCTGCTCTCGTCCACCTCCATGCATCTCTTCACGGCCACATGTGTGTCCTTGCCGTCGACATCGAGGACCGCCTTGTACACGGTGCCCTGCCCTCCTTCCCCGATGATGTTCGCCTTGTCGAACCCGTTTGTTGCCGCCTCGATCTCTCCTCTGGCGTAGACAGTGAACCCAATGTTACGCTCTACTCTCATAATTTCTGACAGTATCTGCCCCCCGTGCTGCTGATAGTATTCATCACTCTGCCTGATCAGCGCTTGTCTCTTGATACTCCTTTTGTGACGGATAATTTCTACTGCAAGGATGCAGACCAGGCCAACCAGAACAACGCCAAAAGCTCCTGAAGAGTATATACCAAGGTTAGTCATCATTTCTCATTTGGGGCAAAACAGAACATGTGTTTATTTAGTAAAAGATGGAATTAATTGGCACTAGGAATCTTAAATGAAATTATACACAATGTCGATATATCATGTGCTTAGATTGTACTAGCAAATTAAAGAGGTTGTGCGTTGCAACGGGAAAGAATATCGCACTCCTCTGGCCCAATAACCATGGCTCAAGATCTCAATTTATCCATTTAATTAATCTCAACACATGACATCCCATATGTGTTGTCACCTATCCTCCTTTTCACCCTCGCTAACGTGGCCTCAGTACTCACACAATCACGACACAATTAGATGCTATTAATCTTAAGACGTCTCTCTCGACATAAGATGACAAATCTGCTTTTTCTCTCTTGAGGTTTTCACGAGGTGTTCATGTGTGGCAATAGATGGTTTCTTTCGGCTCCTATCATGGTTTTAGCGAAGAATTTATTTTTAATCTGGATCGACACCGGTATGAAAGAAAGACGGATCCTATACTACTAATTAATTTGCACCATAAATTATATTATCAAAATAGTTAACATGTAAAATAACATTATATTCATATCATGCACATTTTCTAATCAAATTTCATATATAATATGTTAAATTTGAAGTTAGAGTTTAATAGATATGGTATTTTTTAAAATTATTTGATCTGCACTGCGGATTGATTAAACCCAAATATAAGGGGGTTTACTGGAAAAGAAAAATTCTGACTTAAAATTGGATTGCGGTTGATTATCAAAAACATCAGAGAATTTTCTACAAAAGCAAAAAAACCCAACTTAAAGCTGAAGTGTGGGTTGATTATCAGAACTATGTGGGATTTTTTGTAAAACAGCATGATAAAATAAACTATTTTCTTTATTAATAGTTATATATAGATGTACTCTCAAAAAAGTAATAGTTATAGATAGTAGACATACGTCAGAGATGTGTACGTACCAATACCGAGTTTTTCTCCACGATCAAGTGTGTGGTTTTTCTCGCATATCCCATTTTGGGCGTTGCCTTTGGTATGCTTGGGGCAAGTACAGTTGAATCCACCAGGCATATTTTCGCATGTTCCAGATACAGAGCAAGGGTATTTTGGCAGTTCTGTGCACTCGTCAATATCTGCCACCAAAGATCATATTTTCAGGGAATCAATGATCAAATATTCTACTCCCTCCGTTCCTAAACATAAGTCTTTCTAGAGTTTTCACTAATGAACTACATACGGATGTATATAGACATACTTTAGATTATAGATTCACTCATTTTGCTTCGTATGTAGACACCTAATGAAATATCTTAAAAGATTTATATTTAGGTACGGAGGGAGTACATTTAAATGTATTGCCCTGACCAACCTATTTCTCAGCATACAAGCATATCAACTAAGCATGCAAGATAATCCCTCCGTTCCTAAATATAAGACATTCTAGAGATTGCACTAAACTACATACGGATGTACACAGACATATTTTAGAGTATAGATTCATTTATTTTGCTCCGTATATAGTTTTCTAGTGGAATCCCTAAAAGGTCTTATATTTTGGAACGGAGAGAGTACATACGGAGTACATGACAAAAGATTGGCCCCATTAATTACGCAATCAGTAATGCTGCACGTACGAACAACTTACAGGGTTTTACAAAGTGGGTTAATTTTTTAGATTGTGATTGATCAATAGGAGAGGGAGGCGGCCCACCCCACTGAAAATCAGGGGCGGCAAGTTTGTGATTGATCATTAGATGAATAGATCGTGTAAAATCCTGTATTTTTTTATAGGTTTAGCATTTTTGTTATGCAACAGTGCACAGGAAAAAGTTCACTACAACATGCAAACATGTAAGATAAGTTACTATATTATGCTCTTTAAAATAAATAAATATGTTTCATCAACTATACAATAATCAAACACAATAAATCCTATATTTTTTCAGTTTTAATTCTCGTATTATTACTCCGAACATTGAACCAAATTTCATTAAAATATACTCCCTCGGATCCAAAAAAAAAAAAGTGCCGCGGCTTTGAACTAAGTTTGGTTCAACTTTAGTTTAGACACTTATTTTAAATCGAAGGGAATGTTATTATTTAAAAAAAAGAAGTTCTACGCATCAATGAATCGGTCGATGCATGGAGGCATCTTTCGATGGTTTATGAATAGATTGAGAATAGCAATGCCGTATAGGAGTATATTATAATTATATTTACAGATACTAGTGTTTTTGAGTTGGTACACACCTTTGCATCCATCTTGCAGGTAAGGATTGCCGCCGTAGCCCATGGAGCACTTGCAGAAGTAGCCGGGTCCGTTGAGCGAGTCGACGCACTCGCTGTGGTCGCTGACGCAGGCGTAGGACGAGGAATTCTTGCGCGCCGCGTCGCATGTCTCCTTTCCGACAACCCAGTCCACCGCCAGCGGCGCCTCTCCGCCGTAGGTGCTTTTGAACCCCGGCGAGGTGGCGTAGGTGGTCTGGAAGGTGAAGTTGGAGGCGTCCATGAGCACGGCGTAGTTGCAGGGGCTGACGTCGTGGATCTCCGTGGTGTCAAAGCCGGAGTCGAACCGCACCCGGTAGTACTGGAGCCCCTTGGGGATGGCGGTCTGGCAGCACCCTATCCCGGAGCAGGAGCCGTTGCTGAGGGCGGAGCTCACGTCGCCGCCGCCGCCGCCTCCCCGCCGGCACATGGCCACGCAGCCGCTGGCGTACTTGTTGGCGCGCGTGCCCAGGATGTACGCCAGCGCTTGGCAGCCGATGACGGTGAACTTGTTGGTGTCGGCGATCCTGTAGGGCGTGCCCCTGAAGTTGAGCTGCCAAGGGTCGGCGTCCATGCCGTGCGAGGTGGCGTTGTAGCAGTAGCTGGAGATATGGTTCTGCATCTGGGCCTGACCTTGCTGCAGCGAAACGCGGACGACCTCCACGTTGCCCAAAAATGGCCGCCCATTAATCCCGGTCTCGTTGCAGGTCAGGTTGAAGCCGGGCATGGCGCAGTTGGCGTCGTCAGGCGAATGGACGATGCCGAACGGGTAAGGGATTTCCACGTCGCCGCATTTCCTCTGGCAGCTGCTGCTCGGCGATGCTGCTCCAACTCGAAGCAGCGCTGCCGCCACGGCGAGCCATGCTGCCAGTGCCAGTAGAGAAGCAGCTGCTGATGTGTGGGACGGCATGGAGGAGTGCTACGCCGCTGGTGGCATGCTCGGGGTACAAGTTGAGATGTTTGTTTCTTTAATACTCCAGCCGAGCACCGACGACCGACGACCCATAACGACTTGGAAAGCTTGTAAAAAAAAATTGTATCGTTGGAAGCTTGCAATTAGGCGGGAACTGTTTGCAATCATTCAACCGATCGTTGTAGTAGATGTCTACGAATCATGAAATACTAGTGATCATACTGTACAAGAAAGTGTGCTCCGTGGGTCTACTCCCAGCTGCACCCGCCATGTAAGTACGTGACTGCTTTGGGGTGTGCTGTCAAGTCATGCAAAGCAAGGTAGTGTTGAAAATTTCAATCAGGGTACGGTTGGGAGTTGGGACAGGGAGGTATCCACGAACGAGAGATAAAATACGATGAAGAGATAAAACATAGATGAAAAGATAGTATATTTGATGTTTTGATTATGTGTTGTTTTAATCGGTCATCATCTTCAATATATATAAGAGGCGCTGTATATCCAAAAACGAGAGATAAAATATGATGAAGAGATAAAGAAGTTTTCAAATATGGTACATACTTTGAGCCAATAGATAATGATGAAAATCTAAAGAAGAAGAGGCTATTGGGTTATATGCTCATCAAATGCAAAGTATGATTAGAATATACTTCCTCTATTTTTAAATATAAATATTTTTAGAAATTTCATTAAGGAAATACAAACGAACAAAATGAATGAATCTATATTCTATAATATGTTTATATACATCCGTATAAAATATTTTAATAAAAAAATTAAAAGAACTATATTTAAGAACGAATGTGGCGATGAGAATGATGCCATGCCTCAGGTCAGTCAGGCCCCACGCGCAAGATGCTTCTAGATCATTATTGACCATGCATCGCATGCAAACTCCTCGTTTCAATTTTGTCCTCATCACCATGCATGAAAACGTACAGGCTAGCAATTTAAGAGAGTGCCTCCACACGCACACGCCTCCTTTTATGGAACAATAATGCTAGACTTACTTAAAAGTCTACGAAGTCTTACGTACTAACTCTTCTTTTTTCTTAATTTAATACTGACCCTCTAATTTTCAAGATGGGTGGGCCTAATCCTTCATCTAATTCAATCAAACATAGCCAAATCAGTCCGGTCCGTAAACATATGTAAATCTTTACGTAAGTATAGCATTATTGACTGTCAAAAACGACAAACTTACTTGCCGTCAAAATTGCTAAACTTGCGGACCGGCTGTCAAAATTGCTAAACTCTACGCCTACAACAATGACAAAATTGCTAAAATTGGGGACTATCAAAATTGCCACAAATTAAAGCTACGGACCTACTCGTCCTCTTAATTACCTTTGGGGCTTTTTACACTGTTCTGACTCTTTTAACAATTTGTGTCACAAACTGAACTTGATTTAAAAGTATTTCGCGATCTGACCCTTTTAGAAACGCCACCGTCCGTGACATTGCTGCTGCACGTAAAATCGCAGTCTATTTTCGCGTTTTTGCTGCACATTCAAACGCCGAACTAGCTCGCATTGCAGACCATATGGCAACACCTGGGTATTTGACGTTTCTATCCACGCTGGAAATGCCATGAGGGTTGGCGTTGCTGAAGTAGAGATTGTCAGCAAGCATGTTAGGACCACGAGGCGCTGAGGCAGAAGCAGCAACGTCATGGGGGTTGGCGTTGCTGGAGTAGATATTGTCACTAGTTTAAAAAGTTGACCTGACAAGGAAGAGACAAGAGCCAAGATTACAAAATCAAGGTCAGCAACGCTAAACCACATGGCGTTTCTAGCCACGGTAGAAACGTCAAAAACCTGACGTTTTCATATGGTCTGCAATGCGATCTACTTCGGCGTTTCTACGTAGAGCAGCAACGCAAGCTACCTCGGCGTTTCCATGTGGAGCATAAACGTCACGGTCTCTGACGTTGTCAAAAGGATCAGATCGTAAAATACTTTCATGTCGAGTTCACTTTGTGACAAAGATTAAAAAAAGTCATAACGATGATTTTATCCTTCCTTTGATCCTTGTGATTTCCAACCAGATGATGTCAGAACAGTGATTAAATATATTTGCACCGAGGACCGACGACCCATGACGACTTGGAAGCTTGCAAAAAAAAATTGTATCGTTGGAAGCTTGCAATTAGGCGGGAACTGTTTGCAATCATTCAACCGATTGTTGTAGATGTCTACGAATCATAAAGAGTGATCATACTGTACAAGATAGTGTGCTCCGTGGGTCTACTCCCAGCTGCACCCGCCATGTAAGTATGTGACTGCTTTCGGGTGTGCTGTCAAGTCATGCAAAGCAAGGTGTTGAAAATTTCAATCAGGGTACGGTTGGGACTTGGCACAGGCAGGTATCAAGAACGAGAGATAAAATGCCATGAAGAGATAAAACGTAAATGAAAAAATAGTATATTTGATGTTTTGATTGTGTGTTGTTTCAATCGGTCATCATCTTCAATATATATAAGAGGCGTTAGACTTTTCGTACAAGCAAATGATTCATCTAGGCTTTCCTTACAAGAAAATTACAGCAAATCATGTTCTAGTCTAATTCGGCTTCAACCCAAATCTAGTCCGATCTTCTGTCTTGCTCCTTGCATAGGCCGTGGAATCTACATATGACCTCTGATGGAGACAATCCAAACACCAATTTTGTGTGCCTTGACGAGGCCAACAATCCGTATGTTGATCACTTTCCCAAATAAAGCCATCTCAAATACTCCACGAGGTCATTTTTAACTTTGAATCAGCCTCGATCATGTAACGGACTGGACTGCCCGAGTGTTGTCGTGTCCCTGTAGGCCGTGTACTACCTCAGATGATATATAGACGACCATATAGGTCAGTCTTTACCTTCTGGTTGAATCACTCGGATTTAGAGCCTTTTAGTCGGTCGAGTGAAATTTTTCACTCGGACAGCAATTTTTCCACTCGGAATTCATGTGTCTGAACTCCTTGACCGAAGTTCCACTCGTATTCGGAAAATTTTCACTCGGTCATCAAGCCTTCACTCGGATAGATATATTTTCACTCGGATGATAAGCTTTTCACTCGGATTTCCTGAATGAAAACATAACCTGAACCTGTTTCACCTCTGCAGGTTCCATACGACCTTGGATTTGGACAATTCATATATCAAAATCGACCAATTCCACGGGACGAAGACAATCCATGTAGAGCATTCCTTTATCCGAGGTTGTCTTGATGCCGTAATCGACCAAAAAGGCACTCAGAACATTCAATCATGACAATCCAAGTGTAATTATATACTCATATTTTAAAATATGTCTATATACATCCGATATGAAGTATTTTAGAAAAAAATTAAAAAAATTATATTTAGGAACGAAGGAAGTACATGTGACGATTAGAATGATGCCATGCCTCTGGTCAGGCTCCACACGCAAGATGCCTCTAGATCATTATTGACCATGCATCACATGCAAACTACTCGTTTCAATTTTGTCCTCATCACCATGCATGAAAACGTACAGGCTAGCAATTTAAGAGAGTGCCCCCCACACGCACACGTTTCCTTTTATGGACTGACTGTCAAAAACGGCAAACTTACTTGCCGTCAAAATTGCTAAACTTGCGGACTGGCTGTTAAAATTGCTAGTAAGCTCTACGCCTACAACAATGACAAAATTGCTAAACTTGCGGACTAGCAAAATTGCCACAAATTAAAGCTACGGACCTACTTGTCCTCTTCCCTTTGGTCCCTGTGATTTCCAAACAGATGTTGCCAGATAAATCCGTAAGGCCGCGTTTGGATTCAGTGTATCGTAATACGGAGTTGTTTAACTTACATGTGTATTATACTGGTCAGCAATGATTTCCGTCCGGACGGGAAATGAAATCGACGGACAGAGGTCCGTATATTTTACAGGTGTATTTCTAAAAATACGCTATTCCAAACAGGGCCTCAATATATTTGTAGCGTTGCTCCTGTAATGCAATGCACTGATGCAAGGCCAGCATAGCAAAGGACGATAGGTATGGTTCAATGGATTCTGCTTGCTACACCACCAAGGCCACCGGCCAGAAATGGAGGTTTCCCTGAACGCGTGTGCAAGGAGGGTAATTTGCTTCCGGGTGTGCTGTCATGTCATGCAATCAGGGTACGGTTGGGAGTTGGGACGGGAGGCATCCATCAACCAAGGCAAACCTGGCCAAACGGGTCGTGCCTGGCGGGCCGGCCCAGCTGCCCGCGTGCCAGGCATGACTCGGGCCCGGCCCGGCACAGGCTAATCGTGCCCGGGCCTGGCACGAGCACGTCCTGGGCCGTGCCCGGGCCGCCACCCCAGCCCGCGTGCTGGCACGACACGACACGATTATCAGGCCGTGGGAGGGGGGAGCGGGCCAGCGGGAGCACGTCACGGGCTGAGCGGGATTTGGGGCGGGCGGGCGAGCGGCGGGAAAAAGGCTGGCGAGCGGCTGGACGCGACTCGCGAGCGGGATTTGGGGTGGGCGTGCGGCGGGAAAAAGACTAGCGAGCGGGAAAAGGGGCAGGGGGAGCGAATTCGGGCGAGAGAGGGCGGGACCGGCGGGCGGGAGCAGTCATGGGCCTACCGTGGAGCGAATTCGGGCGAGGGAGGAGCAGTCGCGGGAGAGGGGCGAGACCGGCGGGCCTGGCCATGTCGTGGGCCTACCGTGCCGCGGGCCGGCACGGCACGACCCGTATGTTAATCGGGCCAGGGCGGGCCGGGCCGCGCCTGGCACGATTATGACGGGCCGGGCCGTGCCGTGCCGGGCCGGCCCGTTTGGCCAGGTATAAACCAAGGTGCCACGCAATGGGAGAAATGCATGCCACAACCCACAAATGATCGATATCATTCATCATCCATGCATGCTCTTCTCCTAGCTAGCTACGTGGTGCCCGCCATTGACTGCGTGTCTGCTACCTAGCGTGAGTCTCCGGCCGGCGGGGACGCGGGCGACGACCTGTCAACCGCAGTCGTCCCGGCCCTGACTTGCGTGGTCAAGCTGACTTGTCACGCACGGCCGCGCCTTGGAACGACATGCAAAGTCCAGTCACCATCGTGTCCCGTCTCCAGTTTCAAGTCTACTCAAGTGGACGAACCAATCTGTGATTGTGATTGTGGTTGTGGTTGGATAATTGGAGAGACAATGTTATCCTCAATCTATTATAATTTAAATTTAAATCCTCGTATTATTCTTAAATTTATTATAGTATTTTCGGCGATGCGCATCTCAGCGTGTAATCTTGTTTTAATTAGTCTGTCTATTGTTTTTCCTTTTAATCACGCATGCACGTTTACTTTGTACTCCCTCCGTTTTTAAATATAAGTCTTTTAAGCGATTTCATTAAGGATCTACATACAGAGCAAAATGATTGAATCTATACTTTAAAGTATGTCTATATACATCCGTACGTAGTCCACTAATAAAATCTCTACAAAGACTTATATTTAGGAACGGAGGGAGTATAACCGTGTGCATGACGCGTTGGATAAGCGCATGCAGCATGTTCCTTGCATTTAGGATCGAGCATAGTGGGGTTCGTTTGGCGTGAGTCTCGGTCAAGGCGTTGGCCTGATCGTGTGTGTAGGCATATATGCCGTTCAGCTGATCTCTGAAGAATAACAGAAAAACGCCAGAAAAGACGTGTATCTTTGCGTCGCAAAACCATCAGAGTTTGACCTATTCTTGGTGTCTCGAGAGAAACCACCATTGCTAGCTGAGAGAGAAGCCTTGATCCTGACAGCGCATTCAGTGAGAGGAGATGTTTTCGTAAATCTCAGTCTCTCGAAGATGATCATAGGAATAGGTATACGTATGCGCGTTCATAAGGTTGAGTGTATGCGCGTTTATATAAGTGTGTGCGTCTGTACTATATTAAAAATAGTTATTTAAGTGCGAGGAACTAGAGAGACAATCAGATAGCAATCAACAATTTTTTTGACACTGTTTTGTTGGGGAGCTATTTGCTCCCTTCATAGGTTCTACACTCCATTAATTTACTTCCTTATAAATTTACCTTACTTGTTTACAGTTTATTTATCATTAGTTGTTTTTTTTGCATTAGAAAATAAAAAAAAACTGAAGTACTGAAATTTTAGAATGCTAGTCATAACAACTTCATGGACACACAAAGCAAAGAAATGCTAACTTGTGAAGTTTTCAAATATGGTACATACTTTGAGCCAATAGATAATGATGAAAATCTAAAGAAGAAGAGGCTATTGGGTTGTATGCTCGTCGAATGCTAAGTGTGATTGGAATATACATGATAAACTTTATGATTCAGGTGATGAGAATGATGCCATGCCTCTGCCTCTACCTCTACCTCCATCCCAGCCTCTTGCAGTCCTTCCTCCCCTCTACCCTCTCTTCGGCCACGCCTTTCCTCCCTAACCCCCCCCCCCCCCCCATATTCGGGCTTCCTTAAAAATAATCAGCTTCACAAAAAAGGGGTGTTCTCCGCTTCTGTCTTGAGCTTCTCCTTCGAGAACTCTCACTGCTGCCTCCTCCGATGATTCCACCTTTTCATGGGCTTCGTTCCTCCTTTTCCTAAAAAGGGGTGTTCTCCGCTTCCTTATAACCTTGCCCTAACTCCCTTCCACCGTACCCCGGTCGACTGCATTTGCTCTCGCTTTCATCAGTTCCTTCCTTCCTCTGCTCGCACCCACCCCTGTCTTGACGCACGTGTTAGATCGGCCATGCAGGAAAACATGGAACCCAAGATGAGATTGCCTAGCTAGGGAAGACTTCTGAGGGATAGCTCAAATCAATATGTGGATATGAAAGACAACATGGGACGTTATTTCAAATCATACCTACTGTTTGGACACGAACGATTACCAAGATGATCCGGCTTGTACGGACGAGAGGACGCACAGGGCCGGGCGAGAAAAAATGGGCCACACCAATCAGAGGTCACTGTAGCCGAGCGTTTTGAATATATTTTTAAATTTTCAGAAAACTGAACATACATATATACTTGAAAAAGCTAAACCGATTTTTTTTAAAATTGCAAATTAAAATTCACAACCATTAACAATTTATCGAAAATGTCAAGACTTATTCCAGTTTGTCAACATTTTGAAAATGGTGAACATTTTTTTTAAAACATGAAAATAAAATAAAACATGAACTAATTTTGAAAAACATGATTAAAATTAAAATTTCGAGTTGTTACCAAAAATAGTGAATCAATTTTCAAGTCCGAAGAACAATCTTCTAATCTAAAACAATTTATTAAAACATGAAGAAATTTAAATAACTGAAAAAAATTGAAATTCGAAACATTTTTTATTTTCTTTGAACGATTATTAAAAATCATGAGTGAACAGTATTTTGAAATGCAAAGAAAATTTTAAAACATGAACAAATTGTAAAATAACTAAAACAGAACTTGAAGTCCAATAATTTTTTGCAGAAGTGGATACTTTTTGAAATAGCAAACAATTTTGTGAACTCCTATTTTTTTAAATGAATCTATGAAAACATAGAAAAAAGAACAAAAAGGAAAAGAAGAATAAGTGAATAAATAGAAGAAAACCACTGAGGGGGGGGGGGGGGGTGTTAGTGTAAAACACGGAAACAAAAAAACCATGGAAGAAGAACGAAAAAGAGAAAGGAAACAATATAGCGAATTACCAGCTGGCTTTGAAGTTTGCTGGGAAGCTACCAGCGACGGCTTTCATGTTTGCTCCGAAGCTACCAGGAGGCAACTAATTAACTACTGGTTCTGATCTCTACATCAAGCATTTGAAATACTTCTACAGTTGATCAGCGGGATAGGCTAGACGCTGCTGTTTTTGTGACACTGGTATTTATATGCTAAATCGCAAAAAAAGAAAAGAAAAAAGACATTTGTATGCCAACCCTTTACCATTTGAACTAGCAAAGCTCATACCCACTTTATTTTTAGGCATATAAGTATGGTAACGTTTGTGTGCGGTGCGCTGGCGGGATGCCCGGGTCGGTCGTGCTGGCGCTTTGATGAAAATAGCCACCAGGGAGGCAACATGTATGCCTTTATCCTTCCCCAAACGCATGCATCCACTCCTTCCTCGCGACCATCATCTTCATTGCGACTTTCACACCAAAAAAGTTTCCCGGATAGCAAACTTCATGGATCCAGGCTGGCCTCAGCTCCTGTCTCATGTGTCGTTCGTGCGCCCCTCGTGACAATGCTTCCGTGTCGTTTCCATGGCCACGCTCTTTGCCATGGCCATGCGCAACGGAACCGAGCACCACATGCTACGATCAGCAGCCAAGCGGTGCGATCATCGATAGCCAAAGCTGCGACCAGAGTAGCTCTTAGTTTTGTGGCCGGCGGAGCTATTACGGGGGGGAGGACCAACATCGGTGTTGTAAGTTGTGACCATACAACACAAACTACCACCAGCATGTTGCGGAGCTAGAACCAACCGTGGAAAATGTTACAACTGTCATTTAGTTTTGCCGGAACCAGCTAGGTGGGGGCTTCAATCGACGCGTGAGGGAAGTTGCAACGAGCGACGCAAAATGCTACAACCGGTACCCCAGATAGCTTCAACCGGCAACATAAAGAGTTTCAAAAGAAAGACGAACATGATGGTCGTCGGCGCACTCCCGCAACAAAAGCCGCAACTGGTGGCCCGGAAAGCTACAACCGCTGGCGGGAAAGCTTCAACCGAAAACACAAAGTAGCTAGTCGCTGGGCCATCGAGCACAAAAAAGTTGTATCCACTGAATTGGGAAGCATCAACTATTGAATTGAAAAGCATCGCCCCGCTTTATAAAAAGCTTCAACCCGCGAGTACATAACAAAAAAGCTGCAATCATTGGCATGAAAAGCTTCAACCCTATTTTTGAAAAGCTTCAACCATTTTTTTATGTATCCGACTACCGCGATGGCTTTATTGTGGAGCTGCAACAGTGATAAAACCGACTGACCGACTACTGGATAGCTTTTGTCGGAGATGTGTCCGTCGACGATGAACGGCGTTGCTACAAGTTGGACCGGGCGTCACTCCGTTCGCCGAAACTGCGACCTTTGTCAATAGGAGCTGCTTGCGGCCGAGCCAACGAGAACCACGACTAATTGAGGGCAGACCACGTTGGGAACAAGCGACTCTAACGTCAGAAAGGAATGTCAATGGTGACAGACACGCGCTGCATTTCCCTGAAAGCTCTGATCGGGAGGAAGAAGAAAGAGTTAGGGGTTGAGGTGCAGATCGGATGGACCCGATAAACCGCATCGGACGGTTGGGGTGCGACCGGCCGAAACTTTCGGCCGGTGCCGCGGTGCTAGGTGTGGCCTATAAGCATTGTGGCCTTCCTGAAGCCGAAGAAATACAGTGTCTATTGGTGTTGTTTATGGGGCGAATAGCCTGAACAAGCCCGATGCGATCCTTGTGAAGTCTCCCCCTTGTTTGCAGGCACGCCTTCGCCTAGGTTTACTAGCACGGATGCACTCACCGGACCCGTTTCCAGCTGACCAAGATCATCTGGATCCTCTTCGTCCACTAGCTCGCACATCAGCATCATATCCCCGTCGTCTCCTTCCTCGGCGATGAGCGTCTGTTGCTTCGGTGCTTCCTCGCAGTCAGCCTTGAAGTGACCTAGGAGGCCACACTTATGACATCTCACTTTTCTGATGTCAAACTTCCTCCTCGGTGGTGCAAACGCATCCTCGTCACCCGAGCCGGCGAAGTTCTTTCTCGCTGAGCGCTGCTTCCCCTTCCCCTTTTTCTTGCTGCTGCTCGTGGATCCGCCCTACTGTTCTTTTGACAGGGTAATCCATTGCGCCTTTGTCAGTATCAGGTGCTCACTCGCCTTCGCATCATTGAAACTGAGACAAATTCTCTCATCATGAGCCTTGAAACTTCCGACGAGATCCTCGACCGTGAGAGTCTTTAGATTGAGACATTGCTCGGTCGATGTGATGATCTGGATGTAGGGTGCCGGCGCGGCGCGCAAAAATCGCCAGACGATTGCAACTTCTTCTAGGGTTGAACCATAGCCACGTATGCCATTGACGAGGGTCGAGAGACGGGAGGCAAACTGATCAACCGCCTCGCTTTCCTCCATCTTCAGGCACTCACAGCTTCTCATCAGGGATTGAAGGTGTGCTTCCTTGACACGGTCATGACCTTGGTGCAGGATCTTGATGGTCTCCCATGCCTCTACATCAAGCATTTGAAACAATGTTGATCAGCGCGATAGTCTAGGCGCTGCTGTTTTTGCGACACTGATATTTGTATGCTAAATCGCAAGTAAAGAATAGAAAAAAGACATTTGTATGCCAACCATTTACCATTTGAAGTAGCAAAGCTCATACCCACTTTGTTTTTAGGCATATAAGCATGGGTAAGCGTTCGCGTGCGGTGCGCTGGCGGAACGCTCGGGTCGGTCACTTCGTCATGCTGGCGCTTTAAATGAAAGTAGCCACGAAGGCAACATGTACACCTTTATCCTTTCCCAAAACGCCCACATCCTTCTTCCTCGCGAATTTAACACCAACAAATTTTCCCAGACAACAAACTCCTTGGATCCAGACCGGCCTCAGCTCCTGCCTCATGTGTCGTTCGTGCGCCCTTCGGGGCCACTCTGTCGTGCTGTTTCCTGTTGGGTAACGTAGCATAAATTCAAATTTTTTCCTACGCATGTTCAGATCTTCCTATGGAGAGACCAGCAACGAGAGAGGGGTAAGAGCATCTTCATACCTTTGAAGATCGCTAAGCGGAAGCGTTGCTAGAACGCGGTTGATGGAGTCGTACTCGCAGCGATTCCGATCTAGTGCCGAACAACGGCACATCCGCGTTCAACACACGTGCAGCCCGGTGACGTCTCCCGCACCTTGATCCAGCAAGGAGGAGGGAGAGGTTGGGGAAGAAGACCAGCAACACGACGGCGTGGTGTTGGTGGAGAGACGAGGTCTCCCGGCAGGGCTTCGCCAAGCGCCGGCAGAGAGGAGGAGGAAGAAGTGCAGGGCTGCGCCGAGGGAGAGGGAAAACCGTGTCCTCCAAAGGCCAAAAGTGCCCACTATATATAGGGGAAGGGGAGAGGGGGTGCCACCCCTAGGGTTCCCACCCTAGGGGGTGCGGCAGCCCTCCCAGATGGAGGGTGTGGCGGCCAGGGCAAGGAGGAGGGGTGGCGCACCCCTCTGGTGGGCCTAAGGCCCACCTAAGTTAGGGTTCCCCCCCTTCCCCCTTTTTCTGGTGCACATGGGCTGGGTGGGGGGCGCACCAGCCCACTTAGGGGCTGGTTCCCAACCCCACTTAGCCCATCTAGCCTCCCGGGGTCGTCACCCCCCTTCGGTGGTCCCCCGGGACCACCTCCGGTGGTCCCGGTGGTCCTGGTACGTTACCGGTGATGCCCGAAACACTTCCGGTGTCCGAAACCATCCGTCCTATATATCAATCTTTACCTCCGGACCATTCCGGAGCTCCTCATGACGTCCGGGATCTCATCTGGGACTCCGAACAAATTTCGATAACCTCGTACAACAATTCCCTATAACCCTAGCGTCATCGAACCTTAAGTGTGTAGACCCTACGGGTTCGGGAGACAGGCAGACATGACCGAGACACCTCTCTGGCCAATAACCATCAGCGGGGTCTGGATACCCATGGTGGCTCCCACTAGCTCCACGATGATCTCATCGGATGAACCACGATGTCAAGGATTCAATCAATCCCGTATACGATTCCCTTTGTCTGTCGGTATAGAACTTGCCCGAGATTCGATCGTCGGTATACCTATACCTTGTTCAATCTCGTTACCGGTAAGTCTCTTTACTCGTTCCGTAGCACGTCATCGTGTGACTAACTCCTTAGTCACATTGAGCTCATGATGATGTTCTACCGAGTGGGCCCAGAGATACCTCTCCGTCACACGGAGTGACAAATCCCGATCTCGATTCGTGCCAACCCAACAGACACTTTCGGAGGTACCCGTAGTGCACCTTTATAGTCACCCAGTTACGTTGTGACGTTTGATACACCCAAAGCACTCCTACGGTATCCGGGAGTTGCACAATCTCACGGTCGAAGGAAAAGATACTTGACATTAGAAAAGCATTAGCATACGAACAATACGATCTAGTGCTAGGCTTAAGATTGGGTCTTGTCCACCACATCATTCTCCCAATGATGTGATCCCGTTATCAATGACATCTAATGCCCATGATCAGGAAACCATGATCATCTATTGACTAACGAGTTAGCCAACTAGAGGCTTGCTAGGGACACATTGTGATCTATTCATTCACACATGTATTATTGTTTCCTGTTAATACAATTATAGCATGAACGATAGACGATTATCATGAACAAGGAAATATGATAATAACCATTTTATTATTGCCTCTAGGGCATATTTCCAACAGTCTCCCACTTGCACTAGAGTCAATAATCTAGTTACATTGTGATGTATCGAACACCCATAGCATCATGGTGTTGATCATGTTTTGCTCGTGGAAGAGGTTTAGTCAACGGGTCTGCAATATTCAGATCCGTGTGTACTTTACAAATATCTATCACTCCACTCTGGACATGGTCCTGGATGGAGTTGTAGCCGCGCTTGATGTGCTTCGTCTTCCGGTGAAACCTGGGCTCCTTGGCTATGGCAACGGCTCCAGTGTTATCACAGAAGAGTTTCATAGGACCCGACGCGCTTGGAACCACTCCAAGGTCGGTGATGAGCTCCTTCATCCAAATTCCTTCATGAGCCGCTTCTGAAGCAGCTATGTACTCCGCTTCACATGTAGATGCTGCCACGACTTCTTGCTTGCTGCTGCACCAGCTCACTGCCCCACCATTCAACACATATACGTATCCGGTTTGTGACTTAGAGTCATCCGGATCTGTGTCGAAGCTAGCGTCGACGTAACCCTTTACGACGAGCTCTTCGTCACCTCGATAAACGAGAAACATTTCCTTAGTCCTTTTCAGGTACTTAAGGATATTCTTGACCGCTGTCCAGTGTTCCGCACCGGGATTACTTTGGTACCTCCCTACCAAGCTTATCGCAAGGTTTATATCAGGTCTGGTACACAACATGGCATACATTAGAGAGCCCACGGCTGAAGCGTAGGGGACAGAACTCATCTTCTCTCTATCTGCTGTCGTGGTCGGCGACTGAGTCTTACTCAATCTCATACCTTGCAAAACTGGCAAGAACCCTTTCTTTGAGTTTTCCATATTGAACTTCTTCAGTATCTTGTCAAGGTATGTACTTTGCGAAAGACCTATGAGGCGTCTCGATCTATCTCTATAGATCTTGATGCCTAATATGTATGCAGCTTCTCCAAGGTCCTTCATTGAAAAACTCATGTTCAAATAGGCCTTTATGCTCTCCAACATCTCTATATCATTCCCCATCAATAATATGTCATCCACATATAGTACGAGGAAAGCTACAGAGCTCCCACTCACTTTCTTGTACAAACAGGCTTCTCCGTAAACCTGTATGAACCCAAACGCTTTGATCACCTCATTAAAGCGAATGTTCCAACTCCGAGATGCTTGCACCAGCCCATAGATGGAGCGCTGGAGCTTGCATACTTTGTTAGCACCTTTAGGATCGACAAAACCTTCTGGTTGCATCATATACAGCTCTTCCTTAAGATTCCCGTTAAGGAAAGCTGTTTTGACGTCCATTTGCCAAATTTCATAATCATAAAAAGGCGGCAATTGCTAACATGATTCAGACTGATTTCAGCTTCGCTACGGGAGAGAAAGTCTCTTCGTAGTCAACTCCTTGAATTTGTCAAAAACCCTTTGCGACAAGTCGAGCTTTGTAAACGGTTACATTACCGTTTGCATCAGTCTTCTTCTTGAAGATCCATTTATTTTCTATGGCTCGCCGGTCATCAGACAAGTCCACCAAAGTCCATACTTTGTTCTCATACATGGATCCTATCTCGGATTTCATGGCTTCAAGCCATTTGTTGGAATCTGGGCCCGCCATTGCTTCTTCATAGTTCGAAGGTTCACCGTTGTCTAACAACATGATTTCCATCACAGGGTTGCCGTACCACTTTGGTGCGGAGCGTACCCTTGTGGACCTTCGCGGTTCAGTAGTAACTTGATCCGAAGCTTCATGATCATCATCATTAACTTCCTCTTTAGTCGGTGTAGGCACCACATGAACAACTTCTTGCGTTGCGCTACTTTCCTGTTCGAGAGGGGGTGCAATTACCTCATCAAGTTCTACCTTCCTCCCACTTACTTCTTTCGAAAGAAACTCTTTCTCTAGAAAGGATCCGTTCTTGGCAACAAAGGTTTTACCTTCGGATCTAAGATAGAAGGTATACCCAATAGTTTCCTTAGGGTATCCTATGAATACGCATTTTTCCGCTTTGGGTTCGAGCTTTTCTGGTTGAAGTTTCTTCACATAAGCATCGCAGCCCCAAACTTTAAGAAACGACAACTTAGATTTCTTGCCAAACCATAGTTCATACGGTGTCGTCTCAACGGATTTGGACGGTGCCCTATTTAAAGTGAATGCTGCAGTTTCTAATGCGTATCCCCAAAATGATAGCGGTAAGTCGGTGAGAGACATCATAGATCGTACCATATCTAATAAGGTGCGATTACGACGTTCAGACACTCCGTTGCGCTGCGGTGTGCCAGGCGGCGTTAGTTGTGAAACGATTCCACACTTCCTTAGGTGTGTGCCAAACTCATGACTCAAATATTCTCCTCCACGATCAGATCGTAGACATTTAATTTTTCTGTCACGTTGATTCTCAACCTCATTCTGAAATTCCTTGAACTTTTCAATCGTCTCAGATTTGTGCTTCATCAAGTAGATATACCCATACCTACTCAAATCATCGGTGAGAGTGAGAACATAACGATAACCACCGCGAGCTTCAACGTTCATTGGACCACACACATCAGTATGTATTATTTCCAATAAGTCGGTGGCTCTCTCCATTATTCCTGAGAATGGAGTCTTAGTCATCTTGCCCATGAGGCACGGTTCGCATGTGTCAAATGATTCAAAGTCAAGAGACTCTAGCAGTCCATCAGTATGGAGCTTCTTCATGCGCTTAACGCCGATATGACCAAGGCGGCAGTGCCACAAGTATGTGGGACTATCATTATCAACTTTGCATCTTTTGGTACTCACACTATGAATATGTGTAACATCATGATCGAGATTCATCAAGAATAAACCATTCACCAGCGGAGCATGACCATAAAACATATCACTCATATAAATAGAACAACCATTATTCTCTGACTTAAATGAGTAGCCGTCTCGCATTAAGCAAGACCCTGATACAATGTTCATGCTTAAAGCTGGTACTAAATAACAATTATTAAGGTTTAAAACTAATCCCGACGGTAGATGTAGAGGTAGCGTGCCGACGGCGATCACATCGACCTTTGAACCATTCCCGACGCGCATCGTCACCTCGTCCTTGGCCAGTCTCCGCTTATTCCGCAGTTCCTGCTTTGAGTTGCAAATGTGAGCAACAGCACCGGTATCAAATACCCAGGAGCTACTACGAGCGCTGGTAAGGTATACATCAATAACATGTATATCACATATACCTTTAACGTTGCCGGCCTTCTTGTCCGCTAAGTATTTGGGGCAGTTCCGCTTCGAGTGACCTTTTCCCTTGCAGTAGAAGCACTCAGTCTGAGGCTTGGGTCCGTTCTTTTTCTTCTTCCCGGCATCTGGCTTACCGGGCGCGGCAACAGCTTTGCCGTCTTTCTTGAAGTTCTTCTTACCCCTGCCTTTCTTGAAACTAGTGGTCTTGTTGACCATCAACACTTGATGCTCCTTCTTGATTTCTACTTCTGCAGACTTGAGCATCGAGTACAACTCGGGAATGGTTTTCTCCATCCCTTGCATGTTGTAGTTAAGCACAAAGCCTTTGTAGCTTGGTGGGAGAGACTGGAGGATTCTGTCAATGATAGCATCATCCGGAAGTTCGACTCCAAGTGAAGTCGGACGACCGTGTAACCCAGACATTTTGAGTATGTGCTCACTGACAGAATTGTTCTCCTCCATCTTACAGCTGAAGAACTTGTCGGAGACTTCATATCTCTCGACACGGGCATGAGCTTGAAAAACTAGCTTCAGCTCTTGGAACATCTCATATGCCCCGTGTTGCTCAAAACGTCTTTGGAGCCCCGTTTCTAAACTGTATAACATGCCACACCTGACCAGAGAGTAGTCATCACTCCGCGCTTGCCAGACGTTTAGAATGTCCTGGGCTGCTGCGGGAGTGGGAGGGTCACCTAGCGGCGCATTAAGAACATAAGCCTTTTTAGCTTCTTCAAGGATGAGCTTCAGGTTGCGAACCCAGTCCGCATAGTTGCTACCATCATCTTTCAGCTTGTTTTTCTCTAGGAATGCATTGAACTTGAGGTTGACGTTGGACATCTACAATATTTGTAAAGACAACTTTTAGACTAAGTTCATGACAATTAAGTTCATTTAATCAAATTAAGTTGAACTCCCACTCAAATCGACATCCCTCTAGTCATCTAAGTGATACATGATCCATGTTGACTAACCCGTGTCCGATCATCACGTGAGACGGACTAGTCACCATGGTGAGCAACTTCATGCTGATCGTATTCAACCATACGACTCATGTTCGACCTTTCGGTCTCTTGTATTCGAGGTCATGTCTGTACATGCTAAGCTCGTCGAGTCAACCTAAGTGTTTCGCGTGTGTAAATCTGGCTTACACCCGTTGTATGCGAACATTAGAATCTATCACACCCGATGATCATGTGGTGCTTCGAGACAACGAACCTTCGCAACGGTGCACACTTAGGGGAATACGCTCTCGAAATTTTAAGAGGGACCATCTTATTATGCTACCGTCGTTTTAAGCAATAAGATGTAAAACATGATAAACATCACAATGCAATCATATAGTGACATGATATGGCCATTATCATCTTTGCTCTTTCGATCTCCATCTTCAGGCATCGCATGATCATCATCGTCACCGGCATGACACCATGATCTCCATCATCGTGTCTCCGTGAATTCGTCACGCCAACTACTACTATCACTACTACTATGGCTAACCGTTAGCAATGAAGTAAAATAGTAAGTACATGGCGTTGCATCTCATACAATAAATTAAGACAACTCCTATGGCTCCTGCCGGTTGTCATACTCATCGACATGCAAGTCGTGAAACCTATTACAATAACATGATCATCTCATACATCATACATGCAACATCACAACTTTGGCCATATCACATCACATGTCAAACCCTGCAAAAACAAGTTAGACGTCCTCTAATTGTTGTTCCAAGTTTTACGTGGCTGATTTGGGTTTCTAGCAAGAACGCCTTCTTACCTACGTGACAGCCACAACGATGATATGCCAAAGCTATTTACCCTTCATAAGGACCCTTTTCATCAAATCCAATCCGACTAGAGTAGGAGAGACAGACACCCGCTAGCCACCTTTATGCACGATGTGCATGTCTGTCGGTGGAACCAGTCTCACGTAAGCGTACGTGTAAGGTCGGTCCGGGCCGCTTCATCCCACAATACCGCTGGAAAAGAATAAGACTAGTAACGGCAAGCAAATTGACAAACCATCGCCCACAACTTTTGTGTTCTACTCGTGCATAGAATCTACGCATAGAAAACCTGGCTCGGATGCCACTGTTGGGTAACGTAGCATAAATTCAAATTTTTTCCTACGCATGTTCAGATCTTCCTATGGAGAGACCAGCAACGAGAGAGGGGTAAGAGCATCTTCGTACCTTTGAAGATCGCTAAGCGGAAGCGTTGCTAGAACGCGGTTGATGGAGTCGTACTCGCATCGATTCCGATCTAGTGCCGAACAACGGCACCTCCGCGTTCAACACACGTGCAGCCCGGTGACGTCTCCCGCACCTTGATCCAGCAAGGAGGAGGGAGAGGTTGGGGAAGAAGACCAGCAACACGACGGCGTGGTGTTGGTGGAGAGACGAGGTCTCCCGACAGGGCTTCGCCAAGCGCCGGCAGAGAGGAGGAGGAAGAAGTGGAGGGCTGCGCCGAGGGAGAGGGAAAACCGTGTCCTCCAAAGGCCAAAAGTGCCCACTATATATAGGGGAAGCGGAGAGGGGGTGCCACCCCTAGGGTTCCCACCCTAGGGGGTGCGGCAGCCCTCCCAGATGGGGGGTGTGGCGGCCAGGGCAAGGAGGAGGGGTGGCGCACCCCTCTGGTGGGCCTAAGGCCCACCTAAGTTTGGGTTCCCCCCCTTCCCCCTTTTTCTGGTGCACATGGGCTGGGTGGGGGGCGCACCAGCCCACTTAGGAGCTGGTTCCCTTCCCCACTTATCCCATCTAGCCTCCCGGGGTCGTCACCCCCCTTCGGTGGTCCCCCGGGACCACCTCCGGTGGTCCCGGTGGTCCCGGTACGTTACCGGTGATGCCCGAAACACTTCCGGTGTCCGAAACCATCCGCCCTATATATCAATATTTACCTCCGGACCATTCCGGAGCTCCTCATGACGTCCGGGATCTCATCCGGGACTCCGAACAAATTTTGATAACCTCGTACAACAATTCCCTATAACCCTAGCGTCATCGAACCTTAAGTGTGTAGACCCTACGGGTTCGGGAGACAGGCAGACATGACCGAGACACCTCTCTGGCCAGTAACCATCAGCGGGGTCTGGATACCCATGGTGGCTCCCACTAGCTCCATGATGATCTCATCGGATGAACCACGATGTCAAGGATTCAATCAATCCCGTATACGATTCCCTTTGTCTGTCGGTATAGAACTTGCCCGAGATTCGATCGTCGGTATACCTATACCTTGTTCAATCTCGTTACCGGTAAGTCTCTTTACTCGTTCCGTAGCACGTAATCGTGTGACTAACTCCTTAGTCACATTGAGCTCATGATGATGTTCTACCGAGTGGGCCCAGAGATACCTCTCCGTCACACGGAGTGACAAATCCCGATCTCGATTCGTGCCAACCCAACAGACACTTTCGGAGGTACCCGTAGTGCACCTTTATAGTCACCCAGTTACGTTGTGACGTTTGATACACCCAAAGCACTCCTACGGTATCCGGGAGTTGCACAATCTCACGGTCGAAGGAAAAGATACTTGACATTAGAAAAGCATTAGCATACGAACAATACGATCTAGTGCTAGGCTTAGGATTGGGTCTTGTCCACCACATCATTCTCCCAATGATGTGATCCCGTTATCAATGACATCTAATGCCCATGATCAGGAAACCATGATCATCTATTGACTAACGAGCTAGCCAACTAGAGGCTTGCTAGGGACACATTGTGATCTATTCATTCACACATGTATTACTGTTTCCTGTTAATACAATTATAGCATGAACGATAGACGATTATCATGAACAAGGAAATATGATAATAACCATTTTATTATTGCCTCTAGGGCATATTTCCAACATTTCCATGGCCACGCTTTTCGCCATGGTCGTGCGCAACGGAACCGAGCACCGGATGCTACGACCAGCAGCCAAGCAGCGCGACCATCGATAGTCGAAGCTACGACTAGAATAGCTCTTAGTTTTGTGGCCGACAGAGCTACTGCAACGGGAGGACCATCGTCGGTATTGTAAGTTATGACCATGCAACGCAAACTACAACCAACATGTTGCAGAGCTAGAACCAACGGTGGTAAATGTTAGAACTGTCATTTAGTTTTGGCGAAACCAGCTAGGTGGGGGCTTCAACTGACGCGTGAGGGAAGTTGCAACCACCAGCCCGAAATGCTACAACCGGTACCCCAGATAGCTTCAACTGGCAACATAAACAGTTTCAAAAGAAAGACGAAGATGATGGTCGCTGGCGCACTCCCGCAACAAAAGTTGCAACTAGTGGCCCGGGAAGCTACAACCACCGGCGGGAAAGCTTCAACCGACAACACAAAGAAGCTACTTGCCGGGCCATCGAGCACGAAAAATTTGCATCCACTGAATTGGGAAGCATCAACTATTGAATTGGAAAGCATCGTCCCGCTTTATGAAAAGCTTCAATCATCTTCGTAAAAAGCTTCAACCCGTGAGTACACATCCAAAGAAGTTGCAATCATTGGCATGAAAAGCTTCAACCCTATTTTTGAAATGCTTCAACCATTCTTTTTAAGTAACCGACTACTGTGATGGCTCCATTGCGGAGTTGCAACAGTGATGAAACCGAGTGACCTATTACTGGATGGCTTTCGTCTGAGATGTGTTCGTCGATGATGAAAGATGTTGCTACAAGTTGGACGGGGCATCACTCCGTTTGCCGGAACTACGACCTTTGCCAATAGAAGTTGCTTGCGGCGGAGCCGACAAGAGCCACGGCTACCTGAGGGCATGCCACATTCGGAACAAGCGACCTCGATGCCAGAAAGGAACGTCAATGGCGACCGACACGTGCTACATTTACCTGAAAGCTCTGATCGGGAGGAAGAAGAAAGAGTTGGGGTTTGAGGTGTAGATCGGACGGACCCGATACACTGCATCGGACGGTTAGGGTGCGACCGACCGAAACTTTGGGCCGGCGACCCGATGCTAGGAGTGGCCTATAAGCACTGTGGCCTTCCTGAAGCCAAAGAAGTATAGTGTTTGTTGTTGTTTATGGGCCAATAGCCTCAACAAGCCCAATGCGATCCTTGTAAAGTCTCCCTCTTGTTTGCATGCCTTGTCTATTTTCACTAGTTTTGTATGTTATTAGTCACTGATTCTGGGTCCTCCTGCGATCCAAACATTCTGGAAACCCCGGGGTCCGGTTACGGAGAACTCGCCAAAACTCACAGTTTTGGCCTATTTTGGCCAATTTTCTATGCTATTAGTCACTGATTTTGGGTCCCGTTGTGATCAGATCGTTTTGGGACCCCGGGGTCCGGTTACATGGAACTCGCAAATTTCACAGTTTTGGCCTATTCTGGCTAGTTTTGCATGCTATTAGTCACTGATTTTGAGTCCTGCAGCGATTCGAACGTTTCGGGAACCCCGGGGTCCGGTTACGGGGAACTCGTGAAAACTCCCAGTTTGGGCCTATTTCGGCGAGTTTCGTATGCCATTAGTCACTGATTTGTGGGCCCGTTGTGATCTGAATGTTTCGGGAACCCTGGGGTCTGGTTACGGGGAACTCGTCAAAACTCATAGTTTTGGCCTATTCCGGCAAGTTTTGTATGCTATTAGTCACTGATTTTGGGTCTCGATGTGAACCGAATGTTTCAGGAACCCTTGGGTCCGGTTACGGGGAACTCGTAAAACCTCCCAGTTTTGGCCTATTCTGGCCAGTTTTGTAAGTCACTGATTTTGGGTCCCGCTGTGATCCGAGCGTTTCGGGAACCTCGGGGTCCATTTACGGGGAACTCGTCAAAACTTGCAGTTTCACCCTATTCATGTCAGTTTTGTATGCTAATAGTAACTGTTTTTGGGTCCCGATGTCATCCAAATGTTTCGGGAGCCCTTGGGTCCGGTTACAGGGAACTCGTCAAAATCGCAGTTTTGGCCTATTCCGACCAGTTTTGTATGCTATTACTCACTGATTTTGGGTCCCGCTATGATCATAACGTTTCGGGAACCTTGGGGTCTGGTTACAGGGAACTCGTCAAAACTCACATTTCTGGCCTATTCCCGCCAGTTTTGTATGCTATTAGTCACTGATTTTGGGTCCCGATGTGATCCGAATGTTTCAGGACCATTGGATCCGGTTACGGGGGACTCGTCAAAACTCGCAGTTTTGTATGTTATTAGTCACTCATTTTGGATCCCGCCGTGATCCAAACATTTCGGAACCTCGGGGTCCGGTTATGGGGAACTCGTCAAAACTCGCACTTTTGGCCTATTGTGGCTAGTATTGTATGCCAATAGTCACTTATTTTGGGTCCAGATGTGATCCAAATGTTTCTGGAACCCTTGGGTCCGGTTACGGGGAACTCGTCAAAATTGCAGTTTTGACCTATTCCCGAGAGTTTTATATGCTATTGCTCACTAATTTTAGGTCCTGCTGTGATCCGAAAGTTTTGGAACCTTGCGGTCCGGTTAGAGGGAACTAGTCAAAACTCACAGTTCTGGCCTATTCCCGCCAGTTTTCTATCATATTAGTCACTGATTTTGGATCCCGCTGCGATCCGAACGTTTCAGGAACCCCGGGGTCTGGTTATGGGGAACTCATCAAAACTCGCAGTTTTGGCCTATTCTCACCAGTTTTGTATGCTATTTACTCATTGATTTTGGTCCCCCTGCGATCCGAACGTTTCTGGAACGGCGAGGTCCTATTACGGGGAACTCATCAAAACTCGCAGTTTTGGCCTAGTGTGGCCAGTTTTCTATGGTATTAGTCAAAGATTTTGGGTCCAGCTGTTCCCCAACCATCTCGGGAACTCCGGGGTTAGGTTACGGGGAACTCGTCAAAAATCAATGTTTTCGCTTATTCTAGCCAGTTTTGTATGCTATTACTCATTGATTTTGGGTTCCGCTTCGATCCGAACGTTTCGGGAACCCCGGGGTCCGGTTATGTGGAACTCGTCAAAGCTCGTAGTTTTGGCCTATTCTGGCCAAGTTTGTATGCTATTACTCACCAATTTAGGGCCCTCCTGCGATCCGAACGTTTTTGGAACCCCGAGGTCCGGTTACGGGGAACTCGTCAAAACTCGCAGTTTTGTACTATTCTAGCCAGTTTTGTATGCTATTACTCACTGATTTTGGGTCCCGCTACGATCCGAACGTTTCGGGAACCCCGGGGTCCGGTTACGTGGAACTCGTCAAAACTCACAGTTTTGGCCTATTCTCGCTAGTTTTGTATGTTGTTACTCACTGATTTTGGATCCCGCTGCGATCCGAACGTTTCGGGAACCCCAACGTCCTCTTACGGGGAACACATAAAAACTCGCAGTTTTGGCCTATTACGGCTAGGTTTGTATGCTATTAGTCACTGATTCTGGGTCCTATTGCGGCCAGTTTTCTATGCTATTAGTCACCGATTTTGGGTCCCGTTGTGATGAGATTGTTTTGGGACCCTGGGGTCCGGTTACGGGGAACTCGTCAAAACTCGCTGTTTTGGCCTATTCTGGCCAGTTTTGTATGCTATTAGTCACTGATTTTGGGACCTGCTGCGATCCGAACGTTTCGAGAACCCCGGGGTCCGGTTACCGGGAACTTGTGAGAACTCGCTGTTTTGGCCTATTCCGCCCAGTTTTGAATGCTATTAGTCATTGATTTCGGGTCCCGTTGTGATGAGAATGTTTTGGGACCCCGGGGTCCGGTTACGGGGAACTCGTCAAAACCTATAGTTTTGGCCAATTCTGGAAAGTTTTGTATGCTATTTGTCACTGATTTTGGGTCTCTATGTAATCCGAATGTTTCGGAAACCCTTGCATCAGGTTACGGGGAACTCGTAAAACCTCGCAGTTTTGGCCTATTCCGGCTAGTTTTGTATGCTATTAGTCATTGATTTTGGGCCCCGTTGTGATCCGAACGTTTCGGGAACCTTGGGGTCCGGTTACTTGGAACTCGTTAAAACTCACACTTTTGGCCTAATTTGCCAGTTTTGTATGCTATTAGTCACTTATTTTGGTTCTCGGTGTGATCCCAATGTTTCGGGAACCCTTGGGTCCAGTTACGGGGAACTCGTCAAAATCACAGTTTTGGCCTACTCCAACCAGTTTTGTATGCTATTACTCACTGATTTTGGGTCCCGCTATGATCCGAATGTTTCAAGAACCTTGGGGTCCGGTTACAGGGAACTCATCAAAACTCACAGTTCTAGACTATTCCCGCTAGTTTTGTATGCTATTAGTCACTGATTTTGGGTCCCGATGTGATCCGAATGTTTCGGGAACCATTGGGTCCGGTTACGGGGAACTCGTCAAAACTCGTAGTTCTGGCCTATTCCCCCTAGTTTTGTATGCTATTAGTCACTCATCGTGGGTTCCGCTGTGATCCGAACGTTTCGGGAACCCTTGGGTCCGGTTACGGGGAACTCGTCAAAACTCGCAGTTCTAGCCTATTCCCCCCAGTTTTGTATGCTATTAGTTACTCATTTTGGGCCCCGCACTGATCCAAATGTTTCGGGAACCTCGGGGTCTGGTTAAGGGGAACTCGTCAAAACTCACACTTTTGGCCTATTGTGGCTAGTTTTGTATGTTGTTAGTCACTTATTTTGGATCCCGCTGTGATCTGAATGTTTCGGGAATCCCTCGGTCCGGTTATGGGGAACTCTCCAAAACTCGCACTTTTGCCCTATTATGGCCAGTTTTCAATGCCATTAGTGAGTGATTTTGGATCCTCTGCGATTCGAATGTTTCGGGAACCGCGGTGTGTGGTTATGAGGAACTCGTCAAAACTCGCAGTTTTGGCCTATTCCGGCCAGTTTTCTATCCTATTAGTCACTGATTTTGGGTACCGATGTGATCCAAACGTTTTGGGAACCCGGGGGTCTGGTAATGCGGAACTCGTCAAAACTCGCAGTTTTGGCCTAATCTCACCTGTTTTGTATGCTATTTACTCATTGATTTTGGGTCCCCGTGAGATCCGAACGTTTCGGGAACCCCGAGGTCCTCTTATGGGGAACTCGTCTAAAATCACAGTTTTGACCTACTGTGGCCAGTTTTCTATGCTATTAGTCAATGATTGTGGGTCCCGCTTCCCCAACTGTTTCGGGAACCCCGGGGTCAGGTTATGGGGAACTCGTCAAAACTCACAGTTTTGGCTTATTCTGGCGAGTTTTGTATGCTATTACTCACTGATTTTGGGTCCCGCTGCGATCGGAACGTTTCGGGAACCCCGGGGTACGATTATGTGGAACTCATCAAAACTCGTAGTTTTGGCCTATTCTGGCCAAGTTTGTATGCTATTACTCACCGATTTTGGGCCCTCGTGCGATTCGAACGTCTTTGGAACCCCGAGGTCCGGTTACGGGGAACTTATCCAAACTAGCAGTTTTTGCCTATTCTGGCCAGTTTGTATGATATTAGTCACTGATTTCGGGTCCTCCTGCGATCCGTAAGTTTCGGGAACCCCGAGGTCCGGTGATACGTCTCAAACGTATCTATAATTTTTTATGGTTTCACGCTGTTATCTTGTCAACTTTGGATGTTTTGTTTACCTTTTATATCTTTTTTGGGACTAACTTATTAACTCAGTGCCAAGTGCCAGTTCCTGTTTTTTCTGTGTTTTTGACTCTTTTCAGATCTGATTTTGGAACGGTGTCCAAACGGAATAAAATCCCCGAAATGAATTTTTCCAGAACGGAAGAAGATTGAGGGCCAAGCAAGTGGGCCCACAGGGGGCCCACAAGCCCTGTTGCCGCGGCTAAGGGGGAGGGCGCGACAACCAAGCTTGTGGCCCCCGTGGCGCTCCCCTGCCCTAGGTCTTTGGCCTATATATTCCCTAAAAATCCAGAAAAAATCACAGGATCCACGAAAATACTTTTCTGCCGCCGCAAGCTTCCGTTTCCGCGAGATCTCATCTGGAGACCCTTCCCGGTGCCCTGCCGGAGAAGACCTTGAAGTTGGAGGGCTTCTTCATCAAGGGTTTTGTTTGGCCAACTAGATCTATGATTCTTGCAATGGGAGAAGTGCTTGGTTTTGGGTTCTTACCGTGTGGTGACCTTTCCTAGTGACAGTAGGGGCAGCAAGGCACACATCGTGTAGTTGCCATCAAGGGTAACAAGATGGGCTTTTATCGTAGATATGAGATTGTCCATCTACATCATGTCATCTTGCTTAAGGCGTTACTCTGTTCTCATGAACTTAATACACTGGATGCATGCTGGATGGCGATCGACATGTGGAGTAATAGTAGTAGATGCAGAAAGTATCGGTCTACTTGTTTTGGACGTGATGCCTATAGATATAATCATTGTCATAGATATAATCTATTCACACCTATCGTTTCCACTTTCGCTTTTACTTTGCTTTGTTTCTTTGTTGCTTTCAGTTCTCACTTGGCAAACAATCTATAAGGGATTGACAACCCCTTCATAGCGTTGGGAGCAAGCTCTTTTTTGTTTGTGAGGTACTTGTGTTATTCCTTCACTGGATCGATACCTTGGTTCTCAAAACTGAGGGAAATACTTACCACCGCTGTGCTACATCACCCTTTCCGCTTCGAGGGAACACCAACGTAAGCCTCCAAGGCCAAGGGGGGATCCTTTGCATATTTTCCTAGGAAGTCCCTAAAGGCGTAGCCGTAGCAGAAGGATTCTTGGTGCCGTTCCTGAGGAGTATCAAGATAAGAATAGCCTCCCGTCAGCATGCTTGTTTCTGGCGCCGTTGGAAGGTCTTTTGTTGCAGTAGCAGAAGTATTTCTGGCGCCGTTGCCGGGGAAGGAGAGATCTATCCAAGTAGGTCTCACAAACTCATCTCTTGCATTTACTTTTTTTGCCAGTTGCCTCTCGTTTTCCTCTCCCCCACTTCACATTTGCCGTTTTCATTTTCCTTTCTCCTTTTCCTTTTTTCATTTGCCTTTTTTGTTCGCCCTTTTTTCCCGCTTGACTTTCCTTTGCTTGAGTGCTATGTGCCTTCAATATGCTTGCATCTTCGCTTGCTGAAAATCTATTAACATGGATCCTCACCCAAGTTGCTAATCTTTTTAAGAGATCCACTTATGTGGAACCAATTGCTAGTGAGTTGAGTGCACTTGACTATCTTTATGGAGTTTTGCTTGAGATGCGTGAATCTGAAAACTGTGAGGAATAAATTTATGAAGAGATTCACGAGGGCTCCTTGGATGAAAATCATGATTGCAATGGTTTCACTATAAATTCTATTAGTGACAATCATGCTAAGAATATGCAAAACCCTAAGCTTGGGGATGCTAGTTTTGCTATGTCCACTACTTGTTGCAATGATTATGAGTGGGGCAATGATTTTTCTTATGATCTTGAAAATTTGTTTAAGCCTCATGATGAATATAATATTTGCAATATTATTGAAAGTGGGTTTGGAGAAGTCACGACTTTAGTTGATGATAATCCCACTATTTTTGAAGAGCGACAACTTTGCATGCATGTGGATCATGAAAATAATATCCTATGTGATAGTTACATTGTTGAATTCGAATATGATCCCACATGTAATTATTATGAGAGAGGAAAGTATGTGGTAGAAACTTTCATATCACTAAATCACCTCTTGTTATGTTAAGATTGCTATTGTCTCTTTCTTCTTCCTTGCATATGTCAACTATTGGTTGTCTTGACAATCTGTTTTCCTATAAAATGCCTATGCATAGGAAGTATGTCAGACTTAGATGTGATTTTCACATGCTTTATGATGCTCTCGTTGTGCTTCAATTCTTATATTTTGTGTGAGCATCATTGATTTATCAATGCCTAGCAAAGGGCGTTAAACAATAGCGTTTGTTGGGAGGCAACCCAATGAATTTAGCTTTTTATTTCTGTCTTGTGTTTTCCACACTTTCATAATTCTGTTATGATTATGTTTTTGTGTTTCTTTTTGCATTTGTGCCAAGCAAAACCGTTATGATTAGTCTTGGGGATGATCGTTTGGTCATGCTGGAAAAGACAGAAACTTTTTGCTCGCGAAAAGAATTTTCATTTTTATTCTGTAAGATATTTTGAGTTGATTCTTTTTTCTGCTGATTGCTACGCAAATTCTTCAGACTTTCGAAATTTTTCAGAATTTGTGAAGTAGCAGAAGTATACAAAGTATACAGATTGCTACAGACTGGCCTGGTGTTAACAGATTCTGTTTTTTGTTGTGTTGGTTGCTTATTTTGATGAAACTATGGATAGTATCGGGGGGTATTAGCCATGGAAGATTGAAAATACTGTAACCCAACATCAACATAAGTAGAATTTAAGTTTGCTACAGTACCTAAGTGTTGCAATTATGCCCTAGAGGCAATAATAAATATAGTTATTATTATAATTCCTGTATCAAGATAATCGTTTATTATCCATGCTATAATTGTATTGAATGAAGACTCATTTACATGTGTGGATACATAGACAAAACACTGTCCCTAGCAAGCCTCTAGTTGGCTAGCCAGTTGATCAAAGATAGTCAGTGTCTTCTGATTATGTACAAGGTGTTGTTGCTTGATAACTGGATCATGTCATTAGGAGAATCACGTGATGGACTAGACCCAAACTAATAGACGTAGCATGTTGATCGTGTCATTTTGTTGCTACTGTTTTCTGCGTGTCAAGTATTTGTTCCTATGACCATGAGATCATATAACTCACTGACACTGGAGGAATACTTGGTGTGTATCAAACGTTGCAACGTAACTGGGTGACTATAAAGATGCTCTACAGGTATCTCCGAAGGTGTTAGTTGAGTTAGTATGGATCAAGACTGGGATTTGTCACTCCGTGTGACGGAGAGGTATCTCAGGGCCCACTCGGTAATACAACATCACACACAAGCCTTGCAAGCAATGTGACTTAGTGTAAGTTACGGGATCTTGTATTACGGAACGAGTAAACAGACTTGCCGGTAAACGAGACTGAAATAGGTATGCGGATACTAACGATCGAATCTCGGGCAAGTAACATACCGAAGGACAAAGGGAATGTCATACGGGATTATATGAATCCTTGACAATGAGGTTCAAATGATAAGTTCTTCATAGAATATGCAGGATCCAATATGGGCATCCAGGTCCCACTATTGGATATTGACCGAGGAGTCTCTCGGGTCATGTCTACATAGTTCTCGAACCCGCAGGGTCTGCACACTTAAGGTTCGACGTTGTTTTATGCGTATTTGAGTTATATGGTTGGTTACCGAATGTTGTTCGGAGTCCCGGATGAGATCACAGACGTCACGAGGGTTTCCGGAATGGTCCGGAAACGAAGATTGATATATAGGATGACCTCATTTGATTACTGGAAGGTTTTCGGAGTTACCGGGAATGTACCGGGAATGACGAATGGGTTCCGGGAGTTCACCGGGGGGGGGGGGGTGGCAACCCACCCCGGGGAAGCCCATAGGCCTTGAGGGTGGCGCACCAGCCCTTAGTGGGCTGGTGGGACAGCCCAAAAGGGGCCCTATGCGCATTGGAAGAAAAATCAAAGAGAAAAAAAAAGAGGAGGTGGGAAGGGAAGGAAGGACTCCCACCCACCAAACCAAGTCCAACTCGGTTTGGGGGGGATACCTTCCCCCCTTGGCTCGGCCGACCCCCTTGGGGCTCCTTGAGCCCCAAGGCAAGGTCCCCTCTCTCCCACCTATATATACGGAGGTTTCAGGGCTGATTTGAGACGACTTTTCCACGGCAGCCCGACCACATACCTCCACGGTTTTTCCTCTAGATCGCGTTTCTACGGAGCTCGGGCGGAGCCCTGCTGAGACAAGGTCATCACCAACCTCCGGAGCGCCGTCACGCTGCCGGAGAAGTCTTCTACCTCTCCGTCTCTCTTGCTGGATCAAGAAGGCCGAGATCATCGTCGAGCTGTACGTGTGTTGAACGCGGAGGTGCCGTCTGTTCGGTACTAGATCGTGGGACTGATCGCGGGATTGTTCGCGGGGCGGATCGAGGGACGTGAGGACGTTCCACTACATCAACCGTGTTCACTAACGCTTCTGTTGTACGGTCTACAAGGGTACGTAGATCACTCATCCCCTCTCGTAGATGGACATCACCATGATAGGTCTTCGTGCGCGTAGGAAATTTTTTGTTTCCCATGCGACGTTACCCAACAGTGGCATCATGAGCTAGGTTCATGCGTAAATGTCTTCTCGAGTAGAACACAAAAGTTTTTTTGGGCGGTGATGTGCATTTTGCTGCCCTCCTTAGTCTTTTCTTGATTCCGCGGTATTGTTGGATTGAAGCGGCTTGGACCGACATTACTCGTACGCTTACGAGAGACTGGTTTCATCGCTACGAGTAACCCCGTTGCTCAAAGATGACTGGCAAGTGTCGGTTTCTCCAACTTTAGTTGAATCGGATTTGACCGAGGAGGTCATTGGATGAGGTTAAATAGCAACTCATATATCTCCGTTGTGGTGTTTGCGTAAGTAAGATGCGATCCTACTAGATACCCGTGGTCACCACGTAAAACATGCAACAACAAAATTAGAGGACGTCTAACTTGTTTTTGCAGGTATGCTTGTGATGTGATGTGATATATTGGATGTATGAGATGATCATGTTGTAATAGATAATATCGACTTGCACGTCGATGGTACGGCAACCGGCAGGAGCCATAGGGTTGTCTTTATACTAACATTTGTGCTTGCAGATGCGTTTACTATTTTGCTAGGATGTAGCTTTAGTAGTAATAGCATGAGTAGCACGACAACCCCGATGGCGACACATTGATGGAGATCATGGTGTGGCGCCGGTGACAAGAAGATCGTGTCGGTGCTTTGGTGATGGAGATCAAGGAGCACGTGATGATGGCCATATCATGTCACTTATGAATTGCATGTGATGTTAATCATTTTATGCACCTTATTTTGCTTAGAACGACGGTAGCATTATGAGGTGATCTCTCACTAAAATTTCAAGAAGAAATTGTGTTCTCCCCGACTGTGCACCGTTGCTACAGTTCGTCGTTTCGAGACACCACGTGATGATCGGGTGTGACAGACTCAACGTTCACATACAACGGGTGCAAAACAGTTGCGCACGCGGAACACTCGGGTTAAGCTTGACGAGCCTAGCATGTGCAGACATGGCCTCAGAACACATGAGACCGAAAGGTCAATCATGAATCGTATAGATGATATGATTAGCATAGGGATGCTTACCACTGAAACTATGCTCAACTCACGTGATGATCGGACTTGAGCTAGTGTAAGTGGATCATGAACCACTCAAATGACTAGAGAGATGTACTTTTTGAGTGGCAGTTTAGCGAATAATTTGATTAAGTTAAACTCTAATTATCTTGAACATAGTCTAAGTCCACTTTGAATATATTTGTGTTGTAGATCATGGCTCACGCGACAGTCACCCTGAATTTTAATACGTTCCTAGAGAAAGCTAAGTTGAAAGATGATGGAAGCAACTTTGTAGACTGGGCTCGTAATCTTAAGCTAATCTTACAAGCTGGGAAGAAGGATTATGTCCTTAATGCTGCGCTAGGAGATGAACCACCCGCTACGGCTGATCAGGATGTTAAGAACGCTTGGTTAGCACGTATGGAGGACTACTCAGTAGTTCAATGTGCAGTCTTGTATGGCTTAGAACCGGGACTCCAACGTCGCTTTGAGTGTCATGGAGCATTTGAGATGTTCCAGGAGTTGAAGTTTATCTTTCATAAGAACACCCGGATCGAGAGGTATGAGACCTCCGATAAATTCTATGCTTGCAAGATGGAGGAGAACTCGTCTGTCAGTGAACATGTGCTCAAAATGTCTGGGTACTCAAACCGTCTAGCTGAGCTGGGGATTGAACTCCCGCAAGAGGCTATCACTGACAGAATCCTTCAATCACTGCCGCCAAGCTATAAAGGCTTTGTGTTGAACTACAACATGCAAGGGATGAACAAGTCTCCCGGCGAGTTGTTTGCGATGCTGAAAGTCGCAAAGTCTGAACTCTGTAAAGAGCATCAAGTGTTGATGGTGAATAAGACCACTAGTTTCAAGAGAAACGGCAAAGGCAAGAAGGGTAATTCAAAGAAGAGCGGCAAGCCTGTGGCCAATCCAACGAAGAAACCCAAAGCTGGACCTAAGCCTGAAATAGAGTGTTACTATTGCAATGGTATGGGTCACTGGAAGCGCAATTGCCCCAAGTATCTGGCAGATAAGAAGGCGGCCAAAGAAAAATCAGGTATATTTGATATACATGTTATTGATGTGTACTTAACCGGCTCTCGTAGTAGTGCCTGGGTATTCGATACCGGTTCTGTTGCTCATATTTGCAACTCGAAACAGGAACTGCGGAATAGACGAAGGCTGGCGAAAGATGAAGTGACGATGCGCGTAGGAAATGGTTCCAAGGTTGATGCAATCGCCGTCGGCACAGTTTCACTTCAGTTACCATCAGGATTAGTTATGAACTTGAATCATTGTTATTTAGTGCATGCGTTGAGCATGAACATTATATCTGGATCTTGTTTATTGCGAGACGGTTACTCTTTTAAGTCAGAGAATAATGGTTGTTCTATTTCTATGAGTAACATCTTTTATGGTCATGCACCCAATGTGAGAGGATTGTTCATATTGAATCTTGATAGCGATACACACATACATAACATTGAGACCAAAAGATTTAGAGTTAACAATGATAGTGCCATATTTTTGTGGCACTGCCGCTTAGGTCATATTGGTGTAAAGCGCATGAAGAAACTCCATGCCGATGGACTTTTGGAGTCACTTGACTTTGATTCACTTGACACGTGCGAACCATGCCTCATGGGCAAGATGACTAAGACTCCGTTCTCCGGAACAATGGAGCGTGCAAGTGACTTGTTGGAAATCATATATACTAATGTGTGTGGTCCGATGAGCGTGGAGGCACGCGGCGGATATCGTTATTTTCTCACCTTCACTGACGATTTGAGTAGATATGGTTATGTCTACTTGATGAAGCACAAGTCTGAAACATTTGAAAAGTTCAAGCAATTTTAGAGTGAAGTTGAAAATCATCGTAACAAGAAGATCAAGTTCCTACGGTCTGATCGTGGGGGTGAATATCTGAGTTTCGAGTTTGGTGCTCACTTAAGACAATGTGGAATTGTTTCACAGTTGACACCTCCTGGAACACCACAGCGTAATGGTGTGTCCGAACATCGTAATCGTACTTTATTAGAGATCGTGCGATCTATGATGTCTCTTACCGATTTGCCGTTATCGTTTTGGGGTTATGCATTAGAAACAACTGCATTCACTTTAAATAGGGCACCATCAAAATCCGTTGAGACGACACCATACGAACTGTGGTATGGCAAAAGGCCAAAGTTTTCGTTTCTTAAAATTTTGGGGATGTGATGCTTATGTCAAAAAGCTTCAGCCTGAAAAGCTGGAACCCAAAGCGGAAAAGTGCGTCTTCATAAGTTACCCAAAGGAGACAGTTGGGTACACCTTCTATCTCAAATCCGAGGGCAAAGTGTTTGTTGCTAAAACGGAGCTTTTCTTGAGAAGGAGTTTCTCTCGAGAGAATTGAGTGGGAGGAAGATAGAACTTGACGAGGTTGTCGAACCTCTCATCCCTCTGGATGGTGGCGCAGGGCAAGGGGAAACCTCTGTCGTTGCGACGCCGGCTGAGGAGGAAGTTAATGATGGTGATCATGAAACTCCGGTTCAAGTTTCTGTCGAACCACGCAGGTCGACGAGACCACGTGCTGCTCCAGAGTGGTACGGTAATCCCGTCTTATCAATCATGTTGTTGGACAACAATGAACCTGCAAATTATGAAGAAGCAATGGTGGGCCCGGATTCCAACAAATGGCTAGAAGCCATGAAGTCCGAGATAGGATCCATGTATGAGAACAAAGTGTGGACTTTGGAGGTACTGCCTGAGGGCCGCAAGGCTATTCAGAACAAATGGATCTTTGAGAGGAAGACGGACGCTGACGGCAATGTAACCGTTTATAAAGCTCGACTTGTGGCAAAGGGTTTTTCACAAGTTCAAGGAGTTGACTACGATGAGACATTCTCACCCGTAGCGATGCTTAAGTCCGTCAGAATCATGTTAGCAATAGCTGCATTTTTCGATTATGAAATCTCGCAGATGGATGTCAAAACGGCGTTCCTTAACGGTTTCCTTAAGGAAGAATTGTATATGATGCAACCCGAAGGTTTTGTCGATCCTAAGAATGCTAACAAGGTGTGCAAGCTCCAGCGATCCATTTATGGACTGATGCAAGCATCTCGGAGTTGGAACAAACGCTTTGATGAGGTGATCAAAGCATTTGGGTTTATACAAGTGGTTGGAGAATCTTGTATTTACAAGAAAGTGAGTGGGAGCTCTGTGGCGTTTCTAATATTATATGTGAATGACATATTGCTGATTGGAAACAACGTGGAGTTTCTGGAGAGCATAAAGGATTACTTGAATAAAAGTTTATCTATGAAGGACCTAGGAGAAGCTGCTTACATTCTAGGAATTAAGATCTATAGGGATAGATCAAAACGCCTGATTGGACTTTCACAAAGCACATACCTTGATAAAGTTTTGAAGAGGTTCAAAATGGAACAGTCCAAGAAAGGGTTCTTGCCAGTTTTACAAGGTACGAGATTGAGTAAGACTCAGTGCCCAACAACTGATGAAAATAGAGAGCATATGCGCTCCGTCCCCTATGCTTCAGCCATAGGTTCTATCATGTATGCAATGTTGTGCACTAGACCGGATGTTAGCCTAGCCATAAGTATGGCAGGTAGGTTCCAGAGTAATCCAGGAGTGGATCACTGGACAGCGGTCAAGAATATCCTGAGGTACCTGAAAAGGACTAAGGAGATGTTTCTCGTGTATGGAGGTGACGAAGAGCTCGCCGTAAAAGGTTACGTCGATGCAAGCTTTGACACAGATCCGGTCGACTCTAAGTCGCAAACCGGATACGTATTTATTCTTAATGGGGGTGCGATAAGCTGGTGCAGTTCCAAGCAAAGCGTCGTAGCAGATTCTACATGTGAAGCGGAGTACATGGCTACCTCGGAGGCAGCTAAGGAGGGTGTCTCGATGAAGCAGTTCATGCCGGATCTTGGAGTGGTGCCAAGCGCACTGAATCCAATAACCTTGTTCTGTGACAACACGGGTGCCATTGCCTTAGCAAAGGAACCACGGTTTCACAAGAAGTCCAGACACATCAAACGACGCTTCAACCTCATCCGCGACTACGTCGAAGGAGAGGACGTAAATATATGGAAAGTGCACACGGATCTGAATGTAGCAGACCCGCTGACTAAACCTCTTCCACGGCCAAAGCATGATCAACACCAGAACTGTATGGGTGTTAGATTTATTACAATGTAATTCGCATGATGATGTGAGGGCTAGATTATTGACTCTAGTGCAAGTGGGAGACTATTGGAATTATGCCCTAGAGGCAATAATAAATATAGTTATTATTATAATTCCTGTATCAAGATAATCGTTTATTATCCATGCTATAATTGTATTGAATGAAGACTCATTTACATGTGTGGATACATAGACAAAACACTGTCCCTATCAAGCCTCTAGTTGGCTAGCCAGTTGATGAAAGATAGTAAGTGTCTTCTGATTATGAACAAGGTGTTGTTGCTTGATAACTGGATCACGTCATTAGGAGAAGAATCACGTGATGGACTAGACCCAAACTAATAGACGCAGCATGTTGATCGTGTCATTTTGTTGCTACTGTTTTCTGCGTGTCAAGTATTTGTTCCTATGACCATGAGATCATATAACTCACTGACACCGGAGGAATACTTTGTGTGTATCAAACGTCGCAACGTAACTGGGTGACTATAAAGATGCTCTACAGGTATCTCCGAAGGTGTTAGTTGAGTTAGTATGGATCAAGACTGGGATTTGTCACTCCGTGTGACGGAGAGGTATCTCAGGGCCCACTCGGTAATACAACATCACACACAAGCCTTGCAAGCAATGTGACTTAGTGTAAGTTATGGGATCTTGTATTACGGAACGAGTAAAGAGACTTGCCGGTAAACGAGATTGAAATAGGTATGCGGATACTAACGATCGAATCTCGGGCAAGTAACATACCGAAGGACAAAGGGAATGACATACGGGATTATATGAATCCTTGACACTGAGGTTCAAACGATAAGTTCTTCGTAGAATATGAGGATGCAATATGGGCATCCAGGTCCAGCTGTTGGATATTGACCGAGGAGTCTCTCGGGTCATGTCTACATAGTTCTCGAACCCGCAGGGTCTGCACACTTAAGGTTTGACATTGTTTTATGCGTATTTGAGTTATATGGTTGGTTACCGAATGTTGTTCGGAGTCCCGGATGAGATCACGGACGTCACGAGGGTTTCCGGAATGGTCTAGAAACGAAGATTGATATATAGGATGACCTCATTTGATTACCGGAAGGTTTTCGGAGTTACCGGGAATGTACCGGGAATGACGAATGGGTTCCGGGAGTTCACCGGGGGGGCAACCACCCCAGGGAAGCCCATAGGCCTTGAGGGTGGCGCACCAGCCCTTAGTGGGCTGGTGGGACAGCCCAAAAGGGGCCCTATGTGCATTGGAAGAAAAATCAAAGAGAAAGAAAAAAAAAGAGGAGCTCGGAAGGGAAGGAAGGACTCCCACCCACCAAACCAAGTCCAACTCGGTTTGGGGGGGAGACCTTCCCCCCTTGGCTCGGCCGACCCCCTTGGGGCTCCTTGAGCCCCAAGGCAAGGTCCCCTCTCTCCCACCTATATATACAGAGGTTTTAGGGCTGATTTGAGACGACTTTTCCACGGCAGCCCGACCACATACCTCCACGGTTTTTCCTCTAGATCGCGTTTCTACGGAGCTCAGGCGGAGCCCTGCTGAGACAAGGTCATCACCAACCTCCGGAGCGCCGTCACGCTGCCGGAGAAGTCTTCTACCTCTCCGTCTCTCTTGCTGGATCAAGAAGGCCGAGATCATCATCGAGCTGTACGTGTGTTGAACGCGGAGGTGCCGTCTCTTCGGTACTAGATCGTGGGACTGATCGCGGGATTGTTCGCGGGGCGGATCGAGGGACGTGAGGACGTTCCACTACATCAACCGCGTTCACTAACGCTTCTGCTGTACGGTCTACAAGGGTACGTAGATTACTCATCCCCTCTCATAGATGGACATCACCATGATAGGTCTTCGTGCGCGTAGGAAAATTTTTGTTTCTCATGCGACGTTCCCCAACACTAAGGAAGTGGTGGTTTTCTTTCTTATACTAATGTTATCACGAGTTTCTTTTAAGTTTCGTGTTGTGAAGTTTTCAAGTTTTGGGTGAAGTTCTTATGGACAAAAAGATAAAGAGTGGCAAGATCTCAAGCTTGGGATGCCCAAGGCACCCCAAGATGATTCAAGGATGCCGTAAAAGCCTAAGCTTGGGGATGCCCCGAGAAGGCATCCCCTCTTTCGTCTTCAATCCATCGGTAACATTACTTGGGGCTATATTTTTATTCACCACATGTTATGTGTTTTACTTGGAGCATCTTGTATCATTGGAGTCTTTTATTTTTGTTGTGTCACAATCATCCTTGCTGCACACCTAGAGAGAGAGACATGCACTGACTGTGATTTTGTCGAGCTTCACTTATATCCTTTGGTAGACAATTCAGCTCACATGTGCTTCACTTATATCTTTTGAGCTAGTTGATTTTTCTCTATGTGCTTCACTTATATCTTTTAGAGCACAGTGGTGCGTGGCTTGGTAGTTGATCTATGCTATGAAAGTAGTCTCAAAAGGGGTAGTTATCCAAAGGGATACGAAAACTTCCACCTTCATATGCATTAATAGTTAGAGAAGTTTGATTCATCTCAACTAGTTTTGAGTTGTGGTTATGGTAATATTGAAGTTATGCTAGTAAGGTGTTGTGGATCTAGAAATACTTGTGTTGAAGTTAGTGATTCTCGTAGCATGCACGTATGGTGAACCGCTATGTGATGAAGTCTGAGCATGATCAGTCTTTTGATTGTCATCCTTTGTGTGGCGGTCGGGATCGCGCAATGGTTTATACCTACCAACCCTTCCCCTAGGAGTATGCGTTGAATGCTTTGTTTCGATTACTATTAAAACTTTTGCAACAAGTATATGAGTTCTTCATGACTAATGTTGAGTCCACGGTTTAAATGCACTTTCACCTTACACCATCACTATCTTCTTTTGTGTCGTGCAACTTTCGCCGGTGCACAAAACCTACCATTAGCCTCCCTTAAAACAGCCACCATACCTACCTACTATGGCTTTTTCAAAGTCATTCCGAGATATATTGCCATGCAACTACCACCATGACATGTGCCACCACTCCTACATTGCCATTGCATGATCGTAAGATAGCTAGCATGATGTTTCCATTAATGTCCATGCCATGCTAGATCATTGTCACGGTACACTACCGAAGGCATTCCATATAGAGTCATCGTTGCTCTAAGTTTTGAGTTGTAAGTGTGATGATCATCATTGATGGAGCATTGTCCCATGTGAGCAAATAAAAGAGGCCAGATATACAAAAAGAGGCCAAAGATTCCCACCAAAATAAAAATATATATAAAAAAGAGAGGACAAAGAGTCCATCCAAAAAAAGAGAGAGAAAAAGAGAGAAGGGACAATGCTACTATACTTCCACACTTGTGCATATTAAGCACCATGATCTTCATGATTGAGAGTCTCTCGTTTTGTCACCATCGTATAGCTAGTGGGAAATTTCCGTTATATAACTTGGCTTGTATATTCCAATGATAGGCTTTCTCAAATTTGCCTTAGGTCTTTGTGAGCAAGCAAGTTGGATGCACACCCACTAGTTTTCTTTAAGAGCTTTCACATACACTTAGCTCTAGTGCATCATTTGCATGGCAATCCCTACTCATTCACGTTGATATCTATTGATAAGCATCTCCATAGCTCATTGATATGCCTAGTCAATGTGATCATCTTCTCCTTGTTTTATCTTGCAACCTCCACCACACTCCACTCCACTTATAGTGCTAAAACCATGGCTCACGCTCATGTATTGCATGAGAGTTGAAAAAGTTTGAGAAAGTAAAGGTGTGAAAACAATTACTTGGCCAATACCGGGGTTGTGCATGATTTAAATTCGTTGTGCAATGATGATAGAGCATAGCCAGACTATATGATTTTGTAGGGATAACTTTCTTTTGGCCTTGTTATTTTGAAAGTTCATGATTATCTTGCTAGTTTGCTTGAATTATTATTGTCTCCATGTCAATAACAAACTATTGTTTTGAATCTAATGGATCTGAACATTCACGTCACATAGGAGGAGTTACAAAGGACATCTATGCTAGGTAGCATGAAAGCATAAAAAAATCATTCTTTATCACTTCCCTACTCGAGGAAGAGCAGGAGTTAAGCTTGGGGATGCTTGATACATCTCAAATGTATCTATAATTTTTGATGGTTTCACGCTGTTATCTTGTCAACTTTGGATGTTTTGTTTACCATTTGTATCTTTTTTGGGACTAACTTATTAACTCAGTGCCAAGTGCCAGTTCCTGTTTTTTCTGTGTTTTTAACTCTTTTCAGATCTGATTTTGGAACGGAGTCCAACCGGAATAAAATCCACGAAATGAATTTTTCCAGAACGGAAGAAGATCGGGAAGCTTGAGGGCCCAACAAGTGGGCCCACAGGGGGGCCACAAGCCCTGTTGCCGCGGCCAGGGGGGAGGCCGCGGCAACCAAGCTTGTGGCCCCCCTGGCGCTCCCCTGCCCTAGGTCTTTGGCCTATATATAACCTAAAAATCTAGAAAATAATAGGGGATCCACGAAAATACTTTTCGGCCGCCGCAAGCTTCCGTTTCCGTGAGATCTCATCTGGAGACCCTTCCCGGTGCCCTGCGGGAGGGGACTTTGGAGATGGAGGGCTTCTTCATCAACATCATCGCCCCTCCAATGACTCGTGAGTAGTTCACTTCAGACCTACGGGTCCGTAGTTAGTAGCTAGATGGCTTCTTCTCTCTCTTGGATCTTCAATACAAAGTTCTCCATGATCTTCATGGAGATCTATCCGATGTAATCCTCTTTGGCGGTGTGTTTGTCGAGATCCGATGAATTGTGGATTTGTGATCAGATTATCTATGATATATATTTGAGTCTTTGCTGATTTATTTTATGCATGATTTGATATCCTTGTAAGTGTCTCCGAGTCTTGGTTTTGTTTGGCCAACTAGATCTATGATTCTTGCAATGGGAGAAGTGCTTGGTTTTGGGTTCATACCGTGTGGTGACCTTTCCCAGTGACAGAAGGGGCACCAAGGCACGCATCGTGTTGCTGCCATCAAGGGTAACAAGATGGCTTTTATCGTAGATATGAGATTGTCCATCTACATCATGTCATCTTGCTTAGGGCATTACTCTGTTCTCATGAACTTAATACACTAGATGCATGCTGGATAGCGGTCGACGTGTGGAGTAATAGTAGTAGATGCAGAAAGTATCGGTCTACTTGTTTTGGACGTGATGCCTATAGATATAATCCTTGACATAGATAACGTCACGACTTTGAACGGTTCTATCAATTGCTCGACAGTAATTTGTTCACCCACCGTCTACGTGCTTTCATGAGAGAAGCCACTAGTGAACACTATGGCCCCCGGGTCTATTCACACCTATTGTTTCCACTTTCGCTTTTACTTTGCTTTGTTTCTTTCCTGCTTTCAGTTCTCACTTGGAAAACAATCTATAAGGGATTGACAACCCCTTCATAGCGTTCGGAGCAAGATCTTTGTGTTTGTGCACGTACTTGTGATATTCCTTCACTCGATCGATACCTTGGTTCTCAAAACTGGACAGATGACCCACAAGTATAGGGGATCCGGTTACGTGGAACTCGTCAAAACTCGTAGTTTTGGCTTATTCTCGCTAATTTTGTATGCTATTACTCATTGATTTTGGATCCCGCTGCGATCCAAACGTTTCGGGAATCCCGAGGTCCAGGCACGGGGAACTTGTCAAAACTCGTAGTTTTGGCCTATTCCCGGCTAGGTTTCTATGCTATTAGTCACTCATTCTGGGTCCTGTTGCGAGCCAAACGTTACGGGAACCCCGGGTCCGGTTACGGGGAACTCGCCAAAACTCATAGTTTTGGCCTATTCCGGCAAGTTTTGTATGCTATTAGTCACTGATTTTCGGTCCCGACGTGATCCAAATGTTTCGGGAACCCTTGGGTCCGGTTACGGGGAACTCGTGAAACCTCGTACTTTTGGCTTATTCCGTCCATTTTTGTATGCTATTAGTCACTGATTTTGGGTCCCGATGCGATCCGAATGTTTTGGGAACCCTTGGGTCCGGTTACGGGGAACACGTAAAACCTCGCAGTTTTGGCCTATTCCGGCGAGTTTTGTATGCTATTAGTCATTGATTTTGGGGGCCGCTATGATCCAAATGTTTCGGGAACCCCGGGGTTTGGTTACAGGGAACTCATCAAAACTCATAGTTTTGGCCTATTCCGGCAAGTTTTGTATGCTATTAGTCATTGATTTTGCGTCCCGATGTGATCCAAATGTTTCGGGAACCCTTGGGTCCGGTTATGGTGAACTCTTAAAACGTTGCAGTTTTGGCCTATTCCGGCTAGTTTTGTACGCTATTAGTCACTCATTTTGGGTCCCGCTGTGATCCGAATGTTTCGGGAACCTCGGGGTCTGATTACGGGGAACTCGTCAAAACTCGCAGTTTGGATCTATTCCTATCAGTTTTGTATGCTATTAGTTACTGATTTTGGGTCCCGGTGTGATCCGAATGTTTCAGGAACCCTTTGGTCCGGTTACGGGGAACTCGTCAAAATCGCAGTTTTGTCCTATTCCGACAAGATTTGTATGCTATTACTCACTGATTTTGGGTCCCCCTCTGATCCGAACGTTTGTGGAACCTTGGGGTCGGGTTACGTGGGACTCGTCACAACTCGCAGTTTTGGCCTATTCCAGCCAGTTGTGTATGCTATTAGTCACTGATTTTTGGTCCCGCTGTGATTCAAACATTTCGGGAACCCCATGGTCCGGTTACGGAGAACTCGTCAAAAATCACAATTTTGGCCTATTCCCGCCAGTGTTGTATGCTATTAGTCACTCATTTTGGGTCCCGCTGTGATCCAAACATTTCCGTAACCTCGGGATCCGGTTACGGAAAACTCGTCAAAACTCGCAGTTTTGGCCTATTCTCGCTAGTTTTGTATGCTATTACTCATTGATTTTGGATCCCGCTGCGATCCGAATGTTTAGGGAATCCCGAGGTCCAGTCACGGGGAACTCGTCAAAACTCGCAGTTTTGGCCTATTGCGGCTAGGTTTGTATGCTATTAGTCATTGATTCTGGGTCCTCTTGCGATCCAAACGTTACGGGAACCCCGGGGTCCAGTTAAGGAGAACTCGTCAAAACTCGCAGTTTTGGCCTATTCCAGCTAGTTTTTATGCTATTTGTCACTGAATTTGGGGTCCGCTGTGATCCAAATGTTTGTGGAACCCCGGGGTCCGGTTACGGGGAACTCGTCAAAACTCATAGTTTTGTCCTATTCTCGCAAGTTTTGTATGCTATTAGTCATTGATTTTGGGTCCCGCCACAATCCAGATGTTTTGGGAACCGCGGCATCCGGTTACGTGGAACTAGTCAAAACTCGCAGTTTTGGCCTATTCCGGCCGGTTTTGTATGCTATTAGTCACTGATTTTGGGTCCCGCTGTGATCCGAACGTTTCGGGAACCCCGTGGTCCGGTTACGGAGAACTCGTCAAATATCGCAGTTTTCGCCTATTATGGCGAGTTTTGCATGCTAATAACTCACTCATTTCGGGTCCCGCTGTGATCCGAACATTTCGGGAATCTCGGGGTCCGGTTACGGGAACTCGTCAAAACTCACAGTTTGGGCCTATTCCGGCAAGTTTTGTATGCTATTAGTCACTGATTTTGGGTCCCGTTGTGATCCGAACGTTTTGGGAACCCCGTGGTCCGGTTACGGAGAACTCGTCAAAAATCGCAGTTTTCGCCTATTATGGCGAGTTTTGCATGCTTATAACTCACTCATTTTGGGTCCCTCTGCGATCCGAAAGTTTCAGGAACCCCGTGGTCCCGTTACAGGGAACTCGTCAAAACTCGCAGTTCGGGCCTATTCCGGCAAGTTTTGTATGCTATTAGTCACTGATTTTGGGTCCCGATGTGATCCAAATGTTTCATAAAACATCACAATTTTGGCCTATTCCGGCCAGTTTTGTATGCTATTAGTCACTGAATTTGGGTCCCGCTGTGATCCGAACATTTCGGGAACCTCGGGGTCCGGTTACGGGGAACTTGTCAAAACTCGCAGTTTGGGCCTATTCATGTCAGTTTTGCATGCTATTAGTCAGTGATTTTGGGTCCCGGTGTGATCCGAACGTTTCGAGAACCCTTGGGTCCGGTTATGGAGAACTCATCAAAACTCGCAGTTTTGGCCTATTCCGGTCGGTTTTGTATGCTATTAGTCACTAATTTTGTTACCCGATGTGATCCTAATGTTTCAGGAACCCTCCGGTCCGGTTACGGAGAACTTGTAAAACCTTGCAGTTTTGGCCTATTCCGACCAATTTTGTATGCTATTAGTCACTGATTTTGGGCCCCGCTGTGATCCGAACGTTTCGGGAACCTCGGGACCTGGTTACGGAGAACTCTTCAAAACTTGCAGTTCTGGCCTATTCCCGCCAGTTTTGTATGCTATTAGTCACTGATTTTGTGTCCCGATGTGATCCGAATATTTCGGGAACCCCAGGTTCTGGTTACGGGGAACTCATCAAAACTCATAGTTTTTGACTATTCCCGCAAGTTTTGTATGCTATTAGTGATTGATTTTGCGTCCCAATGTGATCCGAATATTTTGGGAATCCTTGGGTCCGGTTACGGGGAACTCGTAAAACCTCGCAGTTCTGGCCTATTCCCGCCAATTTTGTGTGCTATTAGTCACTCATTTTGGGTCCCGTTGTGATCTGAATGTTTCGGGAACCTCGGGGTCCGATTACGGGGAACTCGCCAAAACTCGCAGTTTGGGCCTATTCCTGTCAGTTCTGTATGCTATAAGTAACTGATTTTGGGTCCCGGTGTGATCCGAATGTTTCGGGAACCCTTGGGTCCGGTTACGGGGAACTCGTCAAAATCGCAGTTTTGGCCTATTTTGGACCAGTTTTGTATGCTATTACTCACTGATTTTGGGTCCCGCTGTGATCCGAACGTTTCCGGAACCTTGGGGTCCGGTTACGTGGAACGCGTCAAAACTCATTGTTTTGGCCTATTCCGGCCGGTTTTGTATGCTATTAGTCACTGATTTTGGGTCCCGCTATGATTCCAAAGTTTCGGGAACCCCTTGCCCGGTTACGGAGATATCGTGAAAAATCTTAGTTCTGGCCTATTCCCGCCAGTTTTGTATGCTATTAATCACTCATTTTGGGTCCCACTGTGATCCGAACATTTTGGGAACCTCGGGAACCGATTACGAAGAACTCATCAAAACTCACAGTTTTGGCCAATTCCGGCCAGTTGTGTATACAATTAGTCACTTATTTAGGGTCCCGCTGTGATCCAAACGTTTCGGGAACCCCAGGTCCGGTCACGGGGAACTAGTCAAAAATCATAGTTTTGGCCTATTCCGGCCAGTTTTGTATGCTATTAGTCACTGATTTTGGGTCCCGCTGTGATCCGAACATTTTGTGAACCTCGGGATCCGGTTACGGAGAACTCGTCAAAACTCGCAGTTTTGGCCTATTCTGGCCAATTTTGTATGCTATTAGTCACTGATTTTGGGGCCTGCTGTGATCCAAATGTTTCGGGAACCTCGGGTTATGGTTACGGGGAACTCACTAAAACTCATAGTTTTGGCCTATTCCGACAAGTTTTGTATGCTATTAGTCACTGATTTTGGGTCCCGATGAGATCCGAATGTTTCGGGAACCATTGGATCCTGTTACGGGGAACTCATCAAAACTCGTAGCTTTGGCATATTCCTGCCAGTTTTGTATGCTATTAGTCACTCATTTTGGGTCCCGCCGGGATCCGAACATTTCGGGAACCTCGGGATCCGCTTACGGAGAACTCGTCAAAACTCGCAGTTTTGGCCTATTCCAACAAGTTTTGTATGCTATTAGTCACTCATTTTGGGTCTCGCTGTGATCCGAACGTTTTGGGAACCTCGGGGTCCGATTACGGGGAACTCGTCAAAACTCGCATTTTGGGCCTATTCTTGTCAGTTTTGTATGCTATTAGTAACTGATTTTGGGTCCCGGTGTGATCCGAATGTTTCAAGAACCCTTGTGTTCGGTAATGGGGAACTCGTCAAAATCGCAGTTTTGGCCTATTCCGACTAGTTTTGTATGCTATTACTCACTGATTTTGGGTCCCGCTGTGATCCGAACGTTTCTGGAACCTTGGGGTCCGATTACGTGGAACTCGTCAAAGCTGAATGTTCTGGCCTATTTCGGCCAGCTTTGTATGCTATTAGTCACTCATTTTGGGTCCCGCTGTGATCCGAACATTTCGGGAACATTGGGATCCGATTACGGAGAACTCGTCAAAACACGCAGTTTTGGCCAATTCCAAACAGTTTTGTATACAATTAGTCACTCATTTTGGGGCCCGCTGTGATCCGAAAGTTTCGGGAACCCCGGGTACGGTTACGGGGAAGTCGTCAAAACTCATAGTTTTGGCCTATACCGGCCAGTTTTGTATGCTATTAGTCATTGATTTTGGGTCCCGCTACAATCCGAACGTTTCGGGAACCGCGGGGCCGGTTACGTGAACTCGTCAAAACTCGCAGTTTTGGCCTATTCCGGCCGGTTTTGTATGCTATTAGTCACTGATTTTGGGTCCCGCTGTGATCCGAACGTCTCGGGAACCTTGTGGATCCGGTTAGGAGAACTCGTCAAAAATCGCAGTTTTGGCCTATTATGGCGAGTTTTGTATGCTAATAACTCACTGATTTTGGGTCCCGCTGCGATCCGAACGTTTCGGGAACCCCGGGGTCCGGTTACGTGGAACTCGGCAAAACTCATAGTTTTGGCCTATTATCGCTAGTTTTGTATGCTATTACTCACTGGTTTAAGATCCCGCTGCGATCCGAATGTTTCGGGAGCCCCGAGGTCCAGTCACGGGGAACTCGTCAAAAGTCGCAGTTTTTGCCTATTTTGGCTAGATTTGTATGCTATTAGTCACTGATTCTGGGTCCTCCCGCGATCCAAACGTTTCGGGAACCCCGGGGTCTGGTTATAGAGAACTCGTCAAAACTCGCAGTTTTGGCCTATTCCAGCCAGTTTTGTATGCTATTAGTCACTGATTTTGGGGCCCGCTGCGATCCAAATGTTTCTGGAACCCTGGGGTCCGGTTACGGGGAACTCGTCAAAACTCATAGTTTTGGCCTATTCCGGCAAGTTTTGTATGCTATTAGTCACTTATTTTGGGTCCCGATGTGATCGAATGTTTCGGGAACCCTTGGGTCCGGTTACTGGGAACTCGTAAAACCTTGCAGCTTTGGCCTATTCGGGCTAGTTTTGTATGCTATAAGTCACCGATTTTGGGACCCGCAATGATCCAAATGTTTCGGGAATCCTGGGGTTGGTTCCGGGGAACTCGTCATAACTCATAGTTTTGGCCTATTCCGGCAAGTTTTGTATGCTATTAGTCATTGATTTTGCGTCCCGATGTCATCCGAATGTTTCGGGAACCCTTGGGTCCGGTTACGGGGAACTCATAGAACCTCGTAGTTTTGGCATATTCCGGCTTGTTTTGTATGCTATAGTCACTTATTTTGGGTCCCACTGTGATCCGGACGTTTCGAGAACCTCGGGGTCCGATTACAGGGAACTCGTCAAAACTCGCAGTTCGGGCCTATTCCTCTCAGTTTTGTATGCTATTAGTAACTAATTTTGGCTCCCGTTGTGATCCGAATGTTTCACGAACCCTTGGGTCCGGTTACGAGGAACTCGTCAAAATCGCAGTTTTGGCCTATTCCGACCAGTTTTGTATGCTATTACACACTGATTTTGGGTCCCGCTGTGATCCGAACATTTCGGGAACCTTGGGGTCCGGTTACATGGAACTCGTCAAAACTCATAGTTCTGGCCTATTCCGCCAGTTTTGTATGCTATTAGTCACTGATTTTGGGTCCCGAAGTGATCCGAATATTTCGGGAACCATTGGGTCCGGTTACGGGGAACTCATCAAAACTCGTAGTTCTGGCCTATTCCCGCCAGTTTTGTAGCTATTAGTCACCCATTTTGGGTCCCGCTGTGATCCAAACATTTCGGGAACCTCGGGATCCGCTTACGGAGAACTCGTTGATACGTCTCCGTCGTATCTACTTTTCTGAACTCTTTTGCCCTTGTTTTGGACTCTAATTTGCATGATTTGAATGGAACTAACCCGGACTAACGCTGTTTTCAGTAGAATTTCCATGGTGTTGTTTTTGCGCAGAAATAAAAGTTCTCGGAATGACCTGAAAATTTACGGAGAATTTTCGTGGAATTTATAAAAAATACTGGCGCAAGAATCAGCGGAGGAAGTGGAGCTGTGAGCCCACAAGTCCACCAGACGCAGGCCCCCCTGGCCGCGCCTAGCAGTCTTGTGGGGCCCACAACGCTCTACCGCCTCCAAATCCAACTCTATTTAGTCTGTTTTGTTCGGAAAAAAAATCAAGGAGAAGAGTTCTTCGTGTTTTACGATACGGAGGCACCGGCACCTCCTGTTCTTCATCTGGAGGGCAGATCTGGAGTCCATTCTGGGCTCCGGAGAGGGGAGATCGTCGCCATCGTCATCACCAACCTTCCTTCATCGCCAATTCCATGATGCTCTTCACCGTTCGTGAGTAATCTCATCGTAGGCTTGCTGGACGGTGATGGGTTAGATGAGATCTATCATGTAATCGAGTTAGTTTTGACGGGGATTGATCCCTAGTATCCACTATGTTCTGAGATTGATATTGCTACTACTTTGCCATGCTTAATGCTTGTCACTAGGGCCCGAGTGCCATGATTTCAGATCTGAACCTATTATGTTGTCGCCAATATATGTGTGTTCTCGATCCTATCTTGCAAGTTGTAGTCACCTACTATGTGTTGTGACCCGGCAACCCCGGAGTGACAATAGCTGGAACCACTCCCGGAGATGACCATAGTATGAGGAGTTCATGTATTCACTAAGTGTTAATGCGTTGGTCCGGTTCTTTATTAAAAGGAGAACCTTCATATCCCGTAGTTTCCATTAGGACCCCGCTGCCACGGGAGGGATGGACAATAGATGTCATGCAAGTTCTTTTCCCTAAGCACGTATGACTACACACGGAATACATGCCTACATTAGATTGACGAACTGGAGCTAGTTACATATCTCTCCGTGTTATAACTTTTGCATGATGAATAGCATCCGCCATAATCATCCATCACCGATCCCATGCCTACGAGTCTTTTCCTATCGGTCCTTGCTACGTTACTTTGCCGCTACTACTGTCACTGCTGCTACTGTTACTCTGTTGCTACTGCTGTTACTTTGCTGCTACTGCTGTCACTTTGCTGCTACTGGTTACTGTTGCTACTGCTCCTATCATACTACTTTGCTACTGATACTTTGCTGCAGATACTAAATCTTTCAGGTGTGGTTGAATTGAAAACTCAACTGCTAATACTTGAGTATATTCTTTGGCTTCCCCTTGAGTCGAATCAATAAATTTGGGTTGAATACTCTACCCTCGAAAACGGTTGCGATCCCCTATACTTGTGGGTTATCAAGACCTTTTTGTGGCGCCGTTGCCGGGGAAGCACAGCTATATTCTCTGAGTCACTTGGGGTTTACGTCTTCTGGTCACTATGAGGAATCCGAAAGATCCAAGAACTAAAGTCTTGCCCTCCACTACGAGGACAGGTAAGGAACTGCCATCTAGCTCTGCACTTGATTCACCTTCCGTTATGAGTAAGTTTGTGACACCACCTCCTGCTAGAAGTCTTGATATGTCGCCTGTGCTTGATGATGCTACTTCTTCTGCCCATGATGCTTATGATGATGCTATGCTTGATACTGCTTTGCCACTAGGTGCATTCCTTGATGCACAAATTGCTAGAGTTGCTGCTAGATGTGATGATACTTCTGAAACTGCTGATACTATTGAAGTAGAACCTGCTATTTTACCTGCTAGAACTAACTCTCCTAGACATGAATTGCCTGATATGCCTGAGTGTTATAAGCTGAGGACTTAATTCCTTGTAAGGATAACTATGATGTTGAGAAATTACTGCTCAAGTGGAAAGAAAAATCTCTGAACGCTAGGATGAAATACGACCCGAAGTTTGCTACTTCGCCTATCTTTGTGACCGATAAGGATTATGAATTCTCTATCGACCCTGAGTTAATCACTTTGATCGAATCTGATCCTTTTCACGGTTATGAGATTGAAATGGTTGTAGCCCATCTTACCAAACTGCATGATATAGCCACCCTATTCACTAGTGAGGAAAAGATCCGCCACTACTATATCCTCAAGTTGTTTCCTTTCTCGCTAAAGGATGATGCTAAGACTTGGTTCGCTTCTCTTGCTCCTGGTTGTGTGCGTAGCCCCCAGGATATGGTCTACTACTTCTCTGAGAAATATTTCCCTCCCATAAGAAGCAAGCTGCCTTGCAAGAAATATACAACTTTGCTCAAGATAAAGAAGAGAGTCTCCCACAAGCTTGGGGGAGGCTCGTCCAGCTGCTGAATGCTTTGCTTGATCACCCTCTTGAGAAGAATGAAATACTTTATATCTTCTATAATGGACTTACCGATGCTTCTAGAGACCACCTAGATAGTTGTGCTGGTTGTGTTTTTAGGGAACGAACTGTAGAACAAGCTGAGATCCTATTGAATAACATCTTGTGCAATGAGAATGCTTGGACTATTCCCGAACCACCTCCTAAGCCAACTCCTAAGAAAAGAGGTATTATGTTACTCATTCCTGATGATATGCAAGAAGCTAACAAATCTATGCGAGAGAAAGGCATTAAATCTAAAGATGTCAAGAATCTACCACCTATCAAAGAGATCCATGGTCTTGTTAACCCGATACATGTAGTAGAAGTAAATTCTCTGCGTAGGTTTGATGAGAGTGATATTCCTTTTGATAAACCTGCTAGCTTATGCTTGGATGAATTTGAAAACTTTGTCGCCAAACAACAGAGTTTCAATGATTATGTTAGCAGACAATTGGAACAGAATGCTCGTATGCTTAGTCATTTAAGTGCTTGTGTGGACAGAAATGTCAATGATCTTAAGCTTCTGAGTAAACATGCCTCTATGGTTACTACTCAGGTAGAACAAGTACTTAAGGCTCAAAATGACCTGCTCAATGAGTTGAATAACAATTATGTTAGAGTCGTCGCTAGAGGCGGTAGAATGACCCATGAACATTTGTATCGTGAGGGTCATCCGAAGAGAATTGAACAAGATTCTCAAGGAGTTAGCACTAGCAACCCTGTTGCTTCTACACCTGAGAATCCAAAAGATGTCTCTGTTTCTGATGCCGAAACACAATCTGGTGATGAACATGACCCTAATGATAATATCAATATTGATGTTCATGTTGATGCTCAACCTAGCAATGATAAGGATGTGGAGATTGAACCTGTTGATCTTGATAACACACAGCCTAAGAATAGAAGATACGATAAGAATGACTTTGCTGCTAGGAAGCATGGTAAAGAAAGGGAACCATCGGTTCAGAAACCCATGCCCTTTCCTCCCAAACCATCCAATAAAAAGGATGATGAGGATTTTGAGCGCTTTGTTGAAATGATTAGACCTGTCTTTCTACAAATGCGTTTGACAGATATGCTCAAAATGTCTCCATATGCTAAGTACATGAAAGATATTGTGACTAATAAGAGGAGGATACCTGAGGTTGAGATTTCCACCATGCTCGCTAATTATACCTTCAAGGGTGGAACTCCTAAGAAACTAGGTGATCCCGGAGTGCCCACTATACCTTGCTCCATTAAAGGTAACTACGTTAGAAGTGCTTTATGCGACCTTGGAGCCGATGTTAGTGTTATGCCACTCTCTCTTTATCGTAGACTTGAGCTGGATAAGTTGACACCCACTGAAATCTCTTTGCAAATGGCCGACAAATCAACTGCTTTCCCTATCGGCATTTGCGAGGATGTGCCTGTTGTGGTTGTTAACGTTACTATCTTAACAGACTTTGTTATCTTGGATATTCCCGAGGACGATGCCATGGCGGTCATCCTCGGAAGACCCTTTTTAAACACCGCAGGGGCTGTTATAGATTGCAACAAAGGCAATGTCACTTTCCATGTCAGCAGTAATGAGCATACGGTGCACTTTCCGAAGAAACAATATCGAGTACATTACATCAATGCTATCGAAAGAACTTCATCGATTCTTATTGGGAGCTTTGAATGCCCTATACCTCCTGTTAAGATGAAGTATGATTTGCTTGTTGGGGAGATACACATCCCCATTGAGGTGACCTAGTGACTATTCGAAAATTCTCCGTTCTCTTTTGCGATTCGGAAAAGTTTGTCAATGAGACTTGATCAACCTCATTGACGGATTTCTTTCGATGACCATGAGATGGATGAATCGAGGAGTCACAAACCTCTGTTCCAAGCTTTCACCTTTGGTTGCTTAGAAGAAAAATGATAGGTTTAGTTTAGTTTTCCCTGTTTTCTGTTTTAGCGTCCCGTAGAAAAGTACCCCGAAAATAAAAGTTCTCCGAATGTCCTGAAAATCAAGTATGATTTTTTCTGCAATTCTTGAAAAGTACTGAGACGAAGAGCTAGTCTGGGGGCTGCACCAGTGGGCCACAAGCCCTGGAGGCGCGGGCACCCCCCTGGCTGCGCCAACCAGGCTTGTGGGGCCCACGTGCACCCCCTCCACTCATTCTAGCTCTCATCTGCTTCTCCCACCTCCAGAAAAAAACGTTTCGCAGCTCAAACCCGTGTTCTTGCTCTTCTTGCTGGGATTTTCGATCTTTTTGCTCAAAGCACCATTCTCCGAACTGTTTTGGGGAAATTACTCCTTGGTAAGTGACTCCTCCATTGGTCCAATTAGTTTTTGCTCTAGTGCCTTATACTTCGCGTATTTTGGTGCCTTGGTGACCCTGTTCTTGAGATTTGCATGCTAATTTTAGCTGGTCCCAAGTAGTTTTGATGCATAATATGGCCTCTAGGCACTTGTCAGAGTGGTTGGTACGAGTTTAGTTGAGCCTTGTTCACTTTTCCTTAGAGTCACTAAAAATTTCAGAAATTTTCAGAGATAAAAAAGGGAAAAGATGAGGAGGTTCTTGAGAGGCTATTCAAGCCGTGACCCCAAGGATGATGGAAGTGAGAAGAAGCCCAAGTATCCGGTCCCTCGAGTTGCATAAATTCGAGCGTGCGAGTGGCAAGCAATGTGTTGTTACGCGCCGTCGGACTTTATGAGGACTTTTATTACTTGGTGGAGAACGCAGGCCTTATCGCCTTCGTTGAAGATAAGTGTCCACAATACCTCATCCTCACTAATATCTTTGTACAAGGCTTTAACTTCTATCCGAGGAAGAATCCTTCTATGGTTGAGTTCAAACTTTATGATATCCCCCAGCGCATGTCACTCGAGGATTTTTGCAATTTCTGCAAATTACCTTACGTTGGGGATATTCATGAACCTCGTCCACGGGACTTGGAAGCTTTCATCGATACTATTGCTGTAGGAGAGGAGAGGGGAGTGTCTTGCGCTAGAGCTGCTAGCATACATTTTCCTGTGCTTCGGTACTTCTCATTATTTGTGGGAAAATGTTTGATTGTCCGTGGGAAAGTTGGGTCCCTTAGTTCCCCAGATCTGGCGGTCTTGCACAAAGCCATTCATAATAATAGAATTTATAGCTTGGGTGCTATAGTAGCTCAACGGTTGAACACGAACCGTTCTAAAGGCGTTGTCTATGGAGGTATCTATGCTACTCGTCTTGCTAGACATTTTGAGATACCCATTAGACTGGACGAGGAAGAAGAGATTCTTCTTCCCGAGAGATATCTAGATTATGATAGCATGGTTCGCCATGACTTTCTTCATAGAAATATAAATAGAAGGATGATTTATAACCTGGTATTTAGTCAGGGTACTCGTGAGACTATTACTTTGCGTGCTCCTTCTTTGTTCAATCTTCATGCAAGCAGGTACATTATTATGCCCTCATACATCTACGCATATTGGGGCTTAGCCCAACCAAAGGTGCCCGTGCCCGAGCCACCAGTCGAGTACCAGACGCTAGTTTATCAATGGGAGCCACAGGAGCTCACACAGCACTGGCATCCTCAGTCCACTCCGGAGTACCCTAGACCTGGTTATTTCCCTCCCTGGGAGTAGACAGCTGCTGGCTACGCCTATAGGGATTTCCTTGGCAAATATGCAAAGGATTCCCCCGCGGCCTTGGAGCCTTGTGTTGGTATTCCATTGAAGAGGAAAGGGTGATGTAGCACAGCGGCGGTAAGTATTTCCCTCAGTTTGAGAACCAAGGTATCAATCCAGTAGGAGGGTCGCGTCAAGTCACAAGTATCTGCACAAACACAAAGATCTTGCACCCAATGCTATGAAGGGGTTGTCAATCCCTTATAGATTGTTTGCAAAGTGAGAACTGAAAGCAAAAAGTAAGCAAAGCAAAGTAAAAGCTGAGATGATAATTGTGAATAGACCCGAGGGACGTAGTGTTCACTAGTGGCTTCTCTCATGAAAGCAAGTAGACGGTGGGTGAACGAATTATTGTCGAGCAATTGATAGAATGGCGCAAAGTCATGACGTTATCTATGGCGATGATCATACATATAGGCATCACGTCCAAAACAAGTAGAGTGATACTTTCTGCATCTACTACTATTACTCCACACGTCAACCGCTATCCAGCATGCATCTAGTGTATTGAGTTCATAAGAACAGAGTAACACCTTAAGCAAGATGACATGATGTAGATGGACAATCTCAAATCTATGATGAAAGCCCATCTTGTTACCCTTGATGGAAACAACACGATGCGTGCCTTGCTGCCCCTTCTGTCACTGGGAAAGGTCACCGCATGGTATGAACCCAAAACCAAGCACTTCTCCCATTGCAAGAATCATAGATCTAGTTGGCCAAACAAAACCCAAGACTCGGAGAGACTTACAAGGATATCAAATCATGCATATAAGAAATCAGCAAAGACTCCAATATAATTCATAGATAATCTGATCACAAATCCACAATTCATCGGATCTCGACAAACACACCGCCAAAGAGGATTACATCAGATAGATCTCCATGAAGATCATGGAGAACTTTGTATTGAAGATCCAAGAGAGAGAAGACGCCATCTAGCTACTAACTACGAACCCGTAGGTCTGAAGTAGACTACTCACGAGTCATTGGAGAGGCAATGATGTTGATGTAGAAGGCCTCCAGCTCCAAAGTCCCCTCCGGCAGGGCACCGGGAAGGGTCTCCAGATGAGATCTCACGGAAACGGAAGCTTGCGGGGGCGGAAAAGTGGTTTCGTGGACGCCCTTATTTTTTCTGGGATTTTAGGGAATATATAGGCCAAAGAGCTAGGGCAGGGGAGCTCTAGGGGGGCCACAAGCTTGGTAGCCGTGGCCCCCTGTGGTCGCGACTACACGGCTTGTGGGCCCCCTGTGGGCCTCCTGCCTTGGCCTTCAAGTCCCCCGATCTTCTTCTTCTCTGGAAAAATTCATTTCGGGGATTTTATTCCGTTTGGACTCCGTTCCAAAATCAGATCTGAAAAGAGTCAAAAACACAGAAAAAATAGGAAGTTGCACTTGGCACTGAATTAATAAGTTAGTCCCAAAAATATATAAAAGGTATATAAAACATCCAAAGTTAAAAAGATAACAGCATGAAACCATCAAAAATTATAGATACGTTTGAGACGTATCAACATCCCCAAGCTTAACTCCTGCTCATCCTCGAGTAGGGAAGTGATAAAGAATGGTTTTTTGATGCTTTCATGCTACCTAGCATAGATGTCCTTTGTAACTCCTCTTATGTGACATGAATGTTCAGATCCGTTAGATTCAAAACAATAGTTTGCTATTGACGTGGAGATAATAATACTTCAAACAAACTAACAAGGTAATCATGAACTTTCGAAATAACAAGGCCAAAAGAAAGTTATCCCTACAAAATCATATAGTCTGGCTATGCTCTATCATCCTTGCACAACGAATTTATATCATGCACAAACTCGGTATTGGCCAAGTAATTGTTTTCACACCTTTACTTTCTCAAAACTTTTCAACTCTCACGCAATACATGAGCGTGAGCCATGGTTTTAGCACTATAAGTGGAATGGAGTGTGGTGGAGGTTGCAAGGCAAACAAGGAGAAGATGGTTACATTGACTAGGCATATCAATGAGCTATGGAGATGCTCATCAATAGATATTAATGTGAATGAGTAGGGATTGCCATACAAATGATGCACTAGAGCTAAGAGTATGTGAAAGCTCTTAAAGAAAACTAGTGGGTGTGCATCCAACTTGCTTGCTCACGAAGACCTAAGACAATTTTGAGGAAGCCCATCATTGGAATATACAAGCCAAGTTATATAATGAAAATTTTGCACTAGCTACATGGTGGTGACAAAACGAGATACTCTCAATCATGAAGATCATGGTGCTTAATAAGCACAAGTGTGGAAAGATAGTAGCATTGTCCCTTCTCTCTTTTTCTCTCATTTTTTTGGTGGGCTCTTTGGCCTCTTTTTTTTGTGGGCATCTTTGGCCTCTTTTTGTAAATGGGCTTCGCTGGCCTCTTTTATTTTCTCACATGGGACAATGCTCCTTCAATGATGAACATCACACTTACAACTCAAAACTTAGAGCAATGATGACTCTATATGGAATGCCTTCAGTAGTGTACCGTGACAATGATCTAGCATGGCATAGACATAAAATGGAAACATAATGCTAGCTATCTTATGATCATTCAATGGCAATGTAGAAGTGGTGGCACATGTCATGGTGGTAGTTGCATGGCAATATATCTCGGAATGGCTTTGAAAAAGCCAGAGTAGGTAGGTATGGTGGCTGTTTTGAGGGAGGCTAATGGTGGTTTTATGCACCGGCGGAAGTTGCACAACACTAAAGAAGATAGTGATGGTGGAAGGTGAAAGTGCATATAAACCATGGACTCAACATTAGTCATGAAGAACTCATATACTTGTTGCAAAAGTTTTAGTAGTAATCGAAACAAAGCATTCAACGCATACTCCTAGGGGAAGGGTTGGTAGGTATAAACCATCGCGCGATCCCGACCGCTACACAAAGGATGACAATCAATAAACTAATCTTGCTCAGACTTCATCACATAGCGGTTGACCATCGTGCATGCTACGGGAATCACTAACTTCAACACAAGTATTTCTAGATCCACAACACCTTACTAGTATAACTTCAATATAACCACAACCACAACTCAAAACTAATTGAGATGAATCAAACTTCTCTAACTACTCAATGCACATGAAGGTGGAAGTTTTCCTATCCCTTTGGATAACTACCCCTTTTGAGACTACTTTCATAGCATAGATCAACTACCACGCGATGCACTGCCCTTCTCCAAAAGATATAAGTGAAACACATAGAGAAAAATTAAGTAGCTCAAAAGATATAAGTGAAACACATGTGAGCTGAATTGCCTAACCAAAGGATATAAGTGAAGCTCGACAAAATCACGGTGAGTGCATGTCTCTCTCTCTAGGTGTGCAGCAAGTAATATTGCGACACAACAAAAATAAAGACTCCTACGATACAAGACGCTCCAAGAAAAACACATAACATGTGGTGAATAAAAATATAGCCCCAAGTAACGTTACCGATGGATTGAAGACGAAAGAGGGGATGCCTTCCCGGGGCATCCCCAAGCTTAGGCTTTTTTGGCATCCTTGAATCAACTTGGGGTGCCTTGGGCATCCCCAAGCTTGAGCTCTTGCCACTCTTTATCTCTTTGACCATAAGAACTTCACCCAAAACTTGAAAACTTCACAACACGAAACTTAAACAGAAACTCGTGATATCATTAGTATAAGAAAGCAAATCACCACTTCCTTAGGTACTGTAGCAAACTTAAATTCTACTTATGTTGATGTTGGGTTACTGTTTTTTCAATCTTTCATGGCTAATGCCCCCTGATACTATCCATAGTTTCGTCAAAATAAGCAACCAACTCAACAAAAACAGAATATGTTAACAGCAGACCAGTATGTAGCAATCTGTATACTTCGTATACTTCTGTTACTTCAAACATTCTGAAAAATTACGACAGTCAGAAGAATTTGCGTAGCAATCAGAAGCAAAAAGAATCAACTCAAAAGCTCTCACAGAACAAAAATGAAAATTCTTTTCGTGAGCAGAAAGTTTATGTCTTTTCCAGCATGATCAATCGATCATCCCCAAGACTAATCATAACGGTTTTACTTGGCACAAATCATCCCCAAGACTAATCATAACGGTTTTACTTGGCACAAACGCAAAAGAAACACAAAAAACACAATCATAACAGAATTATGAAAGTGTGGGAAACACAAAACAGAAAGAAAAAGGATAGATTCGTTGGGTTGCCTCCCAACAAGCGATATTGTTTAACGCCCTTAGCTAGGCATAAGGTAATGGAATCACGTATAGTCATCTTTGGTGCTCAAACCATAAGTAGTGTGATCATTTATCATCTTAAGATCTTCATCTTTATTGGATGACTCGCCACTAGCTTTAGGAACAAAAACAAACTTGATGGTCTTTTTGAGAGTGAGATTTGGAGTATTTTGCACGGCGGTAAAAGCGGAACCCAAGTTGGTTATGACATCTTCTAGTTTGCCAATTCTAGAGGAATCATTAACTATAGGTTCCTTCTTCCTTAAATTTTTCAAAACCATTCCCACTTTGGATCGGTACTGAGTAATTTGATTGTGGATCTTTCTATCCAAATCCTCAATAAGTTCAATTGTGGCAATTTTGTTTTCAATGGCGTCAAGCCTTTGCATCACGTGTTCCAAGGTCAAGGTAGTTCCATTAACCATGAGCGGGGGTGAGCCTACCAAATTCATGATAGCTCCATAGGAGTCAACAGTATGGCTCCCCAAAAAATTCCCGCCTACGATGGTATCAAGAATATACCTATTCCAAGGAGAGATTCCAACATAAAAACTGCGAAGAAGAACGGTAGTGGATTGCTTACGAGTAGATCTACTTTGAGCATTGCAAATCCTGTACCAAGCGTCCTTTAAATTTTCTTCCTCATTCTGCTTGAAATTAAGAACTTCGTTCTCAGGGGTATCGTTTGGAGTGGTGGGTCTAGCCATTGATGGACTATCCCACACACAAACGAGCAGGAAGTAAGCGAGTGAAACGGGCAAAAGAGAACGGCAAAAAGGCAAATGAAAACGGCAAAGGAGAAAGGCAAATGAAAACGGAAAATGTGAAATGGGGGAGAGGAAAACGAGAGGCAACTGGCAAAAAAGGTAAATGCAAGAGATGAGTTTTTGACACTTACTTGGATAGATCTTGACTTGATCTCGCCCCGGCAACAGCGCCAGAAATCCTTCTGTTGCTGGCTACGCCTATAGGGATTTCCTTGGCAAATATGCAAAGGATTCCCCCGCGGCCTTGGAGCCTTGCGTTGGTGTTCCCTTGAAGAGGAAAGGGTGATGTAGCACAGCGGCGGTAAGTATTTCCCTCAGTTTGAGAACCAAGGTATCAATCCAGTAGGAGGATCGCGTCAAGTCACAAGTACCTGCGCAAACACAAAGAGCTTGCACCCAACGCTATGAAGGGGTTGTCAATCCCTTATAGATTGTTTGCAAAGTGAGAACTGAAAGCAAAAGTAAACAAAGCAAAGTAAAAGTAAAAGGTGAGATGATAATTGTGAATAGACCCGGGGGCCGTAGTGTTCACTAGTGGCTTCTCTCATGAAAGCAAGTAGATGGTGGGTGAACGAATTACTGTCGAGCAATTGATAGAACCGCGCAAAGTCACGACGTTATCTATGGCAATGATCATACATATAGGCATCACGTGCAAAACAAGTAGACCGATACTTTCTGCATCTAATACTATTACTCCACACGTCGACCGCTATCCAGCATGCATCTAGTGTATTGAGTTCATAACAACAGAGTAACGCCTTAAGCAAGATGGCATGATGTAGATGGACAATCTCAAATCTATGATGAAAGCCCATCTTGTTACCCTTGATGGCAACAACATGATGTGTGCCTTGCTGCCCCTTCTATCACTGGGAAAGGTCATCGCATGGTATGAACCCAAAACCAAGCACTTCTCCCATTGCAAGAATCATAGATCTAGTTGGCCAAACAAAACCCAAGACTCGGAGAGACTTACAAGGATATCAAATCATGCATATAAGAAATCAGCAAAGACTCAAATATAGTTCATAGATAATCTGATCACAAATCCACAATTCATGGATCTCGACAAACACACCGCCAAAGAGGATTACATCGGATAGATCTCCATGAAGATCATGGAGAACTTTGTATTGAAGATCCAAGAGAGATAAGAAGCCATCTAGCTACTAACTACGGACCCGTAGGTCTGAAGTAGACTACTCACGAGTCACTGGAGAGGCAATGATGTTGATGTAGAAGCCCTCCAGCTCCAAAGTCCCCTCCTGCAGGGCACCGGGAAGGGTCTCCAGATGAGATCTCGCAGAAACGGAAGCTTGCGGCGGTGGAAAAGTGGTTTCGTGGACGCCCTTATTTGTTCTGGGATTTTAGGGAATATATAGGCCAAAGAGTTAGGGCAGGGGAGCTCCACGGGGGGCACAAGCTTGGTAGCCGCGGGCCCCCTTGGCCGCGGCTACACGGCTTGTGGGCCCCTTGTGGGCCTCCTGCCTTGGCCCTCAAGTCCCCCGATCTTCTTCTGTTCTGGAAAAATTCATTTCGGGGATTTTATTCCGTTTGGACTCCGTTCCAAAATCAGATCTGAAAAGAGTCAAAAACACAGAAAAACAGGAACTGACACTTGGCACTGAATTAATAAGTTAGTCCCAAAAAAGATATAGAAGGTATATAAAACATCCAAAGTTGCCAAGATAACACCATCAAAAATTATAGATACGTTTGATACGTATCATAGACCAACTTAGTCCAAAAGCCTAAGCTTGGGGGAGTACGCGTTTCTCACCGACTTTATATTCTTGCTTACACTTTCACTTTGTTAGTCGGTGTTCACACTTTGCCACTGTATCTTCCATGATAGTTATTTTTTTCTCGTTTTCTTTTCGTGTGTCTGTCTAGTTTGAGAAAACCCAAAAAGATTTTTCTTGTTCTTCTTTTGCTTGTTGGGAGCTACTACGGCGACAAAAATCCTTCTGTTGTCACTTGAGCTTGCGTTGGTTTTTCCCTTGAAGAGGAAAGGGTGATGCAGCATAGGAGCAGTAAGTATTTCCCTCAGTTAGAGAACCAAGGTATCAATCCAGTAGGAGAATCGCGTCAAGTACAGAGTACCTGCGCAAACACAAAAGAGCTTGCACCCAACACTATAAAGGGGTTGTAAAGTGATTGCAAAGTGAGATCTGAAGGCGGAAAGTGCAACGAAGAAAAAGAGTAAGGCTGAAAATATGGTGTGGAGTAGACCCGGGGGCCACAGTGTTCACTAGAGGCTTCTCTAAAAATAGCAAATATTACGGTGGGTGAACAAATTACTGTTGAGCAGTTGATAGAACCGCGCAAAGTCATGACGATATCTAAGGCAATGATCATACATATAGGCATCACGTCCGAGACAAGTAGACCGATACTTTCGGCATCTACTACTATTACTCCACATATCGACCGCTATCCAGCATGGATCTAGTGTATTGAGTTAATGATGAACAGAGTAACGCCTTAAGCAAGATGACATGATGTAGAGGGATAATCTCAAACCAATGATGAAAACCCCATCTTTTTACCCTTGATGGCAACAACACGATGCGTGCCTCGCTACCCCTTATGTCACTGGGTGAGGTCATCACACGGTATGAACCCAAAACCAAGCACTTCTCCCATTGCAAGAATCATAGATCTAGTTGGCCAAACAAAACCCACAACTCGAAGAGAAGTACAAGGATATGAAATCATGCATAAGAGAGATGAGAATAAACTCAAATAAGATTCATAGATAATCTGATCATAAATCCACAACTCATCGGATCTCGACAAACACACCGCAAAAGAAGATTACATCGGATAGATCTCCATGAAGATCATGGAGAACTTTGTATTGAAGATCCAAGAGAGAGAAGAACATGATACGTCTCAAACGTATCTATAATTTTTGATGGTTTCATGTTGTTATCTTGTCATCTTTGGATGTTTTATGTACCTTTTATATCTTTTTTGGGACTAACTTATTAATTCAGTGCCACGTGCCAGTTCCTGTTTTTTTTGTGTTTTTGGCTCTTTTCACATCTGATTTTGGAACGGAGTCCAAACGGAATAAAATCCCTGAAATATTTTTTTCCCGAACGGAAGAAGATCAGGGGGCTTTAGGGCCAAGCCATGAGAGCTACAGGGGGGCCACAAGCCCTGTAGCTGCCACCAGGGGACGGCGGCTAGCAGGCTTGTGGCCTCCCTGGCGCCCCCCTGACCTAGCTCATTCGCCTATATATTCCCTAAAATACACAAAAAAAATCAGGGAATCCATGAAAACACTTTTCTGCCGCCGCAAGCTTCCGTTTCTACGAGATCTCATCTGGAGACCCTTCTGGTGCCCTGCCGAAGGGGACTTTGGAGTTGGAGGGCTTCTACATCAACATCATCGCCCCTCCAATGACTCGTGAGTAGTTCACTTCAGACCTACGGGTCCGTAGTTAGTAGCTAGATGGCTTCTTCTCTCTATTGGATCTTCAATACAAAGTTCCCCATGATCTTCATGGAGATCTATCCGATGTAATCCTCTTTGGCGGTGTGTTTGTCGAGATCCGGTGAATTGTGGATTTGTGATCAGATTATCTATGATATATATTTGAGTCTTTGCTCATTACTGATATGCATGATTTGATATCCTTGTAAGTCTCTCCGAGTCTTGGGTTTTGTTTGGCCAACTAGATCTATGATTCTTGCAATGGGAGAAGTGCTTGGTTTTGGGTTCTTACCATGTGGTGACCTTTCCCAGTGACAGTAGGGGCAGCAAGGCACACATCGTGTAGTTGCCATCAAGGGTAACAAGGTGGGCTTTGTCGTAGATATGAGATTGTCCATCTACATCATGTCATCTTGCTTAAGGCGTTACTCTGTTCTTTTGGAATTAATACACTACATGCATGCTTGATAGCGGTCGATGTGTGGAGTAATAGTAGTAGATGCAGAAAGTATCGGTCTACTTGTTTTGGACATGATGCCTATAGATATAATCATTGCCATAGATGACGTCACGATTTTGCGCGGTTCTATCAATTGCTCGACAGTAATTTGTTCACCCACCGTCTACTTGCTTTCATGAGAGAAGCCACTAGTAAACTCTACGGCCCCCGGGTCTGTTCACACCTATCGTTTTCACTTTTGTTGTTACTTTGCTTTGTTACTTTGTTGCTTTCAGTTCTCACTTGACGTACAATCTATAAGGGATTGACAACCCCTTCGTAGCGTTGGGAGCAAGCTTTTTGTGTTTGTGCAGGTACTTGTGATACTCCTTCACTGGATCGATACCTTGGTTCTCAAACTGAGGTAAATACTTACCACCGCTGCGCTACATCACCCTTTCTGCTTCGAGGGAACACCAACGCAAGGCTCCAAGGCCACAGGGGAAATCCTTTGCATATTTTCCTAGGAAGTCCCTTAAGGTGTAGCCGTAGCAGAAGGATTCCTGGTGCCGTTGCTGAAGAGTATCAAGACAAGAACAGTCTCCCGTCAGCACGTGTTTCTGGCGCCGTTGGATGGTCTTTTGTTGCAGTAGCAGAAGTATTTCTGGTGCCGTTGCCGGGGAAGGAGAGATCTATCCAAGTAGATCTCACAAACTCATCTCTTGCATTTACTTTTTTTGCCAGTTGCCTCTCGTTTTCCTCTCCCCCACTTCACATTTGTCGTTTTCATTTGCCTTTCTCCTTTGTCGTTTTCTTTTTCTTTTTGCCTTTTTGCCTTTCTCCTTTGCCGATTTTCTTTGTTGCTTGTGTGCTTGTTTGTTTGTTGAAGTCATCATGGCTGAAAACACCAAACTTTGCGCTCGAGTACCAATAATAATGATTTTATGAGTACTCCGATTGCTCCCACCACTAGTGTGGAATCGTATGAAATCAACGCAGCTTTGCTGAATCTTGTTATGAAAGAACAATTCTCTGGCCTTCCTAGTGAAGATGCCGCATCCCATCTCAATACCTTCATTGAGCTTTGCGATATGCAAAAGAAAAGAGATGTGGATAATGACGTGATTAAGTTGAAGCTTTTTCCTTTCTCGTTGCGAGATCGCGCAAAAACTTGGTTTTCTTCTTTGCCTAAAATAGTATCGATTCTTGGGATAAGTGCAAAGATGCTTACATATCCAAGTATTTTCCGCCGGCTAAGATCATCTCCTTACGTAACGATATCATGAATTTCAAGCAACTTGATCATGAACACGTTGCACAATCTTGGGAAAGGATGAAGCTTATGATTAAAAATTGTCCCGCTCATGGCTTTAGTTTGTGGATGATTATACAAATCTTTTACGCTGGCTTGAATTTCGCTTCTCGCAATATCTTGGACTCCGCCTCAGGTGGCACGTTCATGGAAATCACATTAGGAGACGCTACAAAACTCCTAGACAACATCATGACCAACTACTCTCAGTGGCACACTGAAAGGTCACCTGCTAGCAAGAAGGTACACGCTATAGAAGAAATTAACTCGCTTAGTGCTAAGATGGACGAGTTGATGAATTTGGTTGCTAGTAGAAACACTCCTTTAGATCCTAATGACATGCCACTATCTTCCTTGATTGAGAGTAGCAACGCTAGTTTTGACGTTAATTTTGTTGGTAGGAACAATTTTGGCAACAACAATACTTTTAGAGGAAACTATGTTCCTAGGCCTTTTCCTTGTAACTCCTCTAACAATTATGGCAATTCCTACAACAACACTTATGGAAATCACAACAAATTACCCTCTGATTTAGAGAGTAATATCAAACAGTTCATCAACTCTTAAAAGATTTTCAATGCGTCCATAGAGGAAAAACTACTCAAAATAGACGATTTGGCTAAGAGCGTTGATAGGATATCTTGTGATATTGATGCTTTGAAACTTAGATGCGCTCCTCCCAAGGTCAACTTGGATGAAACTTTGAAAGCTATGCGTGTCTCCATGAATGAGAGCAAAGAAAGAACCGCCCAAATTCGTGCTAGGCATGAATGGTTTAAAAGGGTGTGTTCTAGTGATGCAAATCTCAAAGATCTTAAAGTGCTTGGTGTGACTCCTCTTGAATCTTTGTTTTTGCGTGTCAAACCTATTGATGAAGGGGCTGGATATGAATCCACTTTGGTTGAAAAACACGCCAATGATTCGGAGTCTACCCATCTTGATGATAAAGGTGTCTAGAGTGGAGTAGAAGAAATCAAAATTTTGGGTAGTAATGAAACTCCCACTTTGGATTTCAAGGAATTCAATTATGATAATTTCTCCTTGTTTGAATGCATTTCTTTGATGCAATCCATTGCAAACTCTCCACATGCTTATAGCCAAAGGAAAGCCTTTACCGCGCATATCGTAGATGATATGATGAAATCTCTTGAAGAGAAGCTCGAATTAGAAGTCTCTATACCTAGAAAACTTCATGATGAGTGGGAACCTACTATCAAAGTCAAGATCAAAAACTATGAGTGCAATGCTTTGTGTGATTTGGGTGCTAGTGTTTCCTCGATTCCAAAGTCTTTATGTGATATTCTTGGTTTTCATGAGATTGAAGAGTGTTCTCTTAATTTGCATCTTGCGGATTCTACTGTCAAGAAACCCATGGGAAGGATCAATGATGTTCTTATTGTTGCAAATAAGAACTGTGTACCCGTGGATTTCATTGTACTTGACATAGATTGCAATCCTTCATGTCCCATTATTCTTGGTAGACCTTTCCTAAGGACTATTGGTGCTATCATCGATATGAAGGAAGGGAATATTAGATTTCAATTTCCTTTAAAGAAAGGCATGGAGCACTTTCCTAGAAATAAAATGAGATTGCCTTATGAATCTATGATGAGGGCTACTTATGGTTTGAGCACCAAAGATGACTATACCTGATTCCATCTCCTTTTGCCAAGCTAAGGGCGTTAAACAAAAGCGCTTGTTGGGAGGCAACCCAACGAATCTATCCTTTTTCTTTCTGTTTTGTGTTTTCCACACTTTCATAATTCTGTTATGATTGTGTTTTTTGTGTTTCTTTTTGCGTTTGTGCCAAGCAAAACCGTTATGATTAGTCTTGGGGATGATTGTTTGGTCATGCTGGAAAAGACAGAAACTTTCTGCTCACCAAAAGAATTTTCATTTTTTTATGAAAGCGATTTTGAGTTGATTTTTTTGCTTCTGAATGCTATGCAAATTCTTCAGACTGTCGTAATTGTTCAGAATTTTTGAAGTACCAGAAGTATACGAAGTATACAGATTGCTACAGACTGGTCTGCTGTTAACAGATTCTGTTTTTGTTGTGTTGGTTGCTTATTTTGATGAAACTATGGATAGTATCGGGGGGTATTAGCCATGGAAGATTGAAAATGCAGTAACCCAACATCAGCATAAGTAGAATTTAAGTTTGCTACAGTACCTAAGAAAGTGGTGGTTTGCTTTCTTATACTAATGTTATCACGAGTTTCTGTTTAAGTTTCGTGTTGTGAAGTTTTCAAGTTTTGGGTGAAGTACTTATGGACAAAGAGATAAAGAGTGGCAAGAGCTCAAGCTTGGGGATGCCCAAGGCACCCTAAGAGATTCAAGGATGTCGTAAAAGCCTAAGCTTGGGGATGCCCCGGGAAGGCATCCCCTCTTTCGTCTTCAAATCCATCGGTAACGTTACTTGGGGCTATATTTTTATTCACCACATGTTATGTGTTTTGCTTGGAGAGTCTTGTATCATAGGAGTCTTTTATTTTTGTTGTGTCACAATCATCCTTGCTGCACACCTAGAGAGAGGGAGATGCACTCACCGTGATTTTGTCGAGCTTCACTTATATCCTTTGGTAGACAATTCAGCTCATATGTGCTTCACTTATATCTTTTGAGTTAGTTGATTTTGCTCTATGTGCTTCACTTATATCTTTTAGAGCACAGCGGTGCGTGGCTTGGTAGTTGATCTATACTTTGAAAGTAGTCTCAAAAGGGGGTAGTTATCCAAAGGGATATGAAAACTTCCACCTTCATGTGCATTGAATAGTTAGAGAAGTTTGATTCATCTCACTTAGTTTTGAGTTGTGGTTATGGTAATATTGAAGTTATGCTAGTAAGGTGTTGTGGATCTAGAAATACTTGTGTTGAAGTTAGTGATTCCCGTAGCATGCACGTATGTGAATCGCTATGTAATGAAGTATGAGCATGATTAGTCTTTTGATTGTTATCCTTTGTATGGCGGTCGGGATCGCGCGATGGTTTATACCTACCAACCCTTCCCCTAGGAGTATGTGTTGAATGCTTTGTTTCGATTACTAATAAAACTTTTGCAACAAGTATATGAGTTCTTCATGACTAATGTTGAGTCCATGGTTTAGATGCACTTTCACCTTCCACCATCACTATCTTCTTAGTGCCGTCCAACTATCGCCGGTGCACAAAACCCACCATTAGCCTCCCTCAAAACAGCCACCATACCTACCTACTATGGCTTTCTCAAAGTCATTCTGAGATATATTGCCATGCAACTACCACCATGACATGTCCCAGCACTTCAACATTGCCATTGCATGATCGTAAGATAGCTAGCATGATGTTTCCATTAATGTCTATGCCATGCTAGATCATTGTCACGGTACACTACCGAAGGCATTCCATATAGAGTCACCGTTGCTCTAAGTTTTGAGTTGAAAGTGTGATGATCATCACTGATGGAGCATTGTCCCATGTGAGGAAATAAAAGAGGCCAAAGATGCCCACCAAAATAAAAAGAATAAAAAAAGGCCAAAGATCCCACCAAAAAATGATGAGAGAAAAAGAGAGAAGGGACAATGCTACTATCCTTCCAGACTTGTGCTTATTAAGAACCATGATCTTCATGATTGAGAGTCTCTCGTTTTTTCACCACCATATAGGTAGTGGGAATTTTTCATTACATAACTTGGCTTGTATATTCCAATGTTATGCTTCCTCAAAATTGCCTTAGGTCTTCGTGAGCAAGCAAGTTGGATGCACACCCACTAGTTTTCTTTAAGAGCTTTCACATACTCTTAGCTCTAGTGCATCATTTGTATGGCAATCCCTACTCATTCACATGGATATCTATTGATGAGCATCTTCACAGCTCATTGATATGCCTAGTTAATGTGACCATCTTCTCCTTGTTTTTCTTGCAACCTCCACCACACTCCACACCACTTATAGTGCTGAAACCATGGCTCACGCTCATGTATTGCGTGAGAGTTGAAAAGGTTTGAGAAAGTAAAGGTGTGAAAACAATTACATGGCCAATATCGGGGTTGTGCATGATTTAAATTCGTTGTGCAATGATGATAGAGCATAGCCAGACTATATGCTTTTGTAGGGATAACTTTCTTTTGGCCTTGTTATTTTGAAAGTTCATGATTACCTTGCTAGTTTGCTTGAATTATTATTATTTCCACGTCAATAGCAAACTATTGTTTTGAATCTAATGGATCTGAACATTCATGTCACATAAGAGGAGTTACAAAGGACATCTATGCTAGGTAGCATGAAAGCATCAAAAATTCATTCTTTATCACTTCCCTACTCGAGGACGAGCAGGAGTTAAGCTTGGGGATGCTTGATACGTCTCAAACTTATCTATAATTTTTTATGGTTTCATGTTGTTATCTTGTCATCTTTGGATGTTTTATGTACCTTTTATATCTTTTTTGGGACTAACTTATTAATTCAGTGCCAAGTGCCAGTCCCTGTTATTTCTGTGTTTTTGGCTCTTTTCAGATCTGATTTTGGAACGGAGTCCAAATGGAATAAAACCCCCGAAATAATTTTTTCCCGAACGGAAGAAGATCAGGGGGCTTGAGGGCCAAGCCAGGAGAGCGACAGGGGGCCCACAAGCCCTGTAGCTGCCACCAAGGGGGGCGGCGGCTAGCAGGCTTGTGGCCTCCCTGGCGCCCCCCTGACCTAGCTCCTTCGCTTATATATTCCATAAAATATAGAAAAAAATCAGGAAATCCACAAAAACACTTTTCCGCCACCGCAAAGCTTCCGTTTTCATGAGATCTCATCTGGAGAACCTTCCCGGTGCCTTGTCGGAGGGGACTATGGAGTTGGAGGGCTTCTACATCAACATCATCGCCCCTCCAATGACTCGTGAGTAGTTCACTTCAGACCTACGGGTCCGTAGTTAGTAGCTAGATGGCTTCTTGTCTCTCTTGGATCTTCAATACAAAGTTCCCCATGATCTTCATGGAGATCTATCCGATGTAATCCTCTTTGGCGGTGTGTTTATCGAGATCCGATGAATTGTGGATTTGTGATCAGATTATCTATGATATATATTTGAGTCTTTGCTGCTTTCTTATGTGCATGATTTGATATCCTTGTAAGTCTCTCTGAGTCTTGGGTTTTGTTTGGCCAACTAGATCTATGATTCTTGCAATGGGAGAAGTGCTTGGTTTTGGGTTCTTACCGTGTGGTGACCTTTCCCAGTGACAGTAGGGGCAGCAAGGCACACATCGTGTAGTTGCCATCAAGGGTAACAAGGTGGGCTTTGTCGTAGATATGAGATTGTCCATCTACATCATGTCATCTTGCTTAAGGCGTTACTCTGTTCTTTTGGAATTAATACACTACATGCATGCTTGATAGCGGTCGATGTGTGGAGTAATAGTAGTAGATGCAGAAAGTATCGGTCTACTTGTTTTGGACATGATGCCTATAGATATAATCATTGCCATAGATGACGTCACGATTTTGCGCGGTTCTATCAATTGCTCGACAGTAATTTGTCCACCCACCGTCTACTTGCTTTCATGAGAGAAGCCACTATTAAACTCTACGGCCCCCGGGTCTATTCACACCTATCGTTTTCACTTGCGTTGTTACTTTGCTTTGTTACTTTGTTGCTTTCAGTTCTCACTTGACGAACAATCTATAAGGGATTGACAACCCCTTCATAGCGTTGGGAGCAAGCTTTTTGTGTTTGTGCAGGTACTTGTGATACTCCTTCACTGGATCGATACCTTGGTTCTCAAACTGAGGGAAATACTTACCACCGCTGCGCTACATCACCCTTTCCGCTTCGAGGGAACACCAACGCAAGGCTCCAAGGCCACAGGGGAAATCCTTTGCATATTTTCCTAGGAAGTCCCTTAAGGCGTAGCCGTAGCAGAAGGATTCCTAGTGCCGTTGCTGAGGAGTATCAAGACAAGAACAGTCTCCCGTCATCACGTGTTTCTGGCGCCGTTGGAAGGTCTTTTGTTGCACTAGCATAAGCCATCTAGTTACTAGCTATGGACCCGTAGGTCTATGGTGAACTAGTCACGCTTCATCGGAGAGGTCATGGTGTTGATGAAGAAGCCCTCCGTATCTAAATCCCCCCTACGGCAGGGCACCAGAACGTGCCCCGGATGGGATCTAGCGGAGACAAAAGCTTGCGGCGGCAGAAAAGTACTTTCGATGATCTCCTGATTTTTTCTGGGATTTTAGGGAATTTATAGGTGAAAGACCTAGGGCAGAGGTGGCCCAGGGAGCCCATAAGCCTGGGAGGCGCGGGCCCCCTGGCCGCGGATAGGGGGCTTGTGGGGTCCCTGCAGGCCCCCTGCCCTGATTCTCACGCTTCCCGAACTTTTTCTGTTCCGGAAAAAAATCTTTTTTGCAGTTTCGTTCCGTTTGGACTCCGTTCAAAATCCTCCTCTCAAAGGGGTCAAAAACATGGAAAAACAGGAACTGGCGCTTGGCACTGAGTTAATAAGTTAGTCCCCAAAAAGATATAAAAGGCATACAAAACATCCAAAGTTTGACAAGATAATAGCATGAAACCATAAAAAATTATAGATACGTTGGAGACGTATCAAGCATCCCCAAGCTTAACTCCTGCTCGTCCTCGAGTAGGGAAGTGATAAAGACTGAATTTTTGATGTGGAATGCTACCTAGCATAGTTGTCCTTTGCAACTTCTTTCATGTGACATGAATGTTCAGATCCGTAAGATTCAAAACAATAGTTTGCTATTGACATGAAAACAATAATACTTCAAGCAAACTAGCAAGGTAATCATGAACTTTCAAAATAACAAGGCCAAGGAAAGTTATCCCTACAAAATCATATAGTCTGCTATGCTCCATCATCCTCACACAACTAATGTAAATGAGGCACAACCCCGGTATTGGCCAAGTAATTGTTTTCGCACTCTTACTTTCTCAAACTTTTTATAACTATCACGCAATACATGAGCGTGAGCCATGGATATAGCACTATAGGTGGAATAGAGTGTGGTGGTGGTTGTGAGACAAAAAGGAGGATATGGTCACATTGACTCGGCGTATCAAAGGGCTATGGAGATGCCCATTAATAGATATCAATGTGAATGAGTAGGGATTTCCATACAAGGGATGCACTAGAGCTATAAGTATGTGAAAGCTCAAAAGGAGAACTAGTGGGTGTGCATCCAACTTGCTTGCTCACAAAGACCTAGGGCAATTTTGAGGAATCCCATCATTGGAATATACAAGCCAACTTACATAATGAAGATTCCCACTAGCATAAGGTAGTGACAAAGCAAGAAGCTCTCAATCATGAAGAACATGGTGCTATTATGAAGCACAAGTGTGGAAAAAGATAGTAGCATTGTCCCTTCTCTCTTTTTTTATTTGGGCTCTTGGGCCTCTTTTTTATCTTTTTTTTTGTTTGGGCTCTTTGGCCTCTTTTTTTTTATTTACTCACATGGGACAATGCTCTAATAATGATGATCATCACAATTTTATTTACTCACAGCTCAAAGCTTAGAATGATGATGACTCTATAGGAAATGCCTCCGGCAGTGTACCGGGATGTGCATCGATCTAGCTTGGCCTATGACGTTGAAACATCTTGCTAGCTATCTTACGATCATGCAATGGCAGTATGAGAGTGACGGCACAAGTCATGAGATGGAACGGTGGGAGTTGCATGGCAATATATCTCGGAATGGCTATGAAAATGCCATAGTAGGTAGGTATGGTGGCTGTTTTGAGGAAGGCATATGGTGGGTTTGTGCACCGGCGAGAATTGCGCGGCACTGGAGAGGCTAGCAATGGTGGAAGGTGAAAGTGCATCTATACCATAGACTCACATTAGTCATGAAGAACTCACATACTTGTTGCGTAAGTTTTTATTAGTAATCGAAACAAAGTGCTAAACACATACTCCTAGGACAAGGGTTGGTAGGTGTTAACCATCGCGCGATCCCGACCTCAACACAAAGGATGACAATCGATAGAGAAATTATGCCCTGACTTCCTAACATAGCGGTTCACCATACGTGCATGCTACGAGAATCAGTGACTTCAACAAAAGTATTTCTAGATTCACAACACCCTACTAACATAACTCTTAATATTACTAAACCCACGTCTCAAAACTAATTGAGAGGAATCAAAACTTCTCTTTCTACTCAATGCACATGAAGATGGAGGTTTTTGTATCCTCTTTGGGTACCTATCACCTTTGGAACTACTTTCATAGCATAAGCCAACTACCAAGTCACGCACCGCCGTGCTCTAAAAGATCTAAGTGAAGCACATAGAGCAAAATTATCTAGATCAAAAGATATAAGTGAAACACTATCAGCTTTCTAGAAAAATCACGATGATTTCATGTCTCTCTCTAAAGGTGTTCAGCAAGGATGATTGTGACACAACAAAAATAAAAGACTCCTACGATACAAGACGCTCCAAGCAAAACACATATCATGTGGTGAATAAAAATATAGCTCCAAGTAATGTTACCGATGGATTGGAGACGAAAGAGGGGATGCCTTCCCGGGGCATCCCCAAGCTTAGGCTTTTTGGTATCCTTGAATTTGGCTTGGGATGCCTTGGGCAGCCCCAAGCTTGAGATCTTTCCACTCCTTATCTCTTTCTCCATGAGAACATCACCCAAAACTTGAAAACTTCACAACACAAAGCTTAAACAGAAACTCGTGATAACAATAGCACAAGAAAACAAACTACCACCTCTCTAGGTACTGTAGCAATCTTGATTTCTACTTATATTGGTGTTAGGCTACTGTATTCTCACTTTTCCATGGCTAGTACCCCCCGATACTATCCATAGTTCCATCAAAACAAGCAACCAACACAAAAAAAACAGAATCTGTCAAAAACAAACCAGTCTGTAGCAATCTGTATACTTCGTATACTTCTGGTACCTCAAAACTTCTGAAACATTACGACGGCCTGGGAAAACGGTATATAAACCAGCAGAAAAAAGAATCAACTCAAAATCTCTTTCTGAATAAAAATGAAAAATCATCTCGTGAGCGAAAAGTTTCTGTCTTTTCCCAGCAGGATCAAACAACCATCACCAAGACTAGTCATAAAGGTTTTGCTTGGCTCAAACACAAAAGGAAACACAAAAGACACTATCATAACTTAATTATGATGGTGTGGACGCAACAAAACAGAAATAAAAAAGATACATTCATTGGGTTGCCTCCCAACAAACGCTATTGTTTAACGCCCTTAGCTACGCATTGATAATTCAATGATGCTCACAAAAAGATAGCAATCAGACACAAATAGAGCATCATGAAACATGTGACAAACATATCTAAGTCTAACATACTTCCTATGCATAGGCATTTTATAGGAAAACAAATTGGCAAGACAACCAATAGTTATCAAATGCAAGGAAGAAGAAAGAGACAATAGCAATCTCAACATAACGAGAGGTAATTTGGTAACATGAAAGTTTCTACCAAAATATTTTCCTCTCTCAAAGCAATTACATGTGGGATCATAATCAAATTCAACAAAATAGCTATCACAAAGGATATTCTTTTCATGATCCACATGCATGCAAAGCTGACGCTCTTCAAAAATAGTGGGATTATCATCAACTAAAGTCATGACTTCTCCAAACCCACTTTCAATATTATTGCAAATATCATTGCAACAAGTAGTGGACATAGCAAAACTAGCATCCCCAAGCTTAGGGTTTTGCATATTTTTAGCATGGTTGTCATTAATAGAATTTATAATGAAATCATTGCAATCATGCTTTTCATTCAAGGAGCCCTCGTGAATCATTTCATAAATTTCTTCATCACGATTTTTCAGATTCACGCATCTCAAGCAAAACTCCATAGAGAAAGTCAAGTGCACTCAACTCACTAGCAATTGGTTCCACATGAGTGGATCTCTTAAAGAGATTAGCAAGTGGGTGAGGATCCATATCACTAGATTTTTAGCAAGCGAAGATGCAAGCATATTGAAAGCACATAGCGAACAAGCAAAGGAAAGGCAAACGAAAAAGGCAAAAACAAATTTGTAAAAAAAAAATCAGAAGTGGGGGAGAGGAAAAAGAGAGGCAAAAAAGTAAATGCAAGAGATGAGTTTGTGACACTTACTTGGATGAGTTCTTGACTTGATTCTCCCCGGCAGCGGCGACAGAAATCCTCCTGTCGTCTCTTGAGCTTGCGTTGGTTTTTCCCTTGAAGAGGAAAGGGCGATGCAGCACAGAAGCAGTAAGTATTTCCCTCAGTTTGAGAACCAAGGTATCAATCCAGTAAGAGAATCGCGTCAAGTCCACAGTACCTGCGCAAACACAAAAGAGCTTGCACCCAACGCTATAAAGGGGTTGTCAAACCCTTTAACATTGATTGCAAAGTGAGATTTGAAGGTGGAAAGTGCAACGAAGAAAAAGAGTAAGGCTGAAAATATGGTGTGGAGTACACCCGGGGGCCATAGTGTTCACAAGAGGCTTCTCTCAAAATAGCAAATATTACGGTGGCTGAACAAATTACTGTCGAGCAATTGATAGAACGGCGCAAATTCATGACGATATCTAAGGCAATGATCATACATATAAGCATCACGTCCGAGACAAGTAGACCGATACTTTCTGCATCTACTACTATTACTCCACACATCGACCGCTATCCAACATGCATCTAGTGTATTGAGTTCATGACGAACAGAGTAACGCCTTAAGCAAGATGACTTGATGTAGAGGGATAATCTCAAACCAATGATGAAAACCCCATCTTTTTACCCTTGATGGCAACAACATGATGCGTGCCTCGCTACCCCTTCTATCACTGGGTGAGGTCATCGCACGGTATGAACCCAAAACCAAGCACTTCTCCCATTGCAAGAATCATAGATCTAGTTGGCCAAACAAAACCCACAACTCGAAGAGAATTACAAGGATATGAAATCATGCATAAGAGAGATTAGAAGAAACTCAAATAAGATTCATAGATAATCTGATCATAAATCCACAATTCATCGGATCTCGACAAACACACCGCAAAAGAAGATTACATCGGATAGATCTCCATGAAGATCATGGAGAACTTTGTATTGAAGATCCAAGAAAGAGAAGAAGCCATCTAGCTACTAGCTATGGACCTGTAGGTCTATGGTGAACTACTCACGCATCATCGGAGAGGTCATGGTGTTGATGAAGAAGCCCTCCATATCTGAATCCCCCCTCCGGCAGGGCACCAGAACGTGCCCCAGATGGGATCTTGCGGAGACAGAAGCTTGCGGCGGCGGAAAAGTACTTCGATGATCTCCTGATTTTTTCTCGGATTTTAGGGAATTTATAGGCGAAAGGCATAGGGCAGAGGTGGCCCAGGGAGCCCACAAGCCTAGGAGGCACGGGCCCCCCTGGTCGGGGCTAGGGAGCTTGTGGGGTCCCTGCAGGCCCCCTGCCCTGATTCTCAGGCTTCCCAGTCTTTTTCTGTTTCGGAAAAAATCTTTTTGGCAGTTTCGTTCCGTTTGGACTCCGTTCAAAATCCTCCTATGAAAGGGGTCAAAAACATGGAAAAAACAGGAACCGACGCTTGGCACTGAGTTAATAAGTTAGTCCCAAAAAAGATATAAAAGGCATACAAAACATCCAAAGTTTGAAAGATAATAGCATGAAACCATCAAAAATTATAGATACGTTGGAGACGTATTAGGATCTTTCCCGTGTAAATAGTTTTCATTTTCTTTGGGTCAAGGTAGAATACCATGTTTACAATGTTTATTGGCTCTCGCATGCATATATGTTTATCTGTTAAAGAGCCATATTACTTTGTCTTCTCCTTTGTGTTTGCGTGCAGATTCCAGCTTAGTCCAATGCGCGAGCACTCTTATTATTGTTCACATCGTTTGGTCGTGCAAGTGAAAGGCAATAATGACGATATGTGATGAAGTGACTGAGCCTGGAAAAGCTGGTATGAACTCGGTCTATTTTGTTTTTGTAAATATGACTAGCTCATCGTTCCTGATTCAGCTTTGTTGTGAGAGAAACATGTTTGCAATGACAACTTAGAGATCATAGTTGTTGATGCCATGCTTACTTAGCTAGGAGCTTATAATGGTTTGTCTTGGATGCCCACATGAATCTTGAGATGACTATGATGTAGTATGATAGGATGGTATCCTCCTTTGAATGATTCAAGTGACTTGACTTGGCGCATGTTCACGCATGTAGTTGAAACAAAATCAACATAGCCTCTATCATATTCATGTTCATGATGATTTATGTCCTACTCATGCTTGCACTCAATGTTAGTTAATCTCAATGCATTTTGATGATTGTTGTCGCTCTCTAGTTGGTCGCTTCTCAGTCTTTTGCTAGCCTTCACTTTTACTAAGCGGGAATACTGCTTGTGCATCCACTCCCATAAACCCAAAGTTGTTTCATATGAGTCCACCATACCTACCTATATGCGGTATGTACCTGCTGTTCCAAGTAAATTTGCATGTGCGACTCTCTAAACCTTCAAGAAGTAATCTTTTTTGCATGCCCGAACCGCTCATGTGGTGACAGGGGGGCTATCAGTATCTTCCATGCTAGGCGTGTTATCCTTGATATGTGTTTATTCACTATCATTCACGAGAAAGGGGACGGTAATTGGAATTCCCAGTTCCATGCTCAAATCGAAAAGAGAATTACAAACAGAACTCCCCCTGGATTGATGTTGGTATGGACGGCATCCGAGTATTCGGCTAGTCGTGGAGTGTGATTGATTGGTGGTGGGGGAGTCAAAACTTTACTTTTCTGTTTGGGAACCGCCTATAGCATGTGTAGCGTGGAAGATGGTGAAAACTCTTAGTCATTGCATTGACAATGAAAGCATGCCACCCAAAATTATTATCTCTGTTTTCAAAGCTTGAGCTTTGGCACCTCTGCAAATCAATGCTTCCCTCTGCGAAGGGCCTGTCTATTTATGTTCTTGTTGAGTCATCCTCCTCTTATAATAGCACCAATTAGAGAACACCTCTGACATTTTTATGCTTTGCTTTTAAGTGTGTTGAGTATGAGTGTGACTGGATCTTCTTTGCCATGAATTACAATGTTTAGTCAGCCCTTGGTCTCTGAAGGTGCTCTGCATTTATGTTTTGCGGTATCAGAAAGAGCTAGCGAGATACCATCTGTTCGTACTGCTTCATGATTGTTTTGATTGAAGTGTTGACATTTGAGACTTATTATTATTTGCTCTCTAGTTGATTATGCCATTGATATGAGTTTACCGTGAGACCTAGATGTCAGTTGCTTTTGTGGTTTGCTTGTGATCTTGCTGAAATTCTGGTTATGAGTTAGACATAGTAGCAACAACAAGATCAAACAGAGTTCGTAAATGTTTTTCTTTTGTCTCTTTCAGTTTGTCAACTGAATTGCTTGAGGACAAGCAAGGCTTTAAGCTTGTGGGAGTTGATACATCTCCGTCGTATCTACTTTTCCGAACTCTTTTGCCCTTGTTATGGACTCTAATTTGCATGATTTGAATGGAACTAACCCGGACTAACGTTGTTTTCAGCAGAATTGCCATGGTGTTGTTTTTGCACAGAAATAAAAGTTCTCGGAATGACCTGAAAATTTACGGAGAATTTTTGTGGAATTTATGAAAAATATTGGCGCAAGAATCAGCGGAGGAAGTGGAGCTGTGAGCCCACAAGCCCACCAGGTGCCCCCCTGGCTGCGCCTGGCAGTCTTATGGGGCCCACAACGCTCCACCGCCTCCAAATCCAGCTCTATTTAGTCCGTTTTGTCCGAAAAAAATCAAGGAGAAGAGTTAATCGCGTTTTATGATACGGAGGCGCCGCCACCTCGTGTTCTTCATCTCGAGGGCAGATCTGGAGTCCGTTCTGGGCTCCGGAGAGGGGAGATCGTCGCCATCGTCATCACCAACCTTCCTTCATCACCAATTCCATGATGCTCTTCACCGTTCGTGAGTAATCTCATTGTAGGCTTGCTAGACGGTGATGGGTTGGATGAGATCTATCATGTAATCGAGTTAGTTTTGATGGGGATTGATCCCTAGTATCCACTATGTTCTGAGATTGATGTTGCTATTACTTTGCCATGCTTAATGCTTGTCAGTAGGGCCCGAGTGCCATGATTTCATATCTGAGCCTATTATGTTGTCGCCAATATATGTGTGTTCTTGATCCTATCTTGCAAGTTGTAGTCACCTACTATGTGTTATGACCCGGCAACCCCGGAGTGACAATAGCCGGTGCCACTCCCGGAGATGACCATAGTATGCGGAGTTCATGTATTCACTAAGTGTTAATGCGTTGGTCCGGTTCTTTATTAAAAGGAGAACCTTAATATCCCGTAGTTTCCATTAGGACCCCGCTGCCACGGGAGGGATGGACAATAGATGTCATGCAAGTTCTTTTCCCTAAGCATGTATGACTACACACGGAATACATGCCTACATTAGATTGATGAACTGTAGCTAGTTACATATCTCTCCGTGTTATAAGTGTTGCATGATGAATAGCATCCGCCAAAATCATCCATCACCGATCCCATGCCTACGAGCCTTTTCTTATTGGTCCTTGCTACGTTACTTTGCCGCTACTGCTATCACTGCTGCTATTGTTACTCTGTTGCTACTGCTCTCACTTTGCTGCTACTGGTTACTGTTGCTACTATTGCTATCATACTGCTTTGCTACTAATACTTTGTTGCAGATACTAAATCTTTCAGGTGTGGTTGAATTGACAACTCAACTGCTAATACTTGAGAATATTCTTTGACTTCCCCTTGAGTCGAATCAATAAATTTGGGTTGAATACTATACCCTCGAAAACTGTTGCGATCCCCTATACTTGTGGGTTATCACTCGTCAAAACTCATAGTTTTGGCCTATTCCGACAAGTTTTGTATGCTATTAGTCACTGATTTTGGGTCCCGATGTGATCCGAATGTTTCGGGAAACCTTGAGTCCGGTTAAGGGGAACTCGTAAAACCTCGCAGTTTTGTCCTATTCCGGCCAGTTTTGTATGCTATTAGTCACTGATTTTGGGACCCGCTGTGATCCAAATGTTTCGGGAACCCCGGGGTATGGTTACGGGGAACTCAATAAAACTCATAGTTTTGGCCTATTCCGGCAAGTGTTGTATGCTATCAGTCATTGATTTTGCGTCCTGATGTGATCTGAATGTTTCGGGAACCCTTGGGTCCGGTTATGGGGAACTCGTAAAACCTCGCAGTTTTGGCCTATTCCGGCTAGTTTTGTATGCTATTAGTCACTGATTTTGGGGCCCACTGTGATTCAAATGTTTCGGGAAACCGGGGTTTGGTTTCGGGGAACTCGTCATAACTCATAGGTTTGGCCAATTCCGGCAAGTTTTGTATGCTATTAGTCATTGATTTTGCGCCCCGATGTCATCCTAATGTTTCGGGAACCCTTGGGTCCGGTTATGGGGAACTCGTAAAACCTCATAGTTTTTCCCTATTCCGGCCAATTTTGTATGCTATTAGTCACTCATTTTGGGTCCCGCTCTAATCTGGACGTTTAGGGAAGCTCGGGGTCCGATTACGGGGAACTCGTCAAAACCCGCAGTTCGGGCCTATTCCTGTCAGTTTTATATGCTATTAGTAACTGATTTTGGGTCCCGTTGTGATCCGAATGTTTCAGGAACCCTTGGGTCCGGTTACGGGGAACTCGTCAAAATCGTTGTTTTGGCATATTCCGACCAGTTTTGTATGCCATTACTCACTGATTTTGGGTCCCGCTGTGATCCGAACATTTCGGGAACCTTGGGGTCCGGTTACAGGGAACTCATCAAAACTCTGAGTTCTGTCCTATTCCCGCCAGTTTTGTATGCTATTAGTCACTGATTTTGGGTCCCGATGTGATCCGAATATTTCAGGAACCATTGGGTCCGGTTACGGGGAACTCATCAAAACTCGTAGTTCTGGCCTATTCCCGCAAGTTTTATATGCTATTAGTCACTCATTTTGGGTCCCGCTGTGATCCGAATATTTCGGGAACCTCGAGATCCGCTTACGGAGAACTCGTCAAAACTCATAGTTTCGGCCTATTCGACAAGTTTTGTATGCTATTAGTCACTGATTTTGGGTCCCGATGTGATCCGAATGTTTCGGGAAACCTTAGGTCCGGTTAAGGGGAACTCGTAAAACCGCGCAGTTTTGGCCTATTCCGGCGAGTTTTGTATGCTATTAGTCACTGATTTTGGGGCCCGCTGTGATCCAAATGTTTCAAGAACCCCGGGGTGTGGTTACGAGGAACTCACTAAAACTCATAGTTTTGGCCTATTCCGGCAAGTTTTGTATGCTATTAGTCATTGATTTTGTGTCCCAATGTAATCCGAATGTTTCGGGAACCCTTGGGTCCGGTTACGGGGAACTCGTAAAACCTTGCAGTTTTGGCCTATTCCGGCCAGTTTTGTATGGTATTAGTCACTCATTTTCTGTCCCGCTGTGATTCGAACGTTTCAGGAACCTCGGGGTCCGATTACGGGGAACTCGTCAAAACTCGCTGTTTGGGCCTATTCCTGTCAGTTTTGTATGCTATTAGTAACTGATTTTGGGTCCCGGTTTGATCCGAATGTTTGAAGAACCCTTGGGTCCGGTTATGGGGAACTCGTAAAACCTCGCAGTTTTGGCCTATTCCGGCCAATTTTGTTTGCTATTACTCACTGATTTTGGGTCCCGCTGTGATCCGAACATTTCGGGAACCTTGGGGTCCGGTTACAAGGAATCGTCAAAACTCACAGTTCTGGCCTATTCCTGCCAGTTTTGTATGCTATTAGTCACTGATTTTGGGTCCCGATTTGATCCGAATGTTTCGGGAACCATTGGGTCCAGTTATGGGGAACTCATCAAAAATTGCAGTTCTGGCCTATTCCCGCCAGTTTTGTAAGCTATTAGTCAGTCATTTTGGGTCCCGCTGTGATCCAAATGTTTCGGGAGCCTCGGGATCTGGTTACGGAGAACTCGTCAAAACTCATAGTTTTGGCCTATTACGGCAAGTTTTGTATGCTATTAGTCACTAACTTTGGGGCCCGCTATGATCCAAATGTTTCGGGAACCGCGGGGTCCGGCTACGTGGAACTCGTCAAAACTCATAGTTTTGGCCTATTCCGGCCGGATTTTTATGCTATTAGTCATTGATTTTGGGTCCCGCTGTGATCCGAACGTTTTGGGAACCCCGTGGTCCGGTTACGGAGAACTCGTCAAAAATCGCAGTTTTGGCCTATTATGGCGAGTTTTGTTTGCTTATAACTAACTCATTTTGGGTCCCGCTGCGATCCGAACGTTTCGGGAACCCTAGGGTCCGGTTACGTGGAACTCGTCAAAACTCGTAGTTTTGGCCTATTCTCGCTAGTTTTGTATGCTATTACTCAATGATTTTGGATCCCGCTGCGATCCGAACGTTTCGGGAACCCCGAGGTCCAGTCACGTGGAACTCGTCAAAACTAGCAGTTTTGGCCTATTAGGGCTAGTTTTGTATCCTGTTAGTCACTGATTCTGGGTCCTGCTGTGATCCAAACGTTTCGAGAACACCGGCGTCCGGTTACGAGTAACTCGTCAAAACTCACAGTTTTGGCCTATTCCGGCCAGTTTTGTATGCTATTATTCACTGCTTTTGGCGCCCGCTGTGAACCGAATGTTTCGGGAACCCCAGGGTCCGGTTACGGGGAACTCGTCAAAACTCATAGTTTTGGCCTATTTCGGCAAGTTTTGTATGCTATTAGTCACTGATTTTGGCTCCCGATGTGATCCGAATGTTTCGGGAACCCTTGGGTCCGGTTACGGGGAACTCATAAAACCTCGCAGTTTTGGCCTATTCCGGCCAGTTTTTATGTTATTAGTCACTGATTTTGGGTCCCGTTCTGATCAGAACGCTTTGGGACCCCGGGGTCCGGTTACGGGGAACTCGTCAAAACTCGTAGTTTTGGCCTATTCTGGCTAGTTTTGTATGCTATTAGTCACTAATTCTGGGTCCTCCTACGATCCAAACATTTTGAGAACCCCGGGGTCCGGTTACGGGGAACTCGTGAAAACTCGAAGTCACTAATTTTGGGGCCAGTTGTGATCCGAATATTTCGGGAACCCCGGAGTCCGGATATGGGGAACTCATCAAAACTCATAGTTTTTTTCTATTCGGGCAAGTTTTGTATGCTATTAGTCACTCATTTTTGGTCCTGATGTGATCCGAATGTTTCGGGAACCCTTGGGTCCGGTTACGGGGAACTCGTAAAACCTCAGAGTTTTCGCCTATTCCGGCCAGTTTTGTATGCTATTAGTCACTGATTTAGGGTCCCGCTTTGATCCGAACGTTTCGGGAACCTTGGGGTCCGATTACGGGGAACTCGTCAAAACTTGCAGTTTGGGCCTATTCCTGTCAGTTTTGTATGCAATATTAGTAACTGATATTGGGTCCCGATATGATCGAAATGTTACAGAAACCCTTGGGTCCGGTTACGGGGAACTCGTCAAAATCGCAGTTTTGTCCTATTGCGACCGGTTTTATGCTATTACTCACTGATTTTGGGACCCGATGTGATCTGAATGTTTCGGGAACCATTGGGTCCGGTTACGGGGAACTCGTCAAAACTCGTAGTTCTGACCTAACCCGCCAGCTTTGTATGCTCTTAGTCACTCATTTTGGGTCCCGTTGTCATCCGAACATTTAGGGAACCTCGGGGTCCGGTTACGGGGGTTTCGTCAAAACTCGCACTTTTGGCCTATAGTGGCTAGTTTTGTATGCTAGTAGTCACTTATTTTGGGTCCCACTGTGATCCGAATGTTTCGGGAACCGTTTGGTCCTGTTATGGGGAACTCTTCAAAGCTCGCACTTTTGGCCTATTATGGCCAGTTTTCTATGCCATTAGTCACTGATTTTGGATCCTCCTATGATTCGAACGTTTTGGGCACCCCAAGGTCCGGTTACGAGAAACTCGTCAAAACACGCAATTTTGGCCTATTTCGGCACGTTTTCTATCCTATTAGTCACTTATTTTGGGTACCGATGTGATCCGAATGTTTCGGGAACCTCGGGGTCTGGTTACGGAGAACTCGTCAAAACTCGCACTTTTGGCCTATTCTCAGCAGTTTTATATGCAATTTCCTCATTGATTTTGGGTCCCCCTGCGATCCGAACGTTACAAGAACCCCGAGGTCCTGTTACGGAGAACTCGTCAAAACTCGCTGTTTTGGCCTATTCCGGCCAGTTTTGTATGCTATTAGTCACTGATTTTGGGTCCCGATGTGATCCGAAATTTTCGGGAACCCTTGGTCCGGTTACGGGAACTCGTAAGACCTCGCAGTTTTGGCCTATTCCGGCCAGTTTCGTATACTATTAGTCACTGATTTTGGGTCCCGGTGTGATCCGAACGTTCCGGTAACCTCGGGGTCCGGTTACGGGGAACTCGTGAGAACTCCCAGTTTTGGCCTATTCCTATGAGTTTTGTATGCTATTAGTAACTTGTTTTGGGTCCCGATGTGATCCGACTGTTTCGGGAACCCTTGGGTCCGGTTACGGGGAACTCGTCAAAATCGTAGTTTTGGCCAATTCCGACCAGTTTTGTATGCTATTACTCACTGATTTTGGGTACCGCTGTGATCCGAACATTTTTGGAACCCCGAGGTCCGGTTATGGCGAACTCATCAAAACTAGCAGTTTTAGCCTATTCTGGCCAAGTTTGTATGATATTAGTCGCTAATTTTGGGTCCTCCTGCGAAAGTTTCGGTCTCCGTTACGGAGAACTCGTCAAAACTCGTAGTTTCGGTCTATTCTGGCGAGTTTCGTATGCTATTACTCACTGATTTTGGGTCCCGCTACGAACCGAACGTTTCGGGAACCCCGGGGTCCGGTTACGTGGAACTCATCAAAAAACACGGTTTTGGTCTATTACGGTCGGTTTTGTATGCTATTAGTCACTGATTTTGGTCTAACTTATATTCGAATGTTTCGGGAAACCCGTGGTCCGGTTACGGGGAACTCATCAAAAATCGAAGTTTTTCCCTATTATGGCGAGTTTTGTATGTTTATAACTCACTGATTTCGGGTCCCACTGCGATTCGAACGTTTCGGGAACCCCGAGGTACAGTTACGGGGAACTCGTCAAAACTCGCAGTTTTGGCCTATTGCGGCTAGGTTTGTATGCTATTAGTCACTGATTCTAGGTCCTCCTGTGATCCAAACGTTTTGGGAACCCCGGGGTCCGGTTACGGAGAACTCATCAAAACTCGCAGTTTTGGCCTATTCCCCCAGTTTTCTATACTATTGGTCACTGATTTTCGGTCCCGTTGTGATCAAACTGTTTTGGGACCCCGGGGTCCGGTTACAGGGAACTCGTCAAAACTAGCAATTCTAGCCTATTCTGGCTAGTTTTGTATGCTATTAGTCACTGATTTTGGGTCCTGCAATGATCCGAACGTTTCGAGAATCCCGGTGTCCGGTTACGGGGAACTCGTGAAAACTCACAGTTTTGGCCTATTTTGGCAAGTTTTGTTTGCTATTAGTCCCTTATTTTGGGGCCCGTTGTGATCCGAATGTTTTGGGAACCCCAGGGTCCGGTTACAGGGAACTCGTCAAAACTCATAGTTTTGGCCTATTCCGGCAAGTTTCTATGCTATTAGTGACTCATTTAGAGACCCGATGTGATCTGAATGTTTCACGGACCCTTGGGTCCGGTTACAGGGAACTCGTAAAATCTTGCAGTTTTGGCCTATTCCAGCCAGTTTTGTATGCTATTAGTCACTGATAGTGGGTCCCGCTGCAATCCGAACGTTTCGGGACCCCGGGGTGTAGTTATGTGGAACTCGTCAAAACTCCTAGTTTTGGCCTATTCTCGACAAGTTTGTATGCTATTACTCACCGATTTTGGGGCCTCCTGTGATCCGAACTTTTTTGAAACCCCGAGGTCTAGTTACGGGAAACTCATCAAAACTAGCAGTTTTAGCCTATTCTCGCCAGGTTTGTATGATATTAGTCATTGATTTTGGGTCCTCGTGCGATTCGAGAATTTGGAAACCCCGGGGTCCGGTTACGGAGAACTCGTCAAATCTCGCAGTTTTGATCTATTCTGGCCAGTTTCGTTTGCTGTTACTCACTGATTTTGGGTCCCGCTACGATCCGAACGTTTGGGGAACCACGGGATCCGGTTGCGTGGAACTCGTCAAAACTCGCAGTTTTGGTCTATTCTGGTCGATTTTGTATGCTATTAGTCACTGATTTTAGGTCCCGCTGTGATCCAAACGTTTTGGGAACTCCGTGGTCCGGTTATGGGGAAATCATCAAAAATCGCAGTTTTGGCCTATTAGGGCGAGTTTTGTATGCTTATAACTCACCGATTTTGGGTCCCTCTGCGATCCGAATGTTTCGGGAACCCCGGGGTCCGGTTACGTGGAACTCGTCAAAACTCGTAGTTTTGGCCTATTCTCGCTAGTTTTGTATGTTGTTACTCTCTAATTTTGGATCCCGCTACGATCTGAACGTTTCAGGAACCCCAAGGTCCAGTTACGGGGAACTCGTCAAAACTCACAGTTTTGGACTATTGCAGCTAGGTTTGTACGCTATTAGTCACTGATTCTAGGTCCTCATGCGATCCAAACGTTTCGGGAAACCCGGGGTCCTGTTACGTAGAACTCGTCAAAACTCACAGTTTTGGCCTATTCCGACCAGTTTTTTATGCTATTAGTCACTAATTTTCGGTCTCGTTGTGATCAGAACATTTTGGGACCCCGGGGTCCGGTTACGGGGAACTCGTTAAAACTCGCAGTTTTGGCCTATTCTAGCTAGTTTTGTATGCTATTAGTCACTGATTCTGGGTCCTCCTGCGATCCAAACGTTTTGGGAACCCCAGGGTCCGGTTACGGGGAACTTGTGAAAACTCGAAGTTTTGTCCTATTCCGGTCAGTTTTGTATGCTATCACTCACTAATTTTGGGGCCCACCGTGATCCGAATGTTTCACGAACCCCGGGGTCCGGTTAGAGGAACTCGTCAAAACTCATAGTTTTGGCCTATTCCGTCAAGTTTTGTATGCTATTAGTCACTCATTTTGGTCCTGATGTTATCCGAATGTTTCGGAAACCCTTGGGCCCGGTTACGGGGAACTCGTAAAACCTCGCAGTTTTGGCCTATTCCGGCCAGTTTTGTATGCTATTAGTCACTGATTTAGGGTCCCGCTGTGATCCGAACGTTTCGGGAACCTTGGGATTTGGTTACGGGGAACTCTCAAAACTCGAAGTTTGGGCCTATTCCTGTCAGTTTTGTATGCAATATTAGTAACTGATACAGGGTCCCGATATGATCGGAATGTTTCGGGAACACTTGGGTCCGGTTACGGGGAACTCGTCAAAATCGCAGTTTTGGCCTATTCCGACCAGTTTTGTATGCGATTACTCACTGATTTTGGGACCCGATGTGATCTGAATGTTTCGGGAACCATTGGATCCGGTTACGGGGAACTCGTCAAAACTAGTAGTTCTGGCCTAACCCGCCAGCTTGGTATGCTCTTAGTCACTTATTTTCGGTCCCGCTATGATCCGAACGTTTCGGGAACCTCGGGGTCCGGTTACGGGGGTTTCGTCAAAACTCGCACTTTTGGCCTATTGTGCCCATTTTGTATGCTATTAGTCACTTATTTTGGGTCCCGTTGTGATCCGAATGTTTCAGGAACCCCTTGGTCCAGTTATGGGGAACTCTTCAAAGCTCGCACTTTTGGCCTATTATGGCTGGTATTCTATGTCATTAGTCACTGATTTTGGTTACTCCTACGATTCGAACGTCTCGGGCACCCCGGGGTTCGGTTACGAGGAACTCATCAAAACTCACAGTTTTGGCCTATTTCGGCAGTTTTTCTATCCTATTAGTCACTCTTTTTGGGTACCGATGTGATCCGAATGTTTTGGGAACCCCGGGGTTTGATTACGGGGAACTCGTCAAAACTCACACTTTTGGCCTATTCTCACCAGTTTTGTATGCAATTTACTCATTGATTTTGGTCCCGTGTGATCCGAACGTTTTGGGAACCCCGAGGTCCTGTTACGGAGAACTCGTCAAAACTCGTTGTTTTTGCCTATTCCGGCCAGTTTTGTATGCTATTAGTCACTGATTTTGGGGCCCGCTGTGATCTGTATGGTTCGGGTACCCCGGGGTCCGGTTACAGGGAACACGTCAAAACTCATAGTTTTGGCCTATTCTGGCAAGTTTTGTATGCTATTAGTCACTGATTTTGATTCTCGATGTGATCTGAATGTTTCGGGAACCCCTGGGTCCGGTTACGGGAACTCGTAAAACCTCGCAGTTTTGGTCTATTCCGGCTAGTTTTGTACACTATTAGTCACTAATTTTGGGTCCCGCTGTGATCCAAACATTTCGGGAACCTCGGGGTCCGGTTACGGGCAACTCATCAAAACTCACAGTTCTGGCCTATTCCTGTGAGTTTTGAATGCTATTAGTAACTTATTTTGGGTTCCGATGTGATCCGTATGTTTCGGGAACCCTTGGGTCCGGTTACGGGGAACTCGTCAAAATCGTAGTTTTGGCCAATTCCGACCAGTTTTGTATGCTATTACTCACTGATTTTGGGTCCCGCAGTGATACGAACGTTTTTGGAACCCCGAGGTCCGGTCATGGCGAACTCATCAAAACTAGCAGTTTTAACCTGTTCTGGCCAGGTTTGTACGACATTAGTCACTAATTTTGGGTCCTCCCGTGATCCGAAAGTTTCGGGAACCCCGGGGTCCGATTATGGAGAACTTCTCAAAACTCGCAGTTTCGGTCTATTCTCGCCAGTTTCGTATGCTATTACTCACTGATTTTGGGTCCCGCTACGAACCGAACGTTTCAGGAACCCCGGGGTCCGGTTACGTGGAACTCATCAAAACTCACGGTTTTGGTCTATTTCGGTCGGTTTTGTATCTGATTTTGGGTCCCGCTGTGATGCGAACGTTTCGGGAACTCGTCAAAAATCGCAGTTTTGCGCTATTATGGCGAGTTTTGTATGTTTATAACTCACTGATTTTGGGTCCCGCTGCGATTCGAACGTTTTGGGAACCCCGAGATCCAGTTACAGGGAACTCGTCAAAACTCGTAGTTTTGGCCTATTGCGGCTAGGTTTGTATGCTATTAGTCACTAATTATGGGTCCTCCTGCGATCCAAACGTTTCGGGAACCCCGGGGTCCGGTTACGGAGAACTCATCAAAACTTGCAGTTTTGGCGTATTCCCGCCAGTTTTCTATGCTATTAGTCACTGACATTGGGTCCCATTGTGATCAAAACGTTTTGGGACCCCGGGGTCCGGTTACACGGAACTCGTCAAAACTAGCAGTTCTGGCCTATTCTGGCTAGTTTTGTATGCTATTAGTCACTGATTTTGGGTCCTGCAGCGATCCGAACGTTTCGAGAACCTCGGGGTCCGGTTACGGGGAACTCGTGAAAACTCATAGGTTTGGCCTATTTTGGCCAGTTTTGTTTGCTATTAGTCCGTTATTTTGGGCCCCGCTGTGATCCGAATGTTTCGGGAACCTCGGGGTTCGGTTACGGGGAACTCGTCAAAAGTCATAGTTTTGGCCTATTCCGGCAAGTTTGTATGTGATTAGTCACTGATTTTTGGACCCGATGTGATTTGAATGTTTCAAGAACCCTTGGGTCCGGTTACAGGGAACTCGTAAATCTCGCAGTTTTGGCCTATTCCAGCGAGTTTTGTATACTATTAGTCACTGATGTTGGGTCCCGTTGTGATCCGAACGATTCGGGAACCTCGGGGTCCGGTCACGGGGTACTCGTCAAAACTCGTAGTTTGGGCCTATTCCTCTCGGTTTTGTATGCTATTAGTAACTGATTTTGGGTCCCGATGTGATCCGAATGTTTCGGGAACACTTGGGTCCGGTTACGGCGAACTAGTCAAAATCGAAGTTTTGGCCTATTCCGACCAGTTTTGTATGCTATTACTCACTAATTTTGGGTCCCGCTGTGATCCGAACGTTTCGGGAAACTTGGGGTCCGGTTACACGGAACTCGTCACAACTCACAGTTTGGGATTATTCCCCCCAGTTTTGTATGTTGTTAGTCACTCATTTTGGGTCCCGCTGTGATCCGAATGTTTCGGGAACCTCGGGGTCCGGTTACGGGGAACTAGTCAAAACTCGTAGTTTTTGGCCTATTATGGCGAGTTTTCTATGCCATTAGTCATTGATTTTGGGTCCTCCTGTGATTTTGGGTACAGGGAACTCGTCAAAACTCGCAGTTCTTGCATATTCCGGTCAGTTTTCTATCCAAATAGTGACTGATTTTGGGTACCAATGCGATCCGAACGTTTCGGGAACCCCGAGGTCTGGTTATGGGGAACTAGTCAAAACTCGCAGTTTTGGCCTATTCTCACCGGTTTTGTATGCTATGTACTCATTGATTTTGGGTCCCTCTCCGATCCGAACGTTTCGAGAACCCCGAGGTCATCGTACGGGGAACTCGTCAAAACTCGCAGTTTTGGCCTACCGTGGCCAGTTTTCTATGCTATTAGTCAATGATTTTCGGTCCCGCTGGTCCATAACCGTTACGGGAACCCCGGGGTCAGGTTACGGGCAACTCGTCAAAAATCACAGTTTTGGTTATTCCGGCCAGTTTTGTATGCTATTACTCACTGATTTTGGGTCCCGCTGCAATCCGAACGTTTCGGGAACCCCGGGGTCCGGTTGTGTGGAACTCGTCAAAACTCATAGTTTTGGCTATTCTGGACATGTTTGTATGCTATTACTCACCGATTTTGGGCCCTCCTGCGATCCGAACTTTTTTGAAACCCCGAGGTTCGGTTACGGAGAACCCATCAAAACTAGCAGTTTTAGCCTATTCTAGCCAGGTTTGTATGATATTAGTCACTGATTTTGGGTCCTCGTGCGATCCGAAAGTTTCGGGAACCCCGGGGTCTGATTACACAGAACTCGTCAAAACTCACTGATTTTGGGTCCCGCTACGATCTGAACTTTTGGGGAACCCCGGGGTCCAGTTACGTGGTACTCGTCAAAACTCGCAGTTTTGGCCTATTTCGGTCGGTTTTGTATGCTATTAGTCAGTGATTTTAGGTCCCGCTGTGATCCAAACGTTTTGGGAACCCTGTGGTCCGGTTACGGGGAACTCGTCAAAAATCGCAGTTTTGGCCTATTATGGCGAGTTTTGTATGCTTATAACTCACTGATTTTGGGTCCCGCTGCGATCTGAATGTTTCGGGAACCCCGAGGTCCGGTTACGTGGAACTCATCAAAACTCGTAGTTTTGGCCTATTCTCGCTAGTTTTGTATGTTGTTACTCACTAATTTTGGATCCCGGTATAATCTGAATGTTTCGGGATCCCCGAGGTCCAGTTACGGGGAACTCGTCAAAACTCGCAGTTTTGGCCTATTGCGGCTAGGTTTGTACGCTATTAGTCACTGATTCTGGGTCCTCGTGTGATCCAAACGTTTCGGGAACCCCGGGGTCCGGTTATGGAGAACTCGTCAAAACTCGAAGTTTTGGCCTATTCCGGCCAGTTTTTTATGCTATAGTGATTTTGGGTCCCGTTGTGATTAGAACATTTTGGGACCCCGAGGTCCGGTTACGGGGAACTCGTCAAAACTCGCAGTTTTGGCCTATTCTGGCTAGTTTTGTATGCTATTACTCACTGATTCTGGGTCCCCTGCGATCCAAACGTTTTGAGAACCCCGGGGTCCGGTGATACGTCTGCAACGTATCTATAATTTTTTATGGTTTCATGCTATTATCTTGTCAAACTTTGGATGTTTTGCATGCCTTTTATATATTTTTTGTGACTAACTTATTAACTCAGTGCCAAGTGCCTGTTCCTATTTTTCCATGTTTTTGACCCCTTTCAGAGGAGAATTTGAAACGGAGTCCAAACGGAATAAAATCCCCGAAAAGATTTTTTCCGTAACAAAAGAAGATCAGGAGACTTGAGAGCCAAGGCAGGGGGTCCCCAGGGGCCCCACAAGCCCCCTCACCGCGGCCAGGGGGAGGCCACGGCCACCAGGCTTGTGGGCCCCCTGGACCTCCTTTGCCCTAGGTTTTGCGCCTATATATCCCCAAAAATTTCACAAAATATCAGGAGATCATCGAAAGTACTTTTTCGACGCCGCAAGCTTCTGTCTCCGCAAGATCCCATCTGGGGCACGTTCTAGTGCCCCGTCGGAGGGGGGATTCGGATACGGAGGGCTTCTTTATCAACACCATGACCTCTCCGATGATGCGTGAGTAGTTCACCATAGACCTACGGGTCCATAGCTAGTAACTAGATGGCTTCTTCTCTCTCTTGGATCTTCAATACAAAGTTCTCCATGATCTTCATGGAGATCTATCCGATGTAATCTTGTTTTGCGGTGTGTTTGTCGAGATCCGATGAATTGTGGATTTATGATCAGATTATCTATGAATCTTATTTGAGTTTCTTCTGATCTCTCTTATGCATGATTTCATATCCTTGTAATTCTCTTCGAGTTGTGGGTTTCGTTTGGCCAACTAGATCTATGATTCTTGCAATGGGAGAAGTGCTTGGTTTTGGGTTCATACCGTGCGGTGACCTCACCCAGTGACAGAAGGGGTAGCGAGGCACGCATCGTGTTGTTGCCATCAAGGGTAAAAGGATGGGGTTTTCATCATTGGTTTGAGATTATCCCTCTACATTCAGCCTAGGCGTTCGGGTACCCGAAACCGTTATCCGAACCCGAACCGAACCATAATACCCGAAATGTCGGTTAATTCGGGTTTTGGGCTTCGGTACGGTTCTGGGTTTAGAACGTTTCGGTCTTCGGGTACGGGTTCGGTTAGTAGGTGCAAAAACCCGAAGTAGCCATATTAATCGAAGTACACAACACGAGCAGCTCACCTCTTAGCACGGCTCCACCTCAGCACTTGTGCAGCCTGCCGGCCCAACTCCCCGCTCGCACACAAGCCTCCCCGCTCACAAAAGCCTCCTCCGCTCCTCGCCCTAACCCTAGTTCATTCCTTTTCTTCTATCCCTCGACCCACCTCGCCAGCTCGCCCTAACCCTAGTTTTTAGTGGCGGCAGCGGATGGTGGCGCCTCCACCTGCTCGTGACGCCTGACGCGTGATGGGAGACGCGCGAGCCGCCACCCGTCGGTTGCTGTAGCCTGTAGCGACGCGCCGAGGAGACGCACGAGCTGCCAGTTGCTGTACGAGGAGACGTGCGAGCTCCCGGGTTCGAGTCAACGCACGCACAGTCGACGGCAGTGAGCCAGTGACCAACTTCAGTGGTAAGTCCCTCTGGCTGAATTCGTATGCTCAAGTAGTCAAATGTACTTGTTGATTCACGCTAAGTTGTAGTTGTACTTGTAGTTGTAGTTGTACTGTTACTTGTAGTTGTACTGTTAAAATTCAGAAAAAAATTCTGTAGTTGTACTGTTACACTGATAATTGTACTTATGCTGTTATATTTTCTGTAATAAATTGTTTCTTCTTTTGACCTCTCTTCTCATTGCTGATATGTTAGGCTAACTAGTTGTGTCATTTGTTTTTTGTAGATGGAAGATCAAACCTCTCATATGTCAGTGTCACGCACCTCCCCTTACACCGCTTTGAACTCAGAGAAGGACAGTAATGATGGGGAGCAGCCCATGAACCAGCAGCAGGAGGAGATGACCAAGGTTGATAAGACGACAGCAAATGCAAAGAAAAGAAAGGAAATGGCTCCACGGTCTGAAGTTTGGAACCATTTTACCAAGGTCCTCGATGGGGATGTGTTGTCCAAATCAACACGCAACTATTGCAAAAGTGAGCTTGCTTGTGTTGCTAAAAGGAATGGTACATCATCCTTATTGAAGCATTTGACGTCGTGCAAGAAAAATCCTCATAGGGTCAATGATGACAAGCAGCCAACTCTACAAGCTACTCCGAATATGGCAGATACTAGTAAGTGCTCTCTCACCACCTGGAGATTTGATAAGGATAAGCTCAAAGATGCTTTGGCTGAAATGGTAATTATGGATGAGCTTCCGTTCTCATTTGTTGAGAAGCCAGGATTTAGAAGGTTTGTGGCAAAGGCTTTGTTGGAATTATGCCCTAGAGGCAATAATAAATATGGTTATTATTATAATTCCTGTATCAAGATAATAGTTTATTATCCATGCTATAATTGTATTGAATGAAGACTCATTTACATGTGTGGATACATAGACAAAACACCGTCCCTAGCATGCCTCTAGTTGGCTAGCCAGTTGATCGATGATAGTCAGTGTCTTCTGATTATGAACAAGGTGTTGTTGCTTGATAACTGGATCACGTCATTGGGAGAATCACGTGATGGACTAGACCCAAACTAATAGACGTAGCATGTTGATCGTGTCATTTTGTTGCTACTGTTTTCTGCGTGTCAAGTATTTATTCCTATGACCATGAGATCATATAACTCACTGACACCGGAGGAATGCTTTGTGTGTATCAAACGTCGCAACGTAACTGGGTGACTATAAAGATGCTCTACAGGTATCTCCGAAGGTGTTAGTTGAGTTAGTATGGATAAAGACTGGGATTTGTCACTCCGTGTGACGGAGAGGTATCTCGGGGCCCACTCGGTAATACAACATCACACACAAGCCTTGCAAGCAATGTAACTTAGTGTAAGTTGCGGGGTCTTGTATTACGGAACGAGTAAAGAGACTTGCCGGTAAACGAGATTGAAATAGGTATGCGGATACTGATGATCGAATCTCGGGCAAGTAACATACCGAAGGACAAAGGGAATGACATACGGGATTATACGAATCCTTGGCACTGAGGTTCAAACGATAAGATCTTCGTAGAATATGTAGGATCCAATATGGGCATCCAGGTCCCGCTATTGGATATTGACCGAGGAGTCTCTCGGGTCATGTCTACATAGTTCTCGAACCCGCAGGGTCTGCACACTTAAGGTTCGACGTTGTTTTATGCGTATTTGAGTTATATGGTTGGTTACCGAATGTTGTTCGGAGTCCCGGATGAGATCACGGACGTCACGAGGGTTTCCGGAATGGTCCGGAAACGAAGATTGATATATAGGATGACCTCATTTGATTACCGGAAGGTTTTCGGAGTTACCGGGAATGTACCGGGAATGACGAATGGGTTCCGGGAGTTCACCGGGGGGGCAACCCACCCCGGGGAAGCCCATAGGCCTTGGGGGAGACACACCAGCCCTTAGTGGGCTGGTGGGACAGCCCACAAGTGCCCTATGCGCCAAGGAGAAGAAAATCAAGAGAGAAAGAAAAAAAAGGAGGAGGTGGGAAGGAAGGGGGACTCCCTCCCACCAAACCTAGTCCAACTCGGTTTGGGGGGGGAGAGTCCTCCCCCTTGGACTCGTCCGACCCCCTTGGGGCTCCTTGAGCCCCAAGGCAAGGCCGCCTCCCTCCCACCTATATATACGGAGGTTTTAGGGCTGATTTGAGACGACTTTTCCACGGCAGCCCGACCACACACCTCCACGGTTTTTCCTCTAGATCGCGTTTCTGCGGAGCTCGGGCGGAGCCCTGCTGAGACAAGGTCATCACCAACCTCCGGAGCGCCGTCACGCTCCCGGAGAACTCTTCTACCTCTCCGTCTCTCTTGCTGGATCAAGAAGGCCGAGATCATCGTCGAGTTGTACGTGTGCTGAACGCGGAGGTGTCGTCCGTTCGGCACTAGATCGTGGGACTGATCGCGGGATTGTTCCCGGGGCGGATCGAGGGACGTGAGGACGTTCCACTACATCAACCCGTTCTCTAACGCTTCTGCTGTACGGTCTACAAGGGTACGTAGATCACTCATCCCCTCTCGTAGATGGACATCACCATGATAGGTCTTCGTGCGCGTAGGAAAATTTTTTGTTTCCCATGCGACGTTTCCCAACAGTGGCATCATGAGCTAGGTTCATGCGTAGATGTCTTCTCGAGTAGAACACAAAAGTTTTTGTGGGCGGTGATGTGCATTTTTCTGCCCTCCTTAGTCTTTTCTTGATTCCGCGGTATTGTTGGATTGAAGCGGCTTGGACCGACATTACTCATACGCTTACGAGAGACTGGTTTCATCGTTACGAGTAACCCCCTTTGCTCAGAGATGACTGGCAAGTGTCGGTTTCTCCAACTTTAGTTGAATCGGATTTGACCGAGGAGGTCCTTGGATGAGGTTAAATAGCAACTCATATATCTCCGTTGTGGTGTTTGCGTAAGTAAGATGCGATCCTACTAGATACCCATGGTCACCACGTAAAACATGCAACAATAAAATTAGAGGACGTCTAACTTGTTTTTGCAGGGTATGATTGTGATGTGATATGGCCAACGATGTGATGTGATATATTGGATGTATGAGATGATCATGTTGTAATAGAAATATCGACTTGCACGTCGATGGTACGGCAACCGGCAGGAGCCATAGGGTTGTCTTTATACTAACGTTTGTGCTTGCAGATGCGTTTACTATTTTGCTAGGATGTAGCTTTAGTAGTAATAGCATGAGTAGCACGACAACCCCGATGGCAACACGTTGATGGATGATCATGGTGTGGCGCCGGTGACAAGAAGATCGTGTCGGTGCTTTGGTGATGGAGATCAAGAAGCACGTGATGATGGCCATATCATGTCACTTATGAATTGCATGTGATGTTAATCCTTTTATGCACCTTATTTTGCTTAGAACGACGGTAGCATTATGAGGTGATCTCTCACTAAAATTTCAAGACGAAATTGTGTTCTCCCCGACTGTGCACCGTTGCTACAGTTCGTCGTTTCGAGACAGCACGTGATGATCGGGTGTGATAGACTCAACGTTCACATACAACGGGTGCAAAACAGTTGCACACGCGGAACACTCGGGTTAAGCTTGACGAGCCTAGCATGTGCAGACATGGCCTCGGAACACATGAGACCGAAAGGTCGATCATGAATCATATAGAAGATATGATTAGCATAGGGATGCTTACCACTGAAACTATACTCAACTCACGTGATGATCGGACTTGGGATAGTGTAAGTGGATCATGAACCACTCAAATGACTAGAGAGATGTACTTTTTGAGTGGGAGTTTAGCATATAATTTGATTAAGTTAAACCCTAATTATCTTGAACATAGTCTAAGTCCACTTTGAATATATTTGTGTTGTAGATCATGGCTCACGCGACAGTATCCTGAATTTTAATACGTTCCTAGAGAAAGCTAAGTTGAAAGATGATGGAAGCAACTTTGTAGACTGGGCTCGTAATCTTAAGCTAATCTTACAAGCTGGGAAGAAGGATTATGTCCTTAGTGCTGCGCTAGGAGATGAACCACCCGCTACGGCTGATCAGGATGTTAAGAACGCTTGGTTAGCACGTAAGGAGGACTACTCAATAGTTCAATGTGCAGTCTTGTATGGCTTAGAACCGGGACTTCAACGTCGCTTTGAGCGTCATGGAGCATTTGAGATGTTCCAGGAGTTGGAGTTTATCTTTCAGAAGAACGCCCGGATCGAGAGGTATGAGACCTCCGATAAATTCTATGCTTGCAAGATGGAGGAAAACTCGTCTGTCAGTGAACATGTGCTCAAAATGTCTGGGTACTCAAACCGTCTAGCTGAGCTGGGGATTGAACTCCCGCAAGAAGCAATCACTGACAGAAACCTTGAATCACTGCCGCCAAGCTACAAAGGCTTTGTGTTGAACTACAACATGCAAGGGATGAACAAGTCTCCCGGCGAGTTGTTTGCGATGTTGAAAGTCGCAGAGTCTGTACTCCGTAAAGAGCATCAAGTGTTGATGGTGAATAAGACCACTAGTTTCAAGAGAAACGGCAAAGGCAAGAAGGGAAATTCGAAGAAGAGCGGCAAGCCTGTTGCCAATCCGCCGAAGAAACCCAAGGCTGGACCTAAGCCTGAAACGGAGTGCTACTATTGCAAGGGTATGGGTCACTGAAAGCGCAATTGCCCCAAGTATCTGGCAGATAAGAAGGCGGGCAAAGAAAAATCAGGTATATTTGATATACATGTTATTGATGTGTACTTAACCGGCTCTCGTAGTAGTGCCTGGGTATTCGATACCGGTTCTGTTGCTCATATTTGCAACTCGAAACAGGAACTGCGGAATAGACGAAGGCTGGCGAAAGATGAAGTGACGATGCGCGTAGGAAATGGTTCCAAGGTTGATGCAATCGCCGTCGGCACAGTGTCACTTCAGCTACCGTCGGGATTAGTGATGAACTTAAATCATTGTTATTTAGTGCCTGTGTTGAGCATGAACATTATATCTAGATCTTTTTTATTGCGAGACGGTTACTCTTTTAAGTCAGAGAATAATGGTTGTTCTATTTCTATGAGTAACATCTTTTATGGTCATGCACCGAATGTGAGAGGATTGTTCATATTGAATCTTGATAGCGATACGCATATACATAACATTGAGACCAAAAGATTTAGAGTAAACAATGATAGCGCCATATTTTTGTGGCACTACCGCTTGGGTCATATTGGTGTAAAGCGCATGAAGAAACTCCATGTTGATGGACTTTTGGAGTCACTTGACTTTGATTCACTTGACACGTGCGAACCATGCCTCATGGGCAAGATGACTAAGACTCCGTTCTCCGGAACAATGGAGCGTGCAAGTGACTAATTGGAAATCATACATACCGATGTGTGTGGTCCAATGAGCGTGGAGGCACGCGGCGGATATCGTTATTTTCTCACCTTCACTGACGATCTGAGTAGGTATGGTTATGTCTACTTGATGAAGCACAAGTCTGAAACGTTTGAAAAGTTCAAGCAATTTCAGAGTGAAGGGGAAATTCATCGTAACAAGAAGATCAAGTTCCTACGGTCTGATCGTGGGGGTGAATATCTGAGTTTCGAGTTTGGTGATCACTTAAGAAAATGTGGAATTGTTTCACAGTTGACACCGCCTGGAACACCACAGCGTAATGGTGTGTCCGAACGTCGTAATCGTACTTTGTTAGAGATGGTGCGATCTATGATGTCTCTTACTGATTTGCCGTTATCATTTTGGGGTTATGCATTAGAAACAGCACCATTCACTTTAAATAGGGCACCATCAAAATCCGTTGAGACGACACCATACGAACTGTGGTATGGCAAAAGGCCAAAGTTGTCGTTTCTTAAAGTTTGGGGATGTGATGCTTATGTCAAAAAGCTTCAGCCTGAAAAGCTGGAACCCAAAGCGGAAAAGTGCGTCTTCATAGGTTACCCAAAAGAGACAATTGGGTACACCTTCTATCTCAAATCCGAGGGCAAAGTGTTTGTTGCTAAGAACGGAGCTTTTCTCGAGAAGGAGTTTCTCTCGAGAGAATTGAGTGGGAGGAAGATAGAACTTGACGAGGTTGTCGAACCTCTCATCCCTCTGGATGGTGGCGCAGGGCAAGGGGAAACCTCTGTCGTTGCGACGCTAGTTGAGGAGGAAGTTAATGATGATGATCATGAAACTCCAGTTCAAGTTTCTGTTGAACCACGCAGGTCGACGAGATCACGCGCTGCTCCAGAGTGGTACGGTAATCCCGTCTTATCAATCATGTTGTTAGACAACAATGAACCTGCAAATTATGAAGAAGCAATGGTGGGCCCAGATTCCAACAAATGGCTAGAAGCCATGAAGTCCGAGATAGGATCCATGTATGAGAACAAAGTGTGGACTTTGGAGATACTACCTGAGGGCCGCAAGGCTATTCAGAACAAATGGATCTTTAAGAAGAAGACGGACGCTGATGGTAATGTGACCGTTTATAAAGCTCGACTTGTGGCAAAGGGTTTTTCACAAGTTCCAGGAGTTGACTACGATGAGACTTTCTCACCCGTAGCGATGCTTAAGTCCGTCAGAATCATGTTAGCAATAGCTGCATTTTTCGATTATGAAATCTGGCAGATGGATGTCAAAACGGCGTTCCTTAACGGTTTCCTTAAGGAAGAGTTGTATATGATGCAACCCGAAGGTTTTGTCGATCCTAAGAGTGCTAACAAGGTATGCAAGCTCCAGCGATCCATTTATGGACTGGTGCAAGCATCTCGGAGTTGGAACAAACGCTTTGATGAGGTGATCAAAGCATTTGGGTTTATACAAGTGATTGGAGAATCTTGTATTTACAAAAAAGTGAGTGGGAGCTCTATGGCGTTTCTAATATTATATGTGGATGACATATTACTGATTGGAAACAACGTAGAGCTTTTGGAGAGCATAAAAGGTTACTTGAATAAAAGTTTCTCTATGAAGGACCTAGGAGAAGCTGCTTACATTCTAGGCATTAAGATCTATAGGGATAGATCAAAACGCCTGATAGGACTTTCACAAAGCACATACCTTGATAAAGTTTTGAAGAGGTTCAAAATGGAACAGTCCAAGAAAGGGTTCTTGCCAGTTTTACAAGGTACGAGATTGAGTAAGACTCAGTGCCCAGCAACTGATGAAGATAGAGAGCATATGCGCTCCGTCCCCTATGCTTCAGCCATAGGTTCTATCATGTATGCAATGTTGTGCACTAGACCGGATGTTAGCCTGGCCATAAGTATGGAAGGTAGGTTCCAGAGTAATCCAGGAGTGGATCACTGGACAGCGGTCAAGAATATCCTGAAGTACCTGAAAAGGACTAAGGAGATGTTTCTCGTGTATGGAGGTGACGAAGAGCTCGTCGTAAAAGGTTACGTCGATGCAAGCTTTGACACAGATCCGGACGACTCTAAGTCGCAAACCGGATACGTATTTATTCTTAATGAGGGTGCAGTAAGCTGGTGCAGTTCCAAGCAAAGCGTCGTAGCAGATTCTACATGTGAAGCGGAGTACATGGCTGCCTCGGAGGCGGCTAAGGAGGGTGTCTGGATGAAGCAGTTCATGACGGATCTTGGAGTGGTGCCAAGCGCACTGAATCCAATAACCTTGTTCTGTGACAACATTGGTGCCATTGCCTTAGCAAAGGAACCACGGTTTCACAAGAAGACCAGACACATCAACGACGCTTCAACCTCATCCGCGACTACGTCGAGGAAGAGGACGTAAATATATGCAAAGTGCACACGGATCTGAATGTAGCAGACCCGCTGACTAAACCTCTTCCACGGCCAAAACATGATCGACACCAGAACTCTATGGGTGTTAGATTTATTACAATGTAATTCACATGGTGATGTGAGGGCTAGATTATTGACTCTAGTGCAAGTGGGAGACTGTTGGAATTATGCCCTAGAGGAAATAATAAATATGGTTATTATTATAATTCCTGTATCAAGATAATAGTTTATTATCCATGCTATAATTGTATTGAATGAAGACTCATTTACATGTGTGGATACATAGACAAAACACCGTCCCTAGCATGCCTCTAGTTGGCTAGCTAGTTGATCGATGATAGTCAGTGTCTTCTGATTATGAACAAGGTGTTGTTGCTTGATAACTGGATCACGTCATTGGGAGAATCACGTGATGAACTAGACCCAAACTAATAGACGTAGCATGTTGATCGTGTCATTTTGTTGCTACTGTTTTCTGCGTGTCAAGTATTTATTCCTATGACCATGAGATCATATAACTCACTGACACCGGAGGAATGCTTTGTATGTATCAAACGTCGCAACGTAACTGGGTGACTATAAAGATGCTCTACAGGTATCTCCGAAGCTGTTAGTTGAGTTAGTATGGATCAAGACTGGGATTTGTCACTCCGTGTGACGGAGAGGTATCTCGGGGCCCACTCGGTAATACAACATCACACACAAGCCTTGCAAGCAATGTAACTTAGTGTAAGTTGCGGGATCTTGTATTATGGAACGAGTAAATAGACTTGCCGGTAAACGAGATTGAAATAGGTATGCGGATACTGACGATCGAATCTCGGGCAAGTAACATACCGAAGGACAAAGGGAATGACATACGGGATTATACGAATCCTTGGCACTAAGGTTCAAACGATAAGATCTTCGTAGAATATGTAGGATCCAATATGGGCATCCAGGTTCCGCTATTGGATATTGACCGAGGAGTCTCTTGGGTCATGTCTACATAGTTCTCGAACCCGCAGGGTCTGCACACTTAAGGTTCGACGTTGTTTTATGCGTATTTGAGTTATATGGTTGGTTACCGAATGTTGTTCGGAGTCCCGGATGAGATCACGGACGTCACGAGGGTTTCCGGAATGGTCCGGAAACAAAGATTGATATATAGGATGACCTCATTTGATTACCGGAAGGTTTTCGGAGTTACCGGGAATGTACCGGGAATGACGAATGGGTTCCGGGAGTTCACCGGGGGGGGCAACCCACCCCGGGGAAGCCCATAGGCCTTGGGGGAGACACACCAGCCCTTAGTGGGCTGGTGGGACAGCCCACAAGTGCCCTATGCGCCAAGGAGAAGAAAATCAAGAGAGAAAGAAAAAAAGGAGGAGGTGGGAAGGAAGGGGGACTCCCTCCCACCAAACCTAGTCCAGCTCGGTTTGGGGGGGGGGAGAGTCCTCCCCCTTGGACTCGGCCGACCCCCTTGGGGCTCCTTGAGCCCCAAGGCAAGGCCCCCTCCCTCCCACCTATATATACGGAGGTTTTAGGGCTGATTTGAGACGACTTTTCCATGGCAGCCCGACCACACACCTCCACGGTTTTTCCTCTAGATCGCGTTTCTGCGGAGCTCGGGCGGAGCCCTGCTGAGACAAGGTCATCACCAACCTCCGGAGCGCCGTCACGCTGCCGGAGAACTCTTCTACCTCTCCGTCTCTCTTGCTGGATCAAGAAGGCCGAGATCATCGTCGAGCTGTACGTGTGCTGAACGCGGAGGTGCCGTCCGTTCGGTACTAGATCGTGGGACTGATCGCGGGATTGTTCGCGGGGCGGATCGAGGGACGTGAGGACGTTCCACTACATCAACCGCGTTCTCTAACGCTTCTACTGTACGGTCTACAAGGGTACGTAGATCACTCATCCCCTCTCGTAGATGGACATCACCATGATAGGTCTTCGTGCGCGTAGGAAAAAATTTTGTTTCCCATGCGACGTTTCCCAACAGGCTTGTCCTCGTTTCAATGTCCCATCTAGGAGGACAGTTACTAGAGATTGTGTGTGCATTCATTACAGGGAGAAAATCAAGCTCAAGAAATTCTTGAAAGAATCATGTGAAAGAATTTGCCTAACTACTGACACATGGACATCTTCCCAAAAGCATAATTTTATGTGTGTAACAGCCCATTTTGTTGACAGTGAATGGATTCTACATAAGTGGATCATTGGATTTTTCTTGGTGAGGGGTCACAAGGGGGAAGACATTGGGAAGGACCTGGAGAAGTGTTTGGTTGAGTGGGGCATAGATAAGGTGTTTTCAGTCATAGTTGACAATGCCTCACCAAATGATGGAGATGTAAACTAAATAAAGAGGATCATGAATAGTGCAAATGCAAGCATAGGGAGAGGAGAATATATGCACATGAGATGTGCTGCTCATATTATGAACATGATAGTTACCGATGGGCTAAAATAGTTGGACATTTCGGTAAAGCGAGTTCGTGCTGCTGTTTGGAGTTGTCAAATTACATCAAGATTGCAACCTTTGAAATGTTTGGAGACATCAATGGAGATGAGGTGTGCACAAAAATGAATGCAACACTTAATAATCTGTTCAAGGAGTACGTTAAGTTATATGGTCGAAGTGAGCATGAAATTCAACCTGATGATGCACCTCACTTTGAAGAGAGCAGCTGCGAAAGTTTGATGAGTTCTTTGATTGCAAAGAAAATGAGAATGAATGACTGTGGAATTGGCATCAGCCCTTGCAAGTCTGAACTTGAAAAGTACCTTACGGAGGATAATGAAGCAAACAGCAGGAAATTCAATATTCTTGAGTGGTGGAAGGTTAACTCATCAAGATTTCATGTGCTATCACGCTTATCTCGTGATGTCCTAGCTTTCCCAATATCTACGGTTGCATCAGAATCGGCTTTTAGCACCGGTGGACGCATCCTTGATGACTTCCGAAGCTCTCTTACTCCATTCGTGGTGCAGGCACTACTTTGTACTCAAGATTGGTTGCGAAGAGAATGTCCAGTTAACGATGAAGAGGATGTTGAGCTACTGGCCAACCTTGAACAAGGTAATTAAAGCAAATAAGTTACTCTTAGATATGTGCTTTCTATTTTCTTCATACTTACATTCTCTTGCTTTATTTATTATTGTTAGATGTACTTCAAGAATTGTCTGATCTAAACATTGCTAAGTCTGGTACAAGTGCAAGTGTTCGCATCACCATTGATGACACTGAATCATAAGTCTTGGTGAGTGAAATTCTTGTAAGATTTCCTATGTAACTTGCATGTTTTTTCAACTTGATATGCTAGAAACTATGGTGGGAAAGTGGAAATGATATGCATGATCTCGTATACATATCACTTTAATTTTGAACATGATTTCTGTTTTAATTTGCTTTGCATTTGCACAATATATTTAAGTGATTTTCTTTTCACTTCTATAGGGAATACGAGAAGAACATCAAAGGAAGTGTGCTGCTGTCAAGGAATCCTCTCAGCTTCTTTTCTTGTGTTCTATCTTCTATGATTTCCTCGGCTTGGACCTCAAGGAGTTGTGTTGCTTGAAAACTTGTTAAGCCCTTAAATTATTAGCTATGGTTGTCTCAGTTTGGACCTATTCAGCTTGAACCATGATAACTATTCAGCTTGAACCATGTTTGTTTTGTGTTTGTGACTCAGCCTCATTTGTGACTCAAGTTATGTCTCTGTCTATGCTTGTGATGTTTTTATTTTCTGTTTATTTGATCTATGCTTGTGCACAATTATATTTGATCTATGCTTGTGAACATATGCACTATATTGTATTGTTATTGTTAAAGATCTCGCATGTGTTGTGCACTAAATCTGGAATTGGTGCACTGTAATGGACTGAATATTTCGGGTTCTAGGTACCCGAATTACCCGAACCGATTTTTTTGGGTAATTTGGGTACGGGTACTTATGCGGCATATAAGAATTCGGTTTCCATTTTCCACTAACCTTATTACCCGCAAACCGAACTAACCGAACCAAAGAAACCAAATTACCCAAACGCCCAGTCCTACTCTACATCATGTCATCTTGCTTAAGGCGTTACTCTGTTCGTCATGAACTCAATACACTAGATGCATGCTGGATAGCGGTCGATGTGTGGAGTAATAGTAGTAGATGTAGAAAGTATCGATCTACTTGTCTCGGACATGATGCCTATATGTATGATCATTGCCTTATATATCGTCATGACTTTGCGCGGTTCTATCAATTGCTCGACAGTAATTTGTTCACCCACCGTGATATTTGCTATTTTGAGAGAAGCCTCTAGTGAACACTATGGCCCCGGGTCTACTCCACATCATATTTTTAGCCTTACACTTTTTACTTCGTTTCACTTTCTGCCTTCAGATCTCACTTTGCAAACAATCTTGAAGGGATTGACAACCCCTTTATAGCGTTGGGTGCAAGCTCGTTTTGTTTGCACCGGTACTCTGGACTTGACGAGACTCTCCTACTGGATCGATACCTTGGTTCTCAAATTGAGATAAATCCTTACTGCCCCCTTGCTGCATCACCCTTTCCACTTCAAGGGAAAAATCAACGCAAGCATGTCTCCATCAACGTGTCAATTTCTAGCGCTCTTGTTTGAGAAGTAGCATCCGGTTACGGGGAACTCGTGAAAACTCGAAGTTTTGGCCTATTCTAGCCAGTTTTGTATGCTATTAGTCTCTAATTTTGGGACCCGCTGTGATCCGAATGTTTCCGGAACCTCGGGGTCCGGTTACAGGGAACTCGTCAAAACTCATAGTTTTGGCCTATTCCGACAAGTTTTCTATGCTATTAGTCACTCATTTTTGGTCCTGATGTGATCCGAATGTCTCGGGAACCCTTGGGTCCGGTTACGGGGAACTCGTAAAACCTCGCGGTTTTGGCCTATTCCGGGCAGTTTTGTATGCTATTAGTCACTATTTTGGGTCCCCTTGTGATCCGAACGTTTCGGGAACCTTGGGGTCCGGTTACGGGGAACTCATCAAAACTCACAGTTTGGGCCTATTCCTGTCAGTTTTGTAGGCTATTAGTAACAGATATTGGGTCCTGATGTGGTCCGAATGTTTCGGGAACGCTTGGGTCCGGTTACGGGGAACTCGTCAAAATCGCAGTTTTGCCTATTCCGACCAGTTTTGTATGTGATGCGATCCGAACGTTTCGAGAACCCCAGGGTCCGGTTATGTGGAACTCGTCAAAACTCGTAGTTTTGCCTATTTTTCCCAAGTTTGTATGCTATTACTCACCGATTTTGGGCCCTCCTGCTATCCAAACGTTTTTGGAACCCCGAGGTCCGGTTACGGGGAACTCATCAAAACTAGCAGTTTTAGCCTATTCTGGTTAGGTTTGTACGATATTATTCATTGATTTTGGGTCCTCCTACGATCCGAAAGTTTCGGGGTCACCGGGGTCCGATTACGGAGAACTCGTCAAAACTCGCAGTTTTGTCTATTTTGGCCAGTTTTGTGTGATATTAGGCACTGATTTTGGGTCCCACAACGATCCAAACGTTTCGGGAACCCCGGGGTGCGGTTACGTGGAACTCGCCAAAACTCGCAGTTTTGGCCTATTGTGGCCGGTTTAGTATGCTATTAGTCACTGATTTTAGGTCCCGCTGTGATCCGAACATTTCAGGAACCCCATGGTCCGGTTACGGGGAACTCGTCAGAAATAGAAGTTTTGGCCTATTATTGCGAGTTTTGCATGCTTATAACTCACTCGTTTTGGGTCCCGCTGCGATCCGAACGTTTCGGGAACCCCGGGATCCGGTTACGTGGAACTCGTCAAAACTCGCAGTTTTGGCCTATTGCGGCTAGGTTTGTATGCTATTAGTCACTGATTCTGGGTCTTCCTGCGATCTAAATGTTTCGGGAACCCCGGGGTCCCGTTACGGACAACTCATCAAAACTCACAGTTTTGGCCTATTCCGGCCAGTTTTATATGCTATTAGTCACTTTTTTGGGTCCCGCTGTGATCCGAACGTTTGGCGAACCCCGGGGTCCGGTTGCGTGGAACTCGTCAAAACTCGCAGTTTTGGCCTATTCTGTTCGGTATTGTATGCTATTAGTCACTGATTTTAGGTCCCGCTGTGATCCAAACGTTTTGGGAACTCTGTGGTCCGGTTACGGGGAACTCGTCAAAAATCGCAGTTTTGGCCTATTATGGCGAGTTTTGTATGATTATAACTCACTGATTTTGGGTCCCACTGTGATCCGAATGTTTCGGTAACGCCAGGGTCCGGTTACGTGGAACTCGTCAAAACTCGTAGTTTTGGCCTATTCTCGCTAGTTTTGTATGTTGTTACTCACTAATTTTGGATCCCGCTACGATTTGAACGTTTCGGGAACCCCGAGCCTGTTACGGGGAACTCGTCAAAACTCGCAGTTTTGGCCTATTGCGGCTAGGTTTGTACGCTATTAGTCACTGAATCTAGGTCCTCGTGCGATCCAAATGTTTTGGGAACCCCGGGGTCCAGTTACGGAGAACTCGTCAAAACTCGCAGTTTTGGCCTATTCCGGCCAGTTTTCTATGTTATTAGTCACTAATTTTGGGTCTCGCTGTGATGAGAACATTTTGGGACCCCGGGGTCCGGTTGTGGGGAACTCATCAAAACTCGCCGCTTTGGCCTATTCTCGCTAGTTTGTATGCTATTAGTCACTGATTCTGGGTCCTCCTGCGATCCAAACGTTTTGAGAACCCCGGGGTCCGGTTACGGGTAACTCGTGAAAACTCAAAGTTTTGGCCTATTCTCGCCAGTTTTGTATGCTATTAGTCACTAATTTTGGGGCCCGCTGTGATCCGAATGTTTCGGGAACCCCGGGGTCCGGTTACAGGGAACTCGTCAAAACTCATAGTTTTGGCCTAGTCTGGTAAGTTCTGTACGCTATTAGTCACTCATTTTTGGTCCTGATGTGATCCGAATGTTTCGGGAACCCTTTTGTCCGGTTACGTGGAACTCGTAAAACCTCGCAGTTTTGGCCTATTCCGACCAGTTTTGTATGCTATTAGTCACTGATTTATGGTCCCGCTGTGATCTGACCATTTCGGGAACCTTGGGGTCCGGTTACGGGGAACTCGTCAAAAAACTCGAAGTTTGGGCGTATTCTTGTCGGTTTTGTATGCTATTAGTAACTGATATTGGGTCCCGAAATGATCTGAATGTTTCGGGAGCCCTTGGCTCCGGTTCCACGGAACTCGTCAAAATCGCAGTTTTGGCCTATTCCGACGAGTTTTGCATGCTACTACTCACTGATTTTGGGTCCCGATGTGATCTGAATGTTTCGGGAACCATTGGGTCCGGTTACGGGAAACTCGTCAAAACTCGTAGTTCTGGCCTACTCCCGCCAGATTTGTATGATCTTAGTCACTCATTTTGGGTCCCGCTGTGATGCGAACATTTCGGGAACCTCAGGGTCCGATTACGGGGGTTTCGTCAAAACTCGCACTTTTGGCCTATGTGGTCAGTTTTGTATGCTATTAGTCACTTATTTTGGGTCCCGCTGTGATCCGAATGTTTCGGGAACCCCTTGGTCCAGTTATGGGGAACTCTTCAAAGCTCGCACTTTTGGCCTATTATGGCCTGTTTTCTATGCCATTAGTCACTGATTTTGGATCCTCCTATGATTCAAACGTTTCGGGCACCCCGGGGTCCGGTTACGAGGAACTCGTCAAAACTCGCAGTTTTTGCCTATTTCGGCAGGTTTTATATCCTATTAGTCACTCATTTTGGGTACCGATGCGATCTGAAGTCCATGCACTTAAAACCTGGCGACATTACCTTCTTGGTAATCGTTGCGAAATATTCACTGATCATCAAAGTCCAAAATATATCTTCACCCAACCGGATTTGAATCTGAGGCAAAGACGGTGGGTTGAGTTGATCACACATTATGACTTAGGGATAACTTACACCCCGGGGAAGGCCAATGTTATGGCTGATGCACTAAGTCGTAAGTATTATTGTAACAACTTGATGGTACAACAAGGTCAACCACATCTCTATGAGGAATTTCGGAAGTTAAATCTTCACATTGTTCCTTAAGGATTCCTTTCTACCCTGGTGGCGAAGCCTATTCTTACGGATCAAATCATAGCTGGCCAGAAGCGTGATAAGGGTATATCACGGATCAAGGGGAATATTATTAGCGGAAACGCTAAGGAATTCTCCATGAATGATCAAGATGTTGTGTTCTTCCAGAATCGTCTAGTGGTTCCAAAAATCCACATCTAAGGCAGTTAATCCTTAAGGAGGCTCATGATTCTCCTCTCACCATTCATCCTGGTAGTACTAAGATGTATCAGGACCTACGCCAGAGGTTTTGGTGGACTAGGATGAAGAGAGAAATTGTTGAGTTTGTTGCTAACTGCGACGTTTGTCGTCGAGTTAAGGTAGAACATCAAAGGCCTGCTGGCACCCTTCAACCTTTAGCTATTCCTGAATGGAAATGGGATAAAGTCAGTATGGATTTCATCACCGGATTTCCCAAGACCAAGGAAATAATGTTATCTTTGTGGTCATCGACCGTCTTTCCAAAGTAGCTCATTTTCTTCCAGTTCGTGAGAGTATAACAGCTAGCCAGCTAGTAGAGTTATATACCTCTCGAATAGTGTCTCTTCATGGTGTTCCTCTGGAGATTAACTCAGACCGTGGAAGTATCTTTACTTCTCGCTTCTGGGAGAGTTTTCAGAATGCCATGGGGACTCACTTATCTTTAAGCACTGCTTTCCATCCTCAATCAATTGGTCAAGTAGAAAAGAGTGAATCAAGTCCTAGAATATATGCTCCGAGCTTGTGTTATATCGTTCGGCATGAATTGGGAGAAGTGTCTTCCATTCACCGAATTTGCCTATAACAATAGTTATCAATCAAGCTTGGGCAAAGCTCCTTTTTAAGTTCTCTATGGACGAAGATGTCGAACACCTCTTAATTGGTCAGAAACCGGAGAGATGCAACTCTTTGTTCCGGATATGATCCAGGATGCAGAAGAGCAAGTTCGCATTATTCGTGAAAAGTTGAAAACAGCCCAGTCTCGTCAAAAGAGCCAATATGATCGTCATCATAAGGTTGTGACCTTTGAAGTTGACGAGAAGGCTTACCTTCGGGTTACACCTTTGAAGGGTACCCATCGATTCGGTATCAAGGGCAAGTTGGCTCCTCGTTACATTGGTCCTTTCCGCATTCCTGCCAAACGAGGAGAAGTTGCCTACCAATTGGAACTTCCTCCACATCTTTCCAATGTTCATAATGTATTCCATGTTTCACAACTCAGGCATTGCTTTTTGGATCCTATCCGCGAAGTGGACCACGAAAGGCTTGATCTCCAAGATAACCTTTCATACCGAGAATACCCTGTGCGTATTCTTGATCAAGCTGAGCGTACCACTCGACGTCGAAACCTCAAGTTTCTTAAAGTTCAACGGTCAAATCATTCTGAAAAAGAAGCAACATGGGAAAGAGAGGATCGTCTTCGACTTGAGTATCCCGCGCTATTCCCGACGACTTCTAAATCTCGGGACGAGATTCTTTTGAGTGAGGGTGAGTTGTCACATCCCTGATCCCCATTAGGGTTTAGCAAGTTTGAGCTCCTGTTTTCTTACATTGCATCTTAAGAATTTGAATTGCACTCAAGGAAGGAAATGAAATCAAAGCAAAACCTCAACAAACACTATATTCAAAAGAAAACCAAAGTAGTGCCAAATCAATTAACCCAAAATGGGCTTCATAAAAGTTCAATATTTTAGATAAATGTTGAAAACAATATATCAGAGGTGAAACATATTTTCAAAATACTTTTGGCATTTTAAATTTAAGTTAAAAGCTACTGAAATCAATTATATATTTGATTTCAAATATTTCAAAGTTTCCAAAAATGTTGAAAACTTTATATGTGGTTGGAAATATTCCAACTAACACTCCAGTATCATTCAAACTATTTTATGAATAGTTTGGAGCCAAAAATAAAACAAAACAAAGTCAGTAAGAATAAAATAGAAACAGAAAAGAAAAGAAATAAGAAAAAAACCTTACATGTCGCTCACCTGAGGCCCAGCCCACCTCAGCGCCTGTCGTCTTCCTTGTGCCAGTCAGCACCAGGAGGTGGCCGCCGCTCCCTCCCGCGTAGCCACGCACCTGCCTACCTGCCTGGCCACCGCATCGCGTTGGTGCGAAGGAGATAAGCTCCCCGAAGACCTCCCCGTGCTCATCCCCTCGCCATTCGCCCCCAGCTCCTCCCCCCTCTCGGCCGCCATTAGAGCCCGAGCTGAGCTCGAGCTCGCCGTCGCTCCAGCCCTTCTCCCTCTCACCTCAGCTGCGCGTTAGCTTCGCCTTGGTCCCCTGAAGCTCTCCAACCAGTCGCGCGACGCTGAGAACCCCTGAAACGCTGTGACGCCATCATCTTCAACCTCGGATCCCTGGAGTTCGCCGCCGTTGTTCTTCCTCCTCAGGCCATCCCCGAGCCTGTTCTCGCCGCCTATGCACTCCCTGTGAGCTCAGAGTTCTTTCCCCCTCATTTCCCCCTTTGATTCCAAGCTCTAGGCCCCGATTCCACCAGAGCCCGATGAGATCCGCCGCGGGACCTCGTCGCCGGTAGCCCTCCGGTGATCGGCTGGTCAATCTGAGGCCACCAATGGCTTCACTGCATTGCGTAGGTGCTGTAAGAGCCTAGCCCCGCGTGTGTTGAGCCCCATAGCAGTAACCCCGATGATGCCTGAGCTTCGGCCGCCGCCGAGCTCGTCGCCGGCATCATCTCCGTCCATTTCAACCCCTGCTGCGTGCAAAAATGGAACCGTGGGTGAAGTATCGTTCTTCTGGTGCCCTCCGCGTGAAGTTTGGTCGCCGGAATGGAAATCCCGAACCCCTTCGCCGTCTCTGTGGTCGCCGAAGGCTCATCGCCGGTGAGATCCAGCTCGCCGCCGGTGGATCTGACTCCCGTGAGTCACTGGCAAGTGGGGCCAGCCCCCAGGCTAATTAAGATTAGCAAAATAAAAAGAAAGATTATTTTCAAACCTAATCAGACACTGACATGTGGGTCCAACCCTGATAATTAGTTAATTAAGTTAAATTTAAACTAAAAACTGGCCAGAGTCACTGACCAGTGGGTCCCACTGGTCAGGTTTGACTTTCAACGGCCAGATTGACCTGCTGATGTCATGCTGATGCAATATAACCTTTTCTGTTTAAAAATAATTCCAGAATAAGTCCAAAACTTTGGAAATTCATAGAAAATTTAATATAACTCCAAATTTGACAAATAATATATGTAAAATGATCAAAACAATTCAAGAAATCCAATGGTGCTATTTTCATGCATGAAAAACAAAGTTATCAAATAGCATCAGGTCAAATCAATTAAAAGAATTTGCTAAATTATAACTCAAATGATATTTGAATTATGATTTCAAATCAAGATCACCCAAAAGGTTCTGTTAGTCATCTCAAACCATGCTACATTGCATTGCATGCATCATTTTGTTGCATATGTTTGATATTGATTGATTGTTGTTATTCCGGTAGGCTTCGCCCCTCCGGATACATCTGATTATCCGACTGACGAATATCACCCCTCTGCTGAGCAACAAGGCAAGCAACCATTTTGATCATCCCGATAAATCCCATGTTCTCGCTCCTGCTCTTACTTATTGCATTAGATCAAAATGCTTTAAATGCTTTTACCACGTTAGTGGAACCCACTTCCTTTGCATGACATGTCCTTGTCACAGTAAATAGTTGAACCTTGCAACCTAGCATACCTGGTAGATGCTTGAGCCATGATGTGCCTTATCCTGCTAGGCATGCTAGGCTTAGAGTTGTGTATGGTCTGTCATCTGGGTGATGAACAGGATCATGAGAATGTGTTCAATTAGTAAAGGTTGTGTGTTGAACCTGATTTGGTAAAGGTACCGGTGAAAGGCTATGTAGGAGTACATGGAGGGTTGTTTCATTGGAACCGTCCTTAGGAACTGAGTTCCGTGTATGTAATCCAAGACAAGATACTACCACATGTTGGGCCCTAAAATATGACCCCGCTCGACTTATTAACCGCTTAGTACTCGGTCCAGGAGTTGCAAGTAGTTTCTGGTGTTTATAGTCATGCTGGGGGCCGTGCATGGTGCTGACCTTAGAGGTGGGCTATGATGCGGTAGGCAGTGGCACGGTGTACCAAGTGGCACCCGGATGGTGGGCTTGGGAACCCTGCGCACATTGTTTGGGGCCGTGGCGGAAACCTCAGCCGGACTTCCGTGCGGGTTACCCTCAGATAGGCGATAGACCTGGACTAAGTATTAGCATGGTTAACGGTCGTGGCCGACTCCCTCGCTGGGCTTCCGCTTGAAGGTTGCCGAGGTGCATTACGTGCACATGGCGATAAGTGGCAAGAGCGTGTGTGAAGAAGTACACCCCTGCAGGGTTATGATCTATTCGAATAGCCGCGTCCGCGGATATGGACCGCTTGGAAACATATGTTGTTCATAGATAACTATAATGGTTACTCATAAAATTTGTCAAGATAAGTGTGAGTGTCGTGGATGGCACTTCCGTAGGAAGACGGAATGATTCCACGATGGAGTATTGTTGTGGTGTTAGTGGACTCGTGTGCGAGAATACATAGTTGTCAAAACTAATTAAAAATGCAATTTGTCTAGCCAAGAGTCAAATGCTGGCTTTCTGCATGAAACCCCACAACTCCTTGTTGATACATTGCATGAGTAGATAGATTATCCTAAAGTCTTCCTGAGTACTTTTGTACTCACGTTTGCTTAATAAATTGTTGCAGAGGTTGTTAATGACCCTAATGGAGGGTTCTACCTAGACGTTGATGATGACGAGTAGCTGGTGTCCTAGCTACGATCTAGCCCTAGGTTGGGTCTATAGATAGTCAGGCCATGTGCCTTTATCTTTCCATATGTTTGTACTCAGATAGTTTTAATCTTCCGCTGGCTTGTAAGACTTGTGTGTATGACTTGTGATGATGGGTCGTGAGACCCCTATCTGTGTAATATTATGTGGGAGGCTCTTCCGAGCCTTCTAAATAAAGTTTGTATGTTTATGGTTATGTTGTGATGCCATCGATGTATCTATACATATCGGTATGCCATGCATACGTGTGTTGTACTTGATATGTATGGGGTTTGAATACCTAGTCGTATGCCTTAGTAGCACTCCTTATGGGGAAATGCCCCTTTGTGATTCCATTGAGCCATGGTAGTTCGCTACTGCTCCGGACACATTGGTTGACCGGCATGTGTCCTTCTTAGCTGTTGTGTCTGTCCCTTTGGGAAATGTCACGCGCATGTAATGGAGTCCTTGTAGCTTGCTACAACTCGTCTACATTCACCGATGACCGACACCTGCTTTGCTGGGTCATGTATGCATGTCCCTGTACGGAACTGCCGCTTGAGTTTGTGACTAGACATGTCGATCCGGGTTCTTTGACATTGGATTGCTAGCGACACTATTGCATACGCGAGTCAAAAGGCGCAAACGGTCCCGGCTAAGGTAAGGCTGCAGCCGTGAGGATAACCGTGTGTGAGACCGCAAAGAGATGCGATGTGTTACAAGCTGGATTCCTATGGCTTAGGATCGGGTTCCCGACTCGGGAACCCCGGGGTCTGGTTATGGGGAACTCGTCAAAACTCGCACTTTTGGCCTATTCTGACCAATTTTATATGCAATTTACTCATTGATTTTGGGTCCCCGTGCGATCCAAACGTTTCGGGAACCCCGAGGTCCTTTTACGGAGAACTCGTCAAAACTCACTGTTTTGGCTTATTATGCCCTGTTTTCTATGCTATTAGTCAATGATTTTGGGAACCCTGAGGCCAGGTTACCGGGAACTCGTCAAAAATCACAGTTTTGACTTATTCTGGCGAGTTTTGTACTCACTGATTTTGGGTCCCGACGCGATCCGAACGTTTCGAGAACCCCGGGGTCCGGTTATGTGGAACTCGTCAAAACTCGTAGCTTTCCCTATTCTGTCCAAGTTTGTATGCTATTACTCACCGATTTTGGGCCCTCCTGCTATCCGAACATTTTTGGAACCCCGAAGTCCGGTTACGGGGAACTCATCAAAACTAGCAGTTTTAGCCTATTCTCGTTAGGTTTCTATGATATTAGTCATTGATTTTGGGTCCTCCTATGATCCAAAAGTTTCGGGAACCCCGGCGTCCGATTACGGAGAACTCGTCAAAACTCGCAGTTTTTTCTATTCTAGCCAGTTTTGTGTGATATTCGCACTGATTTTGGGTCCCGCTACGAACCAAACGTTTCGGGAACCCCTGGGTGCGGTTACGTGGAACTCACCAAAACTCGGAGTTTTTGGCCTATTGTGGCCGGTTTTGTATGCTATTAGTCACCGATTTTGGGTCCTGCTGTGATCCGAACATTTCGGGAACCCCGTGGTCCGGTTACGGGGAAGTCGTCAAAAATAGCAGTTTTGGCCTATTATTGCGAGTTTTGTATGCTTATAACTCACTTGTTTTGGGTCCCGCTATGATCCGAACGTTTCGGGAACCCCGGGGTCCGGTTACGTGGAACTCGTCAAAACTCTTAGTTCTGGACTATTCTCGCTAGTTTTGTATGCTATTACTCACTGATTTTGGATCACGCTACGATTCGAACGTTTCGGGAACCCCGAGGTCCACTTACGGGGAACTCGTCAAAACTCACAGTTTTGGCCTATTGCGGCTAGGTTTGTATGCTATTAGACACTGATTCTGGGTCTTCCTGCGATCTAAACATTTCGAGAACCCCGGGGTCCGGTTACGGAGAACTCGTCAAAACTCGCAGTTTTGGCCTATTCCGGTCAGTTTTCTATGCTATTAGTCACTGATTTTGGGTCCCGTTGTGATCCGAATGTTTTGGGACCCCGGGGTCCGGTTACGGAGAACTCGTCAAAACTCGCAGTTCTGATCTATTCTGGCCAGTTTTATATGCTATTACTCACTGATTTTTGGTCCCACTACGAACCGAACGTTTGGGGAACCCCGGGGTCCGGTTGCGTGGAACTCGTCAAAACTCGCAGTTTTGGCCTATTTTGTTCGGTTTTGTATACTATTAGTCACTGATTTTAGGTCCCGCTGTGATCCAAACGTTTTGGGAACTCCGTGGTCCGGTTACGGGGAACTCGTCAAAAATCGCAGTTTTGGCCTATTATGGCGAGTTTTGTATGCTTATAACTCACTGATTTTGGGTCCCGCTGCGATCCGAATGTTTCAGGAACCCCGGGGTCCAGTTACGTGGAACTCGTCAAAACTCGTAGTTTTGGCCTATTCTCGCTAGCTTTGTATGTTGTTACTCACTAATTTTGGATCCCGCTACGATCTGAACGTTTCGGGAACCCCGGGGTTCGGTTACGGGGAACTCGTCAAAACTCGTAGTTTTGGCCTATTGCGGCTAGGTTTGTACGCTATTAGTCACTGATTCTGGGTCCTCGTGCGATCCAAACGTTTCGGGAACCCCGGGGTCCGGTTACGGAGAACTCGTCAAAACTCGCAGTTTCTGGCCTATTCCGGACAGTTTTCTATTCTATTAGTCACTAATTTTGGGTCTCGCTGTGATGAGAACATTTTGGGACCCCGTGGTCCGGTTATGGGGAACTCGTCAAAACTCGCAGCTTTGGCCTATTCTGGCTAGTTTTGTATGCTATTAGTCACTGATTCTGGGTCCTCGTGCGATCGAAACGATTTGAGAACCCAGGGGTCCGGTTACGGGGAACTCGTGAAAACTCGAAGTTTTGGCCTATTCGGGTCAGTTTTGTATGCTATTAGTCACTAATTTCGGGGCCCGTTGTGATCCAAATGTTTCGGGAACCCCGGGATCCGGTTACAGGGAACTCATCAAAACTCATTATTTTGGCCTATTCTGGCAAGTTTTGTATTTTATTAGTCACTCAATTTTGGTCCTGATGTGATCCGAATGTTTCGGGAACCCTTGGGTCCGGTTACGGGAAACTCGTAAAACCTCGCAGTTTTGGCCTATTCAGGCCAGTTTTGTATGATATTAGTCACTGATTTAGGGTCCCGCTGTGACCCGACCGTTTCGGGAACCTTGGGGTCCGGTTATGGGGAACTCGTCATAAAACTCGCAGTTTGGGCCTATTCCTGTTGGTTTTGTATGCTATTAGTAACTGATATTGGGTCCCGATATGATCTGAATGTTTTGGGAATCCTTGGGTCCGGTTACGGGGAACTCATCAAAATCGCAGTTTTGGCCTATTCCGACCAGTTTTGTATGCTATTACTCACTGATTTTGGGTCCCGATGTGATCTAAATGTTTCGGGAACCATTGGGTCCGGTTACGGGGAACTCGTCAAAACTAGTAGTTCTGGTCTACTCCCGCCAGTTTTGTATGCTCTTAGTCACTCATTTTGGGTCCCGCTATGATCCGAATGTTTCGGGAACCTTGGGGTCCGGTTACGGGGGTTTCGTCAAAACTCGCACTTTTGGCCTATTGTGGCCAGTTTTGTATGCTATTAGTCACTTATTTTGGGTCCCGCTGTGATCCGAATGTTTCGGGAACCCTTTGGTCCAGTTATGACGAACTCTTCAAAGCTCACACTTTTGGCCTATTATGGCCAGTTTTCTATGCCATTAGTCACTGATTTTGGATCCTCCTATGATACGAACATTTCGGGCACCCCGGGGTCTGCTACGGCAACAAAAGTCCTTCCCTGGCAGAGGCGCCAGAAACCCTTCTGCTACGTCGACAGAAAACTTATGTCCTCTCTTGAGCTTGCGTTGGTTTTCCATTGAAGAGGAAAGGGTGATGCAGCACAGGAGCAGTAAGTATTTCCCTCAGTTTGAGAACCAAGGCATCAATCCAGTAGGAGAATCTCGTCAAGTCGAGAGTACGTGCACAAACACAAAGAGCTTGCACCCAACGCTATAAAGGGGTTGTCAATCCCTTCAAGATTGATTGCAAAGTGAGATTTGAAGACGGAAAGTGCAACAAAGAAAAAGAGTAAGGCTGAAAATATGGTGTGGAGTAGACCCGGGGGCCATAGTGTTCACTTGAGGCTTCTCTCAAAATAGCAAATATTACGGAGGGTGAACAAATTACTGTCGAGCAATTGATAGAACCGCGCAAAGTCATGACGATATCTAAGGCAATGATCATACATATAGGCACCACGTCCGAGACAAGTAGACGATACTTTCTGCATCTACTACTATTACTCCACACATCGACCGCTATCCAGCATGCATCTAGCGTATTGAGTTCATGACGAACAGAGTAACGCCTTAAGCAAGATGACATGATGTAGAGGGATAATCTCAAAGCAATGATGAAAACCCCATCTTATTACCCTTGATGGCAACAACACGATGTGTGCCTCGCTACCCCTTCTGTCACTCAGTGAGGTCATTGCACGCTATGAACCCAAACCAAGCACTTCTCCCATTGCAAGAATCATAGATCTAGTTGGCCAACCAAAACCCGCAACTCGAAGAGAATTACAAGGATATGAAATCATGCATAAGAGAGATCAGAAGAAACTCAAATAAGATTCATATATAATTTGATCATAAATCCACAATTCATAGGATCTCGACAAACACACCGCAAAAGAAGATTACATCGGATAGATCTCCATGAAGATCATGGAGAACTTTGTATTGAAGATCCAAGAGAGAGAAGAAGCCATCTAGCTACTAGCTATGGACCCGTAGGTCTATGGTGAACTACTCACGCATCATCGGAGAGGTCATGGTGTTGATGAAGAAGCCCTCTGTATCCGAATCCCCCCTCCGGCAGGGCACCAGAACGTGCCCCAGATGGGATCTTGCGGAGACAGAAGCTTGCGGCGGCGGCAAAGTACTTTCGATGATCTCCTGATTTTTTCTGGGATTTTAGGGAATTTATAGGCGAAAGTCCTAGGGCAGAGGTGGCCCAGGGAGCCCACAAGCCAGGGAGGCGTGGGCCCCCCCTAGCCGCGGCTAGGGGGCTTGTGGGGTCCCTGCAGGCCCCCTGCCTTGATTCTCAGGCTTCCCGATCTTTTTCTATTTCGGAAAAAATCTTTTTGGCAGTTTTGTTCCGTTTGGACTCCGTTCAAAATCCTCCTCTGAAAGGGGTCAAAAACATGGAAAAAACAGGATACGGCGCTTGGCAATGAGTTAATAAGTTAGTCCCAAAAAATATATAAAAGGCATACAAAACATCCAAAGTTTGACAAGATAATAGCATGAAACCATCAAAAATTATAGATACGTTGGAGACGTATCAGGGTCCAGTTACGAGGAACTCGTCAAAACTCGCAATTTTGGCCTATTTCGGCAGGTTTTCTATCCTATTAGTCACTCATTTTGGGTACCGATGTGATCCGAACGTTTCGGGAACCCCGGGGTCTGGTTACGGGGAACTCGTCAAAACTCGCACTTCTGGCCTATTCTCACCAGTTTTATATGCAATTTACTCATTGATTTTGGGTCCCCCTCCGATCCGAACGTTTTGGGAACCCCGAGGTCCTGTTACGGAGAACTTGTCAAAACTCGTTGTTTTGGCCTATTCCGGCCAGTTTTGTATGCTATTAGTCACTGATTTTGGGGCCCGGTGTGATCTAAATGTTTCACGTACCTCGGGGTCCGGTTACGGGGAACATGTCAAAACTCATAGTTTTGGCCTATTCCGGCAAGTTTTGTATGCTATTAGTCACTGATTTTGGGTCCTAATGTGATCCGAAAGTTACGAGAACCCCTCGGTCCGGTTAGGGGAACTCGTAAAACCTCGCAGTTTTGGCCTATTCTGGCCAGTTTTGTATACTATTAGTCACTGATTTTGGATCGCGCTGTGATCCGAATGTTTCGGTAACCTCGGGGTCCGGTTACGGGGAACTCGTCAAAACTCATAGTTCTAGCCTATTCCTGTGAGTTTTGTATGCTATCAGTAACTTATTTTGGGTCCCGATGTGATCCGAATGTTTCGGGAAACCTTAGGCCCGGTTATGGGGAACTCGTCAAAATCGTAGTTTTGGCCAATTCCGACCAGTTTTGTATATGCTATTACTCACTGATTTTGGGTCCCGCTGTGATCCAAACGTTTTGGTAACCCCGAGGTCCGGTTATGGCGAACTCATCCAAACTAGCAGTTTTAGCCTATTCTGGCCAGGTTTGTATGATATTAGTTACTAATTTTGGGTCCTCCTGCGATCCCAAAGTTTCTGGAACCCCGGGGTCCGGTTACGGAGAACTCGTCAAAACTCGCAGTTTCGGTCTATTCTCGCCAGTTTCGTATGCTATTACTCACTGATTTTGGGTAACGCTACGAACCGAACGTTTTGGGAACCCCGGGGTCCGGTTACGTGGAACTCATCAAAACTCACGGTTTTGGTCTATTCCGGTCGGTTTTGTATGCTATTAGTCACTGATTTTGGATCCCGCTGTGATCCAAATGTTTCGGGAAACCCGTGGTCCGGTTACGCGGAACTCGTCAAAAATCGCAGTTTTGCCCTATTATGGCGAGTTTTGTATGTTTATAACTCATTGATTTTTGGTCCCGCTGCGATTCGAATGTTTCGCGAACCCCGAGGTCCACTTACAAGGAACTCGTCAAAACTCGCAGTTTTGGCCTATAGCGGCTAGGTTTGTATGATATTAGTCACTAATTCTGGGTCCTCCTACGATCCAAACAATTCGGGAACCCCGGGGTCCGGTTATGGAGAACTCATCAAAACTCGCAGTTTTGGCCTATTCCCGCCAGTTTTCTATGCCATTAGTCACTGATTTTGGGTCCCGTTGTGATCAAAACGTTTTAGGAACCCGGGGTCCGGTTACACGGAACTCGTCAAAACTAGAAGTTGTGGCCTATTCTGGCTAGTTTTGTATGCTATTAGTCACTGATTTTGGGTCCTGCAGCGATCCGAACGTTTCGAGAACCCTGGGGTCCGGTTACGGGGAACTCGTGAAAACTCACAGTTTTGGCCTATTTTGGCCAGTTTTGTTTGCTATTAGTCCCTTATTTTGGGGCCCGCTGTGATCCGAATGTTTCGGGAACCCCGGGGTCCTGTTACACGGAACTCGTCAAAACTCATAATTTTGGCCTATTCCGGCAAGTTTGTATGCTACTAGTCACTGATTTTCGGACCCGATGTGATCTGAATGTTTCAGGAACCATTGGGCCCGGTTACGGGGAACTCGTAAAATCTCGCAGTTTTGTATACGATTAGTCAGTGATTTTGGGTCCTGTTGTGATTTGAACGATTCGGGAACCTCGGGGTCCGGTCACGGGGAACTCGTCAAAACTCATAGTTTGGGCCTATTCCTCTCCGTTTTGTATGCTATTAGTAACTGATTTTGGGTCTCGATGTGATCCGAATGTTTCGGGAACACTTGGGTCCGGTTACGGGTTACTAGTCAAAATCGCAGTTTTTGACCATTCCGACCAATTTTGTATGCTATTACTCATTGATTTTGGGTCCCGCTGTGATCTGAACGTTTCGGGAAACTTGGGGTCCGGTTACACGGAACTCGTCACAACTCACAGTTCTGGCCTATTCCCGCAAGTTTTGTATGCTATTAGTCACTGATTTTTGGTCCCGATGTGATCCGAATGTTTCGGGAAACCTTGGGTCCGATTACGGGGAACTCGTCAAAACTCACAGTTTGGGCTTATTCCCCCTAGTTTTGTATAATGTTAGTCACTCATTTTGGGTCCCGCTGTGATCCGAATGTTTCGGGAACCTCGGGGTCCGGTTACGGGGAACTCGTCAAAACTCGCACTTTTGGCCTATTATGGCCAGTTCTCCATGCCATTAGTCATTGATTTTGGGTCCTCCTCCGATTTTGGGTACAGGGAACTCGTCAAAACTCGTAGTTCTGGCCTATTCCAGTCAGTTTTCTATCCAATTAGTCACTGATTTTGGGTACCAATGCGATCTGAAGCGTTTCGGGAACCCCGAGGTCTGGTTATGGGGAACTATTCAAAGTTCGCAGTTTTGGCCTATTCTCACTGGTATTGTATGCTATGTACTCATTGATTTTGGGTCCCTCTCTAATAAGAACGTTTCGGGAACCCCTAGGTCATGTTACGGGGAACTCATCAAAACTCGCGGTTTTGGCCTACCGTGGCAAGTTTTCTATTCTATTAGTCAATGATTTTGGGTCCCGCTGTTCCACAACCGTTACGGGAACCCCGGGGTCGGGTTATGGGCAACTCGTCAAAATTCACAGTTTTTGCTTATTCTGGCCAGTTTTGTATGCTATTACTCACTGATTTTGGGTCCCGCTGCAATCCGAACGTTTCGGGAACCCCGGGGTCCGGTTATGTGGAACTCGTCAAAACTCGTAGTTTTGGCTATTCTGGACATGTTTGTATGCTATTACTCACCGATTTTGGGCCCTCCCGCGATCCGAACTTCTTTGAAACCCCGAAGTTCGGTTACGGGAAACTCATCAAAACTAGCAGTTTTAGCCTATTTTGGCCAGGTTTGTATGATATTAGTCACTCATTATGGGTCCTCGTGCGATCCGAAAGTTTCGGGAACCCCGGGGTCCGGTTACGGAGAACTCGTCAAAGCTCGCAGTTTTTATCTATTCTGGCCAGTTTCGTATGCTATTACTCACTGATTTTGGGTCCCGGTACGATCCGAACGTTTGGGGAACCCCGGGGTCCGGTTACGTGGTACTCGTCAAAAATCGCAGTTTTGGCCTATTCCGTACGGTTATGTATGCTATTAGTCACTGATTTTAGGTCCCGCTGTGATCCAAACGGTTTGGGAACCCCGTGGTCCGCTTACGGGGAACTCGTCAAAAATCGCAGTTTGTGCCTATTATGGCGAGTTTTGTATGCTTATAACTCACTGATTTTGGGTCCCGCTGCGATCTGAATTTTTCGGGAACCCCAGAGTCCGGTTACGTGGAACTCGTCAAAACTCGTAGTTTTGGCCTATTCTCGCTAGTTTTGTATATTGTTACTCACTAATTTTGGATCCTGCTACGATCTGAATGTTTCGGGAACCCCGAGGTCTAGTTACGGGGAACTCGTCAAAACTCACAGTTTTGACCTATTGCAGCTAAGTTTGTACACTATTAGTCACTGATTCTGGGTCCTCGTGCGATCCAAACAGTTTGGGAACCCCAGGGTCCGGTTACGGAGAACTCGTCAAAACTCGTAGTTTTGGCCTATTCCGGACAGTTTTCTATGCTATTAGTCACTGATTTTGGGCCCCGTTGTGATCATAACATTTTGCGACCCCAGGGTCTGGTTACGGGGAACTCGTCAAAAATCACAGTTTTGGCCTATTCTCGCTAATTTTGTATGCTATTAGTCACTGATTCTGGGTCCCCTGCGATCCAAACATTTTGAGAACCCCGGGGGCCGGTTACGGGGAACACGTGAAAACTCGAAGTTTTGGCCTATTCCGGCCAGTTTTGTATGCTATTAGTCACTAATTTTGGGGCCCGCTGTGATCTGAATGTTTCGGGAACCTCGGGGTCCGGTTACAGGGAACTCGTCAAAACTCATAGTTTTGGCCTATTCCGGCAAGTTTTGTATGCTATTAGTCACTCGTTTTTGGTCCTGATGTGATCTGAATGTTTCGGGAACCCTTGGGTCCGGTTACGGGGAACTCGTAAAACCTCGCAGTTTTGGCCTATTCCGGCCAGTTTTGTATGCTATTAGTCACTGATTTTGGGTCCCGTTGTGATCCGAACGTTTCGGGAACCTTGGGGTCCGGTTACGGGGAACTCGTCAAAACTCATAGTTTAGGCCTATTCCTGTCAGTTTTGTATGCTATTAGTAACTGATATTGGGTCCCGGTGTGATCTGAATGTTTCCGAAACCCTTGGGTCCGGTTACGGGGAACTCGTCAAAGTCGCAGTTTTGGCCTATCCCGCCAGTTTTGTATGCCATTACTCACTGATTTTGGGTCCCGCTCTGTTCCGAACATTTCGGGAACCTTGGGGTCCGGTTACACGAAACTCGTCAAAATTACAGTTCTGGCCTATTCCCGCCAGTTTTGTATCCTATTAGTCACTAATTTTGGGTCCCGATGTGATTTGAATGTTTCGGGAACCATTGGGTCCAGTTACGGGGAACTCGTCAAAACTCGCAGTTTTGGCCTATTCCTGCCAGTTTTGTATGCTCTTAGTCACTCATTTTAGGTCCCGCTGTGATCCGAACGTTTCAGAAACCTCGGGGTCCGGTTACGGGGGTTTCGTCAAAACTCGCACTTTTGGCCTATTGTGGTCAGTTTCGTATGCTATTAGTCACTTATTTTGGGTCCCGCTGTGATCCGAATGTTTCGGGAACCCCTTGGTCCAGTTATGGGAACTCTTCAAAGCTCGCACTTTTGGCCTATTATGGCCAGTTTTCTATGCCATTAGTCACTCATTTTGGATCCTCCTACGATTCGAAAGTTTCGGGCACCCCGAGGTCCGGTTACGAGGAACTCGTCAAAACTCGCAGTTTTGGTCTATTTCGGCAGGATTTCTATCCTATTAGACACTCATTTTGGGTGTCAATGTGATCCGAACGTTTAGGGAACCCCGGGGTCTGGTTATGGGGAACTCGTCAAAACTCGCAATTTTGGCCTATTCTCACCAGTTTTATATGCAATTTACTCATTGATTTTTGGTCCCCCTGCGATCCGAACGTTTCGGGAACCCCAAGGTCCGGTTACGGAGAACTCGTCAAAACTCGCTGTTTTGGCTTACTGTGGCCAGTTTTCTATGCTATTAGTCAATGATTTTGGGTCCCACTGTTCCCCAACCGTTTCGGGAACCCCGAGGTCAGGTTCCGGGGAACTCGTCAAAAATCACAGTTTTGACGTATTCTGGCCAGTTTTGTATGCTATTACTCACTGATTTTGGATCCCGATGCGATCCGAACGTTTCGAGAACCCCGGGGTCCGGTTATGTGGAACTCGTCAAAACTCGTTGTTTTGCCTATTCTGGCCAAGTTTGTATGCGATTTTGGGCCCTCCTGCTATCCGAACGTTTTTGGAACCCTGAGGTCCGGTTACGGGGAACTCACCAAAACTAGCAGTTTTAGCCTATTCTGGTTAGGTTTATATGATATTAGTCATTGATTTTGGGTCCTCCTACGATCCGAAAGTTTCGGGATCCCCGGGTCCAATTACGCAGAACTCGTCAAAACTCGCAGTTTTGGTCTATTCTGGCCAGTTTTGTGAAATATTACGCACTGATTTTGGGTCCCGCTACGATCCAAACGTTTCGGGAACCCCGGGGTGCGGTTACGTGGAACTCAACAAAACTCGCAGTTTTGGCCTATTTTGGCCGGTTTTGTATGCTATTAGTCACTGATTTTGGGTCCCGCTGTGATCCAAACATTTCGGGAACCCCGTGGTCCGGTTACGGGGAACTCGTCAAAAATAGCAGTTTTGGCCTACTATTGCGACTTTTGTATGCTTATAACTCACTGGTTTTGGGTCCCGCTGCGATCCGAACGTTTCGGGAACCCTGGGGTCCGGTTACGTGGAACTCGTCAAAACTCATAGTTTTGGGCTATTCTCGCTAGTTTTGTAATGTATTACTCACTGATTTTGGATCCCGCTGCGATCCGAACGTTTCGGGAACCCCGATGTCCAGTTATGGGGAACTCGTCAAAACTCACAGTTTTGGCCTATTACTGCTAGGTCTGTATGCTATTAGTCACTGATTCTGGGTCTTCCTGCGATCTAAACGTTTCGGGAACCCCGGGGTCCGGTTACGGAGAACTTGTCAAAACTCGCAGTTTTGGCCTATTCCGGCTAGTTTTCTATGCTATTAGTCACTGATTTTGGGTCCCGCTGTGATCTGGACGTTTTGGGACCCCGGGGTCCGGTTACGGGGAACTCGTCAAAACTCGTAGTTTTGGCCTATACTTGCTAGTTTTGTATGCTATTAGTCAATGATTTTGGGACCTGCAGCGATCCGAACGTTTCGGGAACCCGGGGTTTGGTTACGGGGAACTCGTGAAAACTCGGAGTTTTGGCCTATTCCAGCGAGTTTTGTATACTATTAGTCACTGATTTTGGGACCCGCTGTGGTCCGAACATTTCAAGAACCCGTGGGTCCGGTTACGGGGAACTCGTCAAAATCGCAGTTTTGGCCTATTCCGACCTGTTTTGTATGCTATTAGTCAATGATTTTGGGTCCTCCTGTGATCCGAACGTTTTGGGAACCTTGGGGTTCGGTTATAGGGAACTCGTCAAAACTCACAGTTCTGGCCTATTCCCGCTAGTTTTGTATGCTATTAGTCACTGATTTTGGGTTCTTATCTGATCCAAATGTTTCGGGAACCCTTGGGTCCGGTTATGGGGAACTCGTAAAACCTTGGGTCCATTTTTTTATGTATCCGACCACTGCGATGGCTTCATTGCGGAGCTACAACAGTGATGAAACCGAGTGACCAACTACTGGATAGCTTTCGTCAGAGATGTGTCTGTTGACGATGAACGACGTTGCTACAAGTTGGACCGGGCGTCACTCCGTTCGCCGGAACTGCGACCTTTGCCAATAGGAGCTTCTTGCGGTCGAGCCAACGAGAGCCACGGATAACTGAGGGCAGACCACGTTGGGAACAAGCGACCCTAACGTCAGAAAGGAATGTCAATGGCGACGGACACGTGCTACATTTCCCTGAAAGCTCTGATCGGGAGGAAGAAGAAAGAGTTAGGGGTTAAGGTGCAGATCGGACGGACCCGATACACTGCATCGGACGGTTGGGGCGCGACCAGCCGAAACTTTGGGCCGGCGCCTCGGTGCTAGGAGTGGCCTATAAGCATTGTGGCCTTCGTGAAGTCGAAGAAATAAAGTGTGTGTTGTTGTTGTTTATGGGCCAATAGCCTAAACAAGCCCGATGCGATCCTTGTGATGTCTCCCCCTCGTTTGCAGGCACGACTTCGCCTAGGTTTACTGGCACAGATGCACTCACCGGACCCGTTTCCAGCTGTCCACTAGCTCGCACATCAGCATCATTTCCCCATCGTCTCCTTCCTCGGCCATGAGCGCCTGTTGCTTCGGTGCTTCCTCGCAGGCAGCCTTGAAGTGACCTAGGAGGCCATACTTATGATATCTCACTTTTTTTATGTCAAACTTCCTCCTCGGTGGTGCAAACGCATCCTCGTCATCCGAGTCGGCGAAGTTCTTTCTCGCTGAGTGCATCTTCCCCTTCCCCTTCTTCTTGCTGATGCTCGTGGATCCGCCCTGCTGTTCTTTTGACAGGGCAATCCTTTGCGCCTTTGTCAGCATCAGGTGCTCACTCGCCTTCGCATCATCGAAACTGAGACAAATTCTCTCGTCATGGGCCTTGAACCTTCCGACGAGATCCTCGGTCGTGAGAGTCTTTAGGTTGAGACATTGCTCGATCGACGTGATGATCTGGATGTAGTGTGCCAGCGTGACGCGCAAAAATCGTCGAACGATTGCAACTTCTTCTAAGGTTGAACCATAGCCACGTATGCCATTGACGAGGGTCTTGAGACGGGAGGCAAAGTGATCAACCGTCTCGCTTTCCTCCATCTTTAGGCACTCATAGCTTCTTTGACACGGTCATGACCTTGGTGCAGGATTTTGATGGTCTCCCATGCCTCTACATCAAGCATTTGAAATAATGTTGATCAGCAGGATAGGCTAGACGCTGCTGTTTTTGCGACACTGATATTTGTATGCTAAATCGCAAGAAAAGAAAAGAAAAAAGACATTTGTATGCCAACCATTTACCATTTGAAGTAGCAAAGCTCATACCCACTTTGTTTTTAGGCATATAAGCATGGGTAAGCGTTCGTGTGCAGTGCGCTGGCGGAACGCTCGGGACAGTCACTTCGTCATGCTGGTGCTTTAAATGAAAGTAGCCACGAAGGCAACATGTGCACCTTTATCCTTTCCCAAAACACCCACATCCTTCTTCCTCGCGACTTTAACACCAATAAATTTTTTCAGACAACAAACTCCATGGATCCAGACCGGCCTCAGCTCCTGTTTCATTGTGGAGCTGCAACTGTGATGAAACCGAGTGACCGGCTACTGGATGGCTTTCGTCGGAGATGCGTCTGTCGATGATGAACGGCGTTGCTACAAGTTGGACGGGGCGTCACTCCGTTCGCCGGAACTGCGACCTTTGCCAATAGAAGATGCATGCGGCCGAGCCGACGAGAGGCATGGCTAACCGAGGGTGAGCCATGCTGGGAACAAGCGACCCTGACGCCGGTAAGGAACGTCAATGGCGACGGACACGCGCTACATTTCCTGAAAGCTGTGATGGGAAGGAAGAAGAAAGAGTTAGGGGTTGAGGTGCAGATCGGACGTACCTGATACACTGCATCGAATGGTTGGGACACGACCGGCCGAAACTTTGGGCCCACGCCCCGGCGCCTAGCACTGGCCTATAAGCATTGTGTCTGTTGTTCTTTTTTCATAGTTTTAAATAGCCCGCTATAGCCTTTTCAGCAGGGTGCCGCTCAATGGTATCATGTACAAATATGCTGCTATAGCCCGCTATAGCTGATTTAGAGGCCCGCCGCTGTTTGCCGTAGCCCGCTATTTAAAACATTGACTTTTTTATGGGCCAATAGCCTGAACAAGCCCAATGCGATCCTTGTGAAGTCTCCCTCTCGTTTGCAGGCCTTGTCTACCACGCGAACCGCGAGCGCGACGCCGGCCACGAGGGCCGACGCCGCCGCGGAACCCTACCCAAAGCGGACCCGCCGACGAGCCGTCGGAGATGCTGCTGGAGGAGCTGCTCCGCTGCCAGATCCAGCAGTGGTACCCGTTGTTCCGGCGCCACACGGTCCCCACCGCCATCATCCCGCTCCCGCCCGCCTTCCTCCGCTACCTCGCCGGCCGGCCCGCCTACCCCGACGGCGCGGACGAGGGCGAGCAGGGGCCGCCGCTCCCCTTCGTCCTCCCGACGCTCACCTCCGGCCGCGCCCCCTTCCCGCCGCTCCAGGGCCACTTCCCGGACCCCGTCTCCCTCCTCGACCGCGACAACACCGACCCACTCTTCGACTCCGACTCCGACGACGAGGGCCCGCCCCCGCCCGCGTTCCCGGAGCTCGAGGCCGCGGTGGACTCCGCCATCGCCGACCTCGGCGGCGCCGCGCTCCCCAAGCTCAACTGGAGCGCGCCCAAAGACGCCGTCTTCATGGCCGCCGACGGCACCGTCCGCTGCACCTGCTTCGCCGAGGTCGCCATGCTGCTCCGCGCCTCCGACTGCGTCGCCCACGACCTCGTCTCCGCGCGCCCCTCCTGCCAGGACTTCGTGCGCGCCAAGCCTGTTCGACGGAATGCCACACAAGGCAGTCGTGAGACCATCAATGGTGCAGGTGTTCTGAGTGATCACAGTGATGTGATTGATGGGCAGGAAGAGGATGATGGACAAGTATGCAGTGATGATGAGACTTGGGTGGACGACGGGTTCCAGTACTACCTCGCCCTCCGCAAGTGGTACTCAGGCCTCCGCCCCGAGTCAGAGTTCCGTTGCTTTGTGCGGGGGCGGAAGCTGGTCGGCGTGTCGCAGAGGGACCCGTCTGCCTACTACCCTTCGCTGCCTGGGTGGAGTGCTGAGGTGCAGCCCAAGATCGAGGACTTCTTCGAAGATGTCGTGGAGCCACAATTTGCTTCAGAGAATTATACGTTTGATGTGTACGTGAGAGCCGATGGTCGGGTGAAGCTGATTGACTTCAATCCATGGGGTGGCTATACCTTGCCGCTGCTGTTCACATGGGAGGAGCTTGAGGAGGAGCAGAGAGGAGAGGAAGAGCTGGAGTTTCGAGTGGTGATGCAGCAGGGTGCAGTGAGGCCAGGGTTAATGACAGCAATACCGTATGATATGCTGGATTGGGGGGAAGGTAGTGGCTGGGATGTTTTTCTTAAGAAGGCTGGCAATGAACTCGACAGACAGATGGCATCATTAGGTGTCGATTCGTAGTCATGCCCTGCCCTACAACAAGGTGCTTGAGGACTCCGCTCCAGTAGGTGAACAACTGAAGTGATGGCTCTTGGTAATGTTCCATCTGTCAAACACTAGAAGTAACAGCTTTCTTCAGATTCTGATGCAACTTCACGATACCAGGCTGTTCTCTTTTCTCTTGACTTTTGTAATGCTAGGTTGCTAGTGTTGAATTACCTCATGTTGCTTTATGTCAGTTACTTATATCTTAAGATATTTACAGAAACATGTCTGCAGTGCAAGTTTGTGGGTCATGGCTTAATTTCAATGGTTCTCTTATCTCTTGAACATGAATACACCCCCTATATTTCTTTGTTGTTTCATATGTACCAGCTTGTATCTACCTATTTATTTTGGCATTTCAAATTGAGGCAATGGTTCCAACCTCAAACTCTCTCCCAGTTTGAATGAAAGAGTCTTAACCTTGAACTCTCCCCCAGTTCACATTTCAACCTCGAACTCTGCAACGGTCCGGTTTAGGACCCTGTACTCTTAATACCGTTTGACTGAATTGAACCCTGGTATTCGCCATGAGGCGGATACATCACCCAGTTCGGGGCCCACTTGTCATTCATTCTTTGTCCCCAAGCATTGCCACAAATTGAGTTACTGATGGCACTCCTGTGAGTGAGTATGGGACCAAAGAGTATTCATGTGAGTTTGCTTGATAGCCCAGGCAAAAGGGATATATTAAATAATGTCCAGGTTATAGCCTGAGGCCCCGACGCATATAATCTAATACATTATTGTGGGGTAGATGACCAACTTTGAAATCGTCTAGGTGTTCAATACTTCAACTGTTCCATGGGAAGTGTCTGATTCTTGGAAGATCTGTCCCTAGCAAAGACAATGTTTTACTTTTTCTACTGTCAAACTCCTTTAACTCCTGAAACAAGTGACTGTACTAGACAGTTAAAGATCTACTCCCTCTGTACCTAAATAATCTAGGCTAGTTCTCCCCAACTACAATTATTTAGGTACAGAGGGAGTAGTAATTTAGTTGGCTGTATGCTTCCTTGTGCTATTCAATTTCTGTGAGCTACTAAGCTTATCCGTGCTCAACTGGCTTATAGCTTATAGATAAGCCTGAAGCTATTTGGGCAACCAAACTAACAAGTCATGAGCTGCTCCCTGATTGTGGCCCATTTACTTAGCAGGGCTGTTCTGTTCAATGTTAAGCCCGAATAAGCTAGCTGTTTGGTTCAAAGTCCTAACTTAACTGTTTAAGCTCATTTAAATAATAGGCAAAACCTTAAAGTGGGCCAAATTTCTTGCTTTGACTCTGTTATGGCAGGGATGTTCTGTTTAATGTTAAGCCCGAATAAGCTAGCTGTTTGGTTCAAAGTCCTGACTTAACTGGTTAAGGTTATTTAACTAATAAGGCCAAAGCTTAAATTGGGCCAAACAGGCCCCATTATAATCTAGTGCCAGTAGGCATGCCATGTAGGCAACACGAAGCTTACTAGTATCATGTAGTCTTCGTTTTCGGAATTTGTGACGATGTCATGTTTATAAATTTTCTCTGTGAAGAGAATTATATATGATGGTTGTTTTCGTATGGTTACTGCTGAGGGCGCAATTTACTTTTGTGCGCCAATTTTAACTGAAGGGTGAAAGAAGCGTTACTAGAAATGCTATCTTGGAGCTGAGGGTGCAATGTCTCAGCAATGCCTGGATCCTTATTCACTCGGTATCATCGACTTGCACAATGCACTGAACCTTCTGTCCCGTAACTGAAGAATTCCAGAGTTCGTTCGTGGGATATGATGAGCTGTATCCTGCAGTGCCTGGGGTGCGTGACAAGGTAGAGTTGACACTGCCTAGCGATTATTCACGAGCATATTACTACCGAATCCTAAGTCTTGAACAGGTTATGTTTTGCAGTGCATGCTCGGACCTGAACCAGAGGGGTACATAAAAGTAACTGCAGAGCAACATATCTGGAGACGTGTTTTGATGGCTCCACAAGGTAAGACCCTATCTAGTCTATATAAATAACCTCTGTTGCATTGCATATCCTGCTGTCAGTAGTATATATAGCCTGGACATCACTGGAATGCTGGCGTTACTCGTCAGTAAGTACTGAGTGCTGACTAAGCTGCTTAGGGACAAGATGGTGGGTGGGTACGCGTGCCGTGGTCGGCAAAGGGGCTGCTAGCTAGCCTGCCTTGGTATCATAATCTGCAGCTGTGCAGCCATTAGAGAATTCAGATAAGAAAGAAAACCATCAGGGAACTCCGATAAGAAAAGAAGGATGAGATAGTTTAGATAAGAAAGCCACACTAGAAAATCGACCCGCAGATGCCTTGCTGCTCGAAGCATCAGCCGTCCATATCCTCCCCATGCATCTGCCTGATCGACAAGGAATAGTACAGGCGTGCAGCACCAGTTGTTAACTCAACCCTAGCATGTAATGTATAATTGTAGACGTCCTTGTGTAGTCAACTAGTCATGGAAGATGGCTTATTATAGTACCCTGTACGTCGTTCCCAATATGTATTCCTACAGCGAGATGCACGGGGAGGACCGGAGGAGCCCCGTCGGGTAGGGCATGTAGGTGCTCCGCGACTGCATCGCACGTCCAGGTTTATACTCGGGTTTTGTTTATGTGCTTGCAATAAGTGTGACACTTGCAGTGCTGAGCTCTGCTAGCTAGGCCATGTGAAGCTTTGAAAGGCCACACTGCCTTCATTAATTATTAGGGGGGTTGCATTTGCCATGTACAGGGAATTTACCGGGTCGATCGTGAGCGCACGTCGAGGCTGGAGGCAGATCCTGATCCGCGTGAGATGTCCATGGAGGGTTCATCGTCCTGCAGCATCGCCCAGCACAAGATATTCTTTTAAGGTACGTGTGAATAACATACGATTTCCCATGTGCGTAGGATATGCATGGATGGATTGATGCTTCCTCTCGGTTTACTGAATTTGGTCCAGTAGTTTCGAGACACGTTTACGATGACTCGGTCCAGGGAGCATATATGTATACAATTCTACATTGGTACCTGGTTTTGTTAAGCCTGCGGCGAATCGCTGCGTGCAACTGTTGGTGATCTGCATTAGTCTCCGATAAAGCTAAAGTTTCTGCCCATGCAAAAATCAAATTTGCAATAGAAACAAGAACCTATAATTCCCTGCAATTGGAATTTGGAAGTAATGGGAGATACTTTCTTGTTTTCACTATAACCATTATTGGTGTTGTGCTAGTAGTAGCAGGTACCTAAACCCTGACCAATATTTGTGAACCTACACACATAGAAGAAACATGTCCTCTCGTACGGCGTACGGCTGATCAATATATATACCAAGGAAATAATTGAAGTTACACAACAATAACCCACACGCATTTTATTTTCTTGGCTACCTTTACACATGGGCTAGCTAAGCTATTAGCTAGCTAGCCATGGCAATGGAGGTTGAGGGAGGCTGCATTTATGGGAGCATGGCATCCCAGCTAATTATTTGCATCGCAGTTCCCCAGCAAGCAAGCTTGTTTCATGCATGCTAAGCTTGAATTCAATACAAGCTTGCCACAACGTCATCTCCACCTAGCCCCTCTCCCTGTTTATGTTTAACTAATCTAAGCAGGCATCAACTTGGCCTTGAATGCCACGTGAAGAGAGATGCAGTGTATAGATTATGTGGCACTGGAACATGGGGCTTCTAATTCCACTTCTCTACTAGTTAATTACCCTACTTAGCTGACCATAGCAAGGGAATTAATCATGGATGTGTGTGTCCCTTGGTAGCATGCCATCCACTGCTGCCTGTCTCCCTCTTTGCACTTGACGCTAATATTCCACTGACAGCTCAAGACCTTGCTGGCTCATTAAGCTCTGCACACTAGCGCCTACTCGATTAAGAAACTGCTCACTCTATATAAGTAGCCGCATGCTTGCACGTCTCGTCTCATGCATTGACAGAGCTTAGCTAGCTAGCTAGCTGCCAAGAGTTGCCCTGAACCCTAGCTAGTAGCTTCCCGGAACGCCATCACCAGTAGCTCGATCTCGCCTAGGTAGGGAACAGTGACACAGGGCAGCTAGCTGCCTGGCCAATGGCGAGCAAGCGGGCCACCACACGGGAGCTCCGGGCGATGTACGACGACGAGCCCTCCTCCATGTCCCTCGAGCTCTTCGGCTACCATGGCGTGGTCGTCGACGGTGACGATGAAGACGATGACACCGCCACCGCCCTCCCCCAGCTCTCCTTCGTCGACAACTTCAAAGGCGGGTGCGGGTCGGCCGCGGTGGACTACTACAGCTGGGCGTACAACGCCTCCGATGGGACGCCGGGCGCCTCCTCCAGCTCCACCTCGTCGGTGCTCAGCTTTGAGCATGCGGGCGGTGCGGGCCATCAGCTGGCTTATAATTCCGGCACTGGTGACGATGAGTGTGCGCTCTGGATGGACAGCATGGCGGATCATCAGCACGGCGCAGCCAAGTTTGGGTTCATGAACCCAGGGTCGGACGATGTCGTCCCAGTAATCCAGGAGAGCAGCATCAAGCAGCCGGCCAAGTCTGCGCAGAAGCGCGCGAGCTCGGTAACTACCTACATCAGATTTTTACCGTACATTCATGAGAATATGTTGTTACCTACGCAAGCTTTGCATCGAATCTGTTTAAGTGAATAATCTGATCTGTATTTATCTGTGAAGGGTGGTGAGGCGCAAGCGGCGGCGAAGAAGCAGTGTGGAGGAGGCAGGAAGAGCAAGGCCAAAGTTGTGCCTACCAAGGACCCTCAGAGCGCTGTTGCAAAGGTACATACAAGCAGCATGAGTCAATTTCTCCCTATTGTTGTGGTGCAAGATTCTTTGCGTGGCGAGGAAATTGCTTCGATCGAAACCAAACTAATCCAAGTTACTCGATCGATCCTGGTTGTGTAGGTCAGAAGAGAGCGCATCAGCGAGAGGCTCAAAGTTCTTCAGGATCTGGTGCCCAATGGCACAAAGGTGCGTACCATGATTTCTTATCATGCTTCAGTACAGGCTTATCTGTGAAAAAATGACCTGCTCATTAGTTGCTAATTTTCTGAATGAAACCAATGCAACTCCTGTAGGTGGACATGGTCACCATGCTCGAGAAGGCAATCACCTATGTCAAGTTCTTGCAGCTGCAAGTCAAGGTACGCGATGTCGATACATCGACTACTTATTCTTCAACCCGGTTCGATTCGATAAGCTATAATCCGACGATGTCTGATCTGTAATAACTTATAACTTTGGTGCAGGTGCTGGCGACCGACGAGTTCTGGCCGGTGCAAGGAGGGAAGGCCCCGGAGCTCTCCCAAGTGAAAACCGCGCTGGACGCCATCCTATCTTCTCAGCAGCAACCCTAGGCACTTCATGGATCCATGTTGAATTTTATCAAAGTTTTAGATTGATCGCAGCGCGTGTAAGAACAGAAAAGCAAAGAGAGCACAAGCTCTGTAAAAATACATGGCAGATCATGTTTTTGTTTCACTCCTTTTAGATCAATCCTCCTTGTTTTTATGTGACCGGTATTTGAAGTTCTGATCACTGTAACTAGTCCAATAAAACTTAGACGAACATGATGTTACACAGCTTAGTGAAACCTAGACAGGGTCCTGCCATCGCATGCAATGAGAATAAATTTGTTTCTATTGAAACATAAAATCCTCTTCTTCTTTTGCAGGGAACACAAAATCCTCTCTTTGATTTACATGAAAAACACACAATCAGATATAATGGAACGTTATCTTGAGTTTTATAGAATCAGAAAACTAAACTAAACAAATGAAATCTCTAACTATGAATCAGAAAACTAAACTATTCCCTTCATTCCTAAATATAAGCCTTTTAAGAGATTCTACTAGAAACTACAACGGATGTATATAGATATATTTTAGAGTATAGATTCACTCATTTTGCCTCGTATGTAGTCCCTAAAAAGACTTATACTGCCTCTGTACCGAAATACTTGTAGCTGGGAAACTACAAGAATTTTGGTACATAGGTAGTATTTAGGAGTTAAATGTTATCTTAAACTAACTTTCTTGTCAATTGGGCGGTGGGACTAGCAATGCATGCATGCATGATCGTGCAACCCTTATTGTTATTTTTCTCCTTACATTCTTTTACACTGGGTCTAGATCAAGATTGACAGATATTTGACAGGGACCTTAATTAACTGTAGGACAAAGTAAATCACCACAAAATTTATATAGAGAGGAGTATTCTGGGCACCACAGATTTTCTGCCACAAACATTGATAGCATGGCATCAGAGATCATGCGGCTACTTGTGTTTTTCTCCAAGTCAAACAGTTTTGTAATGCAACTGGAGTTAATTGTAGTTAGTGCGTGATTAGAGGAGGCTCGAGACAACTCCTAGGATGCTTCTCATGATACCATCATGTCTCATTAGAGTGGAGACACAGTTTCTCAACAACAACAAGACATTGTTATTGAGTGAATAAAAATGTTGATCTAATCATACCATCATTCACGGTGAGAGTTTAAACTCACCTCTTATCCCTTATTTGTGCCGATGCGTCGAGTTACCTGATTAAAATTGCGTTGTTTCTCCTTTTACCCTTAGTGATGAATTATCTCCACATTTTAACCCTATTTTACAAGTTTTTTCTCATCCCGGGAACCTCCTGTGGAAGTTGTCCTAGATGCAATGTCAACGAAATATGAATATAATTATCAGCAATAAATCTCTTAAATCTTAGGAAAAACATATCTCGCTTATTTTAACTCTAAACTGAGTGGTACTTGCTCTAGAAAGAACATTTAGAATTATGCCTCAAATTACAGTGTTATTTTTAGGATTCTTTAAATGTCCTTGAATCCCGCATTCGCAATTCACTGAATTTATCTTATATTTTAACATTGCCTTCAGATTAATTTAGTTACCGATACAACATTAAATAATTAGTAATTGAAAAAAAAACATGCTTTAGATTATAAGTATTCAGTTTTTTAGAACAATTACCGGTCAAGGTTGAGTTAAAATGAGCAATATATGCTTTTAATAAAGTAACTAATTTCCAATGATTTTGTGATGATCTGGGACATGGGTCTGCCAAGTGGTCCCGGAATGTCAGGATGGGGAAGGTTAATTAAATGGCACAAAATGTGAAATAATGCACAACTAGAGGGTAAAAGGAGGAAGAAAACTTAAACATGGCAATCTTTATTCTAACAGTTTCACAAAATAGGAGTTAAAAAGTGGAATTTACTAAAAATATAAAGGTAGAGATTTTTTTCCCATTCGAATGGTTTTATGTGAACTTGCTGCGTTCCAAAACATTTTTCTTGTATATCACATAGAAATAATTGAAATACTGGGTGAAGAAGGTTGGTAACTGAGTGAAGGAAGCATCCAGTATGATATCATAAGTAAACACAACTTTCTCACCCAAAAAAGAATTAAGCAAACAAACCGCCAATCCAATCTCGCCATCACTTGAGAATGGTAAAAACTGTGCATGGTTAATCATCACCTTCTAAAGTTCATGTAAGAATTTGAGGAAATACCGAGCAGGTAACAGTTATGACCGTTTGCTGTAAAACGTGTTGATATTTATTCTGTAGATCACATAGATCTGAGATAATTAGAATGCTGGATGAAGTAACTTGAGAAACAGATGGGGAAAAAAAAAACAAGAGCCCATTAAGTGCTCTAAATGCTTCTGAATAAAAGAAAGAGATTGTAGCTGACCGTCCAATCTATTAATGTTAATGATAAGTGCACGATAACACATCATCAGATGCTTGACATGTGGAACCGACTGTCATTTACATCATCAATCACAAGATAACCGATCCGATTATGATAAACAATGTCGTTGAAATGCTGCTAATCCCTAATCAGTGTGGTAATGATGGCCAGGAAGGCAGGAGAGATGCTGCGTCATGCAACTGGTCGGTGCCTTGAATGCACAAAAGAAAAACAGTGATCATGTCATGTGGTCCTAAGATCCAGAGATTTCTAGGTTCCAATCGTGCAAAACCAAGGTCAGGTCACGGTTTCGGCCATGTGACAACTCCATTACTCTAGTTGTTGACAATGGCTGCAATATGCAATATAATGTGCAAGCCTCCTAACAAATCAGAATGGAGATCCAAGCATGGCCGCCTGATTGCACACCAGCCATTCAGTACATTGATCAAAGTCAACACTGTCCCATGATTTTAGCTTCACGAGATGTTTCGTTTCCCTAGGAAAATATGAACCAATTGATTGTTTCAAGGATCATATCTCAACAATTTGGGACACTACAAGAGATGTTTTACCAGCAGTTTCCCACACAATTTCCCTCACAGAAAAAAAAAATACTGGCAGTTTGTGCTTCGGAGATTCTACAACGTAGGTGAATTTCAAAGGAATCAGTAAACATGGGCCGCGTCATGCGTGTGTTTCGATGGGCATGGCAGTCTGTCCAGCAGAATAAAATCTACAGATTCTTGCACACCATCTAGTACTTTATGCATTATTCTCATTTCCCAGTTCCATTCCCATGTGAGTTTGGAGCACAAAAATCTTAGATTAAAACCACCAAGACTGCCAATTTATGGCCTCCCATGCCAATATAAAATTCGATTGAACTAAGCAAAAGGACGTGAGGAGCATTACCTGACTCCCAAACTTCAAGTTGATTTCTCTTCCGTCTGCAACAACAACAAAATCAATATATAGAATCACACGAATTTAATGCACATAAGATGCCCATCCATTCTTTTCTTTCTCTTTTTTTTTCAGAATCGGATACCCGTATTTTCCTTTGGCGGTGGAGTTGAAACCAATGAATTGCCACTGCTATAATTTTGGACTGAATTCTGGGTTTTAGTGATTTTGCCAATCAAATAATGAGTACTTTTGTCACCCTCTGTAGTACTAGCAAAGTAATACTCCCTCCGTCCCAAAATAACTGTCTCAACTTTGTACTAATCTAGTCTCAACTTTGTACTAATCTAGTACAAAGTTGTACTCCCTCCGTCCCAAAATAAGTGTCTCAACTTTATACTAGTTCTAGTATAAATTTGTACTAAGCTTGAGACAGTTATTTTGGGACGGAGGGAGTACTAAGGTTAAGACACTTATTTAGGGACGGAGGGAGTACTAATACTGCAATAACAAAAAATTAAAACAAACTGCCTAGAGAATTACATGTATCTTTCATTCTTCCTTGTGGTATTAAGGATTTAAGCCATCTTCACAGGAAACAAACCTGAATTGCATTGTTGCTCTTGATTACCATGACCTTCAAGGTTCTTACTACATGTCATGATTCTGAAGACACAGGTTGCTCACCAAAATTCTGACTATGGTATTTTGTGCAGAGACTACAACAAACTGGCATTCGCAGCTTAGATGAACTATTTACATGATGAGAACCTATGGTGAATGAAACAGATGCCAACAAACTAATCTAGGATCCTGAATTTCTGACCAGTTACCCCTCATGAAGACTCCGGACCGTTTACAGCATCAGGAGCAGTAGCAGACTCGGTCAATCTCTCGAAATCAATAATGGTCGACTGAAAATTGAACTGATACCCGCTTTGCATCCATGATTTAATACACATCGTAGCCTGCATGCTACTGAGAGGAAGGCAGTACCGCTGCTTGCGGATACTGTCCCCTTTGCTTGTGAACAGTTCTTCAGGATCCAACGAGGTCCCTTGGATTGCCAGAAAGTCACGGGCCATCAACGAGAGCCGTGGGTAACGAGAGGAGTGCCCCCTCCACCATTCAAGAGCATCAGTGGAAATCGGGGCGAGGGGCTCCGCAAGATACTGAGTGAGCTCATCAGCGGCAGTGCTCATGCTGACACGGCGGCGTTTACGAATAATCTCCTCGGCGAAGGAGAACGCGCCACCATCCTCGGTGTTGTCTTGTTGGGTGATGTAGCCATTTCCAGCAGCTTGGAAGATGCTGCTGTAGTCTCTGACGAAATGGTCCCTTGCATCCTCCAAGTTGCTGGTGGAGTTGAGGGCATCAGGGATGAGCTCTCCTTTGATTCTCGGATCAAGAATTGCGGCCGTGAAGGTGTAAATGTTGTAAGCTTGAGATGTGAAGTCACGAGCTGTCTTGGACATGTCTCTGGCGATTTTCTCAAACAGTTTCTGGTGGCTGCTGTTATGGCAGACATTGATCAACTCGAAGACATGGTCCATGAAGAAGAAGACCAGCCCAATCGTCGGTAATTTGCAAGTACAAAGGTTGGTCGTGGTTTTATAGAACGGCTCAAGGTATGAGTGCAATGAATTGACCACTGACTTCTCCTCGGGGCTCAGAAACCAGCCCCTCGGTCCAAAAATGTCTTGAAACTTTTTGACGGAGTTATCCATCGCATTAGGGGCCTGAAGGAAAAGCATTAAGAGAAACATGAACAACAGAACTATATACCGCGATGGGAAAAAAGATGCAGGCCCCCGAATGCGAACAGTACCTTCTTCACCATGTCAAGCATATTGTAGTTGCCGTTCCAGCTCACCGAATGATCAAGTGGGAATTTACACGGGCCTTCCTGGTAAACTTCAGTCCAGTGCTTAAAATCCACCATCAACTCCTGGTTTGACTTGGTCTCGAGGATGAACTCGCGGGCCTTGGACAAGACAGGCTTCACATTTTGCAGGCCATCTTCTATGATAACCTCTAGCGCCTTTGCGGCACAGGGGATGTAGCAGAAGGGGAGCTTACGGGCCTCGAGCTCCCGCCTGAGCTCTTCACAAGCATCGATGGCATGCTGGCTGTTATTATGCGTGCAAGCAAGGACTTTCGAATCGATGTCAAATTCCTGCAAGACAGCCAGCAGAACCCGCAGAATCTCAGCCCCCGTGCAGTGGTACCGGACCCGGCACACGTCGAGCAGGGCTTTCTGCGAGACCCAGCTCTCGTCGATCCAGTGGCACTTGACAGACAGGTACACTATCTGCTCGTACGAGGTCCAAAACTCGAGCGCGACGGACATCCGGGACCTGACGCGCTGCAGAGACGCCTTGACATCCTCCTTCATGCTCTTGAACACCTGCAGGGTGATCTCCTGAGCCTTCTCCTTGGGCCAGAGCCTGACGGACGGGTTCAGGTACCTGCAGCTGTCGACGAACGCGGTGTCCTCGAGGGTGGAGGCCGGCAAGGAGGACCCGATGAGCCACCGGAGGAGCAACCAGTTGACGTAGTCGACGTCCACCGCCGTCTTCGCCGCGCTAGGCTTAGCGCGGACGGCCCGTGCTTTGGCCTGAGCCTGAACAGACTGAACCTGAACCTGCGCCTGCGACTGAGGCTGAGGTCGCACCGGGGCGTGAGGCTTCTTGTGCCTGACAAACATGCCTGAGACGGCGGTCTGGGCAGTGTGGCCCGGCAGGTGGTGGTCGGCGGCGAGCTGGTCGTAGCCCGGGTGCCGTCTGTTGAGGTGCTTCCCCAGATTGCCTGCATCACAATCGGCACCGTCGTGGAAAGGGGATGTGTGAGTTGGTAATTCCTCCCTCCGGCCACAAACATGACATGTTTTGGACACAATTCAGCTCAGCATGTCAGCTACATACATACATACGCACTGAAAATGAGCGAACAAACACACTAAAACGTGTCTACATAACATACATCCGATGCTAAAATGAAGAGCTGCTGCTGGATTGAGCGGCGCGCAGCAGGCTAGGCTAGACGGTGTTCTTGCAGTGCTGTGAAGATTTTCGGTAAAAAAAGATTCGGGTTTTGGGCCATGGGGGGTGAGGGGTGGTGTGGTTATTTACCGGTGGCGGTGGTGAGGCAGTAGGTCTTGCCGCAGAGGCGGCAGGCGCGGGAGCGGCCGTCGGCGGCGGTGTCGAAGAAGGCGAGGTAGAGCGACTTCTTCTTCTTGGCCCCTCCTCCTCCGGCCTCGGCGGCGGCGGCCGGCAGGAGGGTCATGTCGGCCATCCCGGTCGAAGCCGGCCGGGGCGCGGCAAAATCGGAGCAGCGAGCGGGGAGCCGAGGAGGAGGGCCGAGCCGGTGCCGGCGACGGCGCGGCGCCGATGGGGACGGGACGGGAGCAAAGCGGAGCTCGTGGCTAGGGTTGGGCTCAGGCTCAGGCTCGGGCTCGGGCTCGGGCTCGAGTTGGTCTGCGGTCGGAACCAACGCCAGCCAGCCGGCTCCCTGACCAGCAGCTAGCGCGAGCTGACTGACTGTCACCCAATCTTATTTCTATTTTTATTATGTGTTACTAGCAAAAGGGTCCGTGCGTTGCAACGGGAGAAAAATATATCACACGCTTTTAATCTTTTTATAATAATGTTGATTTATTAAAATAATAAGTTAACTAACTAATGTAGTCAGTCCTATCCTATTTTGTTGAGAAATCAACCCGTCCATTGTTAATTTCACCATGATAAGAAATTGAGCGGGACAAGCAAAGCAAAACAAAGAGGCTACCTGAATTGACCAATGAACTGTTATCTTATTTCACTCATGGGATAGAGAATGTGGGATCAGATGACAAACTGAAGGTGGTGTTCCATTCTCTCTCTCTACAACAATGCAATCTTACATTCAATACATTCATTCATCAGCAAAACAAATTCCCACAAAACAAAATTTATTGCCGGTGCTTGGCACACGGTTGGAGGCATGGGGAGGGGATCTCACCAGATGATGAGTTCCTACCGGAGGAGGGGATACGATGAGGGGAGCAAGGGGTTAGGCGCCTCTATGTGGCCATAAGGAGTCGTCGTTGCCGCGCCATAACCTCGGAGTTCCCCGTGTGAGCCATGGAGGCCCGCCTCCACCTGCAAGTACTTCGCTCCTCCGCGCCTTATCCGCGCGCCGCCGCCGTTCTGCATCGAGCAGACGCATCATCCCAAGTCGCTGTAGCTGTCGCGTTGATTTGATCCAGAAGCTGTGCTCGAGCGCCGAAACGGGGCAGCAAAGGGCAGAGGTACGACCGCGGAGGCGGGTGGGTTGAGATCGACAACAGTGGTGGTTGAGGTCGGCCGCGGCGGCGAGTGGTGTGGCAGCGGCCTGGGCACAGGCCAGGGTGGACCAGGGTCGACGCGATGCGCTCGAGCGCAGCAACGGGGGCAGTGAGCGGGGAGAGGTACAGCCGCGGAGGCGGGTGGGTTGAGATCGGTAGCGGTAGCGGTGAGGTCGGCCACGGCGGCGAGTGGTGTGGCGGCGGCCTGGGCACATGCCAGGGTGGCTCAGGGTCGGCGGGAGGAGGCGATGCGTACGGGTATAATTTTTGCAGCGAATCATTTTTTCCTTTTGCGTTGCAGTAAATGATGGAGCCCGGGTTGAATAACAAAAATTACAGGGGCTTTATTATAAAAATGCCGTGGTGGGTTTTCCGACAGAAGCAATAGCCGCTTTATTATTAGATATAGACTAACAAAAAAAATGACCGTGCATTGCAACGGGTACAAACTAAATCTGAGAATTCGTGCGGTATTTCAGAGTTTTAATTGGATAATATGATTTTCCATTGCAGGGCTCACAAGGATCCGCTTTATAAAGATCATGTTGTATTCCAAAAGTTTCTGATGTTCTTCTCTGCTAATAAAATCGACTCCTTCCATTGCAAAAGAGTTTACATTGGTTGGTGGTCTTTTACCGGCACGTTGCCTTCAGTAGTACAAGCACACCCTTCATGTCAGCAAGACCACTTCACTGAACACCATCAACGGGTCTCGATGGGGATCGGGATTAGGGTACACATGGTTGCAGGATAGATGATACGGCAGAAGGGAGTGCTCCCCCTCCCAGCTGTTGTGTGGGGCGCACAGAACACGAGTAAGATGCACCGTTCTCGCACTCTCTCTACTCTTCATCCCTTCCTCTCTCCTCATAATCTTACCAAGACATCAAGGACATTCAGAGTTAAGGAATATCATGATGTTCAGCAAACACCCGTGAGCCCTAAATATCTTCTCCTTACAAATTTCTATTCAATATTTCACTCACTTTTAATTATTACTTCCTTTGTTTTTCAATATAAACCTTTTTAAAGATTTGAATACGGACCAATACAGATGAATATAGGCGTATTTTAAAACGTAGATCACTCATTTTGTTTTGTATCTAGTTCATATTAAAAATCTGTAAAGAAAATATTTAGAAAACGGAGGGAGTAAGATGCGTTAAGCATGAATCAGTACAATTACTAAGCTTCCAGCATTGTGAGGCTCCTGGTGAATCGGTGGTGTGGAAGTTGTGTGATCAACGTTTGACAGGATGTGAACCGGAGACTACCGCGGTGTCGCGCGGCTCGGCGGAGGCCCGCCCTCTCCTTGCTCACTACCGCTAGCGTGCCGCCTGAGTTGCAGCCCTCCCGTATCTCTCTCCGTTTCTCCACAGAGCCTCCATCCTGGCTGTCGGCGTGTGCGTCGCCGCCGTTCATTTTTCTCTTCCGCTTATCTCTCTTCTCTCTCACAGGTACTCGACACCATGCCGCGTCCATCGGCCATCGTGCTCCAAGCTTCGGCCTCCTTCCTTCCAGATCCATCTGAATTCGCCAACGTCAGCCACGAGTGGTGAACCAACTTAATTAAGCGGCAGTGGTGCCCGATGGTGATTGTCCGGGGTGTTTTCTGTATAAACCGAAACGTTTTTAACTTAAAAATAGAGTGCTGGTTGAATTGTTAGAAACAGAGGGAACTTTCTGCAAAAACGACGGTGACAGGTTTTCTGACAGAAGCAATAGCCGCTTTAGTATTAGAAGATAAAGATAATTAACAGGACAAAAATCCACGCCAATTTTGTCAATCAATTAATAAGAAGGAATGAAGGAGCTTAAACTGGTAAGAACCCTAACACATGACCACCGCAGTTTTTGCATGACTCCTTTTCGTGGCACGTACAAAATTTTGCTTCGTTTCTACTCCCTCCGTTCCATAATGTCGTCAAAAACTCTTTTATGTTATGGAATCGGATGGAGTATTTGAGACCAACTTGAGAGGTCGTGAGCACAGTCGCTTTTGACGACCAAGAAAACAGTAGAAGCTGCAATGCAAATACGAGGTTCATGAAAATATTCAGGAAAGAATGGAGCGTGTTCACGCAATGTCGGTTGCTCGGCGTTGCCGGAAACCCATTCTGATCCTGCCTGTCTAGACAAAAGATACACGCGACTGCCTGAAACGGGGACAGCATGGGCAGCAGTACCTGCAATCCATCACAGACCGCCAATTTCCCTTGCGCGGCTGGTAAAATGTAAGCGCGCGTTTCCATGTGATTCCTTGCGCGTTCATGGTGTATGTACGTACACATGAGAATTTCTTCTTCTTCTTTCACCGAATTAGCAGAGAGCTCTGCTTCTTCTTCTTTCAGAAAGAAAGGAATGGATGCCTGTTTATTTCAGGGCAGAGAAGATACCATGCCCAGCCGTGTTTCTGTTGATGTGTTGGCGTGTCTGTCAGTCGATTACTACATTCTTGTGATATCAAACCACTATGAAAGAAAGAAAGAAAGATGTTTCTGTCTGTCTGTATGTACAAGGCTAGCAAAGCAGAGTAGGGTTGGAGGGATGAACTCGCAGGTCCAGAGATGCTGCCGTCCATTTCATTTCCTCCTCTTTGATGATGACGATGATCGCCTCCAGATCACGCCCAGCGGCAGCGCGAAGATGGGGAACGGGATCTTGGGCGGCGGGAGGCTGCAAGATTCACGGAGCAGTTTCGATCAGTGAGAGAGAGCATGCAAGAACCTCCATTGGTGTCAGAAATTTTTGCGGTTTCTTCGCTCTGGACTAGTTTTACTTACTGCAGCCGTATGGTCTCCACCTGGGTGAGCTCCGCCTCCACGGCCCCGCGCCGCGCCGTCGCGTCCTGCCGGACGGCCAGCACCCGGCACCCCAGCCCTCTCACTCCGGCGTACGGGCTCGGCGACCTGACCGACAGTGGCAAGAACACGAGCTGAGACTTGAGAGCTGAGAGCTGAGACGACGACGGTAAATCCATGTGCTTACCCGTAGAGGAAGCTCTTGTCGTGGAGGCCGACGACGAGCGTGGACGCCCGGAGCTGGCCGACGGCGGCCGCCACCGTGTCCCCGAGCTCCCCCTCCCGCACCACGATCTCCACCATGGCCTCGGCGACGCCGTCGCAGAGGTCCCTGAAGGCGAGCGCGAGCTGGAAGCCCCGCAGCCGGAGGCGCCGGCGCCGGCGCCTGGACCGGGCCGGCGCGCACACGTGCAGCAGCGCGATGGAGTCCCCGGCCCGGATGAAGTTGCGCACCGCCCACTCCAGCGCCGCGCGCGACGCCGGCGCGTCCTCCACCACCACCACCACCCTCTGCCTCTCCATCCCGCGCTTATGGTTGATTAATTACCCCGACACAACAACAACAACAAGAACAACAAGAAGAAGAAGAGGCCTCAGCAGGAGACCATCCATCTGTCCATGGCGCTGCCGGCCGGCATGCGATCGGGGAGGAAGACGGAAGGACTGGTGCGTAGCTCGGTGGTAGATAGCTAGGTAGGCTCGAGCCAGCTAGAGTTGAAGAATGGAGAAGGTGTGGTTGGGAGCAGAGAGAAGGAGGGAGGGACCCTTGGCCTGGCCTAGCTTAGCCAAGCTTCTTGCCTTGCTACCATTATTAAGATGCTGCAAGCTCCTAATTAACCGCATGCTACCTAAATGCATGATGCATTGCAAGGGTTTATTGAATGGTCTCTCTCGCTCTCGGCTTAGCTTTGATCCATCGTGTTGCCATGCATCATCACGTGTGCGCGCATTGGACGTTAGTAGGAAGATAACATGTTGGTTTGGTTTGGTCATAACAATGGTAGATTCCCGGCCGGAGCTAAAATTCAGAGACGTGGAGCCATCCAAAACGACAATCTCTTTTAAATTTGTAGAGGCATATGCGGTGTAGCATACCATATGACGTAGGCAGGGAGGTTTGCTCATGTTTTGTCCGAGGCTGGTTTTCTTTTGAATCTCGGTTCCAGCCTACCGAAATTACTGAATTCCAATGGTGGTTTTGGTTTGCATCTCGGCGGAAGGATCCAAACGGTTCGCTTGAATTCAAAAAAAAAATGTTTGAAAAAGAAGAAATCTCCTGCACAACTGAAATGACTTGCATAGTATATACTCCCCTCTGTCTCAAAACGTGGTGAGGACATTTTCCGACCCTAACGCCTACGACATTCATTCTGAGACAGAGCCAATATGTATGGTATGACCGAAAAGGTAAATATTCTAGGTGTTTATTGCCTGGAGTTATTGAGATTCAGCCACAAGAGTGGACAAGCATGTACTTATGAATAGAAAGAAATAGTTGGTTAAGAAAATTAGATAGGCCAATTTATGATGACCTTTGAACCGGTGTAGTATTTCCGTTCTAGTAATGAAAAGGGGGAGTTAACTAGCCCGGTTTCAGAAGAAAAAATCCATCGCAACATAAGTTATCATTTACGATGTTGCGATCTAATTAATTACTCACGCGATGTCACCTTAACCGTCGCCGGGCAGTTGAGAGAGAAAGAGACACGGGTTTTAGCTTGGTGATTTGTGTATGTGGATGTGGACGTGGATGGCCACGCGTTTGAGGTTGAGGGAGTGGTTTAGGGCGTCACTTTAGGAGGGGATCTTCAATTGGTTTGATATATCTCCTCCTCGACATGGACAGCGCAATGCGGCTTGTTTTGAGCTAGCTAGGCAGATAGTGTAGCAGTTGGTTCATTAGTTGGATGGGATTAGATTAGGAAATGACAGCTCCGGTGGGTTATGGTGTCACGCTACCCGTATGTGTACGCTGGCACTTGCGCCTGTAAAGATAAAAATATTATCTTTAGAATGTAAAGTAAATAACTAAATAATTATAGTTGAAGATTACAGAAGGGATAGTAGTGATCTGAATGTTCTTATATTTCTTTACAGACCAGAGAAGGATTCTCTCCTGTTGGATGTTGGTTTGGGTCCAGGTGGTGGCTGACTTGGTTGAGCTAGCAACTACACCCTCCATTACTAAATATATATTTTTTTTAAATATTTTACTAAAAAAAACTACAAACGGATGTATATAGTCTATTTTAGACTGTAGATTCATTCATTTTGCTTCGTATGTAGTCACATACTCAAATTTTTAAAAAGATTTATATTTAAAAAAAAAAGGAAGTATAACCAGATCAAGCGACTATTGAGCGGTTGTTTAGTCCAAGTACAAGTGATCAATTGCATGAGCTGGCCACTGCACGGGTGATGGTTTTGGGTTGCTCGTGTTGTCCTCTTCCCTTTGTCACATGTTGCGCGTGATTAGGTTACAGATTGATTGATTAATGACGATTACGACTGGATGCGTGGCGTGGGGACGCCGTCCGTGTCCCATGTCATGTCGATGCATTGCGGTTGCAGCAGTGTGAGTGACCCCGTGTCGATGCGTGGACCAAGCTTGGGGTGGTGGGTGTCAAAAATCCTTGGTGCCCTTTTACATGATTTATTTACTTACTATAGACCCCGTTGCTGCCCTGGAAAAAAAGGTTATTAGTTTCGAATCAACCTGTGGTTCGATGGTTAGAGCAACTTTAACCGATCGATTCATTTCATTCGTCTGTGTTTGTTTGGGTCGTCATGGACACAAAACATTGCCTAACGCGTCAAGTCAAACGGACGCGCGTTCGGAATTGTTCTTGATGGAATGGGGTTACCCGGGCAACTAGAGTTGGGTTGTAGACTTGATGAAAACTCGAGCCAAGCGACTGGCTCTGTTTGGATACTCAACTCAGTTAAAGGTTAGAGCTAGATTCTAATCCTGAATTAACCAAAAACTAACTCTAACCAAAGAGATGTTTGTATAACATGGTTAGAATGTCAATAAATATACTTTTTTCAATCATTTGGCTCCTTTAACCAGGATTTGGTGTAGTGAAGGTAGAAGAAAAATTGACTTTTTATTTGGACCAAACCTAACTCTAATCTAAATAAGCACCTCTCGGATGGGTTAGTTCTTTTGAGTGGACTAGATGCATCTAAACAACTTTAACCCTCTTGTTTTGATGTTTTGGGGTTAATTCGGTTCAATCTAATCAACCCTAACTCATGTATCCAAACATGACGTATGTTGGTGTGGATGTGGAGCTGGATTGATCCAGCCAGCCAGCAAGAGTTTGGCTGGCCGTCTGATACAGTGATACGGTAGGAGATCTTGCTTGCTTGCTTGCTTGCTTGCTGTCCAGTGCAGTCCCCAAAGCCAAGGAATAATTCACACACCAAGACGCCAACGCTCGCCGCGTGAGCTAGCTCTAGGAGTATCCTTTGCTTTCTCATGGCAGCAGTGTCTGGTGCTGCACGTGTGCTTCTCCTTGCCTTTCTGCCGACCTGACCGACCAACCCTCCCTCCCTACCTACCTTTACAAGAGAAGAAACAGCAGCAGCTACATTCTAGGCCAAGGCCAGCCACGCGATACGGAAAACGGATGCAGATGACTCATGCATATACATACAAAAAGCATGTACGATACCATCGCCTACCACTAATACACCCAACAAACAATCAAAGCGCTGGCCCAACCTACTGCTCCCTCCGTCCTATAATTCTTGTCTTAGCTTTGTTTAGAAATGAATGTATCTAAATACTAAAACTTGACTAGATACATTCATATCTAAATAAATCTAAGAAAAGAATTTTAAAACAGAGGGAGTGCTATATATATCGTGTCGCAATCATTTATCCAAGATCGACACACAAAAGGAAAGGATTGACACTATGATACCAACATAAGGAACCTAAAACTGAAACCAAAACTTTTCATCAGCTATAACAACGTTCTGGTTTACATCATATATACTATATACTAAAGCCGCAGCGATCCTCTTTTTCTGGTTTTTCTGACTCTTTTTACCATTTACTGTTCATTTTTACGGCGATGTCAACATCGATGAACAGTAAACTAATGTAAACAGTAACCCAACTGTGATTAATTCATGCAAACAGTAACTCATTTTTTTTGGCATCCACTGTCTACTTACGTGTAATCGCATTGTAAACAATACCCTTGTGAACAGTGTTTAAAAAGAAAAAGGAGATTTCTTACTTACAGAAAACATGATAATTATTAGTATTTATGAATCATACCATGTATTATTCTTATAAAATATATTATTTATGAACAATATTCATAAAAGTGGTTTTTTTACGTACTGTATATCGTCATAGGTATTTATATTTCTAAAAAAAGTTCTTTATGTATATTTTATTACTCTCTTATACGTACAAGTACTCCGATATTATTATTATTTTTGCTTAGTAAATTGTCTATGGGTTTCCTTTAATACAATTATACCATGCTATCTTTTAAACTTATATATAGATAATTCCTAAAGTGAAACACACAAATCTAATGGAATAGTTAAATATGTAGAGGAAAAAATAAACTAAATAAATACCAATCTAATGGAATATTTAAATACGTAGAGAAAAAATATACATATTATCTCATAATGAATTTTACCTAATGGCATTGCTCTTTGATAATAAATTGATCGTCTTTTCACTCCAATATTACCACGAAGCCGAAATCCGAGAAAAGATCGCATCTTACGTGTCAACCTTCTTTTGTTGTTTAAAATGGTATTGCTCAATTATTTTTCACTATATTTATTCTTATGAATTGTTGCCTCAAGATTTATTTTTCTCTAACGGTTTGAGTGATATCTCATTTTAAAAGAACAGTAAAACTAACAAATTGGAACAGATAACCCGAATAAACCAAACCATTATTTCCAAAACAGACACTTCCTATGCAACAGTGCTTCATATGACCAGTGTTTCCATGCCCACTGAATAAACTAAAATATACCCACATCCATAAAAAAAACTTTATACATATACTGTAAACCGGAATAATACCAACACATTGCATCCGCGTAAGCAATAATCCGAGGAAAATACAAAAGGGAAAACCTGAGTTTTTCTACGATTAACGATTATTTTCTTTATTTTTATTTTTTTGTATTACCCACTGTTGCATTATGATCTATTAAAGCTCTACGGTCACTATGATCATTGCCAACTTCACCATCCTTGGATCACCATGTACGATAAGAGAAATTTCACTCTATCAACATTACTCAAACATACAAAAAAGAACACCTTTGATGCATTTCACTCTATCAACATTACTCAAACATACAAAAAAGAACACCTTTGATGCATTTCACTCTATCAACATTACTCAAACATACAAAAAAGAACACCTTTGATGCTACTGATTCTAGCGTTGTTCGCCTGCTAAAGAGGTCATGCATGAATGCTACTGATTCTAGCGTTGTTCGCCTGCTAAAACTCCCAGATGAATATTATGAAGATATGACAGACCAAATATAAATATAATACACAGAGGTCATGCATGAAGAAGTCCCTGCACTAAGATAAGAAATAATAAAATTTAAAAATAATATAACATTGAATCACTTCTCTTATTGAATATCGCCACGTCTCACATGTTAAAGAAATTCCGCAAGGACAAAAAAGGCGAAACACTACAGATTTCAATTTGTTGCGTTGTATTCAGAATGATTTGTTTTGTACCTTGCCTGTACTATTTAACTCTTTGCGATCAATAAATCACGATTTAATCAAAACTTGGTCGCATGATCCTTAAAACGCTTCCATTCTATTAAGAACATGAAATGGACACCATCGGCAATGGTCTTTGTTGCTCTATACAAAAAAGAAGTCAAGCATCTCTACATGTACAAACAAAAGGACAACTACGACGGATGTAAACGTGTTATAATTAACTTTATTACACCAGTGAATCGTGCCAAAACAAAACTACACCTCTTTCCGTCCTATAAAACCCCCAAAAAATCTCAACCAGCTAAACATGAAAAAGATTACATGCATGCAATAAAAATAAAATTGAAGCACTTATTCAAAATATAAATGAGACTTTCGATCTTCGCCACTAGTACCTATATACTACTCCATCCTTCCGTCCCGAATTAGCCGTCCGCTCAAATGCCCGTGCGTGTGCGTGTGTCGTCAACATACTGACTGACGGGTGCTAAACTTCTCAATTCAAACTCTTGGACAAGTGGAAAACAGGTGGTAAAACCTAATCAAGAATGTAAGCTAATCATACTGATTGGACACAACAAACAATTAAAGCACTGGACCAAACTTGTCATCGTCGCGGCCACCATATCCCCACCCAACCAACCAGACACAGCACAAACAAACACACACATTGTATTTATTTCACACAGCAGCGGCACCAGGTGTCCTTTTCAATCCAACCAATAGGGGACAGAAAGGATACCAACGAGACAACACACAAGAAGAAACCCCGAAACTAAATTAAAAACTTGTCATGGCCTCTAGCTTCTGTTTACAATGTACTTGTTCAGAATTCTGGTACAAAACATGCAGTACAATACACCTACTAGATTGTACTTTTTGTAAAACAAAACCAGACAGACACAATGAGTGATGATGAGGTAAAAGCCCAACACTGCAGACACCAGGTATGAGATCGGCCTATACAACTACATCTCAGACTCGCGCTACACACACGCGCGCGCTTAAGAGGCGCAGCGGGTTGGTTGCTCATCATCTACCGCCAACTCTTCCTCCTTACACAGCACAAGCACAGTACTGAGGGCCTATAAAAAGTAAACCCACACGATCATCATCAAGATACACAAGCCTACACGGCAGCAGCCACCCCTGCCCTGCTGGGTGGGTAGGGTAGGGTCGGACCAAGGGACAACAAGCCAAGTCGCGCTTATTTGCAGCAGAACGGGAGCAAGTGAGATGAGCTGTAGTAGTAGTAAGTAAGTAAAGGGCTACAACACCAGTGTGATATGACGATGGCCGGGGCAGTGTCATCAGCCTCTTCCATATGAACCGCTGCCGCCACGCTGAGGATACGAGTCTTCCTGCCCGCCACCCCTCCCATAGCCTCCTCTGCCGCCACCGCCACCGTAGTAGTTATCCTGTCCACCACCACCACCACCACCACGTCCCATGTTTCCATAGCCTCCCCTCCCACCGCCGTAGTAGTTCTCCTGGCCGCCGCCCCTTCCAATGTTTCCATAGTCTCCTCTCCCACCGTAGTACGACCCACGGGAACGCCCACCACCCCCGCGGTAGCCACGTCCACCGCCACGGTAGGGCTGGCGATGCCTTGGGAAATCACCAAAAGTCTGCACAAAGATAACCATCAGAGACAGATAAATAGTGTGTCAATAAAGAAAGAATATGGCCAATCAATGTACCTCTGTGTCCATTTTCCTCAGTTCTGAAAACCTTGGCCTTCCGTTTTGCCCTCCGCGTCCAAATGTTCCACCAGAAAGGGAATCGAAAAAATCATCCTTGACATAGACAGGCTGGATACAGGATGAATGACAGGTTGATATTTTGCCCCAATAAACACAAAACGTATAACATAAGAAACTATCAAACCTTGACATCTAACTCTGGATTATCTGTTTCCTCATACTCTAGGTCTTCATCAAATACATCATCTCCTTGGTCGCCATCTTTATCCCTAGACTGAGATTTCTTACCAAGATGGCCCCATACTTCATCTTTGTTAAACTTCTCATTCATGGCCATAAAATCAAACTCTTCAGTAAATTTTGTTGACGCTTGCGACAACTGCACGACAAGAAAAGAGAAAGCATGAGTACCGCGGTCCTTACAAGCCAAACATTCTTTAATAATTCTATACAAGAACATGTAAGCATGATACAAGAAGGTCGACCTCTTCACAATAAATAACAGGGATAATGTCTACATGTATTTAGGCCTAAATATAGTGAAGGGCTTCGAGTTTCAGCTATTTGAGTTACAAGCTCCTCTTCTCCAGGGAAAACCTCACTGTCACAGACATAAATTAGAGGAGTGTGGCCACCCACCAAAAGATCAAGACCAACTACTGATCAATCTCATGCAGGAGATAACACTCTGCAAACGAGAACTAAACAGACTATGCTACGCAAACACACCGCACCCCCTCTTATATGTACCCTATATCCTACATGTCACTTCTTTTTCGTGTATGTACTATTTCAGAACATGTGAATCCCTAACTTTATACTAACAAAATGAATTGAAGCTAAAAGGTAACAGAAAAATATGTACAGTATTACTGATAAACAAATTTTATTGAGATATAGAAGTGCATGCATGCATCACAACTACTCCCTCCGTTCCTAAATATAGGTCTTTTTAGGGAAATCACTAAGGGACTACATACGGAGCAAAATAAATGAACTATACTCTAAAGTATGTCTATATACATTCATATGTAGTCCGCAAGTGAAATCTCTTAAAAAACTTATATTTAGGAACGGAGGGAGTAATACAAGTATTCTCTCAAATGTGAGAATGTAAAATGGTAATGTACTAATAATCTACTTTTGACATAGATAAAATGAAGGCACCCAAGATAATTTGAATACCAAGTCTGTTTTAAAAAAATATGAGCGATCCAACTGAAATAAGAAATCCACAACAAAGGAAAATTGCAGACACCAGCAGAGGTACAGATGACAACAGCACGATTAATATAGCATTCAATATAGACAACGCTGACAAAAAAAAGATATACTGGAGCGCATGTAGCATACCGCACTGCCTCTACCCCTTCCACGGCCCCTATAGTTGTGGTGGCCCTGTGAACCAGCTCCATTGTACTGAAAATAAAGTAAGGGCAACATAATAAGAACAGGCATAATAATGAGCACAGAAAGATAAGACAGGATGCTATGAGATTTCAGAAAGTTGTTATGAGGACATATGCCTAGTAGGTTTAACGATGTTCATTTCAAAAGCAAGTTTAGTGTAAGGTGTAAAGCAAAAGCAAGAATCCCTTCTTTTGCATTAAGAAACAAGATGATTTGAGGTGTACATGACAAGTTGACGACATCTAAACTAGATGTAATATTTTGCTTTACTGGTCAGGTCGATAAGAAACTGAGAAATATTTCAACTTGAGCTAATGAAGTGTGTTTCAAGGAGGTTAACTAGACGCTAAACTGGTCAAGAAGGCAATAAGCAGCCAAATTCAAAAACCTGATTCCACATTTGATCGTTTTAACTGTATGGTAGTAAACAAGTTGCGAAGGATCCAGTATTATCCTCTAACAAGTTTTCAGGTTTCTCACTACCTTCAAAGCTTCAAGTGGTTAATGATGTTCTGAGTTGGATAAAAACACCTACAAAATACTATCTATCAATAGTTGCTGCTTAAACATGCCAGCCACATGAAGCCAGACAATGATGGTGGGTTTCAAGCGACAACCAATTCACTTTGGCAAAATCAAGCAAGTTTCTCATGATAAGCCCACCAGGCGCTGATTATATACTACTCCCTCCATCCCATCAATTAAGAGTGTTTTCGACACTACACTAGTGTCGAAAATGCTCTGATATTATGGGACAGAGGGAGTAGATAACTCTTAAGAAAGAAAATCATGTATCTAAATGCATGCAAATAAAATACAGAAATGGTGGTATACCCTTTGTGGTGTCTGTTTTGGCAATGGCAATATAGGCTCATTATTCTCTGGCAGAGCGCGTGTCGGAGGATCAGGTAGCAGTGGTTCTGCAACCCTTGTTTTGGGGTCAGCAGGCTTGGTGATGTTGTTGCTCATTTGTAAAGGTGTTTGCATGGACTGAGATGATGAAAGCATGGATGGAGCATTCTGCAATAGCTGGCCAGATGATGCCAACAAAGGTGCCGGTATCTCCAATCCAGCAAGACTAGATGAAGCACTAGTCGAAGAAATTGCCTGGGGTGCTGTTTGGTACAACAGTGTTGAGCCTGAATTTACAGCAGGAGTCTTACTGCTAACAAGAGAATTTAAGTTCTGCGATGCTGTTGCACTAGTTTCAGTCATGGAAATTGGCTGACTGGCTACTGGAAGAGAGGCACCATGAGACGGCACCGGAGGAGTAAACAGAGGTACCATGTTTGGCAGCAGAGGCTTTGATGTTTCTGGACCTAATAAGCTAGCAGAAGGTGCCGTTGTAGCAGGCGTGGCACTTGAGGAAGGACCTTGACCAGTAACAGATGGTTGCAACAAGGGGGGCCCAGATGGTAAAGATGGATTCAGTCCTGGATATTGGAAAGTCTGTGGAGCTGATAATCCGGGCGTGGGCTGAAGCATAGTAGGTTGCTGCAGATGAGATGGAAGGCCACCTGGAGGCGTATAGTATCCCTGCCAATACATTGGCGGGACTGAAAGAGCAGAAGCATTTCCAGCGGGAGGTTGACCAGAAGAACCCCATGGATTATTCCCTGGCTGATATAGAGGAATGTTACTCGGGAAATTTGGCCTCTGAAACCCATATTGGGCTGGCTGGGAGCTGAGGTCCGGCAAAGCTGCACCACCAGCAGACTGCAAACTTGAGGTCGTCGATGATGGAGGATAATGTGACTGCAGAACAAAATTGAATCAGTCAAGTGGCCCTTAAGGTACAAGACTACAAGTTCCATGTATTTGCATCATATCAGTACCTGGATTATGGCAGGATCATTGTGCAGGGGAGCCGGTTGTGGTTGTGGTGGCGGCGGCGACGACTTAACTTGCAAATCCTGCAGAAGCAAAGTCAATCGTCTGCCATCCATGAGATATTATGACAGTAACACAACACTCGAATAGATAGATAATAGCAGATACCATAAATGGCATGTTTGAAGTAAAAACACCACAGGTGTGTACTAAGAACATGCCATAGATACTACATTAATACATTACCAGGGTAAAATCTTCTCACTGTCTAACTAAATATTAATACATTGCCAAGATAAAACCTTCCCACTATCTAGCCATCATGATATCATTTACGGAATACTTTTCTGACTAGCTCAGATCTCAAATATATCTTAGTTGGGCCATATCCAAAATTAGAAACATAACATGGTTTTACAAATTTGTGTTGGGATTTTGGCAATTTAAACAAAAGGCATGCCCAATATGTGAAGTACAACATAACCAATCATGTTACGGATTTGACTTCCTGTGTAACGACGAGGCTATTTCACACATGGCTGCCAGCCCGACGCTGTCTAGCAGACAAACAAGCTAAAAGTAAAATCCTACCAATCTGTATACAGACCGACTCAGCGACAGGAAGTTAGCTGCAACATGACATGATTACTCGGAGCATGCAACAACAAAACTAGAGAAGACAAAAAAGGGCACTATCCACGGTGCCACGTACCTTGATATCGCTTCCGCGGAAGAGGATGTACTCGTAGACTTTGTCGCTAGCGGGGATCTGTATCCCGTCCTTCTTGCGCCCTTCGGTTCCAAACGACCGCACTAGAAAAAACGACAATTGGAACAGATGTTAATCCGGCAGCGCCATACAAAATGTGGGCACGCCACGGCGCGAGAAGCGGCAGGCCAGCTGCCAACCATCGCAGACGTGCCGCTTCATAATTACAGCATACCATGTAGGAGGATGTGCGAGCGGTTCGCTTGGTAAATCCTAGCATAAAAGGCAAGAAGAAGAAAAGAAGTAGAGCCATACTCGACACACCATTCACCCCATCGTGTAACCGCAGGAATTGTTGGTTTCAGACCTACGACTTGCCGCAACAGGGGATACGGAATCGAGCATGTGGGCGCGTGACGGAGCAAAAAGCGACAAGCCAGCTGCTAAAGGGCGGGCATGCCAGTTGAGATGCGGCGGGTGCTTGGTAAATCCTAGCAGAAACTAGAGCCGTACTGGACACACTATTCACTCCATCTCGTAACCGCCCGAATTGTTGGTTTGAGACCCACGACTTGCCGCCGCAGCAGGGGATGCCAAATCCAGGGCTAGGACGAGCGCCAGATCGGGCGCGGCGGCGGGGGGGACCGAATCTAGGGCTGGGACGAGCGCATCTGGGGGATGGGGAGCGGCGTAAAGGCAGTGCGGGGGGGGAGGGGAAGGGGAGGAGGGGGCTGGTTCTCACCATTGCGGAGGCCGATGCTGGACTCCTCGGTGTTGATGTTGTAGAGGACGCCCTCGTACCTGATCTCGCTCTTGGAGGTGAGGCTGATGAGGCTCCCGAGGTACGTCTCCGGGGACGCCGCCCCGGCCGGCGCCTGGCGCGCGGGGGCGGAGGAGGAGGAGGACGGCGGTGGTGGAGGCGCTTCCGCCGCCATGGATGGCAGCTAGGGTTAGGGTGCACGAGCGAGGGGAGGGAGGGAGAGAGAGAGTGAAATGGAAACCCTAAGCGGGCGATCCGATTTGGCTCGGGACGGATGGCGTTTCCGTTTATGGGCTCGGGCTCCCGATGGGTTGCGGGCCCACATTCAGCAATTTCTTACGCTTCATGGGATTTGGAGGGTCTAGTGACTTTTTTCTTTTTTAAGCATTTTGGCTTCTAGGTAGGATAGGAACCAATCCTTCACGTTTCAAAGGCAGAGAAACATTAGCCGAGGCTCAATGCGAAAAATGTATCGTATGACACCCTTTTCCTATAGGTATAACGAAATGAATATGGTGGGGTTTGTTGCGTTCATTTCAAAAGCATGTAGAAGGGAAGGCTTTCTAATGGAATCCCTAGAGATACTAAGGGCTGTTTGGTACTGCTCTACTCTAGAAAATTCAGCTCCGCTCTAGAAAACATAAGTCAAACGGGGTAGCTTTACGATATACAGCTTCATAAAAAAACTAGAATCTGGGGTCCAATTTCCTGTTTTTTATGAAGCTCTCTAGGAGGTGCTCCATAAAATTGTAGAAGCTGGAGTTGGAGCGAAATTACCCACCACTACCACCCGTAAGTGGATACCCCTTCGTTAGGGGCTCACCAGAGGAGCTCTCTAGGGGGTCGAGGCGGAGCTCACCAGAGGAGCTCAAGGCGGCTCATTGATAGGTTAGGAGTAGCAGTGGCGTCGATCGACGCGGTGTAGCTTCGGTGGCCGCGAACAGGGACAACGGTTTGTAGCGACGGCTCGAGGGCTTCCGGCTTGATTTGGTCCCCCAAACGAACGAAGCCGGCTACAGCGGACATCCCGCATGTGTTCCCGCACGCCGGAGAGGCCGATGGACGCGTCAATGACGACGAGGCAGCGACGATTACACGATCCTTGACCTCGAAATCAAGCCAGGGAAGAGGGGCAAGATGGGGATCGAGTGGGGCGAGGGGGAATGGACGAGGGCAAGCTAGGGTTCTTGTTAAACGCGTTTCTAGTGAAGGGGGCACAAATGACCGCCACGCACGCCAAGGCGCGACCATGGACGTGGATGGTTGCCACGCCTTTGTTCAGTGAACAGAGGTAGGAGGAGGGTGTGACAGCCCGAGACCGACGCCCCACAAGATTCCCCTTTAATCCGTTTTCGTCGTGTGACTTATTTTATTTGTCGCATCATGCGCATCATCCGCATTGCATCGGCACTCCGTTGCCGCCAGTTTTCAAAACCTCCATCTGTTGTTAGTTGCCGGTTCTCTCCGTTCTCGCCGTTGCCCATGTAGAGCCCGACCACACACGCACGCGCCCGCGGCATCGTCAAACTCTGTTTTTAAAAGTGTGTATAAAACTTTCTCTGATTGGGTTGAAACTTGACGTGCTGTCTTATTTAGTTGTAGGTAGGCAGCCTGCCAATTTTCGTCGCAATCGGGGTCCGTCTGGTACCCGAACGGTCGACCATTGCGGCACCGTATTTGGTCTGTCGTCGGACGTTTTTCGGTATTTTAAATCGCGTTGTCAGGTGCCCGTTTTCCCTCTCGTCTCTGGCTAGCCACTCTACACAACCCCTTAGCCGTCCCCGCGTTCGAGATCGTTCGATTCCGATCGTACGGTTGAAACCGGGGCAAAAAACTACTAAACATAGCCCCCCTTCTCTATTTAAACAGCCCCCACCTTCCTAATCTAGCCCCTCTCTCTCTCTCCTCCTCGAAAACCACGCCGCCCCTCAAACCCTAGCCTCCTCTCTCCTCCCCACCGCAGCCTCCTCCCTCAGCCGCCGGGGCCCGCCCGAGCCCGCAGCCGGCCCGCTCGAGCCCAGAACGCGCCGCCCCAGTCGGCTCCCTCCTCCTCCCACGCATGCCATGCCAGCCGCCGCCATCTGCTCCAGGCCGCCGCCTCGCTGCCCCCCTCGCCCCCCGCGCTGGTTCCCCGGCCGCCTCCTGCCGCAGCCCCTTGCCGCCGCTGTTGGAAATATGCCCTAGAGGCAATAATAAATTAGTTATTATTATATTTCTTTGCTCGTGATAATCATTTATTATCCATGCTATAATTGTATTGATTGGAAACACAAATACATGTGTGGATACATAGACAAAACACTGTCCCTAGTAAGCCTCTAGTTGACTAGCTCGTTGATCAAAGATGGTCAAGGATTCCTAACCATAGACAAGTGTTGTCATTTAATAACAGGATCACATCATTAGGAGAATCATGTGATGGACAAGACACAAAATATGAACGTAGCATATTGATCGTGTCGTTTTATTGCTATAGTTTTGTCACGCCCAAGATGCGACCCTATCCTCAATTTGGCACGAGGGCCTCGTCAGGGATAGAAGCGCATCTCGTCGTGTCGCAAGAATGGATATCGTCACAAGTACATGTACTGAAAAGAAGAGATATATATAGAGTTGGCTTACACTCGCCACAAGCTACATCAGAGTCACATTAGTACATTACATAATCATCAAGAGTAAGAGCAGGGTCCGACTATGGACGAAAACAAACGAGAAAAATAAGAACGACGTCCATCCTTGCTATCCCAGGCTGTCGGCCTGGAACCCATCCTAGATCGATGAAGAAGAAGAAGAAGAAGCAACTCCAAATGTACAATCAACGCGCTCGCGTCAAGTAACCTTTACCTGTACCTGCAACTGGTGTTGTAGTAATCTGTGAGCCACAGGGGACTCAGCAATCTCATTTCCAAAGGTATCAAGACTAGCAAAGCTTAATGGATGAGGTATGGTTAAGTGGTGAGGTTGCAGCAGCGACTAAGCATATATTTAGTGGCTAATTTACGAGTACCAGGAATAAGAGGGGGAAGAACTATGGATAGCGGATGTGAACTACAGATGACCAAATGAATGATCCTGAACACCTACCTACGTCAGGCATAACCCCACCATGTCCTCAATCGGAGAAGGAACTCACGAAAGAGACAGTCACGGTTACGCACACAGTTGGCATATTTTAATTAAGTTAACTTCAAGTTATCTAGAACCAGTGTTAAACAAAGTATCCACGTTGCCACATAACCGCGGACACGGCTTTTCGAAAGATTTAACCCTGCAGGGGTGCTCCAACTAGTCCATCACAAATTACCACAAGCCGCATAGAAATCCTCAATCACGAAGCTCGCGATCTCGTCGGATTCCCTAGTGGAAAACCTCAACTCTGAGATTACCCAAAGCATCACCGGAATCCCGATGCACAAGATATCTCGTCAAAGGTAAAACTAATCCAGCAAGGCCGCCCGGCGTGTCGACGATCCCGATAGGAGCCGCGTATCTCGTTCTCAGGACACGACGGATGGAACTAGCTACGAGTGCCAAACCTTGAGTTTCCTCGCGGTGGCCCCGCAGGCAGACTGTTTGGGACCAACACCATTAGCACTGGCCCCCCTGTTTATGTAAAATTACTCCTCGGGTAGCGCTAACTCCCTATGCATTTCAGTATTATCAAATTATTATGTTGGGCAAATGTAAAACCAATGTTGGGCCTTGCCAGACCAGCTTTAATCTAAAACGAATTACCAAGGGGGTCCCCATAACAACCCCGATCGTGTTAGGAGCGCTCATTTATGGAACATAACACCGGTAGCCGAAAACTAAGGGGGCAAAGGTGGAACAAAACACCAGGCTAGAAAGGCCGAGCCTTCCACCTTTTACCAAGTATATAGGTGCATTAAATTAAATAGCATTTAATATGGTGATATGACAAGGAACCCATGTTATCACATGGAAGCAACTGCACCTGCAACTAGCAACGCTAACAACATGGTTAAGCAAGCGGTAACATAGTCAATCAGTGGTTTGCTAGGTCGAACAGGTTGAGGGTTATCATGGCATTGTTGAGAGGCTGGTATTTAACATGTGGTAGACAACGAGACATAATCGATAGAAGCGGTAAAACTAGCATGGCAATGATAGTAATGGTATCTGGGGAAATGATCATCTTGCCTGAGATCCCTCTTGGAAGAAGAATGCCTCCGTGAAGCAGACGAACCGACATAGTCGAACGAGTCCTCACATCCGGCACGCTTGCGGAACTCTATCGAGGCGGAGAGAACCGGAAACACAAATCATCACACGGAATTCACCACACGACGCACAACACAAATGATGCATGAGCAGCTGAAAACATGCAAGTCACGGCATGACAATTCACACAATCAAACACTACACATTAAGTGAAGTTCAATATGCAACGAGTTGCATATTGATGAAACTCCACGTTAATTATTTAGTTCTATCCCGATTAGATATACGACAAAATTAAATGTGGTTAGACATGCAAGAGGTGAAGCGGAAATTAAACTATCTATCTAGGCGTTTTAAATGAGGTCGGAAATGACATATAGCATCTCCGAGACGACCTCACATGTTAATTTACAATTCTGTCCAGATCTGAACTAATGCATTTAATTCGTTGTTAAACAGCAAAACAAATAGGTTCACGTGATTCTACGCGTCATTTCAAGCAAACTACACATAGAGAACATCCCAACGGAGCTACGGATCAAAAGTTACAAGCACCGCAAGATATGATGGCATGAATGCAGTATGTGTGCAACGACGGCTACGAGAACTTGAAATCATACAACCAGCAAGAGAAAATGAAACTACACGAGATTCTAAGCAACTTTCATGTAGGACACGATCAAATCGGAGCTACGGTTCAACAACTACGAGGAAAACAAGAAATGACTACAAGCTGCCAAAAATCAGCCACATAGCATTTTCTACACCCCACAACTACGGGCTACACAACTCCGATATGCTCAAGCAAGGCATGGCATGAAAGAGGGCAAGAAGCACTACTACAAACAACTAACAAAAACTAGCATGACATCATGGAACACTAGGGAAAGAAGTCACAAAAAGGCATCCCACTCACTATTCCAGACTTAGTGAAAAATTACACCTCATGAAAGTGCAGTTTTCGATCTGAAGCAATATTGACAACAGAAAAACCTATAGCTACAGGACTCCAAATGCCATGAAAGTTTACAGCATGCTAGAGAAACACAAGAGCTACAACTAACTCCATTGGACCAACCTCAAAAGAGCTACAGACCACAAGATGCAAGGAAGACAAGACAACAACAAAATATAACAGATTTCAGACTTAGAAATATTTCAGCACGTCTAAAACATCACCATTTCTAGCAACTTGAGGGCAATCAAAACACACATAAACATGCATTTCTATTGCAACCAAAAATACCAGGGACTAAACAAAACATCCAAGATCAATTCTCTAGTTGACAACTTGATCGTAGCACGCACGGAATAAATCCTACGAATTAAACAAAAGGGCAACTTAGCAAAATATCTTGCAAACTAACTTTCCATGGGATTTTTCTACCCCGGAAACATATAAAATATGTGGGGTTGCAACACCAAAATACACCACACATAAATGCGAGAAAATAACCTATACACGGGAAAATAAACTACCGCAATTCCCTACACGCAAAAATACAAATGTCTGCTCTAGAATACATGGAATAATGGTCCCTAAAACATGGACATTTAATCTACGGTATACGGGTAATCCGGACACGCACGGGAAATAACTACGGATCGGATCCTATTGAAACAACACGCAAAACGATGCATTAGGCACTTCAAACTACCTCAAATAATTATGCAAGTTGGATAATCGTATTCTCCGCGAAATTCTACGCCAAAACCATACACAATACATCGCGATCCGATACACGGTTAATTAACTACAGCCGTTTTAATATACGAATATCTACTGGAATTTATATAATTCCTAAAACAACCTAAAGCACTAATGGGCCGAATAGGAGGCACATATTAGCAAAGAAGCGCCCAGGGCGAGGAAATAGAGGTTCACCTTGTGGAGGCCGCGGGCCGGTGGTCGGTGGAGTTGGGCCGGGAGGCGAGGCCGGCCCACCTGGGACTGGGCCGTGGGGAGGCCGAGCTGGCCTGGGGCGCGAGGCCTAGGCGCGCTGGAAGGGGCGGTTGCCCTCCCGTCGTTCTCCTCGAACCAGGGGAACCGGCGGCGCTGGTGTTCGCTCTCCCATGGACGAGAGCAGGAGGCGGGCGCGAGGCTCGGACGCGGAGACGACCACCTGACGTGCAGCTGGCGGCGGTTGCCCCCGGGATCCGGCGTGGCGGCGCGGAGCGGCCAGCTCCTCCTGCTAGGGTTCGACGGGGGCCGAACTGGGGCTGCCGGCATTGTATGGGGACGGGGAGGCCGCGGAGAGGTTGGGGAACGGCGGATGCGGCTCTGGCCGACGATGTGCTCCGACGAGCCGCTGTGGGGGCCGGCTGCGGGGAGGAGGAACTCGGGCTCGGGCACATAGATCGATGAGGCAGCCATGGGAGGCTCGAACTGCACGGGGATGGCTCGGGAGAAGCTGTGGTCGCCCGAACATGTCCGATTTGACCACGGACATGTCCGGTAGGTGGGGTTTTTGGGCAAATCTGGCCCTTTGGATGGATATCCAATGGTCCAGATCTGACCTGAGATTGGATTTCGGGGAGAGAGGAGGTGGAGCTAGCAGGTGGGGTTTTTTCTAGGGGGGTGGCTGCAAAAATGACTAGGGGGAACCCTAGTGGAGTGAGAGGATTCTCACTAGGGGGTGCTACTTGTATAGGATTGGTCTCTGGAGGGGTGGACCTCGACCGTCCGATCGCGATCCGAAGACCACGAACGGAGGAAGTGGCTAGGTGGCACTGATGGGCTGTGTAGATGGGCTGAGTAGGGATGAGAGGGAAAACGGGCGGCGCGGCAACGAATTTTAAAACACCGACACACGTCCGACGGTAGACCGAATACGGTGCCGCTACGGTCGACCGTTCGGGTACCAGACGAACTTCGATCGCGACGAAACTTGACAGGCGGCCTAGTTATATTAAAATAAGACCACACGTCAAATCTCAACCCGATCAGAGAAAGTTTTCAACACACTTTTATAACAGGGTTTGACGATGCCGCGGGCGCGTGCGTGTGCGGTCGGGCTCAGAACGGACGACGACGAGAACCGGCAACTAGCAACGGATGCAAGTTTTTGAAAACTGGCGGCAACGAGATGCCGATGCAATGCGTATGATGCAATGACGATGCGACAAAAGAAAATAGACACACGACGGAAACAGAATAAAAGGGGGGAATCTTCTGGAACGCCGGCATCGGGTTGTCACAAGTTTTCTGCGTGTCAAGTATTTGTTCCTATGACCATGAGATCATATAACTCACTGGCATCGGAGGAATGCCTTGTGTGTATCAAACGTCACAACGTAACTGGGTGACTGTAAAGGTGCTCTACAGGTATCTCCGAAGATGTCCGTTGAGTTAGTATGGATCAAGACTGGGATTTGTCACTCCGTGTGACGGAGAGGTATCTTGGGGCCCACTCGGTAATACAACATCACACACAAGCCTTGCAAGCAATGTGACTAAGTGTAAGTCACGGGATCTTGTATTACGTAACGAGTAAAGAGACTTGTCGGTAACGAGATTGAAATAGGTATGCGGATACCGTTGATCGAATCTCGGGCAAGTAACATACCGAAGGACAAAGGGAATGACATACAGGATTATATGAATCCTTGACACTGAGGTCCAACCGATAAGTTATTCAGAGAATATGTAGGATCCAATATGGGCATGTGATACGTCTCCATAATATCTACTTTTCCAAACTCTTTTGCCCTTGTTTTGGACTCTAATTTGCATGATTTTAATGGAACTAACCCGAACTGACGCTGTTTTCAGCAAAATTGCCATGGTGTTGTTTTTGTGCAGAAATGAAAGTTCTCGGAACGTCCTGAAAATTTACGGAGAATATTTCTGGAAAATATGAAAAATACCTGCGCAAAGATCCACCGGAGGGGGTGAGCCAGTGGGCCACAAGCCGTGTGGCCGCGGCCACCCCCCCCCCTCCCAGGTCGCGCCGTCAGGGCTTGTGGGGCCGACGAGACTCCACCGCCTCCAAACTCAGCTCTATATATTCCCTTTCGTCCCGAAAAAAATCAAGAGAGAAGATTTCATCGCGTTTGCGACACGGAGGCGCCGCCACATCCTGTTCTTCATCTGGAGGGCAGATCTGGAGTCCGTTTTGGGCTCCGGATCAAGGAGATCGTCGCCATCGTCATCATCAACCTTCTTCCCTCTCCAATTCCATGAAGCTCTTCATCGTTCGTGAGTATTCTATTCGTAGGCTCGCTGGGCGGTGATGAGTAGGATGAGATCTATCATGTAATCGAGTTAGTTTTGACGGGGATTGATCCCTAGTATCCACTATGTTCTGAGATTGATGTTGCTACTACTTTGCCATGCTTAATGCTTGTCACTAGGGCCCGAGTGCCATGACTCCAGATCTGAAATTATTATGTTGTCAACAATATATGCGTGTTTTAGATCCGATCTTGCAAGTTGTAGTTACCTACTATGTGTTATGATCCGGCAACCCCGGAGTGACAATAACCGGAACCACTCCCGGTGATGACCATAGTTTGAGGAGTTCATGTGTTCACCAAGTGCTAATGCGTTGGTCCGGTTCTTTATTAAAAGGAGAACCTTAATATCCCGTAGTATCCATTTGGACCCCGCTGCCACGGGAGGGATGGACAAGAGATGTCATGCAAGTTCTTTTCCCTAAGCACGTATGACTACACACGGAATGCATGCCTACATCACATTGACGAACGGGAGCTAGCCACATATCTCTCCGTGTTATAACTGTTGCATGATGAATGTCACTCGACAAATCACCGATCCATTGCCTACGAGTTTGTACCACTGCCACTGTTACTTGCTTTGCTCTGCTGCTGTTACTACTGTTGCTGCTACTGTTACTTGATTTGTCCTGCTGCTGTTGCTACTACTATTACTTGCTGCTACTGTTACTTGCTACTGTTGCTACTTGCTATTGTTGCTACTTGCTACTGTTGTTTCTTGCCACTGATGTTACTTGTTACACTGCTGCTACGTGCTACAATACTTTTTCTGGCACCGTTGCCGGGAAAGATTATTTCCCGTCCACGGGCAACTTACTGGCGCTATTGATACTTCAGTTGGGAATAATCTGCCTTGTCAACAGATCGTTTCTGGCACCGTTGTTATCATACTACTTTGCTACTGATACTTTGCTTGCAGACACTAATCTTTCAGGTGTGGTTGAATCTGACACATTCAGCTGCCAATACTTGAGAATATTCTTTCGCTTCCCGTCATGCGAACCAACAAATTTGGGTTGAATACTCTACCCTCGAAAACTGCCGCAATCCCACACGCTCGTGGGCCATTGCAAGACAATTGCTAATTGTTGAGCAACTCGGACAAGCTCTTTTCTGGCTCCGTTGCCGTGGAGGCATCAAGTGAGGAATAGTTGAACGTCAACATCATTTTTCTGGCGTCGTTGCCGGGGAAGGATAGCTATATTCTCTAAGTTACTTGGGATTTATATCTGCTGATCACTATGAAGAATCTGAAAGATCCTAGAACCAAAGTCTTGCCCTCAACTACGAGGGGAGGTAAGGAACTGCCATCTAGCTCTGTACTTGATTCAACTTCAGTTATGAGTAAGTTTGCGACACCACCTCCTGCTGGAAATTTTGATATGTCGCCTGTGCTTGATGATGCTTATGATACTACTATGCCTGATACTGCTAGAGATGCTATGTCTGATACTGCTAGAGATGTTATGCCTGATACTGCTAGAGATGATATGCCTGATACTGCTAGAGATACTATGCCTGATACTGCTAGAGATGCTATGCTTGATACTGCTTTGCCTCATGATGCTAGAGATGCTACTTTGCCTGATGATGCTAGAGATGCTATTTTGCCTGATGATGCTATGCTTGATACTGCTAGAGATACTACTTTGCCTGATATACCACTAGGGGTATTCCTTGATGCTCATATTGGTAGAGTTACTGTCGATGCGCGTGATGCTTCTGAAACTGCCGAGACTATTGAGATAGAACCTGCTTTTGCTCTTGCTAGATCTAGCTCTCCTAGATATGAATTGCCTGATATACCTGAGGGTTATGTTATGGAGGGAGAGATAGCTGAGGATTTTTTTGCGTGTAAGGATGCCTATGACACTGAGAAATTACTTCTCAAGTGGAAGGAAAAATCTCTGAAAGCTAGGATGAAATACGACCCGAAGTTTGCCACTTCACCTATCTTTATCACCGATGAGGATTATGAATTCTCTGTCGACCCTGAGATAATCTCTCTAGCCGAATCTGATCCTTTCCACAGTTATGAGTCTGAGACGGTCGTAGTCCATCTTACCAAACTACACGATATAGCCACCCTTTTCACTAGTGAGGAGAAGATCCGCTACTAATATATCCTTAAGTTGTTTCTTTTCTCTCTAAAGGATGATGCTAAAGCCTGGTTCACTTCTCTTGCTCCTGGATGTGTGAGTAGTCCCCAGGTATGGTCTATTACTTCTGTGAGAAATATTTCCCTGCCCATAAGAAGCAAGCTGCCTTGCAGGAAATATACAACTTTGCTCAACTCAAAGAAGAGAGTCTCCCACAAGCTTGGGGGAGGCTCATCCAGCTACAGAATGCTTTGCCTAAGGAAACATGTATTCTTCTCAAAGTACTAAGGCGGCTGCTAGGGATCAAATGGTAGAAATCATCCGCCGAGCCAGCCGTTAATTTGCATCAACATAATTTGTTTAGAGCCACACGATCGCATGGACCACGTCAGGATCACACCATCGTTCAGGCCCCGTTTGGTTCATTGTTTTGAGGCCCAATACACCGGTGTAATATACCCCTGTAAGGCCCCGTTTGGTTCATCGTTTTGAGGCCCAATACACTGGTGTAATATACCCCTGTAAAATAAAAACGGATGGATCTAATGTTAGTGCTTGCTATGTCGTTTTTGAACTGTAATTTGTACACCCGTTTTCTTATTTACACCCGTAATAGGCATGTATTTGCTACAGACCATTGTCCGTCGTTTTTCCCACCTCACTCTCGCTCGAGACAAAGCGACGCGTCGGCGTCGGCGGCGCCGCGGATCTGGTCAAGCGGAGGCGAGCTCCGCGAAGACGCCGAGCGACTGGCCGGCATCGGGCGACACGTCGGCCTCGGCGAGCTCATTGGCACCACGGACCTGGTCAGCACAGGCGAGCCCGGTGAAGACAACGAGCGGCTTGCAGGCATCGAGCGGCGCGTCGGCGTCGGCGAGCCCGTTGGCGCCGCGGATCGCTGGCCGGTATCGAGCGGCGCGTCGGCGTCGGCGAGCCCGTTGGCGCCGCGGATCGTTGTCCGGCATCGAGCGACGCGTCGGCGTCAGCGAGCCCGTTGGCACCGCCGATAAGGTCAACGGAGGGAGGAGGATTTGGTGGCCGTGGATGCGTTGTCTTCGTGCTCCTTAGGCACTGCCGATCTGGTCAACGGAGGGAGGAGGATTTGGTGGCTAAGGATGCTGGTAGCTCGTTGTCTGCTCCATCTGCCTCTTCGTGCTCCTTCCACCGGATTTCAGTGAACTGCTCACACATGAGATTTTGCAAGCGGAAAAAATTGCCGATTGTATATTACTGAGCACTCGTAATATATAGTTGTAATAATTTACATTTGTAAGATTTCACCGACAATCCAAACGCGGCCTAAAATAAAAACGGATGGATCTAACGTTAGTGCTTGCTATGTCGTTTTTGAACTGTAATTTGTACACCGGTTTTCTTATTTACATACGTAACAGGCATGTATATGCTACAGACCATAGTCCGTCGTTTTTCCCACCTCTCTCTCTCGCTCGAGACAAAGCGACGCGCCGGCATCGGCGGCGCCGCGAATCTGGTCAAGCGGAGGCGAGCTCCGCGAAGACAACGAGCGGCTGGCCGGCATCTGGCGGCACGTCGGCGTCGGCGAGCTCGTTGACACCGCGGACCTGGTCAGCAGAGGCGAGCCCGATGAAGAGAACGAGCGGCTTGCAGGCAGCGAACGACGCGTCAGCGTCGGCGAGCCCGTTGGCGCTGCGGATCGCTGGCCGGCATCGAGCGGCGCGTCGGCGTTGGCGAGCCCGTTGGCGCTGCGGATCGCTGGCCGGCATCGAGCGACGCGTCGGCGTCGGCGAGCCCGTTGGCACAGCCGATAAGGTCAGCGGAGGGAGGAGGATTTGGTGGCCATGGATGCGTTGTCTTCGTGCTCCTTCGTCACTGCCGATCTGGTCAACCGAGGGAGGAGGATTTGGTGGCTGAGGATGCTGGTAGCTCGTTGTCTGCTCCATCTGCCTATTCGTGCTCCTTCCACCGGATTTCTGCAAACTGCCCACACACGAGATTTTACAAGCAGAAAATATTGTCGATGGTATATTACTGAGCACTCGTAATATACAGTTGTAATAATTTACATTTGTAAGATTTCACCGACAATCCAAACGCGGTCTAAAATAAAAACGGATGAATCTAACGTTAGTGCTCGTTATGTCGTTTTTGAACTGTAATTTGTACACCGGTTTTTTTATTTACACCCGTAACAGGCATGTATTTGCTACAGACCATTGTTCGTCGTTTTTCCCACCTCTCTCTCGCTCGAGACAAAGCGACGCGTCGGCGTCGGCGGCGCCGCGGATCTGGTCAAGCGGAGGCGAGCTCCGCGAAGACGACGAGCGGCTAGCCGGCATCTGGCGGCACGTCGGCGTCGGCGAGCTCGTTGGCACCGCGGACCTGGTCAGCAGAGGCGAGCCCGGTGAAGACAACGAGCGGCTTGCAGGCATCAAGCGGTGCGTCGCGTCGGCGAGCCCGTGGGCCCGCGGATCGCTAGCCGGCATCGAGTGACGCGTCGGCGTCGGCGAGCCCATTGGCACCGCCGATAAGGTCAGCGGAGGGAGGAGGAGTTGGTGGCCGTGGATGCGTTGTCTTGGTGCTCCTTCGGCACTGCCGATCTGGTCAACGGAGGGAGGAGGATTTGGTGGCTGAGGATGCTGGTAGCTCGTTGTCTGCTCCATCTGCCTCTTCGTGGTCCTTCTACCGGATTTCAGCGAACTGCCCACACACGAGATTTTACAAGCGGAAAATATTACCGATTGTATATTAGTGAGCACTGGTAATATATAGTTGTAATAATTTACATTTGTAAGATTTCACCGACAATCCAAACGCGGCCTAAAATAAAAACGGATGGATCTAACGTTAGTGCTTGCTATGTCGTTTTTGAAATGTAATTTGTACACCGGGTTTCTTATTTACACCCGTAACGGGCATGTATTTGCTACAGACCATTGTCCGTCGTTTTTCCCACCTCTCTCTTGCTCGAGACAAAGCGACGCGTCGGCGTCGGCGGCGCCGCGGATCTGGTCAAGCGGAGGCGAGCTCCGCGAAGACGACGAGCGGCTGGCCGGCATCGGGTGCAACGTCGGCGTCGGCGAGCTCGTTGGCACCGCGGACCTGGTTAGCAGAGGCGAGCCCGGTGAAGACAACGAGCGGCTTGCAGGCATCGAGCGGCGCGTCAGCGTCGACGAGCCCATTGGCGCCGCGGATCGCTGGCCGGCATCGAGTGACGCGTCGGCGTCGGCGAGCCCGTTGGAACCGCCGATAAGGTCAGCGGAGGGAGGAGGATTTGGTGGCCGTGGATGCGTTGTCTTCGTGCTCCTTCGGCACTACCGATCTGGTCAACGGAGGGAGGAGGATTTGGTGGCTGAGGATGCTGGTAGCTCGTTGTGTCCTTCATCTGCCTCTTCGTGCTCCTTTCACCGGATTTCAGTGAACTGCTCACACACGAGATTTTACAAGCGGAAAATATTACCGATCATATGTTAGTGAGCACTGGTAATATACAGTTGTAATAATTTAAATTTGTAAGATTTCACCGACAATCCAAACGCGGCCTCATTCTCCTAGCAATTACAACCGCCACCAATGCTTAATAGCTTGCACTGACCATGCAGCAGCAGCGTCGCTAGCCAGCTTACAGTAAAACGCCCACAAGCTCGCCACACAACGGCCATGGCTGCAGGCTTGCGACCATCCCATGAAGCACCGGTGATGCTCCGGCGGCCCGACATGCAACACTCGAGCGCAACACCGGCAACTCTCCGGGATGCCACATTCCAGCATTGATGATGCCCCGACGGCCCGAGGATGCTACATAGCAACACCGGTGATTCTCCGGAATGCTTCATAGCAACACCGGCGATGCTCCATAACAACAGCAGCGATGCATTGAAGCTTCATCGTCGCGCGGGTACCACCATGCGCAAATACTCCATTGCAGCACCAATGATCCAATGGCAGCAGCGCCATCGCTCGTTCCATTACAACGCCACCGGCAGCAGCACCGCCGCTCTTGACTTGTCGTGCCGACCAAGGCAACGCTCACACCATTGAAGCGCCCTGGTCGCACTGTCGGAAGCAGCGCCCGCTCCATTGCAGCACCACTATACTTGGCTCGTCGCCAACAGCAATGTCCCACTCCACTGCAGAGCCGGCGAGCAGTGGCGACTGGCGAGCCGCGAGCGCTCCCCATTGCAGAGCCGCGTGAACTAATTAGTTGCAGCGCTCGTACAACAGAAAACAAAGCGGCGAACAGTGACCGTTTTCGTTTTCCTCTGCAGCAGCGGGCAAGAGCACGAGCGAAGGGGGAGCAGAGCTAGCGGCAATGGTGGCCGGTGTTGGCCTCGATCTAGAGGAAGGTGAAGAAGACGATGTTGCTTCCTGCGTGGGGGATAAGGCCAATCCTGTGCGGTGCGTGGGACCAGCCAGAGATGTGGTGTGTGGGTTGAGCAGTTGACCAAGCAATGCACAATGTGCGTGGACGCGTGCCATGCAGACCAGGCGGATGATTTTCTACCCAAACCAGCCGGATGATTTTTTTTTTGAAGAAACCAGCCGGATGAATTTAAGAGGTTTCCCAGTACTAATCCGGCGTGTCTAGTTTGTACCCGTGAGTACGTAGGTCTCCATCGTTTTTTTGTCTTGATCGATTTTGAGTCCGCGTCCAACACGTACTAGGTCACCTACGTCTAGGTGTCCGTCTCCCACCAGAGCTTTATATATCATCCTTCCAGCTCCAGATCGAGCTAGTTAATCAATGTCGCCGTTTGGGAGGAGCGTGCCTCGCAAGAAGAGGACGAGGTTCATCGCGCCAACTCCGGCCGCCGCCGCCATGGACATGGTGCACGTGACTGCCGATGCTGGATCGTCTTCCGGCTCGAGCTCGGTGGCCGCCGCAGGCCAGCGCGAGAACCTGGCGGCGCCGCGACCTAGGTCCGAGGAGGAAGAACGGAGACGCAAGGGGAAGATGCCGACCGTGGAGCAGCAGAGCATGCCGCCGCCGTCGCCCGTCCCCGTCGAGGGGAAGCTCATGGGCGACGCCATACGCGCCAACGCGCTCGCGAGCGCGTCGACGCCGTTCGTGGCATGGAAGGACGTCCCGTTCGACTACGGCGCCGTGAGCCCTAGGCTCCGCGACGCCCTCGAAGATCTCGGCGTCGTCGCTGGCGCTGGCCCCGTATGCGTCTACGAGAAGAAGATGGCAAATTCGGACAGGCAAAAGGAGCAGAACCGCCTCCTAATATCATGCAAGGACGCAGGCGGCAACAATGACGGCGGCGGCACGAGCAAGAAAAGGAAGAAGAAGGACAACGGCGGTGGCACGAGTAAAAATGGCAACAAGAAGATGAAGAATAATGACAGCGGCGGCAACAATGGCGGCGGTGGCAGGAAGAAGGATAGCGTCGACGAGCGTTGTGCGGCGGCGAATTTCAAAAGGATCTTCTCGGACAAGGAGATTCCCATCGTGGAGCTCCAGCAGCCGGAGAAGAAGCAAGAGGAGGAGGAGGAGGAGGGGATGACGAAGGCGGAGAAGAAGAAGAGGGAGAAGGAGGAGCCTGGTCTGGACTTGCAGGTGTTCGACCGTGACGGCGAGATGTACGAGCTCAAGTGCAGGTTCCTGGAGTGCAACCAGGGCTACCGGCTCATCGGCAAACACTGGACGCGCTTCCTGGTCAAGACCGGCCTGCTCGTCAAGAAGAAGAAGAAGAGGAAGGGGTCGCCGGAAGCGGAAGGCAGCGAGGGAGGAGAGAGCAGCTCTCCGTCGCCCGAACCCGACGAAGGCCCACCGGAGCCGAAGGTCAAGGTGCGCCCTGCCCGCCTCGAGCTGTGGGCGTTCCGGTCGCCCAAGCTGACGATGGGGTGCCCCGGCCACGCGGACGGGAAGCTCGGGCTGGTCCTGCTGCACTACTTCGAGGGCGACGGCGCCGAGGCCGAGCGTGTCGACGTCGGCCGTGTCAGTGCGGATGAGCCGGAGCCGCGTGGTTCTGAGGAAGAAGACGCCATGATCGAACCGGCAATGCCCAACGAAGGTGACGAGATGGCCATCGATGAGCCGAACGTGGTGCCCGCCGACGCCCATGTGCATGTGGACGAGGTGCCCGTCATGGAGGCTGGTGAGCCGGAGGAAGATGAAGACGTCGCGATGGCCAACGTGGGTGCCGCCCATGTGCCGGTGCCACCCGTCGTCGACGGTGCACACGAGGAGGATGCCAACGAGGGCGCCGTGGCCTGGACGGAGGCCGACGAGAGGATGCGAGAGCTAGAGGCTGCAGAGGCGATGCTACTGCTGCGTCAGAGATCTCGTTGCATGAGGTGCAAGTAGTTTTCACTACTACGGAAAGAGTACTAGGCTCAGTTGTCGGATCATATCTAGGAAGAAATATGTTTTAGATTTAGATGCTTCAGTTTCAGTCCAATATAATGATGCATTTTCATTTTATTCTCTTTGCGTTTTGGGATGGCTCTTATATATACAAGGGTGCAATCTGGGACATGATCGAGCAGAGGTTTGTTTCAGCGATTTTTGGTACTGCAATTTCCGTATGCTGGTGTATATATACTGCTCTCGTCGTTAAACTAAAAAAAACACGGTGGGGTTTGTCGATGACACGCATGAGGTCCGAAGTTTGCCGTTGGACGTATCGCTTGGGGTACGTCCGGTAAACCTAAGATTGGCACCAACATAATGTTAGAGGAGAAGGAGGCACTCTCGTAGTAGGGGAATTGGTCGGTTTTCATGGTGGATCCTCTGATTGGAGATGAAGAGTAATAAGAGATTCTAAACGGGGTGATGAGATCGGCGTTGTTGATTCGGAGGTAGAGGGGATGAGCGGCGAGGTTTGGAGGGCATGTGTGGTACATGCATAAAAGTTTGCTTGTAATTTTTCAAACAATTGTGGATCAAAATATGGATGTGATATTTGTGTTCCTAAATTGCCCTCCACGGACAGCAGGGCTTCCTTGCTCGGCCATAGTCCACGGGCACTTGTTGCCGGGTCCAGGTGGAGGCCAAGAGGTGGAGGCCATAGGGTTCTCTCAACCGTCCAAGCTCGTCGTCGATGTATGGGAGGAGAATGAGCGTAGGCAATCAGTCGTTGACAGAGTAGACCAAGTACTGAAGGTGTTGGTAGTTGGTCAAGTCAACCTCGATAAGGGCAAGGTGGCCCGTCGAGGCAACGATCTTGGGCGTGCAATCGAAAAAGGGGCCGTTGTCATCATCATCATCTTCTTCTTATTTTTCTTCTTGGGTATTGGGGCAGTGGCAGGAGATGCAACAGTAGGAGCAACACGAGGGATCGACGAGGAGCAAGGTTACTTGGATGGTGGTGCTGCTGTCGCGCGTCAAGGTTCGTGCGGTGGTGTGGTTAGAGACATGGGCGGATTTGGACCCCACGTAGCCCTATAATTATAGTCGAAGCACAGGCAGGCTTGCCTGACTGACTCGGCCTGATCCCCCGAGTCCCCGAGAACAGAGGCGAGCGAGCGAAGCCCTCCCCGACCTCGCGCGGCTGCGCCCCGAACCCTACGCCTCCGCTGTTGCGTCGCCCGCCGTCGGTCATCGCCTCGCTGACATCTTCCCCTCCCCCCTACCATTCCACCACCCCCCGGCCCCGCCGCTCGCGCGCCTTCGACGGTCGACGCTGCCTCCATTCGCCCTCGCCACTCGCTGCATGTCCGCCATCTGCTGCTGCTTGACCGCCCGGTTAGGGGTCCGGCGAGGGCGCGAGGCGGCAAGCCGGCGACCCCGACTGGCAGTTAGTGCAGGTGGCCGGCTGCAGCCACGGTTGGAGCCGGCGAGGTAGTGAGCTTGTTTTTGTTAGAACTTTTGTTATTTTGTAGATGCCATATTGTTTGATATGCCTTTGTTTTTTAAATGTTTGCATGAAAGCAAGATGGATAAAAGAAACAAGACATTTTTTTTCGTTTCAGATTCGAACCATCGAAACCGCAAAAACAGGTGCTTCAACTCAAATATATAATCACCTTAATGTTAGAGCTGAACTCAAACCCGGTTAATTACTATGTATGATTGATCTTTGGAACGACAAGGAAGAAACATTGACACTCAGATTTGGTTTCCTTGTGTTTTGGCATGGATTTATGATAAGACCCCTCATTGCAACGCAGTTTAGCAATGGATTCATTTAAACGCTTTTTGCCCCGGTACGGTCTTGTGAGTTTGAATTTACGAGGTGTGTTTCTTTAATCAAATTTGTGAATTTACAGGCATATTTGGATGCCCGAGCATTGTGGAGAAGTGAATGTTTGTGCTCCAAAACAAATTAAAATACCACACTTAATGATGAGAAGACAAGTACTCCCTCTGTCCCAAAATAAGTGTCTCAACTTTGTACTAGCTCTAATATAAAATTGTATTAAGCTTGAGACAGTTATTTTGAGACGGAGGGAGTAATAAACATGACCAATGACTGAGAATTGCTCTATCTACCATTGGAATCCACAATGATATCTTCGAAACCAACTTTTTACATGATTTCTCGTGCTATTTGTAGCAACAAGTTTTCTGTGTTTTCCGTTTTACTATACAAACATTGATTTGATTATCTTTGATCTAGAGAAGGCCCGCTCAACACTTGCAATGCAAAATTGAAAGTTTGTAACAAAGTAGTATTCCTTCTATCCGAAATTACTTATCCCATAAATAGATAAAAAATGTATTCAAAACTAAAATGTGTCTAAATACATCCAGTTCTCTGACAAGTACTTCGAACGGAGCAAGCATACATTATGCACTAACCAGAGCTCGTGTGCAGGGGTATACCGCTGTGGGCCGGGTTGACCCATTTGTCATTTTTCGTTGGGATTTCAGCAGTTTTGCACTCGGGTTAGTCCATTTCGGGGTTTTTCATTCTTTCTTTCCTTTTCTTTTTCTCATTGTTCATTTCATTTTCTCCTTTTTTGTTTAGTTTTAACTTATTTTAAACTTCAATTTTTTTATCGATGTACATTTTGGTTTATGTATTTTTGATAGTTTTGTATCCACATTACATATAACATATATCCATGATGACCATTTTTAACAAATGTCAATGAACATTTTACAAATAAACAACAAACATTTTGTACATTTAATATTAAAAGGTTTCTATACACAACGGACAATTAGTAAATATATCATGAACATTTTATTTCATGTAAATGAATTTTTTCCCTGGATCCATGAATGTTTTAAAAAATGAATATTTATTTTATACATGATATTTTTATTACTATATTTATTTATATTATGCACGTGAACATTTTCTTCATTTTCCTTGAATATACATTCTCCCTATTTTGCTGACTATGAAAAATAATTTGAAAATATATGAAATGGATATTGTGTTGTATTATACTCCCTCCGGTCCTTTTTACTCCGCATATTAGATTTGTGTCAAGTCAAACTTTATAAAGTTTGACCAAATATATATTGAAAAATATCAACATCTATAATACCAAATATACATATCATGAAACTACCTTTCGCAATGAATCTAATAATATTAATTTGACATTGTGAATGTTGATACATATTTCTATAAATTTGGTCAAAATAGCGATACTTTGACTTCGGACAAAGCTAATATGCAGACTAAAAAGGACCGGAGGGAGACATACAGTATACTAAAAGAGCAGAGAACCGTTAGCGGCCCACCCCAAGGACGTACAACCCATGTTACAATATGTGCTGTCTTACGTGGGGCCTGCAGTAAAATAACGTATATGTTGTCTTATGTGGTGTAATAAGGTATGGAATGATAATTGGCTGCCCCGAGACTTTTGTTTGCGCCCGCTCGGTGTGATCTCTGCAAATCCCCCGGAGAAAGTTTCTGAACTGATATCACATGTGGACCGATGTTGGGATGAACGGGCCCTGTCAGAACACATCTCCCTATGGATGCCGACCTAGTGCGCAAAATTCCTCTCAGCTATACTTCTCAAGTAGATTTCTATGCCTGGCATTATGAGAAATCGGGTATGTTTTCGGTGCGATCGTGCTACAGAATGGTAATGGCAACGAAACTCCGACGTGAGTGATGGCTCAATGGAGCAGCAGAACCATCAAACATTGATCGGGAGGAAAGTAATTGGAAGAAACTGTGGGGGACTAAGGTTCCGGCCAAGCTTCGGCTATTCGCCTGGCGACTAGCCCGTGCTTCTCTACCAACAGGACAGGAGAGGGCGAGGCGCCATATGACGGAGGACATATCATGCCCGATCTGCCAGGGGGCGGTTGACAGTTGGAGACATGCTTTGCTCGATTGCAACATGGCGCGAAGTGTCTGGTCCTTGCGCGACCAAGACGATGATTCTCTGCTTCCAGTGTATGGGGATGAAACGCCGGATCCGAAGCTCTGGCTTCATGGGCTGTGCACCACACTAAGCACTGATCGGTTCATCGCCGTTCTTGTTGGGGAACGTCGCATGGGAAACAAAAATTTTCCTACGCGCACGAAGACCTATCATGGTGATGTCCATCTACGAGAGGGGATGAGTGATCTACGTACCCTTGTAGATCGTACAGCAAAAGCGTTAGAGAACGCGATTGATGTAGTGGAACGTCCTCACGTCCCTCGATCCGCCCCGCGAACAATCCCGCGATCAGTCCCACGATCTAGTACCGAACGGACGGCACCTCCGCGTTCAGCACACGTACAGCTCGACGATGATCTCGGCCTTCTTGATCCAGCAAGAGAGACGGAGAGGTAGAAGAGTTCTCCGGCAGCGTGACGGCGCTCCGGAGGTTGGTGATGATCTCGTCTCAGCAGGGCTCCGCCCGAGCTCCGCAGAAACGCGATCTAGAGGAAAAACTATGGAGGTATGTGGTCGGGCAGCCGTGAGAAAGTCGTCTCAAATCTGCCCTAAAAGCCCCATATATATAGGAGGAGGGAGGGGGACCTTGCCTTGGGGTCCAAGGGACTCCCAAGGGGTCGGCCGAGCCAAGGGGGGGAGGACTCCCCCCCCCAAACCGAGTTGGACTTGGTTTGGTGGGAGGAGTCCCCCTCCCTTCCCACTTCTTCCCTCTTTTTTTTTCTCTTCCTTTGATTTCCTTTCCTTGGCGCATAGGCCCCCTTGGGGCTGTCTCACCAGCCCACTAAGGGCTGGTGTGTCTCCCCAAAGCCTATGGGCTTCCCCGGGGTGGGTTGCCCCCCCCGGTGAACTCCCGGAACCCATTCGTCATTCCCGGTACATTCCCGGTAACTCCGAAAACCTTCCGGTAATCAAATGAGGTCATCCTATATATCAATCTTCGTTTCCGGACCATTCCGGAAACCCTCATGACGTCCGTGATCTCATCCGGGACTCCGAACAACATTCGGTAACCAACCATATAACTCAAATACGCATAAAACAACGTCGAACCTTAAGTGTGCAGACCCTGCGGGTTCGAGAACTATGTAGACATGACCCGAGAGACTCCTCGGTCAATATCCAATAGCGGGACCTGAATGCCCATATTGGATCCTACATATTCTACGAAGATCTTTATCGTTTGAACCTCAGTGCCAAGGATTCGTATAATCCCGTATGTCATTCCCTTTGTCCTTCGGTATGTTACTTGCCCGAGATTCGATCGTCAGTATCCGTACACCTATTTCAATCTCGTTTACCGGCAAGTCTCTTTACTCGTTCCGTAATACAAGATCCCGCAACTTACACTAAGTTACATTGCTTGCAAGGCTTGTGTGTGATGTTGTATTACCGAGTGGGCCCCGAGATACCTCTTCGTCACACGGAGTGACAAATCCCAGTCTTGATCCATACTAACTCAACTAACACCTTCGGAGATACCTGTAGAGCATCTTTATAGTCACCCAGTTACGTTGCGACGTTTGATACACATAAAGCATTCCTCCGGTGTCAGTGAGTTATATGATCTCATGGTCATAGGAATAAATACTTGACACGCAGAAAACAGTAGCAACAAAATGACACGATCAACATGCTACGTCTATTAGTTTGGGTCTAGTCCATCACGTGATTCTCCCAATGACGTGATCCAGTTATCAAGCAACAACACCTTGTTCATAATCAGAAGACACTGACTATCATCGATCAACTGGCTAGCCAACTAGAGGCATGCTAGGGACGGTGTTTTGTCTATGTATCCACACATGTAAATGAGTCTTCATTCAATACAATTATAGCATGGATAATAAACTATTATCTTGATACAGGAATTATAATAATAACTATACATTTATTATTGCCTCTAGGGCATAATTCCAACAGTCTCCCACTTGCACTAGAGTCAATAATCTAGCCCTCACATCACCATGTGAATTACATTGTAATAAATCTAACACCCATACAGTTCTGGTGTCGATCATGTTTTGGCCGTGGAAGAGGTTTAGTCAGCAGGTCTGCTACATTCAGATCCGTGTGCACTTTGCATATATTTACGTCCTCCTCCTCGACGTAGTCGCGGATGAGGTTGAAGCGTCGTTTGATGTGTCTGGTCTTCTTGTGAAACCTTGGTTCCTTTGCTAAGGCAATGGCACCAGTGTTGTCACACAACAAGGTTATTGGATCCAGTGCACTTGGCACCACTCCAAGATCCGTCATGAACTGCTTCATCCAGACACCCTCCTTAGCCGCCTCCGAGGCAGCCATGTACTCCGCTTCACATGTAGAATCTGCTACGACGCTTTGCTTGGAACTGCACCAGCTTACTGCACCCCCATTAAGAATAAATACATATCCGGTTTGCGACTTAGAGTCGTCCGGATCTGTGTCAAAGCTTGCATCGACGTAACCTTTTACGGCGAGCTCTTCGTCACCTCCATACACGAGAAACATCTCCTTAGTCCTTTTCAGGTACTTCAGGATATTCTTGACCGCTGTCCAGTGATCCACTCCTGGATTACTCTGGAACCTACCTGCCATACTTATGGCCAGGCTAACATCCGGTCTAGTGCACAGCATCGCATACATGATAGAACCTATGGCTGAAGCATAGGGGACGGAGCGCGTATGCTCTCTATCTTCATCAGTTGCTGGGCACTGAGTCTTACTCAATCTCGTACCTTGTAACACTGGCAAGAACCCTTTCTTGGACTGTTCCATTTTGAACCTCTTCAAAACTTTATCAAGGTATGTGCTTTGTGAAAGTCCTATCAGGCGTTTTGATCTATCCCTATAGATCTTAATGCCTAGAATGTAAGCAGCTTCTCCTAGGTCCTTCATAGAGAAACTTTTATTCAAGTAACCTTTTATGCTCTCCAAGAGCTCTACGTTGTTTCCAATCAGTAATATGTCATCCACATATAATATTAGAAACTCCACAGAGCTCCCACTCACTTTCTTGTAAATACAAGATTCTCCAACCACTTGTATAAACCCAAATGCTTTGATCACCTCATCAAAACGTTTGTTCCAACTCCGAGATGCTTGCACCAGTCCATAAATGGATCGCTGGAGCTTGCACACCTTGTCAGCATTTTCAGGATCGACAAAACATTCGGGTTGCATCATATACAACTCTTCCTTAAGGAAACCGTTAAGGAACGCCGTTTTGACATCCATCTGCCAGATTTCATAATCGAAAAATGCAGCTATTTAAGCATCGCTACGGGTGAGAAGGTCTCATCGTAGTCAACTCCTGGAACTTGTGAAAAACCCTTTGCCACAAGTCGAGCTTTATAAACGGTCACATTACCGTCAGCGTCCGTCTTCTTCTTAAAAATCCATTTGTTCTGAATAGCCTTGCGGCCCTCAGGTAGTATCTCCAAAGTCCACACTTTGTTCTCATACATGGATCCTATCTCGGATTTCATGGCTTCTAGCCATTTGTTGGAATCTAGGCCCACCATTGCTTCTTCATAATTTGCAGGTTCATTGTTGTCTAACAACATGATTGATAAGACGGGATTACCGTACCACTCTGGAGCAGCGCGTGATCTCGTCGACCTGCGTGGTTCAACAGAAACTTGAACTGGAGTTTCATGATCATCATCATTAACTTCCTCCTCAACTGGCGTCGCAACGACAGAGGTTTCCCCTTGCCCTGCGCCACCATCCAGAGGGATAAGAGGTTCAACAACCTCGTCAAGTTCTATCTTCCTCCCACTCAATTCTCTCGAGAGAAACTCCTTCTCGAGAAAAGTTCCGTTTTTAGCAACAAACACTTTGCCCTCGGATTTGAGATAGAAGGTGTACCCAACTGTCTCTTTTGGGTAACCTATGAAGATGCACTTTTCCGCTTTGGGTTCCAGCTTTTCAGGCTGAAGCTTTTTGACATAAGCATCACATCCCCAAACTTTAAGAAACGATAACTTTGGTCTTTTGCCATACCACAGTTCGTATGGTGTCGTCTCAACGGATTTTGATGGTGCCCTATTTAAAGTGAATGCAGCTGTTTCTAATGCATAACCCCAAAATGATAACGGCAAATCAGTAAGAGACATCATAGATCGCACCATCTCTAACAAAGTACGATTACGACGTTCGGACACACCATTACGCTGTGGTGTTCCAGGCGGTGTTAACTGCGAAACAATTCCACATTGTCTTAAGTGAGTACCAAACTCGAAACTCAGATATTCACCCCCACGATCAGACCGTAGGAACTTGATCTTCTTGTTACGATGATTTTCCACTTCACTCTGAAATTGCTTGAACTTTTCAAATGTTTCAGACTTGTGCTTCATCAAGTAGACATAACCATATCTACTTAAATCGTCAGTGAATGTGAGAAAATAACGATATCCGCCGCATGCCTCCACGCTCATCGGACCACACACATCGGTATGTATGATTTTTCCAACAAGTCACTTGCACGCTCCACTGTTCCGGAGAACGGAGTCTTAGTCATCTTGCCCATGAGGCATGGTTCGCACGTGTCAAGTGAATCAAAGTCAAGTGACTCCAAAAGTCCATCAGCATGGAGTTTCTTCATGCGCTTTACACCAATATGACCCAAGCGGCAGTGCCACAAAAATATGGCGCTATCATTGTTTACTCTAACTCTTTTGGTCTCAATGTTATGTATATGCGTATCGCTATCGAGATTCAATATGAACAATCCTCTCACATTCGATGCATGACCATAAAAGATGTTACTCATAGAAATAGAACAACCATTATTCTCAGACTTAAAAGAGTAACCGTCTCGCAATAAACAAGATCCAGATATAATGTTCATGCTCAACGCAGGCACTAAATAACAATGATTTAAGTTCATCACTAATCCCGATGGTAGTTGAAGTGACACTGTGCCGACGACGATTGCATCAACCTTGGAACCGTTTCCTACGCGCATCGTCACTTCGTCTTTCGCCAGCCTTCGTCTATTCCGCAGTTCCTGCTTCGAGTTGCAAATGTGAGCAACAGAACCGGTATCGAATACCCAGTCACTACTACGAGAGCCGGTTAAGTACACATCAATAACATGTATATCAAATATACCTGATTTTTCTTTGCCCGCCTTCTTATCTGCCAGGTACTTGGGGCAATTGCGCTTCCAGTGACCCATACCCTTGCAATAGAAGCACTCTGTTTCAGGCTTAGGTCCAGCCTTGGGTTTCTTCGGCGGATTGGCAACAGGCTTGCCGCTCTTCTTCGAATTGCCCTTCTTGCCTTTGCCGTTTCTCTTGAAACTAGTGGTCTTGATCACCATCAACACTTGATGCTCTTTACGGAGTTCAGACTCTGCGACTTTCAGCATCGCAAACAACTCGCCGGGAGACTTGTTCATCCCTTGCATGTTGTAGTTCAACACAAAGCCTTTATAGCTTGGCGGCAGTGATTGAAGGATTCTGTCAGTGATAGCTTCTTGCGGGAGTTCAATCCCCAGTTCAGCTAGACGGTTTGAGTACCCAGACATTTTGAGCACATGTTCACTGACAGATGAGTTTTCCTCCATCTTGCAAGCATAGAATTTATCGGAGGTCTCATACCTCTCGATCCAGGCGTTCTTCTGAAAGATAAACTTCAACTCCTGGAACATCTCAAATGCTCCATGACGCTCAAAGCGACGCTGAAGTCCCGGTTCTAAGCCATACAAGACTGCACATTAAACTATTGAGTAGTCCTCCTTACGCGCTAACCAAGCGTTCTTAACATCCTGATCAGCCGTGACGGGTGGTTCATCTCCTAGCGCAGCATTAAGGACATAATCCTTCTTTCCAGCTTGTAAGATTAGCTTAAGATTACGAGCCCAGTCTACAAAGTTGCTTCCATCATCTTTCAACTTAGCTTTCTCTAGGAACGTATTAAAATTCAGGATGACACTTGCGTGAGCCATGATCTACAACACAAATATATTCAAAGTGGACTTAGACTATGTTCAAGATAATTAGAGTTCAACTTAATCAAATTATATGCTAAACTCCCACTCAAAAAGTACATCTCTCTAGTCATTTGAGTGGTTCATGACACACTTACACTATCCCAAGTCCGATCATCACGTGAGTCGAGAGTAGTTTCAGTGGTAAGCATCCCTATGCTAATCATATCAACTATATGATTCATGATCGACCTTTCGGTCTCATGTGTTCCGAGGCCATGTCTGCACATGCTAGGCTCGTCAAGCTTAACCCGAGTGTTCCGCGTGCGCAACTGTTTTGCACCCGTTGTATGTGAACGTTGAGTCTATCACACCCGATCATCACGTGGTGTCTCGAAACGACGAACTGTAGCAACGGTGCACAGTCGGGGAGAACACAATTTCGTCTTGAAATTTCAGTGAGAGATCACCTCATAATGCTACCGTCGTTCTAAGCAAAATAAGGTGTATAAAAGGATTAACATCACATGCAATTCATAAGTGACATGATATGGCCATCATCACGTGCTTCTTGATCTCCATCACCAAAGCACCGGCACGATCTTCTTGTCACCGGCGCCACACCATGATCATCCATCAACGTGTTGCCATCGGGGTTGTCGTGCTACTTATGCTATTACTACTAAAGCTACATCCTAGCAAAATAGTAAACGCATCTGCAAGCACAAACGTTAGTATAAAGACAACCCTATGGCTCCTGCCGGTTGCCGTACCATCGACGTGCAAGTCGATATTTCTATTACAACATGATCATCTCATACATCCAATATATCACATCACATCATTGGCCATATCACATCACAATCATACCCTGCAAAAACAAGTTAGACGTCCTCTAATTTTGTTGTTGCATGTTTTACGTGGTGACCAAGGGTATCTAGTAGGATTGCATCTTACTTATGCAAACACCACAACGGAGATCTATGAGTTGCTATTTAACCTCATCCAAGGACCTCCTCGGTCAAATCCGATTAAACTAAAGTTGGAGAAACCGTCACTTGCCAGTCATCTTTGAGCAAAGGGGGTTACTCGTAACGATGAAACCAGTCTCTCGTAAGCGTACGAGTAATGTCGATCCAAGCCGCTTCAATCCAACAATACCGCGGAATCAAGAAAAGACTAAGGAGGGCAGCAAAACGCACATCACCGCCCACAAAACCTTTTGTGTTCTACTCGAGAAGACATCTACGCATGAACCTAGCTCATGATGCCACTGTTGGGGAACGTCGCATGGGAAACAAAAAAATTCCTACGCGCACGAAGACCTATCATGGTGATGTCCATCTACGAGAGGGGATGAGTGATCTACGTACCCTTGTAGATCGTACAGCAGAAGCGTTAGAGAACGCGGTTGATGTAGTGGAACGTCCTCACGTCCCTCGATCCGCCCCGCGAACAATCCCGCGATCAGTCCCACGATCTAGTACCGAACGGACGGCACCTCCGCGTTCAACACACGTACAGCTCGACGATGATCTCGGCCTTCTTGATCCAGCAAGAGAGACGGAGAGGTAGAAGAGTTCTCCGGCAGCGTGACGGCGCTCTGGAGGTTGGTGATGATCTCGTCTCAGCAAGGCTCCGCCCGAGCTCCGCAGAAACGCGATCTAGAGGAAAAACTATGGAGGTATGTGGTTGGGCAGCCGTGAGAAAGTCATCTCAAATCTGCCCTAAAAGCCCCATATATATAGGAGGAGGGAGGGGGACCTTGCCTTGGGGTCCAAGGGACTCCCAAGGGGTCGGCCGAGCCAAGGGGGGGAGGACTCCCCCCCCAAACCGAGTTGGACTTGGTTTGGTGGGAGGAGTCCCCCTCCCTTCCCACTTCTTCCCTCTTTTTTTTTTCTCTTCCTTTGATTTCCTTTCCTTGGCGCATAGGCCCCCTTGGGGCTGTCCCACCATCCCACTAAGGGCTGGTGTGTCTCCCCAAAGCCTATGGGCTTCCCCGGGGTGGGTTGCCCCCCCCCCCGGTGAACTCCCGGAACCCATTCGTCATTCCCGGTACATTCCCGGTAACTCCGAAAACCTTCCGGTAATCAAATGAGGTCATCCTATATATCAATCTTCGTTTCCGGACCATTCCGAAAACCCTCGTGACGTCCGTGATCTCATCCGGGACTCCGAACAACATTCGGTAACCAACCATATAACTCAAATACGCATAAAACAACGTCGAACCTTAAGTGTGCAGACCCTGCGGGTTCGAGAACTATGTAGACATGACCCGAGAGACTCCTCGGTCAATATCCAATAGCGGGACCTGGATGCCCATATTGGATCCTACATATTCTACGAAGATCTTTATCGTTTGAACCTCAGTGCCAAGGATTCGTATAATCCCGTATGTCATTCCCTTTGTCCTTCGGTATGTTACTTGCCCGAGATTCGATCGTCAGTATCCGTATACCTATTTCAATCTCGTTTACCGGCAAGTCTCTTTACTCGTTCCGTAATACAAGATCCCGCAACTTACACTAAGTTACATTGCTTGCAAGGCTTGTGTGTGATGTTGTATTACCGAGTGGGCCCCGAGATACCTCTTCGTCACACGGAGTGACAAATCCCAGTCTTGATCCATACTAACTCAACTAACACCTTCGGAGATACCTGTAGAGCATCTTTATAGTCACCCAGTTACGTTGCGACGTTTGATACACACAAAGCATTCCTCCGGTGTCAGTGAGTTATATGATCTCATGGTCATAGGAATAAATACTTGACACGCAGAAAACAGTAGCAACAAAATGACACGATCAACATGCTACGTCTATTAGTTTGGGTCTAGTCCATCACGTGATTCTCCCAATGACGTGATCCAGTTATCAAGCAACAACACCTTGTTCATAATCAGAAGACACTGACTATCATCGATCAACTGGCTAGCCAACTAGAGGCATGCTAGGGACGGTGTTTTGTCTATGTATCCACACATGTAAGTGAGTCTTCATTCAAACAATTATAGCATGGATAATAAACTATTATCTTGATACAGGAATTATAATAATAACTATACATTTATTATTGCCTCTAAGGCATAATTCCAACAGTTCTTACCACACTTTGGGCGATCTGGTGGGCACGGCGGAAGGTGATCCATGAGAAAGAATTCCAAAGCACGCTATCGACACAGTTATTTATCGAGCGTTACCTGCATGAGCTACGAGGTTTACCAGAGAAGAAGAAGTGCACGTCCAGGAGGACCGAGAACACGCCAGCTCCCAGCTGGATCCCACCAGCCAGCGGAGAGGCTAAGCTGAATGTGGACGGAGCTGTGGCCAAGTCAGCTAATATTGGTGCGGTGGGGGTAATTTGCCGCGATGAGCAGGGATAGTTCATTGGGGTTTCAGCGATAGTCCTAAACGGAGTGATAGATCCAGCAGTTGTTGAGGCCCATGCATGCAGAGAAGAGATAGCACTGGCGGAAGATTTGATGATCACCAAAGTTCGCATTGCATCTGACTGTCTGAGAGTCGTAAATGATCTGAAAACCCAAGATCAACGGGGAGAGTATTGCATGATCCTAAATGATATCCAGCAGAGAAAGTCTAGTTTCATTAGTTGTAGTTTTGTTTTTGAGTGTCGTGATAGTAATAGTGAGGCACATAAAATAGCAAGGATGGCCACAACCCTAGGATTAGGGCGTCATCTTTGGCTTGATTGTCCTCCTGACAACTTATGTATTCCCCAAAACATTATTAGTTGAATAAAGTGGGTTGCCAATAAAAAAAATGTGGGGCCCGCAGCAGGTCCTACCATGTGCTTTATTTATTTATTCCTTTTTTGTGCACATTTATGTTTTCTTATTTTGTATTTTTGTTTAATTTTATTTTATTATATTTACAAATATTATAAATATGTGTATCACAAAACACTTTACATTAAATTTCGCCAAAACTTAATCTTCCATTCAAAATGTTAAATGGGTATGGATAAATGTTTTTATGATATTTAAGGAAAATGTAGAATGTGAATAAAAGAGGTAAAAAATGTTAATCATGTGTACTGAAGTTATGTGCGACATTTAAAAATTCTTATATATTAACAATAATTTTTTTATATAATTCAAAAGGACTCTTATGAACATTAAAAAATGTATGTCAAATTTTAAAAATTGTTCACGAGTCTCTAAATTTCGTGCATACCATTTTCAACAGAAATGTTTGTATAATATAGTTCAAAAAGATTTTTAATTATCATTATTGTTTATTACAACGTGTATACAAACAGTTTAACAAGTATTTTTTTTTTGAAATATGTTAGTGAAATAATTATTTAATATGTATTTGCAAAATGCAAAAAACGTATATCCTCTCATTCGGTCGGTGCTGGTCTTCGATGGCTTTGTTTGAATCTAGTCTTCGTTCATGTGGTGTGAGGTTAGCCCCTTCCGATCTAACCTTCTCTTTATCGACGATGGTTGTTATTCTAGTGTTTGTTCTTTGTGGCCTTAACACAACGACATCTGGACTGTCTATAATAACAAGGTTTGCCTTGATCCGTTGGGGGAATGATGATGACGGTGCACACCTTTGTTTTATTAGTGTTTGTAGTTGTAGCTAGATGATCTCCATACCTGGTTATTGTTTTTGTTACTTCTGGTTTTCATGATATTCCCATTACAAATGATGAGTAGATCAAAAGTTTTTTTTTCCAGAAAACATTATATGCACTCAAGACGGTTTGTTCCAGTCTTTTATATCATCGACACAGTACAAATGCAAGTGGTCATTTATATGCATACACTTGTTTTTTAATGAACACACACATACACATTCTACCCTTATGTTTAAACACAGTACAGATGCAAACACGCATATATATACATACACTTACCTCTATGAATGCACGTATCCACACCCTATTCCTATGTTTGAACACAGTAAAGATGCAAATGCGCATATATATATATATATATATATAGGGTCGCGCTATTCGTCATCCTGGGCGAGAAATAGTTATTCTTCACCCCTTTGTTTTAATATCAATGCATCGTAATTTTACGTTCCGTAAATTCTGTCTTATTTTATATGTAAAACGAGACTGTAAAAAAATATAACCAATATAAAAATATTTTATATCACTTAAAATTACGAACATACAAAAGTAGTGCAAAAAATAAAAAAAAAATCATTTTTTTCTGGTATTATGACCTATATTTTTGTTTTTCTTTTGTAAATTATTTCGTAGTGATTCAATATAAATGTAAATATTTGTATTTAAGATTTAATTTATTAATAAATTGATTGTAAGATTATCTCGGATGAAGAATAAACTATTCTACACCCTGGGCGATGAATATAGTTTCAAATAAAAATACATTTAAAATACAAATAGTTAAATTTATATTGAATCACTATGTAAGATTTGACAAAAGAAAAAAATATATAGGTCACAGGACCATAAAAAATTGAATTTAGTGTATTTTCTGCACTATTTTTGTATGTTCGGAATTTTACGTGATATAAAATATTTTTACGTTGATAATATTTTTTTATGGTCTCTTTTAAGTACGTGTAAAATAAGACAAAATTTATGGAGCATAAAATTACGGTGCATTTATATTAAAATAGAGGAGGGTGAAGAATAACTATTCCTCATCCAGGGTGACGAATATCACGATATATATATATACACACACACACACACACACACCAAAGAAATTAGTACGTGCATATATATAATATGCATGTGTATTGCACACGCGTATCCCATAAAAATACTAACGTTTTATGTATATACTTTATCGGAGTTTTCATTCTTCGTACAATGAAATAAATTAAAAAGAAATTACTTTCCAGTATACTCGCATGTGATATACCTAAGAAATTAGTACGTGCGTAAATACAATATGTATGAGTATGGCACACACATACCCCATAAAAATAATAACGTTGTATGTATATACTTGATCAAAGTTTTCATTCTTCATACAATGAAATAAATTAAAAAGAAACTGCATTAATTAGTTTCCTATTCAACGCATGATATATGGAAGATGCTAAATATACTCACACCATTACTATCTGCATGCCTGAATCTAAGATTTGATGGTCACGAGGTAAGGAGCCTGGGCACCTAGGTGTCCCAAACGGTCGTCCTATATATATGCATACACTTACCTATCCAACTCTATTGGTGATGACATGTTGTGTGATCACGTCGTAACTCTGGATTTGAGAACATGAATGATCCTATCCAACTTCCGGAACAGAATCCGGACACATTTGAAGAGTTTATTGAAATGTATCAAGAAATTCGGCATCGAACAACTCACGAGCAGCTGAAGAAAGATTTGATTGAGTATCAGTGGGTGTTGAAAGGGGACAATAATGCTCGGATGTAATATTTGAACTTTTGAACTAGTGATGCATGCGACTAATTTAACGTTTGTACCCTTTACATGCGGCTATTTGATGGACCTGAAAAAAATAAGGAAGGTTGGATGTATGTGGGAGGATATTTGCTGATTTGTCTAAAGGTTGCTGACTGTATATGTTGATTTTTCATGTGACTTTTACGATTAATGATGTTTGCATGAGCTGTTAACGATGATAAAAACGATGCAGTGGGCCAAGGGGAACCAGTGACGGGGGCGCGGGTCATCCCGTCATGAAACAAGGCGTTGAAAGTGCCGTCGGACTCGGCATTGACCTTGAATCAATGGTTCGTGTAGCGATGACCGGCGAGGCACCCTCGATGGTCGCCATGGGGAACGTAGAACTGTAAGCCGTCAAGGACGAGTGGCCTGACGACACCAGCGACAACTACACATACCTCACGAGCATCTCTCAGCCCTACCGAGAAAGGGGGCATAGTCAAATACAACGAGCCAGCAACAACTACACATACCTCACGAGCATCTCTCAGCCCTACTGAGAAAGGGGGCATAGTCAAATCAAATACAACGAGCCGATCTTATGTTGGATGCCTCCTTTCTCGGTAGGGAACTCTCTCCTCAAGTGAAGGAGCGTTTCTCCATCAAACCATCGAGCCGAACATGTGGTGTTCACGGGAAGGAAAACTTGTTGGTGGGAACGGGAGCAAACAGAGGAGCGAGGAGGAAGAGAAGATGTTCTAGCTTGTTTCATTGAATACATGATGTACGTATATAGCATTAAATACATTATCTAGGGACTTATCTATGGAAACCACGTTTCTGTTTTTTGGCTCATCTGAATCCACGCTCACGAAGAAAAATCAAAACAAATATTAGAAAAATTTAACAAAATAAATTATTTTTATGTTTGGTAGATAATTTGATACGTGAAGACTGTTCCAAATTTCAACTTATTTAAATATCTGAGCAGCTCTCAGCAAGAAAGACGAATTGGGATTTATAAAAAAGGATAATTGTTCACAAACTGTTGTGACACGATTTGTCTTTTTTGCCGAGAGCTGCTCAGGCTCCCTTCACCAAACAAACCGGGTCGAATTTCTTGCAAGCCCCGTAAATACCACCGCTTGAAAACGCCGGAGAACGCGCCTTGAGATTCGTGCTCCAAATTAAGCCGATAAGGAAATCGACGATGCACAAAAGAAAAAAAGAAAATATCCAGATTTCATTTTAGGAAAAAGAAATGAAGTTACAGCAAGGCTTGATGTTTTTCCTAAAAATACGGGGTGTGTCCATGGTTCTGTTTCCGGGTTCGAGCTGTTCTTCCAGATTTGGTTTTGAACGGAAAAAAAAAACAAACCGTATCCAACAGCACAACGCTGTGTATAAAATGTTCCTCCGCTCCGCCGTCACGATATGCTAGGTATTTCTATCTCCTGCCGCCGCCGGATTCCTCCGCCACTCCCGATCGCCAATTCAGTTCGCCGTCACGCCGTTTTCTGAGGTGTCCTCTGCGTCCCCGTGGCCATGGACGAGATCTTTGTCGTCGACCGCAGGGAGAGGTTGTCCGCCGTGAACCTGGGCTCGCCGCCGTGCTCTGCTGCCAGAGCCAGCAAGAAGCGCAAGAACCAGCAGAAGGAGCGCATCGAGTTCTTGGCCCGCATCGAGTCGACGTCGCCATCGCCGTGGGCAGAGCCCGCCGCCGCCCCCTTTTTCCGGCCTCACGCTTCCATCCGTCGGGCCCAGTCCCCCGCGGCCAGATCCGGCAAGAAGCGCAAGAACCATCAGGAGCGCGAGTTCTGGGCCGGCATGGGCGTCAATTCGCTGGACGAGGTCGCCGTCGTGGACCGCAGGGTGCGAGGGGAGGAGGATCTTGGCGGCAGGGGCAGGCTGCTGCTGGGCGCGACCAGAGCAAGCAAGAAGCGCGAGGACGGCGTGTTCTGGGCGAGCATGGAGTCGGCGGCGGTGCCCGGCCCGGGCGTGGACTCGCTGGACGAGATCGCCGTCGTGGACGACAAGCTGCGCGACGTCCTGCGCGGCCTGGGCGCCTCCGCCCCGGTGCGCGTCTACGGGAAGCGGCTGTTCAAGTCGGACCGGGTGATGAACCAGCACCGGCTGCTCATGTCGTGCCGCAGCTGGCGGCACGGCGAGCCGTTCCCGTTGGACGAGGTCCTGACGGCGGAGGAGAAGCCGTGCGTGCAGGTGCAGGCCTACGACCGCGCGGGCCGGCCCTACGTGCTCGACTTCAAGAAGCTGGAGTCCAACAAGGCGTACCGCCTCATCGCCGGCTGGGGGAAGTTCCTGACCGAGAACGGCCTCGCCGTGCCCAAGGACGCCAAGGAGGAGGACCTAGAGCCGGCCATGGTCGAGCTGTGGGCGTTCCGCTCGCCGGCGCTCACGGTGGGCGTGGCCGGCCAGCCGTGCGGCGCGCTCGGGCTCGTCATCGTGCACTACCGCCAGGGGGACGCCCCGCACGCCGACGCCGCCATCGCGGAGGTCCTGGCCGCGGCCGCGAACAGAGCGGCGGCGATGCCGTTGCCGGTCGCGGCGCCCGTCCCGGAGCACCACGAGGACGCCGTGCACGCCGCCGTGGAGGGGGCTGATGACGGTGGTGCCTGTCCTGGAGCATGGCCGGACGCGAGGACGCTGGAGGCCGCGGAGGCGCTGCTGATGCTGAGTAGATCGAGCAGATCGATTGACCGATCGTCGATTCCCAAGCTACGAACTTGCTAGAGTTAGACTAGTCAGTAGGCATGAAAAATTACTAGCATTTTGGTCTTGTCTTTGTTTCTTGGATGGCTATGCACATTTTGGTTTGGAACACAGTCGAGCTTGTTCATCCCTTCACTTGTTCATTTAGGCGTTTTCTAGTAGTTGGTTGCAATGTGGACGAGACGACATACATGAAAGAATGAAAAGGAGAGAAACGAAGCCATGCATGCATGAATGCATCTCAGATATGTTTGCTTCATCCGGCCACTGCTGCCTGCTGCTACTGCTGCTCAAGGTCAAGGATTCCGCAGTTGGTGACAAGGATCTTGGTGTATGGCCGGTTGAACCCTCGCTCTGCGACCACCGCTCTCTTGTCCCCGATCAGCTTGGCCACCCTGCACAATCACAATCACAATCACACACATTTTTTTCCATCGAGATCGATCGATCGATCGATGGTGAAGCACTGACTTGAAGTAGGCGGAGCCGGTGTTGTCCTTGACGGTGGCGACGGCGGCGATCCTGCCGACGACGTCCATGCCGGCGACGACGCGGCCCACCACGAGCGCCGACGCGTCCAGCTCGGGGGAGTCCCTGGTGGCGATCACGAACTCGGTGCCGTTGGGCACCACGCCCGCCTGCTCCTCCTGGATCTCCAGCCGCCCGCCCCGCGCCACCAGCTTCGGCTTCGGCGGCGGCAGGCTCGGGTCCCGCACCACGATCGACACCGCCCCCGCCGCGTTCATCGCGCCGCCGCCGCCGCACCGCGCGCGCACGGCGTCCATCTCGGCCGCCAGCCGGTCGGTCACCGCGGGGATGACCGGGTAGGACACCACGCCGGCGTGCTGCACGTACCCGGGGACCACCTTCACGAACTCCTTGCGCCGGTACCCGACGCCCGTGGCGAGCGACAGGAACCGGGCCGCGCCGGCCGGGGCCGCGTCGCCGAACAGGCCCACCGTGATGCGCCCGGCCGGCTCGCCGCCGATGGACACGTCCAGGAATGCCTTGGCCGTGACGGGCAGCCCGTCGATGCAGGCCGACGCCTCCTGCGCCCGGGCCGACGGGGAGACGGCACCGAGGAGTGCCGGCGAGGCCGCGATGGTGACCGCGACCGCGGCCGCGGCGGCACGGCGGCCGAGCTTCGGCGGTGTCGTTTGGTGGATCAGCTGAGGCGGAGGCGGAGGCGCCGGCGGCAGCGTGGGCTTGGAGGTGTTGAGGATCCGATGCGACATTGCTGCTGCGGGTTGGATGGACTGGACGCGCGTCTGGATGACAACCCAAATCCATTTTCTATCTCAATTGTATGGTCTGCATTTGCATAGCCTGAATAAACCAGCCACACACATAGCGTATATATATATATATACACTAGCAAAAGGGTCCGTGCGATTGTAACGGGAGAAAAAAATCCCACACGCTTTGATTTGATTCAAAAGTTGTGCTCGAGCGCCGAAACGGGGGCAGCAAGCGGGCAGAGGTACGCCCGCGGAGGCGGGTGGGTTGAGATCGACAACAGTGGTGGTTGAGGTCGGCCGCGGCGGCGAGTGGTGTGGCAGCGACCTGGGCACAAGCTAGGGTGGATCAGGGTCGACGCAATGCGCTCGAGCGCCGCAACGGGGGCAGTGAGCGGGGAGAGGTACGGCCGCGGAGGCCGGTGGGTTGAGATCGGCAGCGGTGGCGGTTGAGGTCGGCCGCGGCGGCGAGCGGTTGCAGATAAATGATGGAGCGCATAACAAAAATTACAGGGGCTTTGTTATTAAAATACCGTGGTGGATTTTCCGACGAAAGCAATAGCCGCTTTATTATTAGGTATAGATATATATAGGGTCGCGTTATTCGTCACCCTGGGTGAAAAATAGTTATTCTTCACGTCCTCTATTTTAACATCAATGCACCGTAATTTTACGTTCTGCAAATTTTATCTTATTTTATACATAAAAAGAGATAGTAAGAAAATGTATAAATACTATAAAAAATATTCGTCACCCTGAATGAGGAATAGTTATTTTTTACCCTCTCTATTTTAACATCAATGTATCATAATTTTACGTTACATAATTTTTTTTCTTATTTCATACGTAAAAAGAGACCGTAAGAAAATGTATAAATACTATAAAAAATATTTTTGTTACGTAAAATTACAAATGTAAAAACATAGTGTAAAATATACATAAAATGCATATTTTCTTGTCTTACAACCTATATTTTAAATTTTTTTATGCCAAAATTTACATAGCGGGTCAATATGAATGTAACTATTTGTATTTTAAATGTAATTTATTTATGAAAAGCTCGTAAGATTACCTCGGGTGAAGAATAACCTATTCTGCATCCTGGGTGATGAATAGAGTTTCAAGTTAACACTTGGCTCGTAAGTGGAGCACGGCCTTTTTTAACCTCAATTGCAAATTCAACCTCGATTCGCAACTGAAACCCAACTTTTTTTGTCCAGTTACAACTTCACCCATTGACTCACAATTGGGGTTGACTTTTTTCACTTGACAGTCCAACACAACTGGGGTCAATGATCAACCTATTAATTTTGTCCTAGTTACAAGTCTATCATCGACTCATAACAGGGCCCAACCTTTTCTCCCAAGCGCAAACCCACCCGCGACTCACAACTGGAGCCCAATCTTTTTTTTGTCCTACTTGCAAGTCCACCCTTAACTCATAACTGAGGCCCGACCCTTTTTTCCTTAATTACAAGTCCATCCTCCACTCGCAACTCAGGCCCAACACTTTTTTGTCCTACTTGCAAGTCTACCCTTAACTCCCAACTTGGACCCGACCTTTTTTCCTTATTTACAAGTCCATCCTCGACTCGCAACTCAGGTCCAACACTCTTTTTTGTCCTACTTGCAAGTCCACCCTTAACTCACAACTGGGGCCCGCCTTTTTTTTCCTTAGTTGCAAGTCCATCCTCGACTCGCAACTCAGGCCCAATACTTTTTTGTCCTAGTTGCAACTCCACCCTTGACTCGCAACTTGATCCCGATCTTTTTTTTGTCCGAGTTGCAAGTTCACCCTCGACTCGCAACTAAGGCCCAACATTTTTTTCGTCCTAGTTACAAGTCCACTCTTAACTCGCAACCGGGGCGTGAATTTTTTTGTCCCAGTCTCAAGTCCACACTTGACTTGGAACTCGATTCCGACCCTTTTTTGTACCTGTTGCAAGTCCACCCTCGATTTGCAACCGGGGGCAGCGTTTTTTTTTCAGTTGTAAGTCCACCTCGCACACAACTGGACTGGACCCTTTTTTGTTCTCCAATATGTTCAATTTGTAAGAGGTGTATGGGATTTGAAAAATTCTTTGGTTTTCCAAATTTTGTTTGGGTTTAAAAAAAGTTTGATAATTTTAAAATAGGTTTGTGTTATTACAAAAAATGTCCGAATATTTAAAAACTATTCATGTCTTCTTGAAATAAGTTCCAATGTTTGGAACAATGTTCCCTTTTATATATTGAACAATGTTCCCTTTTATATATTGTTATTTAAAAAATGTAAGTTTTTTCAAGAATGTTCATATTTTTTCAAACAAAGTTTTTGGTGTTCAAAATATGTACCCATTTTGTTTTTATAAATGTTCATGTTTTCATTAAAAAAGCTGAGATTGTTAAACAATCTTAGGGAATTTCAAAAGAGGATACCATTTTTCAAAAAACATTAGTGGCTGTGGGGAAAGTTTCGTGTTTTCAGAAGGATTTTTCTAAATCACATTTTAACAAACAGTTCGGATATTGAAAAACAGATTGTGTTTTCAGTAAAGATGTACGAAATTACAGAATTATAAATATTCTTCACATTTTTCAAAAAAGTCTTGAGTTGCAAAAAATGTTTGTGTTTTAATAAAAAAAATATTTTTTTTTTTACAATCTTCAATAATTGTTCAAACAAGGTTTCAAACCCGACGCTGCAGTGGTTCCTTAAACACTAGCGTTGAGTATTTGGCATCGATGCCTATGTGTGTAAGTGGTTAAATGGATGGGTTTACGAGCGGGTGGTTTGCAATTCGATACCTTTGAGGGGTACAAACAGATAGGCTCATTTTAGATGTGAGATATTATCTCACATCCAGATGTGACATAGTCAAACCCTTAAAAATAAGACGAAACACGGAAAGGGCTACAAACAGATAGGGTCATGTTAGATGTGAGATAATACCTCACATCTAAATGTGACATAGTCATGCCCTTATTTATTTGATACTCTATCATACAGTGTAGAAAAAGAATAAATATAGAACAATTAAGGCACCTTATCCTGCGCGGCCTCTTATATAGAGAAGAAAGCGCTGCCATGCATGTATATTGTACCAACACAACAACAAGGCCTAGCCAAGTGCAAAGTACAAAGGAGCAATGGCGAGCACCGCAACAACCGTAGCAATGGCTCTCGTCGTGCTCGCCGCCGTGTCCTCCGACGTCCTTCACGTCGCCGACGCCGACGCCGGCTTGATCGCCAGCACGTGCAAGAAGACCAAGAACCCCGCAACCTGCGTCGCTATGCTGAGCGCCGATCGAAGGAGCGCCATCGCCATCACCGTGCACGGCCTCGCCAACACTGCACTGCTGATCGCAATCGACACTGTCTACAACAACACCGCTGCAATCATCGATCTGTACCAGAACCTAGAGGGCACACCGGAGGGGGGCGCGCTGGCTGTTTGCAACGATGCCTACCTCGAAGCCGACAACGATCTCGAGCTCCAAGCCCGCCTTGCCCTCGACTATCTGAACTATGCCGGCGCGTCGAGGGTCATTTTACTTGCCAAGGGCGCTGGTGATGCATGTGAGAACGCGTTCAAGGCGATAAACAAGAAGTCCCCCCTGACCGACATGGATCGCCAGATGACGGAGCGCTGTGGCGTCACCGCCGACCTCATGGATCTGCTTGCCTCCAAGTGAAGGGAATCAGTCTCGGCTCGTTTCTATGTGCCTTTTGCTGTTAATAAATAATCGGTTGTGTCTGGACATGTTATGGTGATAATGCAATTTAAGAGTTACTTATATAATTATAATACTCCAATGACATTATATGCGGACGACACTATACCTATACTTTTTATGGATCATGATCCAGATAAAGCAAGAAATTTTAAACTGCTTTTATGTGCATTTGAGGAGCTCTCTAGTCTCATCTTTTATGTGCCTCCAAGTGATCTGAATCATTCCCGGCTCGTTTCTCTATGCCCATTGTATCAATAATTATTTCGTTGTGTCGGGACATATTATGGTAACAATGCGGTTTAAGAGTTACATATAGGCTGTTAGGGCAACTCCAACGCGCCGACGCAACAAACACGGATTCTAACCTTTTTTATCTGTTTGGATCGGCCGAACGGACGGGCATGTCCGCCTTTTGGTTTGGTTCGGCCGGTGCTCCCAACGTGGTCGACACGTTTATCGACGTGGTCATAATCTTTATTACTGGTCTGAGCGAAATTTCAGGTAAGAATAAGATGGGTTAATCTACGCCGTAATAACTTGGTCTGGTCTCGCATTTTCTAATTAACGTCAAATTTCTAGAAGTCTCTTATTAGTTTTCAGATAAGAATTGGATGGGTTAATCTACATCATAATAACTTGGTCCCATCAGATGAGCGGCTTGTATTTTCTCAATAACGTGGAAATTTTTAGATTCTCTAATAAATTGCATAGAGATAGAAATAGATATAGATATAGATACAGATATAGATACAGATATAGATACAGATATAGATATAGACAGATTAATTTTCTACGGAATGGATCTCCCTCTCGGAATAATTATGGAACTCATTGAATGTATACAATGAGAGTAGATTTATTTGTTGATTCGCTAAATATTTTGTACGTCTATCACCATGCGGGGTATATGACAACTAGTACTCATAAGTACCTTCATTTATTTGTTTGATTTGTTATTACACTCATTTAGTTAAACGATAAATATACCTTAACTAAGAAATATCTCCCACGGCGTCCACACCTATAGGAAGAGTTGCCATGATGCACCAACACAACATCGTCAAAGCTAGGTTCAAAGTGCAAACAGCAATGGCGAGTCTCACAACACCCGCGGTTATGGTTCTCATCGTGCTCATCGTTGTGTCCTCTATCGTCCTCCCCACAGCCTGATATGTCAATTTTACATAATGAATCTTTATTGATACTAGTACAAATGCCCGTGCGTTGCACCGGGCAAAAAATATCTCAAGGCTTTCCTACTAAAAGAATACTCTGCACCCTTGTACTAAAAAAACACTACACAATAGTGATTGATTCAATCTCTGAAACCTAGCTATCTAAATCTACCTAATTGATCTTGTTTCTTGATTCAATAGTAAGTAGTTGTAGCTTAATTTTCATTCGGTTTCAATGGATTAATTCAAGCATTATTTTCTGCTTAAAATGAAGCTATATGATAGAGGTTTTGTTATTTCTCTTATAAAATAAAAATGAAGCATTACTGTATGTCCTAAGAAACTATTTACTTGCAGCTATAAATTCAAAAATGGGTGCGTTGAAAAAAGAAAACCCCACTAATTCGCGAGGCACATTCGTTAGCACTTCCCAGACTCAACTAAAAGCATCCCCTCTTGTTCAACAGCCCCAGCTCAACAGAGCACTTGCAAATTATAATGAACGGAACCGTGACTTCATGGTCACAAGGCAGCAGCTTCACCACTGCGCCAAGGCTCCCCTTCAAGACTTTACTTTCCCTTTCATACAAAAATGCACTACTGGTTAAACCCCCCTGCTTATCAATCTGCACTTCTGCAGACAGTGTCAGCGATGATATGTTAATCCTATTATGTTGTTGAAACGCAGTCAGTGTGTCATGTTATTGGTACACCTCCTTGTTATGTTACTAAACCATTGTTTGCAATGCAGAACATCCTGAGCTGTACAAAGGTCAAGATTCACAAGCTAATGAAACTGGAGGCAAACCAACAAATAGTAACAATCCAGGTGGTCCACCTGTAGCGCATAGAGAAGCTGCTACCGATGAATTGTTGCTTGAGCGTTTCCGCAAGCGAGAAAAATTCCGTGTCATGCGAAGATAATAATAGCTGGCCGGGTAGGCTGCTGGCTTGGTGCTGTTGCCCTTTAAGCAGAAAACATGTAAGTGGCAACACACGATAGTCCTCCATGTATGTGTTGGGTTATTCAGTGAAAACCCATCACGCTCCCTTGGTTGGTTACTTTGCTTTTGCAGCTCCTGTGACAGAGGAACTATGAAGCTGATTTGAGTGGGTCTGTTACCTTGCATCAATCTGGAGACTTCATACAGTTCGAGGACTTCACGGTGGATGTCAAATTGAAGGAGTCACTCTTATTTTAGGGACTAGCAAAAGGGCCCGTGCGTTGCTACGGGAGAAAAAAACAATACACTCCTAATTTATAAAAAATGGTCTATAATTTGAGACTTCGTAGTTACGGCACAAACATATATGGTTTTACCCTACAAAAGTTCAGTTCAAGATTCCACATGTCTTCTATTTTAACACGGCTTGCATGTAGATTTAATACATATAAAGAAACGGGCAAGTGACCTTCAATTTCATCTTCAATCCTGATTTTGTTGACGTCTTCATCCCCAATCCGGATTAGTATCGGTATGAAAGAAAGACGAATAACGAATTATTTATTAAAATTGCATCCTAAGTAAAAATATATATTAAATGTTTAACATCTAAAATAACATGATATTTAAATTCTACATATTTTTTAATCAAATTCTATATATAACATGTTAAATTTGTAGTTACGGTTTAATATGTACCGCGGTTTACGTTAGAAACATAAGTTTTTTTTTATAAAATAGCAAGACGGATTAAGAATACATATTTCTTTTATTAGTAGAGCCCGTGCGTTGTAACGGAAGCAAACCGTACAAACACGTCATAACCTAATAATCATGATTTAAGACCTTTATTTAAAGTTACTGCATAAATAGAATTTAAAAATTGTTAAATAAGTAAAATAACATCATATTTAGATTGTACGCATCACTATAGATTCAAATTACATTATAAATAGAAATTTAAATATTAAATAGGTAAGAAACATTATATTTTGATTCAACACATTTTTTGAATGAAAGTTCATATGTAATAATTTAAAATTAGAGTTACAGTTTAAAAGATATAATTTTTAAAAGTATTTGTTAATTATAATTAAACCGCGGATTAATTAACAACATGGACTGGCCTCGTTATGAAAAAATGGATTGTACGCTATTGATTAAAACTACATCATAAATATAATTTTGAAATTGTTAAATAGATAAAATAACATTATATTTAGATTGTGCGCATCACTATTGATTAAAATTACATTATAAACACAATTTTAAAAAATTAAATAGATAAACTAACATTATATTCAGATTCTACATATTTTTCTAATAAAATTTCATATATAATAATGTAAAATTGGAGTTATCGTTTAAAAGATATGATTTTTTAAAGTATTTTGCATTTATATTTAAACTACAGATCAATTAATTAAAAACTGTAGGGGTGTTTTCGAAAACATACGGAAAACGATTGTTTCTTTTACTCAAGTATGTACTGCGGGTTTATTTTGTGAAAACTGAAGGAGCTTTCTACAAAAATTCCAAAAACGTTTCGTTTTCTCAGTTAATTATGTACTGCGCGTTGATTTCACGAACTCACAGGGGGTTATCTGTAAACAATACAAAAAACGATTGGTTATTCACTTAAATCAGGATTGCGGGTTGATTTCGGAAAAGGTCAGGGGGTTTTCTGCAAAACAACCACGACGGTTGACAGAAGCACACGGTGCTTTATTATTAGGGAGAGATTTGTGGCTCTCGCAAATTGTTCAACTGCATGTTCATCTCCCTGGAAGAAACTCTGCCCTTGGGCAGCAGCTCCCCGCTCCGCGTCGGGGCGTGGGCCGGCCTTGAGGGAGGGTCATCCCCTTCGCACGTCCGCCCGAGCTCCCCGCTCCTCGTCGCCTCCCTCCTCAAAGCCGACGAGCTCATCGTCGTCCTCGGCCCGCCGGATCCCTCTCCTCTCTCGCCTATCCTTCTCGGGGGGGGGGGGGGGGGCGCTTGCCGGGGGCTTAGGGTGAGGGCGGTGGCGTTTGTGGCGCGGGCGACGGTGGCTCCCCTCTTCTTCTCTTTGTGGCTCGATCTGGATACGAAGGGGGCAGGGAGGTCTGTGGGGTGGGGAAGACGGAGGTAATGGGACATGGTTTGTTTTGTAAAAACCGAAACGTTTTTTCCACTTAATGAAGGACCGCAGGTTGATTATGAAAAAATAGAGGGATGTTTTTGCAAAACTGCCACGACGGATGACCAGAAACCCTATTTGCTTTATTATTAGGGAGAGATTTGTTTTATTATTGTCCACTATTCCATGTTGTTATATAATTCTTATGCCTTTTCTCTCTGAATATGCAAGATACATCATGAAGAGGGAAGTAGAGACCGGAAGGTGGAATGCTGGACCGAGAAACTGAAAAAAAGGCGAAAAAATCAAGTTGCTTCAAATGACCTGAAATTTCATGAAGAATTTTTCTGAAATATATAAGAATTATCGGGCCAAAAATACACATTAGTGGAAAATAGGGCTTCGATGCCGGTTCTAGAGGGCCAAAACTTTTAGTCCCGGTTGTGTTACAAACCGGGACTAACAGTGCTCCACATGGCTGCTGTGGTGCGCGAGGGTAGGAGGACCCTTAGTCCCGGTTGCTAACACCAACCGAGACTAAAAGACAGCCACACGTGAGCAACTACTAGATGCTGGTTTTTTTTGAAAGGAGGGGGTTTAGGGTTTCATATTGTGTTTCACCCTTTTCTTTTTGTGTTTATCCTTCAATTCTTTTACATTTAGGGTTTCATTTTATTTTACATTGTTCGTTCAACTTGACGCTAGGTACTACATATAACAATGAAGGGACCATTAATTACACACCATTGTCATGAACATATATAGAGAGAAGTGACATCTTTTTCTCTACGAATGAACTCTGAAAAGGTTGAAACTTGACATGGTATCATAATTTCACCCACATAGCATGTGCTAAAAAGTTGAGAGGGGTACGTCAAAAACTGGATGCACTTTGTGTACAAACTGGACAATCTCTTTCGAAGTATCAAGTTTTCACATGAAAGCTCGTCTATTACAAAAGGATTTCAATTTTTTGAACATATTTTAACTCCAGACTTTTTATGCGTTCAATATGCACCATTCATATCCACATCATCATTTTTCAACTCTTTTCGGACTTCATTTGCTATTTTTCATGCATTTAATGATTTTTTTGAGCTAAATGACCCTGAAATTGAAAGACACTATAAATGAACTCTGAAAAGGCTAAAACTTGGCATGGTATCATAATTTCACCCACATAGCATATGCTAAAAAGTTGAGAGGGTTATGAAATAAACTAGATGCAGTTCGTGTACAAACTGGACAATCTCTTTCGAAGTATCAGAGTTTCGCATGAAAACTCATCTATTACAAAGGAATTTCATTTTTTTGAAAAGTAATTGCAGTGATATTGTAGATCAAACCTTGGATAATCTTATTACTTATTATGCCGTAACCATGGACAATATTCACCGTTTAACAGGATGCTTGGGCCAGCCTTCACTTTGAAGTGACCAAACTAATACAAGCTCATCATCACATTAAAACAAAAGTACAGTAGTGATCAAATGTTATCACTGAAAAAATAAATACATAAAGTTCATACATATAGTTCTCACAGAACAACATATACAACTCTCTTGAGCATCTAATTAAAACATACATTGAAACTAAGATACAACTATGTAAAACATTTAAATGCAACAACAAATGCGATCAAAATCACAACTAAGGTAATAATTGATCCAACATCATAATGATACCAAGCCTCATTATGAATGACATATTTTCTAATCTAAGAGAAAACTAAGAGAAAACTACCTTTACTTGCCCTTTTGGAACTTGTTCTTATAGGCGTATGCCTTTTGCTCTATGCAATGCATGTGCTACCTTTCAAAGATGTATGACTGATATATTCTCTGACTTTCATGAAAAGATTGTTGAGGTTTTCATTGATGACTTCTGTGTTTATGGGACTTCTTTTGATGATTGCTTGAGCAACCTTGATCGAGTGTTGCAGGGATGTGAAGAAACTAATCTTGTCTTGAATAGGGAGAAGTGCCACTTTATGGTGAACAAAGGTATAGTTCTTGGACATATAATCTCCGAACGAGCATTTTTGGATTACATGAATACTTTCTAAACTCTGAAATTTGAAGATGTACTCTAATTAGTGTCTTCAAAGGAGCCTCTAATTATTATCTACTCTAATGTCAATAGAATATTTGAAGATCAAGTGGTTTAATCATTTAATTAGGTTAACTAATGGTCGGATGTTTCTGCTTATTGTAGAATTTGTTATATTTTTTCCTATTAGCCTGTCATTTCCTTTCAATATATAATACATAAATTAGTCATTCAACTTGTTGTAATTTAGATAATTTGGTCATTGGTTCATGTCTGTTGATTATCATGGTGTACTCCATGATTTCCAAGTTATTTAGTTCTGGGATATCACATTGGTGATAGAATCAACACATTCATGTTTTCCATGGAAACAATGAGGAGTCAATTTTGCTAAAAGAGTGTTAGCCACCCCCCCCCCCCCCCAAAAAAAACCATCCAAGAGCTTATGTTACTTCTAAACAATTTTTCCTTAGACTTCTCCTAGAAATTGCATTGCCATATCATCTTTCCTTGAGATAAACCAGGGTATCACCATATACACGACAACGTATAGTTTTGACCTTCGAGAAGTTACCTCATCTTCTTCATATCCTCCAAATCATTCTTCCCTCCGATTTACTTTGTACGGGGAAAATATATTTTGTCTCAGCACAATTATCCAAGTTAGGTTTTGTCCCCGTCAGCTTTGAAACAATAACGACTTGACCCTTAGTTTTCAAATCGGATAAACGTGGTCCCGCAATCATACACAAAGTGGTTAATATTGCATAATATTCACTGCATATATATATATATATATATATATATCTATATATATAGATTTGATATTCCATTTTTTAGAAAAGGAGGTTCAAACCCCGACCTGTGCATCAATCGATGCATGCAACCAACTTTATTAATTATTTCACAAAGGCCTCATAAAAATATATATCAAACCATCCGAAGCCACCATTCACACCTACAGACTCGATAATGTGGAATGCTCTCACTCTCCATATCTAAAACCGGTGTTGTCGCCAATCCATCCACATAAGGTATCGAGACCAACAACCGGTGCAGCAGACCTAAAGCACACACCACATGCACACATTAGAGGCCGCCATCATCATCGGTCCACTGACCCATCTTCAGGAGAGAATTCCGTATCATCTTTGCTAGTCCGAACATCCGTCGAAGCCACCACGGTGCCAAATAGCGCCACCGCCCTGCGCTCATCCGTCCAGGCGCGAAGATTCTAGAAATACTGTCGTGCGTAGAACGTGCCAACCAGACATGACTCAGCGTAGCACCTGTCGGTCAGGCATGACTTGACAGCTCCACCAAATCTCTGGGCAAGGCAAACCCGCTCCAAATCCTGCGTGTGTCAGCGCTACTCCACAAACGATGCTCTCAAGAGAGAAACGGCACCGTAGTACCGCCATCGTCCGATCTGGAAGGCCAGATCTTAGGGTTTTTCCTGAAGCAGTGCCCACCACGAGCAACCGTCAAGGACCCACACAGTGCCCACCACCACTCAACCCTCAAGGCGACGCCTTCAGGAAGGTCACGGCGTCAAGGACGCCACCGTTCTCCATCGAAGTTAGGGTTTTCACCCGAGAGGCGGTGAGGTAGAAAGTGGAGGAGCAGACGTAGACCGACGTCTCCAAAAAGAACAACGACACCCTTGAGCGTCGTCATCGGTGCGGCCGGCCAGGGCCGACCAAGGGGTTTCCCCCAATATGAATCTCCTACACCAGCTTCATCCGCGGCCACGCCGACACCGCCAGAAACCCGCAGGAGAGAAGCACATTGATCAGGGGCCAGAGGACAGTGACCGGATCAGCCGCCGCCGACCACCAGAACAGCCACGCAGGCCCTGGTCCGTCGAAGACGGCTCCACTAGCCGTGACCCCTGCAGCGATCCACGACGGCCGCCACCACCCCCCGCGCCGCCCACAAATCCTAATCTGCCAGATTGGGACGCCACCGTGCTAGATCTACAAGGCACGCCGTCGCAACGCTCCCTGGTCACCACGCAGCCTCCACAGTCGCGCCACCCAACCGCGCCCTCGGCTTGGCTGCGCACGGCGCCGTCAGCGCCCCACGCCAGCACTGCATCCTGTCCAGGCCGCCACACCCCGCGTTGCGCGCCCCGGTCAAGGAGGAAGAAGGCCCCTCCACCGGCCAACCAGGATGGGCTTTGCCCTTGGCGGTGCTTGCCGGCGGCGGGAGGAGAGTCGAGGACGGAGGGAGGTAGGGAGGCGCCTCGGATCCACCCGATTCGCCCGTGGCGGCGACGCGGTATGTTGGAAATTTGTTGATGAAAAGTCACAGAAAACTGCACAGCACCTGTTCCTATTTCTCCCAAGATTGTAGCCACTCGCTTGTACCTTCACCTTAGTCAATTTACCAGAGTTCAGATTTGATATTCCATGGCTGGCCGTTTATAACTACTTCCTCTGTCATAAAATAAATGACTCAACTTTATACTAATTTTAATATAAAGTTTTTTTTTGCATTAAAAGTTTAATACAAAGTTAATACAAAGTTGAGTCATTTATTTTGGGATGACAAAAATACTATATTTGCTACAATTAATAGAAGTATATTCAATATTTATTTATTTATTGTGAGAGCACATTTATTAATCTATCTACCGGATTTTGTTACAAACAAAAATCCATTCCAACATAAAGAAAAATATTAACGTGGAAATTCAAAACTTGGTGGAATTATCGAGTGCATTTATTTTCTGCTACAGTACATTGTACATTTATTTGTTGTAGTAATTAATGGAAGTATATTCAATATTATATTTATTGTAGTAATTAATGGAAGTATATTCAATATTTATTTATTAATCTATCTAACGGATATTGTTACTCAATATTATATTTGGTATATATGCTATAATTAATGGAAGTATATTCAATACAAGTATTATATTTATTCTGGTAATTAATGGAAGCATATTCAATATTATATTTATTGTAGTAATTAATGGAAGTATATTCAATTTTATTTTGTTAATCTATCTACCGGATTTTGTTACTCAATATTATATTTGGTATATATGCTATAATTAATGGAAGTATATTCAATATTTATATATTGTAGTACATCAAAAATCCATTCCAACATAAAGAAAAATATTAGCATGGAAATTCAAAAATCGGCGGAAGTATCGAGTGCATATATTTGTTGCTACATTACAGATTTAATAACTGGATCAATGTTTGATGCTTTGATTTGCTATTAGTACTGCATTTGATGCATCGAAAGAAATAAATATACCATGATTAAGGCGCATCATATGGAGTATATCTTTTCTTCTCTTGTGCGTACCTACCTTACATATAGAAGGAAGAGTTGTGTGGAATGCACCAAGAGAACAACGCCTAGCTAGGAGCAAACTGCAAACTCTACAATGGCAAGAGCAGGAACATCCGTAGCTATTCTTCTTATTGTGCTCGCAGGGGTGTCCTCCGGCCTCCCTGCCGCCTACGCCAACACCAACATGGCCGCCCGGATGTGCGTCAAGACCAGGAACCCCACGCTGTGCATGGTGGTTCTGAAGGTGAACCCAAAGAGCGCCTACGCTTCCACGGAGCAAGAAGTCGGCAGCGTCGCGCTGCAGATCGCGAGCGACACCGCTGAGTACAACGTCGGGGTCATCGTCAACCTGAACAAGGGCAACCTAGGCACACCCGAGGGAGGCGCGCTGGCGCAGTGCCTCTGGGCCTATCAGGATGCCGACAACAACCTCAAGCACAACGCCCGCATCGGTTTCGACCGCGGGGACTACGTCGGTACGATGGCTCTCGTGTCGGCCGCCGAGGTCGTCGGGGATTTGTGCGAGAATGCGTTCAAGACGATGGGCAAGATTTCCCCTTTGTCAATGATAGATCGCCAGATGGTTGAGCGATGTGGCGTCGCTTACGAACTCATTACCCTGCTTAACCACGAGTGATAGAGCCTACAAAAATATTGGCTCGTATATGTGCAGGCTCCCCTCAATAATTATTTAGTTGTTCGTGTAGCAACATATTTTGGCACTGATGCAATTCTGAATTGTTGAGCTTAACAACAAACAAAAAACCAATCTTAGTACCAAGTAGAGTAGAAAACTTGGGCGTACCCTATTTTCTGTTAGAAATGATCTTTGAGAAATGGATGCAACACCGGGGGGAGGCAACAGAAAAGCTGCTCTGGGTCAACGACCTTTTTCTGTGATTTTACGGCTATGAGCGTCGACGGCAAGCTTTTTTGTTGCATCCGTTGGTGACTGCGCACTGGGAGACCAACTGGAGTCTGTGATGCAATCTCGACGACCACGGGCGGGACCCGCCGGAGCTCGTCGACCATGGCCCCGACGACGGCGAGTCACGGGAGGGGGAGGAGGCGATGCTTTGCGCGTGAGAGCTTGGGGAGACATACGAGAGGAAGACGACCTCAGATGGATTAATCGAAAGGATGCACGTGTTAACACATGATGTACCACTACGTGTTGTAACTACACTCCATGTATATAGCATCCACTACTCCCATGCCCTGGCATGCGTGCCACCTAGATAGGGCCATGTAACAAACTCATGTGTATATAAGAGAGAGGTGAGGAAGGATCAATACATAAGAGATAATTCTCCTTCCTACTTGGTATCAGACACCAACCCAATGACCGATCCCGCCGCCGCCGCTTCCCAGGGCACCAGCTCTACCCCCTCGCCGGCGCTCTCCTCCAGTTCGGCCAACAGCGACGGCCTCACTGCCGCCGCCGCCTCCCCCTTCATCTTCGGCACCGCCCCTTCGTCTCACAGCGGCGCCTCACCACCCTCCCACTTTGCGCCCCTCTTCTCCTCTCCCCCCGCCTCCATGCCGTCCTCCTTACCACCGGCTCCGCGTCATCCCATCTTCCTCGACAGCATTCAAAACCACATCAAGTTCCTCCTAAACCCCGACGACCATAACTACCACAAATGGAAGTCGTTCTTTCGGCCCAAATTTGGGCTAGCGCGCCGGCGTGTATCAGTCCCCAAGAATATTTGTGGCCATTTGGTTGCCTTCTATGGCCATCCACCCACTTGTTGCAGTCACTCAAATCGCATCACGGTAGTTGGATCCAAGTAGTCCCTCTTTTTTTAACATGTAGTACTAGATAATTTTCCGTGCATTGCAATGAGATATAAATATTCTAGTACCTTAACCCGTGATTTACCTATATTCATGTTAATATGATTGTATAAGCGGGGCAAAAGCCTTTTTTGGTAAATACATGTTTAATCATATTGTTCGATGATTTATCTGCCTAAATAAAATTTAGGATTTTGTTTGGTAAGAATTAATTGTCTTACACAAAAAATAGTAAGTCAACAAAAGATGGGACAGTTAAGACATTGAAAAAACAAGGGATAAAAGGGAAAATATTAAACGGAGAGAGCGAGGGAAAAAGTAACTAAGTTTGGACGAAGCCCTCTGCCTAACATTTTTTATAAAGGGCGTTTTTATTATCTTAAAATGTAGCATCAAGCGGATACGAAGGATTATGAGTAACAACGGACTCTGCATAACTTCGATGGATACAGCCAAACACGTAAAGTCTCACAAAAAGAAAAGAAAAAACCGATAAATGGGTGATAGTAGACTCATATAGATCGTCATTATGCCTATGTCGAAAGGGATGGTGGACCGATCCAGAGATTATGCTGTCACCCATATTGGGTAAAAAACCTCCATAACCACCTACTCCAAACGCGTACACACCGGCTTGAACAGCGATTGGTACTTCGCTCGTTGTAGCCTAGACCACGTATTGAACTGTGTAAAATTCCTCAGCTTCAGGGACGATTTTAGGGGAGGGGGGGGGCTAGATCCCCCTAACAAATTGATTTTTCTATTATAATAATTGTTGTTGTAGCTAAATTTTTTTTTTTACTTTATATGAACTTTACCCTCTCCATGAACAAACTTGCTCCCCTATGCTTGCATGTTGGCTTCGTCCCTTCTCAGCTTCGAGCAATCAAGCCCACCTCCGTCGACACAACCGTCTGTGGGCTGCTCCTCGGAGGACTCACTGACCACGAGACGGAACCGGCCGGACATGCCGTGCGGCGCAGCCTCCCAGCTCGCTTGGCCACCCAACTCGGGCGCCCGCGCGCGCGTGCCTCATAGAGCAACCCGAGGTAGACGACGACGAGTTCTTCTTCTTCCACGCGACGGCTATTGGGCCAGCACGGGGCGTACGTAGCTGACGGGCTAGCATGCATGCATCCACATCCATCGTGGAGGGCTTGGCTAAATGAATTAGTACCGCATCTCGTAGGGAGACGACGCAGGAGCAATGGATAACCCCCCGGCAAAGGTGGGTCAGCAATCTCATATCAAACCTCATGTTGGTTGATTGTAAGCGATCTTCATGCCAAGCATCGTTGTGGATTCTATTCTCTTCCGTGGCGGTTCAGCTTGAACATATCTGTCAAGCTCACGCCTCTTGGCATGCGTACACTCCGACATGGAGTGATTAGCTTTTTTTTTTCTTTTCTTTTGATTTATCAGTTCGTCCACATTAGTCGATATGCATAGAATTCTACAAATTCCTCTTCATGTGGAGTCCGTTGAAGATTTTATGGACAAATAGCTCCCATGCCATATATTTCCCCACTATTCGTTGGAAAACGACGGCATTCGATGAAATAGCTCAGAGACGACCATTGGACGGCCCAAATAGCCACGGCTCGATACGACCCTTTTAAGCCCTCAAACGGAAGGAAACTGTTAATAAATTTGGATAACGTGAGCTGGGCTATTTGAACGCGGGATCCATCGGTCACCCATTGCTACGCGAGACCCATCAGTCGCCCGTTGGTGCGTGCCACCTCAGATTGGGACCCACCACTTATCGACGTCAACCTTATCGATTTTATAAGAGGCGGACTGCCCCCGCTCCCGTGCTCGTGCCCTGCCCCCGACATAACCGTTGCCTCCCTTCCCATGTTCTTCCGCGCACCTTATTCTTCATCTTTTCCGGCAACGGTCCGCAACAGCGGCGGTGAGGGATGTCCAGCTCCGCTTCTGGCTCCCAGAAGTCCTGGTCGCGTTATGGAGAAGTCCCCATGACTAGATGCCCGGACTGCCCTCGCCTAGATCTATTGAAGCGCTTGACATGTGTGCGCTCGACGAGGGGCAATATCGGTCGGGAATTTGTCAAATGCGAGAGCGCCCGACATCGTGGGAACGATGGGAAGGTAGGGTTTGTCCTGATTTGTCTCGATTTGGCATGATTTTGATTTTGCAGTATGGATTTGGGAATTAGAGTTTCCGTTCCCTTTTTAGGATTCGTAGGAATGTGGCCATTTGAGTGGATGGATAAGTACATTCGCGATCGAGGGTTTCAAGTTGAAGTGTTGCCCCCAATTCAGGAGCTTCCAGTTCAGGCGGCTCCCATCTCGTCTGCTGTGGAGGAGGAGATGTCAAACGGGCACAGAGCCGATCGTCCGTTGGACGATTTTTTGGCGAAGAGGGAGTTGCAGAAATTGAACAAGCAGTTGAGCCAGATTGTGGAATTGAAAAAACAGTAAAACATGATGGCCGGAGCATTTTATCTTTATGTGTTTTTATTTGGTGTCATTGCTTATTTGGGGTTTATTTCTCATACGGATTAGGAATTTCGATTTAGGAGTTGTTTGTAAGATGAACTATGTTATGAATTTGAATAAATTAGCTGTGAATGTTTCCAGTCGAAATCAAAAGCATATAAATTCAGGTGGAAATTAGCTCTGAATTGAGTTAACACCTTGAACAGATTCAATTAGCCGCTTCCGAAAAAGAAAAACCGACAAATTCATGGGCCCGTTGTTGGGTCAAGCCGTGATTACTCAATTAAATTAAGTGAAGGAAAAGAAAGAATTTCGTGTTGGAGAAAAGGTGGGAAAGGTTGGCTAAGTGGATGGGACGCGTTCGATCATAGCAAAAGTTGCTTGACACGTTATTGTTGGCTAAATCATTATTAGACATGTTGGAATGTTGGCAAAATGTTTTATGATGTGTTCGACCGAAAAAATGGGTTGAATGAAATATTGAGGGCTAAATATTATGATGTATCGTGTTGGCTAAATAAAATATAGATGTGTTGGCTTAAAAAATAACATGTTAAGTTAAAAAAAATGTCTACTTGGCTCAAACATAGATGTGTCGTTTTAGGGCATGTACAATAGTGCTATCTTAGGAGTGCCAAATATGATAAATCATGAAGTGGAGGAGAGAGAACTCGAAAAAAAGGTTTTGCCTTCTCTTATTTAAGAGAAGACAAGAGGTAATCTCTTAGCACAATATGTCTCACCATGTTTTGAAGAATAGCTAATTATAGAAGATAAGACTAAGAGATGACCCATTATAGACTTTTTTGTCATCTTTAAATTACATGCAAGTTTTAAAATAAGCTATCTTATCAACCATTGTACATGCTCTTATTTGCTATGGGGGCGCCGGCATCGACTAACCACCGTCGCCCAACATACCTATCCTATCAGTATCTACGTGCTGTATCCCCCCCCCCCTCTCCTGCTGCCACCGGAGCGACAATGTTAGAGAAGGAGAGCCCACAACCATGCTAGCGGCGGACGAGGAAGACTTTTCCGCCCACTTTCGCCTTTGTGTTGGAGAGAGGACCCGTCGCCTACAAACCGAATCTGAGGCCGTATTTTTATTTAGATGTCGCAATGGCTTCAGTGTTGAGATGCTCACACTGAATTTGGCAAAAAAATAAAGATGCTCTCATTCTTAACATGAAATTTTTTTGGGGGATCAACATTTTGTAGGAATGTGTTTGGAAAAGACTAGCATTATTTTAGAAAATATTAAAGGGAAAATCTAATTGGTAGCGTGTGCATGATTGTGTTGCCGTGCAGTGGGAGGACAATGTGCGATTTCCTTTTGATGTTTGAAATTTAAAATGTTTTATCTATAAAATCGTTAATTCAATCGATGATCCGTTTTCATCATTGGTTTTCTCGCGACGAGTTCTTTGAAGCTAGATCTCATGTCGATATGTTTCGTCAACTTTTTTTTTGTTCATACTTGCCACATTGTTTGACCCACTTGCCATATTATTAACCACTTACTTGCCTCAAAAAAATAAATTGATTGTCACTTTTTAATGTTGTTTCGTACAAAAGCCTTGTAACAGATTTCATTATACATGATATAAAAGCATGTCATTTGAGTAGAATTTAACTGACAGATACAACAAAATATTACCACAACTACGTTTCAGAACAATCAAATGTCCTTTTATTATGGCACAACATAACAATTGAGGATAGAATTCAACAGACAAATACAACAAACATCGTGACAACTATTTTTTTTACAATGACTGACAAGTTGTATGAGACAATATGATAACGAGGTAGGATTAAAATGACAAGCACAAAAAATATATGTGACAACTATGATTTTATAAGCACTTACAAGCTTTATGAGACCACATGACAACTTAGTAGAATAAAAATGACAAGCACATCAAAACATTTTGGGGACTGCATTTATAAGCATCGACAATCTTTGCACGAAATGACATAAAAAAATATGGCAATTAAGTTATTTTTATTGGGCAATTAAGTGGTTAATAATATAGCAAGTGAGTGGAACAATGTGGCAATTACGGAAGGAAAAAAAGTTTATCGAAACATGTCGACATGAGATCTAGTTTCGAAGATCTTGTCGCGACAAAGCCAACGGTGAAAATAGATCATTGATTGAATTAACAGTTTTAAAGACAATACTTTTTGAATTTCAAGCATTGGATAGAACTTTACATGATGCATATACATGCGAGCCGCCGTATGGGAGCACAGGCATGCGGCGCCGCTGCATCGTTGAACCCAAGATTAAATATATTTTGAACACTATGCGTATACATATAAAGAAAGATCTGTCTAGGGCACATCTAACTCTAGATGTGCTCCACTTATTACACATCTAAGAGCAACTCCAACGCAGTGACCCAAACAAAAACTGATTGTTCGTTTCCATGGCCTGTCCGCCTAGCGGACATGGGGCGGATACGGCGGGCACCCAACGCGCAAACACAAAAGCGGACAGAGCGGACAACAACTAGACTAGGCGCTCCGCCTTCTCCGTGCCGTCCGGCACCTCCTCGCGCCGCCCTCCTCCTCCCTCACGCCGTCATCCCTTCCACTCACTGAGGTCCGGGATCCGAGCGTCGAAAGATCCGCCCTGCCGCGCCTCCGCTAAAGTTGTCTTCTTGCCAGCGTCACTTGCTCTGCACCAGCCAGCGGTTTGTCCGTTATCGTCTCTGACGTGGAGCCGGGAAGAAGGAGGATGTGGGGGCGCCCGGCCAAAGCGACAAGGAGGGCCTGGAGTGAGCACGGCGGCGGCGGCCTGCGCAGGGGGGCTCGCCGATGAGCGCGGCGACGAAGATCCCCCTGGCGAGCACGGCGGTGGCATGCGCAGGGGGGCTCGCCGATGAGCGCGACGACGGAGATCCCCTGGCGAGCACGGCGGCGGCCTGCGCAGGGGGCTCGCCGATGAGCGCGGCGGCCGCCTGCGCATGTGGCCTCGCTCCTCCTCGCGGCCGTTGTGAAGGTAGACGCCAGCTTGAGTGCAGTCACTGATAAGTGGGACCAGGGGCGGACACGAGCAGACGACGGCAGTCGACGAGAGCGCCCGGTTCTGTCCACTTCATACACATTTGTTCTCATATTTGCTCCAAATTTAGGTCAAGACGGACAAACGGACATCAGGCGAACACGCGCGTCCGTTTGGGTCATCCCGTTGGTCAACTTTTGTGTCCGGATGACCCAAACGGTCAAAATAGATCGCTGCCTTGGGGTTGCTCTAAATGACCCACTCAAACTAGAAAAAGAAGGTGGGAAGACAAAAAGAAAATGCTTGCACGAATCTTAACGTAAAATTAATGACATAAAACTTAGATGTGTAATAATTATAGCACATCTAGATGTGATTTAGAAAACTGTAGAAAATAAAATGCAGTGGGACCAAAATCCATACGCTTGGAAAATTAGTGGTGGGAAATGTGGCACCGCAAAATTTAAATGTGTAATAATTATAGCACATCTAGAGGTGCTTTAGCAAAACTGTAGAAAATAGAATGCAGTGGGACCAAAATCCATACGTTTGAAAAACCAGTGGTGGGAAAATATGGTTTGCGCCTCTGGCATGTGGCATCGCATGCCGGGCCTCCACTTGGCCGCTCCCACCGTCTTCCTCTCCTCTCTGCTCTCCTACACCATTCCCCACACGGCCGGCCGCACCTCTCTCTCTCTCTGACCAATCAATCCGGGCTTGGGAGCTGCCGATCTCGACGACGACGACGACGACGACAACATGCCGGACATGACGGACGACATCGCGGAGGGGATATCGTTCCAGGCGTTTGAGGACGACTGCCGCCTGCTCGGCAGCCTCCTCCACGACGTCCTCCTCCAGGAGCTCGGCCCCGGATTCGTCCACCTTTTCGAACGCATCCACATCCTCGCGCAGGCAAGTTCGATCGCATGCACGCACGCTGCTACGCCGGCCAAATCGATCAAATGCATATGCTGAGACTGAAATTTGGGTTGGATGGCCGATCGGCCGGACTGCATGATTCAGAGCGCGGTGACGATGCGCGGCGCGGGGATGGTGGACACGGCGGCGGTCGTGGAGCGGCAGCTGGAGGCGGAGCTGTCGGCCATGTCGCTCGAGGACTCGCTCTGCCTCGCCCGCGCCTTCTCCCACCACCTCAACCTCATGAGCATCGCCGAGAGGCACCACAGGTGCGTACGCATGCGCGTCCAATACATGCACCAGCACGTCAGCACACATGGCTCCTCTTAATTTAAATCTGATACTAGATAAGAGTCGATTTGCCAAAATAGTACCCGTACTAATTATTCTCTCCTTACAGAAATATAAGAGCGTTTTAGTGATCTAAACGCTGTTATATTTTTTTACAGAGAGAGTAAAACTTAATTGCCAAAATAGTCCTTTCAGGAAGAAACGGACAGAAGAGAGATGTGTTCTACGGTATGATAATTATGGAACATGTAAGATATTGTGAAAGTGTTAAACCCTTTGATCGGGCCGCATTGGTATTTATACAAGAGATGCCTTGGCTTACAAGATGAGATCGACCGTGATACGATCGGTTACAGAGAGTTTCGACAGAGGGAGAAAGAGAGAGAGACAACAGAAGTAGAGATAGAGAAGATTACAAGTTCGAAGTACTTTTCTATATCTATACAACATACTCTAACACTTCCCCTCAATCTAAACCTCTAAGAAACTTTGCCAAGGTTGAGATTATACTTAAACTCATCCAACCTTCTCATAGTGAGAGGATTTGTGAAGCCATAAGTAAGTTGATATTCTGTAGGTATAATCGAATATCAAGGAGCTTTCGGGCTACTCTTTCCCTTACAAAATGGAAATCAACCTCAATGTGCTTTGTGCATGCATGGATAACCAGATTAGCCGAGAGATAGGTTGCACCAATATTATCACATCATAACCTCGCAGCTTGTGGGCTCTTAATTCCAAGCTCATGAAATAGTGTTTGTATCCACATGACTTCAGCTGTCGCATTTGCCAAAGCTTTATATTCAGCGTGAGTGCTTGACCGTGAAACTGTAGCCTGTTTTCTTACACTCCATGACACAAGATTTGTTTCCAGAAACACATCAAAACCACCTGTAGACCGTCTGTCATCAGCGCACCCTGCCGAGTATGCATCTGAATATGCAGTGACAAGTAAAGAGGAGGACTTGGTAATTTGAAGTCCAAGCCCATCTGTAAACTTGAGATATATACCTCAAAATTCTTTTAACTGCAGTCCAATGAGTAGTAGTAGGTGCATGTAGATATTGACATACCTTGTTCACCGAATAAGAAATGTCAGGACGGGGTCAAATATTGTAAGGCACCTACAACACTTCTGTAATTTGTTGCATCTGCCGGTCCAAGAGGTTCTCCACACTCAACTGTAAGCTTCTCTGAAGTTGAAATTGGTGTACCTACTGGCTTGCAACTTTCCAACCCACTCTTCTTAGAATCTCAGTAGTATATTTATTTTGTGTGAGAAGTATGCCATCTTTAATTTTCTTGACCTCTGTGCCAAGAAAATAGTGAAGATCACCCAAGTCTTTGAGAGCAAACTCCAACTTTAAATTCTTAAGCAGGCAAGTAGTGGCATCTGAACTTGAACTAGCAACAATTATATCATCAACTTAGGCAAGGACAAACATAGTGATATTTCCTTTACTGTGAAAGAATAAAGAGGTATCTGCCTTGGATGGGGTAAACCCAAGCTATTGTAATTGTATGCTTAATCTGGAATACCAAGCTCTTGGTGCCTGTTTCAAACCATACAATGCTTTATCCAACTTGCAAACATAGTGTGGTGTCTGTGATCCTCATATCCAGGTGGCTGCTGCATGAACACTACTTCCTCAAGAACACCATGAAGAAACGCGTTCTGAACATCTAGCTGTCATAGACTCCATCCTCTCGAGATAGCAATAGACAATACAAGTCGAACTGTGGCTGATTTAACAACATGACTAAAAGCGTCTTCATAATCAATTCCAAATCTCTGTTTAAAACCTTTAGCAACCAATCTAGCCGTGTATCTATCTATACTTCCATCAGCCTTCTTCTTTATCTTATAGACCCACTTACAGTCAATAACATTGTTGCCATGTGTAGGTGGTACTAAATGGCAGGTCTTGTTTTTCATGAGGGCATTATATTCACTGTCCATAGATTCCCTCCAATCTTTGTTAGCAAGAGCATCATGCAAATTACTTGGTTCACAAGTAGTGGCAAAGAAAGCACGCCTAGTTCTATCATACCTTATTGTGCCATCGGTGCATTTATTTTCCTTGACAACACCTGACTAAGACCTGGTATGCCTGCACGGAAGAACTTGAACTGGACCTATAAGAACATCTTGCTGAAGAACTTTTGTAGATATGAGGACAGAAGGACCCGATGTAGAAGGTTCTTCTGAAACTGTTGTAGAAGATTTTGCCTGACTATAAGCAGACTTTTGCACAGAACCATCCAGCAATCCAATCGACGGAATCCGTCTCGCATTCGCCGTGTCACCTTCACGCACATGCATCACAACGACTATCCCTGAACTGGTGGAATCTGCCGCCAAGCCACGTGTGGCTAAATGCGGGGAGGGAAGATCCTCCTGGGATCTCGTGCATGTGGAAGCATCAGGGTTGATGCGCTGATCTTCTTTGGATCTCATGTCGTCAGCCGAATCAGCCTGGGACCACGCGCCACCTTTGTCTGATTCTGCACACATAAAATGACGACCTGAAGCTGCACATGTATCAACAAAGTTACTGGTTTTGATGGAATTTCCCACATGATCAAGTTTGCTTAATTCGCCCCCGTGATCAGGAAGAAGGACATAGTCCGGGAGAAGTGCTATTTCAGCACGAAGAAGGGCTCCTGCATTGGGACGAAGCTTTGCAAACGGAAAGAGAGTTTCATCAAAAACAACATCTCGAGAAATATAGATGCGTCTGGTTGCAATTTCTAGACATTTGTATCCCTTGTGAAGATTACTGTATCCAAGGAAAACACATTGAGTGGAGCGAAACTCAAGCTTGTGAGAATTGTATGGACGTAAGTTGGGATAACAAGCACACCCATTTTTTTAGGGATGCATAATCTGGTTTTTGACGATAGAGACGCTCTAAGGGAGTAGAATTGCCAATAACTTTACTCGGAAGACGATTGATAAGGTATGTGGCAGTAATAAAAGCTTCATCCCAATATTTGAGAGGCATGGAGGCATGAGCTAAAAGGGAAAGGACAACTTCTACAATGTGGCGATGTTTGCGCTGGGCAGAGCCATTCTGTTGATGCGCATGGGGACAAGAGACATGATGTTCAATGCTAATGCTGCGGAAAAAGGAATGTAGTTTCTCATATTCCCCTCCCCAGTCACTTTAGAACGAGAGAAATTTTCTATTAAAATGTCTCTCAACAAGCTTTTGAAATTCTTGAAACGCAGAGAACACTTCAGATTTATACTTAAGGAAATAAATCCAGGTGAACATGTTGTAATAATCAATGAAGCTAACATAGTATTTCTTTCTTCCAAAGTAATCTCGGGCATGACCCCATACAGCACTAAAAATAAGCTCTAAAGGAGCATGAGACACACTACTTGACTTGGGATAAGGTAGTTGGTGACTCTTGGCACATTGGCAAGCTTCAAAAACAGACTCACTAAGAGAACTATGTGACAATGGAAGATTGCCTTTGCCTTTATTCACTACTTGTTTGATAATAATCGATGAAGGATGTCCTAAGCGTTGATGCCACCGTGCCAAAGATGGCTTGATGGCGGAGTAGACCCGATGATTATTGCGACTAAGTGCTCCGGATGTGATTGGTAGAGCCCTCCGATGCATCTAACGAGGGTGACTTTCAAAGAAAAAATTGTTATCAGTGGCTAAATGAGACAGATGGAAGATTCTTGTCGGCTTGAGAACATGAAGGACATCTTTGAGAATAATATCACGTTTAGTAGTAGGGGAATTAATGGAAGATTGACCAATGTGAGAAATAATCATACCTCCACCGCTTGCGGTATGAACTTGATCATTCCTGAGGTACTTCTCTCGGAGAGCAAGTTGCTCAAGTTCACTGGTTACGTGATCGGTGGCACCGGAATCAACGTACCAAACACCATCGCCTCCTTGATCACGCATGGCAGCAGCAACATGGCGTGGATCAGGAACGTAGTCCTCATCATAGCGATGCCAGCAGTCCATCACTTCATGGACGCCTTTCTTGCACACTTGGTAGTGAGGCCGGCCACTAGAAGAAGAAGCACGATGGCTATTGTTGTTGTTGAAGCCGCCACCACCGCTGGTGTTGCCGGATGAACCACCGTAGCCGCCGCCAGCAGAGCGACCACCACCGCCTTGAGAGTCGCCACAACTGCGACCACTGCCGCTTGTTGCCCACGCCCACGACCACGACCATGATAGGCAGAGTTGGTAAATGATTGATGGAGAATATTGTTGTGGAGGAGTGGTGAGGCGGACATCAAAACTCAGAAGCTGACTGTAGAGCTCCTGAACCGTGACGGGCTCCACCCGAGCCACGAGCGTCGACACGACCGGATTATATTCCAGATCGAGGCCGTCGAGGATTTTGGATGTGATCTCGATGTTAGAGAGGACGGCGCCGGTACAAGCAACTTCATCTGTGAGAGTTTTAATTTTTCCAAGATACCCAACCATAGTCATGGTACCCTTTTGCAGATTTGTGAGCTCAATACGAGTATTGATCACCTGAGGTTAACTTTGAGCAGCAAGCATGGTGTGGATGGTGTGCCACACCTCGGCCGACGTCTGGAGCATGACGACCTCGACAAGGATATCGCGGAAAACAGACCCCATGAGATACCCTTGGAGTTGTTGTTGCTGTGCATATCAGAGGGATCGGACGAAATTGGTGACTTGCTCTTCTTTCCCGTCCTTGGTGATAGTGAGAGTCGCCGGTGGTGTCGGGCTCGTCACATCGAGGTGGTGCTCCATCTGTGCACCCTTGATCTGGGGTAGCACGATGGCCTTCCACAGGAGGAAGTTGCCCCTCGTGAGCTTCTCTTGAGGCGGCGGTCCGAGAGAGGTGGTGGTGGCTGTGGAGGAGGAGGCAAAGGTGGATGATGTGGTGGTGGAGAGCAAGCCCATGGTGCTGGGAGTCATGGCGGCGCCAGACATCTTCTCGGCCACGGAAGGTAGCTAGATGCGATCTCTTTCAATCTATCGAGGAAGAGGCTCTGTTACCATGTAAAATATTGTGGAAGCGTTAAACCCTTTGCTCAGGCCGTACTGGTATTTGTACAAGAGATGCCTTGGCTTACAAGATGACATCGACAGAGGGAGAGAGAGAGAGAGACGGCAGAAGTAGACATATAAAAGATTACAAGTTTGAACTACTTTCCTATCTCTATACAACATATTCTAACAGAACATACTACTCTCTGTTTTCTTGAAATCAAAAAGGCAAACCGAGCGCCCATTTTTTCTATTTTCTTTTTCGGTTGTCAAGACTCAATGCAAATGCTTGTGCTTATAAATTATAATCGGACAGTAGCATTTGCTGCGCATTGGATGGGCTTCAGATGCATGTCCCAAACTCATGCTATAGTTTGGAATTCGGCGGAACTATATGTACGCTGATTTCTTTTCTGATAATCTGGAATAACATCTAGATCTGCTACCTAGTTTGCACCCCAAGCATCTACAGTGAAATTAGGATCCTGTTTTTGTGCTGAACTGATCGATCTGTTGCATACAAAAAATAATTTTACCATATGTACATAGGGTCCGCAAATCACGCAGTGAAGTGCATCTGTCGAAATCATGTCACGATATATTCGACAAGTTGATTCAAGGTGGTGTTCCTCCAGAAGAACTTTATAATACTGTCTGCAAACAGGTTATTTTTTCTTAATAATGAAGAGCACAATTTTTCTGGTATGGTGATCCGACCAAGCTTAGCTGATGCTTGATATTTTCTTTACCCACTGTGCAGGGGGTTGAGATCGTTCTGACCGCACATCCGACTCAAATAAACCGGCGAACCTTGCAATACAAGCACCTTAGAATAGCCGTGAGTTAGTCTGTGATTTCTGCCTTCGATCTCACTGTTTCTTGTGTTCTAACTTCTAATGACTGATGGGACTGTGCTGCAGCATCTTTTGGAGTTCAACGGACGGCATGATCTTAACTATGAGGATAGGGAGATGCTAATAGAAGACCTGGTATGCTTGAGAGGTTTTGATACATTTTTTTCCTCATTGAATACTCTGTTTTGCTGATCTGAGGTTTTGATACATTTTTTTTCGTTGAATACTCTGTTTTCCTGATTTGTTCTCAGTTCCTTCTGACTCTCATTACGATGCAGGTAAGGGAAATCACAGCATTATGGCAGACAGATGAGCTGAGACGCCATAAACCTACACCAGTTGATGAAGCTAGGGCTGGTAAAAAATCAAGGCTTCTGGCCTCTTGCAGGTTTGTCCACGATACTGTAAACGATTTCAAAATAATTTCTTGACTCTGGCAGGCCTTCATATTGTGGAACAATCTCTCTGGAAATCGATACCACGTTATCTTCGCCGTGTCAGCAATGCTCTAAAGAAGGTTGCGACAACAATTACTGTGATATTGATGTATTTAACTTCTGTTTCACTCCCCGGAGCAATTTTAAATTTTCCCTTTTAACACGATGCATATAGCATACTGGAAAGCCTCTTCCACTAACCTGCACACCAATCAAATTTGGTTCATGGATGGGCGGCGACCGAGACGGGAATCCTAATGTCACATCAAAGGTAAGCTTACGGGCTTGATGATGCTTAGTATTACACTAGTCTTTCTTGTGTGTACATGATCGATGTTTTTCGTTTTTTCTTCCTTATTATAGAGGGATTATATTTGATTGAAACAATTGTCATTTCTATGCGCAGGTGACTCGGGATGTTTCCTTGATGGCCCGGTGGATGGCAATTGATCTGTACATCCGACAACTAGACAGTCTCAGCTTTGAGTTATCCATCAAGAAATGTAGCGATAAGCTTGCAACCTTAGCCAATGAAATCTTGCTCAAAGGTTAATTGGTTTCATGATTATCCACCCAAGTTCTCCAATCTTAGTTAATGAGTAAAGCCTAAAAACTAGAAGTTGCGTTGGTATGGCCAAATTATGGCACTGCCGGAAATGCCTAGTTAGTTTGAAGACCACATCTCCTTGGTGTAATAACAATATGTATATGGCTTTAACCAATATCACCTGTAGTGCACATATTTCAGATAATATTGTTGATTTATGTTGATAATTCTACTGGATTATCAGACTCAGAGTCGACATCTGAAGAGAAGAAGGCCAGCCCTTGGACCAAAACAGGACCAGAAAAGAACTTAAAACTGCAGCCCGGCTTGGGGCTGCCTGCTCAACTTCCTTCTGGTGCTGATCTTCCATCATTGGCAGGTAGAATCTCTGTTGCCATCCTAACTTTATGTGCTGCTGCATCATATACAATCATTTCACTTAAGTTTCACAATTTTTGATCCATAATAACAACTGCATTTGTTGCCTACATGGTGGCTTCAGGCTAACTGATGTATTACTTTGTATGGTCTCTGTGAATAATTAATAAAATGGTTGTATGCATCGTCTAGATGCAGAGGCCGGGGGTATATCCTCCTTTTCTAAAAAATAATAAAAAAATAATAACAACTGCATTTCTTGTTCCAAAAATCATGTAGAATTTGCAGTGGCAGTTGTTAGGTCATGTCTTGGTCTATTCTTCACCCTATTCTAATCTAAGACTTGTATCTGATGCAGAATGCAATGATAGCGAATCTCAATTCAGAATGGTAAAACTTCCATGGAACCCAAAACATCAGGTTTGAACTATTACACTTTTACGATGTCTTATATCATAGCTCATGGGACATCCACTACTAGAATCGCCACTATTGTCGAGTACCAAAGAAACTCGGCAGAGCTCATATTAAACTCGGCGACATTTTTCTCTAAGTGCCAATCTCGACGCAACGCACTCGGCTCGATGGCCCCCAAAAATCATTAATACTGCCGATTTGTTTCTATCGCGAACTTGCTGAACGTAAGCAAAAATGTTTGCCGAGTTCTTGCTAGAGCAAACTCGACGGGATGGGTCGTTAACGGAAGTGTCACATGGCCCAACTATTTGCTGAGTTTTGGCACAGAAAAGTCGGCAAAGTTTGGCCAATAGAAGTAATCCACGTGCCTGGGCTGGAATTGTAATTTAAAAATATGAAAAACTAAAAATGTTTACCGAGTTAACGTTAGATGAAACTCAGCAAAAAAAGTCTGCCGTCATGGCTCCGTCGCGTGCCGCAACGCCTGGTCCACATGTCAGACTTTGTCGAGTTCCTTTCGTTGGAAACTCGATGAACTTGATGTTTTGTCGAGTCTTTTTATTCGCCGAGTCGTTTTTCATCAGAACTTGGCAAAGCCAGAGCTCTGCCGAGTTACTTAACATTGTTGGTTTCAATTTTGGATCACGCTCGATAGACATAAGTTTGTCGAGTTTCCGATAGAATAAACTTGGTGAAGTATTGGAACTCGGGACAAAACACCACTCTAGTAGTGAGCATTGTGGTGTAATCTGTATAAACATGTACATTGGCTACTGGTACTATGAAATGTGATGAAAACATCGGTTTTGCTAGAACTCATCTAGCTGAGTTTTAGTTATGTCTCATTGACCTTTTATAGTCATTGAATGATATACTTTAGGATGCGAGTGTATTGATTTGGCTGTATCTGTTTTTGTTTTCCATGTAAATGAAGCCAAATTATATCTCATCTAGATGAGTTCTAGACACTCCCAATTAAAACCATAAACACCGTGGACTATACTCGCATGGTCTCGCCTCGATTCAATAATATCAAGATGTATGAAACCAGCACACGCAGGGGATCCAAATACCTCTCGGTTAATAATGGTATCATTTTCTTGCCTCTTTTCAGGGGATCCAAATTCCAACAGAAAGAAGTGAGGACAGTCACAGTCCAGTGCAGTCTCCTGGTCGTCGTCCAGGATCATCACATATGAGTCGAACTCCAAGTGGTAGTCAACTAAGGAAAATGTTGTTCACAGAATCTAAGATAGGCCGGTCAAGCTTCCGCAAGCTTCTAGAGCCAAGCCTATCAGATAAACCAGGAATTACGCCATACAGGATTGTCCTTGGTAATGTAAAAGAAAAGGTTAGAGGCAAAATTATTTTGTTGAACTTCTTCCAAGCATAAGTTAATTTCGCATTATTTGAGTATCAAATTGGTGTTGTAATGCTAGATTTCCAGTAGTATTAAATTCAGCCCAATCCCAAAAAAAATATCAATCGGTGGAGATAGGTAGAACATAATTTAGTAGGTTAAAAATTGCTACTAGGTAGAGAGATACTTCCTATGTCATCTCATCTCTAACATGGATTCAATCTGACTCATAGCTTGTTACAAACACACCTTTCTGCATGGTTTATGTTGATAGCACTTTGAAACTTGCCTGATTGAAAATCTGACACGAGAGATGCCCGCCAGCTCCTGATCTTTTTTTTCGATAAAGGACATTTCATTGACTTGATATATCAAGGTGATACAACCACATCAAAAGAATGTCCGGTCTATGCATAGCAAGATGCACACAACCAACAAGTCCAACAGACCCACAAATAAACATCATTTTACAGTAAAAATAAATCAATCCAGCATAGGGTGCGTCATTTCCTATCCGGAGATTACACCGTCATCCATGAAGGGAGAAAACCTCTCTGGTCGTATGCTCCATCCGTGTAGACGCCATCATAAAAAGTTCTCTGTTCTCCAGATTCTGTAGGATAGATCAGGTATGGAGCCATTGCTTACATGCATGAATAACCTGCACAACAGATGAAATACATTTATTGTTAAAAACCACATCATTCCTGCTAAGCCATAATGCCCAACATAAGGTAGCTGCCCCCATACAAATATGTGCAAAAAATTGTTTAGCAATACCCGCAACCAGTTGCCGAACATGTTACGTGGACTGTGTGGGGGTATAGATTTGAAGCTACTTGAACTATGGCGCAGACCGAGTAAATTTGCACTAAAAAAAGAAGTGTTTGATGGACTCCTCGTATTGGCAAAAGACACATGTCTTACTACCCTACCAATTACGTCTAGTCAGGTTGACCCCTTTCTTTAGAAAGCAGAGAAAAATCTTTACTCTTAGAGGAATTTTGAGCTTTCACAATTTCTTGTTATCAACCAAAACGTCACAGTGAATCATTGCATCGTACAAAGACTTGAGTGAAAACCAGAGAAATTTTTTCACTCTTAGAGTAATTTTGAGCTTCCACAGTTTCTTGTTATCAACGGGAACGTCACAGTGAATCATTACATCGTATAAAGACTTGAGTGAAAACCTGCCGTTTTGATGCAATTTCCATCGAAACTTATTCGGTTCGCTTGACAGTTGAACGACCTCTAGATGAAGAAGTAATTCATTCCATGCTACCAAACGAGGTCCTAAAAGGTCCCTGTGGAAAGAAATATCAGGGTTTTCTTGTCCTAAAACTTGTTTGACCGTGACGAATTTATGTTGAACGATCCTGTACAAGCTAGGGTATTCAACAATTTGAATCTCAATCAGAACCAGCAGTGCTATGTGTAAACGTGTCAAACACTAATCTTTACAGTATTCAATGTTCATCTTAACTGCCCAAAAGGAGGCAAAGCCCCGGCTGCTGCCCTTATCGTATATTTCTGTTTTCAGATGATGAAGACACGAAGACGGATTGAGCTTCTTCTTGAGGATCTACCATGTGACTCTGATCCTACAGAATATTATGAAACACCAGATCAACTTTTAGAGCCTTTGATCTTGTGCTACGAATCACTGGTAAGTCTTCATTACTAACTACTGTAAGATTTTTTTTTTTGAGTTTGGCACTGTACAGTTTTGGTATGGAAACCTGTATTGGGCATGAGAACAACCCTCAATATTGTATGACCATCCAGTATATAGAGAAAAATATGCAAATCTTTATTTCTGTATAAACATAGACACTGTACAAATAACAGAATCTGTTGAATCGTTTATCACATGATTTCCTTTTTGTACTGAGTAGTACATGCTCTTCAATAATTTTTTGAAGCAATCATGTGGATCTAGCATTCTTGCCGATGGCCGGTTAGCAGATCTTATACGAAGGGTTGCAACCTTTGGTATGGTGCTAATGAAGCTCGACGTCCGTCAGGTATATCTAGTACAAACGATTGCTACTGCTGCTTGTGTTTTCTCAGATCTAATTGTGTCTAGTGTCTACTACCGAAGAGCACAGGTAAGATTCATCCATGAATGAAACCGCACATTTATCGCTGCAGGAATCAGGCCGGCACACAGAAGCGCTCGACGCCATTACATCTTACTTGGATCTTGGTGTTTATAGTGAGTGGGATGAGGAAAAGAAGCTGGATTTCTTGACTAAGGAGCTGAAAGGCAAGCGCCCTCTAGTTCCCCCATACATAGAGGTAATTTGTTGCATACATAAATCAAAAATTCACATATAAATAAAGGGAACAAAAGATATCCTTTGCCTAGTTGAGAAGATTTACATCTGTGTCTTTTTCTTTTCCCTTCCCGTCTTTTAGGTTAACGCTGATGTGAAAGAAGTTCTCGACACCTTCCGCGTCGCTGCAGAACTCGGGAGCGACTCACTTGGAGCATATGTGATTTCAATGGCCTCTAATGTATGACGAGACACCACTTCTGTTATCAGCTAATGATGCAACCTTGAATATTCCGTTACCTGATGATATCTTGTATACAATTTAAGATTTCTGACTGAATCTTGCCTGAACTTTACCTAGTGGAGTCATATGTAGCCCTCATGTGATATCCCAGATCACAAACTTTATTTGGTTGGCACGAGTTGTGATTTGCAGGTGCTTGTACTTCCTTGCAGGCCAGTGATGTCCTCGCTGTCGAGTTGTTGCAAAAGGACGCAAGACTAACAGTTAGTGGGGATCTCGGAAGGGAATGTCCCGGTGGAACGTAAGCATGATTATCTATATGCATATAAGTTGTAAATTTCTTATGAATTTCTCGTCATGTTCGGTCCACACAGCTCTATGATCAAATCAACTGATGAACCTGAAAGCATCTATATATATAATGAAGGATCAATTTGAAAGTAAACCTAGAACCCGAAACATCTGAAATCAGCTGACTACAGCCTACGTACCAAATGGCTACACTACATTAGCAGAGGCTAGTTGAATGAAAAGAGTAAATATCTAATTAAGCTGAAGTTAATCTGGGAAGTAGAACACTGTCTGGATCGTGCAGCTGTGACCATGTCCATACCTGCTTTTAATTTGGCACTGATCATGTCTAGAGTAGCGACATTGGCTTAAATCGATGTGGTGGGTGGACATGCAGGTTAAGGGTTGTTCCATTGTTCGAGACGGTGAAGGATCTGCGAGAAGCCGGCTCGGCGATCAGGAAGCTGCTGGCCATTGACTGGTACAGGGAGCATATCATCAAGAACCACAACGGCCACCAAGAGGTAGAATTTTTTTCCGATAAAGGATGAATTTTTTTTTCTTTTATCATTCTTACGACATGTTATATAGTACTCCCTCCGTCTCAAAATAAGTGTCTTAAGCTTAGTACAATTTTGTACTAGAGCTAGTACAAAGTTGAGACAGTTATTTTGGGACGGAGGATACGTACGTCAGTTAACTAAAACAGTACTTTGTCTGAGTTAACGTTACAGGTGATGGTGGGCTACTCTGATTCTGGCAAGGACGCGGGGCGCTTCACGGCGGCGTGGGAGCTGTACAAGGCCCAGGAGGACGTGGTGGCGGCGTGCAACGAGCACGGCATCAAGGTGACGCTCTTCCACGGCCGTGGCGGGAGCATCGGCCGTGGCGGCGGGCCGACATACCTTGCCATCCAGTCGCAGCCCCCTGGGTCGGTGATGGGGACGCTACGGTCGACGGAGCAGGGCGAGATGGTGCAGGCCAAGTTCGGGCTGCCGCAGACGGCGGTGCGCCAGCTGGAGATCTACACCACGGCGGTGCTCCTAGCGACGCTGCGGCCACCGCAGCCACCGCGGGACCCCAACTGGCGGCGCGTCATGGAGGAGATCTCCCGGGCAAGCTGCGCACACTACAGGCGCACCGTGTACGACGACCCGGCCTTCGTCACCTACTTCCAGGAGGCCACGCCGCAGGCGGAACTGGGCTACCTCAACATCGGAAGCCGCCCCGCCAAGCGCAAGGCGGCCATCACCGCCGCCGGCGGCATCGCCAGCCTCCGCGCCATCCCGTGGGTTTTCGCGTGGACGCAGACACGGCTGGCGCTGCCGGCGTGGTTGGGCGTGGGCACGGGGCTCCAGGACGCGCGCGACAAGGGCCGCACCGAGGACCTCCGGGCCATGTACGAGGAGTGGCCCTTCTTTCGGTCCACTCTCGACCTCATCGAGATGGTGGTGGCCAAGGCCGACGCGCCCATGGCTAAGCACTACGACGACGTGCTGGTGCCGTCGCCGGACCGGCGTGCGCTCGGGGAGGAGCTGCGGAGGGAGCTGGCCAAGGCGGAGAGCTGCGTGCTGGCCGTCAGCGGGCACACCAAGCTATCGGCCAACAACCGGAGCCTGCGGCGGCTGATCGAGAGCCGACTGCCGTACCTCAACCCCATGAACATGCTGCAGGTGGAGGTGCTGCGCCGGCTGCGCCGAGACGACGACAACACCAAGCTCCGCGACGTGCTGCTCATCACCATCAATGGCATCGCCGCAGGGATGCGCAACACCGGTTGATCAATTTTCTTTTACCTTCCCTTCTTATTATGGAAACTCTGTACTTCAGCCGGCGGATCGGATGTAGGCATCTGCCGCCTCGTCCGTACGACACGTGTTATATACGGACTCATCTACTTATGATTTGTGCAACTTACCACTTGTTGTAGTTCACGCACCGCAACAGCTTTTATGTTGCAGGATCTGAATTTGGATCCCTTAGAGCAGTAGCCTCTTGGCGGTGGCAGGCGGCGCCGCCGGCCGTCCCCTGCCTCCATCCTCCCCAACCCCCGCGCCACCAGCCGCTCGACCCGACGCCGGCGACCTTCCGCAGCCGCGCCGCCGCCCCCGATGCCGGGGCCCTCCCCTCCCCCACCCTCTCGCGCCGCCAGCCGTGCCGCCGCCCCCGATGCCGGGGCCCTCCCCTCCCCCATCCTCTCACGCCGCCAGCCGCTCGGCCCCGACGCCGGTCGCCGCCAGCCGCATCATGAACATTGCAAAAATTTCTGCAACCTAACCTTTGTTGCAAAAATTCCTGAAACATGACCTTTGTTACAAAAAATTCTTCAGCAAAAGTACCTATGTTGCAGAAAGACGAAGATTTTTTTTTCCTGCAACAAGCAAATTGTTTCTAAAACTCGGCCGTTGTTTCAGGAATTAACGGATCCAAAGTTTATTTCTTACAACAAAGCGAAAGTGTCTGCAACTCAACCGTCGTTTCAGGAATTATGGGGTGCCAGGCCGGAGCGGATCGGACGGGTGCGCGTAGATCGGACGGCCCTCCAGGTGGGAGATGTTTACTAAAACATCCGTCGGTGGATGCGTAGCAACCCCTTCTTTTATATATATTTGATTGTAGTTTACAAAGTTTGACTTCACAGAATGTATTTACATGTGCTCCCGGGTGAATAGGATTTCTCTTCCCTCTTCCCCAAGAAGCTACTCTCCCACATGACTAGGGTTTCTCTTCCCCCGTTGGGTACCGCTGCTCCATCATGCGTCAGATGGCATTTGGGCCGTGGAGATGTGGAGGACCCTCGCCCCTCGCTAGCATCCGGTATCCCGCTTTTGTTCTTGTTTCGTTCAACGTCTTTGTTGGGGCAGTGTGATGGCACCGACACCTCTAGTATGAATAAAGTTTTCCACATCCAATCGCGTCTCGATGAAGCATGTAGCGTTGTTAGAGGTCGTGTAATGGCATGTCACCATTGGATTTTGTGGGATTCGGTTAGTGTTGGTCTTTTGTAGACATGTTTGGATCTAATCTCTTGTTGTGTGCTTCAGTTTTGATCCTTGTGATCTACGTTTGTTTCTCTATATCAACAACGGTTGTTCTGCTGCATGACTACTTCTTGACTATTTATTACAACAAGGTTTGCCCAGCCCTCTATTTCCATGAATCTTGTTGTAATTTTGTTTAATTTGGTTTTCTTTATAGTGGCATGACACATGAGAAATACATGCAAAGTTTCTAAAAACGATTGTGCTAACGTCCAGTCGACTGAACTGGACGTTAAACAACAGATCCACATACCTGGGTTAATCACTTCTTCCTAACTAATCACTTGTCTAATTTCACCTTTTCTAATTCTAACTACTCGACTAATTGCGTTGATGGCACCGGAAGAGCATGCAGCCCGCGTTCATTCTCATGCATGTATGTACATTAATGACAAAATAGAGGATGTCAGCAAAATATTCTTTTTATTTTAAAACTTTAAAATACTTTGTAGCTTAAACCATCGCTGCAATGAAAAAATTGTTTTTAAATAAAAGACTCATCGCGATTAGACTTTCAAAACTAGATCCCATGTTGGCATGTTTCAACGACTACTCTTTTAGGCAAAAAGTTACCATGTGTGTACTACACAAATTATCATGCGAGTTGGGATAAGTTATCATGTTGACTACACATAATTTACGGGAGCATAAAATGATTCCTCCAAAATTCTATTACACATGCACATGCATGCATGCGCTAGAGGGGGAAATTTGATGGTGAGTGATGCATATATTACCATGCTATTTGCATAGAAGTAACCGGGGTATGTTTCAACAACAATTTATTCGGGTCTAAGTTTACCGCCGTGTTTGTACCTAAGTTAACAGGCCCGTAACGTGCGAGTTACCATGCTTTTCACGCAAAAGTTACCAGGGGGCTGGGGTGTTATATTTCACCAACAGTCCTCCCCCACCCATCAACATCGTCGCCAGGGTTACCAGGACCGGGGTACATAAGTTATCAGGTTTGCGATGTGTGAGTTATCATGCTATTCACACAAATAGTTCTCGGATAATATTTCAGCAACAGCCCCCCCCCCCCCCCCGCCAACTCATCACCACCGTCGCCAAGGTTACCAGGATTGTGGTACATAAGTTATCAGGTGTGTGACGTGTGAGTTATCTTGCTATTCACATAAAAAGTTACCGGGAGTATATTTCATCAACCAACCCCACCCGGTCACCAAATTTATCAAGACCGGGGTACATTAGTTATCAGGTCTACGATCTGTGATTTACCGTGATATTCACAGAAAAGTTATCGGGGGTATAATTTATCGGGTCTCCGATGTGTGAGTTACCATGCTATTCACACAAAATTTACCGGAAGATACTTGATCACCCCCCCCCCCCACACACACACACACACAGAACAGAGTTATCAGAACCGGGGTACGTAAATTATCTTGTTTATGATGTATGAGTTATCAAGGTGTTTATATGTAAACTATCAAGACAGCGATGCATTATGACCATGTTATTCACACAACATTATTGGGAGATGTTTCAGAAAAAACCAGGTCAAAATAATCACGGTGTTTGTATGTGGGTTATCAACAATAGATCTTGTTTCCAAGATCTCGTTGCGATGATTTTTTGTTGTTGTGAAAACAGATTTTTAATTAGAACGACGATTTGAGGTACATATCAATTTTGAATTTTTCAAATTGAAAAAAATAAGGATTTCGAAGCCAACCCGAGAGTGTCCCGTATATCCAAAAGACCATTGGCGGGACTCCAGCTATCATCGGAACCATCATGACTTGCTCCTCGCCGCCGCCACGTCCATCCTCGGCAGTCGCCGGTCCATCCCCGACCGCCACCAGTCCGTCCTGGCCGCCGTCGCCCCGTCCGTCCTAGTGGTCGCGTGGCTTGCCTGTCTTTGTGAGATTCGACGATCGAAGCTACTTAGCTAGCTCCTGGATGGATTCCACGATGAGAGCTAGCTAGCTTCATGATGGATTCCGTGGCCGAGGCTAACTATCTAGCTACCTAGCTCCTGGATGGATTCTGCGACGGATGAGCTAGCTAGCTTCTGGATGGATTCTGCGACGGATGAGCAAGCTAACTCTTGGATGGATTCTGCGACGGGCGCTTCATGTGATATGTTATGGACACCGGTGGCTTTATATTTGGCTGTTCCATGTGCTCCCACCAATTTTATTGGAGCGAATTTAATCGATCATGGCGAGAGGAAGAAGAAGATGTTGGAAAAAATAAGTGAATATTCGATTTTACAGTTTCATGTTTTAAGCGGTCTGTTCGGTCGTTGCAGCTCAAACAGATCCCTAAAACGCGTTTTCCGTGAACTCAGTTTCGCGTTTTAAGGGGACTATTAAAGATGCTCTAGTGTGAGTAAAAAGGATAAAAAATTGTATGTTTAAAAAAATGGATGTTACATGTGTCGGAGAGTAATTCTTGTCCCACGGATATCAAAGGCACCCATTCTCCATGAACATAAACACGAGTGTAAAATGGGAAAACTCATAGGGCAACTAAAGGATCAAAAGAAAACCTATGGTGCTAATGATCCACACGAAGTTGATGAAGCAACAAGCCACTTGCATAATTGCCGCCTCTACCTCTCTTTTTCAATGGATACTCTACTGTATCTAGCAATTGTGCAAAAAAAGTTAACAAACTAGTACACCGAGCACTCCCTTGAAGAAAAGAAAAAACAACAACCCTTCTCTTTTATTTGTGTACTTTTATCCCAAAAAAGCACGTGTGATCAGGCAATTTGGGCTATCTGAAACAAGTCATAATGCATAGTGACAGATGGTTGGGTCGATGTGAAGGAGATTAGCTGTTGGATTGCATGCATGGAGAGCGAAAGATGCTGAGATTAGCATCGATCACAGTCTTGTCTAGGGAGGCCAGGGTCAACACACATGGAAAGTGAAGCGAAGTGACACATGCACATGAGCTGAGCTGGCGGTGCTTAATTTGTGCTGGTGGCTAATGAGCAGTTACGCTTAATTAGCTGCCTACTCCCTCCATCCCATAATATAACATCTTATTACATCTAATTTGCTCGTCAAATGATTGCTAGCTCTTGAGCACACCAGTACAAATCAATAAAATTATGAAATGGTCAAAAGTCACCGCACTGTCACTAGTGACATTTGCATGCCACGTCACTCGGAAAGATCTCTATTGTCGGTGGCTTGAGTAAAGATTGGAAAAAAAAGATGCAGATTTGCATTCTTCTATTATTGACTAGTGTCACCTACACTAACATCTTTTTCTATTATTGACTAGTGTCACCTACATGTTTAATTAGCACTAGCACACTAGCAGTATTAATTTAACTAACTCAGTAGGTTATAGTCGATTGAATCGAGGTTAATTAGTCATGGCGACGAGCTAGTCGAGTGCTATTTATTCAGTCTACTATGAGTGGTCTGCCAAGACCCGATAAGAGCCCGTGCATGCGGTCGTAACAGGACACAAGTATTTTATAGACAATCATTGTGATCTATCTGTTATTTTGTTTTCAATGTGATTACGTATTAAAAATGGACTTTAGCGGTAAATTGATGGAAAAAATCGGCAAACCAAAAGTGGAGACAGGATGAGGAGGGAGGACGAAGAAACATAAAACATAACCTTGCATTATTTTTAAGTTTTTTTTTAAAAAAAAGGAGTGTTATCTCCGGCCTCTGCATGATGCATACGGCCTCTTTATTAAAATAAGCAAACGGATCTCGGTTCAACATATAAGAAACATAAAACATAACCTGAAAATTTACACACATGTGTGTTACGCCTTCACTTATACCTGTATTTTTTTCAGAATTTTTTGAAATGTAAAAATATGAATTTTCATGAAATTTGAATTTCAAATTTAAAAGCCTCCATAGAGCTCGGCCACCAAAAGCAATTTCCGCCAACATAGCAGTATAGAAGTAAAAAAGCATTATTTTTAAGTAGATGGGTGTTTTCATTATGGCTAACGTTTTTTCTTATTTTTGCGATAATTTTCATAGTATATTATAGAATAAGCTGAACAAGCCATATTTTCGTAGGACAGAGCGCGCAAGCATCACCACATGCACACACTTGAATAGCACCGACTAAAGACTGGAGTTTCAGAGTTTCAAGGCGATGAGGTCACCAATTATCCTTCTAAGCATCCGACCGCACATACGTTAGTTGTGAGTGCATCATCCAGACAGCCTATGTGCGAGGGTTCTAAAATTCAGATACTACCCCAACGGCAAGCTCTTGGACACCGTATTTTGCCTCGGATGCGTCTCCCGTGTGGAGAGCCATTGAGTTTGGGCTGGACCTCTTAAAGAAGGGCCCTATTTGTAGAGTGGGAAACGGAAAGAACATACAAATACAAAGGGGCCAGTGGATCCCAAGAAAAGAGGGACTGAAGACGGCCCCGTTCATTCGAAGGTCGCGGCTCCGTTGGTCAGCCAGCTCATGCATCCTGATTCAAGGGAGTGGAATGTGGAATGAATTAGGAAACTCTTCTATCCCTTCGATGCCGATGAAATTTGCAATTTGAATATCCCAGTTTCGGATGTGGACGACCGCATTGCATGGCACTATGAGAATGATGGAGTCTTTTCTATAAGACGAGCTTATAAACTTGCTGCAAACAACCTTCCTCAATTGACCCACAATCCGTCGAGACCAAATGACAGGAGCATCTCTGGAAGGCGAAAGTACCTGGTGAGATGCAAATTTTCGGTTGGCGGGTACCTACTAATACCCTTGCCACAAAGAAAAACAAGTGCAAAAGAACAATTGAACTGCATGCCACGTGCAATATTTGCAGGAGTGCATTGAAGATGAACATCATGCGGTCGTTATGCACACTAAAAGCAGGGCACTTAGAGCTGTCATGCGTGAGGTGTGGAAATTGCCCGCAGAAAACAAATTTTGGTATACAGGAGATGATTGACTCCAAACTATGCTGGACACAGAGAGCGAGGAGGGCCGGGCCAAAATCCCGATGATCCTCTAGCGGAGCCGAAGGCTATTGCCGAAGTGTTTAATGGTCAGGTAGTACTTGAGATGGACAATCAAGCCATTGCAAATGAACTAGCGTCTCAGAGCTCAATGTGATCCCATCAATATGGCCTAATCATGGACATAAAGAAGACCATGGCAGGCCTCTCTGAATATAGTATTCAATGTGTCAAGCGAAGGAGCAATCGGCTCGCTCACGGCCTTGCTGCTTTATCTAGGAGCTCGGGAGAGCAGGTGCTGATCGCAAATGTTCCAAGTAGTGTCCTATCTCTGATGTTATCTGAATGTAGTGCCCCTCCTGAGTATAGCTTGTCTGCTCTAGATCTCAAAAAAAATCTCCTTGTAGATGTAAGTTTGTTGAAAGTATTAAATAGAGTAATTTCTTCAAAAGCCAGTTTGTTTCGAGAAGGCAAGCATTTGGATGTAACTAACTCTCACTGAAATTTCTAGAAACTTCTCGCGACTAACTGAAACCACAAGGAACCTTCAATAAAACCTTCAGAAGTGACACTGCTAGGAAAAAGCCTATTAGTAGCGCAGGTTGAACAACTAATAGTAGCGTGAAAGCCCAAGCTACTATTAGGGCGCTATAACTAACTGGTAGTAGTAGCACGGGTACATCCCACGCTACTAGTACATGTGTTCGGGCTAACTATCTGTAGCTTGTGCCTCTGACCCGCGCTACTACTATTAATTTCGAAACCAAAAAATATCTCGATCTCGTGCATGATGTCAATGGTGTCAATGGTTCGATCCAGCGACGATAGTGGTCACCAGAGGCGCGGACGACAGTGTCAGGATCCTCTTTGCGGCGAAGGCAGAGAGCTCCTGGTTGGCCATGTCAATGACATGCGCATGCATGGGCACGGGAGGTGAGTAAAACCAGAGGGAGAGAGACACAGAGACGGAAAAAGAGAAACGAGGGAGAGAGGAAGGAGCTGGACGGTGTATCGGGGCTGGTCGCCGGTGGTGAGGTGCTCCATCGTGGTGGCATGGAGGCTCGAGAGGAGACCGGCGAGCTCCTGGACACCAACGACGTGAGGCGGTGGCATCGTTGGGCGCCATGGAGGAGGATGTATTCTTGGGCTGGAGCACCATGGGAGATCCTATGAAGAGAGGGGGAGAGTGACGAGAGAGAGAGAGAGAGAGGAGGGATTCGGCTGAGGGTATGGGAACTTCACGGCTGTTAACCTACCTTGTACTTAGTAGTAGCGCTGATTTATACCCCTTCCTACTACTATATATCAACTTAATAGTAGCACGGGTTTATACCTCCAACCCCCCTTACTATTATGGTATGTCGTGCGGGCATGGTAGAGACCATTTAGGACCTATTCTCACCCCTACCTTCATAAATTTTTAGACGGAAGCGAGCCCGAACGAAATAGTTATGGGAAGCTGAAATCAACAAAGCTGGAGTGGGATCTACTTCATTTTTCTGAAACGAGGCATTCCCAGCTCCACAATTTTCAGAATCTGGAGTTCGAGTTATTTACGGCCATAATGCCACCGCCCAAAAAAAATAAAAATTTACCAGCTCCTGTCGATTGAACCCGCACCCACCCGCTCGCTCACATCTCCCCTCCCTCTCTTCTTATCCTTTCAGCCCTCACCGCCGCCGTTCCAGCCTTCATGGCCGGCTGCTCATGTCGCTGTCCAGATTCTCTACTCCGGCTACAGATCCGACCGTCCCAGGTTGTTTCCTGTCGGATCCCATCGTCGGCGCCGCCACTCACGCGGGGTGAAAGGAGCTGGGACCCCATGGCTCGGAGGAGCTTTTCTTTTTTTTAGAAAAGAAGGCATCGCTCCGGCCTCTGTATCGAGAGATGCATATGGCTCGGAGGAGCTAGGCCCGGGAGAGAGGGGCAGAGCAAGGAGCATCCCCAAGCCCAAACCACTAGCTGAGCTCACTCGCTTCTTTTCTTCCCTATGGCTCGTGTCATGTCTCCTGTTGTTCGATGCCATCCCCTTCTAGCTGGTCCAAGGTGGCAACAAGCAGGCCTTGAGCGCCCTAGTTGGGCTGCCAGGTCATCCTAGTGCTCGGACAAGCTACATGTGTCCAGAACAATTTACTGGTCGCTCGGAGAAGCAAGAAGTTACATTAGAAGTTGGCAACAAGAAGTTTTGAAGAAGCTAGGAAGTGTCAGAACATGCCCTTACACTGTACGGGAATTGCCGTCAGGCGCTAACAGACGACAAAGGCCCTTATATAGACGACAAAGCTTGACGGCATACTATGAATGTGCAAAGAGAACTTTGTCGTCAGCTTTTTATTGGGAAGACGACAAAGGCTTTGTCGTCAACCAAACTTCGGCTTTGCCGTCAGCCATTCTATTAACAGACGGTAAAGGGAGCATCTTTGCCGTCAGCCAACTTTGTCTTTGTCGTTAGCCGTTCTATTAACAAACAGAAAAGGGATCATCGTTGTCGTCTGCCATTCTACTAACAGACGGCAACATGAGTATCATTAACGTCATGCACACTACACTATAGACGACAAAGATTTTTTTTAGTTTAAAAAAATACGTTAGGCACATGAACATCAAAACACACGGAGCAAAATTCTATTACAACATTCTCGATAGATCAATTTACAAAATTATGTTACAAAATTTACACCTCCATCAATGGGGCACATGAACATCAAAACAGACGATGGCGCGAGGCAGCTCCGTCAACAGCTGCATGAGCCTTTGTATCCGCTCGGCGGCGCTGCTCCCTGTGGCGGCCGTGAGGCGAGCAGCGGTGGTGGTCGGTTAGGTGCAGGCCAACGAGGTGAGGGGCAAGACGGGCGACAGGCGTTTGCTGGTTTGCGAGGTCGATGCCCAGGCAAGGTGAGAGGCACGACGGGGGCGGGGTAGTAGCCGACAAGGTGAAGCCCCATCCGATGGTGGGGGCGGCCGATGGGGCGGCAGCGTCGACGGCCGGTAGTAGGGGTTGTTGGCGGGGCGAGCAGCGCCAGCAGCCAGTGTTGGGGGCGGCTAGTTGGGTAGCAGCGCCGACGAACGGTGGTGGGGTGGCCGGTGGGGTGCCAGCGCTGGCGGCCCGTGGTGGGGCCGACCGGTGGGGCGAGCAGCGCTAGCGATGGGGGCAGTCGGTGGCGCGAGCTGCGCGGCGGCAGGTGCATCGACCAACGACGGACTCCTAGGTTCCTATGTCGGGAACAGAGAGGGGTCGAGCGGGAGGATAAGGGACTAGCTAGTGGTGGGGGTGGGTGGGCGTGTGGGGCAGGGCACGTGGTGGCTGGTGGGTGTGGAGTATGTGATGCAGATCGTGGGGATGTGTGAAGTACATGTGGGAGTCAGTCGTTCTTTGCCGTCAGCACGTGTCAGCAAAATTGATCTTTGCCGTCTAGCCGACAAAATGCTAATGGCAAATCTTCAGTTTCATGTAGTATTAGTAGCGTAGGTTTATACCCCTCGCTACTACTATCAACTTAGTAGTAGCGCGGGTCAATATAATGCGCTAGTAGTAAGTAGCAGTAACGCGGGTCAATATAGCACACTACTAGTAAGTAGCACTAGCGCGGGGCGATATAGCGTGCTACTAGCAAGCTGCTACCTGCAAGCTTTTCCCTAGTAGTGTAATCAGTTGTTTTCTTGTTTTGTTGGTACTTCCTCTGTTTTTGTGCATTAGGCATCTTAAAAGATGCACTCACACAAATTAGGGTAGAAGAAGAAATGGAATCACGGATGAAGTCAATCACACTATTTCTTTCTCAATTGAAAACGTGCTATTAATTAGGAGATTTCTTCAAATTCAAAAAGCGTGCCGCAAAAACTGCATGCATTGGTCATTCAGTTAATAGATAAGGTCTGATTAATATGCATACAACTAATACTACTATAATGTGCCTTGTTTCGGGATTATTTGATTTTTGCAAGATGCCTAATGCACCGATGAAGGGAGTACTATAGCATGATCAGGTAATACTATTAATTAACATAGTATTAATACGAGACAAGTCTTACATGGTTGGCAAACAAAAGAAGTTTAAAAGGAAACATGCATGTCACAAACTCCTGTTGTTCATGACATGGGTTTATATCCCTCGCTACTACTATCAACTTATTAGTAGCGCGGATCAATATAGCACGCTACTAGTAAGTAGCAGTAGCGTGGGTCAATATAACACGCGGGTCAATATAATGTGTTACTAGTAAGTAGCAGTAGCGCAGGTCAATATAGTGCGCTACTAGTAAGCGGCTATCTATAAGTTTTTTCCTAACACGGTGAGCAGTTTTTTTTCTTTTGTTTTGTTGGTACTATAGCATGATCAGGTAATCTGTCACATGCATAATATTATTAATTAACATAGTATTAATATATAAAAAAATCATGCATGGTTGGCAACAAAGCAAGAAAAGTTGAAAAGGAAACATGCATGTCACAAACTCACAATGCATGGTGGCTCGTTATTAGCTTTGCATTGGGAGGACAGGTGGTTGGGTCGACGCGGAAGGGATTAGCTGTTGGATTGCATGCATGGAAAGCTAAATATGCCGAGATTAGCTTCGAGTACAGTCACATGAGACATTTTTTAGGGATGCCAAGGTCAATAGGAAATACAAATACACTGTGTGAAGTGACCCATGCATGTGCACATGAGCTCAGCTGGCACTGCCGACACTGTGCCGCTGGCAAATTATTTTTGCTGAAATTTGTGTACCACCATTCAATTATTGAGCTAGTACTACCATAAACAGTTTTGAGTACTACTAATTACTCTTTTGCACGCACTCTACAAGCCTATATACTACGCAAGTATGAAATGGTCAAAACCACTACACTGTCCACACGTCACTAGTGACATTTGCATGCCAATTCACATAATTTGCTTTCTGCTACCTTCATTACAGAATATAAGATGTTTTGATAGCTAGGTTAGTTTACCTACCAAAACGTCATATATTTTAAAACGGAGATAGTATTAACTTGACCGACGGTAACATATACTGTCTCTGTAAGCTAATACTCTCCCCGTCTCAAAATTCTTGTCTTAGATTTGTCTAGATATGAATGCATCTTGTTACGTTTTAGTATTCAGATACATCCATTTCTAAACAAACCTAAGACAATAATTTTAGGACGGAGGGAGTATATAAGATCTTTTAGATCATTATTTTAGTATATGCTCCCACGAGGTCAGTGAAGGTTATTGTACTTTCTCTTATGCATATATATATTAATTGTCGTTGATTTGATATGATTTCTATTTTAATATAGCTTACCATCCTCTCGTCGTATAACTTTGTATCCCTGTGTGCTTAACTACTACTAGTACTGTCATCACTCTTAATTTAACTAGCTTCAGTCAAAGCCGTTCAATCGAATCAAAGTTAAAATGGGTAGTTACGGCGACGAGCTAGTCTACTCTTATTTATTCAATCTGCTACGAGTCGTTTACGACGAGAGGATTGGGTGACCTCTGAGTCAACTTTAAGAAACCTTGACCAAAATTTTGAAGCCACATAATGTAAGTTTACATGGATGTTCAACAGCGACGGACAGATTAAGCATTTGAATCCAACGCACAACTTTCCTGATTCACACATAAATTAAAACCTCATATATTTGTGAACGAAGAAAGTATGTTGTGGAAGTCCATATTAATAAAAATGTTATAAATCTAAACTTATTTGGATTTAGGGTAATTCAGAAATCATTTGATCAATGTTATAATATTTGAAGATTTGTATGTATAGAAAAATCATGCGCCTTACATATAACAAAAATGATAATGATTACGTCGTCGAATTCTAATATCAAGTCATACCGTGCCAGACACAACGAATCCCCGAGAGTGTCGATAAGATGCAGGACCAAACCGGACAATATTTTGTCAAACCGTGACCTTGGCAATGATACATCACAACATAGTTGTTACGAGAATTTTTCCTAATTGTGAAACGATTTTACTCACACACGTAAAGTTGCCTAGCGCCTTTTGTTCTTTAATTTTTGTTGAGGGGTGTTGAGACTTGAGAGAGAAGCGGGAGAAATGGCAACTAAACCAGGAGTTGACTCATTGATTGAAGAACCAAAGGTGAGGTACAAATATGGTAATTACAGGACGGTAATTAATGTCGATTGCGCCACAAACAACAAACAACCGATAATTGAGCTAGACTATAATGTCGATTGATGGAACCGGCAACCATGGTAAGCATGGATTATTTGGATTAAATTAATCCCAAGTTCCTTCATTCCTAAATATAAAATCTTTTAGAGATTTTAATAAAAAAAGATACACAGAACGAAATAAGTGAATTTATGCTCTAAAATACGTTTATATACATCCATATGTGGTCTATATTAAAATATATGAAAGGTCTTATATTATATCTAGAAACAGAGGAGTAACCATTTTTTCACTTTCATGGTGAGATAAGATTTTCCTTGTCGCCTTAGCAAGACATAGAATTTCTCACGCTCACACCGTCAACATTTACTAGTATCTACATGCACCTTAAGGTCCATAAAAGAAATAAAATGAAAAATATTGCGGGTCAAATATTTCGAAGCCGAATGTGCACTCTAGTTGATCAAATAAACAATCTCACTCGAATAGAAGATTTCTGGTTTCGGACAGTGAAAAATGTAGAGCGTGGTAGCTTGGCATCAAAGGGAAGTAAGATGGTGATCGAGGATCAAGGTAACACCTTGTGATGACCAAAGCATCACAAGGTGTAAAAGAGAAACCGCGTCGCAGAATAGAATTAGTAGAAAGGTGAGTGGATGAATGAATGAAAATGGAAAGAAGCAGGAAAGAAAAGGGGGCCGGGCTAGAAAGTCGTGCTTTTCCACTCCACCTCCTCCAGCTCCAGCTCCGGTCAGAGTCAGTCCCGCCAGTAGCAGAAGCAGTAGGGTGGAGTGGAGTCCAGCACTGGACCGGAGAGAGGTTTCTACAGAGCCATCATCGTCGTCATCATCAGTGGGGGATCACGGGCGGGGCGGTCACGGGAGGAGGAGGAGGAGGGGAATCTCTTTTGGTTTACTACTCCAGTCCAGTCCAGTGGTTCTTTCCGCGGCCCGCCTTCAATGCCGCCACCGCTAGCTTTACTGCTGGATCTGACCTGATCTCATCTCATCTCATCTGAGAGCCACCGTCTTCCTCCTCTCGGTTCTTCTTCTTCTTCTTCTTCTTCTTCTTCTTCTTCTTCTTCCTCCTCCTGTGGAATTCGGTGCGAATCCGTGGCGAAAAGGTGGGGATCTTGGCTCCAGAGTGTTCCTTCCGTTTCTTCAGGTGAGATTTTCCCGTCCCACACACAGGACGAGAAATCTGCCTCGTTTCTGCACGGATTCCGCGGCCGGATTTCCTTTCTTTCTTTCTCCCCGGATTCGGTGCATGGAACCACTTCCCCCCTCCGTCCCCAGCAACAAGAAGATATCTGCTGCTGCTCTGCTAGCCTGAGCCTGAGGCCCCAATGGCGTCCTCGCCGTCCCCCTCGCCGGGGACCACCAAGGCCTCCCCCGCGGCCGCCTCCCCAGCACCGGTCAAGCTGCCCAATGCCACCCCGGCCGACCCGCCGGCGGCCCCGCCCGTGACCTCCGCGGCCGTGCCGCCGCCGACGCCCCCTTCCCCGTCGCCGCCCCCGGCACCCACAACCGTGTCGCCGCCTCCGGTCCCTGTCGCCTCTCCGCCGCCCACCCCGCCAGTAACATTGCCGCCGCCTGCTGCGGTGCCCCCGCCGCCCGCCCCTGCTGCTGATCCTCCCAAGCAGTCGCCTTTGCGGCCCCCTGTGGCCGCAGCGTCGCCGCCCCCGCCGACCCCGAGCAGTTCGCCGCCGCCGCCGGATCGCTCGACCACGCCGCCGGTGGCGCGGTCGCCACCGCCGCGGCACCCGGGGTCGCCGCCAGGCACGCCACCCGCGACTGAGCCGCATGCGCCGCCGCCTTCTGTCAGCCCCATCATCAAACCTCCCACCAGCCCCTCCCCGGCCTCTGGAGATCCCACAGTCCCTACCGCTCCCAGCAGCCCCTCGCCGCCTTCCTTGACGACGCCGTCGACACCAGACTCCGGTCCTCCATCTACACCTAGTGATCCAACAGCCCCACCAACACCAATGGCTGTCATCCCAGGTTTGGACACGCCATGGAGCCCCTCTGGGCAGGACAGCAGCCCCTCGCCGAGCAGCAGCGCTGGATTGTCTGATGGCGCAAAGGTGGGGATCGGCGTCGTGGTGGCGATCCTCGTGCTTAGTTTGTTCGGTGCCGGGTGCTGGTACAAGAAGAAACGGAGGAGGATGACCGGTTACCATGCCGGGTTTGTCATGCCTTCACCCTCACCATCTGCTTCTCCACAAGTGCTACTAGGTAATTTGGTACACCACACTTGCTGCGCATTTGGGTATTTTTCTCTCTACCAAGTGCATTATTCCTGTGCAATCAGCTCATTACACTAACCCAATTTTTGTTCAGGACACTCAGAGAAAACTAAAACCAACTACAGCGCCGGGAGTCCTGAGTTCAAAGATACAATGTCGGAGTACAGCATGGGCAACTGTCGCTTCTTCACCTACGAGGAGATGCACAACATCACAAACGGTTTCTCCGATCAAAACCTGCTAGGGGAAGGCGGCTTCGGGTCAGTCTACAAGGGTTGCCTGCCCGAAGGGAGAGAGGTTGCCATTAAGAAGCTGAAAGACGGCAGCGGGCAGGGGGAGCGCGAGTTCCAGGCCGAGGTCGAGATCATCAGTCGCGTGCATCACCGCCACCTGGTTTCTCTTGTGGGGTATTGCATCTCGGGCGACCAGCGATTGCTTGTCTACGATTTTGTGCCCAACGACACGCTGCACTATCATCTCCATGGTATGGTATTAACCTCTGATGCTGGCACACCATTTCAGCTGTTCTGTACTCCGACTGAACAATTGTTGTATTGATCTGCCATTATAGGGCGTGGAGTGCCCGTTCTGGATTGGCCAGCCAGGGTTAAAATTTCTGCTGGATCGGCTCGAGGGATAGCATATCTTCATGAAGATTGTAATGCTCATTCTTACTCGTTTACTTCCATCGCCCTGATTTTTTGCGCCTGCTTTGTTCTCATCACACTTGAGTTTTCCCTTTGGCAGGTCATCCCCGAATAATCCACCGAGATATAAAATCCTCTAATATTCTGGTGGATAATAACTTCGAGGCACAGGTAACAATATGTGCCGTCTACATAACTCAGAAAATCCACTATATAATGTGATTGTTGTTATTGAAGTAGTTACTCTTCATGTGTTAGGTTGCTGATTTTGGTCTTGCAAGGCTAGCCATGGATTTTGCCACGCATGTAACTACACGGGTGATGGGAACTTTTGGGTAAGTAAATCAAACTGACCTGTACAGCTGTACTAGATAAGAATAGTTCAGATTTGCTCATGTTCTGAGGATTGTTCTTTTATTCAGGTACATGGCTCCAGAGTATGCATCGAGTGGCAAGCTGACTGAGAAATCAGACGTGTTCTCCTTTGGTGTTGTCCTCCTAGAGCTCATTACAGGACGAAAGCCTGTCGATGCATCGAACCCATTGGGTGATGAGAGCCTTGTCGAGTGGGTAAGCTTTATTACTAATCGCGGAGCTTGATTGATGAGGATTTCATTTTCACCCCTGTTGAAACAACGCAAAAGTGGCCGCATGATAGCCCTGATTCATTCACTAGTGATTCAATCTTAATTGGAAAATCTGCTGCATTACCAATATATTCGTCGACAATGTGATGATCACATCTTGAGTTCCAATTATTTGCCATGATTATTCATTTTGGTAAGGTGTGTAGCCTGCCAGTGCCCAGTGGTGTGGAAAAGCATGCTAATATACCATTTGAAGTTGTGAGCCAGCCAACTGAAAACAGCTTCTGCCATAATCCTGTTACAACTGGTTGAAAAGATATATAGATCCTCTGTAATAACCGACATTTCCTGACATGAGAGTTATCTGCAGGCTAGGCCACTGCTCACGCAAGCGCTCGAGACCGGCAATGTAGGGGAGCTGTTGGACCCCAGGCTGGACAAAAACTTCAACGAGGTCGAGATGTTCCATATGATCGAAGCGGCAGCAGCCTGCATACGACACTCGGCACCCAGGAGGCCCCGGATGAGCCAGGTACGAGGACATGGATGAAATCGCACGTGTCACGTCATCTTTTCAGAACAACAATTACAGTACATCCGACTGGATTGTACCGGAAGTTAAAAACATTCTTATCACCGGCACGTCTGCTCTCATCAGGTGGTTCGGGCCCTCGACAGCTTGGCGGACGTCGACCTGACCAACGGGGTGCAGCCGGGGATGAGCGAGATGTTCAACGCCCCCAGCACGGCGGAGATCAGGCTGTTCCAGCGGATGGCGTTCGGCAGCCAGGACTTCACGACCGGCTTCACCCAGTCTAGCAGCTGGAACAGCAGCCGTCAGGGCGGAGACGCCGATGCCGCCTCTGGCGGGCCGAGGCGGTCGCAACCGTAGTAATGTGATTAGCCTCTAGGGTGGGGCATTATTGCTCCTTGGTTCATTTCATGCAATTCTTTGGGTGGATCGTCCGTCTTCTCTTTTCTTTTCTGGGAGGTTGTCGTCTCGACTGACTGACAGAAGAATGTATATTGCGTGTTGGGGTCCATGGATTCGACGAACCGAAACTTACTAACTTGTTGGAGGCGAATTTTGCGCTCGGCCTGGTTGCGGCTAAAGTTGGTACAAAGTTGAGTCACTTATAGTAGATTCGTTCTAGTTATAGGTAGAGCAGACAGGTTTGTGGGCATGGCATGAGCACTGAGATGGGTGGAGGCATTGCACATGAGAGAACGTGGGTGGGGGGAAGGGAATATATACATATCTGTCATGCCCACTTCAATTTGCCTCCTCCTTTTGTCCTCTTGAGAACATGCAAAAAAGCTTTGCGCATATTTACTTTATTTTATTTTTTCTCTCTTGTAGGGATCTGTCATGTTTCACTAGTACTCCCCCTACTTTGTTTCTAAATATAAGACTTTTTAGAGATTTGATTTGTTTCTAAATATAAGACCTTTTAGAGATTTGAAAATGGGGACTATGTACGGATGTATATAGGCTTAATTCTACAATGTGCATTCACTTATTTCGCTCCATAGATAATTGAGAGTGAAATCTTTAAAACGTTTTATGTTTAGAAACGAAGGAAGTATGGTAGTATCTAAAAAGCACTCGCTATTAAGAAAATTAACTGTTGCTAAGTTATTACCGGTGCAAAATGCAAAACTGTTATTGAGGATAGTCGTCGGCCGAGAAAATAACGACATGGAGAATCAAGGATCAAGTGCCTACATTAATTTATTTTCTACTTCTTTTATATTAGTTTATAAAAGCATTTAGATTATTATTTTAGTCATCTAAACACTTTTATATTAATTTACGGAGGGAGTAGAAGACTAGACTAGAAACTTTGCACACGTTTTTGTTTTGTTGAAGAAAATTCAAGCAAGGGAGGTCGTGTCCAAGTCCGGTGTCGGTGCCCTTTACTTTACAGATGGAGTGGAATGGGTTGAGTTGTGGCGCAGCCAAATTTGACCTTGTATCCCATGATGAGATGAGATGAGATGAAGTTGATCAACACACACGCACGCACACGAATACACGATGACAGACACACAAACGCGCATTTGCCATTTAGTTCCTCTTGTCATGTGGATGGTGGCCCATGCGCATGACCACTACAGTAGAGTAGATTCCACCACCAACTTCCCGGTTGAGTCGGTCACTGCCGACACAACAATGGTAAGAAACACTCCTTTCGTTCCAAAATAAATGTTATAAGTTTATAACTAAACTAGTATAAATTTTATACTAAGTGAATCATATTTATTTTTAAACGGAGGAAGTGTCTTATTTTCTTTACTGAAGGAGGACTAGAAACGGTCTCAATGTGTGCATGCCATGCACGGTACTTACTCCGTTCCTGCGTGTCACATGCCATGCATGGCCCGGGCGTTTGGTTGGTGGCGACGACAATAATGTTGCCGGAGTTCCAGCCTCTTCTTGACGGAGGAGCTCGTGGTGTCTTGTGCCTAGCCTAGGTATGATCAGGGGACGGAGTCAGGATTTGAACATGAGGAGGCGAAAACTAAAGTTATTTTTCATTTTTTTTTTAAATTCATCATGTACTTCATCTACTATTGTACATGATTTATTAGTACCATTCTTCTTCCTTAAGTTGTGTATGAAGTCTTCGAGAAAGTAATAACTTGAAAATTTCTTGTTGCACGATATATGGCAGGCGTGGTTATCATTTTTGTGCATTTTCCAAGGCAACATCATTTATTTTCTATAATAATAAGGCAACAACTTCAACAGTTCAAGAAAATTAATAAGCCAACAACTTCAGCAGTTCAAGAAAATTACCTTGATTTGTGGATTATGGACATTCATCGGTACCTCTATAGGCACAAGCTTGAAATGTTAACCACCTCTTGAAATCGCCAAGAAAAGAAATAATTGTTACATTACTGATGTGTATTATATAATGTTATCTTTCTTAAAATAGGAAAATCTTGCTTACTTTATGAAATCAATTGTAAGATTAAGCTTTAGTTTGGCTTCTGCAACCATTTTTGCAGATGTTTGCACAACTGTTCTCTAAAATATGAAATGATAATGTATGGATATTCTCATGTGTGGTTGATAAACATTCTCTAGAACATAAAATCACTGTGCTTCTTTTTCTTGTGAGGAGGGAGTTCTCAAATTTGTTGGCGCTTACTGGCCCCTTTCGTACCTTGTGCTTCTAATTCTACATTGTTTCGCGACTTGTATTGATGCCACATTGTTTTGTTCATCAGTATTGTTATTTGCAATAGGTAGCCCATCATATTTAAACTTCATTAATATATAATGCATTGTTTTATACATAATACCAGTTGACCAAACTAAGATTGTATTATTCATAACAGAAATCCTAAGAGCGACTAGCATGTAGTGGTACCTTCTTCCTGTATCTGATCTTCCGGAGTTTAGCCGTGTTCTGATATGTATCTAGCCTGCGTTTGACACCGGAGAGCCGACTGTAAGTCAACTGATGGTATCGTCGTATTGAACGACTGTCAGTGGGCAGCGACGACAGTAAACACAAACACACGAGCGGGCGATCCGACGGCGGCGGCAATGGAAAAAAGATGTCCTAGGAAAGAACAAGCATATATGCAGATAATTAAGTTTTTTTTTAGGGCTACAACGTGCGCGCATATATGGGCTATTGGGCTTTGACTTCCTTTAGTTTAGTGTAGCCAGTTCAATTAGTAATTTACATATGGGCTAATGATGCAATTAGCTCCTGTCAATTAGCACATACTCCCTACGTCCAAAAATTCTTGTATTAAATTTGTATAGATATGAATGTATTTAGTCATGTTTTAGCATTTAGATGCATTTATTTCTAGACAAACCTAAGACAAGAATTTTGAGACGGAGTATTGCTACACATCGTTGAGGGGAGCGAGCGATTGGCAGGGCTTCCATATTTTGGGTTTTTGTATCCCTTGGATTTGCCCCTTTCTCGTTGGAGACAGTCTCTTGGTCTGCGGTGGCGTTCAGATCTCATGGAACCTTTGCTGGAGACAGTCTCGGAGACTTATCCGTTCGCAATGAAATGAACAACAATTTAGCCCCTGTGAGAGAGGGAAAGTTCAAATTTACTAGGATCACATATCTTTTTCAAATAATAATAATAATAATGACGGACCGACGGATTGCACTATGCTAGACGTTTTCAGTGCTGCTGGTTGATTGATTGATTTTCTGCAAGTTGCACGAAATCGTTCTTAAGCAACTTGCCTAACCCTATCTCAAACAATCATCGACCATCATCATCATCATCTGCACCTTTAGCCTGTTGCATTTACAGGCAGTGATAACTTTCACCCATACTGATAAATCACGGACCGTATCCCGCTATCCTACGTCACATCAGCTACGTAATACAAGTATAACTCTCTCATATACGCACATCACTAAAGAAATACGTATAATGGTGTTTAGAGATCACTAAACAGAGGGAGTATTTCACAAGATTTATTCCTTCATTCCTTGCATCATTCCTTCCTTCCTCTGCACATCTGTTATCCAGTAAAACAAGATCAGACCTTGCGCGACTAGTGCAAGGTCAACTTATTTTACATTGTACGATTGATCGGTCGATCGATGCGTCGTATTTGAATTGATACACCATGCATGGATCAGACCCACTCTACACTTCACACAAGATTACAAAAGAAGAAGAAACATACAACATACTTTACACCTGGGCTTTCGCTACTTTGCTCATGATGACAACTTCACATCACAGCGACGAACGCAGGCGCGATGAAGGCTGCCTGCATCATCATCAAGTCAGATTTGCTAAGGAAGTGGCTCGGAAACAAACTCCATTGTATTCCCAGCTGAAGAAACTAAGTTGTATTGCTAACAGATTAAAAATCAAACAGTTTTTTTCACTTCCAATTGATACGATGATGATGAACAGGGATCCAGTGACTGACCACGCCGTAACTGGCGGAAAGCCAGCCATTGGATATAGGGAAAGTTGTGAAGGATTCCACTTGGTGATGATTATTTTTTAATGCGTCCTTGGCAGGCAGTTTGACCCAGACCGCCAGGTAGTCAGTGTGGTAGAGACCTCAAGATTTTTCCTTTTATGCAAATAAATAAATAATCCGAGGAACACAGGAGGAACTTACATGGACTCTACAACGATGGCTGAAGCTCCGCCCCCGCCGTTGCAAACTCCGGCAACCCCAAACTTCCCATGTTTCTGTCTAAGAATCTGCGGTGGAGCAAAAAAGATACAAGTTTAACAGCATGCAATTGGACACAAAGGAAGAAAGAGTGGCCTGGTACAGCAGCAAGCTTAATATATATACACTTAAAAGCTATTCTTTCTTGGTGGAAGATGGAAGTTCTAGAACTACTCCGGAGCATGTGAGAAACAGCAAAAGAGTGATCTAACAAAGAGCACAAATTCACGACCATCTCCCAGTTTGTATGGGAAGAAAGCATACCCCGAGCAGCGTGACTATAATTCGTGCACCACTGCAACCGATAGGATGGCCCAGAGAAACAGCACCGCCACTTATATTCAGTTTTCCCTGAAATGGTGAAATGTCCGTTAGTATTTTTTAGATTGTTTAGAATTACATATTTTTCTGAAGTAAATAGTTTACTGAAGTTCTCACAGGAGAGATTCCAAGAAGTCTCTGATTCGCCACTGCAACAACCTGCCAATGTCCAGAAGAATATAGCTAAGTCTCACCCTCATGCTTGAGGTCTGATTACTCTTAAAAAATGAAAAGACCATTCACATACCGAGAAAGCCTCATTTATCTCATAATAATCTATTTGCGAGTCTCGGAGACCTGAATTTGATATAGCCTTTGGGATAGCAAGAGCTGGAGTTGTTGTAAATAGCTCAGGTGCCTGAAGTTGTACGGAGTGTCAATACAACAAACTCTTTGTAATGCATAATAACAAGATAAAAGAAAAAATAGACACGAATCATACAGGAAAGGATCGTTGGATGAGAGTAGCCAGGTTCACAGTTTTGAGATAGGGGAAATGTTGAAAGGATAGTGTTGGTACAAGTCTTCCATAATAACAAGAACAATGGGTCGTGATTTCTCAAATGAAATTTGTCTCACCAACAATGATTAATAACAAGGCATGTAAGATTTACCTGAGCAGCATCAGCGTACCCTCTGATCCTTGCAAGAACTTGAAGGCCAAGGCTCTTGGCTTTCTCCCCACTGACTAGCACAACTGCAGCAGCACCGTCGCTGAACATTGGAAGATAAGAATGACACTACAGTTACACTTCCAAGTAAACATTGTTTTACATAATTTATATTAACCATGGACAAAGCCTAAAATTCGAGCTACGAAATAACATAGCTTCAGTACACTCTTAAGATGATACATTACTACTGAAGATATACGTACAAAATAGGTTGGCTGCATGCTACATACCAAAGGTAATCTGATTGTGTAAAAATAAAGCTACAATGCTACACTAAGAAGTACCGTAATTCTGAATGAAATCGTCGAGTTTAGAGGTATTAAACAGAGGCACTTCGATCACAGAGATCAATATCTACTAGCTTAAATTCAAATGATTTACTCAAGGTTCTGATATCATACTGGACTCTGGCTGCATATTAATTACTCTACAAGGTTTCCGTCGAAGAAACTAGTCAGAGTACGGAAACACCAAACCTTATACTAGAAGAATTGCCGGCAGTTACAGAGCCATTCTTCTTAAAAGCCGGTCCAAGTTTCTTGAGCTTCACTGGATCATACTGTGCAGATGGAGCACAAGAGGAAAAATGTCAAAACCAGAAGGAGAAGAATAAAATGGGTATGATGATGGTTACTATTGCAACAATGAAAACTGAACCATGTCGGTTTTCAATAAAAATGAAAACATCCATAATAAATGGCATCAAAGAAATTCCTTCCTTAAGACAGCCAATAGATTCACTAGATTGCACGACTACCTTTGCAAGACTCTCATCCTTGTCAACAACAACTGGTGGCCTGCCTCTACCAGAAGGAATTTCAACCTGGTGAACAATAGATGTTTGAAATTGGTACCTAAGGGACAATATTCTTTTATACAGAAGAAGAGTTTTGGGGCCCTCAAATAACACACATACCGGAATAATTTCCCAATCAAACGCGCCGCTGTCCCGAGCTGCTATTCCATGCTCGTTGCTCTGGACGGCATAAGCATCCTAGATGAAAGAGCAAGTTCGCTCAGATAAGTAGAATGTGCAGTTGTAGTTGTATGAAGGAGTCTGAATTTCATAAGGATCGGTCAGAAGTGCTGGCAACCTGCTCCTCCCTTGTAATGGAGTGCTGATCTGCACAGAGCTCAGCGCACATCCCCATATGGAAATCATTGTACACATCCCACAACCCGTCCTTGAGCATCCCGTCGACCAGGACGTCATGCCCAAACCGCGAACCTCGTCTGCGGTTTATCTCCACATGAGGTCACACTGTAAGCAATTAAGCTACTACAAGGTAGGACTCTGGCTCCATTGAAAGCTATAATTAAGCTACTACAAGATAGTAACCTTGCCGTTGCAGCATATTTGGGGGCGTTGGACATGCTCTCCATGCCGCCGGCCACCACGACGTCGTTGATCCCCAGCTGAATCGACTGCACCGCAAGCATGACAGCTGCAAGGAGAAGGCAAACAACATAAGTTTTTAATCACCACCAAGACGTTGCAGGTGAGGAGATGAAAACTTTGGGTACCCTTCATCCCTGAGGAGCAGACTTTGTTGACGGTGGTGCAGGGGACGGTGTTGGGCAGGCCGGCGCCGAGCGCGGCCTGCCTGGCGGGGGCCTGGCCGAGGTTGGCGCTGAGGACGTTGCCCATGAAGACCTCCTGCACCAGCGCCGGGTCGACGCTGGCTCGCCGGAGCGCACCTGATCAATCAGTCGGATGTAAGAGTGCTCGGATCCAGCGACCGATTTGATAACTAACTAGTGGTGCGGGAGCAAGAAAGAAGGGAAATTTCGTTACCCTGGATGGCGACGGAGCCGAGCTTGGTGGCCGGGAGGGAGGAGAGGGAGCCGAGCAGGGCGCCGATGGGGGTGCGGGCGACGCCGACGACGCACACGTCCCTGGGATCCAGGCCGCCGTCGGGGGCGCTGCTGGCGCTCGGGGGCGGCGCCATGGCGTGGTGGTGGACTGTCTTGGCTGTTGGCTCCTGCCCCTCTGTGTGCTCGCCGCCGGCGGGTGGATTGATTTGGCCGGAGAGAGAGGGAGAGACGGGGACGGCAGCGGCCAGAGGGACGGTTAGAATGGGGGATGTCGTGCCGTTAGAGGACAACGGAATGCCGTTCCGGGCTTGGACTCTACCACATCAGGTGGGCCTACTTTCCGGCCCGGCCCGGCCCGGCCCAGCATACACACACGAACAACCAGACTTCCTTTCCTTCCTAAAAAAAAACAGACTTCCTTTCCCTCCACAGCCGAAAAATAAAAGCCGAGAAATGATCTACAGTATTATCTATCACTTGGAGTTGGTGATGAGCAGGTCGATGGCGACGCCGCACCGCTCCGTCGTCTGACGGTCCATGTCGGTCAGAGGAGACTTCCTGTGGACCTCCTTGAACGCGTTCTCGCATGCGTCGCCCACGCCCTTAACAACGGACACGACATCCGACGCATATGCATAGTCCCCGCGGTTGAAGCTGGGGCGGGCGTCGATCTCGAGTTGGCCTGCAGCAATGTCATGTACCATGACACATACATCCCACATGGACCCCTCGGGCATGCCCCGATATTTATCGCCTAGGTTCTTTATGACCTCGGCGTTCTTCTTAATGGTGTCAGTGACGATTTTCCAAAGCGGTGCTGGCCAGGTCATGCTCGGTGAAGAATTGGCCGCTCTCTGGGTCGGCGCTTAGCACGGCTACACACAATGCAGCGTTACTTGTCTTCTTGCATGTGCGGGTGATGAAGTCGATGTCGGCGTGGGAGCTGGGGAGGCAATAGGACAAGGAGGCAAGCACGATGAGAACCATAGCTAAGGATGTTGTAACTCGCTCGCCATCTGTAGTTTGCACTTTATATATATCTAGGTGTTGTTGTATTGATGTAATACATGGCGACTCTACATATCTATATATATACGCCCCATTGGAAATAATCCTTATGACATGATCCCCTTTAATGATGGTCTATCTTTCTTTCTCTGCGAACCGTAATCACATATCAAAAGAGTAGTACTACTAGCAAATCAAATAGTGATTCAGTTATTAAATGTACAATGCCTCTAATTGAGAATAAGCGTAAATTAATATATCTTCTTCATGAGAGGAAGGTAAATGTTGATACAAAAATTATACCAAGATCAACTAATAATTGTGCTCAAGTAAATATAGTGATGTATATACATGGAGTATATATTTTTATATATATGGACAACATGCAAGAAAATCCTTATGGTATGGTCTGCCTTAATCAAAATATATTTAGTTCTTTTGCTACACAGAGTGTAATAAGAAATCAGAAATAAATGAAGGATCGATTGAGTACTCTAACTCTCTTGAATTCATCAGTGAATAAATGCAGACATTGTTTTGCAAATAAATAAATAAATGTACTCTCATTGTGCTTTCCACGAGTCGGAATTTTGTTCCAAGAATGTAATAAATGGAGCCAGTCAGCAATTCCCCGTTTCCATAACATTATAGCATTTTTGATACTAATGTAGTATAAAAAACGCTCTTATATTATGATATTATGGGACAGAGGGAGTAATAAGGTAACAACTAAAACTATATACATCTTTTACTAGTGAAAGTTGATATGAAAACTGTATCTGGACATGGCAGTCCTACCCCACCACCTAAATTTTATCGGAGAGAGAGAGTGAGACACGAGGACGACAACGACCCGAGAAGAATGACGAGAAGAGAGAGGCTATAATTGTGGTGCCGTTGGGCTCTACTACCAGATAAGGTGGGCTTGCCTTCTGGGCCAGCCCAACATACGCACATGCACAACCAGCATTTATTCTCCTGCGCTACAAGAAGAAAAAGGCAACAGTTTTTTTCTTGACATGCACAACTTGATCTATTATTGATGAAGAGGAGCGGATAAGCCGAGGTTTGATATTATTGATGAGAGGAGTGAACAAGCAGATAAGATGGGCTATTATCGATCACTTGCCGATGAGCAGTCCGATGAGGTCGCCGGCGACGCCGCACCGCTCCGTCGTCTCGCGATCCATGTTGGCCACGGGAGACTTTTTATGGATCCCCTTGAACGCGTTCTCACATGCATTGCCCGCGCCCTTCGCCTCGGACACGATCTTCGACGTCTCTGCATAGTCCCCACCGTTGAAGCTGGGGCGGGCGTCGATCATGAGTTCGGTCGCCGCAATGACATGTGCCTTAACACATACATTCCACGCAGGTCCCACTGGTGTGCCCTGGTACTTACCGCCTAGGTCATAGATGACCGCGGCGTTCTTCTTGGCGGTGTTGGTGGCGATTTGCAAAGCGATGCTGGCAAGGTCATGCTCGGTGGACACTTGGCCGCTCTTTGGGTCAGCGCTTAGCATGGCCACACACAATGCAGCATTAGTGGTCTTCCTGCATGTGCGGGCGATGAAGTCGATGTCGCTATGGGCGGCAGGGAGGCCATAGGACACGACGGCGAGCACAACGAGAACCATAGCTAAGGATGTTGTCATGCTCGCCATTCTAGTTTGTACTTCGTATGTCGTTGATGTGTTTGGTGTAAAACATGGCGCCTCTACATATGTATACACGCCCATGGAAGAAAATCCTTATGATATGATCCGCCTTAATGATGGTCTATTTATTCTTTTTGCTAACCGTAATCATATATCAAATGAGTGGTACTACTAGCAAATCAAATAGTGATTCAGTTATTAAATGAACAAAAACATATATGTTGATACAATTACATAAATGAGCAAAAACATAGTTATTAAATGAACAAAAACATAAATCAAATAGTGTTACTAAGTGTAAATTAATATACCTTCTTTGTGAGTGGAAAAATAGATGTTGATACAAAAAATTATACCATAATCAATTAATAAATGTGATCAAAACATAGAGATGTAGTGACATGGAGTATATACTTTTATAAATACTGGCAAAAGGGTCCGTGCATTGCAATGAAAAATAAAATCTCCAATAGTGATGACCACATCTTATCGTACATACATGTTTATCGTTTGGGCTCTCTTTTCTGTGCAATACAATTGTTTCTTGTTCCATCGTTCAATCCTTCGTAAATAGTCAGACCATAAGTCATGGAATTTATGCAGAGTTATCTAATTGGGCGGAGGCACCGGTTGAATTGAACATTATATGCAGATAGAACTTTATGATGCGACTACAAGCTTTTTGGTAACATAAATATGCACTCCCTCCGTCCAGTGAAAAATATGCATATTGAAAATTTAGGACAAATTATGAAGCGAAATGAAAAATGCATTGAAAAGGTGCAAATCATCATCTATCTCCTTTCTAATTACCCAACCCCCAATAGGCTGAATGCATATAGAAATTAAGGAGACCATATATAGAATGCTATTGGTTTTGATTACTGTACGATGAAAGAGAAACATTTTTTCTACTTTAAAGTGCATTGGAAAGATAGAAGTACACTCTTTTATAGATAAATTTTAAAGTCAAATGTATGCTCTTCATCGAACAAAGGGAGTATGCTCAATAGTGCAACAGTGGCATACCCAGATTATCTGAAATTTCGAATATGGTTCTCCTTGTCAAAGTGAATTCTTGAATTTAAATTATAACTTTTGTATAAAGAAACAACTATTCTCTTTGTCTACCAAATGTGTGCCAACTACTCCCTTCGTCTTAAAATAAGGGTCTTAACCTTAATACAACTTTGTATTAAAACTATCAACCTTAGAACAACTTTGTATAAAGTTAAGATACTTATTTTAAAACGAAGGGAGTAGTTTAGTAACCTCAAAGGCTCTGCCAACTATCTAAGCTACTCCATGTCCATAGTAAAGACGAAATGGTAAAATAATTTATTTCATTTAATCTAATTGCATTATAATCTAAGTCAAAGAATCATGCAAAAAAAAATCAAGCAGATGCAAATACTTTCCTTTAAAGAATAATTTGGTTGCCTTGCTGCTGCGCATGTCAACACGACTTTAGCCATCAAACTCTTGTGTACGTCATGTAAATGCGCATGTACTTTAATTAGTTATAAGCTTCCATAAGAAACTAAGGCCTGTTTGGTTCATAAGTCTTAGGACTTTTTTTTAGTCCCATCTTATAAGTCCTAAGTCCCTAAAAAGTTCCTACATATTTGGTTCATAGGACTTAACATGGACTAAAATACCATATTACAACTATAAGTCCCTATAAGACTCTTCTTGAAAGTCTTATTTCGTAAGTCCCAAATATCCACTTTAAGTCCCTATAAGTTCCTCATGTTTGGTTTAGATGAGACTTAAAGGGACTTATAAGTTCTAAGACCCTAATAAGTCCCTGTAACCAAACACCCCCTAAACCCATTGATTTCTTTGTCTGTGTACCTCGCCCATGGCCATGGCTCTCTCAGGCCAGGGGTGGTTGCCCCAGCGTGGCCTTTGGTCATCGACGGCGGTTGACCTTAGTATTTTTTTCAGCTTCGTTTGCGGCAGCTCTAATGGCTAGTTCTTTTGATGGTTTTTTTAGCTTCTACAGTAAGTTAGATAGGGATAGCTTACTTCATCTTATTTTGAAAACCAGAAAAAAGAATTGACCCTAACTCACCACTCGTTATTCCAGCTTATTCCAAACATAAACGCACTGCACGACCAACATGTACTTCGACGTATGCCCTCTTCAAGATGTTTATGAAAATTCAAAGAACCGAAGGCAAGCAAGATACATGATTGTGTGCTTACGAAGCCGGACATAAACGCGCTGCACAACCAACACGCACTTCGACCTATGCCCCCCTTCAAGATGTTTATGAAAACTCAACGAGCCGAAGGCGAGCAAGAGCATCGCGCCATAGGCGCCACGTGCTTGCGAAGCCGGACATAAACGCGGTGCACGACCAACACTCTGCACGACCAAAACACACTTCGACCTATGTCCCCTTCAAGATGTTTATGAAAACTCAACGAGCCGAAGTCAAGGAAGAGCATCGCGTCGTAGGCGCCGTGAGATGTTATAGATAATTCATTTTTCTTAGTTGAAAGTTAACATTTAATTGTGTTGATAGCCCCCATCTGTAATAACATTAGAAATCTTCATTTACGAGAAATATAATTAATGGGGAAAAAGAAAACCAGAAACATGATAAACTTCACATGTTGTGCTTTTTTTTTTTGCTTGTTTTCTGTCTGGTATGGAGTGGAAAGGAAAAAACGAAAAACACAACTACCACGAGGGGCGAATTGCAAAAGACACAGAACCAGAAACCTGAAAGGGAAAACCAGACACTCCACGCGCCAGTTGTTTTCCGCTCACGGGATTGCTCCGTGCGTTCACTTGTCGTGCATGGAGCGCTCCCGAAACGTTCCCTTGTATCGTTTCGAAGGAGCGCTCGCTGACTAGTTACTCTTTTGAACTGTTCATTTAAATCATACACGGGGGAATACATGGGCTTATACACGTCAGGTTGTGGATCTCGAAGATGACAGGCGGGAGGGATACCACGCTCACCTGTGCTCGCGCACAGAAGAAGACTTTATTCTGAAGCTGAAGTTTACCATTCAGCAATATGCATTCTCCATTTTTGAGCTTGACGGGATGGATTCATATCTGCCCGGGAGACACGATGGGGAGGGCCTGCCTTGTTCTTGGTAGCCCAGGTTTGGTGATTCTTCAAATCCTGGTAAGTCGGATCTTTAGCTAATTTTATTAATTAACTATGGAAACACAAAGTTTGCAATGTGCCATTGAGGTCAAGTTCATCAATATCAAGTGATTTCCTTAAATCCAAAGTCAGTTTTCTCACCCGGTAGACATTGCTGGTACAAATGTCAGGTGTAAAAAATTTAGCATATTTTTATGCGAAATTTGTTTTCAGCACTAACATGATATATTTGAAATTTTGAATGAATGTTTTTTTTTAAAGAAAGGGGGTTTCCTCCGCCCCATTTTATTAAATGAAATGAAACAGAAACATGCAGCGTACGAGTAAGCACGATCCAAGGCTATGTCACCAACCGAGAGATCAAAAGACCTCCTAAACCGCAAGCATACAAGTGTGGAGAGCTCAGGTTCTCTTATCTACCACTTTTTTATTTGTTACACACCTTGATTTATTCTTATGTGCACTAAACTATTTCACGATCCTTTTTAAGTTTTGAATGGATGAAGTTTCTGAGACCTAGGTGAAACCGGGATATGAAATGATTGAACGTGATATATAAGATCAAACTTGGGGATGTCCAAGGCACACTAAGTAAATAATTCAAGAAATTTCAATTACTTTAACATTCATCACACATTTAAAAATGTTCATGCAGCTAAAAAAACAACAGAACTTTTCAAAATGTTGATGAAACTAAAAAAAGTTCTTGAAATTTAAAGAAATCATACGTTTAAAAGAGTTTTTGTTATATGTTAATACATTGTAAAAAAAGTTGAATAATTCAAAACAACTGTTTATACTACTAAATAAAATATTCACGCATTTCATGAAATGAGTCTATGATATTTTTTAAAAATATTTATACAATGTAAAAAATTGTTCGCAGAGTTAATAAAAAGGTGCGTGCCATTTAAAACAAGGTTCAACGTGTATTTAACAAATGTTTAACATGTATTAGAAAAAATATTAAAAAACGTGTCAAAATAATCTTTATTTATGAACAAATATAAAAATATACCATTTTTTTGTTCAAATGTATACAAAAAATTTACAACGTGTATTGGAAAAGTAGTCATGTGTAGAAAAAAAGAAAAGAAAAATAAAATCAATGAAAAACACAGTAAATCCGATAAAGAACATGTAGAAGCTCCTAAAACCAACAATAGAAGCTTCCTAAAACCGCCCTGTTTGGTCGGCTCATGTAGCAAACACCTACTATGAAACGGAGTATCCTCTCTGGTCAAAATCACTAGATAAGAAGTACTCTTTGCAAAGGTCACTCCTACCTCTCTAGGTTGCGACATGTCATGGCACTTGTCGCAATATTGAAAGTTTCCCCTTTTTCATATATTCATTTATTCCAAACGTTTTATCTTTTAAACCGCGCGTCCAAATCTTGAACCGTTTTCATCATTGGATTACTCGCGATGAGATCTTTAAATCTAGATTCATGTTGATTGATTTTGATATACCTTTTTTTCTTGAAAAACCCTGGATGAAAAAGCCAAACCCGGAGCACTGTTTTTTCTATTTTTGAAGAGGCACAATGCCTCCTAGTGGCGGAGCCAGGATTTTCGACATGGGTATGCGACGTAAAGATTTTTTTTCTTCACAACAATATAAAGCATAAAAAAAGTTCATAATAATAACAATGAAACTTTAAATTATTCTTTGTAGCAACAATGTCTCCAATAATTTAGTTACATGGCAACAACAAGGAGAATAATAAATTGACTCTACGATCACACCCTTTTAGAGGCAAGAAATGATTGTTCATAATTCATAAATTTATATGCATTCTTTCTCTTGCACTTCTTTACAAGTTTTATAGTGAGACAATGTAAACATCACCCAAAGTTGACTGGGTACAACAATAGATTAATCAAAACAAATTAGGGAATGAAGACAATCCTCTCTTCTTCTTTTTTTTTGCAAAATTCTTTTCTTAAGTAATAATCAGAGAAATAAAGATTAAACACTCTTAGACTGGCAAAAAATAATCAGACGATGAGATAATTGGGCATGTCGTTGCAGGCGTATCCGCAAATTAACAGGCGCGCATGAGAATGATCGGCGGCGTGGCGGAGATGAAATGATGTGTTTGTTGCTTTAATAAATGTCTGATGCGAGCATGCAGCGCGGCATGCGCTTTGATGCGGCGCAACGGCGATTGAATCAGCGGAATCATGAATTGAAAGCTCGAGGCGTGGTGGTTGGACTGCTCGGCTTCGTCAAATCGGCCACATTAAATGCTCCACAATGAAGCCAGTAGCATTAACTAGCAACGGTAGCATCCCAATATATAGGCCCAAGTGGTGCTGAACGTTCTTTTCTACATTTCTCTTGTCTGTAACAGCTTATGTACTGGATTTGTTTTGCAGAAAATGTTGGGTATGCATTGCATACCCTTGCATTAGCCTAGCTCCGCCCCTGGCTCCTACGAAAGCAAATCTGTTCCCCTCACAAAAAATTACCAATTCTTTCCTTTCTTTTTTCCAAGAGACACGATTATGCCTCTTGCAGAAGTAAAAAAACCCGCAGTTTTCCCTTTTACAATAGGCATAGCTATGCCTCTTGCAGTGGCAAATTTGTGCCTTCACAAGAAGTAAATTTGTGTTTCTTGTGAAAGAAAAAAAAAGAAAACATTTTTTCCGTTTTTTGAGAGTCATGACTATGCCCATTGTGGAAGCAAATATGTGCATCTCACGGAAGGAATAAACCATATTTCTATCATTTTTCAAGATGCAGAGACGGAAGCAAATCCGTGTCTCCATGAGAAGTAAATTTGTGCCGCTCGCGGAAGAAAGAAAATATATTTTATTCATTTTCCGGCTATGCCTCTCGCAGCAGCAAATTCATGCCTCCATGAGAAGTAAATCTGTCTCTCACGAAAGAAAGAAAACATGTTTTATTTGTTTTCCGGCTATGCCTCTCGCAACAGCAAATCCATACATCTACGAGAAGTAAATCTGTCTCTAAAACCTAAGCAGCAAATCCATGCGCAAAAAAAACTGTTTTTCCAAAAAACAATTGTGCAAAACCTAAGAAAAATCAAAGGAAAAGCCAAAATAAACCTAAAAAGTCATCTAAAACTTGAAACAAGCATGAAAGAAACTAAATACGGAGGGAGCATCCAGAGTGCGACACGGTTCGTCGGCTGAGAGCACGCCACTTAGCACGCTCCTAGCCCATCAAAAGTGACCTTTACGGAGGCTTCCGAAGGAGTACTCGCTGATTAATTGCACTCTCTCCTAGTAGGCAATATGTAACCCTTCTGGCAAAAAAGCAAGATATAGCCCTCACGGTATATGTTCCTCTAAAAAAGTGCTATTGATATCCTTACTAGCAAAATGGTCCGTGCGTTGCCACGAAAAAAAAACATAATCTTCAATGATGGTGACCACATTATGTTCACGTATCATCGCTTGATTTTGAAATTTTATGCACAAATGCAAGAAAATGTTTCTTCTTTTAAATTTATTCACAAGTTGAAGCAATCTTTACATTTTCAAAAAATATATATCATGGTAACTCAAAGATTTATTCTGAATTTCAATAAAAAAATTTAGAAAACATACAATAATAATTCGATCCTTCCAACAGTTAATTCTTCAAAATTCACACAGTTATATTGTCACAAAGACTTAGAAGCATTAATGTTTAACTACATACATTAGATCTTTCGTGAACAATTTTACAAATATGGGAACAATTTTAAAATCGAGAACACTTTTTACAATCTACAAACATTTACTAAAAATCGTGAATATTTTTTATATTTCGAACGGGTTTAAATATTTTCTTTTGAATTGGCGACCAATTCAAGAAAAGATGAACATAATTTTTTATGTTGGAGGATTTTATTTTAAATTCACAAACATTTTTTGAAACGCATGAAGTTTTTCTAAATGAACAAACATTTTTATAAATCAGTACTATATTTATTAAATTCATGGACATTGTTTTGGAATTGGCAAAAAAAAATCCGGCGCTTTTTTTTGAATCCACAAACATTTTATGTTTTTGTCAGCATTTTATTTCAAAATTCCTATTTTTTAATATGCAAAAGTTTATGTAATTCTAAATTATTTAAATTATAAATAAACAAAAATGGAATGGAAAATTTTAAACAAAAAAAAAGAAACTATCAAAACAGGCATTAGCTATTTTTAAAATTTTACGACATTTTTTAAATGCATTAAAATATTTTCAATTAGAAAGCATTTTGTTAAATGCGTTTAATAATTTTGAATACATGGAATTGTATTTGAAATCATGGACTTTTCTTATTGTACAAATATTTTTCTAAAATTGCAACATTTTATTGTATATGCGAGCATTTTATACAAAACTTCGGGCAGTTTTTGAAGTCACAAACATTTTATTTTTTAAATATGTTGATTTATAATTTTCAGTTTATTAAAATTTTAAAAATTATTTGAAGTTCTAAATTATTTAAAATAAAAAATAAAACGGAACTGAAAATAAATAAATAAACGGAACTAAAAGCAGGCGTATGTGCATGGGCCGGCCCATACAGTGTGCTAGATATTCTCATAGCGTGCAGAGCGTAATATAGAAGGTTTTACATGGGCCGGCCCAGTCCAAGATTTTTTGCTTTGGTGGGTAATTTATGCAAACTTTAGGGGTAATTTTCATGACGGACGATCAGAAACCCTATTTTTGCTTTATTATTATTAGGGAAAGATAAATAATGATCTTAAACTGTAAAGAAAATTAGAAGTTAACACCACATGAGATTTGCAGCCTAGGTTTTTTGCAGGCTATCTCACCTCAAATTTTCCCTTTTTGCAGGCTATCCGTCTGCAAGCGGCGAGCTTTAGGTTATCTCTGTGACTCTGTCTGTATACACAATATCAGCATGCTATAACTAAAAATCAGACTTAGTTGAATAATACTATTTTACATAATTTTTTTGATATAGAAACAATGATGCATACCTCACAGGGACTAAAAACTCACATGAATTATTTGCCCACACGAGAATGTTGGACGCAAAAGAGAGGTCTGAAGCACCTAACGGAGTTATGAACTAAACAGAAACACGTACAATATGGTTTTCTTATACACCTTGTTTTGAGGGTCTTCTTCGGTACAACCCCCACTAAACGTATAAGGACAGTATGGTCATTGTACGTTCTGTACCATATCTGTCGCGCCGTCCGTCCGCCCGTCGTACGCCCGCCCGCCCGTCGTACATACGCCATGTCACCCACGCATCGGCGGTTTGGTTGAAAAAAACCTAGCTTCATCACGCCCGACTCCGCCGCCGCGACTGTGCCGTCGCGACGTCTCCACCGCCGTCCCCGGCACCGAAGTGGCTCCACCCCCCCGGCACGTCTCTGCCGACGCTGCGAGTCCAGCACACGTCGCCTCCACCGCCGGTACGCCGCCGCACACGTCTCCACCGGCGACGTGACCCTCTCCCTCCGCTTCGACGCCGACGGTTGAAGTGATCGACGTGGCACCGACGTCGAACGATGTCGGTCAACCCTTCGACGATGGACATTAAGTTTTTTCATTTTATCCATATAATTTTTTACGATTTCATTGTACATTGATGTTGGAAATATGCCCTAAAGGCAATAATAAATTAGTTATTATTATATTTCTTAGTTCATGATAATCGTTTATTATCCATGCTATAATTGTATTGATTGGAAACACAATACTTGTGTGGATACATAGACAAAACACTGTCCCTAGTAAGCCTCTAGTTGACTAGCTCGTTGATCAAAGATGGTCAAGGTTTCCTGGCCATAGGCAAGTGTTGTCACTTGATAACGGGATCACATCATTAGGAGAATCATGTGATGGACTAGACCCAAACTAATAGACGTAGCATGTTGATCGTGTCATTTTGTTGCTACTGTTTTCTGCGTGTCAAGTATTTGTTCCTATGACCATGAGATCATATAACTCACGGACACCGGAGGAATGCTTTGTGTGTATCAAACGTCGCAACGTAACTGGGTGACTATAAAGATGCTCTACAGGTATCTCCGAAGGTGTTCGTTGAGTTAGTATGGATCGAGACTGGGATTTGTCACTCCGTGTGACGGAGAGGTATCTCGGGGCCCACTCGGTAATACAACATCACACACAAGCCTTGCAAGCAATGTAACTTAGTGTAAGTTGCGGGATCTTGTATTACAGAACGAGTAAAGAGACTTGCCGGTAAACGAGATTGAAATAGGTATGCGGATACTGACGATCGAATCTCGGGCAAGTAACATACCGAAGGACAAAGGGAATGACATACGGGATTATACGAATCCTTGATACTGAGGTTCAAACGATAAGATCTTCGTAGAATATGTAGGATCCAATATGGGCATCCAGGTCCCGCTATTGGATATTGACCGAGGAGTCTCTCGGGTCATGTCTACATAGTTCTCGAACCCGCAGGGTCTGCACACTTAAGGTTCGACGTTGTTTTATGCGTATTTGAGTTATATGGTTGGTTACCGAATGTTGTTCGGAGTCCCGGATGAGATCACGGACGTCACGAGGGTTTCCGGAATGGTCCGGAAACGAAGATTGATATATAGGATGACCTCATTTGGTTACCGGAAGGTTTTCGTGCATTACCGGAAAAGTTTCGGGCTCATCGGTAGTGTACCGGGAGTGCCGGGAGGGGTGCCGGGGACCATCGGGAGGGGTGTGACGCCCCAAGGGGTCTCATGGGCTATGGGAAGAGATAAGACCAGCCCCTAGTGGGCTGGAATAAGTTCCCACTAAGGCCCATAAGGTTTGAGAAGGAAAAAACACAAGGTGGAAAGAGTTTCCAAGTGGGAAGGTGGAATCCTACTCCAAGTAGGATTGGAGTAGGACTCCTCCACCTCCAATTTCGGCCAACCCTTGAGGGTTTGAGGCTGCCTCTTCCCTCCCCCTCCCACCTATATATACGGAGGTATTAGGGCTGATTTGAGACGACTTTCTCACGGCTGCCCGACCACATACCTCCATAGTTTTTCCTCTAGATCGCGTTTCTGCGGAGCTCGGGCGGAGCCCTGCTGAGACAAGATCATCACCAACCTCCGGAGCGCCGTCACGCTGCCGGAGAACTCTTCTACCTCTCCGTCTCTCTTGCTGGATCAAGAAGGCCGAGATCATCGTCGAGTTGTACGTGTGCTGAACGCGGAGGTGCCGTCCGTTCGGTACTAGATCGTGGGACTGATCGCGGGATTGTTCGCGGGGCGGATCGAGGGACGTGAGGACGTTCCACTACATCAACCGCGTTCACTAACGCTTCTGCTGTACGGTCTACAAGGGTACGTAGATCACTCATCCCCTCTCGTAGATGGACATCACCATGATAGGTCTTCGTGCGCGTAGGAAATTTTTTGTTTCCCATGCGACGTTCCCCAACAGTGGCATCATGAGCTAGGTTCATGCGTAGATGTCTTCTCGAGTAGAACACAAAAGGTTTTGTGGGCGGTGATGTGCGTTTTGCTGCCCTCCTTAGTCTTTTCTTGATTCCGCGGTATTGTTGGATTGAAGCGGCTTGGACCGACATTACTCGTACGCTTACGAGAGACTGGTTTCATCGTTACGAGTAACCCCCTTTGCTCAAAGATGACTGGCAAGTGACGGTTTCTCCAACTTTAGTTGAATCGGATTTGACCGAGGAGGTCCTTGGATGAGGTTAAATAGCAACTCATATATCTCTGTTGTGGTGTTTGCGTAAGTAAGATGCGATCCTACTAGATACCCTTGGTCACCACGTAAAACATGCAACAACAAAATTAGAGGACGTCTAACTTGTTTTTGCAGGGTATGATTGTGATGTGATATGGCCAACGATGTGATGTGATATATTGGATGTATGAGATGATCATGTTGTAATAGAAATATCGACTTGCATGTCGATGGTACGACAACCGGCAGGAGCCATAGGGTTGTCTTTATACTAACGTTTGTGCTTGCAGATGCGTTTACTATTTTGCTAGGATGTAGCTTTAGTAGTAATAGCATAAGTAGCACGACAACCCCGATGGCAACACGTTGATGGATGATCATGGTGTGGCGCCGGTGACAAGAAGATCGTGCCGGTGCTTTGGTGATGGAGATCAAGAAGCACGTGATGATGGCCATATCATGTCACTTATGAATTGCATGTGATGTTAATCCTTTTATGCACCTTATTTTGCTTAGAACGACGGTAGCATTATGAGGTGATCTCTCACTAAAATTTCAAGACGAAATTGTGTTCTCCCCGACTGTGCACCGTTGCGACAGTTCTTCGTTTCGAGACACCACGTGATGATCGGGTGTGATAGACTCAACGTTCACATACAACGGGTGCAAAACAGTTGCACACGCGGAACACTCGGGTTAAGCTTGACGAGCCTAGCATGTGCAGACATGGCCTCGGAACACATGAGACTGAAAGGTCGAACATGAATCGTATAGTTGATATGATTAGCATAGAGATGCTTACCACTGAAACTATTCTCGACTCACGTGATGATCGGACTTGAGATAGTGGATTTGGATCATGTACCACTCAAATGACTAGAGAGATGTACTTTTTGAGTGGGAGTTCTTAAGTAATATGATTAATTGAACTAATTGTCATGAACATAGTCTAATGGTCTTTTGCGAATTACGATGTAGCTTGCGCTATGGCTCTACTGTTTTTTATATGTTCCTAGAGAAAATTTAGTTGAAAATTGATAGTAGCAAACTTTGCAGACTGGGTCTGTAAAACCGAGGATTGTCCTCGTTGCTGCACAGAAGGATTATGTCCTTAATGCACCACTCAGTGTGCTGCACCTCGAGCGTCGTCTGTGGATGCTATGAACATCCGACATACACGTTTCTGATGACTACATGATAGTTCAGTGCAAAATACTTAATGGCTTAGAAGCAAGGCGCCGAAAACGTTGTAAAACGTCACGGAACATAAGTGATGTTCTAAAGAGATGAAATTGTGATTTCATGCTTGTGCCCTTGTTAAGAGGTACGAGACCTCTGACAAGATTCTTTGTCCACAAAGTAAAGGAGAAAGGCTCAATCGTTGAGCGTGTGCTCAGATTGTCTGAGTACGACAATCGCTTGAATCAAGTGGGAGTTAATCTTCCAGATGAGATAGTGATAGTTCTCCAAAGTCACTGCCACCAAGCTGTGAGAGCTTCGTGATGAACTATAACATATCAAGGATACATACAATGATCCTAGAGCGATTCGCGATGTTTGACACTGCGAAAGTAGAAATCAAGAAGGAGCATCAATAGTTGATGGTTTGTAAAACCACTAAGTTTCAAGAAAGGCAAGGGCTAGAAGGGATACTTCGTGAAACGGCAAAACAGTTGCTGCACTAATGAAGAGACCCAAGATTAAACCCAAACCCGAGACTAAGTGCTTCTGTAATGAGGGGAACAATCACTGAGGCGGAGCAACTCAAGATACTTGGTAGATAAGAAGGCTGGCAAAAGTAAAGAGAAGTATATTTGATATACATAATGTTGATGTGTACTTTACTAGTACTCCTAGTAGCACAAGGGTATTGGATACCGGTTCGGTTGCTAAGTGATTAGTAACGCGAAATGAAAGCTACGACATAAACGGAGACTAGCTAAAGGCGAGGTGACGATACGTGTTGGAAGTGTTTCCAAGGTTGATATGATCAAACGTCGCACGCTCCCTCTACCATCGGGATTGGTGTTGAACCTAAATAATTGTTATTTGGTGCTTGCGTTAAGGCATGAACATGATTGGATCGTGTTTATTGCAATACGATTATTCATTCAAAGAGAATAATGGTTACTCTATTTGTTTGAATAAACACCTTCAATGATTTATTGAATCTCGATTGTAGTGTTACACATTGGTGCCAAAAGATACGAGTTAATGATGATAGTACCACTTACTTGTGGCACTGCCGCTTGAGTCATGTTAGTATAAATTGCATAAAGAGGCTCCATGCTAATGGATCTTTGTACTCACCTGATTTCGAATCACTAGTGACATGCAAATTATACCACATGAGCAAGGCCTTGTTGTCATTGAGATGAAACAAGATAGTAACTTGTTGGAAGTGATACATTTTGATGTATGCAGTCCAATGGGTGCTGAGGCAAGTAGTGGATAACATTATGTTCTTACTTCAATGATGATTTGAGTAGATACTAGAGTATTTACTTAATGAATCACAAGTCTGAGATATTGAAAAGTTCAATTCTGTTTCGGAGTGAAGTTCATCGTAACAAGAGGATAAACTGTCTACGATATGATCATAGAAATGAATATCTGAGTTACGAGTTTTTGGTACACAGTTAAGACAATGTGGAAGTTGTTTCACAGTTCATGCCACCTGGAACATCATAGTGTGATGATGTGTCTGAACGTCATAGCCACGCACTATTTAGTATGGTGCATGCTGTGATGTCTCTTATCGAATTACCACTATCGGTTATGGGTTATGCATTAGAGACAACCACATTCACTTTAAATAGGGCACCGCGTATTTCCGTTGAGATGACACAGTATAGACTGAGGTTTAGAGAAATCTAAACTGTCGTTTCTTGAAAGTTTGGGGCTTCGACACTTATGTGAAAAAGTTTCAGTCTGATAAGCTCGAACCCAAAGCGGATAAATGCATCTTCATAGGATATCCAAAACAGTTGGGTAAATCTCCTATCTCAGATCCGAAAGCAAAGTGTTTGTTTCTAGAAACGGATCCTTTCTCGAGGAAAGGTTTCTCTCGAAAGAATTGAGTGGGAGGGTAGTAGAACTTGATGAGGTTATTGAACCATCACTTCAACCAGTGTGTAGCAGGGCATAGGAAGTTGTTCCTGTGGCGCCTACACCAATTGAAGTGGAAGCTGATGATGGTGATCATTGAGCTTCGAATCAAGTTACTACAAAACTCGTAGGTCGACAAGGTCGCGTACTGCTGCAGAGTAGTACGGTAACCCTGTCTTGGAGGTCATGTTGTTGAGCAACAGTGAACCTACGAGTTATGGAGAAAGCGATGGTGGGCCCAGATTCCGACAAATGGCTGGAAGCCATGAAATCCGAGAGAGGATCCATGTATGAAAACAAAGTGTAGACTTTGAAAGAACTACTTGATGGTCATAAGACTATTGAGTAAAGATGGATCTTTAAAAGAAGACAGACGATGATGGTGATAAGTCACTATTAAGAAAAGCTCGACTTGTCGCAAAGATGTTTTCGATAAGATCAAACAGTTGACTATGATGAGACTTTCTCACTCGTAGCGATGCTAAAAGTCTGTTAGAATTATGTTAGTTGTTGATGCATTATTTATGAAATATTGCACGTAGGATGTCAAAACATTGTTTTCTCGACGGTTTCCTTGAGCAAACATTGTATGTGATACAACCAGAAGGTTTTGTCGATCCTAAAGATACTAGCAACTATGCAAGCTCCAGTGATCCTTCAATGGACTGGTGCAAGCATCTCGGAGTTGGAATATACACTTTGATGAGATGATCAAAGATTTTGGGTTTGTACAAGGTTTATGAGAAACTTGTATTTCCAAAGAAGTGAGTGGGAGCACTATAGAATTTCTGATAGGTATATGTGGTTGACATATTGTGGATCAGAAGTAATGTAGAATTTCTGTAAAGCATACAAGGTTGTTTGAAAGAAGTTTTCAAAGGAGTACCTGGATTACGCTACTTGAACGTTGAGCATCAAAGATCTATGGAGATAGATCGAAAGCGCTTAATAGAAGTTTCAACAAGATGCATGCCTTGACAAGTTTTGAAAGAGTTCAAAATAGACCAGCAAAGAAGGAGTTCTTGGTTGCGTTGTGAGGTGTGAATTTGAGTAAGACTCAAAACCCGACCACGGCAGAATAAAGAGAATAGACGAAGGTCGTCTTCTATGCCTTAGCCGTAGAATCTAAAGTATGCCATGCTGTGTACCGCACCTGAAGTGTGCCTTGACTCAAAGTATGTTGAGAGGTACAGAGAGTGATCCATGATTGAATCACTAGCAGCGGTCGAAATTTATCCTTAGTAACTAATGGACTAAGGAATTTTTCTTGATTATGGAGGTGGTTAAAGAGTTTGTCGTAAAGGGTTACGTCAATGCAAGCTTTGACACTAATCCGGATAACTATGAGTAGTGAAACGGATTCGTATAGTAGAGTAGATATTTGGAGCATTTCCGAATAGCACGTAGTAGCAGCATCTATAAGATGACATAAAGATTTGTAAAGAACGCACGAATCTGAAAGTTTCAGAACCGTTGACTAAAACCTCTCTCACGAGCAAGACACGATCAGACCCCATAACTATATGGGTGTTGGATTCGTTGGAATCACATGGTGATGTGAACTAGATTATTGACTCTAGTGCAAGTGGGAGACTGTTGGAAATATGCCCTAGAGGCAATAATAAATTAGTTATTATTATATTTCTTAGTTCATGATAATCGTTTATTATCCATGCTATAATTGTATTGATTGGAAACACAATACTTGTGTGGATACATAGACAAAACACTGTCCCTAGTAAGCCTCTAGTTGACTAGCTCGTTGATCAAAGATGGTCAAGGTTTCCTGGCCATAGGCAAGTGTTGTCACTTGATAACGGGATCACATCATTAGGAGAATCATGTGATGGACTAGACCCAAACTAATAGACGTAGCATGTTGATCGTGTCATTTTGTTGCTACTGTTTTCTGCGTGTCAAGTATTTGTTCCTATGACCATGAGATCATATAACTCACGGACACCGGAGGAATGCTTTGTGTGTATCAAACGTCGCAACGTAACTGGGTGACTATAAAGATGCTCTACAGGTATCTCCGAAGGTGTTCGTTGAGTTAGTATGGATCGAGACTGGGATTTGTCACTCCGTGTGACGGAGAGGTATCTCGGGGCCCACTCGGTAATACAACATCACACACAAGCCTTGCAAGCAATGTAACTTAGTGTAAGTTGCGGGATCTTGTATTACAGAACGAGTAAAGAGACTTGCCGGTAAACGAGATTGAAATAGGTATGCGGATACTGACGATCGAATCTCGGGCAAGTAACATACCGAAGGACAAAGGGAATGACATACGGGATTATACGAATCCTTGATACTGAGGTTCAAACGATAAGATCTTCGTAGAATATGTAGGATCCAATATGGGCATCCAGGTCCCGCTATTGGATATTGACCGAGGAGTCTCTCGGGTCATGTCTACATAGTTCTCGAACCCGCAGGGTCTGCACACTTAAGGTTCGACGTTGTTTTATGCGTATTTGAGTTATATGGTTGGTTACCGAATGTTGTTCGGAGTCCCGGATGAGATCACGGACGTCACGAGGGTTTCCGGAATGGTCCGGAAACGAAGATTGATATATAGGATGACCTCATTTGGTTACCGGAAGGTTTTCGTGCATTACCGGAAAAGTTTCGGGCTCATCGGTAGTGTACCGGGAGTGCCGGGAGGGGTGCCGGGGACCATCGGGAGGGGTGTGACGCCCCAAGGGGTCTCATGGGCTATGGGAAGAGATAAGACCAGCCCCTAGTGGGCTGGAATAAGTTCCCACTAAGGCCCATAAGGTTTGAGAAGGAAAAAACACAAGGTGGAAAGAGTTTCCAAGTGGGAAGGTGGAATCCTACTCCAAGTAGGATTGGAGTAGGACTCCTCCACCTCCAATTTCGGCCAACCCTTGAGGGTTTGAGGCTGCCTCTTCCCTCCCCCTCCCACCTATATATACGGAGGTATTAGGGCTGATTTGAGACGACTTTCTCACGGCTGCCCGACCACATACCTCCATAGTTTTTCCTCTAGATCGCGTTTCTGCGGAGCTCGGGCGGAGCCCTGCTGAGACAAGATCATCACCAACCTCCGGAGCGCCGTCACGCTGCCGGAGAACTCTTCTACCTCTCCGTCTCTCTTGCTGGATCAAGAAGGCCGAGATCATCGTCGAGTTGTACGTGTGCTGAACGCGGAGGTGCCGTCCGTTCGGTACTAGATCGTGGGACTGATCGCGGGATTGTTCGCGGGGCGGATCGAGGGACGTGAGGACGTTCCACTACATCAACCGCGTTCACTAACACTTCTGCTGTACGGTCTACAAGGGTACGTAGATCACTCATCCCCTCTCGTAGATGGACATCACCATGATAGGTCTTCGTGCGCGTAGGAAAATTTTTGTTTCCCATGCGACGTTCCCCAACAATTGATACAATACCTATTGAAAGGTTTATTAATAGATCAAGACAACACCGGATATGCTGGCGATGACTCTAGTAGTGATGATGAATCTTCGTCATTGAATGCAAATAAATCATTCGGACACAACTATATGAGTCAGGATGAATCATATAGTGGTAATGTAAGTGTTGTGTACGTTGATTATAAATAATGAAAATATAAGTTATTACATTAACACTTACAATTGCTATTGAATTTAAATAGGTGCATGCTATTGATGACAATGACGATTATGACAACGATGATCAATTTTATGCTGAAAGTGGAACCCAGGTATGTTTTAAATACGTTGTTGTATTATTACTAACATACAAATTGTATTACCACTTACACTTTTGAATCTGCACAGAGAAATACCGATGGTGATGCTGAGACGAGAACCTTACATGATGACAATGATGAGAATGATGACAATAATGAGGATGATAACAATGATGAGGATGGTGATAATGATGAGGATGATGATAATGATGAGGATGATGACAATGCATCTAATGAAGGAAATATGAGCGAAGTAAGTTATATTACATGTTCAAATTACTCATGAAAACTAACATATCAAAAGACTGACGAACATGGTGATATGTCTTATTTTGCAGGGGGGTGTTGATGGTTCTAATGGGAACGATGAGCATGTTGGCGATCTTGATTTTGACCTTGACATCAGCTATGATGAATATCAGCAAGAGACATTGGATAGGCATTGGGAAGTCATGGCCAAGACATTCAGGTCAGAAGGAGAGGCGTACATGTTCTATAACCAGTACGCCAAAGATCGTGAATTCAGTATCAGGAGGGACTTGAAAAGATTTGGAAAAGGTTCCCAAAATTTTTTACGCATGAGGAGGTATCTCTGTTCTAGGGCAGGAAAACGATAGGCAAATTTTTTACCATGGAAGGCCGGACCCGCAGACTGAGACCGAAGAGTCGATGTTTCTGTGAAGCCCATTTAAAAGTGAAGCTTGATAGAAAGAGTGGACTTTGCTATGTCAGCAGTTTCTTCGATGATCACAACCATGTTCTTGCAAAACCGGACGAAGTCCCTTTCCTCCGGTCTCACAATGTAATCAAAGATTTCCAGAAAGCAGAGATTTTAGCTATGGCAGGAGCTGAGATAAGAAAGCATATCATTTTTGATAACTTTGTCAGCAGGTACGGTTCATACGCTAAGACAGGGTTTGGAAGGAGGAAATTGTATAATATGTGCTACAGGGAGAAGATGAAACTGCTTGTCCAAGGTGATGCTGACAGTGCTATAGGAATCATGTTGGCTAGAAAGGACAGGGATCCGGATTTCTTCTTTGAGCATACCGTTGACGCTGAAGGTAGGCTGAACAACCTGTTCTGGTGTGATTCACAATCACGTCGGGATTATCTTGACTATGGTGATGTCACTGTGTTCGACAGTACGTACAAGATGAATAGGTATGGAATGCCATTTATCCCTTTTGTTGGTCTCAACAATCACCGTTGCACTATGGTTTTTGCATGCGCCATTGTTTCAGATGAGACTGAAGGTACGTATGTTTGGCTGCTAGAGCCGTTTTTGAAAGCTAACTGCCAGAAGGATCCACCATTCTGTAATTACTGATGGAGATGGAGCGATGATAAGGGCTATCAGGAAGGTGCTTCCTGACGTGTGGCATCATCTATGTTCATGGCATATTGAAAAAAACATGCAGAAACACCTCCATCACAAGTCATTGAAGGAATTCAGGTCACTCTTGTACTACGCCACCACACATGCAGTTTTCGAGGAGAGATGGGCCGCGTTCGTTTAGAAATAGCAGACGGAGAAAACAAAAACATGGCTCCATAGGATGTACAGGAAGAAGAAGCTTTGGGCTGCATCATATTTGTCTGGTGGGTTATTTCTTGGTATGCGTAGTAATCAGAGGAGCGAGAGCCTGAACTCATGCCTGCACCTACATCTGGACTACGGTATGACAATTGTTGATATGATTGTACACTATGAGAATTGCATCATGCGCCTGCACGAGAATGAATCGCATGACGATTGTGTGGCCTCACAGACTCTACCAGTAGCAGTAACTGAGTGTAAGACCATTGAGGTGTTTGCTGCCAAAGCATTCACGAAGGCAAACTTTTACATCTTGCAGGAAGATTTAAAAAAGGTACATCAGCTTGAGGTAATTGATAGATTAAGAGGAGCAGACAGTCACAGATTCGTGGTTGCTTGGAAAAATAACATGGATCATAGGTTTAATGTGGACTACGCACCAGGTAACTCTGCAGAAACTATAAAGTGCAGTTGTCGAAGTATGACTCGCAAAGGCCTTCCTTGCAAGCATATTCTTCATGTTTTGAATGCACTCAACTTACCTGCAATACCTAAGTGTTGTATCCTGCGACGGTTCACGAAGAAAGCAAGATCTGGATTGTCCGTGAAGTGCACCATCGATCTGTTTTCATGGGGTTGGACGGGTAAGGAGGCCAGAGCTAGATATAGTACGTTGAGCAGTGTATCTGCAGAAGCTGCTCATATCGCATGTCATAACCCATTCTTATTCGACAAGATGTTGGCAGCAATGAAAGAAGTTATAGCGAATAAGGACATCTTGAATAATGAAGAACCCAGTCAGCAAAGCTTTGTGAGTAATGATGAATTTCAGCCTAAGCAGAATCATATTCTTATTCGTGATCCAGTGAAGGTGCCCACCAAAGGGGCACCTAAACAGAATATTAGAGGTCGGGGTAAAAATGCTCCTAAGGTGACCAAAAATGGAAGACCAAAAGCATTTGATGAGAAAAGCGGACGTCTATGTAGACTATGCAGACTTCCAGGTCATAACAAGGCCACTTGCAACCAAAATCCAGAGTACGTATGTTATTTGTTATTTTACTTATGTTGTTTCGTTTCGGTAATTATTTTCTTATAACCTATAATTTATTTCATGCAGTAATTGGGATTGAAGACAGAAGCGGTGTTATTGTAATCTTTAGATTTTTATATCTGCAATAATATTGTGTTACATAAGACAATATGTATATGTTTTTCTTGTTATTTAAGATAATACGTATCATGTTATATGTTGTTCATTTTATATAAGACAATACTACGAGCACTTCAGCCGACATCGATTGTGTTATTTTTAAAATGCAAAATGCATGTACCGACGCCATGACGGCGTTGTGTGTTCTCGGTGAAACCCCGTCGCGTCGACCGCATGCGCCGATGTTACGCGGGAGCAGTTAACCCCATCGCCCCGACTGCATGCGCCGACGTCAACGCGAGGCCGCTGATCCCGTCGTTTTCTGGGCAAAAAACGTCGCGCCGACTGCATCCCCCGACGCCACGAGAACGCAGATGCCCGATGTTTTTTTCGTGCAAAAAAGACGTCACGGGGACTGCATGCGCCGACGTCACGCGGGGCCGTTGATCCCGTCGTTTTCCGGGCTAAACCCGTCGACTGCATGTCCCGACGCCACGCGAACATAGAAAACATCGTGCCGACGTCGCGCCGACTGCATGCACCACAACATAGCACAGTTGATAGAATTTTCAACAACAACGTAATATTTATATATTACTAAAACTGTATAATTACTATTACGTATAAAATGTTTAAACACAAAATATGATAAAATCATCTAGTCCCGTAGTAAACTCAAACACGCATGAATCTCCTCTGATGTCATCTATTTCTTTCTCCTTGCAATCCTAATAACTTTGTCTTTAATTTTCTCAAGTGTGTTCTTCAAAGAAAAAATCAATTGCGCTATCATTAGCTCCCTCGCATCATCAATTGATCTCTGCAAAGCAACACTCAAATTATTTTAGTCCACTATAAGTGTTCATAGTAAAGAGTATTACCTGTGAAAAAGATCGATCCCATGTATCGCCATTCCAATTTTTAAAGCAATGAAGAACAAATAATCCACATGAGTTTGTGATACATGTAATTAACAATAAATAATTATGCATCACACACATATAATACATCAACGTTATATTCAACTACATACTCACCCATCTTCTTGTTGAGGCATGTCGTAGGTTTTAATAGGCCATGTGGATACATCCGGATACTGCACAGATCCGGTTGCATTTGCATCTGCAATATCAGCTCCAATTTTTCTTCTCTAGAAATAGCAATAAAACACAGGAAACTTTTAATAAATAATGTAAACGCACGATGGTTCCGCAATGCAAATATATATTAAAACCTACCAAGTCCTCAACGAGTTTTCTAGTTGTACTGTCAAGTTCTTTTCCCATCAACGAGTCTAGAACTTGAAACTCTTCCTTTTCCTTATGCATGACGACCGTAACCCAATGGGTGTTATCCTTGTTGAGAGCCATATAAGTCTGCATAAAGAAAAAAAAGAAAATATTAACTAGATCAATGCAACATTTTTAATAGTAATGCATTATTTGTATACATTACAACCACAAGAACATACCTTAGGTGCTTTGAAATACTCGTTCATACACCTATTTACGGGTTCATTAGAATTTGACACTTTTTGATACTCATTACCGTTTACATTCTTATCCTTTCTATATTCAAGCATCCACGTCACCCTCCAAGTAGGTATTATGTAATGTTCGTCTTTAGCTTCCCCCAACAAAAAAGACGAGTACGCATTCATAATCTGAAAACAATATAACCAATGTAATAATTGTACTTTGTTGTCAAATATAATGTTAAAAATATAAATAACTTACATCGCCGCTTATCAATTGGCGTTTAGAATCTAACAAGCTCTCTCTACAGTCAAAGCGTCGGTCACACCATCATTGAAAATTTGTGTAGCTTTATGTTTCTTTGAGCGCTCACATGCGCGTACAAACATAATACTCGATTTTATTACATCGACGTCAACACTACTTTTCTTACCATCTACTTTATTAAACAATTCTGGAAATCACAAATTAAAATTAGTAAGCGTAACTCTACAATAAACTTTGTTCTACGAAAACAATATTGATTCATAACCATCTTACTCGCTTTGACAGAATGTTTTGCACGCTTTATGGGTTTAACAACAACAAAAGGAGACTTTATGGCTCTCGACACAGTGCGTTTACGTTTGCCAATCCCCCTTTTCACTTGCTCATCTACTCCATTGTAATGACCCGATTCATGTGATGAAATTTCATTTGTATCTAAAGACGTGACCGCCTTCTCATGTGATACCTCAGGTACTTCGATAGGATCACTCCAATCACCCTTAAAACTATTCAGATATTCTGGAGTGCAATAATAAGGTACATTACCTTCGTCATCGTCCTTTCGCTTATTAATTTTACTTTGAGAAGGTGTGCGATAGTTGTCCTTATCAGACTGATAAACAAACTCCTTATGACCAAATGCACCATCATTTGTAGATTCATTAATGTCACCATATAGATTCTCTTCTTCTTCCTCCATGTTACCGGTTCTATAGAACACACCGGTTTTGTTCATTTTCTCAATCATCCTCTAAAAAATATATTTATTAACAAGAGTTATTTAATTCAATGAAATACATTATGCACGATAGTAAAATAGTGTTGCGTCGTTACCCGTGCGCATAACTCTGGCAAGCGACGCATTTCCTTGCGTATTTCCTACAGCTCATGCCAAATGCGGTCCATAACATTACTCGCGGAAGCCTCTGATGTGTTGCTCTCTTTCTTCTTTCCACTAACAGTAGATTTTTTAGTACTTGATTTTTTATTTTTTTCAGCTTGTTCTTGAGCAATTTTTTCACCCTATACTCATATGTAATATTGTCATCAATCTACAAAAACAATAATTAGAGATCAATAATTATACATCTAATTTAGACAATAAGTCAAACCATGGAAATGTAACATTAGAAAATAAATTTAGAGAATATGGATTACCATTCCAACACCACGACCATAATCATAGTCGTATTTGTTTCTTTTCTCCGTGACATGTTCCGTCCAGTTTGAACCTATAATTGGTTGTACTTTCTTCCAATAGGCATACTGCAATACACCAAATAATTTAAATAATATATATCATACTACGGTTGTACTCACTAACAATACGTGAGTAATAAATCGAATAATACATACCTGCAAAAGGGCAAGGTTTCCATGTGGCCATTCCCTCACACGGCCATCGTCTAGAACCTTTCCAATCTCGGAAAGAAAGAATTTCAAAGTAAACTCGTTCCAGTTGAACTTACTTATCATCCTTTTGTCCTTAACTAAGGCATAATATTCCTTCGGAATATATTCATGGAAGACTGGTGCGATTACTATTCCCAACAAAACTAGAAACGTCATCCGGACAAAGTCATCATCCGTGTTATCATTCTTCACAATTTTATTGATAAGATCATCAATCATGATCTTACCCTTTTTTGTGTCCACAAAATTAGTTGGTATTCTTTTCATACTTTTTTGTCCTTCTGTTCTAATAAAACCAACTACATCAACTCCTTGATTTTTCAATCCAAAAATAGATAACACATCATCATGCCCTATTGAAATAAGGCCTTTACTACCAGCTAACTCTTGAACCATGAATTTTTTGTTATGGCGATTGTAGCCTTGGATCAAAAAGTGAAGTACAAATTCACGCATCTTAACGGACGGCATTTGTAACATGCCTTGCAAATCCGTTTCATAGAACGTAAATTTTTGACTTGCTGAAAAGTTTATCAACAAGACTAACCCACTTCTCAACAGAACATGGAATCACACCGTCGATTTCCATCCTTCATAATTTAAACAATTTGTCACGTACGATGCAATTTATTTGATATTTCAATAATAACATGAACATTATAAACATACTTACCCAATTATAATGCCGATGAAGGAAGAACAGACAGACGAACGGTGAAGGCCACGGTGACGCACTGACGTATAGTCAAGGCCGACGGCGACGGACGGTGAAGGACAACGGCGGACGGTGAAGGACAACGGCGGACGGCAGACAGATGGTGACGGTGATGGACGGCGACGCGCGGACGGACGGTGACGGAGTTGTGATGGCGCGACGTCGGGAGGGATGGAGGGCGACGAGATCACGTCGGCGTACGGCTAGGCGTCGGTGGAGAGGGGGTGGCGAGATCACGTCGGGTGCAGAGCGAGGCGTCGGGGGCGCGGCGACGGCGAGATCACATCGATGTGGCTAGGGTATGCAACATCGCTAATCCCGCCGTCGTGGGAAAACAATATGACGAAGTTGGGTGTATTTTTTTTTCATATGAATATTTGCAAGTCTCCTACATGAAATCTTTCCATATGAATTTGCAAGTCCCTTTCATGAATTTTTTTCATTTTTTCCATGCTTCACGATGAACTTCACAAGGCGGCACGTCAAATTTTAGAATCTTCTGACAATCCGTGCTTATTTTATGAATTTCCATTCAAAAACCGGCAAAAACAGATGCCAGACATGACGCAACGTGCATTTGGTCTCCGATTTCGTCGAAATTTTGTGTGGCATCATTGCATGTGCATTCTCACGTGCCGGCAAAAGTTGGGTGAATTTCATGAATGCATGCATGTACTTCATGTGCAACCCATGGGTGTCGGTATGTATGGAAGGGTGCTACAATGCCATCTTGCAACTATCCTTCATGAATTTTTTGTATTTTTCTCCATGCTTCACGATGAACTTCACAAGACGACACGTCAAATTTTAGAATTTTCTGATAATCCCTGCTTTTTTAATGAATTTCCATTCAAAAACCGACAAAAACAGATGCCGGACGTGACGCAACGTGCGTTTGGTCTCTGATTTCGTCGAAATTTTGTGTGGCATCATTGCATGTGCATTTACAGGTGCCGGCAAAAGTTGGGTGAATTTCATGAATGCATCCATGTACTTCATGTGCAAGCCATGAGTGTCGGTATGGACGGAAGGGGTGCTACAACGCCATCTTGCAACTACCCTTCATGAAATTTTTTATATTTTTTTTCACGCTTCACGATGAACTTCACAAGGTGGCATGTCAAATTTTAGAATTTTCTGACAATCCGTGCTTTTTTTATGAATTTCCATTCAAAAACCGACAAAAACAAATGCCAGACGTGACGCAACGTGCGTTTGGTCTCCGATTTCGTTGAAATTTTGCGTGTCATCATTGCATGTGCATTCTCAGGTGCCAGCAAAAGTTGGGTGAATTTCATCAATGCATCCATGTACTTCATGTGCAACCCATGGGTGTCGGTATGGACGGAAGGGGTGCTACAACGCCATCTTGCAACTACCCTTCATGATTTTTTTTTCATTTTTTTCCACGCTTCATGATGAACTTCACAAGGTGGCATGTCAAATTTTAGAATTTTCTGACAATCCGTGCTTTTTTATGAATTTTAATTCAAAAACCGGCAAAAACAGATGCCGAACGTGACACAATGTGCGTCTGGTCTCCGATTTCGTCGAATTTTTGCGTGACATCATTGCATGTGCATTCTCAGGTGCCGGCAAAAGTTGGGTGAATTTCATTAATGCATCCATGTACTTCATGTGCAACCCATGGGTGTCGGTATGGACGGAAGGGGTGCTACAACGCCATTTTGCAACTACCCTTCATGAAAAAATTTCAATTTTTCCACGCTTCACGATGAACTTCACAAGGCGGCACGTAAAATTTTAGAATTTTCTGACAATCCGTGCTTTTTTATGAATTTTAATTCAAAAACCGGCAAAAACAGATGCGGGACGTGACGCAACGTGCGTTTGTCTCCGATTTCGTCGAAATTTTGCGTGGCATCATTGCATGTGCATTCTCAGGTGCCGACAAAAGTTGGGTGAATTTCATGAATATATCCATGTACTTCATGTGCAACCCATGGGTGTCGGTATGGACGGAAGGAGTGCTACAACGCCATCTTGCAACTACCCTTCATGAAATTTTTCATTTTTTTTCCGCACTTCACGATGAACTTCACAAGGCGACACGTCAAATTTTAGAATTTTCTGACAATCCGTGTTTTTTTATGAATTTTAATTCAAAAACCGGCAAAAACAGATGCCAGACGTGACGCAACGTGCGTTTGGTCTCCGATTTCGTCGAAATTTTACGTGGAATCATTGCATGTCCATTCTCCGGTGTCGGCAAAAGTTGGACAAATATTTTACGTTTTTATATCGTTTAAGAAAAATTATAAGTTATTTATATATTATTTAAGAAAAAATATTTAATATAATTTCATGAATGTTTATATCGTTTAAGAAATTTTTTACGTCTTAATATAATTTCATGAATGTTTATATCGTTTAAGAAATATTATAAGTTATTTTTTGTTTTTTTCATTTTTGTAAAATTTAAATATTAGATAATATTTAAATATTTAGTTAACTAATGTAAACAATTTAAATATTTCTAATAAATAGTAATAATAATAACAATGTAAACATTGAATTTAGATTCATAATTAACTTAGATAAAATTTCATAGTTCCCGATTACATTCGAACATAATTAAAAAACTAAAAATAAAATTTAATTAAACATTACTAAATTCTAAAAATCCTAATCTAATCGGAGTTCAGGTAGACCATGGCGGACCCGTCCACCGCGCCGTCGCCGTCCCCGCCGTCGTCGTCGTCGTCGTCGGAGCTGTTGGCGAGGGCGTCCCAGTCGACGTCGTCGTCATCGCCGACGGGTGGCGGGTTTGCCCCCACTGCCGCCGCTGCCGCCGTCGCCTGGTGATGGGGTTATAGTCCTAGGATAGGGTCATAGGCCTGCCCTGTAGGTCCTATCCAAGGACTACCCCTCATAAGGGACAAGGCCCTTAGTCAGTTCCGACTGAACTAAGGAGTTCTCATCATCCAGTCGGTAACAGATCCTCGACCATCCAGTCGGAGACTAGCATTCGGGGCATATCAAACTAACCGACTCGATTCCACTCTGTGCATCGTAACCCCCCTGGAGGGAAACGGTCATACGTTTCCATGTGCCTTTATTAGCATTTAAGACGTACGTTACGTGTAACGTATGCATTTATTCGTCACTAATCCACCCCTGTGCACCGAACCGTTGTGGAGGGCAGCGCACTCTATATAAGCCACCCTCCCCCACTGGTGCAAGGGTTAGAAATTCACTTTATTCTATATTCCACTCGACAACAAGCTCCGAGAGCACTGAGACGTAGGGCTATTACCTCCACCGCAGAGGGGCCTGAACTCATACAACCTCGCCGTAGCTAAGGCTCTGCCCATCCTTTCGTACCCTACACATCTACTGTGAGACTTATACCCACGACAGTTGGCGCCCACCGTGGGGCAGGCGTCTAAGCGACTCCCGGCGAGTTTGCGACTACATCGTTTCGTCATGTCGTCCGGTGGAGATTCGAGCATGGGTCACGAGATCCTCTTCGGCGCTCTCTCCTTCATCGTCGACGATTCGGCATGGCTTCGGGACGCTCCTCTCGACATCGAGGCGCTTCCCCGCCGCGGGGCTACGCACTTCCGTGCCGGCGCCCACAACATTCTTCTTCTCCAGCAGTTGGCTCCGGTGTCGACCTACACCGCCGTCACGCGTTACAGCAAACGGTCCCACCGTCCGCAGCTCCAGCGTTGGGTGCAACACGCCCAGGCGTGCCAGAACGCATCTTCACAAGTGGCGGTCCTAGAGTCGGTTGTGGTTGCCCCGCCGTCCCAGTGCTCGGACTCGGTTCCGACTGAGTTTCCTTCCGAGTGCGTGGGTCGCGGGCCTGCAGCAGAAGTACACATGGCCAACTCCCATGAAGGTCCCCGTCAAGCTGGCCGGAACGAGCACGAGATCGGCGAAACATCCGGCGCACGCCGTCCGCCTCGCCGTTGTGCCAGTCGGCACACTCGGCGGAGCAACGTGGAGTTGTTCTGCACACCCATCCTCAACTTGGGTGCGGCTGCCAAGATTGCCGATTCCCTTCAGCCGACTGATTCAGAGGATGGCAGGGGGATCGAGCAAATCTGCGCCCTGTTGCACACGGCGCAACAACAAAATTCGACGGTCTCCCAGTCGCACAACAGGATGCACAATAGTTCTATTCATGCGAATACGCATCGGTCAGTTCATAGCCCTGGTTCTCATCAACGACACAGGGGAGGCAGCCGTTCCATAAATCCCGAAGATCGTCGCCGTTCACGCACCCCTCCGCGGGGTGGGCCCTACGGGCCCCGACATCATGATGATCAGCATTCATTCGGTGACACTTACGACCCAAGGCCCGACGCGAGAGGGCATATCGCCCAGCGGAGGGTTGACAGGGGCCGAGCCCACCGCGATGGTTACGATATTGACCGTCCGAGTGGAAGCAGGACCATCGTTTCTGGTCCCGAGTGTTTCAGTCGAGCCATCCGTTCGGCTGACATCCCTCCCAACTTCCGATTGGCGACGGGAATCAGCAAGTTTACAAGAGAGTCCAAACAGAAACGTGGCTGGATGATTACCGAGTGGCAGTCCAGATCGGAGGAGGGGACGACCATGTCGCCATGAAGCACCTCCCTCTGATGCTCGACGGCTCGGCGCGAGCATGGCTAAACCAGTTGGCCCCCTCAAGCATCTATAGCTGGGCAGATCTGGCCCGAGTGTTCATCAGGACCCTCGAAGGGACGTGCAAGCGCCCTGCTGGCCTCGTGGAGCTCCAGCATTGCGTCCAGAAGCAGAATGAGCCCCTGCGTGATTTCATTCAGCGTTGGACAACCCTCTACCACACCGTGGAGAACGTCACAGAGCATCAAGCAGTCTGCGCCTTCAAGGCAGGCGTGCGGTACAGGGATCTGTACCTGAAGTTCGGCTGAATAGGCGACATCTCCATGAGCAAGATGATGGAGATAGCAGCACGCTATGCAAATGGCGAAGAAGAGGACCGCATCCGAAGCGGCAAGCACAAAACAGTCGCCGATGGAGATGGGAGTAACACTTGGAAGCAGAAGCAGAAAGCTCCGTCCACTCCGCAGGCAGAAGCCGCAGCTGTAACCAATGCCAAGTTCAAGGGCAAAGGGAAGGCTCAGTTCACCCCCAAGAAGAAGCAGTTAAATAACCCCATCCTGGACCAGCCATGTACGATTCATAGGAAGATGGATGAAGAGGGCAACCCCATATATCCGAAGCATACCACTCGACAGGGTTCGGCGAAGGGCAACCGAGTGAAAAGGACAATGAACGGGATGAGAAGGATAAGGAGGATCCGTTCCCCCAAGTCCATGCAACACTGATGATTTTTGCTGACGTTGAGAGCAAGAGTCGACTGAAGCTGGTGAACAGGGAGGTGAACATGGCCACCCCTACCAACCCCAAGTTCCTCAAATGGTCTCAGACTGCGATCACGTTTGACCAGTCGGATCATCCGGCACACGTACCCACCCCAGGGAGACAGGCTCTGGTCGTCGACCCGGTGGTGGAAGGAGTCCGACTGCGCAAAGTCCTCATGGACGGCGGCAGTGGCTTGAACATCATGTACGCCGACACTCTCAAGGGGATGGGCATTCCGATGTCCAAACTCAGCGAGAGCAGCATGCAGTTCCATGGAGTCGTCCCTGGACGGAAGGCCAAGTCACTCGGCCAGATCACGTTGGATGTCGTTTTCGGCTCCGACAAGAACTTCCGCAAGGAAAAGCTGACGTTCGAGGTGGTGGACTTCCAGAGCGCTTACCACGCAATTCTGGGCCGTCCGGCGTATGCGCGTTTCATGGCCCGTCCATGTTACGTATACCTGAAGCTGAAGATGCCAGGCCCGAAAGGTGTGATCACCATCACAGGCAACCGACAGCGGGCCGAAGAGTGTCTGCAGCAGGGATCAAGAATCGCCAACCAGCAGATGGCCGTCCTCGAGCTTGACGAGTACAAGAAAACAGTCGACCCCGCTGACTTGATGCGTTCGAAGAAGCCAGCTTCGGAGTTTGCATTCCAGTCGGGGGGAGAGACGAAGAAGGTCAGCATCCACCCGACGGACGACACCGCTGCCCCGACGAACATCTCCACCACCCTCGATCCTAAATAGGAAGCCGAGCTCACCCAATTCCTCCGTGAGAACCGGGACATCTTCGCATGGAAACCCTCTGACATGCCAGGTGTACCCAGGGAATTGGCTGAGCACCGACTGCATGTGGATCCCACCGCTCGGCCTGTCCGAGAACGTCTGCGTCGATCCGCCGCGCACAAGAGGAAGGCAATCGGGGAAGAGGTGGCCAAACTTTTGGCAGCCAACTTCATTCGCGAGGTTCACCACTTCGAGTGGCTCGCCAATGTTGTCATGGTGCCCAAAAAAGACAAGTCGCTCCGAATGTGCATCGACTTCAAGCATCTCAATAAGGTCTGCCCAAAAGACCATTTTCCGCTCCCCCGCATCGATCAAATTGTCGATTCGACTGCGGGTTGCGAGCGTTTGTCATTTCTTGATGCCTACTCGGGCTATCATCAGATCCGTCTGTATGGCCCCGATGAATTAAAAACAGCCTTCATCACCCCATTCGGGTGCTTCTGCTACATCACTATGCCATTCGGTTTGAAGAATGCAGGAGCTACCTTTATGCGCATGATCCAAAAATGTCTCCTCGACCAGATCGGTTGGAATGTGGAGGCGTATATGGATGATATCGTAGTCAAGCCACGCAAAGGTTCCGACCTGCTGACTGACTTGGCAGAAACATTCGCCAACCTTCGTAGGTACGATATCAAGCTCAACCCCGCCAAGTGTTCATTCGGCGTTCCCAGCGGAAAGTTACTCGGTTTCTTCGTTTCCAAATGAGGGATCGATGTCAACCCCGAAAAGATCGGGACCATCGTCCGAATGGAGAGGCCGGTCAGAATACACGATGTTCAACGGCTCACAGGTTGCCTAGCGACTTTGAGCAGGTTTATCAGTCGACTCGGCGAGAAAGCACTTCCTCTGTACCGACTCATGAAGAAATCAGATACTTTCGAGTGGACAGATGAAGCCCAAGTTGCATTCGACAACCTCAAAGTCCTACTTTCCACCCAGCCGGTTCTTACTGCTCCGCTCAGTAAAGAGCCCCTTCTTCTGTATATCGCGGCTACAAATCAAGTCGTCAGCACTGTTCTTACAGTCGAACGAGAAGAAGAAGGCAAAGCATACAAAGTTCAGTGGCCAGTGTATTACGTCTCCGAAGTCCTGACTCCTTCCAAGCAGAGGTATCCCCACTATCAAAAACTTATCTACGGGATTTACATGACTGCGAAGAAGGTGGCCCATTATTTCCAAGACCACTCGGTGTCTGTCGTTTCTGATGCTCCGTTGTCGGAAATCCTCCACAATCGGGACGCATTGGGCCAAGTGGCGAAGTGGGCAATGGAGATGTTGTACTGCGATATCAAGTTCGAGGCCAAGAAAGCTATAAAGTCTCAAGCTCTGGCTGACTTCATAGCAGAATGGGTAGAACAACAGCAACCGACCCACATCTACTCGGCTCATTGGACAATGTTCTTCGATGGGTCCAAGATGTTGAATGGCTCCGGCGCTGGCGTTGTGATTGTATCGCCAAAGGGCGACAAACTCAAGTATGTGCTGCAGATACACTTTGATTCCTCCAACAATGAGGCAGAGTATGAAGCTCTCCTTTATGGACCGCGCATGACCATCGCACTCGGCGTCCGTCGCCTGATGGTCTATGGCGATTCAGATTTGGTGGTTAATCAAGTGATGAAAGAGTGGGACGTCAGGAACCCCACCATGACCACATACTGCAATGCAGTGAGGAAGCTCGAGAAGAAGTTTGAAGGTCTAGAGCTCCATCATGTTCCGCGACTGAAGAACCAAGCAGCTGATGAGTTGGAAAAATTCGGATCCACTCGGAGACTAGTCCCGAGTGACGTCTGCCTCGAGCACCTCCACCATCCCTTAGTCAAAGAAGATCCTTTCACACAGGAACCAGTACAACCAAAGAGCTCGACAGATCCGACTGAAGTCGACGTACCTGCTGTGGTTGATCTGATCATGGAGATTCTTGCTGTCATCCCCGATTGGACTGTGCCGATCATTGCATATATCCTGAGGCAGGAATTACCAGATGACGAAGTCCAAGCCAGACAGATAGTCCGCAGGTCGAAGTCGTTCACTGTCATTGATGGTCAGTTGTACAAGGAAAGCGTTTCAGGCGTTCTTCAACGATGCATCTCCCCAGAGGAGGGACAGTTAATCCTTGAAGAAATTCACTCGGGAACCTGCGGTCATCACGCCTCTTCGAGAGCAATCGTCGCCAAAGCATTCAGAGCTGGCTTCTTCTGGCTACAGGCAAACGAAATGGCTAAAGATATGGTCAACCGATGTGAAGGCTGTCAGTTCTACTCCAACAAGTCCCACAAGCCAACATCTGCGTTGAAGACAATCCCTCTTGTGTGGCCGTTTGCAGTATGGGGATTAGATACAGTCGGTCCATTCAGGACAGGCCAAGGAGGATACACACATCTGTTGGTGGCAGTCCACAAGTTCACAAAATGGATTGAAGCCAAGCCCATCAAGAAGCTCGACGCTCTAACAGCCATCAAGTTTGTCAGGGACATCATCTCCAGATTCGGGGTACCTCACAGCATAATCACGGACAACGGGACAAACTTTGACTCGGACAGATCCAAAGGTTTCTGTGCAAGCCAAGGTATCCGAGTGGATTTTGCGTCCGTGGCACATCCTCAAACAAACGGACAAGCAGAGCGGGCGAATGGACTTATTCTGCAAGGTTTGAAGCCTCGACTCCTGTGAGAGGTGGGACATGCCGCTGGCGCATGGGTCACCGAGCTACCTTCAGTGCTTTGGAGTCTCCGCACAACCCCGAACAGATCTACAGGGCGATCACCGTTCTTCCTCGTTTACGGAGCAGAAGCAGTCCTTCTGAGTGACTTGCTTCACAATGCTCCACGAGTCGAACTCTTCTCCGAAGCTGAAGCAGAACAAGCAAGGCAAGACGGAGTGGACCTTCTAGAGGAGGAGCGCGAGATGGCGCTGACTCGCTCAACCATTTATCAACAAGATCTGTGGCGCTTTCACGCACGACACGTCAGGAGTCGCACGTTCCAAGCAGGCGACCTGGTGCTCCGAGTGGATCAGCAAAGACCTCACAAGTTGGCTCCTGCCTGGGAAGGACCCTTCATCATCTCCAAGGTGCTGAACAACGGAGCATACAGACTCTACAACATCGACAGGGAGACAGACGAGCCGCGAGCATGGAACGGAGATCTCCTGAAGCGCTTCTACACGTGACCGTCGACCGAAGCAATGTAAAGAACAAGTATTGGTGAAACAATATAAAGCAGATTGAGCTTTTGCAGATTCAAAATTCTTCCGCGATCGCAGACTCTGGTCTCAAAAAAAAAACTTAGCTGCGATCAAGAATCGCCCAAGTACTGACTTTCTCCGAGTGTGCACTAAACATCGCACTCGGGGACTTAGCTGCGATCCAGAATCGCCTAAGTACTAACTTTCTCCGAGTGTGCACTAAACGTCGCACTCGGGGACTTGGTTGCAATCCAGAATCGCCTAAGTACTGACTTTCTCCGAGTGTGCACTAAATGTTGCACTCAGGGACTTAGCTGCGATCAAGAATCGCCTAAGTACTAACTTTCTCCGAGTGTGCACTAAACGTCGCACTCGGGGATTTAGCTGCGATCAAGAATCACCTAAGTACTGACTTTCTTCGAGTGTGCACTAAACGTCGCACTCGGGGACTTAGCTGCGATCCAGAATCGCCTAAGTACTAACTTCCTCCGAGTGTGCACTAAACGTCGCACTCGGGGACTTAGCTGCGATCCAGAATCGCCCAAGTACTAACTTTATCCGAGTGTGCACTAAACGTCGCACTTGGAGACTTAGCTGCGATCAAGAATCGCCTAAGTACTAACTTTCTCCGAGTGTGCACTAAACGTCGCACTCGGGGACTTAGCTGCGATCAAGAATCGCCTAAGTAATAACTTTCTTCGAGTGTGCACTAAACGTCGCACTCGGGGACTGAGCTACGATCCAGAATCGCCTCAGTACAAATTTTCTCCGAGCGTGCACTACTCGTCACACTCGAAGACTTAACTGCGATCACGAATCGCTTAAATGAGAAAGCTTCCTGTGAGTGTATCCTATAGATACACTCGGGGACTCAGCAGACCCTCATTGAGGCTCATGTGGATGTCAAGACCACTGACAATTACATGAGTAGTAGACCCTCATTGAGGCTCATGTAGATGTCAAGACCACTGACAATTACATGAGTGGCAGACCCTCATTGAGGCTCATGTGGATGTCAAGACCACTGACAATTACATGAGTAGCAGACCTCATTGAGACTCATGTAGATGTCAAGACCACTGACAATTACATGAGTAGCAGAACCTCATTGAGGCTCATGTAGACATCAACACTACTGACAATTACATGAGTAACAACTCAATCCGAGTGCGGCCTGACAGTCGCACTCGAAGACTTAGCCACGATCATGAATTGCCTAAGTACTCTATTGCTTTCGAGTGTATCCTACAGATCCACTCGAAGACTCAGCAGACCCTCAGGGAGGCTCATGCAGATATCAAGGCAACTGACAATTGCATGCTCCACATGTTTGCCATTGGCTTCACCAAGAAATGCCAAACAAAAACTCGAGCCAAAATTGTATCAACAACTCTTTGGCAACAGAAGAGCAAAAGATTTGATTCAAATTCAAAGTTCACCTAAAGATAGTTGGCTCGGTGTGGGTCAAGCTTACCCGCACCGAGCCAAGAATGTCATGGCCAACAGCAGTGGCCAAAGTTTCTTACAACCAACACTCGGCATACCGAGGTAAAAGTTCTCTTAAGCGTCGTCCGGACTGGCGCTAGGACTGGCGGGCTCTACGAATGTGTCCAGGTCGATCCCGTCGGCGATGCGGGTGGCGCTCTCAAGGAAGGTTTCCATGAAGTCTTCGAATCGAAGTTTCTTTGTGTTGGCGACCTGCAACGCTTTCAGCTTCTCTTCACGCACCTCCTTGCAATGCACTCGGACCAGAGATAGAGCAACGTCCGCACCACAGCGAGCCGCAGACTTCTTCCATGACTGCACTCGGTTTGGGACCTCCTCCAGCCGAGTCATCAAGCCTTCCGTCTCATGCCGAGACTCGTCCTCAGGCCAAAGCTCCTTGTCGATCCGGCCGACGACTTCTCTCAGTCGACCGATGAAAGGCCCAACTTTGCCCAGGCGAATGTGCGCTCGGAGCAAATCTCGATTGGCGTCCTCGCCGAGTGGAATGTTCTCAAGAATCGACCGCTCAACGTCAGCTGCTTCAGCCTCAGCGTCCATGCAAAAATCTGCAAAGACAGGACGAGCAAACAATAAGCGCCGAGTGAAATACACATATCACAAGCACTCGGAAAAACATAACTTACCACCCATAAGCGTTATCATCTGCCGGGCCCAGTCACTGACGTATTTTTCCTGCGCTATACACCGCCTGTTCAGCACTTTCATTTGTCCCATCAGCTCGGACCTATGCGCCTTCATTTTCTCCACTTCAGCAGTCAATGCCTTGTTTGCTTCACGGGCCTGCTCCAAGGACTTCTCTCGTTCCGCCAGAACATCCTTCATACCAGCCATTGCAACCATTGCCGCATCCAGCTCACCAGCAAACTGAACCTTTTCAGCCCTAAGAGTCTCGTACGCTGTCCCCATCTCGCAAGTTTTCTGCCAGCCAGTGCCAAGAGACGATCAGACAACTCCAACAATAAAAAGTCTAAGTTCTTCAGACCCCTGCCGACGCAAGCAGTCGACATCGGTCTTGGGGACTACACCCAGTGGGTTCACTGAGAGTGACCCCACTGGCATGAAACTCAAATAGGTCCGCCCTATTGAGCTACATGACAACACCTACGCCTATGAGGCTACTACTACCCGACCTGAGTAAAATTACTCTCGGAGACTCATCCAGTAGGCGCACTCCGAGTGCCCCAACTGTTAGCATTCGAACAGATTAATTTTTGATCTGATCAAGTCAAAGACAATGTGTATAAAGACAACTGCCGATGCAAGCACTCGACAGAAGTCTCGGGGACTACACCCACTGGGTTCACTAAGAGTGAACCCATTGCAAAAATCATACGATATCTGAGCACACCCAGTGGGTTACAAGAGAAAAGTAAATACTTACTAGCCCACTTACTCGGATATCGTCCCGTAGTTCCAAGCTTTGCTGGTACAGGGACGCGATGGAGTCGTACGCCTTCTTGGCCTCTCCCGTCATTAGCTCCGCCTGCACCATGGCCCCCTTGACCGCTCCCACCTGATCTTCCAGGAGGCGCTGGACGTTGTACTCGACATTCGACGGGTCTGGCATCGTTGGAGACTCCTTGGGCATCCCAAGGCCCGCTCCAGTCGATTCAGCAGCTACCAGCGCCATTTCAGTCGACGGCACGTCCGCGGCGAGAGCGGTAACTGGCGAAACAGCCTCAAGGACAGGCATCACAGCTTGCTCAGACCTTCCCTGATCACCCTCATCCACATAAATCGCCCCTGAGAGAAACCCGACCGAACGGCGTGAGACCACAGGAAAAAAAGGCAAGACCGAAGACAGAATTCGTGATGCAATAATGTAAACTCTCGGAATCGCTACGACGCACCTGGCTGGGATGAGACAACATTGTCCATGTCCATGGTATCATCCCCCTGGCGTGCCGGAGAGGTGGCAGAGGTAGCAACCATGTCGAGTGAAATTCATTCGACCAATAAACAGGAGTTCAATCGAATATCAGAAGAAGTTAGAAGAACAATGCACTTACGTTGAGGTGACGGGAACGGTGACCCTCATCCGCGGCAAAGCCTTCCGAGGTTTAGATCTGCTCGGTTTGGCCACCTTGGAAGACTGACCCGCAGGCTCAACAGCAGCGTCCCTGGTCCTCTTGGTGCTCCGAGCACTCGGAACCACGGGAACAGGTGATGGGACGCTCAGAACCGTAGGAGCAGTTGGCGGGGCACTCGAGGATGCTCGAGGAGCTGAGGGAGCTGCAGGTTCATGTCGGCGCTTGGTTCGATGCTCTGGCGGCGGGGGTGGCGAGTTCTGCTCTTTGTCTTCCTCTTCCTCTTCACCAGACTCCTCCTCCGTCTCCCCACTGTCGGAGACGTACTCGACGCTCTCCACGCTGCCCTCCTGGCTGCCCTCCTCCTCCTCCTCGGCCGGGTTCCCGTTCGAGACAGGAGAGAACCAGTTGGTCCACTTCAGCATAAAATACAGTCGGCGACATCAGACGTCAGACATTGATTCAAGAAAACGATAAAACTAAGATAGTTATGTGCACTCGACAAGTTGTGCTCACCTCGTTCGGAGGAGGGTTGTTCGCGCAGAAAGCCCTCACTCGCCGGGACCCTCTAGGGTTCTCGCAGGCGCCTGTGATCTGGAGCACCCACGACGCCACCGTCTCCCCGGTCACGCACACGACGTTGGTCCGAGTGAAGTCTTCGGGCCCCGTTTAGTGCCACATGGCGTGGTCTCGGGCCTGCAGTGGTTGGATGCGCCGACCGAGGAAAACCTCCAGCAAATCTATGCCGGTGACTCCCCTCCTGACGACATCTATGACTGCGTCGACCAGAGGCTGGATATGGATCTTCTCCGCCTTCGTGAGCGCGAGCTGCTTAGGCGGAGCTGGTCGATCTAAGCTAAAAGGAGGCAACCCTGTCGTGGCATTCGGACAAGCAACGTCTTGGCAGTAGAACCATGTCGACTGCCAGTTCCTAACCGATTCACTCAGCTAAAGAGCGGGATAACTACTTTTGCTCTTCTTTTGGAAGCCTAATCCCCCGCAGAGCTGGAGAAGGTGAGTCTTATCATCCGACTGATTTAGTCGTTTGATAGTTTGGGACCTAGCAGAGAAGATATGTTTGAAAAGCCCTCAATGGGGAGGACAGCCGATGAAGCATTCGCACAAGACTACGAAAGCAGAGAGATGAGCTATGGCATTCGGGGGAAAGTGGTGGAGCTGCGCCCCGAAGTGGTTCATTATGCCTTTGAAGAAAGGATGTGGGGGCAGGGAGAAACCTCGATGCACGTGGCTGATCAACATGACGCGTTCCCCCTCCCGAGGCGCCGGCTCGATCTCACCCTCTGCCGGCAACCTCCACGATTTGTGCACGATCATCCCGTGCTCCACCAGCTCCAGCAGGTCCTCCTCCGTCACCGTGGAGGGGAGGAAGTCCTCCTGGATCCACCCCGCCGGTAGCGTTCGCTGCCTCCGCTGAGCAGGAGCCGCCGCCTTCCCCCTCTTCTTCCGCGCCTCTAGCTTGCTAGTTTGTCCCTTTGTCATGGCGGAAGCTGCGGATTCACGAGGGAGAAGGAGAAGGAAGAAGCTTGGGGTGCACAGAGGATGGCGAAGGAAGCGGAGCAAAGGCAAGATATCTGGCGAGCGTAACGAAAAAAACCCTCGCCGCTGAGGTTTTAGTAAGGTTCCGACTGGGTCACTGTCAAGTGGCCCCGAAATCTTATCCCCCGACTGGCCGCGGCGATATCAGTGGAGAAGATGAAGGCGCAGGAATCGAGGCGTTAGGCGCTACTCGAGCGCGATGTCGTCATCCCCGCTGAGCGCGCGGTAACCGAAATTTGAGGATCCCGGAAAATCCGCCGCTGTCAGTTGACCGGTCGCGTCAGAAGATACCACGGAAGCACTCGGTTTCCGACAGTTTGTTTCACAAATACTTCCACTCAGATCGTTGGTCAGAAAAGATAAAATGGATCGAGGCAAGCAACGCCAAAGTCACATCCGTACAGGTCGGATCCAAACTTCAAGCATCGCTTCGTCGTTCCAACCCCAATCCATTCGGGGACTAATGATGGGGTTATAGTCCTAGAGTAGGGTCATAGGCCTGCCCTGTAGGTCCTACCCAAGGACTACCCCTCATAAGGGACAAGGCCCTTAGTCAGTTCTGACTGAATTAAGGAGTTCCCATCATCCAGTCGGTAACAGATCCTCGACCATCCAGTCGGAGACTAGCATTCGGGGCATATCAAACTAACCGACTGGATTCCACTCTGTGCATCGTAACCCCCCTGGAGGGAAACGGTCATACGTTTCCATGTGCCTTTATTAGCATTTAAGATGTACATTACCTGTAACATAGGCATTTATTCGCCACTAATCCACCCCTGTGCACCGAACCGTTGTGGAGGGCAGCGCACTCTATATAAGCCACCCTCCCCCACTGGTGCAAGGGTTAGCAATTCACTGTATTCTATATTCCACTCGACAACAAGCTCCGAGAGCACTGAGACATAGGGCTATTACCTCCACCGCAGAGGGGCCTGAACTCATACAACCTCGCCGTAGCTAAGGCTCTGCCCATCCTTTCGTACCCTACACATCTACTGTCAGACTTATACCCACGACACCTGGATTGCCGCTGTGATCTCCGCCTCTTTCCTCGCCGCCGCGGCCACCGCCGTCGCTGCCGCCGTCGCCGGAGACGCCCGCATGGCGACGAGTAGCCCCGACGAGTCGTCGGGGTCGCCGTCCTTGCGGAGGACGAACTGTTCCGGCGGCACTTCGTACTCCGCCGGGACAGCCGGGCCACCACCGGGGCCGCCGGAGGTGGGTGGGGGATCGCCGCCCAACGGCGACGCGGGATGCCGTCGGCGCTGCCTGCTGCCGCCGCCTGCCGGTAACGCCTGATGACGTCGTTGTAGTTCTTCCCGTCCCAATAGGCGTGCCAGCCGCGGGTGTTGTAGCGGCCGCCGGGGTGGACCCGGAGCTGCTCCGGCGTCGCGGGGTTGTCCAGCGTCAGATAGCTGTCCTTGCAAATCCTCCACGGTTTTGCAAGGCGGCACCCCGGTGGGACGAGGAGGCCGAAGTTAAATAGCTCCTGCGTCAGAGGCTTGTCGAGGCTCTGGGGCTAGTTGCTCTTCGGCGCGCCGCCGCCGCCGGAGCTGCTGCCGCCGGCATGATCCATCGCCGGGACGACGGAGAACGGGGGAGGGAGGAAGAGAACGTCGGGACGACGGAGACCTGCGGCGGGACGACGAAGAGCGGGGGAGAGAAGGAGAGCAGGGGAGCGACGGGTGTGCCGATGAGCCGCGAGACGACGGGTATATATAGCGCACCGACGAGAGGGGAGGCGATGGGGCAGCTGGCCGGCGTAACTCCCCCGGAGTGAATGCGCGTCGCCTCGGGAGCCGTCGAACCAACGGGGCAGCGGCGACGGTATCGGGAACCGACGCGACTGGGCTCTGATGACGGGGCCGTCATTAATGGCGTCGCCTCGGGAGCCGGCGAACCAACGGGCTAACGGCGGCATCGGACGACGGGGCGCTGACGCGGCGATTAATGTCGCCTTCGGGAACCGACGCGACGAGCTGGCGACGGGGGAGCTGACGCGGTGGTTAATGGCGGCGGCTTCGGGAACCGGCGCGAATGGCGACGCAGCGCGGGATTAATGGCGGTGGCGTCGGGAACCGACGCGAACTGACGACGCAACGCGGAATTAATGGCGCGGTCTCGGGAACCGACAGATTGACCGCGGTCAGACCGACGTGAAGACGCCACGTCGCAGCGGGTGGACGCGGGTACGGCGCGTATACCGGGGCTCCTGTACGCCGCCGTTTCGTCAGCTGGTGCCCGTCGGATTGACGCGCGCACGTCGGGACGGGGGAAAAGACAATCCTACCCTTTGTTACGAAGGGGTATCGTTTAATCTCAGTCGTCCTTATATTTGGGAGGTTGTATCGAAGAAGTGCCTTGTTTTTCGGTTGCTCGGCTAAATACTACTCTCTGTATCTAAATACTTGTAGTTCGGGAGAACTACACAGGAAGTATTATTACTTGCCAAGGCTTCCAGGAACAGCTCTACGAGCGCCGTCCTTATCAGTTGGCTGTTTGTTTAGCAAAGTGCTTGGCTCCAAGCCAACCACCTTGCCTTTTCTATTCGGCAACTCATGGAACAGAGAGAAAATCGTGGCTACCGTTTGTCCTAGGGTGAGGGAATCCAACATTTTGTGGTATGACTAGGACATGCCATAAGGTTAGTCATCATAAATTCCACGCGGCTTCGCCCTCAAGAACGGACCGGCATCTTTGACTTGGAATCATAGTTTTAAATAGCCGGCTATAGCCCCGCTATATAGCTCCGCTATAGACTTTTCAGTAGGGTGCCGCTAAATGGTATCACGTACGAATATGTCGCTATAGCCCGATATAGCTCCGCTATAGCTGATTTTCAGACCTGCTGTTATTTGCCATAGCCCGCTATTTAAAACATTGCTTGGAATGATATCCCTCCCTCTTGGTCACAGTCAAAGATTCCCCCTTCTCCTATTTAGTACTAGTTGGGTGGGAGTTGGGGAGCTAGAACATCCACACTGTTGGTGAGGGTCTCTTACTAGCTAATTCAATGGCGAAAGCGGGCAAGCACACGGCTTCATCGTCCTCCTTTGTGGCGTCGCTTCTCTACTTGACGATCACGGTCCTGCTGTCTTCTCGGTGCAAATCCATGGACTCAACGGATACGCTTCTTCCAGGACAATATCTGAGCGGTAACCAGTCCTTAGTCTCGAAATATGGTTCCTTCAGGCTGGGTTTCGATTCAAATTCTGCACTTGGTATATGGTACATGAACTCATCAACTTGCAATCCTCCTCTAGTTTGGTCGCCTGATGTAGATTTTCCCGATTATACATATGCGACTTCATTCGGACTGTCAGAAGATGGCAACCTGTATCTCAAAAATGATGACGGCTCAGTTGCTTGGTCATCGCTTGGTACGGACGGTATACCTATCTCTGCAGTTGCAGTACTTTTTGACAATGGAAATCTTGTAGTCAGAGACCAAGTGAATATCTCTCTGGTGTCCTGGCAGAGCTTTGACAACCCAGTCGGTGCACTGCTACCTGGAGGATGGCTGGGATTTAACAGGATCACTAACAAGAACGTCTCTCTTGTTAGTACTGCTTACTACTACTCCACGTGGATGCTAAAGGTAAATGCAGAGCAAAGCAGAGGGTTTACTGTGCAGGATACTGTTGCCCCCTACAGTGTAAATTACTTTGATGTTTTTCCCAGCTGGATGGACATTCATGAGGAGGATGGCGGCTCTTTGCTGTTGTTCAATGATGCACATCTATACATACAATTGCATGATGATGGTACTGTCAGTGCTGCTAAACTAGGGGACTGTGGTCCAGTGTTGTGGTCTCCATATAGTCGGTGCGATAATACTGCATATTGTGGCCCATACAGCATTTGTGTAGTGTCATATGACGTAAGCCGTTCATATTGTTTGAGAGTTGCAGCTCCACATTGTCTATCTAATCTTTCCTCCAAACAAGAAATCTCTTTTCAGCCCATAGATGAAGTCTCTCTATTGCCAGCATCTTCGTCGCTGGTGCAGGTCAGAGACATCAAAGAGTGCGAAGCTATTTGTTCCAGTAACTGTTCCTGTACATCATATGCTTTCAAAGAAATATGCTCACTGTGGTTTGTGGAGCTGCACAAGCTAACAGTAGTGACCAAGTCAGGTTCAGATGGACATTTATATGTACGCACGAGCACGGCTAAGCAAAATGAAAAGAGTTCCAAGAATGAAATTCTTATTTCAACAGTGACAGGTGTTTTGCTCCTCCTCCTTGTTGCTCTGGTTCTTTCGTGGAGAAGCAGAAGGAAGATATTCACACAAAGACTAGAGAATTGTAGCGGTGGCCTTACGATCTTCTCGGACGCGCAGATGAAGAAAGCGACGAGGAATTTCTCCGAAAAGCTTGGAGAAGGAGGTTTCGGATGTGTTTTCAAGGGGACATTGCCAGCAGGTTCCTCTATGGTGGCTGTCAAAAAGCTAAAAGACCTTGGACTGGGAGAGAAGCAGTTCCGAGCGGAAGTGCAAACAATTGGAATGATCCAACACATCAATCTTGTCCGTTTATTTGGGTTCTGTGTTGAAAGAGGTATGAGGATGCTGGTATACGAGTACATGGAGAATGGATCTTTGAATTCCCATCTGTTTTCCAAGGGTTCTTCGAAATTAGCCTGGGAGCTGCGGTACCGCATAGCACTTGGAACCGCCAGAGGCCTGGCCTATCTGCACGAGGGGTGCACGGATTGCATTATACACTGCGACATGAAGCCGGACAATGTGCTCCTTGACGCAGATTTCTGTCCCAAAATTGCAGACTTTGGTATGGCCAAGGTGCTCGGTCGAGATTTCAGCAGGGCACTGACGACAATGCGAGGGACCATCGGATACCTCGCGCCGGAGTGGATCTCGGGGGTTCCGATCACACACAAGTCAGATGTCTACAGCTACGGCATGATGCTTCTTGAGATCATATCAGGGCGAAGGAATTCAGAGAAAATTAAGGAAGGTGAATTTACCTACTTCCCCATCTTTGCTGCAGTCAAGGTGCATGAGGGAGATGTTGTGTGCCTGCTGGACAGTAGGCTGGAGGGCGATGCGGTTGTGGAGCAGCTGAGCAGAGCTTGCAGAACTGCATGCTGGTGCATTCAAGATGATGAGGATCACAGGCCAATGATGGGGCAGGTTGTTCACATGCTAGAGGGTGTTGTAGACGTCCATGTACCTCCCATTCCAAGGTCACTGCAAAATTTCGTGGGAATGGACGATTGCTCTCACTCTACAGCCTTCTATAATCTCTGAAAGGCTGCGCAACGCATTCTGTTTGTCGATGAAGTATCACAGTTTGTATGTGTCTTGTGTATTTTCTAGGCTGCACTCCTCCCTTATTTATTTCCCAAGGTTCGGATAAGTGGTTGTTGCAATTCATTATACTTATAGACTTGCTGTGATATCCCGCAGTTGTCCCTTGTTTATTCCCAAGGTTCTGATATCCTGCAGTTTTAAGGACTCAGTCCAGTCAGTGGTGGATTACCAATCATTGCATCCCCTATCCCCAAACTTCAACTAAAAACTATAAATGGTGTTATAAGCACAACTTCCACATTGGGAGTTTCAAGAGTGGTGGTGGCATATGAGGGTTTTTAAGCATGCAGTTATTTGTCTAAAAAAAGGCATTCAGTTATTATGCAGGCATCACAACATATATAGTACTCTTTGCTCATGCTGTCAATCATAACGGAAGGATCGCAAGGCACTGTTACCAAGAACATTGCATTGCCGTGTCCCCAAGGCCTGAAACAAAAATCGCACCTGCTTATGCAGAGAAGAAATTTGGGAGTTGTGGTCCTCCTCTGTGAACCACCGCAGATACGAGCATAGCGCGCCACCCACCAATAGCTCAACCACTGATTTGGTGATGCTGGTCATCCTAGCGCAATGCATACGAGAGGGATCAGGCAGGTGAGGTGCAGGAGACGCATCCTCTCGAAACAGGCTTTCGTCCCGCTTTATATATAAAGCACACGTCCAGCATCCATACAGTACAACCCAACAGACTGAAAAACGAAAGAGACCCCGGGGCAACAACACAATCCTGCCCAAAAGAAGGAAAAGAAACAACAAAAAGCCCTCGGAGGGGCAGGCTAAGAAGCCTCCGGGGGAGCGGAGAGCCGCCGGGCAGCCGCCATCAGCGCGTCTAGGTAGCGCTGAAGCCTGTCACAGTCTCGGGTCCTAACGAGCGGATGCCAGTGCTGCAAAAAGGCAAGGAATTTGAAGAACGAGTCAGAAGCACGCCGCTAAAAGACCCTCTCAATCACCATTTTGTTGCGGGTAGTCCAAAGGGTCCACGTCATGGCTGCGAAGATGAGCCACAACAATCGGCGCTTACGGCCGACCTGGGTGGCCCGTACCTGCAGAAAACCTGCAAGGTCCGAGGCCTCCCACTCTGGACCGAGGGCCTCACGTACAAAGCACCAAAGGGCCTGTGCCGCGACGCAAGAGAACAGGATGTGAGATCCGGTCTCCGAGACATGACACAAGGGACAGATGCCGTTACCCGGACCATGGCGTTTCAACACCTCCGTCCCTGAAGGCAAACAATCTCGAAGAAGCTGCCAAACGAAAATCTTGATCTTCAGGGGCAACGGTGCCTTCCAAAGTGTGGAGATCCACGGAAGGACCGGCACCCTGCACAAAGCCAGATAGGCCAAACTAACGGAGAATTCTCCCAAGGGAGAAAGACTCCAGGAAACACTATCTCTGACCGACGAGGCTGGGAGGGGAACCGTTGCCTGCAATAGTTCCCAGTCCTGGACCTCGGCTGGACCGAGGGGACGGCGGAACGCAACCTGCCAACCGTCCTCGAAAGCAGACGCGGAGACAAGGACAACAGGGTCGTCGCAGATAGCAAAGAGCCGCGGAAAACGTAATCGTAGAGGCTCTCCATCCATCCAGGGGTCCAACCAAAACTGGGTCGCTTCCCCATTACCCACCGAGATTCGCAGGCCCACCCTAATATCATGCTTGACGCCCTGTATGGATTTCAAGAACTGCGACCCAGCTGCGAGAGAGCATGCATGCCAAGAGGGACCTGCCCCGCAGGTACTTGGCCTCGATCAGTTGAAGCCACAGACCCCCGTCTCCCTACAAGATCCGCCACACCCAACGAAGCATCAGGGCAACGTTCATATGGCAGGACGCTGGGATGCCCAAGCCACCTCGGTCCTTTGGCAGACAAATATCAGCCCATTTTACCATGTGATATTTTGGTCTACCATCCCCTGCCTGTCAGAAGAACCTAGCCAACTCCTTATAAAAGGCGATATGCACAGCTAGTGGTTTCCTTACTTCCTGTGGACACGAGCTGCAGTTTAGTTTTGGTTTCGATTAATCCAGGAGGAGCCAAGTGATCTGCAAAAGTACTACTAAGTTGGGACATGGGTTCAATACTCAAAATTCCATTGTGCTGCAATAGTCTGTATCGTGTTACAATTCGAAATAAATACGTGTTGTGTCAACAAGCTCTGTTACTCGGTGTTTCAGTCATGTACAACAGTTTGATACTTCGCAAAGTTTTGGTCACGAACACCCTTTTTTGTAATGCAATTGGGATTAATAACGGTAACGATGACCGTGGCAGCGTAAAAAAAATATGAAAATACTAGGACCGATGCTTGCTTTTATCCCACATTATTTCAAGCACTCAAAATATACATGTAATTTTAAGCGTAATCAAACAATACACTGCTAGGCGATCTGAGTAAAAAAAGAGCAGATGCCACTTGTTAATTTTCTTTTTCTTAGTAATTCATACACATTGTGATGAAGCACTCCATACCATACGTGCCGTGTTTCAAATACACACGAAGGAGATTCAAAAACTAATTTGTATATTGTCATTATGAAGCACACTATATATATGCACACTTGCTTAAGAGAACTGCCTTAAACAAAGATGAAAATTAATAATTCGTCATGAGAGCTATGTGGTTGTGGGCACCGATGGGGTGCATCGGCAGTTGCAGATGGCGTACCCCTCTTCCTCTAGGAGGCAGTTGTTCCGAGGGAAAGCCTAGATTTGGGTCTTCCAAGTCGGAAGATGACGAAGACTTTGGTACCATTCTCCCTCCCGAAGATCTTGGAGCAGTGGTTCACTAGAGAGGCCAACAGGTGAAGCGGTGTTACATCTATCACATTGAAGATGATGGGTCTCGTCTGCGTAGTGCAGTGGAGTCTTAGAGTTGGACGCGATTTGATCAAAGCAGGCAAGCTAGTGGCACTCTCCGTTGCCATGGTGACGTCAACGGCAGATGAGACTGGCAAGATCTATACAGTGGAGTCCCAAAAAGGAAAGATCTCCGTACACCATTTGGTTAGTTCCCACTATTAGTGAAATTAAGGCAAAGCAATAATTTCCAACCAAAATATTAAAGTTTTGAATTACATTGCCACCAACACTCAACTAAATCTATCAAATATGCTAACCAACCCTACTTTGGCCAAAATCACTATTCTAACCTTATCAGCGAAGACGTTCACAAACTGAACCCGAGACTGAAGTATTTCATGATCTGACCCTTTTGACAACGCCAAAGGCAGTGGCGTTTCAGGCCAACACAGAAACAGTGAGATAGTTAACGTTTCTGCCTTGGCCCACTGCTAGGCCGAGCACGCGTTGCTCACTCACGTGGCAGGCTAGAAATGTCGACCCATATTGCGTTTCTGGAAACGTCAGGGCCGTTGGCGTTTCTGATCCAGATATTTCTATTGGCCGTCTGCTCTCACCCATCACTAACCGCTCATTCTCTTCTCCTCCATTGGCCTATCCCGAGCTCTTTCTCCTTTTCCCTTTGTTTCCCTCACTTGGCCCCTCTCAAATCCTTGCTAATTGATTGGATTGGTCCGTGGATCCTGTGTCATTTCCGTTCCTTGAGTTAATCTCCTTCATCTAAAAAAAAATATTGGTTCGATTTGTCTATTTGGATTGTTTTGTTCATGTGGTTCCTAACCCTAGTTTTGGACATGGTTTTGTAATATGATGTGGTTGAGTATTGTTGTTTCAATAGTGTTGCACTGTGATGTTGGTGAACAAACCTTATTGTTTCGGTTATCCCTCATGTTAAGATTTAGGGTTAGGGTTAGGGTTTGGGTAATGCTTGGTAATGTTTAATTTGGATGGACAAAGTGGTTTTATTAGCAATGCGGTATATTTATTGTACTTATGTTTGTCTTTTTTAGATGACAAATATTGTGAATATTCATTATGTTGACAAAGAGGCATTCATGAATGTTGATATTGTGGACAAGTATGAGGAAGTGTTTATATTTCTTGAGAGTCCTAGTTATGATGAGGTTGTGGAAGAAACATGGACAAGATTAAAGTGGGTTGATGCAAGTGACCAAGTTGAATTAGTAGGAAGATATGATGTTGGATCGGCACACAAGTGTCGAATGAAGACAATGCATATCAGTTCCAATTTCCATTGGGTTGCATATAAGGAGGTTGTTGGATCGCCGACAATCAAGTCACTTGAATTGTTTGCAAGTAAGGTGGTCAAGGCTCCTCTTTTTCAAGTTGACTTGAACCAAACCTTGGTAGATTATGTTGAGCATAAAGTTGAAGTGCAAGCCAATGAGTATTCCCAATATGAGTTCTGAGGTAGTGCACTGATTAATGCTTATGATCATGACTCCAAGGTAGAGTATGAGAGGCAGCACAACAGTGTTGGTGACGTAGAGGCTCAATTAAGGCATAAGGACATGGATCCTGACATTATCTATCAGCGCGCTTGTTTGGATGACTCGGATGATGAAGGCCCGGTGAATGACTTGGCCGAGGATGGCTTCACTGAGAAAAAAGTAGAGTGGTACACAAAAATAACCATTAGGGATCACAAAGTTCTCTTGTTTTGTGATGTTAGCCTTGCAGAAAAGTCTATAGTCGACGGTGGAATGAGCAAGACAATTGAGGCTATACAGTTCCCAAGTAGTACACCCGACGGTATTCGATGTCTTACCTAATGAAAGGTTTGATGTTCGAGCACATGTTAGAATTCAATATGTGGTTGTGTGAGTATGCTGTCAAACACCACAAGCCTTTCATAGTTGTTCAGTTGGACTGCAACAAGCAATACACCGTGAAATGTGAGGTAGAAAGATGCAAATAGAAAGTCAATGGAAGAATCACGAAAGATAGCTGGTGGAAGATAAAAAGTTGCAAAGCCACTCACCAATGCACACCGCCGACCGTAGAAGCACGGAAGATAGACCGTCAGCTAACCTCGGAATACATCGGTTATAAATACCAGAAACATATAGCCAAGGATTCAACCATTAAAGTGAAGTTGTTGATGAGTTGGGTTGACGATAAGTTTGTATATAAGGTCAAGTACGGGAATACATGGAAGGCCAATCAAATCGCTCTTAGAATGATGTATGGTGGATGGGAAGAGGCTTACAACATGCTACCCCGGTTGGTATGAGCGATGTCCTATAGAAATCCAGGAATGGACCACTATGTACAAGATATTGAAGGAGTGTTCCATCGTGCCTTCTGGACATTTGGCCCATGCATTGTAGCTTTTGAGCATTATCGTATGATTTTATTTGTGGATGGAACATTCTTGATAGAAAAATACAAGGGCACACTCATGATAGCAATGGTACATGATGCTAATGATTAGGTGTTGCCTGTGGAATTTGCTTTGGTGTCCCTAGAGAACCAAGACAACTGGGAATGGTTCATGAGACTTGTGAGGACCATGGTCATTCCGCCAAATAGGGAGCTATGAATTATATACAATCGGCACCAAGGTATATTGAAGGCCGTGGATATTTACATTCCAGGGCATGCGAGGCTTCACCACCGGTGGTGTATGAGGCATTTCGTTGCAAGCTTTTACAGGGCTTGTAAGAACAAGGATCTTTGCAAGGATCTTAACTCCGGATGTGTAGCATTCTCCGTTTAGTCATTCAATACACACTTGGAAAAAATCTATGAGAAGTCTGACAAAGGTGGGAAAGATTTCCTAGAAAGGAATATTGAAGAGAGACAGAAGTGGTCACGGTCATGTGACGAAGGAGGCATGACATATGGTGACATGACAAGCAATCTTGTTGTCTTGAAGGGTGCCCGTCAGTTGCCGGTGACAGCAATAGTGGAATATACTTTTTATAAGCTAAATGGCTATTTTCTGAAGCACAATGAAATTGACAAGTTGATTGCTGATAGTGACAAGCCTCCTAGTGAGATTTATCCTAAGAAGGTTGCCGAGTGGCTAGAGTTTCAGAAAGACAAGTCATCCATACAGCGAGCCACTTGTTTCGATAATGTTGAAATAAAATACCAAGTGGATGAGCCAGGTGGGACAACGAGAGATGGATAATCATATGGTGGTCCCTCATTTAAGGTGGCTCTTCGGACACGGCATTGCATTTGTGAGCGGCCTAGCAAGTACCACGAGCCATGCTCGCACATGATGACGGCGGGCCGCAAGAGGAATTTGCCCGCCCCTCATGGAGTAGTTGTAAGGTTGTATGAATTCAACTTGGAAACTCATAAGTTAACATGGGCGTCTAGATTCCACCCTTTTCTGGATGCATCAGAGTGGCCAAAGTATCACAACCCTACATTAAGCCGGATCCGGAGATGATGGTAGAACCCAAGGGTAGAAGGAGATCAAAGCGATACAGGAATGATATGGATGAACTCATGAGCACCAGAGAGTTTAGTAATGGACATTTCATGGAGCCACATGATAGCAACCAATGCGGTGGTTGCACTGAAACGTCACACAACAAAAGGACTTGAAAACAAATAAAAATTCAAAAGGGTACAATGCTTCTACTAGTGATGTCGGTCGCTATTCTCTTGGTGGTCGAGGTTCCGGTGGCGAACCTCTTGGTGGCCGAGGTTCCGGTGGTGATCCTCTTGGTGGTCGAGGTTCCGGTGGTGATCCTCTTGGTGGTCGAGCTTCCGGTGGCAATTCTCTTTGTGTCCGAGGTTCTGGTGGTATAAGTGCTAGTTGTCGTGGTATAAGTGCTGGTGGTCATGGTAGAGGCCGAGTTACCGGTGGCCGTGCTCGTGCCAAAGGTAGAGGTTCGGGTGGTGGTAGAGGAGGTTTCATGGGTAGAGGCCGTGGTATTGCTAGAGGAATGTTTGGAAACCTAGATGGACCGTTTCGAGATGTGCCTACATTTTAATATTATTGTTCATGTTGTTTTTGTCCTTACTAACTAATGTCGCTCAATTTTTTGTGGATATGGCGGTTTCTCAACCCAACAAGGCAACACTGAAGGGTTGGAGGAGAAGGATGCGAAAAGTGAGATGTCGCGGTGGTGCGAGAAGGCTACGAGGAAGATGAGAGAGGAGGATGCAGACACACTAGAGAGGAAGAAACAACATGAGTTCAAAGAATCACAGAAAGAACAAGACATAATGACATTTCAGTCTCTCGCTACGAGGAAGAAGATGTAATTGCATTTAAGAAAGCAGCTGCACAACAACAAAAGGATCTTGAAGAGAATTGGAAGAAACAATGTGCTATTGACAAGGCAAAGAAAGAGGGGAACAATAAGCTATTCATATAGAGGGTGGTTCATGAGGCTAATGTCATAAGGAAAAGGGAGGAGGGGGAAGAAGAAGATAGGAGAAGAAGAAGGTTAAGGGGACTTTCTCTACACAATAGAGCAATGTGGTTCTCATCATGCATTTTATTTTGATTCTTCTCATTGCCTAGATTATGATATTTGAACTTTGAATTGCTATGTACTCCTCCGTGTGAACTCTAAATTTCTATGGACTCCTCTGTGTGTACTCTTAAGTGCTATGTGTTTTTCCAATTCTGCTATGTGTTATGTCATATTTGAAGTGTACCACAAAATGTGATTGTACACTATCACTTGGGCATTTTCTGTTCGAAGCAAAACGCCAAAGGACTTGGCGTTGCCATGTTTCCTGGAAACAACAGTCCAGTTGGCATTTGACGCCCCCATGGAAACACTAAAGGATACCCTGGTGTTTCCTTAAGACAGAGGTTGCGAGAGCCATGCGACGGGAATGTTTCCCTGTGGGCTGGAAACTCGAGGGACTACTAGCGTTGCCGGCATACATGGAAATATCTTTACCAATGGCGTTGCTAGCCAACAATGGCAATCAAAAAAATGCCAAGTCCATCGCAGAATGGCACATAACACATATTTTTACAACAAAATTACAAAATGCAGCTGACATAAAAGTTAACAAGTCAAAGAGACATAGTACTAACAAATCCACGAGACATAAAACATAACAAGTTCACACATTCAATTCTTCCCTCTTTTGGCAGGGGGACACAAAGTTACATGAAAAGTTCAAGAAACATAAAGCATGATTCGTCACTTTCATTTCCTCCTTATTTTCGAAGGCACCTTCCTGTTATTATTGTATCCCTCTGGAATGCTCTGCCATACTGGACATCGGCTGGTTCTTGAACTAGCTCATTGTTCTTGCTCTGACGGATGAGAAGGTTGAGTTGGTTGTGGAGCTCCTTCCATCCGCGAAGCCCCGAGCTCCACATAGTCTGGATCCGCTTCGTCGTCTGTCTCCTCTTCATCTTCATAAAGTCGTGCTCGACTCTTGGTAGCCCGAGCTCCGCTCGAAGATGCACGAGCGAAAAAAAAGTATATCCATTCTATACTGAGCACGTGCCCGCACATCCCTGGATGAAGCATCGTGGCAAGAAAGTAAAGAGGCTAGGGCGTGTCAACGATTCACGACCTTCTGCAGAACGAAATACATTGACATGTTAATATGCAAAAAGAGTTACAATGAAAGAAATAAGAAGTTCATATTAACTAGGTCTCTAACCTGCAAAGTAATCCTAACAAGCACGTCCGTTTCTGGACCAGGGGCACGACCAAGCACCACATTACTATCATTGATACATCTCCATAGCTCCATACCCTGAATAGAACGTATGTGGCACACCATTCACGAAGAAATGACACATGTTCATATTTCACAAGAGAGACACAAGAGAGACATACCACGCGGTCATGCAGAGGGCCATAATCTAAGTGTGCTTCAATGGTCTCCCTAATAGAGTTGTTGAATGCACCATCAGCAACCTCACTTGGCATTAGGACCAAGCAATCGACAGAGTCCACGCACCCTTGTGGATAACTCTGTACTCTTTCCGAAGCCACTCTAAATGCCTTAAATATGCTCCCTCGTCGTTGTCGGGTGTGTGATCATTTTCCACTCGAGCATTCCTCTGAGCATTCCACATGTCCACCAACATAAGGTCGTGATCCTCCCAATTCGTGGTATCCTTGTTGTTTTGCTGGCTCGTCCTACAAAGCATGAGAAGAATACTACAGTTCTATTTTTTAGTGTTACACATTGATCAACATGTGTTACAAAAAACACTCACCTATGTAGGAGCACACTTGTCTCAACATAGTCCGGCGGGGTGCATTGGTTGTTGTACTCCAAATGCCTTTGAAACACGATGTGGAAGATGACACTCGACTGCGAAATAGCATATCAAGGGGCACCGTACACGCCAAGATGTTGGTCACGAAAGCACATATTGTTCAAAGGGAACTGCCTAAGTACCATGTACGGCCTCCAATTGACCTACATCAGAACATGGTACTCGCTCATGCAGAAATTCTTTTTCAGATATTATGGCAAAGCATTTGGATAATTACCTGATTATAACTCAGCATGTCAATCTCACTTATGTATGCCTTGTATCGCCCCATGGCGGCGGTAATTAACAGTTGCACATTAGCCCATGTGTGTGCGATAGTGGGGTATCTCTCCTCATTCCCGTCAAAAGGCCACTCCCAAGGTTTTTCTGGAGCAACGGTGACGTTACGACCTACAGGGATACACACCCATATCCAAATCTATAGGGCCCAAACGAAATCACAAAGACTAGATGTCGGCTTACTCCTCATACATGCTCCGTCCAACGACGCATTTGTACGCAAACATATATTTTGTATAATGAAAATGCATTGTATAAGTAGTACCTGCCGATACAAGAAGGCTAGTGCCGCCGCCCCCAACTCCACTTAACATCCTAGTTGCGAAGAGGTTCCAAGAACATCCATGAGGCCGTGTCCCCCGTGCCATCCGGAAACACGACTTAGGTCAAAAGATTCCATAAGTAAGCCCTGTCGTACCTCTCCATAACAGCCGGACTGGCATCCTCTAGGCACTCGTAAAAATGTTGTCGTACCCACGAGTACAACACAACGGATGGCCTAGGATCCTTCTTGGTTTCATGAATCCACGGTGATGGTTCAACACCAACCAATCCCACAACCCGTTGTCGCCATCCCTTAGACTTTACCTTCCCGGTAAGAGCCCTGCCCTCGATCGGTAGCCTGGAGATCATCCCAATATCCTCCAAAGTGATGGTCATCTCACCGAGAGCAAGGTGGAAAGAGTGCCTCTCCGGCCTCCAACGGTCCATAAGGGCGGTAATGGCCGTCAAATTCAGCCATGGTGGCGTGCCTTCAAAGTTGAGCACAAACTCAAGAAGATCCATTCTTCTAAAATAAGGCTCGTAGCGACGGTTATATATGAGAGATTCGCGCGGGTTGTGCCCCCTCAACCGAAGAACTGGTGGAACCTAAAACAAAAAAAGCAGAATTTTGTTACTTCTCTTAACTTATCACAATATGAAAATCAAACAATGTAGATACATAATTACCTCCCCTCTTTCCACTAGCACAACACGATGCTTCTTCTCATAATAATCATCAAGGCTGGGATAACTATCCGGTTCGAACATCCTACATAATAAGTTTAGGAATTAACATAAGAAGTTTAGCAACAAACAAATCACAAACGAATCATTAATAATATTAGGATTCAACATAATAAATTTATAAAGATTCACCATGTTTCACCATGAAAAATAATCTTAGGATTAACATAATAAGTTTAGCAACAAACAAATCACAAACAACGAATTTTAGGGTTTCACCATGTTTCCAAAAATGCATCTACAACAATCAATCTTGACTGAAAAAAATTGGAGGAATGGAAGGAGAATACTTCAAGTAACTTCAGGACGGTCCGATCTACTCTTTTTGATGGCAAAAATGGAGGATTAGGGTTGGATTTGGTGGAGAAGGAGAGAGGGGCGGAGAGCAGTTCGTCTCTGGCGGCTGAGGAAGAGGATGGGTGGCTGGGCACCGGCGGCCCGTCCGGCTGACTTAATCCAGGTCAGAAACGCCAACGGCCCTGGCATTTCTAGAAACGCAATATGGGTCGGTGTTTCTGGCCTGCCACGTCAGCGAGCAACGCGTGCTCGGCCTGGCAGTTGGCCAATGTAGAAACGCGAACTACCTCGGCGTTTCTACGTTGGGCTGAAACGTGAATTACTACCTCGGCGTTTCTATGTTGGGCTGAAATGTCACGGTCTTTGGCGTTACCAGAAGGGTGAGATCATGAAATACTTCAGTCTCGGATTCAGTTTTATGAATGTCTTCGCTGACAAGGTTAGAACAGTGATTTCGGTCCCCTACTTTCCACTCCAAATATCTTAACTTGCAAGCCTGACAAACATGAAATCTGAACTCAACTTTCCAAGCCAAAGATGCAACAAAAACAAATCGGAAAGAAAAAGTTTTGTACTATAAAACATAACAGTGGAGCGCCGCAGTTGAAGGTGTTGAACATAATAAATAAGTATTCATGATGGTAGCTAGCCGACAAGTTAAAACATAACATCTCTCCAAAAGATAGCAGATTTGACATTTGCTGCTGCCATTTGATTACGATGCAGATACAACATCAATTTACAGTGCCCCTGATGAGGACGAGGCTAAGATAGCCATGGTTGTCTATGTAAGTATCTAAATAAATATAACAGATTAATCTAAGCAAATTGAACTGAATCGGCGCTTAACATGGTGTACAAGTATGAAGGTGGCTAATCCATAGTTCCATATAGGCCTTGACTTCGATAGAAAAATGGGGTTCTATAAATGTGAGGTTGCAAGAAATCTAATCATCAGTAGAATGTGATTTACATAGAAAAGGAAAGAGAGTAAACGGCATGGCAAAGGCGCACCATCGCCTTCTAGTATTATTGGATACTACAATGTACGACACACAGACACATACTTTGATCTTTGATGCACAAGCTGATGTATAGGAGCAAATCAACAAACACAAGTTCTATGGAATAAGGAACATTGAGCAACCATAATTTCACATTGCGATTCATTATTTAACAAAAAGATAAACCGAAATACAGAAGAGAAATCCTCAGCTAAAAGGCCAGAGGCGATGCGCCACGACCAATTCCTTCTGTGCCATCCCACAAAACCAGGTCGTGGCGTTTATAGAAATCCACGCATGACTACAAGGAGCCATGTTATTTCCTATGCAGGGCACCGGCCCCCGATTACATGTGTTTTTCCTATGCGTGGCACCCTTTCTTCTTCTTGCAGTTGTTGTTGCAGCCGCTCTTACAGGTGGAATAGCAATAGTCAAACTGGCCGCGCTCGCAAGCTTGGCAATCTGTGTAGTTGTCGGTGATCCCTCTGCAACGGTCTTGAGATACTGTGTTGCAGTCACAAGTGCATGTACCGTTGCTACTGCAGCAGGTACCATCTGTGGTGCACCGCTCGAAGACCTGTCTCCGGCATCCCTCTAGAGGGTTGTCATTGCAGGTACTGCTGCAGGAGGTTTCAACCTCTGCGGTGCAGTTGGTACGGCAGAGCGTCTCGCAATCACTGCATAAAGGCCTTGGATTCCCCAGGGAAGACATGACCAGCATGGAAAAAACAGCAAAAACAAGAAGAAAAGCTCCACCTGCAGCCATTGTTGCCCAGCAAGCTTTCTAGCTAGAGAGGTAGGTAAATATATGGAGGAAGATAGGAGATATGAATAAGCTAGCTGGTGACTTGCTATATGATGGAGCGCCTAATACTATTTATAGGCTAGCTAGCATCCAGTGGAGGCTACGTAGACCTAAACTGAATTATATGGATGGACAGCTATCAAATGTAAATTTTACTAAAATGGTTACATTAATTCCCTGCAGTGTGTTACAAGTTGCCATGAGGAGTATATCATATTCACCTTTTACTGGGCTCCATGAATTCCCTGCAGTGCGTTGACTTCGTTTATGGCTCACAGATAAAAGGAAATGGTATTAAAATGGCATGGTAACACTGTTTTGGGACATACTATATATAGCAAGCACCAATGTGTTGAGGACTTGTTGTACTCCGGAGAAAAATCACTTGAATAATGGCTTGACACTTCAAATTACACAATCTACTGATTGCACAAGTACTCCAGAGAACAATCACTTTGGTGCCCCGAATTATAGATCCATGGCCCATGGGTACTATAGTATTTTTTTCTTTACCAAGCATTTACTTTTGGCAAGATCAGGATCAGCGGGGCTACCAAGTGAATCAAAAATTAATTGCTCGTACTGTCCAGATTGCATGAATTGGCTTTGATTTGGTCTTCTCTAGAAAAAGTGGCATGTGGAAGAGATTGATACCCCTCTTTATATTTTTCCATCTTGATTTGGCTCTCACCGAATCAAAGGGAGTAGTACTAAACATCACCCCGTTCTTTTCTTCCTTCAGTAACTTCAGTTCAGTAGTTTTAGTTAAGCATCATTTTCAGCAGTTTCGTCCGTCAGTTAGCTGGTTTAGCTTGCAGCCTTAACAAACTGAATGCGGTGTTGAATGGTGTGATCCGGCGGAAATGTGCCTGAGCGATCTCAGCCCATGCCGGCATTTCGCCATCATTGGCGTTACGGTATGGTGCGGAGCACCCCATGGATATATCACCTTGAACCGGCTATCAACCCCATAAGCTTCACGAGGACGGTCGACAAGTTCTCGTGCACACGGTATCGAGATACGTTCTACACATTTGGGTGAGACACGTTCTACTGCCTCAAAGTGGAACCTTGTGTGTGATTAGGTACGATGATGACCACGAAGGGAAAGCCAGAAAGGATCGCCGAGTTCAAAAGGAGTAGCAAGGAGGACAAGAAGACGGTTCCTTCGAAACAGGCTTTCGGCCCATTTTATATAGTATAAAGCAACAACAGAACAAAGTACACGGTCGAAAGAAGACGGTTCCTGATTTCCTGAAATGAGCAAAAGTGAATATTGACATCCTTGCGCATGGGTCCTGAATCCCTGTATCCATGCAGTCAAGACATATGCTCTCTTGACACCCAGTGTCCACCGCATCTTGACATTTTCTCTTTGGACACCAGGGGCACACGGAGTCTTGAACCCCCATGCGCACCTCCTGATCCGTGCGCACGAGCCTGCCTGCGAGAAATTATGAGAGATGTCCCTGACTTATCCCTCTTTCGCTAGGACCTACATATTTTGCAGCTCCATTTTTAGGATTTAGCAAAGTGTTGAACTAGATCGACCATCATCCAAAGGCTCTACCTGACCTATCTAATGTAAAATGCTCCATGTTGCAATTTGGCTTTAGGAGAGGAGTATATACCTTGTTCACAAGTCACTGCGCTCCATTAATTCCCTGCACTGTGAACATCTCCAATATATGAACTTCATTTTTTGGCTCACCGATCAAAGGGAGTAGTACGTACTTAGAAAAATGGCTTGGTAACACAGGTTTAGGACATAGTATAAAACTGCAAAAACGTCTTACATTATGATACGGAGTAGTATATAACAATAATCTGTTGATTTTTTTTACTCCAGATAACAATCACTTGAGTGCCGAGCTACATGCACAAGTACGTCTTGGTACCCTGAATTACTGATCATAGGTACTAATACCCCCTCCGTTACAGTTTAGAAGACATGCACGCGTACTTAGATCATTAATTTGACTTATATAAAATATATTCGTTAACATAAAAATTATATCATTAAAAAATAGAACATCTAAAGTTTCTAATGATATATTTTTTATAATATATACCTCTTATTAAGTTGATTAAATTGATGACCTACGTACATGTGCCGGACTTGTAAACTGAGACGGAGGGAGTACTAGTTGTTTTTACCAAGAGTTGAGTTTTGATAAGATCAAAATCGAGAGGGCTAACAAGTGAACGACACATTAATTGCATGTACTTTCCACATCACCTGAATTTGGCTTTGATTTGGTCTTCTGTAGCCCCCATCTTGATTTTTGTTAATCTTATACTCTTATATTACTTAGTAGTAGGACGAAGATGGACTTTTAACTGCGAATGGAGCAAGGTGCGGCGGTGGGTTCAACAACTGACATTGTAGCTGTTGCTCATTTTGAGCATCTTTGTGTTTGATTCATATGTTCCATCATGTGACATTATATTTTGGGGGTGAAGGAACTTCAACTGGGTCATTGATGAACTTCATTTTTTGTGGCTCACTAATGAAAGGGTGTATTAGTAAAATGGCTTGGTAACACAATTTTAGCACATGTTCCCTCCGTCCCACAATATAAGATATTTTTTCAGGGAAATAGAAGGACTTTGCGTTGTATTTTTTGTTAATTTTAAATAAAAGAATACAAAGATCTTTACAGGAAAAAGAAAAAAGAGTTGTACCGAGAACAAGCCAAAATCTAACAAATAAACAAACAAATGAATAAATAATGAAGAACAAAGGTCCTAAATGAGAAAAAAAGCAATTGCACCTAAAGATACATGGGTTAGGCAAAAGGGATTAAGGTCTTCTTCCTGGCACTGTGCACTAACAAATTGAGCTCCTGTTTCAATCTCCTTCTGCAGCTATAAAGACTAGGTGGAATCCCTTTGAACATCCAATCGTTTCTTGTGGTCCAGATAGCCCAAGCAGCTAGGATGATTATTCCCAGAGAGAGAAAGGCAACCCCGGTTGCATCTTGAGAGAAGTGATATCTGCTTGTATGCCCTGATGGAGGGGAGCCCAATTTGGACAGAGATATTACTGGCATGTCCTTGCAAAGGGACAATGAAAGAACTGGTGGTCCCTGGTTTCCAGAGTGTTCCTGTTGCACAATATACAAGAGTAATCTTCTACAAAGAAATCCGTACGCTGAAACGTAATATAAGATGTTATTTTGTAATAACATCTTATATTATGGGACGGAGGGATAATATATAGCAAGAACTAATATGTCCAGGACTTCTTTTAACTGCAGATAAAAATAACTAGAATAGCTAGCTTGACACTTCAAATTTCACCGACAACTAAATGCACAAGTTCGGGTTCCCTGAATTACTGAACAAATCACCAAGCATATTGACTTTTGACAGGATCAAGATAGGCGGGGCTACCAAGTTAATGACAGATTAATTGCTCGTACTGTCCAGATCGCATGAATTTGACTTTGATTTGGTTTCTCTGCCCCATCTTGATTTCAACTTGTACTCTAGTACTTGGTAATAGGAAGGACATGAGCTTTTAACTATGAACCAGGGCAAGATAAGTCGCTCGGTTCATCATGTGACTTGCTTATTTCATGTGTGAGACTGTGATCATCAGTGTGATTCATCGGTTCTATTATGTGACATGATAATTTGGGGACGAAGGAACTTAATTAATTGAAAAACATTTTTTTGGTAGAACTTCAAGTGCGTCATGCATCCAACAGGGTTATGACATCATGCCCTTAATAGTAGAAAAGATGCATGTGACCGAGATTCCTTTCTTACCAAAAATCACCCAACTTATGTGATCGCATTGGAAACAAACCTTGGGTTTTCAGTAAATTCAGTTTGGTAGTTTTAGGTTTAGCTGTCATTTTCTTCTGTTTCATCATTTAATTAGTAAGTTATCTGGTGTCATTCATGCATCATTACTACTATTAAGAGCATGAATCTTTTGTAGTACGTACTATTAAGGGCATGCCATCTCACACATCGTTGATCTGCTCATGGTATGGTACGGATGTCGTGGATCACGGTGGCACATACTCCGGGCCACAAGCCCCATTTACTTTTCTATAATCTATCTACTATCTACTCCCTCTGTTCTATCTAAAACAATGTCAAGAATCATGGAATGAAGGGAGTATCTACTATCTACTACGTCTACTTCTTATGAAATCACTAATTTGGTGAATTCAAATGATCTGAGCCATCCAACCACCTATATCCGGTGTCACGCTGACCAATAGTATATTCATCCACATCATAAGTAATTTGGAAACACATTGAGTACATTAATAGAAATTTGGAAATGCTGTTAATTACATTAAACACAATTAATTTTGTAATTAACATTAGTTGTGGTTCATCTTTTAAATCATATTACTCTCAAATTGAACTGTGTTGCACCTATAAGATTACTTGTGTGAATAAATAGAAGAGAAGAAATAATAGAAAATCATTCATGCAGGTAATGCTCAAGGGCCGCTGGCTTGCGAGGATCAAGAGAGGCACGATCGTCCACAGAGATGATCGTACTTACACTTGACACAACCCTCCATGGAGCGCCACTGAAGATGCTCTGAACACTCATTGAGAATGACAACGAAGGCCCGGGTCCACATGATCACTAACGCCTGCTTGCATATAGGCCATTTAAGGCCCGGGTCCACATGATCACTTAGGCCTATGTGGATTCAGCCCATTACAAACCCGTGGGACATTCATCATTATTACATCTCGTCCATTGTGTCATTGAGCCATTTGAGGCCTGATATGTCTTTCGACATGTTTACGACCTATTTTCGGTCCCATTGAGGGCCCAAGTTATTATTCTATCCTAGGGTCATTTTACGACCCAATGTGATTTCCCACCCATTAATGCCCGCAATATCAATGGACCATTTATGGCCTAAGGTCAGCCCGTTAACGGCCCATATGATGGACTTCGTCCAAGAGCCCTCAAAAACATAGCGCTGGCCGTGCTAATATGGAAGCCGACCCTCTCGGCTTACTCAGCTACGCTAACATGGGCTTGCCATCAGGTTCCTTATTTTGGGCATGAGCCTCTGCATTTTTCTCAGCTTAGAATATTGTTGAGTCAACGACAAACGACACTCGGCTTATATCTCCATGCCGAAAGGGTATACGCCAAGGGTAAGACTTGGCGAAGGTGTTGCCGAGGCGGATTTGGTCTTCGCCGAGTCTAGTGTATACTCGCCTTATAATGCTTTTCCTATAGTGTTACTAGAGTTATAATGTTGCTTTTATTGGAGATAATGAAGTGTAACTGTTGAAATATTATATTTCCATGATATTGCCAAAGAGTGAAATTAGCTGTTGTTTTAGGTGCTGATTTTTGGCCCTGCCAGTGTGCAAAAATTCAGATCTGGTGGGCGAAAATAGTGTCGGCCATGTGGGTACGCCACATATCTCTTTTATCCAATGCTGAGTCGCAAGCATTCTAACTATCGGTAGAATGTGATTTACATAGAAAAGAACAGTTCCTTCAACAACAAAAGAGAATAAAGGGCACGGACAAGGCACAAATGCATCTTGGATGGACAAGCTGATGTATACATGGCCAGTGAACACACGCAAGCTCTATGAAGAAGGAACATTGAACAACCATAATTTTACACTGCGATTTATTATTCAGCAAAGATCAACAGAAACACAAATCCTTAACTAAATTGATGGAAGTGATGCGCCACAACCCATTCCTCCTGTGCCATCCCACAGAACCAGGTCATGGTGTTTACAACGAGTCATGTTATTTCCTATGCAAGGCACACGATTACATGTTATTCCTATGCATGGCACCCTTTCTTCTTGCATTTGTTTTTGCAGTCGTCGTTACAAGCGCGATAGGACATGTTGAACATGTCGCGCTTGCAACCTTCACAATTTATTTCATAGCATCGGTCTCGAACTACGTTGTTGCAGTCACAAGTGCATGTGCCGTTGCTACTGCAGCATGTACCATCAGCAGTGCATCGCTCCAAGAGCTCACTCCGGCAATTCGCCTGAGGGCTGAGGTTGTAGTCGCAGAAGTTGCCGCAGGTAGATTCAACCACTGCGTTGCCTTTGGTACGGCATAGCGTCTCGCAGTTGCTGCATAAAGGCCTAGGATCCCCTAGGGAAGACATGACCAGCATTGAAAAAATAGCAAAAGCAAGAAGAGAAGCCCCACCTGCAGCCATTGTTGCCAAGCAAACTTTGTTTGTAGAGAAAGAGAGAGAAAGACACACACACAGAGAGAGAGAGAGAGAGAGAGAGAGAGAGAGAGAGAGAGAGAGAGAGAGAGAGAGAGAGAGAGAGAGAGAGAGAGAGAGAGGGAGAGGGAGAGGGAGAGAGAGAGACTGAGGGGTAAATATGTGGAGCAAGAGAATATGTCAAGCTAGGAGATGTGAATAAGCTAGATGGTGACTATATGATCGAGTGAGCGCCTGATAGACTATTTATAGGCTAGCTAGCTTCCAGTGGTGGCTACGTAGACCTAAACTGAATTATATGGATGGAAAGCTATCTAATGTAAACTGCTCCACGTTACAATTTGGCTAAAAAAATCTTACTGCTCCATGTAACAATTTGGTTTTGACCTTTGAACATCTACAATTCGGCTCACCGATCAAAGGTACTAGTACTAAAATGGCTTGGTAACACAGTTTTACTGATCAATATGTCCTACAACTAGTTGTTGTACCAAGCATTGACTTTTGGCAACATCAAGATCGGCAGGACTATCAAGTGAATTGCAAATCAATTGCTCGTACTGTCCAGATTGCATGAATTGGCTTTGATTTGGTCTCCTCTAGCCAAAGTCGCATCTGGAAGAAATTGATACTACCCTTTTTGTTATTTTCCTTCTTTATTTACATACACTAATCTTGTAGGGTCATGGCTAGCTCTCAGTCGACTGAGACTTAACCAAGTCACAGTAACATAGCATACAAAAGTAAAAAGTAAAAATTGAAAAGAAAATTATGTACAAATCTTCATGCAAGATCAAAGGGATATAGCCGACTGAGACATAACGAAGTCACAGTCGACCGAAACTTAGCAAAACTGAATCTTGTAATAGCATTACTTGCTCCTAGGTACGTTCATGTTCTTTTTTTGGAAAGGAGGTTAAAACCCCCGGTCTCAGCATCAATCGATGCATACGGCCATCTTTATTTATTATCCAACATAGGTCTAACAAGTAAATAGATCAAACCATCCGAAGCCACAATTCACACCTACAAAACTCGATAATGCGAAGTGCTCTCACTCTCCATATCTAAAACCGGTGTCGTCGCTGATGCATCCGCACAAAGTATCGGAACCCACAACCGGTGCAGCATACCTAAAGCGCATACCACATGCACACGTTTTAAACGTTGCCATCATTATCGAACTGCTGACCCATCTACAAGAGCGCCTGCATGTCAAGGAGATCCCTCCAGCTGTTGGTGATGATGTTGGAAATAAACCTTGGGCCTACAGTAACTCTAGGTCAGTAGTTTTAGCGTTAGGTGTCATTTTTTGCAGTTTTGTCAGTTTGTGAGTCAGTTAGCTGGTTACGCTTGCAGCCTTAACAAACCAGAGCGCGTCTCACGCATAGGTGATCTATTCGTGGAATGACACGAGCATTGTGGATCATGGTGGCCTCGCGCATTGTACGGGCCAGGAGCCCCCGTTTCCTTTTGTGTTATCTAGAGCCGAAAGACTGCATAGTTTGCATGCTCAGATTTCCCGACGGTGCACACCATGCAGTGGCGAGAGGGTCGCATAGAAGCGGGTGGTGTGAGAGACCAACGAAGGGACACCTTGGCTGCAGCTCATGCAAGTAATGCTCGAGGGCCTCGGGCTCTAGGGAGGCGATCGAGAGCAGCGCGACCATCCGCACTGACGACGGCTCGCACTTCAGGCGATCCTCGCCCCTCTTCCCCATACAGGAACCGTGTACGCAGCGGACGGGATGGAGTCGCCCGCGGGTATGAGCTCGGTTCATTCCCGCAACCCGCGGCGCGTCGTGACGAGGAGTGGCGAGGTGGGCGGCAGGGTCGGTCCTGAGATTTTGAGGACCCGGGGCGAAACTAAATTTAGGGCCCCTAAGTATAAATAAATAGTGCAGATTCCGTGGAAGATGAATTATGATCATGATCACTCACATTGTTATCGTCCGCGTCGATGTCAACATTGTCTTCTGTATGGATATCATCTTCTAGATTCACATTACTTGGTTCTTCCACAAGAACTAACGTCAACTCGTCTGGATTTTTTGAAGTGGTTGGGTTACTCGCCAAAAACTTACGAAGAAATCCTCTTTGTGAATCTACCAATTTTTAATCTCCTTTCCTCTTTTTTCTTTTGACAGCACCTGATTCAGGCTTCATTACTACTCCCTCTGTTCCTTAATATAAGACATTTTAGAGATTTTACTATAGACTAGATACGGAGCAAAATGAGTGAATCTACATCCTAAAATATGACTACATACATCCGTATGTAGTTCATAGTGGAATCTCTAAAAGGTCTTATATTTAGGAACGGAGGGAGTAATTCTGAAAATAAATAAATCTGAATCAAAAATAGGGCATTAACTACCCAAAGATTTAAAAGGAATCACTAGAAGTAATTGCAGGTCCAGATCCATCAGGCATCAGTAAATTACAAACTAGAACGGGAACTGATCTACGAATCAAACTAGAACGAGATCCTCGGGAGAAGTGGAGAACAGACATACTGACGGACATTACGGAAGAAGCAACCGGCGAGGGCCCTTCCGCGTGCCGGCGTGCGTGCCTGCGTGGCAATGAAGCCGACGTCCAGGGCCTGCCCGCAGCCCACGTCGTAGTCTCGTACTCCTACAGATGAGAGTCGCGGTGTGCAGGGAGACGAGAGACAAGCCTGACGAGAGACTTTACAATACCTAGTACATGCCTGACCTAGTATACGTATTATATATGCAGCGGGCCCCCAACAATTTTGGGCCCCGTGCGGCCGCCCCCGCGGAACCCCCCAGGGCCGGCCCTGGTGGGCGGCGGAGGAGGAGTGCGCGAGGGCATCTTCTCTTTTCTCACTCTCCAATAGCATGTGCAAGAGAGACCCTTATAAAGGAGTTCAACTTCTTCTCCACTAGCGGGCTGGGTCTAAACTTCCCACCACCACCTTGTCATGCCACCACCTACATGGGCCCTTGGAGATTTCTGAAATTCTCTTATGGGCCTAAGACCCACTAGTAATTTCAACAGTGCCACCAGAGATGCTCTCCACACTCACCGGGAAGCCGAAGATGAAGGACATCTAGAAGACGTTGAAGACGATACGCCTAGGCATGGCGCAGGTCCACGAGGCCAAGCTCGCAACCTGTCACTAGCTTATGGTTCATACTTTCATCAATACCAACTCTCAGCATCATCACTATATTTAAACACTAGTGGGGATGGGGCCTATAGCCCCGGCCCGTAAGGGGCTTTAGTCCCGGTTCACCAACCGGGACTAAAGGGGCGGGACTAAAGGCCTAACCTTTAGTCCCGGCCCTGTCACAAGCCGGGACTAAAGGTGCTTCACGTGGGCGCCTCGTAGCCCTTTAGTCCCGGTTTGGGACACGAACCGGGACTAAAGGTTCCTTACGGGCCGGGACTATAGCCTCGAGGGAGGCATTGAGAATTGAGGCGACGTGGCCGGGCCTTTAGTCCCGGCCCAGAGACAGGCCGGGACCCTTTGGCCCGTTTTCTACTAGTGAAGCAACATGATAAGCCCTTGAAAAGTGCAGCCAAGAATCACTTCAAGTTTCTATTTTTACCAGAGAAAGTAGGATAAAATCACGTAGGTGCTCTTAACAGCAAACTATATCAAAGTCATGTTTCCAATCTTCATCTATTGAACCGCCCCAATGTGCCATGGATAGTCCCAGAAATTGTACTACGAACAACACCATATGATACTATCGTTCAACCTTTATGCAAAGAGTACCCAAGTGTCACCACGGGGGACGCGAGATCCACATGAGCACGTCGCGGGGGGGGGGGGGGGGCATCGAACCGCGTGAGAGGGAGACGCCGGTCGTCAAAGCGGAGCAGAACAGATCGGGAGGGTGGAGACACCCCCATCGTAGAATGCGCAGGCACTCGAAGGATCTCCCCGCTGCCGCCGTCCTCCGGGAGCTCGCCGGCATCTTTTGGCAGCGGCGAGGGGGAAGGAGGCGCAAGGAGGGGGCGGCGGAGGCGGCGGGCTAGGGTTCCGCCCGAGCCGCCGCATGAGCGAGGCCTTCTCAAGGCATATATCTCTAATATCACGCAGTCAAGCCATATGCTCTCTGGACAACCCATGTCCGCTACGTCCTGATGTTTTCTCTTTGGACATCCCGAGCCCATGGGGTTTTAACCCTATGTTCACCCCCGAGCCATGCACATAAGCCTGCTACGAGCAATTTTGTGAAATTTTCCTTCTACCTCTGACTTAAGCCTCCTTCGCTAAGATGTTTATATTTTGCACCTCCTCAATTGTTTAGGATTTAGAAAGTATTGAAAAAGATCGACGCCACCATCATCCAGTGGCTCTACCTCACCATCTCCAAGGAGATCATCCACACGGTTATGCATGATGGCTGCTACGCCTACTTCGCATAGACCAAGATCAATGGCCTCTTCACCGACAAGGCGACAAGCAACTATAGCGGATCGTCTTCCTCCAACAGGAGTTCTTCAGCCTCAAAAAGAACGACTCTTTCATTGATGAATACTACATGTGCTTGATGATGTTCTCCATTGAGATGCGCGACATCTATCGGCGTGCAGGTCTCCGATGAAAACTCCTCACCGCCTTGATGAGCCTCCTCCATGCGGGCCTTGGTAACGTTGCCTCCAACTTCACCTTTCTCACCACACCGACTTCCAGCTAGGACTTCACCCTTCTCACCACCCAAACTCAGGGCTTTTTCGTTTTCTTGTAATAAAACTAATAATCACACATGCCACATGTGTCGTGTTCGAAAGCATATGTTCGTCTTTTGTTTAGTTCATCTTCTAATATTGGACCTTTTCCTTTTTAATTTATTCATGGTGATGTATGGACCTCTCCCGTTCCAAGTAATAATGGTTATCTCTATTACCATATGATTTTGGATGATTTTTCTCATTGTTGGTCGACCTTTGCCCTTGGACGAAAATCAAATGTTCAACTAACTCTCACCGCCTTTCACTCCTCTCACTCCTGTGTATGTACATGGTTCGGCAGTTCCATCAATGCTCTTCAAATAGACAAGCACACATAGTGTTGATGTGGCTAATCCATACAGGTCTCGACTCCGATAGCAAAAGGGTTCCATAAATTTGAGGTTGAAAGCATTCTAATCATCAGCCACAGGTGATTTACATAGAAAAGGACAGTTTCCTCAACAATGAAGTTGAGTAAAAGGCATGGCGAAGGCCTCATCACCTTCAAGTATTACTAGAGGCGGGGGCGCGCCATTGCGCGCCTCTTGAGTGGTCCACTAAGCTGCCGTTGCTTGGTTAACTGCATAACAATACATCCCGGAATATATTTCATCATCAACACCCTAGGTCTGTTCATCTTAATCCCTTTCACAAACCAAACCATCACCTAGTCAAATTACTGTATTATAAATTAGTACTACCACTGATGGCAAGCACGTTTCCCCTTCTTCAGTTTGAAGAAATATGTATATATCACTTTTATGAATTGTGAGTGTAGGTACAACATTTCTATCAATTATTTCAAGATATAGAAACCAATGGCTAAACGAACATCGAATATATTGCCAAATTCTTTTCCAACGAATCACCAACCAGTAACCGTGTCTAATGAATTCTAGTACAGCCAGGTTCATGCTTGCCATCGATCAAGACCACAAATTCAAAAGCCTCAACTGGACCTGGCCAAATGAGATTGATGCGGCAAGAGGTGCATTTCGCTGCTTTCTGAAGCCATTCTCCACTGCCTTGTCAAGTGCTGCCACTGCTACAGGACAATGCCATGTCGCTGCTCTCATTGGACCTCTCCTCAGCCCGCGAAGACGCGATGTCCTCCTGCTCCCCGGCACAGGGAAAAAACATGTCCCGTGGTCATCAATCCATACCCATGGTGACATCCCGAAGGTAGCAGCATCAATGGGCACCATGTGCATGAAATTGAACAGCTATATTTTTGGAGATTAAATTGCAAACCTATAATGATACTGAGCGACTGAATGACATCCACATACTATCCAAAACCAGCCATGTTGCAATACATTATGAATTTCAATTGTATGCATGGTCACATAGCTTACAAAACTGGAAATGCAAGATTGAACATAAGAAGACCAACATAACTCGGTACAAAAAATATGCATCGAGTAAGAAACAACAGAAATACTCTACAGATCTAACAAGAATGATCCGGTGAAGTTTTCAAACGTGTCCGACCTAAAGAAAAATCAGGACTACCTTGTACAGTGAGAAAATGGGAACGACTTGCAAAAATAAAATGGAAATACTTTATACAACAAACAGTAAATGATAAATGGATTGCACAATTAAAATACTTCATATAAACAAGTCAATTATCAGCAATTACTACCAGCAAAATATACAAGGAGCGCAGGTTTAAAGTTAACTACAAAGCTTTAGCCTTTCCTAACGTGGTAACAACACCAAAAATACATTGAAATGTAGGAAGTACCAAGAGTTCGCATCCAACAAATGTGGCATGGATCAAAGCATACAAATTTTTACTTGATGCCATTTCAATCCAGAATAAGCACTATTAGAAAGCCTACACATGTTGGCATCACTCAAGGCATGACATGCAATGACCATCCTACTTTCTACACGCAAATACCCGCATAGTACCAATTTGAACTTCGACAGGACTATACTGTTTTGACACCCAACCTCATCTTTGCTTGTTTATGTAATCAAACTTTTAGCTTTCTCAAAAAGCTAGAGTATTGTTTTCAGTCTAAAAAAGCATACATACACTTTGGGCATTCATCTACAACATGTGATCCGACTATGCCCTCACTGCATGCTTGTTTCCGGATAATGCTTACACAAAGAACATGAATGGGAGTCTCATTCGTTTTTTACCTGGAGTAAACCAAGAACAGGTACGGAGTCACATGCCTTTCGCTTCTAGCAAACAAAGAAGAGGGATTTAGCAAGCAATATCTCAGATCTAGCATTAGTACCTTCGTACTATACATCTATAATGAAAAAAAATCTCAGATTCAACAAAATCAGGCCATACAAAAAGGGAACATAATAGGGTTCATGGGGATAAGCTACAAACCTTTAGCCGTGGGTTGATTGAGAGGGGAGGACGAGAGGTGGAGCTGCGTAGCCGGCCGCCGGAGCACGGTCGCCCGGTGTTTGTAGATCGGGAGGGTGCTCGTTTCCTGTTCGAGCAAAGCTCCAGAAGCAACAGCTGCGCTGCAGGAGGGGAGGGGCACGACCATGAGAGGCCTCGAAATCGAGCCTAGGTTGACCCGCCCCTACATCCATCATCGAGGGGATCGTCTGACACAGAACTTGTGAAGGAGGGGACGGGGCGCAAGGAAGATGAGGAGGAGCGGCGATGGCGATGGCGACGGCGACGGCGAGGAGTCGTGGAGGCGGGTCACAAGGGACAGAAAACGAGAAAGGGAGGGAGGAAAAAAGGAGACGAGAGAGGGATACAGAGAAGGTTGCGTGCGTGGGATACACAGGAAGCTGCCTGGAAATTTCCTCTACAGCGAGAACAGTAGCGCTTCGCCAACCCTTTCTGTCCACGTGGACAGCGCCTTCATTCATTCACGGCGCACTGCTTCTAGTGCCACGTGGACCATGCGAGCGGACGCCCCTTCTGCGTAGGTAAATGGGTTTTATTGGATACTACAACGACACATAAATGCATACTTGGAGGGACAAGCTGATGTATACAAGCCAATCAACACACGTACGCAAGCTCCATGGAAGAATAACATTGAATAACCATAATTTCACATCGTGTCAGCTTTGTGAAATTTCTTCGTGTCAGCTTTGTGAAATTTCTTTCTTTTTCCATATTATTATTCAGTATAGATAAACGGATTGCAAATCCTCACCCAAAACGACGGAGGTGATGCGCCACGACCCATTAGTTCCTTCTGTGCCATCCCACAGAACCAGGTCATGGCGTTTACAAAAATCTACGCAAGACTACAACGAGCCATCTTATTTCCTATGCAAGGCAACCGATCGACAACATGTTACTCTTCCTAGGCATGGTGGCACCCTTTCTTCTTGCACCTGTTGTTGCAGTCATTGGTACACGGGTGAAAGCACTGGTCGTATATGTTGCTCATGCAAGGTGTGCATTGTAGGGTGCCGTCGGTGACACTCAGGCAAGTGTTTTCAGCCACAGTGTTGCAGTCACAAGTGCTTGTGCCGTTGCTACCGGAGCAGTCACCGTTTGCGGTGCATTGCTCAAAGACGGAACTCCGGCAGCTTTCCCGGGGGCCGCCACCACGTGTGCAGTATTCACGGCAGGTGGTTTCAACCTCCGCGGTGCAGTTGGTACGGCATTGTGGCTCGCAGTCGCTGCATAAAGGCCTCGGATTTCCCTGGGAAGACATGATCAACATGGAGAAAACTGCAACAGCGGCAAGAAGAGAAGCCCCACCTGCAGCTGCAGGAGCCATTGTTGCCGAGCAAGCTCTGTAGGTAGAGAGAGGTAGCTATAGATATGTGGTTCAAGAGATGTGAATAAGCTAGCTGGTGAATTTGCTATTTATAGGCTGGCTAGCTTGCAATGGTGGATGCGTAGGTCTAAACTAAATTATATGGATGGATGACTATCTAAAGTAAACGGCACCATGTTACAGTCGGGCTAAAAAATGTTACAAGTTGGCTTGAGGAGGATCACTGGGCTCCGTTAATTTCCCGGCACTGTCTTGAACATCTGCTTCATTTTTGTGGCTCGACGATCAGAGGGGGTAGCACTAACATTGCTTGGTAACACTGTTTTGTGACACATGCACTTCTGTTGAGTACTTTTTTTGTACGCTCCAGAGAACAACCACACGTGAGTTAGCTTGACACTTGAGTTAAATGCACAGGTTTTGATACCCCGGATTACTTATCAATACAAAGTTGATTAACGGAGCATTGACTTTGACGAGATCAAGATGGGCGGATCAATCCTAGTAAGAGGGTGCTTGGATACGTTTTAGAGGGTGCTTGGATACGTTTTAGTCCCATGACTAAAAGTAGTGAGACTAAAACTTGCTAGCCTCACCCATGCTTGGATCCAAGTACTAGAGAGACTAAAATCAAGTTAATGAGCATTTATTATCCTTCAAACCCTCCAATCCAGAACTTGCATGAGGAGTTAAATGAGGAGAGAGAGGACTAATGCACATTTTAGTAGGGGTACCCTTGACTAAAAGATTTTAGCCTCAAGACTAGTTTTAGCCTCTCTTTAGTCAGGGGTGCTTGGAACTTTAGCCTCTTAAAGAGACTAGTTTTAGTCAGACTAGTTTTAGTCTCTTGGATCCAAGCACCCTCTAGTTTTAGTGAGACTAGTTTTAATCTCTTGGATCCAAGCACCCTCTAAGTAGATTTACTTGCAACTGGATTTTAGTAAGTGGTGCATTGATTGCTCGCAGTGTCCAGATCTCATGAATTGACTTTGATTTGGTCGTCTCTGGCCCTCATCTTGATTTACGTTAATCTTGTATAGTACGTTTATGTTAGTCTGGTAGTAGGACAAACATTGACTTGTTAACTCCGAATTGGGGCAAGACGCTGCAACACGTGACTTGCTACCTTTTGCTCATTTCGTCTGTGATTCACAAGTTCCATCATTTGACAGGATATTTTGGCGAGGTAAGAACGTCCCGTACATTGTCATTCATCCAAAGAGGCTGTGTGGCACTAACAAATTGACCTATTATTCGGGGCATGTCCTCAATATTAGAAAAATAATTGTACTAACATGCAAGTTGAGTAGTCAGTACTTCGATGGAAATGCACCACTGACCTATTAAGAGCATCTCTAGTGGATGGTGCATATGGAGGTGGATGGTAAATATACACGATGGAAATTGAAAAACGCTTCCCAGTGGAACGTGTATACGAGCGTGCAAGTTTTACACGTCCATCCACGAGGCTACTGCTCGTGGAAATAAACACGCCTCGTCCACGCTCGTGGATGGAAACGAGCCGCGGGGGGAGGGCGGCGGCGCTGCGTGCGGGGAGCGGCGGCGCTGCGTGCGGGGGGAGGGCGGGCGGCGCTGCGTGTGGGCGGGCGGCGCTGCGTGCGGGGAGGGCGGCGGCGCTGCGTGCGGGGGGCTGCGTGCAGGGAGCGGCGGCACTGCGTGCCTGCGGGCGGGCGGCGCTGCGTGCGGGGGGAGGGCGGCGGCGCTGCGTGCGGGCGGGCGGGTGGCGCTGCGTGCGTGTGGGCGGGCGACACTGCGTGCGGGGGGAGGGTGGCGGCGCTGCGTGCGGGCGGGCGGCGTTGCGTGCAGGGGGAGGGCGGCGGCGCCGCGGTACGGGCGGGCGGCGCTGCGTGCGGGGGGGGCTGCGCTGCGTGCGCGCGGGCAGGCGGCGCTGCGTGCGGGCGGGCGGCGCTGCGTGCGGGGGGAGGGTGGCGGCGCTGCGTGCGGGCGAGCGGCGCTGCCTGCGTGCGGGGGGAGGGCGGCGGGCGCTGCGCGCGAGGGGCTGCGCTGCGTGCGGGCGGGCGGGCGGCGCTGCGTGCGGGCGGGCGGTGCTGCGTGTGGGGGGAGGGTGGCGGCGCTGCGTGAGGGGGGCTGCGCTGCGTGCGGGCGGGCGGCGCTGCGTGCTGGCGGGCGGGCGACGCGGCGTGCGGGCGGGCGGCGCTGCCTGCGGGGGGAGGGCGGCGGCGCTGCGTGAGGGGAGCTGCGCTGCGTGCGGGCGGGCAGCGCTGCGTGCGGGGGGAGGGCTGTGGCGCTGCGTGCGGGCGGGCGGCGCTGCCTGCGGGGGGAGGGCGGCGGCACTGCGTGAGGGGAGCTGCGCTGCATGCGGGTGGGCGACGCTGCGTGCGGGTGGACGGGCGATGCTCCATGCGGGCGGGCGGCGCTGCGTGCGGGGGGAGGGCGGCGGCGCTGCGTGACGGCGGGCGGGCGGCGCTGCGTGCGGGGGAGGGCGGTGGTGCTGCATGAGGGGAGCTACGCTGCTTGCGGGCGGGCGGCGCTGCGGGCGGGGGGAGGGCGGCGGCGCTGCGTGCGGGCGGGCGGCGCTGCGTGCGGGGGTAGGGCAGCGGCGCTGCGTGAGGGGAGCTGCGCTGCGCTCGGGCGGGCGGCGCTGCATGCAGGGGTTGGGCGGCGGCGCTACGTGAGGGGAGCTGCGCTGCGTGCGGGCGGGCGACACTGCGTGCTGGGTGAGGGCGGCTGCGCTGTGTGCGGGCGGGGGCGCTGCGTGCGGGGGGAGGGCGGCGGCGCTGCGCGAGCGGGGCGGCGCTGCGTGCGGGGGGACGGCGGCTGCGCTACGTGAGGGGGGCTGCGCTGCGTGCGGTCGGGCGGCGCTACGTGCGGGGGAGGGCGGCGGCGCTGCGTGCGGGTGGGCGGAGCTACGTGCGTGACGGCGGGCGGCGCTGCCTGCGGGGGGAGGGCGGCGGCGCTGCGTGAGGGGAGCTGCGCTGCGTGCGGGGGGAGGGCGGTGGCGCTACGTGAGGGGAGCTGTGCTACGTGCGGGTGGGCGACCCTTCGTGCGGGCGGGCGGCGATGCTGCGTGTGGGCGGGCGGCGCTACATGCGGGGGGAGGGCGGCGGCGCTGCGTTCGGCCGGGCGGCGCTGCGCGAGGGGGGCTGCGCTGCGTGCGGGCGGGCGACGCTGCGTGCGGGGGGAGGGCGGCGGCGCTGCGTGAGGGGAGCTGCGCTGCGTGCGGGCGGGCGGCGCTGCGTGCGGGCGGGCGGGCGGCACTGCACGCGGGGGGAGGGCGGCGGCGCTACGTGAGGGGAGCTGCGCTGCGTTCGGGCGCGCGGCGCTGCGTGCAGGGGTAGGGCGGCGGCGCTGCGTGAGGGGAGCTGCGCTGCGTTCGGGCGGGCGGCGCTGCGTGCAGGGGTAGGGCGGCGGCGCTGCGTGAGGGGAGCTGCGCTGCGTTCGGGCGGGCGGCGCTGCGTGCAGGGGTAGGGCGGCGGCGCTACGTGAGGGGAGCTGCGCTGCGTGCGGGCGGGCGGCGCTTCGTGCGGGCGGGCGGCACTGCGTGCGGGGGAGGGCGGCCGCGCTGCGTGCGGGCGGGCGACGCTGTGTGCGGGGGGAGGGCGGCGGCGCTGCGCGAGGGGGGCTGCGCTGCGTGCGGGCAAAATTTGCTGTTATTGCTGTTTTTGCTGTTAATTGTTGTCAATTTGATGTGTAATATAGCTGTCTAAAATTGTTGTCATTGCTGTTAATTGCTGTTATTGCTGTTTTTGCTGTTAATTGCTGTCAATTTGATGTCTAAAATAGCTGTCTAAAATTGCTGTTATTGCTGTTAATTGCTGTTATTGCTGTTATTGCTGTTAATTGCTGTCAATTTGATGTCTAAAATAGCTGTCTAAAATTGCTGTTATTGCTGTTAATTGCTGTCAATTTGAAGTCTAAAATAGCTGTCTAAAATTGCTGTTATTGCTGTTTTTGCTGTTAATTGCTGGTCATTTGGAAATATAGCCGTTTGAAAAAAATAGCCGTTGAAATATGCACGTTCTGATTTTCACGTCCTATATACACGTTTCATTGTGGAAGGCGTAAAATTTAGCAAGGTGTATATGGACGTATATATAAAGATATACACGTTCAAGTAGAGATGCTCTAACTCAAACTGAATGCACACTTTAGACCACAAACTCGGGAATTGACTGATTTAGGACATAAACTGATTAATTTGATAACACCGATTTAGACCACTAGCTTGCAAGCTTGGACTCCCCTCGGGACCCAAACAAATCCACCCAAGCCCAATCATAGCCAAGCCGTCGACACAAATCAAAGAGAAGGGAGGCCCCATCCACCACTCCGCATCGCCCCACGGGGAACGACCACCAAAGAATGGCGCCGGGCCCACAAACCCGCACCGCCTGTGCCATGGCTATGTCCATCACCGCGGTTTCCATTGGCGGACATGCCGCACCAGCGTCCCGAAGTCACCAAAGCCATCCGGTGCTGCTCACAATGCACTGGGACCATGCCAGAGCTGATATGGAAAGCCGCACGCTACCACCACTGCCTTTTCTGTCCGAGTAGAATTGATTAGAAGGTGATTTCAATAGAAAAGTACAATTTCCTCAACATTTAGAGCTCCTTTGATTCAAAGGAATTGCATACGATTTTTTAAGGATTTGGACCCTTAGGAATTCTTTCTTTCATGGTCGTTTGATTCGTAGGAACGGCATCCTTCGAAAGCATTGACTGTAGGAGATCAAAATCGGCGGATCGATCCTAGATTTAGAGGGTGTTTGTTTACATGGATTTTTTTAGTGTAGAGACTAAAAAAGTCCCTTTTAGTCCCATCTAAACCAAACATGAGGGACTTTTAAGGATTAAAAGTTGGTATTTGAGACTAAAGAAAGAAGACCCAGAGGGAGAATCTTTTTGGGACTTTTTCCAACAATGTCCCGGCTTTTAGCATGTCATTTAATAACCTCTAGTCCATTACTAGAGATAGCATGATCTTTTAGCATCTCATTTAATAACCTCTAGTCCATGTTTAGTTCCTAGAACCAAACAGGTAGGGACTAAGAGCATGGTTAATAGTATAGCCAACTGCTGGATATAAGCCATCTTAGAGCATGGTTAATAGTATAGCTAACTGCTGGCTATAAGCATTCTTATAGCTCACCCTATAGCTAGCTTGTACAATAGTTAGCTGTAAATGAGTACTACTTTTATCATATATGACCCACCTTTCATTCTCACAAAGCACCTAGGAGCACGTGCTAGAGCTGGCTCTTCACGAAGAGCCCGCTTCCCTTCTCTCTTCTCTTCTCTCTCATCCAACTCAGCAAAAATATAGTATTTTAATCCTTACAGCCTGCTGACTGTACCTTATTGTACTTGCTCTTATAGCCCATCTTATAGCTAGCTTGTACAGTAGTTAGCTATAAAAGAGTACTACTTTTATCATATATGACCCACATTTCATTCTCACAAAGCACCTACGAGCACATGCTAGAACTAGCTCTTCACGAAGAGCTCGCTTCCCTTCTCTCTCCTCTTATCTCTCATCCAACTCAGCAAAAATATAGTATTTTAATCCTTACAGCCTGCTGATTGTACCTTATTGTACTTGCTCTAAAAAAATTTTAGTTGGGACTAAAAAAATCTTAGGACTTCTTAACCAAACATGGCCTTACTTGCAAGTGGCTTTTAGTAGGTGGTGCATTAATTGCTCGCACTGTCCAGATCACATGAATTGACTTTGATTTGGTCTTCTCTTGCTCTCATCTTGATTGCGTTAATCTTGTATAGAACTTGGGCTGACTGTACGTCAATCTCTTTCCAAAAATAAAGTACGGAGTGCTTCTGTCGTTCATCATGGTCATTTTACAAAAAATTGTCGTTTTCGTTAATCAACCTACAGTCCGTCTTTAAGTGAGTTCGAACCGTTATTTCGTATTTTACACAAACCCCCCTGACATTAACGCTGAATAACCCGCAGTCCATCTTTTAGTCACAGCAAATCGTTTTATATACTTTTGCGTAAACCCCCCCGACATATGTGTTAATAACCCCGGAGTCTATTCAGAATATATATGTATTTTCAAATAACAATATCTTTTAAACCGTAAATCTAATTTAAACATGTTATATATGAAATTTGATTAGAAAAATGTGTAGAGTTTGAATATATTGTTATTTTACATGTTAAATAATTTTAATAACCCCGAAGTCTATTCAGAATAAATATATAATTTCAAATCATAATATTTTTTAAACCGTAAATCCAATTGAAACATGTTATATATCGAATTTGATTAGAAAAATGTGTAGAGTTTGAATATGTTGTTATTTTATATTTTTTAAATACTATATAGGATACAATGTAAATCAATGTATTAGAAATCTTTACTACCAGTTGCTCATATAGGCCCATGTCAAATCTTAATCAACATAATTATTGTCCCGAGTCATTGATATTCGACATGCAGCGCCATATAGGCATGAGAGAGTTTTTTTCTTCCATTGCAACGCACGGGCCTTTTTCCTAGTTAACTAAAAAAAAAGTTGCATCACTCACATCCATTCAGGCCACCTGATATTCATCCAACGGTTGAAAATAGATCTAGCCGCCTGATCTTTAATTTTGGGGACGTAGGAACGTCCGGCACGTGCGTCATTCATCCAACAGCGTGCCCTTAATAGTAGAAAAGATTGGTACTAACATGCAAGTCGAGTACTTCACTACACTACTACTACTGATCAGAATCAGATGCATGAACTGACATAGTTAATTTGGACTTGAGCAGTCTAATCCGCACTGCATGTGACATGGTCGATGCTGATTCATGTTGGCAATAAAACTTGAGCTTCTGTAACTTCAGTCTAGTAGTTTCACGTTTAGCTGTTATTTTCTTCGGTTTGGTCCGTCAATTAGTTAGTTGCCTGATTTATCACGAAGCCTATCTTCGTGCTCCGATTTCCGACAATGCAGACCATGCTGCGTTGAGACCAACCAAGGGGAGCCTTGGCCGCAGCTCACACGGATGTACAATGACGACTGAGCATTGGTCATGTATATAATGCTCGAGGGACGCGGGCTTTGGGAGCGATCGATAGTGGCACCATCGTCCACAACGATGAACGGCTCATAATTGAGGTGATCCTCCATGGGGTGCCTCTCTAAAGATGCTGCAATCGGTTGTGGTGATGAAGTATAGTCGTTGGATAGGCTCTCCAACACAAAAGGTTATTACCACCTACTAGATCTTTTTATTTGATTTTAAGGTGAGATATTTTCTTTTTATCATATACTTGCTTCAGGCTAAGTTTCATTACAGATTTAGTATTTGTACCCACTGGAAGAGGTGGGGGGGGGGGGGGATATGGATGTTTGAGGGGGGTTAAAAGTCTATTTTTTCCATAATCTTTCACTCTATTGTTTTCATTCACATAATTTACCCAGGCTGGAGGGGACCATGGCCCCTGCAGCATACGAAGTGGTACCTCCACCGCTGTTTGTACGACCGATAATCTAGTCAATGCCTCGTTCTTTGGATCCTATGAGGGAGCACACATGATTCGTGATATTACTCGCTCTATAGATGAGGTTTGATCTTAATTACTCTTTGCTTAATTAGGATATATCCACTGGACTAGAAAATAATTATGTGTTTGAATGCTATTAGAATCATGGTGTCCAGCCTCCTCCAGTCAGGATAGATACCCAAGCAAAATGTGCTGCTCTGGCCCGTGGAGATGGTGTCATTTCCTGGTGTTTTCCACATGAGGGTTGTAGGGAAACAATATGGGATCATGGGGCCGACTCTGTTGTTGGCACAGGTAATAATATTTATCTCTAATTTTTGAAACAATGAACTCAACAAAAGGATACATATTTCTTTCTTCCATTTTTTTTTATGTTTCCCAAAATCTCTGGAGATGTAGTAAAAGTTACCTCAGGAAATTATGTTGATTTGTCGAAAGGGAGATTTCTTGATCGCGACACAGGCATCATTGCCACAAATAAACAGTTGACGTCATCAGTCATGGACTCTTGAAACAGGCATTCGTCCTGCTTTGTAAATAAAGCAACCAACCAAATACAGAGTACACGGCCAAAACATGACATGAACGCAAGCCGTAGGGGGGTATAGGAAAAAATCTGAGAACAATGCCATGCTATACCCTAGGATGCCTAAGTTCCTAGATAACGCCCTTAATAGGGAAAACGGGGCAAAGCGTCATCGCCGCCTAGCCACACCGTGTTGGGACAGCTCTTTCACACACAACTGGACAGAGGTAGAAGAAAAGAGAATGCACACTGGAGTTTTTCCGGCGACTAACGCCTGGCCGCACACACAACCACTTTTCTTCCTTTCCCTAATGAATACATGTTCGGGTCCGCGGCTTTGTAGTCCTACAGGTACGCAGCGCCCACGTTTCCTGCGCACGCACGCACCTAGAGCTAGCGATCCGCCCGGCCAGGCACGAGGCGCACAACGTTGCTAACGGCCAGCCCGGCCAGCACGCACGAGGCGCACAACGTGCTAACGGCCAGCTCGAGCTGCCTTGGCTACCACGCACGCTTTGCGCTGCACTACACACACGCCACACGTACATGCACACAATGTTGTCGTAACCCAGCCTGCGGACCCGACCCGACGCACCAACGTCGGTCGCACCGTCACGGACCCGATCCGGCGCATCGACACCGGTCGCACCGTGCTCCGTCACGACTTATTTCCAACACACCGGACTAGGGTCTTCACCCGAAACGCTGTCGCGGATAGGATATCCATGACGAGGTGCTCAAGAAGAGAGCGACCCCAGGAGCTTCGCCATTTGATGGACAAGCTGATGTATACAAGTCAATGAACACACACAAGCTCTATGGAGAAGGAACAACAACTATAATTTCATCATACAATATTAACTTTGTGATATTTCTTTCTTTACCCCTAATATTATTCAGTATAGATAAAACAGAATGAATATCCTCAGCTGAAACACAGGAGGTGATAGCCACGACCGTCTCCTCCTATGCTACCTCACAGAATTACAAGGTCCCGGCATTTAAAAAAGCGATCGATTACATGTTATTCCTAGGCATGGTGGCACCCTTTCTTCTTGCAGTTGTTGTTGCAGTCCTTGTTACAGGTGGGGAAGCACTCCTCGAAGATGCCGCGCATGCAAGGGTCACAATGTTGGGTGCCATCGCTGACCCCCATGCAACCACTTTCAGCTACAGTGTTGCAGTCACAAGTGCAGGTGCCGTTGGTATTGCAGCAGATACCATTTGTAGTGCACTGCTGCAATATCTGTCTCCGGCAGCCCTCCCGAGGGCCGCCGCCACCGCCGGGGCAGTAACTGCTGCAGGAGGTTTTAACCTCTGCAGTGCAGTTGGTACGGCACAGCGTGTCGCAGTCGGTGCACAAAGGCCTCGGATGCCCCAGGGAAGACATGACCAACATGGAGAAAAGAGCAGCAGCAAGAAGGGAAGCCCCACGTGCAGCCATTGTTGCCGAGCAAGTTTTGTAGCTAGAGGTAAATATGTGGAGCTAGAGAAGCTCTCAAGATAAGAGATGTGAATAAGCTAGCTGGTGACTATACGATGGAGCGGCCGATGCTATTTATAGGCTAGCTAGCTTGGAGTGGAGCGTACATAGATCTGAACTCCAGTACTTAGATCTAATGTAAACTGCTCCAGGTTACATTTTGGCTAAAATATGTTCCAAGTTGGCTTCACCTCTTCATTAATTTTGTGGACTGTCAGTAGATTGGCTGTTATCGGTCTTTTCTTTCTTCCCGTGGAGGAAAAGAAAGGCGTATAGGCGGCTAGGGTTTCATCTGCCTACCGTCGTGTCCGCTGCCAGCATGCCTCGTCTTCATTGGCCTTAGTGTTATTGAGGTGTGGTGCACCTCGGCCCCTTGCCGGGAGAAGGGTTCCTTCTTTGTTTTTAGGTGTTTTGTTTTGGTTCGATTACAATTTTTGTCCTACTCAGAAAGGCGTGATGGTGGAATAGGATTCTTCCCGTCTAACCCAGCGGTGCGTCTAGCGTCGTCGAAGGGCGTGTGCAGGAGTGACTCTGGCAGATCTCACATGATTCAGTCAACGTTGGTCTTCATTGCATTCCCTTGGATCCACTCTTCGTTTCTCTTTACTCATGAACTAGTAGAAAAAGGGCCTTTTGTCCCGGTTCGTAAGGGCCTTCTGTCCCGGTTTCGGAACCGGGACTAAAAGGTCGTTACTAATGCCCTTGGCCTTTAGTCCCGGTTCTTACACGAACTGAGACAGATGGGCCTCCGCGTGGCCGGTGCGGCGAGCCCGGGCAGGGGGGCCTTTAGTCCTGGTTGGTGACACCAACCGGGACCAAAAGGTATCCACGCGTCAGCATTTCAGGTGATGGGTTTTTTTAAGGGGGGGGGGGGGGGGTTAGGGGGTTTTGGGCTGTTAATTTAGGTGTTTCATATATTGTGTTAGCTAGCTAATGAATAGAGAGAAGTGTCCTCTCTTATCTCTGTGCTTGGTCGACGCTGCATACTATACGTATAGATAGGACTAGACACGCTAGCTAGTAAGCAAATGAAGAAAACAAAAAATCGTCATGAACATATGCATACAAAGAGAAGTGATATCGATTACCTCTCCTTCTCTGAGAGATTCGTCGAACAACAAGTTCTCGTATATCTATCCGACGCTACTGGCTACATATATATACAATATAATTATCTCTTACAATATAATCTCCTAATTAAAATTCAACTCATTAGGGTTCACATGGTATTCTCCGTCTTTAGCGATCACGTGGTCAAGAAAGAATGCCGCCAATTGCTTTTGAATTCCTTGCATACGATCTGCTGGTAGGAGTTCATTCCGCATCCGATATATCTAATTTGAGGAAGGGGGTCAATACATATATATAAATAAATGAAAATGAACACAAATGATGGTAATAAAATAAAATTGTGAATATTATTATTTACGCACGTCATATTGTTTGTCAGAGTAGCCCCGCTCACAGGTCACGTGGCGGATGGACTCGCAAATGTAGTATCCACAGTAATCATTCCCTGGTTCCTGCCACAACCACTTTACAAGAAATAGAGGTCAATCAAACTGATAGTTAGCAAGCATGCTAAATGGTATTGATGAAACTAGCGCTTGAATCACTAGGAGATGCGTGGAACATGCTACTATAGTACTTACTTTCGGGTGTCTAAATTGCAGCTTCTTTGGCAGTCCCGGAGTTTTTGCGGTGAATTTTTTCCAAACCCTGTGAGACAAAGAAAACAATTACTTGATATCAGGAAATGAACAAAGTTGTCGATATGGTGCGATAATGATCGATTTAACTTACTTATCTAGAATTTCAGTCATGTCTGCATACTCGTTGGGATCTTTTCGTCTCGAGTCTAAGACGGTTACTAGTCCCTGCTCAAGCTTAATCTCTAGGAGAATATAGTGAAAGCTGCGCACGCATGCATAACTCATCAGTTACATTACTATAACCTTGACTAATAAGGGAAACCGAATATGCACAAGACAGTAACACTCACTGGAATTCGTAAGGGAAGAGTATTATAACTTTGTTTTGATTCAATACAAACGATTGTAGCAGGTTGGCCTCGGTATCTTTGGCCTGAGATTTAATCATAAATGCATCTACGAGATTTGTGTTAATGAACCCAATATCACCGATTTGTCTTTTCTTCAATTCGACAATCTTCAATCTGCATATAATATAGTGAGGATAATTAAAAATACATGCAATGAAAGAGCTGACGTATATATAGAGACTTAATGAGAGAAGTATTACTACTTACAGGCAGTAACAAGTGATCATTAATTTATCGAGGGCCTTTAGATTGAAAAACCGGAAGAACTCCTTAAATGGAACCATCAACAGTTCAAGTCCAACAAGGTCATGCTCCTTTCTAACTCCTAGCGTCAAAATATTACTCCCCCTAGACTCTTTGCAAGTTTTCATGTACCAATCATGGAATCTTCGCATCATCGTTGTTAGAGACCTTTCATCTTTGACGAGAGGCTTCCCGTACACGTATTTGTGTTCGTCCACCTCCAATAAATCAAAATGTGCATCATCGGGAAGGTAATCTGCAGGATTGGTACCGGGCAACAAGATCCCTGGATGATTAGCGACGATATCGCTAGACACCTTGAGCGGGGGGGGGGACAATTGGTTCGCTTGTTCGTCGAGCTGGGCAACTTTTTTCCCAGATCGTCGTTCTACTAACCTTTGATCACTGACAGTACTTCCCGACCGCTGCGCTTCAATAAATGACTTTGTAATAATGCGCTCATAATTGCCTTTCGTCGAAGACTTTGGTGGTTTCTTCAGGGTAGCCAGAGTACGCTTTGCTTTTACCGGATCTATCTTCTCCTCCGGAGGTGGACGTTTTTTGCTTTCACCCCTTGAAAAAAGTTCTTCACTTCGGCTTCCACAATCTTCGCGATTTCCTCCTGGCTCCTCTCGTATGGTAACTTCTCTGGAGTCTTCAGAGAAGGACCGTATCTGTATTGTCTGCCTCTGGCTGTAGTGCTAGACGCCGGAGCAGACGGAGTGGCTGCCACTGTCTTTCCTTTCTTCCGAGGCAGAGGAGAAGGACTACGCGCCGGAGGAGCCGGAGCGGTGGTGGGTCTCTTCATCCCTTGTTGACGAGGCAGAGAAGGAGGAGGCAGCTGGCTGCTCGGGCGCGCCGGCGCAGGTGGAGAAGGAGGTGGAGTGCCGTCACGCGCCGGAGAAGGAGGCTGAGTGCCCTGATCACTCGCCGGCGGAGGCGGAGGAGGAGGCGGGCCCTGACTCACCGGAGGAGGAGGAGGAGGCGGAGGCGTCCAGTTCGGAAGGTGGATGAGCTCCTTCCGCCATAGGGATGGAGTCTTCAAAGAAGAACCCAGCCGAATCTCCCCTTCACCCGTAGGGTGGTCAAGCTCAAGGTCCTCAAATCCTTCCGTTATTTGATCCACCATCACCCTAGCATATCCTTCTAGAATCGGCTGGCCGTGGTAGGTTGAGCCAGGTTCATTAGGTATAACAGAGCCAACAACCGCCTTGACTTTGAATGTCATCCATTGCGTCATAAGGTAGCAATGTTGAGACTCTGTGATAGCATCCACGGGGGTAGCACGTGAAGACAGGCTCCAGCTGCCGAGTCTGCTCGGTGGAAGCCACGCTGCTTCTCCGCTGAGATGGCGGGGTCGCTTCAGGGGAAGCTTCGGCAGGTCATTTGCTACGATCTGCTTCTCGTTCCTCTAGCCCTTGTACCCTTTCGTGCAGCGCCTGCAGTTGGCTATGCTCCGCTTTCTTCCTGCTCTCCTGGGTTTTGTAACCCCCTGCGTCCGGAAACCCAGCCTTCCACGGAAGGGAGCCTGGCGTACCTCGTGTCCGTCCAGGGTGCTCAGGATTCCCGAGGGCCATTGTGAGCTCGTCATTCTCTCTGTCTGGAACGAATGCCCCTTCCTGTGATGCGGCGATATAGTGTTGAAGCTTCCTGACGGGTATTCGCAGTTGCTCTTCCGTCCAAACGCACTCCCCTGATATAGGGTCCAGGGTTCCGCCAACCCCGAAGAACCAAGTCCGGGAACGGTCTGGCCATCTCAATGTCTCTGGTTCGACCCTTTAGCAATCAGGTCATTCTCAGCCTTGTCCCACAAAGTCGGGCTTTGAGGTAACCACCTGACCCCGTGCGATGGTGATGCTTCTTCTTCGCAGCATTTTTCTTGTTTGTCGCTCACATCTTCTTACTATTTTCCGATGTCTTGTGGGCCACAAATGCGGGCCATTGATCTCTGATCTTCTCAAACCGGCCGATGAATTCTGGTGTCTCTTCTTTGTCGACAAACGTTTTCAGCTCATTCTTCCACCTCCTGAATAGTTCTGCCATCTTCTTAAGAGGATGAGACTTGATCAATTCCTCTTTAACTGGCTTCTATGGATCCTCCTCTGGCGGTAGGGTGAAATTTTCCTTAAGCGTTGTTGAAAGATCTTCTTTCTGTTTATCGGAGACATAAGACGTCGGCACCTCACGGTCTTCCTTCTTTGGCTTTAACCATTGCTGGATACTGATCGGGATCTTGTCCCTAACAAGAACCCCGCACTGAGCACGAAATGCATCCCTTGTCCGGATGGGTTCAATCGGCTTGCCATCGCGCGCGATTGCTGTGATCTCAAACCTTTCATCCGAGCGCAACTTTTTCTTCGGGCCTCGTTTCTTTATCGAAGTTGAGGTCGATCCGGAAGGCTAGAGAAAAAAGAAGAAAGACGAGAGTTAATTAATATGTGTACATATGAAAACAATGAATGCATCAATTAACTAGTCAGCACGGGCTTAACTAATATATATATACCTGACCGGACTCGGTTCGGTCAACGGAGCCGTCATGAACGCCCTCTTCTTCACCCGGTCCTTCCAGATAATCATGAACGCCCTCTTCTTCACCCGGTCCTTCCAGATCATCTTGAACATAGCCCTCTTCTTCACCCGGTCCTTCTAGACCATCGATGTCTCCGAGAAACGACGCAATGACATCACTTCCTTGTGTGATTATCTCCCCCAACATCGCTTCTTCCTCTTCGTCTCAGGAGTGATCCATAGTTTCTGCAAATATTTACAACATGTCAATTATTATTCAAACATGGTACGGATGGATATATATATTAGTGGCAAACGTAGAACTAGCTAGCTAATCACAATAAGGAATCATGTTAGTGGACTCGACGCTGCTTCTCTAGGGTTTGGGGTGGCCTAGACAACGCTTCAAGGGTTTGGGGTGGCCTCGACACAACGCTTCAAGGGTTTGGGGTGGCCTCGACGACAACGCTCTTTTAACTTGGTAAATTTGGAAGGGGGTATATATCGACAACGACATACCCGATAAAAAAATAAGAAGACAAAACAAGAAATAAAAAGAGGAGAAGAAGAAAGGAATAGAGGAGAGAATAGAAGAGAAGCAATCGAAGAAAAAAAAGAAGAATCTTCTTTCTCCTCTATTCCTTTCTTCTTCTCCTCTTCTTTTCCTTCTTTTGTCCTCTTCTTATTTATTTCTCCTCTTCTTGCTCTCCTCTTCTTCTCCTTTCTTCCTCTTCTTATTTTCCTTTTTCCTCTCATTCATTTTCTTCTTCTTCCTTATCTTCCTAGCTAGATATATAATACTTTTTTAAAAATGTAACTTTTGCATATATACAACTTTTTCTTCTTCTTCCTTCTTCCTAAATATATATAGATAAAACTAACCTAAAATGTACTAGATCAGAGAGCATATATAGATAAAACTAACCTAAAATGTACCCAAATGTACTAAAAATCTAACTTTTATATGCACAGAGAACATATACATATATTAATTTTTATGAAAATGCAAAAAGAAATCATCATATATATGAACAAAAAATCTAATAAGGAAAAGAACATATACATACGTATACTCACACATATACACATAATGTGGAAAAAAACATCATATAATAAAAAAACAGAGGAGAGGACAGGGGGCGGCGCCGCCGGCCTGACCAAGGAGGGAGAGGTTGGTCGGGGCAGGGGCAGAGGCACGGCGTCGGCGTCGGTGTAGAGGGCGGCGACGATGGCGTGGTCGGGGCAGGGCGACGGCGGTGTGGTCGGTGCAGAGGGCGGCGACGACGTCAACGGGGCAGAGGGCGGCGACGGCGTCGACGGGGCGGGTCGGTGGCGCGGCACAAGCACGGCAACATGGTCGGGGGGGGGGGGAGAGAGGCACGGCGACGGCGGCGACAGCGGCATGGTCGGGGGGGGGGGGGCAGAGGCACGACGACGACGGCGACTGCGTCGTGGTCGGGGGGCAGAGGCACGACGACGGCGGCGACGGCGTCGTGGTCGGGGAGGGGGCAACGTTGGCATGGTCGAGGGGCAGAGGCGTGGTCGGGATCTCGGGCAGCCTGCCAGCGTTGTCGGAGGGATCGAAGAAACTGACGAAAATTTCAGAAGCGCGGGCTTATATATCAAAGCCATTGGTACCGGTTCGTGGCACCAACCGGTACATATGCCCCCCTTTAGTCCCGGTTGGTTCCACCAACGGGGACCAAAGGTCATTTTTCAGCAGCCCAAAGGGCGGGAAGCGGCGGCCTTTGGTCCTGGTTGGCGGCACCAACCGGGACTAAAGGATGGGCATTGGTACCGGTTGGTGCCCCGAACCGGTACCAAAGGCCCTTGTGCTGCCCGCATCGCGGCCAAAGTTTAGCCCCACCTCGCTAGTTGAGAGGGGGGCGCAGTGGTTTATAAGCCCCACTACCGCACCCCTCTTGAGCTCCTCTCCGCTGCAGGCTTACGTGCCTATTTGCTAATGCTTTGCCTGATGGGCCTTCTGGGCCTACTGCGGGCCTGAATCCTGGTATTTTTTATTCAGGCCGTGATGGCCCAGTTGGTGTCAATTTTTTTTATTTTTTCCCAGTTTTTTTTGTTTTCATTTTTGCTTTATTTATTTTATTTCTTTTTTGCATTGGTACCGGTTATCTACCACAACCGTGGTGCGGTTGAATGGTTAGTCCCACCTCGCCAAGCGAAGGGCTTCCGAGCCTGTTTATAAGCTCCGCCGCGGCTGCAACGTGAAGAGGAAGGACTTTATAGAGAAAATTCAACCTAAATTCAAAGTATTAGTTGGCGCTAACTAATACTAATACTTTGAATTTAGGTTGAATTTTCTCTATAAATTCGCATTTATTTTTTATTTTGTTTCCATTATTTTTGTTTTGTTTTTTGCTTTATTTTTGTTCTTTTTATTTTTTTAGTTAGCTTATTTTCTTTTGTTTCTCCTTACAACAAAATACTTTTTTTTTCTAATTACTTATTTATTTATTTTATGATAATTCTTTTTGCCATTAAAGTTTCTAACAAAAAAAGTTCTTTATGAAAATTCTTTTTGCTTTTAATGGTTTTTAACAGAAAATACTTTGATAATTTTTGTTGCATTTAGTGAATATTTTTCCTTTTATATTTTGTTTTGTTTATTTTGTTTTGTTTCTACTTACAACAAAATACTTATTTATTTTATTTTATTTTGTTTACAATTACTTATTAATTTTATTTTATGATAATTCTTTTTGCTATTAAAGTTTTTCTCATATATGGTGGACACTCCCTCACCTGATTTTTCGACCGTCGATGATGGCCGCTATTCCTTCTTCCCCTAATGCATAACAAATATCTAGCACAAGGAGAAGAAGGAAGAGCGATCCCCATAACAACAGCCGGCATTGTTCTTCTCTCATATGCATGACCTAGAATGGCAAGAGCATGGCATGCATGTTCACACCTCAACGCCCAAAAACACAGGAGAGGGGTGGGAGGGGGAGGGTTTATATAGGCAATCCTTTAGTCCCAGTTCGTATCTAAAACCGGGACTAATAACATATGCGGCATGCCACGTGTTTGCGCGGCACGCCACATGGTTTCGCTGGATCTTTAGTCCTGGTTTTTGTTCTGAACCGGGACTAATAACATATGCGGCATGTCACGTGTTTGCGCGTCACGCCACGTGGTTTCGCTGGATCTTTAGTCCCAGAAGCTCGTCTGTTACAAAGGGATTTCATTTTTTTGAACTTATTTGAACTCTAGAGTTTTTTTGTGTTCAAAATGCACCATTCAAAGCCACATCATCAATTTACAACCCTTTCTGACTTCATTTGTTATTTTTCATGCATTTACTGATTATTATGAGCTATAAGACCATGAAATTGAAAAGCATTTGAAATGAACTCTGAAAAGGTCCCAAGTTGGCATCGTATCATCATTTCACCCACATAGCATGTGCGAGAAAGTTCAGAGGGTTACGGCAAAAACTGGATGCATTTCGTGTACAAAACGGACAATCTCTTTCGAAGTATCAGGGTTTCATACGGAAACTCGTTTGTTACAAAGGGATTTCATTTTTTTGAACTTATTTGAACTCCATAGTTTTTGTGTGTTCAAAATGCACCATTCAAAGCCACGTCATCAATTTACAGCCCTTTTCGACTCGGGCATTAGTTCCGGTCCGTAATGTACTCCAAAGTGTGTCGGTCACCGTACATCCATTGGCGGTTCATCTCTATTATGAAATTAAGTATATATCAAAAACCATTGCAGAACAAAATGAATAGAGAAATGACCAAATTAATACAAGTTCATCATCACATTAAAACCAAAGCACAGTAGTGATAAAATGTTATTATTGAAAAATAAATACATCAAGTTCTCTCATAAAACAACATACAACTATGTAAAACATTTAAATGCAACAACAAACGCGATCAAAATCGCAAGTAAGGTAACAATTGACCCAACAGCATAATGATACCAAGCCTCTTTATCAATGGCATATTTTCTAATATTCCTAATCTTCAAGCGCATTTCATCCATCTTCAAGTGCATTGCATCCATCTTCAACCACATCGCATCGATCTTCATCTTGCGATCGTCAATGACCTCAGCAACATGCAACTCCATTTCCATATTCTTATCCTCAATTATTTTCAATTTTTCCTTCAAGTATTTGTTTTCTTTTTCAACCAAAGTTAACTTCTCGAGAAGCATTTCTAGGTGGGTTGGAATTTCCGGTTCACATATCTCCTAGATTAAAAATATATGTCACGTTGGTCATCATAATTGTCATAAATAATAAATGAACCAAATAGTTATGAAAAGATAATATATACCACATCTGAATCATAGACAGGACGAGGGCCGACGGGGGCGGATACCAAAACCATCGCACTATATATAATAACAAGGAATAATAAAAGTAAGAAAATTAGACAAGTATCTATCTGAAGTTAGAATTTTTTTCTTTCAGAAAGAAGATAAGAACAAGAGGCTCACCACGGTGGTCCCGGCGACGAGATCGGCGCGGGCGATCGACGGCGGTGAAGACGGGGCGGGGACGGGGCGTGACGGACCGCTAAATCTAGACAAGTCTCGTTGAAAATGGAGCTCGGAGGTCGAGTTTCGAGAGGAGAAAGCTTAACTAGTGTTGCTCGGGTATTTCATCGAACACCTCATGTGCATAGGACGTGAACTAGAGCACCCAAATGCCATCCCCTCACCGGCTCGACAAAAACAGAGCACTGTGGAGTGCTCTACCGCGGCGGTGGGTATATATGTAGGCAAGTTATTTGTCCCGGTTCGTGGCATGAACCGGGACTAAAGGTTGTGGGCCAGCAGCGAGGACCATTGGTCCCGGTTCGTGGCTCAAACCGGGACAAATGGTTCCACACGAACCGGGACCAATGCCCACGAGGCCCCGGCCGCCCCCTGGGCTCACGAACCGGGTCTAATACCCCCCCCCCCATTGGTCCCGGTTCTTGAAGAACCGGGACTAATGGGCTGGCCAGGGCCGAACAGTAGCCTAGTTTTCTACTAGTGATGTGTCTACAGGTGGGATCCTTTTTTTCGAAAAGGAGGGCCCCGGCCTCTGCATCGAGCGATGCATGCAGCCATATATTAAATAAAAGCAATTCTTAGCAGAGTACATGAAATGTGTAGCAACAAAGTGCATAATAAGATACAAGGCGTGTTTCGCGCCCAAACCGGAGATGACAATAAGACCTAGATGACTAAACACCTATCCTATTAATATGACGCCATCCAAACCGGTTGAAGATACCCTGTGCTACCATCTCTCAACGGACACACCCAGGAACCATAGGCTCCCTGGCTGCCACAGGAGTGAGTAATGACCACGTGCGGATTAGTGCGGTAGCCCTGAAGATAACCTTCAAAAAGTGAATATCATGTAATTTGTTAAACACTAAGTCATTTCTGCAATTCCATAGAGCCCACAATAGTGCACAAGATCCCACACGAATAAGTTTAGCTGTTTGAACATCAACTCCCTGTAACCACGTCCCAAATAACGAGTTAATACTATTAGGAGGAGTGATGTTTAAAGCAATGTGAAGGGAGCGCCAACCCAGTTTGGCCATAGGACAATCTAGAAAGAGGTGCTTAATACTTTCTAACCTCGGACAAAAGCTGCATCTAGGATTACCATTCCAATTTCTCTTGGCAAGATTATCCTTCGTTAGAATAACCCCTTTGTGAACAAACCACATGAAGACCTTAATTCTAAGGGGAACTTTGATCTTCCATATATGCACTGATTTTGGAATAGGCGTAGAATCTATGAGATCTAAGTACATAGATTTGATCGTAAAGACTCCATTTGTGGTTAGCTTTCAGTGAACATGATTGGGTCTGTCCGAGAGGTTAACGTCCATTAACCTTCTGACAAGATGCAGCCAGGTAATCCATCTGTCATCAATTAAGGATCTACGGAATTGAATATTTAGAGGTATCTCGCGTAATATTGACGCAACGGACGCTTGTCAACGTTGTGCAATATGGTACAGCTGCGGATATTGAAAAGCTAAAGGCATCTCCCCTAGCCAAGTATCTTCCCAGAATCTAGTCGATTCACCATCTCCTATGATGAACCTAGTTCTGTTGAAGAATGCATTTTTAACCCGCATCAAACCCTTCCAGAAAGGCGAGTCAGTTGGTCGTGGTGTAACCTGAGATAAGGTTTTTTTTGTAAGTACTTGTTCGTCAGAATCTGTACCCACATACCTTCTGTTTCCATAGATAATCTAAACATCCACATGCTGAGTAGACATCTATTTTTGGTCTCTAAATTTTTGATTCCTAAACCCCCTTGTTCTTTAGGCCGACAAATAATGTCCCATTTAGTAAGCCTATACTTAGTCCTGATCTCGTCGCTTTGCCAAAAAAATCGAGATCGATAGAAATCCAATCTTTTTCGCACCTCGACGGGTACTTCGAAAAAGGATAAGAGAAACATAGTCATACTTGTTAATACTGAATTAACAAGTACCAACCTTCCTTCATAGGATAGAAGCTTGCCTTTCCAGCAACTTAATTTCTTTTCAAATCGATCCTCGATGCATGTCCATTCCTTATTTGATAGCTTTCGATAATGAATAGGAATTCCTAAATACGTAAAAGGTAATTTCCCAGTTTCACAATCAAACAATTGATTATAAGTGTGTTGTTCGTTTTTGGCCTTACCAAAACAAAACAATTCACTTTTATTAAAATTAATCTTCAGCCCAGATAGCTGCTCAAATAAGCAAATGATGAGTTTCAAATTTCTAGCCTTTTTTAAATCATGCTCCATAAAAAGAATAGTGTCATCTGCATATTGTAGAATAGAGAGACCCCCGTCAACAAGATGCAGGATTAGTCCCCCTACCAAGTCCTTCTCGTTGGCTCGCTTAATCATAAGAGCTAACATATCAGCAACAATGTTGAATAAAATAGAAGACATTGGATCCCCTTGCCTGAGACCCTTCAGTGTCTGGAAGAAATGACCCACGTCATCATTTACCTTAATACCGACACTCCCTTATTTTATAAAACAGTCGACATGCTTTCGCGAAAGCTCGTCAAACCCCTCCATACGCAGGGTTTATTGCAGATTGGACCATTTAACTTTATCATATGCCTTTTCAAAATCCACTTTGAAGATAACATCGTCAAGTTTCTTCGAATGAATTTAATGTAAGGTTTCGTGCAGGACAACTACTCCCTCAAGAATATTCCATCCGGGCATAAAAGCTGTTTGCGTAGATTGCGCCACCGAATGAGACATCTTAGTTAGCCTGTCCGTTCCCACCTTTGTGAAAATTTTGAAGCTAACATTTAGCAAACAAATTGGACGAAATTGCTCAATACGTGCCGCCCCCTCTTTCTTTGGTAACAACGTTATGGTACCAAAATTCAAATGAAAGAGTTGTAGGTGACCATCAAACAGATCATGAAACATTGCCATGAGATCATCCTTGATAATATGCCAACATTTCTTGTAAAACTCAGCTGGAAACCAATCTGGCCCGGGAGCTTTACCGTTCTTTATTTCCCCAATTGCATCTAGCACCTCTTTCTCCGTAAAAGGGGCAGATAAAAACTCATTGTCAGCCTCTCCAACTTGAGGAATATCCGCTACTTGATGCTCATCTATAGTCACAAAACTATGATCAGGAGCACCGAATAACTGTTTATAATAGTTAGAGATATACAATTTTAGATTCTCATGACCTACTATTGTACCCTCGTCCTGCTCTAGCTGCAGGATTCTCTTTTTCCTATGTTTGCCATTTGCAATCAAGTGGAAAAATTTAGTGTTATTATCCCCATGAACGATTGCCCGAACTTTTGCTCTAGTTGCCCATTTCATTTCCTCCTCTCTAAGGAGTATTCGAAGTCTTTGTTCAGCCTCGTTCTTTAGAAACCGCTCGTTCACATCCAAAAAATTGGTCTCAGCCTTCCGGTCGAGCTCATCTATACGTTTGATAAGCCTATCCTGCTCATCCTTATACATCCCAGATACGTTCTTAGCCCAACCTCGAAGGTATTGTCTAAGATGTCGAATTTTATTTTGCCATCAATCCACGTTGGATGTCCCAACCAACTTCCTTTTCCATTCCCTAGCAATCATATCCAGGAACCCCTCCCGTGAGAACTAGCTTGACTCAAAGGAGAATCCCTTTTTATTACCCATATGGTTTGCATTGCCAGGGTCTAGCAAAAGTGTCGTGTGGTCCGAGATCGCTCTTTGAAGCGCACGCACAGTTACTAGTGGATACTTCTGTTCCCATTCGATACTAGTAAGAACCCTGTCCAACTTTTCAAAAGTTTGGTTTTGTAGGGAATTAGCCCATGTGAATTTCCTACCAGAGAGCTTTATCTCCCTTAGATCCAGGCTCTCTATAATGGTATTGAACATAAATGACCATCTACCATCAAATTTATCGTTTCTCTTTTCGTCGGTCCTCCTAATAATATTGAAATCACCCCCTATCAAAAGTGACAATTTCTCATCGCAAATCCGAACCAGATCAGCGAGAAATTCAGGTTTAAATTCCGGCTGAGCAGCCCCATACACAGCTATGAGAGCCCATTGGAATCCATCCCCTTTGGATGTAATCCTGAATTTAACCGCATAATCTCCCAACACCACTTCTCTAACTTGAAGTGTTCGCTCTACACTTCTTTTCGTCAGCGACGATTGCTATTTTGATCTGCTGGTCTCATGGAACCTTAGCACGATGACTTTTTGATTGTCTTTTACAAGAAGGTTTTCCCAGCCCCGGTGCGAGAGGGCAAATGACGACGGCACGCTTTTGGCTAGTTCCAGTGCTTTGATTCGTCACTAGCTGGTCTACGAACCTAGGTGTATTTTTTTTACTTTTAGTGAACTTTGTATTGCCATGACTGCTGATGACTAGATCTGAAGTTTTCCATAAAAAAAATAGGTCCATGGACTATGTTGAACATCTCCAATACGAACTTCATTACTTTCTTTTTTTTGGATCACCGTTGAAAGGGAGTGTTATTCAAAAGGCTTGGTAATACTCTCTCCGTCCGGAATTACTTTTATTCATTTCCACGACAAGTAATTCGGGAAGGAGGGAGTATATAGCAAGCACTAATGTGTCGAGGACTTTGTTTTACTGTAGATAATAATAATCACTTGACTGCTCGCTTGGCACATTGAATTTCAACATCAACTGAATGCACATGCTTTGGTACCCTGAATTACAAATGAATAGGTAGTTGTTTTAGTCCCAAAAAATACTGAACCTGATGGTTTAACATACAAGGAAATTGTACGGACCTCCTCCCACGTACTACACACTACAAGTATTGACTTTGACAAAATCTAGATCGGTGAGGCCACAAAGTAAACGGCCACATTAATTGCTCGTACTATCCAGATCGCGTGAATAGGCTTTGGTTTGGTCTTCTGTAGTCAAAGTCGCATGGTCTTTCTATTTTGCCATATTGATTTACGTTCGTTAATCTTGTACACTAGCTTTGTCCTGGTTTATTGATCCCTTTTGTAATCTATACTCAGTTTTAACCACAGATTTGACTAACAAAATATAAGTTATATGCTATCAAATTTATATTATTGGATTTATATTCAAAAGATGTTCTCAATGATAGTACTTTTGTGGTATATAATTTATTTTCCGCTAGTAAAATCAAATGTTTAAATTTGAACAAAAATACAAACGGACTAATAAGTTGGAACGGAGGGAGTACTTAGTAGTAAGAGGCGATGGAGTATTAACTGCCAATACGGATGCAAGGTAAGTCGGTCGGTGCATCATTTCAATCAGGAGCGCCCATTTCGTCTGTGAGCATCCTTGTGATTCATAGGTTCCATCATGCATGTCACATAATATTTTGGGTACTAACAAACTTCCGTCCAGTGTGTCATGCATCCATCAGGGCAGTGACATCATGCACTTAATACTTGGAGTTGAGCAGCCCAGTCTGCATGTGACAAGATTCCTTTTTACCAAAAATTAACCCAGCTGATACTGATTATTTTTGGAAATATACCTTGCAGATTCAGGAACTTCAGGGGGTGTTTGGTTACAGGGACTTATTAGGGACTTAGAACTTATAAGTCTCTTTAAGTCCCATCTAAATCAAACAAGAGGGACTTATAGGGACTTAAAGTGGCATTTGGGACTTATGAAATAAGACTCTCAAGGAGAGTCTAATAGGGACTTATTGTTGTAATATGGTCTTTTAGTCTATGTTAAGTCCTAGGAACCAAACAGGTAGAAACTTTTTAGGGACTTAGGACTTATAAGTTGGGACTAAAAAAAGTCCTAGGACTTATGAACCAAACAGGGCCTCCGTTCAGTAGCTTTCGGTTGAGCTGTCATTTTCTTCAGTTTCGTCATTCAGTTTTTTTCTTGTACCCGACATAACTCCTTTCCATTAACTGAATAACACAAATACAAAGTACAAATACAACATCAGAGTTTGAGGAAGCTAGAAAGTGGAGAGCGAGTTCAATGCAACGCTGGGAAACCCATTATGATTGCCCATTGTCGAAACACTCGTTATGGGGCGAAAACCCGACTACACCCAACAAATTACAACCTAGCAAAACGCACGGTATGCATAAGGGGTCAAAAAAGCATAGTGCACATAAGGGGGCACATAACCAACAAGCAAAGTGAAACCACGTACACACAGGAGCACCTGAACGCCCAACAACTAAGATACCGAGATGGACTTGAAATATCACTATATCAGTGCCAAGTTGAGGAAGGCCATCAGAATGCCATCAGCTCCTGGGAGCACTCTCAGCTGCCGCACAAAGCCTCATCATAGTGGTGGATTTCTCCTTGAGCATCCTCGCTCCACGCTCCATACGCTCGCGATCACCGCCCTTCATCAAACCTGCCCAATAATTTATAAATTAACACACAAGCAGAAAAGACCACTTCAAATCGCGAATTAGGAAGCTTAAACGCAAAGGTGGCTCTCTTGCGGCAATTCCACACCGTCCAACAAACTGCAGCCAAACAAAAAGTATATATAGAAACATGCTCCAACATGTAAGAAAGTATAGCACCAAGAATATTAATGCCACAAATTGTTGGGGCAGATCTATACCACACACAAACCGGATCGTTCGCCACAAGGCATAGCTAAAAAAAGTGTTGAGAAGTTTCCCTAGCATTCCCAAAAGAACACTTAGGGTTGCCTCACGGTTTCTCCTCTTCATAACATCACGAGTTAGCACAACACCCCGAAAGAGTTGTTAGAGGAAAATCTTGATCTTCAACGGGATTTTAGATTGTCAAATCCATTTACAGATCACGTTTCTTTTGGCAGAGTGATGAGGCCAAGAAGAAATACAGGCGGACACGTTGGGATATCTTATGTAGACCAAAAGATCAGGGGGGTTTGGGCATTGAAAATTTGGAAGTGAAAAATAGATGCCTCATGAGCAAATTGCTCTACAGGCTATCCACAGAGCATGAGGGATGTGGATTCAGATATTGATGAATAAATATCTACATTCTAAAACTTTGGCCCAAGTTACAACTAGACAAATGACTCACCTTTCTGGAAAGGTCTAATGAAGATAAAGGTGTCTTTTTTTCAGAGGGTGAAATTTGTTGTTGGTGACGGTGCATCAACAAGATTTTCGGAAGATACTTGGCTTGGGGACACTCCTTTAGCACTTCAATACCCAATGTTGTATAATATTGCACAACGTAAGGAGGAGTATGTGTCCACGGTATTACAATCGGTACCTCTTAATATGCAGTTCAGGCGAGCTTTAGTGGGAGCACGCTGAATGCATGGTTACATCTGGTCAGAAGAATTATGCAGGTGCAGCTAACTGACCAGACATATACTTTTAGATGGACATTAGCTGCGAATGGTATATTCTCAGTAAAATCTATGTACACGGAGCTGATAAACACTGGACCGCTTTCTAGATCATTGCATATTTGGAATATCAAAGTACTGCTCTTGGGATTAAAATCTTTATGTGGTTCATACACAAAGGTGTGGTATTAACCAAAGATAACTTGATAAAAAGAAGATGGGGAGGCAGACCTAACTGTTGTTATTGTAATCAGAATGAAACAATAACACACCTCTTTCTAGATTGCCCTCTTGTAAAACTACTTTGGTGCACCATCCACATAGCCTTCAATGTTACACTACCTACTTGCATAACATCGTTATTTACAACATGGCTCAACGGAGTAGACGTTAAAATATTGAAACTTATTAGAATTGGGATATGTGCTTTATTTTAGGCTATATGGAATACCAGGAATGACATGATCTTTAATGGCAAGAACTACAATAACTTTTTGCAGGTTATTTACAAAGTGACGTCCTGGATCCGTACATGGTCATTACTCAGCAATGCGGACTCCAGGGATCTTATGGATATTGGGTGCAACCGATGGGAGATAGTCGCACGGGTTGTCTTCAACCGATTTGGATGGCATGCTAATAATATGCTAGGTGTATAGGCATCATAGTCTGCTTTTAGTATGTCGGATATGACAGTCTTTTGCATATCATCTTTGTTTACATTTTAAGCCTCGGAGCTTTGTGGATCTAAGACTTTTTTTCAAATTTTTAATAAGATGGCTGCATGCATCGATTGATGCAGAGACCGGGGGCTCATTTCCTCCTTCTCCAAAATAAAATAAAATCCATTTGAAGTCGCATCCAACCACATTTCTCTCCAGGTAACTAAACATAGATTTAGTTGTAAAGGTTTTGCAAGAATCAAGAGCCCATGTCATTTCATCTGACTCAGTAGAAAGATTAAGAGATATAATAGTGGCACAAAAATCATTCCATTCTTCTAGCAAAGGAGGATGCAAACATTTGCGAAGGAAATTATTGTAACGGTTAACCATTGCCAACTTGAGGCTCCACCGACTTAAATTCGGCCACACTGATTTTGTTGTTGTTACAAATACCGTAGAGCTGGGGGAACTTCAGTTGGGGGGGGGGGGGGGGGGGGAGGAGGGGGGGGGTTATCATTCAGCGGGTCATCCCAAAGCCTTGCCAGATTGCCCGACTTTAGAATGATTGTTCTCCTAGCCATGTATTGTTCTTCAACTCGCATTATATGTTTCCAAATAGGTGAATATCCAAACTTTCCACTCACAAAGGCATCTTTTTTATGCACAAGCCGGAGGTATTCCTCCTTTTCTAAAAATAACCAAAGCACTATCGTATCAATCTTAAAATATTTTTCTCGAACAACCTCTTGCCACACTGACCACATTGTGTACTTAACTCTGGTAGCGCACGGTTCAATTTGTGCCTGGTACAGTTTAGATCAGGGTAAATAAAGATTTTGTGTCTCATAAATAAAGAACCTCTTGACTGGCTAGCTTGGCACATCGAATTACAGCATCAACTAAATGCACAAGATTTGCTACCTAAAATGCTAAACCTACGGATTAATCATGTGAACCTTCTCTCATGTACTAAATCCCCCATCACCACCCAGAATTTGAGGGTGGGGACACTTCCCAACTGAATTTGAGGGTTAGCATGTAAAATTAATCCCGTACAATCATTTTGTGGATGTAGTATTGTTCATGTTTCACTAACAAGCATTGACCTTTGAGAAAATCTAGATCGGCGGGACTACCAAGTAAATGGGCACATTAATTGCTCTCTACTGCCCAGATCACATGAATCGCCCCCATTTGGTCTTCTCTACCCAAAGTCGCATGTTCCTTCCTTCTATTTCTCCATTTTTATTTATAGTACGTTAATCTTGTATAGTATTACTACTTGCTAGAAGGACGGCCATGGAATAGTTAAGTGCCCATAAGGGTGCGCACATGCAAGATGCAACGTTCAGTGCAGCATTTCGATCTGGTTGGCTCCTTAATACCGTCTGTGAGCATCCTTGTGTTCCATAGATTACATCATGATATGATATTCTAGGGACGAAGGAACTTCTATCCAGTGTGATTAATCTTGCAAAGTGATTAATCTAACCAAATCGAACTAAGTCGGTGCTTAACATGCAGTATATAGTATCCACAACAAAAAAGGAGTACACGTAAAGCGAGAGTACATGTCGCCAAACGTGTTCGGTGTTCAGGATATTCGAACACAAACACACATAGGGTTGAGGTGGCTAATCCATACATGCCTTGACTTCGGTAGGAAAATCTTTCCTATGAATGCGAGGTTGCAAGCATTCTGATCGTGAGTGGAAGGTGATTTACATAAGAAGAGACACTTTCCTCAACAATGAAAGAGACAAACGGCACAGCAAAGACGCGCATCACCTTCTACTACTATTGGATAGTACGATGACACACAAATGCATACTTGGATGGACAAGCGGATGTATACAATCCAATCAACCAATCTCTGTGGAAGAAGGAACATTGGAGTACCATATATAGTTTCACACGGTGTCAACAATATTATTCAGTACAGGTAAACAGAATGCAAATCCTCAGCTAAAACGCTGGAGGTGATGCGCCACGACCCAATCCTGTTGTGCCATCCCCCAAAACCAGGTCATGGCGTTACGAAATCTACGCATGACTATAGCAGGTCATGTTATTTCCTATGCAGGGGCAACCGATTAAAAGTTATTCCTACTGATGGCACCCTTTCTTCTTGCAGTTGTTATTGCAGTCATCGTTACAAGTGCGATAGCACCGTTCAGATGTTCCACGCATGCAAGCTTCACAACGTGTGTAGCCGTCGCCGAGCCCCACACAACGACTTTGAGCTACGGTGTTGCAGTCACAAGTACATGTGCCGTTGCTACTGCAACACATACTGTTTGCGGTGCACTGCTGGAAGACCCCGCTCCGACAGCTCGCCTGAGCACCGCCGCTGCATTCATCGCTGCAGGAGGTCTTAACCTCTGCACTGCAATTGGTACCGCATAGTGCCCCACAGTCGCTGCATAAAGGTCTCGGATGCCCAAGGGAACACATGAACATCATGGAAATAACAACAAAAGCAAGAAAAGAAGCCCCACCTGCAGCCATTGTTGCCGAGCAAGCTTTGTAGCTAGAGAGATAAATATGTGGAGCGAGAGAAGCTCCCAAGGTAAGAGATCCGAATAAGCTAGCTGGTGACCGTATGATGCGGGGCCTTATACTATTTGTAGGCTGGCTAGCTACGAGTGGAGCGTACGTAGATCTAAACTCAAGTGCGTAGATCTAATGTAAACTGCTCCATGTTACAATTTGGCTATAAAATATTGACAAGTCGGCTTCATCTCTCCTAAACTCAAGGGTGTTAATTACAAAGCCAATTCATTACTTCGTTTTTGTGGATCACCGATTGGAGGGAGTAGTATTAAAAAAGCTTGACATTGTGTTGGGACATATATAGGAAGAACTAATGTGTTGTGGACTTTATTAGTTTATTTTATTGCGGATAACAATAACGTCACTAGCCAGCTTGGCACATAGAATTGCAACATCAACTAAATGCACAAGCTTTGGTACCCCGAATTAGTGATGTATAGGTAGTTGTTTTAGTACCAAAAAAATGGTAAACCTACAGGTTAATCCTACGGAGATTGTACTACACCCCTCTGAATCTAGGGTGGTGCCCACTTCCCAACTGATGGCCAACCAAAAACTGCCCCGTCTGTGTACGTACTCTTTCCGTCTTGGTTTATAAATCATCTTACAAAAATCAAATAATCTTAAAACACTTAGGCATGATGCATTAACTTTCACCTTGTTTCTTATTTTTTTGACATGAATAAAGAAATCAACCAATAAGAGACATGCGATGTGTATGTTTTTAATGACTTGAGACTAACTAGTACTACATGCAGTGATCAATTCATTGCATGCAATGGTATTAATTAGCAAATTAATATTACTTACTCTCGTTTTCCTGTTTGTCTTGGTTGCGATGCAAAACCTACAATGACTTAGGCTGGTTGTAATGGGTAGTATCATATACTAGTATCATGCATATGATACTAGTCTATGATACCACATCCATAATGCATAGTATCATATGTTAGTATCATAAGGTAGTTTATTTATTGTCATGCAAGACACATAGTAACACATCATTTAATATGATACGGTATCATGATATGATACTCAACCCTCTCTTTCTTTATTTAATTCTATGCCATATCATCAAATTTGCCTACTTGGCATGCATGATACTACCTATGATACTTCCATCACGGGCAGCCTTATAAACCGAAACGGAGCGAGTAGCATTGTTCTTCTTTACTACCAACTATTGACTTTTGCCAAGATCTAAATCGGTGGCACATTAATTGCTCGTACTGTCCAGATCGCATGAATTGACTTTGATTTGGTCTTGTCTAGCCAAAGTCGCATGTACTTTCTATTTTGCTATCTTAATTACTACGTATGTCAATCTTGTATAGTATTTTATTTGAGGGATTAATCTTGTATAATATTACTTACTAGTACGGGAGCAGTGGACACATACAAGGCGAGATCGTTCGGTGCAGCATTTCGTTTAGCTTGGCTCCTAAATATAATCTGCGAGCATCCTTGTGATTCATCCATCATGTGACATGATTCATAGGTTTCGTCAAGCATACATTAGGGCTGTGACATCATGCACTTAATAGTACAAAAGATTCGTACTAACATGCAAGTTGAGTGTACTTGAGTATTCCTACCTCTCAGATGCATGAACTAACTTTACTTAATTTGGAGTTTAGCAGCCCAATTTGCATGTGGCAAGATTCCTTTCTTACCAAAAATCCACCCAGCTGATACTGATCATATTGGAAATAAACCAGGAGGCTTCAGTAGGTTTAGGTCTCATTTTCTTCAGTTAAGTCACTCACTTAGTTAGCTGGTTAAGGATGAAGGCTTAACAACCTGGAGCGAGTCTCATGCATTGTCGATCTGTTTGTGGGATGCTACAAATATTGTGGATCAAACCGCTAAGGCATATCTGACTTATAACCGTCTATTTAGATTTTTGAAAGAAACTGAATACTACTAATTAAAGAGAGAAATTCGCATGCAGATAGTTATAAATATCTTAGCACGGCTTTGTTCAACGAGTAATGGTACATCTACAAAGGCTTACTTAAAAATTTTACGTACAAACTGATGTGTAGGATTGTGATTGGTAATTGGGGGATGAGGGCCCCCACACCCACTAAAAATCGCGGAGGGGGGGGGGGGTGGGGGGAGGGAGAAAAGAATTAGTTTGGAAGGTTAAGTAACCTTTGTAAGTCTTTATAGGTCTAGCATTATTGTTCTTCAACATAAATGCCAGCAACAATACAGTACATCAACCTTTTTTGTAAACATGGTGTCTACAGAATGTTGGAACTAATCTTGTTATTAGTGCTAGATTTATATTTTGATTCATGCATGCAGTAGTAGCGGCAATGTGCACACATAAAGACGTGCTCATGTGTGTGCATACAAGCTAGTATTTTGTGTGTTAAGACGTGCTCATGTGTGATTAGCTTAGTCAAATGCATGCATATAGTTTGTTAGTGGGTGAGTTAGTTGGTTAGTGGATCAAGTCGTGCGGTGCATGGCATAAGAACCGGGCAGGTTGTTGCCTTGGCAATACGTGTGGGTGTCTTGTACAAGTGAATGGAGAAAGAGGCCGTGAGGGCTGAGATAGAAACAATGCAGTCATTGTGCACACCAGGGAAGAATGCCTCGTTGCAAAGTTAGTTGGGCTTCTTCCATGCGTGTGTATTCTTGTGTTTCTTGAGAAACCAAAGAAGAGAGAGAAAGACCACAAAAGAGTGGTGTGACGCAGCTCGAGGAAATTACAAGAGGAGGCGGCGCCAACATAGAAATCTACACATGACTACAATGAGTTATGCTATTTTCCATCCAATGTTGGCAGCCAATTACATGTTGTTATTCCTATGCGTTGTGGCACCCTGTAGAAGTTAATCATGTTGTTTCTTTAGGATTAGGAAAGAAAGCCAAACCGAGTCCTAGTAGTATTAGGATTCCTAGTCCTAGTCTATTTCCATAGTCGCTTGTGGACGTGTATAAAAGACACCCTAGGGGTGTTGATTGTAACACCAGAAAAACGAAAAGCAATACAAAGCAAAGGCTCGACACGGGCCTTTAGCCATCAAATCCATCGATCAGTTTTATTCGTGTCGCTAGTTACGCAAGTTCCGTCAAGTAGCCGGCCGAAGCAAGAATCGCGTAGGCACGCCTGTACAGCTGCATACACACGTTCAAAAGCCAATAATTGGTATCAGAGCGTCAAGTCAGCAACCAGTGGTGGAGGAACGAGCGGCGCCAACGTCCAGGCGCATCGCAACATCTCCATCCAGTACCCGATGCTCACCGACGCCAACTACGGCGTGTGGGCGGTGAAGATGAAGATTATTCTCCGAACCCTCCGAGTGTGGCAGGCAATCACGAACGACGATGTCGATGACGAGTCCGACGAAGGTGCCATGGCCGCCGTAGCCCAGTCCGTGCCGGATTCCTTGCTGATGACATTGGCGGTGTTCAAGACGGCAAGAGAGGCGTGGAACACACTCAAGGAGATGAGGATCGGAGAAGATCGCGTCACCAAGGCACGGGTACAAGTGCTGAAGCGCCAATTTCACAAGTTGTAGATGGAGGAAACTGAATCGGTGAACGACTATGCCATGTGTCTTACTACTTTGGTGGGAGAGATCCGCGCGCTTGGTGCAAAGCTCAAGGAGACCGAGATTGTGGAGAAATTTTTCAGTTCAGTGACTGACAAATTCACGTACATCATCGGCACGCTCGAGCAACTTTACGACATCGACGACATGACCATAACAGAGGCGATCGGACGCCTGTGGACGTGGGAAGAGAATGCTCGTGGCTGTCGAAAAGGCAAAGGAGGAGGTAGTGACTAACTCATGTACTCGCGCGCAGATTGGGAGGCCCCAAGTAGCAAAGGAAGGCGTGACGGTGGCGAAGGCTCAAGCAACACGAAGGGCGATGGACAAACCGGAAAAGGCAAAGGAAAAGGCAAACCACAAGGTCGTGGTAAGGCAGGCCAATCTAAAGAGCAAAAACCACGGACTTGGACTTGTCCGAGGTCAAGTGCTATAACTGCAATAAGATGGGTCACTTTGCGAAGGATTGTCCAAAGCCTAACAAGCGGGAGATCAAGGCAAATTTGGCAAAGCAGGAAGACGAAGGTCCAGGTCTTCTGATGGCCGAAGTTTGTGATCTCGCTGAAACGGTGGTTGTGAAACCAAGCCGGAAGGTGCTACTTCAGGAGGAAAAAGTGACACCAAAGTTATCCGGTGATCAGAACGTGTCGTGGTATCTCGACACGGGTGCCAGTAACCACATGACGGGATGCAAGGAGAAATTCCTCGAGCTGGAATACGATGTTGAAGGCTCGGTCAAGTTCGGTGATGGTTCAACTATGGAGATTTGCGGGCAAGGATCTGTCCTCTTTGAGGGTCTCACAGGCGAACATCGCATACTCACCGGAGTGTACTACATCCCACGGCTGCGCAACAACATCATCTTTATTGGGAAGCTTGACGAGAATGGTTGCACGGTGAATATAGAGAGCGGAGTGATGACGATCTTCGACAACCTCCGAAACGTGCTAGCTCGTGTTAATCGCACACGGAATAGTCTCTATATCCTCAACCTTGATCAATCTCAACCGGAGTGTTGGCTTGTCAAGAGTGATGATGATTCGTGGTTATGGCATGCTAGATTTGGACACGTTAACTTCTACGCCTTGAAGAAGATGTCAAAGATGGAGATGGTATCCGGGATGCCAGTTATCGACCATGTTGATCGAGTATGTGACGGGTGCTTGGTTGGAAAATAGCACCGCAGGCCATTCCCTGCTGAGTCTACCTATCGTGCAAGTGATGCACTCGAGCTGCTCCATAGTGATCTATGTGGCCCTATCACCCCGGCAACTCACGCTGGAAAGAAGTATTTCTTCCTTGTGGTAGACGACTACTCGAGATATATGTGGGTCATTCTCCTACGATCTAAAGATGAGGCGTTTGAAGCGTTCAAGAAGTTGAAGGCTGCAACAGAGATGGAACACAAGCTGAAGGTTCGCGCTCTACGGACAGATCGCGGCGGAGAGTTTACGTCGAATGAGTTCAACGACTACTGTGAGAAGATTGGCATAAAGAGGTTCCTCACGGCACCTTACACGCCGCAGCGGAATGGGGTCGTTCAAAGGCGCAATCGAACCGTCGTTGACATGGAAAGGAGTTTACTCAAGAGCAAGAACCTGCCGGGGACTTTTTGGGGAGAAGCTGTCTCGACGGCGGTCTATCTTCTCAACCGGGCTCCAACAAAGGCGGTGATCGGCAAGACTCCGTATGAAGCAATTTACGGACGTAAGCCGAATGTGTCTCATCTACGGACATTCGGGTGCGTGGCACATGTGAAGACGGCGGAGCCGCACCTCTCAAAGCTTGCCGATCGTAGCACCAAGATGGTGTTCATCGGATACGAGAGCAGTTCTAGCACCAAGGCATACCGTTTCTACGATCCACAAACCAAGCGTCTACGGATTTCACGCGACATCGTGTTTGAAGAAAACCAAGCGTGGAATTGGAGCGCCGCAGCCGACGATGCTCCAAACAGTAACATATTTGCAGTTGAATTTCCAACTGATGATGATGCAGGGGAGGATGTCCAGGTGGTTGGCAAGACGGCCAACCAAGGTGACCACAATGGTAGTGATCATCATGGTGCCGACACCGACGACGACGCGCATAGGTCGCAAGGAAATAGCGACAACGCCACGCACGACATAGGCGGAGATCTCGACGAAAACATCGACAACGAGGCGCATAGTGACGACGACAATCAAGATGATGGTCACGGTCACGACGACTACGCCGACGACACGGATGTCGATGACACACCAAGGTCTCAGCCGTCTTCCTCAAGTGCATCAACACCGACACAATTTGTGTCACCTCCTTCGCAAGCCACAACGGACTCCTCATGGCCTCGTCGCTACAAGACCCTCAAGAAAGTCTACAAGTACACAAAGCCAGTTACGCTCGAGTACTCCGGACTATGTCTGTTCGGAGTTGAGGAGCCGGCGAACTTCATAGAGGTGAGCAAAAGTCCTAGCTGGACGCACGCCATGGATGAGGAGATGAAGGCAATTGAGAGCAATGGCACGTGGACTTTGGTAACCCGACCTCCAAACCAAAAGACGATAGGTTTGAAGTGGGTTTACAAGTTAAAGAAGGACACGGAGGGTGCCATTGTGAAGTACAAGGCAAGACTCGTTGCAAAGGGCTACGTACAACGTCAAGGAGTTGACTATGATGAGGTGTTTGCACCGGTTGCTCGAATCGAGACGGTGAGAGTGCTCCTAGCTTTGGCAGCACAAGAGGATTGGAAGGTTCATCATATGGATGTTAAATCCGCTTTCCTCAACGGCGATCTCACAGAAGAAGTGTACGTGGAACAACCCCTCGGCTACGAGAAGAAAGGCGAAGAAGGGAAAGTTTACAAGCTCAAGAAGGCACTTTACGGGTTGAAGCAAGCGCCAAGAGCTTGGAACTGAAAGTTAGACCGAAGTCTGGTCTCGCTCGGGTTCAAGAGATGTCCCCTCGAGCACGCAGTCTATACAAAGAACTCCAAAGGCTCAAACCTGCTAGTTGGAGTTTATGTCGACTATCTGATTATCACCGGAGATATCGTAAAAGAAATTGAACGTTTCAAGGCGCAAATGAAGAACAAGTTTAGCATGAGTGATCTGGGATTACTCAGCTATTACTTGGGCATCGAAGTGAAGCAAAGCTCCGGAGAGATTTCCCTATGTCAATCGGCTTATGGGTCAAGTTATTAGAAAAGTGTGGCATGTCAGATTGCTACGAGACACAAGTTCCAATGAACCAACCTCACAAGTTGAGCAAGCGTAGCTCAAATCCGCCGGTGGACACCACAATGTATCGAAGCGTTGTGGGTAGCCTAAGATACTTGATGCATACCCGACCTGACTTGGCTTATTCAGTCGGGATCGTGAGTCGTTTCATGGAGAATCCGACAACCGAACACATGAGCGCGGTCAATCAAATTCTACGCTATGTGAAAGGCACAATTAATCTTGGCTGCACGTACAGAAAGGGAAAGGAAGGATTGGTCCTTCGTGGATATTCAGATAGCGACATGGCAGGTGACGTTGATGACCGAAAAAGCACAACGGGCATGGTTTTCTACCTTGGCCCGAATTCGATTAGCTGGAATTCTCAGAAGCAAAAGGTGGTGGCACTGTCTTCATGCGAGGCAGAATACATAACGGAAAGCACGGCGGCTTGTCAAGCAGTGTGGCTGAGAAGACTCCTAGCTATTCTTGCAAAGCGGGAGGTGCAGAAGGTGTCACTGAAGATCGATAACCAAGCTGCAATCTCGTTGTGCAAAAATCCGGTTCATCACGAAAGGAGCAAGCACATAGATACCCGGTTCCACCATATCCGGGAGTGCATTGAAGAAGGGTTAATCGAGCTTCAACATGTGAACACCAAAGACCAACTTGCCGATATTTTCACCAAGTCCCTCGGTCGACAGAAGTTCATCGAGATGAGGAGGAAAGTCGGAGTGCAAGAAGTGAAGTCAAGCAACAAGATTAAGGAGGTGAATGTAGAAGTTAATCATGTTGTTTCTTTAGGATTAGGAAAGAAAGCCAAACCGAGTCCTAGTAGTATTAGGATTCCTAGTCCTAGTCTATTTCCATAGTCCCTTGTGAACGTGTATAAAAGACACCCTAGGGGTGTTGATTGTAACACCAGAAAAACAAAAAGCAATACTAAGCAAAGGCTCGACACGGGCCTTTAGCCATCAAATCCATCGATCAGTTTTATTCGTGTCGCTAGTTACGCAAGTTCCGTCAAGTAACCGGCCGAAGAAAGAATGGCGTAGGCACGCCTGTACAGCTGCATACGCACGTTCAAAAGCCAAACACGTTCAAAAGCCAACACACCCTTTGTTCTTGTAGTTGTTGCTGTAGTCGTTGTAACAAGGGCGATAACAACACTGGCCGAAGATGCCGCCCATGCAAGCATGGCAATTTCTGGAGTTGTCGCTCACCCGTTCGCAACCACTCTTAGCTACGGTGTTGCAGGCACAAGTGCACGTCCCGTTGCTACTACAGCAGACACCATCTACGGTGCACCGCTCTGTGACCTGCCTCTCGCAGTCCCGCTGAGGGCTGAAATCGCAGTAGCTTATGCATGAGGTTTCAGCCTCTGCGGTGCAGACGTGCAGTTGGTACTGCATTGCGGGTCGCAGTCGCTGCATAAAGACCTTGGATTCCCAAGGAAGACATGACCAGCATGAACTTAGAGAAATTTAATACCATTCCATATTATTATACTGAAAACAAGTTTAATACCATTCCATATTATTAGAGCGTGCTTGGATCCAAAAGACTTAAACTAGTCTGACTAAAACTAGTCTCTTTAAGAGGCTAAAGTTCCAAGCACCCCTGACTAAAGAGAGACTAAAACTAGTCCTGAGGCTAAAATCTTTTAGTCAGGGGTACCCCTACTAAAATGTGCATTAGTCCTCTCTCTCCTCATTTAACTCCTCATGTAAGTTCGGGATTGGAGGGTTTGGAGGATAATAAATGCTTATTAACTTGATTGTAGTCTTTTTAGTACTTGGATTCAAGCATGGGTGAGACTAGCAAGTTTTAGAGGGTGTTTGGATACTCTCTAGTCATGTGACTAGTAGTAGTCAGACTAGAAGTTTTTAGTCAGACCCTGTTTGGAAGATGACTACTACTAGTCAGCATTAAATGTCTCTGTATTAAATTATTCTCATTTATCTCCCTTCCATTGGCGTGCCAGCATGGGAGGATGAGCCATTAATTGGAGAAGAGACTTTAGTCACTTTTAGTTGGGGGTGGGGTGACTAGGGACTAAACTAGTTTTAGTCACCCATTAGTCAGGGGTGTTTGGAGGTTTACTGACTAAAGGTGACTACTACTAGTCTCTAGTCTCTAGTCACTAGTGATCCAAACACCCTCTATTAGTCTCATTACTTTTAGTCATGGGACTAAAACGTATCCAAACACCCTCTTATACTGACCAGCATGACCAGTTGACATAGACATTAACGCACAAGTTTAATTATAGTACTGAAAACAAAGTTGTTTAACGAAGCATTGACTTTGACAAGATCAAGATCGGTGGATTGGTCCCAGATTTACTTGCAACTGGCTTTTACTAAGTGGTGCATTAGTTGGTCCTACTGTCCAGATCACATGAATTGACTATAATTTGGTGTTCTCGAGCTCCCATCTTGAACTCTTCATTTATTTTAATTAGTCTGGTAGCGGGGCAAACATGGCCGTGTTAATTGCAAATCAGGGCAAGCCGCAAAGCTCGGTGCATCATGTGACATGCGAACTATTGCTAATTTCATCTATGAGACTGAGCATCCCTGTGATTGATGTGATTTATAGGTTCTATCACGTAGCATGATATTTTGGGGGCAAAAGTACATCTGGTACGTTCGTCATGCATTTTATCAGGGGTGTGCCGTGCACTTAATAGTAAGAAAGAACAATTACCTCAACAATGATTATGGCGAAGGCGCACATCGCCTTCCAGTATTGCTGGATACTACAAAAATACACAACTGCGCACTTGCATGGACATGCTGATGTATACAGGTGAATGAACAAATCAGCTCTATGGAAGAAGCAACATTTCACAACCATACTTTCACATCGCATTAACTTAGAGAAATTTTATACCATTCCATATTATTATTCAGTATAATTAAACAAAATGCAAATCCCCAGCTAAACATAATTACCCATTCCTCCTATCCCATCCCACAAAACATGGTCTTGGAGTTTACACAAAATGCAAGATAAATATAAAAAAGGTTAAAGAAAACTAGGTACAAGCACAACAACAATAGTCGAGCATGCCTTGCACCCTTTCTTATGCATGGCACCCTTTCTTCTTGCAGTTGTTGTTGCAGTCGCTGACACAGGTGGGATAGCAATGGTCGAACATGCCTTGCGTGCAAGCTTGGCAATCTGTGTAGTTGTCGGTGACCCCCGTGCAAGAATTTTGAGCTACGGTGTTGCAGTCACAAGTGCATGTACCGTTGCTGGTGCAGCAGGTACCATCTCTAGTGCACCGCTCAAAAACTTGCCTCTCGCAGCCCTCCCGAGGGCTATAGTCACAGTAGCCGCTGCAGGAGGTTTTAGCCTCCGCGGTGCAGTTGGTACTGCACAACGTCCCACAGTCACTGCATAAAGGCTTGGGATTCCCCACGGATGACATGATCAGCATGGAGAAAACAGCAAGAGCAGCAAGAAGGCAAGCTCCACCTGCGGCCATTGTTGCCGAGCAAGCTTTGTGTAGCTACAGAGGTAGCTAGATATGTGGAGCAAGAGATGGGCGCAAGATAAGAGATGGAAATAAGATGGCTGGTGGCTTGCTATATGATTGAGCACCTGCAACTATTCATAGGCTACTAGGCAAGCTTTCAGTGGAGGGTACATCTAAACTTAATTGTATGGATGGATGACTATCTATGGTAAACCACACCATGTTACAATTTGGCTAAAAGAACAATGGAAGTTGGCTTGTGGAGGAGTATATCATATTTTCCTTCAATGGGCTCTATTAAATCCGAGGACATATTGAACATCTTCTACATTGGAATCAAAAGAAAGTTGTATTAAAATGGTATGATAACACTGTTTTGGCACATATATAAAAAAACACTAATGTTTGAAGACTTCCTTTAACTAGATAAAAATCACTTGAATGGCTTGACAGTTCAACTTGGATCATAAACTAAATGCACAAGTTTTGGTACTCCGGATTACTGCTCAACACGTAGTTGTTTTATGAAGCATTGAACTTTTTTGCTGGTTACGATGCATCGACTTTGACAAGATCGAGATGGGAGGATTCATTGACTTTTAAATTACTTGAGCAACTTGTTTTTAGTAAATGGCACATTTATTGCAAGATTGCATCAATTGACTATGGATATTTTTTTTGGCAAATTGAATTGACTTTTGAGGAGAACAGGGACGAAGGAACTTCCAGTACATGCATCGTGCATCCATCAAGGGTGTGATGTGCACATAATAATCTAGAGAACATGCGTGAACAGACTTTAGTTCATACCGCAAACTAAGTATTATGTTAGACCCTCCTCCTCGAAAAAGTCTACACTCGGTTAGATCGCGGCAAAGATTGTTTAACCATGTGTTGGAACTAAATCTAGCAAATCCCTCGGTAGGGTATTCTAGCTAGGTGACTGGGCAGGATAGTAATAGGGGATATGGTTTTAACTTGGTTCGGGTTCTCATGGTGGAGGTAATACCCTCCTCCTGCTTATATAAATTGTGTTAGGTTGTGTACAGATGAATACCAAGGGATTGCAATGTGTCTATAGATGGGCCTGGCCCCAGCCTATATATCATACTAAGGGTCGTAATGTTATAGTTCCTAACCGGCTATGTCTGTGGAGGTAGAGTCCTCCACAGCTGGAGAGTGTCCTTCTACACCCGAGCTCAAATGAGCTTCTATGAACAGTAAAATAAAAAAAATATTATAATGTTCAAAAAATTCTAATTTTTTTAGGGCAAACTTTGACAAATGTTCTAAGATCTTGAAAAAATTTCAGTACAAAATCACATTTATGGAAGTCGTGGCAAAAAAACAAAATTGGTGCTCCAAAATGCTTTCAAAAGTAGCATTTTCAGAGTTACAATTTTTTTTTTGCCATGATTTCCACAAATGTGATTTCATGTTGAAACTTTGCAAGCTCGATCTTACAACATTTGTTAAAGTGTGCGACAAAAAAAATTCAGATTTGTTTGAACATTTTAGAAATAATTTTCGAATTTACAGTTTACCCGAGCTCATTTGAGAACGATCCAGAAACATCATGTCCTCCACAGCTCCGGTATCTTCAGATTCTACGGCAAGTCTTCAGGGTTTTCCTATAATTTGCACCCGGTGTTCCAAAGTGGCCGGGGATGGAAACAACAGAAGGGTCATCAGTCGGCCCATGAGGCCGGGAACCGACATAGCGAGGGACCCCTGGCCCGGGACACCGTCACCATGCAGGCGACATCCCATGACAGCTACACCTGAAACTGTCCAAGTGAAGTTAATGATTCCACAATGTTTATCTCCGTGACATGGAGATTGGGCTGCTCAAACAGTAGTGAAGTCAGTTCATGCATCTAAGCGGTAGGAGCAGTCAAGTACTTGACTTACATGTTCATACTAGTAATTTGCTGCACAGGCTATGTTGTTCTTGCAAGCTTTGCTGAATAATTAGTAGAATGTGAAGAGGAATTCCCCGCAAGAATTAATGAGAATAAATGGCACGGCAAAGGCACGCCTCACATTAATTCCAAATATTCTTGGATAATAGTACAATGACACACAAATGGATACTTGGTTGGACAAGCTGATGTATACAAGCCGGTGAGTACTTGGTGGGCGCACAAATAACAACCAAAAAAGCCGGAGGAGACGTGCCACGACCCATTCCTGTTGTGATATCCCACGAAACCAGGCCATGGCGACTATAAAAACCAATCTACTTATGACTACAAGGAGCCATTTTGTTTCCTGTGCAAGGCACTCGATCGATTACATGCATGTTATTCCTATGCGTCGCACCCTTTCTTCTTGCAGTTGGTGTTGCAGTCGCTGACACAGGTGGGATAGCACTGGTCGAACAAGCCGCGCTTGCAAGATTCACAACGTACATAGCCATCGGTGACGCTGCTGCAACGTTCTTGAGCTATGGTGTTGCAGTCACAAGTGCAAGTGCCGTTGCTACTGCAGCAGAAACCATCTCTGGTGCACCCCTCGAAAACCTGCTTCTGGCAGTCCTCCCGAGGGTTGTAACAGTTAGCGCTGCAGGAGGTATTAGCCTCGGCGTTGCAGTTGGTACCGCACAACGTCCCACAGTCGCTGCATAAAGGCTTTAGATTCCCTAGGGATGATATAATCAGCATGGAGAAAACAGCAATAGCAGCAAGAAAGGAAGCTACACCTGCAGCCATTGTTGCCGAGCAAGCTTTGTCTAGCTGGATATGTGGAGCAAGAGAAGGTGTCAAGATAACAGATGCGAATAAGCTAGCCGGTGCCTTGCTACATGATGGAGCGCGCCTAAACTATTTATAGGCTAGCTAGCTGCGAGTGGAGGGTAGATCGAAACTTAATTATATGTATGGACAACTATTATGTAAACCGTATCATGTTAAAATTTGGCTAAGAAAACAATAGACAAGAATAGCTTGAGTTGATTGACAATTCTACTTGCACCATAAACTAAATGCACAAGTTTGTTGGTACCCTGGATTACTGCTCAACACGTAGTTGTTTTGTGAAGCATTGACTTTTTTGTCAGTTATGAAGTATTAACTTTGCCAAGATCAAGATCGGCGGATCATCCTTGGTTTAATTTCTTGAGCAACTTGCTTTTAGTAAATGGCGCGTTAATTCGCCAGATCTAATGAAAAGACATTGAATACTCCATCCGTCTCATACTCCATCCGTTTTTAAATGTAAGATCTTTTAAAGATTTCACTATAGATTACATATGGATGTATATAGACATATTTTAGAGTGTAGATTCACACATTTTTGCTTTGTATGTACTCCCTCCGTTCCTAAATATAAGTCTTTGTAGAGATTTCACTACTGGACTACATACGGATGTATATAGACATACTTTAGAGTGTACATTCAATCATTTTGCTTCGTATGTAGACATTTAGTGAAATCGTTTAAAAGACTTATATTTAGGAACGGAGGGAGTAATCCATAGTGAAATCTCTAAAAAGTCTTATATTTAAAAAAGGAGGGAGTAGTTTAGAAAAAGCGCATGAGGTGAATCATGATTGACTCTAATTTTTTTGTAAGAGTTCATACAATAACCCCACGGCGTCTAATTATTTGAGGAAATAACAATAACTCACACAACGACTAAATGAAAAATCCTGATGCATGAAGCTTATTTATCCCGGTACACACCCAACATTTTCACTATGCATGCAACCCACAATTACTCCTAATCAATTAAGTAATGAATGTTACGTGTCTTAACCTTTTTTATTCCGGAGATGCATGTAAATGAAACCATGCCTTCTAAATAATGATGAAGGGAGTATATATATTTATTTAGGCAAGAGGAATAGACTTTTGCTTGGATCTTCTCTAGCCCAGCACGCGTCTGTAAACCAGATCACCAGAATCGGGAATTTCTAGTCCCTGCGTTGTGCATCGATCGAGGGTGTGACGTGCACTTAATGGTATGGAAAGAAGCGTTTTTTTTTTTTTTTTTTTTTTTTTTTTTTTTGCGAATGGAAGATGCTTAACTTGCGTGCACGTCGACTAGTTGACTCTTACCACTCAGATGCATGAACCGGCTTTGGTTTATACTGCAAACTAAATACACTCTGTTAGAGCATCTAGCTACAGCCGGACTGAACAAATCCGGTCCGTTAGTGGACACGTCCGAACATGCCATTGCACGTATCTGAACAACCCTTCATATTTCGTTCCGTACATTTACATACCTCATATTCGGACTCTTAAATTCATACAAAGTCACTAGAAAAACCATTCTTACTAGTTTAGTAATAGAGAGTTGCTATTTTTCAGTTTTTAGCATAGTCCGAAGGAAGGGGAGTATATCTAAATAGGAGTCTTCCCGGCGAGCAGTGCACTATCAACTACTCCATCTGCATCAAAATATATAAGACATTTTTTACACACGAGTATATCTAAATAGGAGTCTCTACACTGAGTACAGCGTTTTGGAGCTCGGCCTTCATGGACCCATTTACTTTTGAAACATTAAAAAATTTATATTTCCGGCTTCAAAAAATATTTAAATAAATATGCAAGTACACAAGGATGAAATGTATATGTGTGAAAAATTCAGAATGAAATACCTTGAGATGCGATCCGCCCAAAAAGAATAAATTCACGTACTTTTGGGATGAATAGTATATGTATTAAAAATTCATAAATTAGTCTTTTTTGTAGAGACCTCATTTCAACGTATTCCGTTTTAAAAATTTATACACATGTGTGTTATGCCTCCATATATATCTGTATTTTTTGGATTTTCTTGAAATATAAAAATATGAATTTTGGATTTTGAAAAAACCGGCCTCCGTGAAACTGAGCTCCAAAAGGCATTTTCATCTCTCCACTACTATATAAAAAAAAACATATACAGTGACCGGATTGAAGAGCATGTTCAGTGGGAAAATGGACAAATGTAAACGTAACACATGCAAGGATATTGAAGCACAATTGTAGGAACCTTGTCTGGAAGGAACCCAATTATAGGCCATCGGAGCTTGGCGACCAAGTGACATGAAAATACCCACAATGGGAACTCACAATTATGCAAGCGCAGCGGCTGAGGCAGTGGAGCTGGCCGAGAGTGATCAACATAGGCCAACTCCAATGCATGGCCGCAAACTGTGATCGTTTGTTTCTGTTTTACATCGGGAAAACGGACGCCTCCGTCCGGCTTTAGGGCATGTTTTTTTAAAAAGTTCTAGGACTTTTTTGAGTTTCAACTAAAAAGTCTCTAGTCCCTACCCGTTTCTTTCCAAGGACTAAACATGGACTAGAAGTCATTAAATGACATGCAAAAAGACCATGTTACCCCTAGTAATATACTAGAAGTTATTAAATGAAATGCTAAAAGTAGGGACATTGTTGGGAAAAGAGCCAAAAAGTCCCAAAAAGTCTCTCCCATAGGGACTTCTTCCTTTAGTCCCAAAAACCCCCTTTTAGTCACTAAAAGTCCCTCACATGTTTCTTTCACATGGGACTAAAAGGGACTTTTTTTAGTCCCTACACCAAAAAGTCCCTGAAAAGAAACACCCCCTTAGCCGTCCACCCATATGTGTGCCCAACCGGGCCTGCAATCTCAAACATATGCCTATCAATATGTTTGATTTAAACATAAAAACCATTGCAAAAAAAACATTGAAACTCAAAACAAAATTAAATCCAAGCTAGTTCACGACCACAATAATTAGATAGGTTTTTCTTGGGGAGGGGGCGCTTGATGTTGCCATCCTACTCGTCTCTGTCGTCCATGGTAAGGTCAGCATAACTGTGGCTGCCACAGGTGGGCGGCCCCTGTGCTGGCTGCCAAGACGAAGACGCCTGCACCACCTCTTCCCGTGGCGGGGATGTCTCTGACATTGGTGATAGTGGCGGCGCAGGAGAACATGGCTCGACATCCACCCATGAGGCCATCTCCGATGCCTTCAACGACCATGTCCACCTCTGGCCCACAATCACCGGGTTCCATGCCGTGATGGGGAGCTCCTGCAACACCTCCTCCTTGCCGACCACGTCCAGCTCCGGGATGGACACATCACTGACAGCCGACAGGGCGAGCATCTCGTCAAGGCCATCCCATTTGGCACGATCGTGCTCCATCACTGAGTCCTTCATGACCCTCCTCACCAACTCCTCCTCTTCTCTGGGCGGTCATTTTGGGAGGTGGTGGTGGCGTGGACGGCGAGGGACGTGGAGTCGATGTCAGACCGCGCACCTGTTGGAAATTTAGGGTTTATGGTCTACCCCCTATTCCTTTGTGCTTATCCGTGGTGCCGCTCACAATTCGCATATCTGAGGCTAGGGGGTAGGGACCTTCTTATACCGTCTTTCTAAAAAGTCCATCTCTTATACAGATAAGATTCCTAGTCTTTTTAACTAGTTTTCTGGGATATAGTCCAGATCAAATTACCAACCACGATCATATTTGTCTGTTAACGAATTCTACCCGTTTATGTCCCCGGAGCACACACTTGTGAGCAACGCGCCATAATAGAGTGTAAATTCCTCTAATTATGTAGATCAACATTAGGGTTGTAATCTAACTATACGATATAGCTCCTTCCAATTATTAGCGTATCCGGGTAGTCTTTCCAATATATAAAATATATTGTATTCCATCGATAATTGACCAGCTTCCTTAAGTATATGACTTACGTATTTCAACAAGTAATAATTTCATGATAATCATGTAAAGTAATTCCACGTATAAATACATGTATGATTCCATAATGAGTTATTTCGAATATTAGCAATTCTTATTATTTGAATATAGTTGCAGGACACAAAATTCCAACAGCACCCGAGGCAGGTTAGGAGTGTTTGCAGATTGCACCCATGGCGGGCTCGGAACACGACGAAAAAAATGTTTGCCGACGCAGACCATGCTCGTCACGAAACCCAGTTTCCCATAAAGGGGAATCCAAAACAGTCGGGAGGTGCGGTGGAGATCCGGAGGGAGGCGGGGCGCGGGGGTGGTTGATCTCGGGGATGCGGGTGCGTCGGACGTCGGGACCGGCAGCACATGCACCCAATATGGCAAGTGCCAGCCATTTGGGAGCTGTACATCTCCTTTTTTTTTTTTTTTTTTTGCGGGTAGGGAGCTGTACATCTCAGCCTTGACATATGGAGGCGTGTGCGCCGACGAGGAGATGGAGAATGTGCACGGAGGCAAAGGTGCAGAGCGTTCGTAGAGGCGGGAGGATGACCCCACCTCGTGACCTTCTTGCCCGGGTTGCACTTGGACATGACCAAACAAATATGACCCGGAAGCAGCAACATGGTGCACAGTTTTTTTTTTTTTGTTGCGGGGAAATATGATGCACAACTTTCAACAATGAAGTTTGTTCATAAATAAGTTTTTACACGTGGTGAACATATTGTCCGTGGAGCACAATATAATCTGAATCATTGTCCTTTGGTCAGACGACGTGGTACTAAAATTTCAGCGCATGCGCACGTACGGACGTCTACACAAAAGGTTTTTTTTAGGTAGAACTAGTACAAATGCCCGTGCATTGCATCGGACAAAAAAAAACACAACATACTTCATGTGCCACTATGCATTATTTTTTATATCCGGTAGCAAAAGAATATGTCCGTTGCAACTGGAAACGCCCGTGCTTTCTTTCACAGAAAACACAAAGACTCCTAGTCCGCTCCAGCGCCATATCCTTCGTCTCGGAGACGTTGGACTCGTGGCACCAGGTCCCATCTTCGAGTTTCTGAACCCAATCCGCGTAGTTCTTCATTCCTCTAGGCCTAGAGAACCCGACACCATTGATGCAGCTTGCTGGTCCAAGACCAAATGCATAGAACGGCCTGTTTTGCCAGTATGTTACGTTGTGCTTGCACTCGTAACCAGGCTTGCAATAGCTACTGATCTCGTAGTGTTGATATCCTGCTTCAGAAAGCCGTTTCAAAGCTATCTTGTAGAAGTTTGCAGAGTCTGTCTCATTTGGGAGAGGAAATACACCAGGCGTATAGCTGCAACATTTAATATGAACGGAGTGAGATCAGCATCAATCTGACACATATTTAAAGATGAGAACATTTGATCCTTCAATCTTACATAGTACAAAAATGTCACTGCAAATTAATATGTGACGAAATTGTTACAAACTTGGATATAAGATGGCAAGCTAGAGAACAACATGGCTTTATATGGTACTACTATCAACATCATGAGTTGGAGAAGAAGACTGAGTGTCCATCAAAACATCCATCAGCGTGGCATGACAGCATCCCTGCAGGCAGAGAGAGCATGACAATTGAGTAGGAATATTACAAGGTTAGACCAAAGAGCACGACAGCTTAGAACTAAAGCAGCTGCTAGTGCAGCCCCGCGACAGATCAATCACGGTGGCCTACATGGTGTCGGCGTCCAAAGCGACGATATACGGTTCCGGGGACGTGCAGTTTGAAGAGTCACCTAAACAAGATAATGTGCAATATGTGAGAACTTTCCCTGAATTGGAAGATGAGTCAAAGGCTTCAAATAAGCTACTACATTGTAGGAAAAAATAATAATCAATTACTCCCTCTGATCCATCTTAATTGTGGATCGGAGGGAGCACTATTTTAGTCCTCAAGAAAATGAGGGCACTACAACTAATTTTGAGAAGAGTTATGTTGTACTCTATATTCTCATAATAAACTTTGCAGGAAACCGAGTTTTGCAATCCACCTTCAATCCTGAAAGGAAGCTGGGGACATCCTCTCAAATCAGTGCCATGTCCGCAGTTGCTACATTTGATTATGTATGATGGCACTGGACATGTTGTATTACCACCGTTAGTACACACACTAAAGCGCGAGAAATCATTCAAGGGATGTGTAGTAAATGCTCTAAAAGAGCAAGGCTATTGAGCCATGAAATAGCCAGAATGCAGTAGAAATTTAAAGACTCACTGTCTTCCGATGATTTCTGTTTGGAGGCATGACGCCATGGATCTTGAGAGCCATTTGTGAACACAATTTTAGAAGCTGCACATGTGTAATGAAAAATTAGGAAGAAAGCAAATTGGTTATCACTGTCAGCTACATGAATAACAGGCATGGTAAGGGTGTCAACTGGACTACAGGAAATCACTGTTGTGCAGCTCGCAACTGTGATTGCCGCAGTAGTTTGGAACTTCGATATGGAGCTGGTGGAAGGGCAGACCATCCAGCCCAAGCTGTCTTGTACACTGCAGATGAAAAATGGCCTTAAAATGATACTCAAGAAGCGGGAAATATAACGTTAGGCTCACTTAATTTACATGTAAACTGCAGATGAAAATGCATCTATCCTTGGTGTTTTATTTTTATCTGTATCTATCATGGGTGTCTTATTTTTATCTATCCAGGCCAGACAGGTACCTCAACGGCGGCATCGGCTCCGGGTCGGCGAAGCCCCTCCTCTAGTGGATCCCGACGCCGTCCAGCGTCGCCTCCTTGGCGGCTTCGCCGTTGGGCTTGACCGGTGGCTCGCAGCAGTGCGCCTCGCAGCCGGCCGCGTCGAGAGCAGCGGAGCCGTCGGGTAGGCGGCCGCGGCGCGGATGGGACATGGTGGCCGGCGGCCTCCCTCCCTCCACGCGAGCACGGCCGGCGACTGCCAGATGGAGGTGGCCTCCCTCCTCCTGCGCCGCCCCTCACATCGCCGCGGCTGGAGAGGGAGCGGGAGCGGCTGGATAAGATGAGAGAAATGATTGCGATTGAAATTCTTACTAATGTAGGGGGCTTTTTGAAAAAATGAAGTGTTTTCTCGATCCACTTACATAGGGACCGCGGGTTGAATACCCAGAAATGAAGGGACTTTTATGCAAAAACGTCGCGACGGGCGACATAAGCGATGCATGCTTTATTATTAGGGGAAATTGCTCAAGCGGGACTGGTAGTGTCGCATGGGAGTCTTTTAAGCCCAACAGGCCGGGAGTGAAAGATCAAAACATTCCCCGACAACTTTTGGCAATGTCATTGGACAATTTATATTCACTGCTTCCATGAAGATTTTTATTCACATCTTCCACAAAAATTGAGGCCATGTGTACCTATCACAATGGGTAGCAAATTATTTATGTATTCAAGAATATATATTTTTTAAATAAAAACATTTATTTAAAATTCTAGAATATTTTTTAAATATGCAACAATTTTTTTTCTATATCCATGATTTTTTAAGAGGAGCACTCATTCTTTTAAGACCCTCTGCATGTAGTAGGACTACAAAATTATAGTATAATGTGTATCACTCGGGTGTTTTTTTCATTGTAATAATAAATTTATGTCCAATGGACAGATTTTTGCTTAGATCGTACGTTAAAATTCTACGTGTAAAAACTAGATCTTTCTGAATGATGATTTTTGTTTTGACAAAACAAAAAGATATTCCCATTACACAAATGCAAAGTTTTCACGTAGTAATGCAAAGATGTTGAAGCATAGATGTGAAAAGTAGATCCATCTCGAAAAGACTGTTTCACACCTCAAGAGCATGGAAGAGATAATCTAAGGTCGTGATATTCACCACATGTGTGGCATAATGAACACCCGACTACACGATTCTATGTGGCATATTCATAAGGCAGCCCACGTGATTCTGTATTGGCAAATATTAGAACTGCCCACACGTCCAACAACAACTACTCATCCTCACTTCACACGTGTAGCACGAAGCAATTCTACCCTGATATTTTTTATTGGCAACTTTAGTTACTTGGGGATGCAACTTCAGTTGTAAAGCATAGCAACTTCTCTATTTTGGTTATTGATTAAATAGTTGCCGCATATGCCCAATTGTAGCTGCCATCTTTCACCGTAAAAGCGTCGTATGGGCAAAGAGCAGTTCACCCACACGGCATGAATTAGATGGTGTCCCACGAAGCTAGCCACCGCGCATAGCAGGTCGTGCAAGGCCGTTTGGGCGAGCACTCCAAGTCCTACACAACAAACTATACCTATGTGACATTGAAATTTATCGAGAACCAACGCGATTGATGCGTGTGGATCAAGTAAAATGCCACAGATGTTGGCGCTATCATTTGGGATAATCTATAACTGATAAATTTACTGGAAACTAAAATAAAGTAAAGGTAAAAAAAAAGCTTTGCTCACCATGTCGGTGTGATAATTTTGCATTTCAAGATCTTCCATGTCCTAGGCAACGAGGCCGAGAGCCTGCATCGGAACAGGTAGCGGCTCAATCGGTGTGATATTTTTTATTGGCAACTTTAGTTACTTGGGGATGCAACTTCAGTTGTAAAGCATAGCAACTTCTCTATTTTGGCTATTGATTAAATAGTTGCCGCATATGCCCAATTGTAGCTGCCATCTTTCACCGTAAAAGCGTCGTATGGGCAAAGAGCAGTTCACCCACACGGCATGAATTAGATGGTGTCCCACGAAGCTAGCCACCGCGCATAGCAGGTCGTGCAAGGCCGTTTGGGCGAGCACTCCAAGTCCTACACAACAAACTATACCTATGTGACATTGAAATTTATCGAGAACCAACGCGATTGATGCGTGTGGATCAAGTAAAATGCCACGGATGTTGGCGCTATCATTTGGGATAATCTATAACTGATAAATTTACTGAAAACTAAAATAAAGTGAAGGTAAAAAAAAAAAAAGCTCTGCTCACCATGTCGGTGTGATAATTTTGCATTTCAAGATCTTCCATGTCCTAGGCAACGAGGCCGAGAGCCTGCATCGGAACAGGTAGCGGCTCAATCGGTGTGATATTTTTTATTGGCAACTTTAGTTACTTGGGGATGCAACTTCAGTTGTAAAGCATAGCAACTTCTCTATTTTGGCTATTGATTAAATAGTTGCCGCATATGCCCAATTGTAGCTGCCATCTTTCACCGTAAAAGCGTCGTATGGGCAAAGAGCAGTTCACCCACACGGCATGAATTAGATGGTGTCCCACGAAGCTAGCCACCGCGCATAGCAGGTCGTGCAAGGCCGTTTGGGCGAGCACTCCAAGTCCTACACAACAAACTATACCTATGTGACATTGAAATTTATCGAGAACCAACGCGATTGATGCGTGTGGATCAAGTAAAATGCCACGGATGTTGGCGCTATCATTTGGGATAATCTATAACTGATAAATTTACTGAAAACTAAAATAAAGTGAAGGTAAAAAAAAAAGCTTTGCTCACCATGTCGATGTGATAATTTTGCATTTCAAGATCTTCCATGTCCTAGGCAACGAGGCCGAGAGCCTGCATCGGAACAGGTAGCGGCTCAATCGGTGTGATATTTTTTATTGGCAACTTTAGTTACTTGGGGATGCAACTTCAGTTGTAAAGCATAGCAACTTCTCTATTTTGGTTATTGATTAAATAGTTGCCGCATATGCCCAATTGTAGCTGCCATCTTTCACCGTAAAAGCGTCGTATGGGCAAAGAGCAGTTCACCCACACGGCATGAATTAGATGGTGTCCCACGAAGCTAGCCACCGCGCATAGCAGGTCGTGCAAGGCCGTTTGGGCGAGCACTCCAAGTCCTACACAACAAACTATACCTATGTGACATTGAAATTTATCGAGAACCAACGCGATTGATGCGTGTGGATCAAGTAAAATGCCACGGATGTTGGCGCTATCATTTGGGATAATCTATAACTGATAAATTTACTGAAAACTAAAACAAAGTGAAGGTAAAAAAAAAAAGCTTTGCTCACCATGTCGGTGTGATAATTTTGCACTTCAAGATCTTCCATGTCCTAGGCAACGAGGCCGAGAGCCTGCATCGGAACAGGTAGCGGCTCAATCGGTGTGATATTTTTTATTGGCAACTTTAGTTACTTGGGGATGCAACTTCAGTTGTAAAGCATAGCAACTTCTCTATTTTGGTTATTGATTAAATAGTTGCCGCATATGCCCAATTGTAGCTGCCATCTTTCACCGTAAAAGCGTCGTATGGGCAAAGAGCAGTTCACCCACACGGCATGAATTAGATGGTGTCCCACGAAGCTAGCCACCGCGCATAGCAGGTCGTGCAAGGCCGTTTGGGCGAGCACTCCAAGTCCTACACAACAAACTATACCTATGTGACATTGAAATTTATCGAGAACCAACGCGATTGATGCGTGTGGATCAAGTAAAATGCCACGGATGTTGGCGCTATCATTTGGGATAATCTATAACTGATAAATTTACTGGAAACTAAAATAAAGTGAAGGTAAAAAAAAAAGCTTTGCTCACCATGTCGGTGTGATAATTTTGCACTTCAAGATCTTCCATGTCCTAGGCAACGAGGCCGAGAGTCTGCATCGGAACAGGTAGCGGCTCAATCGGTGTGATATTTTTTATTGGCAACTTTAGTTACTTGGGGATGCAACTTCAGTTGTAAAGCATAGCAACTTCTCTATTTTGGTTATTGATTAAATAGTTGCCGCATATGCCCAATTGTAGCTGCCATCTTTCACCGTAAAAGCGTCGTATGGGCAAAGAGCAGTTCACCCACACGGCATGAATTAGATGGTGTCCCACGAAGCTAGCCACCGCGCATAGCAGGTCGTGCAAGGCCGTTTGGGCGAGCACTCCAAGTCCTACACAACAAACTATACCTATGTGACATTGAAATTTATCGAGAACCAACGCGATTGATGCGTGTGGATCAAGTAAAATGCCACAGATGTTGGCGCTATCATTTGGGATAATCTATAACTGATAAATTTACTGAAAACTAAAATAAAGTGAAGGTAAAAAAAAAAAAGCGTTGCTCACCATGTCGGTGTGATAATTTTGCATTTCAAGATCTTCCATGTCCTAGGCAACGAGGCCGAGAGCCTGCATCGGAACAGGTAGCGGCTCAATCAGTCCCGTCTGCAACGGCTGGAAGAACTTGTATGCTTTTTTCACAATTATGTGTTGTTGATTGGTTTGGAAGAGCTTATCACGCTAGCCGCGTGATGTGGAACGAATTGGGAAACCTGGTTATAAGTCGGTTGGTCGTCCTATCCGTGAGCGATGTGGTACTAAAAGAAGCGGCAACTGTAAGTGCGCAATTGATTAAGTACGTGTGCACAATTGGCCTTGGTGGTGCAAGAAGCACCGCTGGTGGATGCCATGGAGTAGGAGCACGGCATCGTCCTCCTGTAGCCGTCGTCGTCCTGCTGAGCTGCTCAGTCGTCTCGATAGTCGCTACCAGGGTCGTTGTTCCTTCTTTTCCTCCTCCATCTCTTGCGCAGGAGTGCCTTGGGTTCCTCTTAGGCGGTCGCCGCCGAAACTCCCCCCACCCCCTTGCCTCGCACAAAGCTCATCGATCGTCATCTACACCTCATGAGCATCACCACTCACGGAATCCATGGCTGGTCTTAATTACTCGGCCCGTTTGAAAATACTTGATACATCAATTTTCATCCATTTTCACAGGAAATGATTCAGTACGAGCTTAGTTCTCGATTCACTCTAGGGCAGGGAAGGACGAGGGTGAATAGCTAGAAAGCCAACGATATACTCTCTCCGTTCTCGAATATAAGTCTTTTAAGATATTCAACTACAGACTAAATACGAAGTAAAATGAGTAAATCTATACCTTAAAATATATTAATATACATGCATATGTATTTTGTAATGTAATCTTTAAAAAGATTTTATATTTTAAAACGGAAGGAATATACATCAGAAGTCTCCGGCTGAATTGTGATGGTAATCGGCTATCACGATGCACAAGCGCTTTGAAGCAGCCACATGTCTGTATCAGACTCCCCTACATCTTTCTCTTCCTCCTCCAGCTCCGTGTCTGCGATGGACGCGTCCTGATTCTCCTCCTCCTCCTCCTTCTACTCCTTCTCCATCTCCTCCAACTTGTGCTCCTCCTCCACCTCCACCCTCTCCTCCAGCTTCGACAAATCTGGACGTAAGTGGGTTGTGGCTAGCCTGGATCTCCTCATGGAGCTCGAGCCGCTGCTCCAACATGAGCATGGCGTACAACGTGATCCGACGCCGCACATGGCTAGCAGTAGACGGCGAGTGGTTTGGAATGAGACGGCAGCGGATAGGAAGGAGGGAAATGAGGACGGCGTAGAGCTTGGGTGCAGGCGTGCAGTTGAAATAGCACATCTAGGGCCCTCGGGCGGCACGCAGGTGCAGCCTCATGCGACGCCATGAATGCGTCCAAAACATTTCATGGCACATAGGAGGAAACGCCCGTTGGACCGACGGGTTTCTGCGTGTTTCCGCGCTGGTCAGTCTAACACGACACACGCTCCAGGGGTGCTTCCGAGCCTTCACACATCCGCCCCATACATGGACTGAATATGAGGGGTTTTCGTAAGTCCGGGCGCATAGGGTCGATATGTCGATTCCGTTTGTGTCGTGTTTATTCAACTAGTTAGTGACTGGGGTGTCCACCCGGACCTATACGGGGCATCTTTGGCGGTTGTAGATGCTCTCAACGGATCAGATAGCTGCCTCCATGCGTGCGCGTGGGTGTCGGTGCTAACCGGGCGACCATCATCGGGATGCGCATATGGCGTCCAGTGGTGGCCACCGGCTCAAAGCCTTATGTGTACTACAATTTGCAGAGATAAAGATGCGTCTAATGGCATCCATCATCTACGAGGATTTCTCGCGGCATAAGAGGGTTAACGAATCTATTTCGTACGTAAAGTAAACAGATATACTAGAATTTCAAATATTGAAGAATTATGTAACCTACCTAAGAACCGCCGAAGATTAATCTCTCCTAGGAAGACGCACCGTAGAAATGCTAGAGGAAGTTAGGACCGGCTGATACCATGTGTATAGAATTGTGTTCTGATCCTTGTATGAGATATATAACAAATATATGAGGGGTAGACACTTGATGTACAAGACAAGTAATACGTTCAATTTTGTGTGTCTCGTCCGTTAGTTGCGTCGGATCTCCATTGGGGCTGCTGGGGCGCCTCGTGCGGGATCCTCGTGCGGCAGCCGCGGTGGCGTCCTGGTTGTGCGGCAGTAGCTGGCGAACTCATGGCTAGCAAGGCGCTCCGGTGGGATCCCCGTTATGCAATGGACGACGGTGGTGGCCGTGGATCTGGTGTCCTAACCAAATCCGTCATGGTTCGGCTGTTGTCGTCTGTCAACGCATGATAGGTACGGGGTGGGGGCAACATGAGGTCCCTAACCAGCTTTCCGACGACACCGTCCGTCTATATGGTGAGGGTGAGCTTGGATCCAGTCAGCGGCGAGGTCATGGTGGTGCTACTTCCAGTGAAAATCACATCGACTTTGGTCAGAGCGGACGATGACGACCTCTCCGATGCCATTGCCCTGTTGTGGCATCGTCGTTGCAAGTTGCGTCAACGTGATCGAGATGTTCCAACCGAAACTGTAGATCTGGGTCTACCGGATCAGATGATGACGGCCCTTCGGTGTCGTTCTCCCTCCCGGGGGCATCTTTTTGGAACAAAAGCTGGCTGGAGGGGATCAAAGGAGGAGCGGTGTTACATCGACTGCAAAGCCGACAATGGATCCTAGCGGCGTGGTGCTACGGAGTTCTAGCGACGGGCGCGTGTGGATGGATACGTGCAGGATAGTGGAGTTGTCTAGCGTCATGGTGAAGTCGATGACACACGTGGCAAGGTTGGTTCGCCAGTACCTCCTCTGGGGATGGATCGGCGGAAGATGGCGGTGACGGCCTCTGAAAGTCCCCCAGACCGGTGTGACATAGTCCCGGTATTGAGGGTGGGCTAGGGCATCCGACTTTAGATATTAGACTTTGATGTGGTGACTTTTTGATATTAGGCTCTCGGGCATTCTGCACCCCTACATCAAGGGGATAGGAGTAACGACAAAGTGTTGTCAAAATGATGGCTTCAGACTTACTGATGTATTATTTTATTAGTCATTATGAATAATTAATAATTAGGATTGATACATGCATCGTTCACATGCAATATATCCTTCTTTTCAAATAAAAATATTTATATGTAAGCGTCTGTGTTTATATATACTATTTCTAAGAACTACAAAACAGAACTACAAAAAGAAAAAGAGCAATCACACCATGTCGGAGTGCTCAACATTTGATGTGTTGACCAGGCTGATGGCCCAGATGCAGCAACATGCATGCACGATTAACCTGTTTGATTATGTATCAAGTTTGTGTTGCTTACCACATATATCACGTGGTGACAACTTAGTCCAGAGTGGTTAATATAAACAGCTTCCGTTTCCTATAGTCAAGCAATGTGGTCCTAAAACTTAAACCGGTGCCAAACTAATATAAACGGCTTCCGTTTCCTATTGTCTAGCATTTTTTTTTGTTTGAGGAATTCCTATTGTCTAGCAAGCACACCCCCGTGGCCCGTGCTGAGTGTGGAAATTGTGGAAGCGTCTCAATCTCCATACATGGAGACCCGCGGTATATATATTGATTAGAGGGGATCGGTACATAGAGATAGCAGCGTCGAGGCTAACCACCAGGAGATATTACAGGAGGGTTTTAGGAGATAGAAAGATAAACATAAACAGAGAGAATCTCCTAACTACCAACCTATACGTAGATATTTAACACTCCCCCATAATCACAACTATGACAAGTTGAGATTACGTTTAAACTCTTCAAAGCTTCGAGCTGGCAAAGCTTTGATGAATCCATCGACAAGCTGATTTTTGGATGGTATAAATCTGATTTCAAGCTGTTTGTTGGCAACACGTTCCCTTACAAAATAAAAATCTATCTCAATATGCTTTGTCCTGGCATGAAAGACTGGATTTGCAGACAAGTATGTGGCACCAAGGTTATCACACCATAAGCATGGTGGATGATGTTGAACTACCCCAAGTTCTCTAAGCATGGATTGAACCCAAATGACTTCTGTTGTTGCATTTGCTAGTGCTTTATACTCTGATTCAGTACTTGACCTGGAAACAGTAGCTTGTTTGCGTGCACACCATGATATTAAGTTAGATCCATAAAAAATGGCAAAACCACCTGTTGACCTTCTATCGTCCAAACAACCAGCCCAGTCTGCATCTGAGAATGCACTAACAAGTGTGGAAGATGACTTGTTGAGTGTAAGACCCAAGTGCATAGTGTTGCTTATATACCTAAGGATTCGTTTTGCAGCTGTCCAGTGGGCTATGGTAGGTGCATGAAGATACTGACACACCTTATTAACTGCAAAAGAGGTATCAGGTCGAGTAAGAGTCAAGTACTGGAGCCCACCAACCAGACTTCTGTAACCACTGATGTCTTCTTGGTGCAAGGGTTCTCCTTCTGTTAAGGACAAAGGTTCTGAACTAGACAGGGTTGTTGGTGAGGATTTACAATTCTGCATACCAATTCTACTTAGCAATTCAGAAGCATACTTTGCTTGGGATAGATGAATACCATTACTATGTTTCTTGACTTCAATACCCAAGAAAAAATGCAGATCTCCCAAATCTTTGAGAGCAAACTCAGAGCCTAAATCCTTAAGCAATGCTGTCACGACTTTATCAGAAGAGCTGGTGACAATGATATCATCAACATATATGAAAACAAATATGGATGTTTTATGCTTGTTATAGATGATCAGGGAGGTGTCAGATTTTGATGGAACAAAACCAAGAGACTGGAGTTTCATACTTCACCGTGAATACCATGTTCTGGGCGCCTGTTTCAAACCATACAAGGCTTCATCAAGTTTGCAGACATATGATGGTGCACTCTTATCCTCAAAACCAGGAGATTGTTTCATGTAAACTTCCTCTTCCAGAACACCATGGAGAAACGCGTTCTGGACATCTAGCTGTCTCAGGCTCCATCCCCTGGACACGGCTATTGATAACACAAGACGGATTGTTGCAGCTTTAACAACAGGACTAAATGTATCTTCATAATTTATACCATACCTTTGCTTGAATCCCTTTGCTACAAGTATTGCCTTGTATCTGTGTATGGTACCATCAGATTTTTTCTTGATTCTATAGACCCACTTACAGTCAATCAGATTTCTGGCTGGTCGTGGGGGCACTAGGTGCCATGTTTTGTTCTTGCGCAATGCCATGATTTCATCTTCCATGGCTGCCTTCCACCTCGGATCATCAACTGCTGTCATTAAACTGTTAGGCTCACCAGTTGTGCAAGACATACCAATTTTAGAGAACTTTTTGTAGTTTAAGCGAGTAGTAACTCCCTTCTGTAGCCTTGTGCGCGGCGCCACAGGTGTGACCTCAGGAGGTTGAGCCACAGGAGATCCACGATTTGCATCAGGTGCTGGTGAATCGGATCCCGAGGATGATTCTGTCGCTCCTGCTGGCGACAGCGATCGAGGCGAGGCGGCGGGTCCGGGCGAGCCAGGCGCATGCAGCCGGTTGGCGGTGGAGGGCCCCGATGAATCTGGCGCGGGCCAATCAGGCGAGTGCGGCCCAGCCGCGCGAGTAACCGCCCGGCACGCGTCGTCAAGTGGTTGATGCGGGACGACAACGTCGCTGTCGCGACCATGCGCGTGCTCGAGGCGCTCGGGGCCCGAGGCGCGACCACGTGATGTCCGCCCTGTCCACCCAGATCCCGGAGGGGATGCTGTCTCCTGGCGCGAGGATCCCGGAGGGGATGCTGTCTCCAGGCTACTTGAACAAGGACTTCCTTGGACAGGTTTCGGAGAAGATATGCTACGATTTGCTGATCTTGAATTAGCCAGGGATTATGAGCAGGATTGGGAACTACCTGTTCTTTGCCATCTTTATCTTTACCGATGACTGTTTTTGGAGGCTCCTCTATAGTTCGATCTATGTAGCGAAACAAGCCGGCGCCCAATATCTGGGATCGCGCTTGGGCTCGCCAGAGAACATAGTTCGTCCGGCTAAGGGGTTCTGAGGTGTTGTAGTTGAGGCCAGAGGAGGGGAGTGCGGAGGAGGAGGACATGGTTGCGGCGTGGTGGGTTTGGGAGGGAAGCAGATGGAGGAAGATGAGCTAGATGTCGTGGAAGAGGCCTGCTCTGTATACCATGTGGAAATTGTGGAAGCGTCTCAATCTCCATACACGGAGACCCGCGGTATATATATTGATTAGAGGGGATCGGTACATAGAGATAGCAGCGTCGAGGCTAACCACCAGGAGATATTACAGGAGGGTTTTAGGAGATAGAAAGATAAACATAAACAGAGAGAATCTCCTAACTACCAACCTATACATAGATATTTAACACTGAGGACGATGGTCATGAGAGGAAGGAACCGCTCGTGTCAATGAGCACGGGCCACGGGGGCCGGCCACAAGTCAGTGCGCGGACACTCTGGATGCAGTGGAGAGAGGAACCAAAAAGGCAGGTCACACCACGTCGGAGTGCATATGCAATGCAAGTAGACTCATCAAATAATTTAAATGATTTCACTCAATTTTTTAAATGTTAAAAATTGCTCACCACGACCTGCCCCGCGCGCGGTGAGGCCTACTTCTCTTCTTCCTCCTCTTCATCCTTCCCATCCTCCTCCTCTGTTTCCTCTTCTTCATCATCTTCAAGCACCTCCATGTCATTGGAATCTCGAACTGTGTTTGCATTATCTTCAGAGGCATGTGAGGCATGTGAGGCATCATGCGAGGTGTTTCCATGTCTTCCGTGAGAGACCCAAAACTCATGCCTTTCATGATAGCTCTCAAACCTCCATGCCGCTCGTGCCTCCAATGCCTCGTGTAGGTGCTCCCATGCCTTCCATAAAAGAAGCAAAATTCATGCATTTCATGGTAGCTCTCAAACCTCCCATGCTGCTCGTTCCTCCAATGCCTCATGTAGGTGCTCCCATGCCTCCCATGCCATTCAAGTTTCTTGTATGTGCTCCCATGCATCTTATGCCGGCCATGCCTCCCATGTCGTCCATGCTGTCCAAGCCATCCAGGGTAGCACTGAAGCCTCCCATGGTGGCTCTCATGTCTCCGAAGCCTTCCATGGTAACTCCGACGCCTCTGAAGCCTTTCATGGTAGCTCCCATGCCTCTGAAGCCTTCTGTGGTAGATTCCATGCATCCCATGCCCATCATTTTTTTGGACCAAGAGTTGATCACGGTAAAGGTTGATGTACTTCTTTTGCTTATTATCAAATTTAGAAGAAGGGGTGCTTCTCATATTCTAACACTCTAGCTTGCTCCATCATGGCCAATTTTTTCTCCTCCAATGCCATATTTTTCTCCTCGTCCGCCACCCTCCTCTCATCGGCCGCCAACCTCTTCCCATTTGCTTCCTTTCTTGCCATCACAATAGCCTCCATACAATTCAGTATGTCATCATCTCCTCCTTTCTTGTTCTTTTCTTTTGCAACTCCACTTGGTATTTTTTGCTTGGAGCAGGCAACCGAGCTTGGTATAGGGCTCCACTTGGCGCCATCACTTGATGTCTCCTCCTCCTCATCACCTAATACCACCGCATCAACATTGCCTTTCTTCGTCTCCTCATCATCATTACATGTCTTCCATTTCTCATCATCCATCACATCAATGGGGCAACACAAATGACCCCCCTCTCTTGACCTTGCCTTTCTTGGTCCTCTTTTCTTCTCCCCAAAACAAGCTTTGTGCAATATTGTGCTACAAAAGAAACATGTTACCACTTGAAACACAAAATATGAAGCATGAACATGGAACATAAATAAATGGCACTTACCCTATCTCTATCATTGGTGCCACTTGGGTTTATGTTGTCAATGGACGACACTGCCACCGCCCACTTTGGCAATCTTTGTTGACCATCGACCACTGGGAATGAAGAGGTCTATTGGTGCGCTCAATCCCACTTTGCTATTTTTTTGCATCAAAATACCCATTCATCCTATTTCATCAAAATACGTATATCCAGTTTGATCACCCCAAACGGTGGCATCCATAGACACATTCAACCTTGTCTTGCATAGCAAGATGTCTTCGTCCACATTGTAGTTGCACGCCCTTCCTCTCGGTGCATCAACCATACCCCCACCATCCTCATCCACGTCATATTCATGATTATCCTGATGCACTTCGCTGGTTTGAGACCAATAAGTGTTGTTGGAGTCAACACCCATAGTTGACAAATATGCATCATCATTGAAGTATTCGCTACAAAGTATGATAAATAAAACTATATCAAGCTATTCATATGTACACATTTCTAGCAACAACAAAAAAGAAAAAAAATCTTACCTTGCGGGCATCTCATCAAGCACCATTTGGGCATCAAACGCCGCGCACAAAACTGCAACTCCTTGGGCACTTCTTGCGGCGGCAGTGGAGATGGGGCTAGGGGCACTGTCGATTTCTTTCTCCCTACCACTTTCTTCTTCTTTTGGCCCGTCGGCGCCAACACTCCTTCATGACGGAGCTCCGTGAATTCAAGGTTGCCGTCGGCACGAAGCCACCCCGAGAGTTCGTCTGGGGCGCCATGAAAAGGCTCCGCGCGACACCGATGCTTAGAATCAGTGCTCTGCAAGCGGCGAAAATGGAGGTCAACCCCGCACAAGGGTTTGCGGTGTCAGCGGTGTCCGATGGGTCGCGGGCGTAGGGAGAGGTCGAGGGGATGCCAGTGCGGCCGTCCATCGCCGGCGGAGGCGTGGAGTCGGCGAAGGCGGACGCGGCAGAGCGGTCAGTGGCGGTTGGATGTTCGCGCTCGTGATTAGTTTAGTCCAGCACGCTCGAGCGGACGCACCAAATATATTGTGCACGATGCAGTTTTTCCCAACACGCTGGTGTGTTTTTACCACGCGCGGTATTATTACACGGCTGTTGGAGCGCTAATTTCGCTCGCGCACGTGCTATATGACCTGGTTTTTTGGGCGCACGTTGCACTTTCGTTGTGGTGCCAAGTAGTTTTGGGCCGTTTTCTGCTAGGGCCCGTTTACAAAACGTAGCCACATGGGGTACATACCAGTTTGGCTACTGTGGATTGGGGGACAACATCAACTATTCGAACACTGCTATGGTTGAGCATATTACATCTTCAAAACCATGGAAAATGATGATGCATATTGATCATATCCCATACGTCTTGTGCACATGTTCTAAATAATCTAAACGATTTTTCAGGGTAAATGGCTTTATATAGGAGAAGATCGGCATCAATGGGACCAATAATTCTCCACGATACTTCTACCTCCTAGTATTTTTCTTATATTCCAAAATAGGTCATATAAAAAAAACACGTCATGTTGAGCTCTGGAGAATTGCTATATTGTGTAGATTTTTCAGGTCAGAATTTCAGCTGTCGGTAATCTTCCTCTTTTGATTATCTTGCATTTTAATAGAGAAAAGGAATTAAAATGATGTCATAACAAGGAATATTGCTTATAAATGATAGTAGGAAAACATGTTATGAAATGTACGTATCACGGGCACTTAAGAAACATATTAGAAGAAAAAATGTTCTCACGGGGATTTTATCCCTGGTATCCTAGATGATTGGCGTCGTTCCTACCCACTGAACTCATATCCAATTGGTGGTGAAATAGTAGGGTGTGCCTCTACTGGACGAAATTGAGTAGGGTTTTCACTGGTTTTCTTGGTTCTTTTATTCTTACTTTTTCACCGATTTTTCTCCTGTTTCTCTCGTTTCTTTGAGTGTTTTTTCTTTTCTTTCATTTTTGTTGCTTTTCTATGGTATTCTTTATCTCTCCCTCGGTTTTCACTAGTTTGCTACTTTTTCCTTTCCTTTTCTTTTTATTTGTTTCTCTCTTTCTTGTTTTTATCAATTTTCTTTGTTTTCTCTCAAGTTTCATTATTCGTTATACACATTTTTGGTATATATCTAATACATTTTTTCTAATAAGTGTTTAACATTTATTATATACTTTATTAACCTTTTTCAAGTCGCAGGTTAATTTTTTTAATAGATGGTCAACATATTTTTATACACATTTAATATTGTCTCAAATTCTTGAATAAGATCTTTTCATATTCTTGATTAACAATCTTTGAATACCAGATTAAAAAATTCAAGTACACGATCTAAAAAGTTTTGATACAAATTTTACATTCTTTTCAAATGGTTGATTAACAGTCTGCAAATAAAAGTTTAACATTTATTGTATACACATTCAACATGTTTCGAATACAAGTTTCACATTTTTTAACACATGACGAACATTTTTTTGAACTTATTTAACATTTTCTAAATACAAGTTTATTACATTTTAACACATGGTGATTTTGTTTTATTATATGCAGTTAACATTTTTCAAATGCAATTTTAACACTTTCTGAATACATGGTCAAAATATTTCTATACATATTTATCATTTGTCAAATGCATGATTAACATTTTTAAATACATAGTAAACATTTTCCCAATACTTACTTAAATTATTTCAAATCTTGATTATTATTTTTGCAAAATCTCAAATAATTTTTTTTAAATATGCTATCATCTTTTTAGACACACATAGTTTATTTTATGTTTATATTATTATATACATGATCAACATTTTTATATACACATTTAGCATTTTTTTTCAAATGCATGATTAGCATTTTTTCCGTACACTATGTAAGTTTCATTGTAATATATATGTATGGAATATTTTGAAGTGTAAACAAATGTCAACCTGGCTGTAGAAAGAAATAAAAATGTGAAAAAAATAAAAGAAAAATGAGGCAGTAACCTCTTGAGGTCATTTCTTTCTGTGATTGACGCAGATATATACTCACTCTGTTTCTAAATATAAGTCTTTTTAAAGATGCGGTCGGGCTGCCGTGTTAAAGTCGTCTCAAATCAGCCCCAAAACCTCCGTATATATAGGTGGGAGGGAGGAGACCTTGCCTTGGGGCTCAAGGAGCCCGAAGGGGGTCGGCCGAGTCCAAGGGGGAAGGCTCCCCCCCCCCCCCCCAAACCGAGTTGGACTTGGTTTGGTGGGTGGGAGTCCTTCCTTCCCTTCCCACCTCCCCTTTTTTTTTTCTTTCTCTTTGATTTTTCTTTCTATGGCGCATAGGGCCCTTTTGGGCTGTCCCACCTTCCCACTAAGGGCTGATGCGCCACCCTCATGGCCTATGGGCTTCCCCGGGGTGGGTTGCCCCCCCCCCTGTGAACTCCCGGAACCCATTCGTCTTTCCCGGTACATTCCCGGTAACTCCGAAAACCTTACGGTAATCAAATGAGGTCATCCTATATATCAATCTTCGTTTCCGGACCATTCCGGAAACCCTCGTGACGTCCGTGATCTCATCTGGGACTCCGAACAACATTCGGTAACCAACCATATAACTCAAATACGCATAAAACAACGTCGAACCTTAAGTGTGCAGACCCTGCGGGTTCGAGAACTATGTAGACATGACCCGAGAGACTCCTCGGTCAATATTCAATAGCGGGACCTGGATGCCCATATTGGATCCTACATATTCTACGAAGATCTTATCGTTTGAACCTCACTGACAAGGATTCATATAATGCCGTATGTCATTCCCTTTGTCCTTCGGTATGTTACTTGCCCGAGATTCGATCGTCAGTATCTGCATACCTATTTCAATCTCGTTCATCGGCAAGTCTTTTTACTCGTTCCTAATACAAGATCCCGCAACTTACACTAAGTTACATTTCTTGCAAGGCTTGTGTGTGATGTTGTATTACCGAGTGGGCCCCGAGATACCTCTCCGTCACACGGAGTGACAAATCCCAGTCTTGATCCATACTAACTCAACTAACACCTTCGGAAATACCTGTAGAGCATCTTTATAGTCACCCAGTTACGTTGCGACGTTTGATACACACAAAGCATTCCTCCGGTGTCAGTGAGTTATATGATCTCATGGTCATAGGAATAAATACTTGACACGCAGAAAACAGTAGCAACAAAATGACACGATCAACATGCTACGTCTATTAGTTTGGGTCTAGTCCATCACGTGATTCTCCTAATGACGTGATCCAGTTATCAAGCAACAACACTTTGTTCATAATCAGAAGACACTGACTATCTTTGATCAACTGGCTAGCCAACTAGAGGCTTGCTAGGGACGGTGTTTTGTCTATGTATCCACACATGTAAATGAGTCTTCATTCAATACAATTATAGCATGGATAATAAACGATTATCTTGATACAGGAATTATAATAATAACTATATTTATTATTGCCTCTAGGGCATAATTCCAACACATGCCTCACCCCATACCTTACCGAACTACTCACACATGGAGATCGTATCGCGAGAAGAAATCATTGAATAACACATCTTGGGATGGATTGATTCAAATATGTCTTATAATGGGTGACTTGCATGATGCACGATTACAAGTATGAACTAAATGAGAGAGCACTATAGTGGTGGAGATGCCTATGAAGATAAAAATGGTGGCGGCTAGGGTTTTTGGATGATGAAGAGGTTCTGGCTATGCTCAACACTGTTTTCTTGACATTTCGGCACAGTCCCCTTTATAAAAGTTATTCAGGTGGACACCTGCCTAACAACTGCTCATGCGAGCACGTGCCCTCGCATATAACGCCATATTTTACTCTGGATGGCCTCTGGCGCCTCCTGGTGATTGATTCTTCCTCCATTTTCCTTCATTTCCATTCTCCCTTTTGTTTTCTTCCCTTTTAGCCCAATTCCTGTGGAAAAACATTATAAAGAGGATTTGTCAAATCCTTTGCAATCAATAGTCATTAGTGACAATATCGGAGGGAATATCTCTCTTTTAATGAAATATCTCAGTTTAAACGAGTTTGTAATGAGTGTAAAATTATCACTCATCACCTATCGACGTCAACGTCTACAACTCTACATGAACTAAACGCGACAGATAAACTAGTCGTACAACAGAAACGAGGCAACCTATAATTGCCCCTGCATTTATATTTATATATGCAAGCGTGAGCCACAACTTGGGGAGAGAGCCTCCCAAAGTATGTGATCGAGGAGGAGTGCTCTCGGATGTCGACAAGCAACGTCGAATATCGTGGCATTTCTTGAAACGCCGGAAGCCTTGGAGTATCCAAAAATGACAACACTCCTAGTGTTTCATGCTAGGCCCCCAAGGTATCCCTTTTTGCACCGTGCTAAGGCCTCATGAGCCTTGCTACTTGGTGATACTTGTATTCTTCGTTGGATTTTTCATGAAGAGGAACGGGTTATCACAACACAACGCGGGTAAGTATTTCCCTAGATTAAGAAACTAAGGTTTATCTAACCAATAGGAATATCAATCCTCAACCATCTTCAATGGTTGCACACAAAAAAGCAAATAACTTGCACCCAATGTGGCCAAGAGGCCTGTCAATCCCCTGATATTGTTATTTCCATGCAAATGAGGTATGTAGATAATTGTAGAGAATTGTAACATGCAAAATAAAATAAAATACAAATAATAACATCGAAGAGATTATAAGTTTTATGAATATATTAGTGAGTGTACCATAGGACAATAGTGTTCTCTAGCTAGGGGCGAGGGGTGGTCGATATCTTCCATGTTAAATAGGGTATTCCTTGTCATTGCATGAGAGTATGGCAGTAATAGGGATGCCCAGTCCCAAAATGCAAAAAACAATTATCTTATGTTGTCAAATAATAACTTCCTTGGAAAGTGTTGGTATGGACGGCACCCGTGGATGTGGCTAGCCGTGGAATGTGAAAGAATGGTGGAAAAGGGATATATTTATTTTCAGTTTGGGAACTGCCTATAATTTGTTTACCATGTAGGATATTGGAAACTCTTAGTCGTCCTCATTGACACTAAAAGCATGCCACCGTAATAAGATTATCTCAAGTTTTTCACTTTGACCTATGGAATCTCTACAAATCCCTACTTCCCTCTGTGGAGGACCTATCTATTTACTTTATGCAATTTTTTATTTTTTTTATTTGAATCTCCATCTTCTCTTATAAAGCCCCAACTAAGGAACACTATTTTCACAAATTGAGCATTGGATGTAGTTAATATTTGAGTGTGTTGCATGAATGGATCAATGATAGAGCATGATGGGCTAGGGATAACGTTCTTTATTGTTGATATTTTAAAATACTTAGTTGCTTGTTGATATGCTTGAGTATTGAAATCTTCATGTCAAATTATAGACTATTGCTTTGCATCATCTACAAGTCCATATGTCCAAGTTGAAAGAAAAAGAATATGATGAACATGTTAGGCAGAATTCCACAATAAAAAGAAAATCTGTTTTTATCATTTACCTACTCGAGCATGAGCAGGAATTAAGCTTGGGGATGTTGATACTTCTCCAACGTATCTATAATTTCTGATTGTTCTATGTTATTATGTTATCATTCTTGGATGATTTATAATCATTTTATAGCAAATTTGTATCATTTTTTGGGACTAACCTATTGACATAGTGCCTAGTGACAGTTGTTGTTTTTTTCCTACACAGGAAATCCATATTAGATGAAGTCCAATTGTCACGAAACTTCACATAGAATTTTTTGGACTAGAAGGAAACTTGGGGGCCAAGATTGAGCAGGAGCCAAGGCCCAGGGGGGCCATTAGATACCATGGTGTGCTAGAGGCCTCTAGCGCAGCTTGGTATCTAGTGGGGCCCTTGGGAAGCTTCTCCACCGCCTCTGAGCTCTATAGATACCCCAATATTTCAGAAACCCTAGATGAGTCGATGAAAAATCGTTTTAGCCGTCTCAAGTTCCAGAGCCAGGAAAAACCAATCTAGAGCCTTTTTCATAGAAGAACACGATCACGGAGGGGTTCACCACGTTCATTGGTGTTCCTCCCATGATGCATGAGTAGTTCATATCAGACCTGCGGGTCCGTAGGCAATAGCTAGATGGCTTTGTGTCTTGTTTTGTTTCTCAATATGATGGTCTATTGGAGATCCATATGATGTAACTCTTTATTTTGCGGTGTATTTGTTGGGATCTGATGAATTGTGAGTTTATGATGAGATCTATGAAAAATATATTCATGCTTTATTATTATAGACTCATATTCCTTCTCTGATTTGTTTTTTGTCTGGCCAACTTGATCTTTTATCTTGCAATGGGAAGAGGTGCTTTGTGCGGTGCTTAATCTCAGTGACAAAAGAGACATGACACGCATATATCGTTGCCATTAAGGATAAAACAATGAGGGTCTATTCCTACATGAATAGATCTTATCTACATCATGCCATCGTTCTTAAGGCATTAGTCCGTTTCTCCATGAACTCAATACACTAGATGCATGCTGGATAGCGGTTGATGTGTGGAGTAACAGAAGTAGATGCAGGCACAAGTCAGTCTACTTATTTTGAACGTGATGCCTATATACATGATCATTGTCATGAATATCGTCATAATTATTTGCTCTTCTATCAACTACTTGCCTACCCACTGTAATGTGTCTACGCACTGTTTGCTATTTTCTCAAGAGAAGCCATTAATGAAACCTACGGGCCCCGGGTCTACTTCACATCATCTATTTGCAATCTCTACTTTTCTATTTCCTTTTCTACTTTATTTGCTCTTTTGTTTTCAGATCTATATTATCAAAAATCCCAAAAATACCTTGTTGTGTTCTATTTCCTATCACTCTTATTTGCATCTATCAATCTATCCTTACTTTACCCACGAGAGATTGACAACCCCTTCATGCGTTGGGTTGTGGGGATTTTCTATTTGTGTGAAGGTGCTACTTACATAGTCTTGTGGATCTTCCTACGGGATTGATACCTTGGTTTCTTTAACTTAAGGAAATACTTGTCGTCGCTGTGCTACATCAACCTTTAATCTTGGAGGGAAGCCAATGCACCCGCGAGGGACGTCAATAGTCTCACATCAACTAGGCATGCCAATGGGTATGGAGATGCCCATAGGTATATGTCAATGCAAAGAGTAGGGATTGCCATGCAAATGATCCACTAGTATAAGTGTATAAAAGCTCAAATGAAGTTAAGTGATGTGTGCATCCAACTTTCTTTCTCATGAAGACCTCGGGCATTTGAGGAAGCCCGTCATCGTAATATGCAAGCCAAGTTTATAACAATGATAATATGATTCCACTAGCATATGAAAATGATATATCATGAGACTCTCTATATGAGAAAAATGGTGCCACTTTGAGACACAAGTGTGGTAAAGATAGTAGCAAAGTCCCTTCTCTCTTTTAAGACACAAGTGTGGTAAAGATAGTGTGGTAAAGATAGTAGCAAAGACACTTTGAGACTCACATAGGCTACACGCAGCCACTAACCCACCCACATACACATGCATGGTCAAGCCCACATCTGTCTGATTCGATTAGTACTTCACACGCTAACTACACACGTACAGTTGAGTAACAACCAAGTTTGCAGACTCTTTGGATACGCATATATAGGAGCAAGCCTCAACTAATTGCTTCCTATTCTTTCTCCACTCTAAACTGCCACGCGACTTGGCTGCTCCGGCTCCATAGCTAGCTAACTAATGTATCCATGCATACTGACTACTAATGCACAGTCACATCCATAATTTAGTGCCACACACGGTGTTATCCGACGCATTGAACTTGACATGACTAACTGGCCGTGCACATCCTAATTAAGTAAATGTGATAACCAAGTACAACAAGGTTAACTCTAACAGTTGGGTCAATTCAACAAGAGTGTATTACCAATATCTTGCTCTCAAATCTTGCCGACATTATTGTTATATGCCCAGGAAAACAGAACCATCAATCAATATTTGAGCCAACCCTAAATGATTGCCCCACGAGGTGTATAAAACATCGTGGCCAATGTTTTTCTTTCTCCATACTGGTGAGAGTTTGACCTCTCGTGTAGCCGCTTGCGCTTCTTTTTCCATGTTGCAGGGATGCTGCTGTGCCGACCTCATCGATGTCGGTCCCAGTGAAGTTCAGCGAGAGACACTGCTCACGTGACTCCATATATATAAGCTACCTCGACTCTGGCTTCCAAACACAGAAGAGAGATCTTCTGCAAGTGAAACGACACACACCCCACACATACACACATTACACCCCATTAAAGCACTCGCCGGCATTACCACACTGACATCGCCGGCGACGTTGGCAGGCACCATGGCCGACGGGGGCAAGAAGCCGTACGTGGTGGCTGTGGCAATCCAGGCCATCTACACGGCCCTCTTCGTCGTCTCTAAGGCGGCCTTCGACAGCGGCATCAACACCTATGTCTTTATCTTCTACCGCCTTGCGGCCGCCACCGCACTCCTTCTCCCAATCGCGCTTATCGACTGCACCTGCCGCCGGAGCAGATCAACCACGGCAACACCACCGGCGCCAGCAATGTCATGCCGGCTGCTCTTCAAGCTCTTCATATACGCCTTGCTCGGGTACATATATGTTTGCTACTCGGCAATCTACTATTCGTTTTACTTCTAAAAATGCGTCTGGACGGGGGCTGGATTAGAAAAACTCCGCCGGAGTTTGGTGTAGGGCATATGGCAACGGGTTCATGCCAAGTGGGCTCAAGATACTCGCTAGAATATTGGGCATTTTGAAGATTTTAAGAATTTTTCCTGCTTGGAAATTTGGTTGCGTCAGGCAACGCTTGACTAAACCTAATACAAATCTTGGATTTTTCTTTTGCTTTATATGTTCATGCACGCATTGTAGGAACACCTTCACCTTGAACGTGTACAACATGAGTCTGAAGAGGACGTCGGCGACTGTGGGGTCTGCCGCCACAAACTCCATGCCCGTCGTCACCTTCCTGCTGGCGCTGCTGCTGCGGACGGAGTCAGTTAAGCTCCAGAGCCGTTCCGGAATGGGCAAGCTCGCTGGAGTCACGCTTTGCCTCGCCGGAGTGCTCGTCATCGCCTTCTACGCCGGCCCTTCCATACGCCCCCTCGCTCACAACCCGGTCTTCGCGCACAAGCCGCACAGTGCGAGCAGTGGCTCCGAGTGGATCAAAGGAACCTTCCTTCTCATCGTCGCATGTGCAACCTTGTCTCTCTGGATCGTCCTCCAGGTTCAGACCAATATAAAAACACATATGCCTGAATGTTAATTAGGGTTTGCTTGTTTATTTATTTGCATACGATCTTATGTAGATGCACGTGTAATGGATGCGCGTAGGTTCCATTACTTAAAGAATATCCAAACAAGCTTATGACCACGGCACTGCAATGCCTGTTTGGTGCGCTTCAGTCCTTCGTCGTGGCAGTGGTGTTTGAGAGGGACTTCACCAAATGGAAACTTGGGCTAGACATTGGCCTCTTTGCAGTAATCTACTCGGTTAGTTCCTTCATTTTTTATTCCTCTTGGTGCATACATAAAGATAGTTGAGTAAATTTAATCTAAGTGTTCATCGAGAATGGCGTTTTGGCATCCGGGAGCGGTGGAGGCCGAAATTTTTGAAAAATAAAATCAAAATTCGAAAACTTTGATTTCCAAAAATCTGAAAAATAATTGTACAACTAAATAAATGTGTGATCCGTGTGTGTGTAAAATTTCAGGCCAAAATACTTTGAGACGCGACATGTACAAAAAAGACAAATTCATGGTCTGAAAAGATGAATAGTATCATGAGTTAAAAAGCTTTAGATTTTTCTTTTTTGCATAGCCCTCATTTCAACTTATTAGATCTGAAAATTTACACACTTGTGTTTTATACCTTCATCTATCTATATATATTTTTCCAGATTTTTTTAAAACATTAAAATATAAACTTTCATGAAATTTAAAGGCCTCCATGGAGCTCGGCCTCCAAAAGCAAATTCTGGTGCTCAAACTGTTTTAATCTAAGATTTAAAATTGATGAGGCTGACGTGCACAACTCACTCACACATCACTCGATTAATTGTTACAGACCTTCTTGGGGACTGGTGCGTTAATGTACCTACAGGCGTGGTGTGCAGAGATGAGAGGGCCGGTGTGGAGTCCATTGGCCTTGGTTTTCACTATTTTGTGCTCATCATTCTTCCTTGGAGAAGCTGTCCGCCTAGGGAGGTAATCCTTTCAACACAACATATTATATTTGTCATGAGGGTAACATACACCATGATTGAAAGACAAAGTTGAGAATATATTTTTGAGCAACTGAGAGGAGTGATGCCTATTAACTCAAAGAAACTATACTTAGAGTGATATGTTTTTAGGGGAACGTGTACAAACCCGTAAAACCAAACATAACAGAGCTCGCCTGCCAAAATATTGCTGGCATAATAGAAGCTTGAACCATTTTAACTATATATCTTCAATGATTGTGCATATGATCCAAATAATATTTGTTTTGCAGTATCTTGGGAGGAATCTATACTTATACTAATTAGAGACTTTCAATAAATTACCACGTTAATCAGAATTTACGAGCCGTTCATCTGATGGGACCGAGTTATTATGGTGTAGATTAACTTTGAAATCTCCCCTAATAATAAAACGCGCAGCGCTTCTGCCGTACGTCGCTGTAATTTTGCAAAAACACCCCTCGCTTTTCTGATAATTAACCCGCAGTACGTTTTTAAGTTAGAAAAAAAAGGCTTTCGTTCCCTTCCCCGGCTTATCCATTGCGGTCTTCAGGAGGGGGCTTCTCGCCGGCGACGGGCGAGGAGGCGATGGGCTCGGCTGTCTCGGAGAGGGTGTCGAAGCAGAGCATGGATGCGCCGTCGTCGGAGACGTAGCAGCTGTTGCGGTCGACGGCGGTCCAGGTACGTCTCCCGGGTCACCGGCGACCACTTGGGCAGCTGGTCCAAGATCCAGGAGAGCGCGAACCAGAGCTCGGAGATGACGGACCAGTCCAATATGGTAATGCAGCCGACTCTTGTTTCAAATCCCTTTGGGACACTTCCATCAAAGCATCAATGCCTCAGATGTCCATTGGGAATGGTGGATCCTCACCTTCTATCCAATATGGGATATCAAGTTTGCCGGTTAGTATTTTTTGTACCATCTTTAAGTATTTGCAGTAGTTTCTATAGAGTGGACTGATAGTAGAGATAAGCAAGGTGGGTATATTTATCAGCAGTTTGTGCTACTGAGGGTATCTAGAGCCACGAGGAAGGAGATTTGCTTGACAAAACATTTACTGCCCTGCAGGTTGCTGAGAAGCCCCTTCCGAGCAGAACATTATCCATGGTGGTTCCTAGGCATTTATCACAAAGGAGGATAAATCTGCTGCCACGAAAATATAATGCAACATCTGATGGCAAGGTTAGGACTGTTATTTACTTTACATTTCTTCTTTTATTGGAGTTTTATGAAGCCGTTTGAGAAATAATTGTGCGGTTCTGTTTTTTGTTCCTTTAGGTTCCATTCTTTGCTGATGATGAAGAATCCCGTGCAACACCAAAAGCAGATGCCTTTTTCATCCCTAGAGAGAACCCAAGAAGTCTGATAATCCGTCCAACAGACCAGTGGCCTTCACGTAGTACGGTTGGCCAACAATCAATTCCAAGGGATTCAACTGATAATGGCAAACATAAAGGTATTTATTTGGAACTGTCTGTATTCTTTCTCCCCTAGATTTGCAAAATCGTTTGTCGCTTGTTTCTGATTTGAGGAACTGTACAGATGCTTTTGTTGGGAGGGAGCACAATAAGGCTGCCATGACACCAACTCGGTCTGGTATAGTGGACAATGGCATCCACATTGATAACCATCGTGCATCAAGCGAGCCTGGGGCCGTGACACGGCCTGTGAATGGTGCTACCGTTGAGAAGATGGTGCCTAAGCTCTCCTAGGCAGATTACTTCACGGAGCCCAGTCTAGAGGAGCTTGCTGCCAAAGAACGTGCCGAGCCAGGCTACTGTAGTCACGTTGTAGACTTCATTGTTGGGCATGAAGGCTATGGCAGCATCAAATTCTTGGCAGAAACTGATGTGAGGGGCCTTGATCTGGAGTCAATTGTGGAATCCAGTAACCGTGAAGTGATTGTGTACAAGGACGATAGGAAGAAGCCCCCAGTTGGTGAGGGCCTGAACAAAGCTGCTTTGGTGACCCTCCTGAACATCAAGTGCATGAATAGGAAGACGGACGAGCAGTACACGCAAGGTCCGAGGTTTGACAAGTTCAAGGATATGCTGGTGAAGAAGGCTGAGGAACAGGGAGTGGAGTTTATCTCGTTTGATGGCGCCAAGGGCGAGTGGAAGTTCAGAGTGAAGCACTTCAGCTCCTACGGGTTTGGTGAAGCCGAAGCCGACGACCTGGCTGATTCCTTGTAGCTTTATCGATAGGTGTTGTAATTGCTGCCTCTTTTAGATGATTGGCGGACACTCGATTCTATGTAGCTTTGGTCGATGTAGCTGATATGGTCTGGGAGAATATTGGTTGTGATGCTTTTGTTCTCTGAATGCTGCTAAGAGTTCCTTCCCATGTTTTTCTGTACATATCTTTTTTCATTGAAGAATGCACAAAAGTTACATTCTGGCACCAATATAGCACGTGCGTGGATTGGAATCTTGTTACTGTCCTGAATGAAATGCATTGGAATCTTGTTACTGTCCTGAATGAAATGCATCCTTTTGGTGGCGCCGTCTGTTGTTCATGTCAATTTGATTAGTTGAGTTATCTTATTACTGCCTGGTTTTGTACCAATTTACATCCTATAATGATTTTGGAGCCGCTGTAAGAAGCTAGAACCTAGGTTTGATTTTTGGGCTATGGCATGTTGTTCTTTCCTAGCCAGTCACTGGACAAGTGAACTCATACTCAAGACCATCTGAACATCATAGTGGTGCGAAGAACTTGCATAATTTTATTTTGTAGAAAAACTTAAATGAGTGAATCACATTGTATCTTTTTTTTAACATGGTACAATCGCAAATGCCCACATTACTCTATCCCTATGAGCTGATATCACATCTTGAGATGCATAAAGTCATCAAAGTCGCCTCATAGTTGACTTGAACATTTCTCCCATGGAACGGGTATCGCTGGAAAGGTAAATGCGAGCACGTCTAGGAGGTGAACTCTGTTTTGTTGACACAACGAACGGGCTTTCTGTTCAAACACTTATTGCTTTTGTGGTACGTCATTAAAATTGCCTTCAAAATTGTCTAATATTACTCACCAATGTCACCTATAAATTATAAAAAACGTTTTCAGGGAATCCTCACATGGGCCGGCCAAAACATAAGGACCAGCTATACTACGCTTTGCTCGCTGGAAAATAAACAGCACGCCCATTTGGCCCAACCCGTGGGCGGGGGGCTGTTTTTTTAGTTTTTTAATTACTATTTATCTGTTCCTTTTTATTTTTTCTAATTAAAATAAATCAAAATAAACTTCGGCAACTCAAAAAATTGTATTTACATAAATGTTTGATAAAACATAAAATGTTTGCGAATTCAAAAAATATTCAGGATTTTTGTAAAAATGTTTGCATATTAAAAAAATCGTAATTTTGAAGAAAACATTCGTGAATCAAAAAATGTCCATCATTTTGAGAAATTTCTTTAATGCAATTTAAAAAATGTTTGATAATTCAAAAAACGAATTATTCGCCAATTCACAAGAAAAACTTGAAAACAGTTCGTAATATAAAATATTGTTTGGAATTTTAAAAAAATGTTTATAAATAGTAAAAAATGTTCTTGATTTTAAAAATATTCGCAAATTTAAAAAAATGTTCACGGATGATTGAATGTATGCAGTTAAACAGTAATGCTTCTGAGTCTTTCTGATTATATACCTGAGTGAATTTTGAAGAATTAATTGTCGGGGTGGATCGGAATATTATAATATATTTTAAAAAATGTTTCTTGAAATTCAGAATAATTCTTTGAGTTACCAAGTTTTTTGACAACCATGATATTTTCTAAAAAATATGAACATTGTTTCAACTTGTGAATTGTGAATAAAATTAAAATAAGAAATATTTTCTTGCGATGAGATATGAACATAATGTGGTCATCGCCATTGAAGATGGTGATTTTTTCCTCCCGTTGCAACGCACGGGCCCTTTTGCTAGTCTTAATAAAAGGAAAAAAACGAAAGGCCAATACTCCCTTCACGGCAATAAAAATAGTAGTAGAAAAACTCCTAACTCAATCTATCTACGACCTCACGTCTATTTTGAAAAAGAAACCCCTAAATCAATATTTCTGCAGTCTATTTTAAAAGAGAAACAACATCTATAACTTCACGGCCTTTTCCCTGCCCCATAAAAATAAATGAACTGAAGCAATCTCTACGTATACTCTGTGGTCTCTTCTCCCATGGAGTCCATCGTCTCTAGCTATGCCAATAGAAAAAAGTTCATTGTCTCTCTCAAGCTGAAGCAACGACGCAGACAGGTATTTTCCAGCCATACACACGTACATGACAATTGCCAATTGGTATTGCGAGGGGATGGAAGTATATGGCCGAATTCGTTGACATATAGAAGCACAGGCGGCTGGATCGATTTCATAGGGAGACACAGGTACATGAAGCTAATCCGTTCGATCGGCTCAGCAAAATACACGCACAAGAGGGCTCAATTTAATGCGCCATAGATTCAGGCGTTCGATAGTTTTAGTTAGAAATATATTCGCATTACCTCTTCTGATTTATTTGCAGTTTTAGTCAGAAATATATTTGCATTGCTTCTTCTGATTTATTTGCAACACCGACTCAGCTGTACGTAGAAGATGAAAGAGGCCTCTCTACAAGACGATCTCACCCACGGCAGGAAGAGATAGAACCGACGGAGTGGTGAGACACTACTACTGTGCGTTGCTGCGTTCCAGCGGCATCAATGGCTGCACAAGATAAGATGCAAGTCACCCCATGCATGACATATCTCCTGTGTCATCTACATGCTTTAAGAAAAATAAGATCCATGTTCTCTTTATTGCTTAAGTGTATGTCCGTCCAGATGATTCCCCTCTAACCTTTCTTCTAACCCCAACTCACGCAGAAGCAATTTCATTGAGCCTTTGGGAGAAAAGGAGGTCTAACGCTCTGACGTTAGGTGCAGCTGCAGCAAAGAGAGGTTAGGCCTAATTCTAGAACATACTTTATATAATGAATATATACTTGATTTGCTTAAATCACGTCTCCCAATCTCCACAACTATGCCATGCTGAAATTTTAAAGGTCGACTCAATCCATCTAAATCAATTTCATGTCACAGTGTAGCCTCTCACTGATCATGCATCCTCCTCTCCAAATTTTTAACCTATCCATATTATAATTTCGACCAGGCTGCATATCTTGGTTTGCTGAAGCCAATCGCTTCCATGTTGATTAATGCATTGAGAAGGAATTGCGGTATGAACTAGATAGCACGGCAGTAGTGGAGTCCTCCGAGATGTCCTCTCGCCCTCTGCTAGACACTATAATGCTAAGCATTACAGCAAGCGGGGAGGTGATATGCACAAGGGCCGGTGACCGGTCACGTGTCTCTGGTGGTTGCATCACACAAAGTACATCAGGCAGTAAAATGCGCAACGGCATACTTGGTATCATTTTTATTAGATGTAAATTCCGTTAGTAGTCATGTCATGATAGTCATGTATTTGTCGATATGATTAAGCCTAAAAACATGACAAAATTTAACTCTATTGCTACTAATGTCACTCTCTGTTAACAAATAACTTTTTGATTTTGGATCTTTTGTCATTGACAAATTCATGTTCAATGGCCTTTACCTTTAAAATGTTTGCACAGAAAAAAATTGACACCAAATTGCTAGACTTCGTAAGATGTGGGCATGCACTATTAAAGTTGGAAGGATGCATGACAGGTCATCTGGGTCTGCAATAATATACTGTTTTTATCACTGGAAGTGTTAGCTATGCTTTGTGTAATTACGAGGATCTTCTGGCAAGGAGTCGTTGTCTTCTACTGTCATGTTACCACTGTACGAAAAGAGTGTGAGATTCAAGGTACTTTATTTCAACGACAGAGTTATTCAGCATGGTATTTGGATTTAATAAATAGTTACTCAATCATCATGTCTATATATGCTTTTTATTCTTCTCTTGATTATGGATCGGATGAATAGTTGCATGGAATTTAGATTGAGATTTCAATGTTTCATAGATAGATAATATGTTTTTAACCAATAACGTAGTACCACGAATTAGTACAAGAAATAACTTTTCTTTTATTAATAGTTCGAGTATAGATAAATCAACCCCGTCCAAGAAATAACTAGACAAATGAATATTAGTGTAACATAATTTGTAAATACACATATATGGAAATTGTATGTTTAGGAATTTATTTACTCATAAATCCATTCTACCACGCCGTAAACAATACACATAGTTTCATGTTATTCCTTGCCATAAATCAAAAAAATACTACAATTAGTATTTTCCCTGTTAATTTCAAACAAGTGTTCACTAGTGGAAAACGGGCCTTTGGCCGGGACCCTTTAGTCCCGGCCTGCCTCTGGGCCGGGACTAAAGGCCCGACCACGTCGCCCCAATTCTCAATGCCTCCCTCGAGGCTTTAGTCCCGGTCCGTAAGGAGCCTTTAGTCCCGGTTCGTGTCCCAAACCGGGACTAAAGGGCTACGCGGTGGGCAGTGGTGGTGGCAACCGTTCGTATCCCCCTTTAGTCCCGGTTGGTGGCTCAACCCGGGACTAAAGGCCTAACACGTGGCCTGCCGTAGTGGTGGCAACCGTTGGTATACCTCTTTAGTCCCGGTTGGTGGCTCAACCCGGGACTAAAGGCCCAAACGGTTTGCATCCCGCGTTGTTTCGGGCGATGAAAAGCATGAACCGAAGCAGAGTCGCCATTTCTCTGTTTCTTCTTCTCTCTCGCTCTCACTCTCTGTTCTTCTCCTCTCTTCTTCCCTTCTCTTCTTCCACCATGCCAACTCGCTTTGAAGAGGTGATCGCACATGGCACGACCATGCTCGATGTCGTGTACACGAACGAGAGCAGGGAGATGCCGTTTTTTCTTGAACAGTTGAAGGAACGATGGCTTGACGCCGCAATGGATCATGAGAAGTTCTTGGGGCTTGATCTGGAGTACACGGCCGATCAACACGGTGTTGCCGTCATCCAACTATGCTTCGCACACCATGTCTTGATCTTCCAATGGGCGAGGTAAGTTTTGAGGCTTTCTTTGATCCAAGATAATGACATTGTAAGTTTATTTGTTTCAATCATAGTTGGTTCCCTTCAAATAGTTGTAGTGAAACAATTTTGATTAGTTGAAGGGGAACACAATCTAATTGGAATAGTGTTCCATAATCTGAAAAATCGTATTAGAATCAACTAGTGTTTAATATGTTCCATTGGAATCATAGTTGGTTCCCTTCAAATAGTTGTAGTGAAACAATTTTGATTAGTTGAAGGGGAACACAATCTGATTGGAATAGTGTTCCATAATCTGAAAAATCGTATTAGAATCAACTAGTGTTTAATATGTTTCATTGGAATCATAGTTGGTTCGCTTCAAATAGTTGTAGTGAAACAATTTTGATTAGTTGAAGGGAACACAATCTGATTGGAATAGTGTTCCACAATCTGAAAAATCTGATTGGTTCAATATGTTCCATTGAAATCATAGTTGTAGTGATACAATTTTATACGGTGTTCTTTGATCCAAGGTTATGAAAATTGCATATAGCTAGTGATCTCTCTAGGTTCCATTGGATAGCAATATGATATGTCATAATCATGAAAATTGCATATAGCTAGTGATCTCTCTAGGTTCCATTGGATAGCTATAGTGATCTGTCTAGGTTCCATTGCATATGTTCTATTTGAATCCTAAAGATAATTTTCTCTTTAGTTGTAGTGGAACATGTTTCCTTATTGCAGCAGTATGTAACATTTGTTCCATTTTAATTTGTTTCTGTTGCAGTAGTGACAAGCATTGTCCAGAACTCATGGACTTCCTTCGCAGCGGCTTCAATTTTGCTACCGTTGACATAAGGAACGACAAGCTAAAGATGAGGTACAGCTTCGGTATTGAGATACCACCTGGTTGCCTCATTGATCTCCAAACGGTATTCAGGCTTCGACATGTCAGGACTTCGATGCCTCATATGGCAGTTGCCTTGATCGACGAGGAATATGGTGATATGAAGACCAGTTTCCCAAAGTCTCAGCACAAACTTTGGGAGAAAGCCCCACTTGATCGTATCAACATTGAGTATGCAGCAAAAGATGCATACGTTTCATACGAGTTGTACCGCAAGATTCGAGTCGTCAACTATGGCCAGCGTCACCTCGAGGAAGGTGGACATTCTGATTCAGACGATTCAGACGAGTAGTGTTCTCAACGTCGAACACTTGTATATATATCTATGGTAGCTATTATTATGTACTGGTTGGACTAGTATCATGTACTGCTTGGACCAATTTATATATGTCTAGTTTCTGTTTGTGTCATTATAGTTTCCAAATTTGAATGGTTTAGCCCTTTCTAACTTCATTTGCTACTTTTGAATGGTTTAGCCCTTTCTAACTTCATGGTATCATGCATTTTGACAACATATATATACAAAAAGTCTTCAGTTCAAATAAGTTCAAAAAATGAAATCCCTTTTGTAACAGATCTGTTTTTGATTAAAACAGTCATTTAAAAATGAAAGACCATTATTCCCACGTGGCGTGCAGCGGAACCACGTGGCGTGTAGCGGAACCACGTGGCGTGCCGCGGAACCACTTTTGTTGTGGGGGTCGCTTTTCCTTCTTCTCCTTGTGCTAGATATTTGTTATGCATTAGGGAAAGAAGGAATAGCGACCATCATCGACGGTCAAAAAATCAGGTGAGGGAGTGTCCACCATACATGAGAGAAGAAGAATGTCGACTGTTGCTGTGGGGGGTCGTTTCTGCTTCTGCTCCTTGTGAAACGCTGATACTTCGAGAGAGATTGTCCGTTTTGTACACGAAGTGCATCCAGTTTTTGTCGTAGCCCTCTCAACTTTTTAACACATGCTATGTGGGTGAAATGATGATAGCATGCCAAATTCTCAAATATGCAAAAAGAATTTTTAATAAACATAGTTTTTAATTGAAAATAACAAAATAGATAATAGTTTGGATAGTCAAAATAATTACTTTTGAAAATAGAAAATAGTTTTGCATTATTTATTCAATTTCAAACACTTTTCATTATCATAGTTTTGTCAAATTCTCAAATATGCAAAAAGAATTTTTAATAAACATAGTTTTTAATTGAAAATAACAAAGTAGATAATAGTTTGGATAGTCAAAATTATTAATTATGAAAATAGAAAATAGTTTTGCATTATTTATTCAATTTCAAACACTTTCATTATCATAGTTTTGCCAAATTCTCAAATATGCAAAAAGAATTTTTAATAAACATAGTTTTTAATTGAAAATAACAAAATAGATAATAGTTTGGATAGTCAAAATAATTACTTTTGAAAATAGAAAATATTTTTGCATTATTTGTTCAATTTCAAACACTTTTCATTATCATAGTTTTGTCAAATTCTCAAATATGCAAAAAAATAAAAAATAATAAACATAGTTTTTAATTGAAAATAACAAAATACATAATAGTTTGGATAGTCAAAATTATTAATTATGAAAATAGAAAATAGTTTTGCATTATTTATTCAATTTCAAACACTTTTCATTATCATAGTTTTGTCAAATTCTCAAATATGCAAACAGAATTTTTAATAAACATAGTTTTTAATTGAAAATAACAAAATAGATAATAGTTTCGATAGTAAAAATTATTAATTATGAAAATAGAAAATAGTTTTGCATTATTTATTCAATTTCAAACACTTTTCATTATCATAGTTTTGTCAAATTCTCAAATATGCAAAAAGAATTTTTAATAAACATAGTTTTTAATTGAAAATAACAAAATAGATAATAGTTTGGATATTCAAAATTATTAATTATGAAAATAGAAAAATAGTTTTGCATTATTTATTCAATTTCAAACACTTTTCATTATCATAGTTTTGTCAAATTCTCAAATATGCAAAAAGAATTTTTAATAAACATAGTTTTTAATTGAAAATAACAAAATAGATAATAGTTTGGATAGTCAAAATTATTAATTATGAAAATAGAAAATAGTTTTACATTATTTATTCAATTTCAAACACTTTTCATTATCATAGTTTTGTGAAATTCTCAAATATGCAAAAAGAATTTTTAATAAACATAGTTTTTTAATTGAAAATAACAAAATAGATAATAGTTTGGATAGTCAAAATTATTAATTATGAAAATAGAAAATAGTTTTACATTATTTATTCAATTTTAAACACTTTTCATTATCATAGTTTTGTCAAATTCTCAAATATGCAAAAAGAATTTTTAATAAACATAGTTTTTAATTGAAAATAACAAAATAGATAATAGTTTGGATAGTCAAAATTATTAATTATGAAAATTGAAAAAAATTGAAACTATATGAGAATTTATAAAGAAAATTCAATCTAAATTCAAAGTGAGTTCACTTTGAATTCAGGTTGAATTTTCTCCATAATTTCGAATATAGTTTCAATTTTCACTGAGTTCAGGCCCGTAAGCCTGCTTTAGAGAGGAGCTCGATGGAGAAGCTGTGACGGGGCTTATAAACAAGTGTTAGTCCCCCTCGCTGGGCGAGGTGGGACTAAACTTATCGTGCAGCCGAGGAGGGGCTTTAGTCCCGGGTGGAGCCACGCCCCGGGACTAAAGACCCCCTTTAGTCCCGGTTGGAGCGCCGCGCCGGGACTAAAGGCCCCTACTTTCCCGCCTTTTGGTCTGCCGAAAAAGGGCCTTTAGTCCCGGGTCGTGGCTCCACCCGGGACTAAAGGGGGTCTTTAGTCCCGGTTCAAGCCACGCACCGGGACTAAAGATCCACCTATATAAGCGGGAGTTAGAAAATTCCAACCCAAATCGTCCATTTCTCTTCTTCTTCCTCTCGTTCTCCTGCCTGACGCGGCACAACGATGAACTCGACGACGCCGTCAGGCTGCCCGCCGTCCTGCTCGCCGCCGCCTGCCGTCCTCCTCGCCGTCGTCGTCGTCCTCCTCGCCGCCGCCGTCCTCCTCGCCGCGCGCCGCCGTCCTCCTCGCCGCGCGCCGTCGACACCTCCGGCCGGTAAGCCCCCCGCCCCCTCCTCCCCAACACTCCGGCCAGTAGAAGAAAAGAAGAAAAAGAGAAGAAAAGAAGAAAAAGGAGAAGAAAAGAAAAATATTTAGAATATTTAGGTTTGTGCCAGATTATTAGGGTTAGTAATATTTAGAATTAGGAAAAAGGAAAATAAGAAGAGGATGAGAAGAAAAGAAGAAAAGAAGAAAAAGGAGAATAAGAAGAGGAGGAGAGGAGAAGAAGAGGAAAAATAGAAGAAGAGGAGAAGTAGAAGAAGAGAATAAGAAGAGGAGGAGAAGAAAAGAAGAAAAAGGGAAGGAGAAGAAAAGAAGAAAAAGGAGAAGAAAAGAAGAAAAATGAGAAGAAAAGAAGAAAAAGGAGAAGAAAAGAAGAAAAAGGGAAGAAAGGAAGAAAAAGGAGAAGAAAGGAAGAAAAAGGAGAAGAAAGGAAGAAAAAGGAGAAGAAAAGAAGAAAAAAAAAGATTTTTTTGCCATTTAATTTCTATTGTTATTAGGTTTGTGCTAGATTATTAGGGTTAGTAATATTTAGAATTAGGTTAGGGTTACAAGAAGAAGAAATATGAACAAAAATAAGAAAATAAGATTAGGAAAAATGAAAATAAGAAGAGGAGGAGAAGAAAAGAAGAAAAAGGAGAATAAGAAGAGGAGGAGAGAAGAAGAAGAGGAAAAATAGAAGAAGAGCAGAAGTAGAAGAAGAGAAAAAAATTAGAAGAGGAGGAGAGGAGAAGTAGAAGAAGAGAAGAGGAGAAGTACTACAAGAAGAGGAGAAGTAGAAGTAGAAGAAGAAGTAGAAGAAGAGGAGAAATAGAAGAAGAGGAAAAATTAGTTTAGGGTTACAAGAAGAAGAAATATATTTTTTTGTCATTTAATTTTGCTATTGTATAGTGTATATGCTTAAGTGTTAATAGTGTTTCTTAGATTATTGCTTAATTTTGCTATTGTATATGCTTAAGTGTTAATAGTTTAATTTTGCTATTGTATATGCTTAAGTGTTAATAGTTTATTTTTCGCAAGAAAATTAATAGAACTAGTTTATTTTTTTAGTTCATTTTACGATGCCTATCCCGCATCCTCGTCGTCGACTCGGCGGAGGACACCTGCTTGATCAGAGGGGCCCTGTCCGGGACTGGGCTCCGCCCGGCTGGTATTGGGAGGTGCTACCTTCCGGGGGGCGTAGGTTGGTGAGGAGCCAGCCCGTCGTTGACCCGATCCTTGTTTGGTGGCGGTCGCGTGGGCCAGTGAGGGTGCCGAGGCTTCCGGACACCGCGGAGGTGGTACGTCACCGTGTCAGCGAGGAGGATGAGCACGTCCGTCGCTACATGGTTGCGTTGGAGGGCAGGTTCGAGCATACCTGGCAGGTTCTTCGGGGATCTCACTGGAGCTATGATCCTGTGATGGTTCCTTCTCTTTGGGTGTCCACCGCCCGCGCTGATACCCGTCGGGCGCTATGGTTCTAGATGTATCAGTGATGCTATATGTATGATAGTATTCGAGGAGTATTAGTGATAATGTTCGACGATGTACGGACAAAAGAGATGATGTATTTGCTTATAATTGAATGCATGCTAATTTGAATACTACTTTATTTTACGATTTGGTTTTGCTTATTGAATGCTCAAATTGGAAAAGTACTCCTACTTTGAATACTATGCAGAAATCTAGGAGTCCCGGGTGGAGCCACGACCCGGGACTAAAGTTGTTTTGGAACGGAGTTCCTGATAGAATAATTCTTTTTTGGTACAAAGGTTAAGAGAATCCGTTTTTTTGCAGAACTATGGATCCACATATCAGGAACCTCGAAGAGGAAGAACTTCTCGAAGATATAATCAAAGACGGCCCCGACGTTGAACCAGCTGAATCTCCGTCGTCATATCTAAAACCCGACGTTGGAATGGAGGTCGAGCGACACGAAGATGAAGCCGATGGGGCAGGAGATAGGTCCAATGACGGAGAAGGTGATAGCTCCACTGATGGAGAAGCCGGTGGAGAAGCCGGTGAAGAAATAATAAAGTCCGGCGAGGTATACATATGAAGTTCGACAATCACTTGTAATATGTGAAAAATATCGGAGATAGCTCTATATTGCATACATATACATTCATTTGACGAATGTTTCTCCCTCTTAGGCCTCCACATCGAGCAAAACTACGAAACGAGGCCCGGCTAGAAAGTTGGATGCACAGACGCATTACACCTTTGAGGTGATATTGCCTACGGGCGAACCCAAGCCTCCTAAGAATGCTGCTGACACATTCAAGAAGCAATGCGGAGTTATCGTTAGGGATCACGTCCTGATCAGCGTTCGGGAGTGGAACAAGCGCAAAGGGGCAGCTGATAGTGACTATGTCGCCGAAAGGTACAAAGATAATCTTTGGAATGATCTCATGTCACATTTCAACCTACCAGAATGTGAGAATGAAGACGCCGCAGACAAACTGAGGGCCAAAGTCAAGCAGTGGACTCTAAAGAAGATGGCCGAACTGTTCCGTAGCTGGAAGAAGAAGCTATGGAAAAACTATCTGAAGACAAAGAAAGTGCCAGTATTCGAGGGGTATCTAGCCAAGCAGGCGAATCTGTGGAAGGCATTTCAAGAGTACAAGGTGTCAGAAGATGCCCAGGCATTATCAGAAAAGAACAAGATAAATGCCGACAAGAAGAAATATCACCACAAGCTGGGGCCAGGGGGCTATGAGACTGCCATCCCAAAGTGGGATAAGAAAGAGCAAGATCTGCTAGATAAAGGCATCGTACCTGAACCACTCCGTGATGAGTGGGAATTGAGAGCAAGAAATTGGTTCCTTGCGCATGGTGGGTCATACGACGAAAAAACAGGGGACCTCATCTGCAGTGACGGTCTTAGGATACCCAGGGAGAATTGGAAAAGGATGGTGAAAGAAATTAAGGAGGGAAAAAGAAAGTTCACTGCAGATAGAGAGAAAGATTTGCTCACACTGGTCCTCGGCAATGACGAACATGGAGGACGAACGCGAGGCTTCGGTCCTTCTTACCCGTGGTGGCTTGGGTTTGCCAGAGACCAAGACACTTACAGAAGCCGAGAGAGAGCAAAGAAGCGGCAGCAGGATGAGGAGAATGACAAGTTCAACCAGTTGCTTGCCAGGATTAACGAGCAACATAAGCAGATTGATGAGCTTAGAGGAGTAGCGCGCCAGGAAGATCCTGCACTTGATATTACCGGCGCCACATCTAAGCGGAAAAGCAGCGTGGCTGAATCTGAGGCCCCGCCCGACGATGCACGAAGAATGATAGAGGGCGGTCCCGGCTACCTTTTGGATGGAATCAAGGAGTCAACATCATGTGAACTCCATCAGAAATTCAAGTACATATCCATGAAGGTGGTCCTCGGACAAGCTTTACCTTCTGGCCCTGATGCATGCTGGCATGGCCGTGAGATTCCAGCTGGCTTTGCTAAAGTCGGGGCGGATGAAATCATGACGGGGTTTCATGATATGGAGCTCGACATAGCTGGACCCGAAGATGAGAGGACACTCAGAGAAGTACTGGGTGGAGTCATCCTATGGGACAAGAACTACATCAAGCTTTCAGGCTCGGCCCCAAGGACAACACCGCCTCCGAGTCGTCGCAGGTCACCTACACCTCCATTACCTCCAAGCTCTCCACATGACGTCGGCCAGCACAACACAAGTCCATCTCGATCACCGCCGCCGGACTTGGGTCGTCCGTCTCCGCCGCCGCCCGCACAGGATACTAAGCGGAAGCGTGCCACCAAGAACGCTCCGCCGACGATTCCTAAGCGATGGAGCCCCCCAAAGCGCAAACGGTCACCCCTCCCAAAGGTACCTCATGCTAATCTTCCTATCAGACCTTATGATCGTACCCCCGAGGAAAACGCCAGGATAGCAAAGAAACATCATGATGAGCAGATGAAAAAGAAGGAACCCGAGCCCCGCCCGGAATACACCCAGAAGCAAATAGCATGGGCAAAAGACTTCATGACCCTTCCATCACAGTATGACTTACACCATAAGCTTGATGACTATACACGCACATTGCAGAAGGAAGTGAAAAAGAGAAGATCACGTGCAAGTGCAAGTGGGAGCAAATCAAGTTTAACTACAAGCAAGAAAAAATCAGATGTTCCTCAGCTTGGACAATAGGCCAAACAGTCGATCCCACCCCTCAAGGTGTTAACCGAGAATGTTCCCCCTCCGGTGCAGGGGCAAGCTTTTGAAATAGCAAAGGAGTGGGCGGCTGAATGTGGTGTCTCGGTTGAAGATTTGCTGGCTTCCCAAGACGACAGGATACCCAAGGCTGTGGTAGCCCCTAAGCCACAGTTTGTCATGGGAGAGCCTTTGGTCAGCAAAGATGATCTCCCAACAAATATGCGTTACTTGCATCAATGGTACTTAAGTGAATCAAAGAATGGGAGAACGATTATCGTGCCGAGTGTCCCACGGGAGTACTACGGCCGCCCCGAAGAAATCCATATCGACTTTGATGAACTCTTCTAGATGTACAATGGCGACGCCCTCGACAAATCGCTTATGAGTTGCTATTGTCTGTAAGTTTTTCAATTCGTTGTCTACATATAACTTGTTTAGTTATTTCAATTCATTGTGTATATATAACTTGTACTCTATTATGCAGAATGAAGATTCTGGATTGTAAAAGTAAGAACATCCTAAATATTGGGTTTATTGACCCAGATAAAATACATATAGCGACGCTAACTGATAAACCCAAGCAGACGGAGAAAAACCTTCTAAGGTTTCTAATAGATCAAAATTTCTGTGACCACATACTGTTTCCATACAACTTCAGGTGAGGGTCTTTACCCTGTTGTGTCCATTCACTTATAAGTGTAATTGATAAGTTACACACACACACACACACACACACACACACACACACACACACATATATATATATATATATATATGTATATATATGTACATGTGCAGCTTCCATTGGATTCTGTTGGACATTCAAATTGATAAGGGAAGAGTTGATGCCTTCGACCCATTATCGAGACCCTTGGAACAGTTCCAAAGCCTGCAGGACATGCTCCAAGGGTAATTTCAATCATTCTTGCGCTCTATCGGTCTCTTTCGATGATTTTCTGATATATCAATTAATGAAAAACTTAGCAAATCGTTATCCTTGTCGGGCAGGGTTTGGAAGCGGTTCAAGTGCGTGAAACCCGGTAACTTTCCTGAAAAGCTGACCTTTAGAGCGGCTCAGGTAAGTAGTAGTATGATATACTTCTATTTTCAATACATTTATGATGCTAGATTATTATTTTGATTATATATATTCTATTCTCGTAAATTGCAACCAGCAGCCATGGGGAATGCATCTATGCGGATACTATGTTTGCGAGACCATTCGCACTTTACCTCTGAGCACAAGGATCACAGATTCGACGTAAGCAACGAACATTCACACCTCTATTTTTACCTGTCATTCTTTGTTATCATGAGTGATATTCATATTCATCTCCTCTTCTTATATAGCACACGGCCATGAGGACAAAGGTCCTACCAGAGCAACGCGCGATTGCTGTTGCAGAGGAGCTTGCGGGATTTCTAAGGACGGAAGCTATAGATGACAAAGGACGATTTAGTGTAGCTAGGGGCCATTACTGATGTTCGTCCATGTAATCGAATAGACGGGCTCTAGTCCCGATAATTCAGATCTCCATATAATTGTATATATATGATCGCTTGTAAGATAAGTTAATCTTATATATATATGCATAATTATTTCTATTTAAATTATATGAAAACTAATTCCCGAACACCAAATGAGGCATCATGTTAATCTCCCGAACACCTAAACCCTAAAACCCTAAAACCCAAAAATAATTTCATTCAAAAAAAACCTAAAAATAAGCAAAATCTGAAACTCTTTAGTCCCGGCCCGTGTAACGAACCGACACTAAAGGGTCTGCCCCTGGGGCACTACGAGGCGCCCACGTGGAGCACCTTTAGTCCCGGCTTGTAACAGGGCCGGGACTAAAGGTTAGGCCTTTAGTCCCGCCCCTTTAGTCCCGGTTGGCGAACCGGGACTAAAGCCCCTTACGGACCAGAGCTAAAGGCCCCATTCCCACTAGTGGTTACCATGAAACAAATATTAAAATAAGTCCAACCTACATACTCCCTCCGTCCTAAAATAACTGTCTCAACTTTGTACTAGCTTTAGTATAAAGTTGTACTAAGCTTGAGACAGTTATTTTGGGACGAAGGGAGTACATCTATAAAAAATAGGCCCGTGCGGATGCACGGGTTGACGACTAGTTCTACTAATTGGTGGCCTATATAGCGCGTTATGGGGTAAAATCAAGGAAATGGAAATTAAGATAACATCAGCGGTGCTAGAGGAAAGTCAAATTAAAGCAGACGGATCAGCAAGGCAGCAAAAAATCGAAGAAGAGGAGCTAACATCACAAGTGTAAAGCCAAAATTTGCATGCGCATGCACCTGCCTAGATGTGCCCCGCCTCCGATTGCCTTGGGATTCGCAAACGTGTTTAATTTCCTGCATGATTTGATGTTTTATTTTTTCAAACTTCAGTTGAAACTTGGTAAAGTTTCAAAAAGTTATCAAAACATAGTGAAAAGTGATCTTATTTCCAAGCCCTCAACATAAGGAACAAAACATAATAAAAAAATGGTTTTCTTGCTATTGACAGAAGAAGGATGGCTTTCCTCACATCCCTCTCGTCCCCCTCACCGCCGACGCACCCGCGACGGCGCTCATCGTCGCCGGCGGCTCGGGCCGGCACGCAGGAGAGCGTGACCGTGGGCAGTGTCCACGTACGCCTGCGCGACCGTGTGCCGCAAGCCACACGCGAGTCGGGCATTCTCGGGCCTAGGCCCATGTCGAGCGAGGCCACGGCCCCGCCAGGAGAAGGCCCGCGTGCTACAGGATGCGGCGGTAGGGCTTCGACGATATCTCCACCCGCACCCGCAGCATCGCCCATTCCCGATCTCTCCTCCCTCCTCGGCCACTTCTGGGGAAAAGCTAGGGTTTCGCCACCTAGGGTTCCACCTTCATTCGGCTGGTGGGAGGGGAAGGTGGGTGGAGACAGCAGATCGTTCGCTGAGGTGATAGCATCGCCACCGCGGGATCCACCCATGGCTGGGCGAGAGATGGGTGGCCGTGGGTTCCGCGGAGATGGAGGTGGCGAGGGTCGACTCGGGCGCGGCAGAGGTGGTGGCCGGATCGGGCCTGGAGGAGGTCGCGGCCGTGGCGGAGGCGGCCGCAACATGGTGTGGATGCGCGAAGCCGAGGATGGCGGGCAAATCTCCTCCAACGTGGATCCACGCCACGGCGGTTCTGACAAGGCCAGATGGGAGGCAGCGGCCATGGAGGCGCAAGGAGGAACCCGCGGCGAGAAGTGGGGCGACAACAGCACCCAGGTCGCTGGAGGCGGATCTGCGGGAGGGCGACTTCAGGAGACGCGTCCACAACAACAACTTGTTGATCGTCGACATCCCACCCCCGGCAAGAGGAACGCCTCTCCACTAGTGGGAGGCGCCGAGGTTTGCGTTACTTGCAGGGATCCTGGGCACTTGCCTGTATACTGTCCGGGTGCTGTTTGTGGTAGATGTGGGATTCATGGGCATTTGGCTCCGATTTGCAATACTGTTCTTCCATGGGAGTGTGTAGCGCCCATGTGTGGGTTCCAGGCAGAGGGGAAAGTCTTTTTCTATATCCATGACTACAGTACTCCTAGCCAGACTACTGATAGAAACAGATTTATTGTGATATCTGTGGTAGAAGGTCATGCATCTGGTAGACAGTTGGAGGAATTCTTTAACTCTTACATCAATACTAACTGGAGGTGCTCGGCCAGATCTATTGGCCCTAATACCTTTGTTATGAGGTTCCCATCTCCTAGAGATGTGGATAAAGCTTGCTTTGCTGAAAGTATGAATGTTAAGAGTTGTGGTGCTGTTATTAATTTGAGAAAATGGTCTGAATCTGTGGGGGCTAAAGGGGTGCTGAATGTTGCTTGGGTTAATGTGAGTAATATTCCTCTGGATAAGAGACATGAGAAGAACATTGCTTATGTGGGATCTCTTGTGGGAGTAACCTTGGAGATTGATAAAGCTACTATTAATAGACCTGAATCTGTTAGAATTAAGTTGGGTTGTAGAGATGCTGAGGATATCCCTGCTTCAGCAGAAGGGGTGTTGGGAGGACACTTTTATGATTTCTTCTATTCTGTTGATAAAATCCTGATTAAAAACCCTCCAAGGGAAAGAATTGGAGTACAACAAGAGAATGAGGAAGGTAATGCTGCTAAAAAAGCTAGATTCACTACTGAGATTCGTGGGGAAAGAAACATTGCATCATCATCTAATATGGGGGAGTCTTCGGCTCCCCTAGGAACAACTGGTGGGTGTTATGGAAAAAATATGGTGATGAAACCTGTGGAAGAAAATATGGAAGAGGAAAAAAAAACAAAATGAGAGTGAGGACATGTTGTCGGAAGAAGAGAGTGAGGAAATGGGAAATGAGCTGCTCATTGATACTATGGTGAAAGAGGCTGAGAAAAATCAAAGAAATGAGGAAGGGGGAAATGTGGATTCTGGAATGGTATCTTATGATGAAATTATTGTGAATTCTCTGCAGATTGTGCCAAGCTCTGTATCTTTTCCTAGCAAAAAATTCTTATCTTATCTTGATGCATGTATGGGGGAACCTGTGGTGACTGAGATGGATCCTACTGACATCTCTGATGATCAAAAAAACAATCCTATCTGGTGCAGTCCCCTGATAACTCTGGTGAGCAAGTGGAAGTGATCCCTACTCCCCCTGTGAGGGAGGAAATGCAAACCAGATGTAGCAAGAGGAATATAGGAGGCAAGGTGGAACATATGGGGCTCAGAGCTGAGAGGCTGGCTCAAAAAAGAGACCTGCAAGGTAATAGCATATCTCATGTTAACTCTTTTGAAGTTTTATCAAATCTTGAGATTATATCTGCTGCTGGTAAAATGGGTGTTAATATTCCTGATGATGATTTTGATTCCATAGATATCATTAGAGAACTTGAGATTTCTAGAGCTAACATTGCTAAAAAAGTTGATAAAAATGATATTCGACATGATACAGTTTTGTTGATTACTAATGCTGCTGGAGAAGCATCTCTCTTAGATACTGAATGGGGAGGAGATGATGATTTAGATATTGATGACTTTACTGTGGTTAGATCCAGGAAAAAAAAGAGGAAAAAAGTTAATGTTACTATATCTAAACCTGTGACTAGAAGTCAAAAACAGAAAGTGGGAGATGGTGCAGGTAAGGTTATGGCTCCTGGCAAACCTAGCACCAAAAACCACAATACTAGAAATAGAAAAAAATAATTAGTAGCTTTTGGAATTGTAGAGGGATTGGAAAAAGAGGCATGGGGACATATATCTCTGACTTGGTCAGGGATTTTAAGCTTGACTTTATTGGGATTCAGGAAACTATGAAGAAGGATTTTTCACCTAAATTCTTGAGAAAAATTGATCCTGGTGAAGTTTTTAGTTGGAGGTGGATCCCTTCGGAAGGGAAGTCAGGTGGGATATTGGGAGGCTTTAGAAACAATGTTTTTGATCTTGTGAGTTGTGTGGAGGGCAAATACCTTATGAACTTCGAATTATGGAACAAGATTCTTAAGATGAAATGTTGTGTTATGGTGGTGTATGGATCAACTCATGAAGAATGTAAAACTGATTTCTTGACAGAGTTGGCGGCTACGTGCAGTCACATTACCTGTCCCTACATTGTGGGAGGAGATTTTAATATTCTTAGATTTGTGGGGGAGAAAAACAAGAAGGTGAAATTAGGACACTCATCAGATCTTTTTAATTCCATTATTAATGCTCTTTCCTTGCGAGAGGTGGATATGACTGGCGGCATGTATACTTGGTCTAATAATCAACAAAATCCCACATTGGAGAAACTGGACAGAGTATTCATGTCCAAATCCTGGGAACATATGTTTCCTTTCACTTTTGTTAGGAAGATTGTTAGAGAGATTTCGGATCACTGTCCCCTGATTCTTAATGCTGACGATAATGTTCCCATTAATTTTGGTAAGAGGGAGTTCAGATTTGACCTGAATTGGTTAAACAAGCCTGATTTTCATACTGTGGTTGCTAAAGTCTGGATGCAGCCTGTTTATTGTGGTAATCCTATTGACATTATGAATATCAAACTAAAGAGGTTCAAAAAGTATTTTAAAGGGTGGGGCTCGAGTAATTTTGGTCATGCCAGGAAAAGAAGAAAGTGGCTGAGAGAGGAATTAGGACGTATTGAGGAGTTGCAAGAAAATGATGTTTTGAGTCCTGAGCTCTACTGCAAGAAAGTAGAAATGCAGGTTGAGCTAAACGGCTTGTTGCTGGAAGAGGAGGTAGCTTGGCTACAGAAATCACATGACAACTGGTTGCTAAAAGGGGATAGTAACACTGAGTATTTTCATAGGATTGTGAATGGGAGGAGAAGAAGAAACACTATTGTGTCTCTTAGCTGTGGAGATATGATTATAGAAGGGAATAAGAACATGCTTAAACATGCTACTGTTTTTTATAAAGAACTTTTTGGTCCTGCCCCTGGGAACTTGTGCAAGATTGATGGGAATATGTGGTGTGATAAAGAGAAATTGGGTGATATTGAAAACTTTCTCTTACTTAGACCCTTTTCTGATATAGAAGTGAAAAATGCTCTGTTTTCTATGAAACATAACAAGGCTCCTGGGCCTGATAATATTCCTATAGAATTCTTTCAATCTTGCTGGGACATTGTTAAGGGTGATATAATGCCCCTTTTCCATTGGCTTCATGAAAATAAGCTCGATGTGGAGAGACTCAATTATGGTATAATAACACTGTTACGTAAAGTTGCTGGAGCTGATAAAATGCAGCAACTCACACCTATCTGCTTGCTTAGATGTATTTACAAGCTGATTACTAAGGTGTTAACTATCAGATTAGAACCCCATGCAGACATCTTGTTGAGTCGACACCAGAATGCCTTTATTAAAAATAGAGATATTATGGACGGGATCATGTCATTACATGAGATCTTGCACCATACTTATGCTCAGAAGAAAAAAGGGATTGTACTTAAACTTGACTTTGAGAAAGCGTATGATAAAGTTAACTGGGACTTCCTGTTGGAATGTCATAGTAAAAGACATTTTAACTCACATTGGATTGAATGGATCAGGAGAATTCTGGTGGGTGGTACTGTTAGTGTGAAACTAAATGATGAGGTGGGAGAATATTTCCAGAGTGCTAAGGGAGTGAGACAGGGGGATCCCTTATCACCTTTCCTTTTTAATCTTGCTGCTGATTGCCTTACTAAGATGGTCCTAAAAGCACAGGATAATGGCTTGTTTACTGGGTTAGCAGCGGACTTAGTTGAAAACGGAGTGACTATCCTCCAGTACGCAGATGATACTATCTTGTGTTTTGAAGACAATATTAAGAACGCCTTGAATATTAAACTGCTACTTTATCTCTTTGAGATCATGTCTGGTTTGAAGATTAATTTTGTGAAAAGTGAGATTTTCTCGGTTGGTGCTGATGATGATATTATGAGAAAATATGCTGATATGTTCAACTGTGAGATTGGGGCTTTTCCTATTAAATACTTAGGTATGCCTGCCAGTTATGCTGGACTTAAATGCAGTGACTGGCTTTTTGTTGAGGCAAATTCATTAGTCATGGGGAATCCTAGATTACTGAGTCTCTATCCAGTGGGGGTAGACTTATTAAGGTTAATGCGGTACTATCTCACATCCCCTCATACTATATGTCCATGGCGTTGCTTAAAAAATCAACACTGAAAAAATGGGACAAGCCGAGAAGGAAATTCTTTTGGCATCGCAAGGGGAGAAGAGGTTACAATATGGTGAAATGGTCCCGTGTTTGTAGGTCTAAAGCAAAAGGGAGCCTGGGGGTTAAAGATCTGAGGAAGCAGAATATTAGCTTGTTAGCCAAATGGTGGTGGAAGTTGGAAAAGATGGAAGGATTGTGGCAAGATATTGTAAAAGGTAAGTACCTCAAAAGGACATCTGTAGCTAAAGTTAAACAGAAAGTTTCTGATTCCCCTTGTTGGAAAAATATTCTGAAAGTTAAAGAATATTAGATGGCTGGTAGAGGGGTGGTGCTTAAGAAAGGTAACATTGCTAGTCTCTGGCTAGATGATCTGGGTGAGAATTTTCTGTTGAAAGATAAATATCCCGATCTTTTTGAATTTTGCTTAGATAAGGATTGTACTGTAGACAAATTAGAAAGTATGAATCATCTTACCTCCTTTAGGAGGAGGTTATCTCCAGCTATGCTTCAAAAATGGGAAAATATGAAGCAATGGGTGTTGAATAAAATTTGTACAGATCAAAATGATGAGGTTTATTGGAGGTTGGATAACTCCAGAGATTATTCCACTAAATCTATGTATAGATGGCTGGAGAGAAATCTTGCAGGGGCTCATTATAAGTGGATTTGCAGGGCTAAAATTCCTCTGAAAATACAAATTTTCCTGTGGCAACTTTTCCAAAATTCTATTCTTACTAGAGATGATATGAAAAAAAGACAGTGGCAGGGAGATCCCAAATGTTCTTTTTGTAATGAGCTTGAATCGACACAGCATCTTTTCTTTGGATGTTCTGTGGCCAGGATTGTATGGAGAATAGTAGGTGCTGTTGTTGGTACTAGTTATGTTCCGAAAACAATCTGGCAGGTCTTTTCTTGGTTATATGCTTTTCGGCCAGGCTTTTGCGAAATATACACTGTTGGCTTAGCTGCAGTTTGTTGGTCCATTTGGTTGGCTCGGAATAGGGCTACCTTTGAGAAGAAATTTAATCAAAACTCCTTTTGAGATTGCTTTCACAACAAGTGCATTTATGGATTACTAGGCAGGTATGCAGAAACCAGAGGTGGCAGATAATATCAAGAAGGGAGCCCAACTGCTGAAGAAGAGTGCAGCTCAAATGCTACATCTATGCGAACCGCCGAGGGCAGAAGCAACCGAGCAGGCTGAGGGTGAAGAAATCTGGGATGAATGGTGATGCTGATTTGCGATGATGGTGACCTGTTGTCCATGGTGGTGCTCGAGGTTTTTTGTTCTGTTGGGCGTAAAACTTGTTTTCAGTTTGGTCTTTTGTGCTCTTTTTGGTGAGCCTGGTCTGGTGATAGATATGGTGGTATTGGTACTTGTATTCCTCGTAGTGTAGCTTTGGGTGATATTAGGTTTTCGTCCCGCAGTTCATGTTCCTGATGACAGGCGTGAATGACGGGTTTCCTGATATTGCTCCGAACTCGCTTTTTTCCTTTTCCCTCTTTTTTTCTGGCCCTAAGACATTGTATTTCCGTTATGAAAGTAATGGAAAGGGGAGAAAGCCCGGTTCAAAAAAAATAAGGAACAAAAATATATAAGTGAAACTTAATTTATACTTTCAATTCAAAAGATATAAAAGATTCAAACGCGAAAGCCAATAAAAATGGGGTGAGTCCCCCCGCACCTACCTGCCACAAATAGCATCTGAAATCTAAAGCTCAACTAGCATAACACATATACAATTGACAAGACACCTGTAGAATATTGAAATGCACGTATTAAGTAGGTATGCAATATAATGAACAATTATCATTTGTGCAAGAAGAACTTCAATACATATACTTCTCGTCTTACATTTCAATTTAGACATTACTCGGTTTCGGGGGGCCTCCCGCACCACACCTTATCTCCAACCTTGGTACCGAGTGAAGTGAAGGCCCAATATAAAGATAAGAAATAATGGACGCCACAGGCCAATCATCCCGGGCCAGTATTGGACGTTCAAAGGTGCAAATGTTCTTTTGGAGACAATAGCTTTCCGCTAAGAATGAGTATCAAGCATCACGGAATAGAACGTTTTTTAGCATAATACAATCAAAGTCGTTCATATACATGATCATACAATCACCCATATGAACATACGCACACATACCATTATGAGCACGTTAAAGAAACTGAGTTGGCACATCATCTTAAAACTGACGAAATCGTCAGACGCCTTCGAAATCGATGAAAACATCTCCTCCCACTAAATGCATATTGTCAAAAGGTCTGAAATAAATCTAAGAAATTACGAGCGCCAATGTCAAGTCTGCTACTTGCACTCTACTGAATATGCGCGGAGAGAACTACCAAAAAGAGAGTCTACCAAAATGGGAGTGCATATATATGCAGTACAAGTATACTATAATCATATCATATAATTTGAAATGATTTCAATATTGCTCACCGCGGCTGCCGCGCGGTGATGACCTGCTTCCGTGCGCAGATTATAAGCTTCTTACATCTCACCAAACCAAGCTGTGTGGTAGCATTCATCAACGGTTCAACGCAACTCAAGCTTTTTAGCGGTGTGGTGGCGTGTATTTTTGGGCTGTTTTCTGCCCGAGCCCATTAACAAAACCCAATCACATGGTATACAGACCAGTTTGGCTACTTTGCATTCGGCTACAGCACCAACTCTTCAATCGCCGGCGAGGTTAAGCATATTACAACTTCAAAAACTATGGAGATGCATATATTGAACATATCCCGTCCATCCGGTACCCATGTTCTACATCATCTGAGCGGTTTAACGTGGTTCTAAATTTGGGTTTCCATGAAATCAGCCAGTTTTGGGATTTGTTTTGGTAGATTTGGAAGTTTATTATCGTCGTACTAAAAAATGCAAAGGGATTTTCAATAATATTTATGATTTTTATAAAAAGTAACAGATTTACAATATCCACTAAATAAAAATAACGTTTGGGAATTTTGATTTTTTTTACTAAATTTATTAATTTACAGAAATATTAAAAACAATTCATGAGTTTTAAGAAATTCTAGAGAATTTTGAAGCATGTTGACTTAACTAAAAAATATACCAATAAGTAAATGTTGGGATCGAAGAGGTCGACATCCGACAGAAAGATGACTTGGAAGAAGAGGAGCGCTCGGGACAAACTACCATTATTAGGCAGAAACTAGCAGCCCCCACGCCGCCCTCCTCTCGATCCAAACCTACAGACACAGGCTAGCAACGATGCATCATGCACCGCTTCCGCTACGGCGGCACCGCGGGCAGCCTGCAAGCCCAACTACGCCGTCACAACTTCGTCGCCTCAAAATGGGGCCGCCTCCCCGGAGTCCTATCTCCACCGATGCAAGGGACAACCCGAGGTCCCCCGCCCACTTTGGGACTACAGGTGTCGCCATCGTGGCTGAAGGCGACAGCCACGAAAGGAGAGGCCTTGCGGCAACACTTGGGTTTGGGAGGTCGCGTGGGGAGGCATGTAGGTTGTGTTCTACAACTTGTGCCTGGAGGAGAGGATGGTCTGAGGTGTGGTGTGGACGGCAGTGGAGTTGTGCTAAAATAGTCCCGGCCGGTCAGCGAACCAGCGACTAGAAAAGGGATAAAAAAAATGCAGGCAATCCATGTTGTAGTGGTAGTATGTGATGTTGCAATGCTGACGATTGCAACATGCACGAAGAAGCCTAATTTCTTTTCGAATTGTTTGGTTTGCTTACCACATGTGTCATGCGGTGAACGTCATGTTCGGAAAGCACAATATAAACAATTTTTTAAACATTTCTATAGTCCAAAACCTGGTACTGTTCACCGGGCTCATATGAGAGGCTAAGTAGTTTATGAGCTACTAGCATATTTAACGTGTGAATCCTTAAAAAAAGGATATTTAACGTGTGACTAGTCGCTAAAGTCATTATTCTTAATTAATTTCTTACATGCATTATGCTACGATTCTTGTCCATCCACTGGAGACTGGAGAGTGTATTGAGCTCATGTACGTGCATGCCTGCGGTCCTTATACTACCATAGTCCAACGTACTTCCACGGTCCCACCACCGGCGATTAGCCCCGATGTGCCCTTCATCTCCTTCGTCTTTCCCTTGTTTCTCTTTTCCCCTCACCCTCTTCCTCTGATTTCACTCACCTCCTATGCCCATGCCTGCACATGTCGTCGACATGGTCAACCAAGAGCTCTCTACCTTGGCCGCGAAGAGGATCCTCACACTGTCGCCTTGCTCTGCCCTGGATTCGGTCCCTCTCCAATAGTCGTCGCTGGATCTAGTCCGTCGCTGCCCGTCCGCACCTCCAGCGACCCGTGTCGTCGCTGGATCGAACCATTGAGACCATCGACATAACACATGGGATAGAGATTCTTGTTTTTGTTTTTAAAACTAATAGTAGTAGTGCGGGTTCTAAAAGATCACTATTGCTATTGTACGGGTTGTAAAAGTTAGCTGTAGCATCCTAGCGGTAGCGGAGGCACCCGCACTACTACTACGGGGAAAACCCATGCTACTGCTAGGCTTTTCCCTAATAGTGTTGGTCAAGCATAAATGCCGTAGCGAGTGGCAATGGACGGTCCACCCCCCCCCCCCCCCCCTCCCCCTCCCAGCTCATTGAAAAACATGTGTATACATCTTGACATTAGATCAATTTATCTACTAAAAATCAGCTTATAGTGACTAACTCTCGCCGAGTGGCAACTACAGGGTAGGGCATGTTTGGAGTCAAAGCTAGAGTCTGGATGGGAATACGACGAGCTTCCAATATACTTGCAATGTCCTCAGGACAAGGAAATGTCATCACCATCGTTGAGGGAGAGCAACATGACTTGGGCTTGGCTAAAGGTCATACCGCCCTCGCCTGCCTCTGGGGGCTACAATGATAAGTTGTGGTTCCTAGGTGAAGCGTAGCATAGCTGGCCTTTCTGCCAAACCCTCTTATCTAATTTGAATTTGTTTCTTTGGCTAAGCAAGCATGAATACAGAACTGACCAAACTAAGTATGTGTTTTATATATGACGTCTATAAATGGGGCAACAATATGTCACACATCTCAAAATACCACTCATTTCGCATGGGCTTTTGTATCATTGGCACAGGTGTTGTTGTTCTATGTCATAGAAATCGACTGAACTGAATAAAATGCTAGTCCCCTCTATAATGCCAAACACATAGTTCCCGTAAGTTATTCGAACCTAAAACAAAATGTATAATAACTAAGTACTAGCCACAAGTAAAAAAGTCGGTGAAGCAAAAGTAAAAAATAGCAGGCAAACCATGCCGGAGTGTGGGTACGTGATGTTGCAAGCAGATGAACGCGAAATGCACGATTCAAACAAAATCAATTCATCTTTGTTTTCATCAAATTTGAGTCTCATGTGATGTTGCAAACTGATGAATGTGACATGCACGATTCAAAGAATCCTAGGTTTTTTCAAATAGCTTGGATTGATTACCGCATGACTCATGTGGTGACCAGCATGTCTGGAAACAAGAACATAAACAGCTCCGGTTTGCTTTCCTCAGACACATCCTCGGCGGGGAAGACGACACGTCGAGAGGGACACGCTGGTGGCTGGAAGGTTCTGGTTCTTATAGGTCAAGCCGCTCTGGCTCGCCATTGGGAACTACAATGACATCACGCGATGCCTGGATGAATCGTAGCATACCAGCTGCTGGTGCCAAACTCTCTACTAGCATGTGTATTCATGTTTTTGACTAACCGGGTACGTACCCCATGATACATGAGGTTAGCTAAATCAAAATTCAAAAAAAAAAAAGACTAACTGGGTACGAGAACCAAACAAACAAAACTAAGTATCTGCTTTATACATTTTCTCCATCTTCTTGATGCCCTCGTCTTTGGTCCAGGTGTTGTTCTACATGTGGCAGATATTGACTGAACTGAACAATACTTTCTTTGTGGCCTCTGAGAACTATAATGCCATGATATTGTGCCTAGATGAATCACCACATAGCAGGACTTGGTGACAAACTCTCTGCCAACACGTGAATCGGGTTTTCTGGTTAACTGGGTATGGAAACTAGACCGACCAAACTAAGTATCCGATCTATACATTTTCTTCATGTGGTGCATAGGTTGGGGGAGATATGTTAGGCGTCTAAAATAATTATTTGTTTAAATCTATGGCACAATTCTCCAATATGTGAGGCTTGTTAGCCTCACATATTGTCTTTGTTTCCTTGTTTTTTCATACAATGTACGTAATATACACTATGTATATGAAATATTTTGACAAAAATAATGGGTATTCAATTGAATACCCATGAAATGAAGTGGGATCGGCCCTGGCTGCAAGTAAGAAAAGGTCGGTGAAGCATACAAACAAAAAAGCAAGCACACCATGTCCGGGTGTTGGTATATGATGTTGGAAGCAGATGATTGCAATATCAACATGAACGATTCGGAAAATCCATATTTGCTTTCATCAAGTTTCAGTTGCTAACCACATGTGCCACATCGTGATAACCTGTCCATGAACGGGATATAAGCAGCGCTCCGTTTGCTTTGCTTAGATGATGTGGTACTAAAACATACTCCCTTCGTTCCTAAATATAAGTCTTTTCAAATGTTTTACTAAAAAACTATATACAGATGTATATAGATATATTTTAAAGTATAAATTCACTCATTTTATTTCGTATGTAGTACCCTAGTAAAATCTCTAGAAAACTTATATTTAAAAATGGAGGGAGTAGCATGCATGTACGTTTCTTTCTCCTTTTCCGAACGACATGCATGTATGTCTACATGAATGTACTAGGAACCTTGGGACTGTACTTGGGTATAACAGTTCGGCCCTTCGTTTCTGTATACGAAATGGCCCTTCATTGGCCCAACAGACCGACTCAAAAAGTTAGAACTCATCATCAAACGTAAAAGCAAAGAAAGGTCATGTGATGTTCTATGTGATGTCAAAAACGGAAAGTAGGCTAAGAGTAGGAAAATTCAGGAACTCGGTGCACACAATGTTGTGGCGACGTGCGGTGTGAACATATATAAAATATTGTACTGCATGCGAAATAATTCTGGCATGTTTGAACAAACTTTACAATATGAGGGAGTAGCCTATGGTCGGAAGGGGACATTGAGCGGGATCCCACTTCGATATTAAACGTATATTGATTCTTTCCCGTCAGTTTTGGATCCAATTCGGAATTTTGCTCGTGCTTCATCTTCAAGCGACTAACACATGACCACCAGTCGTCGTTAGACTTCGCCACTAGCTAGTTAATCACTGGTACGTAGTGAGCTAGTGTAACACATGCACCCATAGCTCACTTAGCTTAGCGCGTACTTCGCATGCGTTATGCTAAAATATACTAACATGCAACGTACTTTAATTAATTAATCACTAATTACTAATTAGTTGATTAATTGTTACGGAATGCCTGTTGGTGATACTATGTTTCCGTGCAGATCAAGCGAGAGACGGAGGAGATCTGCGTTGGGTGGCATGTCACCTTTACCCTCACCAAATCGTCAGACCACAACGCAATCAGCATTCCATGTACGCCACACGTTTACCCAACCAATGCGTGTAGAAAACCACGGTTTGATCAAATTTAGCTAGAGCCTAATCGTGGAATGCAAGTAATCACAAACACGAAACAGCTGGCTTCTGGCATCTGGTCACTATCCCCCTCACTCTATCAGGCCATGGCATCGGCCGTAGATCTTGCCACGGGAACCGTCCTTGTATTGATCAGTCGCATCGCCAATCGGCAGCTACCTAATTTCATTTTCCCACGTAATTAAAACCGAGCGATCTCTCGTGGAAAAATAGCTTTGATTTGAACCAAGCTGTTGGTTAGAGGTTGTGCTGCTACAATGTTGGGACTAATTAGAATTTCGTTATCAGAAAATGATTAGTGTACACGATTGTAGAACACTTTAGAGGCTACTCAATGTTTCAGCAAATGTGAACTGAGGGTAGCTCGGATGGTTAGTTTTCTTGCGGTGGATATAATACATTAGGGTTTAAGTCATATGTATTTTATTGGATTTATTTTAGACTATCCGACAATGTTCCTTCAATGAGAGAGTATATGTCTTCATCAACTACGACACTTTTATGGCCATCGGCGGAGCTAAGTCGAAGCAAAATGGGCCATGGCCCGCTCAGTTGCTCAGTTTTACCGTAACAGGCTGGGCCTAAGGTTGAACATGTCTTAGTTATTACTACCTTTGTATCATAATATATGACGTTTTAGCAGCTCAAATGAGCTGCTAAAACGTCTTATATTATGATACAGAGGGAGTAGAAAATTGGCCCTCTCTTCTCACTAGTCTGCCCAAGCTTCTCAATGTAGCTCGGCCGCTGCCTATGGTGTTTTTAGTACATGTGTGTGTTGATAAAGAAGACTGTATATGCGTGTCTGCGATTGTATGATTGTATTGTGTTTAAAAAAGATAGCAAATCCTACACGTGTTCTTTTTTGGAATATTTATTTTTGCTTTTGCCACATTGTTGACGCCTAGACATTTGTGGTGATTTTGTCGCCCCGGAGCTCTAGGGCATTGTTTTTGAAAAGGTAAATCGGCGCGCAGGCAGGTCGGGCGTGGGCCGCGCGCCTCGCTGGCAGGTTCATGCAACATTTTTTTGTTAAATATGCTGCAACCATATATTATTTTGATACAAGTGTTTTTGATGCAGTTTTTTTCTCATCTAAATTTGTTGCAACCAGCGTTTTTATTTGCTATAAATGTTTTTTATTTACTACATTTGTTCAGTAAAAAAGCTGCATACACGTCACGTAGATATTTTTGACTTATGCTACAATCGTGTAATTTTTTTCTACAACCGGCATCATTTTTTGCTGCAACCGTTCACTAAAAAAGTTGCATACACGTCACATAGATATTTGTTACACCAGGCGTTTGACTTTTGCTATCACGCACCATCTTCTTCGTTTTTTTGCTATAATCACGTAGATATTTTTTTTACTACAAATATTGTTTTTTTTGCAACCGTTGAAAAAAAATCCTGCATCGCGTCGAATTTTTGCTGCATCGAAAGAAAAATGTTGCATGAAGATCCAACGGTGCGGATCGTGCGCCCCGCGCGAGCCGGCGCAGGGCACTGCCCTTTTGAAAAATTGTAGCAGTAGCAGGCAATTGCACCCGACTGTTTTTGTTTTGCTGGGAGAAAATATGCGAATGATAACAAAGTAGTGTAAAAAAGCAGGAAAGGGAAATAGATTTGATTTCTTGTTTGGTCAGTCGAGGAAGAAAAAGTTTGTGCGTGCGAACTGCAGCAGAGAGGTCCCCTTTCCCGCCATCGCGTCGCCTTCGCACCCACCCATCCGCCTCCCTTCGCTCCCAAGCCATCCAGCTACGACGACCCAACCAACGCCACCGCTCGCCGGTCTCACCTCCTCCCTGTACATATACTCCTCTGCCGCAGATCTCGCCACAGCAGTCAGCAGCGACACACTCTGCTGCGCCGACGAGAGATCACTAGCGTCTGCGCCGCGCATTGATCGAGCAACAACAGCATGGCGCCGCAGCTCCGGCCATGGGGCCGCCTCCTGGCGCTGGCGGCGCTCCTCGCGGCGGCCGCGGCGCAGTCGTCGCCCGCAGCGGCGCCGGCCACGCCCACGCCGGTGCCAGTGCCCACGGCGCCCGCCCAGTCCCCTCCCGCGCCGGCCACGCCCGCGCCGACCGCCACTCCCGTCACCCCCGCGCCCACCGCCACCCCCGTCGCGCCCGCTAAGCCGCCACCCGCAGTCGCGCCGGTCAAGCCGCCTCCGGTTCTCGCGCCCGTGTCCGCGCCGCCGCCCGTCGTGACGCCTCCACCCGTGACTCCACCGCCGGTGAAGGCGCCTCCTCCAGTCACGCCACCACCGGTCACCGCGCCTCCGCCCGCGACAACGCCCCCGCCGGCGGCCGCACCGGCTGAAGCCCCCGCGGTGCTCCCTCCCGTGGCGACTCCCCCGCCGGTGGCCGAGGCGCCCGCGGTGCTGCCCCCGGCCGAGGCTCCATCCAAGAGCAAGAACAAGCACAAGAGAAAGAGGAGCGGCAAGAAGAAGTCGCCCGCCCCCGCGCCGGAGCCGCTCAGCCCGCCGGCCCCCATCGCGCCCGAGCCCACCACCGTCGAGGACGTCTCCGGCCCCGCACCCTCCGCCAACGATCTGGTAACGCATCACTCACAAACCAAATTCTTTTAATTTTCGTTCAAGCATAGCGCCAACAATTTGTTCTTGATGCAGAGCGGGAGCGGCCGGCAGTACGGGCGCTGGGGCATCGTCGTGCAGACCGCTGCCATGGCCGCGCTGCTGCTGTCGCTAGCGTGGTGAACGTCAAACACAGCAGAGAGATACATCCATCCATCCATACATACATACAGCTTGTTCATGTATCGGGTCCATGATTTAACCATTACGCTTTGCTTGTTATGATAGAGATCCATCATTTGTTCGAGGCTTGTAATAAACAGTTTTTTTGACATATTTTTGCTTGTGGTGGTGTGTCGTTTGGCACAAACGCGCGAATGGATGTTGCCTGATCTGCATTTTTCAGAAAGAAAATTGATAGTTTTCCATGGACCCAAATTAGTTAGTAGGGAACATCAATCGGTCACAATTTCGAATTATTAAAGTTGAGATTCTTTCTTGTCTCTAGACAATCGAAGTCACTCACACACACTAGCATACAGTCATCCCTATGGACGCACATATATACAACTTACCTCTATGAACACCTTTGAGACTTTACGAAGTAACCACAAACGTCTCACAGTCGATGTGAATGTCTGCTCCCACTAAAAGAACATGTTTGAAAGCCTGAAAATAAATCCAGGTATAATTCGGGCATCAATATTAAGTCTAAGTCTTGACCCTTAGTGGGCTAGTGGTATAATTCACAATTATTGAAGTAGAGATGATAATTAGAGAATACCAAGAAACGAAAAAAACGTAAATAACTAAATCCTATTAGGTTATCAAGGTGATCTCGCAAAAAGGTCCAAAAGCTCCATTCCATGCTAAAGGTCCAAAAGCACCACCACCTATGAATGCGCCGAAAACACCATGGGCCGCTAAAGTGCCAAAAACATGGATAGTTGAAACGACTAATTATTATAGGCCACGCGCAGGTCGAACATGGAAAGGATCGGTCATCCGAAAAAAAACCAAATATATAATGGATCATAAATGGGTCGAAATTAGAAGCAACCGAACTATTAATGGGTTGAATGACGTGATTAGTCAAAAATGATCGAGTCGTTAATAGACACAAAGGCGTAACGGGCTAAAAATGGCTCGAAGATAACATGGGACGTAATGGACCAAAAGGAGTGAAAGACCGCAAATGGACGAAATGCAAGATGGCCCATAAATGAACCAAAAGGCGTGAATGGCTAAAAAGAGTCGAGATACAATACGGGCTTTTAATGGGCCAAAAGACACAATAGGCCAGAAATAGCTAAGAAACACGACGCACAGTTAAATTAGGCGAAATACCGTAAAAAGTTTGCATGACACTACGGGTCGTAACTGAGCCGAAATTCACAAAAGGTCCGAGATGGCGCAGAAACGGCACGTTTCGTAACTGGGCCAAAATACATCATGGACCGTAAAAGGTCTTGGACTGCCACGAGCCATAAAAGGGCCGAAAGAAAATACGTTCGAGATAGAATGAGAGACACACATGGGACGAAAGCCTCAATGGGCGGGAAGAATATTGGATGGCCCACGTGTTGGTAATGGGATGAATTCATAAAGGTCTTAACAGGTAAATGGGTTATACACAAGCACGAAGTTAGCATGCCTACAAACCCGCTAAATTTGACCAAGTCCACTTGGTCTTAAGTAGACCCTTTTTGTGTGGGCCGATTGTTTTCACTAAACGAGGCACTGTTGGGTCATGCCACATGTCGTCCTTTCATAAGCTCATATTGTCCGCAAAATGACGACACTTGTCCAAACGAAGAGCTGAAATGTGGCTCCGTTATCGACTGAGAAGTCGTGATGATGCTAATCCACATTAAGCTTTAAAAAACTACCTAATCTCCTAACATGAACAATTGAACCCAGATTTTGTTTCTTAGAATGTATGTGAAAGACGTGAATCCATATAGGGTGTACCAATGAATAATTAATAATAATACCTATTCGATATATCTAGCATATTTCTTCATTTAATAGCCCACATTCAGTGGATATAGATTCTGTGTATGATAGGGGAGTTTATGCAAAAATCCAAATGCGGCCCTTTGCGATGTGGCAGCCGATGCGTCACACGCGGGGCTATTTTATAGTCAACTCTTATAACAAACAAGTTTGTGTATGAGTTTTGTGAGGTTTTTAAGTTTATATATGAATTTATTAATTTCAAGCAAGTTGTTGTATCACGGATCTAATTAACTCATATCGATTTATTGCTAGTTAGTGTAAACATACAAACCATCAACAGCTGCATTAATTGAAAATATATCACATTAGTTAAAGATCGATTTTCCTTGCGTCGGGCCTTTGGGGTTCTATACCTAGAGGGTGCTTGGATATGTTTTAGTCCCATGACTAAAAGTAGTGGGACTAAAACTTGCTAGCCTCACCCATGCTTGGATCCAACTACTAAAGAGACTAAAATCAAGTTAATGAGCATTTATTATCCTCCAAACCCTCCAATCCAGAACTCACATGTGTTAAAGGGGAGGAGTTAAATGAGGAGAGAGAGGACTAATTCACATTTTAGTAAGGGTACCCCTGACTAAAAGATTTTAGCCTCAAGACTAGTTTTAGTCTCTCTTTAGTCAGGGATGTTTGGAACTTTAGCCTCTTAAAAAGACTATTTTTAGTTAGACTAGTTTTAGTCCCTTAGATTCAAGCACCCTTCTAGAAAGCCCCCTCGCTTAACAATATTCTAAACAGTAAAGGTTATGCTCTAGTCAAACGGCAAAATTCTCCTTTGCGTCATCCACTTTCTCCTATTGCCGCATCTGATATCTTGTTAGGATGCTAATGCACATTAAGCTTAAACGAAAAACTGGCTAATCTTCTAACATGAACAACTTAACCCAGACTTTGTTTGTTTGTGTTGTCACAGGCCCGACCTCGCCGCTGCAATTCACCGTGTACTTATCGGTGATACACGCTTACGAGAGTAGCTCGAGTACTTTTCGAGCTAATCGGTTGTGTTGGAGACGTAGACCCTGATGATGTGCACGTATACACCAAGCAAGCAGGCAGCCTGATTAATGGATTCCTCATGTAAGTAACTAGCTATGTAACCAGCACACTGCACAAAGGAAAAACCCAGCCCCCGGCAGCTTTGGTCGTAATTAGCGCACACACGAAATACACAAGGGCACGAGAGCTTATGGCTACAGGAGCGTGTCGCTGTTGATTCTCTATTACTTTGATCTGATGGTCTGGTACAAAGTTCAGGCACTATACACATGTATGTATATATAGTAGTAGGACTAATAGCCTAATCTACTCGGTTACAACTATTCTAATCCTACTCGATGATTGTATTCGTATCCAGGCGGCACCACATATAATTCCAACAGTTTGAATGTATGATAGAGATGTGAATTCATACGGTGTACAAATGAATAATTAATAACAATATCAAGTGAATATATGTAGTATACTTTTTCCTTCAATATCCCACATTGAGTGCATATTTTTTAATTGCTAGTTAATGTAAATATATAATCTATCAATGACTGCATTAACTGAAAATATCACGCATTAATTCACGATCGATTGCCTCCGCTTTGGGCTTCTCTAGAAAACCCCCTCCCCCAACAATATTCTGACCAAGAAAGATTAAGTTGTAGTAAAATGGCGAAACTCTGCTTTGCTTCATCCTTTCTCCTATTGCACCTTCTGATCATTCTACTTCCGACCATTCATAAACCTATAGCATACGCCGAGTGTACTCCACCGCCTTGCCAAGGAAGTTAGTATTGCACCTGGCACCTTGCTTTGTTTTTACAATTTGTGCCATGTCTCCATTGATATTTTTATTTCGTATTTGGCCCCCAAATTCATTTTTTGTTGGAGTTGAACTTTCAGTGGTCCATAAATAACCCATAATCTGCATTTTTTACCACACAGAACAAAGTTGGCCAGAGCTCATTGGGAAAGAACCAAAGACGGCGTACAATTGTATAAGGCATGATAATCCCCAAGTGAATAACATCACATTCTTGATTTCTGATGCTCTACGTCCCAGGGCGGACAATGGCATGTGCTGCAACCATGTGCTTTTGGTGATTGGAAATATCCCCTCTCGTGGTGATGGCATCATCAAGGTGCCACATGTTGGATAGAACCATTCTCTACTTTTTTATTTTAATTTGATCAATAAATTATTTGGTGTGTTTGTACTTTTCTCCTTTTCATTTCTTATAATTCTTATATATCCAAAATATATCAAAGTACTTTTCAAACACGAAGTTGAAAGAACATGGAAATATAAGAAGGTCGTTCTGATCCAATCTTGTATATCAACTCAAAACCAAAGAGTGATCGCGAGCATGCTTAAAGGTTAATTATATAGTATGAGTATGACTGTAGACAAGTCATCTTATATTTTATTTTGGTCAAATCCATTTTTCACCGGTGGATTAGCTTCAACGATTGTTACTCTTTCATCTTTCTCTAGCTTTCTTCCTCCTCGAATCGTTCATCCTCCATTGTTCGCCTCCAGGTTGCCTGTTGTCCCCTCCTTGGGATGGTCTATAGATCTAAATGTAATTTTTGTTACGTATGGCGTACTTGCACATCTGTAGAAAACCTGCATAAGAGAAGTGCTTTTATCGTTAAAAACCCTTACCATTTCTATACAACCAAAACGGCCAAATAATGGCAAGCGTTCCCAGCCTCAGAAGAAGTCTAAACCCTTTATCAGTTCCATGTAACCAGTTGCCAAATATATTAAAAACACTACGTGAAGGATACAAGACAGAAGCTACTTGGATGACTGACCATATAGAACGAGCAAATTTGCATTGGAAAAACAAGTATTTTATTGTTTCGCCGTGATGACAAAAAACACACTGCATACTTCCATGCCAATTTCTCTTAATAAGGTTATCTTGTGTAAGAATGACTCCTCGACGAAGATACCATGCAAAGATTTTATTCTTAAGCGGTATAGTTTGTATTCCAAATCTTATTATTATCATCTGGTACATCTGATTGGCTAGTGAAGGATCCATATGGGAAGAATTATTTCTTCGTAGCCATTGGACCCGCTCAAAAGTGTGAGTCCCCAGTCTGCCAGTTGTCGGTCAGCATAGGCATCCCTCCAACAACGGTGTGGGCGCAGGGTTGGACCCGATGAGTCGCAGCAGGAAAGCGGCGCCGTCAGCAGAGAAGGGAGGGATTCACGAACAAAGCACCAACTCCCTATCGAAAGCAGAGAGAAAAGTGATGAAAAATGCACCTTGTCCATGGCGTTGGCACCAGGGTCAGAGTGGCTGTGAGCACCCTCTTCAAGCGACTTCAATCTGCACATTAGGGCGCTTGCGTCGCCTTGGCCATGGATCTGGACCTGCTGCTCGATCTGGGTCAATGGGGATGCGTGGAGGTCGTCGGTGGTGAGGATGAGGGGAGGGGAGGAGAGAAGTGCCGAGGCGCAGTCTGTGGGGAAGGACACTTGCGCCGGCGACGACGGCTATTGGGGAGGACGTCGGTGAGTGATGACGGCGGCGACAGAAGAGAGAGAGAGATCGAGTGATGGAGATGGCGCGTGCTACGGATCAACCGGTTGATTTCCTAGGAAATCAGCCGGGTTGGCAGCCGTACGATCAGACCCTCCAAACCGCACGATTAGACGCTCCCATGGTTGCAGCTCCGTTGCAGCACTGCGCAACATCGATTCGACCCGGCGGCGCTCCATTGCAGCGCTGACGACGCTCCATTGCAACCCCCGACGAAGCTTTACCGGCTCCGTGAAGCATCGCCACACCGTCACGGCGGTGCTCCAATGCAGCAGCGGCGGCCTGTCGCGTCTCCGGCGACGCTCCATTTCAACGCCGCACTGGCGGGACACAGCATCGGCGATCCATCGCAGCTCCGATGATGCTGCACCGCGGACTCCATCGCAACATCTCGCTGGCAACAGCACGCCGGCCATGCAGCAGAATGGCGCGTCGGCCTTGCAGTAGAAGTGGGTGTGTAGCGAACTTGTGGCAGCCATCCTTCCAAAGCTGTACGTTGGGAAGCCTCGTCGGAGCAGCAATTGCTTGTAAGTGGAGATGGACTCATGGAGCGATGGCCATGGATGGCTGTGTGGGATCGTTAGGAAAAGGAGCGTTAGGATTGCCATGCATGGTAAGTGGAGATGGACGAATGGATAAGAGGCGTTGGCGTTTGAGGACAAGCTAGGTTCATGCATGCGTTGGCGTTTGAGGAAGCTTCCCTCACCCACCTCTGCGCTGCATGCGTCTGCTCGATTGAAAATGGATGATCCAACGTACGGTTGGCTGCGCGGCTGACGAAAACAACAAATCAGTCAGTCGGTTGATTTTAATTAATACGTTTCCGATGGGGATTGGGGCCCTTGACGAACAAGTCCGTCCCGGCCTCCATGCATCTTGGCCAGGACGAAACAGACGTGGAATCATCGTCCAATACGTACGACCTTGTATGCTTCATGATGAGACCGCTGAGATTTTCCATGTTGACCTTGTTTAGGCCGATCATGGAAACGACTTGTCCCGGAGCGCGAGGATAGACATGTATATATACGATACGAGTAGAACGGAGCCGTTCCCTCCTCTCTCTTTGCTTTATTTACTCCAAACCCTAATCCTAATCCCTACCTTCCGTCCCGTCGTTCCTTCCTCTAATCGCCACCTGATCCTCTGATCGATGACCGCTCCAACAAACGCTGCGCAGGATCGGTCGTACCCAATGTATGCTTCGACGTCCCTGTCGTCGGCGTCCGCGACACAGGCTTGGCCGTACGCCCCGGTGTTCACCCCGTCGTCTGCTCCGACGTCAGAGCAAGAGCATGCTCCGCCGCCGACGCCATACGCTCATTTCTCAGAGATGCTCGCTGAGTATCTTCCGGAGAGCCCTCCGCCATACTCTGCATACTCTCCGACGCCGTAATGCCGTATGGCCTGCCTCTCGTCCAATCTTGATTATTTTATATGCTTGATCTAGTTTAAACTTGGTTTGTTGATGGGGTTTGATTTCTTCTTGAGGCCTCGTTCGGTTCCTTTAGATTTGGAGGGGACTCAACAAGGTAAATTTCACCTAAATCCCCTTCAATCCTCCTCAATCCCCTCCTGGTCCTGGGAGGGGATTAACCGAACAAGGCCTGAGGGGAGGGAAATTAATTATACTTCAATCGGATGTTTGTTCTCTTGGTAGACAACTTTCATATATAGAAAGCAAAATAAATTTAGTTTCCCTATCTGCTGTATCTGTAGGTTTATATTACACATGTTTCATCACTCATCATCTCCTAATAAAAGTGAGTTATATTGTTGCTCTGTTACTCATTGGGTCTCCCTGTTAAACTTCAGGTGTAATGAACAGCATATGGACCAGCCTGCATCGGCACCTACGCTGCAAAAACTGGATGTCCTGCCATTCCAAGATTCAAACAATGGACCACGAGGGTGCAGCCTTTTCTCGTCGCCCATTTGGGGACGTACTGTTTTTGACTGGGGAATTACATTTTATACCAACAGGGACCGTACAGGATCTTTCCGCACGTATCCTCATGTGGGTGGGCCGTTTCACAGCTTAGATCAAGTTAACGACTCTATCGATCGGTATCTCATTGACAACCAAGATCCAACAATGTAACGTTTCTCAACTTTTGTCTGTATTTTCGTTAATTCATTTCTCCTGGTTTTAATTTGTGCATAGTTGGCATTGAATATATCGAGGCAGAGCTTTGTATATATGACGTAGGGTCGTAGGCAACAAAAGATTATCACATAGTTAGACTGTTTTTGATTGATTGCAATAAGGACCTGCCTGTATTAACGTTAATAGTCTACAGTATTTGACAACTACTTAGTGTTTATTACACTCTTTTTTGTAGCTATATCTGTGAGACTTGATTAAATAGGGATTTTCTGAACTGGGATTTGTATAATTGTAAGCTAGCTAGTAGCAATGAGTTCCTCAACTGGTGAAAAGAACAGTTTGAAACACAATGAGTAGGGGACCAAAAGAAACAATGAGTATAAAACAATTTAAGGGTTCTTATTATTACTTTTATCAATCTGTATTCATCCACTTTTAAGGAGGCACAATTAGCTAATCATATTGAGGTGCTATGAATTAATCTGAACTAGGTGTGCGGGGCTTTCTCGAGTGGACGCGATGGTAAAATGTGTTCGTTACTATCCTGATGGCACAAGGAAGCGTGGATCACATGTTAAGGATAAAAGGCGTGATAAGTATTACCAGTTGGCTCGAGCTTTGGTGGACGAGTATAACGACCATCACAATCTTTTTGGGGTTGGCACTCTTTCCTCCCTCCATCATCCCTCTGTGCTGCTAGCATAGCAGGGATGCTAACAAATTATTGCAATCACTGATAGGATCCACATCTCTTATTTTAGGATATTGCATATGAGGTCAAAGATTTTCTGCATGGCAAGCCTCTTTGGGAGGATTATTACATCCACTGGACGTACTTTCATATGAATTTCACTGCAAAGACCAAAGGAGCTTATGGTGTTGACAATGGCAACCTATTCTTTGCTGAAGTCAAATATAATCGAGGAGATGATGGATTAACGGTGAACTGTTGCTGTATACTGGAACCTTCTGATCATGGTATTCTTTGAGCATCTCAGCTTACATCTTATCTGTTAGACAGTCAACCTTTTGACATTCAATTCTGAAGCTGTTATGATATGTATTCGCGCCTGGTTAGTTATTTGGCAGTTACAATTGACAATAATTACCCCTCTTCTTTTAAATAAAACACAGGCCTCTGCTATGGTTGTGGATCTGATATGAAGCACCCCAATGATGGTAATGCATATGCTTGTGGTCGGCGGAACATCTCGTATCGTTTTGAGAATGGTGCACCTCAACTACCTCCGTGTTATTGCGAGGACCGTTATTACGAGGATGTAAGTGTAACGTTTTTCCGTTTCTTTCTGGCAAAGCTTGTTTTTAGCACTTATCTAGTTTTATGCATGGTTTGTTACACCTCTTCTACAGTCTGATGAAGAAGTGGAAAGACTGAGATCACAATTCAAGGTAATGACAATATATTGTCCTAATTCCTGTGCAGCTAGCATAGTACCATCTATTCGTCGACTCATGGATGAATAATTCCTTGCCTGTGTATTTATTTTCTTCAGGCGTACGATGATGATGCAGTTACCGGAAAGTCAAAATTTGAGGCTTCTGGAATTTGAGGCTTAAATATCGTACAATTACCGTATTTATTTTCATATCGTACAATTTGAGGCTTAAATAACTGCCAAAGTCAAAATTGGAACGCTTGTTTCTGGAATGGAAGAACGTCTCCTATTTGCCTTCTGACTTAACTCTTGATATTGCAGCTATGGGATCTGCCTCTGTCCGTCGTTCTCTGAGGAATAATACTACGTATACATCTTATATTAATTTGTCTGCCTAACCTTTAGGATACGGTGTAACCCTTTCAATTTAGTTATTTCATTGAAGTAATGTGAGTTAGAGGATGGACTCAATTGTTTAGTCTATCGTATTTCATCGTCTATGTGGTGCCATCTTGGGTCGTGTTGATGTTTGGGTCGTGTCATCTTCGGCGTTGTATGGATCGAGCCATCTTTGGTGTTGTACTCTCTTAAAGAACTATACATGCAACTCTCCTGTATGGTTATTAAAACCGTTTTGCTAAAGCACATCTAGATGTGCCATGACACATTTAAGTCCTATGTTATTGATTTTACATGGAGATTCGTGAGTTATTTTACTTTTTTCACTTTTCTTTTTCTTTCTATGCTTGATTGGGCGGCGGCGAGGGAGGAGGAGGAGTAGAGAGGAGGGCCGGATGACGGGATCTGAGTTCTTCTGCAAAGACCAAAGGATCTTATGGTGTTGACAATGGCAACCTATTCTTTGCTGAAGTCAAATATAATCGAGGAGATGATGGATTAACGGTGAACTATTGCTGTATACTGGAACCTTCTGATCATGGTATTCTTTGAGCATCTCAACTTACATCTTATCTGTTAGAAAGTCAACCTTTTAACATTCAATTGTGAAGCTGTCAATGTGTGTTCGCGTCGTTGCGTCGTTGATCTCTACCCTGCTTTGGGGATCTGCGCTGCCGTGCGATCGGTCCCCTCGCCCCCTCCTCGAACCCATCCACCTCTCAGCCTTTCATGGGTCTAGGGGCCACGATCGTACACCACCTTAAACCCTAGTTCGGTACTTGTGAATTCGTTTGGTGTCCTCATGGAGAAGGTTGAAGGGTTGCTGCACAACCTGAAGTTGTCGGAGAAGGAGCGGAAGGGAGTCAAGATCGGATGGACCGGATCAGGGAAGGTGGGGATGGTGGAACCGCAAGCCCTGGCGAAGCTTATGTCAGAGAAGCCGGTGTTTGTGGAGGCGATGGCTGAGACTTTGGGAAGAATTTGGTGCCCGATCAAAGGCCTGGAGTGCAAGGAAGTTGGGGAGAACATCTTTCTCTTCACGTTTGGACAGGAATCGGGCAAGAGGTTGGCACTAGAAGGGGGGCCGTGGGAGTTTGGGAGTGATCTGTTAGTTTTCGAAGAGTTCATTGCGAGTAAGAGACCGGAAGATTATAGCTTCGACACTATTCCTATTTGGGTGAGGATCATGAGGCCGCCCCTTGGGATGATGTGTAAGGAGACGGGAGAGGCGATCGGTTCCTTGATTGGGGAAGTGCAGGAAGTGGAAGCTGGAGCAGATGGAAAAGCCATGGGTAGGTTCCTTTGGGTTAAGGTCCGCATGAATATCAAGGCCCCGTTGATGCGGGGTTTTACGCTGGAGGAGGAGGATGCTGAGGCTGTGCAGACGGATCAGGTAGACCCCCATGGGAAGGAAGCAATGTTGGGTGGGAAGAATTGGTGTCCGTTTGAATATGAACACCTTCCAGACTTCTGCTACGTGTGTGGGATCATCGGGCATACTGATAAGGTGTGTGGGATGAAGCTGAAGAAAGGAGAGAAGGCGCAGTTTGGCCCCTAGCTACGTGTGTTCATCCCTAGACGGGGAGGCCTGGAAAACAGAAACAGGGGGGAACGATGGGGGGCAGGGGGGCGTAGCTGGGGAGGGAAGAGCTCAGCAGGCTGGGGTCGTCGTAGTCTATCAGGGAGCGATGGCCCGTCTTGGCGCAAGGACAGGGGCAGTGGTGCGGAGCGTACTGGTAACGATGAGAAGGGATAGGAGGTTACGAGTCCGATTAAGAAACCGGCGGGTGCTAAGGAGGCGGAGGTGGGCAAGCAGCTGGCCTTCCCGGCTGGGGAGATGGGTATCGAGGAGGGAGGGGGAGGTAGCACGGCATGTAGTGACACGAAGGGTGTTGCAGCAGGGGTTTGTGGGTTGGTGTATGAGGAGATGCCGCAGCGTTATATGATGGTGGATGATGGGGGGGGGGATGGAGCAAGAACTGGTTACACTCTGGTAGTTCATGAGCCTACAAAGGAAAGGGGAGTGGAGCAGAAAGGGAAGGGTAAGAAAGGTGGCACGTTCAAACGAGTGAAGTGTTGGAAATATGCCCTAGAGGCAATAATAATTAGTTATTATTATATTTATTTGTTCATGATAATCGTTTATTATCCATGCTATAATTGTATTGATTGGAAACACAATACTTGTGTGGATACATAGACAAAACACTATCCCTAGTAAGCCTCTAGTTGACTAGCTCGTTGATCAAAGATGGTCAAGGTTTCCTGGCCATAGGCAAGTGTTGTTACTTGATAACGGGATCACATCATTAGGATAATCATGTGATCAACTAGACGCAAACTAATAGACGTAGCATGTTGATCGTGTCATTTTGTTGCTACTGTTTTCTGCGTGTCAAGTATTTGTTCCTATGACCATGAGATCATATAACTCACTAACACCGGAGGAATGCTTTGTGTGTATCAAACGTCGCAACGTAACTGGGTGACTATAAAGATGCTCTAGAGGTATCTCCGAAGGTGTTCGTTGAGTTAGTATGGATCAAGACTGGGATTTGTCACTCCGTATGACAGAGAGGTATCTCGGGGCCCACTCGGTAATACAACATCACACACAAGCCTTGCAAGCAATGTGACTTAGTGTAAGTTGCGGGATCTTGTATTACGGAACGAGTAAAGAGACTTGCCGGTAAACGAGATTGAAATAGGTATGCGGATACCGACGATCGAATCTCGGGCAAGTAACATACTGAAGGACAAAGGGAATGACATACGGGATTATATGAATCCTTGGCACTGAGGTTCAACCGATAAAGATCTTCGGAATATGTGGGATCCAATATGGGCATCCAGGTCCCGCTATTGGATATTGACCGAGGAGTCCCTCGGGTCATGTCTACATAGTTCTCGAACCCGCAGGGTCTGCACACTTAAGGTTCGACGATGTTTTATGCGTATTTGAGTTATATGGTTGGTTACCGGATGTTGTTTGGAGTCCCGGATGGGATCACGGACGTCACGAGGGTTTCCGGAATGGTCCGGAGACGAAGATTGATATATATGATGACCTCATTTGGTTACCGGAAAGTTTTCGGGCATTACCGGAAAAGTTTCGGGCTCATCGGTAGTGTACCGGGAGTGCCGGGAGGGGTGACGGGGACCATCGAGAGGGGTGTCACGCCCCAAGGGGTCTCATGGGCTATGGGAAGAGATAAACCAGCCCCTAGTGGGCTGGAATAAGTTCCCACTAAGGCCCATAAGGTTTGAGAAGGGAAAAACACAAGGTGGAAAGAGTTTCCAAGTGGGAAGGTGGAATCCTACTCCAAGTAGGATTGGAGTAGGACTCCTCCACCTCAAATTTCGGCCAAACCTTGAGGGTTTGAGGCTGCCTCCTCCCCTCCCTCCCTCCTATATATACTGAGGTATTATGGCTGATTTGAGACAACTTTGCCACGGCAGCCCGACCACATACCTCCACGGTTTTTCCTCTAGATCGCGTTTCTGCGGAGCTCGGGCGGAGCCCTGCTGAGATTAGATCACCACCAACCTCCGGAGCGCCGTCACGCTACCGGAGAACTCATCTACCTCTCCGTCTCTCTTGCTGGATCAAGAAGGCCGAGATCATCGTCGAGCTGTACGTGTGCTGAACGCGGAGGTGTCGTCCGTTCGGCACTAGATCGGAGCGGATCGCGGGACGGATCGCGGGACGGTTCGTGGGACGGTTCGCGGGGCGGATCGAGGGACGTGAGGATGTTCCACTACATCAGCCGCGTTTCTTAACGCTTCTGCTGTGCGATCTACAAGGATACGTAGATCGGAAATCCCCTCTCGTAGATGGACATCACCATGATAGGACTTCGTGCGTGTAGGAAAATTTTTGTTTCCCATGCGACGTTCCCCAACATGAAGGGGGGAGGAAGGTTGTAGAGGGGATTACTGGAGGAACGGGCGGCTGTCAGGAAGTGATTATTGGGCTGAAGCGAGGTGGTGACCACGTGGAACCGGAGGAGGTGGAAGAGCACAAGAAGCAGAAATTTGAACAGGGCCAGACCACTGATGCAGTTATGAACACGGGGTTGCCGGGACAACCCTCCGAGACCCAATGAAGCTTTGTGCGTGGAACTGCCGGGGTTTGGGGAATGGCCCGGCAGTGCGTAGCCTTCTGAAATTACAGAAGGAGGAGGACCCCGACATTCTTTTTCTGTCGGAAACAAAACTAGACAGAGGGAGAATGGGTAAGTTCAGAGACCAACTAAGTCTGTATCACATGGAGGTGCAGGACAACGTCGGCAAGAGTGGAGGATTGGCACTGTTCTGGAGGAAAGGAATCAAGCTTACAGTTTGTTGGAAGGGTAGGATGCACATTGATGCCATAGTTGAGGAGCCAGATGGTTTCAAGTGGCGTCTTATAGGGATATATGGGGAGTCGCATACGGAGAGGAAGGTGGAGACGTGGAGATTGCTACGGACTCTTCATCACCAACTGGCTCTGCCTTGGGTCTGCTTGGGAGATTTCAACGAAATTTTATTTAGCCATGAAAAACAGGGGGGTGTCCCGCGGGACCATAGAATGATGCAAAATTTTCGGAATGCCCTAGATTTTTGTAACCTGCATGACCTCGGCTTTGATGGTGATGTCTTTACCTGGAGAAATAAAAACTACCGCGTTGATGGATATATCCAAGAGCGTCTGGATCGTGTTGTTGCTAATCCGAGCTGGTGTACCCGTTTTCCAGCATATAAAGTCACAAATGGGGACCCCTATCACTCGGATCATCGCCCGGTGTTGTTGTCAAGGGATGGAAGCCAGAGAATGCGGCGCCTGGCTGCAGGTCCACGGCTACCACGCTTCGAGGCGAAGTGGCTACTCGAGGAAGACTGTGACAGTATCGTGGAGAACGCATGGAGCAAGGCTATGAACCCACCTGTCAAGACCAGATTAGCGGAGGTCCTGGGTGCCCTAAGCAATTGGAACCGGGAGGTGTTGGGGGACATTAGGAAGCAGATGAAGAAGATTAGAGCTGAGTTGGAGGCTACTCGAAAGGAACCGATCTCGGATCACCAGGTCAGGAAAGAACAAACACTAAGCTTTAAACTAGACCGTCTTGAGGAGCAAGAAAACCTTGTATGGCGCCAGCGTGCCCATGCTAATTGGCTGACGGAGGGTGATCGCAATACGAGGTATTTCCATGCGTATGCTTCGGAGAGGAAGAAACAGAACTCCCTTACACGGCTGAGAAGAGAAGATGGAGTGGTGGTGGAGGATGTGGAGGGCATGAAGAGACTGATTACTAACTATTTTACCTCCTTATTTACCCCCATGGCAGGTGCGGACGTGGCCCCTATTCTTGAACACATATCTCCCAAAGCATGCCCCTGATGAATGGTGTCCTAACTGCGGAGTTTACCGCGGTGGAAGTTAAGGAGGCGCTGGACAGTATCGGTGATCTGAAAGCCCCTGGTGTGGATGGTCTACCAGCGATTTTCTATAAGCACTACTGGCATCTAGTTGGTGATGATGTGACCCGCGAGGTTTTGCATGTGTTGCGAGGCGGCAGTTTACCTGAGGGATGGAACGATACCCTAGTGGCTCTTATCCCCAAGGTTCAAAACCCGGAAACGATGAAGGATCTACGCCCTATTAGCCTTTGCAACGTAGTCTATAAGTTGGTGTCTAAGGTGTTAGCTAATAGGCTTAAATGCATCTTGGGGGAAGTTATCTCACCGAATCAAAGTGCTTTCGTACGAGGGCGGCTCATCTCAGATAATACTATCCTAGCATATGAGATGACACATTATCTGAAGAGGAAAAGGTCGGGTGGTACTGCCTATGTTGCGCTGAAGTTGGACATGAGTAAGGCCTATGATCGTGTCGAGTGGGCTTTCTTGGAGACAGTGATGACACGGCTCGGGTTTGCCCCCAGTTTCGTGGGACTAATCAGCAAGTGCATTCGAACGGTGCGGTTCCAGTTCAAAGTTAATGGTGAATACACGGAGCAGGTGATCCCGGGTAGAGGCCTGCGCCAAGGTGACCCGATTTCGCCGTATCTTTTCCTCCTGTGTGCCGAAGGACTCTCGGCTCTGCTACAACAAGCGTTGGACACGGGTCAGATTCATGGGATATAGGTGGTTCCAGCCGCGCCAACGGTCAGCCATCTTCTTTTTGCAGACGATTCACTCCTGTTGTCCGAGGCCACCCCGGAAAGCATTGGGATTATAAATAACATACTGCAAGTGTATGAACGTGGATCTAGGCAGATGATTAACAGGGATAAATCTGCAGTGCTCTTCAGTCGCAACGTATCGTACCAACGGAAACAGGAGGTGTTAGCATTGCTTGGTCTGAACTCGGAGGGGGAGAATGGTAACTACTTGGGCTTACCTAGGTATGTCGGACAATCACGACGGAAGTGCTTTGAATATATTAGGGACCGCATTTGGGAGATCCTGAAGGGATGGAAAATCAAGCTATTGTCCAAGGCAGGGAAGGAGGTACTTATGAAAGCTGTTATCCAGGCGATGCCCACATATGCTATGGGGTGTTTTGATCTTACGAAAGCACTGTGTGATAGTATTCGTCAGATGGTATGCCAGTTCTGGTGGGCAAACCAGGATGAAGAAGACCGACACCATTGGGCAGGCTGGGAGAAGATGATGCTACCAAAGGAGCAGGGGGGTCTGGGATTTCGGGACCTCCACGCTTTTAACATGTCTCTGTTGGCACGCCAGATATGGAGAATCATCCAGGTGCCTGAATCCCTGTGTGCCCGTGTGCTCTAGGCGAAGTACTTCCCTCATGGTGACGTGCTGCAGGCTACTTCTCAACCTGGTATGAGCTATGTATGGAGGAGTTTACTTCAAGGGGTGGAGGTGGTGAGAGCTGGCATGATATGGAGGGTTGGTTCTGGTGATCATATTAACATCTGGTCAGACCCTTGGCTTCCCAATAGCGACACCCGTCTACCAAGCACCCTCCAAGGGCCACATCTGCTGACAAAGGTATCTGAACTTCTTGACCCGACAACCAACACATGGGATGAGCAGCTGGTGCGCCAAACTTTCTGTCCTGTCGACGCCAAGGCTATTCTTTGCATTCCTATATGTGAGCATTACGATGATTTCGTAGCATGGCATCCAGATCGGAAGGGCATGTTCTCGGTACGGTCGGCCTATAGGGTGTACACGGAGCTTCAACGCAGAGCGAATGGCAGACGGCTCGGGGAACCGTCAGTAGACCAGGGGCAAAAGGAGAGATTTTGGAAGCAATTATGGAAAACCCGGTGCCCAGCTCGTGTCCATCATTTCATGTGGCGCTTAGCACACAATAGTCATCCTTTACTCTGAAATGTTGAACAACTGGGAGTGGAGCTGGATACGACATGCCTCATGTGTTGCCGCCTGCCTGAGGATGGAGCACATCTCTTTCTAAAGTGTAAACAGGTGAAACAAGTCTGGAGGGAGGGAGGAATGGAACGGATACGGCGAGAACTCCTGAAGTGCCATAGTCCACAGAACATGCTGATTGCAGGAGACGCAGAAATTGTGGGTGATCTGCCTGCTATGGAGGTGGTGGGCGGAGAGAAATAGTGTCAATCATAAAAAGGGGCAACGATCAGCAGAGGTGTTGGGAGCACTAATCAATTCCACGGTCAGGGAATGGGTGGAGTGCCTGGGAAAGAAACAACCTGAGCCGAAGCGCCTCCAGCGATGGCAGCCTCCCCCTGATGATGTTATTAAGATCAACCTGGATGCCGCCTTTACCGCTAGCACTGGCGATGGTGGCTGGGGTGCTGTAGCCCGAGGCCATGAGGGAGCCCTGGTTGGCATGGCGGGGGGGGCGACTTGCCTACATAACGGACCCACTCCAGGCAGAAACAGAAGCGTTGATGCGTGTGATAGCCTTTGTCGAGGATCAGGGGATGGGGCCGAGTCATCTTTGAGACGGACTGCACCAACCTCCAGCAGGCGTTCTCATCATCGGTGCAGGATCGGGGACCAATGGGGATCCTCTTCCGTGAGGCTAAGTTTCGTCTACAATTCGGCTTCCTGGAGTGGCAGGTGGTGTACTCTCCTCGTATGTGTAACACCGCCGCACATGTGCTTGCGACAAGTGGAATGGTGGGAGACTATGATAGCCAAGTGTGGCAGTCTAACTTCCCGAATGGTGTAACTCGTGCTGTGGCCGCCGATTTGGCTGGTCTACCGTAAGATTGGAATGCAAGGTGTTCCACTTTCAAAAAAAAAAGAACTAGATGCAACTCTCCTCTATAGTTATTAAAACAGTTTTGCCATGACACATCTAAGTTCTATGCTATTGATTTTGCATGGAGATTCGTGAGTTATTTTTCTTTTTCTTTCTATGCGTGATTGAGTCACTTTTTTTTAAAAGGAGGATATACCCCTTGTTGGGGAACGTCGCATGGGAAACAAAAAATTTCCTACGTGCACGAAGACCTATCATGGTGATGTCCATCTACGAGAGGGCATGAGTGATCTACGTACCCTTGTAGATCGTACAGCAGAAGCGTTAGTGAACGCGGTTGATGTAGTGGAACGTCCTCACGTCCCTCGATCCGCCCCGCGAACAATCCCACGATCAGTCCCACGATCTAGTACCGAACGGACGGCACCTCCGCGTTCAGCACACGTACAGCTCGACGATGATCTCAGCCTTCTTGATCCAGCAAGAGAGACGGAGAGGTAGAAGAGTTCTCCGGCAGCGTGACGGTGCTCCGGAGGTTGGTGATGACCTTGTCTCAGCAGGGCTCCGCCCGAGCTCCGCAGAAACGCGATCTAGAGGAAAAACCGTGGAGGTATGTGGTCGGGCTGCCGTGGAAAAGTCGTCACAAATCAGCCCTAAAACCTCCGTATATATAGGTGGGAGGGAGGGGACCTTGCCTTGGGGCTCAAGGATCCCCAAGGGGGTCGGCCGAGTCCAAGGGGGAAGGCTCCCCCCCCCCCAAACCGAGTTGGACTTGGTTTGGTGGGTGGGAGTCCTTCCTTCCCTTCCCACCTCCTCTTTTTTTTCTTTTCTCTTTGATTTTCTTTCCTAGGCGCATAGGGCCCTTTTGGGCTGTCCCACCAGCCCATTAAGGGCTGGTGTGCCACCCTCAAGGTCCATGGGCTTCCCCGGGGTAGGTTGCCCCCCCCGGTGAACTCCCGGAACCCATTCGTCATTCCCGGTACATTCCCGGTAACTCCGAAAACCTTCCGGTAATCAAATGAGGTCATCCTATATATCAATCTTCGTTTCCGGACCATTCCGGAAACCCTCGTGACATCCGTGATCTCATCCGGGACTCCGAACAACATTCGGTAACCAACCATATAACTCAAATATGCATAAAACAACGTCGAACCTTAAGTGTGCAGACCCTGCGGGTTCGAGAACTATGTAGACATGACCCGAGAGACTCCTCGGTCAATATCCAATAGCGGGACCTGGATGCCCATATTGGATCCTACATATTCTACGAAGATCTTATCATTTGAACCTCAGTGCCAAGGATTCATATAATCCCGTATGTCATTCCCTTTGTCCTTCGGTATGTTACTTGCCCGAGCTTCGATCGTCAGTATCCGCATACCTATTTCAATCTCGTTCACCGGCAAGTCTCTTTACTCGTTCCGTAATACAAGATCCCGCAACTTTCACTAAGTCACATTGCTTGCAAGGCTTGTGTGTGATGTTGTATTACCGAGTGGGCCCCGAGATACCTCTCCGTCACACGGAGTGACAAATCCCAGTCTTGATCCATACTAACTCAACTAACACCTTCGGAGATACCTGTAGAGCATCTTTATAGTCACCCAGTTACGTTGCGACGTTTGATACACACAAGGCATTCCTCCGATGTCAGTGAGTTATATGATCTCATGGTCATAGGAATAAATACTTGACACGCAGAAAACAGTAGCAACAAAATGACACGATCAACATGCTACGTCTATTAGTTTGGGTCTAGTCCATCACGTGATTCTCCTAATGACGTGATCCAGTTATCAAGCAACAACACTTTGTTCATAATCATAAGACACTGACTATCTTTGATCAACTGGCTAGCCAACTAGAGGCTTGCTAGGGACGGTGTTTTGTCTATGTATCCACACATGTAAATGAGTCTTCATTCAATACAATTATAGCATGGATAATAAACGATTATCTTGATACAGGAATTATAATAATAACTATATTTATTATTGCCTCTAGGGCATAATTCCAACAGTCTCCCACTTGCACTAGAGTCAATAATCTAGCCCTCACATCATCATGTGAATTACATTGTAATAAATCTAACACCCATACAGTTCTGGTGTTGATCATGCTTTGGCCGTGGAAGAGGTTTAGTCAGCGGGTCTGCTACATTCAGATCCGTGTGCACTTTGCATATATTTACATCCTCTCCCTCGACGTAGTCGCGGATGAGGTTGAAGCGTCGTTTGATGTGTCTGGTCTTCTTGTGAAACCGTGGTTCCTTTGCTAAGGCAATGGCACCCGTGTTGTCACAGAACAAGGTTATTGGATTCAGTGCACTTGGCACCACTCCAAGATCCGTCATGAACTGCTTCATCCAGACACCCTCCTTAGCCGCCTCCGAGGCAGCCATGTACTCAGCTTCACATGTAGAATCTGCTACGACGCTTTGCTTGGAACTGCACCAGCTTACCGCACCCCCATTAAGAATAAATATGTATCCGGTTTGCGACTTAGAGTCGTCCGGATCTGTGTCAAAGCTTGCATCGACGTAACCTTTTACGGCGAGCTCTTCGTCACCTCCATACACGAGAAACATCTCCTTAGTCCTTTTCAGGTACTTCAGGATATTCTTGACCGCTGTCCAGTGATCCAGTCCTGGATTACTCTGGAACCTACCTGCCATACTTATGGCCAGGCTAACATCCGGTCTACTGCACAGCATTGCATACATGATAGAACCTATGGCTGAAGCATAGGGGACGGAGCGCATATGCTCTCTATCTTCATCAGTTGCTGGGCACTGAGTCTTACTCAATCTCGTACCTTGTAAAACTGGAAAGAACCCTTTCTTGGACTGTTCCATTTCGAACCTCTTCAAAACTTTATCAAGGTATGTGCTTTGTGAAAGTCCTATCAGGCGTTTTGATCTATCCCTATAGATCTTAATGCCTAGAATGTAAGCAGCTTCTCCTAGGTCCTTCATAGAGAAACTCTTATTCAAGTAATCCTTTATGCTCTCTAAAAACTCCACGTTGTTTCCAATCAGCAATATGTCATCCACATATAATATTAGAAACGCCACAGAGCTCCCACTCACTTTCTTGTAAATACAAGATTCTCCAACCACTTGTATAAACCCAAATGCTTTGATCACCTCATCAAAGCGTTTGTTCCAACTCCGAGATGCTTGCACTAGTCCATAAATGGATTGCTGGAGCTTGCACACCTTGTTAGCATTCTTAGGATCGACAAAACCTTCGGGTTGTATCATATACAACTCTTCCTTAAGGAAACCGTTAAGGAACGCCGTTTTGACATCCATCTGCCAGATTTCATAATCGAAAAATGCAGCTATTGCTAACATGATTCTGACGGACTTAAGTATCGCTACGGGTGAGAATGTCTCATCTTAGTCAACTCCTTGAACTTGTGAAAAACCCTTTGCCACAAGTCGAGCTTTATAAACGGTCACATTGCCGTCAGCGTCCGTCTTCCTCTTAAAGATCCATTTGTTCTGAATAGCCTTGCGGCCCTCAGGTAGTACCTCCAAAGTCCACACTTTGTTCTCATACATGGATCCTATCTCGGACTTCATGGCTTCTAGCCATTTGTTGGAATCTGGGCCCACCATTGCTTCTTCATAATTTGCAGGTTCATTGTTGTCTAACAACTTGATTGATAAGACGGGATTACCGTACCACTCTGGAGCAGCACGTGGTCTCGTCAACCTGCGTGGTTCGACAGAAACTTGAACTGGAGTTTCATGATCATCATCATTAACTTCCTCCTCAACCGGCGTCGCAACGACAGAGGTTTCCCCTTGCCCTGCGCCACCATCCAGAGGGATGAGAGGTTCGACAACCTCGTCAAGTTCTATCTTCCTCCCACTCAATTCTCTCGAGAGAAACTCCTTCTCGAGAAAAGCTCCATTTTTAGCAACAAACACTTTGCCCTCGGATTTGAGATAGAAGGTGTACCCAACTGTCTCTTTTGGGTAACCTATGAAGACGCATTTTTCCGCTTTGGGTTCCAGCTTTTCAGGCTGAAGCTTTTTGACATAAGCATCACATCCCCAAACTTTAAGAAACGACAACTTTGGCCTTTTGCCATACCAGAGTTCGTATGGTGCCGTCTCAACGGATTTTGATGGTGCCCTATTTAAAGTGAATGCAGCTGTTTCTAATGCATAACCCCAAAACGATAATGGCAAATCAGTAAGAGACATCATAGATCGCACCATTTCTAATAGAGTACGATTACGACGTTCGGACACACCATTACGCTGTGGTGTTCCAGGCGGTGTTAACTGTGAAACAATTCCACATTGTCTTAAGTGAGTACCAAACTCGAAACTCAGATATTCACCCCCACGATCAGACCGTAGGAACTTGATCTTCTTGTTATGATGATTTTCCACTTCACTCTGAAATTGCTTGAACTTTTCAAATGTTTCAGACTTGTGCTTCATCAAGTAGACATAACCATATCTACTCAAATCGTCAGTGAAGGTGAGAAAATAACGATATCCGCCCCGTGCCTCCACGCTCATCAGACCACACACATCGGTATGTATGATTTCCAACAAGTCACTTGCACGCTCCATTGTTCCGGAGAACGGAGTTTTAGTCATCTTGCCCATGAGGCATGGTTCGCACGTGTCAAGTGAATCAAAGTCAAGTGACTCCAAAAGTCCATCAACATGGAGTTTCTTCATGCGCTTTACACCAATATGACCTAAGCGGCAGTGCCACAAAAACATGGCGCTATCATTGTTAACTCTAACTCTTTTGGTCTCAATGTTATGTATATGCGTATCGCTATCAAGATTCAATATGAACAATCCTCTCACATTAGGTGCATGACCATAAAAGATGTTACTCATAGAAATAGAACAACCATTATTCTCTAACTTAAAAGAGTAACCGCCTTGCAATAAACAAGATCCAGATATAATGTTCATGCTCAACGCAGGCACTAAATAACAATGATTTAAGTTCATCACTAATCCTGATGGTAACTGAAGTGAAACTGTGCCGACGGTGATTGCATCAACCTTGGAACCATTTCCTACGCGTATCGTCACTTCATCTTTCGCCAGCCTTCGTCTATTCCGCAGTTCCTGTTTCAAGTTGCAAATATGAGCAACAGAACCGGTATCGAATACCCAGGCACTACTACGAGAGCCGGTTAAGTACACATCAATAACATGTATATCAAATATACCTGATTTTTCCTTGGCCGCCTTCTTATCTGCCAGATACTTGGGGCAATTGCGCTTCCAGTGACCCATACCCTTGCAATAGTAACACTCCGTTTCAGGCTTAGGTCCAGCTTTGGGTTTCTTCGTCGGATTGGCAACAGGCTTGCCGCTCTTCTTCGAATTACCCTTCTTGCCTTTGTCGTTTCTCTTGAAACTAGTGGTCTTATTCACCATCAACACTTGATGCTCTTTACGGAGTTCAGACTCTGCGACTTTCAGCATCGCAAACAACTCGCCGGGAGACTTGTTCATCCCTTGCATGTTGTAGTTCAACACAAAGCCTTTATAGCTTGGCGGCAGTGATTGAAGGATTCTGTCAGTGATAGCCTCTTGCGGGAGTTCAATCCCCAGCTCAGCTAGACAGTTTGAGCACCCAGACATTGAGCACATGTTCACTGACAGACGAGTTTTCCTCCATCTTGCAAGCATAGAATTTATCGGAGGTCTCATACCTCTCGATCCGGGCGTTCTTCTGAAAGATAAACTTCAACTCCTGGAACATCTCAAATGCTCCATGACGCTCAAAGAGACGTTGAAGTCCCGGTTCTAAGCCATACAAGACTGCACATTGAACTATCGAGTAGTCCTCCTTACGTGCTAACCAAGCGTTCTTAACATCCTGATCAGCCGTAGCGGGTGGTTCATCTCCTAGCGCAGCATTAAGGACATAATCCTTCTTCCCAGCTTGTAAGATTAGCTTAAGATTACGAGCCCAGTCTACAAAGTTGCTTGCATCATCTTTCAACTTAGCTTTCTCTAGGAATGTATTAAAATTCAGGATGACTGTAGCGTGAGCCATGATCTACAACACAAATATATTCAAAGTGGACTTAGACTATGTTCAAGATAATTAGAGTTTAACTTTAATCAAATTATTCGCTAACATCCCACTCAAAAAGTACATCTCTCTAGTCATTTGAGTGGTTCATGATCCACTTATACTAGCTCAAGTCCGATCATCACGTGAGTTGAGTATAGTTTCAGTGGTAAGCATCCCTATGCTAATCATATCATCTATATGATTCATGATCGACCTTTCGGTCTCATGTGTTCCAAGGCCATGTCTGCACATGCTAGGCTTGTCAAGCTTAACCCGAGTGTTCCGCGTGCGCAACTGTTTTGCACCCATTGTATGTGAACGTTGAGTCTATCACACCCGATCATCACGTGGTGTCTCGAAACGACGAACTGTAGCAACGGTGCACAGTCGGGGAGAACACAATTTTGTCTTGAAATGTTAGTGAGAGATCACCTCATAATGCTACCGTCGTTCTAAGCAAAATAAGGTGCATAAAAGGATTAACATCACATGCAATTCATAAGTGACATGATATGGCCATCATCACGTGCTTCTTGATCTCCATCACCAAAGCACCGGCACGATCTTCTTGTCACCGGCGCCACACCATGATCTCCATCAACGTGTTGCCATCGGGGTTGTCGTGCTACTCATGCTATTAGTACTAAAGCTACATCCTAGCAAAATAGTAAACGCATCTGCAAGCACAAACGTTAGTATAAAGACAACCCTATGGCTCCTGCCGGTTGCCGTACCATCGACGTGCAAGTCGATATTTACTATTACAACATGATCATCTCATACATCCAATATATCACATCACATCGTTGGCCATATCACATCACAAGCATACCCTGCAAAAACAAGTTAGACGTCCTCTAATTTTGTTGTTGCATGTTTTACGTGGTGACCATGGGTATCTAGTAGGATCGCATCTTACTTACGCAAACACCACAACTGAGATATATGAGTTGCTATTTAACATCATCCAAGGACCTCCTCGGTCAAATCCGATTCAACTAAAGTTGGAGAAACCGACACTTGCCAGTCATCTTTGAGCAACGGGGTTACTCGTAGCGATGAAACCAGTCTCTCGTAAGCGTACGAGTAATGTCGGTCCAAGCCGCTTCAATCCAACAATACCGTGGAATCAAGAAAATACTAAGGAGGGCAGCAAAACGCACATCACCACCCACAAAAACTTTTGTGTTCAACTCGAGAAGACATCTACGCATGAACCTAGCTCATGATGCCACTTTTGGGGAACGTCGCATGGGAAACAAAAAATTTCCTACGCGCACGAAGACCTATCATGGTGATGTCCATCTACGAGAGGGGATGAGTGATCTACGTACCCTTGTAGATCATACAGCAGAAGCGTTAGTGAACGCGGTTGATGTAGTGGAACGTCCTCACGTCCCTCGATCCGCCCCGCGAACAATCCCGTGATCATTCCCACGATCTAGTATCGAACGGACGACACCTCCGCGTTCAGCACACGTACAGCTCGACGATGATCTCGGCCTTCTTGATCCAGCAAGAGAGACGGAGAGGTAGAAGAGTTCTCCGGCAGCGTGACGGCGCTCCGGAGGTTGGTGATGACCTTGTCTCAGCAGGCCTCCGCCCGAGCTCCGCAGAAACGCGATCTAGAGGAAAAACCGTGGAGGTATGTGGTCGGGCTACCGTGGAAAAGTCGTCACAAATCAGCCCTAAAACCTCCGTATATATAGGTGGGAGGGAGGGGACCTTGCCTTGGGGCTCAAGGAGCCCCAAGGGGGTCGGCCGAGTCCAAGGGGGAAGGCTCCCCCCCCCAAACCGAGTTGGACTTGGTTTGGTGGGTGGGAGTCCTTCCTTCCCTTCCCACCTCCTCTTTTTTTTCTTTTCTCTTTGATTTTCTTTCCTAGGCGCATAGGGCCCTTTTGGGCTATCCCACCAGCCCACTAAGGGCTGGTGTGCCACCCTCAAGGTCCATGGGCTTCCCCGGGATAGGTTGCCCCCCCCCGGTGAACTCCCGGAACCCATTCGTCATTCCCGGTACATTCCCGGTAACTCCGAAAACCTTCCGGTAATCAAATGAGGTCATCCTATATATCAATCTTCGTTTCCGGACCATTCCGGAAACCCTCGTGACGTCCGTGATCTCATCCGGGACTCCGAACAACATTCGGTAACCAACCATATAACTCAAATACGCATAAAACAACGTCAAACCTTAAGTGTGCAGACCCTGCGGGTTCGAGAACTATGTAGACATGACCCGAGAGACTACTCGGTCAATATCCAATAGCGGGACCTGGATGCCCATATTGGATCCTACATATTCTACGAAGATCTTATCGTTTGAACCTCAGTGCCAAGGATTCATATAATCCAGTATGTCATTCCCTTTGTCCTTCGGTATGTTACTTGCCCGAGATTCGATCGTCAGTATCCTCATACCTATTTCAATCTCGTTCACCGGCAAGTCTCTTTACTCGTTCCGTAATACAAGATCCCGCAACTTTCACTAAGTCACATTGCTTGCAAGGCTTGTGTGTGATGTTGTATTATCGAGTGGGTCCCGAGATACCTCTCCGTCACACGGAGTGACAAATCCCAGTCTTGATCCATACTAACTCAACTGACACCTTCGGAGATACCTGTAGAGCATCTTTATAGTCACCCAGTTACGTTGCGACGTTTGATACACACAAGGCATTCCTCCGATGTCAGTGAGTTATATGATCTCATGGTCATAGGAATAAATACTTGACACGCAGAAAACAGTAGCAACAAAATGACACGATCAACATGCTACGTCTATTAGTTTGGGTCTAGTCCATCACGTGATTCTCCTAATGACGTGATCCAGTTATCAAGCAACAACACTTTGTTCATAATCAGAAGACACTGACTATCTTTGATCAACTGGCTAGCCAACTAGAGGCTTGCTAGGGACGGTGTTTTGTCTATGTATCCACACATGTAAATGAGTCTTCATTCAATACAATTATAGCATGGATAATAAACGATTATCTAGATACAGGAATTATAATAATAACTATATTTATTATTGCCTCTAGGGCATAATTCCAACACCCCTGACATGTTGGGGATGCACCATTTTATTAGTTATTCACAAAGGCCTTACAAAATAATATATCAGTATGTCTGAAGCCACCATCTAGACAACACAACCATCGGTACTCCCGTTCCATTGATGGAGGCGTGCAAAATGTCCGGGCCTAATACCAAACACACATCGCATCAAAACCAAACATCTAAAGTCGGATGCTCCAGCCAAGCCACAAAGTCCGAACTGGGTCACAAACCGGCCCGGCACACTCTGAGAGGCCGCTCCGCCGTCTTCCACTGATGCATCTCCAGAACAGGTACTAGTGCACCAACCTTGCCAGGCCAGTCATCGACACCACCATGGCGTCATACAACACTACCATCTTGCATGTATCCATGCACACGCATCCGTCGCCAAAACTCCGCAGCGCCATGCCGTCGGGATCCGTCGTCGGCCTTGCGGTAGATGTAAGACTGCTCCTCCTCTTGTCCCATCCAGCAAACACTTGCTCCAAAATGATGCCCACAAGAGGGAAAGCGACAACGCAGCCTCTAGTTGCTAAGGACCAGAAATGCCGGAGCGCCGCCCCCACCCGTCATGACGCCCGACCCAACGCCACGCTCCGACCCGGGGGCGCCGACCCGTGCCAGCACCGCTCGAGCTGGAGGACCCAAAGTCCCCGCCACCGTCGGTGAAGGCAAGGCTTCGCCTGGCCGCGCCCTTGGGCGGCGGCGAGGGGGGAGGAGTAGTGAGGAGGCCGGACGAATGGATCTGGGGCTGCCTCCCGGCCGCCCGTGGGAGGGACTCGGGAGTTCTTTTGCAAGACACTACGTAAAGCAAGGGGAATATTGATTGAGTCACTTAGATGTGCACATCTAGCTTTTTAGAGCATTTGAAATGAGCTAAACTAATACTGAGAGATGAGGATGAAGTTGCTAGCCTTTTTAGAACACTTGGAAAGTTGGTGCACCGTCAAACCAAGACAAATTTTGAAGGAATTGGAGCTTGGATAGGAGAGAAAACTTAAATGTGGATCAGGCATTTCATCGAAGACCTTATGTGCACAGGAGGTGAGAACAAAGTAACACACACCTTCACACGCTGGCCGGCCAAAAAACACAGGAGTGAGCGGGCAGAGATAAGCATATATATAGGCATCCTTTTAGTCCCGGTTGGTGTCTAGAACTGGGACTGATGAATGATCTTTAGTCCCGGTTCCACACACAAACTGGGACTAAAGGACTTGCGCCAGGAGCCAGGCCCTTTATGTTGGGTAACGTAGCAAATTCAAAAAAATTCCTACGTCATACAAGGATCTATCTATGGAGAAACCAGCAACGAGCAAAGAGAAGCGCATCTTCATACCTTTCAAGATCGCTAAGCGGAAGCATTACTATGAACGCGGTTGATGGAGTCGTACTCGCAGCGATTCAGATCGCGGTGGATTCCAATCAATGTGACGAATCACTACACCTCCGCGTTCAACACACGTGCAGCCCGGTGACGTCTCCAACACCTTGAACCATCAAGGGGGAAGGAGAAGTTGAGGGAGAGAGCTCCGGCAGCACGACGGCGTGGTGGCAGTGGAGCTATGCTACTTCCCAGTCACGTCATCAGAAATTGGCTAGTTGACTTGATATTGCGTTGGTTTTTCCCTTGAAGAGGACAGGGTGATGTAGCATAGCAACAACAAGTATTTTCCTCAGTTTGAGAACCAAGGTATCGATCCAGTAGGAGCTCCAAGATGAAGCGCCAAGTTACTTGCACAAAAAACAACAACTTGCACCCAACGCGACAAAGGGGTTGTCAATCCCTTCACGATTGTTTGCAAAAGTGAGATCTGACAGAGAAAGTAATATAGATCTGAAAACAGTGGATGGAAAATAGACCCGGGGGCCATAGTGTTCACTATAGGCTTCTCTCATAAAAGCAAATATCACGGCAGGTAAACAAATTACTGTCGAGCAATTGATAGAATCGCGCAAAGTCATAAAGTTATCTAAGGCAATGATCATGCATATAGGCATCACGTCCGACACAAGTGGACCAATACTGTCAGCATCTACTTCTTATTACTCCACACATCGACCGCTATCCAACATGCATCTAGTGTATTAAGTTCATGAAAACAGAGTAAAGCCTTAAGCAAGATGACATGATGTAGAGGGATAAACTCAAACCAATGATGAAAACCCCATCTTTTACCCTTGATGGCAACAACACGATACGTGCCTCGCTACCCCTTCTGTCACTGGGTGAGGTCACCGCATGGTATGAACCCAAAACCAAACACTTCTCCCATTGCAAGAATCATAGATCAAGTTGGCCAAACAAAACCGATAACTCGAAGAGAATTACAAGGATATGAAATCATGGATAAAAGAGATCAGCAAAGACTCAAATATATATCATAGATAATCTGATCATGAATCCACAATTCATCGGATCTCTACAAACACACCGCAAAGAAGAATTACATCGGATAGATCTCCATGAAGATCATGGAGAACTATATATTGAAGATCCAAGAGAGAGAAGAAGCCATCTAGCTACTAGCTATGGACCCGAAGGTCTGTGGTGAACTACTCACGCATCATCGAAAGGGAAATGGTGTTGATGTAGAAGCCCTCCATCTCCGGATCCCTCTCCAGCAGAGTACCGGAACGGTCTCCAGATGGGATCTCGCGGAAGCAGAGGCTTGCAGCGGCGGAAAAGTAAACGCGGCTCTCTTTTCTTCCGTGGCACGATTTATCAGAATTTATAGGCGGAGGAAGTAGGGCACCGGAGCCACGTGGGGCCCACGAGCCCCTACGGCGCGGCCAGGGGGGCGCCCTCGTGGCTCGTGGCCTCCCACGTGCCCCATTGCCTTGGTTCTCAAGTCTCGTGTTCGTCATATTTTCGGAAAAAAATCATGGCGAAAGTTTTATTCCGTTTGTACTCCATTTGATATTCCTATCTGCAAGAGGTCAAAAACAAGGAAAAAACGGGAACTGGCACTGGACACTGAGTTAATAAATTAGTCCCAAAAAGATATAAAACATCATATAAATGCATAGGGAACATCCAAAGTTGATACTAAAACAGCATGGAACACTCAAAAATTATAGATACGTTGGAGACGTATCAAGCATCCTCAAGCTTAACTCCTGCTCGTCCTCGAGTAGGGAAGTGATAAAGACCAAATTTTTGAGGTGGAATGCTACCTAGCATATTTTGTTGTTTGTAACTCCTTCATTGTGGCATGAATGTTCAGATCTATAAGATTCCAAACCATAGTTCAATGTTGACATGAAAACAATAATACTTCAAGCATGCTAGCAAAGTAATCATGAACTTTCGAAATAACAAGGCCAAAAGAAAGTTATCCCTACAAAATCATATAGTCTGGCTATGCTCTATCATCCTTGCACAACGAATTTAAATCATTCACAACCTCGGTATTGGCCAAGTAATTGTTTTCACACATTTACTTTCTCAAACTTGTTTAACTCTCACGCAATACATGAGCGTGAGCCATGGTTATAGCACTATAGGTGGAGTGGAATATGGTAGAGGTTGTGAGGCAAAAATGAAGAAGATGGTCACATTGACTAGGCATATCAATGAGTTATGGAGATGCTCATCAATAGATATCAATGTGAATGAGTAGGGATTGCCATGTAATGGATGCACTTGAGCTCATAAGTGTATGAAAGCTCACAAAGAAAACTAGTGGGTGTGCACCCAACTTGCTTGCTCACGAAGACCTAGGGCAATTTTTGAGGAAGCCCATCATTGGAATATACAAGCCAAGTTATAATTTACCACTAGTAAATGGAAGTGACAATATAGGAGACTCTCCATCATGAAGATCATGGTGCTATTTGAAGCACAAGTGTGGAAAAAGGCCCTTTTTCTACTAGTGATGGGCCTCACCATTAGACTTCCTACTCTGATGAATAAATTTTATATCCTGAAAAATAACTACCCAGATTCTTGATATCAAGAAGAATGGCAACAAAACAACAGGGGACCTCCTTATCGATGTTAGAGACAACTTCCAAGCAATCAGATGCAATGCACACAGATTGTGTGTTGAGGTCTTTTGTGAGCGCAAGTGCCTCGAGGCACGCCTCTGCCTGAAGAATTGTCGGATCCTGGAGCCCTTCGTAGATGACCGCCGAGGCACCAAGATATCCCGCCTCCTTGTTCCTACACACCGCAGCTGACGCCCCTCGGTCGCCAATCTTGGAGAAGCCTCCATCAGCGTTGATCTTTGTTGCATGCTCCACCAGCGGACACCACTTTGGTAGCTGCTGCACACGGGTAAGATCATGCATATCCCTTGGAAGCATCCGACGCTCCTTTGCATGATTCAGTGGTGGGGGAATCATCTCCAGCTCAGCCAGGAACTTGTTAATGAACATACGTGTGCTTAACGGGCTCTGAAATAGTTCGTCGAATGCTGCTTTCCGACGTGCCCACCAAATGGTCCACATCGTCACAAGGACTCTCGCAAGGGACGGCGAGGAAAGCGTGTCCACCAGCCATAGCATCCAAAGCTTCGCATCTTCAGTCCGGTATTAGAAGGTGGGGTGCTCACAGGCCGTACATTGCTGCATTAGTGGGCCCATGTTCAGATATAACTATTTTCAGGGATCTGGCTCTGCCGGGCGCTGCAAACAAATTCTATTTATGCATGGTGTATTGGTTAGCCTGCCTAACTAGGGATGCAAATTGGTGACCTTTATGGTACCCTCTAACTCTAAGACTTCATTTAATTGAACTAAATAGAGTTAGAGGGTACCCAATTACCCGTTTGCTCCCACTATGCATAACCATTTTTCTTGAGTAGTCGTGGCTGATTTAGCCTACTGTAGAAACTGGCTTGGTAGCTCGACAATTTGTGAGAGGCCTAATGTCAGTCAAAAAGTTGATTAAGAAAATATGTAGTTTTTGATAAATAAGATAATTTGTTACCATGATATAAAATTTACTGGAAATGGTATTTCAATTTAGCATTGAAAAGAAATTACAGTGCCCTTCTAATTATCACTAGGTATGGCCATAACAAACAAAGAAATCCAGAATTTGGTTCGCTAGAAGCTTAGCTAACATCTGAAGGACGTGTAATCAAATATAAGGAGCTCAGTTTTGAGGCACTAATTTGCATCCAGTGAATTTCTCAACTGGCTTTCCTCTGTGAGGTCATGTGTATGTTGTTCAAATGGTGCCATTTGATATTATGATAGTCAATTATGTCATGTGCTTCAGTGCACTTAAACTGGTCTATCTGTAGTGTTTTGACTTCAAACATATCTCATTGTTTCTGGTTTGTATTATAAGAAGGGGCAAAGTTACTGTCTCAATGTTTGTCATATCCAGTATCTTGAAGCTAAATTTGAGGTGCAATGATAAACAAATGCTACACTATGCATATTCTGAAAGCTGAAGCATTTGATCCACCCGGGGATCTTGTTTGCAGTCTTAGCTCCTCTTCTTCTCAGTGAGCATGTTCTTGAACCATAATGCTGAGTCCTTAGGGTACCTCTTCAGAGTCTTGTAGTCCACATAGACTATACCGAAACGGGCAGTGTAACCGAGCCTCCACTCGAAGTTGTCAAGCAGAGACCAAGCAAAATACCCGATCACCCGAGCGCCATCATCTATCGCCTTCTTGAGCTCAGTTATGTAGTCTCTGTAGTATCGGACTCTGACTGTGTCCTGCACACCGTCAGTGATGCTGACGTTTCCAGGTTGGTCCATCCCTGTCAGATCAAAAAATTGATCATTCATGTCATTATGACAATGATAAGTAGTAGGAGTAAGAAAAATAACCGGAAGAAACAATTGTCATTCGAGATGTTGAAGTACCGTTTTCAGCAAGGATCATTGTTGGATTTCCATATCTTTCTTTAACATAGGTCACAGCCTTGTTGATTCCCCATGGTACAATGTAAAGCCAATAGGAGTTTGCCTGCATAGACTCAACCAATTTATTACAGTTACAACGTTCTACAGAAAATCTACACTTATCCATCTACGTGTTGGTTGGATGGTGGCGGTGGCGGCGCTCCATCTAGCGAGGGGTGGCGGCTGCTTGCATTGCCTGGCATCGAGGGATGCGGATCTGGTGTCCTGCCCAGATCTTTCATGGTTTGACCTTGGTCGGCCAGTGGCACGAGGAGGATCGGTGAGGGGCGGCTGGAGGCCCCTTGCCAGTGTGCCGACGCCGACCCTCGTCTACACGGCGAGGCCCCCTCGGTTCCACCCATCTGGGAGATCGGGGGGACACGACTTCTGATGAAAACCGCGCTGACTTTGGTCATGGCGGACGATGGCGGTGTCTAGGACGTCGTTACCATCTCGAGGCATCGTTGTTGCAGGTCGTGGCACCCCACTCGTGATGCTTCGATGAAAACCCTAGATCTGGATCTACCGGATCAGACGATGATGGCATCTTCGATGTCGAAGGCACCATTTTGGAGTACATGCTGGTTGGATGGGACAAGAGGAGGAGTGGTGTTTGATATACTGCAAGCCCTACGGTGGATCTCGGTGCCATGGTGCTATGGAGGATCGGCAACGGGTGTGTGTGGACGAATACATATGCAGGATGGTGGCATTTTCTGGCGTCGTGGTGACGTCGACAGCAGACCTCACAAGGTCGATGCGACTGTTCTGGCTCTGGGAGATGGACCAGAGGAAGATGGTGGCCGCAGCCTGTTAGAGTGTGCTGGACTGGTATGGGACCCAGTCCTGGTGTGTGGCCGGGCCGGAGCATCCGGCTATAGATGTTAGGATTTGGTGCGATGTCTGTTTGGAATTTGGCCCGAATATTTGGCATACCTTCATCAAGGGATAGGAGTAGCAAGAGGTGTTGCCTAGACGATGGCTTTAGGCTTACTGATGTATTACTTTGTATGGTTTCTATGAATAATTAATAAAATGGCTGCATGCATCGTCCAGATGCAAAGGCCGGAGGTATATCCTTCTTTTTCTAAAAAAACCTACGTGCAAGGTATAGAGAGTAATCTAGAACTGCACTTACATGGGCTCCAATAGGCACGCCATTACGTTCATCTGCAAAGACAGATACACATCACGACGGTCTAAGAATGTGAGGTATTTGGCATAGCAGAAGGAGTTGGCCTGAAGGAGACAGATCTTACAGATAAATTCAACATGCCAATCATCTTGGTAACTGACAGGCGTCAGGTTCCAAGTCCCAGTGTCCTTCATGTAGAAAGAAGTGTATTGGTTGATACCAACATAGTCAATGGATCCTTTTATCATTGTGGACTCGTCGGCACTGAAGCGTGGCAACCTCTCCTTGACAATCTCGAGCATCGTGAATGGGTAGCGACCATGTATGATGGGGTCAAGGAACCTACAAGCACATTTGTACTGTTTCAGTCTGCTTCCCTCCAAACAAAGTTGGTGCTGCTTTGTAATACAAAGCGGGGAAAACCCTTTTTCATCAATAAAGTTGGTAACAGTTGGTTGGTAGACATGTGCCGCAATCTGAACTTGTGAAGTAAAATTTTATCATGGGGTAAATTGGTTCAGGGTTTACCATCCAAGGTGGAAATCCCTTGCCCTCTGTGCTGCAGCTTGATCAGCATTGTTGTTGCTCAATGGCTCGTACCATACAAAATCCAAGAGAATTCCAATCCTCCCCTTTTGGTGAGGCTGTAAAATAGAATAGAATGGAACACACTTCACATATTCCTTCTTGGGCACACTACCATTGAATATGTGATTCTTCAAGTGAGAAATGAATAATCGAAGGTAACCTTCAGTCGGTTTGTATACCTGATACTTCTCGCGGTATCGCCGCACCGCCGCAGCATGTGACAGGATGAGATTGTGCGCGACAAGGTACGGCTCTGTCCTGGAGTCGCCTCCTGCAGAGCAGTGAGAACACCTCCCCGGTGCATGGAGGCCATTGTCATACCCGAGAGCAGCGACGCACCTCGGCTCATTGAAGGTAAACCAATTCTTCACCCTGTCTCCGAACACCTTGAAACAGAAATCGGCATAGTCTGCAAACGCGCCCCTTTTGTAAAAAGGGGAAAAGTAGGGCGTATCAATGACACATGCTTACATTCAACTTTGAAATGTGGAAATAATCATTAGCTATTTGAAATGCTTACACTATCTTTGGGCTTAACCAGCCAAGGTACCTCTGATGGAGTGCCAGCGGGAGGTCATAGTGATAGAGGTTTGCATATGGAATGATGCCTAATCCACCATTAATTATAAGGGTTAAATAAACTAGAAATCTGGACCCTGGTGGTGCTACTTAAGAGCTTCTTGCATGTCTAGCTAGCTAGGTGTAGCAATTCCAGTTACCTTGCTGAAGCATGTAATCTATGAGCCTGTTGTAGTAATCCACTCCTTCCCAGTTCACCTTCCCAGTCCCATCTATAAGTGAATTTTATACACAACTCACTACTGGAATTTGAAATTTGAAACTGCTGCAACTGGAGGCGAGATCATGCCACATATATATATACCTGGGAAAATCCTCGACCAAGAGATGGAAAACCGATATGCGTCGAAGCCCATGCTCTTCATTATGTCCACATCCTCCTACACATCATAATAGACCTTTGTGAAGCATGCATCAGGGCACACTAAAGAAACACCAGCCGAAACGCAGCAATCAGGATGACTAATCATTGAGTGTACACACCTTGTACCTATGGTACTCATCGACCGCCACATCGGCGGTGCCGTTGCCGGCGATCGTCCCTGTCCTCCCAACAACACCACCCGTTTATTTAGATCCAAGATGCAGACATGTACAACTATCAAACTATGCATGTAGCAGTAGCACCACTACAACTCGTTCAGTGGAGGACACAAAACAAAATGAACCAAATCGATGGTAATGTTTTTACCTGGTATCTTTATGAAGGCGTCCCAGATGCTTGGCCCTCGCCCTCCTTGCTCCGCCATCCCCTCCACCTGGTACGCGGACGCGGCCGTCCCGAACACAAACCCCTTTGGGAAGCCCTGTCGGCTCAGCCCGCCGGCGTCGTGGATCTCCGGGTTCAGCCGGTGGCATCGCGCCAACGGCAGCACCACATGAGCAGCTACCCCTAGTATCAATAGCAGCGCCGACGTGGGCTTCATTGTGTGTGTGAGCGAGGAACGGGGATCAAGCTGTGGTCTGCGGGGCTAAATAATAGCTGTGGTTTGTGTGTGTGACTCAATTAACAGTACTACTCCCTCCCTCCGTTCCAAAAATAAACGACACAACTTTGTACTAAAAGTTAATACAAAGTTGAGTCATTTATTATGAGACAGATGAATACTTAGTTCATCGAGTAACTAGGGAACAAACAAGTTTGGAAGATATGATATGGGCGCGTGTGGTCGAGTGCTGCTAGGAGGGTCCTCCGGCAGCCGCATGTGCGATGGAACAGGATCAAATTTAGTATGCAAAAGTCTGTCCAAATCACATGCTTGAATTAAGGAGCATGACCTCTGGTGGCGACAGGTGAAGTAAGACATGCTCGAATTAAGGAGGTTGATTGATGAGATTTGGTCGTCCCGTCCATGGGATTGAGGGAGTTGTTAGACGTGCTTATTTGTTTTCCCATGATATCTGGGAAAAGTAATAATCGCATGCATGTTCAAACTAAGGAGGGCCCAAAGATTAGATTTTTCCCCGTTCGAGAGGCGCACGTGGTTTGATTTTTTTTTCGAGAAGGAGGCATCGCCCCGGCCTCTGCATCAACTGATGCATGCAGCCATTTATTAAGTACTGAAATAATCCAACATAAGTACAAAGTAGATCGAAAAACTGCGAAAAGACATTACAAGGCGACCAACGCCAAAACCGATGATATAAATAGGTGTAGTTGACTAACTCCCTATTCTATCAGCATGTCGCCATCCATATCGGCTGAAGATAGCCTGAGCCACCATCTCCCATCGGGCACACCCAGTAACCAAAGGCTCCCTGGTTTCCACAGGAGTGAGTAAGGACCACATGCGGATCAAGGCGGTAGCCCTGAAGGTGACCTGCAAAAAATTAATACATTGTTGTTTGTTAAAAACTAGGTCATTTCTGCAGTTCCATATAGCCCACAAAAGTGCAGAGGTTCCAACTCGAATTAGTTTGGCGAAAGAAACATTAACCCCGTTCAGCCACGTCCCAAATAACATGTTAATGCTAGTAGGCGGGGGAATGTTAAAAGTAATATGGATTGAGCGCCATAAGATTTTAGCCATAGGGCAGTCCAGAAAGAGGTGCTTAATTGTTTCATACGTCTGACAAAAGCTACATCTTCGATTTCCTTTCCAATTTCGCTTGGCCAAGTTATCCTTAGTTAAAACAACTCCTTTGTGGACAAGCCACAAAAAGATTTTTAACTTAAGGGGAACATTGACGTTCCAAATATGCATTGATTTTGGAATAAGTGAATTATCAATAATATGGTCATACATTGATTTCACCGAGAATGTACCATTGGAGGTCAGTCTCCAAGTAATACTGCCGCAACGAAAAGACTAACATCCATTAGCCTTCTGACTAAATGTAGCCATCTAACCCATCTATTGCCAACTAAGGATCTGCGAAACTGAACGTTGAGAGGAGTCTCGCGTAACACTGCCGCAACGGACGTCTGTCTGTGCTGGGCAATATTATACAGCTGCGGATACTGAAGAGCTAGGGGCTCGTCACCTAGCCAATTATCCTCCCAGAATCTAGTAGATTCACCATTGCCTATGGTGAATTTAGTCCTGTTTAAAAAAGCCGTTTTTGTCCTCATTAGACCCTTCCAAAAAGGTGAATCTTTAGGTCTCACGGTGACCTGAGCTAAGGTTTTTTGCTGTAAATATTTGTTCTTCAGAATTTGTATCCACATACCTTCTGATTCCATAGAGAGTCTGAATAGCCACTTGCTGAGCAGACACCTGTTCTTAACCTCTAAATTTTCAATTCCCAAACCTCCCTGGTCCTTTGGCCTACAAATAATATCCCATCTAGCCAGCCTATATTTGGTCTTGATCTCATCACTCTGTCAGAAAAATCGGGATCGGTAAAAATCCAACATTTTTCGCACCCCGACTAGTACTTCAAAAAAGGATAGAAGAAACATTGGCACGCTTGTCAACACTGAGTTGACTAAAACCAATCGTCCTCCATAGGATAGTAGCTTGCCCTTCCAGCAGCTCAATTTTTTCTCAAACCGATCCTTGATACACTTCCAGTCCTTAATAGTTAACTTTCGGTGGTGAATAGGGATCCCTAAGTACGTAAACGGTAACATACCATCCTCACAACCAAAGAGTTGATTATAAGTGAGTTGTTCTGCTTTTGCGTCCCCAAAACAGAAGAGTTCACTTTTATAGAAGTTAATCTTCAGCCCAGATAGCTGTTCGAATAAGCATAATATTAGCTTCATGTTTCTGGCTTTTTTGAGATCGTGTTTCATGAAAAGGATCGTGTCATCCGCATATTGTAGGATGGAGACACCCCCATCTACTACATGTGGCACTAGTCTCCCTACTAACCCTTTGTCATTATCCCTCCTGATCATTAGCGCCAACATATCTGCTACGATGTTAAATAGAATAGGTGACATAGGGTCTCCTTGCCTAAGTCTCTTAAGTGTCTGAAAGAAATGACCTACATCATAATTTACTTTAATACCGACACTGCCCTTTTTTATAAAACAATCGATATGTTTTCGCCAAATCTCGCCAAACCCCTTCATACGTAGAGTTTGTTGCAAGAAAGACAATTTCACTTTATCGTAAGCCTTTTCGAAGTCTACCTTAAATAAGACTCCGTTAAGCTTCTTGGAGTGCAATTCGTAAAGGGTTTCATGTAGAACGACCACCCCTTCAAGTATATTCCGACCAGGCATGAAGGCCGTCTGCGAAGATTGCACCACGGAATGTGCCATCTTAGTTAGCCTATCCGTTTCCACCTTTGTGAAAATTTTAAAGCTAACATTGAGCAGACATATGGGACAAAATTGTTCAATTCGCGAAGCACCCTCTTTCTTTGGTAGCAACGTTATCGCACCAAAATTAAGATGAAAGAGTTGTAGGTGCCCGGAGAACAAATCGTGAAACATAGGCATAAGATCTTTCTTAATAATATGCCAACATTTCTTATAGAACTCAGCTGGGAACCCATCTGGCCCCGGCGCTTTACCGTTTTTCATACCCTGAATCGCCTGTAACACACCTCTTTCTTTAGGAATGGAGCGGATAAACTCTCATTATCGGCTTGTCCGATCTGAGGAATATCCGCGATCTGACGCTCGTCCATAGACACAAAACTATGAGCCGGAGCACCAAACAACCGTTTATAATAATTTGTGATGTACAATTTTAGATTCTCATGACCTACTGTTGTACCCTCATCTTGCTCTAGTTGTATGATCCTCTTTTCCGATGCTTGCCATTCGCAATCAAGTGGAAAAAATTTGTGTTGTCATCCCCTTGGACAATTGCCCTAACTTTGGCTCTGACAGCCCATTTCATTTCCTCTTCTCGAAGAAGGATTCGAACTCTTTGTTCAGCCTCATTCTTTAACGACCTCTCGAGTTCATCCAGCATGCGAGTCTCTGCCTGACGATCCAGAGTATCTATAAATTGGAGCAGTTTGTCTTGCTCATCTTTATAAACCCCAGAGACATTCTTAGCCCAACCTCTCAAGAATTGTCTAAGATGGCGTATTTTATTTTGCCAGATATCAACACTAGACTTCCCACCTTGTTCCATTCCCTAGCAATCATGTCCACAAACCCCTCACGTGTGAACCAACTTGGTTCAAAAGAGAAAGCATCTTTTTCCCCTTTGTGAGTGGCCTGACCAGAATCTAGTAGGAGCGGGGTATGGTCAGATATAGCCCTCTGAAGTGCACAAACCGTGACTAGCGGGAATTTCTGTTCCCAGTCAACACTAGTAAGTACCCTGTCCAATTTTTCAAAAGTTTGATTATGTAGAGAATTGGCCCAAGTATATTTCCTACCTGAGAGATCAATTTCCCGTAGGTTTAGGCTCTCTATAATTGTGTTGAACATAAAAGGCCATCTGCCATCGAAGTTATTATTGTTCTTCTCATCAGCTCTCCTGATGATATTAAAATCACCACCTACCACCAGTGGTAAAGTGTCATCACAAATTCAAACAAAATCAGCAAGAAAGGCTGTCTTTTGCTCTGTTTGGGCCGCCCCATAAACCGCAACAAGAGCCCATTGGAACCCATCTCCCTTGGTTCTAATTCGAAATTTGACCGAGAACTCCCCTAGCACCACTTCTCGTACTTGAAGTGTATGACAACGGACACCAAGTAAGATCCCTCCAGACCTTCCTCTTGGACGAAGACTGTCGTGGGTATAAGTCTGACAGTAGATGTGTAGGGTACGAAAGGATGGGCAGAGCCTTAGCTACGGCGAGGTTTGTATGAGTTCAGGCCCCTCTACCGTGGAGGTAATAGCCCTACGTCTCAGTGCTCTGGGAGCTTGTTGTCGAGTGGAATATGGATTACAGTGAATTGCTAACCCCTGCACCAGTGGCGGAGGGCGGCTTATATAGAGTGCGCTGCCCTCCACTACGGTTCGGTGTACATGGGTGGAGTAGTGGCGAATAAATGCCCGCGTTACAGGTAACGTATGTCTTAAATGCTAATAAAGGTGCGTGGAAACGTACGACCGTTTCCCTCCAGGGGGGTTACAATGCACAGAGTGGAATCCAGTCGGTTAGTTTGATACACTCCGAATGCTCATCTCCGACTGGATGGTGGAGGATTCGTTACCGACTGGATGATGGGATGTCCTTAATTCAGTCGGAACTGACTAAGGGTCTCATCCCTTATGAAGGGTAGTCCTTGGGTAGGACTTATAGGGCAGGCCTATGACCCTACCCTAGGACTATAACCCCATCATTAGTCCTCGAATGGATTGGGGTTGGAACGACGAAGCGATGCTTGAAGTATGGATGCGACTGGTACGGATGCGATTTTGGCGTTGCTTGCCTCGATCCATTTTATCTTCTTTGACCAACGATCCGAGTGGAAGTATTTGTGAAACGAACTGTTGGGAACCGAGTGCTCCCGCGGTATCTTTTGATGTGACCAGTCAACTGACAGCGGCGGATTTTCCGGGATCCTCAAATTTTGGTTACCGCGCGCTCAGCGGGGGTGACGACATCGCGCTCGAGTAGTACCTGACGCCTCGATCCCCGCGCCTTCAGCTTCTCCACTGATATCGACGCGACCGGTTGGGGGATAAGATTTCGGGGCCACTTGCCAGTGACCCAGTCGGAACCTTATTTAAACCTCGGTGGTGAGGGTTTTTTCGTTACACTCGCCGGATAACTTGCCTTTTCTCCGCTTCCCTCGCCATCCTCTGTGCTCCCCAAGCTCCTTCCCTCTCCTTCTCCCTCGCGAATCCGCAGCTTCCGCCATGACAAAGGGGCAGACTAGCAAGCTGGAGGCGCGGAAGAAGAAGGGGAAGGCGGCGGCTCCTGCTCAGCGGAGGCAGTGAACGCTACCGGCGGGGTGGATCAACGGGGACTTCCTCCCTTCCACGGTGACGGAGGAGAACCTGCTGGAGTTGGTGGAGCACGGGATGATCGCGCACAAGTCGTGGAGGTTGCCGGCGGAGGACGAGACCGAGCCGGCGCCCCGGGAGGGGGAGCGCGTCCTGCTGCTCAGCCACGTGCACCGAGGTTTCTCTCTGCCCCCACATCCCTTCTTCAAAGGCATAATGAACCACTTCGGGGCGCAGCTCCACCACTTTCCCCCAAATGCCATAGCTCATCTCTCTGCTTTCATAGTCTTGTGCGAGTGCTTCATCGGCTGTCCTCCCCATTGAGGGCTTTTCAAACATATCTTCTCTGCTAGATCCCAAACCATCAAACGACTTAATCAGCCGGATGATAAAAATCACCTTCTCCAGCTCTGCGGAGGCTTAGGCTTACAAAAGAAGAGCAAAAGTAGTTATCCCGCTCTTCAGCTGAGTGAATCGGTTAGGAACTCGCAGTCGACATGGTTCTACTGCCAGGACGTTGCTTGCCCGAATGCCACGACAGGGTTGCCTCCTTTTAGCTTAGATCGACCAGCTCCGCCTAAGCAGCTCGCGCTCACGAAGGCGGAGAACATCCATATCCATCCTCTGGTCGACGCACTCGTAGATGTCGTCAGAAAGGGAGTCACCGGCATAGATTTGCTGGAGGTTTTCCTCGGCCGGCGCATCCAGCCACTGCAGGCCCGAGACCATGCCATGTGGCACTACACGGGGCCCGAAGACTCCACTCGGACCAACGTCGAGTGCGTGACCGGGGAGACGGTGGCGTCGTGGGTGCTCAACATCACAGGCGCGTGCGAAAACCCCAGAGGATCCCGACGAGTGAAGGCTTTCCGCGCGGACAACCCTCCTCCGAACGAGGTGAGTACAACTTGTCGAGTGCACATAACTGTCTTAGATTTATCGCTTTCTTGAATCACTGTCTGACGTCTGATGTCGTCGACTGTATCTTATGCAGAAGTGGACCAACTGGTTCTCTCCTGTCTCGAACGGGAATCCGACCGAGGAGGAGGAGGAGGGCAGCCAGGAGGGCAGCGTGGAGAGCGTCGAGTACATCTCCGACAGTGGGGAGACGGAGGAGGAGTCTGGGGAAGAGGAGGAGGAAGACGAAGAGCAGAACTCGCCACCCCCGCTGCCAGAGCTTCGAACCAAACGCCGACACGAACCCGCGGCTCCCTCGGCCCCTCCAGCATCCTCGAGTGCCCCGCCAACCGCTCCTGCGGTTCCGAGCGCCCCGCCAACTATTCCCGTGGTTCCGGGTGCTCGGAGCATCAAGAGAACCAGGGACGCTGCTGCTGAGCCTGCGGGTCAGCCCTCTAAGATGGCCAAACCGAGTGGGTCTAAACCTCGGAAGGCTTTGCCGCGGATGAGGGTCATCGTTCCCGTCACCTCAACGTAAGTGCATTGTTCTTCTAACTTCTTCCGGTATTCGATTGAACTCCTGCTTATTGGTCGAATGAATTTCACTCGACAGAGTTGCTACCTCTGCCACCTCTCCGGCACGGCAGGGGGACGATCCCATGGACATGGACAATGTTGTCACATCCCAGCCAGGTGCGTCGTAGCGATTCCGAGAGTTTACATTATTGCATCACTAATTCTGTCTTCGGTCTTGTCTTTTTTCCTACGATCTCACGCCGTTCGGTCGGGTTTCCCTCAGGGGCGATTTATGTGGATGAGGGTGACCAGGGGAGGTCTGAGCAAGCTGCGGTGCCTGTCCTTGAGGCTGTTCCACCGGTTACTGCTCTCGCCGCGGACGTGCCGTCGACTGAAATGGCGCTGGTTGCTGCTGAACCGACTGGAGCAGGCCTTGGGATGCCCAAGGAGCCTCCGACGATGCCAGGCCCGTCGACTGTCGAGTACAACGTCCAGCGCCTCCTGGAAGATCAGGTGGGAGCAGCCAAGGGAGCCATGGTGCAGGCGGAGCTGATGGCAGGAGAGGCCAAGAAAGCGTACGACTCCATCGCGTCCGTGTACAAGCGAAGCTTGGAACTACGGGACGATATCCGAGTAAGTGGGCTAGTAAGTATTTGTTGGAATTATGCCCTAGAGGCAATAATAAATATAGTTATTATTATAATTCCTGTATCAAGATAATAGTTTATTATCCATGCTATAATTGTATTGAATGAAGACTCATTTACATGTGTGGATACATAGACAAAACACCGTCCCTAGCATGCCTCTAGTTGGCTAGCCAGTTGATCAATGATAGTCAGTATCTTCTGATTATGAACAAGGTGTTGTTGCTTGATAACTGGATCACGTCACTGGGAGAATCACGTGATGGACTAGACCCAAACTAATAGACGTAGCATGTTGATCATGTCATTTTGTTGCTACTGTTTTCTGCATGTCAAGTATTTGTTCCTATGACCATGAGATCATATAACTCACTGACACCGGAGGAATGCTTTGTGTGTATCAAACGTCGCAACGTAACTGGGTGACTATAAAGATGCTCTACAGGTATCTCCGAAGGTGTTAGTTGACTTAGTATGGATCAAGACTGGGATTTGTCACTCCGTGTGACGGAGAGGTATCTCGGGGCCCACTCGGTAATACAACATCACACACAAGCCTTGCAAGCAATGTAACTTACTATAAGTTGCGGGATCTTGTATTACGGTACGAGTAAAGAGACTTGCCGGTAAACGAGATTGAAATAGGTATGCGGATACTGACGATCGAATCTCGGGCAAGTAACATACCGAAGGACAAAGGGAATGACATACGGGATTATACGAATCCTTGGCACTGAGGTTCAAACGATAAGATCTTCGTAGAATATGTAGGATCCAATATGGGCATCCAGGTCCCGCTATTGGATATTGACCGAGGAGTCTCTCGGGTCATGTCTACATAGTTCTCGAACCCGCAGGGTCTGCACACTTAAGGTTCGACGTTGTTTTATGCGTATTTGAGTTATATGGTTGGTTACCGAATGTTGTTCGGAGTCCCGGATGAGATCACGGACGTCACGAGGGTTTCCGGAATGGTCCGGAAACGAAGATTGATATATAGGATGACCTCATTTGATTACCGGAAGGTTTTCAGAGTTACAGGGAATGTACCGGGAATGACGAATGGGTTCCGGGAGTTCACCGGGGGGGGCAACCCACCCCGGGGAAGCCCATAGGCATTTGGGGAGCCACACCAGCCCTTAGTGGGCTGGTGGGACAGCCCACAAGTGCCCAATGCGCCAAGAGAAGAAAAATCAAGAGGAAAGAAAAAAAAAGGAAGGAGGTGGGAAGGGAAGGGGACTCCTCCCACCAAACCAAGTCCAACTCGGTTTGGGGGGGAGTCCTCCCCCCTTTGGCTCGGCCGACTCCTTGGGGGTCCTTGGACCCCAAGGCAAGGCCCCCCTCCCTCCTCCTATATATATGGAGCAATTAGGGCTGATTTGAGACAATTTTCTCACGACTGCCCGACCACATACCTCCACGGTTTTTCCTCTAGATCGCGTTTCTGCGGAGCTCGGGCGGAGCCCTGCTGAGACAAGGTCATCACCAACCTCCGGAGCGCCGTCACGCTGCCGGAGAACTCTTCTACCTCTCCGTCTCTCTTGCTGGATCAAGAAGGCCGAGATCATCGTTGAGCTGTACGTGTGCTGAACGCGGAGGTGCCGTCCGTTCGGTACTAGATCGTGGGACTGATCGCGGGATTGTTCGCGGGGCGGATCGAGGGACGTGAGGACGTTTCACTACATCAACCGCGTTCTCTAACGCTTCTGTTGTACGATCTACAAGGGTACGTAGATCACTCATCCCCTCTCGTAGATGGACATCACCATGATAGGTCTTCGTGCGCGTAGGAAAATTTTTGTTTCCCATGCGACGTTCCCCAACAGTGGTATCAGAGCTAGGTTCATGCGTAGATGTCTTCTCGAGTAGAACACAAAAGTTTTTGTGGGCGGTGATGTGCGTTTTGCTGCCCTCCTTAGTCTTTTCTTGATTCCGCGGTATTGTTGGATTGAAGCGGCTTGGACCGACATTACTCGTACGCTTACGAGAGACTGGTTTCATCGTTACGAGTAACCCCCTTTGCTCAAAGATGACTGGCAAGTGTCGGTTTCTCCAACTTTAGTTGAATCGGATTTGACCGAGGAGGTCCTTGGATGAGGTTAAATAGCAACTCATATATCTCCGTTGTGGTGTTTGCGTAAGTAAGATGCGATCCTACTAGATACCCTTGGTCACCACGTAAAACATGCAACAACAAAATTAGAGGACGTCTAACTTGTTTTTGCAGGGTATGATTGTGATGTGATATGGCCAACGATGTGATGTGATATATTGGATGTATGAGATGATCATGTTGTAATAGAAATATCGACTTGCACGTCGATGGTACGGCAACCGGCAGGAGCCATAGGGTTGTCTTTATACTAACGTTTGTGCTTGCAGATGCGTTTGCTATTTTGCTAGGATGTAGCTTTAGTAGTGATAGCATAAGTAGCACGACAACCCCGATGGCAACACGTTGATGGATGATCATGGTGTGGCGCCGGTGACAAGAAGATCGTGCCGGTGCTTTGGTGATGGAGATCAAGAAGCACGTGATGATGGCCATATCATGTCACTTATGAATTGCATGTGATGTTAATCCTTTTATGCACCTTATTTTGCTTAGAACGACGGTAGCATTATGAGGTGATCTCTCACTAAAATTTCAAGACGAAATTGTGTTCTCCCCGACTGTGCACCGTTGCTATAGTTCGTCGTTTCGAGACACCACGTGATGATCGGGTGTGATAGACTCAACGTTCACATACAACGGGTGCAAAACAGTTGCGCACGCGGAACACTCGGGTTAAGCTTGACGAGCCTAGCATGTGCAGACATGGCCTCGGAACACATGAGACCGAAAGCTCGATCATGAATCATATAGATGATATGATTAGCATAGGGATGCTTACCACTGAAACTATACTCAACTCACGTGATGATCGAACTTGAGCTAGTGTAAGTGGATCATGAACCTCTCAAATGACTAGAGAGATGTACTTTTTGAGTGGGAGTTTAGCGAATAATTTGATTAAGTTAAACTCTAATTATCTTGAACATAGTCTAAGTCCACTTTAAATATATTTGTGTTGTAGATCATGGCTCATGCGACTGTCATCCTGAATTTTAATACGTTCCTAGAGAAAGCTAAGTTGAAAGATGATGGAAGCAACTTTGTAGACTGGGCTCGTAATCTTAAGCTAATCTTACAAGCTGGGAAGAAGGATTATGTCCTTAATGCTGTGCTAGGAGATGAACCACCCGCTACGGCTGATCAGGATGTTAAGAACGCTTGGTTAGCACGTAAGGAGGACTACTCAATAGTTCAATGTGCAGTCTTGTATGGCTTAGAACCGGGACTTCAACGTCGCTTTGAGCGTCATGGAGCATTTGAGATGTTCCAGGAGTTGAAGTTTATCTTTCAGAAGAACGCCCGGATCGAGAGGTATGAGACCTCCGATAAATTCTATGCTTGCAAGATGGAGGAAAACTCGTCTGTCAGTGAACATGTGCTCAAAATGTCTGGGTACTCAAACCGTCTAGCTGAGCTAGGGATTGAACTCCCGCAAGAGGCTATCACTGATAGAATCCTTCAATCACTGCCGCCAAGCTATAAAGGCTTTGTGTTGAACTACAACATGCAAGGGATGAACAAGTCTCCCGGCGAGTTGTTTGCGATGCTGAAAGTCGCAGAGTCTGAACTCCGTAAAGAACATCAAGTGTTGATGGTGAGCAAGACCACTAGTTTCAAGAGAAACGGCAAAGGCAAGAAGGGCAATTCGAAGAAGAGCGGCAAGCCTGTTGCCAATCCGCCGAAGAAACCCAAGGCTGGACCTAAGCCTGAAACAGAGTGCTTCTATTGCAAGGGTATGGGTCACTGGAAGCGCAATTGCCCCAAGTATCTGGCAGATAAGAAGGCGGGCAAAGAAAAATCAGGTATATTTGATATACATGTTATTGATGTGTACTTAACCGGCTCTCGTAGTAGTGCCTGGGTATTTGATACCGGTTCTGTTGCTCACATTTGCAACTCGAAGCAGGAACTGCGGAATAGACGAAGGCTGGCGAAAGACGAAGTGACGATGCGCGTAGGAAATGGTTCCAAGGTTGATGCAATCGCCGTCGGCACAGTGTCACTTCAGCTACCATCGGGATTAGTGATGAACTTAAATCATTGTTACTTAGTGCCTGCGTTGAGCATGAACATTATATCTGGATCTTGTTTATTGCGAGACGGTTACTCTTTTAAGTCTGAGAATAATGGTTGTTCTATTTCTATGAGTAACATCTTTTATGGTCATGCACCGAATGTGAGAGGATTGTTCATATTGAATCTTGATAGAGATACGCATATACATAACATTGAGACCAAAAGAGTTAGAGTAAAAAATGATAGTGCCATATTTTTGTGGCACTGCCGTTTGGGTCATATTGGTGTAAAGCGCATGAAGAAACTCCATGCTGATGGACTTTTGGAGTCACTTGACTTTGATTCACTTGACACGTGCGAACCATGCCTCATGGGCAAGATGACTAAGACTCTGTTCTCAGGAACAATGGAGCCTGCAAGTGACTTGTTGGAAATCATACATACCGATGTGTGTGGTCCGATGAGCGTGGAGGCACGCGGCGGATATCGTTATTTTCTCACCTTCACTGACGATTTAAGTAGGTATGGTTATGTCTACTTGATGAAGCACAAGTCTGAGACATTTGAAATGTTCAAGCAATTTCAGAGTGAAGTGGAAAATCATCGTAACAAGGAGATCATGTTCCTACGGTCTGATCGTGGGGGTGAGTATGTGAGTTTCGAGTTTGGTACTCACTTAAGACAATGTGGAATTGTTTCACAGTTAACACCGCCTGGAACACCACAGCGTAATGGTGTGTCCGAACGTCGTAATCGTACTCTATTAGAGATGGTGCGATCTATGATGTCTCTTACTGATTTGCCGTTATCTTTTTGGGGCTATGCATTAGAAACAGCGGCATTCACTTTAAATAGGGCACCATCAAAATCCGTTGAGACGACACCATACGAACTGTGCTATGGCAAGAGGCCAAAGTTGTCATTTCTTAAAGTTTGGGGATGTGATGCTTATGTCAAAAAGCTTCAGCCTGAAAAGCTGGAGCCCAAAGCGGAAAAGTGCGTCTTCATAGGTTACCCAAAAGAGACAGTTGGGTACACCTTCTATCTCAAATCCGAGGGCAAAGTGTTTGTTGCTAAAAATGGAGCTTTTGTCGAGAAGGAGTTTCTCTCGAGAGAATTGAGTGGGAGGATGATAGAACTTGACAAGGTTGCCGAACCTCTCATCCCTCTGGATGGTGGCGCAGGGCAAGGGGAAACCCCTGTCATTGCGACGCCGGTTGAGGAGGAAGTTAATGATGATGATCATGAAACTCCAGTTCAAGTTTCTGTCGAACCACGCAGGTCGACGAGACCACGTGCTGCTCCAGAGTGGTACGGTAATCCCGTCTTGTCAATCATGTTGTTAGACAACAATGAACCTGCGAATTATGAAGAAGCAATGTTGGGCCCAGATTCCAACAAATGGCTAGAAGCCATGAAGTCCGAGATAGGATCCATGTATGAGAACAAAGTGTGGACTTTGGAGGTACTACCTGAGGGCCGCAAGGCTATTCAGAAAAAATGGATCTTTAAGAGGAAGACGGACGCTGACGGTAATGTGACCGTTTATAAAGATTGACTTGTGGCAAAGGGTTTTTCACAAGTTCAAGGAATTGACTACGATGAGACATTCTCACCCGTAGCGATGCTTAAGTCCGTCAGAATCATGTTAGAAATAGCTGCATTTTTCGATTATGAAATCTGGCAGATGGATGTCAAAACGGCGTTCCTTAACGGTTTCCTTAAGGAAGAGTTGTATATGATGCAGCCCGAAGGTTTTGTCGATCCTAAAAATGCTGACAAGGTGTGCAAGCTCCAGCGATCCATTTATGGACTGGTGCAAGCATCTCGGAGTTGGAACAAACGCTTTGATGAGGTGATCAAAGCATTTGGGTTTATACAAGTGGTTGGAGAATCTTGTATTTACAAGAAAGTGAGTGGGAGCTCTGTGGCGTTTCTAATATTATATGTAGATGACATATTGCTGATTGGAAACAACGTGGAGTTTTAGAAAGCGTAAAAGGTTACTTGAATAAAAGTTTCTCTATGAAGGACCTAGGAGAAGCTGCTTACATTCTAGGCATTAAGATCTATAGGGATAGATCAAAACGCCTGATAGGACTTTCACAAAGCACATACCTTGATAAAGTTTTGAAGAGGTTCAAAATGGAACAGTCCAAGAAAGGGTTCTTGCCAGTTCTACAAGGTACGAGACTGAGTAAGACTCAGTGCCCAGCAACTGATGAAGATAGAGAGCATATGCGCTCCGTCCCCTATGCTTCAGCCATAGGTTCTATCATGTATGCGATGCTGTGCACTAGACCGGATGTTAGCCTGGCCATAAGTATGGCAGGTAGGTTCCAGAGTAATCCACGAGTGGATCACTGGACAGCGGTCAAGAATATCCTGAAGTACCTGAAAAGGACTAAGGAGATGTTTCTCGTATATGGAGGTGACGAAGAGCTCGCCGTAAAAGTTTACGTCGATGCAAGCTTTGACACAGATCCGGACGACTCTAAGTCACAGACCGGATACGTATTTATTCTTAATAGGGGTGCAGTAAGCTGGTGCAGTTCCAAGCAAAGCGTCGTAGCAGATTCTACATGTGAAGCAGAGTACATGGCTGTCTCGGAGGCAGCTAAGGAGGGTGTCTGGATGAAACAGTTCATGACGGATCTTGGAGTGATGCCAAGCGCACTGAATCCAATAACCTTGTTCTGTGACAACACTGGTGCCATTGCCTTAGCAAAGGAACCACGGTTTCACAAGAAGACCAGACACATCAAACGACGCTTCAACCTCATCCGCGACTACGTCGAGGGAGAGGACGTGAATATATGCAAAGTGCACACGGATCTGAATGTAGCAGACCCGCTGACTAAACCTCTTCCACGGCCAAAGCATGATCAACACCAGAACTGTATGGGTGTTAGATTTATTACAATGTAATTCACATAGTGATGTGAGGGCTAGATTATTGACTCTAGTGCAAGTGGGAGACTGTTGGAATTATGCCCTAGAGGCAATAATAAATATAGTTATTATTATAATTCCTGTATCAAGATAATAGTTTATTATCCATGCTATAATTGTATTGAATGAAGACTCATTTACATGTGTGGATACATAGACAAAACACCATCCCTAGCATGCCTCTAGTTGGCTAGCCAGTTGATCAATGATAGTCAGTGTCTTCTGATTATGAACAAGGTGTTGTTGCTTGATAACTGGATCACGTCACTGGGAGAATCACGTGATGGACTAGACCCAAACTAATAGACGTAGCATGTTAATCGTGTCATTTTGTTGCTACTGTTTTCTGCATGTCAAGTATTTGTTCCTATGACCATGAGATCATATAACTCACTGACACCGGAGGAATGCTTTGTGTGTATCAAACGTCGCAACGTAACTGGGTGACTATAAAGATGCTCTACAGGTATCTCCGAAGGTGTTAGTTGAGTTAGTATGGATCAAGACTGGGATTTGTCACTCCGTGTGACGGAGAGGTATCTCGGGGCCCACTCGGTAATACAACATCACACACAAGCCTTGCAAGCAATGTAACTTAGTGTAAGTTGCGGGATCTTGTATTATGGTACGAGTAAAGAGACTTGCCGGTAAACGAGATTGAAATAGGTATGCGGATACTGACGATCGAATCTCGGGCAAGTAACATACCGAAGGACAAAGGGAATGACATACGGGATTATACGAATCTTTGGCACTGAGGTTCAAACGATAAGATCTTCGTAGAATATGTAGGATCCAATATGGGCATCCAGGTCCCGCTATTGGATATTGACCGAGGAGTCTCTCGGGTCATGTCTACATAGTTCTCGAACCCGCAGGGTCTGCACACTTAAGGTTCGACGTTGTTTTATGCGTATTTGAGTTATATGGTTGGTTACCGAATGTTGTTCGGAGTCCCGGATGAGATCACGGACGTCACGAGGGTTTCCGGAATGGTCCGGAAACGAAGATTGATATATAGGATGACCTCATTTGATTACCGGAAGGTTTTCGGAGTTACCGGGAATGTACCGGGAATGACGAATGGGTTCCGGGAGTTCACCGGGGGGGGGGGGGGGTAACCCACCCCGGGGAAGCCCATAGGCATTTGGGGAGCCACACCAGCCCTTAGTGGGCTGGTGGGACAGCCCACAAGTGCCCAATGCGCCAAGAGAAGAAAAATCAAGAGGAAAGAAAAAAAAAGGAAGGAGGTGGGAAGGGAAGGGGACTCCTCCCACCAAACCAAGTCCAACTCGGTTTGGGGGGGGAGTCCTCCCCCCTTTGGCTCGGCCGACTCCTTGGGGGTCCTTGGACCCCAAGGCAAGGCCCCCCTCCCTCCTCCTATATATATGGAGCAATTAGGGCTGATTTGAGACAATTTTCTCACGGCTGCCCGACCACATACCTCCACGGTTTTTCCTCTAGATCGCGTTTCTGCGGAGCTCGGGCGGAGCCCTGCTGAGACAAGGTCATCACCAACCTCCGGAGCGCCGTCACGCTGCCGGAGAACTCTTCTACCTCTCCGTCTCTCTTGCTGGATCAAGAAGGCCGAGATCATCGGCGAGCTGTACGTGTGCTGAACGCGGAGGTGCCGTCCGTTCGGTACTAGATCGTGGGACTGATCGCGGGATTGTTCGCGGGGCGGATCGAGGGACGTGAGGACGTTCCACTACATCAACCGCGTTCTCTAACGGTTCTGCTGTACGATCTACAAGGGTACGTAGATCACTCATCCCCTCTCGTAGATGGACATCACCATGATAGGTCTTCGTGCGCGTAGGAAAATTTTTGTTTCCCATGCGACGTTCCCCAACAGTATTTACTTTCCTCCTGTAACCCAGTGGGTGTTTGATCAATGCAGTCGGATATTTTATGATTGTTTTACAATGGGTTCGCTCTTAGTGAACCCAGTGGGTGTAGTCCCCGAGACTTCTGTCGAGTGCTTGCACCGGCAGTTGTCTTTATGCATATGTTTTTTAACTTGTTCAGATCAAAAATTAATCTGCTCGAATGCTAGCAGTGGGGGCACTCCGAGTGCACCTACTGGATGAGTCCCCGAGAGTAATGTTACTCAGGTCAGGTAGTAGTAACCTCATAGGCTTGTTTGTTGTCATGTATCTCAAATAGGGCGGACCTGTTTGAGCTTCATGCCAATGGGGTCACTCTTAGTGAACCCACTGGGTGTAGTCCCCGAGACCGCTATCGACTGCTTGCGTCGGCAGGGGTCTGAAGAACTTAGAATGTATATTGTTGTCCTTGTTGAATTTGTCTGCTCTTCCCTTGGCGCTGACTTGCAGAAAACTTGCGAGATGGGAGCGACGTTCGAGGCTCTGAGGGCGGAAAAGGTGCAGTTCGCTGGTGAACTTGATGCAGCGATGGTTGCAATGGCTGGTATGAAGGATGTGCTGGCGGAACGAGAAAAATCCTTGGAGCAAGCCCGTGAGGCAAACAAGGCATTGACTGCTGAAGTGGAGAGAATGAAGGCGCAAAGGACCGAGCTGATGGGACAAATGAAAGTGCTGAACACGCGGTGTATAGCACATGAAACATATGTCAGTGACTGGGCCCGGAAGATGATAGCGCTTCTGGGTGGTAAGTTCTGTTTTTCCGAGTGCTTGTGGTATGTGCAATTCATTCGGCGCTTATTGTTTGCTCGTCCTGTTTTTGCAGATTTTTGCATGGACGCTGAGGCTGAAGCAGCTGACGTTGAGCGGTCGATTCTTGAGAACATTCCACTCGGCGAGGATGCCAATCAAGATCTGCTCCGAGCGCACATTCGCCTAGGCAAAGTTGGGCCTTTCATCGGTCGACTGAGAGAAGTCGTCGGCCGAATCGACAAGGAACTTTGGCCTGAAGACGAGTCTCGGCACGAGATGGAAGGCTTGATGACTCGTCTGGAGGAGGTCCCGAACCGAGTGCAGGCATGGAAGAAGTATGCGGCTCGTTGTGGTGCGGACGTCGCTCTGTCTTTGGTCCGAGTGCACTGCAATGAGGCTCGCGAAGAGAAGCTGAAGGCGTTGCAGGTCGCCGACACGAAAAAGCTTCGATTCGAAGACTTCATGGAGACCTTCCTTGAGAGCGCCACTCGCATCGCCGACGGGATCGACCTCGACACATTCGTAGAACCTGCCAGTCCCAGCGCCAGTCCTGACGTCGTTTGAGAAAACTTTTGCGTCGGTATGCCGAGTGTTGGTTGTAAGAAACTTTGGCCACTGCTGTTGGCCGTCACATTCTTGGTTCGGTGTGGGTAAGCTTGATCCACACTGAGCCAACTATCTTTAGGTGAACTTTGAATTTGAATCGAATCTTTTGCTCTTCTGTTGCCAAAGAGTTGTTGATACGATTCTGGCTCGTGTTTTTTGTTTGGCGTTTCTTGGTGAAGCCAATGGCAAACATGCGGAGCATGTAATTGTCAGTTGTCTTGACATCTGCATGAGTCTCACTGAGGGTCTGCTGAGTCTCCGAGTGGATCTATAGGATACACTCGAAGGAAATAGAGTACTTAGGCGATTCATGATCGCGGCTAAGTCGTCGAGTGCGACTGTCAAGCCGCACTCGGAGCGAGTTGTTACTCATGTAATTGTCAGTAGTGTTGACATCTACATGAGCCTCAATGAGGTTCTGTTACTCATGTAATTGTCAGTGGTCTTGACATCTACATGAGCCTCAATGAGGTTCTGTTGAGTCCCCGAGTGTATCTGTAGGATACAGTCGAAGGCATCTGAGTACTTAGGCGATTCGTGATCGCGGCTAAGTCTTCGAGTGTGACTGTCAAGCCGTACTCGGAGCGAGTTGTTACTCATGTAGTTGTCAATAGTCTTGACATCCACATGAGCCTCAATGAGGTTCTGCTACTCATGTAATTGTCAGTGGTCTTGACATCCACATGAGCCTCAATGAGGGTCTGCCACTCATGTAATTATCAGTAGTCTTGACATCCACATGAGCCTCAATGAGGGTCTGCTAAGCCTCCGAGTGGATCGGTGAGATACATTCGAAGGAAGCTTTCTATTTAAGCGATTCTTGATCGCAGACAAGTCCTCGAGTGCAACGTTAAGTGCACACTCGGAGAAAGTGTGTAGTTAGGCGATTCATGATCGCAGTCAGGTCCCCGAGTGCGACGTTTAGTGCACACTCGGAGAAAGTTTGTACTTAGGCGATTCTTGATCACAACTAAGTCCCCGAGTGTGACGTTTAGTGCACACTCGGAAAAAGTTAGTACTTAGGCGATTCTGGATCGCAGCTAAGTCCTCGAGTGCGACGTTTAGTGCACACTCGGAAAAAGTTTGTACTTAGGCGATTCTTGATCGCAGCTAAGTCCCCGAGTGCGACGTTAAGTGCACACTCGGAGAAAGTTAGTACTTAGGCGATTCTGGATCGCAGCTAAGTCCCCGAGTGCGACGTTAAGTGCACACTCGGAGAAAGTTAGTACTTAGGCGATTCTGGATCGCAGCTAAGTCCCCGAGTGTGACGTTAAGTGCACACTCGGAGAAAGTTAGTACTTAGGCGATTCTGGATCGCAGCTAAGTCCCCGAGTGCGACGTTAAGTGCACACTCGGAGAAAGTTAATACTTAGGCGATTCTGGATCGCAACTAAGTTTTTTTTTTGAGACCGGAGTTTGCGACCGCGGAAGAATTTTGAATCTGCAAAAAAAAACTCGATCTGCTTTGTATTATTTCACCAATACTTGTTCTTTACATTGCTTCAGTCAACGGTCACGTGTAGAAATGCTTCAGGAGATCTCCGTTCCATGCTCGCGGCTCGTCTGTTTCCCTGTCGATGTTGTAGAGTCGGTATGCACCATTGTTCAGCACCTTGGAGATGATGAAGGGTCCTTCCCAGGCGGGAGCCAACTTATGAGGTCTCTGCTGATCCACTCGGAGTACCAGGTCGCCAGCTTGGAATGTACGACTCCTGACGTGTCCCGTGTGAAAGCGCCGTAGATCTTGTTGATAAATTGTTGCGCGAGTCAGTTCCATCTCGCGCTCCTCCTCTAGAAGATCCACTCCGTCTTGCCTTGCTTGTTCTGCTTCAGCTTCGGAGAAGAGTTCAACTCGTGGAGCGTTGTGAAGCAAATCACTGGGAAGGACTGCCTCTGCTCCGTAAACGAGGAAGAACGGGGATCGCCCTGTAGATCTATTTGGGGTTGTGCAGAGACCCCAGAGCACCGAAGGTAGCTCGGTGACCCATGCACCAGCAGCATGTCCCACCTCTCGTAGGAGTCGAGGCTTCAAACCTTGCAGAATAAGTCCATTCGCCCGCTCTGCTTGCCTGTTTGTTTGGGGATGCGCCACAGATGCAAAATCCACTCGGATACCTTGGCCTGTACAGAAACCTTTGAATCTGTCCGAGTCAAAGTTTGTTCCAGTTGTCAGTGATTATGCTGTGAGGTACCCCGAATCTGGAGATGATGTCCCTGACAAACTTGATAGCCGTTAGAGCGTCGAGCTTCTTGATGGGCTTGGCTATGATCCACTTTGTGAACTTGTCGACTGCCACCAACAGATGTGTGTATCCCCCTTGGCCTGTCCTGAATGGACCGACTGTATCTAATCCCCATACTGCAAATGGCCAAACAAGAGGGATTGTCTTCAAAGCAGATGTTGGCTTGTGGGACTTGTTGGAGTAGAACTGACAGCCTTCACATCGGTCGACCATATCTTAAGCCATTTCGTTCACCTCCAGCTAGAAGAAGCCAGCTCTGAATGCTTTGGCGATGATTGCTCTTGAAGAGGCGTGATGACCACAGGTTCCCGAGTGAATTTCTTCCAGGATCAACTGTCCCTCCTCAGGGGAGATGCATCGTTGAAGGACGCATGAAATGCTTTCCTTGTACAACTGGCCGTCAATGACAGTGAACGACTTTGACCTGCGGACGATCTGTCTGGCTTGGACTTCGTCTTCCGGTAATTCTTGCCTCAGGATGTATGCAATGAATGGCACAGTCCACTCAGGGATGACAGCAAGAATCTCCATGATCAAATCAACCACGGCAGGTACTTCGACTTCAGTCGGGTCCGTCGAGCTCTTTGGTTGTACTGGTTCCTCTGTGAAGGGATCTTCTTTAACTGAGGGAAGGTGGAGGTGCTCGAGGCAGACGTCACTCGGGACTGTTCTCCGAGTTTCGCCAACTCATCAGCTGCTTGGTTTTCAGTCGCGGAACGTGGTGGAGTTCCAAACCTTCAAACTTTTTCTCAAGCTTCCTCACTGCATTGCAGTACGTGGTCATGGTGGGGTTCCTGACGTCCCACTCCTTCATCACTTGATTGACCACCAAATCCGAATCGCCATAGACCATCAGGCGACGGACGCCGAGTGAGATGGCCATGCGTAATCCGTAAAGGAGAGCTTCATACTCTGCCTCGTTGTTGGAGGAATCAAAGTGTATCTGCAGCACATACTTGAGTTTGTCGCCCTTTGGTGATATGATCACAATGCCAGTGCGGGAGCCGTTCAACATCTTGGACCCATCGAAGAACATTGTCCAATGAGCCGAGTAGATGTGGGTCGGTTGCTGTTGTTCTACCCATTCTGCTATGAAGTCAGCCAGAGCTTGAGACTTTATAGCTTTCTTGGCCTCGAACTTGATGTCGCAGTACAACATCTCCATTGCCCACTTCGCCACTCGGCCTGATGCGTCCCGATTGTGGAGGATTTCCGACAACGGAGCATCAGAAACGACGGACACCGAATGGTCTTGGAAATAGTGAGCCAGCTTCTTCGCAGTCATGTAAATCCCATAGATAAGTTTTTGATAGTGGGGATACCTCTGCTTGGAAGGAGTCAGGACTTCGGAGACGTAATACACTGGCCGCTGAACTTTGTATGCTTTGCCTTCTTCTTCTCGTTCGACTGTGAGAACAGTGCTGACGACTTGATATGTAGCCGCGATGTACAGAAGAAGGGGCTCTTTACTGAGCGGAGTAGTAAGAACCGGCTGGGTGGAAAGTAGGACTTTGAGGTCGTCGAATGCGACTTGGGCTTCGTCTGCCACTCGAAGGTATCTGATTTTTTCATGAGTCGGTACAGAGGAAGTGCCTTCTGGCCGAGTCGACTGATAAACCTGCTCAAAGCCGCTAGGCAACCTGTGAGCCTTTGAACATCGTGTATTCTGACCGGCCGTTCCATTCGGACGATGGTCCCAATCTTTTCGGGGTTAACATCGATCCCTCGTTCGGAAACGAAGAAACCGAGTAACTTTCTGCTGGGAACACCAAATGAACACTTGGCTGGGTTGAGCTTGATATCGTACCTACGAAGGTTGGCGAATGTTTCTGCCAAGTCAGTCAGCAGGTCAGAACCTTTGCATGACTTGACTACGATATCATCCATATACGCCTCCACATTCCGACCGATCTGGTCAAGAAGGCATTTTTGGATCATGCGCATAAAGGTTGCTCCTGCATTCTTCAAACCAAATGGCATAGTGATGTAGCAGAAGCACCCGAATGGGGTGATGAAGGCTGTTTTTAATTCATCGGGGCCATATAGACGGATCTGATGATAGCCCGAGTAGGCATCAAGAAATGACAAATGCTCGCAACCCGCAGTCGAATCGACAATTTGATCGATGCGGGGGAGGGGAAAATGGTCTTTCGGGCAGACCTTATTGAGATGCTTGAAGTCGATGCACATTCGGAGCGACTTGTCCTTCTTGGGCACCATGACAACATTGGCGAGCCACTCGGAGTGGTGAACCTCGCGAATGAAGTTGGCTGCCAAAAGCTTGGCCACCTCTTCCCCGATTGTCTTCCTCTTGAGCGCGGCGGACCGGCACAGGCGTTCTCGGACAGGCCGAGCGGTGGGATCCACGTGCAGTCGGTGCTCAGCCAACTCCCTGGGTACACCTGGCATGTCAGAAGGCTTCCATGCGAAGATGTCCCAGTTCTCACGGAGGAATTGGATGAGCTCGGCTTCCTATTTAGGATCGAGGGTGGTGGAGATGTTCGTCGGGGCGGCGGTGTCGTCCGTCGGGTGGATGCTGACCTTCTTCGTCTCTCCCGCCGACTGGAATGCGGACTCCGAAGCTGGATTCTTCGAACGCATCAAGTCAGCGGGGTCGACTGTTTTCTTGTACTCGTCAAGCTCGAGGACGGCCATCTGCTGATTGGCAATTCTTGATCCCTGCTGCAGACATTCCTCGGCCCGCTGTCGATTGCATGTGATGGTGATCACACCTTTCGGGCCTGGCATCTTCAGCTTCAGGTATACGTAACATGCACGGGTCATGAAACACGCATACGCCGGGTGGCCCAGAATTGTGTGGTAAGCGCTCTGGAAGTCCACCACCTCGAACGTCAGCTTTTCCTTGCGGAAGTTCTTGTCGGAGCCGAAAACGACATCCAACGCGATCTGGCCGAGTGACTTGGCCTTTCGTCCAGGGACGACTACATGGAACTGCATGCTGCTCTCGCTGAGTTTGGACATCGGAATGCCCATCCCCTTGAGAGTGTCGGCGTACATGATGTTCAAACCACTGCCGCCGTCCATGAGGACTTTGCGCAGTCGGACTCCTTCCACCACCGAGTCAATGACCAAAACTTGCCTCCCTGGGGTGGGCACGTGTGCTGGATGATCCGACTGGTCAAAGGTGATCGCAGTCTGAGAACATTTGAGGAACGTGGGGTTGGTCGGCGTGGACATGTTCACCTCCCTGTTCACCAGCTTCAGTCGACTCTTGCTCTCAACGTCAGCAAAAATCATCAGTGTTGCATGGACTTGGGGGAACGGATCCTCCTTGTCCTCCTCATCTTGCTCATTGCCCTTTTCACTCGGTTGCCCTTCGCCGAACCCCTGGATCAGGAGGCGACATTGCCGAGTGGTATGCTTCGGATATATGGCGTTGCCCTCTTCATCCATCTTCGTGTGAATCGGACATGGCTGGTCCAGGATGGGGTTGTTGAACTGCTTCTTCTTGGGGGTGAACTGAGCCTTCCCCTTGCCCTTCAACTTGGCATTGGTAACAGCTACGGCTTCCGCCTGCGGAGTGGACGGAGCTTTCTGCTTCTGTTTCCGAGTGTTATTCCCATCTCCATCGGCGACTGTTTTGTGTTTGCCGCTGCGGATGCGGTCCTCTTCTTCGCCATTTGCATAGCGTGCCGCTATCTCCATCATCTTGCTCATGGAGATATCGCCTATTCCACCGAACTTCAGGTACAGATCTCTGTACCGCACGCCTGCCTTGAAGGGGCAGACTGCTTGGTGCTCTATGACGTTCTCCACCGTGTGGTAGAGGGTCGTCCAACGCTGAATGAAATCGCGCAGGGGTTCATTCTCCTTCTGGACGCAGTGCTGGAGCTCCACGAGGCCAGCAAGGTGTTTGCACGTCCCTTCGAAGGTCCTGATGAACACTCAGGCCAGATCTGCCCAGCTGTAGATGCTTGAGGGGGCCAATTGGTTCAGCCACGCTCGCGCCGAGCAGTCAAGCATCAGAGGGAGGTGCTTCATGGCGACGTGGTCATCCCCTCCTCAGATCTGGACTGCCACTCGGTAGTCATCCAGCCACATTTCTGGCTTGGACTCTCCTGTAAACTTGCTAATCCCCGTCGCCAATCGGAAGTTGGGAGGGATGTCAGCCGAACGGATTGCTCGACTGAAAGACTCGGGACCAGAAACGATGGTCATGCTTCCACTCGGACGGTCAATATCGCGACCATCGCGGTGGGCTCGGCCCCTCTCGACCCTCCGCTGGGCGATATGTCCTCCCGCGTCGGGCCTTGGGTCGTAAGTGTCCCCGACTGAACGCCGATCATCATGATGTCGGGACCCATAGGGCCCACCCCGCGGAGGGGTGCGTGAACGGCGACGATCTTCGGGATTTAAGGAACGGCTGCCTCCCCTATGTAGCTGATGAGAACCAGGGCTGTGAACTGACCGATGCGTATTCGCATGAACAGAACTATTGTGGATCCTGTTGTGCGACTGGGAGACCGTCGAATTTTGCTGCTGCGCCGTGTGCAACAGGGCGCGGATTTGCTCGATCCCCCTGCCAGCGTCCGAATCAGTCAGCTGAAGGGAATCGGCTATCTTGGCGGCGGCAGCCAAGTTGAGGATGGGTGTGCGGAACAACTCCACGATGCTCCGCCGAGTGTGCCGACTGGTAGAACGGCGAGGTGGACGGCGAGCGCCGGATGTTTCGCCGATCTCGCGCTCGTTCCGGCCAGTTTGGCGGGGACTTTCATGGGAGTTGGCCATGTGTACTTCTGCTACAGGCCCGCGACCCACGCACTCGGAAGGAAACTCAGTCGGAACCGAGTCCGAGCGCTGGGACGGCGGGGCAACCACAACCGACTCTAAGACCGCCACTTGTGAAGACGCGTTATGGCGCGCTCGGGCGTGTTGCACCCAACGTTGGAGTCGCGGACGGCGAGACCGCTTGTTGCGGCGCGTGACGACGGTGTAGGTCGACACCGGAGCCGACTGCTGGAGAAGAAGAATGCCGCGGGCGCCGGCACGGAAGTGCGTAGCCCCACGACAGGGAAGCTCCTCGACGTCGTGAGGGGCGTCCCGAAGCCATGCCGAATCGTCGACGATGAAGGAGAGAGCGCCGAAGAGGATCTCATGACCCATGCTCGAATCTCCGCCGGATGACATGACGAAAAGATGTAGTCGCAAACTCGCCGGAAGTCGCTTAGACGCCTGCCCCACGGTGGGCGCCAACTGTCGTGGGTATAAGTCTGACAGTAGATGTGTAGGGTACGAAAGGATGGGCAGAGCCTAAGCTGCGGCGAGGTTGTATGAGTTCAGGCCCCCCTACGGTGGAGGTAATAGCCCTACGTCTCAGTGCTCTGGGAGCTTGTTGTCGAGTGGAATATGGATTACAGTGAATTGCTAACCCCTGCACCAGTGGGGGAGGGCGGCTTATATAGAGTGCGCTGCCCTCCACATCGGTTCGGTGTACAGGGGTGGAGTAGTGGCGAATAAATGCTCGCGTTACAGGTAACGTATGTCTTAAATGCTAATAAAGGTGCGTGGAAACGTACGACCGTTTCCCTCGAGGGGGGTTACGATGCGCAGAGTGGAATCCAGTGGTTAGTTTGATACACTCCGAATGCTCATCTCCGACTGGATGGTGGAGGATTCGTTACCGACTGGATGATGGGATGTCCTTAATTCAGTCGGAACTGACTAAGGGTCTCATCCCTTATGAAGGGTAGTCCTTGGGTAGGACTTGTAGGGCAGGCCTATGACCCTACCCTAGGACTATAACCCCATCAAAGACAATGCCAATCAAATTCAACACCTCCCGAAAGAGAGTTTAGAAATTGCGATGTGAAATTATCCCGCCCCGTCTCCATCAACGCGATGAAGTCAAGACTATGCTGTAAAGTTGTTTCTGCAAGGAACCGAATTTTAGCCAAGTCTCTCAGACCTCTGCTATTCCAAAACATTCCTTTCATATTTCAACGTAGAATTTTTTAGCAGTCTTGAATCAAGCGCTCCTACGTATTGCAAATACTGTATAGACCCTCCATTTGTAAGTTCGTTTTGGCTTTTCAGAAGCATACTCCTGGTCCATATAACCAGTCGTATCTTTGCCAGCATCATTAAGTGTAACATTGGGTTGCTGGTTATGATGCACAACCTCCAGTGGCTCTTCTCTATCCTCAGGTGAGACTAAATTTTCACAAAGTAAATTCAGACCTCCCATATTAGATATTGCCTCATCATTCATTGGTTTAATTGCGGCTAGGTTGCGAATAATATCCAAAGCCCTATGAACTTCTAAGTTCAATAAGTCGTTAACAGATTTGGAAACCTCTTTGCTTGTACTACCCAAGTTGACCGCCACAGAGGTAACATTATCTATTATGTCTTGCGGAGAAAAATGTAGAATGGAATGCTCAGTATTAATGGACATACCTGTCGAATTCTGAACCTCCTTCATTTTAGCCGCCCGCATAGCCCGCCCAATCTGCAAGTCATCCGCATCTGGCTGAGACTGTACCCGTTGACTAGCCCGTCTATCCAGACCCATCGAATCTGGAACTCCTCCAAATGCTATGACTTCATCAACAGATATCGCAACGGGCTGCGGTGTAGGAACTGTCAGTGAGGTAGCCTCCCCACCCACCATAGGCCGATCTGGTACACGCAAAGAGCCTTTGGTGCCAGTGCTCGCAGCTCCCAGTTCAGCAGTACCCATAGCGGCGCCCAGCTCGAATCCGATGCCAGCCGGCCGACTGATGGCCGGACAAGCTTGTGCACCGCCATGCAAAAGGTGCTCAGCAGCAGCAGTCAAATGAGCAGCAACAGCGTCGGCTGCATTAGCTGCAGGTGCAGCCTTACTCGACGCAGCTAGCTCGCGTGGGTCTCCTCCCATGCATGGGCCGCCTCCCATCAGTGAACATGCAGCAGCCTTAGTTGGCTGAGCTGTCGCAAGCGTCGCACCCGATGCCGCCATGGCGCCAGCAGCAACTGGTACAGCAGCTAGCGCCGGCTCTCCCGCACCTCTCGGTGAGTTGATAGCGGGAAAGTTCTCCAGCACAGGAGCACCCCTGATCCCACCAAAACGACGAACTGGTTCAGCTTCCAAAGCGAATGAATACACCCAGGTTGGTTACTAACCAACTTTGCTTCTGCCAAATACGTCTCCAAGGAAACTAGTTGCAACTTATTAGTAGACTGCAGAATACCTATGTTGCTCCTAGGATTCTTTCCCATGAACCTCGGCAGTCTCGCCCGCACGTAAGTATCCTTGCACGTCGACCGACAAAATTTTGCCAGCGCAGATGCAGGCTCAAAAGAACCAAACCGCAAGTCAAGATCAGAAGCAGAGGCCAAGTGTTTTGTACCCGTGCCTGAGTATTGCATAGACTGAGTGGGTTGTGGTTGTGTATTCTTCTGAGAAGAAAACTTAGGCCCTGAATCATTTGAAGTATCCACATTATCCTTGGCACCATCCGCATCATCACCATCAGTCATATTGGTATCTTTATCCGTGTCCGATGCATCAAAAAGAGTAGGGCTCTCAATTTCCAACTGGAGAGTGTAACGCATCCCCTCATATGTCCAAATGACCTCATCTGGAATAAGCTGAATATCTAGCACAATCACCAGCATCCTCGCGACGCCTTTGGCTCTAGTGAACACCATATCCACCTCCTCTGTTTTACCAATAAGCGAACCCAAACTACATACAACTCTAAAGTCATTCATAGCCCTGGAAGGAGCTCCTGCAAAGTGTACCCAAATCTAAGGTAGAGGAACACCCTTGGGCTCCTCACACTTCCAGGCATCAAACTCAAGTACGCAGCTTGTGCTAGCCACTCTGCACATACTGAACTTAAGCAAGCGAGCCAAATCCTCCTTAGTAGGAAAAACGACCTTAAAGACATTATCTGATATCAAAACCGGTTCCCACCTGAAAGTTGATGATACAAGCTCCTTGAGCTGTTGCACCACCTGCTCCACAGTCAAGATCCCCCGAGTCACCGTCACCGTGCCCGTGAATCCAGCATCTGGTGTATGAAGTGTCGCCGTCGCCGCCGGCGACTCGAAGAACATTAATTCTTGACTCGAAACACCATAAATGGTCACAACCGGCATAGTCCCAATCGTAAGAGGGCACTTAGCAGAACCATGCGTAGGCTTAAGACAATACACACAGAGCTCAGCCTTGCATTCAGAAACAAAGTGCCCTGCCTCACTGCATCGATAACACACCATCTTCTCTTTCGTACATGCCCACTTGGAGGGTCTATCACCTCCATCTCCTTTAGGCACCGCAAGATTCTGTTCAGCTAGTGCAGGATCGGCCGCCTCATTCACTGGCTCTGGCACAGTCGCCCTAGCAGACTCCTCAATATCTGTCGGCGCCTCTTGAGCAGGCATAGGAGGCCTTGGCTTCCTATCTCCCCCTCTGCCCGCCCAATTCTGTCGAAAGCCACCTCTCTTGTGATGCAAAGGTCCCGACGTCCCCGACACAAATTTGCCCGGTGGTGCAGTAAAACCCTGGTTGCCAGCCCCATTGTTCAGTGACGCATGACCACGCCCACCACCATATGATGATGAGCCACGGAACTGACCGTCTCCATAAGAGGTACCTCCATCATTGCCCGAGCGTCCTCGCTGCTGAGACCGATGATCCCCCGGCTCCCCCACCTGACCGGCTGCCCCGGGCGGTCTCCCCGCCTGTGCAGCACCATGAGGGAGTCGCGCGACCTGCGCAGCGGTAGCCGGCTTTGCGATATTGGGTCTGTCCCCTTGTCCAGGCGGTCTAGGTTGCGTGGCCGGCGGCTGCTTGGTAGCACCCCTACCCGCCATGTCCCTTCCGCTAGTAGGAGGAGGCGGCACCCGAGTTGCTCGTCCTGTTCCCAACGCTGGGAAGCCGTGGTTCTGTCGCCGAAGAACCCTAGGGTCAGGCAACTTCGTGCATGGGATGGCGTCTAGGGGAGAAGGAGCCGCGATGGGATCTATTCCGCCCAGGCCAGTCTTTTGCACGGTAGAAACTGCTGTCGAAAGAGCTAAGTCATGGGTCCTATACCCAGGACTAGCGCTGTCCGACTTGGCCTTGTCGAGAAGAGGCCTGACCGCCTGGGCCATATACCCATCGATATCCAGGCTGTTTGAGTCCAACACTAATCCCGCAGCAACTGATGCCGATTTCAAAAACGAATCCCTTTGGAATCGCACCGCTGCATGCGGTAATCTCGGCTCTGTAACAGGCGTTATCTCCGCGATCCTCGTACCTACCATCTTCTTCTTCTTCCTGCTCTTGACTGCACACCAGGCAGCCGTCGTGAAGAAATCGGACAAAGTGATCGGTGGTAGCTTCCCTTTTGTCAAGGGACCGATCCATGGACGGACTCTCTGCTTCGCCATGTCCTTCCTCGGGAAGCTAACTTCTGCTTTAACACCTTGCCTAATGGTAACCGGCTCCAATCGACAAGCATGAGCTTCATCTCTAGTACTATCTGTCTCTTCGTAGTTGATCTCCTCTACCTCATCATCCGATTCCTGATCTGCGAGGACCCAAAAACGCCCTCCAAACCGAGGGGAATTAGAATTAAGATCAAAACTTACCTTGCTCTTATGAAGATCTCCTTGATGAGCCTCACAGATCTCTCCAACGATGAGCTGAAAACCATCAATCTCCATGGTATGCCCGATCTTCGGATTTTCCTCATCTCGCAAGTATCTACCTGCCAATATGTCGTTATCTTCATCCCGAATGGTAATCCAGCGAGATACCTGATGAAGTTTGATGAAACCGAATCGCTGCACTCGATCATTAGAGGAGGTGTCTTCGAATGACACCGTCCACTTCCGATGGGATGCTCCGCAGTTCCCTTCGCCGTCGCTCCAGATCAGAGGGGATGTGCGGATCGCCCCTCTGCTCGGCTCTCCGTTCGCCCCTCCGAGCGCCCCTCTGGTCGCCTCAGGGAGCGCCCCTCCGATCGCCTCAGAAGTCATCAGGTGGTTTGATGGACGTGTTTTTTCTCTCTTCTCGAATCCCGATTCTGAGCTGAAATGTATTTTAAACCGAGTGTCTAGATTGCAAACAATTAATTGTTTTTGTCCTTCACGTTGATAGCTTCGAAACTAATCCATACTCGAACTGGGAGGTTTATCGGTGATAACTCTTTTCTCCCCCCCTCCCCCCCCCCCCCCCCCCCGTCGTGGATGTGATCTTATATATGTAGTGCCTTTTCTTTTCTGAAATTCAATATTTAAGAACTAAATTTTGAACTGAGCATCAGTTGTATATCTTTAATTGTTATGTTATGTAGTCAATATCTTTGAAACAAACATGCTCGAATAGCTGGTTGATCGATGAGGTTCAGAAACACAAACATGCATTGTGTAATGAAAGAAAATAGGACTGCAATATGTGGTTGATGTTCCCCGTTGGATAGGCTGCCGCGACGGATTCGTTCCCCCGAGGCAGGGGGAACGAGCGAGCGAAATCGTTCGTCGGGATAACCCCCTGCAGATTACAAATTGTTCGTCAATAAAAAAGCAAGTCAGACCTAGAGCAAAGTTTGTACATTGGAATTTAGGAATTCCGGAGTACATACACATGGCAGAAAATGCTGAAATTTGCCATTGTATGTAAACTAAAAAATGACATGGTACATGGTATCTATACACAAAAGCCATGGTGAAAATAAAATATTTGCCATGTGAAATTTTCGAATTTAGAGAAGCACTGGATTTAGAGAGCATTAGCCTTCAGTAAGAAAAAACCTAGATGGAATCTAGTGTGCGAATTAGTTGTGGTCATTCTGAAACTACTTAGCAAAAGGAGCGCCTCTCGGCAAATAGAAACCTTGCCAAATTACTATGCAGATGGCCATGAAGTCGTTTTCGCCAAGTGTCGGTGTGAAAACCGACGGACCACAGAGAGAGGAAAGGACGGAGCGAGAAAGGAAAGTGAGTGAGCTAGGGTTTTGGAACGATAAACCGGATAAGGTTTTTTCTGGAACCGCCGCGAGGTCAGTGATGGGCTGGGCTTGTCAGTCGAGTGTGCATGAGCCTGCTCAGTCCAATTCATATATGCTTTATATTTAAACTGGATATGAGAAATGTCGGTTAGTTCGGCATTTGAGGCCGGTTTAAGGAGGCGTTTGAATCGATTTTTTGAGACCGATCCGGGATATGACGGGCTCGATGCTCTAAATAGTAACAAATGTGCAGGGCACGCGCGACAAGTGTTTTGTGTGTGTGACTCAATTAGCTAAGTACTGCTAACTAGGGAACAAACAAGTTTGGAAGATAAGACATGGGGCAGTGCGGGTGGCACGCGTGGTCGAGTGCTCCTAGGAGGATCCTCCGGCAGCCGCATGTGCGATGGAACAGGATCATGCTTGTTTTTGCTTGTGCCAAAATTTAGTATGCAAAACTCTGTCAAAATCACACTGATTGGAGAGATATCCGCGGAGCATCACCTCTAGTGGCTACACGTGAAGTAAGACATGCTCGAATTAAGGGGGTTGATCCATGGAATTGAGGGAGTTGTTGGCTCTGTTTTTTTAGCAGAATACAATCCAAGTCGCTCACATATACGAGCATACACTCACCCTTATGAACGCATGCATGCACATCCTACCCCTATGAGCACATTTAAAAGACTGAGCCGACACATCATCTTAGGATTGACGAAGTCGCCACAGACGTCTTCGTAGTCGACGGAAACGTCTCCTCCCATTAAACGCACACCGCCGGAAGACCTGGAATAAATCCAGGAACATGCAAGCATCAATGTCAAATCTAAAATTTAAACTCTGACGAGCAGGGAATACCACAGTACTCCTAACCATCCAACCACAGGTTGGTTTGCGGCTCTGGTTTTTTTTTTCATGATACGCGGGAAACCAAATAATGGCTTGTTCAAACTAAAGAGGGTCGATAGATGAGATTTTTCGTCCTTCCATGGTGTGCAGGTGGTTTGATGGACGTGTTTTTTTTCGTTCTTCTGAAATCCAAATTTTGAAATGAAATATATTTAAGCCGAGTGTCCAGATTGCACCTTTAATTATTTATGTCCTTCACGTTGATAGCTTTGAAATGTCCATCAAGGCCGATCTAGAGTTAGGAGGATTGTTAATCCTAGACGAGGAAATCTTCGCGTTGATGCCTTTAATTTTGAACTGAAATCCAAATATTGTGCGAATAGGAGGATTGTTACTCCTAGACAAGGAAATCTTCGCATTGATACCTTTAAGTTTGAACTGAAATCCAAATATTGAGCGAATAGGAGGATTGTTACTCCTAGACGAGGGAATCTTCTGATGAAAGTCTCTGACCTTATTGATCCATTCACGAACGTCTGGGATGAAGATTTGGTAACACAAACATTCGGGCCAATTGATGCTCGCAGAGTCTTGGCGAGCTCTTTCCCTATGCATAATATGTCGTATTTCATTTCCAAGAGCTCTTTCCCTATGCATAATATGTCGTATTTCATTTCCAAGAGCTATAAAAAAACGGTTTGTTTACTGTACTATCAGCTTATTGAGAGAAGTGGACTAAACAACACATACAGGAGGAAATTGGAATATGCAAATTGTATGGGTAGAAGCAAGATTAGTCCTATTTGGCAGAAGATTTAGACATTAGCTTGTCCGACGAAGGTAAAAATATTTATCTGATGTACGCTTCATAAGACCCTAACATGTTGTGTTACGTAGGCTAATAGACACATGAAAAACTCGCCCGTTTGCTAGCTTGTTCGAATGGACAAGAGGATACCAAGCACATGTTGTTTCTATGCCAGAAGGCGAGAGAAGTTTGGGATAAATTGGGAATGTATGGAACGCTTAAAAAAGCTTGTGTTGTTGATCATGCGGGAGAGGCAGCCCGTGAATTATTACTCCTTATGCCAGATCAAGAACTAGCTATTTCGGGTTTTCAAAATGGAAGGAGATGATTGCTATAATCGCGTGGTACTCATGTGTGATGGACATGATCTTGCTTGTTTTTGCTTGTGCAAAATCTAGTGGTGATAGGTTAAGACATGCTTGAATTAGGGAGGTTGATTATTCCTAAAATTTTGTCATCCTGTCCATGGGATTGAGGGGATTTTTGGATGTGTTTTTTCCCATGATACGTGGGAAATCACATAATCGCTTGTTCCAACTATGGCCCTGTTTGAAACCACTCAGATTATATAATACAGTTTTTATAATCTATTCAGTCTCCAAACAGAACAAATTATGATGTAGATTATAAAAACTAGATGGATAGATTATTAAAAACTCACAATCTATTCTACCCCGACTAAAATCAGATTATGGATTGTTCATGACCCATTATCCTTATAAAGTTTGAGATAATTACATTTCTGCCACCGTCACCCTCCTTTTAAGAAAACAAAGGGCAGACAGGCCATTATGCAATGTAAAATATGGATTATAGTTTTATATAATCTGGCCTCCAAACATGTTCACCTAGATTATTTTTTATACACCAGATTATATAATCTATCTTCATAATTCATATTATCATAATCTATTGTGGTTCCAAACAGGGCCTAAGGAGGGTCGATAGATGAGATTTTTGTCCCGTTTAAGGGGTGCAGGTGTTTTGACCCTATCGACGACCTCTTCATCACCAGCTTATACCGACTACCTTGCCTACATCGATTCGACCGTTTATGTTACTCCTCACACTCTGGAAATTTTGGGATGCTAGGAACAAAAAAAGTTTTCCAGAGTATGGACATTAATGCTAGTTGCTCTGTTCAAGCCATTTTAGAGGATCTTATTTATTCGTCTCACCGTCTCAATACGGACACATTGAAGGAACACGTCGCGCTGTCGTGCGATTTTCTCTCTTCATGTATTACGTGATCTATGTAACACTCAATTTTTTAAAATATATTCAGGTGGGGAGCCTTTCCCCCAAGGTGACCATTTCAAAAACAAATGTTGAGCGTGAGTGAAGGAACATTTTTCCAATTTTAACAACATTCATTCATCCATAATTACATTCATTTAGTTTGGAATCAAGGTTACAACATATATCAAAATCGAGCCACGCAAATGCATGGGTCACTGTGCTAGCTAGATTCAGTATTGTAGCTGTAGATACTTCCTACAAAGCTGAACTTTGAAAAATCCATATGCTCGCTCTAAGTTGACGGAGTATATTTTGTATATTATAATAATATAGCAGTAGTGAAAGATATTATCCATCGTGAATCATATCGTCATGGTGGTCATCCAGGCTCACGTCTCTCACGAAACGAGCGGCAAGCTCGTGCTCATCCACCCCGCCGACGACCTGGATCTTGTGTTCACTCGGCAAGATGGCGTTGAAGCCGGCGATGAGGTCCGGTCTATCTCTGAACAGCTCCCCCACCCTCGACGCCACCTCCTCGATGCCGATCCTGCCATGAAACCATGCATGCATGCATCAACCCACAGCTCGCTCAACAATATTACTCCCTCCGTAAACTAATATAAGAGCATTTCCAACACTATTTTAGCAATCTAAACGTTTTTATATTAGTTTATAGAAAAAGTAGTTATTAACCACTTTTTAACCTTCAATAATGGATCAGTACGTACGTCCTGTAGTCGTCCGATATGATGCGGAGGAACTCGAGGTACGTGGCCGGTTGTGTGTCCATCACCGCCTTCACGAAGCTCGCCGGCTCCTTGATACCCGCCGCTTGTTCGTCCGATAGACGGATCCGGTGGCCCTTGGGCAAGAAGGAGTTAAAGCCGACGATGAGGTTCCGGCTGTCCAGGAACAGCGCCGCCACCCTCGACCCCACCTCCGTGACGCCGATCCTGCATGCAGGCACTCATACGTACGTTGGGTTGACCCATCACCGATACATGGAGCAAATACGTCGGTCGATCGACATGGATTGGATTGGACATACCTGCTGTTCCTGTAATCGCGCATGAGGTCGACGAACTCGCTGTACCTCGCCGGATGGCTGTTCTCGAGGGAGGCCTTCACAATCTTCATGTACCTCACCGCGTCCTCCATCTCCAAAAACTGCGGGCGGCTGTCCGCTGCCGCCATTGGAGCTTCTTCCTCTTGATTCTTCCCAGCTAGCTTGGTTGGACTACTGATGTGTGTCTTTGATACGATCAAACCCAACTACGTACCATCATGCATATATTAAAACATACTATAAACGAATCCGTGTCCATCTAGTAATTACTTTGTCCTTGACTCGCAGCCGAACTCGGACGTACGTAGATGAAGTATAGCACCAGGACTTTCAACGCCAGAGGCCAAGACTAAAACCAACTTGAAAATTAGCTACCCGGATGGAGCACATGCCAGCACCCACGTACGAGTCGTCCTATTCCTCGCCTAGGTTGCTTGTAGTGGCCCGGCCCGCCAATTTTCATTCTGTTCGATTGGTTTTTCTTTTAACTGAGTACAATTAAGGCCGCTTACATACACGAGCATACATTCATCTTAATGAACGTATGGACGTACTTCCTATCCCGATTAGCATCTCAGAGAGACTGAGTCTACATATCATCTTTAGATTGACAAAGTCGCCACATATGATCCCGATGAGCACCTAGAGACTGAGTGAGACATCATCTTTAGATTGACGAAGTCCCCACACACGATCCCGATGAGCACCTAGAGACTGAGTGAGACATCATCTTTAGATTGACGAAGTCGCCATAGACGACCCCGATGAGCACATGTGGGAGACTGAGCCGGCACATCATCTTTAGATTCACGAAGTCGTCACAGACGCCTTTGTAGTTGACGGTTAGGTCTCCCTTCAGTGAATGCACATCGCCGAAAGGCCTGGAATAAATACAAAAGTGCAAGCATCAATGTCCAGTCTAGGACTTGAACTCTGGTGAACAAGTGTCATGGTATTTCCACGACAGATGCCAGCGATGGCTTAAGTCGTGGTTTGAGGCCGACGGGTGCCGGCGGCGCTCGGAGACGGATGAGGGTCCAAGACAAATGACGCAAGGCGTACCCAAGTTTAGGACGCTGCGATGGAGGTAATACCCCTATTCCCGTCGGAGTGACTATAAATGATCATAATACAATGGTGCTCCCAGAGCTGTTAGTGAGGAGGAAGAAGGAGCTCTCGCTATCAGCCTTGCTACCTCGGGTGTGTGGGCTCATGGTCGACCCCCTCTAGGGGGGGGGGGGGATGGGGTGGCTTCATAGTGCAGACAATCTAATACAATATGGTTGTAAATAAGGGTGCGGGCACCGGCTGCCAGCCTCTTAGGCCGGCTGTGGGGCCCGCCGGATGCAAGCCTCTCAGGCCGGCTGCGGGGCCGTCGGTGGTCGTTTCTTGTCGAACGCGGGGCCCGTCGGCTGCACGCCTCAGGACAGCATGCGCCGTTGTCATGGAGTAGTTAGGCGCACGCCTACTGCAGGGCAGGACCGCTCGGTCAAGGTCAGCGGTATCTGCGGCCTTGTAGCCATGACTCACCCCTGTCAGGGGTCTGCTAGCCACACGGGCTCGGGTCATGTAGCCACGCGAGTCTCGTCATGGAGGTTGTGTCTTGTTGTTATACGGCTGCTGCCATAGCTAGCTGGTCAAGCCAATCGTTGCCCAGTCAGCTGTTGATCGAGGGGCCGACTTGCAAGGTGAGTCGGCCAGCTGGCCAGGCGACACAGGGGGGCCAATCGGCCCCCAAATGTCTCGGAATTTGACCTCCTCTGCTTTGGTATATCCGGGGGTCATATCTCCATCGGCAGGGCATATCACTACCCTCATAACCATCAAACCACAAGTTGGTTTGCAGTTCGATTGGTTTGGATACCCGGAGTTACAGCATGGCTCTCAGAAACAGAGAAAAAACTTATATATTTTTTCTTCCGCGAGAGGTAAATCCAACGATGAAAATGGTTATCGATTTGGACGCACGGTTTAAGAGATAAAACGTTTTGGATAAATAAATCTATGGAAAAAAAACTTCTAGATTACGACAAGTGATGCTTTTATACTAGTGCACTACTTGTCATAATCTGAAAAGATGAAAGCGCTCCTTCCAATGGATATCCCTTTGTTAACTCGCGTGACCCTACCCCTAAGGGATACAACTTGTTTCTTAAGGGATACAGCTATGTGCTCCCCGCAGCGAGTTCTACCACACAAGTCCACTGCGGGGAGTAGGTATTCGGCCGATGCAGTAACCCTGTGCTATGATCATCGCCTTCATTTCCCCCTTTTTAATTCACACCTTTGTTGTTAGATTTTTTTTTATTTTCTTTATATTTTATATTTTCTAAAATATTATCAAAAAAAAATTCAATAAAATGTCAAAATGTTAATCTTCAATTTCAAAATTTTCAAACATGTATAAAATACATAATCTAAATAATAAGTAGAAAAACGTTAATCATCTTTCCAAAAAATGTTAATCATGTGTACAGAATATTTTTGGGACATTTCAAAATATGTCACGTGTTGCAAGAAAAATGCTCATGACATTTAAAAACAATTGTGTAATTTGAAAAGTGTGTTGTACATTCAGGGAAACATATCTTACCCTTTTAAGTGTTCACGCGTTTCAAAATTTTGTTTGTATGATTTTCAACAAATTAGTTGTACAATGTAGAAAAACCGAAGTTAAAAATATTCTAAGGTGCATTTGAAAAATTCTTAACATGTATCCAAACAATGTTCAAAATATATTTTTGTTAAATAATGTTAATGATCTATTTGAAAAATATGAAATTTTATACAAAGTGTTTTAGATGTACTCCCTCCATTCTATAATGTACGGCGTTTTTTGACATTAGCGTAGTGTCAAAAAAATGTCTTACACCATGCGACAGATAGAGTATATTAGAAATGTACCATGGCTATGAGAAAAATAGAAATCAAAACATATATTTGAAAAATGATAATCATGTATCTGAAAAATACTAAACATGTAGAATGCTTTGGTTTGAAAAGATGTACAATGCATTGAATTAGGAAAACAGAAAAAACAAAGATACTCGGTGAAAACCGAAGAAACAAACAAAGAAAACCAAATAAAAATATAAAACAGAAAACAAAACGAAAAATAAACAGAATCAAAGGAAACCTAAGACAATATAAAAGGAAAGAGGTAAAATCATAGAAAAAAACAAGGAAATATCCTCGCACTGTGATACTACAGTGTTGGGCTTTCCTAAATGAAAATTTCTACATGGGAATTGGTGCAGGCGAGACATAACCATTGCGTGGCCTAAGCTAGTGTTGCCAGAAGGTTTTCTTAGCGAGCGCTCCTTCGGAAGCCTCCCAACTATCACTCCCATGTGTCGTCATTGGACGCGTTCTCAGCCTCCGTCACGTGTCACGTTCTGAGTGATCTCTTTGCATTTATTTTTCAATTTTCCGCACGCATTTACGTTTCTGGTGATTTTTTTTTGGTGATTTTTGGTATTCCGGTTTCCATTGTGTTTCTTAGCTTTCAGACGAGAAATATTCAAAAACAATTGGTACTGTGTTTTTTCTTCAAAGAAAAGCATGATTTTTCTTTCGCACAAGGTACGGTTGTGCCTCTCAAAAACGAAAAAAGCATGTTCTTTCCTTATCGAGGGACAGGCACTAATTTGTTTTCGCGAGAAGCACAGCTATTTTTTTCTTTTGTGTGAGGCAAGGTTTTTCCCTTTTTTTTCTTTCACGAAAGGCATGATTATTTTGTGAAAAATAAAGTACGTCAAAATCTATCAACATTGGATCTAGTTTTGAAGATCTCGATGCGGAGAATCCAACGGTAAAAATGGTTAGAGATTTGAATGCACGGTTTAAGAGATAAAATATTTTAAAACATAACGGATATACGAAAAAAAACTTTCGAATTACGGCAAATGACACACATTGAGTACGTCACTTGTCACAACCTTATATGTATGAGTGATCTTTGAAAGAAATGCTTTTCAATTGACGAAAGGAATACTTCTCAATCATGTAGTTTACAGGTCCGTTCTCTGTTGCTATTTTACATTTGCTGCCAGCTCGTGTGTGTTCGTTCGTTCAGATTAACATTTTCTCGTTCTATAGTTGGGATTTCTTTCTTAAAAAATCTATCTAGAAGCGCCGCATTTCGAACATTCGGTGCGGCGGGTCATGCATGTATGCAGTCATCGAATTAATTCTAAACGATCGAAATTTAAAAACTTTTATGTCTTAAACCGTTCATTCGATCAATTATCCGTTTTTGCCGTTGACTTTGTTTCGATAAAATCTTCAAAACTAGATCCCATGTTGACATGTTTCGACAACTTTTTTTTTACTCGTACTTACCACATTTATTGCACTTACTTGTCATATTAGTAAGTACTTACTTGTCTGATAAAATATAACTTAATTGCCATTTTTTTGGAAATTGCGTATAGATATGACATCTCGGCATAATTAAAATGACAAGCACAAATAACTTTTTTTAGGCGATTACGGATAAAAATATGACAACTCAACATTTTTTAAACCGGTGATCACAAGAAATCTTTTTTGATCATCGTTTCTAAATATGACAGCTCGGCATAGTTAAACTGACATGCACATAAAATAATTTTCTGATAAAGTTGTAGGTAAACATGATAAGTTGGTATATTTAAATTGGCAACACACAACCTATGCCATCTTTTTATATTATGTATAATAAAAACTGCTACAACGCTTTGTACGAAACAACATAAAAAAGTGTCAATCAAGTTAATTTTTCAGGCAAGTAAGTGGCTAATAATATGGCAAGTCCGTCAAAAAATTGTGACAAGTATGAATAGAAAAAAATAGTTGATGAAACATGTCAACATGGGATCTAGTTTCGAAGAACTCGTCGCGAGAAAGTCAATGGTGAAAGCGGATCATTGATTGAATTAATGATTTTATAGATAAAATTTTTGAATTTCAAACATTAATAAAAATCTTTGTTGACTTCATCCCATGCATGCATAGGAGAGAGAGGGGACTAGCCGCATTATGGCAATACTTAGCTTACTTTTTAAGTGATGGCAATACTTATCTTAGTAGTACTAATAGATCATGCCTTTTTTATTTTTCTTTAGCCACGTTGTGCATGTCAGGGTGGAGTTGCACTGCATGTGTACTGCTCCACTACATATGCATGTGAGGCGACCTCGCACATGCATGGACACGGCCTACCAGTGCATGCCATTTTTGCTAGCTAGCGGCCGCCGCACGGAAGTGCTAATTTGCGGCGCCGCTAGGTAGTGCAGTCCTTCTTTCTTCTCTCTATCTAATGGGCTCTGGTCCGGTTTTGTCATTTTTTTTTCTTCTTCTTTTTCGTGATTTCTTTTCAGTTTTCATTGCTTTCTTTTCTATGTGTTTCTTTTTCAGTTTTCTTTGGTTTTTATTTATATTTCCTATCTTTCTTCCGGTTTTCTTTGGTTGTTAACAGTTGTATTTTTCTCTATTGGTTATGTTTCTTTTTCATTCTTTGGTTGTTAATGGTTGTATGTTTCTCTATTGGCTATCTTTCTTTTTCATTCTTTGGTTTTAACTGGTTTTCTTCGTTAAAATGTCTTTCTATTGTTTTTCCTTGTTTTTATCCTTTTTTTTCTTTATTCCTTTTTCCTTTGATTTTCACCGGCTTTCTTTGTTTCGTTATGTTTCTATCTTGTTTTCTTGGTTTTTCTCTTTTTTTTTCAGCAGATAGCTGGGTGTCTCTTGCCTAGTCTTACTTCAACACACTATGTTTTTATTTGTTATTCATGCTTCGATTCAAATATCTAACCCTCGCTAATTATGACAACTCAGGGTGGGAGAGGAGGAGAGAGAGTTTCCTCGCATGGATCCATTATTTGCCCTGTTACTAGAAAATGGAATTCTCCATTTATAAATTTAAAACACATCGAGGTAGCCCTATTTTTCACATCATTGTGGCGTTAACAAATTCCTAATTTGGATGTGCAGTCTTGCTTGCAAGGACGCACCGTGCAATGCCATGTGCACAGCACACGTATCTTGATGCCCGCATACATGTCAGTCAGATAGTCCGAAGGTAACATTGGTCGTACGGCTTTCATGCATGGTTCATGCATGCAAGCATGAAGAGATTCCTCACCATGCTCAAGCTGCCTAAGAAAAGACTTTACTCTTTTTTTATAAAGGTGAAAACGGATTGATAAAGGGAAGGCATGCAGCTCCCAATTTCATTTAAATTAATAAATAGTTCATCCACATCAACAAGGATGCGTCTAAATCAGGTTTGGCCACAGCACTAGCTACCAGGTGACAATAACCTCGCAAAAGCTGCACAACTTGAACACGGATTTTTTTTTCTTCTCTTTCTTTTTGCAAAGGATGCGTCTAAATCAACGAGACAAAATTTACAATGAGTAACCTCATTACTCAAAAAACAATGAGTAACCTCGCAAGAAAGAACCCGGAGTTGATGTAAAGAAAACCTTGATGTAATATACTCCCTCCGTTCCTAAATATAAGATTTTTTAAAGATTACATTACGGATTACATACGAAGTAAAATGATTTAATCTATACTTTAAAATATATCTATGTACATCCATGTCTAGTTCATAGTGAATGTATAAAAGGTGTTATATTTAAAAACAGAGGGAGTATTTAACAACTCGGAGACGGGGGAAGACCATAGGTAGTAGTAGTGCAAACCAAATTATATGTACAGTACAGGACGAACGCGCGCACACACATCTAGCTAGTTCAACAAGGGAAGGAGGAAAAGAAGATTGAAAGGAAGATAATAAAACGTACACACGAGGTAGCTAATTAAAGCTTGAGGTTGAGATCAAGCTGCTGCTGCTGCGTCTGCTTCTGGCCGTTGCTGTCAAGGCGCGCGTTTGGCCATCTCGCCGGCGCCATTGCCGCCACGGTGGCCGGCCAGATACCTTGCTCGGATTGGAGGTAGAGGTGGGGGTTCCAGCTGCCGACCCGCTCCCTCTTGTGCACGTTCTGGTGGCCACCGAGCGCCTGCGACTTGAGGAACTTTTTGTCGCAGAAGAGGCACGAGAACAGCCGCCTCGATCTTGCCTCGCCGTCACGTCCACCATGGCCGCCGTCGCCGGCAGAGAGGTCTTCTCCTTCAGCCCAGAAGGAGGAGGAGGAGGGTGGTGGTGGTGGTGATGGCTTCATGGGGGCAAGCGTGAGGGACAGGTCTAACGAAGCGGCTGCGGCATGGGGAGCCGCATCCATCGGAGAAGAGGAAGAGGAAGATATTTGGTGGCCAGCTCTGCTTCACCCTCTACCTCTAGCCTTGCTAGCTGCGTGGGTTTATAGATGGAAGCGTGCCACTTGCTAAATATGGGAGCAGCATTCATTATTGCAGAGGGCCACCAACGTCCACCGTGTGTGGGCCCCACCAGCTATAGCCAACCACAGAGGAACATCAGCCCATGAGAAGGACGTCGAGGCACATCATGGCTACACTAGTGAGTACTATCATCTTCATGGTGGTAACAGTTTGGTGGTGATTCTTGTCTATACTAAGCATGCTTTCCACTCTTCCCTGTGACGTCCAAGCGTTTTCCTCTCTTCCCTTCCCTGGCAGTTGGAACCCTAGCCACCGCCAGGAGAAGGCAATCTTCCAGTATTCTCCTCCGACGGCTCTCCTCTGCTAGCGACCTCGGTTGTCGGTGGTGAGGAGCATCGTCAGATCCACGCGTGTGTACCATTTTTAGTTCTTGTAGTCTAGGTTTTTAGGTTGTTTGTGTCTTGGTTTCGGCAGTGGTGATGGCGACGTTGAATAAAGATTGTTCGAATCTTTCCCTGACGAGGCCATCGGTGCTATGGTTGTGGATGGATTTGGAAACCAGACTATTCAAGCAAGGATGGCGTAGCAGCGGCGGCATCCTCGTGGTGGACTTGTGTCCTCGTGCTCCGTCGTTGCGATGTCGTTTGCTCCAACATCGACGTGGAGCTTGGGAGGTAGTCCATGGGCGGATGCAGATTGTGGTCTGCATCGACGACATCTGGAAGAAGAACCGTGTGCTGGGTTCATGGTTCATGGATGACACGTATGGTTTCTCCTCCTTCGACGTCTTAGTCATGGTGGGGTGCCAGATCTGGAGTTCGATGACGTGTCTAGGGAATTGCCCCTATCTGATTCGTTCAACGCAAAGGCTTTATTTTTAATAAGTCACCTTAAAGATCCGTCAAGCTGCATATCAGCCATAGGAGTAGCGACAGATGTTGCCAAGATGGTGGATTCAGACATATTGTTGTACTGCTTTGTAAGGTCCTCGAGAATAATCAATAAAATGGCCGCATGCATCTTCCAGATGCAGAGGCAGGAGGTCATCCTCCTTAAAAAAAAAAAAAAAAAAAAAAAAAAGGCCACGTCCGAGAAGAGAGGGCCGGACTGAGGAAGATATTTGCTGGCCAGCTCTGCTAATCCAAAGATGGAATCTGTGGCTTTCAGCTGCGTGGGTGGGTGTGGAATGAATTTGGAGTTTATAGATGGAAGGGTACCACTTGCTAAATCTAGGAGCTGCATTATTGAGAGGGTGGGGCCCACCTGCCATAGCCAAGAACAGAGGAACACCAGCCCATGAGAGAAGGACGTCGAGGCCAACCACATCATGGCTACAGAGGTGGTAACAGTTTGCTGGTGATTCTTGTCTATACCTTGTTGTGATCCTTATTATTTTATGCAAAGGTCAAAAGCAGATCGAGCAACACCGCACCTGAACTATGTTTACACTACATCAAGGGATTACTCATCTTACCCAAAAAAAAAAGGGTTGTGTGGTTAGTCGACTCGTGCATGGCGACGTGTGGAGGAACAAATTATAACAAAGTGATCGTGGTAGAGCGAAACGTCAGAGGGTTAGACGGACACCTCAAATGATTCCTCATACGTTCGTGTATGCGCCTGGTCAGTGACCCGATAAAAGAGAGAAGAAAACATGTTATACAACCAAACCTCTCATATCATCTCTATACGCTAGGTTTGTCTGCGAACAGTCATATCCATCTCAAATATGGGATGGATATGAGGGCTCGCGGACGCGACCCCACGCGGACCATATTTTCTTTTCTTTACTTATTCTTTTATTTCTTTCTTTTCCTCTTCATCAATCACATGCGAGTGACCGGACATATGAGAAAGAAAATGAGGAGTGTGGTTGCACGGACGGACAAATAAAGGAGACGACCGGCCACTGACCGGACGCGTCCGCGGACGTTTAAGGGTCATATTTACAATGTCCGGCTATAGATGCTTTTAGAGCATCTACAGCCGGACCCCTCAAATGCGGACATTGACCGACGCCTCAAATAGTGCAGTCTAGATCCTGACAACTCAAAACTAATATCTTAAATCCTTACAACCCATGCAACTACTACGTGGACGCACACATGTCGTCCGACTACTCTATCACTGCTATATTTCCATCCTATATATATGTAAATAGGTGATCACAATTACATATATGCAAACATGAACCTCAACAAGCTACCATGAATAGGAAGAGACACAGCTCAATATGCAGTCGCACATGCAAAAAGGCTAGTTGTTTCTACTGGTTCAAACTTTTTTACCAATATACAATAATTATTACGAAGAAACGTGTGTGTATATATATATATATATTTACAGTCAGTTTTGCTACCAGTGTTGGTGAACTTTATAATAGATCCGAGCCTTTTTTAAAGAAAAAAAAGTTGATTATGATGTACCATCAAAATCTTGACACGTATGAATAGGTTGCTTATACTTTTCAAATTGTAGTTGGGACAAAGGGCATCATTGGATTAGGATCTTCATCAACATCATTGGCATATATATATATTTTTTGCTCTTCCTTCAATTTAGCCAAGGTGCCAAGACATGCATGCACCATATGTCGGCACATAACAAGAAAACCTATACATGGCCAAAAGGAGATGCCTCCGCAAACGTCCTGACAAGGCCATGCATGCCAAGACATACACATCACTTCAGCAGACATACAATGCTCAAGTCACAGACTATAGTCTACATCATCCTTTCTTAGAAAAGTTACAATGCATGCATCAACTGTGCACACGATGCTCGATCATGGCCTCCTGGGCCGTTGGACGTACGGCACCACTGCTGGCGCATCTACCATTTTTTTATCAGCGCTGGCAACGGAACGGATGAGTACTATTAACATATTCCGCTTAAAAAAAGGCGCTGGCAAAGAAAGGAGCCTCCATTGCAGAAGATGGAGAGATATTTGCAGGTCAGCTTGGCTTCTATTGTGGTTTTCACCCTCTAGCCTACTGCTAGCCATGGGTTAGATGTTTCTAGATGGAAGCGTACCACTTGCTAAATCTCGGAGCCACATTAGAGCGAGTGGGGACGAGGTCCATGATACCCCCCCCCCCCCCCACCCACCACACTGGTATAGCAAATCACGAGGAACACGAGCCGAGAAGGACGTCGAGGTACATCATGCCTACAGAGGCGGTGACAGCTTGGTGGTCATTCTTGTTGATATCGTGCATTTATTGATCATTATTCTCTTATGTAAAGGTTAAAACCATGGGGAAAAAACCACCTGTGCCCTGTTTCCACTAATGAAAAAACCACATTACACTAGTAGAAAATAGGACTTTCATTCTAATCGGATCGAAGCAATAGTCCCAATCGCATTACGAACCGAGGCTAATGTGAGCATTACAACAAAAGTGATAATTTGTGACGCTCGTTCCATGACGATTCAATGAAAAAACGTCACAGCTTGTGAAATTAAGATGATTCCATGACGTTTTTTTACTGAATCATCACAGAATGTGCGTCACAGATTATAATCGAGCATTAGTCCTGGTTCGAACGGTTAGGACGTCAGACGAAGCTCGGCAGGCAGTTCCGGATCAAATGGGATCTTTAGTTCCGGTTGGAGACACCGACCAAGACTAAAGGGATTGCGGCAGGCACCATACCATTTAGCCCCAAGGGCCAACATTGGTCGTACGGCTTTGCATGCATGGTCCATGCAAGCATGAAGAGATTCCTCACCATGTTCAAGCTGCTTAAGAAAAGACTTGTACTCTTTCTATACCTAAATTACATAAATTTGATAAAAACTAGACTAGTTCTTTCCACCTATAAGTATTACAAGCATTTCACTTGACTGTTACACTAGTCATTTTGCCAGTAACGACGGCGGCGGTCGCTAAATCAAATTAGAGCAGGTGCTAGATCATGTAAGCATTGTAGCTTCTTTCAATTTTTGTGTAGCTGCAGCTGAGAACAACGTGAAGAACTGATGTACTACCAGAATGCATATATATAAATTCAAAAATACCTATAAAAGGTGAAAACGGATTGGTAAATGGAAGGCATCTCCCAATTTCATTGAAATTGATAAATAGTTCATCCACATCAACAAGGATGCATCTAAATCAGGTTCGGCCACAGCACTACCAGGTGACAAAACCATGCCCGAAAGCTACACAAACCAGCACCGATCGAATGACAAAAATCATAACACAACGACCATGGAAGCAAAAGCTGCAAAACCTGATCACGGAATTTTTCTAGTATTTGTTTTTGCCCATATATATCCGAACAAATCAATGAGACAAAATTTGCAATGAGTAACCTCGCAAAATAGAACCCGGAGTTGATGTAATTTAACAACTCGGAGACCAGGGGAAGACCATAGGTAGTAGTAGTACAAACCAAATTATATGTACAGCACAGGTCGAACATGCGCACACACATCTAGCTGACTAAATAGCTAGCTACTTCAACAAGGGAAGGAGGAAAAGAAGATTGGACGGAAGATAATAAAAACGTACACACCATCGAGGTAGCTAATTACAGCTTGAGGTTGAGATCAAGCTGCTGCTGCTGCATCCGCTTCTCGCCGTTGACGTCAAGGCGCGGGTTTGGCCATCTCGCCGGCGCCATTGCAGCCACGGAGGCCGGCCGGTCACCTTGCTCGGATTGGACGTAGAGGTTCGGGTTCCAGCTGCCGGCACGCTCCCTCTTGTGCACGTTCTGGTGGCCACCCAGCGCCTGCGACTTGAGGAACTTCTTATCGCAGAAAAGGCACGAGAACAGCCGCGCCGATCTTGCCTCGCCGGCATGGCCACCATGGCCGCCGTCGCCCTCGCCGGCCCAGAAGGAAGAGGAGGAGGAGGGTGGTGGTGGTGATGGCTTCATGGGGGCAAGCGTGAGGGACAGGTCTAGGGAAGCGGCTGCGCCATGGGGAGCCACATCCATCGGAGAAGAGAGGAAGATATCTGCCTCTCCTGTAGTGGCTAGCTGAGCTGAATCTGTGGCTTTCAGCTGCGTGCGTGGGTGCGGAATGAATGAGGAGTTCATAGATGGAAGCGTACCACTTGCTAAATCCAGGAGCTGCTGCATTATTGAGAGGGTGGGCCCCACCTGCCATGCATGGCCAACCACAAAGGAACACCAGCCCATCAGAGAAGGACGTCGTCGAGGCCAACCACATCATGGCTACAGAGGTGAGGTGGTAACAGTTTGGTGCTGATTCTTGTCTATACCTTGTTGTGATCTTCATTATTTTATGCAAAGGTCAGAAGCAGATCGAGCAACACCGCACCTGAACTATGTTTCCTTTTTTTTTTTTTTTGCGGGGACCTGAACTATGTTTCCACTACACCAATGATTGTGGCCCGATCAAGGGATTACTGATTTTACCCAAAAAAAAAGGCAGTTGCATGGCGACGTGTGGAGGACAGATTCACAAAGTGAGTGGGAGTAGCAACAAATAAATAACCTTGGTGTTGATGTTATCGCGGGTATCTACAGCCAGACCTCCTATATCCTCTTTAAACGTTTATAAGTAAAAAAAGACGGTTAGTTAAGTCATTACTCTGTCGATAATGTGTGGGGCGCTTCGGATAGGCTCAAGGGTTCAATGACGACAAGTAAGTCCAAGGTGTTGGTCCTTAGGGACATGCACACTGTCATCGATAACAATGCATAAGCGACTGGTTCTATCATACCAGCAATAGTAGTCGCTCGATGCTCCAAAAACCTCAATGCAATCTTCATGATGTTTGGGGTGTTTTGTAGTGTTGGTGAACTTTATAATAGATCCGAGCCTTTTTTAAAAGAAAAAAAGTTGATTATGATGTACCATCAAAATCTTGACACGTATGAATAGGTTGCTTATACTTTTTAAGTTGTAGTGGGGACAAAGGGCATCATTGGATTAGGATCTTCATCAACATCATTGGCATATATATATATATATAGGTCTTCTTTTTTTGCTCTTCCTTCAATCTAGCCAAGGTGCCAAGACATGCATGCACCATATGTCGGCACATAACAAGGAAACCTATACATGGCCAGAAGGAGATGCCTCCGCAAACGTCGTCCTGACAAGGTCTGAATCATGACCGGGCCATGCATGCATACCAAGACGATGCTGGCATACAATGCTCAAGTCACAGTCAATAGTATATATACATCGTCCTTTCTAAGAAAAGTTACCATGCATCAACTGTCCACACGATGCCTCCACGGCCATTGGACGTACGGCACCACTGCTGGCTCATCTGTTTTTTTTATCAGCGCTGGCAACGGAACGAATGACTATTATTAATATATTCTACTTAAAAAAAGAGGAGCCTCCATTGGAGAAAATTTAGAGATATTTACAGACCAGCTCGGCGTCGACTGTGACTTTCACTCTCTAGCCTACCACATTAGATGTTTGAGCTCACAAGGACGCCGAGGTACATCATGCCTACAGAGGTGGTCACCCACTAAACGCCTACCCTGGTGTGTTTCCTATTTATCTATTCACATTCTTTAATTTTCACCTATTTTTTAGTAATAATAATAGAATTATAGGCGAAAATGACCGAAATTGCCACCAGGCCCAACCCAGCCGGCAGATGGCATATTTGTTTTCTCTCTCCCGTTCACTCTCATCTCTCTCTCAATCAAACTCTCTGTCCCCAACTTTCAAAATCACCCATCAACTCAATCTCTACCCACATCGCATCCCTCTCTCCTCCCCTACCCCACCCCAAGCCACACAATTCATCCACACCAAGTAACTCACTCGGTCATCTCCTTGTCAGCCTTCTCTATCTCCTGCAACCCCTCGCTGCAGCGACCAACGCCGGCCGATTCCGATGAGCCTCAACGACAATGGTCGGCGTGCATCTCTGCGTGGACCTCGCCTGCCTTGATGTGTCCTTTCCTCCGGCCAGATCCTCTGATCACGGCCTCCGATGCTCGTGACCAACCCTCCCCGTATATTGGTTTCTGGAACGGCTTCGCCTTCATCGGCGGCGTGGCTCCAGTCTCCCTAGCGGCTCCTCTATGGTGGCAGTTGTGCACAGCATGTGCTACAATATTGCCATGGTGAGCTGACTCCTCGCTGATTGCGTTTGTTTTCCTCCAAGCTTAAAGGGTGATGTAGCACAGCGATGACAAGTATTTCTTTCAGTTATGAAACCAATGTATCAATTCAGTAGGAAGATCCACAAGACTATGTAAGCGGTACCTGCACACAAATAACAAAATCTTGCAATCCAACACGTGTACGGGTTGTCAATCCCTCATGGGTAAAGTAAAAGGATAGATTGATAGATGTAAATAAAGTGCTCGCAAATTAAACGCAACAAGCTATTTTTGGGGTTTTGATAATATAGATATGAAAATAAAAAAGCAATTAAAATGGAAACGCGAATACATAGCAAAATACAAATTGCAAATAGATGATGTGAAATAGAACCGGGGGCCATAGGTTTCACTAGTGGTTTCTCTCTACAAAATAGCAAACCGTGGATAGATAAATTAATGTTGGACAATTGATAGAAGAAAAAATAATTATGACGATATCCAAGACAATGATCATGTATATAGTTATCACGTCCAAGACAAGTAGACCCACTTCTGCTTGCATCTACTTCTCTTAATCCATACATCGACCGCAATCCAGCATGCATCTAGTGTATTAAGTTCATGAAGAAACGGAGTAATGCTTTAAGAAGGATGACATGATGTAGACAATATCTATTCATGTAGGAATAGACCCCCGTCATTTTATCCTTAATAGTCATCATGGGTTGTTGATTCTCATTCCTGTGTTGAAGTGTCAAAAGTGCGGTAAACTTGAATTATGTTTATACTAGACCACATATAAAGGCGGGATCAAGCAAATATGAACTTCAAAAGAATGATCTAGGTTTGCGAGGCTGATTGATTGTCGGTGAAATTAATTTGAACTTCAAAAGCATAGGTTGATTAAGAGAGCGTGAGTAGCGGTGCCAAATCATAACCTTGTTAATTACCACCAATGTTGGTCACGGCGCAAGGTTGCAACGATCGATCGCGACTAGTTGCAGAGTATGCATGAGGACGTAATCACTCTCATTGAAGTATAGTGACAATGTGGCATCTAATTAAGCTTATGATGTGGCTTTAGTACCAAATAAAGTTGGAAAAATATTATTTTCAGAAAACTTTGGATGAGGAATGTACCATTGATCTTCTTCGATCAACATGAGCATCATATGTTAGTTTCTTCTCTTTGTCCTCTTTGGGGCCATGGGCGCGTACGGCACAGAGACACGCATGCATGTGCATATATATGTCGGCACATAACAAGCAAAGCTACACATGGCCAAAACGAGATGCCTCCAGTGATCAGTCGTGTCCTCGTCAGTTGGAGACAAGCTCTGAATAATTATGTATGACCAGGCATGTGTGGGCATGCATGCCATGACAAACACTTCACATCAGCAGCTGGCATATATACCTATAGCTCAAGTCTCCGTCAATAGTATGCGCCGTCTATGTGCATGCATTGCTCGATATTCGCTTCCTGGCCTGCGATGTCATCATCTCTTACATGTTTTCTCATTGAAATTTTGGACTGGTTACGCGTGTAAGCTGAGCGAATTATTTTATGTAAGAATCTACATTCCTATCCCTCTAAACTAATATTGTTAATTCATGCATCACACCCTTTCCCATAGAAAGAAATGAAGAATATTCTTGCCATCCTCACGCGAATCTCCACATGGAGATATCAGGGCTCAGGGCATCAAATTAAGTATAACACATCTTGGAAAACATAGATTAAGCAAATCTTTTGTATTTAACTGTTGCAATGAATGGAGGAATGCGAATATTTTACTTCTAGAGATAACACTAAGAGATAATTCTCTGTTTACAAACGAAAACAATAGGAAAGGATCCTACTGTAGTTTTGTATTAATATGGTGATGTACAAGGGCATATAATTCAGTAAATTACATGTGAAAAGAGGTTCTTGATATAAAAACTAGAGATTATGTTGCATCCATGCTATAAATTTGGAGAGTGCTTACTCTTCACTGTATAACATGTTTCTGTTGCCATTTCTAAATAGACCGTTTTTACGGTACCCTATACTACAGCCAGGGGAGGGAGCGGTATATTAAAATCTGGCAATTGACTTTCTAAGGGTGGGATGGACATTCTATGGTTTCAAATTTATTAAGGATATAACCAGCCGTTGTAGGATGACTGGATGGGCAACATGCATCGGAAGGCGCCAGATGTCCGGAAGGCGTGGACACCGGAAGGGCCGGACCAGCCGTTCTCAGCGGGTAAAATCAGCGGCAGTCTAGTCCCCGAGGCTAAGATAGCGGGGCTGAAGTTGGCGTATGTGGTCAAGCCGAGTTGAGGCTGTGCGCGCTGCCGGTTGGGAGGTCGTCAGAGTAGACGGGCGCACAGCTCCAGCATGGGGAGCCGGTAGGAACCTCCGTGGAGATGAAGACGAGGCAAGAGCAGTCTCGGGTAAGTGCCGACCGGTCCTGACTCCTGAATGTCGACGGGTCCCAAGGGAGCAGCGGCGTGGGCGACGAGACCTCGAGAGCCTCACGGCGGGAGGAAGAGGATGAAGGAACAGATGGGAGAGAACAACGCAACATAGATAGCGAGGTAGAGGGGCCGAGCTCGGCATCATGCTGATCTGCCATAGTTGGCCTTGGCTTGGCGGACGGGCTGAATGCTTACCTTCCAAAATACCTTCGGGACATGTATACTGGAGGACCAGAAGCGAAGCGGTCCAATCTATACTGCTTTGCAATTCAATTAGTCAATTTAAGCAGCACATGTTACTTGCCACCGTAAGATTTTACGAACGAACAATCCTTATTTATTGCTGGGTAGGGAGACCTAAGAGTAGGTTGCCAACCACCACTCTACATGCCTTTGTTGTGTCAAGGAACGATGATGTTTGCAAGGAAATATGGGCAGATACTTAATTATTGTTTGTTTAATACATCCGGCCTCCGTCACGGTTTAGAAGGCGTGCATAGAACCTAGATGGTTATTGATTGGCTGTGAAATGAGTTAAGAAAAACACCTATGTCTTGTGGAAGTATGATGCATATTGTCGTTCTTAATGGAAAGAAAACATTGTGTGAGCGCATAACCTACATCGTGGCTTAATTATTCATTTCTTATCACATTGACTTTTCAGAAGAAAAAAACACATATGTCTTGTATACGTGAAAATACCAATTAGTGTTTAAAAAAACAACTAGAGGGAGTATGTAGTTTTTGCAGGTATAATGTGTTTTCCTTACTGCAAAGTAGTAGATTTTCCATTAATTAATCTAATTTCACAATCCAAGGCGCAGCAATCACAAACATGGTCGGAGATTTGTTTTTCATAAATGGGGATTTGTTGCATTCCATGTATTTTTAGAGTTTCGCAAATTAATTAACTTGCAACGATTTCAACGAGCGTCACGGAAGAAAAGGATGCATTCCGCGTACATAAATGGGTATATATAGAGCAAGTCTCCCTCCGTTCCTAGATATTTTTTTTTAAGATTTTAATGTAAAGTACATACATAACAAAATACGTGAGTTATATATTTAAAATACATGAAGAGAGTAGTATACTACACACACATACGTAGCTACTGTACTCTCCCCCGTTCCACCAGAAATTGATTATATACGCATGCACGAATGCGTCCGAAGCGGGAAACACCTGTATGTATATATAGCTAGCTCTCGTATACATACAATACAATAGAATACATACGAGAGATCGATGTCTAGTACTATTACCACATGCACACACACGCTATGGCTCTAGCTTGTTAAGGAGGAGAACATACACAGGAGCTAGCCCAGAGGAGAACATATATACACACGCTATGGCTCTACCTCGTAAAGCGAAGCCGAGGTCCATCACCGTGGCCGCCGGCAGCTCGGCGTGACCAGCTCCATCTGGGAGTGGGAGGTAGAGGTTGGCGTTCCAGGTGAGGACGCGCGCCCATGTCCTTCCTCTGCTTGTTTTGGTGGCCGCCCAGCGCCTGCGACTTGAGGAACTTGTTGTCACACAAGAGGCAGGAGAAAAGCTTCGAGCCGGCGGTAGAGCTCCAAACGGCATCCCTTGCAGCCCCAAGGCTACTCGTGATGGAAAGTATCATACAATAGTATCGTGTATATGATATTATTTTCATAATACATAGTATCATAAACTAGTAGTATCATAATCGTGCCATCTCAAGAACACGAGAGAGAGAGATCAAACACGTAGCTACTCGTACATACCCTCAGCCCCGAGGGTGAACTACTCCCTCCTCGTCATGGAGACCGTCGAGATGATGAAGATGGCCTCCGGTGATGGTTTCCCCCTCCGATAGGGTGCCGGAACAGGCTCCCGATTGGTTTTTGTGGCTTTGGAGGCTTGCGGCGGTGGAACTCTCGATCTAGGTTTCTTTTCGGGGGGTCTGTATTTATAAGAATATTTGGCGTTGGAATCACGCCAAGGGAGTGCTCGAGGGGCCCACAAGCCAGGGGAGTGCCCTAGGGGGGGCTAGGCTTGTGGCCTCCTCGCGACTCCTCTTCGGTATCTTTTTGCTCCAGTATTTTTCATATTTTCCAAAAATATTCTTCGCAAATTTTCAGCCCATTTCGAGAACTTTTATTTCTGCACAAAAACAACACCACGGTAGCTCTGGTGAAAACAGCATCAGTCCGGGTTAGTTCTAATATAATCATACCAAAATCATATAGAATTATTGTAAACATGGCATTAATACCTCATAAATTATAGGTACATTGGAGACGTATCAGCATCTCCAAGCTTAATTCTTGCTCGTCCTCGAGTAGGTAAATGATAACAGAAATAGTTTATGAAGTGTGAATGCTAGCAAGTGCACAAGTTTGATCAATGATACTTCCAATCATTTTTTCTAGCATCAATATATATCATAAACAGTAGCTCATCTCATAAAACTTCTCATGATGAAGTAACAAGCTATTCACATGTTAAAGTATAGACCATAAAGTTTCTTAAAAACTTACGAACTATGCTTTCAGTCACCAAACAATTGCAATTCATCTTATTTTCAGGAAGGGTCTATGTAAGAGCTTTGATTTAGCAAAGTCCACATACTCAACTATCATATAGTCTTCCATGATTGCTAACAATCAAAGCATATTTTTAGAGCAAATGGCATCCATCGAACACAGAGAAAAATAGGGGCTTAAAGTTCCGCCTCCCAACTTATTTATCATATAGATAATTGTCAACAAAAATAATTCATGATCAAATATATTTATATGGATATATATGTTTGGATCCTTCCCCACCACATGATGCTTGACAACTAATACATTGAGGGTGAAATAAGAAGTTGACTCAACATGAAAGTAAATAGATTGACCCTTAATAATAATTTTGAGTGGTATGCTTTCATTGTCAACATAACAACTAAGAGATCTCGGTATCTTCCATGCTAGATACATTATAGGTGGTTCCTAAACAGAATGGTATAGTTTTTACTCCCCCTCCACCAATCAATCACACTCCACGGCGAGCCAAATCCACGGGTACCGTCCATACCAACAACATTCCTGGGGGAGTTTTGTTTAATTATTTGCAAAAAAACAGGACCGGGAATCCTTAATATCGACCACTTTCTCATGAATGATAGTGAATCAACACATATCGTGAGAATAACCCACCTAGCATGAAAGATACCGACAGCCCCTAGTCACTACATGAGCGATTCATACATACAAAATAGAATATTATTTGAAGGTTTAGAGTTCGGCACATGCAAATTTACTTGGAATGGCAGGTAAATACCACATGTAGGTAGATATAGTGGAATCTCATGGCAAGAAACTGGGTTTAAGTGTTTTTGGATGCACAAGTAGTATCTCTACTTAGTACGAAGTGTTGGCTAGCAAAAGGTTCTAAACAAGCACCACATGTTGGAGGATCCATAACAATATAACTTCTATGCAAATATACCCAAACATAACTCATTAAGTTGTCTTCCTTGTCCAACTTCAACTAATTTTCTCAAGTTTGATAATAATTAATGGGGCTCATATAAGATGTCCAAGATAGTATATTTATATGTGGAATCTCTCTTCCTTCAATATTCTTTCATGAATTGTTCAAGTGACCAATGCGGTGTTTGCTAACTTTCAATAATTTTTTACCACCTATAATTATTATGTGTGAAGTCATTACTCCCCATGGGATAAGTATATGAAGAATATTTAATTTCATATTTATGATATTCAATTCATTAAACCATTTACTCATAGGATATAAGTGAAGCACGAAAGTAAATGACAAAACTACTCCAAAACATATAAGTGAAGATCAATGAGTAGTTAAAACAATCAAGTAGCTATGTGAGGACTTTGTATATCTCTCTCGATAAATATTTTCAGATCTGAGTATTTTATTTAAACAGCAAGCAAAATAAAAACATCACTCCAAGAATAGGACACATCATGTGAACGAATAAAAATTTAGGCTCAACATAGGCTAACCGATAATTGTTGATGAAGAGAGGTGGGATGCGTAGCATCCCCAAGCTTAGATGCTTGAGAGTTCTTGAAATATTTCCTTGGGGTGCCTTGGGCATCCCCAAGCTTGAGCTTTTGTATCTTGTTCAATCCTCTCGTATCCCAGTTTCACCTATTCTCAAAAACTTCATCTACACAAAACTTGAAAAGAACTCGTGAGATAGGTTAGTGCATATAATAATAAATCAACTCTTTATGTACTGCCAAGACAAGTTGCATAATAATTTCAAACATCATCTACTTTCACTATCATCTCCATAATTTATATCTATCAATATAGGCTATGGAAACTATAGGATAAGTAGATAACAAAACTATGACAGCAATCTGTCCAAACAGAACAGCCTGTAGCAATTTATGAAAACAATGTACTTATGTAACTCACAAAATTATTAAACTTTAGGACATGCTATAAAATTTATATGACAACACTGTGTAAGAACTTTACAAACTTTCCATGTTCCAGTAAAATATGAAAATTCAAACACTACAGCACCAGTTTTTGTTTTTACACAGCACCAATCAAAGCATGCAATGCAATTCTTGGAAATTTTTATTGAAAAAAAAGATTATAAATAAAAACTAACAGAGAAAAACAAAATAAAATGATGCTCCACGCAAAACTCGTATTATGTGACGAATAAAAATATAGCTCAAAGTAAGATATACCAATAATGTTGAAGACGAAAGAGGGGATGCCTTCAGAGGCATCCCCAAGCTTAGGAGCTTGAGTATTCCTTGGATATTACCTTTGGGGTGCCTTGGGCATCCCCAAGCTTAGGTTCTTCTCACTCCTTATTATCCTCATATCGGTATCTCACCCAAAACTTGAAAACTTCAATCACACAAAACTTAACGGAACTTCGTGAGATGGGTTGGTATAATAAATAATGATCATTCACTTAGGTACTATCAAGACAAGATTCATAATTGTTCCCATATGATACCTACTGTATTCTACTATTCCCATAATTTATATCACTGAATATAAGCTATGGGAACACTAAAACAAGCAAACTATGCATGCAAAACAGAATCTGTCAAAAACAGAACAGTCTGTGAAGATCTATAGTGTAACCATACTTCCCTCTCTCTAACAATTCTTAAAAATTAGGACAATCCAGGAAATTTGTATATAAATCATGTGTAAAAAATTCAGATCAAAATCACATTCCAGTGAATTTACAAAATCCTGGACTAGGAGCAAAAGTTTATGTTTTTGCACAGAATCAAGTCAACTATCATCCACACTGTCCCAAAGGCTTTACTTGGCACTTTATTGAAATAAAAGTCATAAAACATGATTAATACATCATATTAATCATGTGAACACCAAAAAAATAGAAAGAAAAAGTGTTGGGTTGTCTCCCAACAAGCGCTTTTCTTTAAAGCCTTTTAGCTAGGAATGATGATTTCAATGATGCTCACATAGGAATAATAATTATAACATGCAAAAGAGCATCATGAATCTCATGAGAAGCACATTTAAGTCTAACCCACTTCCTATGCATAGGGATTTCGTGAACAAACAATTTATGGGAGCAAGAATCAACTAGCATAGGAAGGCAAAACAAGCATAACTTCAAAACTTTGAACACATAGAAAAGAAACTTGATATTATTGCAATTCCTACAAGCATATATTCCTCCCTCATAATAATTTTCAGTAGCATCATGAAGGAATTTCACAATATAACCAGCACATAAATCATTCTTTTCATGATCTACAAGCATAGAAATTTTACTACTCTCCACGCAAGAAAATTTCTTCTCATGACTAATAGTGGGAGTATCATAAAAGAATTGAATGCTACAAATTTGTTCCACGTTAAAAGAGTAATGTTCAGTAAAAGGATATTCAAAATTATGACAATAATTACCACTACTCTTTATAACATAAGTATCATCACAATAATCATCATATATAGGAGGCATGCTATCATCATACTAGTTTTGCATATCATCTTCATCAAACATAGCATCCCCAAGCTTGTGGCTTTGCATATCATTAGCACCATGAATATTCAGACAATTCATACTAACAACATTGCAATCATTATCATTACTCAAAGATTTAGTGCCAAACATTTTTAATAACTTCTTCTTTTAACACTTGATCACAATTTTCCTTTCCATCGTTTTCATGAAAGACATTGAAAAGATGAAGCATATGAGGCAACCTCAATTCCATTTTTTTGTAGTTTTCTATTATAAAACCAAACTAGTGAAAAACAAGAAACTAAAAGATTTGATTGCAAGATCTAAAGATATACCTTCAAGCACTCCCCCCAGCAACGGCGCCAGAGAAGAGCTTCGTTGACGGGATGTGAGTGCCGCTTACCTAACCTCCCCGGCAACGGCGCCGGAAAAGAGTTTCATGTCTACTACACAACCTTCTTTTTGTAGACTCGTGGTAGGCCTCCAAGCTTAGAGTTTTGTAGGACAGTGGCAAATTTCCCTCAAGTGGATGACCTAAGGTTTATCAATCCGTGGGAGGCATAGGATGAAGATGGTCTCTCTCAAGCAACCCTGCAATCAAATAACAAAGAGTCTCTTGTGTCCCCAACACACCCAATACAATGGTAAATTGTATAGGTGCAATAGTTCGACGAAGAGATGGTGATACAAGTGTAATATGAATGGTAGATATAGGTTTTTGTAATCTGAAAATATAAAAACAACAAGGTAAAAAATAGTAAACAACGAGCAAAATGTTGTATAAATGCTTGGAAACAAAGCCTACGGTCCATACTTTCACTCGTGCAAGTTGCCTCAACAATATTAACATAGTTGAATCATATATAAATCCTCACGTGCGACAAAGAGTTCACTCCAAAGTCACCAATAGCGGAGAACAAACGAAGAAATTATTGCAGGGTACGAAACCACCTCAAAGTTATCTTTTCTGATCAATCTTATGAGCTATCCCTATAAGTGTCACAAACAACCCTAGAGTTCGTACTAAAATAACACCTTAGGATACACATCAACCAAAATCCTAATGTCACCTAGATACTCCAATATCACCACAAGTACCCATGGGCTTGATTATACGATATGCATCACACAATTTCAGATTCACCATGTTCAATCCAACACAAAGAACTTCAAAGAGTGCCCCAAAGTTTCTACCGGAGTGTCAAGATGAAAACATGTGCCAACCCCTATGCATAGATTCCCAAGGTCACGGAACCCACAAGTTGATCACCAAAACATACATCAAGTGGATCAATAGAACACCCCATTGTCACCACGGATATTCCATCGCAAGACATACATAAAGTGTTCTCAAATCCTTAAAGACTTAATCCGATAAGAAAACTTCAAAGGGAGAACTCAATTCATCACAAGAAGATAGAGAAGGAAAAACTCCATATGATTCATCTATATTAATAAAGCTCACGATACATCAAGATCATGCCTTCTCAAGAACACGAGAGAGAGAGAGAGAGATCAAACACATAGCTACTGGTACATACCCTCAGCCCCGAGGGTGAACCACTCCCTCCTTGTCATGGAGACCGCCGGGATGATGAAGATGGCCTCCGATGATGGTTTCCCCCTCCGCAGGGTGCCGGAACGGGCTCCCGATTGATTTTTCGTGGCTCTGGAGGCTTTCGGCGGCGGAAACCCTATCTAGGTTTATTTTCGGGGGTTTCTGTGTTTATAAGAATATTTGGCGTTGGAATCATGTCAGGGGAGTGCTCGAGGGCCCACAAGCCAGGGGGCGCGCCCCTAGCCTTGTGGCCTCCTCGGGACTCCTCTCTGGTATCTTTTTGCTCAAGTATTTTTCATATTTTCCAAAAATATTCTCCGTAAATTTTTAGCCTATTTCAAGAACTTTTATTTCTGCGCAAAAACAACACCACGGTAGCTTTATTGAAAACAGCGTCAGTGCGGGTTAGTTTTAATAAAATCGTACCAAAATGACATAGAATTATTATAAACATGACATGAATACTTGATAAATTATAGATACACTGGAGATGTATCAAGGATGCCAACAACTCTTACCGACCAACCATGCAACAAATAGGACTAGTATAGAGACTAGCTGAATACCCGTGCGTTGCAACGGGGATAAACACCAAATGCCTCAAATATCTACCTTTAAGATCCGCACTAATGCCAGTTACAAAATTTACAATATTTTTAACTGATTTTCATGATAACTAATTCACATCTGGGTTACCATGGCACATTATATTCCATTCATCTGCAATGTAGACAAAATTGAAAGGAAATGCAACTAAAAGAGCACAAGGAAAGGAATATATTGTGCTCAAATTCTCATCCCTGCGTTAATTGCAAACTTTGACATATAAGCGAACATCTCTATCCTATTGGTAATTTATGTTGTTTCATCTGCCACCCTATTGCTATATCATTTAAATCTCGCACAGATTTCCTGTGAACAGACCTAAGTCGGATACACCACCAAGCCTAACAAAGCAAGAAAATGCACGAAACTGAAATTATATTCTATATAAACAGATTATAAGATAATTTTAAGGGGTTCTACACAAACAACTTAAAGCAGCACATGCATGTCGGATGAACATATACTACGTACTGAACAATTAAAAGCAGCACATGCATGTCGGATGAACATATATACTACGTACTGACGAATACACAAGACTGTACTCTGAAAGTCATTGTTGTCGCACTCACTTATTTCTTCTTACCGTTCTTCTCCTAACTTATTCCATGAAGTAAATACATACTGACATATTAATAAGCGACATCTTTATTTTAGTCCATATGTTCTGTTTATTAATTGTAGAAACATGAGAAAATGAGACTAAAATAGTTCGTTCGTGCCATTGCAAACCTAGCTAGGTCTCTTCTCTTCAATAATCAAAAGAGAATACTTGCATAGAAATAAAGCAGGTACACACCTCCAGTTAAGTTCATCTGAACCATTTCAACACAAATATACATAGCCATGGATCAGCTATACATACCTGATGCGCATGTCTTAATATTCCGTGTTTTCCTCCGCCTGACCATCGGTGCCACTGTCCACCATTGCCTACATACATATCTATCAGCAAACTTGTCTGTGTTTTGCAACGGGAGAAAAAATTAGCGTAGTCAGTTGTTTCTCATTTTACAAAACATTGTCATTGCGGGCCACATCCTTTCCAATTCGTTACTGAGTTACGTAACCCCATTAGGCGTACAAATAAAAGCAGACTACTCACACTATCTATAGTAGAGCATCTTACAATGGTGTGAAAAGAAATCAATATGCACGATGCAAAACATGGCTAATATACTTTATTTGTAGCCGTAGAATCATAATAAGACTTTACTGGAACATTTAATATGTTACAAAAACTCCACCAATAACTTGAAAATATATGACACATCTCATTTTTGGAGCATACATCTCACTTATTATTAAGCATTTGTGCTACACAAACATGTGTTTACAGAAAAAGAATTGTAGCAAACAGACATGTGTCAGGCTGCAGATTTTTTATGTGTAAGCTCATGTGGCTGTAAATTTCAGAAAAAACAACAAATTTTGGAAGTCATTGAAATATGCTAACTATACAACACATTTAGTTATTCATAGACATCCTATTTTATGTATCCCAGTGTGAAGATTTCAGCTTAATAGCAGTTTTATGATACGTTTTCGTGTGGCCTGCATTCTTTTAGAAGGAACTCAAAGATAGTTTAGCTCATCTATCCCTATGGCTGGCATCCTCAACGTTCAAAAAAAGATATCATATATGCAGTGGAGTACGTAATTTTACTGTCCCTCTCGGCGCACTCGTGCAGGAGCTCCAGCGACTTGTCGGCCTGGCTCTGCAGGTCCTCAAACAGGTCGCGCTTGGCCGGGTCGTCCAGGTAGTAGCCGAAGGCGTAGGTCCACCGGAGCATCCGCCGGCACTCGGCCACCTGCCGGAACGCCTCCTCCAGGAAGTCGAGCTCCGTCTCCACGACCCCGAACGCGGCGGCGACAGCCTCCCTTTGCGATCCGTCCTTGCCGAGCGCCGCCACGTCCTCGAGCGCCTTATGCCGAGACCGCTCGTGCGCGCCCCAGCGCTCGTAGTAGTGCAGGTAGCGGTCGACGGACGCCTTGGCCTGCGACCGCCGGAGCTCCTCCTCCGTGTACTTTCCCTCCGGCCTGGCCTCGTTGTAGCGGTTGCAGTTGTAGTTGCTGCCGTCGTGCTTCTCCCAGGGGCCAGGCAGAGCCAGCATAACTGGTGCTTGCACGGCGGCGAGCACGTCATGTGCATGCACCCGTGGTTCTTCTCGATGGGGCGGCAGCACACCGTGCAGTGCTTCGTGTTGGCCAGGACCCACTTCGCCGTCTCCGAGTCGGAGCGGTTCTTCTCCATCCACACCCGCACCGTGTCGCACGAGACCGGGCGGTGCACCTCCTCGCCGCAGGCCAGGCAGAGGCCGTGCCCGCACGTGCACCACGCGTCCAGCTGTACCGTGCACTTCTCGCCGTCGAACTCCACAGCCCGGTCGCACCCGGCCGCCGGGCATCACCGGAGCCTCTTGCTCTCCTCCACGTAAGATCGGACCAGGAACTCGCCGTACCGTTTCGCGTCCTTGTCGTCGGCCACGTCGTCGACCAGGCCATGTCCGGGCACCGGATCGACAGGCAGCGGACGCTGTCCCCGACGGCCGTGCGCACGTAGCCGCTCCAGCACCCGCGGCAGTAGAAGTGGGCGCACCCGGCGGACCGCATCTCGCCGGGGCCTTGCACTTCTAAGCAGATGTAGCAGGTGAGGGTCGCATCGTTGACGGCCATGGAGAGGACGCTGCCGTCCTCGGGGAGGCCGACGGCATCGCGGACCTTGTGCTCGTCCGAGAACCACCGCTCCCACACGCCCTGGGCGCTCCACTTGAAGTGCCGGAGCACGGCGGCCGCGAGCGCCGGCGACAGCGCAATCAGGTTGAATGAGTGCCAACCTTGAGTCCGATGGGAACCCTAAAAGAGAAGAAACGGCCCAGTCCGATGGGAAGATAGATAGAGTCCCCTCCCCTCCCATATATAAATACTTTACTCTGATGAAAGGAGGAGAGAAAAAAGAAGGAGCTTTCCCCTCCCCCGACCAAACACTAATCCCCCCCATCGCCGTTACCGAGGATGCCATCCGAGCCCTCGAGCCGACGCCGCCGCCGCGGACGCGGATCCCCTGCCGATCCACAGACAGCCCACCGCCGCGGATCCCTCGCCGATCCACACCGCCGCGGATCCCCCGCCGATCCGCAGGCTGGGTCATATGCTTGGACCTCCACCCAGTCGTCAACCGCTGCGCAGGCCAGGTCATATGCTCCAACGTCCGTGACACAGGATTGGCCCTATGCTCCGGTCTTCACTCCATTGTCTGCTCCCGTGTTCGCTCCCAAGTCAGCGCATGCTCCGCCGCCAACACCATACGCTCATTTCTCAAAGATGATCGATAAGTATTTTCCGGATAGCCCTCGTCCGGCATACACTTCATACTCTCCAACGTATGACCGCCACCACTCCCTCTCGTCTAATCTTGATTATTTTATACTTGATCTAGTTGAAAGTTTGTTTGTTGATGGGGTTTGATTGCTTTTTGAGGGGAGGGGATGCAGAGTAATTATACATCAACTGGATGTTTGTTCTCTTGGTAGAGACTTTTGATAGAAAGAAAAATAAGTTTATTTTCCCTATCTTTATCTGTGTCCTAACAAAAGTTGCATTGTCGCTCTGCTACTCATCGGGTCTGCCTCTTCAACTTCAGGTCTCAGCCTCCTTTGGCACACACGGTGCAAAAACTGGATGTCTTGTCATTGGAGGATTCCAACAATGGACCACACCTTTCCTGGTCGCCTATTTGGGACCGTTCTGTTTTTGACTGGGGAATTACATTTTACACCACCAGAGATCGTACAGGATCTTTCCGCACGTATCCTGATGTGGGCGGTCCTTTTCAGAGCCTAGATCAAGTTAACAGCGCTATCGATCAGTATCTCATTGACCACGAGGATCCAACAATGTAATGTTTCTCAACTTGTTTCTTTATTTTCATAGATACATTTCTCCTGGTTTTTTGCATAGTTGAAATTGAATATATCCAGGCAGAGCCTCGTATGACGTTATCACATAGTTAGACTATTTGTGGTTGAAAAAAGGACTTACCCGTTCAAACTACTTAGGATTGACAATAATTTTCTATTTGACAACTACTTAGTGTTGATTAAACTTTTTTGTAGCTGTATCTGTGAGAGTTGATTAAATACGGGTTTTCTGAACTGGGATTTGTACAATTAGTATGCTAGTGCACACATGCACATCTCAGAAATGAGTTCCTCAACTGTTCAAAACAGTGTGAAACACAATGAGTTGGGGACCTGATTTTTTTTTTTGCAGAAATTTAATAAAAGAAACTTCCTGTACTCACGGGCATGGGAACAGTTCTGTTCTGTTTTGTTTTTTGTATTCAACAGCTTTCCATGCAATGTAATCCACTCTGTTGAATTAGCAAAGATTTTGGTTTGAAATCCTTTCATTTAATTAGCCAGCCCCACCTTTTTCTATAATTTGTGTTGTTCTGATTACTTTTACCAATCTGTATGTATTCATCCACTTTTGATTAGGCACAATCAGCTAATCATATAGAAATGCTCTAAATCTGAACTAGGTGTGTGGGGCTTTCTCAAGTGGATTCAATTGTAAAACGTGTCCGTTACTATCCTGATGGCACAAAGAAGCGTGGATCAGAAGTCAAAGATAAAAGGCGTGATAAGTATTATCAGTTGGCTCGATTGTTGGTGGACAAGTATAACGACCATCACAATCTTTTTGGGGTTCGCACTCTTTCCTCCCTCCAGCCTCCCTGTGTCCTGATAGCAGGGCTGTGATGCGTCTTATTGTCTCACCCATTCATGTAACAAATTGCAACCACTGATCAGATCCACACCTCTTATTTTAGGATCTTGCATATGAGGTCAAAGATTTTCTGCATGGGAAGCCTCTTTGGGAGGATTATTATATCCATTGGACATACTTTCATATGAATTTCATTGCAAAGGCCAAAGGATCTTATGGTGTTGACATTGGCAACTTATTCTTTGCTGAAGTCAAATATATGCGAGGAGATGATGGATTAACGGTGAACAGTTGCTGTATACTTGAACCTTCTGATGATCATGGTATTCTATGAGAATCCTAACTTACATATTATTGTTGAAATGATAAGCACTTTGTGATTGACAGTAACCTGAACATATCTGTTAGACAGCTTTGTGAATGTGTTTCTGTCTTTAGTATATGATGATGCTTATCTGTTAGACAGTTCTTTGTGAATGTGTTTCTGTCTAGTATATGATGCTGACTGTATTAGCCCATTTGTTTTGCCCTGTTTCTTCTCATCCTTTATCCTTTATTTAGGTTTGCATTTTTGGTATTTTTAAGAACTCTGCGCACTTACATCCATATGTAATGTCTGCATAGACACAACCTTTTAACATTCAATTGTGAAGCTGTTAATATGTGTTTGTGCCTGGTTAGTTATTTGGCAGTTAAATGACAATTACCCCTCTTTCTTTTAAACAAAGGCCTCTGCTATGGTTGTGGAGCTGATATGAAGCACCCCAATGATGGTAATACATACGCTTGTGGTCGGCGGAACATCTCGTATCATTTTCAGAATGGTGCACCTGAACTACCTCCGGGCTATTGCAATGACCGCTATTACGAGGATGTAAGTGTAACGTTTTTCTTCTTCTGCCAAGCTAGTCTTTAGCGCACTTGTGTTGTTTTATTCATGGTTTGGTACACTTGTTGTACAGTCTGATGAAGAGGTGGAAAGACTGAGATCTCAGTTCAAGGTAAATGACATGTTCCTACTTGCTGTGCAGTATAGTACCATCCATTTGTTGGTCACTCTTGGATTATTATTCTTTGCTTGTGTTTTTCTTTTCTGTGGGAAAATTGAGGGGGGACTCAAGCCACTGCCAATTCCCCTCGTTGTTTAACTGCTCGAAGTCGAAACTTAGAAGGGCGTTTCTGGCAAATAAAAGGTCCCCTCTTTTAATTTCTTGATGACTCAACATATAGTTTGCCACGATGAGCTGTTCCATGAGTAAAGGCAGTTCCATGAGCACAAACAAAGTCTGCATAAACTTGCCCTGTTACATTCGCAACAAGTTAAGTTAGCTACTTTTGTCATGAATAAATCAAAGAGCAAAATATGCTGATCTAGAGATTTACTAGTCAGTATGCACACTATATCTGTATATGCTCTAAGTTGTAACCCGATGTTGTTGCAGAAAATGTTGTCGCCATGAGCTGCAGAAAACATGTTGTTCATGGGTTGTTGCAGAAAATGTTGTCGCCGCCATGAGCTGCAGAAAACATGTTGTTCATGGGTTGAAGAGAAGGCTGCTTTGCATGATCCAAACTTGTCCTCTTTCTGGAAGCCAAAGGAAAGGGACGGAGGAAGCGTGGAAATCCTCGTCTTGGAAGCACATCTATCACTTGTCCTCTTTCTTTCTGGTGCTGCGGCGGAGGAAAGGATGATGGTACAGACAGAGTACCTGCTTGACTCCATTGATACGCACATCTGTAAAATGGTTTTGGGATTTCTTCAGTAAGCTAGCGTGCGTGCACAAGTAACCTGACCTGACAAACCAAACAAGGCTTATAGTCGGTGAATGCCGTTCGGGTCGGTACTTCGGTGTTTTTAAAATTTCGCTTGTTCAAAAACAATGACCGATCGGTTAATAGGAAAAGCACTAACCGATGCTTTTGTACACCCAGAATACGGTTCGGTCAAAACAGACCCAGATTTCATTTAATAATATAGGAGGAACCACCCACAGTCTGGAACCCCAATCATTAAAAAATACTCCCTCTGTTCCTAAATACTTATTGTTGGGGAAAACTAACCCACTAGTGTGCAACCCCAATCATTTAATAATAACTGAAATCTCTACACTAATCTGCAGTTTTCTTGTGTAAAAACAAATGGTCTACTATTTCTTTTGCCAAAACATCTCCTATTTTCCGTCCTTTCTTAATAAACAGGAACAACAATCAATCACAAAATGTAATATCATGATGTAGAGTTAACACAGATTGGATGTAAGCATATATTGATACACAACATAGCATCCAACACTAGTTTAGTGCACACTCACACAAGCCACACCTGACATAACATTAAGTTTGACGACAGAAACGGGCTAAATTTTAAAAATATGAAATAAACAGCAACGAGCAGCGTACAAGAGCAGTATCGCTGCCATGCCCCTAACTTCTTAACTTCAAGCTTTAGTGCATCTGCTCTAACAACCAGCACTAGTTATTCAGAACCGCGACCAGGACAACCAACCAGAACATCTGTAATATCAACAATAATTCACTTTAATGGTTCATCCGTGCGTTGCAACGGGAGACAAAATATTACGTCCTAACTAAATAAGTATGGCTCAATACCTCGATGTATGAGCGTCTTCTATTTTTTTTATTTTAACACAATGGCTCATCATGTTGACACTTTTTATTTTTTTCCATCCTTTTTAATGATGTCCGACGTGTGCATGTAATCACAATGCATTTGACGTGGTAAATCTCAAGGCTATGAGCCAGCCACTGCACGCCACACTTGTTATTGCATAGCACAATGGAAATTTTTAAACTTTAACAACTAATCTCGTCGATCACAAACTATTCCCAATCCCTAGGCATATAAACACTTCTCAAAAACTAAGTAAAACCTAAACCTAAAAGACTTAACCGCTCAAATTATAAAGCTATTTAGATCAATCTTATGGAGAACTACTAAAATAGACCATGTGACATTATGAAAATAATAATCTTTATTAGCACAATTTTCAAACAATAAGAAAACCAATATTAAACCACTGGTACCTCATATCAATAATTTAGTGTCCATCGCTTTCGGGAAATGAACCTCTTTTCGTCCAGTTTTTATTTTGATTATCTTACGCTTTTATCTTTTCTTTCCGGTTTCACATTTTCTCTTAGCTTTTCTATTTACTTTTTATTTATTTCTTTTTCATTTTCTAAAATCTTCCAATTTTTTAAATATCTTATGAATACTAAACATTTGTCTGATCCACAATTCATTTTTGAAATAATGAACATTATTAGAAATCATAAACATTATTAGAAATCATAAACATTTTTTAAATTCATGATGTTTTTACATAGTCCTAATTTTCTGAATAATAAACATTGTATGATTTCGTGAACATTTTTTTAGAACTCACAAATAAAATAGACCACATGACGGTATGAAAATAATAATTACTGTTAGCACAATTTCAAACAATATGAAAATCAATATTAAATCACTGGTATAAACCTCATATCAACAGTTTAGTGTCCATCGCTTTCGGGAAATGAACCTCAACGGACACCTTCGGAGATATCTGTAGAGCACATTTATAGTCACCCACTAACGTTGTGACGTTTGATGCACACAAGGTATTCCTCCGGTGTCAGTGAGTTACATGATCTCATGGTCATATAAATGAATACTTGACATGCAGAAAACAATAGCAACAAAATGACACGATCACATGCTACGTTCACAGTTTGGGTCTTGTCCATCACATCATTCTCCTAATGATGTGATCCAGTTATCAAGTGACAACACTTTGCATATGGTCAGAAAACCTTAACCATCCTTGATCAACTTGCTAGTCAACTAGAGTCTTACTAGGGACATTGTTTTGTCTATATATATCCACACATGTATCTATGCTTTCATTCAATACAATTATAGCATGGATAATAAACGATTATCTTGAAACAAGAAATATAATAATAACTATTTTATCATTGCCTCTAGGGCATATTTCCAACAAGCGCCTCGCGCGCACCAGCCGGCGGACCACGCGTCCGTGTTCGACAGCGCCTCGTGTGCATCAGCCGGCGGACCATGCGTCCACTCCCGGCAGCGCCTCACGCGCACCAGCCGGCGGACTCCAAGTCTGCGCGCGAGGGACGCCTCACGCGCACCAGCCGGCGGACTCCACGTCCGCACCCGGCAGCGCCTCACGCGCCTCAGCCGGCGGACTCCAAGTCTGCGCGCGAGGGGCGCCTCACGCGCACCAGCCGGCGGACTCCACGTCCGCACCCGACAGCGCCTCACGCGCCTCAGTCGGCGGACATTGCGTCCGCGCGTGACATCCCCGACGCTACCGTCTGCTCCAGCAACAGCAAAGACCCTCTGGCCGACTCTTCGAGTCGCCCGGAGGCTCGGAGGCTACACCCAGCGGGTGCGCCCCCGCTTAAAACAAGTCACGCCGTCCCCGGCTTGCAATCGACCGTCATCGACAACTTCTGCAACAACAACGACTGCAAAAACCCTCCATCCGGCTCTTTGAGTCGCCCGGAGTCTCGAAGGCTACTGTCGGGGGAATGATCCCCAGGTACCCCAAAGACGGAGAGTCAAACGGGGTGCCTGTCCGCCCGGGCCGGCTGCTCCCATTCGTACCCACGGCCGGCTGCTTCGACGAGTCGGCTGTGTGAGCCAGACTGCTGCCCGAAGTCAACTACGACGTCCCTTCGGGCATCGCACAGCTTCACCTAATGGAATCTTTTAAAAGACTTATATATATATTTAGGAACGGAGCATAGAAGCAAATAAAAGAAGACGCAGCTGGATCGACACTGTCACGTCAGACAGTTTAGTGCTTGTCAACATTCATTCATAAATTAAGGCGACTGCCATTTACTCCTATTTATTTATTACTGTACTGTTCTATCCCGGTGTTAAGAAAGGACTTAATGGAATATTCTTGGCGTTACCCCTAGGTGCCGGTGCGACGGCGTCACGACTCTTCACACCTGGGCATCCGCCGACGTGTGGGCCGGGCCCATGTTCCAGCCAGCGCGGTGCTTCCATTAGCACGAATTAAAAAAAAAATGGGTCCCCGTTCTCAGCAGTTTCCACTCCCTCGCTGCTATTTCCAATCCCATCCAACCAAACGCACGACGCCCACCTCCAACCTTCCTTTCCTTTCCCTTCCTTTCCTTCCCCACCAAGCCAAGCCAAGCGGGGAGGAGGATGGGCGAGTACTGCGCCGCGGCGGCGGCGGCGGCGGAGGGGGAGCAGCCGGTCGCGGTGGTCCCGCTCCCGCTCCCGCAGGGGGCGGCGGCGGCCAGGTACCTTTACGGCGACTACGACCGCTGCTCCACCAAGCAGGTCTTCGACAACCTCCACGGCAACATCTCCCTCGACCCCGTGAGCGATTCCGTTCCTCTCCTCCCCTCCTCCCTCCCCGTCACCGATTTCTTCTGTTGCGTGCGAGGCTCGGCTCGGCTCGGCTCACTGTGATTGGTTGGGTAGCGTTTGTTCTCAGCTCGGTACGGTCCGGTGGTCCACCAATCCGTCCGTTTCGGTGTAGCTCGCCGGTTCGCTTTGCGCCTTCACCGCACCGCTCGCTCTTCCGCGCCCGCGCCGCATTGCTTCCCCGCCCCCAATCTATAACTGTCTCTGTACTAGTAGTACGCGTTTCCTTATGTCTGTGCTCGACGACGGGACCAAACACCACATTATCTGCTCCCAAATCCCAATGCATTACTAGCAGTTTTTCCTATTCAGATTTTGGGGAGTATGTTCCTCCTGTCGTGCCGTGTAGACTGCTTCTACTTACTGGACTACGCCGCATGTGCCGTTCCGTTTTACAAAAGAAATTCGGCTGCCCCCCTCCCTTTTTTTTTTAAATTCCGTCGACTTTTTCTACGCGTCTGCTTATTATGTAGTATGACCTGGTTGTGTTTCCCCTCCACCAAACCGGAGAGAATGTTGGTGTCTCCTCACCTGACCTCACCTCACCCAAGCGAGGTCAACCTTGAGAACCATGTGTATTATAAATGGAGTTTATGGGGTTATCAATTAATTAACAAACGTATGCTTTGGTTGGCTTGTTTATCTATCTATCTACCTATAATTAGTGCTTGGGCTCCCAGGTAATGGAACACGGAAGCATACTGGAGTATACTATACTAGTTTAGCAACACCACCGGATGGACAGTTCCAGCATTTCACTTCATGGCTATTTTTGGCTTGGCTACTTTCTCTCTCTCTCTATATATCTACTTCATTGTTATTGCACCACACTACAGTTACTCCAATCTGCTCTAACCGCTGCTTTGCTTATGGAAATTAAATTCGCAACGTCCGTCCTAATGTCGTTGATGAATCCATCTCCACTAACTACTAGCTCGTATTTATGGTCATACTGGGTCCCTTTTACTTTCCACCATGGATACTACTAGTAATCTGCATATGCCGTTTTTAACATTTCAGTATCCTGAATCTGAAACGACTCGGTTCTGACGCCACTAGCATTCGTCCATCTTCTGTCTTGCAAGTAATTAGCAGGATCTCATACTGCATATATGTATATTCCTTATATTTAGACTAAAACGTGTTCAGCCACTGAGGATTCTGTTGGGACTTCTCTCTGTCCTACAGCATTTAATGATCATGCGTAACTGCCCTTGTCTTCTTGCTGTTGGGCAATTGGTTTTCCACTTTGAGCTTCAGTGCTCTGCCATGCGTTACAAGTAGAACACCACAACCCCTGTTTCTTTCTCCAAAAATTTGCTCTGTTTTACCTGGATGTGCGGTCACTCATCAGGCAGTATGTATCTGTTGGTCTACTGGCCAATTGAAGCTTTAGATAATTACTGCTCCCAGCTGTTCATTTTCTGTAATAATAACAATTACTTCCTCTGATGTGCAGTTGGCCCGTGAATTTGTGGATACAGAAGAATTTCAGAGGTGGCTTCAGTTTCCCCAAATTATTGCTGCACATTTGCCAATTTAACTTCCTAGATGGCCTAATCATGTTTTCATTTCATCCAGGTTGCGGGATCTGAAACAGCTTGGTGAGTTTTCTTCCCTCGCTAGAGAAACCACATTGGGAACTTTGCATTCTATCTTACCGGGGGTGTCAGAAATCTAAATGGAGTCATGTGCCCTATGTTTTGTGTGTGTGTGTGTGCTAGTGAACAGTGAAAGTGCATTGCTACTTCAATATTGTCAGGCGACTGTGGACTTCTTTATGCAACAGTGTTTGCTGTATATGGTTTAGATGTACATTTGGATGTTATTAATTTTTCTTTCTAAAATGAAAACTGCTGTGAGCTTCTTTTATGGGTGATCCAGTTCTGATGGAATTTACAGTTTAATTCGTGTTGATATTTGTGTAACGTGCTCTGTATGCTTTTCAGGCCTTACATATCTGGTGTTTCCTGGGGCTGTCCACACGCGTTTTGAACATTCATTAGGTGTTTATAGGCTAGCTGGGGAGGCTATGAACAATCTTCACAAGTACCAGGTTTTTTTACCATTGAACACTGTCTTGACTGATATATACTGGCAAGTGACAGCTTAGTTAGTAATGGAGAAGCTCATGCATTTTCTTTTTTCACACAACAGGGAGAAGAGCTTGGCATTGACCGCGTTGATGTCCAAACTGTGAAACTTGCAGGTTGGTATTCTCAACTATGGCTCCATAAGTTCTGCTTGTTAATGATCTTTGTGATAATTCTGTTCAGGTCTCTTACATGACATTGGACACGGCCCCTTCAGTCATCTGTTTGAGCATGAGTTTCTTCCGCGTGTTCATCCTGGATCAACATGGTGATTCTCTTTTCATATATGCTGTTGATATTTATATTTCCTAAATTGTCAGTTCTTCTACGTATTTATTTCTACTTTCTTTATGCCTACCATGTTAAAGCGCTAATAAGATTAATGTTTATACTATATGGTTGGATCTCACAGCTTAAAAGACATGATTTAAGATTATTTCACTGCCTATAGTTTCCTGTCTTCTGATTGGAGATATGCATTCTCTTTTCCAGTTTCATTATTTTTTAAACTGAAATCCATTTTAATTATTTACGGACCCCTTTGTTCCTAGACATTCATTGTGCAACATGTGTGGGCATATTGACCTTGCATGATTATATATTATTTATCCAATTATATGTGTTTCCATATGCATGTTAATTAATCTGCCAAAATTATCTGGAGATTTTGGTTGATATCTTAAAATCCCGTTTGTTTATTCAGGTCCCACGAACATATGTCTGCACTGCTTCTGGACAGTATTGTTGACAAACACGCAATAGATATTGAACCTGATTATCTGAAAGCTATCAAGGTAAACTGCATCTCACTGTAAGAACTTGTGGTGGCACAGACTTGGTTCATCTTCCAATTTTGAAGCAATTTTACTTATTGGTTATACAGAGTTATGATGTGCAATCTGCCATCTCTAGGGAGAACTGTTGTAAAAAATGAAATAAAAAACCTGGAGCAGTCGAGCACAAGTTCATCTGTAGGGTATCCTGTATAGCTTGTAATAGTACAGCACAGTGTGCTATAAGTTATTAAACTCTTACCCTGCTCCTTCAAAAAACTGTGCAGGAAATGATTGTTGCAAGCTCTAACTTCTCCACAACTGAAGTATGTATATTGTTCTCTCCTACCATTTTTATCACCCATTTTGGTTGAAATAGACTGATTAAATGAAGCCTGGTTCTTCACAGGGTGTGAAGGAGAAGCGTTTCCTTTACGACATTGTTGCTAATGGGCGCAACGGTATAGATGTTGACAAGTAAGGGCCTTGTTTGTATCGTGCTTCCAAATTTCGTCTATAAGTCTACTATTATCTCTACCATCATCTGGTTATGGCATAACCTAGAGTAATATGCAGGTTCGACTACATTGACCGTGATTGCAGAGCATGTGGTATCGGGAGCAATTTCCAGCACTGGAGGTATATTTTACCATCAAACGTGCCGACTTTCTTTTGCCCAAATTGCCCCTATGACCTAGTTGAGAATATGAACACAGGCATTCCAAGATCTTGCGCTGTTGTGCAAACTGACAATGCCAGATAATTATGTAGATCCGCAATGGAAGTTTAGGAATGTTAGCATAATTGAAGATATATAATGTTGATGATGAAAGAATGACAGATACACTGTTTGCAACGTTTATGTCCTGACAAGAATGCCAATGTGATTTTGTGATCATGAGCATTAGGCAGAACTTGTCCATCAGCATGTCTTTGGCTAGAGTTGATCTCTTAGAAGATAATACAATCCGGACAAGTAACGCAGAAAACTTAGACTATGTTATATTACGATTCTTAACTTTCCCTTTGATAAGATAGCTATCTTGGTATTGCTTTACAGTAGGTAAAAGTGTGTTTTCTTATAATTAGCTGGTTCATACAGGGCCTTTTAAGATCAAACACACATTATCTTTTCAAGCTTCTATGTGAGACATGCATAAATCGTTGTGTCTGAATGTTCAAAATAGTGCACTGGGAAGGTGTTAAATTTGTGACCTGCCACCAAACTCAAGCTAATTGCTGTCCTGTCTTCTTTTGGAAATTCATTTGATGTGTAACATTTATTACCACACTAATTATCATACCTTGTGGTTCATTGCCATTTTCCATTCAGGCTTTTAGAAGGTATGCGAGTGATGGGTGATGAAATATGCTACCCTGCCAAAGATTGTAGGTCTATTAACAGTTATCTATTTCAGTTTGACCCATTGCCATTGTTTTCTTTTTCTATGACTATCTAATACGTGACTTGGTATACTCCACTTGGAATTACAGATCTGAGCATCCATAAATTGTTCACAACACGTGCTGATCTGCATCGGACTGTCTATACCCATGCCAAAGTGAAGGTACATGTTCTTTATACTCTGTGTTTGCCAGCTCCAACACAGTACTGTCTTTACATTACAAAATACCATGGTTATATCAAGAGAAAACCCATAAGCAAGTTGATACGACTGTGTTCCACTACACTGAGACTTCCCGTCAACAGTGTTAACTGTTGCCATAATAGGGTATTGTAGATGATCATCATGGGTATTTAGATGAAGCTTTCGAAGATCTCATGTTTAAATAAAAATGGTTATGCTATCGTGATCTCATTTTTGGATGTCCTTAAGTTGCTTCACCAATTTATACTGCTATAATTGTTTATGCACCAAAAATCTGCACTCCTGTATATTGCCTTCTTGTTTTTGTATGTCATTTAAGTTGCATCACCAATTATACTGTTGGCTATCATGCCCGCAAAAAGACGTTGCCAGTTCCAGTTATCCGCAGTCTCCTGTGCATTGCCTTCTTTCTACATAAATGGAACTGTTTCTAACAGCCTTCAATCGTTAGGCTGTTGAACTGATGCTTGTGGACGCGCTTGTCGAAGCGAATGAATACTTGGGAATATCTTTGCATGCACATGATCCAGAAGACTTTTGGAAGGTTTGGTGTTAGATAATGTTATTTTTGTTGTGTTGATGTTTCTTTTGTTGGTCTATCCTCCTTACTTGTACAACTCTGGGATTTCCAGTTAGATGATACAATCGTTAAAAGCATCGAAACTGCTCCCAATGATGAACTGAAGAAGGCCAAGGAAATCATTCAACGTATTCGCCGGAGAGAGCTCTACAAGGTAGCAGTTCTTTCCAGTTGTAATATTATTCTATTATTTTGTCTCCTCTTGTGTTACATATGTTGATTCAGTTAAATTTTCTTTTGAGTTGGCAGTTCTGCAATCAGTATTCTGTTCCAAAGGATAAACTGGACCATTTCAAGAATATAACTGCACAAGACATAGTTTGTTCACAGGTTCATGTCTCCCCTCTTCACTTATTTCAGTTGGTTGCCAACTATCCGACCTCCCTGAAACTAACTATACAAGCTCTCTGTCTCTTACCTTGTGCATCTTCAGAAATCTTCAAAGGTGCTGCTGACGGAGGAAGACGTGGCGGTCAGCAATGTCAAGATTGACTTGACGCGTGGGAAGGACAACCCGCTCGAAAGGTTTTTCGATGCTTGAACTTCATTTTGGTATATATGCATAATCTTCCAAGTTGTAAGTCGTAACCAGTCGCCCTTTTTTTTTTCTTTCTTAAAACGCATAATGGCGGCCATTCCACAGCATCAAGTTCTTCAAGGTATTTACAAACCCTCCTTCCCATCTCTTTTTTTTTTTGAGGGGATCCTTCCCATCTCTGGGATATGTATGGTTGTTGTGTGTGCCTTGGCAATGGTCTAAGTATAGAAGTGTTGTGACGCACGCCAGGATTTCGGATGCGAAGAGAAGTTCCCGATAACGGACGAACGCGTGAGCCACCTGCTGCCCGTGTGCAACCAGGACAGGATCGTGAGGGTGTACGCCAAGAAGCCGGAGCTGGTGAGTGAAAAAAAAAACATGCAGGCAGATACCACTAGCCTATGAGTTCCATTTTGATTGAATTAACATGAAAACCTTGGCGGTGTTTGCAGGTGGAAGCGGTGTCGGAGGCGTTTGAGAACCTGCAGCTGAGGATGTACGGGGAGAAGACGCAGGTGCACGACACGCCCACCAAGAAGAAGCGCAGGTTCAACTAGTCGGGCGGGCGGTCGGTCGGTCGGTTCGCAGGTGCTGCATAACACAGGCAGAGTAGGAAACGACATGGAGGGAGGGTGGACGCCATATACATATATACTACTATAGTAGAGTCAGTTGGTTTTAGCTAGGACGACGCCGGTGAATTGTACAGTTTTGATGGACGCACAGGAAGGGTTGGAAATTTTTAGTCTGGGCGGCATATACATATATATGTAGGCGCTCACTGAGTGACACACAGGAAGAGGATGTCAGGATGGGTATGATTTTGGCACGCACGCACTCCCTCCCCTGTATCTGATATCCGTGTGCCACCTAGTATATGGATGATGATGATGACATATATTGCTCTCGGTTAACGCATATGGTGAATATATATCACACATAGATCCCTTTGGCATGAGAAGCCTTTTTTTCTTCTTGTGTTTGAATTCTAAGCAATGTTTTTTTTAGAATATTCATTTTTTTCTTTCTTTTTTGAAACTAAGGCAAAAGACTTACCTCATCAATTAAATAAGAAGTGAATAGAGTTTTAGAGTGTTACAAAGAACAGACCCCCTCATATACGGCATGACAACTACTCACGCAAAATGATATCCCCTAGTTTCTTAGCGCCCGGGCGCGGTGATCCAAAGCTTTCCCTCCTCTAAAATGTTGTGAAGGAGGATGTGTGGTGGTGCACATTTGTGGCGGAACATCCTAGCGTTTCTTTGGTTTCATATTGTCCAAGAGACAACCATGGTGAGAGAGGTCATTCCATGTTGATTGGGGTTTTGATTGTTGGTTCTCTTTCCCATCACTCCTTGATGGAGTCTGCAAGAGACCAATAGGTTGTGTCCATGTGATCAAGGCCAAGCTTCTCAATGATTAAGCGCTATATAGCCTGAGCGTGTAGCGACACTCGAAGAGCAGATGTGTGTCCGATTCTTGTTGGCAAAGCCCACAATTTGGCCAACCACGTTTTTTCCAACCGATCGGCAGTCCAAATCCTATCTTGTATAGCCCACCAAGCGGAAAATTTCACTTTTGGTGATGCCCAGACTTCCCAGGCCATTTGATCCAAAGGGGATAGCGACATGTCAAGGAACTGAGCTTTATATGTGGTGGGCATCGTGTAGACCCATTTATTTGCATGCTTCCAGACGATTTCATATTTTAGTTGGTCGTCGAACTGGAAGTCATTGATGAGCATCCAAAGGGTGGAGAATTCACGAATGTGACGACAATGTTGCTGTTGATTTTATGAATCCATGCATTTCCATATAGAGCCTCACGCGTCTTCCAAGATTTCCTCCTCGAGGCCTCAAAGATGAGTGGTGCGATGTCCTTTGGTCCGCGACCTGGGAGCCACGGGGAGTCTCAAAATGGCGTTAGGGTGCCATTACCGACGGTGATTGTAGTGGAGGCATAGAAAGAAAAATCCTGGTCATCGTCGGTGCAAGGGTTGCCAAGTCCCACCCAAAGCGTCTGAGGTTCCTTCTAGAGGGCAGCCAGAGTTTGCAGACCTCCATTTTGTTTGTTTGAACTGGAACATAGTTTCTTCTCTCTCTCACTTTGAATTGGGCCAACCACAACTGAGCTCCACACGTCCTTCTTCTCAAGTTGTTGAGAGTTTAATGTAAGGCTGTTATCACAAGCCGACTTTAGCTCAGTTGGTAGAGCGGAGGACTGTAGTGTTGCAGATTAATCCTTAGGTCGCTGGTTCGAATCCGGCAAGTCGGAAATCCTTTTATTCTTTTTTTTTTCTGCTATATTCAGTCTCGGATTTGATTTCTTCCTTTCTGGGAAGAAGAATCTATTATCTACTCCCTCCGTTCAACAATATTAGGTGTTGTAAATCAAGATTTTCTTATGAAGATGCTTAAATAATTTCGTCCCATGCTTTAGTGTACTAGCAAATCGTCATGTCGGGAATATACCACAGTGCCCAATTTGTCAAAACATGGGGCGGAAGACATAGCACATCTTTTGTTCACGTATGAAAGATCAAAGAAAGTTTGGGACTCACTTGAGATTTTAGCGGATGTCTCTTTTGCCACTATGATTGATAGGTCTGAAGCATCTATATTAGAGTTTATATTGTGTGATGATTCGTATCAGCGAACATACATTGGACCGGTCGAATTACCTGAACTTGTAGCAATTGTTTATTGGTATATTTGGTGGCAAAGAAGGCAGCTAGTTAGAGGTGAGGATGTACAAAAGAAAGAAAGAACAATTCTTGATGTTATCGCGTTGGCCCTTCACTATGCTCGTGCAGCATGGGACAAGCAAGGTCTTTCCAAAAATCAATAAGTGGCCGGTTTTCCATGCATGACAACAAGTGTTAGATGTGGATGCATCTTTTTCAGAGGGTGAATATATCGGTGCATGTGGAATAATTATCCGTGATCACAAGGGTACTTTTATAAGAGCTTCAACGGCAAGGTTAGAAAATGTAGCTGATGTCGTCACAGTCGAGGCAACGACCCTACTCGAGGGACTCAAATTAGCTCATAATACTGGATGCTCTAATTTGATGATGAGAAAGGACAATATTACGGTGGTGGATACTCTTAATCAAAATGGAGGACAATCCATGGTGGCAGCATCGGTGCTAGAAGATTGTCGTAGTATCTTAGTAGAATTCTTGAAAGGTTATTATTGAGCATTATATTAGAGAGTCGAATAATGTAGCTCATGAGTTAGCTAGATGGGGAAGGGCAAATAACCTTCTGTTTAGAATGACGCTCCTCCAAACTTTATCATGAAATTGTTAGCGAACGATGTAACTGTTATTTGATGAATAAAGTATGCCTACCCGTAAAAAAAAGATGTTGTAACTTTTTTCCTTACTTGGATGTATATAAACATGTTTTAGTGTGTTTATTCATCCATTTTAATCCGTGTTATGTACCTTTTTTTTTTCTTTTTTTCTTTTTTTGCTGCTAGATTCAGTCTCGGATTTGATTTCTCCCTTTTCTGGGAAGAAGAATCTATTACCTACTCCCTCCGTTCAACAATATTAGGTGTTGTAAATCAAGATTTTCTTATGAACATGCTTAAATAATTCCGTTCCATGCTTAAGTGTACTAGCAAATCGTCACGTCGGGAATATACCACAGTGCCCAATTTGTCAACATGGGGCGGAAGACATAGCACATCTTTTGTTCACGTGTGAAAGATCAAAGAAAGTTTGGGACTCACTTAAGATTTTAGCGGATGTCCCTTTTGCCACTATGACTGATAGGTTTGAAGCATATATATTGGAGTTTATATTGCGTGATGATTCGTACCAGCGGACATACACTGGACCGGTCGAATTACCTAAACTTGTCGCAACTGTTTGTTGGTATCTTTTGTGGCAAAGAAGGCAGCTAGTCAGAGACGAGGATGTACAAAAGAAAAAATAAGATCTCTTGATGTTATCGCGTTGGCCCTTCACTATGCTCGTGCAGCAGGGACAAGCAAGGTCCTTCCAAAAATCAATAAGTGGCCGGTTTTCCATGCATGACAACAAGTGTTGGATGTGGATGCATCTTTTTCAGAGGGTGAATATATTGGTGCATGTGGAATAATTATCCGTGATCACAAGGGTACTTTTATAAGAGCTTCAACGGCAACGTTAGAAAATATAGCTGATGTCGTCACAGTCGAGGCAACGACCCTACTCGAGGGACTCAAATTAGCTCATAATACTGGATGCTCTAATTTGATGGTGAGAAAGGACAATATTACGGTGGTGGATGCTCTTAAGCAAAATGGAGGACAATCCATTGTGGCAGCATCGGTGCTAGAAGATTGTCGTAGTATCTTAGTAGAATTCTTGAAAGGTTATTATTGAGCATTATATTAGAGAGTCGAATAATGTAGCTCATGAGTTAGCTAGATGAGGAAGGGCAAATAACCTTCTGTTTAGAATGACGCTCCTCCAATCTTTATCATGAAATTGTTAGCGGACGATGTAACTGTTATTTGATGAATAAAGTATGCCTACCCGTTAAAAAAAAAAGATGTTGTAACTTTTTTCCTTACTTGGATGTATATAAACATGTTTTAGTGTGTTTATTCAGCCATTTTAATCCGTGTGTAGTCCATACTAATAAAATATCTAAACACATGAACTGAGTAAGTGCTTCTCATCAGACTTATAATCTTCTGATAATAACTGGTCCTGGTATTGACTCATCTTCCAGAAATGTAAATATGATGCTCAGTTCAATTAATTGACTTTTCACATTTCTGTGCCATTCAGCACACATTGTTTTGCTTCACGAAAATAACCCTGCCACTACAAGAAAATCCACAGCTTCCTTTTCATCAGCCAGGTAAAAGGGGAACCGACTCCCATTCTTATTCATCATGTAATAAATTCAATCGACAAAAAGATATAAGAAAGGTGCAGCACATCATCTAAATTCCCGCTACAATAAAATCACAATCACAGTTCTGCCAGATCAAAATCTATCTCTGCGGGCTTTCGACCATCACACATTTCTTTCCACCCTTAGGTACACCTCCTCACCCATTCGCTTACATCCGACCAACGTCTGCAACCAACGGAACAACAACATGACCATGTAAGATTTGGGAAAAAAGGGAGATGAGGGGTGTTGAAAGCAGTGCTTGCTAATGCTACTGGGCAGTTGCTACTGCTGCACAAACTAATCTTACCGTTCCAGGAGAATATATGTCCCCTGTTCGGAACCCATTGTCCAATGTCTCCGTAACCGCGGTTTCGATTCTCTTGGCAGCATTTTCGGCACCGAGGCCATATTTCAGTAGCATCGCAGCGCTAAGAATTGTAGCCAACGGGTTTGCCTTGTCCTGCACTCAACAAATAGTAGGAGGAATCATAATTTCAAACAGAGTTTGCACATTAAAAGCTAATCTGCACACAAAATCTGTTCTGAAAGTAGAAGCTATATCAACCAACCTGCCCAGCAATGTCAGGTGCAGAGCCATGGATAGGTTCGAACAGACCCGGTCCCTGCAAAGAGAAACAAGGTCATTCAGTGCCTTCTTCTAGCATTCTCAGCACAACAACATGAGCGATAGCTCGCAACTTAATGTGGTCTGAAAAAACATTAGAGGGGCTCCCTCTATTACCGATTCGCCAACGCTAGCAGATGGGAGCATTCCGATGCTTCCTGTGATCATGGATGCTTCGTCCGACAATATGTCACCAAAAATATTGTTCGTCACAATTGTGTCAAACTGTCGCGATGCAGATAATTTACCCCGTGGTCAGCACATTCTCATACTGCCTAACTCGGCGTGAAACAAGTTGCATACAAAGAAACGAACCTGTTTAGGGTTCCTAACGAGCTGCATTGCAGCATTATCAACATACATGTGTGAGAGCTCAACATCAGGGAATTCAGAAGCTATTGCAGTTACCCTCTTCCTCCAAAGCATAGATGCCTAAAATAATATTAGAGCAAAATGCTATATTAGCCATGCGCGAAATAAAAGCGTCAGCAAAATGATAGGTCATGGTTGCTGTATCCAACAACATGTCCAAGATGGTTGTAGAAACACTAAATATCATACTGTCCAATATAGTTCAATGGCTCAGTTGCAATCCACACAGGTCGAACAGATTAAGTACCTCAAGCACATTCGCTTTGTCCACAGAGCATAGTTTCCCTCCTCTCGTCCGAGCAACCTCAAATGCAACACGTGCAATACGATCAATCTGGGGACAGAGCCATTCAAACAATTAGCTCTCAACTAATGCGTTATTCAGCAAAAATGGTACCAAACAAATTGTTCTTAATTTAGTTACACATAATCTTTCAGCAAACATATCCTGGCATCATAATCAGAAAAACAAAACAATCGGCAGACCTACTAATGCTTATGCTTTGGGGAACTGCAAGGACTATCGCTCATTCAAGAAGTAGCACGTCAGGGGAATGGCTCAAATGTCTGAGGAACAGCGTATCACCTCAGAAACTGAAATAAGCCAGTTTCCTCTCCCTTGTCATTGGTACCAAAACCCCTAGGTTTGCCAAAGTAAATTCCTGCCACACAAAGCAGTAGAAATTTCAAGTTTCATCAGTAAATCAGCAAGATAAGAGGAGCAACCATCCATGTCTCATAATGGTTTGGTCAACAATACCTCCAGTAAGCTCTCTAACAACCATGATGTCAACTCCTTCAGCTACCTCTTTCTTCAAAGTAGATGCATCTACTAACTACAAAAGTGTCAGGTCAAAGAAGGAAGTAATTACGCAGACAACATTTGAGCAAACCAGCACATTATTCTTAGCATATAACCAGTAATAACTCAACATACAAGCCCATCCATCTCAAATCTTGCAGATATGACTACATTTGCTAGTATTTCGCTGTTTTGTTGAACTATGCTATGCTACAACAGATTACATCAGGGATGCAGGAGACATTTGAACGCCTGATGCAACTTGAGCGCTATAGGTGATATAGCCAACTAACAAACTAGAGTAAGAAAGAAATCGTTGCCGAGTAAAGCATAGCACTTGGTATGTGAAATGCACTGGAACTAAAACAAAGTAAGAAAGAAATTTCAAGTTTCAAGAATGCATCAGAATGCGCCGCCGCGAGCGTCTCGCCGGGGAGCGGCACCCCGACGGCGTCCAGCGCCGCGCCGCCCATCAGCATCTCCCGGAACCGGAGCTCGACGCCTGCGTGCCGCAAGCGAACAATGGGGGTCAGCCATCTAGCTAGTGCTCGGAGCTCAAAGTAATGTACGGCGGCGTAGAAAATGGTTCAGCTTGGCTCGCCTTCCTTGGCGCCGGCGACGGAGAGGACGTCCTTGGCGACGGCGACCACCTCCGGGCCGATGCCGTCGCCCGGGAGCAGCGTGATGCTGTAGCTCCGGGCCGCGGCCGAGCAGCGGAAGGTGGCCGCCGGCCGGAGAGGCTTAGGGTTCTGAGCGGCGTGGTAGCTTGGAGCTGAGCCATCGTCGTGCTTGGCTCCTTAACTTGTTGGGCCAAAGTTTGGCCTCCGATGATTATAATGGCTGGGCCTCCGCTGGATACAATTATAATCCCTCTCGATGGAGTTGGGCCAAAGTTTATCTCCAGGGCCTGTTTTTATCCGATTTTAAAAAGGTTTGAACGATAACGAAAAACAAGATCCAATACCCCCAAAAAGAGAGATTCAAAAGGCTTGCGTATTTATTTCTTGAAATAATGGATTTTTTTTATGATTTTTTCATGTATGATTTGTGATATTTATTAATCGCACGATACCATCTTCCTAAGATCCATTCGCACTGCATTTTAGAAGATAATTTTTGTGGCGGACTCTACTGATTTCTATCATCATACTCCCTCTCTACCTTAATATCTGTTGTTGGGGAGAACTAATCTAGTTCTCCCCAACAACAAGTATTTAGGAACAAAGGGAGTAGGATTTAAGTGGATGTGATGATTTTGCACCCGAGCCCAAATTAGCTCGGGTGAACATTAAGTTTAAAAAAATATTGTAATAATATTTAAAAAATCTAAATAAAAAATTGGGCAAACTTTAACAAATGTTGAAAACCCGGGGCATGGACTCATGAGCAACGATGGGTTGAAAAGCCTACTTGTGCTCCTGATTCTATGTTTAGACCTTGTGCAAGGAAAGAATAGGACTCCCCTACAGAAGGGGAGGAAGACTGGACCACCGACATGGTGGTTATAGTCACTTAACTGCTAGAAATTCAAGCAAAGCTAGCAAATCATGAGATTTTGCATGGTGTCATCATATGCCCCGTAGAGGTAGTCGTAGAACTTTGAGAATATTTCGTAAAAGTGGTCCGTCGATTATTTACAAACCAAACCATCTCTAGGGAAGGAACAAGATTTAAAGAGAGCGCACGTGGCCACCTGTTTCATGAGTGCTTTCAGCGTGCTTCGCCAAGTATGTTTGGCGGCGTACTCAACAAGTGTTGGTAGTTACGAAGTGTGTTCTTTTTGCATAGTTTATTTTGGGGAGCATTTGGAAAATGCCTCATTAACGAGTACCGACGAAAGAGAACTCATGAACAACCGAGCACTCGGGAAAGGCCTCGTTTACCGAGTACCTACGAAAGAGAAGTCGACAAGCAACCGAGCACTTGGCGTAGAACATTTCTCCCATAGTGGTATAGCTAACCCTGATCTGAATCACTAGGTGCTCAAAAAAATAAGTTCGGATATGACACCAAAAACTTAGTAGGGAAAAGACTACATACAAAATAATATGAGGCAGAAGATCACTAAACATGTTTGAGAAGGGCAGCATAATGTGTCTGATGCATCCTCCCAAACAACCAACATATGTAGGATGTGGTTCATCATGAGTTTCTTGGTGACTATGATTGATCATCACTATTCACAACCACATATACCAGATAACTGTTACGCCATGCAGAACAAGATTAACAAACTAGGGAGGCACACATTCATTAATCTAGCTTATAATCCTATGATCGAAGCATCTGCCATCCAGAAAATGATTAAACACATAGTAGTGGCATGGCGCAGATCCCAAATTTTGACATTCAATTCGATTCGGTTGTCCCACAGATATGAGATGCATGTCAACATTACACTGAATTCTTTTGGTGTCTCCGATCCTGGAATCATCACCCCATGTATTTTGTTTCCTCATTGCGTCGTGCTTAAATTGAAATGAAAATGCAGCGGCACGCTGGATCTTTCAAAAAACAAGTACTACATCCACTAAAAAAACCTAACAGTACTAGTACATTACAAGCTAATTAAGAATATCCACGGCTCCCCCGAAATAAAACACAGATATAGGCATATAGCAGCAACAATTATATAGACCAGACGAACTGAACTGATATCAGCCAAAAGGTTGGATGAAACAGAGAGCATAGATGAACTAAGCAATTTATCGGACCTCGCCTTTGATCAGCAATGCAATTGAAGTTATGTGCGATGGTCTTATCTTCAGTAGAGCGATTCAACCACGTAGAAATACCGTTATACACCACGTAGAAGAAGGCATGAATTCAGAAAACTGCGGATGAATGCCATTAATCTAGCTAGTTTGCTTGCTATCTATCCTAGATAGGGTCGGAACAAGAAAAAAACATGATTAAAATTGGAACACAAAGGATGATGCAATTTTATCATGCAATTCGATTCGACCATCCAGGAACAAAGATGCAGCTACGGCATTGAAGATTGAACTAGTAGGAAGGATAGTTCCTGCAATTCGACTCGCTCCATCGTCCCACAGATCATAAGATGCAGTTCAATATCAGCACTACATTGATTATATTATCAGTACTACATTGATTATATTACCCCTAAGTGATGTTGAAGCCAAGATGGATTGCATCCAGAATTCCAGAATAATAGCATAGCAGCAGGTTAATCTGACGGACCCAACTGAACTGAACTGAAACATAGCAGCAGAATAATACTCCTAGTACTAGTAGCAATTGCAACCAGATAACTAGTCTGCATATGATGAACTAGCTAGAGATCATAGGTGAAGTCAAGCACTGATGAGCTCGCTAATCCGTTGATGGGTGGGCTGAAGCAGCGGGCTGGCTAATCTGCAATGAGATGGATAATCGGACGGACGGACAGTCAGATTGATGATGATATGCTAGGAAGACGAGCAGACAAAGGTTGGGGCTTTTGATTTGGACCTCAACTCCCAGACCCAGGTAGGCGTGCTTGTCGCTCAGCTCGGCGAGCCGGGCGACCTCCTTGGGGTCGGCGAAGCGGGAGAGCACGGCGACGGTGTGGTCGATGTGCTTCACGGCGAGGCCCGCGATCTTGTTTGCGCGCCGCAGGTAGTCCAGCGCCTTGTGCACTCCGCCCGCTGGCTGCTGCTGCGTCGTGACGGGGCTCCTCGCTGTCCGGGTCGTGGGGCTTGCCGGGGACGGGGGCGCGGCCGGCGGCGAGGCACTCGACGCAGCGCGGGAGGTGGTGCTCCTCGAGCATCTTGACGGCGAGGAGGGCGGCCTCGACGCGGGCGAAGGCCTGGGCCTGCGTGGCGGGGCGGGGCGGGAGCCGCTGGGCGAGCAGCGCGTCGTAGAGCTGCTCGTCCGGCATGAGCGCGAAGGCGATGTTGACGGCGGCCATGGCTCGGCTGTCCACGGCGATGTCGATGCAGCGGGCCAGCATCTTGGCGCCGGCCTCCAGGCCGAGGTAGTAGACGTTGAGGATGTCCGAGGCGAGGCCCCCGAGCCTGTCGTCCTCGGCGTCCGCGGCGGCGGCCTTGTGGTGGCGGTGCAGGCGGCGGTGGAGCTCGAGCAGGCGGCCATGCTGCGCCCGCACGTTCTTGGCGGCCATCATGGCCTGCGTCAGCACCACCTCCAGGTCCGTCTTGCTCACCTGGCTCGCCATGGCCGCGAGCGAGAGAAAAGTTGGGGTTTTTGGAGCAGGCGCGAGCCAACGACAGAGGACGGGGGGGGGGGGGGGGGGGGGGGGCACGTGTCGAGCGGATATTGGAGAGCGACAGGGAATGCTGCTCTGCAGTGTGGGCCCACCTTTTGACCGGGTCTGCAGGGTGGCGTGCTCCCTCCGCTACCACTGGTGCAGGACATGACATGCAACCTCAGAAATTTGATCAAGGTGGCAGATCAATATTTTGGGAAATGCCATCGACACTACCGGCTTCATCGTGCCAGCCTACAAAAAATCTTGCCACGTAGTCCGTGTCTTCACACTTGCCAGCGATCGATACACATGAAACGACCACATTTCTTGCATCACGGCCCTAGTTCATGCCGGCACATGAGCCGACATACAAAATGGTGACATTCTCGGCCATAGCTTGATCATCTAGCTTGAGCATTGCCTTTAGTTTTTTTTTTCTCGAACCAAACCCTTCTTCCTTGGGTCTCGTTGGCATATCCGTAGCCTTGCCCACCACCTTCGAAGATGATATTCTTCATGAAATCATCAGGTCATCATGCGTCAACGCTTTCTCAAATAGGTTCCAAACATCCATCAAGCCGGACTTTTCTTTTGCATCCTGGTGGCCGACTGGCTAGCGTCAGATACAAATATGGTGTGGTGTTAAGGTCGACGCAGGCTGCGGGCGTGAGGGATGGACGGCGCGATCACACTACCTTTCGAGACGACATGGGCAACAAATTTCCTCTCCACATCTTTAGCCCTCTTCTGTGATTCTCGGGCCGTTTGCTAAAATGTGGTTGCGAAGATAAAAAAAGTAAGGTCTTAAAACTAACACACCCAATAAGCCCGCGTGCGTATATTTACTAAGTCCGTCTGTATATATTCATTTCATGCGCACATATACATACATTATTACGCTGAAACACCAAACACGCACCTTCTTTGCCGTCTCTCTTGGATAGACGATGAACTGGAGGTACTAGATTGTTTTGTTTCATGAAAGAAATTCACATCTCCGGTTTATTCGTTCATATAGGATGGCTTCATGCATGCATGGCCTCGTGACTCCTGTGTTCCATCACATCAAATCAAGCATCGCAGTACGATCCGGGAAGAAAACCATTGTATTGTGAACATCAACTAGAGATTGTATCACCATTATGTACCATACTATCTCTAGCTGTGAGCATCAACAGTGACGACTCTACCTATCTACTAGTACGAGTATCTCACTCTCGCGAACATACCTGCCCAAACGGGCCGGCCCGGCACGGCCGGCCTGCCAGCCAGAGTCGTGCGTGGCACGGCACGGCACACCGGGGCATGATTAGTAAACAGTGCCGTGCCGGCCCACATGTCCGGGTATCAGGCCCAAGCATGCCACGCGTTGTAATCGTATCGGCCCACGGCACGCTCGGGCACGTCGGCCCGCGACACGCTAAACACGTTAGCCGGTTCGTTCACTTCATTAAAACCTCATTAAAACCTTTGACATAGTATTATATAGAATAAATCTAAAGTTTTATTAGCACATGCCTCATTAAAACCTTTCATCCCAAAGAAATAAGATAGTACAAGCCATTCTCTAGAAAAGTAGAAACACAAAAAGAAGAAAAGATAGAGAAAGGAAAAAAAATACAAATACTACATTACATGCCATGCTTTGGATTTCTAGAAATCCTTCAACCTTGCTCTGCACCTGCAGCCGCAGCTATAGCCGCCGCGTCGGTCGCGTACGCTGCCTCCTTCACGTGTGTCGTTACGTGCCTCAGCAGATGGCCGGTTCCCGCATTTTGTTTCACGAGCAACTTCTTACCGCATTGTTGGCACTTTGCAAAAACGTGGGGGAGACCATCCTCATCTCTAACTATTTCTTCATCATAGAAATTCCAAATTGCGTGCTGACGCCTCACAATAGCACCAAACCAGTTTTGATTTGCATCAGCCATGTTTGTGTGTGTACAATGAGATGGAGTTATAAATGAGAAATTTGGCATCCTTTTTTTTATAGCAATGGCACGATAGGCACGATAGGCAATGTGGCATGTGGGATAAATCTTGAGCTTTATTAGTGGCTGCCTCATTAAAACCTTCCATCCCTGAAAAGTAAAAGAGTACAAAGCCACGCTCTAGAATTACAAAAAAGAAAGAAAATTACAAAAAGATAAGAAAATTACAAAAGAAATAGAAAAGGAGTACACTACACCACTAATCTAGAGATAGGTTCGATGCCGAGTCTTCGTCAAAGCACATGTCTTCAAACATGCCTATTAGTTCCATGTTTTCTGCAGTGTGTTGAGCTCTCCTTCTTGATAGCTCCCCATCTTACACGGACTTTAGTGTTCTCACCATATTAGGGGTGAGACTGGTTCTTCTATCCTCAATTATTCTTCTAGCAAGGCTGAAAGCAGACTCCGATGACACCGTTGAGACGGATACCGATAACACATCACGTGCTAATATGGCAAGCAGAGGAAATATAGTTTGTGTTCTTGCCGCCATTGCAGTATGTTGAAGTCTTCCTCACTATCTAAATCAAACATGACTTTTTCACTCTTGAGGTACTTCGATAACTCCCCGACAGCTTGAATCGAAGATGTTGAAGTAGAAGAGCTTCCGACGGTAGAGGAGGACGACAAAGAAGAACCAAAGATCTTGCTCCATGCTCCTCTCTTTTTACCCGCAGTAGGTGCTGGTGGAGGTCGTTGCATTCGAACTCTGGAATATTTTTCCTCATACTTAGCAAAAACTTCATATAGCTTGTCACGAGCCATGTTGAAGTCATTAGTATAATCTAAACTTAAGGATGTGGACAATACATTGAGTGCACTACTGTACCCTTCAAGTTTAGCTCTGGGATCCAAGATAAATGCAAATGCATACAACAGTGGAATATGTTCCCAATATTTTAAATACTTTGTTTTCATGTCAGCAACAACATTAAGTAATAATACATCACCTTCATGATTTCAAATGACTAGCAATGTCTAATATGGTATGCACCATCAAAGGAGATGTGGGGGTAATAAACCTCAGACAAAGTAATTGTTGCATCATAGAACAACTCAAGAAATGCAGTCAATGTTGTAATAACATGCCAAGTTTCACCGTGATTAGAGGTTCAACCCCATAATTTGCATTAATAAAACCATTGAACAAAACCGTGTCTCGAATAACTGCCTTAAGCATCAAATATGTAGAGTTCCATCTAACACGCATGTCTGAATTATACTTATGAGGAGTTGCATCTATGGCAATGGAATATCTCCTATAGTTTGAAATTCGTTGAGTTGAATGTTAAAGATACGATATTGCAGTGTGTATGCATTCAACGTGTGGTTCACATATATGTAAATCACCTTTAGCAATAAGATTAATGATATGACAAGCACAACGTTGATGCATTAAAAAAGATGCATCATATGTGGAGAATATAGGAGTCAGAGTGTTCATTGCATTCGTGTTTGCTGAAGCATTATCCAAAGTTATTATGAAAACTTTGTCGGCAAGAGTAAAATCATTCACAACTTTTAGTATAGCTTCAGCAATCTTTGGACCACCATGTGATACATCTATTAATTCAAATCCTATGACTCTTTTTTGTAGCTGCCAATGTTTGTTAACATAATGAGTTACCACACTAATATAGTCTTGCTTTGCACGACCAGTCCATATATCAGATGTTAACGACACTGAAAAAGTGCACGTAGAAAATTCATATTTTATTTTATCTTTACCAGTCTGGTAAAGCTTTTTAAGATCCCTACTTGTAGTTTGTCTAGAAACTGGTCTATAATTAGGATTATGACAAGATTGAATAAATTCTACGAAACCGTCAGATTCACCAATACCCAATGGTAAATCATTCAAAGCAATAAAACGGCATAGACCTTCTCGCGCTCGTTGAGGATCGTAAACGAAATTGCTTACCGTACCGTCGGTGTTGAACTTGAGATGAGTTTGCACGGCCGAGCTAGACGCGCTCGTTGCATCCGCCTTCTTGTGGGAATTCAAATGCCTCTTCAGGTGCCCGGTTCCTCCCTTGGCTTCTCCGATTAGCTCCTTCTGACACCTTTTGCACCGTGCCGACACCTTCCTCATACCGCCCACCATAGATATTTCTTCATCGAAAAATTCCCACACCTCGGAGGTTCTCCGACGAGTTCTTCTCACACCCATGCTGGTGAAGGAACCCGTCCCACTACTAGAATTGCCTTGACCATCAGGTTGGGTATCGGGAAGGGCCTCGAGAGAGGGATGATCGGTATAGGGTGGTTGCATGCATGGTAATGTGATTGGAGCTCGGGGGAAGATGCCAAAGTCATCAAGACCAAAATCGGCTATTGTGAAGGTAGTATTATCTTGGTTGTCCATGTTTGAGTGTGTGAAATATGTGGGCTAGATAGCCCTATTTATAGGGGGGGGGGGGGGGGGGGGAAATCAATACTCAAACTAATTTAACCCTCCAACGGTCACATTTTTTAAAATATGAATTATGTTTAAAAAAATCCCTCTTAAAACCCACCTAATCCCTCTTAATCTTTGCTCTCCTGCGCTCCAAGCCTCCAACTGTTAGTCCAGCCACTCCCCCCCTCCAATGTGAGCTGACAGAAAAGTTGTCCTCCCGTGCATTGCATTGTGCACCTGCTGCATGGAGGACAAAAAATAGTGTAGTATACAAGACCATACCTGGCCAAACACGATGCACGTACGGCAATTGCCTCCATCCATCCATCCATCTGCATTTTCAAATTTCAAAATTGAATCCATGGTAGCGGAGGGAGCACGCCACCCCCCAATCCCATGTCAAAAGGAGTCAAACGCTACTGCCAGTGCCAGTGTACGAGCAGGAGCAGCTATCTTCTGCCACGCCACGCCATTGCCTCACCTTCCTTGAAAACTCCAACCTTTTTCTTCCCATTTCTCCTCCTTGCTTCCCTACCGCAACTGATCCAAATCTCCGATCCGAGAGAGAGTGCGGCCGGCCATGGCGGGAGAGGTGAGCAAGGAGGAGGTAGGCACCGTGCTCATGCACGCCATGATGGCCGCCAAGAACCTGCGCCCGCAGCGCGACCGCCTCCTGCACCTCCACCGCCGCCTCCAGCAACTCCAGCCCGCCGCCCCCGACGACGCCAAGCTCCGGGACCTCGCCACGGACCTGTGGAAGGTCTACTACATCGGCATGGAGTACGGCGCCCGCGCGCTCGCCACCTGCCTCGAGATCGCCGTCCAGAAAGGCGGCCGCTTCGCCATGAACCCCGCCTTCGCCGTCATGCCGGACGAGCAGCTCCACGACGCGCTGCTCGCGCAGCGCCTCCCGGCCCGCCCCACCACCCAGCCCGAGGCCCTGGCCCGCGTCGAGGCCGCGCTCTTCGCCGTCAAGCTGCCCGAGGAGTACCACATCCCGCGCTGCATCGAGCACCTCGTCGGCTCCCGCCCCCCGCACCCCGGCGCCAACCGCGGCACCTCCTCGCCCAAAGCCGCCGTCGACCTGGACAAGGCGCTCGACTTCCTGGACCGCGGGTGCACCGTCCTCAGCCTCGCCGTCAAGCACGTCGACCTCGCCGTCGCCGTCCTCTCCCGCTTCCTCGACCCCAAGGAGGTTGCCAGCCTCGGCGAGTTCACCGACAAGGTCGCCTACATCTCCAAGGTTTATCCAAAGCCCAAACCTTCCTGTTTTCTACTCGTACTAGTTCCTTCCATCAATCTGTCTGACTGTCCAATTCATCCATCAATCTGTCTGATTTATATCCATGGATCTGATCTGACTGCCGATTCCAATTCGTTGGCTTGACTGCAGGACGGGCCCTATCCAACATCCGATTGAGCGTCGTGGTCGAGATTCAAGGGGATCCTTTGCATTGCTCATCGAATCCATGCTCTCCTTATCAGTCTTTTATTTTAGTTTATCATGCAGACAAATTAACTTGTGGCTTCAGAATTCAGTTTGGTCAGATTTATGTGCTGCCATGCTCTTCTATCTATTTGTGTTCACCAATTCCTGGGCAAACACATTAGGGGCAAACAATGTACTAGTGTAATCATGCTGATCTGCATCGAATTGCAGCACTGCATGTCAAAATTGTTGCACAAGCTACTGCTACTACTGTATTTCAATCCTGTTATGTCACTCGTCTGATCCTAGTTAGAATCGCAATCGATATTCTGCATGGTCTAGTAATATTCTGTTCGTGCGTTTGACTTTTGATTTACAGTCAGCAAGCAGAGCAACTCATGCATCGTTGATTATCCCATGCATTGTTGATTAGTCGCTTACTTTATATTCTTCAACCTAAAAAAAAATTAATCGTTTATTTCACGTTTATTTCATCTATATATGCTCTCTGGTTAGTTCATCTAGGCAGACCTATGGTTTAAGTTCAGTTCGGTCAGATTAGTTAGCTGCTGCTAGTATGTATGTACGTGTGTAGTCAACTTTTGGATGGCTAAAACTATCTAGAGTAATGTTAATATGCATCTTATTTGTGGGACAACTGAATAGAATCGAATTGCAGCATGTAGCGAATGTCGAAATTAAGATTTTGGGCAGGCCATGCTATAATCATGTTCTGTGATGTCATTTGTTCCAACAGCATTTTAATCAAGGCATTCTGGGCATGCTATGTTTTAATCTGAATTAATGATATCTGGTCAGCAAGCAGCATAGTACAAGCCGGTTAATTATCCCTTGCATTGTTGATCATCAAAGCAGAATGCTCTGTAGTTAGAGTTCATTAATATGCAGACTTATGATTTAGTTTCAGTTCGGTCAGAACAGTTTGCTGCTGCTAGTATTTGCATTTAATTAATTTCTAGATGGCTCCTACTATCCAGTGTAATGCTGATGTGCATCTTACTGGTGGGAAAAAAAGGATTGAATCGAATTGCAGCGGAACGGATGTCAAATTTGCGATTTTGGGCATGCTACGTTTTACAATGTTGTGTCATGTAATTTGATCCAATTCTAGGATTGATAGCAATCTTGAATAATGATATGTGCATGATGCCCAGTTTGTGAATAGTGTCACGAAAGGCGTAACTCATAGATTTTTTTTCCTTCTGAAATGACGAGCCGATGATCGATAGTAACCAAGAAACTCATGGACTGCATCCTAGTATATGGATGTTGTTATATGGGAAAATGCATGAGGCATAGTGTGTTAGTTATCCCTTCTCAAGCATGTTTGGTAATTTTCCGCCGCATTTTAGTTACTTTTGTATGTTTGATACGAATTTATGGAAGTTCCTGGGGATAAAAAGACGAGGTCTCTAGTGATTCATGCGTGACTTTTTGTTAGTTTCAAATATTTTGTCCAAAAAAGATCCGAAGTTGGCAAATGTATGCCTTTTGTTTATGTTCCTTATGTGTTTCTAGATGAATCAAAATGGCATGTCTATCCATGCACATACTACAGTAGCTCCTTTTACTTAGGCAGGCATGCTAAGAATAGATTATGTATGAAATTCCTAAAGCATTGTACGTAAACAGGTTCATATAAATTTTCATTTGGTCTCACAAGGAGCGACTATCTTATTTACCCGTAGGTAATGGGTCTGAGCTACTAAGACATCCTAATGTCGGATAACTAACCACCATCACTACCGCAACTCAATTCGACATGCGTTAAATCTGCAATCCATTTCCATCATTTGTCCCACACATAAGAAGCATATCAAAATTACTCAATCCACCCCGCAAAAAAAAAAAAAAAAAACATTACTTGATCCAGATTTCTATCCTAAAGCAAATGCCATCCCAGAAAAATGACTAAACACATACTTAGTTGTAGCATGTCCAAAATCACAATTTTGACATGCGCTGAAACTGCAATTTGAATCTTATTCGGTTGACTCAAATACGACATGCATATCAACATTACACTGCATACAACATTTACACCTAATGAAACTAACTAAGATAGCCACGGTTGTCCAAAAGTTTATTTAACACAGATTTGTAGCATGCAGCAGAGTAACATGAGCCAAGTGTACTGACATCAAAAGGTTTTGCATGAAACAGAGAGCATATATAGATAAAGTAAAGCCACAGATAGAAAACAAACTTTGCAACTAAAATCAAAATGTTCCAGATCGTGTATGCTGGTTCTATACTTCTATCTTCAATATTGATTACCCCTAAGACAGATAGGCACGGCTGTCCAGGAATCAATTAGGCACAAATAATACAAGAAGAGCATGGCAGCAGATAAACACCTGAGCAAACTGAACTGAAACCACAACTCTGCCTGCATGCTGGGGATGCAAGCTAGAATCACAAAGAACATGATTAGGAAGTAAAAAAAAACACATAGTAGTAGCACGCCCAAAATCCCAATTTTGTCATGCGGTTCGTCCAGAAATACGATATTGAACTAGTACCATACATGAATCCAATTAAGAATTTTGAGATAGCTCCTGCAATTCGATTCGATCAAGTGAAGTCCCAAAGATAAGATAAGATGAAGATCAACATTACAATACTACATTGGTTTCCCCTAGCTAACTGATGAAGCTGAGACAGATTAGATAGGCATGCTGGCCGTCCAGGAACCAAAGTCTGACCAAACTGAATACGAATACAAGAGCATTGCAGGCAGCACATAAATCCTGACGAAACCACAGGCCTGGATGGGATGGATGGTAGATTAAAAGACTGATGATAAGGAGATCATGCATGGGCATGGCTTGGATCAGCACAGCGTCCATCGATCAATCGGATGCCAGATAGAATCCCTCCTGCAGCAAGCCAACAAATCCACCGTCAGATCCATCCATCCATGGATTCATTCATCATTTTCATCCAGGACTAGGATCGGAGCAAGAAGAAAAGAGTTTGGAGGACGGACCTCGGAGATGTAGGCGTAGTCGGCGCAGAACTCGGCGAGGCTGGCCAGCTTCCTTCTTGGGCTCCATGAAGCGGGAGAGGACGGAGACGCCCACGTCGATGTGCTTCACCTTCACGGCGAGGCTCGCCATCCTGTTTGCGCGGTACATGTAGTCCAGCGCCTTGTCCACCTCCCCGCCGCTGGCTGCTTCACGGGGACGGGGCGTCCGGGTCGTCGTCGTCGGAGAGGTGTTGGTGTTAAACACGACAAAGCCTTCCAATGCTGGTACGTGTCCAGGTGCCACTACATGTATGATCCGAGTAGGACTTGAATTAGCAGCCGAGTCGTATTGCTCTAGGTGCTAGCTTTGTACTACTTATATATATACATGTAACCAGCCCTGTAATATGTACCGAACCGTGAACTAGATCAATACAAAGCAATTACGGGAGCGACACGCTCCCGTGGCCATCATACTACGTGTATTCCTCGAGTGATTAGTTCCAGCCAGCCAGCTTTGCCTAGCATACGCCGTAGCTAGCTAGCTTTCACCGAATCAATCCACCTCCTTGCCTGCTTGGTTCTTGTATACGTACACGTGTATTTCTAGACGGCCAAAAGCACAGGTCGTCGGAACCGCGTCGTACAAAGTACGTCGGAAAGTACTTGGCGTAGGAGGTCTGGGCCAACAATTGGTATCTAGAGCTTGGTTTATTGGCGTGATCTTCGGAAAGCAATCGAAGGATCATGTTAAACCCGGGCAAGGAGATCGTTGTGGCGGGAGCTAAAGCACCGATGCCGATGGTTGGGGGGTCGCAATTCCCCCGGCTGGATCGAGAGGACTACGCACTATGGGCAATGAACATGGAGGTCGCGATGGAGGGAGCGGAATTCTGGGAAGCTGTCGATCCCAGCGGCGCCGAGTACGCGAAGGGCGCGGCAAAGTACCGGACGGATCGTCAGGCGTTAACGGCGATCTACTCCGCCATGCCGAAGGATGTGCTGCAACACCTCATCGGAAAGAAATCGGCGAAGGAGGCATGGGAGACCATCAAGATCCTGCACCAGGGTCATGAACGTGTCAAGGAAGCACACCTTCAGTCCTTGATGAGAAGCTACGAATGCCTGAAGATGGAGGAAAGCGAGACGGTTGATCAGTTTGCCTCCCGTCTTAAGACCCTCGTCAATGGATTACAGGGCTATGGTTCAACCCTAGAAGAAGTTGCGATCGTCCGACGATTTTTGCGCGCCGCGCCGACACGCTACATCCAGATCGTCACGTCGATCGAGCAATGTCTCGACCTAAAGACTCTCACGGTCGAGGATCTCGTCGGAAGGTTCAAGGCCCACGACGAGAGAATTCGTCTCAGTTTCGGCGACGCAGAGGCGAGTGAGCACCTGATGCTGACAAAGGCACAATGGATTGCCCTGCCAAAAGAACAACAAGACGGATCCACGAGCAGCAGCAAGAAGAAGGGGAAGGGGAAGCAGTGCTCGGCGAGAAAGAACTTCGCCGACTCGGACGACGAGGATGCGCCTGCACCACCGAGGAGGAAGTTTGACATCAGGAAAGTGAGGTTGTTGGAAATATGCCCTAGAGGCAATAATAAATTAGTTATTATTATATTTCTTAGTTCATGATAATCGTTTATTATCCATGCTATAATTGTATTGATTGGAAACACAATACTTGTGTGGATACATAGACAAAACACTGTCCCTAGTAAGCCTCTAGTTGACTAGCTCGTTGATCAAATATGGTCAAGGTTTCCTGGCCATAGGCAACTGTTGTCACTTGATAACGGGATCACATCATTAGGAGAATCATGTGATGGACTAGACCCAAACTAATAGACGTAGCATGTTGATCGTGTCATTTTGTTGCTACTGTTTTCTGCGTGTCAAGTATTTGTTCCTATGACCATGAGATCATATAACTCACGGGCACCGGAGGAATGCTTTGTGTGTATCAAACGTCGCAACGTAACTGGGTGACTATAAAGATGCTCTACAGGTATCTCCGAACGTGTTCGTTGAGTTAGTATGGATCAAGACTGGGATTTGTCACTCCGTATGACGGAGAGGTATCTCGGGGCCCACTCGGTAATACAACATCACACACAAGCCTTGCAAGCAAATGTGACTTAGTGTAAGTTGCGGGATCTTGTATTACGGAACGAGTAAAGAGACTTGCCGGTAAACGAGATTGAAATAGGTAAGCGGATACTAACGATCGAATCTCGGGCAAGTAACATACCGAAGGACAAAGGGAATGACATACGGGATTATATGAATCCTTGGCACTGAGGTTCAAACGATAAGATCTTCGTAGAATATGTAGGATCCAATATGGGCATCCAGGTCCCGCTATTGGATATTGACCGAGGAGTCTCTCGGGTCATGTCTACATAGTTCTCGAACCCGCAGGGTCTGCACACTTAAGGTTCGACGTTGTTTTATGCGTATTTGAGTTATATGGTTGGTTACCGAATGTTGTTCGGAGTCCCGGATGAGATCACGGACGTCACGAGGGTTTCCGGAATGGTCCGGAAACGAAGATTGATATATAGGATGACCTAATTTGGTTACCGGAAGGTTTTCGTGCATTACCGGAAAAGTTTCGGGCTCATCGGTAGTGTACCGGGAGTGCCGGGAGGGGTGCCGGGGACCATCGGGAGGGGTGTCACGCCCCAAGGGGTCTCATGGGCTATGGGAAGATATAAACCAGCCCCTAGTGGGCTGGAATAAGTTCCCACTAAGGCCCATAAGGTTTGAGAAGGAAAAAACACAAGGTGGAAAGAGTTTCCAAGTGGGAAGGTGGAATCCTACTCCAAGTAGGATTGGAGTAGGACTCCTCCACCTCCAATTTCGGCCAAACCTTGAGGGTTTGAGGCTGCCTCTTCCCTCCCCCTCCCTCCTATATATACTGAGGTATTAGGGCTGATTTGAGACAACTTTTGCCACGGCAGCCCGACCACATACCTCCACGGTTTTACCTCTAGATCGCGTTTCTGCGGAGCTCGGGCGGAGCCCTGCTGAGATTAGATCATCACCAACCTCCGGAGCGCCGTCACGCTGCCGGAGAACTCATCTACCTCTCCGTCTCTCTTGCTGGATCAAGAAGGCCGAGATCATCGTCGAGCTGTACGTGTGCTGAACGCGGAGGTGCCGTCCGTTCGGCACTAGATCGTGGGACTGTTCGCGGGATAGTTCGTGGGGCGGATCGGGGGACGTGAGGACGTTCCACTACATCAACCGCGTTCACTAACGCTTCTGCTGTACGGTCTACAAGGGTACGTAGATCACACATCCCCTCTCGTAGATGGACATCACCATGATAGGTCTTCGTGCGCGTAGGAAATTTTTTGTTTCCCATGCGACGTTCCCCAACAGTGGCATCATGAGCTAGGTTCATGCGTAGATGTCTTCTCGAGTAGAACACAAAATTTTTTGTGGGCGGTGATGTGTGTTTTGCTGCCCTCCTTAGCCTTTTCTTGATTCCGCGGTATTGTTGGATCGAAGCGGCTCGGACCGACATTACTCGTACGCTTACGAGAGACTGGTTTCATCGCTACGAGTAACTCAGTTGCTCAAAGATGACTGGCGGGTGTCAGTTTCTCCAACTTTAGTTGAATCGGAATTGACCGAGGAATTCCTTGGATGAGGTTAAATAACAACTCATATATCTCCGTTGTGGTGTTTGCGTAAGTAAGATGCGATCCTACTAGATACCCATGGTCACCACGTAAAACTTGCAACAACAAAATTAGAGGACGTCTAACTTGTTTTTGCAGGGTATGCTTGTGATGTGATATGGCCAACGATGTGATGTGATATATTGGATGTATGAGATGATCATGTTGTAATAGTTAATATCGACTTGCACGTCGATGGTACGGCAACCGGCAGGAGCCATAGGGTTGTCTTTATAACTAACGTTTGTGCTTGCAGATGCGTTTACTATTTTGCTACGATGTAGCTTTAGTAGTAACAGCATGAGTAGCACGACAACCCCGATGGCGACACGTTGATGGAGATCATGATGATGGAGATCATGGTGTGACGCTGGTGACAAGAAGATCGTGCCGGTGCTTTGGTGATGGAGATCAAGAAGCACGTGATGATGGCCATATCATGTCACTTATGAATTGCATGTGATGTTAATCCTTTTAATGCACCTTATTTTGCTTAGAACGACGGTAGCATTATGAGGTGATCTCTCACTAAAATTTCAAGACGAAATTGTGTTCTCCCCGACTGTGCACCGTTGCTACAGTTCGTCGTTTCGAGACACCACGTGATGATCGGGTGTGATAGACTCAACGTTCACATACAACGGGTGCAAAACAGTTGCGCACGCGGAACACTCGGGTTAAGCTTGACGAGCCTAGCATGTGCAAACATGGCCTCGGAACACATGAGACCGAAAGGTCGAGCATGAATCGTATAGTTGATATGATTAGCATAGAGATGCTTACCACTGAAACTATTCTCGACTCACGTGATGATCGGACTTGAGATAGCGGATTTGGATCATGTACCACTCAAATGACTAGAGAGATGTACTTGTTGAGTGGGAGTTCTTAAGTAATATGATTAATTGAACTAATTGCCATGAACATAGTCTAATGGTCTTTGCGAATTACGATGTAGCTTGCGCTATAGCTCTACTGTTTTTATATGTTCCTAGAGAAAATTTAGTTGAAAATTGATAGTAGCAAACTTTGCAGACTGAGTCTGTAAAACCGAGGATTGTCCTCGTTGCTACGCAGAAGGCTTATGTCCTTAATGCACCACTCGGTGTGCTGCACCTCGAGCGTCGTCTGTGGATGCTATGAACATCCGACATACACGTTTCTGATGACTACACGATAGTTCAGTGCAAAATACTTAATGGCTTAGAAGCAAGGCGCCGAAAACGTTGTAAAACGTCACGGAACATAAGTGATGTTCTAAAGAGATGAAATTGTGATTTCATGCTTGTGCCCTTGTTGAGAGGTACGATACCTCCTACAAGATTCTTTGTCCACAAAGTAAAGGAGAAAAGCTCAATCGTTGAGCGTGTGCTCAGATTGTCTGAGTACGACAATCACTTGAATTAAGTGGGAGTTAATCTTCCAGATGAGATAGTGATGGTTCTCCAAAGTCACCGCCACCAAGCTGTGAGAGCTTCGTGATGAACTATAACATATCAAGGATATATACAATGATCCTTGAGCGATTCGCGATGTTTGACACTGCGAAAGTAGAAATCAAGAAGGAGCATCAATAGTTGATGGTTTGTAAAACCACTAAGTTTCAAGAAAGGCAAGGGCTAGAAGGGATACTTCGTGAAACGGCAAAACAATTGCTGCACTAATGAAGAGACCCAAGATTAAACCCAAACCCGAGACTAAGTGCTTCTGTAATGAGGGGAACAGTCACTGAGCCGGAGCAACTCTAGATACTTGGTAGATAAGAAGGCTCGCAAAAGTCGAGAGAAGTATATTTGATATACATGATGTTGATGTGTACTTTAACTAGTACTCCTAGTAGCACGAGGGTATTGGATACCGGTTCGGTTGCTAAGTGATTAGTGACGCGAAATGAAAGCTACGGCATAAACGGAGACTAGCTAAAGGCGAGGTGACGATACGTGTTGGAAGTGTTTCCAAGGTTGATATGATCAAACGTCGCACGCTTCCTCTACCATCGGGATTGGTGTTAAACCTAAATAATTGTTATTTGGTGCTTGCGTTAAGCATGAACATGATTGGATCGTGTTTATTGCAATACGATTATTCATTTAAAGAGAATAATGGTTACTCTATTTTCTTGAATAATCACCTTCAATGGTTTATTGAATCTCGATCGTAGTGTTACACATGTTCATGATATTGGTGCCAAAAGATACGAGTTAATGATGATAGTACCACTTACTTGTGGCACTGCCGCTTGAGTCATGTTAGTATAAATTGCATGAAGAGGCTCCATGCTGATGGATCTTTGTACTCACCTGATTTCGAATCACTAGTGACATGCAAATCATACCACATGAAGCAAGGCCTTGTTTTCATTGAGATGAAATAAGATAGTAACTTGTTGGAAGTGATACATTTTGATGTATGCAGTCCAATGGGTGCTGAGGCACGTAGTGGATATCATTATGTTCTTACTTCACTGACGATTTGAGTAGATACAGGAGTATTTACTTAATGAATCACAAGTCTGAAATGTTGAAAAGTTCAATTCCGTTTCAGAGTGAAGTTCGTCGTAACAAGAGGATAAACTGTCTACGATATGATCATGGAAATGAATATCTGAGTTACGAGTTTTGGTACGCAGTTAAGACAATGTGGAAATTGTTTCGCAGTTCATGCCACCTGGAACATCATAGTGTGATGATGTGTCTGAACGTCATAGCCACGCACTATTTGGTATGGTGCATACTATGATGTCTCTTATCGAATTACCACTATCGTTTATGGGTTATGCATTAGAGACAACCACACTCACTTTAGATAGGGCACCGCGTATTTCCGTTGAGATGACACAGTATAGACTGAGGTTTAGAGAAATCTCAACTGTCGTTTCTTGAAAGTTTGGGGCTTCGACACTTATGTGAAAAAGTTTCAGTCTGATAAGCTCGAACCCAAAGCGGATAAATGCATCTTCATAGGATATCCAAAACAGTTGGGTACATCTCCTATCTCAGATCCGAAAGCAAAGTGTTTGTTTCTAGAAACGGATCCTTTCTCGAGGAAAGGTTTCTCTCGAAAGAATTGAGTGGGAGGGTAGTAGAACTTGATGAGGTTATTGAACCATCACTTCAACCAGTGTGTAGCAGGGCGCAGGAAGTTGTTCCTGTGGCGCCTACACCAATTGAAGTGGAAGGTGATGATGGTGATCATCAAGCATCGGATCAAGTTACTACAAGCCTCGTAGGTTGACAAGGTCGCATACTACTATAGAGTTGTACGGTAATCCTGTCTTAGAGGTCATGTTGTTGAGAAACAATGAACCTACGAGTTATGGAGAAAGCGATGGTGGGCCCAGATTCCGACAAATGGCTGGAAGCCATGAAATCCGAGAGAGGATCCATGTATGAAAACAAAGTGTAGACTTTGAAAGAACTACTTGATGGTCATAAGACTATTGAGTAAAGATGGATCTTTAAAAGAAGACAGACGATGATGGTGATAAGTCACTATTAAGAAAAGCTCAACTTGTCGCAAAGATGTTTTCGACAAGATCAAACAGTTGACTATGATGAGACTTTGTCACTCGTAGCGATGCTAAAGGTCTGTTAGAATTATGTTAGTTGTTGATGCATTATTTATGAAATATTGCACGTAGGATGTCAAAACATTGTTTTCTCGACGGTTTCCTTGAGCAAACATTGTATGTGATACAACCAGAAGGTTTTGTCGATCCTAAAGATACTAGCAAGTATGCAAGATCCAGTCATCCTTCAATGGATTGGTGCAAGCATCTCGGAGTTGGAATATACACTTTGATGAGATGATCAAAGATTTTGGGTTTGTACAAGGTTTATGAGAAACTTGTATTTCCAAAGAAGTGAGTGGGAGCACTATAGAATTTCTGATAAGTATATGTGGTTGACATATTGTGGATCAGAAGTAATGTAGAATTTCTTTAAAACATACAAGGTTGTTTGAAAGGAGTTTTCAAAGGAATACCTGGATTGAGCTACTTGAACGTTGAGCATCAAAGATCTATGGAGATAGATCGAAAGCGCTTAATGGAAGTTTCAACAAGATGCATGCCTTGACAAGTTTTTGAAGGAGTTCCAAATAGATCAGCAAAGAAGGAGTTCTTGGTTGCGTTGTGAGGTGTGAATTTGAGTAAGACTCAAAACCCGACCCCGGCAGAATAAAGAGAATAGACGAAGGTCGTCTTCTATGCCTTAGCCGTAGAATCTAAAGTATGCCATGCTGTGTACCGCACCTGATGTGTGCCTTGACTCAAAGTATGTTGAGAGGTACACAGAGTGATCCATGATTGAATCACTAGCAGCGGTCAAAATTTATCCTTAGTAACTAATGGACTAAGGAATTTTTCTCGATTATGGAGGTGGTTAAAGAGTTCGTCGTAAAGGGTTACGTCGATGCAAGCTTTGACACTAATCCGAATAACTATGAGTAGTGAAACGGATTCGTATAGTAGAGTAGATATTTGGAGCATTTCCGAATAGCACGTAGTAGCAACATTTATAAGATGACATAAATATTTGTAAAGAACGCACGGATCTGAAAGTTTCAGAACCGTTGACTAAAACCTCTCTCACGAGCAAGACGTGATCAGACCCCATAACTATATGGGTGTTGGATTCGTTGGAATCACATGGTGATGTGAACTAGATTATTGACTCTAGTGCAAGTGGGAGACTGTTGGAAATATGCCCTAGAGGCAATAATAAATTAGTTATTATTATATTTCTTAGTTCATGATAATCGTTTATTATCCATGCTATAATTGTATTGATTGGAAACACAATACTTGTGTGGATACATAGACAAAACACTGTCCCTAGTAAGCCTCTAGTTGACTAGCTCGTTGATCAAATATGGTCAAGGTTTCCTGGCCATAGGCAACTGTTGTCACTTGATAACGGGATCACATCATTAGGAGAATCATGTGATGGACTAGACCCAAACTAATAGACGTAGCATGTTGATCGTGTCATTTTGTTGCTACTGTTTTCTGCGTGTCAAGTATTTGTTCCTATGACCATGAGATCATATAACTCACGGGCACCGGAGGAATGCTTTGTGTGTATCAAACGTCGCAACGTAACTGGGTGACTATAAAGATGCTCTACAGGTATCTCCGAACGTGTTCGTTGAGTTAGTATGGATCAAGACTGGGATTTGTCACTCCGTATGACGGAGAGGTATCTCGGGGCCCACTCGGTAATACAACATCACACACAAGCCTTGCAAGCAAATGTGACTTAGTGTAAGTTGCGGGATCTTGTATTACGGAACGAGTAAAGAGACTTGCCGGTAAACGAGATTGAAATAGGTATGCGGATACTAACGATCGAATCTCGGGCAAGTAACATACCGAAGGACAAAGGGAATGACATACGGGATTATATGAATCCTTGGCACTGAGGTTCAAACGATAAGATCTTCGTAGAATATGTAGGATCCAATATGGGCATCCAGGTCCCACTATTGGATATTGACCGAGGAGTCTCTCGGGTCATGTCTACATAGTTCTCGAACCCGCAGGGTCTGCACACTTAAGGTTCGACGTTGTTTTATGCGTATTTGAGTTATATGGTTGGTTACCGAATGTTGTTCGGAGTCCCGGATGAGATCACGGACGTCACGAGGGTTTCCGGAATGGTCCGGAAACGAAGATTGATATATAGGATGACCTAATTTGGTTACCGGAAGGTTTTCGTGCATTACCGGAAAAGTTTCGGGCTCATCGGTAGTGTACCGGGAGTGCCGGGAGGGGTGCCGGGGACCATCGGGAGGGGTGTCACGCCCCAAGGGGTCTCATGGGCTATGGGAAGATATAAACCAGCCCCTAGTGGGCTGGAATAAGTTCCCACTAAGGCCCATAAGGTTTGAGAAGGAAAAAACACAAGGTGGAAAGAGTTTCCAAGTGGGAAGGTGGAATCCTACTCCAAGTAGGATTGGAGTAGGACTCCTCCACCTCCAATTTCGGCCAAACCTTGAGGGTTTGAGGCTGCCTCTTCCCTCCCCCTCCCTCCTATATATACTGAGGTATTAGGGCTGATTTGAGACAACTTTTGCCACGGCAGCCCGACCACATACCTCCACGGTTTTACCTCTAGATCGCGTTTCTGCGGAGCTCGGGCGGAGCCCTGCTGAGATTAGATCATCACCAACCTCCGGAGCGCCGTCACGCTGCCGGAGAACTCATCTACCTCTCCGTCTCTCTTGCTGGATCAAGAAGGCCGAGATCATCGTCGAGCTGTACGTGTGCTGAACGCGGAGGTGCCGTCCGTTCGGCACTAGATCGTGGGACTGTTCGCGGGATAGTTCGCGGGGCGGATCGGGGGACGTGAGGACGTTCCACTACATCAACCGCGTTCACTAACGCTTCTGCTGTACGGTCTACAAGGGTACGTAGATCACACATCCCCTCTCGTAGATGGACATCACCATGATAGGTCTTCGTGCGCGTAGGAAAATTTTTGTTTCCCATGCGACGTTCCCCAACAGAGGTGTCATAAGTGTGGCCTCCTCGGACACTTCAAGGCTGACTGCGAGGAAGCACCGAAGCAACAATCACTCATGGCCGAGGAAGGAGACGATGGGGATATGATGCTGATGTGCGAGCTGGTGGATGAAGAGGATCCACATGATCATGATCAGCTGGACATGGATCCGGTGAGTGCATCTGTACCAGTAAATCCAGGCGAAGTCATGGTGCCAGAAGACCATGATGCACGGAGTGATGGAGTGGTCACGGTAGAACCAGGCGAAGTCATGGCGCCAGAGAACCATGACACAAGGCGTGACGGTGTGATCGCGCTAGAAGCAGGTGATGTCATGATGCCAGAGAACCATGACACAAGGCGTGACGGTGTGATCACGCTAGAAGCAGGTGATGTCATGACGCTAGAAGCCCATGACACAAGGCGTGATGGTGTGGTCGCGCAAGACACGAGCAAAGTTATGATGCCAGCAGTTCATAACACAATACGTGACGGTGTGGTCACGTTAAAAGACGACGAAGACGTGTCGCCCGAAGATCGCATCACGCGGCGAGCTGCACTCGGACCAGATGACCACCACACTCGTCGAGCTAGACTCGGATCAGACGGCACGACAGAAGAATGTCGGGCGATGCTTGATGTGTCAGCCACGCGCACTGAGTCGAGGGAACGAGGCGCTATGCAAGACATGCCAGGAATGCTCGTACCAGTCTCTACAAGTGACCTTGCGAGCAAGGAGGCGACCGACACGTCAACGAGTTCATGCATGCAGGTGGATAACACTAAGTTCGAGTGCCATGCAGCAAACCGGCTAGAGGAAGGTGTCCTAGAAATAACGCAAGCAAGGCCGACAGTAGTGGCAGCCACCACAATCGATGGAAGCAGCAACGGCTCAGCCTTTGCATGGCCTTGTGCTGCTTTGAAAGGCGTTGGTGGGACATCTCGAGAAGTACATGCACGTGAAGAAATGCATGACTACGTGGCTGGTTCATCTGGTGAAAATGCAACCAGCTCGAGAGAGTCCGAAATTCCAGAAACGAGAAGTTTGGCAACTTCAGAAGATGTGTCGTTTCTTTCGAAAGCACTGGACACAGAAGAAAGGCCACATGAACAAGTGAAAGCGTTTCAAATAAATTCGGTGAAGATGAAAAGTAAAGGGCAACTATGTTTGCAGATCGAGGAACCAAAATTTTTTGAAGACGCAAATATGGAAGAATGTTGGAGTTATGCTATGGATGAAGAGTTGAGGTCGATCCGAGACAACAAAGTATGGGAGCTCGTGGATCTTCCCAACGGACATAGTGCCATAGAGCTCAAGTGGGTGTACAAAGTCAAGAAGGATGTCGAAGGGAACTTGGTGAAGCATAAAGCAAGACTCGTGGCTAAAGAAAATGTGCAAGAGCAAGGTGTGGAAATCAAAGAAGTGTTTTCTCCAGTTGCAAGGATGTATTCGATGAGGCTACTTATTGCTCTCGCGGCTCAAGAATCTTGGGGGATACATCACATGGATGTGAACTCCGCGTTTTTGACTGGGGAGTTAGAAGAAGAATTGTATATGAAGCAATCACCGGGATACATCAAACAAGGAGAGGAACACAAGGTATTGAAGCTACACAAGGCGTTGTACGGGCTACGACAAGCTTATCAGGCATGGAGCATCAAGCTTGACAGTACATTGATTTCTCTAGGTTTTTAGAAGAGTCCACTCGAGCATACGATGTATAAGCGAGGTAATGGAAAGGATCGTCTCTTAGTGGGCATCTATGTGGATGATCTGTTGATAACTGGAGCTGACGAAGAGGTGATTGCAAACTTCAAGCTACAAATGAAGGAGCTATTCAAGATGACTGATCTAGGGCTCTTGTGTTACTACCTTGGGGTCGAGGTACAACAAAAGTCGGACGAGATCACACTATGCCAACAGGCATATACAAAGAAGATACTTGAAAGCAGTAGCATGGAAGATTGCAACCCAAGTTATGTTCCAATGAAGCCTCGTCTTATACTAAGCAAGAAAAGTGAAGCACCCATGGTTGATGCAACGGAGTATAGAAGTGTGGTCTGAAAGTTGAGGTATCTCACGAATACAAGACCAGACTTGGCCTATTCCGTTGACATAGTGAGTCACTTCATGGAAGCACCCACGACGAAATACTGGACAGTTGTGGAAAATATACTCAGGTACATCAAAGGGACAACAAAATTCGGTTGTGTCTATTTGAGAGAGAAGAAGAAGGAGATGCTGGAGCTATTGGGCTACAGTGATAGCGACATGTCAGGAGATGTGGACGACCGTATAAGTACCTCGGACGTGGTATATTTCTTGGAAGGAAATATAGTGAGTTGGCTATTACAAAAGTTGAAAGTGGTCGCATTATCCTCACGTGAAGAAGAGTATATTGCAGCTGCAACCGCGGTGTTTCAAGGTGTGTGTCTAGGAAGACTACTCGGTGACCTCACAGGTAAGGAACCGGAACGAGTGGTGCTCAACATTGACGACAAGTCTACAATCTCTTGGTGGAAGAATCCAGTGCGTCATGATAGACGCAAATACATCGATACAAGGTATCGGTACCTACGAGAGTGCGTGGAAGAAAGCAAGATTGACGTCAACTACGTTTGCACCGATGACCAGCTTGCAGATATCCTAACCAGATCTTTGGGACGACAGAAGTTCATGGAGATGCGGAGAAGGATCAGCGTCCAAGCTGTGAAGTGAGGACATCGTGTTTAGGGGGTGATTGTTGGTGTTAAACACGACAAAGCCTTCCAATGCTGGTACGTGTCCAGGTGCCACTACATGTATGATCCGAGTAGGACTTGAATTAGCAGCCGAGTCGTATTGCTCTAGGTGCTAGCTTTGTGCTACTTATATATATACATGTAACCAGCCCTGTAATATGTACCGAACCGTGAACTAGATCAATACAAAGCAATTACGGGAGCGACACGCTCCCGTGGCCATCATACTACGTGTATTCCTCGAGTGATTAGTTCCAGCCAGCCAGCTTTGCCTAGCATACGCCGTAGCTAGCTAGCTTTCACCGAATCAATCCACCTCCTTGCCTGCTTGGTTCTTGCATACGTACACGTGTATTTCTAGACGGCCAAAAGCACAGGTCGTCGGAACCGCGTCGTACAAAGTACGTCGGAAAGTACTTGACGTAGGAGGTCTGGGCCAACAATTGGTATCTAGAGCTTGGTTTATTGGCGTGATCTTCGGAAAGCAATCGAAGGATCATGTCAAACCCGGGCAAGGAGATCGTTGTGGCGGGAGCTAAAGCACCGATGCCGATGGTTGGGGGGTCGCAATTCCCCCGGCTGGATCGAGAGGACTACGCACTATGGGCGATGAACATGGAGGTCGCGATGGAGGGAGCGGAATTCTGGGAAGCTGTCGATCCCGGTGGCGCCGAGTACGCGAAGGGCGCGGCAAAGTACCGGACGGATCGTCAGGCGTTAACGGCGATCTACTCCGCCATGCCGAAGGATGTGCTGCAACACCTCGTCGGAAAGAAATCGGCGAAGGAGGCATGGGAGACCATCAAGATCCTGCAAGGAGAAAAGGTTGGAGTTTTGGGCTTTGGGAGGAGGCTGGCGAAGAGAAGACGACTGAGGGACACGTGTCGCGTGGCTACTGAAGAAGAGAGGTCCTGCTGCTCTGCAGGACGGGCCCACCCGACCCATGGACCCCTTTTTTGACCGTCCACAAGGGGTCACGTGCTCCCTCAGTCCACACGTTTTTACAAATTTTGAAATTTGAAAATGCTAGCCCCTCCATGGAATCAACATTTTGGAAAGATGAGGTTCCAAGCAAGGTTGAATGCTTTCAAACAAGTCCGACTTCACCAAGACAAGACAGGGGAGATGGCCGGATTTTCAAGATTTCACATTTGTCCGTTCGAGAATGAATTGTTGAAATTTAGTGAGGTGTCATGACCCACTTGAGCCTACAACGACTCTTCTGTGAAATTAGGTCACCCATGGGTCCACACATCATTCATCTGTCCTGGCATTTTCGTCATTCGCGATCCTCCAAGCTAGACTTATTTCAAAAGTCTCCTCTTTCTCAACCGAAACAAGAGAGCTTCCAAGTATGTGACACCTGCATATATGACATTTTGTAAGAGAAACAAACACATTTTAGATAGAGCGAATCAGATGTTTAACTAAAATTTAAGTTTGGTACAACGAGAGGAGAGGAAAATCTGAAGTGCTTGTTTGACTCACCAGATTTGTAAAACCTAGGAATCGAAAAACACAACAAGGTATATCATAAACTACATGCTTGTGTAGTTGTTTGATTGTGCACAGAGAAAGCATAGGATTGTTCACATGAGATTGAAGTGGATAGTTTTCCCTATGAAACCTTGTATGAATGAATTCTAAAGAAAAGATGCACTGGATTACGATGCAACCCATAGAGAGAACATTCTTTAACGATTATAATCCTTCAAAATTTCATTGCAAAAACCCTTTGATCATTTTTGTTTAGATAATCTCACTAAGCTTTATTAATTTGACACAATGTTTACAGGAACGAAAGGAAGATATAAAAAAATTAAATAGATACAAAAACCCTTGAATTAGACAATCTCACGATCCTTTAATCAAATAGATGAGTGCTTTGTAAACCCTTACTGACCCAGGATGTAAAAAAAAAACCTACTTGAACGGTGTCCGGGCAAGTCTATACCTGTTGCAAGTCTTATGCAAGTGTCACATACAGTGGCACCTAATTGGGCCAGGCCCATCTAGCAACGTCTCCTAGAAAGTGATTGCTAGCTACACATAATCACTTCTTCTAAAAAAAGCTACACATAATCACATAAGGTACACCAGTTTTTGTTTTTATTTTTATTTATTTTTTATATTTTGAAAGTATCCTACGTATATATATATATATATAATTCAAAACTATTAATGCAGTGTAATAAAAATGATACCATCATTTTTTTAAAAGACGATCATCATAAATTTGGAAAATATTAGAACAATATAATAAAAATGATATCACCATTTTGTAAAAACATGATTATCGCATTCAAAAAATGGTCACTTGTTTCAAAAACTATGTACCTGGCCTTTTTTAAATGTTTATACAATGTATAAAGATGTCTATATAATTTAAAACATTTTTTTACCATTCACAAAATTGTACATTACATTTAAAACTATATTACAAGCTTCAAATTATGTTTCTAACATTTAAAAAATGCTTACACAAATATAGAATATATTCACATAGTTTTCAAATATTTTTAATCATTCATAAATGTTTCACTGTGTATTTCTAAAATGTTTACAGGTATGCAACTTTTTCAAATCATGTAGTCACTCCGTAAACTAATATAAGAGTGTTTAGATCACTATTTTAGTTATCTAAACACTCTTATATTAGTTGTATTTGAGAAAATAATAATCATTTATTTGAAAAATATTAAACATGTATAAAAAACGTTTTAGATGTATGCCACAAATATAAATTTGTATAAAAATAGACATGAAAACAAAATTTTAAAAATGTTAATCATGTAATTAGAAGATGCTAAACATGTATAAAAAGTACTCCCTCCGTTTCAAAATTCTTGTCTTTGTTCTGTCTAGATATGAATGTATCTAGTCATGTATTAGTATTTAGATATTTTCATTTTTAGATAAATGTAAGACAAATTTTTTGAGACGGAGCGGGTATTCATTATGCTTAAAAAATTTACATTGTGTACAAAAAATTAGACATGTCTTGAAAAAGAAAAAATAAGCAAAAACTGAAACCAAAGTAAACTGTGAAAATCAAGAAAAAAAAGAAAGAAAACCAAGGAAAAATAAAATAAAAATAAAACCAAAGAGAAGCAAACAAACCTGTGTAAAAGGTTAAAACCCGATAAGAAAAGCACGGTCAAAAGATGGACATCATCAGCACATGAGTAACAAAGATGAAACAATTTACCTACATCTTAACTGTCTTTTGCCCGGTAACCGTGCTTCAAATTAATGTGTCATAGTTTTAGTTTAAATTATAAGTTTCATTATCCGAATTAAAACCACACCACTAATTTTAAAATAGAGCGAGTATACTATTCAAAGTTGGAACCCCAGTAGTTCAAACAATCGACTCAACAACTATAGATGGTCGTGACCCATGAAGCCATTAGCAAGGTTCATCTTAAGGCAACCAAACAGCATAACTAGAATCAGCAGTTTAAAAACACTAAAACACACCAAATATAATCATGTCATTTCAAATAGCTTCTAGTTATGTTGTTTTAAACTGATGTTTGGTGTGTTTTTGCTATTTGAAGCTATTCTGATGCAGTTCAAATATAATCATGTCACTTCAAATAGCATCAAAATAACAAGGTTCATCTTAAGGCACACCAAATACAATCATTGTTCAAAAACACTAAAACACACTAAATATAATCATCACTAAAACACACCAAATATAATCATCAGTTCAAGATAGCAAGGTTCATCTTAAGGCAACCAAACAGCATAACTAGAATCATCACATTAAAAACAATGACTGTTGCAATACTTGCATTTAACCGACCAAGGCTACATATCTTGAACCCAAAAACTGAGTCAATATGACATAACAAGAGACCTATACCAACATCAACAAATGGTGATCATCCTTCTACGACCAAAAAGACACTACAGGTAACATGTTAACAGAACAAACAACATTCTTCTGACAGTACATATTTACAAATAGACACGCACACACACATCTTTTTTCGGCGCGGCCTAAGGCTGACTGAGGTGGCTCTAACATGCTTTGCTTTGCTGTATTTACCAAGTATATCATCTATCCAGCGGCCAGCTGATTATTATTATTCTTGTCACTGTCGAAGCAAGAGCAAGGCGGTCGCAACCCCAGCGGCATCTCCTGATTTGGATACAATGTCTGCAAGGCGCCTGCCAAAAAGGAAATCAATGCCTTGTTACACAAAATCATGCGATTTTGTCTGGAATAGCACTTTCTTGAGATGGAAAAAAATATATGTCATGATAACAATCTCCCAAACTTTTCTCCGTATAACCATATACAAACAGCACAATGCTATATAGTGATGAAGGGTTCGGAACAGAGCGGAATTACCAATGTTTTTTTTTGCCTATGGCCCTCTTAAGGCTTGGATAGAAACAAATGGAAGCGCTGCACTTTTGCAGCATACTTTTTGGAAGTCGGTGACTTGTCAGCCACGTTTCCACCAGGTGAAAGCCTCCTCCTCTTTCTCAACCGAAACAAGAAATCTTCGGTGTCAAGGACATAGGAGACCTGCAAATATGGATGCCACTGTAAGCAATACCATAATATCCTGGTAAAACTGAACGCATGGAATTTTCGATTAAATAAAGATGCAGTACCTTGGAGGTCTTGCAGGATATCTTGCATTCAAGACCATTAGCAACTTTGATACCATCCATGGCCTTTAATGAATCTGAAGGCTCACCATCATTTGAATGTTTCCGCTTGTTCCTGGAAGAACGTCAAGAGATAATGGATTACAAACAGAAGAAACGTAATCAGGAGCTTCAATTTGGTTGTGGGGAGTAGGGGTCGGGGGATACCTTCCAAGGAAGACACCTTCAGGCAACATCGTGCCTGATGAATTTGACAGATACTCGCTGAAAAGATACGAGGCAAAATTTGGCTCAATGGATACCGCAGTCACTTCAGGCTTTTCATGACCATATTCCATCAGCTGAATAGACAACCTCGTTGGACTTGAGCACTGTAATTTGGGAGAAAGTTAAATTGACTAGGACTTGGACAATTATCAAAACGGCAGTACAAGTAAACCAGTTAATCTGCAACACAAATCGATACAAACTGGGATGAGGCTTACACATTCGAAACGATACATGCTCTCGTCATGGAGTAGGACACGGGCGTTTTCATGATAGACCAGATCAAAGAACCTCCCAGGGGATCTTGACTTCTCGTATATGTAAAGCTGGAGAAGCTTGCTGTCCATTTCATCTGTTGCTATGGCTTGAAGCTGACGCCAGGGAAGAACAAGAATGAATGTTGCAGCCAAGAGCCAACCCAGAGTGGATAATAGAACAGGGGATGGCTCAACTTACCTGCTTCACAACTTTGTATATCAGTTTATCCAAAGTAAAGAGAACGTATGACTGGGTCCCAATAATAGCACGGCAGTCATCCTCAAACTTGGTATTATCAGAAGTACCATCGAGCAAGTTGTACAGTGCCTTTATGAACCTTCATCAAAATGAGAGATCAATTACAGTCAGCTGGCAGTCTTTAGCACTTGACATAAGCAACGGAACAATTCGGAAAAGCAATATTACCTTGCATATAGGTCAGGTGGGTTTGTATCCTTGGAGATTCTCCATTTCTTTTCAGCACTTGAAGAGTTTGTCTTTGCTGAAAGCAGTCTTTCATACAGCATCTGCAATTGCCAAGTTTAGCAAAGGAGAGCACATGCAAAGACATAGGGCCAACACAACTGTAAAAGCTCACCTGATGCAACCTGAACAAGATATAAAATGAATCGTTCCCATAAAATATATGTGATGATCTGTTCTCCCGACCATGTAAAGATGAGGGTACATGCTTGGCCAGCGGTTTAGCCGAGTACAGAAAGCGTTCTGATGAAGGTAATGATATTCCGGGTAACGATATTCCTCCTTCAACGTCATGGTTCTCAGTTGTCCCCTCTGCCTCACCCTCACTTTCTGCCTTCGCATCCTGATCATGATCCATATCTTCTTCCTCGTCATGATCTTCACGAGAACACTGCTCGCCATCACCAGATTCACTTCCCGATGCATCTTCACCAGCCTCAGAAGCATTTTCACTGTCCTCGGTAGACCTTTGAGTGCTTTCCTCATCATCAGCGTCATTCTCGCCAGCTGCCTCAGCATGAGGTTCCACTTGACCAGGTCTAACCTTGAATGCTCTGCTCGTAGAACCTTCCTTTGTTTTAGACGCGCCATCTTCAAAAGGCACAAAGTTGTCCTCTTCAAAATCTCCATTCGGCGATAGTTCACCTTCTTCTCTTTCAACTTTCGAAGTATTATGGGACGCAGCAGGTTCATTAAATAGGCGCCCTTTGTTACCCTCACCGGTAGCCCCACCATTCAAAGATGATCCTGACTTGCCAATCTCTCCACCCTGTCGACCAAGAAACCTATGAGCTGGTGTTGAGTGGATCTATGGGTAAAAAGATTAATGTGCATTTTGCCTTGGATAAATGGTACACAAGCACAAATATTCCATTATTCCAAGCATCATCATCAAAAAGGGCAGCGGACAGATAAAATGGGAAGGGAAAAAGCAACAAAAAGGAAAATTGAAATTGCACAAGAATGAAAAAACGACCATTAAAAAGGAAAAGAATAGTGCCCTGGCACCAGCAGCCATACGACCTACAGGCTCCAGCACGTGAACTGACTGTAATACTTCACTGGAAGTCCTGGCGTACTTAACAAAGGTGGGGAGTAAACTGAGCTCACAAGACGTTATATACCTCAGTAGATGGTAATGCTTCATGGCCAGCCCTGGCACCACCAGCTATACTAACCCCAGCATGTGAACTTTTAGATGCATTCACTCCTAGCAAGCAAGACAATCATAAGCATTGGCAGAAAGATACCTAATCAAGTCATAGATAATAACGAATACAAAGCATCCAACTATCAGAAATGCAAACCTGGTGTGGTTTCAGAGTTTCCCTTCATATGGCTATGTTGTCCTGCTGACCTCTCAGTAGGCATGTTCTGGGTGCTTACTGCAGATACTTCATTTAGTGCAGCATTTGATGCTTCGTCATCTCTACGAGCAGTTCGATCTGCATCACGGGAACCATTTTGGGAGTCTGCTGCAACTCCTTTCACTGACCTAGCCAATCTAGCCACAGCTGATGGTGCTTGTTCATGTTGCATGCTTTCATCACCATGGCCTTGCTGGGCAGCAACTACATCAGGAGAAGTGTTGCTTTCCCCCACATTTGCAATACCAGATTTTGTGATCCCATTCTTGGGTTTAATTATATCTGCATCCACGGTACCATGGGACCGAGGCGGGACGCGTAAAATTGGTTCCAGAAAAGTTGTCCAAATCCTCATCACTTTGTCCAGTTGGTCCGAGCCACAGACTTCTCCACATGAGTACTTGACGATCTTATAAAGATCGTCATGGATATTTGCATCTACATACTCAAATGACATATTGGGAACTATAGGACGCCTATTTCCAGCAGCAATAGCAATGAGAACATCGTCTTCCTTTCTTTTCTTCTCATTAATTTCTTTAACCTCAGTCAATAGAGCTACAAAAGCAACAAAACAGAATCAAGTAAAATTAGGCAACTAAGCGAGGCTGGAACCATAAGAAACATTTGCATGTACAAAAGGTATACATACATTTTATGCTAAGGTTCTTCGAGTCTTGCTGCTTGAAATAGAAACTGCGATGATCAAGTGACTTGTGATAATTTTTGGCATAAATATCAGCCCAAACCTTGTTGAAATCAGACCGACACCTTGACCATTCATCCTGCTTTTGTTTCAGCCTGGATAAGATAACTGGAAGTGCAACACTAGCATTTCTTCGAAGAACGTCCATCACATCCAGACCATGGTCACCATATAACCGTTCAATGCACCTTAGATTCAGAGCTGAAAGGCAGTGGTTAATAAGCCAAAAGGACTAGTCAGGTTCCATTCAGTTCAAGCATCCCCAAATAATATCAACATACGCTGAACACAAAGTGTACTTACGAGTTAAGTGTTCATCGATGCGTATTGGGCTTTCTGGTTTCACCGAGTTATCTTGCATTTTTTCTATCAACTCCTCGACCCGCTTAGTTGCCGCATTAACTGATTCCAACAACATATCCAACTCGAACCTGAAAACATCCAGACCAATTTGTAACCAGCAACAAGAGATGATTCAACAAACAGAGTAGTTTACATAGGATAATAGATCAGTACCTGTCATCTTCACATCTAAATAAACTTTCTTCATACTGATTCTTGCGCATATGCTTAAAGGAATAGTCCTCACTCCCTGATGTCACTGACACCCAGTGATCATTAAGAACTGAGGCACCAAGATCAGTCTTGTTGCCTGCCGGAGGCATTGGGTACTGAAAGCAGCATTAAACAAAATTGTTAGATGAAACAAAAAATGAAACCAAATGTCAGATGAAACACAGCATGAAGAAGAACATCAGAAGCAACATTATCTTACATTTTTAGGTAGAAGCCGGTAACTTGGAGTGCATCGCTGACAATTTGAGAGATCCAGCTCTGATATTGGTTTGCATAGATACTTCTCTTTGACAACCGAGGGTTTCTGGCTAGGGCCTTCCTTTGGATGTAGTCTTTCCCGTTCCTTTTCTCTTTCCTTGTCCCGATCTCTGTTCCTTTCCTCCCTCTCATGGTCCTTATCTCTTTCTTTATCCTCTGTTTTGATTAGCCTTCCAGGTTGCTCTTCAATCCAGATAAAATAGCGTTAACCAGAAAATTCAAAATGATTTAGGAAAGAGGGATACAATTTTTGAAGCAAATAGCACATACTTTTACTAAAGACTCCAGCCAGAAATCCATCTGCGGAGTGGGAAAAAACAGAAAGAATTACATGAAATTCAGTAGTGATGTAAAATCCTGCAAGATGGTCATCGATATGCATTAGGTATGCAACGCACCTATATTTTCACAATGTTCTAAGAATTCATTAAATCCAACCATAAGATCAGGGTAGTGCTGTAGTATATCGCTAACCTGTAAAATCAGCGAGGATATGCATGAGTCACATATAACAAATTAAGACCAAATAGATAAGGGAAAGATTGATCCTTAAGCATACTTAGTGAAGGAACTGAAGTTTAACTATTGAATAAGCACTGTAGAGCTTTGTCTCACAGTAAATATTCAAAAAATATATGAAGAAGCACAATTCCGGCAGAAACCCACCAGGTTCTTCAGTTCACTTCTCGTAATAATTTCCTGGCTGTAGATGTGAAGGCATTTCAAGAACTCCTGGTAAGCATCATATTCCAGCTTCTCCTTAACTTTTTCACAGAAATGGAACTCCTGTGTGTATGCACCTAATGTTGCAAGAAAAAATTGTGGATGTAAGTAATATACAAGTGGAAAGCACATGAAAGTTGAACAGATATAAAGACGATATTGACTATATTCAGGCATTAAAAACATAAAGTAGAAACATATGCACATTGTTTCTGAATATTTGACACGGACACAAGAAGGCTACACTGAAACAGAGTTATGCAACAGGCGTAAGGGCACACATTTTAAGGTCATGCAATTGCACTTTCGTGATCATAAGACGAACAGTGATGTAAAGCAACAAACTGCCATACTGACCAGAAATATTATCTAGTACGAGTACTCACTAATAAAGAGAAACTTACTCTTTAACGCGTCCTTATTATCATATGATGAAGCAGAGGCACTAGCTATTCCATGAATCTCAGGGTGGCCTCCTTGGTGTGCCTCAGCACCTGCTGCAAGGTTTGCGCTTGGAAAAGGCTTGCGCTTATGCTGGCCAACATCCAGCTCTTTGCTGTCTTGTTCACCATCTTTCTCATCTCTATCATAATCCCTTCTCTCCCTTTCTGCCTTGCGCTCCTTGTTCTTCTCCCGTTGTCTTTGGCGATCATGGTCCACATCAGGACGATCGACACTGGCATCACGGTCGGTATGAGATGGAAAAGCCCTAGGCTGAGGAATGAGACATAGGATGACAGTCAGGCTACTTTATACAAATAATTACCTCACGGTCATCATATAGATGCAGCAAACATGTCTAATGGGATAAAAATATATGACTGACATCGTGTTGACCTCAGCTCAGCTCGATCACATCAACGGAAAACATTAAAATAACTTGGTTTCCAATATTTAGTTAACAGACATAGAAGTAGGTGATGAATACACCAAATATCATGCAAAATTTAAGAAGCAGCATTTGTTAAACATCTAAACATTTTCACCTACATGAAAGCCGTGTATGCACGAAGTGTATTTCAATCACTAGAAAATGGCAACCAATAACAATCCTAGGAAAATATTAGAATTAAGATACATATCAGCACCTTCCTCGTGATATCTAGCCAGTCACTAATGAAGCTAACGAAACAACACTCCTGTGATTTATACCTTTTCAATGTGACCCCTACTGGCAGGGGGCATTAGAGCTTCCCGCTTAACTAAGCCGCCTCTTGGCGCGGTCCCTGCTTGCGGAGACACCGAGGTGTCAGGCAAGAAGTGCTGGAATTCTTCGAGCAGGTCTTTATGGTCGCTGAACAGCACCGCAACCTGTCAAAAAAGACGTGTTAAACTCTAGCCTCGCAATGAAAGAAGAGACCTGAAATAAAATGAAACACAAACCAAAGATGAAAAGAGAATGTGCACCTCATGGTAAACATCTTGGATGGACTTGTTATCCTTGCGGTACATGTTGAGAATGTCCAAGAAAGACTTGTAGACGTGCTCGTCGCGCTGGAACCGGCTCTGTTGTACAAGGGGAGGCAGTCACGTCGCGGATCGACTCATACATACATACAGACATGCATCACAGCTTGGCTTTTTTACATGATGATGATGATGGATCAGCAGCCTATGTGTTTTATACGGGTACTACCTTAATCTTGTTGACGAAGTTGATGGCCTCGACGAAATCGACGGGCTTCTTCTCGTCCTGCAGCCTGATTGCAAAGCCCTTGGGCAGGAAGGTGTTGAACCCGAGGATCAGCTCGGGGTACCCGTTGAAGAGCGTCTTGACGCGGATAATCACCCCGTTGGTGTCGATCCTGCGTCAATCCATGCATATATAACAAGTATTAGAAACGTCGGCGGCGAAATGATGGTACGGATCGGGATGGGGAAAAAGGACCTCTCGCTCTTGAAGTCGCGCATGACCTCGAGGAACTCCTCGTACTTTGCGCGGTTGTCCTGGAACTTGTCCTTGACGGCCTTGAGGTAGACGAGCGCGTCGTTGGTCGTCAGCTTCTGGCCGGCGGCGGCGGAGGGCTGCGCGGGCGGAGCGGCCACGGCCTGAGGCGGCGGCGCCGGCACCAGCGCCGACCCCGACCCCGCCGGAGGCATGGGCTGCGGCGGCGACCTGCACGAGGGGCCAAACCGTCAGATCGCAGGGTGAGAAGCGAAAACACCGTTTTTTGGGCGGCGCCGAGTTGGAATTGGGAGGAAGGAAGGCGAATTCGGGGCCTCCAGAACCGAAACGAATCCCGAATTCCCGCCCGCCGGCGACGACTATTTGGGCGTCGCCCCGCCGGCGACCCCGGAAAAAAAGGGCCGGAACCGAAACTGGATAAGAGGAAAAAAAAGACGAGACCGAACCCCCTCGAGACTCGACGGCCAGCAGAAGGGCCTCGAAACGCGGCGGGCGGGGCTGGCGGTGCTACTCACGGATCGGATCGGGCGACGGCGGTGCGCTTGGGCTGGGAGCCGGCGGCGGCGAGCGTGTCGTCCCTGGAGCGCTTCATCAGGCCACCATGCACCGCCCGGCCCTCCTCCTCCTCGTCGCCGTCTTCGTCCCCTCCGCCGCAGCGAACCGGCGCCGGTTCCTCCCTCGGCAGACCTGCTTGCACACCGCCGCCGGCGCCGATCCTGCCCCCCCGGGCCGGCTTGAACCCCGGATCTGCCCGGTCCCGCGAGCGCGCGCGGTCCAAGGAGCGGCCTTTCGTCGAAGGAACACCGGCGACGGCGAAGGGGAGCGCGGGCGCGAGAGGCAATTCGCTTGGGGAACGATGGTGGTGAGATGGAAGGGAGGAGGAGCGAGACGAAGGACGCCTTAAAGAAGAAGAGGAGAAGGGCGTAAACCTACCGGGCGGCCGTCCGATGGAGGATAAGGGCCTCGTGGACGGCGCGGATCGGAGCCAGCGGCGGTGACCTGACCGCTCTGCCTCTGCCTCTGCCTCTGCTTCGTTGGTTTTTTTTTTTATTGAAAAATGTTGTGCTTCGTTGGTGTGGGTAGCGCACGCACGCACGGCACGGAAACGCTGTGGGTTGGGTTGGGTTGGGTTCCGATCCGGTTTCCCAAACCAAACCTGGCTTTTTTGAATTTCGATTCGAAATTCGGACGAATTACGTGTCCATCCAAAAAGTCCCGACCGATGAACAAAACATGCCTTGCCTTGGGTTGTTCTTTTTTCTCTTGTGTTCCTCATCTTTTTGTCGCTTTTATTTGGGTTGTCGTGTGAAGATTTTCATAGGGTTTTCCAAGTATGCTCGCCGTGTAGTATGTGAAAGTTCACCGCGCGTTTTCAAAATCATTCGACGTGAAAAAAGAATCGATGTATTTTACGCTAAGAAATCCTCGTGTCTTTTTTGTACAAGTGATAATGCGTTAAAAAATGGTATTGTAATTTCAAAAATAAAATATGTATTTAGAAAATGTTCATTGTGTATTAAAAATGTTAATCATGTATTGTCAAAACTAAATAGGTATTTCCAAAATGTTTGTGCTGTATTAAACATTTTTAAGCATGTACTGTCAAAGTTAAATACAGTAGGTGTTTCGAAAATGTTCATGTGGTATCAAAAATGTTAATTATGCACTGTCAAATTTAAATAGGTGTATTGAAAATTTTCATCTGGTACTAAAACTTAACCATGTTTTTTCAAAATTAAATAGGTATATAGAAAATGTTTGTGTCATATTTAGAAAATGTTCGTGGTGTATTAAAAATGTTATTCATGTACTGTCAAAGTTAAATAGGTACTCCCTGCGTAAACAATTATAAGAACATTTAGAACACTACTTTAGTAATATAAACATTCTTATATTAGTTTACAGAGAGAGTATTTATGAAATGTTCGTGCTGTATTAGAAAATGTTAAGCATGTACTGTCGAAATTAAATAGAGTAGGTGTTTTGAAAATATTCATGTGGTATTAAAAATGTTAATTATGTACTGTCAAAGTTAATTAGGTGTATTGAAAATGTTCATCTGGTACTAAAATCTTAACCATGTATTTTCAAAATTAAATAGGTATATAGAAAATGTTTGTTTCGTATTTAGAAAATGTTCATGGTGTGTTGAAAATGTTAATCATGTACTGTCAAAGTTAAATAGGTGTTTTGAAAATGTTCATCTGGTATTAAAATGTTAATCCTGTATTTTCAAAATTAAATAGGTACATAGAAAATGTGTGTGTCGTATTTAGAAAATGTCATGTTGTATTAAAAATGTTAATCATGCATTGTCAAAGTTAAATAGGTGTTTTGAAAATGTTCATCTGGTATTAAAATGTTAATCATGTATTTTCAAAATTAAATAGGTATATAGAAAATGTGTGTGTCGTATTTAGAAAATGTTCATGTTGTATTGAAATTGTGAATCATGTATTGTAAAAAGTAAATAGGTGTTTCGAAAATGTTCATGTGGTATTAAAATGTTAATCATGTATTTTCAAAATTAAATAGGTATATAGAAAATGTGTGTGTCGTATTTAGAAAATGTTCATGTTGTATTGAAATTGTGAATCATGTATTGTAAAAAGTAAATAGGTGTTTCGAAAATGTTCATGTGGTATTAAAATGTTAATCATGTATTTTCAAAATTAAATAGGTATATAGAAAATTTTCATGTCGTACTAAAGATGTTAATGATGTACTGTCAAAATGAAATACTAGGTATTTAAAAAAATTCATGTTGTATTAAAAATGTTAATCATGTATTTTCAAAACAATGTCCGCCATGTTCAAACTGTAATATAGAAAATGTTTCACGTGTATTCAAAAAATGTGTGTGTTCTTCCTTCTAATTATTTTGCCTTCTCTACATTCCCATTAACTCTTTTATTTTGTTGTTGTTCGCATTCTTTTTATTATGTTTTGTAATCATTGATGAACTAGCTAAGCATCTAAGATTTTTCACGAGATTCCTCAATTGTGCGAATTTTCTGATCTGTACAACTCTGGAAACCCAAGAACAGTATGCTTAAGCAAATTCGTCAACCACTGGTTATATTCCTCAAACTGTCAAACTTTTTCATTTTCTTCAAATCTGAGAACGCATATGACCTCTCCAAATTCCTCGCAACTATACTCTGTTCACAGGTACACACATGTCAGCTGATGAATCTCTCGGTTCTCATCACATTAACTCATTTGCAGCGTTTCTGGAAGAAACTCTTCAAGGCTCATCAGAATCTTCAAGAGTTCAAAATCATTAGCAAATTCCTCGTCTGAAGAAAATGGAGGAAAAAAGGAAACAGAAGGGAGGAAAGAAACTGGATCAGAACACAGCTGTTGATATTCCTGATGACATATACATGGACTATTGCACGCCTGATGATGAACCTGAGACAATGCCTAAAAGAAAGATTAGACTGCAGAAAATTGAACGTAGATGGGCAAAGGAGTGGAAGGAGTACATGTTTGTGACCCAAAATATGCGAAGAAATTCGCTTTGAAGCCTCTTGGCAGAAGGGCTCCACTTGAGGATCATCAAGTTGCTCATCCCTCAAGTCTTATGACACTTGATGACTACCCAGATGAAAAAGAAAGGCATCTGTCCAAGCTCAAGAAGCAAGCCGAAACAGCATTAAAAAATTTCATGAATCCTCAGCTGCTGCCTCCGGTGCTGCTCATTCCTGAGCAGCAGAAACTTCCGGCTTAGAGATTCCTCAAAAGCAGTCTGCGCCATCAAAGCCAAAGGCTCCAAAGCCTCAAGAGAAATCTGGACAGGCTTCTGTCACAAAACCCTCAGCTCCAAAACCCTCGGTTCCAAAACCGTCAACTCCAAAACCATCAGCGCCAAAATCCACAGCACCCATCTCATCTACACGAAAGTCCTCAGCTCCACCTCCAAAGCCAGTACAGAAGAAAGTCGTGAAGACTACGACTGCCAGCTCTAGCTCCTCACTCCCAGCTGCGACTAGCTCGGAGACAAAGTCTTCAACTCCCCTTATGAAGACTTTGACAACTACTGAACCTGCACCTCTGCCCAGGCATCAGGAACAAGCAAGAACGGGTAGCACAAGCATCAGGCAGTGTTATTTCTCTGGCCATGGACCCCCAAGGTCCTCCTCGACTTCATCAATGTGTGGTATGAAGACCCAAACACACCCATTGATGATTTGAAACTTCCTCGTGGCGTCAGCCACATGGTGGCTACCTTCATAAACGAAGCCAAGTGGAAGTAACAGAAGGCCAAGCAGGCAAAGATTGCAAAGGCCAGAAAGGAGAAATTTCTCAGGCAAAATGTCCTCAAGCTGACGCCTGAAGCATTGGTGTCAACCCAGGCAGAGCTGCAAGTCTTGTCTGACAAGTGTGAGAAACTGTCAGACCGCACAAGCATCAAACGCAATTTCATCAAGCTAGCCACTAGTGTTGTTGATGACTACAACAAGCGACATCCACAACCAGCACCAACTCCTCAGCCCCTGGTTGAACAGCCAGAAGATGCATCTCCTGATGAGGAGGAAATTCCTCAAAGTGAGGAACAACACCAAGAGCGCCGAGCTGATGAGCCGGCCATTGAAGAAATCATCACCAAGACCACCACAGATGAAACTGCAACCCATGATGCAACTGCTACTGATCCAGCTGCTTTACCAAAGCAGGCTGATGACTCTGTTCCAGCTGGTTCCTCACTGCCAGCTGAAGAATCTGTCGAGAAAACACCTTCACCAAAAGCTTCAAAGGTGAAGAAGTTAACCCCGTCTGCATCAGACGCGAAAAAGACAAGAGCTGCTGAGAAGGAAGCGAAGAAGAGAAAAGCTTCCTTAGCAGAAGAAAAGATTGAGGCAAAACGCCTCAAGGAAACTGAAGAATCTGCCCCTCTGGACCCGGTGCCTCTAAATGTTGCACCTTTATATGAAATGGTCGTCATTGGTGACCAAACTACAAGGGCAGATGAAGAAATGAAGGATGCTGCCTCTGAGGAGCATACTGATGAAGAAATACAGATTGATGACAGTCCTCAACCTCATATTCCTCAGAAAGAGACTACTCAAGCTTCAGCTGCAGCAGTTGATGAATCTGCTTCTGCCACAAAGTCAGATGATGAAAAACAAGCTGAAGAATATGTCTAGTCTGAGCAGGCTCCTCCCACTGAACAGGCTGACCAAACTCCTCAAGCTGAGGAGGAAGAAGAAAAATCCTCAGCCAGAGCAAGAAACACCAGCTGATGAAATTCCTCAACATGAGGACACTGCTGAAGAAAATGTTCCCGCCCCTGACAATGAATTCATTGTACTCAACCCAGAGACTGCCATGGTTGTTTCCCCACCCATTCCTCAGCACACGATCCAGCCAGTTCAGCGCCGCCATTCTCGAAGCGGCCCAAGTTTCAGAAAGAAAATTTCTTTGAGGAACACATGTATTTCATTGGAGAGAATCCGTATGACAAGCCTCAAATGAGGCATCTGAAGTTTTGGACAAAGACTCAGATGAACTACTATGGTTCTGTGCTCTGTGGTCGCAACAAGATATTCCAGCACAGGCACATTCCTCATGCTGAACTTGAAAAAATTCCCTGCATGGAACCAGTCCTCAGTGTACTTCATGATGCAGGTTTGCTCCCTATGTGCTCTGACATATCAGATTGGAATAGCGAGCTTATTCTTCAGTTCTATGCAACTCTGCACATCTCGAGCAATGCTGATGACATCAACACTTGAGTGTTCGACTGGATGACCCAAAACACTCACTACAAAGCTCCAGCATCTGAACTCCTCAGAGAACTGCCCGTACCAATTCCTTCAGAACGGGCAGTAAAGCTTTATGGTGAGCGTGAGCTACCAAATGAAATGATGGAAGTCCTCATGAAGCCTTTGGCTGCAGGAAAACCCTCAAGAACCACATTCCTCGTCCATGAGCTCAAATACACACCCCGGTCTGTCTACCGCATTCTCTGCAGTGTGCTCGCGCCCATCAAAGGCCATGATGATGAAGAAGATGTCGTCGGCCTCATGAAGAATATCCTCTACAACATCATTCACGATATCCCCATGAATATCCATGATTTCTTCTTGAGGACTTTGGCTGACAATGCCATGTGCCCCTATGATCACAAAAATTTATGCACCATGAATCATGAGATTCCTCAGGACTAGGACAGGCATCAACTTCCACGCAGATTTCCAGAACCATGTTGGTTATATGGCTCCTATCCGGGTCAACAAGAAGACTTTCGAGCCCCTTGAGGGAAAAGGAAAGTCTGTGATTGATGAAGGCAGCAGGCCTCTTGATGGTCAATTTAAAGAGCCAGATGCATATTCCTCATGGGACGATACTGAGACTCGTCCACCAAGCCCTGTTCCTCCTCGCGTGCTAAACACCAGAGAGCTTCTCCTCAGTCTTCATCAGAAGGTGGATCACAACCACAAATGGGTCAAACGCCAGTTTGGTGCCATTGTGAAAACCCTCACTGAGACACAGAACTCTGTGAAACTTAATCATCACTATCTGCATGAGGTTATTGATCGCACCTGGGCTACCCTTGCACATCTGAAGACCCAGACTGAGCTTGAAGAATTGAACTTTGAGCAGGACTTTGACTGGTCGTGGCCTTCCAAGAAGAAGTTCAGGCCCGTTCCAGTGCCAGATCTTGAAGACAACTCCTTCTCGTCCTTCCGCACCGCCGAATCCGATGAGGAACAACTCGACACCGCAACAGGCCCAAGGAAGAAGACTACACCCAAGAAGCGCCAAGGATCTTCATCAACCGCCAAGAAATGAAGTCTTCACGGGCGTTAGTCCTCAGTTTGTCCCTTTTTGTCACTTGATGACAAAGGGGGAGAAACTTGAGAGTTAGTCTTCAAACGGGAGTTATTTTTTTGGGGCTTATGAACTATATTTAAGTTACAAACTCTTGGCTCTTCTGAAGTTTTTATGTAATGAGTTGTAACTTAAGCCCGATGGTACTCTGACGCTTTTTGAACGTTTTTCTTCGCATGCTTATTCCTCAAGTTTTAATGCACGCATGCTGGAATTCGTCAGATACCATTTGCCATCATGCATCTTCATTTTCTTCATATGATATGTTATATATATGCATGATTTACAAGATTCAGGGGGAGATCTCCATGATATAAGTCATCAATGTGCATATGCTATAAAAGCAAAATCCTCAAGGTATGCACATCTTCAGGGGAGTCTCTGTGAATCCTGTCTTCAAATTTCTCAATTGAGTATTTACACTTCACATTTTTATTCCCTGTTGAAGACTTAACCTAATTGTCATCAACCACCAAAAAGGAGGAGATTGTAAGTGCATCTAGTGCCCCTTAGTGATTTTGGTGGTTTGAAGACTTATAGGTTAAGTATCTAATGTGTTTATAAGTGTACACAAGATCTATAAGTCATTGAGGAGTTTGAGATATTTGAAGAATATCGACCCCTAAAAATATATGTCTTCAGTTGAAGAAATTGGTCTGAAGCTGAAGAAATGAATCACGAGGAATCTGCAGTGAAATTGATATTCCTCAGGAAGATATTGATATTGAGAAGATCGGTGGTTCCTGAAGAAAATCAGTTTGAAGAAATTGAAGCGTGAAGATTTACGTTTTCCGTTTATACTTTCCTCGCGTTTGATGAATAGGAACACCGTACTGTTAAAGGGGGTCAAAGTAACACTATGGAATGGATTTCCTCATGATGCTCAACCCAAGCCAAATCCTACCAAAAGCCTCAAGTGAGGAATATGAGTGACATGAGGACTCTCACAGTTGAGGGTCCCGACCGTTTCGATAAGCCACGCCAAGTCACTGATCTTATCCACTCCAACGGTCATATTATTTAAGGGCATTAATGTCAAATCATGTCGGGATGCTCCCAGGCTATAAATAGCCCCCCCACAACCACTAGCTGGTTGGCTGCTCCGTTAGAAACTGACACTTGTCATAAGAGCAACCCAAATTCCTCAGAGCCTACGAGAGTAAATCATCAGTGAGGAAATACACCACCCACCGAAACCACAAACCAAACCTAGTGATTGAGCATCACTGAAGAAGTTGTTCCTGTGTGGGACTGAAGCCTTTTACCTTTGAGGACTGTGCATCCTCCAGACGGTTAGGCGTCATGGTCTAGAGCAATCCAGCAGTCAATTGTGGATCGCCGGGTGACCGAGTTTGTGAGGGTTTGGAAGTCTACCCTGAAGACTTACCACGAGTGTTGGGCGAGGACTGTGTGTCCTTAGCTCAAGGAGAATACGGTAGGGACTGTGTGTCCCGGGACTGGGTGTCCTTTGGTTTCAATACCAAGCCGCTCCAAACCAGATGTACAACTGTCACAATAGTTGGAACTGGGTCATCAACAACAGTCTCCACCAAGAATCGGGTTCTAATTCCTCAACTCTTTACTTTCTCTGTATTATGTGTTGATGACTTTCACTGTGACTGTTTGAAGAATTTGCTGAAGACTTTCTCTGAATTTCCTCAACCCCAAATTCTTCACTATAGTTAATCATCACCTGCTTTCTGCGTGCCTGCTTACTGTGCAATCTGCTTTCACATTCTTCACTCTGTAATACTGCTATTGTGAAAGTTTGCACGTCTGATCCGTAACCGTTTCCGCTGTAAGTTAGTCATCAGTGAGGAATTTCCTCAAAAGGAATTTCCTGAGCGATGAAATTCTAAAAATCTCCTATTCACCCCCCCTCTAGTCGATATAACGCACTTTCAATTTGTATTAACTTTAATTACATTAACCTGAGGTGATTTATGTGTGAACTTCAAGGTCTTTGATCTTATTTGTGTAATGGATTATGTGTGAACTTCAAGGTTTCATGAAATGAAGTATGAGTGAAGTTTAATTCTGTACAGATTAATTTGTGGTAGAACTGAAGGTTATTGTTTTAGTTTAACTGAATTCTGGAATTGACACTATTTTGGTTAACTGAATGCATGCTATATGGTCCAAAACAAAGAACTTTAGAGATAATTGGTGCGCATGGGATTAAACCATATGAATTCAGAGCATAGTTGATAACTTGAGTTAACAAGTAAACCAAAATAGTTCAGTACTTCTGCGCTGATAACTTGTAGATAACTTATATGCTAAATTCTATAACTAATCAGCATACCTAACTGCCTCCTTCTTCAATTCATCAGTCCAACATCTTCAGTTATTCAGTTGCTTCAGACACTCTGAGCGGCGCACCTCCACTGCAACACATTTCTTGACGGCTTTCTTCCTCTTCTTTTTGTCATCCACCACACCTTGGTCCTCGTCACCCTCCATCTTGACGATGTCGGGCACGCCTGGCAGTGCCTCCATATCAATTGGGAGCTCTTTGTCTCCCTCTTTGGCTTCGATGTCATGCGCAAACATGTGGACCTCCCGCTCCTCTCCCTGCATTTCCTGCACCTCCTCCTCGCTAGATTGGTGCGAGTAGTAGTAAGAGGAGTCGTCGTCAGAGGAGGAGGAGTACATGTCGTCTAACCAGTCCTTGGGGTGGAGCGTCTCCGGCTGGAATCGATCCCAGTAGGCGGTGTTGACCTGCGTAGGAACGGCGAGGACGACTTGTAGGGTGCTCCCTCGCTTCCGTCCGCCATGATTTCTGGGCCAAAACCCGGCACATGCATGAGGACAGAGTTCCCCGGTGTTCGCCTGGAGAAATCTGTCAGGTACTCGGCGTACGTGAATGTAAAGAGGAAGAAGATACAGGTAGGGACCTTTAATACTATCGAGGAAGCCATCCAAGCTCGAATCCACAAACTTAAAGATTTGAAGGCAAGGAAGCAGGCTCAAAAAGCCACGATGAGTGTTTATGCTTAAGAGAATTGTTCATATTAAATTGTATTAGTTACAAATCAATTTGAACATTATGTTACATGCTTATCACTGTTAAATCTGCAGCAGAAGAGAAAAAGGGAGGAAGGTAACCTGCAGGGAAGAAGGAGAGGCTGAAGAAGACCCCGATGGGGCCGTCGACATCGGCGTCGAGGGAGCTACTTCAGTGGTGCATGCTTGCCGTCGACGTAATTGAAGTAAAACTGCTGACGATTGATTACATTGGCTGTGATGAGACAGCAGCCAGTTAGCACGGCACCATGTCAGTGGCAAAAACCGGCGAGGCCGTATGCAGATGAAAAACTTTATTTTGTCATTGACGACTGAAATAAGCTCCGCTAATTCATTAGCCTGTCTACTCTAGTGCTCTTGGTTTCTCGTAGTGATTTTGTTAAACATTTTTTCTGTTTTTCTAAACTACTCTCTCCGTTTCAAAATAAGTGTCTCAACTTTGTACTATCTCTAGTATAAAATTACACTAAGCTTGAGACAATTATTTTAAGACGGAGGGAGTAATAACTATTGTGGGGATGCTCCAGCTACCATCGGCCACCGCGGGAAAAAAGAGAGATATGAGAACTGAATCAGTGTATACATGCATTTGTGGGTTTAGATTTTTTTTGGGGAGAACGGGGATGATGTCCCAATTTCCAAAGGTTTAGACCACATGATACATATGGTAAACAATCCAAACAATTAAAAAAAAAACTTTGGTCTACGACCAGTAGTGTGAGTAGTATAACTTGGAAGGAAGCAACCAAAGATCGTGGTTAAGGATTGCCTGCCCAATGCACTAGTAGCAACATCTAACAGCAGCTGGAGAGAGCATCACACACATGTATGCAGGTAAAAATAACAAGTTCGATCCAGCACTAGCACTGGAGAGCATAACCAAATTTCTTTCTTCCCGGTGCCTGCCTACCTCATACTACTTCGCAGCCCAATAAACCCAGCCCCAATTTCCTCCCCCGTCCATCCCATCCCATGATGATTGTTGCTTTGCTTGCCCTAACTATATATACACCACCCACCCGCACGCACGCACACGACCATGTGTCAACTAATTACATTATTGATTGACTCGCTCACTGACTGACTCACTGACGGGATTGATAAACCTAGCGGCCATCCGAGGAGCAACATGCCCTGCAACTCTAGTGGCCCGACTCGAATCACGCCGCCCTCATCTTCTCGCCGAGCGTCTGCTGGACGAGCCACAGCACCGGGTTCCCCAGCGCCGGGATCAGGCTCATGGCCACCAGCGGGACCGCGGCGCACGCCAACACCCACGGCCACAGGCTGCCGTTCGCAGGGGCGTGCTTCGCGTGCACTGGAGGCCTGAACTTCTCCAGCCCTTTGTGCAGGTCCGGGTGGTCGCGGAACAGCAGCTGCAGCTGCACAGCAAACATGCGCACGGCGTTTCAGTCGGTTGGTTCAAAGAGAGGGTGCAAACGGCACCCGTGGTTTCGTACCGTTTGGTAGGCCTCCAGCTGGGACAGCTCCGTCCTGCCCAGGATGTCGAACAGCGACAGGTACAGCATGTAGTTGCGAGCCTGAAATGGAAGACACTTATTAATCAAGGTTTCACTGAAGCTCGATTGCGGATTTCGCTTGTATGCTGGAACATGGGACATAAAGTTATAAACAGGGTCTGAGGCAGTGTTAATGGAGGGTATCAGGTTACTTTTGTTAACAGGAAGGTTAAACGGTATCAGGTTTGTGACTGAGCTAACCCATGGCCTTGCATCCTTAACTCCCCCCTCCCTCCCATTTTTTGTTGTACTCCCTCCGTCCCAAAATAAGTGTCTCAACTTTGTACTAGCTCTAGTAGAAACTTGTACTAAGTTTGAGACAGTTATTTTGGGACGGAGGGAGTATATTCTAGATCTATGCAACTCACCTGAAAACAGTAAAGCGAAAGCAGAGCACTTCTACTAGTCTGAACCAGCGTTACATGGAGGGTATCTGGTTCCTTCTGTTAATAATAGTCTAATAATAATATTTTACGGAGAATAGTCTACTTCTTCCCTAATTTTTTTACGGAGAATAGTCTAGTTCTTTTCTTTTCAAAAGTTCCTAGAATCACAAAAAGAGAGCAATAATAATATTCCTTATGACAGTTCCAGAGGTTTCTGACTGGCCTGGCATTCTTAATGCCCACCCTCCCAGTTTTTTTCTTGTATATTCTAGATCTATACAACTTGCCTGAAAACAGTTAAACGAAAGCAAATAGCTCATCACTCGTACTGCTTGCTAAGCGTGGTCTGTTCATACTCAATAACTATACGAACCGAGGAATCCATCAAGATCTCACAAGGGGGAGTTCTTCCAAGTGTAAACACTATCCAAGATGGCGGACATAGAGGGATAAATGAAACAAGATTAAGCAGTGATGCAAGATTCATATTATAATCAGGATATGCAAATCATGTAACAGCATAAATAAATAAATAAAGTGTTGGAGGAACACAGGGGAACTCACCTTCACTTTCTTGACGAATCTGAGGGACTCTTGAAAGGTCAGTGGCTCCGATTTAGATGTTACAGCCCCAAAGACCAGCGTCGTTCTCGGCTCTGCCAGAAACGCCTCATCTGCTCCAGGCATCATAGTGTCTCTGTTGTTGCCTCTGCGATGCATGATTAAGTAGCACCGATTACCATGATTGCAGACACACACTTAGTACGTACTGTACAGAACAAGCAGTCTCAACTCTGAACTAGAGCCAACAAGTACTAGTGTATAGCTAGTACCCTGAACTAGATACAACCAACAGGAAAAAGGCAAAACAACATCAACCACACGAGACGCTGCTACCGATTGTTCAGCCATCATTGTTCATGTGATTACCAAAACCCACCAGATAGCCTAGTGTAGGATTCCAGTGGTACATGCCAACCGAAACGGCCACCAGACCAGTGTAGAATTTCAGTACATGCCAACCGACAGAGCCACCAGACTGATTAGGATAAGCACCAGCGGCATGCGCTTTTTTTTTCTTTTAATCTTCAATTCAATGGCGTAGGGTTCACTCTGTCTGTCTAGGATGAAAAAAAAGAACAGTTCACCTTGAGTTTTACTACCATGGATGGACTGATTTGGGGATGAATCAATGGACTGGGAAGTAAATTCCAGCAGCCAAGAAGGTGTAGAATAAGTTATGAGATGGGACAAATTGTTCTTCCCAAGAGCGGACAGCAATTCAGCAAGTGACAGATTCATAGTTATTCTGCAGGAAACTCGACAGGAACTGGAAGGAGAAACAGAGGACTGAACGTGGAGACAGTTCCACGGGCCAGGAAGCAAATTCTGAAGGGGGGGAGAGATAAAATGCAGCGAGGAACGTCGAGGATCTCCGAGTGCCGACGGAGGAAGGAGCTCGGTGAGGAAAGATTAGATGGACTGCAGCCTGAGGAAACAAATTGAAATGCATACATGTGCGGCTGACATTTCGGTCGGCCGCCGCGGCATCCGGCTCCTCCTAGAACGAATTGAATAACAAGAGGAGGGGAAACCTCTGAGCGCGGAGCGGAATGGCTACGGCTCCGGCGACGGCGAGAAAGGCACGCACCTCGGAGACGAATCGGGCGGGCGGATGGAAATGGAATGGTGGGGGGCGTTCGGGCCGGGGAGAAGCGAGGGTCGCACGCACCTCTCGGCCAGACGGTTGGGGGACGGTCCTCCCTCCTCCGGCCTGGGCTCCGTCTCCTCGCCGCCCGCCGCCGCCGAAAGACGCAAGCTTGGGATATTCGGGCGGTGGGAGGAGGGGAAAGGGGAGAGACGGAGAAGCGGTGGGGGATCCCGTCCGTCGTCCGCCCGGCGCACCGCACATGGCCAAAGCGTCCGTGTGAAAGTGACAGGTGGGTCCAGCCGTGGTGCACCGACGGGGTGGCCCGGATGTCAGTGACCGGTGGACGGTTTCTGATGATTGTTATCCGATGGATGGGGTCAACGAGGAAGTGGGGGGAACGGGTCAGGGGCGGGCCCCGCTACCACGACGGGCTGGGCCATCGGGCCCAGGCCCATCGTTGGGCTGCGGCTCAAGTGAGCATTTCGCACGTGTTCCTGCAATATAAAAAGACAGCTACTACAAATCATCCGGATGATTTTAGCTAAAAACTACTCCCTCCGTTTCTAAATATAAGTCTTTTAAGCGATTTCACTAAGGGTCTACATACGGAGCAAAATGATTTAATCTATACTCTAAAGTATGTCTATATACATCCGTATGTAATCCACTAGTGAAATCTCTACAAAGACTTATATTTAGGAACGGAGGGAGTAGTAAGTATGCACGTGCAACGCACGTTTAAAAAAATTGGATTCATATGGTATCATAGAAAAATAATTTCTGATTTTTTCAGACGGGTACAAAATGTTATTATGTCATTCAAATTGTATTTTCAAAATTGTGACATATTTATGATCCAACACACGTTTCATAATCTATAGTAAAACATATTTGAGTTTTTTATTGAGCCATTTATCGGTGTCTTATATAAAAAAAATGTGAACGTGCGTAACATATGATCCAGAAACATGTCTCCGCACAAAATTCACGATCACATAATAATTGTATTATAATTGTTACAGAAATATATTTTAAAAACCAGGACTAAGCACATCTTGATGGTCCATCTTTTGAAGCAATGAAAGTCCATCTATAGATGCGATCTATGATGCTTCCTTCAATGTATGGGATATTGTTTTGAGATTCATTTTCTTCATACTTTAAAATATGCACCAAAAATCGCTTCCTCCGTTCAAAACAATCTTACATATGCATTAGACAACATTGTTATAACAAGTTTGTATGTGTAATGTGTATACAAATAAGCATGGTGTAAATACTCACCTCGGGTATAGAAAAATATAGCTTTCCATCGCACAATGAGTGCATGTAGTTAAAAACCAAATACCCCGACAAGGCACTGCATGTATGAAATAAACACATAATGTGTGTTGAATGAATGAATTATTTAATATTTAATGCATTGAAAAGATTCATACCAGTGTGAGTTTGTTGGAACAACCGGAACTATACATTCCCATTTAGAGATATCGTCCTTGAATGCAGGGTTTGCAACTTGGAGTGCGAGGTTTAGGTTACTGACCACGGTTTTAAGTATATTCTTCCCCAAAGTAGGTATTGGTATCGGATCAAAAAATTGAGATAATTTTTTTATCTTGATCCAAGATAAACAATAGAAACAACCCAAAAATGTCCCAAGGCAATAAAATCTGCAATGATGCATGCATTTATAAATACATGAAATATTAATTAAAACCAAATAAACCACTGTTATAAACGAAAAATTAAAATCTTACCATATCACAATGTGAGATATGATACTCATTGCTGTCAGGCCAGCTATGAAAGAATCGTTTAAACGTAGCACTGTCCATATTTTCATGATGACTTGGGTCTCGTGCATATTGAAACATGGACTAAAATAAAAATAAGAAAACAATAGTGCTATGAGAAAAAATATGTAAAACACAATTATAGTAACTTACACAAAAGTTTAGATCCATGTAGTGAGATGGAATGTCTCTAAGAAGCTGGACTTCGTGCCGCGCTAGTATCCGCACAGCCATGTTAAAGCAATCAATATCCATATATTCATCATTGTTTAATATGTTTTTTATTTGTCTCAACTTTAAGCTGATAGGGTAAGGATCAGAGCTTTTCATCCATTCGCTTATGTAAAATCAAAATTTCGTCAATTATAATGACATGAGAGTAATTTATTAGAATACAAAATGAACTAAAAGAACATGGCTTACTCTAGTAAAGCGTCATCATCAACCATACCGATGAACAAGCACAGTTCGTCTATTAAGTCATCGTTTGTTGGGTTGACACACGGTGAAAGGATATATGACTGTGAGATGAGCTCAACATTTAATGATGTATTCCATGTTTTGAGATTATGAGGGGGTCCATCCAGAATCATACAATCCGTGGGATCTATATTGGTTTCGTCATCTTTCATGTCTCCATTTCTTATATTATCATCATTCAATTCCGAGTCCACTAAAATGACATCTAGTTTTGTTCTAAAATCTGCCATATGATCCTATTAAAGTAGAAATAAGAGTTAAATAATGATACAACATAGAATAAGTATTACATAAAAATGATCCTATTAAAGTAGAAATAAGAGTTAAGTAATGATACAACATAGAATAAGTATTACATAAAATTACTTGCGTAGGAGTGTCAGACAAATCATTTCCAGTGAAGTACTCCATAAAATTTATCATCCACAGACCACAAATGACTTATATATGATTATAGAAATTAAATACATCCAATACATTTTTATCAATTTTATAAATGTTTTATATAAAAATGATTTTATAGAAATTAAATTAAATTAAATTAAATTATAGATATTTGATAGCCGCGGTGATAACAAAAATCTCACCCATGCAAGTGAATCGGACATGCCTACACAAAATAACCGAGTTGCTAAAAAAAATGTTTTTATAGGACATAAACGGTACCCACTCACAGCATCACCCACTCCCCAACTCGGTTATAGAAAAAAAACTCACAATCTCACCCACTCCCTCCTCTCCCCACCCCATCCCTATCCACAAGTCCACGGCGACTGCTCTCTGGTGGCCTCCCCTCCCCTTCATCTCCATCGCCGGCAGCACCTCCCCTTCGTCATCAGCGCCCGCGAGGGCCCCGCCCTGTTCTCTACTCCGCCCCGCCCTTCTTCGTATGCGCCGACGCCGGGGCCCTCCCTCCTCCTTGCGACGCGGGGTGGTCGAGCTCGGCATGGTCGCCGGCGACACCGAGCCTTCCGTCCTCCTTCGGACGCGGGGGTTCGCGAGCTGGCCCTATGCTCTTCCCCGCCCCGCCCCTTCTTCGTCTACGCCGGCGCCGGGGCCCTCCTTCTTCCATGCGACGCGGGGAGGTCGAGCTCGGCATGGTCGCTGCGGAGGCCGCCGACAGCCACAAGGAGGCTGCGGCGGTCCGGCCGAAGCGCGCCAAGGGGGTGTTGGAATTATGCCCTAGAGGCAATAATAAATATAGTTATTATTATAATTCCTGTATCAAGATAATAGTTTATTATCCATGCTATAATTGTATTGAATGAAGACTCATTTACATGTGTGAATACATAGCCAAAACACCGTCCCTAGCATGCCTCTAGTTGGCTAGCCAGTTGGTCAATGATAGTCAGTGTCTTCTGATTATGAACAAGGTGTTGTTGCTTGATAACTGGATCACGTCATTGGAAGAATCACGTGATGGACTAGACCCAAACTAATAGACGTAGCATGTTGATCGTGTCATTTCGTTGCTACTGTTTTCTGCGTGTCAAGTATTTATTCCTATGACCATGAGATCATATAACTCACTGACACCGGAGGAATGCTTTGTGTGTATCAAACGTCGCAACATAACTGGGTGACTATAAAGATGCTCTACAGGTATCTCCGAAGGTGTTAAAAAAGTTGAGTTAGTATGGATCAAGACTGGGATTTGTCACTCCGTGTGACGGAGAGGTATCTCGGGGCCCACTCGGTAATACAACATCACACACAAGCCTTGCAAGCAATGTAACTTAGTGTAAGTTGCGGGATCTTGTATTACGGAACGAGTAAAGAGACTTGCCGGTAAACGAGATTGAAATAGGTATGCGGATACTGACGATCGAATCTCGGGCAAGTAACATACCGAAGGACAAAGGGAATGACATACGGGATTATACGAATCCTTGGCACTAAGGTTCAAACGATAAGATCTTCGTAGAATATGTAGGATCCAATATGGGCATCCAGTTCCCGCTATTGCATATTGACCGAGGAGTCTCTCGGGTCATGTCTACATAGTTCTCGAACCCGCAGGGTCTGCACACTTAAGGTTCGACGTTGTTTTATGCGTATTTGAGTTATATGGTTGGTTACCGAATGTTCTTCGGAGTCCCGGATGAGATCACGGACGTCACGAGGGTTTTCGGAATGGTCCGGAAACAAAGATTGATATATAGGATGACCTCATTTGATTACCGAAAGGTTTTCGGAGTTACCGGGAATGTACCGGGAATGACGAATGGGTTCCGGGAGTTCACGGGGGGGGGGGGGGCAACCCACCCCGGGGAAGCCCATAGGCCTTTGGGGAGACACACCAGCCCTTAGTGGGCTGGTGGGACAGCCCACAAGTGCCCTATGCGCCAAAGAGAAGAAAATCAAGAGAGAAAAAAAAAGGAGGAGGTGGGAAGGAAGCGGGACTCCCTCCCACCAAACCTAGTCCAACTCGGTTTGGGGGGGGAGAGTCCTCCCCCTTGGACTCGGCCGACCCCCTTGAGGGTCCTTGGACCCCAAGGCAAGGCCCCCTCCCTCCCACCTATATATACGGAGGTTTTAGGGCTGATTTGAGACGACTTTTCCACGGCAGCCCGACCACATACCTCCACAGTTTTTCCTCTAGATCGCGTTTCTGCGGAGCTCGGGCGGAGCCCTGCTGAGACAAGGTCATCACCAACCTCCGGAGCGCCGTCACGCTGCCGGAGAACTCTTATACCTCTCCGTCTCTCTTGCTGGATCAAGAAGGCCGAGATCATCGTCGAGCTGTACGTGTGCTGAACGCGGAGGTGCCGTCCGTTCGGTACTAGATCGTGGGACTGATCGCGGGATTGTTCGTGGGGCGGATCGAGGGACGTGAGGACGTTCCACTACATCAACCGCGTTCTCTAACGCTTCTGCTGTACGGTCTACAAGGGTACGTAGATCACTCATCCCCTCTCGTAGATGGACATCACCATGACAGGTCTTCGTGCGCGTAGGAAAATTTTTGTTTCCCATGCGACGTTCCCCAACAGTGGCATCATGAGCTAGGTTCATGCGTAGATGTCTTCTCGAGTAGAACACAAAAGTTTTTGTGGGCGGTGATGTGCGTTTTGCTTCCCTCCTTAGTCTTTTCTTGATTCCGCGGTATTGTTGGATTGAAGCGGCTTGGACCGACATTACTCGTACGCTTACGAGAGACTGGTTTCATCGTTACGACTAACCCCCTTTGCTCAAAGATGACTGGCAAGTGTCGGTTTCTCCAACTTTAGTTGAATCGGATTTGACCGAGGAGGTCCTTGGATGAGGTTAAATAGCAACTCATATGTCTCCGTTGTGGTGTTTGCGTAAGTAAGATGCGATCCTACTAGATACCCTTGGTCACCACGTAAAACATGCAACAACAAAATTGGAGGACGTCTAACTTGATTTTGTAGGGTATGATTGTGATGTGATATGGCCAACGATGTGATGTGATATATTGGATGTATGAGATGATCATGTTGTAATAGAAATATCGACTTGCACGTCGATGGTACGGCAACCGGCAGGAGCCATAGGGTTGTCTTTATACTAACGTTTGTGCTTGCAGATGCGTTTACTATTTTGCTAGGATGTAGCTTTAGTAGTAATAGCATAAGTAGCACGACAACCCCGATGGCAACACGTTGATGGATGATCATGGTGTGACGCCGGTGACAAGAGGATCGTGCCGGTGCTTTGGTGATGGAGATCAAGAAGCACGTGATGATGGCCATATCATGTCACTTATGAATTGCATGTGATGTTAATCCTTTTATGCACCTTATTTTGCTTAGAACGACGGTAGCATTATGAGGTGATCTCTCACTAAAATTTCAAGACGAAATTTTGTTCTCCCCGACTGTGCACCGTTGCTACAGTTGGTCGTTTCGAGACACCACGTGATGATCGGGTGTGATAGACTCAACGTTCACATACAACGGGTGCAAAACAGTTGCGCACGCGGAACACTCGGGTTAAGCTTGACGAGCCTAGCATGTGCAGACATGGCCTCGGAACACATGAGACCGAAAGATCGATCATGAATCATATAGTTGATATGATTAGCATAGGGATGCTTACCACTGAAACTATACTCAACTCACGTGATGATCGGACTTGGAATAGTGTAAGTGGATCATGAACCACTCAAATGACTAGAGAGATGTACTTTTTGAGTGGGAGTTTAGCATATAATTTGATTAAGTTGAACTCTAATTATCTTGAACATAGTCTAAGTCCACTTTGAATATATTTGTGTTGTAGATCATGGCTCACGCGACAGTCATCCTGAATTTTAATACGTTCCTAGAGAAAGCTAAGTTGAAAGATGATGGAAGCAACTTTGTAGACTGGGCTCGTAATCTTAAGCTAATCTTACAAGCTGGGAAGAAGGATTATGTCCTTAATGCTGCGCTAGGAGATGAACCACCCGCTACGGCTGATCAGGATGTTAAGAACGCTTGGTTAGCACGTAAGGAGGACTACTCAATAGTTCAATGTGCAGTCTTGTATGGCTTAGAACCGGGACTTCAACGTCGCTTTGAGCGTCATGGAGCATTTGAGATGTTCCAGGAGTTGGAGTTTATCTTTCAGAAGAACGCCCGGATCGAGAGGTATGAGACCTCCGATAAATTCTATGCTTGCAAGATGGAGGAAAACTCATCTGTCAGTGAACATGTGCTCAAAATGTCTGGGTACTCAAACCGTCTAGCTGAGCTGGGGATTGAACTCCCGCAAGAAGCTATCACTGACAGAATCCTTCAATCACTTCCGCCAAGCTATAAAGGCTTTGTGTTGAACCACAACATGCAAGGGATGAACAAGTCTCTCGGCGAGTTGTTTGCGATGCTGAAAGTCGCAGAGTCTGAACTCCGTAAAGAGCATCAAGTGTTGATGGTGAATAAGACCACTAGTTTCAAGAGAAACGGCAAAGACGAGAAGGGAAATTCGAAGAAGAGCGGCAAGCCTGTTGCCAATCCGCCGAAGAAACCCAAGTCTGGACCTAAGCCTGAAACGGAGTGCTACTATTGCAAGGGTATGGGTCACTGGAAGCGCAATTGCCCCAAGTATCTGGCAGATAAGAAGGCGGGCAAAGAAAAATCAGGTATATTTGATATACATGTTATTGATGTGTACTTAACCGGCTCTCGTAGTAGTGCCTGGGTATTCGATACCGGTTCTGTTGCTCATATTTGCAACTCGAAACAGGAACTGCGGAATAGACGAAGGCTGGCGAAAGATGAAGTGACGATGCGCGTAGGAAATGGTTCCAAGGTTGATGCAATCGCCGTCGGCACAGTGTCACTTCAGCTACCACCGGGATTAGAGATGAACTTAAATCATTGTTATTTAGTGCCTGCGTTGAGCATGAACATTATATCTGGATCTTGTTTAATGCGAGACGGTTACTCTTTTAAGTCAGAGAATAATGGTTGTTCTATTTCTATGAGTAACATCTTTTATGGTCATGCACCGAATGTGAGAGGATTGTTCATATTGAATCTTGATAGTGATACGCATATACATAACATTGAGACCAAAAGAGTTAGAGTAAACAATGATAGCGCCATATTTTTGTGGCACTGCCGCTTGGGTCATATTGGTGTAAATCGCATGAAGAAACTCCATGCTGATGGACTTTTGGAGTCACTTGACTTTGATTCACTTGACACGTGAGGACCATGCCTCATGGGCAAGATGACTAAGACTCCGTTCTCAGGAACAATGGAGCGTGCAAGTGACTTGTTGGAAATCATACATACCGATGTGTGTGGTCCGATGAGCGTGGAGGCACACGGCGGATATTGTTATTTTCTCACCTTCACTGACGATTTAAGTAGATATGGTTATGTATACTTGATGAAGCACAAGTCTGAAACATTTGAAAAGTTCAAGCAATTTCAGAGTGAAGTGGAAAATCATCGTAACAAGAAGATCAAGTTCCTACGGTCTGATCGTGGGGGTGAATATCTGAGTTTCGAGTTTGGTGCTCACTTGAGACAATATGGAATTGTTTCACAGTTAACACCGCCTGGAACACCACAACGTAATGGTGTGTCCGAACGTCGTAATCGTACTCTATTAGAGATGATGCGATCTATGATGTCTCTTACTGATTTGCCGTTATCGTTTTGGGGTTATGCATTAGAAACAGCTACATTCACTTTAAATAGGGCACCATCAAAATCCGTTGAGACGACACCATACGAACTGTGGTATGGCAAAAGACCAAAGTTGTCGTTTCTTAAAGTTTGGGGATGTGATGCTTATGTCAAAAAGCTTCAGCCTAAAAAGCTGGAACCCAAAGCGGAAAAGTGCGTCTTCATAGGTTACCCAAAAGAGACAGTTGGGTACACCTTCTATCTCAAATCCGAGGGCAAAGTGTTTGTTGCTAAAAACGGAGCTTTTCTCGAGAAGGAGTTTCTCTCGAGAGAATTGAGTGGGAGGAAGATAGAACTTGACGAGGTTGTCGAACCTCTCATCCCTCTGGATGGTGGCGCAGGGCAAGGGGAAACCTCTGTCGTTACGACGCCGGTTGAGGAGGAAGTTAATGATGATGATCATGAAACTCCAGTTCAAGTTTCTGTTGAACCACGTAGGTCGACGAGATCACGCGCTGCTCCAGAGTGGTACGGTAATCCCGTCTTATCAATCATGTTGTTAGACAACAATGAACCTGCAAATTATGAAGAAGCAATGGTGGGCCCAGATTCCAACAAATGGCTAGAAGCCATGAAGTCCGAGATAGGATCCATGTATGAGAACAAAGTGTGGACTTTGGAGATACTACCTGAGGGCCGCGAGGCTATTCAGAACAAATGGATCTTTAAGAAGAAGACGGACGCTGACGGTAATGTGACCGTTTATAAAGCTCGACTTGTGGCAAAGGGTTTTTCACAAGTTCCAGGAGTTGACTACGATGAGACTTTCTCACCCGTAGCAATGCTTAAGTCCGTCAGAATCATGTTAGCACTAGCTGCATTTTTCGATTATGAAATCTGGCAGATGGATGTCAAAACGGCGTTCCTTAACGGTTTCCTTAAGGAAGAGTTGTAGATGATGCAACCCGAAGGTTTTGTCGATCCTAAAAATGCTAACAAGGTGTGCAAGCTCCAGCGATCCATTTATGGACTGGTGCAAGCATCTCGGAGTTGGAACAAACGCTTTGATGAGGTGATCAAAGCATTTGGGTTTATACAAGTGGTTGGAGAATCTTGTATTTACAAGAAAGTGAGTGGGAGCTCTGTGGCGTTTCTAATATTATATGTGGATGACATATTACTGATTGGAAACAACGTAGAGTTTTTGGAGAGCATAAAAGGTTACTTGAATAAAAGTTTCTCTATGAAGGACCTAGGAGAAGCTGCTTACATTCTAGGCATTAAGATCTATAGGGATAGAACAAACGCCTGATAGGACTTTCACAAAGCACATACCTTGATAAAGTTTTGAAGAGGTTCAAAATGGAACAGTCCAAGAAAGGGTTCTTGCCAGTTTTACAAGGTACGAGATTGAGTAAGACTCAGTGCCCAGCAACTGATGAAGATAGAGAGCATATGCGCTCCGTCCCCTATGCTTCAGCCATAGGTTCTATCATGTATGCGATGTTGTGCACTAGACCGGATGTTAGCCTGGCCATAAGTATGGCAGGTAGGTTCTAGAGTAATCCAGGAGTGGATCACTGGACAGCGGTCAAGAATATCCTGAAGTGCCTGAAAAGGACTAAGGAGATGTTTCTCGTGTATGGAGGTGACGAAGAGCTCGCCGTAAAAGGTTACGTCGATGCAAGTTTTGACACAGATCCGGATGACTCTAAGTCGCAAACCGGATACGTATTTATTCTTAATGGGGGTGCAGTAAGCTGGTGCAGTTCCAAGCAAAGCGTCGTAGCAGATTCTACATGTGAAGCAGAATACATGGCTGCCTCGGAGGCGGCTAAGGAGGGTGTCTGGATGAAGCAGTTCATGACGGATCTTGGAGTGGTGCCGAGCGCACTGAATCCAATAACCTTGTTCTGTGACAACACTGGTGCCATTGCCTTAGCAAAGGAACCACGGTTTCACAAGAAGACCAGACACATCAAACGACACTTCAACCTCATCCGCGACTACGTCGAGGAAGAGGACGTAAATATATGCAAAGTGCACATGGATCTGAATGTAGCAGACCCGCTGACTAAACCTCTTCCACGGCCAAAACATGATCGACACCAGAACTGTATGGGTGTTAGATTTATTACAATGTAATTCACATGGTGATGTGAGGGCTGGATTATTGACTCTAGTGCAAGTGGGAGACTGTTGGAATTATGCCCTAGAGGCAATAATAAATATAGTTATTATTATAATTCCTGTATCAAGATAATAGTTTATTATTCATGCAATAATTGTATTGAATGAAGACTCATTTACATGTGTGGATACATAGACAAAACACCGTCCCTAGCATGCCTCTAGTTGGCTAGCCAGTTGGTCAATGATAGTCAGTGTCTTCTGATTATGAACAAGGTGTTGTTGCTTGATAACTGGATCACGTCATTGGGAGAATCACGTGATGGACTAGACCCAAACTAATAGACGTAGCATGTTGATCGTGTCATTTTGTTGCTACTGTTTTCTGCGTGTCAAGTATTTATTCCTATGACCATGAGATCATATAACTCACTGACACCGGAGGAATGCTTTGTGTGTATCAAACGTCGCAACATAACTGGGTGACTATAAAGATGCTCTACAGGTATCTCCGAAGGTGTTAAAAAAGTTGAGTTAGTATGGATCAAGACTGGGATTTGTCACTCCGTGTGACGGAGAGGTATCTCGGGGCCCACTCGGTAATACAACATCACACACAAGCCTTGCAAGCAATGTAACTTAGTGTAAGTTGCGGGATCTTGTATTACGGAACGAGTAAAGAGACTTGCCGGTAAACGAGATTGAAATAGGTATGCGGATACTGACGATCGAATCTCGGGCAAGTAACATACCGAAGGACAAAGGGAATGACATACGGGATTATACGAATCCTTGGCACTGAGGTTCAAACGATAAGATCTTCGTAGAATATGTAGGATCCAATATGGGCATCCAGGTACCGCTATTGGATATTGACCGAGGAGTCTCTCGGGTCATGTCTACATAGTTCTCGAACCCGCAGGGTCTGCACACTTAAGGTTCGACGTTGTTTTATGCGTATTTGAGTTATATGGTTGGTTACCGAATGTTCTTCGGAGTCCCGGATGAGATCACGGACGTCACGAGGGTTTCCGGAATGGTCCGGAAACGAATATTGATATATAGGATGACCTCATTTGATTACCGGAAGGTTTTCGGAGTTACCGGGAATGTACCGAGAATGACGAATGGGTTCCGGGAGTTCACCGGGGGGGGCAACCCACCCCGGGGAAGCCCATAGGCCTTTGGGGAGACACACCAGCCCTTAGTGGGCTGGTGGGACAGCCCACAAGTGCCCTATGCGCCAAGGAGAAGAAAATCAAGAGAGAAAGAAAAAAAAAGGAGGTGGGAAGGAAGGGGGACTCCCTCCCACCAAACCTAGTCCAACTCGGTTTGGGGGGGGGGAGAGTCCTCCCCCTTGGACTCGGCCGACCCCCTTGAGGGTCCTTGGACCCCAAGGCAAGGCCCCCTCCCTCCCACCTATATATACGGAGGTTTTAGGGCTGATTTGAGACGACTTTTCCACGGCAGCCCGACCACATACCTCCACGGTTTTTCCTCTAGATCGCGTTTCTGCGGAGCTCGGGTGGAGCCCTGCTGAGACAAGGTCATCACCAACCTCCGGAGCGCCGTCACGCTGCCGGAGAACTCTTCTACCTCTCCGTCTCTCTTGCTGGATCAAGAAGGCCGAGATCATCGTCGAGCTGTACGTGTGCTGAACGCGGAGGTGCCGTCCGTTCGGTACTAGATCGTGGGACTGATCGCGGGATTGTTCGCGGGGCGGATCGAGGGACGTGAGGACGTTCCACTACATCAACCGCGTTCTCTAACGCTTCTGCTGTACGGTCTACAAGGGTACGTAGATCACTCATCCCCTCTCGTAGATGGACATCACCATGATAGGTCTTCGTGCGCGTAGGAAATTTTTGTTGGGGAACGTCGCATGGGAAACAAAAATTTTCCTACGCGCACGAAGACCTATCATGGTGATGTCCATCTACGAGAGGGGATGAGTGATCTACGTACCCTTGTAGATCGCACAGCAGAAGCGTTAGAGAACGCGGTTGATGTAGTGGAACGTCCTCACGTCCCTCGATCCGCCCCGCGAACAATCCCGCGATCAGTCCCACGATCTAGTACCGAACGGACGGCACCTCCGCGTTCAGCACACGTACAGCTCGACGATGATCTCGGCCTTCTTGATCCAGCAAGAGAGACGGAGAGGTAGAAGAGTTCTCCGGCAGCGTGACGGCGCTCCGGAGGTTGGTGATGATCTCGTCTCAGCAGGGCTCCGCCCGAGCTCCGCAGAAACGCGATCTAGAGGAAAAACTATGGAGGTATGTGGTCGGGCTGCCGTGGAAAAGTCGTCTCAAATCAGCCCTAATACCTCCGTATATATAGGTGGGAGGGAGGGGAGGAGGCAGCCTCAAAACCTAAAGGTTTGGCCGAAATTGGAGGTGGAGGAGTCCTACTCCAATCCTACTTGGAGTAGGATTCCACCTTCCCACTTGGAAACTCTTTCCACCTTGTGTTTTTTCCTTCTCAAACCTTATGGGCCTTAGTGGGAACTTATTCCAGCCCACTAGGGGCTGGTTTATCTCTTCCCATAGCCCATGAGACCCCTTGGGGCGTGACACCCCTCTCGATGGTCCCCGGCACCCCTCCCGGCACTCCCGGTACATTACCGATGAGCCCGAAACTTTTCCGGTAATGCACGGAAACCTTCCGGTAACCAAATGAGGTCATCCTATATATCAATCTTCGTTTCCGGACCATTCCGGAAACCCTCGTGACGTCCGTGATCTCATCCGGGACTCCGAACAACATTCGGTAACCAACCATATAACTCAAATACGCATAAAACAACGTCGAACCTTAAGTGTGCAGACCCTGCGGGTTCGAGAACTATGTAGACATGACCCGAGAGACTCCTCGGTCAATATCCAATAGCGGGACCTGGATGCCCATATTGGATCCTACATATTCTACGAAGATCTTATCGTTTGAACCTCAGTGCCAAGGATTCATATAATCCCGTATGTCATTCCCTTTGTCCTTCGGTATGTTACTTGCCCGAGATTCGATCGTTAGTATCCGCATACCTATTTCAATCTCGTTTACCGGCAAGTCTCTTTACTCGTTCCGTAATACAAGATCCCGTAACTTACACTAAGTTACATTGCTTGCAAGGCTTGTGTGTGATGTTGTATTACCGAGTGGGCCCCGAGATACCTCTCCGTCACACGGAGTGACAAATCCCAGTCTTGATCCATACTAACTCAACTAACACCTTTGGAGATACCTGTAGAGTATCTTTATAGTCACCCAGTTACGTTGCGACGTTTGATACACACAAAGCATTCCTCCGGTGTTAGTGAGTTATATGATCTCATGGTCATAGGAATAAATACTTGGCACGCAGAAAACAGTAGCAACAAAATGACACGATCAACATGCTACGTCTATTAGTTTGGGTCTAGTCCATCACATGATTCTCCTAATGATGTGATCCCGTTATCAAGTGACAACACTTGCCTATGGCCAGGAAACCTTGACCATCTTTGATCAACGAGCTAGTCAACTAGAGGCTTACTAGGGACAGTGTTTTGTCTATGTATCCACACAAGTATTGTGTTTCCAATCAATACAATTATAGCATGGATAATAAACGATTATCATGAACAAAGAAATATAATAATAACTAATTTATTATTGCCTCTAGGGCATATTTCCAACAGTCTCCCACTTGCACTAGAGTCAATAATCTAGTTCACATCACCATGTGATTCCAACGAATCCAACACCCATATAGTTATGGGGTCTGATCACGTCTTGCTCGTGAGAGAGGTTTTAGTCAATGGTTCTGAAACTTTCAGATCCGTGTGTTCTTTACAAATCTTTATGCCATCTTATAGATGCTGCTACTACGTGCTATTCGGAAATGCTCCAAATATCTACTCTACTATACGAATCCGTTTCACTACTCATAGTTATTCGGATTAGTGTCAAAGCTTGCATCAACGTAACCCTTTACGACGAACTCTTTAACCACCTCCATAATCGAGAAAAAATTCCTTAGTCCATTAGTTACTAAGGATAAATTTTGACCGCTGCTAGTGATTCAATCATGGATCACTCTGTGTACCTCTCAACATACTTTGAGTCAAGGCACACATCAGGTGCGGTACACAGCATGGCATACTTTAGATTCTACGGCTAAGGCATAGAAGACGACCTTCGTCTATTCTCTTTATTCTGCCGGGGTCGGGTTTTGAGTCTTACTCAAATTCACACCTCACAACGCAACCAAGAACTCCTTCTTTGCTGACCTATTTTGAACTCCTTTCAAAAACTTGTCAAGGCATGCATCTTGTTGAAACTTCCGTTAAGTGCTTTTCGATCTATCTCCATAGATCTTTGATGCTCAACGTTCAAGTAGCGTAATCCAGGTACTCCTTTGAAAACTTCTTTCAAAACAACCTTGTATGCTTTACAGAAATTCTACATTACTTCTGATCCATAATATGTCAACCACATATACCTATCAGAAATTCTATAGTGCTCCCACTCACTTCTTTGGAAATACAAGTTTCTCATAAACCTTGTACAAACCCAAAATCTTTGATCATCTCATCAAAGTATATATATTCCAACTCCGAGATGTTTGCACCAGTCCATTGAAGGATCGCTGGAGCTTGCATACTTGCTAGTATCTTTAGGATCGACAAAACCTCCTGGTTGTATCACATACAATGTTTGCTCAAGGAAACCGTCGAGGAAACAATGTTTTGACATCCTACGTGCAATATTTCATAAATAATGCACCAACAACTAACATAATTCTAACAGACCTTTAGCATCGCTACGAGTGAGAAAGTCTCATCATAGTCAACTGTTTGATCTTGTCGAAAACATCTTTGCGACAAGTCGAGCTTTTCTTAATAGTGAATTATCACCATCATCGTCTGTCTTCTTTTAAAGATCCATCTTTACTCAATAGTCTTATGACTATCAAGTAGTTCTTTCAAAGTCTACACTTTGTTTTCATCCATGGATCCTCTCTCGGATTTCATGGCTTCCAGCCATTTGTCGGAATCTGGGCCCACCATCGCTTTCTCCATAACTCGTAGGTTCACTGTTGCTCAACAACATGACCTCCAAGACAGGGTTACCGTACTACTCTGCAGCAGTACGCGACCTTGTCGACCTACGAGGTTTGTAGTAACTTGATTCGAAGCTCAATGATCACCATCATCAGCTTCCACTTCAATTGGTGTAGGCGCCACAGGAACAACTTCCTGCGCCCTGCTACACACTGGTTGAAGTGATGGTTCAATAACCTCATCAAGTTCTACTACCCTCCCACTCAATTCTTTCGAGAGAAACCTTTCCTCGAGAAAGGATCCGTTTCTAGAAACAAACACTTTGCTTTCGGATCTGAGATAGGAGATGTACCCAACTGTTTTGGATACCCTATGAAGAAGCATTTATCCGCTTTGGGTTCGAGCTTATCAGACTGAAACTTTTTCACATAAGTGTCGAAACACCAAACTTTCAAGAAACGACAGTTTAGATTTCTCTAAACCTCAGTCTATACTGTGTCATCTCAACGGAAATATGCGGTGCCTTATTTAAAGTGAGTGTTGTTGTCTCTAATGCATAACCCATAAACGATAGTGGTAATTCGATAAGAGACATCATAGTATGCACCATACCAAATAGTGCGTGGCTATGACGTTCAGACACATCATCACACTATGATGTTCCAGGTGGCATGAACTGTGAAACAATTTCCACATTGTCTTAACTGCGTACCCAAACTCGTAACTCAGATATTCATTTCCATGATCATATTGTAGTCTGTTTATCCTCTTGTTACGACGAACTTCACTCTGAAACGGAATTGAACTTTTCAACATTTCAGACTTGTGATTCATTAAGTAAATACTCCTGTATCTACTCAAATCGTCAGTGAAGTAAGAACATAATGATATCCACTGCGTGCCTCAGCACCCATTGGACTGCATACATCAAAATGTATCACTTCCAACAAGTTACTATCTTATTTCATCTCAATGAAAACAAGGCCTTGCTCACGTGGTATGATTTGCATGTCACTAGTGATTCGAAATCAGGTGAGTACAAAGATCCATCAGCATGGAGCCTCTTCATGCAATTTATACTAACATGACTCAAGCGGCAGTTCCACAAGTAAGTGGTACTATCATTATTAACTCGTATCTTTTGGCACCAATGTGTAACACTACAATCGAGATTCAATAAACCATTGAAGGTGATCATTCAAGCAAATAGAGTAACCATTATTCTCTTTGAATGAATAATCGTATTGCAATAAACACGATCCAATCATGTTCACGCTCAACGCAAACACAAAATAACAATTATTTAGGTTCAACACCAATCCCGATGGTAGAGGGAGCGTGCGACGTTTGATTATATCAACCTTGGAAACACTTCCAACACGTATCGTCACCTCGTCTTTCGCTAGTCTCCGTTTATGCCGTAGCTTTCATTTCGCGTTACTAATCACTTAGCAACCGAACCGGTATCCAATACCCTCGTGCTACTAGGAGTACTAGTAAAGTACACATCAACATTATGTATATCAAATATACTTCTCTCGACTTTTGCCAGCCTTCTTATCCACCAAGTATCTAGAGTTGCTCCGCCTCAGTGACTGTTCCCCTTATTACAGAAGCACTTAGTCTCGGGTTTTGGGTTTAATCTTGGGTCTCTTCATTAGTGCAGCAACTGTTTTGCCGTTTCACGAAGTATCCCTTCTAGCCCTTGCCTTTCTTGAAACTTAGTGGTTTTACTAACCATCAACTATTGATGCTCCTTCTTGATTTCTACTTTCGCAGTGTCAAACATCGCGAATCACTCAAAAGATCATAGTATCTATCCTTGATATGTTATAGTTCATCACGAAGCTCTCATAGCTTGGTGGCAGTGACTTTGGAGAACCATCACTATCTCATCTGGAAGATTAACTCCCACTTGATTCAAGCGATTGTCGTACTCAGACAATCTGAGCACATGCTCAACGATTGAGCTTTTCTCCTTTACTTTGTGGACAAAGAATCTTGCTTGGAGGTCTCGTACCTCTTAACAAGGGCACAAGCATGAAATCACAATTTCATCTCTTCGGAACATCACTTATGTTCCGTGACGTTTTACAACGTTTTCGGCGCCTTGCTTCTAAGCCATCAAGTATCTTGCACTGAACTATCGTGCAGTCATCAGTAACGTGTATGTCGGATGTTCATAGCATCCACAGACGACGCTCGAGGTGCAGCACACCGAGTGGTGCATTAAGGACATAAGCCTGCTGCGTAGCAACAAGGACAATCCTCGGTTTTACAGACTCAGTCTGCAAAGGTTGCTACTATCAATTTTCAACTAAATTTTCTCTAGGAACATATAAAAACAGTAGAGCTATAGCGCAAGCTACATCGTAATTCGCAAAGACCATTAGACTATGTTCATGACAATTAGTTCAATTAATCATATTACTTAAGAACTCCCACTCAAAAAGTACATCTCTCTAGTCATTTGAGTGGTACATGATCCAAATTCGCTATCTCAAGTCCGATCATCACGTGAGTCGAGAATAGTTTCAGTGGTAAGCATCCCTATGCTAATCATATCAACTATACGATTCATGCTCGACCTTTCGGTCTCATGTGTTCCGAGGCCATGTCTGCACATGCTAGGCTCGTCAAGCTTAACCCGAGTGTTCCGCGTGTGCAACTGTTTTGCACCCGTTGTATGTGAACGTTGAGTCTATCACACCCGATCATCACGTGGTGTCTCGAATCGAAGAACTGTCGCAACGGTGCACAGTCGGGGAGAACACAATTTCGTCTTGAAATTTTAGTGAGAGATCACCTCATAATGCTACCGTCGTTCTAAGCAAAATAAGGTGCATAAAAGGATTAACATCACATGCAATTCATAAGTGACATGATATGGCCATCATCACGTGCTTCTTGATCTCCATCACCAAAGCACCGGCACGATCTTCTTGTCACCGGCGCCACACCATGATCATCCATCAACGTGTTGCCATCGGGGTTGTCGTGCTACTTATGCTATTACTACTAAAGCTACATCCTAGCAAAATAGTAAACGCATCTGCAAGCACATATGTTAGTATAAAGACAACCCTATGGCTCCTGCCGGTTGCCGTACCATCGACGTGCAAGTCGATATTTCTATTACAACATGATCATCTCATACATCCAATATATCACATCACATCATTGGCCATATCACATCACAACCATACCCTGCAAAAACAAGTTAGACGTCCTCTAATTTTGTTGTTGCATGTTTTACGTGGTGACCAAGGGTATCTAGTAGGATCGCATCTTACTTACGCAAACACCACAACGGAGATATATGAATTGCTATTTAACCTCATCCAAGGACCTCCTCGGTCAAATCCGATTCAACTAAAGTTGGAGAAACCGTCACTTGCCAGTCATCTTTGAGCAAAGGGGGTTACTCGTAACGATGAAACCAGTCTCTCGTAAGCGTACGAGTAATGTCGGTCCAAGCCGCTTCAATCCAACAATACCGCGGAATCAAGAAAAGACTAAGGAGGGCAGCAAAACGCACATCACCGCCCACAAAACCTTTTGTGTTCTACTCGAGAAGACATCTACGCATGAACCTAGCTCATGATGCCACTGTTGGGGAACGTCGCATGGGAAACAAAAATTTTCCTACGCGCACGAAGACCTATCATGGTGATGTCCATCTACGAGAGGGGATGAGTGATCTACGTACCCTTGTAGATCGCACAGCAGAAGCGTTAGAGAACGCGGTTGATGTAGTGGAACGTCCTCACGTCCCTCGATCCGCCCCGCGAACAATCCCGCGATCAGTCCCACGATCTAGTACCGAACGGACGGCACCTCCGCGTTCAGCACACGTACAGCTCGACGATGATCTCGGCCTTCTTGATCCAGCAAGAGAGATGGAGAGGTAGAAGAGTTCTCCGGCAGCGTGACGGCGCTCCGGAGGTTGGTGATGATCTCGTCTCAGCAGGGCTCCGCCCGAGCTCCGCAGAAACGCGATCTAGAGGAAAAACTATGGAGGTATGTGGTCGGGCTGCCGTGGAAAAGTCGTCTCAAATCAGCCCTAATACCTCCGTATATATAGGTGGGAGGGAGGGGAGGAGGCAGCCTCAAAACCTAAAGGTTTGGCCGAAATTGGAGGTGGAGGAGTCCTACTCCAATCCTACTTGGAGTAGGATTCCACCTTCCCACTTGGAAACTCTTTCCACCTTGTGTTTTTTCCTTCTCAAACCTTATGGGCCTTAGTGGGAACTTATTCCAGCCCACTAGGGGCTGGTTTATCTCTTCCCATAGCCCATGAGACCCCTTGGGGCGTGACACCCCTCTCGATGGTCCCCGGCACCCCTCCCGGCACTCCCGGTACACTACCGATGAGCCCGAAACTTTTCCGGTAATGCACGGAAACCTTCCGGTAACCAAATGAGGTCATCCTATATATCAATCTTCGTTTCCGGACCATTCCGGAAACCCTCGTGACGTCCGTGATCTCATCCGGGACTCCGAACAACATTCGGTAACCAACCATATAACTCAAATACGCATAAAACAACGTCGAACCTTAAGTGTGCAGACCCTGCGGGTTCGAGAACTATGTAGACATGACCCGAGAGACTCCTCGGTCAATATCCAATAGCGGGACCTGGATGCCCATATTGGATCCTACATATTCTACGAAGATCTTATCGTTTGAACCTCAGTGCCAAGGATTCATATAATCCCGTATGTCATTCCCTTTGTCCTTCGGTATGTTACTTGCCCGAGATTCGATCGTTAGTATCCGCATACCTATTTCAATCTCGTTTACCGGCAAGTCTCTTTACTCGTTCCGTAATACAAGATCCCGTAACTTACACTAAGTTACATTGCTTGCAAGGCTTGTGTGTGATGTTGTATTACCGAGTGGGCCCCGAGATACCTCTCCGTCACACGGAGTGACAAATCCCAGTCTTGATCCATACTAACTCAACTAACACCTTCGGAGATACCTGTAGAGCATCTTTATAGTCACCCAGTTACGTTGCGACATTTGATACACACAAAGCATTCCTCCGGTGTTAGTGAGTTATATGATCTCATGGTCATAGGAATAAATACTTGGCACGCAGAAAACAGTAGCAACAAAATGACACGATCAACATGCTACGTCTATTAGTTTGGGTCTAGTCCATCACATGATTCTCCTAATGATGTGATCCCGTTATCAAGTGACAACACTTGCCTATGGCCAGGAAACCTTGACCATCTTTGATCAACGAGCTAGTCAACTAGAGGCTTACTAGGGACAGTGTTTTGTCTATGTATCCACACAAGTATTGTGTTTCCAATCAATACAATTATAGCATGGATAATAAACGATTATCATGAACAAAGAAATATAATAATAACTAATTTATTATTGCCTCTAGGGCATATTTCCAACAATTTTTTGTTTCCCATGCGACGTTCCCCAACAGGGGGCGCCCAAGCCCAAGCCCGAGTCTTGATCCGTTCCAGGAATCCCGTCGTCAGGAATCCCCGTCGCCAGGAATCCCGTCGCCGGTAGGTTACTCCACCCGTTCCTCCCAGGTTGTTTGGTGCTTATGTGGGTTGTCTAGGTGCTTGATTTGCGTTCTTGACAGCTTGTCACGGCGGGCAGGGACCGGAGCATGGATCAAATAATGAGGAAAGTAGGCGGGTACTGGTTCTCTTTTGCACCAAGTTTAAGTGGAATACATTTTTGTGTATATAGTCCAGTTGTTTATCTTTTGATATCGAATCTGAAGCCTGTTAGGATGCTTCTTTTCTTTTGAACCAAGAGCTTTTACTATGTGTTAAAAAAACTTGCTGAATTAATTTGCTTTATCTAGCGAGGAGGAGCTTCCTGGACAAGAAGATCTGTGTATTCTTCTCGACGGGGCAAAGTTGAGGTGTTCTCAAATCTCCATGACCTATTTGATTTTACTATTGACTCTTGAACATTCTCTTTTTTCTGATTAGTTTTATCTAGCAAGGATTTACTTACTTCTCTTGCATTTTTCTCAGACCCAATGCAAGAATGTAGCAATTAGTGTGGAACCAAAAGTGTCTTTTTTTATGTTGTATTTAGAAATAGAGTTTAAGATATTCCTCATATATGTAAACATAGAATTCTCACTCTTACTAATTGTAGTTATTCTAGAACCTGAGGCGACAAAGGATGACATTCTTACAACATATGTCTTAATATTAATGGTTCAGATATGCTGAAGGAGAAGGAGGTACCGAAAGGGGATGGGAGCAACAAGTTTGGTTCGAAAGAGGTATACCCATCTGTCTGCAGACTGCTCTTAATACATTCTTCCCTTGGCCATGATGTAATGTTTACGTCTTTCCACTTATCAAATTTTAGTTCCATGTGAAGTGATGCATATTGGAATACATTTTCCAGTCCTTCGAGTTGTTGCATGAATAAATGACAACGCATTAGCATCACAACCGAAGAATAACATAAATCGTCTTATCAAAAGATGGTGCAGTGGAACTAATAACTAACCATAGCGATGAGGTCTTTGCGGTTCATTCGTGGGCCTAGGGAGTCGAGCACCTGGATACGTCGCACCCCGGTATTTATAACTGCTAGGTACCAATGAAAGTCTTTAATGTTTAGTGGAACATATATCTGAAAATAGAGTTTTTGTTAGTTTAGGTCCCATCTGTACAAACATTCATCCATGATTGAATTCATAGTAATATGTAAGGAACTGAGACTCACCATATCATGTTCCAAATAAGTTATAGCTCTGTCTAACACCCATCTTGGTACGTCATCACGTATAAACTTAAATTCCTTTATCAACTTAGAGATGCATGCATTCTCTAAGAACACACTTCCACCTGTCCTCATCTTTAGATGCTCTTTAGAACTTATGCAATGTATGTATGCATCTATGATCTGCAATATGAAGTGCACACCTTGGTTATAGGACATAATAGAAACTCATGTTCAAATAGCATCGTCTCGTCATAAAGCTACATATACTTATTTCGTCGCCAAGAAATTCTACGGGGATTAAAAGACGTTCCAAGTGTCTTCTTTGGAGATTTGAGTCGTCAATGCTCACTAAATTTCTTTTATCATTTGGTTCAGACATGATATTTTCAATCACGGACCAATCATCGTCGGTGCAGGCATAATCTATCATGATGCAAGTAATAACATTTATTAATAACGAAGAAAACAAATGTAGCAAAACCAGGGAATAGAAATATTAGTCCGTGCCTTCTGGAGCCACCATGTAGTCTTGTGCCTTCTTAGGCTTGTTATGCAGTCGGATAGGCTTCCCTGTCTGCGCAGGCATTGCCAGCTTGTCCCCTATAATTTCTGCCCCTTCCCTGCCGGACGTTTGTTCTAATTCTTCATCCCCGCCTGCCTCTGTCACTTCGGAGACTTCGCAATCAGTGGATTGCGTGCTCGTCATGTTCTCCACTTCATCGTTCTCATATATTCCATTTGATTCTGCCAGCTTGTCCCATATAGTTTCTGCCCCTTCGGTGACGAATGTTTGTGCTAATTCCTCGTTCTGAGCTGGCTGCATCTCTTCACTTGTACCAGCAAAGTTTAATTCCTGAGAGCAACATTACAAAGAATAATTCGTATGCAGGACCTAAAATAATTAGAAATAAAACAATTTGGGACATAGTTGGAAAAGAAAAGATGTGTCTGTCACCTCGGAATCAGTGGACTGCATGTTATTTTTTTTCTCCACTTCATCTGTGTCGGCTATTCCATTAGATTCCGCCAGCCTGTCCCCTATAGTTTTTGTCCCTTTGGTGTCATCATCTTGAGCTAATTCATCATCTTGAGCTGGCTGCAGTTGTTCACTTGTTTCCTGGAAGGCTAATTCCTCGTTCCGAGTTGGCTGCATCTCTTCACTTGTTTCGTTGAAGTTTAATTCCTGAGAGCAACATTACAAAGAATAATTTGTATGTAGGATATAATATAATTGGAATTAAAACAATTTAGGACTTAGTTGGAAAAGAAAAGATGCGTCTGTCACCTCGGAATCAGTGGACTGCATGCTATTTGTTTTCTCCACTTCATCTGTGTCGGCTATTCCATTAGATTCTGCCAGCCTGTCCCCTATAGTTTTTGTCCCTTTGGTGTCATCATCTTGAGCTAATTCATCATCTTGAGCTGGCTGCAGTTGTTCACTTGTTTCATGGAAGGCTAATTCCTCGTTCCGAGTTGGTTGCATCTCTTCACTTGTTTCGTTAAAGTTTAATTCCTGAAAGCAACATTACAAAGAATAATTTGTATGCAGGATATAATATAATTAGAATTAAAACAATTTAGGACTTAGTTGGAAAAGAAAAGATGCGTCTGTCACCTCGGAATTTGTGGGTTGTGTTCTCTCTTTTTTATCCACTTCATCTTTGTCGGCTATTCCATTAGATTCTGCGTCCTTGGCTCCCTTGCCGATGCTTTCCTGAAAACCCAAGCTTATCTTCTTATGTTCGTCCTTGCCTTGTAGATCTGGAATCGTGAATAGGATGTAACTACAGAGAGACATCATTACCACGATGATAGCAGATTGAACCGCAGAGGCCACCGAGGATTGTGCCTGATACATGTAGGACGATGGTTCACCATAGACAGATGTATACAGCAAGATGGAAGCCGGTGCGGTGGAGGGGTGTGAGGATGTGGCGGCAAGATCGGGAGAGAGGATGAAGGAGAGGTGGAAGAAAACCCTAGGGTGGAAAAACTGTTGGTTATTGGGCTCTTGATCGAGAGATCGTTAGTTATAGGTATTGTCCCTCCCGGAAATCATGGGAAGGACTTCCATAACGTGAGGATGAAAGGGAATCATGATCTTTATCTCAGGCCCCACGCTTTTATTTTTATTTATCTCAGACCCCATCCTTTTTTTATACCCCACGCACCCAAAATTAATGGAGTTATTTTCGTAATACATTTTATACAGTAATACTGGGTTATGCACATCTTGGACAAGCAGATCTGATGGTGCTTTTTGCACAGCTTGGCTTTTAGTTGTTGTTGCGCCTTTCGTTCACTGTGTAGAACTGTGTCGATATGCTTGGTATTAACAAATTTACTGTTTAGATTGGGCTGGATATTTTGTTCTCCTTTTCTTTTAACCTGAGAAGTTCTACCAGCTTGGCAAGTTAGCCTTCATTCTCACTATGGAAGTAATTGCTGGCTAACCCAGTATCTTTTTGCAACTGTTTAAAATAGGTCCCGACGTCTGCGGAGAAATCATAACCGGGCGTAACGATTTATTGATCCCAGTCTCCTACTCTTTCAACCATTTCATGGTATTTACTTGTCCTTTCTTTGTGCCTTCCTTTTTATGGGTTCTGGGATACACCACATTTCCTTTACAGGGAAATGGAAATATGTTCTTTTACAACCACACCGTCACTATATTATGTTCTAACAACAAAGCGTATATAAACCCCTTTGCCCATGCTATATCAGGAAACTTATGTAAAAGATAATAGCAGAGATGTGCAGAAACTTGCAAAAATTTGCACAGGGGATCTCAGTTGCTTCTTCAAACCCCTTGCCCATGCTATGTCAGGAAAAAGCTAGTGCGTGTAAAAAGAATATCACTTATGCTAGTGTTGCTGGTATTGCCCCCGGAATAATAATTTAGGCTAGTTCATAAAAATTAGATATGATAAAACCATATTATACCTATGTGCCACCATAACGTGTGTCATTGCATCGAACTACCTAAGTATTTACGCTTTTAGTATATTCAATGATTATTGATCTAAGTACTCAGTTCACAGCGGGAGCTGTGGATTCTTCTCATCTTGTGTTGATGTTCTGTTTTGGCAGGTGGATGGACTACCCACCCTAGCCGAGACCTGGGAACATGTGCAATGTAGAGGCCGTAAGAAGATAGCAGTTTTAATACAGGAAGGTTGTACAGTTACAGAACAACCAACAATTCTCGAAGATTCAGTCGCAGCATCTTTCGTGGTTGTTCTCAAACAATTCTCCAGATTCAGCGATGTAACCTCGTTGATTCATATATTTATTGGCTTAATTTACTGTTGACTGAAGATGAGCATTCTATGCTTAGCATCCACCATTTACATCAGAGGTGTTTCTTCTGTTTATTTCTACTGTGGGTTTTGTTTAGCTATTTTTCTTACTGTCAACACTGGTGGTCGATTGGTCATGACTGATTTTCAATTCTATTACTAATGTATTATCCTACGAACAAGCATAGATGATTCTTTGAGATATTAAACAGATGATATTTGTAAATTGGTCCAGTTACTCAAACAATAAAATTAGCCAAGTATTAAAAACAATGGTATTTGTGGATGTGCTCTCTGTCCGCTCTTGGTTTAGTGGTCCCTGTGCTAGTTCTGCTTGCATACAAGGCATGTCCCTGTGCTAGACTTTAGTAATGAATGGATGGTGCTTTCTTCGGCTCTGCATGCATATGCATGTTTTTGCACATAAAACTTGTTTGGAGTAAGACTGGCTGATAGTGCACACAAGTCATTTAATTGTTCTGGTCCTCTAATATGTACATGTTCATTTATTTATTTTTTGCACTGTTTTTCAGCTGATGGAGGTTATCTTCTCGCTGCTGAAGCATCTCTCTGTCACATTTCATTCTAATGTTTCTTTGATTTTGTGTCTATTAAAATCAAGGTGAGTTTCATACTCCTGTTTCTTATATTCCTGGTCATGTGTTAAATAAAAAGTTGCATTGAGAAGTAACCATAACATATGTCCCAAATTTGTGTCTACTAAAATCAAGGTAATTCCAACCATCTTAAATCTGCAATATATTTCATTATTTGTCACAGTGATCCCACCCAGCTTAAATTTTGCTGGTATAGGGATCTTCAGGTCTGGAATTGACCAAATAAATGGAAATTTGTATGTTCCCCAAATGATGATACAAGTAATCATAACATAAGGTGAGATGTGAACGCCTTTTCATTTTAGGACAGTTCATATGTGAACGCCTTTTTATTTTAGGACAGTTCCCCACCTGCACGGTGAGGCCCTCCAGTATTGACCAACCGAGAAACTAAAAATGTCCAAAAAATGCACTGCATGTTGTGTGAAAGAAAACCAGATCAGAATAGTTATAGGTACAAAAGCAAAGGTGCAAAGAAAACACGAAAGATTGCACATACATCACCCCTCTAAAATATCTTTGTAGACAATGTTTTTGGTGCTTGTCCCAGCTTTATCAATCTCCTTGTTAGGCTTGGCTAAAATCCGCGTCGTCTTTCTTGACACACCCCTTGACAATGCAACATATAGTTGGCCGTGTGAGAAAACAGGTTCTGGAAGGTAAATACCGACATTTGGAATGGTTTGACCCTATGCCTTGTTAATGGTCATCGCAAAACTCAGGCGGATGGGGAACTGTTTTCTCTTAAGCTTGAAGGGAAGTGAGGTGTCCTCCGAGGGCGACATAGGGATCCTAGGTATGAACACCCTCTTTCCAGCATGCTCGCCACCAATAATCTCTGCATCGATTGCATTATCCTGGAAGGCCCTGATCATAAGCCGTGTTCCATTACATAGCCCATTATGAGGGTCGAGGTTCCGTAGCAAGATGACCGGGCAGTTGATTTTTACCTTCAAGACATGCGGGGGCAACCCATTTGGTGTGATCGAGTTCAGAAAGTCAATCGTGTAATTGTTCTGGAAATCATCCTCGATAGAGTCAAAGCTATGGTAAACCTTTTCTTCCCCCGGAAACCTCGAGATCATCTTGTCATTCAGGTCATCCACATGCTCGTTTTTTGTTGAGAGAATTGCACGTGTGCTCATGTACTCTCTCGACGTAGCATTGGTGTGCAGGGATGGGAAGACATCTTCAATAAGCTTGTTAACTTGTTTTTCATCCTCGGTATAAGTTATCACAATGTCTTCAGGGAGACACACATAGTCGTCACCAATTGTTTTTTCCGTTCCATTGCCTATCCTTAGGAGGTATTCAGAGGACCAAGGGTCTGTCTGTGCCCACATATTGCGCGTGAGGCGTATCTTGCAGATCTTCTCCCACAGATAGGATCTCAACAATGTAGCATCAGTGATCTGTGCTCTTGTCCCTCGGGTCACAACGGGGAGGACCTGCCTGAAATCCCCACTAAAGACGACAACCTTCCTCCAAACGGTAAAGCACATTCCATTATATCCTGTAGTGATCTATCGAGTGTCTCTACTGCTTGACGCTTTGTCATAGAAACTTCATCCCAAATTAGCAAGGAGGCCTGTTTAAGCAACTCTGTCGTACCACTCTGCTTTGTGAAACTACACATGCTGTTGTGAGTGAGCTTGATTGGAATTTTGAATCCAGAGTGTGCAGTCCGGCCTCCAGGCATTATCGACGTTGCGATACCTGATGTAGCAGTTGCGATCGCTATTAGACCCATTGAACGGACCTTTGAAAGCAATGCCTTGTATAGGTAGGTCTTCCCAGTGCCTCATGGACCATCAACAAAGAATATCTGGCTTTTTTGGTTCGTCACATGATCCATTATGTCATTGAAACCAGCTAGTTGCTCAGTGTTCAAACGGCTGAATATGTCTAGATGTTCTTGGTCCACTTTGACTTGTCTCTCCTCTGTTACCTCTTTATACTCAACGTCAGAATCACCATATATGTCAACCAGAACCGGAAGTCCATAGCTTTTAATATCCTTTCCCATGGATTGCAACAGATCCCTGATATCCCTAAGGACCATCTGCTCAAGTGCTACCTCATTCGACTGAGTACGGCGATAATCTTCACACATTGATGCTAGATGTTTGTCCCACAACTGACGGATTTGTGTTGCCTCACAGAATACCAGTATAGTCGCAAACAAACGTCTAAGAGCACAAGGCATTTGAAATGTTGCTGCCTCCGTCATGCAATCATCAAGTGTCCTATCGTGCTCAATGAGGCCTAAGTGCTCACACGCCTCTCTGAAGGAACCACATAGCTTGCCATTTACTGTTTTCAAATCATCAAATGAAGTGGCACCTCTGAGATGACTTAGGAGCACACGCAAGTAGTACCTCTCTCCTTCAGCAGGGTGTGCATGCACCAGCCTTCCAATCTTTGATTTCTTATTTTTTCTCGTCTGCCACTTCTTACCACCGGCTATCCACCTATAATGTTCTGGGAACTCTCTATACAACAATTTCCGTGCGTGCGGATATTTCTGGTTCATCTCAAAGTACTCGGTAAGCATGGATTTGGAAGAAGATGGCCGAGCAACAACATCTTCTAGATTATCATGTGCCTTAAATGCGACTGTATGCATGCTTGGCAAATGAAGCTGGAGCTGCAATACAGATGGACTGACACCAAACATTTTGAAGCCGAAAATCCTGTAAATAGCTTCGGGAGGAGATATATATCGTGCATCCCTATATTGCCGAATTTCATTGATGATTCCCACATCATTGATAATATCCTGCTCAAACGCAAAAGACGCCTTATCATGCCCTTTGTAGATGTACTTGAACAAGTACTTGACTGCCTTGATGCTCGAGCATGCTTCGACATTAATGTGACAATTGTATGTCATCAGCAGAAAGGGGTTGTAAGGGACCACCCATCTATTGTCCAATTCTGCTCCTCTGATCCTAACTCGCACCCCATCATCCCTCCTTCTATAGATGGGATATGAGTCTTTCCCTTGTAATGTAGCATCACAGAAATCTCGCGGGTAATGAAACCGACATTGTCCATCTATCATGCAGGGGCAACTTTTCTTGAGTGCACCACATGGTCCGTGCAACATGTGTTTGACTACCAGATCATGGAGAACAGGATATTTCTTTTTGTCGGGTATCTCTGCAGATATCACCCCATCATAATCATCCGGGGTCCTTATCTTGCTTTTTGCTTTCATGATCAAAAGTATATGCTCATGAGGGAGACCTCTTTTCTGAAACTCAGTGACATGTACATAAGCCGGGACTTCTCCAAAATGCTTACCCTTAGTCAGTAAGTCCATCATACTTCGTTGTTTAGCTCTGTATACTCTTGCGACAAGGTCTGGACGGTCTTGTGGCAGCTGTCCAGGCAACAATTCCTGAGTTATCTCCTCCCAGTAGGGATTGCATGTCATCGTGATAAAATAATCCGGTTTACCCCATCACTGAACTATTGCCATCGCATCTAGGAACCTGCGCTGCATGTCACGATCACCACTAGGAAATGTACGTGGAAGCACGATTCGCTTTCCAATCCGGTCACCGCGTGACTCGCCAGCGATGACGGTGTCAACAAGACCCTATAATAAATTAATATTTGGCGCCAATTAGTATACATGGTCCAAGCAAAGAGTGTGGCATCTATAATGTAATTTTTAGGTATAAACACAAGTACATTACCTGGTAGAGGTCAGCGCGTATAACCTTTTGATTCACTGGCTTTGAGTACCAGTCAAGCCTCATTGTCTCAATCTTGATGTACATGTCAACAACCCACTGTTGGAAAAGGCTCCCCCAAACAAGATGATATTAAGAAGCTTCTTACAGACCTGCAGCTTGAAGCAATAATACTCCCTCGCGCTAACAAATTTCCTTGAGTTTGTGGCATTCATCTCAGTGTCACCAAAATCCTCATCCGGGTTATCCTCGTTGTCATCTAATTTTTTTTTAACATCATTAAATTTGGTATAACAGAATCATAAGAATATAAAAACAACAATCTGGTCACATACCTGCAGGTAAATCAGTGGCCTGGTCATCCTGGTGTGCGGTATGACCAACTTGTTCTGTTATATTGTCATTATCGTCTGAAATCTGGATTAGTGAGTAAGGCTGACTTTTACTAAAATGGAAAAACCAATAATGAACATTATACCTGAAGGAAAAACACAGACTTGGTTCTCTTGACGTGTAGAATAATCCACTGAATCCTGGTTTGTGTCAGCGGCCGGCCCAATATACGGCATCTCACGATTCCAACCAATCTCCCCATGTGGGAAGAATAGTGGATATGACAATGGGTCGTAGCACCCATAGTATGCTCTAATATACAGGGGCGGTCTCCTTTGGCATACACGATAACACTTCTATCAAAAGTTTTTTGTGGGTCGCTCCCTTCAACCCAGATTGCTGCTACCTGAGAGGTAGTTGGCGCATCGTACCTTCTTTGATCAAGGTTGATATCTGTATTTAATGAGATTCGGTATTCATCTAGATTCGGAACAGTACCAAGGCTTTTTAAAACTTGAGCATAAGGGTTGTGCTTTAGTATTTTCAAAATCTTTTGGATGAGATCTAACCTAAGATTCGAAGACCTCTTAACCCTGTGAAACAAGTTTTCATCTGTATCATAAATATATAGCTGCAAATGTCGAGGGCCATTACCAGAAGACAATAGATCGTCAAGAGCGTGGTACAACCCCCCACATGCACGAAATGTATATACACCGGTTCCTGCTGCGGTGCTGACTCGATGATCAAGTGTGACTCCAAGACTTGTGAAAGAGAAATGAGAGTTGAAATACCGTATATTTTCTCTCAAATATTTAGCATCCTCATCATCCTGACTTGTAAACAACCTTTTCAACTCTTCAAGAACATCTGGAGTAAATATATCCACTTTCCCCTTTCTGCAACAAAACGCAGGCCCCTCGTATTGAATCCTCAAAGCTCCACAGTGGCGGCAATCACTAACTTTCCTAAGCACATGGTGCTTTTTGGGCAGGTTCATGTAAACCCTGTCATAAATATCAGTACTGGGAGTCGCATGACCATCCTGTTGATCCACTCGGTAGGATTCAAAAGCAACTTCTGGATAAGATTAGACACTTGCATTAATCAAACTCCATGTAGAAACCATAGTATCATATGTTATAGTTTACTGATAACTCATGATAGCAACAATATACCTCGTTCCGCGAAGATCCTAGCTTCTTCATCATGGTTAACGTCTGTAGTTTCTATCTGGTTCCTATCTCCATCGCTTTCTAGTACCGAAGATATGAATAATTCATTAAGGGTTAGAAATCATGTTAAGTTCATGTTCAACAACAATGAGGAGATGAAACACAAAAGGACATAATGCACACCATCAATGTTGACGGTGTGGACATCGGGCTCCAGTATTCCGTATGCATGTTCTTCATGGTCGTTGCCTGAAAACATTTTGTGTCCCAATGAGTAAGTACCTTTGGTTGTAACCCTTTGTCATGTACCCGTTTTAGAAAAAAACACACAACACCTTGATTATGAGTGGTTTGCCCTGCAGCTGGTGTAGGCTGCATCACTGGACCATTATCATCAGAATGCGCTATACCTGAAACTATAGGAGAGGGCCAAAATAAAGAAGAAAGTCAAACCTGATAATTTAGCACCATTAATAAGTCACAGAAGTAACCTCTTTTTTTAAAAGAATCTTCTTGGATACGTAGGTTGAGTTGTGGGTTCTCTACCACTTCCATTTGTGTGACTCTTACTTGTCCAGACTTTCGTTGAATCTGGTATGCATCATTTCTGTGCAACCAATCGGATTCGTCGCCGCCATAAATATTCTCGTTTTCGTCTAGAAGCTCTCTGGAATTTGGTACTGCACCACCCGCACATGTTATGTTAGCCAGTTGTGTGACTGCTGATTGTCCGGTAGCCATGACTTGTGTTACAAGGTTACTGCCATCAAGGACGACAACATTATGCTTTTTCTGGTCACGGGCCTATCGCTGTCGCTTTAATATTTCCTCTCTATTCTGTGCATACCGCTCACGTTCAATGCGGTTCTTAATATCACTACGGTCTGAATAGACAAAGAATAGATCGTTAAATAACAATACGTATGGGCCTTATATCATTTAGTTGATGGTCATTACCTTGTGATATAGTCAGCTGTGCGTTTGCCCCACTGATCTCGGGAGCGGCAATCTTCTTCTGTTTATAGGCCTCACGCCGTCTCTTAGTAATCTCATCCCTATTTTGTGCATACCGCTCTCTATCCCTCTGCCTTTTTACTTCTTTAGGGTCTGTAATAAATGAGACAATTTAGCAGTCGAGCAACAAAACAAAAATTTACTGATTAGGTACTGATCATCACCTAACGATTGGGAGTTGCTTATATCCTGGAACGGGGTGCGCGTCCCGTTGGGAGTGGTTGGTGTCATGTGAAAAATGTCATCATACCATTATACATGAAGGTATAGAGTTTCATGTTCAACTACATCCTACCATTTACCATCATAGTTTTCTTGTTCTGCGTATGGAACCATTTGAATTCAGTGTGCATTAATTTTTTAGAACAATGGATCATGATGTAGTTGTTATGATAATTTGCAGAAAGACAGATCAAGCAAAGCAATCGATGGATCAGAACGCAGAGAGAAGGCAACACCTTATACGGCGTATAGCTTATCGTCGCGACCGGGGGACGGCGTATAGCTTGTCGTCGCTGCAGCTCTATTGGTGAAGACCTCGTCGTCGCGGCCGTTGGTGGATGCGTCGACGGCTGCGTAGGGCAACGACGACGCACGAACTGCTGGACGTCTGGACGACAACGTTGAACGGGGGCAGATTGATATGATTTCCCTTATTTGTTGTTTGTTTCCGTATAAGGTGCTGGACGTGAACGGGGAAGATTGATATGACTTCCCCTAATTTAGCACATCTGGTTTTTGTTTTTTTTGTTATTTTGTTTAGCACTTCCCCTAATTTTTCCAAAGAAGGTGTTTTTTTTGTTTGCACGTGAACTGGCAGAGTTTTCGTCCGTGCAACTAATATGCTAAACATACTGTTAAGGTGGGCCTGGCACAATCTTGATGGTTAGATGTAATTAGAAGATCTGATCGTAAGGTTATAATTCCTGTGCGGGAAATTGTGTAGCTTTGGTTGGGGTGACGTAGCGATGAATACGTTGGACTGTTTATTAGTAATATAGATAAACCATCCCAAGAGCCAGACGCTCTGCAACCGTAGAACCGAGCAACTCCTACCACATGCCCCCACACAACACCTCCCATGGCAGCATTGCTCGCTGGAGCTTCAACGACCCAGCGATGCCTCACGGCAGCTCCGGCAACGCTTCATTGCAACCCTCGTCGGAGTTTCAACGGCCCCGGCGATGCTCCACTGTAGCTCCGGCGATGTTTCACTGCAACCCTTGTTGAAGCTTCATTGATCCCGACGATGCTTGAACGCAGCTCCGGTGACACCTCACGGCAACTTCGGCGACGCTTCACTGCAACCCTCGCCGAAGCTTCAACGACCCTGACGGCGCGCACTACGAATCCAGGGACACCGCACTGCAACGCCTGAACTCCGGCGACGCTTCACTACAGCTTCGCGGGCGCTTCATTGCGACCTTGACAGCACCCCGACGGTCGTCGACGAAACTTCGTTGTAGCGCCATCATTGTGCAGCGATGCTCCATAGCAGCATCTGCCCCGTCGAAGCTCCACCTGACCACCCGATGGCCGCCGACAAAGCTTCACTACAGCCCAACACAGTCGCGAGGAGGTGTTGCGACGAAACATGCGGCGACGATCCGTGGATCCTACGACGCAACACGACGACGACGAATATGCTGCGCGCTGGTGGCGACAGGTGGATCTTGCAGCAGCAAGACAAGCCCCCGAGCTTGTATGCAATGGCTAGGATTAATGGTCCGCGATTTGTCTTCCAACAACCATGAGGTCGGGCTTGCAGCGTCGTCCCATAGCGGCGGTAGCCCGTCGGTGATGATGGATGGAAAATGAGAAAGGGGAATCCAAGGAAGAGGATAACGCAGAGCGAAAGGATAAGGAAGAAGAACCCGGATGGTGCGGTGGGTGGGTCCCATGTTAGATGTGTGTCACGCGAGGTATACGCGAACGAGCGCCGCACGATTCCAGGTGGATCGGATGCCTTGCAGGGCGGTTGATGCCATCTAAAATCAGCCGGCTTAAAATAAACCTTTTTCTATAAAAAAGGCTTGGAATTTGAAAATTGCGTTCGAGTTATTCCGACCATGTTTCCTTAAAAAAAATAGATTTGAAATCTCCAGAAAAAATATCATTTACAAAAAACCATACTGCGGGTAATTGTTCCGGCGCTGCAGCAGTATGTGTACGTGGCTTCAATGGGGGCGGCCAGGATACCACTGTGCGGTTCGCTACTGTTTGGACGCAGCAGGCGTCATATAGGAGGTCCAGCTCAATTGCCAACACACGTAGAATCAGCAAATATTATTTCAAAATTATTAACATTTTTCTGAATTCGTGAACATGTTTAAAATTATATAAAATTGGCCAACATTTCTCTAAATTCACGAACATTTTTGGTATTTATAAATATTATTTTGAATTCATGAACATTTTCTGAATTCAATAATATTTGTTAATTTCTATAAAGCCCGCAGAAAATTCTCTAAATTCACGAATATTTTTTGGTATTTACAAACACTTTTAAATTCATGAACATTTTTGTGAATTCAAGAACATTTTTAATTTTTTCTAAAGGCCGCAAAAATTTCTCTAAATTCAGAAATATTTTTGGTATTTACAAACAATTTTTCAAATTCATGAAACATTTTTCTGTATTCATGAATATTTGTAAATACTTCTAAAGTCCGAAACAATTCTCTAAATTCACGAATATTTTTGGAATTTACAAACTCTTTTTATAATTCATGAACAAATTTCTGAATTCAACAACATTTTTAAATTTTGTAAAATTCTCATTGTTTATATTGATTCACAAATAGTTTTAGTATTTTCAAACATCTTTTCAAATACGAATTTTTGGTCAAATTAGTAGGATGAATATGAATAAACCTACTCTAAACAAGCGGAAATTTCACCATCCTGTTTTCTTCCTCTTCTTCTCCTTTCCATCCTTATGCCACCTCTCTTAGCCCACATCGCCTCTGCTCATTCCAACCTTTATTCTTCCAAGCTTCATCATCATGTGCCTCCACACGATGGTCAGACTCAACATCATCGGCCATTGCATTATTCTCCTTCGGCATAGTCAAGAGCCATCCTTTTTCCCCAACTCCTGTCCAAAAGTGTATAAGAAAATGTTCTCTTGAACCTCCTTGCATTCCAAGCCCTTGATCGGGCACCATATCTTGTCCAAGGCATCAGTCGTTGCTTCTGAAAACACCGGCTTCTGTGAAAGTAACTTGGCGAGGGCTTATGGCTCTACCATACTCACCTTCCGAGATCCTGTCGAGACAATCTTGATGCCCTTCTTCTCCTTGTCCGGCGGCTTCAACTTTTGCACCAGACCCTCTCCGCCTCCACAGACGCATGCAACGGAACGAGGTCACGTTGTAGGGTTGGTGGTGGTGTACGATCACGATCCCTAGCACCCGCGAAAGGCCTATGGTGGATGGTCTAAACACGAAGGGGAAGTGGAGTCCAACTGTTCAGGTCGGAGAGGGGTCTCAGGTGGGCGAACGACGGCAGGGATCTGGGACGAGACGGATGAATGGGGGTAGTGAACGAGGAAACCCTAGATCGCCTTGAGCGTTGCGACACGAAAACAAACCGTCACTCTAGGGATGGAGCAAGAAACGAGCAGCGTGGTTTGTTTCTTAGAAGGTTTTTGAGAAGCTTAATGCTTCAGTTCGAGTTAATAAAATCCACGCTTTTGTCAAAAAGGCTTTTTTTAGAATCAAATAAATACTATATACTCCCTCCGTTCCTTAATATAATAAGACCTTTTAAATATTTCATTATGGACTATATACAGATTTATGTAGTCATATTTTAGAGTATAAATTCATTTATTTTATTGCGTATCTAAGCTATAGTGATTTATTTAAAAAAGTTTTATATTTAGGAATAGAGGGAGCAGTATAAAAATATAGGCCGCGGGGCACACCGAGTCCGGTTGGGCCTGGGCTGTATTACATATATGTCGGCTCCCCGCCCATTGAAATCTAGCTTCTGTCCTGACCCAACTCTCCGTCCCTGTTACACCTCAAATCTAGCTTCTGTCCCGACTGCCGACACGCCGGCGCCACCGCTGCCGCTGCCGCTTGCGATGGCGTCAACGGAGAAGCGATTCTGCCGTGGATCGGGGGAAACAGTGGGTTCGTTTCACGCCGCCAACTCCCACATCTCTTGCACGGAGGAGGACCATGATCTGCTGTGTTAGAATAAATCCGAGGCACACCGTCTATCATCCGAGGATCAAGCAATCACACGAGCACGACACCGAGATTTGTTAACGAGGTTCACCGATATGGCTACATCCCCGGGGCATGACTACGGGCGCTCCTCCCCGTGACACCGTCACAATACCGCACCTTGGCCGCCCTGGACGCCGGCACACGCCGCCGGCTCCCCCTGCACGCCTGAGCTACTATGTTGGCATATGTTACATTGTGTGTCTACTGCCGCTATATATGTGAGGCCTAGGATACAAGTGTCCTATCAGGACACGACCCCATATCCTGTCCGTGTACACAATATTCGACACAACTGTACATCAGCCCGCGATCATGGTCAATGGTTCGTATGCTCCTTCAATTCTCTCCATCGGGAAAGGTTTCGGTTGGATTTGGTTTCACTTGTTCAATTACTGTCTTGTGTTGTATGCAACTGCACATATTCAGATCCTGGTCAGATTGCCTGGCGCGCCTTGGACCTCAAGTTCCCACGGGAGGAGACCGAATCAGACTGGAGCGACGGCGATGCCCAAGTGCTTCACGTGGAGGACAAAGATTCTTCAGTTGTTGATGGCGGTGATGATGACGAGGAGTGCAATGGCCAAATGGTTGACGAGGACAAGAATACAAACACCAAGATAATCTCTGCCCAGGTATCTAATTCTCTATTCAGTTTAAAAACAAAAGAAACTCGTAATTATCCACCCAGAGTATGTAGGAATAATCCAAACCGAGTCATGTCCAGCTAGGACTAACTTAGGTCGTGTCCCGGTATAGTAGTATGTAGTAGTGCTAGTTCAGGCTAGTCCATGTACGACTAGTTTTAGTATCGTAGTCAGATCAGTTTTGGTAATTGTGATCAAGTCAAGCTGCCGGCTGATTAGATTAGGAAAGGTTGGACAGATCTTTGTATTTGAGTTGGTTTAGTTTACGAGTCAGCTTTTGGGTTGGGAGTCATTGCTGAATCTATATAAGCAGCGGTAGACGTGAGTTTTGTAACACCAGAAAAACGAGAAAAGCAATAAAGAGATTATTACGAGGCACGACACGTGCCTCTGGCCATCTTCGTGTTGCTGCGTTCGTGTGCGTGTGTTCTGGTCCCGGTGTTTGCGTAAGCGCCGGTGAGATATCGAGTGCTACAACTAGTTCGTATACGTTGAGCTGAGTTGCACGTACACGACTAGTCGAGCTGCAGGGTGATCGTGTGTTCGATCATGAGGACGAAAAGCCAACAGAGTAGACATCAACTGCCGATCCATGATACATTACATTACATACAACGATTCTCCCTCCACTCCAGGAAAGCTCTATCCCGCGAGCAAATCAAAGGAAATCGACCGGGAATGGATTCATAGGCACGCCGATCAGCTGGGACAATACTGGGACATGTGTGATGACATTCTGGACCGGGAGGACGACGATGATACCCCCTTACCTCCTCTTCCTCTGAAATTGTTCCCTCCCACAACAGCTCTATGCGCCCTCGATGCAAAATGCTACCACCGCGTTTACAAGACCCACGACACTTCTACCAGTAAGTGCACGCCGCTCCATTGTCCCCAGCAAATCCATTCTTGTGCCATATGTTCAATTAACAACTCACTTTGTTTTTTGTTCCTAATGTTTATATATTTGCAGCTCCATCAATTCTGGGATATCGCGAGCCACTAGAGATGCTACAGTTCTTTTCTATGAGGTTATCAAGCTCTGCGCTCTCCTATCCTCTTAGTGTGTATGGAATATTTGCCGTTCGGGATGACTTGGACCAGCGACGCAACTATGTCTTTAACTGTCCTAGAGATGCTGCTGTAGAGATTCTGAAGCAGGTAAATAAGCCATTTGTTTACAAAATGGCTGGCTGCTGACCAATGATGTGATATTTATGTTTACTTTAAATCACTGTCAGCCATCTAACTTGGTTTGTTTTGAATCAGTCTATTATTTGCTTGGGTCCATTAAAAGATCTGTGAAATCAGCTGCATTTAGTTTTTCATTTTCAAGGGCGTGTGTTGTTAAAAGCAATTTTGTTGATTCCATCAACTGATTATACCTTAGGTATTTATATGATTGCGCTTCTACATGTACATACAAATTGTGATCTGCTTAACATACTTTCAATTATAGCATTTTACCTATTTCCTTTCACAAGGCTTTCAACTGCAGCTTGGCTGACAGGCTTAAGTTGTCCTCTGTTGTTCTAGTCTTGGTTGTACTTGGGAGCATTGTATATTATTGTTAATGTGAAGTTTAACCGCTGTAAACCTGAACATGCTCTTTGCATGCATAATCTCTGCTTGCTTGCTATTTCATGGATCAACTTCTGGAGACTTACTTTTGGCATGTTAGTCTTAACAACATGTTTTCACAACTTGTTTTGTCAGAGTGCAGTTTATTATGCCGAGCTCAATTTAGCTTGTCAGAAACAGTGTACATTTCTAGCTTTCGTTTGCGAGGAGCCGGTGGAACTTCTTCAGTCTCCACACATTGGTCAAATGCCATCAGATAACTCCGCGCATGAATTTAAATCACTATGATCGCAAATTTGAATCATAGTGGCTTCCCTCTGATGGTACTCCCTCCGTCCGAAAATACTTGTCCTAAAAATAAATAAAATGGATGTACTTCTCTCCCTTATTTTTTTAATAATAATAAAGCAAATTCGGTTTCTGGTCATCTGTTTTGGAAATTACCCCTAACGTTTGCATAAATTACCCACCATGCCACCGGTAAATAATAGAAAACGTTTCACAAATCGAAAAAATCTTGGACTGGGCCGGCCCATGTAAAAACCTCCTATATTACGCTCTGCATGCTGAGAGAATATCCAGCACACCGTATGGACCGGCCCATGCACAGGCGACTGCTATTATTTCCGTTTATTTATTTATTTTCAATTCCGTTTTATTTTTTATTTTAACTAATTTACAACTTCAAATAATCTTTAAAATTTTAATAAACTGAAAATTATAAATCAACATATTAAAAAACTAAAATGTCTGTGACTTGAAAAACTGCTCGCATATACAATAAAATGTTTGCAATTTTCGAAAAATGTCTGTACAATAAGAAAAGTCCATGATCTCAAATACAATTCCATGTATTAAAAATTACTAAAAGCATTTAACAAAATGCTTTATAATTCAAAATATGTTAATGCATTTAAAAAATGTCCTAAAATTTTAAAAATAGCTAATGCCTGTTTTGATATTTTCTTTTTTTATTTCAAATTTTCCGTTCCATTTTTGTTTATTTACTATTTAAATAATTTAGAATTACAAAATTTTTTGCAAATAAAAAAATAGGAATTTTGACTTAAAATGCTGACGAATTTTTATTTGGAATTAAAAATAGGATTCTAAAAAGCGCCGGATTTTTTTTTTCGCAAATTCCAAAACAATGTCCATGAATTTAATAAATATATTACTGATTTATAAAAATGTTTGTTTATTCAGAAAAACTTCATGCGTTTCAAAAAATGTTTGTGAATTTAAAATAACATCCTCCAACATAAAAAATGTAAAGATTGTTTCAGCTTGTGAATAAATTTAAAAGAATAAACATTTTCTTGCATTTGTGCACAAAATTTCTAAATCAAACGATGATATGTGAACATAATATGGTCATCATCATTGAAGATTATGTTTTTTTTCCGTGGCAACCCACGGGCCATTTTGCTAGTATAACTAAAATAAGTTGAGATACATCAATTTTTAGGACAAATATTTTTAGACGGAGAGAGTATAAATTTGGGATTAGTGCCAAAGCCCGTCGGATTTTCTGGACAAGACCACATGAGATGAAGCTGAAGTTCAACTTTTCTTCTTATAAATAGGACAATGCGGGCATTAAGATGATCTAGTACAAGCTTCGGCAGCGATAATAATAATAATAATAATAATAATATTAATAATGATGATGATGATGATGATGATGGTGATGATGATGATGATGACGATGATATACAAAATAGGACAACACACACATTTGAAGCTCGATAGTGCCCTAATCCGGTGGAGGTTCCTTGGCTCATCTTCTTTCCCAAAGTTCAGCACGGTGGTGGACAGTGAGGGGAGAAGAAGTGGGTAGAAGGAAATCGTGAATAGGGTTGAAGCTCATAAACAATGCTCTAGGCGGAGCTATATCGCCCATGGCAGCGGTCGAATGCCGGTCTCCCCGAGATGTATCTGGTGCACCGGGTCGAGTGGTGCTACCGGTACATCGGTTTCCTCTTACACATTTAAAAATATTCGAAAAAGACTTGAAAAAATATAGAGCATTGTTATAATATCAATGTATGTTTTCATAAAAAAATCAAATCAAAATTCAAAACATTGCTCGAAATACAAAAATGACACTAGATCAATGTATGTTTTCATTAAGTGGGCCATGTCCCGTGTCCATCTGTCATTTTCTTAGAATAAAATAAAACTTCCAGCGTCTGACCTCGTGCGACGCGACATAGTGATAGGAGGCGTGCGTCGCCCGTCGGCTCACTGGCCCGCACAACCAGTTTTTTCCTGATTATTTACAGCTTTGTTTTATTTTGGTTGGTTTTGTTCAAAATTTATAAATGTCCCTGAAATGAAATTTTGTTTGTGAATTCAAAAAAAAATTCAATCAAAAAAATGTTGACATATTCAAAAAATGATGATGAGTTCAAAAACATGTTCGCAAAATCGAAACAATTCAAAATTTTCAAAAACTCTTGTCCAATTCAAATAAAAAGTCACAAATCCAAAGAAATGTTAAAAATTCAAGAATATATTGCAAATTAATAAAATAATCAGTGGATTAACAAAAATGTTCATGAATCCAAAATATGTTTGTGAACGGATGTGTAATATTCTGAACATATTTTCAAACACAAAAATATTTTAAAGTTGAAAATAAGCTTAAAAAAAAAAAATTGAGGCACAATTTTTGGAAGTTTGCAATATGCGTACTAAACCTGCAAACAGAAACATTTTTTGAAAATCCTAACAAAATTTGGAATTCGAAGTTGTTTTGAAAAAAACTAATGTTTTTGAAAATTCTGATTTTCTAAAAATTCCATAAATTTTCTTAAAACTAAAATATTCAAGTAGTTTTAAAACGGAAAAACATTTTTTGAGGCACAATTTTAGAAAGTTTGAGATATGTGTACTAAACCTGAAAACAGAAACGTTTTTTGGAAATCCTAAGAAAATTTGGAATTTCGTTTTATTTTTTGAAAAACACTATTTTTTTGAAAATTCCCATTGTTTTGAAATTTCATAAATTTTCTTAAAACTAAAATATTCAAGTATTTTTAACAAATTTTAAAATTTATGGCTTTTTGGAAAAAACACAAGAATCAGGAAAACAAAAATGAAAACTCTGTTCATGAATTTTCTGGAAGGTTCCCCAAACCGGTAAAAATTGTCTGAGAACCTTATAGGAAACTTCCAGGGTTGAGAAGCCTCACAGGAACCCGTCACGCAAAACTTTATTTGGCCGGCCCAAAGTCATGGCCCGCTGCGATTACTGCATGAAAAGAGCGACTCATATCATTTGTGTGGTACTGGCAAGACATAGTTCTAGCGGCACACCCTGACAAGTCCCCTCAGTAGCCTGCCTCATCAAAGTAGGGGCCAAAATTTCGAGAAGTGCAAATGGAGGTAAATTTTTATGTTTTGACCTTTTGGACAAAGAAAACCCAGATTTGACCTCTGTTTGATTTTTTTATTCCAGATCTAACCTTTTTTACGTGACGCCACGGACCCTGGCGTCTTCGTTGCACGGGAGACGCCAGGGTCCATGGCGTCTGTGTGTGTGGTCAGAAGGGCCAGACGCCATGGTCCCTGGTGTCTCCCATGCAACCTAGACGTCAGGGACATTGGTGTCACATAAAGAGGTTAGATCTGAATTTTTTTCAAACATAAATCAAATCTGGATTTTATTTCGAGTTTAGGTCAAAACACAAAAATTTCTCACAAATGGAGCCCGGGCACCAGGGTGGACTTAAAAAAAACATATTTCCACATCACAAAAAAAGTCAAAAAAAATTATACATATGCAAATACATGTATAACATGTTGAACAAAAAGTCCGTAACAATATAATTTCATACGTGGCGTATACATACAGACAAAAACACAAATGAAAATGGGCCCTTTTTTGTTGTTCTTGGGCCAGAATTTTGTTATTTTTGTGCAGTTTGTAAAAAATATTTTTTTTGAATTAAATTTTACAGATCCACTGCAAATATGTATAGGTCTTCACATATTTATTTTCAATTTTTTTTGAAACATAGAAATATCAGTTTTGATTCTTTTGAAATAAAGTTCTCCAATGCCCCCGTTCACCAAACTTGACACTCCCAAATTTTGGAGTACTAACTTTACAAGTTACAATGCTAACAGGCTACCTTTTTTTTGAGACAATCTCGTAAAGCTTTTATTCAACCGTCACAAGGTTTACAGGGACGAAAGAAAGATCTCCGGGGTGGCCTAACCAAACATAGCGGCCAACTCCCAAATTTAAAGCATGCTTTGCTAGATTGTGAGCCTCGATATTGGAGCTCCTAAATTCATGAATGAAATTACATCTATTAAAACAACTACCATACTCTATAATTGCAAGGGACCGGTGCAATCCATCCTGCTAGGGTTGGATTCGATCCCAAAAAAATGCAGAACGGCTTGAAAGAAAAAATAGATGTTTTTTTTTCTTCATTCACAAATAAACGATAGGTGGTTTTTACGAGTCGAACGCGCACCTTACTTATTCCGCTTGTGTTGCCTTGTGATAGCTGGGCCGCACCAAGAGCCGGCCCAGTCTAAATTGTGGCCCGTTTGGACCATCGATTCGACACGCATCTCTCGTTGCATTGCTTCTCTTCATCAGTTAGAAAAAAGAAACCTGCCTGAAAAACAAAAGAAGTAAAAGCAGCCACAAGAACGCACATGAGATGAGATTTCTCAAAAATCAATAACTCTATATATACACTGGACCTGGACGAGAATTAATAGACTGTAGAAGAATAATTTACCTGAACATTGACTGATTCCAGTTTAACTTGCAAGGAGTCGCTACTGTTAGCTACTCCAGCTGCTGCCTCTGCCTCCGCCAGCTCGTGGGATGGTGAGAGTCTTCGGGATCGTGGCACCGGAGTAGGATCTACTAGGCCATCTCTTTTTTTTTTGACAACTTCCTCCCAATTTATTCTGAAACTAGAGTAATCATATCATTTACAATAGCTGGGATAACCTCAGGTGGAGTTGAGTCCATCCAGCAGTTAGGGGGGGGGGAAACTTTACTAACTTAGCTAGTTCATGCACCACTTGATTACTTTCTCTAACACATTGTTCAAATAAAACATGATTAAATTCCGAGCCCAAGAAGAAGCAGTCATCGATGATTGCCAAAGCTGCCGAGGAAGAGTATCCCTTCTTTAGATCCTCCACTATCTCCAAATTATCAGAGTTGACCACGATTTTGCTGCACCCGATATTTTTGCAAGATTCAGTCCAAATCTTACCGCCAAAGCTTCTGCCGTGTTCGGATCATAACATATATCAATCCTATCATTTGCCGCCGCAATGAGCTGACCCTTTTGATCCCTGATGATTGCTCCAACCGATCCTTGGAGAAGATCCTGATCAAATCCTGCATCAACATTTAGTTTAACATATCCCTGCGGCGGCTTGTTCCATCCCCCAGTTCGGACTCTTGCTGTATGAGCACATGCAATACTAAAATTAGCCGACAGTCCATGTATAGCTAGGGCTATTTGAGACGCTATTTGGATTTCATCCCCATGATAGACCTTCCGGTGCTAAAACCACAAGTACCAAGCATCAGTAGCGACTACCTCTCGCAGCTTAGGGCACCCCAATATAATGATTTCTGAAGCGTCCATATGCAATAGCTCAAAGATCACCTCCTCACCTGAACTGTATTTTGTGCATTTTCTTTTAACAATATCATATAGACCTAACTGTTTCCAAACTTCTGATGATCTTGGGCATTCAAACAGGAAATGGCGGATGCTATCCGGCCCCTTCTTGCACTCTGGGCATTGGACTTTAACCTTCATATGCTTATATGCTAGGACTGCCCGACAAGGGATAGCTGATTGTAGAACTTGCCATATGAAAATTCTGATTTTAGCTGGGCATTCCAAGCTCCATACCAGTTTCCATTTGTCAATAGGTGATTAAGAACCTGTACTGACCTGTATTAGGGCGCCAAACCTGGAATTCCATTCTGTTTGGTATGCTGATCGAACTGAGAAGACGCCATTCTTCAACGGGCTCCAAGCAATAAAATCATTCATATCGTAAACCGGCAGGGGGATCGCTAGGATACGATGAGCATCCACCGGCCAGAACGTTTGGTTCACAAGCTGGGTATCCCAGTCCCTCGTCACGGGATCAATCAAATCAGAATTTTTAGATATGAAGTTGCTCCCTCTGATCGTTATCACTTTTTTGTTCGGTGATTGTGGAATCCATGAGTCCTCCTAGATGTTAACGTTTTGCCCATCATCAATCCTCCAGATGTATCCCTTTTTGAGTGTTTCTATCCCTGTCAGAATACTTTGCCATGTATACGATGATCCTAGTTTGTGAGTCGCGGCCAACAGATCATCATTGGGGTAGTATTTCACCTTGAGGATGGTCGCGCATAGCGATTCTGGCGCATCAATAAGATGCCATGCCTGTTTAGCTAGGAGAGCAAGATTGAAAAGTGGATATCCCTAAAACCCATACCTCCAAACTTCTTTGGGATACACATCTTTCTCCATGAGAACCAATGCATCTTTCTGTTCGTTGCATCATCGCCCCACCAAAATCTAGATATCGCGTCGGTAATTCCTTTGCAGATTTTTTTAGGAATTTTAAAGACTGACATCGCATAAGTTGGTATGGCCTGTGCAACTGATTTCAAAAGCACCTCTTTCCCCCGAGTAGATAGGCATCTCTCTTTCCACCCCATCAACTTTTGAACCAATCAATCAATAAGGTATTGAAAATCATCGCTTTTATCGACCCCCAGATTAGATGGGAGGCCCAAGTATCTGTCGTTCAATGCTTCTGTCATGATCTCCAGGATTGTGCAAACATCAAATTTAACATTGGCATCCGTACTCGGACTGAAAAATATGCTCGCTTTCTGAACACTTACTAGTTGCCCTGATGCCGAACAGTAGCGATCCAGTACTGCTTTTAAACAGGAGGCGTTAGTTGCATTTGCCATCATTAGAATCAATGAATCATCCGCGAATAGCAGGTTTGTTACTGCCGGTGCATCCCGACATACTTTAACTCCCACAAGTTCACCTTCGGCCTCCGCTTGTGCCAATAGCGCCGTGAGCCCTTCAGTACAGAGGAGAAAAAGATACGGCGATAACAGATCCCCCTGTCGAAGGCCTCTAGTTGGTTTAAAGGAGTCTGTTTCCGTTGTGTTGTATCTCACCCTGTACTCAACCGAAGAAATGCACACCATGATCATCTTCACCCAATCTTCATGGAAACCGAGCTTCAAAAGGATCGCCTCCAAGAACACCCACTCTACTCGGTCGTATGCTTTCTGCATATCCAGTTTGACCGCACACCATCTATCCTTGCCTGTTTTCTTTTGCTTGATAGTGTGCAAGCTTTCATAAGCAATAAGCATGTTGTCAGTGATCAATCTCCCTGGGACAAAGGCACTTTGGGTTGGGCTAATTATCTCTGGCAAGAACGGTTTTAATCTTGTGGCGATCATCTTTGAGATAACTTTATACACAACGTTGCATAAACTAATAGGCCGAAACTGGGATACCTTTTCTGGAGCATTCAGCTTGGGGATCATAACTATTGTTGTTTCATTCCATCCTTGAGGCATGGTCTACACATTTACTGCATTTAACACCTCAGAAACCAGATCATCCCCTAGCATAGACCAAAACCTCTTGTAGAAGATTGCATGTAATCCATCTGGCCCCGGGGCTTTGAGATCACCAATAGAGAACAACGCCTTCTTAATCTCTTCTGCCGTGTATGGAGCCATGAGAACTTCATTCATATTCGGTGTAACTTTGGATGGCACCTGATTCAAGACATCAACATCTGGCACTGAAACTTGGGACGTCAAGAGCTCACTGAAATATCCTGTGATGATCGAATTGATCTCATGTGTATCATCTCTACATACCCCCGCATCATCCATCAACCTCCTAATACAATTTTTCTTCTTTCGGGCTGATGCAGCTTTATGAAAGAAAGAGGTGTTCCTATCACCGTGCATCAACCAGTTTGCTCTTGCTCTCTGTAGCCAAATTATCTCCTCTTGGTCCAACAAGCTCTCTATCAGGACTTGAATTTCCTTGATTCTTTGTCTGGATTCACTAGTTAATTGTCCCCTTCTTACCCTTTCAAGTTCTTTTTCCAACTTTTGGATCCGACGTTTAGGTCCCTTCAAAGTCTGACGGTCCCATTGCACCAGATCCATTTTAACAGCTCGAGTATGATCCGCCAGTGACGGCCCGACTCCTGCTAAATGTGCTCGCTGCCATGCTGTGTTAACAATCTCATTCACTGTCTCTTCGCTCAACCATCTTGCTTCGAATCTTCTTTCACCTTTCGGTTGCATTGACAATGCATTAGCATAGTATTGTGTATCCAACACTAGTGGCCGGTGGTTTGAGTGTGTGTGGTGTTCATGCACAACTGCTGCATATGGGAATTTTTCTGCCCATGCCTCGTTACATAGAGCTCTGTCAAGCCGTTCCTTAATCACCCCCCTGCTCCATGTAAATTGGTCTCCAATGTGCATTACTTCCTGGAGTCCACATTCCTCCACGCAGTCTCTGAAGTGTTGCATACAGTGTGATGGTCTTATGTTTCCCCTCCTTCTCGCTTGCTATTAAGATCTCATTGAAATCTTCGATAATCATCCATGGTCCCTCCATATTGCTATGTAATGTTCTCATATGATTCCATGATAGGTGTTTTAGATCCTACCTAGGTTCTCCGTAGAATCCAGTCAGACGCCATGCTACTCCATCGCCATCTTTGACAAGCCCATCAATAAAATTTGGTGATGAGAAGTTCAACACCACTTCATTTGCATTATTGTAGAAGAGTGCAAGTCCTCCCTCTCGTCCATCACTTTCTACTACATGCACGTGATCGAACCCCAGCTTAATCCTGACCTCATTTGCCTTTGCTTTATTCAGATGTGATTCAGACAAAAAAACCACATCCGCTCTCACACGCCCTTGCAACGACAAGAGCTCTCGAACCGCCGTGGACGAGAGCATTCCACGACAGTTCCAGGCTAGGGTTTTCATTACTCCCGGCGGTCCTCCACCAGGGAGGCCGCCGATCCATTCTCAGACAATTTTGCCACCGCTTCACCATCAACACCCTTCAACTTCTTCTTGTTTGCATTTTTCTGTGGGGTCCCCATCGGTGTAGAGCTTCCATTTTCTCCTCCCACAAAGATGTACACTTTATTTGCTGTGTTACTCGCCGGCACCATGACTCCTCCAGCCACTTGTGGTATATTATCTTTGTTACAAATAGCTGCCAAACCCGAGTCCGCTGCATACCTCTTCCCTAGCACATTGGTATCCATCTCCACAATCAGCTTGGATCTAGTTACATCCAATCCCAGGGTTCCATCAGCTTGGACCTCCCTGGTCCGCTGAGCCAAATTCCCAGAGCTTTTTCACTTTTTAGCACGCCATCAGGTAGCTTATGAATTTGAGCCCACGTCTCAATCTTATCTAGTCTGACCTTCTCTGGGTTGGTAAAACCATCATATTCAGCCAAGATCAATGCATAACCTTTAAAGTCCCAAGGACCCTGGTGTATCGCCTTATTCCAGTCGCCAAGACATGCAATTGAATTGAACAGAGAACAAGTTTGCATCAATCCTTCTCCAAGTCACCTTAAGTGCTGGGTTCCATGCGGCCTTCATATTTGCGATCAAGGCGCTAAGACTGTAGGTTTTTGCTGTGAGCAAGCGCCCTAGGGCTAGCCACTTAGGCTTAATTTCCTCTGCATCCAATTCTTCCTCCCAGATCGGATCAGCAGCCTCATCCTCTTGCAGAGTTAATCTCTCCAGCAATTTGTTTGATAGTCCAATATCTCCATCTTGCCTTCCCAAGTTCCCCTGCGATCCCGCCATGATCAGGCAACCGGATCTAGGCAGACCGTAAAACCCTAAACCCTCGCTTTTGATCTCTTTCTCCTCGAGAGCAGTCACCCCGTGGGATCCCTGGTAACGAGAGGAGGAGACTAGGGCAGAGGGAAGAGGGGACAGTAGGGCGTCGAAGAGAACGCCGGCAGCAAACTCACGACGGCGGCCCGTCGGAGGACTAGAGAACCCTAGTCGCGAGAGACTAGGGGAAAACAACAAATGTTGGTTCGCGCGTCTCCTTAGTTACTGCTTGGAGGTTGGAACTCGCTCGCCCATGTCGAGTCTTACTGGGCCATCTCCTTTATTCTCTGTACTGAATAAGTAGCGATGAAAGAAACCAGAAAAGTCACAGGTTGTCACGAGGTTGTCCGTGACGCAAAACCCTCGTCTACACCTGATCGAGCGAAGCGACTACCGAGAGCTACCAACTCCAACAACTACCATTATCATCTCACCAGCACTAGCAGGATTTGTATTGACCTGAACATAGATAGATAGATAGATAGATAGATAGATAGATAGATAGATAGATAAGGACTCATGAAACAGGAAATTGGTCTGTATTTCGCATACGCAGGACAAAGATGCAACCGCGATCGGGTTACTTCTTTTATTATTGAAACAATAACAGAAGAAGAAGAAGAGGCTGAGATCTCCACCAGGGGCGCCGATGGTGTAGGGTCGATGTATGTTTTTTTTTTACGTGCTGCGAAGCTATGTTTTCCTTCTTCTCCTTTTTTTGGGTTATGTTTTCCTTGTTCTCCATTTACCCGTAGCGCGAGGTTTCCTTGTGTTTATGTTGCTTTTCATAGTCAGATTTTGGTGTATTGTAGCCTTGTAGGAGTAGAGGACGATCAGCTCTGATGGGGGGAGATGAAATGCTGACATCGCTAGGGTTGTGTTATCAGCTTTCGTTTGGATGAGTTCAGGCTAAAAAACAGGGCCAAACTGTCCGTAGCAAGGAAAGAAGGATCTCTGTCCAAAATCAAAAGTACGAACAGGATGAAGAAGAAGAAGAAGAAACAAGAGTGATAAGACAAAAAAAAACGAGAAACTGACTGCAGCTCCAACGAGTTAATAGCAGCATAAAATCATCTAAATGAACCCCAGAGGAATGATGCGAACATGGCAGCCCTGTCTGCGCCGTCTATCTCTCCGTGTAAAACAAGGTGGAGGTTCTTGACGCTAGCTGTGAACCATGCACGCCCCCGGCTGGCCATGGTATGTATGTCGCCGGCGATGGGTCCGCTCTAGCCTAGCACGTGCACCGCCGTACCCGTAGCAGTAGACGACCGCGCCGTGCTCATATGTAAGCAGCCTGTCACTGACCATTATTATGCTATTCGTATATTTATCTCCGATCTTGATGCCAGCCGGACAAGGAAGCGGCCGGCCGGGAATAAATTACACTGCGATACTCTCCGGCGATGCCACCGAGAGCTGGCACATCACATGTGCGCGCGTCCATTCCATTAGTTCTTGATGCCAGCCAAGAGCATCCGGCTGGCATGTGTGCGTCCACCTCGGTTATGCTGGTGCTCTCCAATAATCCATTCCACATTTCAAATCAATTTTTCAATTGATATATTCATAAAATTTAAACATTACATTTGGTCTCTACATAACTAAGATACGCATGGCCACACCATAACAAACATTATTCTCTCACATGTCAATCAATGGCCACACCATAACAACATTATTCTCGGTTATGCTTGTTCATTGTTGAATTTATGTTTTTCATATCCACTAATGACTCTACTAAAAGATCTGTTCAATAAGGGAGACGCATGTGCATAGAAGAGCAGCCCATGTGGGAGCAAAGTCATAAATATTAGTTCAGTTCATCGCATACAAATTCCTATCTCAGTAACATGCATAGGAGCAAAGTAGGCATTTACTAGTACCACAAGTTTAACATTGGTCAATCCCAAGCTAGCTATCAAGAAGAGCAGTGCTCTCTGCCTTCGGCCGGCCGCGCGCAGGCCGCACGATCCACCAACCCCCGCACGTCCGCACCGTTGGATGTTCATGCAACATTTTTTCTCCGATGCAGCAAAAATTCGATGCCATGCAGCAATTTTTTCAACGGTTACAATAAAAAACAAAATTTATAGGAAAAAATATCTATGTGATCGTAGCAAAAAAAGAAGCTGATGGTGCGTGGTAGCAAAAGTCAAACGCCGGTTGTAACAAATATCTACGTGAACGTGTATGCAACTTTTTTTAGTAAACGGCTACAGCAAAAAATGATGACGGTTGTAGCAAAAATTAACACGGTTGTAGCAAAAGTAAAAAAAACATCGATTGTAACGAAAAATTCGACGAACTGGAGTTGCAACCAAACGTATATACAGCTTTTTTACTGGACAAATATAGAAAAAAACGTTTGCAGCAAATATGACACTGGTTGCAACAAATTTACACGAGAAAAAAAGCTGCATGAAAAATGTGTGTATCAAAAAACACACGGTTGCAGAAAATTTGGCGGAAAAATGTTGCAAGCATCTGCCAGCGAGGCGCACGGCCCGCGCACGACCGGCCGATTCGGTCGGCGCGCCGGGTGAAAGCGTTTACCTATCAAGAAAGCTTACAAGTGCAAGAATACAAAAACATGGAGGCCCAAGGGCTTGCTAAATGACACCATATAGCAACTTTAGTATTAGCATATTTTAAAGATGTTTGAGTAAACGGAATAGCCCCACGGATAAAGGATAAGTCGAGGGATTAAACTTATAAAGACTAAGGCGTTCCTAAGAACACACAACAGAGATAGTCAAGTGCTTTCGCCATACTCTGTCTAGTACTATGCTTTGTATTGATACGTGTTATGTGGGTGTATCTTAACTAGTGCATCGTCTAGGTTAAGACAAGTATACTCTTATGATTAATCCCTCTTGCAAACATCCGCAAATAAAAGAGAGAAATAAAGGCAAAGCCTAACCATAGCAATAAGCTTTAGGATCCAATACTCCCTCATGCAAAAGTATGCGAACTGGGGTTCAGGTTTCTGTCACTCCAGCAACCCACCATAAGAATTCTTTATACACGATGCATTCCCCTAGGTCCTTAAAAAGGCGAAGTGTTATGTAGTCGACGTTCACATAACACTACTAGAAGAATAACACCATAACTTAAATATGAATCAACACATATTACTTCAACATCATATGACTACTAGCACCTAGACTTTTCCCATGTCCTCAAGAACTAATGGAACTACTCACAAGACATAAAAGAGATTATGATCAGAGGTGATAAAAATATGATTAAGAATCTGGTCACAACAATAATCCTCCAACAAAACTCAATAGCATTCACCACAAAAGAGTAATCAACATCGGTAGAGTAGAGGGGGTGAATAGTGCAAGGTACAATTCCGATTGCAATGGTGAAGTAGATGGGATGAAGGTGGAGATGATGCTGGTGTTGGTGATGATGGTGATGATGATCTCGATGATGCCCGTGACGATGGTGATGACGATGAGGACGATCTCCCTTTCCGGGAGGAATTCTCCCCGGCGGAATCTGCCCGCCGGAAAGGTCATTTCTTCTCTATAGGTTTCCGCCACGGAGCGGCGACGGAATCGCGAAAAATCTTCTGTCCCCGGAACTTTTAGGTCAAAAGGAACATATAGGCCAAAGGAGAGCACCGGAGGCGGGGCCCATCACCCAGGAGGCCTCCTGGCACGGCCTAGGGGGGGAGGGCGCTAGCAGGTCGCCTGGGTGATCTGTGCCCCCCTCTCCGGCCCTTCTTTGGCCCGTCTTCGGGATCTGTTCGAAAACTTCTTCCCTCAAAATTTCAGCGCAATTGGAGATGTTCTGATATTGCAACTCTTCGTGCTATTTTCTTCGCTGAATCCTGCGTCTGTTGTTTCGGCACCGGAAAGTTGTAAACTGTGTAAAATAAGCCAAAACACTATAAGTACACCATCATAAAGTGAAATATATCAATGAGAGACAAATTATGATACAAAATAGTGATGCATTTTGGACGTATCAGCTTGTCAAGCAGCTATCAACGCAAATGTACAAACTCCATACCTGATACATGAAGGAAGCAAAACTCGGGCGTACGTCCCTCATGGTGAAAGTCAAGGAAGAGCATTTCTTCACTGCAAAAGATTTGTGGATTGACTTTCCAGAATTATGGCAGTTATACAATCAAGACACACTCGACAAATCTATCGTAAGTTGCTATTGTCTGTAAGTAATTTCTTTCTGTAATTCAAGTCCCTAGCTCATCTGCTCATTCATTTGCCTTTAATTATCCTTACTATATTCTTTTGTGTGTGGTGTTATGCAGAATCAAGATGTTTGAAATGAAAAAAGATGGAGCATATGACATTGGCTTCATTGACCCAAATTGCATTTATGACAAGGCGGTACTAGAATTCCCAAAAGATACAAGATCACTTGTTCCGGTTTTTGGAGATACTAAGTCACAATGAAAAAAATATTATTTTCTTACAACTTCAAGTGACTGTTACTGTCTTGTACTATAAATTCTATTTTGCTTACCCGATCGATGTTAAGTTTACGTATAGTGCTTGATGAGTTGCATGCATGCCTGCCCGCTTATACAACGCAGATTCCACTGGATCCTACTAATCATTACGGTTGACAAGGGAACCGTTCACGTAATGGACTCACTAAGAAAAGACGAGGACGAGTACATGTCCCTGAAATTCACGCTTGACCGGTAATTTCAATCATTATTGCACTATGTCGGCCTCTTTAGTTTATTTCCTGATATCAATTAATCAATGACTCCTTTTATTCTTTTTCTTTGTCGGGCGGGGTTTGAAGCCGGTTCATCAAGAATGTTCGCGGTGAATGGAAACCAAAGCTGAGGGTGGACAATGTCCAGGGTAATTAAGTAGTACTTCCTCCGTCTCAAAATTCTTGTCTTAGATTTGTTTAGATATGAATGTATCTAGTCAACTTTTAGTATTTAGATACTTCCATTTTTAAACAAAGCTAAGACAAGAATTTTGGAATGGAGGGAGTACTAGCTACGTCCGCGCATATCTTTAGTTCTAGTTTCAGTACCATTATAATGCTTGATTATTATCTTACTGAATTCTATTCTTGTAAAGCATTGCATGCGACAACAATTCGGGAATAATCTATGTGCATATTATGTTTGCGGGAACATTCGCATTATAAATTAAACGACGGATCAAAAATCCAGGAACTCTTGAGGTACGTAAATAGTATTCAAAATTTTTATATCATGGTCTAATATATATACACACATATAAAATATTCATATTGGTCTCCTCCTTTACAAGATATTGGAGAAGTGGGAGGAACTCCTCCGAACGAAACGCATACGAGCACTTCAAGAGAAAATTTCGTGATTTTTGCTGGAGCAGGTCATAGATCTCAACGGAGAATACCACTTCACCTACTAATGCATGCATGTAATTGGTCCGTAAGTTGTAGGAGAAATTGTATATACCATATTGTATATATATGTGTGTGTTATATAATATGTGCATGCATATATATGGTCCCTCTTGAAATTTTATGATATGTGATTGGTCCTACGAGATATCCTATGATATATGCATAACGTGTATGGTATGTACTAGCGTAAGATATATTCTAAATGAAAAAGAATTAAATGAAAAACAGAAAATGAAAAGCAAAAATAAAAAATAAACCCTAAAACCACAAAACGTCAAAACCCCAAATCACCAAAGCATGTAGTCCCGGTTGGAACACCAACCGGGACTAAAGATCCCGACCACGCCATACACGCAACCAGCCACATGAAAAGGTATTAGTCCCGATTCGTAGCAAACCGGGACTAGGGAGGGGGGGTCTTTAGTCCCAAGTTAATAGTCCCTGTTGGTAAACCGGGACTATAGGCCCTTACCAACCGGGACTATACCCCCGTTTTCCACTAGTGTTCTAGATCTTATTGCCAGAGAATGGAATAAAGACGTAGGAGGAAGATCGAGTATGGACAAATGACAATCTAAAATCGCACATCTAAGACAGTTCTTGCGAGGATGGGCTAAAAATCAGAGTGGCATTTATAAGGCAGAGAAGGACATACTCATAGATCTTATAAATGAACTTGATCTCAAGGCCGGATCTGCCCATTTAGGTGCGGCAGAACAGGATACCAAAATGAACGCCGAGTTGAAGTTGAGAGATCTTCTCAGAGGAGAAGAGTTGAAGTGGGCACTTAGAGCTAAAGTGCGAACAGTCATCAAGGGGGATGACAACAATCAATTCTTCCATCCGAGCGCAAATTGAAAGCACAGAAAATGAAAATTTTCCAACTGGAGCAAGATGAGAGTACAATCGTAGGACATGAAAAATCTGAAGTTGTACATCTCTGAATATTACAAATGTCTGTTTGGGGCTCGAGAGGAAAATTTTGTGTCTATGGATGAGAATATAGTTGGAGACTTTCCACAACTTGGGCCTAATGGGAATGGGATCTTAACCGAGCGATTCACGGAGAAAGAGGTGTTTGATGCTATAGGACAATTGAAGAATAATAAGACACCAGGCCCAGATGGGTTCCTGGCGGATTTTTATAAGAAATGTTGGCATATTATTAAGGATGACATTATGCCAATGTTTAATGATCTTTTTAATGGAAACCTGCAGCTATTCCGCCTTAAATTTGGAACCATAACGTTGCTGCCAAAGAAGGAGGGGCAGTGCGCATTGGACATTTTTGGCCTATTTGTCTTCTGAATGTTAGTTTCAATTTTTTTACTAAGGTTGGCACTAACCATATGACGAGGATAACACATGATGTGGTGCTTCCAACTCAGTCATCTTTCATGCGAGACAGAAACATACTAGAAGGGGTAGTGGTCTTGCATGAAACATTGCACGAAATTCATTCAAAGAAACTAGATGGGGTAATCTTTAAAGTGGATTTCGAGAAAGCATATGACAAAGTTAAGTGGCCATTTATTCAACAGGCCTTGCGCATGAAGGGGTTTGACGAAACTTGGAGAAAACATGTCGATTCCTTTGTTCAGAAGGGAAGCGTTGGAATTAAAGTGAACGACGACATAGGTCACTATTCAAAACGCATAAGGGGCTGAGACAGGGTGATCCTATGTCCCCAATCTTGTTCAACATAGTGGCCGGTATGTTAGCCATTATGATTGGGCGGGCGAAAGCGGAAGGCCAAGTAGGGGGACTAGTTCCACATTTGGTTGATGATGGTGTCTCTCTACTCTAATATGATGATGATACAATTATATTCATGGAACATGACTTTGTCAAGGCAAGAAACATGAAACTTGTGCTATGTCTCTTCGAACAATTCTCGGGATTGAAAATAAACTTTCTAAAAGTGAGTTATTCTGTTTTGGAAGAGACAAAGAGGAACAAGATGCATACAAACAATTGTTCGGATGTGAATTGGGGTCATTACCTTTTAGTTATCTGGGTATACCAATTCACCATCGCAAACTAACTAACGCAGAGTGGAAATGTATAGAGGACCGGTTCGAAAAAACTAAGTTGCTGGAAGGGTAAGCTTATGTCCTATGGAGGTAGACTGATTTTGATTAACTCAGTACTTACAAGTATGTCGATGTTCCTCCTGTCCTTCTTTGAGGTGTCTGTTGGGGTACGCAAAAGGTTGGACTTTTACCAATCCAGGTTTCTCTGGCAGAGTGGTGATGATAAAATTAAATGTCGTCTGGCTAGATGGGATATTATTTGTAGTCCCAAGGACCAAGGGGAGCTTGGTATTGAAAGTCTAGAGGTAAAGAACAGAAGCCTACTCAGCAAGTGGTTGTTTAGACTTTTTGTGGAGAATGAAGGCATGTGGGTACAAATCTTGAGGAATAAGTACCTACACTCTAAGACCTTGGCCCAGGTGACCGTCAGACCCAATGATTCACCTTTCTGGAAGGGTTTAATGAGAACGAAAGGAGTCTTCTTCAATAGAACGAAGTTTATTATTGGGAACGGACGATCGACGAGATTCTAGGAGGATACTGTTGGAAATATGCCCTAGAGGCAATAATAAATTAGTTATTATTATATTTCTTAGTTCATGATAATCGTTTATTATCCATGCTATAATTGTATTGATTGGAAACACAATACTTGTGTGGATACATAGACAAAACACTGTCTCTAGTAAGCCTCTAGTTGACTAGCTCATTGATCAAAGATGGTCAAGGTTTCCTGGCCATAGGCAAGTGTTGTCACTTGATAACGGGATCACATCATTAGGAGAATCATGTGATGGACTAGACCCAAACTAATAGACGTAGCATGTTGATCGTGTCATTTTGTTGCTACTGTTTTCTGCGTGTCAAGTATTTGTTCCTATGACCATGAGATCATATAACTCACGGACACCGGAGGAATGCTTTGTGTGTACCAAACGTCGCAACGTAACTGGGTGACTATAAAGATGCTCTACAGGTATCTCCGAAGGTGTTCGTTGAGTTAGTATAGATCGACACTGGGATTTGTCACTCCGTGTGACGGAGAGGTATCTCGGGGCCCACTCGGTAATACAACATCACACACAAGCCTTGCAAGCAATGTAACTTAATGTAAGTTGGGGGATATTGTATTACGGAACGAGTAAAGAGACTTGCCGGTAAACGAGATTGAAATAGGTATGCGGATACTAACGATCGAATCTCGGGCAAGTAACATACCGAAGGACAAAGGGAATGACATACGGGATTATATGAATCCTTGGCACTGAGGTTCAAACGATAAGATCTTCGTAGAATATGTAGGATCCAATATGGGCATCCAGGTCCCGCTATTGGATATTGACCGAGGAGTCTCTCGGCTCATGTCTACATAGTTCTCGAACCCGCAGGGTCTGCACACTTAAGCTTCGACGTTGTTTTATGCGTATTTGAGTTATATGGTTGGTTACCGATGTTGTTCGGAGTCCCGGATGAGATCATGAACGTCACGAGGGTTTCCGGAATGGTCCGAAAACGAAGATTGATATATAGGATGACCTCATTTGGTTACCGGATGGTTTTCGTGCATTACCGGAAAAGTTTCGGGCTCATCGGTAGTGTACCGGGAGTGCCGGGAGGGGTGCCGGGGACCATCGGGAGGGGTGTCACGCCCCAAGGGGTCTCATGGGCTATGGGAAGAGATAAACCAGCCCCTAGTGGGCTGGAATAAGTTCCCACTAAGGCAAATAAGGTTTGAGAAGGAAAAAACACAAGGTGGAAAGAGTTTCCAAGTGGGAAGGTGGAATCCTACTCCAAGTAGGATTGGAGTAGGACTCCTCCACCTCCAATTTCGGCCAAACCTTGAGGGTTTGAGGCTGCCTCTTCCCTCCCCCTCCCTCCTATATATACTGAGGTATTAGGGCTGATTTGAGACAACTTTTGCCACGGCAGCCCGACCACATACCTCCACGGTTTTTCCTCTAGATCGCGTTTCTGCGGAGCTCGGGCGGAGCCCTGCTGAGATTAGATCACCACCAACCTCCGGAGCACCGTCATGCTGCCGGAGAACTCTTCTACTTCTCCGTCTCTCTTGCTGGATCAAGAAGGCCGAGATCATCGTCGAGCTGTACGTGTGCTGAACGCGGAGGTGCCGTCCGTTCGGTACTAGATCGTGGGACTGATCGCGGGATTGTTCGCGGGGCGGATCGAGGGACGTGAGGACGTTCCACTACATCAACCGCGTTCACTAACACTTCTGCTGTACGATCTACAAGGGTACGTAGATCACTCATCCCCTCTCGTAGATGGACATCACCATGATAGGTCTTCGTGCGCGTAGGAAAATTTTTGTTTCCCATGCGACGTTCCCCAACAGATACATGGTTAGGGGAGACGTCACTAGCTATTCAATATCCATCTCTCCATAATATTGTGCAGCGAAAGGAGGCTTTTGTTGCCATGGTATTACAGTCTACTCCTCTAAATATCGTATTCCGAAGATCTTTGGTAGGACATAGATGGGAAGAGTGGTTACATCTCGTTCGAAGATTGATGGATATCAACCTTTCTAATGAAGATGATGACATACATTGGAAACTGAATAAAAATGGTATTTTTTCAGTAAAATCCATGTATCAAGACTTGATAGACTGAGGCCCAATTCACAAGTCATCATATATTTGGAAAGTCAAAGTCTCTCTACGAATCAAAGTGTTCATGTGGTTTGTCCATAAAGGGATCACTCTCACGAAGGATAATTTGACAAAGTGTCGATGGGAGGGGAACCAAAGATGTACCTTTTGTGATCACAATGAAACTATCAAACACCTCTTTCTTTTTTGCCCAATGGCTAGGATACTATGGCGTTCGATTAATATAGCCTTTAACATTAACCCTCCGGATAGCATAAACACATTATTTGGGACGTGGCTAAATGGGGTTGAGGATTTTATTGCTAAACATATTCGGATAGGAGTATGTGCATTGTTATGAGCTATATTGAATTGCAGAAATGACATGGTTTTTAACAGACAAACTCGTATAACTTTTTTGCACGTCATCTTGAGGGCCACGTATTTAATCCGTTTATGGTCGTTACTCACTCATGCGGAAGCTAGGGAGCCTTTGGTTACCGGGTCTGCCCGATGGGATATGGTAGCGCAGGATATATACAACCGGTTTGGATGGCGAGCCACTAATAGGATAGCCTAATCTCACCATCCTATGTGAGCCGGCTGTGGCTTCACTAGTAGAAAATGACCCATTTGTCCCGGTTCCAGAGGCCCATTAGCCCCGGTTCCGGAACCGAGACTAAAGGGTCGGGTCTAAAGCCCAAAACCTTTAGTCTCGGTTCCTTAACCAACCGGGACAGAAGGGCCTCCACGTGACCTCTGCGGGGAGCCCAGGCAGGAGGGCCTATAGTCCCGGTTGGTAATGCCATCCAGGACGAGGAGGTGGGTTTTTTTTGAATGGGGGGTGTGTCTTGGGTTTTTTGAAGGGTTAGTTTAAGGGTTTCATATTGTGTTAGCTAGCTAATAGAGAGAAGTGTCCTCTCTTTCTCCGTGATGTAGAAGTAATGACTTTAGCAAGTTATCCTCGGTCTCTGAGGTATTATGGCGTACCGACCATTCATTTACAACATCTAGGCTAATGAACCCAACGTCGAAGATTCATCCACACATGAATCTAATCCGCTTTCCTTCCCCCAATGATATAATAACCAATCATGATCATAATAACAAATCATCATAATAATCATGACCAACATCATCATCATATTAATATAAAAACTCTTGCATCACTATAGCTAATAATCATCATAGTCATTACCACCAACACTATTTAATCATCATTTTCGTCAATGAGACATCATATATATAACAAAAGTTGGTCACTAGTCGTAATCACAACTCCTCCTCCTCATCATCAACTATAACACATTGTAGCACATAATAACACATTGTACGTAGGACCTACTCCTCTCTCATAGGACCTACTCTACCCTCTCTTAGGTAGAATATCATAAAACAAGATAGGCCCTCACACTTCATTATGGAGAATGGAGATCATCTTGTCTCCCATTCTTAGCCTACGCACAATGTTGCTTCGAAGTAGCTCTCTACGATTGACCATACATTTTTTCCAATCTTTGGTTGTCATTTCATCGGTTTTAGAAATCCGGTATCGACAGTAGTGATGCAGATACCTAGGCTGACTTGGCCGTGCTAATCGTATGCTCATAACATCAACGCGACCTCTTGGAAACATCAGATGAGGCACACAATCTTGCGGGATTTTCTGTTGAAAAGATAGTATTAACTTTGTAGCTAGCAATGTAGTTTAGTTTTACAAGAATTTATGCAAAAGATGCACGGATGTCGTAATAGTGGAAAATCTTACCATGCAATCTCCATGCATGTTACCGTAGTTCACCACGTGTGCACGTATTGACCATAATGTGGGGGAGTTTGCTGATAGGTATTGTAATTCTCAAGATCATTGATAAATGTGACAAGATGATATTTCTCCTTACAAGTTAATTCCGCTTCATCGTTATAGTAATAGGTTCTGTCTACCATCTTCCGTATATTTTTTGAAGAACGAAAATAAGCTGTCAATGTAAATAAGTTGTCAACTATTTTTAAATAAACAATATAAATTACTTAATAAATATGGTTGATAAACTCACATAATGATAGAACTAGAGGCGTCTGCACATCGACCTAGATGTCGATATTATCTTAAAATTCATCTTCCAGACGAATATCAAAGGTGATAAGCATATTAGGCTCAAATACATAAGCCTTGCATAGTGCTTGCCAATTTGTGCATTCAAAATAGGAGTAGGTGTCTGCATTGTACAACTTTACGACAAAAGTATAAGCATGCTCTGTCCTCAAGTGAACTCTCTTTACCTCCATAGTTTTTTCAGTATTGAAACCAATCTTATCGAAGATATAAATTCTTGTATGGCAGGAGATACACTAGTAGAATAGTAAAAAATAAAAATTATGAGTCGAAGCAAAAGAAGTCATGTTTAATTACGAAAAAAGACTTATCGTTGTGACTTACTGTATCCACTTCGAAGTCCTCATCCAGCATGATGCTGAAGCGCCTATCATCAACTAGGTGAGGCATGTCACACAGGCCGCGCTCGTCTTGGCAGTATTCGCACATAGCGAATTTCCTTTCGTCGTCAGACATTTCCTTCCTAAAACTAGTCAATACACATATCACTATTACTCAATATGCAACGGGTTGACTTTAGGTCTGTCGAGTCTTTCCTTCCTAAACTCTCATCTCACATATATGGTGGAGACTCCCTCTGATATTTCGACCGTCGGTGATGGTCGCTACTCCTTCTTTCCCTAATGCATTACAAATATCTAGCACAAGGAAAAGAAGGAGAAGCGACCCCCACGACAACAGTCGGGATTCTTCCTCTATCTAGCACACGAGGAAAAGAAGGAGAAGTGACCCCACGACACCTAAAGTCAACCCGTTCCATACATCAAATAAATGACATATAACTCATCATCATCTTACTCATTTAACAACTCATGAAAGTCATACAAGGAGCAACGACAAACCGAAACATAACTGATATTATCACTAATACATCTCGGATATTATCATACAATATCACTGATAAAAACCCAGTTGACGACTCACGGTGCAGGCGGTGGCAACCCAAAGATAAGGAACCATCACCGGATCATAGCTCGGGTGATGTCCCTGGAGAACCTGCCAGGTATTGGAGAACCTGGCATCCAACGCAGCCATGTAGCGACCGACGTGCTCGTCCTCCTCCCTGACACGGCGACGTACCACCTCCGTGGGGGCCAGCTCCCTCGGCACTGATAATGGCCCACGCGACCGCCACCAAAGAAGCTCCAGGTCAACGATGAGACCCCGATTCCTCACCAAGGTGCGCCCCCCAGAAGGTAGCACCTCCCAGTGCCAGCCTGGCGGAGCCCAGTCCCGGACATGCTGGCGCCTATCAAGCAGGCTCTCGATAACCACTCGATGACGAGGATGCGGGCCGGGCATCGTCAACGTCGAGACAAATTCCTCTGAGAAAATTTTCTTATTGTTTAATGTTTTACTTTCTAGTTATCATCTATACAATAATCATCTGGTTTGAATTTAGTTAGCGTCCACTACCTATTTTTCTCAACATGCAAGTATGACACCAAATATACAAGAATAAAACACAATATATATATTTTTTGCAAATATTTCGGCAACAACATTTGGGGCTTGAGCAAATATTTTGCAAATATGCAAGAATCATATCCTAGCAAGAACCCTAGGCATGGGGATATGGGGATGTCTCCCCAGAGGTTTGGGTCGGTGTCGGTGTTGAGGTCGGGGTCGAGGCCGGGGTCGAGGTCGACAACGGGCTCGGGGCGGGGGCGGCGACGACGAGGGGCTCGGGCGGGGGCGGCGACGACGACGGGCTCGGGGGCGGCGACGACGACATGCTCGGTGCGGGGGCGGCGACGGCGATGGGCTCGGGGCGGGGGCAGTGACGGCGACGATGACGGGCTCGGGGCGGGGGCGGCGATGGCGACTGGCTCGGGGTGGGGGCGGCGACGATGACGGGCTCAGGGCGGGGGCGGCAACGGCGACGGGCTCGGGGGCGGCGACGACGACGGGCTCGGGGGCGGCGGCGACGAGGAGGAGGAATGGATTGACGGAGGCGGCACGGGGCAATTGGGAGAGGTTGGGGAAAATTCGACAACTCCCGCCTTATATGCGAAAACTTCTTGTCCCGGTTCGAGGAACAAACCGTGACTAAAGGTCAATTTTCAGCAGCCTAACGGGCGGGAAGAAGAGACCTTTAGTCCCGGTTTTTGCCGCAAACCGACTCTAAAGGGGGTCTTTGGTCCTGATTTGTACCACCAACCAACACGAAAGGATGTCTTTGGTCCCGGTTAGTGCCACAAACCGACACTAATGTCCTGTGCCTACCACGTCCGAAGTGTTTGGTGAAGTACCACCAAAAATAAGATCTATTCTTCACATGATTCGGCGAAACCATAGCGCAGCCAACCCTATATAATCTCCTCCCCAACCACGCTAGCAGCTTTCCCCCGCCCACAGCCTCCAACCCCTCCCCCAACCCGAAACCCATCGGCGGCAGCGCAGCGCGAGAAGAGGAGAAGGAAGATGGTGAACTTCCTGAAGCCGGGCAAGGCGGTGATCCTGCTGCAAGGCAGGCACGCTGGGAAGAAGGCGGTGATCGTGCGCGTGTTCGAGGAGGGCACCAACGACCGCCCCTACGGGCACTACTTGGTCATCGGCGTGGCCAAATACCCGAAGAAGGTGATCCGCAAGGACTCGGCCAAGAATACGGCCAAGAAGTCCCGCATCAAGGTCTTTCTCAAGCTCGAGGATAGGTTCAAGACCGGCAAGAGCAGGTGGTTCTTCACCAAGCTCCGCATGATTCGACATGATTCAAGAAATGCCACCAAGATCTATTCTTCACATGATTCAACATGATTCAAGAAATACCAACAAGATCTATTATTCTTCACATGATTCGACATGATTCGACATGATTCGATATGATTCGACATGATTCAAGAAATTCCAACAAGATATATTCTTCACATGATTCGACATGATTCGACATGAATCAAGAAATTCCAACAAGATCTATTCTTCACATGATTCGACATGATTCAAGAAATGCCAACAAGATCTATTCTTCACATGATTCGACATGATACCACATGGTTCGACATGATTCAAGAAATTCCAGCAAGATTTGTTATTCACATGATTCGACACATGAAACATAACATCTCATACGGAAACTCATCTGTTAGAAAAGGCATTTCATTTTTTGAACTTATTTGAACTCCACACTTTTTGTGTGTTCAAAATGAACCATTCAAGGCCACATCATCTATTTTCAACACTTTCTGACTTCATTTGGTATTTTTCATGCTTTTACTGATTTTTTGGAGCTAAATGACCCGGAAAATGAAAAGCACTACAATGAACTCTTAATAGGTTGAAAGTTGGCATGGTATCATCATTTCATCCACATAGCATGTGCTAAAAAGTTGAGAGGGTTGCCGCAAAAACTGGATGCACTTCGTGTACAAATCGGACAATGCCTTTCGAAGTATGAGGATTTCATACGAAAACTCATCTGTTACAAAAGACATTTCATTTTTTCGAACTTATTTGAACTCCAGACTTTGTGTGTGTTCAAAATGAACCATTCAAGGCCACATCATTAATTTTCAACACTTTCTGACTTCATTTGGTATTTTTCATGCTTTTACTGATTTTTTGGAGCTAAATGACCCAGAAAATGAAAAGCACTACAAATGAACTCTTAATAGATTGAAAGTTGGCATGGTATCATCATTTCACCCACATAGCATGTGCTAAAAAGTTGAGAGGGTTGCCGCAAAAACTGAATGCACTTCGTGTATAAATCGGACAATCTCTTTCGAAGTATGAGGGTTTCATACGAAAACTTATCTGTTACAAAAGGCATTTCATTTTTTCGAACTTATTTCATTTTTTCCACATGGGTGCGTGTATTAAAAACCATTATAACATGTCATGAATAGAGAAGTGATCAAATTAATAGAAATTCATCATCACATTAAAGCCAAAGTACAATAGTGACCAAAATAGATACATAACGTTCTTACATAGTTCTCATTATTGAACAACATATAGCTCTCTAGCGCATCTAATTACAACATATATTGAAACTACTAAATTTAAATGCAACAACAAATGTGATCATAACCGCAACTAAGGTACAAATTGATCCAACGGCATAATGATACCAAGCCTCAGTATGAATGGCATATTTTCTAATGTTTCTAATCTTCAAGCGCATTGCATTCATCTTGATCTTGTAATCGTCACGCACCTTGGCAACATCCAACTCCAATATCATCTTCTCCTCTTCAACTCTTTGTAATTTTCTTTCAAGTAACTGTTTTCTTTTTGAACCAAATTTAACTTCTCGACAAGAATTTTTATGTGGGTTGGAATTTCCGGTTCACATACCTCCTAGATTAAAAAATATATGTCACGTTGGTCGTCATAATTGTCATAAACACTAAATAAAATAAATAGTTATAAAAGATAATATATACCACATCCGAATCATAGTCAGGAGTCAGGACCAGGGCCGACGGAGGCGGATACCAAAACCATCGCATTATATAATAACAAACAAGAATAAAAATAAGAAAATTACACAAGTATCTATCTAAATCATACAAGTAAGAACTTTTTTCTTTTAGAAAGAAGATAAGAAGAAGAGACTAACCACGGTAGTGCCGACGTCGAGATGGGCGCGGGCGATCGACGACGGTGAGGACGGGGACGGGACACAGACGGACCGCCAAAGCTACATAAAACTAGAGGAAAATGGAGCTTGGACAAGAAGCTTCGAGAGGAGAAAGCTTAAGTGTGGCTTGGGCATTTCACCGAACACCTCATGTGCATAGAAGGTGAGCTAGAGCAGCACAAAGCTCTCGCACGGCCGGCCAAAAAAATAGAGCAGTGCACTGCTCTGCTCGCGGTCGGATGATATATATATAGGCCAAGCATTGGTCCCGGTTTGTGGACGGAACCGGAAGTGAAGGACAACATTTAGTCCCGGTTCCAGCGAAAAACCAGGACCAATTGTTGTGGGCCAGGAGCGAGGCACATTCGTCCCGGTTCGTGTCTGGAACCGGGACCAAAGGGGTCAGATGAACCGAGACCAATGGCCCACGAGGCCCGGCCGGCGCCTTGGCCTCACGAACCGAGATCGATGCCCCCATTGGTCCTGGTTCATAAGTGAACCGGGACTAATGGGATTTCATTAGGTGGACCAAAGCCCTCTTTTCTACTAGTGCTTTACTTTCTTTTGTTCGTTGTTTATTTAGCTGCTCAATGAGAGATTTTGTGGATCTAAGATCTTTGTTGGATTTTTCTATTAAGCAATAAAATGGCTGCATGCATCATCATGATGCAGAGGCCGGGGCGAACCTCCTTTTCTAAAAAAAAGCTCCAAGGTCTTCCGAGAGCCTTTCCAGACTCTCATAAAAAAGGGCTTTTGCCCTGTTTTATATATAAAGCAATGATCAACAATATTCCGGTACAAATATCCGTCACCGTCACCACAACACATGCACACAATCAAGGCAGGATACATAAACACTGATCGCAACAACACCATCCAAACATTACAAAAGCAACTGGGGGCGCAACCAGGGGCACACCATCGTGAAGAAATGAAGTCGCATATGATGAACCGTGGGCTATAAGGCGGTGCCTTCAAGAAGGATACGACACCGGAACGCCGTCACCGTCCGATCCGAGGATCAGAGTTTCCCCTGGAGCAATACGACGAACAATGACATCCGCGACGACGCCTTCAAGAAGGGAACAAGCTTCGCCGCCGCCGGTCCGTTCGAAAATAAAACATGTTTTCATCCCAACCAACACTCACCGTCACTGATCGTCACACTATGGGTACCATATCGTCCACACGACCATGGCCACCGGACAATACCAAGCCACGTGCTCTACCCACGAGCACTGTGGAACCATCTCCAGGACCGCCGTCTCGGGATCCAAGACCTAGACACCACCTCATCTGAGATCCGCCACTACCCCAACCAACGAGACGAGCAGAAATGCCTTGCCTTTCCCACCCCTGGGCAAACCCCAGCACCGACCTCCATCGACTCGTCCTGCAACACCGGGCACGAGACAAGCGCGGTCTTACGGCACTGTATAGCGCACACCACCGGGAGGCCACCGCCCACGCCAGACCTTCCCGTGCCGCCACCCACGGCCGGAGCAACACACCCCATTATCGACGCCAGATCCAGGACGAGGCACGCGACCACCCGAAGCCCCCTGCTCCGCATCAACCATCCGCCCAGAAATCTCATTCCAGCCCACGAGTCAACGCACGCATCGGCATCGCACGTCCCTCCACACACGCCACATAAAGATACGCCTCCTTCTCCTTCCTTCCTTCCTTCCTTCCACTTGCATTTTGCTCCTCCTTCCTTCCGTATTGTATTGTTGAGCGCTCATATTTCCGAGCTGCAGGTTAGTGCTCCCCGTTGACTCTACTACTTTTCCTCCCCGATCTGTTGTCTGTGTAATTGCTTTGTGCAAAGCTTGATTGGTTGACTCTCGGAGAACCAAGCTAGATTGCTCATAAATATGTGCTAACATCTCTACGTATAAACATGCCTTTTGTTCTTCTGCTTCTACATCCAGGTGAAGCAATAGCATGGCTGATGGGCCAAGACGTGTGCCATTCCATTTACTGGAAATTATGACAGATAATTTCTCTCCACACCTCGTAATTGGCCACGGTTCGTATGGAAAAGTTTACCTGGTATGATTAATCATTCACAATTTCATAAGCATATGGTTAGAAATGCCACCGTTTTTGTTGGCTTTTGAAACGTCAATACATCCACAAACACCACGTATGTGTACGTGCCCAACCAAGCAAGCAAGTAGCTTGATGGATTGCTTTAGCAGCGCAGCACACGCGTATACGTGGATAGCTTGCTGGGCTTAGTTCCTTTGGACTACAGCGTCGTCTACGGAATAGCTAGCTGGGTTTAGCTGGGTTTAGCGTCGTCGTCGGCGGCGACTATGTATACTACTAAGCTGGACCTAACCCAAATCGAGTAGGAATTGATATCCTATATGGATACCAATACACACACAAACACGGAATTAACTCACATTCACTCCCTAATCACGATGTCCTTACTTTACGATTTGGACGTCGATCTTTTCTCGCATCTTCAAGAACTTCTGTCGTTCAAGAGACTTCGTGAGAATATTGGTAAGCTGGTCTTTCGTGTTCACATGTTAAACCTCGATCATCCCTTTTTCAATGCACTCCCGGATGTGGTGGAGCCGGGTGTTTATGTGCTTGCTTCTTTCGTAATGAACCGGATTTTTGCACAATGAGATTGCAACTTGATTGTCGATCTTCAATGACAACTTCTGCACCTCCTGCTTTAAAAGAATAGCTAGGAGTCTTTTCAGCCATACTGTTTGACAAGCCGCCGTGTTTGCCGCTATGTATTCTGTCTCGCATGAAGACAATGTCACCACATTTTGCTTCTGAGAATTCCAGCTAATCGGATTCGGACCAAGGTAGAAAACCATGCCCGTCGGCTCTTTCGGTCATCAACATCACCTGCCATGTCGCTATCTGAATATCCACAAAGGATCAATCCTTCATTTCTCTTTTTGTACGTGCAACCAAGATTAATGGTGCCTTTCACATAGCGTAATATTTGATTGACCGCGCTCATGTGCTCGGTTGTCGGATTCTCCATGAAACAACTTACGATCCCGACTGAATAAGCCAAGTCAGGTCAGGTATGCACCAGGTATCTTAGGCTGACCACAACACTTCGATACATTGTGGAGTCCACGGAGGATTTGAGCTACGCTTGCTCAACTATGACGCTGGTCCATTGGAACTTGTGTCTCTTAGCAATCTGACATGCCACACTTGTCCAATAACTTGACCGCGTAGGCCGATTGACATAGAGAAATCTCTCCAGAGCTTTGCTTCACTTCGATGCCCAAGTAATAGCTGAGTAATTCGAGATCACTCATGCTAAACTTGTTCTTCATTTGTGCCTTGAAATGTTCAATTTTTTGTACGCTATCTCTGGTGATAATCAGATTATCGACATAAACTCCAACTAGCAGGTTTGAGCCTTTGGAGTTCTCTGTATAGACTGCATGATCGAGGGGACATCTTTTGAACCCAAGCGAGACCAAACTTCGGTCTAACTTTAAGTTCCAAGCTCTTGGCGCTTGCTTCAACCCGTAAAGTGCCTTCTTGAGCTTGTAAACTTTCCCGTCTTCGCCTTTCTTCTCTTAGCCGAGGGGTTGTTCCACGTACACTTTTTCTGTGAGATCACCGTTGAGGAAAGCGGATTTAACATCCATATGATGAACCTTCCAATCCTCTTGTTCTGCCAAAGTTAGGAGCACTCTCACCGTCTCGAGTCGAGCAACCGGTGCAAACATCTCATCATAGTCAACTCCTTGACGTTGTACATAGCCCTTTGCAACGAGTCTTGCCTTGTACTTCACAATGGCACCCTTCATGTCCTTCTTTAACTTGTAAACCCACTTCAAACCTATCGCCTTCTGGTTTGAAGGTCGGGTTACCAAAGTCCACGTGCCATTCTCTCAATCGCCTTCATCTCCTCATCCATGGCGTGCGTCGAGCTAGAACTTTTGCTCGCCTCTACGAAGTTCACCGTCTCCTCAACTCCGAACATACATAGTCCGGAGTACTTGAGCGTAACTGGCTTTGTGTACTTGTAGACTTTCTTGAACATCTTGTAGCGACGAGGCCCTGAGGAGTCCGTTGTGTCTTGCGAAGGAGGAGACACAAATTGTGTCGGTGTTGATGCACTTGAGGAAGACAGCTAAGTCCCGGGTGTGTCATCGACATTCGCGTCGTCGGCATAGTCGTCGTGACCGTGACCATCATCTTGATTGTCATCGTCACTATGCGCCTCGTTGTTGATGTTGTCGTCGAGATCTCCGCCCGTGCCGTGCGCGTCGTTGTCACTGTCTCCTTGCGACTTATGCGCGTTGTCGTCGGTGTCGGCACCATGATGATCACTACCATGGTGGTCACCTTTGTCGGGCGTCTTGCCAACCACCTGGACGTCCTCTTCTGCATCATTGTCAGTTGGAAATTGAACTTTGAATATGTTACCATTTGGAGCATCGTTGGCTGCTGCGCTTCAATTCCATGCTTTGTTTTCTTCACACATGATGTCGCGTGAAATCCGTAGATGCTTGATTTGTGGATCGTAGAAGCGGTATGCCTTGGTGCCGGAACTCCTCTAGTATCTGATGAACACCATCTTGGTGCTACGATCAGCCAGCTTTGAGGGATGCGGCTCCGCCGTCTTCACATGTGCCACGCACCCGAACGTCCGTAAATGAGACACATTTTGGCTTACGTCCGTAAATTGCTTCATACGGAGTCTTGTCAATCACCGCCTTCGTTGGAACCCGGTTGAGAAGATAGACCGTCGTCGAGACAACTTCTTCCTAAAAAGTTCCCGGTAGGTTCTTGCTCTTGAGTAAACTCCTTGTCATGTCAACGATAGTTCGATTGCGCCTTTCAATGACCCCGTTCTACCGCGGCGTGTAAGGTGCCATGAGGAACCTTTTTATGCGAATCTTCTCGCAGTAGTCGTTGAACTCGTTTGTCGTAAACTCTCCGCCGCGATCTGTCCGTAGAGCGCGAAACTTCAACTTGTGTTCCATCTCCGTTGCAGCCTTCGGCTTCTTGAACGCTTCAAACGCCTCATCTTTAGATCGTAGGAGAACGACCCACATATATCTCGAGTAATCATCTACCACAAGGAAGAAGTACTTCTTTCCTGCGTGAGTTGCCGGGGTGATAGGGCCACATAGATCACCATGGAGCAGCTCAAGTGCATCACTTGCACGATAGGTAGACTGAGCAGGGAACGGCATGCGGTGCTATTTTTCAACCAAGCACCCGTCACATACTCGATCAACATGGTAGATAAATGGCATCCCGGATACCATATTCATCTTTGACATATTCTTCAAGGCGTAGAAGTTAACATGTCCAAATCTAGCATGCCATAACCACAAATCATGATCACTCTTGGCGAGCCAACACCACGATTGATATTGATCAAGGTTGAGGATATAAAGCCTGTTCCGTGTGCGATTAACACGAGCTAGCACGTTTCGGAGGTTGTCGAAGATCGTCATCACTCCGTTCTTGATATTCACCTTGCATCCATTCTCGTCAAGCTTCCCAATAGAGATGATGTTGTTGCGAAACCATGGGATGTAGTACACTTCGGTGAGTATGTGATGTTTGCCTGTGAGATCCTCAAAGAGGACAGATCCTTGCCCGCAAATCTCCACAGCTGAACCATCACCGAACTTGACCGAGCCTTCAACATCATATTTCAGCTCGAGGAATTTCTCCTTGCACCCCGTCATATGGTTACTAGCACCCGTGTCGAGATACCACGACACGTTCAGATCACCGGAAAACTTTGGTGTCACTTTCTTCTCGTGAAGTATCACCTTCCGGCTTGGTTTCACAACCACCGTTTCAGCGAGATCACAAACTTCGGCCATCAGAAGACCTGGACCTTCGCCTTCCTGATTTGCCAAATTTGCCTTATCTCCCGCTTGTTAGGCTTCGGACAATTCTTCGCAAAGTGATCCATCTTATTGCAGTTATAGCACTTGACCTCGGACAAGTCCAAGTTCCGTGGCTTCTGCTCTTTAGATTGGTCAGCCTTAACTTGACCTTGTGGTTTGCCTTTTTCTTTGCCTTTTCCTGTTTGTCCGTCGTCCTTCGTGTTGCTTGAGCCTTCGCCACCATCACGCTAATTGGGGCCTCCCAATCTGCGCGAGAGTACATGAGTTGGTCACTACCTCCTCCTTTGCCTTTTCGACAGCCACGAGCATTCTCTTCCCATGTCCGCAAGCGTCCGATCACATCTGTTGTGGTCATGTCGTCGATGTCGTAGAGCTGCTCGAGCGTGCCAATGATGTACGTAAATTTATCAGTCACCAAACTGAAAAATTTCTCCACAATCTCGGTCTCATCGAGCTTTGCACCAAGCGTGCGGATCTCTCCCACCAAAGTAGTAAGAAGCATGGCATAGTCGTTCATCGATTCAGCTTCCTCCGTCTACAACTTGTGAAATTGGTGCTCCAGCACTTGTGCCCGAGCCTTGGTGACGCGATCTTCTCCGATCCTCATCTCCTTGAGAGTGTTCCACGCCTCTCTTGCCGTCTCGAACTCCACCAATGTCATTAGCACGGAATCCGTTACGGGCTGGGCTATGGCGGCCATGGCACCTTCGTCGCGCTCCTCGTCGACGTCGTCGTCCGTGATGGCCTCCCACACTCGAAGGGATCAGAGAATAATCTTCATCTTCACCGCCCACACGCCGTAGTTGGCGTCGGTGATCATCGGGTACCGGATGAGGATGTTGCCATGCTCCTGGACGTTGGCGCCGCTCGTTCCCCCACCACTGAGTACTGACTTGCCTCCCTTCTTCACCTTGTCGCCGTTCTTGTTCGCCTTGACACCGTCCTTGTCGGACTTGACCGACTCAGCGTCGCTGTCCGTCATCGTAGATCATAAATCGTCGAGGCTCTAGATATCAATTGTTGGCTTTTAAACTGTCAATACCACCAGAAACACCATGTATGTGTACGTACAAAGCTAGCCAACCAAGCAAGCAAGTAGCTTGATGGATTGCTTTAGCAGCGCAGCACAGGCGTATACATGGATAGCTTGCTAGGCTTAGTTCCTTTGGACTACAGCGTCGTCGACGGAATAGCTAGCTGGGCTTAGCGAACGAAATTGATCGGAAAGACTACAGTGTCGCTCCTGAGCTTTTTATTGTTTTTTTTTTCTGTTGTAAAGATTACAGGGGGCACAAGTATATATATACTACTAAGCTGGACCTAACCTAAATCGAGTAGAAATTGATATCCTACATGGATACCCATACACAGACGGACACAGGATTAACTCATAGTTTTCTCATACTCATATTCGTTTCCTATCAATCTGCTTGAGGAACAACTTTTTTTTTTTTGAAAAGGAGGAAACGATCCCCGGCCTCTGCATCAATCGATGCATGCAATCATATTATTAATAATAAATGAACATATAATTTTCTAAAAACCTACGCCTATTCAAGGATCAGTATATTTGAGTAATATTTTCTGCTTTATGGATGCCATATATATATATCCCTGCAAACAAAAAACTAAACCATTTATTTCCTATAGGGGACGCGGGATGGTCAAAAAATTGCTGTAAAGATTCTTCGCGACGTGCCAGGACATGACGATACGGAATTTGATAAGGAATTTGACATCCTTGTAAAACTGCAACACCAGAACATCGTGCAGTTAGTTGGTTATTGCCATGAAACCGGACGAGAATACTCGTCGTACGAGGAAACGAAGGTTCTTGCTGATGACAGAAAGAGGGCGCTTTGCTTTGAGTTTATGGAAAAGGGAAGCCTTAGCCGCCATCTTTCCGGTAAATCTATGATGATGCTTCACTTGTATATGTAGGATGTTAACTTCTCCATTTTTGTATATTTGTTTTGAATTGTAATATTGTCTTTATTTATATAGCCGAGTCAACTGGACATGATTGGCACACGCGCTACGCTATGATTAAGGGTATTTGCAATGGTTTAAAGTACCTTCACGAGGGGGTGAAGCCTCCTATTTTTCATTTGGATCTAAAACCAGCCAACATATTGCTGGATCAGAACATGATCCCGAAAATCGCAGATTTTGGATTGTCGAGATTCTTCAATGAAGAAAAATCTTATAGCACTAATGATCTTATAGGAACACTGTAAGCTTATTTTCATGTTAAGTGTTTTATTTCCTAAGCAGATAGTTCTTATTTGCGTTGGGCACAGGGAATGTCAGTAACATACCCGTTGTGTCATGCTTGCAGTGGGTACTTGCCACCGGAGTGTATACCTCATGGAATAATCTCAAATAAATTTGACATATTCAGCCTGGGTGTTGTGGTTATAAAGATAATTGCAGGACCTGAAGGCTACTCCAGAAGTGCTGAAACGACCTCCGATCAATTCACTGAGACTGTAAGAATTGCGTCTACTAATTAAGATAGCACTTTTGTATATTGTCACTGGTACTTGTCTGTTTTCTTCTATCTAATACACTAATCACTCGGTGTGTTCTGAATTGCCAGGTGCATGATAATTGGAGGGATAGGCTACAATTAACGGCGTCAGGGGATTTGTTGGAATCGTATTCTGAGCAAGTAAAGACATGTATCGAAATTGCTCTAAGCTGTTTGAAGGCCGATCGGCAGGAAAGGCCAACTATAGGGGATATTGTTAATAAGCTTACTGGGACAGAGACACCAGAAAACTATCATGAGGCATTAATTGACGAGGTACGATCAACAATTGCTCTAAGCTGTTTGGAGGACGATCGGCAGAAAAGGCCAACTAGAGGGGATATTGTTAATAAGCTTACTGGGACAGGGACACTAGAAAACTATGATGAAGCCAAGTGGCAGAAAAGGCTATTAATTGATAATAAGTTTACTGGGAGAGAGACAATAAAAAACTATCTTGAGGCATTAATTGATGAGGTACGATCAACAATGCCACAATTTTTTTTTTTTCGAGTATGTTTGTAGTCGTTTTTCTTGTTTTCCCATCCTAGAAAAACAAGTGCCAAGCTTCAACATATATAACTGATGCTTCCGGCCTGAAAATATTATGCCAACGGCTATTAATTTTGTTAAGTTGGATGATCGATCGTGGCATAGAAGGCCGGGTTGCCATTGCATGCGCATTGCGCCAAAGACATTGCTAATTTTTTTGTGGTTAACCTTGTGGCTTCCTTGTTGCATGCAGATGAGCACTAACTTGATAGATGTCCATCCCCTCCAGCTCCACTTCTCTTTCCGGCCAAACAAGTGTATCTCCTGCGTATTTCACGTAACTAACAACATGAATGATCAGCATCTGTCTGTGAGGTGTGTGCCGAAACACGAGGAGGCAACACCTCGCTACTACGCCTGTCGGAGCCGCATCGCCTGTGTTGTGCCACCAAGGTCCACGCACACCTTCGTTGTAACGATGGTACAACAAGAGCAGCCGCCGGCCATCATGGACGTGCTTGACATGGTCGTAGAGACTATCCTGGGGGAAGTAAAGCTGCGTTCGTTGTCTGATTCGTTTGACAAGCATTTTGAGGATGCTAGAGAAGAAAAGAGCTGTGGTTTTCGTGAGGTGACCCTAAAGGCTGTCTGTGCAACAACGAGCAAGACCACGACATCTGAGGTCAGTTATTTTTTTCTTGATGGATGGATTTCAACTTGATCAAAGAGACGCTAGCTAGGATATTCTATTATACTACTCCCTCCGTCCTAAAATAACTGTCTCAACTTTGTACTAGCTCTAGTACAAAATTATACTAAGCTCAAGATACTTATTTTGGAACGAAGGGAGTAGTTTTTTTTTTTCCGCTATATTTCACCTTCTGTTTTCGCGCGCATGTTTTCATCAACCATGATTACTTCAGGTCTTGATGGGTGATGATCGACTATGGTCAATGGATGTGCACCCCACAGAGCCTTGGTGAGTTCAAGCTTCTAGAGATATTTTTTGTTTGGTGGTGTGGGTACAAAGTACGTGACGTACAGTTAATCACTTCAGAAACCACAACCAACCAAAGATCCATAAAAAAGTACTACAAATTAAAGGTAAAGGAAGTCTGCTAGCTGGGACAAAATCAAACAAGCCCAAAAAGACATATATATATATATATATATATATATATACGAGATGACATACCTTAAGTTAAGTTTAGGGTTAACTTGCCTGAGCTGCGCCGCCAGATTCAAAGACTAAGGATCAATCCGTCGTGGACGAGGAAGACCCCGGCCCTGCTTGCCTCTTCTTGTCTCCGTCCTGCTTATGATCTCATATCTAACTCCTAAGCCGTATGATAAAAAACTTTAAGATCCATGTTGTTTTAAGACATGCAGTGCTTTGTTTTTTTTTCGTGCGTGCTTCCGTAAGATTGTTTTGTAGGCTACTTTTCTTTAGGGAATTTCATACTTTACCTAAGGTTTTTCTTTTTTGAGCGACCGCCACCTTTTTCTTTCTCTTCACCTTTAGGCAACTAGGTAGCTCCACTCGGCTCGTAGATTCTTCCTATGGGTTGTTTATATCGGATGATGCGTTCCTTTTTGTTGTTGTTTCTTTTTTCCTTTTTTTCCTGTTTCATTATTTATTTTAAATTATGTAGTATTCTAGTTCCACTTTTTTATTATTTAATGTTCTATTTTCTCCCATTCCTTTTTCCTTTTTTATTCTCTGTTTTTTGTATATTTGTTTAATATCATATAGAAATTCATATTGTCATCTGTTAGGTTTAAATGTATTGCAAATCTTGTTCGCGGATTATTTTGTCGGCGGTCCTGTATCGCGTCATGCGTACCGTGTTTACTTATTGATATGCTTGCACGTGGGTCTTTTGTTGGGTAGTTTTTACGACACGGTCTAGGGGTTTCATTTTGGATTGATTTTGCAAATTTTCATTTAAATGAGGGTTAACAATGTCTCATCTAACTCATATACCGTTAGATATACATGCTTCTGAGTCACATTCGGTGTCATTGTGTCATATTTTCTGTTCGTCTCTCCTGAAGCAGCAAGGCCTGACATAACTTTTTTTAGTGGGGCGTTTTTATGCTTTGGGTATTAGCTTTATTTTGTGGGTTGTAGCTTTTATGTGGAGGGTCGCCTGTTTTGTATTTCTTTATTTTTGGTGGACTATGTAGTAGATGAGAGAGTAACTAGATTTTTGTATTTGGATTTGCTAAGATTTGGTGACATCTCATCTAAATCTTTAATCATGTGATTTGTTTGATTTTCGCATAGACTCGATTGCCCACTTCAGCTCATTCTTTTTTTGTCGCCAGTCTTCTTTTCAGTCGAGTCTAACCCTTTTTTTTCGAGTTGCAAGTCTACACTTGACTCTGAACTAGGGCCCGACTTTTTTTGTCATAGTTGCAAGCGCAAGGTGCGCTTGCAACTAGGCTCAATATTTTTTTGTCCTAGTTGCAAGTTCACATTCGATTCGCAACTCGGGTCCGATTTTCACACCCTAGTTGCAAGTTCATATTCGGATCGTAACTCGGATCCAATCTTGCAACTGGGTTTTGTAGTTGCAAGTCCATATTCGAATCGCAACTCGGGTCCGACATTTTTTTGTCCAAGTTACAAGTCCACCCTTGACTCGTAATTAGGGCCTGACCTTCTGGTCCCAGTTGCAAGTACACCCTTGACTCGCAATTAGGGTCCATATTTTTTCCAGTTTCAAGTCCACACTCGACTCGCAACTAGAGCCTGACCTTTTTTGTCTCAGTTACAAGTCCACCCTCAACTAGTAACTGGGGCTTGATCTTTCTTTTGTCCCAGTTGCAATCTCATCCTCGATTGGCATCTGGGTCTTAATATTTTTTTAATCAAAGTTGCAAGTCGATCTTCGACCCGCAACTGTGGCCTGAGCTTTTTTTTTGTCCCAATTGCAAGTCCATCCCTGATTCACAACCGGGGCCAACCTTTTTACTGCCACTAGCAGCTCCACCATATACCTGCAACCGGGGATTACACCATCCCTGATTTCATTTTCTTTAAATGGATCTAGAAAAAAAAAACACCCAGGATTTTCTATGCCTAAGGAGTATGTTTCTTGGTGTGACGCAGGATTTTGGCAGGCTATGCGAGACGACTTGTGATTTGGAACTACAAAACCCAGGTATATACGATGTAGGATGCAGCCGTATTCTTGTTGGGATGGATGCATTGATGGGCTGGGCCCTCACATAGTATATTATACACCGATTCCTAATTGTATACATATATCTTTTGTGCGATGCAGACAAGAATGATGGAGTGTGGATTCTTTCCTGGGCGGGCAGATGCCTCCTACAGTGTGGTTGTTAACACCGTTAGGTTTATAGCAAAGTCGAAGGAGCAATTGTTCGTGGTGGGTGATGACTATGGGTACATCTACGTGCATGACTCTATGACAATGAAGGAACTCAAGAAATTCAAAGCTCACGGCAGTAGTGTCACATCATTCGCCGTTCATCCGACTCAACCATTTGTGCTGTCGGCATCTTGGGACAAACTGATCAAGCTCTGGGACTATGACAAGGGGTGGGAGTGCATCCAGACATTCACTGGGCACTCGCACTGGGTGTGGCAAGTCAAGTTTAATCCGCATGACGCCGCCAACACTTTTGCCAGTGCTTCAGGTGACGGCACGGTCAAGGTGGTCAATTACGTATTCACCTTTTTATACTCGTCCTCGTGCATAGCTACAAATGAATATAATTTGTTTATTTATTTATCTCTCGTTCAAACAGATCTGGAGTATCTCTTCTCCCATGCATGTCACCAGCCTCGACTGCGAAGGTGGACAGGGATGTGTTGATTACTATCCCACGGCCGCGGGTGGTGATCAGCAGCACTACATGGTTGCAGGATCAATCTATTCCGGGAAGACATCGGTATGGCTTCTAGATCATCTTTATTTTTTTTAAATGGAGGTTGCATCAATTGATGCATTTGTCCATGTTTATCAATTATTTAATAAAAGTATGATAAGAACATACATCAAGCCATCTAAAGCCATCACTCACCCTTATAAACTCGATTATATGAAGTGCTCTCATTTTTCATATCTAAAGCCGATATCATCGTCGATCAATTCATATAACGTATTGAAACCAACCATCGATGCAGCAAACCTAAACCGTACACCACATGCACACGTTCGAAAAGACGCCATCATCATCAAACCCGTGTCTCATCTTCACGAGAGATATCCGCATCATCCTTGTCAGTCCGACCATCCGTCGATGCCACCAAGACGTCCAACGGCATCACCGCCCCGCTCGTCCATCCCGACGCGGAGACTCTGAAAGATCTGTCGTGTGTAGCACCTGTCGAACAGGCATGACACAGCGTAGCACCTTTCCGCTACGCATGACTTGACATCTTCATCGAAGCTTCGTTCAAGACGAAGCCGCTCCGCCTCCTGCTCTGCCTTCCAACGCTGCTTCACAAACGATGCTTTCAAGATAAAAACTACACCGTAGTGCCATAATAGTCTGAAATGAAACCAGATCCTAGGGTTTCCCCCGAAACAGCACGAGTGAGGCGACAATAGTTAAACGATGATGCCTTCATCAAGGTAGCAACATCGAACACCGCCATCGCCTACCGTCAGCATGGTTTTCACCGGAATCTATGTCTCCCCAAATTGCAACGGGGACATGATGATGGATCTCGAGATCGGGCCACCCATCCTTAGGCCGACCATCTCCGTTATCAGATAAACAAATGATATCAGATGTTGTAGTGCGTGGTTGCATGTATATATGCCGCACATCTTAAATTAACAACGTCTCTCCTTCATTTTCTGTTGGATTTAGAACGCTGATTAAATCCTCCAGCACAGCTTTCGTGCAAGCTAGCTAAGCTAGCAAGTGCGTGGATGATTGATTGATCAACAGAAGCCACACACATGCACGTACAGGTGTGTACGTAGACGTGAAGATCGATCTCGGCGGAACGGCTTGGCTACGGAACTTGCGTAACTAGCGATACGAATAAAACTGATCGATGGATTTGATGGCTAAAGGCCCGTGTCGAGCCTTTGCTTTGTATTGTTTTTTGTTTTTCTGATGTGGTGTTACAAGCACCACCCCTAGGGTGCCTTTTATACACATCCACAAGGGACTATGAAAATAGACTAGGACTAGGTATCCTAATACTGCTAGGACTCGGTTTGGTTTTTTTTCCTAGTCCTATGTGTACAAGGCAACGTGATTAACTCATATTCACCCCCTAATCACAATGTCCTTACATTCTGACCTGGGTCCCAAACACGATCATTGCTTCTCATAACCGTTATCATCGGCAAGGCCTTTGTTGTCCCTTGCAGCATTTTATGCACCATCTTTACTGTCGCCGGCTCGTCCGTAGCTCGATGACAACCCTCCTTTTTGGTCGTGTCTTCAATCTTCACCTCTTCTTCGGTGCTTTGTAGACTGTCCTTAGGATCATCGAGGGCACATCTTTTGAACCAGAGTGTGACCATACTTTGGTCTAACTTTGAATTCCAAGCTCTTGGCGCTTGCATCAGCTCGTAAAGTGCCTTTTTGAGCTTGTCAACTTCCGCTTGTTAGTCTTTTCTCTCATAGTTGGGGGGTTGTTCCATGTACACTTCTTCTGTGAGATCGCCGTTGAGGAAAACAGATTTATCATCCATATGATGAACCTTCCAATCCTTTTGTGCTACCAAAGCTAGGAGCACTCTCACTGTCTCGAGTCGAGCAACCGGTGCAAACACCTCATCATAGTCAACTCCTTGACGTTGTACATAGCCCTTTGCAACGAGTCTTCCCTTGTACTTCACAATGACACCCTCCGTGTCCTTCTTTAACTTGAAAACCCACTTTAAACCTATCGCATTTTGGTTTGTAGGTTGGGTTACCAAAGTCCACGTGCCATTGCTCTCAATCGCTTTCATCTCCTCATCCATGGCGTGCGTCCAGCTAGGACTTTTGCTCGCCTCTACGAAGTTCGTCGGCTCCTCAACTCCGAACAGACATAGCCCGGAGTACTCGAGCGTAAGTGGCTTTGTGTACTTGTAGACTTTCTTGAGGGTCTTGTAGCGACGAGGCCCTGAGGAGTCCGTGTGTCTTGCGAAGGAGGCGACACAAATTGTGTCGGTGTTGATGCACTTGAGGAAGATGGCTGAATCCCAGGCGTGTCATCGACATCCACGTCGTCGGCGTAGTCGTCGTGACCGTGACCATCATCTTGATTGTCGTCGTCACTATGCGCCTCGTTGTCGATGTTGTCGTCGAGATCTCCGCCTGTCTCGTGCGCGGCGTTGTCGCTATCTCCTTGCGACCTATGCGCGTCGTCGTCGATGTTGGCACCATGATGATCACTACCATTGTGGTCACCTTGGTTGGGCGTCTTACCAACCACCTGGACATCCTCCCCTGCATCATTATCAGTTGGAAATTCAACCGTGAATCTGTTACGGTTTGGAGCATCGTCGGTTGCGGTGCTCCAATTCCACGCTTGGTTTTCTTCAAACACGACGTCGCGTGAAACCCGTAGACGCTTGGTTTGTGGATCGTAGAAGCGGTATGCCTTGGTGCCGGAACTCCTCTCGTATCCGATGAACACCATCTTGGTGCTACGATCGGCAAGCTTTGAGAGGCGCGGCTCCGCCGTCTTCACATGTGCGACGCACCCGAACGTCCGTAGATGAGACACATTCGGCTTACATCCGTAAATTGCTTCATGCGGGGTCTTGCCGATCACCGTCTTCGTTGGAGCCCGGTTGAGAAGATAGACCGCCGTTGAGACAGCTTCTCCCCCAAAAGTCCCCGGCAGGTTCTTGCTCTTGAGTAAACTCCTTGCCATGTCAACGACGGTTCGATTACGCCTTTCAACGACCCTGTTATGTTGTGGCGTGTAAGGTGCCGCGAGGAACCTTTTTATGCCAATCTTCTCGCAGTAATCGTTGAATTCGTTCGACGTAAACTCTCTGCCGCGATCTGTCCGTAGAGCGCGAACCTTGAACTTGTGTTTCATCTCCGTTGCAGCCTTCAGCTTCTTGAACGCATTAAACGCCTCATCTTTAGATTGTAGGAGAACGATCCACGTATATCTCGAGTAATCATCTACCACAAGGAAGAAGTACTTCTTTCCTGCGTGAGTTGCCGGGGTGATAGGGCCACATAGATCACCATGGAGTAGCTCGAGTGCATCACTCGCTCGATAGGTAGAATGCGCAGGGAATGGCCTGCGGTGCTGTTTTCCAACCAAGCACCCGTCACATACTTGATCAACATGGTCGATAACTGGCATCCCAGATACCATCTCCATTTTTGACATCTTCTTCAAGGCGTAGAAGTTCACGTGTCCAAATCTAGCATGCCATAACCACGAATCATCATCACTCTTGGCAAGCCAACACTCCGGTTGAGATAGATCAAGGTTGAGGATATAGAGCCTATTCCGTGTGCGATTAACACGAGCTAGCACGTTTCAAAGGTTGTCGAAGATCGTCATCACTCCGTTCTCGATATTCACCTTGCATCCATTCTCGTCAAGCTTCCTAATAGAGATGATGTTGTTGCGAAGACGTGGGATGCAGTACACTCCGGTTAGTATGTGATGTTCGCCTGTGAGACCCTCGAAGAGGACAGATCCTTGCCCGCAAATCTCCACAGCTGAACCATCACCGAACTTGACCGAGTCTTCAACATCGTATTCCAGCTCGAGGAATTTCTCCTTGTACCCCGTCATGTGGTTACTGGCACCCGTGTCGAGATACCACGACACGTTCTGATCACTGGATAACTTCGGTGTCACTTTCTTCTCATGAAGTAGCACCTTCCGGCTTGGTTTCAGAACCACCATTTCAGCGAGAGCACAAACTTCGGCCATCAGAAGACCTGGACCTTCGTCTTCCTGCTTTGCCAAATTTGCATTGATCTCCCGCTTGTTAGGCTTCAGACAATCCTTTGCAAAGTGACCCATCTCGTTGCAGTTATAGCACTTAACCTCGGATAAATCCAAGTTCCGTGGCTTCCGCCCTTTTGATTGGTCCGCCTTACCACGACCTTGTGGCTTGCCTTTTCCTTTGCCTTTTCCAGTTTGTCCGTCGCGCTTCACGTTGCTTGAGCCTTCGTCATCATCACGCCTTCCTTTGCTACCTGGGGCCGCCCAATCTGCGCGCGAGTACATGAGTTGGTCACTACCTTCTCCTTTGCCTTTCTGACAGCCACGAGCATTCTCTTCCCACGTCTGCAAGCGTCCGATTGCCTCCGTTATGGTCATGTCGTCGATGTCGTAAAGCTGCTCGCGTGCCGATGATGTACGTGAATTTGTCAGTCACCGAACTGAAAAATTTCTCCACAATCTCGGTCTCCTCGAGCTTTGCACCAAGCGCGCGGATCTCTCCCACCAAAGTAGTAAGACGCATGGCGTAGTCGTTCACCGATTCAGTTTCCTCCATCTGCAACTTGTGAAATTGGCGCTTCAGCACTTGTGCGCGAGCCTTGGTGACGTGATCTTCTTCGATCCTCATTTCCTTGAGTGCGTTCCACGCCTCTCTTGCCGTCTCGAACTCCGCCAATGTCATCAGCACGGAATCCGGCATGGACTGGGCCATGGCGGCCATGGCACCTTCGCCGGACTCGTCATCGACGTCGTCGTCCGTGATTGCCTACCACATTCGGAGGGTTCGGAGAATAATCTTCATCTTCACCGCCCACACGCCATAGTTGGCGTCGGTGAGCATCGAGTACTGGATGGTATGTTGCGATGCGCCTGAACGTTGGCGCCGCCCGTTCCCCCACCACTGGTCGCTGACTTACCGCTCTTTTCACCTTGTCGCCGTTCTTGTTCGCCTTGGGACCGCATTTGCCGGACTTGGCCGACTCAGCGTCGCTGTCCGTCATCGTAGATCGTAGATCGTCGAGGCTCTAGATACCAATTATTGGATTTAGAACCCTGATTAAATCCTCCAGCACAACGTTCGTGCAAGCTAGCTAAGCTAGCAAGCACGTGGATGGTTGATTGATGAACAGAAGCCACACACATGCACGTACAGCCGTGTACGTAGACGTGAAGATCGAACTCAACGGAACGGCTTGGCTACTCGACGGAACTTGCGTAACTAGTGATATGAATAAAACTGATCGATGAATTTGATGGCTAAAAGCCCGTGTCGAGCCTTTGCTTTGTATTGTTTTTCGTTTTTCTAGTGTGGTGTTACAAACACCACTCCTAGGATGCATTTTATACACATCCACAAGGGACTATGAAAATAGATTAGGATTAAGTATCCTAATACTACTATGACTCGGTTTGGCCTTTTTCCTAATCCTATATGTACAGAGCAACGTGATTAACTCACATTTTCTAATATCAATCAGATCTGGGATTTGCGAACACAGACATGTATCCGTGAAATCAAGGGGCTCCAATCATTATGCGAAGTTGGTGTGATCGATTGCCACCCGGATCGTCCAACATTGTTGCTTACCGCATCAGAGGACTATGGTGTTTCTCTCGTCGACTCCACAACCTACAGGTATACTCTCCGGCAGCCCCTGCTATACTATACATTGTGGCTTCATATATACTCCCTCCGTACCTAAATATAAGTCTTTTAAGATATTTCACTAAATGTCTACATACGAAGTAAAATGAATGAATCTATACTCTAAAGTATGTCTATATACATTCGTATGTAGTCCATTAGTGAAACCCCTAAAAAGACTTATATTTAGGAACGGAGGGAGTATATATGACTCTCCTTGGGCATAGTGGTTATTTTCTAATTTTCAGGGTCCCTCCTGTACTAAAGAAACGTTCCACGCGATGGTCATTATAATAAAATAAATGTCCGTGTTAGATCTCCTTTCAACAACAATCACATAGTACCACTTGAAAGTTTAAATTTGGGTCAGAATCCATCCCGTGGAAAGCAAACAATCCAAAAATAACACTCTAACTACACAAGCTTGCTTTTCAATTCAAAAACTTAATTATATGCAAACCAGAGGACCAGAGCAGGGCTACACCATTCCCCTTCTCTTCTTCTGCTTTTCTCTGTTTTATGACATTGTAGAGTACACGTCGTTAAATTATGTAACAAGTTTGGAAATTAATAGTAGGATTCATAATTTCGCAGGTGTGAGAAAACGATCCATTTCGGTCTCGACGAGGTTAGATGTTTTGCATACATCAAGAGCATAAGAAGGTAACAAAGAAAGTCCCTATAGCTCTTGTACTTTACCCCCCACATCTTCTTTTCAACTTTTTAGTGGGAGAATATCATCGCCACAAGAATAGATAACGTGCTAACAAACTAAAGCCATCTCCTCCACATGGAGAATCCTAGTGTACCTAGCCAAATGTGCCAACATCCAAGCTTAGTCAGACCTTTAAGGGGAAAGAAAAGTACTACTAACATAGTGAACGACTGCTGGTTGCTTGCACACATTTAAGAAGGATGAAATGGGGTATGGAAACACTGCTCTTACATTGGTATAAACATCTTGGGAAATGTTTCTAAAAATAGTTAGTGGTTTGTAAATTTAGGCCTCTTCCAATGCAAATATGTTTAGATAAGATGTTTAGAAATGGGTTAGCAACTAAACTTCCCAATGGAGAGGTGCTTAGCTTTTTAGTGCTAAGCTTGTTTCATTTAACTAGTTATAGGGTATAAATTGTGTCTTCGTTTATAGATCATCTGTAAACCGGAAAAAATCATTAAACCTACATGCCTGCGTGTTGTTTGAATACCGTGTTTCCAAAGAACCTTTTTAAGAAAAGCTGATCTTGCACCGGATTTAGTGGAAACTCTGTTTGGATACCGTAACCAATCCATGGATTACCAAACCTGGTATCGCTTACACGCATAATTTCGCATCTTGGACATATGATTAATAATCATTTTTATCAAAAAAAATTTTTTGACCGGTGAGCCAACTCCATCATCGTTTCCCCAAAGCCAGTCCTAGATATGTGATCAGGCTCTTGCGGTGACAGTGGCGTCGCTGCCGCAGCCTGTAGCACCGACCTTGAAAGATCCTGTTGGAAATATGCCCTAGAGGCAATAATAAATTAGTTATTATTATATTTCCTTATTCATGATAATCGTTTATTATCCATGCTAGAATTGTATTGATTGAAAACTCAAATACATGTGTGGATACATAGACAACACACTGTCCCTAGTGAGCCTTTAGTTGACTAGCTCGTTGATCAAAGATGGTCAAGGTTTTCTGGCCATAGACAAGTGTTGTCACTTGATAACGGGTTCTAATGATGTGATGGACAAGACCCAAACTCTGAACGTAGCATATGATCGTGTCAGTTTATTGCTACTGTTTTCGGCTTGTCAATATATCTGTTCCTATGACTATGAGATCATGCAACTCCCGGACACCGGAGGAATACCTTGTGTGTATCAAACATCGCAAAGTTACTGGTTGACTATAAAGGTGCTCTACAGGTATCTCCAAAGGTGTCTGTTGGGTTGGCATGGATCAAGACTGGGATTTGTCACTCCGTGTGATGGAGATGTATATCAGGGCCCACTCCGAAATACAACATCACAATAAGTCTTGCAAGCAATGTGACTAAGGAGTTAGTCACGTGATCTTGTATTACGGAACGAGTAAAGAGACTTGTCGGTAACGGGATTGAACTAGGTATGGAGATACCGACGATCGAATCTCGGGCAAGTAACATACCGAAGGACAAACGGAACAACATACGGGATTAACTGAATCCTTGACATAGAGGTTCAACCGATAGAGATCTTCGTAGAATATGTGGGAGCCAATACGGACATCCAGGTCCCACTATTGGTTATTGACCGGGGAGTGTCTCAGGTCATGTCTGCATAGTTCTCGAACCCGCAGGGTCTGCATACTTAAGGTACGTTGACGTTTCGGTATAGTTGAGTTATAGGTGTTGGTAACCGAAGGTTGTTTGTAGTCCCGGATGAGATCCTGGACGTCACGAGGAGCTTCGGAATGGTCCAGAGGTAAAGATTGATATATAGAAGTCATGTTTTGATCACTGGAAAATTTTCGGGTACTTCGATAGTGTACAGGGAGTGCCGGAAGGGTACCGGGGACCATCGAGAGGGGTGTCACGCCCCGAGGGGCCTCATGGGCTGTGGGAGAAGACAAACCAGCCCCTAGTGGGCTGACCTAAGCCCCCACTAAGACCCAGGAGGTTTGAGGAAAAAAACCCAAAGGTGAAAGAGGAGGAAAGGGTTTTTAAGTGGAGAGGAGGAATCCTACTCCTAGTAGGATTGGAGTAGGACTCCTCCACCTCCAATTTCGGTCAAACTTTGAGGGTTTGAGGCTGCCTCCTCTCCTCCCTCCCTCCTATATATACTAGAGGATTAGAGGCAGCCCTAACCCTAATTGCCACATGCTTCCTCTACTTTTCTCTAGATTTGTTTCTCCTCTGCTCTAGTTCGGCGGTGCTTAGGCGAATCCCTGCTAGATTAGTTCACCACCACCACCACCACGCCGCCATGCTGGAGAACTCATCTACCTCTCCGTCCCTCTTGCTGGATCAAGAAGGCAGGGATCGTCATCGAGCTGTACGTGTGCTGAATGCGGAGGTGCCGTCCGTTTGGCACTAGATCGGGATGGATCGTGATTGGATCGCGGGACGGATCGTGATGATATCGCGGGACGGGCTGCGATTTGGATCGCGAAGATGTTCCACTACATTAACCGCGTTATATTCGCTTCCGCTTAGCGATCTAAAACGGTATGTAGATTCACTCTCCCCTCTCATAGATGATCATCATCATGGATAGGTATTGCGTGTGCGTAGAATTTTTTTCTTTCCGATGCGACGTTCCCCAACAGATCCTGCCACTGTTGGCCCTTGTGTGTCATTGTTGCCGCTGTTTTCCACCCCCCAAGTAGTCCGCCACTGCCGTCCCTTGACCATGGTCGCTGCAACTTGCCAAAGCGGATGACCGAAGAAGAGGAGGAAGATGTTGACATAGCCGGCGGCGTCTCACATTGGAACCAACACTCGTGGAAGAGGAGGATGGGTACATGGACGTATACGGTAAAGACTCACTTGTGAAGAATCTTGATGAAGATGCAATCATCATCAACAGCCCTATCTCAAGCAGATGTGATTCCAATTCAAACTCTGCATGTGTTTGCAGCAGCGGTGGTTCTCATTCAAATTCCAGCAATGATTGCAGCAGCTCGTATTCAGATGAGAGCATCGACAATACTACTCCAGGGGAGCGTAGACGACTGATCTCCCATGGTAAGGAATCTTTGGTAAGGCAGCAGAAGGAGATGAGGTCTAGGGTCACGGCCCGTAAGACGTGCTGGAGACAAAGAGGACAGTGTTGCCTAGCGAGAAGATACACTGGGTTGTTCTGAAAGGCAGCTTGGGCTCTTCCTCGAGGTTCACGATCATTCGAATTAGTGGCAGCATCAGAGCTCGGTAGTGATCTTGAGTCCGATATGAAAGTTCATCTAATACAGATGTCTCCTATTTGAAGTTATTGAGACAAAGAAAGTATTCCATAAACCAATTTTAAGAAAGCCACAACTTAAAACTTGTTTTCCCGAAATCCTCTTTAAGCAGATTTTGCAAAAAGTTATTCCATATAGCAGTAATCCAAACAACTACTAAAGTATAGGGCCGCAAAGTAGGACGGTTTTGTAATTCAGCTTGGGTGTTTTCGTTGACAATGTTATTCCACAGTTCAAACTTCTGACCAGGGTATCATATGTTTGTACTAGCCTCGCCATTGCACATCACTTCGGCATTGCAATCGTGGGTATCGATGAATTTTCCAAGGACGGACTGCCTCCTGCAAGGTAATTGAGGAATGGAGCAAAATAAAGCATGAACGACGGAGCATGAATTGCGTGTTTCAGTTATGCCAATGCAAAGTTGGTGCGGAGATTGTTCTTAGTGGGGTTATTCAGTTAGGTGATAAGCATTTTTTATTTGTAGTACAGAAGTACATAATTTTGCTGTGTGCACTGGAGTATCTTCCGATCTGTGAAACGTGGGTTCCCACAAAATTTACATTTCTTATGAGTTGATCATTTTAAATTTGCTATGAACTTTGCGCATTTCTTTATGTGTTTCTGATTTTTACTTTATTATGAACCAGATATCTCCCACACACCTTTAGCTGCTGAAATGCACAAATAAAGGCTGCATTACCAACTCTCCTGATAAGACCTTTTTAAGTGCATTCCTACATGTTAAACGAGATATATTCTAACCACATGAGATATTAAACCGAAGGAGATATAGATAGATACTCTTGTAACTCCTTTATATTTCTATCTCCTAGTTTTCTTCACTTGCAAGATTGTATCTCAAACATCTATCCTATACGCATATTGGGGTTTGCAACCTCTTATATAATCACGCAACACGTCGGGCATTGTCGCACATGGTAATCAGAGCTACCTTCCTCCACTAAACCTAGCGATCTCATCTCCATCAAAAGCGCACAATCGACATGTCTTCCTCCACCTCCCATCAGCCGATGCTCAGCGGCGGGGTCCCGGAGAAACTCCCCGCACCAACTACATCCTGTGGCGGACACAGATCACGCCGCAGCTGCGGGGCGCCGGCGTCTTCCACTACATCGACGACACGGCTCTCGAACCGGCCAAAGTCCTGACCACCAAGGACACAGCCGGGAAGGAACACTCTGAGTCGAATCCCCTTCACTCATCCTGGGCGAGGGAGGACCAGCAGGTCCTTGGTTACCTGCTCCAAAACCTCTCCAAAGAGGTGCTCGTCACGGTGACCATGATCACCACGGCGCGCGATCTATGGGTGGCCTTGGCGAACATGTTTTCGTCACAATCACCCAGCCGCGTCAACAACATAAGAACTGCGTTGATCAACACGCAGAAGGGGAACCAACCGGTGGCCTCATACTTCGCCACCATGCGGGGCTTTGCAGACGAACTTGCAGCAGCCGACAAAGCCATCCAAGACGACGAGCTCATGTCCTACATTATTCACGGCTTGATCAAGACTACCAGCCTCTGATCTCTGCCTTGGACGCTCGCGTCACATCTCTACCAGCTTATCTCCGATCACGCTTATGACTGCTCCAAGGAATAGGACGGTGGCCTCCGCGAACATCTTCTCCTGTTCAGGAGAGATCGTTCCCGTTGGAGTGACACCGGCTACCCAGAACATGTTCATAGCCGTGAGCCATAAGGTGTTTCTCGTTTTCCAATGCTTGAAATAAGTACCGGTAAACTTGTCCAGTTTCAATGCAGCAGCAAAACCATTGCTCGAAAAATTCCTACACACATTAGGTTTTTGGATTGTTGAGTAAATAGGCAATTTTCCGAGTGTATTAATCCACGAGATAATAATTAGCATGGCATTGACTAGACTAATGATGTACTGATCTTGAACTAACCTAGCACATACTACGCATATGGTTGATATATCTATGCATGCAAGTAGTACTGCTAGGATAAATACGTACATGAGGATAAACAAGTCATACCCTCCAATAGGCCGGTTGGCCGTAGCAGCAGCGTTGGCGTTGGAGGCGGCCGTAGCAGCAGCAGCATCCTCTGCCCTCTTCTTCTCAGCTTCAAGGGCGAGACGATCGGCCTCGGATGGTGAAGACATGGCGATGACAAGGACGACGCGGATGTAGACGAAGCAGGCGGACGGAGGCGAGCAGTCGCGTGATCGCTCCCCAAAAACCTAATCGCCCCTCTCCCGTACAGGAACCGGAGAGGCGGGGTTTCGGAGGCCTGCTGTCCCGTCGACCGTGTACGCGGTAAACGGGACGGAGTCGCCGGCGGCAGCAGCAGCAAAGGGAACGAACGCGTGAGGCAGATGTGATCTGATTCTCGTGACGGCTAGGGTAGGCGTTAGCCTGCTTATAAAGGCGGCTGAGCGGAGAGACGTGGGCCGAACCCACGTCCGAGTCGGTAACAGCCCACGATTCCCGTGTCCGTTACGTATTCTCCGTTCCTGACCGACAAAAATAAGCACGTAGGTATGAGCTCGGCTCGGCTCATTCCCGCGTCGAGGCATGGCGAGGCGGGCGGCGCAGGAGGAGTGCGCGAGGGCACCTTCTCTTCTCATTCTCCAATAACATGTGGAAGAGAGACCCTTATAAAGGGATCCAACTTATCCTCTACTAGCGGGGTGGGACTAAACTTCCCAACACCACCTTGTCATGGCACCACCTACATGGGCCCTTGGAGATTTTCTGAAATTCTCTTATGGGCCTAAGGCCCACTACTAATTTCAACAATCCCCCACCACTAGTAGAAAACAGGGCTATCGTTCCGCCCTGGCCAGCCCATTAGTCCCGGTTCTTCAAGAACCGGGACCAATGGGGGTATTAGACCCGGTTCGTGAGCCCAGGGGGCCGGCCGGGGCCTCGTGGGCATTGGTCCCGGTTCGTGTAGAACCACTTGTCCCGGTTCGAGCCACGAACCGGGACCAATGGTCCTCGTTGCTGGCCCACAACCATTGGTCCCGGTTCGTGGCATGAACCGGGACAGAAGGGGTGGCTTTAGTCCCAGTTCATGCCACGAACCGGGACAAATAACTTGCTTATATATACCCACCGCCGCGGCAGAGCACTCCATAGTGCTCTGTTTTTTCAATCCGGCGAGGTTTCTAGTTCACCTCCTATGCACATGAGGTGTTCGATGAAATGCCCGAGCCACACTAGTTAAGCTTTCTCCTCTCGAAGCTCGACCTAGGAGCTCCATTTTTTCGAGATTTGTCTAGATTTAGGGGTCCGTCACGCCCCGTCCCCGTTGTCACCGTCGTTGATCGCCCGCGCCGATCTCGTCGCCGGCACCACCGTGGTGAGCCTCTTGTTCTTATCTTATTTATGATACTTGTCTGATTTTCTTACTTTAGATAGATATTTATCTGATTTTCTTAATTTTGACACACATAATTATATGTAATGCACGCAGATGAACCGGCAATGGATGTATAGTGACAGACACACCTCCGAGTACATTAAGGGCGTGCATATTTTTCTCGAAGTGGCTGAGGCAAACAAGCAGAATGGTTTTATGTGTTGTCCATGCAGTAAATGTGGGAATACGAAGTCTTACTCTGACCGGAAAATCCTTCACACCCACCTGCTTTACAAGGGTTTCATGCCACACTATAATGTTTGGATGAGGAACGGAGAAATAGGGGTTATGATGGAAGACGGCGAAGAAGAAGAGGACGAGGACAACTATGTGCCCCCTGAATACGGTGATACTGCAACGGGAGGAGCTGCTGAAGATCAAGAGGAACCAGATGATGTGCCCGATGATGCTGCAACGGGGGAAGCTGCTGAAGATCAAGAGAAACCAGACGATGTGCCCGATGATGATCTCCGCCGGGTCATTGTCGATGCAAGGACGCAATGCAGAAGTCAAAAGGAGAAGCTGAAGTTCGATCGCATGTTAGAGGATCACAAAAAAAAGTTGTACCCCAATTGTGAAGATGGCAACACAAAGCTGGGTACCGTACTGGAATTGCTGCAGTGGAAGGCAGAGAATGTTGTGCCTCACAAAGGATTTGAGAAGCTACTGAAAATATTGAAGAAGAAGCTTCCAAAGGATAATGAATTGCCCGACAGTACGTACGCAACAAAGAAGGTCGTATGCCCTCTCGGATTGGAGGTGCAGAAGATACATGCATGCCCTAATGACTGCATCCTCTACCGCGGTGCATACGAGGATTTGAACGCATGCCCGGTATGCGGTGCATTGCGGTATAAGATCAGACGAGATGACCCTGGTGATGTTGACGGCGAGCCACGCAAGAAGAGAGTTCCTGCGAAGATGATGTGGTATGCTCCTATAATACCACAGTTGAAACGACTGTTTAGAAACAAAGAGCATGCCAAGTTGATGCGATGGCACAGTGAGGACCGTAAGAAAGACAGGAAGTTGAGAGCACCCGCTGGCGGGTCGAAGTGGAGAAAAATCAAGAGAGAGTACTGGGCTGAGTTTGCACGTGACCCAAGGAACGTATGGTTTGGTTTAAGCGCGGATGGCATTAATCCTTTCGGGGTGCACAGCAGCAATCACAGCACCTGGCCCGTGACTCTATGTATGTATAACCTTCCTCCTTGGATGTGCATGAAGCGGAAGTTCATTATGATGCCAGTTCTCATCCAAGGCCCTAAGCAACCCGGCAACGACATTGATGTGTACCTAAGGCCATTAGTTGAAGAACTTTTACAACTGTGGAATGGAAACAGTGTACGTGTGTGGGATGAGCACAAACAGGAGGAATTTAACATGCACGCGTTGCTGTTTGTAACCATCAACGATTGGCCCGCTCTCAGTAACCTTTCAGGACAGACAAACAAGGGATACCACGCATGCACGCACTGTTTAGCTGACACCAAAAGTATATACCTGGGAAGCTGCAGGAAGAATGTGTACGTGGGCCATCGTCGATTTCTTCCGACCAACCATCAATGTCGAAAGAAAGGCAAGCATTTCAAAGGCGAGGCAGATCACCGGAAGAAGCCCGCCATGCGTACCGGTGATCACGTACTTGCTATGGTCAATAATTTACACGTAATCTTTGGAAAGGGTCCCGGCGGACTAGCTGTTCCGTGTGACGCTGGGGAACACGCACCCATGTGGAAGAAGAAATCTATATTTTGGGACCTACCCTACTGGAAAGACCTAGAGGTCCGCTCTTCGATAGACGTGATGCACGTGACAAAGAACCTTTGCGACAACCTGCTAGGCTTCTTGGGTGTGCGTGGGAAGACAAAAGATACAGCTGAGGCACGGGAGGACCTGCAACGTTTGCACAAAAAAGACGGCATGCCTCCAAAGAAGTATGAAGGTCCTGCCGGCTACGCTCTTGCCAAAGAAGAGAAGGAAATCTTCTTTGAATGCCTGCTTAGTATGAAGGTCCTGACTGGCTTCTCGTCGAATATAAAGAGAATAATAAATATGGCAGAGAAAAAGTTTTAGAACCTAAAGTCTCATGACTGCTACGTGATTATGACGCAACTGCTTCCGGTTGCATTGAGGGGGCTTCTACCGAAAAACGTACGATTAGCCATTGTGAAGCTATGTGCATTCCTCAATGCAATCTCTTAGAAGGTGATCGATCCAGAAATCATACCAAGGCTAAGGAGTGATGTGGTGCAATGTCTTGTCAGTTTCGAGCTGGTGTTCCCACCATCCTTCTTCAATATCATGACATACGTCCTAGTTCATCTAGTTGACGAGATTGTCATTCTGGGCCCCGTATTTCTACACAATATGTACCCCTTTGAGAGGTTCATGGGAGTCCTAAAAAAATATGTCTATAACCGCGCTAGGCCAGAAGGAAGCATCTCCATGGGACATCAAACACAGGATGTCATTGGGTTTTGTGTTGACTTCATTCCTGACCTTAAGAATGTTGGAAATATGCCCTAGAGGCAATAATAAATTAGTTATTATTATATTTCTTTGTTCATGATAATCGTTTATTATCCATGCTATAATTGTATTGATTGGAAACAAAGTGCATGTGTGGATACATAGACAAAACACTGTCCCTAGTAACCCTCTAGTTGACTAGCTCGTTGATCAAAGATGGTCAAGGTTTCCTGACCATAGGCAAGTGTTGTCACTTGATAACGGGATCACATCATTAGGAGAATCATGTGATGGACTAGACCCAAACTAATATACGTAGCATGTTGATCGTGTCATTTTGTTGCTACTGTTTTCTGCGTGTCAAGTATTTGTTCCTATGACCATGAGATCATATAACTCACTGACACCGGAGGAATGCTTTGTGTGTATCAAACGTCGCAACGTAACTGGGTGACTATAAAGATGCTCTACAGGTATCTCCGAAGATGTTCGTTGAGTTAGTATGGATCGAGACTGGGATTTGTCACTCCGTGTGACGGAGAGGTATCTCGGGGCCCACTCGGTAATACAACATCACACACAAGCCTTGCAAGCAATGTGACTTAGTGTAAGTCACGGGATCTTGTATTACAGAACGAGTAAAGAGACTTGCCGGTAAACGAGATTGAAATAGGTATGCGGATACCGACGATCGAATCTCGCGCAAGTAACATACCGAAGGACAAAGGGAATGACATACGGGATTATATGAATCCTTGGCACTGAGGTTCAACCAATAAAGATCTTCGGAATATGTAGGATCCAATATGGGCATCCAGGTCCCGTTATTGGACATTGACCGAGGAGTCCCTCGGGTCATGTCTACATAGTTCTGGAACCCGCACGGTCTGCACACTTAAGGTTCGACGATGTTTTATGCGTATTTGAGTTATATGGTTGGTTATCGAATGTTGTTCGGAGTCCCGGATGGGATGAAGGACGTTACGAGGGTTTCCGGAATGGCCCGGAGACGAAGATTGATATATAGGATGACCTCATTTGGTTACCGGAAAGTTTTCGGGCATTACCGGAAAAGTTTCGGGCTCATCGGTAGTGTACCGGGAGTGCCGGGAGGGGTGACGGGGACCATCGAGAGGGGTGTCATGCCCGAAGGGGTCTCATGGGCTATGAGAAGAGATAAACCAGCCCCTAGTGGGCTGGAATAAGTTCCCACTAAGGCCCATAAGGTTTGAGAAGGGAAAAACACAAGGTGGAAAGAGTTTCCAAGTGGGAAGGTGGAATCCTACTCCAAGTAGGATTGGAGTAGGACTCCTCCACCTCAAATTTCGGCCAAACCTTGAGGGTTTGAGGCTGCCTCCTCCCCTCCCTCCCTCCTATATATACTGAGGTATTAGGGTTGATTTGTGACAACTTTGCCACAACAGCCCGACCACATACCTGCACGGATTTTCCTCTAGATCGTGTTTCTGCGGAGCTCGGGCGGAGCCCTGCTGAGATTAGATCACCACCAACCTCCGGAGCGCCGTCACGCTGCCGGAGAACTCATCTACCTCTTCGTCTCTCTTGCTGGATCAAGAAGGCCGAGATCATTGTCGAGCTGTACGTGTGTTGAACGCGGAGGTGCCGTCCGTTCGACACTAGATCGGAGCGGGTCGTGGGACGGATCGCGGGACGGTTCGTGGGACGGTTCGCGGGGCGGATCGAGGGACGTGAGGACGTTCCACTACATCAACCGCGTTTCTTAACACTTCTGCTGTGCGATCTACAAGGGTACGTAGATCGGAAATCCCCTCTCGTAGATGGACATCACCATGATAGGACTTCGTGCGCGTAGGAAATTTTTTGTTTCCCATGCGACGTTCCCCAACAGTGGCATCATGAGCTAGGTTCATTCGTAGATGTCTTATCGAGTAGAAAACAAAAGTTTTTTGTGGGCGGTGATGTGCGTTTTGCTGCCCTCCTTAGTCTTTTCTTGATTCCGCGGTATTGTTGGATTGAAGCGGCTCGGACCGACATTACTCGTACGCTTACGAGAGACTGGTTTCATCGCTACGAGTAACTCCGTTGCTCAAAGATGACCGGCAAGTGTCGGTTTCTCCAACTTTAGTTGAATTGGATTTGACCGAGGAGGTCCTTGGATGAGGTTAAATAGCAATTCATATATCTCCGTTGTGGTGTTTGCGTAAGTAAGATGCGATCCTACTAGATACCCATGGTCACCACGTAAAACATGCAACAACAATTAGAGGACGTCTAACTTGTTTTTGCAGGGTATGCTTGTGATGTGATATGGCCAACGATGTGATGTGATATATTGGATGTATGAGATGATCATGTTGTAATAGTTAATATCGACTTGCACGTCGATGGTACGGCAACCGGCAGGAGCCATAGGGTTGTCTTTAAACTAACATTTGTGCTTGCAGATGCGTTTACTATATTGCTAGGACGTAGCTTTAGTAGTAATAGCATGAGTAGCATGACAACCCCGATGGCGACACGTTGATGGAGATCATGATGATGGAGATCATGGTGTGACGCCGGTGACAAGAAGATCGTGCCGGTGCTTTGGTGATGGAGATCAAGAAGCACATGATGATGGCCATATCATGTCACTTATGAATTGCATGTGATGTTAATCCCTTATGCACCTTATCTTGCTTAGAAAGACGGTAGCATTATGAGGTAATCTCTCACTAAAATTTCAAGACGGAATTGTGTTCTCCCCGACTGTGCACCATTGTGACAGTTCTTCGTTTCGAGACACCACGTGATGATCGGGTGTGATAGACTCAACGTTCACATACAACGGGTGCAAAACTGTTGCACACGCGGAACACTCGGGTTAAGCTTGACGAGCCTAGCATGTGCAGACATGGCCTCGGAACACATGAGACCAAAAGGTCAAGCATGAATCATATAGTTAATATGATTAGCATAGAGATGCTTACCACTGAAACTATTCTCGACTCACGTGATGATCGGACTTGAGATAGTGGATTTGGATCATGTACCACTCAAATGACTAAAGAGATGTACTTTTTGAGTGGGAGTTCTTAAGTAATATGATTAATTGAACTAATTGTCATGAACATAGTCTAATGGTCTTTGCGAATTACGATGTAGCTTGCGCTATAGCTCTACTGTTTTTATATGCTCCTAGAGAAAATTTAGTTGAAAGTTGATAGTAGCAAACTTTGCAGACTGAGTATGTAAAACCGAGGACTGTCCTTGTTGCTGCGCAGAAGGCTTATGTCCTTAATGCACCACTCGGTGTGCTGCACCTCGAGCGTCGTCTGTAGATGTTGTGAACATCCGACATACACGTTTCTGATGACTGCACGATAGTTCAGTACAAAATACTTAATGTCTTAGAAGCAAGGCGCCGAAGACGTTTTGAAACGTCACGGAACATAAGAGATGTTCTAAAGAGATGAAATTGTGATTTCATGCTTGTTCCCTTGTTAAGAGGTATGAGACCTCCGACTAGATTCTTTGTCCACGAAGTAAAGGAGAAAAGCTCAATCGTTGAGCGCGTGCTCAGATTATCTGAGTACGACAATCGCTTGAATTAAGTGGGAGTTGATCTTCCAGATAAGATAGTGATGGTTCTCCAAAGTCACTGCCACCAAGCTGTGAGAGCTTCGTGATGAACTATAACATATCAAGGATAGATACAATGATCCTTGAGAGATTCGCGATGTTTGACACTTGAAAGTAGAAATCAAGAAGAAGCATCAATAGTTGATGCTTAGTAAAACCACTAAGTTTCGAGAAAGGCGAGGGCTAGAAGGGATACTTCGTGAAACGGCAAAGCAGTTGTTGCACTAGTGAAGAGACCCCAGATTAAACCCAATCCCGGGACTAAGTGCTTCTGTTATGAGGGGAACGGTCAGTGAGGCGGAGCAACTCTAGATACTTGGTAGATAAGAAGGCTGGCAAAAGTCGAAAGAAGTATATTTGATATACATGATGTTGATGTGTACTTTACTAGTATTCCTAGTAGCACGAGGGTATTGGATACCGGTTCGGTTGCTAAGTGATTAGTAGCACGAAATGAAAGCTACGGCATAAACGGAGACTAGCTAAAGGCGAGGTGACGATACGTGTTGGAAGTGTTTCCAAGGTTGATATGATCAAACGTCGCACGCTCCCTCTACCATCGGGATTGGTGTTAAACCGAAATAATTGTTATTTGGTGCTTGTGTTAAGCATGGACATGATTGGATCGTGTTTATAGCAATACGATTATTCATTTAAAGAGAATAATGGTTACTCTATTTGCTTGAATAATCACCTTCAATGGTTTATTGAATCTCGATCGTAGTGTTACACATGTTCATGATATTGGTGCCAAAAGATACGAGGTAATGATGATAGTACCACTTACTTGTGGCACTGCCGCTTGAGTCATGTTGGTATAAATTGCATGAAGAGGTTCCATGCTGATGGATCTTTATACTCACTTGATTTTGAATCACTACTCACATGCAAATCATACCACATGAGCAAGGCCTTGTTTTCATTGAGATGAAACAAGATAGTAACTTGTTGGAAGTGATACATTTTGATGTATGCAGTTCAATGGGTGCTGAGGCACGCAGTGGATATCATTATGTTCTTACTTCAATGACGATTTGAGTAGATACAAGAGTATTTACTTAATGAATCACAAGTCTGAAATATTGAAAAGTTCAATTCTGTTTCGGAGTGAAGTTCGTCGTAACAAGAGGATAAACTGTCTACGATATGATCATAGAAATGAATATCTGAGTTACGAGTTTTGGTACGCAGTTAAGACAATGTGGAAATTGTTTCACAGTTCATGCCACCTGGAACATCATAGTGTGATGATGTGTCTGAACGTCATAGCCACGCACTATTTGGTATGGTGCATGCTATGATGTCTCTTATCGAATTACCACTATCGTTTATGGGTTATGCATTAGAGACAACCGCATTCACTTTAAATAGGGCACCGCGTGTTTCCTTGAGATGACACAGTATAGACTGAGGTTTAGAGAAATCTAAAGTGTCGTTTCTTGAAAGTTTGGGGCTTCGACACTTATGTGAAAAAGTTTCAGTCTGATAAGCTCGAACCCAAAGCGGATAAATGCATCTTCATAGGATATCCAAAACAGTTGGGTACATCTCCTATCTCAGATCCGAAAGCAAAGTGTTTGTTTCTAGAAACGGATCCTTTCTCGAGGAAAGGTTTCTCTCGAAAGAATTGAGTGGGAGGGTGGTAGAACTTGATGAGGTTATTGAACCATCACTTCAACCAGTGTGTTGCAGGGCGCAGGAAGTTGTTCCTGTGGCGCCTACACCAATTGAAGTGAAAGCTGATGATGGTGATCATCGAGCATCGGATCAAGTTACTACAAACCTCGTAGGTTGACAAGGTCGCGTACTACTGCAGAGTGGTATGGTAACCCTGTCTTGGAGGTCATGTTGTTGAGCAACAGTGAACCTACGAGTTATGGAGAAAGCAATGGTGGGCCCGGATTCCGACAAATGGCTGGAGGCCATGAAATCCGAGAGAGGATCCATGTATGAAAACAAAGTGTAGACTTTGGAAGAACTACTTGATGGTCATAGGACTATTGAGTAAAGATGGATCTTTAAAAGGAAGACAGACGATGCTGGTGATAAGTCACTATTAAGAAAAGCTCGACTTGTCGCAAAGATGTTTCCGACAAGATCAAACAGTTGACTCTGATGAGACTTTCTCACTCGTAGCGATGCTAAAAGTCTGTTAGAATTATGTTAGTAGTTGCTGCATTATTTATGAAATATTGCACATAGGATGTCAAAACATTGTTTCCTCGACGGTTTCCTTGAGCAAACATTGTATGTGATACAACCAGGAGGTTTTGTCGATCCTAAAGATACTAGCAAGTATGCAAGCTCCAGCGATCCTTCAATGGACTGGTGCAAGCATCTCGGAGTTGGAATATACACTTTGATGAGATGATCAAAGATTTTGGGTTTGTACAAGGTTTATGAGAAACTTGTATTTCCAAAGAAGTGAGTGGGAGCACTATAGAATTTCTGATAAGTATATGTGGTTGACATATTGTGGATCAGAAGTAATGTAGAATTTCTGTAAAGCATACAAGGTTGTTTGAAATGAGTTTTTCAAAGGAATACCTGGATTGCGCTACTTGAACGTTGAGCATCAAAGATCTATGGAGATAGATCAAAAGCTCTTAATAGAAGTTTCAACAAGATGCATGCCTTGACAAGTTTTTGAAGGAGTTCAAAATAGATCAGCAAAGAAGGAGTTCTTGGTTGCGTTGTAAGGTGTGAATTTGAGTAAGACTCAAAACCCGACCCCGGCAGAATAAAGAGAATAGACGAAGGTCGTCTTTTATACCTTGGCCGTAGAATCTGAAGTATGCCATGCTGGGTACCGCACCTGATGTGTGCCTTGACTCTCAAAGTCTGTTGAGAGGTACAGAGAGTGATCCATGATTGAATCACTAGCAGCGGTCAAAATTTATCCTTAGTAACTGATGGACTAAGGAATTTTTCTCGATTATGGAGGTGGTTAAAGAGTTCGTCGTAAAGGGTTACGTCGATGCAAGCTTTGACACTAATCCGAATAACTATGAGTAGTGAAATGAATTCGTATAGTAGAGTAGATATTTGGAGTATTTCCGAATAGCACATAGTAGCAACATCTATAAGATGACATAAAGATTTGTAAAGAATGCACGAATCTGAAAGTTTCAGAACCGTTGACTAAAACCTCTCTCACGAGCAAGACGTGATCAGACCCCATAACTATATGGGTGTTGGATTCGTTGGAATCACATGGTGATGTGAACTAGATTATTGACTCTAGTGCAAGTGGGAGACTGTTGGAAATATGCCCTAGAGGCAATAATAAATTAATTATTATTATATTTCTTTGTTCATGATAATCGTTTATTATCCATGCTATAATTGTATTGATTGGAAACACAGTGCATGTGTGGATACATAGACAAAACACTGTCCCTAGTAAGCCTCTAGTTGACTAGCTCGTTGATCAAAGATGGTCAAGTTTTCCTCACCATAGGCAAGTGTTGTCACTTGATAACGGGATCACATCATTAGGAGAATCATGTGATGGACTAGACCCAAACTAATAGACGTAGCATGTTGATCGTGTCATTTTGTTGCTACTGTTTTCTGCGTGTCAAGTATTTGTTCCTATGACCATGAGATCATATAACTCACTGACACCGGAGGAATGCTTTGTGTATCAAACGTCACAACGTAACTGGGTGACTATAAAGATGCTCTACAGGTATCTCCGAAGGTGTTCATTGAGTTAGTATGGATCAAGACTGGGATTTGTCACTCCGTGTGACGGAGAGGTATCTCGGGGCCCACTCGGTAATACAACATCACACACAAGCCTTGCTAGCAATGTGACTTAGTGTAAGTCACGGGATCTTGTATTACGGAACGAGTAAAGAGACTTGCCGGTAAACGAGATTGAAATAGGTATGCGGATACCGACGATCGAATCTCGCGCAAGTAACATACCAAAGGACAAAGGGAATGACATACGGGATTATATGAATCCTTGGCACTGAGGTTCAACCGATAAAGATCTTCGGAATATGTAGGATCCAATATGGGCATCCAGGTCCCGCTATTGGATATTGACCGAGGAGTCACTCGGGTCATGTCTACATAGTTCTCGAACCCGCAGGGTCTGCACACTTAAGGTTCAACGATGTTTTATGCGTATTTGAGTTATATGGTTGGTTACCGAATGTTGTTCAGAGTCCCGGATGGGATCACGGACGTCACGAGGGTTTCCGGAATGGTCCGGAGACGAAGATTGATATATAGGATGACCTCATTTGGTTACCGGAAAGTTTTCGGGCATAACCGGAAAAGTTTCGGGCTCATCAGTAGTGTACCGGGAGTGCCGGGAGGGGTGACGGGGACCATCGAGAGGGGTGTCACGCCCCAAGGGTCTCATGGGCTATGGGAAGAGATAAACCAGCCCCTAGTGGGCTGGAATAAGTTCCCACTAAGGCCCATAAGGTTTGAGAAGGGAAAAACACAAGGTGGAAAGAGTTTCCAAGTGGGAAGGTGGAATCCTACTCCAAGTAGGATTGGAGTAGGACTCCTCCACCTCAAATTTCGGCCAAACCTTGAGGGTTTGAGGCTGCCTCCTCCCCTCCCTCCCTCCTATATATACTGAGGTATTAGGGCTGATTTCTGACAACTTTGCCACAGCAGCCCGACCACATACCTCCACGGTTTTTCCTCTAGATCGCGTTTCTGCGGAGCTCAGGCGGAGCCCTGCTGGGATTAGATCACCACTAACCTCCGGAGCGCCGTCACGCTGTCGGAGAACTCATCTACCTCTCCGTCTCTCTTGCTGGATCAAGAAGGCCGAGATCATCGTCGAGCTGCACGTGTGCTGAACGCGGAGGTGTCGTCCGTTCGACACTAGATCAGAGCGGATCGTGGGACGGTTCGCGGAGCGGATCGAGGGACGTGAGGACGTTCCACTACATCAACCGCGTTTCTTAACGCTTCTGCTGTGCGATCTACAAGGGTACGTAGATCGGAAATCCCCTCTCGTAGATGGACATCACCATGATAGGACTTCGTGCGCGTAGGAAAATTTTTGTTTCCCATGCGACGTTCCCCAACAAAGAAGATAGGTCTCCCTAAATCGCGGTATGAGGGGAGACTGACTGGAAAAGGCACGCTTGGAGGGGAGACAATAATATGCAGGGACAGATATTCTCAGTCTCAAGCACACTGCACAGTTCTACAGAACTCTACCTTGGTGACCCCTTATGTCGATGAACACAAGAACAGTCTGTGCTCCAAACACCCGGAGCAGTGCGACGACTGGATTACATGTGAACACATCAGGACTTTCAGCAGTTGGTTGGAAACACGTCTCAGAGATGAAAACACTGTTTGTGATGAGTTGTACTCGTTGTCCAGGGGACCATCTTCGACTGTTACGATTTGGAAAGGATACGAGATAAATGGGAATACATTTTACACGATCGCCCAAGATCAAAAGAGCACCAACCAAAACATCGGTGTCCGCTTTGATGCAGCCACCGAGAGGGGAAAGGACACATATTATGGTTACATAGTGGACATATGTGAACTTGACTACGGAGTAGATTTTAAGGTCCCTTTGTTTAAGTGCAAATGGGTCAATCTGTCAGGAGGCGGGGTACAGGTACACCCACAGTACGGAATGACAAGAGTGGATCTGAACAATCTTGGATACACTGACGAACCGTTCGTCCTAGCCAATGATGTGGCACAGGTTATCTATGTGAAGGACATGTCTACTAAACCGAGAAAAATAAAAAATAAGGAAGCGAATACATCATACGATGAGCCAAAGCGCCACATAGTTCTTTCAGGAAAAAGGGACATCGTGGGAGTGGAGGGCAAGATAGACATGTCTGAAGATTATGAAAAGTTTCATGAAATTCCTCCCTTCAAAGTCAAGGCTGACCCAAGTATCCTGATAAATGATGAAGATTATCCATGGTTACGGCGCAATAAGGAAAGGACACAAGCGAAGAAAAAGTGAAGACTTTCTCCACAACTGTTATGATGATACCATCCCAACTTTCAACCTTTTTGTAGTTCATTTGAAATGCATGTTGTAACAGTCAAGTTTCCGTATGAAATCCTGATACTTCGAAAGAGATTGTCCGTTTTGTACACGAAGTGCATCCAGTTTTTGCCGTAACCCTCTCAACTTTCTTGCATATGCTATGTGGATGAAATGATGATACCATGCCAAAATAAAAGAGAGGCGCAATGCTCACCTGCACGTTGCTTAGCTTCAGGCCAACGTGCAGGTGAGCATTGTGCTTCTCCCTTTATCGTCTCTACAATCAGGGCTTATAAACCGCTGCGAGTGCCTCTCGCTTGGCGAGGTGGGACTAAAAAACAGCTGCAGAAAGAATCAACTAAAAAACTCTTTTACCGGTGCATGCCACAAACCGGTACTAAAAGGTGCTCGTGGGGCCCCAGCCTTAAAACCTGTACCAAATAAAATGCCTTTGTAACAGCCTTAGAACTGGTACTAAAGGAATCAACTAAAAAGGTTTTATAAACCTCTAGTATTATTGAAACTAAAATTATATAGAATTTTGTTACAAACTTTAATAGCAAAAAGAATTATCATAAAAGAAAATAAATAAGTAATTAGAATTTTGTTCAAAACATTAAAAGCAAAAAGAATTATCATAAAAGAAAATAAATAAGTAATTAGAATTTTGTTACAAACTTTAATAGCAAAAAGAATTATTGTAAAAGATAATAAATAAGTAATTAGAAACAAAAAAGAAAGCAAAAAAACTGGGAAAAATTAAAATAAAGGAATCAACTAAAAAGCTTTTATAAACCTCTAGTATTATTGAAACTAAAATTATATAGAATTTTGTTACAAACTTTAATAGCAAAAAGAATTATCATAAAAGAAAATAAATAAGTAATTAGAATTTTGTTCAAAACATTAAAAGCAAAAAGAATTATCATAAAAGAAAATAAATAAGTAATTAGAATTTTGTTACAAACTTTAATAGCAAAAAGAATTATCGTAAAAGAAAATAAATAAGTAATTAGAAACAAAAAAGAAAGGAAAAAACATGATTTTTTTTTAAAAAAAGTGCCACCTACAGGGCCACCACGGCCTGCATACGACTAGAAACCCATTACTAGGGCCAGGATGCAGGCCCGTAGTAGGCCCAATAGGCCCACAAGCACAGAGAGTGATTTTAGGCCCGTAAGCCTGCAGTAGAGAGGAGCTCAAAGTGGTTGATTCGGCAGGGCTTATAAACCACTCCGAGCCCCTCTCGGCTAGCGAGGTGGGACTAAACATAGCACCGCACCACGCAAGGCCTTTGGTCCCGGTTGGTGGCACCACCCGGGACTAAAGGGGGGCATTGGTACCTGTTGGTGCAACCAACCGGGACCAAAGGCCTCTGCTTCCTAGATCGTGGCTGGAAGCAGTTCGTCCGTGCCTACGACCTGCGGCACGGGTACTTCCTTGTCTTCAGGTACGATGGCAACGCCACGTTCGCCGTGAAGGTGTTCGACACGACTATGTGTCGGAGGCGCTACCAGGACGACGACGATGCGAGTATGCTCTGGTCTCTTCTTCCTCTCCATTAGGCTATGTCTCACACCCATTTAAAAAAACTTTTTTGCATTTGGCAAGGCTATGGGAGCAGGAGCAGCCAGTACTGACAATGTTGTAAAGGGTAGTAATTGGTCTCTTCTGTTGCTTTTCAGAGATGGAGTTCTTCACGATTATACTTGAGAAATCCTCCAGCAGGCAGGTGCTGCCGGACAATTTTGTGAAGATGTTGGACGGTCATCGGCCACAGAACATGAAGCTGAGGCAGGCCGGCAACGGGCTTCGCAAGCTGTGGGACGTGGAGGTGGCGTTCGACACCGATGGAAGCATGTACCTAGATCGTGGCTGGAAGCAGTTCGTCCGTGCCTACGACCTACGGCACGGGTACTTCCTTGTCTTCAGGTACGACGACAACGCCACATTCGTCGTGAAGGTGTTCGACACAACTACGTGTAGGAGGCGCTACCAGGACGACGACGATGCCAGTACGCTCTGTCTCTTCTTCCTATCCAGTAGGCTATGTCTCACACCCATTTTTAAAATACTTTTTTGCATTTGGCAAGGCAATGGGAGCAGGAGCAGCGAGTACTGCGACAGGTGCTATGTCTACGGCAGCAGGGACTCTGGCTATAGCAAAAGTAGCAGTGACTCTCGCTACAACAAAAGTAGCAGCGACGATGGCCTCGCGATGGTGATCCCACAGCTGGGCGACAGGGCCATGCCAATTCTGATAGAGGAGTACATCCCACAGCCTGGCCTGGGGCTTCGCCGCTCTAAGCGCATCAGGATGATGAAGGAGAAGGTGAAGAAGCAGGAGTGAAGATCTTAAGAACCTGATGGAGCTTTAATCTTTATAGTGTAAACCTTTTAAGTACGATAGTGTTGAACTGCTACTGCACTTTTAAGTATGATGGTGGTGTGTCTGATGAAATTTTGTGCATGCTCATGGATGCTTATTGATGAAAGATAAAATTATTTTTTTATGCTTGCTCATGAATGCTCCTTGGTTGGTGTATATAACAACCTAAATTAACCCTTAAACCAGCCCCTTTCAAAAAAAACTTAGCTTCAGCCAGGTGATGACACGTGGATGCCTTTTGATCCTGGTTGGTGTCACCAACCGAGACTAAAGGCCCCCCTGCCTGGCCTGGCCGCAGCGGCCACGTGGAGGCCCATCTGTCCCGGTTGGTGTAAGAACCGGGACTAAAGTTCGAGGGCATTAGTAACGACCTTTTAGTCCCGGTTTTAAAACCGGGACAGAAGACCCTTACGGACCGGGACAAAAGACATTTTTTCTACTAGTGCACCAAGTCTTCCTAGTCAGCGACATGCAAGTGGAGAAGGCGGCTTCCCAGTCAGGCTCTCATCCCAGCCGTGAAATGAAGGGTCTGCACCTCTGAGCGGGGTATGCAAAATGCAAGTGGGGCAGGGAGGATTTTTTCACTGTTCCAACCTTTACAGGTAAACATAAGCATAAAATGAACTTATTTTAAAAGTATTTTCGGATCTGATCCTTTTTAAAAATGCCAGAGTCCGTAAAATTGCAGCTACACGTAAAACCGCCTGTGTAACATGGCGTTTCTGATCCACATTCAAGCGTGTGTCTAACTCGGGTTGCAGCCCAGGCCAAAACGCCAGGCGTTTCTATCCAGACGCGAAACGCCATGAACCACGGGCGTTTCCACCCATCATGTCTGTCATTGACAGCGCTTGTGTCAGGGGTGGGCATGCCTCCTGGCATGCACCACGAGGGAGGGATGTGCATATGCATGATGATGCAACCAGCGCACAGCGGCGGCCAGCCGGCCAGCAGCAGACGACCAAATCTTTTATTGCTGTACAGGTAGTAGCTGGTGTGTTCATTTACCGCACGCGTGTGAGAGAGAAATTTGCAGCGCAAAGCTGAGTAGGAGTACTAGGAGAACGTCAGTAATGAAAGTACTCCTTGATTCCTTACTAGTTGGGAGTAGTAGTAGTCCTTGATTCCTCACTAGTTGGGCGACAAAAACAAAAGGGAGCTATACGTACTAGCAAGTTCTAGCCCATCTCTCCCCTCTCTATCTCTCCACCAACCCCAACCCAACACAAGGCTGCACCGTGCAGGAGAGGACGAGGGCGAGCTCGTCCCTCACTAGTTGGGCGCTGCAACGCCATTGTCAATGGCGTTTGCTACGTGGATAGCAACGCCAGCACCACTGGCGTTGCTAAGTTTGACTACAAAGACTGGCGTTTGAATGTGGATTAGACTGGCGTTTTTACTTACAGCAACAACGTCACGGGCTCTTGCGTTTTTAAAAGGGTCAGATTCAGAAATACTTTCAAATCGAGTTCATTTTGTTAATTATTTACGTCTTATGGGTTAAAACTGTAAAAAAGTCCGTGCAGGGAAGGCTCTGCACCTCAAGTCCGTCCAGTCCACTCACCACCACACACCCACTTACGGATAAGACGTGAGGTTGCTCCTCGTTTTCCTTCCTTCCTTTCACTTGGATTTTGCTCTTCGTTTTCATTTTTCCTTGGATTCCTTCTACTTCCGTATTGTTGAGTGATCATACTTCCTTCCTTGCAGCTCCAGGTTCGTTCTCTCCGTTGAGTCTTAAACTGCTCATATATCTGAACTGACGCTTATTATCTTATCTGTATAAACATGTAGCTGCTTCTTTTACTATTACATCAGGGGGAAGCAATATCATGGCCAATGGGCCGAGCCGTATGCCACTCCATTTATTGAAAATCATAAAAAGTTTTGAATTCTGCAAACATTTTATGATTTCCTGATCCTTCTTTTGAATTCCTAGAAATTTTATGATTTCATGAACATTTTTTTTATGTTTTGAATACATGATCATTTTCAAATCATGAACATTTTATATTTTCTGAATATATTTTTGAAAATTGTGAATTCTTTTATAATATGCGAAAAGTTTCTTAGAATCATCGACATTTTTGAATCCGTGGACAATTTATGATCTTCTGAACCTTTTTTAATTTCCCAAACATTTTATGATTTTATGAGGATTTTTTCTTAAACTCGAAAGTTTCTTAGAATCATCACATTTTTGAATCCATGAACATTTTTATGATTTCCTGAACCTTTTTTGAATTCCCAAACATTTTATGATTTTATGAGGATTTTTTTAAAACTCGAAAGCTTTTTAAAATCATCAACAATTTTTGAATCCATGAACATTTTTATGATTTCCTGAACCTTTTTTGAATTCCCAAACATTTTATGATTTTATGAGGATTTTTTTAAAACTCGAAAGCTTTTTAAAATCATCAACAATTTTTGAATCCATGAACATTTTTATGATTTCCTGAACCTTTTTTGAATTCCCAAACATTTTATGATTTTATGAGGATTTTTTTTAAACTCGAAAGCTTTTTAAAATCATCAACAATTTTTGAATCCATGAACATTTTTATGATTTCCTGATCCTTTTTTGAATTCCCAAACATTTTATGATTTCATGAGCATTTTCTCTCAAAAAAATTATATTTGGAATTTGATACGGTGCAGTTGCTCACATTTGTAACTCAAAACATGAGCTGTGGAATAAGCGGAGACAGGGAAAGGACGAGGTGACGATGCGCGTCGGGAATGGTTCCATGGTCGATGTGATCGCCGTCGGCACGCTACCTCTACATCAATCTTCGGGGTTAGTTTTAAACCTTAATAATTGTTATTTAGTATCATCTTTGTGCACAAACATTGTATCTGGATCTCGTTTGATGTGAGATGGCTACTCATTTAAATCTGAGAATAATAGTTGTTTTATTTATATAAGAGATATGTTTTATGATCATGCCCCGCTGGTCAATGGTTTATTCTTAATGAATCTCGAACGTGATGTTACACATATTCATAGTGTGAGTACCAAAATATGTAAGGTTGATAATGATAGTCCCACATACTTGTTGCACTGCCGTCTTGGTCATATCGGTGTCAAACGCATGAAGAAACTCCATACAGATGGACTTTTGGAGTCTCTTGATTTTGAATCATTTGACACGTGCGAACCATGCCTCATGGGCAAGATGACCAAGACTCCGTTCTCCGGAATAATGGAGCGAGCACCTAACTTGTTGGAAATAATACATACCGATGTATGCGGTCCAATGAAAGTTGAGGCTCGCGGAGGCTATCGTTATGTTCTCACCCTCACTGATGACTTAAGCACATATGAGTATGTCTACTTAATGAAACACAAGTCTGGGACCTTTGAAAGGTTCAAAGAATTTCAGAGTGAGGTAGAGAATCAACGTGACAAGAAAATAAAGTTTCTACGATCTGATCGTGGAGAAGAATATTTGAGTCACAGTTTGGCATGCACTTAAGTAAATGTGGAATTGTTTCACAACTCACGCCACCTGGCACACCTCAGTGTAACGATGTGTCTGAACATCGTAATCGCACTCTATTGGATATGGTGCGATCTATGATGTCTCTTACTGATTTACCGCTATCATTTTGGGGATATGCATTGGAGACTGCCGCATTCACTTTAAATAGGGCACGGTCTAAGTCCGTTGAGACGACACAGTATTAATTATGGTTCGGGAAGAAACCTAAGTTTTCGTTTCTGAAAGTTTGGGGTTGCGATGCTTATGTCAAGAAACTTCAACCTGAAAAGCTCGAACCCAGAGCGGAGAAGTGCGTCTTCATAGGATACCCTAAGGAAACTATTGGGTATACCTTCTATCTTATATCCGAAGGCAAAATCTTTGTTGACAAGAATGAATCCTTTCTAGAGAAAGAGTTTCTCTCGAAAGATGTAAGTGGGAAGGAAGTAGAACTTGATGAGCTAATTGTACATCCTCTCGAACCGGAGAGTAGCGCGGCGCAGGAAAATGTTTCTGTGGAGCCTACAACGACTAGAGAGGAAGTTAATGATAATGATCATGAAACTTCAGATCAAGTTACTACTGAACTTCGTAGGTCCACGAGACACTTTACGCACCAGAGTGGTACGGCAACCTTGTCCTGGAAATCATGTTGTTAGACAACGGTGAACCCTCGAACTATGAAGAAGCCATGGCGGGCCCGGATCCCAACAAAGGGCTTGAAGCCATGAAATCTAAGATAGGATCCATGTACGAGAACAAAGTATGGACTTTGGTGGACTTGCGCGATGATCGGCAAGCCATAGAAAATAAATGGATCTTGAAGAAGAAGACTGACGTGGATGGTAATGTGACCATCTAAAAGGCTCGGCTTGTCGCTAAGGGTTATCGATAAGTTCAAGGAGTTGACTACGATGAGACTTTCTCACCCGTAGCGATGCTGAAGTCCGCCCGAATCATGTTAGCAATTCCGCATTTTATGATTAGGAGATCTGGCAAATGGACGTCAAAACAACATTCTTTAATGGTTTTCTTTAGGAAGAATTGTATATGATGCAGACGGAAGGTTTTTTCGATCTTAAGAATGCTGACAAGGTATGCAAGCTCCAGCGCTCCATCTATGGGCTGGTGCAAGCATCTCGGAGTTGGAACATTCTCTTTAATGGGGTGATCAAAGCGTTTGGGTTTATACAGACTTATGAAGAAGCCTGTATTTACAAGAAAGTGAGTGGGAGCTCTGTAGCATTTCTCATTTTACATATATGTGGACGACATATTATTGAAGGAAAAAGATATAGAGCTTTTGGAAAGCATAAAGGCCTACTTGAATAAGTGTTTTTCAATGAAGGACCTTGGAGTAGCTGCTTACATATTAGGCATCAAGATCTATAGAGATAGATCGAGACACCTCATTGGTATTTCACAAATCACATACCTTGACAAGATATTGAATAAGTTCAATATGGATCATTTCAAGAACGGGTTCTTGCCTGTATTACAAGGTGTGAGATTGAGCAGAGCTCAATGCCTGACCACGACAGAAGATAGAGAAAAGATGAGTGTCGTCCCCTATGCATCAGCCATAGGCTTTATTATGTATGCCATGCTCTGTACTAGACCTGATGTGAACCTTGCCATAAGTTTGGCAGGGAGGTACCAATGTGATACCGGTATGGAACACTGGACAGCGGTCAAGAATATCCTTAAGTACCCAAAAATGACTAAAGATATGTTTCTCATTTATGGAGGTGCCGAAGAGCTCGTTGTAAAGGGCTACGCCGATGCTAGCTTGGACACATATCCGGATGACTCCAAGTCACAAACCGGATACGTGTATATTTTGAATGGAGGGGCGGTCAGCTGGTGCAGTTGCAAGCAATGCGTCGTGGCGACATCTACATGTGAAGCGGAGTACATAGCTGCCTCGAAAGCAGCACAAGAAGGGATCTGGATGAAGGAGTTCATCACCGACCAATGCGTCGGGCACGATGACTCTCTTCTGTGACAATACTGAAGCTATTGCCATTGCCAAGGAGCTCAGGTTTCACAGCAAGACCAAGCATATCAAGCGCCGCTTCAACTCCGTTTGTGATTACATTCAGGAAGGAGATATAGATATTTGTAAAGTACATACGAATCCGAATGTTGCAGATCCGTTGACTAGATCTCTTCCACGAAAGAAACATGATCAGCACCAGAACTCTATGGGTGTTCGATTCGTCACAAGGTAACTCAATTATGGACTCTAGTGCAAGTAGGAGACTGTTGGAAATATGCCCTAGAGGCAATAATAAAATGGTTATTATTATATTTTCTTGTTCATGATAATTGTCTATTGTTCATGATATAACCTTTGCTAATCACATGTTGTTGGCCTGAAACCCATCTTAGATTGAAGAAGAAGAAAAAAGTCCAAATCAAAAGCATGGCGCTCACGTTAAAGCATAGCATTACATATACGTGCAACTGTTGTTTTAGTGATCTATGAGCCACAGAAGCTCGACAATCTCATCTTCAAGGGTATCAAGACTATCAAAGCTTAATGAATGAGGTATCGTTAAGTGATGAGGGTGCAACAAGCACTAAGCATTTATTTGGGTGGCTAACTGATGGGGAACATTATATGTGAAATAAAAAAAATTCCTACACACACGAAGACCTATCATGATGATGTTCATCTATGAGAGGAGATTATATCTACGTATCCTTGTAGATCGCTAACTATTACGTTATTTTTTATTATATATATATATAAATAAATAATAAACGGGCCAGGCCGTGCCGGCCCGCGTGCCCAACCCTCAGGCCCAGGCACGGCCCAAGGCAGGCTGACCCTTCGTGTTCCGGGCTGACGTGTTTTCGGACCGGCCCAAAAAGCACCGCCGTTTGATCAACTTTGGAATGCAGTATTTTTTATCTTATTTATATATATATATATATATATATATATATATATATATATATATATGATAAACGGACCGGACCGTGCCCAGCCCTCAGACCCAGACACAGCCCAAGACAGACTGCACGCGTGGCACGGTCCGATTAGCCCGTGTCGTGCCTGACCCGTCGCGGTCCGGGCTGAGGTGCTTTCGGACCGGCCCAAAAAACACGTCCGTTTGGCCAGCTTTGGAGTGCGGTATGCAAATGCAAGTGGAGCCGCGTAGTCTTTACTTACCGCACGAGTCAACACACGCATCGGCATCGCATTAGCACGTCTGTCCACACACGTCCACATACAGATATGGATCGGAGAAGATACGCCTCCTTCTCCTTCCTTCCTTCCTTCCTTCCTTCCACTTGCATTTTGCTCCTCCTTCTTCCTTCCTTCCACTTATGTATTGTCGAGCTGCAAGTCGATCCTCCCCTGCAGGTTAGTGCTCCCGGCCGTTGACTCTACTACTTTTCCTCCCCGATCTGTTGTCTGTGTAATTGCTTTGTGCAAAGCTCGACTGTAGATCTGCTTTCTGCAAAGCTCGATTGGTTGACTCTCGGAGAACCAAGCTAGATTGCTCATAAATATGTGCTAACATCTCTACGTATAAACATGCCTTTTGTTCTTCTGCTTCTACATCCAGGTGAAGCAATAGCATGGCTGATGGGCCAAGACGTGTGCCATTCCATTCACTGGAAATTATGACAGATAATTTCTCTCCACACCTCGTAATTGGCCACGGTTCGTATGGAAAAGTTTACCTGGTATGATTAATCATTCACAATTTCATAAGTACTTCCTTTGTACCATAATACTTATTGTTGGGGATAATTAGTCTAATTTTCTCCAACACCAAGTATTTAGAAACAGAGGGAGTATATGATTAGAAATGCCACCGTTTTCTCATACTCGTTTCCTATCAATGTTGTTGAGGAACAACTTGCCTATAATTTTCCGAAAACATAAACTTATTCAAGGATGAGTATACTTGAGTAATATTATCTGCTTTCTGGATGCCACATATATCCCTGCAAACAGAAAACTAAACAGAGTATATATGTCCAATAGGGGAAGACGGAAGATGGTCAAAAAATTGCTGTAAAGATTCTTCATGACATGTCAGGACACGACGATGTGCAATTTGAAAAGGAGTTTTACAATCTTGTAAATCTGAAACACCAGAACATCGTGCGGTTAGTTGGTTATTGCCATGAAACCCGACGAGAATACTTGTCGTGCAATGGAGCAATGGTTTTTGCTGATGCTATAAAGAAAGCGCTTTGCTTTGAATTTATGGAAAATGGAAGCCTTAAAGACTGTCTTTTCGGTAAATTTATGATGATGCTTGACTTGTATATGTAGCATGTTAACTTCTCCTCTTTTTTTTTTGTAAATGAATTCTAATATTTTCTTTATTTATATAGACGAATTTAATGGACATGGTTGGCGCATGCGCTACGCTATGATCAAGGGTATTTGCAATGGTTTGAAGTACCTTCACGAGGAGGTGGAGCCTCCTATTTTTCATTTGGATCTAAAACCAGCCAACATATTGCTGGATCAGAACATGATCCCGAAAATTGCTGATTTCGGATTGTCCAGATTCTTCAAGGAAGAAAAATCTCATAGCACTAATAGTCCTATAGGAACACGGTAAGCTTATTCTTCATGTGAACTGTTTTATTCTTCTAAACAGAGGATTCCATACATATCGTTGCGATTGGTCACCGGGAATGTCAGTAACATACCCGTTGTGTCGTGCTTGCAGTGGGTACTTACCACCGGAGTTTATACATCATAGAATAATCTCAAATAAACTGGATATATTCAGCCTGGGTGTTGTGGTTATAAAGATAATTGCAGGACCTGAAGGCTACTCCAGAAGTGCTGAAACGACCTCCGATCAATTCACTAAGACTGTAAGAATTGCGTCTACTAATTAAGATAGCACTTTTGTATGTTGTCACTGGTACTTGTCTGTTTTATTCTGTCTAATACACTAATCACTCGGTGTGTTCTGAATTGGCAGGTGCATGATAATTGGAGGGATAGGCTACAATCAACGGCGTCAGGGGATTTGTTGGAGTCGTATTCTGAACAAGTAAAGATATGTATCAAAATTGCTTTGAGCTGTTTGGAGGCCGATCGGCGGAAAAGGCCAACTATAGGGGATATCGTTAATATACTAACTGAGACAGAGACACTAGACAAGGTACGATCAACGATGCCACAATCTTATTTTTTCGAGTATGATTGTAGTCGTTTTTCTTGTTTTCCCATCCTAGAAAAACAAGCGCCAAGCTTGAACATATATAGCTGATGCTTCCGGCCTGAAAATATTATGCTAACGGCTATTAATTTTCTTAAGTTGGATGATCGTGGCATCGACGGGTGGGATTATATATGCACCCGGTCAGCCATTGCGCATTGCGCCAAAGACATTTTTTTGTGGTTAACCTTGTGGCTTCCTTGTTGCATGCAGATGAGCACGTGCATGGTCGACGACACTAACTTGATAGATGTCCATCCCCTCCAGCTCCACTTCTCTTTTCGACCGAACAAGTGTATCTCCTGCCTATTTCACGTAACTAACAACATGAATGATCAGCATGTGTTAGTGAGGTGTGTCCCAAAACACGAGGAGGCAACACCTCGCTACTACGCCTGTCGGAGCCGCATCACCGGTGTTGTGCCACCAAGGTCCACGCACACCTTCGTTGTAACGATGGTAGAACAAGAGCAGCCGCCGGCCATCACAGACGTGCTTGACATGGTCGTAGAGACAATCCTAGGGGAAGTAAAGCTGCCTTCGTTGGGTGATTTGTATGACACGCATTTTGAGAATGCTAGGAAAGAAAACAGCTGTGGTTTTCGTGAGGTGACACTAAAGGCCGTCTGTGCAACAACGAGCAAGACGACGACATCTGAGGTCAGTTATTTTGTATTGATGGATGGATTTCAACTTGATCAAATAGGGTATTCTATGATACTTAGTTTTTTTTCGCTATATTTCACCTTCTGTTTTCGGTCTGATACGGCGCATGTTTTCATCAACCATGATTACTTCAGGTCTTGATAGGTGGTGATGGACTACGGTCAATGGATGTGCACCCCACAGAGCCTTGGTTAGTTCAAGCTTCTAGAGATATTTTTTGTTTTGTGTGGGTACAAAGTAACGTGCACTTTAATCACTTCAAGCACCAGGCCTTATCCTTGCATTATAAATAAAGCAACCAACCAAAGATCCACACAACAAGTATAAAGGTAAAGGAAGTCTGTCGGGACATTGTTATAGTTGTGTCAAATATTATGTACAAGATATGTTACAGTTGGACTCTGAGTTGTATTGTGTTTAGACAGGATATATATGGAGTCATGTCCTAATAGTACATTTGTATCTTTGATCTCTCATATATACTGATAGTAGACGCATGATGTGACCAATACCAACATAATAGCACGGACACGGAGGGGGAGCCGGAGGCGTGTGCCGACACTTAGAATGGTCGTGGTGCGGTATTGTGACAGTGTCACGGGGAGGAGCGCCGGTAGTCAGGCCTCCGCGAATGTAGACATATCGATGAACCTCGTTAACATATGTGTCGTGCTCGTGTGATTGTTTGTCCTCAGATAATCGACAGTGTATCTTAAATTTATTCTAACAAGTGATATCATGAGTAAGGTTTGAAAGAGGTCCCAGATCGTTGATTCAGAGGATGGATCGTCATCAATTTTCGACACAAAGACGATGTGCGGAAGTGACGTTCAACGAAGGCCTTTGGGTGTGCTATCGACGAGATTGGGATAAGCATCACACGGGACACGTGGAAGAAGCAGACAGAACTAGCGGTACAAGATCAGCTGCGCCTCAGTTCGTATCGGACACGAACCGGTGGCAGTGCGAGGCGTTGTTGCAGGTTGAAAGCGGAGAAGGTGCAGCAGCGGAGCGCGGAAGTGAATGGAATGGTTGATGAATGCGAACGCAGCGCAGCGCAGCAGCGGGTCGCCGCGCGGGGATGATCCAAACATGCACCGAGCTACACGTCTAGGAGCGGGATGTGCGGCGGCTATGGGAGGGGAAACCGATTCATTCGTGCGTGGGGACGGCCTCAGAACATGCCGTGAGGAACGGAAACGGACGAGCGACTCAAGTACTATTATACCCTTTTAGAAAGAAAAAAAAAACTTAAGATGACTTTCTCGGATCTAATGGCCAGGAATAATTAGTGGTGGAGTTACACGAAATTACAAATCGTAACTCTCCAATCACCGTAAAAGAGCTCAAGTTTTTTTATTGGGGCGTTTTTATGTTTTGTGTATTTGCTTTATTTTGTGGGTTGTAGCTTTTATGTGGAGGGTCACCTGTTTTTCTATTTCTCATTTTCTTTATTTTTGTTGAGCTATGTAGTAGATGATAGAGTAACTAGATTTTTGTATTTGGAATTGCTAAGATTTGGTGACGTCTCATCTAAATCTATAATCATGTGATTTGTTTAATGTTCGCACAAACTCGATTGCCCGCTTCAACTCATTCCTTTTTGTCGTGAGTCTATTTCTCAGTCAAGTGTAATCTTTTTTTCCAATTGCAAGTCTACACTTGACTCTTAACTAGGGCCTGACTTTTTTTCTCATAGTTGCAAGCGCACCTTGGACTAGCAACTGGGGCCAACATTTATTTCCTAGTTGCAAGTTCATATTTGAATTGCAACTCATGTCGGATCTTTTTTTGTCCTAGTTGCAAGTCCTTATTCGAATCGCAATTCGGGTCCCATTTTTTCCTCAAGTTACAAGTCCATCCTAGACTCGTACTTAGGGTCCGAGATTTTGGGCCTATTTGCAAGTCCATCCTTGACTCGCAATTGGGGTCCATATTTTTCCCAATTTCAAGTCCACACTCGACTCGCAATTAGAGCTTGACCTTTTGTTGTCTCAGCTACAAGTCCATCCTGAATCGCAACCGGGATATGACATATATTTGTCCTCTAGTCTGGATGCTCGGATATGTTCATATATGTCCGCTCTTCCTAAATATTAGTAATATCTATTGGTTGAAGTGGCAGGAGTGTGCACCCAAGTTCGAGATCTGTACGACGCATTTCATGAGTCGATTTTTTAGTCCACCGAAGGAAAAAAGGCAAATAAGAAAATGACATGAAAATAAAATAAATAAGAACTTGATGAGTCATATTATCAGACATCTGGATGTGATATAGTCAGAGCCTTTAATAATTAGTATTTTCTATGCCTAAGGAGTATGTTTCTTCGTGTCACGCAGGATTTTGGCAGGCTATTTTAGACGACTTGTGATTTGGAACTACAAGACCCAGGTACGTATATATATACGATGTAGGATGCAGCTGTATTCTTGTTGGGATGCATGCACTGATGGGTGACATAGTATATTGTACACTGATTTCCAATTGTATCCATATCATTTGTGCGATGCAGACAAAAATGATGGAGCATTCCCTCATAAGCGTTATCTCCCCTATTGCGTTTGTTAGCACCGTTAAGTTTATCATCAAGTCAACGGAGCAATTGTTCGTGGTGGGTGATGGCGACGGGTACGTCCACGTGCATGACTCTATGACAATGAAGATACTCAAGAAATTCAAAGCTCATGGCCGTAGGGTCAGATCATTCGCCGTTCATCCGACCCGACCATTTGTGCTGTCGGCATCTTGGGACAAACTGATCAAGCTCTGGGACTATGAGAACGGGTGGAGTTGCATCCGGACATTCACTGGGCACTCTGGCCCGGTGACGCGAGTCAAGTTTAATCCGCATGACGCCAACACTTTTGCCACTGCTTCCAGTGACCGCACAGTGAAGGTGGTCATATCAATTACGTATTCACTTTTTTATACACGTTCTCGTGCCTAGCTACAAATAAATATCGTTTATCCATCTGATATGATATACTCCCTCTATCCCAAAATAACTGTCTCAACTTTATACTAGCTTTAGTACAAAATTATACTAAGATTAAGACACTTATTTTGGGACGAAGGGAGTAGTAATTTATTTATTTATCTCTCCTTCACACAGATCTGGAGTATCTCTTCTCCCATCCATGTCACCAGCCTCAACTGCGAAGATGAACAGGCATGTGTTGATTACTATCACACCACGGCCACGGTTACAGGATCATACAGTCACGGGACGGCACGGGTATGGTTTCTAGATCATCTTCTTCTTAATTCAACAAAGAAACAAATGATACTGCCTGGCTGCACATCTCAAATTAATAACGTCTCCCCTTCATTTTCCAATAACAATTAATCAGATCTGGGATTTGCGAACACAGACATGTATCCGTGAAATCAAGGGGCTCCAGTCACCCTGCCAAGTTGGTGTGATCGATTGCCACCCAGAGTCAGATCGTCCAACATTGTTGATTACCGCGTCAGAGGACAATGGTGTTTCTCTCGTCGACTCCACAACCTACAGGTATATTATATATAACGCTCCGGCAGCAGCTACTATACTATATACTCCCTCCGTTCCTAAATATAAGATCTTTTAGGAGTACGGACGTTTGAAGCTCGGCCTCTATGGAGGCCTAAATTTTTGAATAATTCAAAATTCAAACTTTTTGATTTAAAAAAAATCTGGAAGTAAAGAAGAATGTTATGCGTATGTGTGCAAAAATTTAGGATGAAATACCTTAAAATACGATCTGCATAAAAAAGACAAATTCATGACCTGAAATGATGAATAGTGTCATGTGTAAAAAAGCTTCAGATTTGTCTTTTTTGCACAGCCCTCATTTCAATGTATTTTTTTCTGAAAATTTACACACATGTGTGTTACGCCTTCACTTATCCCTGTATTTTTTTCAGAATTTTTTGAAATGTAAAAATATGAATTTTCATGAAATTTGAGTTTCAAATTTAAAGGGCTCCATGGAGCTCGGGAGCCAAAAGCAATTTCCGATCTTTTAGAGATTGTACTATAAACTACATACGGATGTACATAGACATATTTTAGAGTATAATTCACTCATTTTGCTCCGTATGTAGTCTTCTAGTGAAATACCTAAAAGGTCTTATATTTTGGAACGGAGGGAGTACAATGTGGCTTCATATATATATATACTACTCTTCTCGGGCATAGTGGTTATTTTCTAATTTTCAGGGTCCCTCCTGTGCTAAAGAAACGTTCCACGCGATGGTCATTATAGTAAAATAAATGTCCGTGTTAGATCTCCTTTCAACAACAATCACATAGTAACACTTGAAAGTTTAAATTTGGGTCAGAATCCATCTGGTAGAAAGCAGACGATCCAAAAATAACACTCTAACCATACAAGTTTGCTTTTCAATTCAAAAATTTAATTATATACAAACCAGAGGACCAGAGAGTTTCTCTCCTTCCCTGGCCGCCGCTGCAGCCGGCTAGGGCCGCGGTGGCGGCGGGTCCTGCGCCTCAGTGCCAGGGCGGGTGGTCGCCGTGGAGTCCCAGCGAGGCGGAGGGGCCGTCGTGCGCGTGGATGACGGGGGCGGCGTCCCTGCTGCGCGGCGGCGTTTGTGGCCCTCATGGCCGGCCGTGGTCGGAGGTTGGATGGTGGCGGTGCAACGCTCCATCCAACAAGGGGCGGCGGCTACGTGCAAGGGCTACATCGAGGGCTGCGGATCTGGCATGTCCTACTCAGATCCGTCACGGCTTGATCTTGATCGGCCGGTGGCGCGAGGAGGATCGCTGAGGGGCGGCTGGAGGCCCCCTGCCGGCATGCCGACGGCGGCCTCGTCTACACGACGAGCCTTCCTCGGTTCCATCCAGCCACGAGATCGGGGGAACGCGACTTCCGGTGAAAACCGCGCCGACCTCGGTCAGGGCGGACGATGGCGGCGTCTAGGACGTCGTTACCATCTTGAGGCATCGTTGTTGCAGGTCGTGGAACCACACTGATGATGCTCCAAAGGAAACACTAGATCTGGATCTACCGGTCAGACGATGATGGCATCTACGATGTCATTTCCCTCCTGAGGGCATCGTTTTGGAGTACGTGCTGGGTGGACGGGACAAGAAGAGGAGCGGTGTTTGTTCTACCGCTAGCCCTGCGGTGGATCCCGACGGCATGGCGCTGCGGTGGTTTGGCGACAGGCACATGTAGACGGATACGTGCAGGATGGTGGCGCTGTCTGGCGCCGTGGTGGCGTCGACGGCAGACCTAGCAAGGAAGATGCGTCTGTTCTGGAGATGGAATGGTGGAAGATGGTAGAGGCAGCCTCTGAGAGTGCGTCGGACCAGTATGGGATCCAGTCCCAGTGGTGGCTGGGCTCGGGCATCCGGCTATAGATGTTAGGATTTGGTGTGATATTTGTTTGGTATTTGGCCCGGATATTCAGCACACCTTCACCAAGGGGTCATAGGAGTACCAACAGGTGTTGCCTAGACGGTGGCTTCAGGCTGACTGATGTATTACTTTGTATGGCTTCTGTGAATAATTAATAAAATGGTTGTATGCATCGTCCAGATGCAGATGCCGGGGGTATATCCTCCTTCTCTAAAAAAAACAGAGGACCAGAGCAGGGCTAGACCATTCCCCTTCTATTCTTCTGCTTTTCTCTGTTTTATGGCATTGTAGAGTATATGTGGCTAAATTATGTAACAAGTTTGGAAATTAATAGTAGGATTCATAAATTTGCAGGTCTGAGAGAACAATTCATTTTGGTCTCGGAGGTGTTTTATGTTTTGCATACATCAAGGGCGTAAGAAGGTAACAAAGAAAGTCCCTATAGCTCTTGTACTTTACCCCCCACATCTTATTTTCAACTTTTTAGTGGGAGAATATCATCGCCACAAGGGTAGATAACGTGCTAACAAATTAAAGCCATCTCCTCCACATGGAGAATCCTACAACTCCTAGCCTAATGTGCCAACATGCAAGCTTAATCAGCCCTTTGACGGCAAAGAAAAGTACTACTAACATAGTCAAAGACTGCTGGTTGCTTGCACACATTTAAGGCTGTCCATAATGATAGTATCATAGGTAGTATCATGCATGCCAACTAGACAATTTCAATAAGGTGACATAGAATTAAATGAAGAAAGATAGGGTTGAGTATCATATCATGATACCGTATCATATTAAATGATGTACTACTACTATGTGTCTTGCATGACGATAAATGAACTATCATATGATACTAACATATGATACTGTGCATTACGGATATGGTATCATGCACTAGTATCATATGCATGATACTAGTATATGATATTACCCATTAAAACCAGCATAAGAAGGACAAAATGGGGGTGCAGAGCACTGCTCTTTCGTTGGTATTAACATCTTGGGAAATGAGATCGAGTAGCTAAGGTGAATGGTTCCCAAAATTGTTAACGGTTTGTAAATTAGGCCTCTTCCAATGCAGAGATGCTTAGTTGTTAAGGTGCAAAGTGTATGAAATGTCTTAGCAACTAAACTGCTCAATGCGTAGGTGCTTACCTTTTGTTACTAAGTTTTCTTTATTTAATTAGTTATGCGTTGTAAATTATGTTTTCATTGTAGGTCACCCTTAAGATGTAAAATTTCATTAAACATACATGCATCTGTGTTGTATGGATACCTTGTTTCCAGGGAACCTATTTAAGAAAAGACGGTATCGCACTTGTTTTAACGTAGACTCTGTTTGGATATTGTAACCAATCCATGGATTACCAAACCCGTAATTTCGCATTTTTTGGAAAATAGTTATTTTATAAAAACTTGTTTGGTGAGCCAACTCCATCGTCGTTTCCACAAAGCTAGTCCTGGATATGTGAGGCTCTTGCATTGAGGGTAGTGATACAGCCGGAGCCTGTAGCGCCATCGTTGAAATATTCTACCACCCTTGGCCTGCTTTGTTATCATCGCCGTCGTTGCTTCCACCCTCAAAGCAGTCCTCCGCTTTCGGCCCTTGCCCATGGTCGCTGCAACTTGCCAAAGAGGATGACCAGATAGGAGGAAGATGTTTCCATAGTCGGCCGCGTATGCCTTTGGCAATCACATCGGCACCGGAACTCATGGACATATGTGGCAAAGCCTCACCGGTGAAAAATCTTGATGAAGATGCAATCATCATTAACAACCTTGTCTCAAGCAGAGGCTATTTCAACTCAAACTCGGCTCTGATTGAAATTCCTGTAGTGATTAGCAGCAGCTCGTATTCAGATGGCCTCGAGAATACAAATCAAACAGAGCACACATGAAATGATCGCCCGTGGTAGGGAATCTTTGAAAGGAAGCTGAAGGAGGCGAGGTCCAGGGCAAGGGAGAAGGCCCATTGGGACGTGCTAGAGATAAAGAGGACAGTAATGCCTACCAAGAAAATACACTGGGTGGTTTTGAAAGGCCTCATCATTGCTAAGGATAACATGGCGTGCCCCGACAACATCTTGTGGGATCTTGGGTTCTTCCTTGAGATCGACGGTCACCCGAAGTCCTGAATTAGTGGAAACATCAAAGATGGGTCGCGATGTTGCGTCAGATATGAAACTTCACGTAATACACATATCAAATATTTGAAGCTCTTATCTCCAAACAAAGTATTCCATAAACCAAGTCTAACAAAACAAGTTAAAACTGGTTTTATAAAAACCCTCTTTTAGCCGATTTCGCTAAAACTAGTTCCATATGTACCGGTTATCCAAACAACAGCTAAGGTGTAGGATAGCAAAGTAGGACGGTTTTGTAATTCAGCATGGGGATTTTTCTTCACAATGGTATTCCACAGTTCAAACTTCTGACCAGAGTATCATATGTATGTAGCGTCGCCATTGGACATGAGCACGGGATTGCAATCTTGGAAATCGATAGATTTTTTCCGAAGGTCCTGCCTCCTGTAAGGTAACCGTGGAACAGAGGAAAATAAAGCTTGAACGATGGAGCACTGATTGCACGATTGAGTTATGCCAATGCAAATTTGGTGCAGAGATTGTTCTCAATGGTGTTATTCAGTTATGTGATTAGCGTTGCCTATTTGTACTGTAGAAATATGTAATATGTGCATTGGAGTATATACATTCCTATTGATGAGACATGGGTTCCCTCACAATTTACTTTCCTTCGTGAGTTGTATGAACTTTGCACATTTCTTCATGTGTTTCTGATTTTTAATTTGTTATGAACTATGGGCTTTCTGCGGTACATATTCCTGTCATAACGCACGTAATATGTACCCAACACGGAAGCCATTTCACCTCTCTTGAGCCGCTTTGTGCTGGCCCATTCAGGGGTGAAAGCAGAGGGAACAGCTGATATGATAAAACCATACAACAATGTTCTGGGATGTCATAACGAAACTAGATATGTTTAATTGAGCAGCGGAAGAAGGAAAACAGCCACAGCTCCGCGGCAAAGAAGGAAATATAGGCAGTGTACCAGGGGATACAACTAAGCATCACATGCTTTGTCCATGTCGCACAAAATTACCGGACTGTGACTACCAAAATTAGCTGATAACACAATACAACAAGCAACATCATCAAAATCAACCCCATTTCCTGGGGCTTCTGCTGCCACGACCCTTTGCTATGGAGCAGAGGACGAACTAGGCGATGAGCCTGGCCAGGTCGATCTGTTTGCTCTCTGTCAGCAATGCCATGCTTCACTCCGGCCATGACAATGAAAAGAATCAGCATAGTAAAGTTTTACAAAGGTGTAAAAGGATTACTATGGTTTTTGCTCAACATTGCAACAAATGTTCTTTTCTTGAGATCTACTGATCTGCATCATAAGCCCTATGAACAGTTCGATTTTCTTATATGCATCAGTAAAAGTAATAGGCATCAGGTTGCAAAAATAAAGTTCTTTCATTTCTATGTTGCATTGTCCATGTGTTAAACAAGCAAATCCCCAAGACTGGAACACTGCATAAATTACTTGGTTTGAAATAGTACAGAATCCCACACCATCTACAGAATCCCACAAATAAAAATACTTGGATCGAATCCCACAAATAAAAATACTTGGATCGAATCCCACACCATCTACAGGATCCCATCCATACGGTTCAACAATGAAGGATCGAATCCCACAAATAAAAATGAATGACTCAAGTTGATGGTTTAAAGCACCAGCATGTATTATACTCCCTCCGTCTCAAAATTCTTGTCTTAGAAGGCATCTAGTCACATTTTAGTATTTAGATACATTCATCTCTAGACAAAGCTAAGACAAGAATTTTGAGACGGAGGGAGTACATAATAAGGGAGGAAAACTTAAATACATTATGAGTCTGTCCACCATAGTACACAAGTTATACTTGATAATATTGTCTCATTATGAGCAGATGGTTGAAACCCATGCGAAGATTTATTCTACTGTTGCATCTACTGGCGCATGCAGATGATGACAAATGCAATTCAGATGTTCAGCGCAATACACGCAGGCGTAGCAGCAACATGCCGATTCAGATCAATTGTACTTGAACACAAAACATTGGTCTTAAAGTCAAGAAACAGTTACCCTTACAGGACCAGTTTTTAACTAAAATAAACATCAGGTCTTGCGCAAGACTAGGCCACAAAACCCTGTGACAAGATGACTAGGCAGAACCATAAATTAGACTGGGGAACACCCAGAGGCTACTTAGTAAACTGTAGTCGCAAGGGTATGCACGACCATAGAATAGGTACTGAACTGTTTTTTCTTGCACTGGCTGACCAAGCTCAACCGCAACCCAAGATTCATAAGGTTCTTCAAGTAGCTTGGCAACCCTAGATTCAGCAGGGTCTTCAAGTAGCTTGGCAGCATAAATGCAGTTACTCTTTCCTCCCCATCTTTCCGGGCTCATGCAGGAGAATGTAGGATTCCTCTTATCAAGGCTAATAAACAGGGCATAATTTTCCAACTTGTCCATCTTCACAAACTTAGCTGGCTCGACAGCAAGGTCAAGGCGGAAGACATCGAAGGTGTGACTATATGTGCCGTGCCAATGAAAAGAGGTTACTGAGAGGTCAACCATGAGAAGCATGTCAGCACAGGACACGAACCATGGGTTAATAGGAAAAAAGGGTTCCCACATAAATTCTAATTCTTGCACGCTGAACTGAGGTGTAAAGTGTACAGTGTGGATCCTCATACGATAATCGATGACAAAGATATCACCTTTGAAGATCACAATCTGACGAATATCTTCATGACCGAGAGCAAGAGGGTGCTCTGACCAGCAGTCTGTTCCAACCTGCCACTCAAGCATGGAAGATTCCGAGCAAAGGAGTAGGCGAGAGTTGGGTGAATTGAGTGGGGCCGTAAGGACATCTATGCCATGAAAGCACCAAAGATTGTTGTTGCGTGGGATTTTGGGGGGCTTCACCTTGGTACCGGTGTAAACATCAATGAGGAAGCAGTGCTCCGCGTATGAGAAGATAAGATATCCATATGAGCAGCCCAAATATCGCATTGTATCTGGAGTATTTTGAGGCACCGAACACGCAAGAGATGAGTTTTTCTTGCTTGGATCACTGAGCTGCCACTTCCAATTAGATAAAAGGGTGGGCTTGATACCGTTGCAATGTGGACTAACATGAGGACCATCTGGTTTGAAGTGGAGTGGTGGGAAGCCCAAGGTATACACAGAGGGAACTGTAGAGACCGCAGCGCGCCAAGAATGGCAGGTGCCGATGAAAGCAAGGAAGTCATGGAATGAGTTGAAGAGAGCAATAATTTCATGAAGCAGGTTGTCCAGGAGATCTGCACAAACATAAGGTCCAGACAAAGGCGAGGAGGTAGAGGTGGAGGCACGGCAGATGTTCTTAGAGTACCTCTCCACAGCGGCAGCTTCCCTGGCACATAGAAATTCAACAACAATGAATCTAAATAAAGGACTGAAAAAATAATAGATTTAATATTTCACGAGTTAATACAGTAGAAGAAACGCCGTAGGCTCTAACTGAACAATAAGGCAAACAGCAGTGTCAACTGGTACATGCAAAATTCAACCAGAACAAGCTATGTGAGAAGCACCCACGGCTTGATTGTTTTCCACAATAGCACAACTAGAATCCTTTTGGTGTCCCATCCGTATGTACAATTTTTTTTTTCACTTTAAAGTCATGCCATCCGTATGCACATCCGCCCGGTAAACTAAATCACACAATGCGGCGAATAAAAATTTCCATTACATTAAAAGTGACATAATCCCCTCCCCTCCCCTCCCCTGTTCATGTGGAAAACTCTAGAAAAAAAAGTTTTTTCCTTGCCAACAACCAGGATGGCCACAAAAGCGTCCATCTAAATCACATTTGACATAAAGTTTCACTTAATCAGTAAACAAAGTAGAGGTGTGCTTCGGTAGACCAACCCTCCCCCCCAAAAAAAAACCGTAGAAGGGGAAACGTATACCCAACTCATATTGTACATTACAAGCCACTAATGGTCGATTGATTGATGCGCGGGAGGATCTGGTCAACTCTCTTCTTATGGTAGCTTTGGATCCGTCCCCGTCCGCTCAGGATATAAACAAGAAGTGGGTAAAAAAGAGAGAGGAGCAAGTTTAGGGTGCAGACCTGGAGCTGAGGTGGCTTCTGCCGGCGGCGAGCCCGCTCTAACGTCGCGGCGGCGGCGGCTTCCGGCCATGTCAGCGCAGCAGAGCCAGTCTACCCTAGTACCAGTTCTCGGCGTGGGGAGTGGGGAGGATGGCTCGGCCTGCAGGAAAATGAAAATAAGGTTGGTAGGGCCGTGCGCCCACTGCCCGCGTCGGCCCACTTTCTGACTATGGAAATGCAACACCTCTCTCTCAAAAAAGAAAATAGACTATAGAAATGCATAACTTTCTTTTATGCCTAAAAGAAGTACATACATTTTTTTTCTTCTAAAATACTACTCCCTCAGTCTCCAAATAAGCGACATGGTTTTAGTTCAAATTTGAAGTAGCCACGCCGTTTTTTGGTATGGAGGGAGCAGTGCATAATTTTTTAAAATAAAATAAACATAAAAATGGTTGTTGCAGCGTACACAGGGGTTGTTCAGACAAATAGTCTGGAAGGGCAAAAATGTCGATTTTTTGCACGGACTAGGCTTTCGTGAACGGGTGCATGTAAAAACTATCAGGATTAGTTGTGATCTGGCGCTATGAGCACCCTACTTTAATTTTCTCATATTAGTATGCATAAAAGTTAAAATGAATTTGACTGGACTTAGTGGGACGTTTAGAGCATGTTTGGGACTGCTCTGCTCCAGAAAATTCAGCTCCGCTCTAGAAAACGTAAGCCAAACGGGGTAACTCCACGATATACCGCTCCGCAAAAAACTAGAATCTGGGGTCCAACTCCTTGTTTTTTGTGAAGCTCTCTAGGAGGTGCTCCATAAAATTATAGAAGTTGGAGTTGGAAGAAAATTACCCACCACTGTCATCAGTAAGTGGATACCCCTTCGTTTCTTACCTCTCATCCAATCAAATAGATCCTTTTCACCAAATTTTCCATTCGTGAAGCTAGAGCTAAATGAGAGCCAAACATTCTCTTGAAATGGTTGTAACTCCTATATGAAACTGCTCTAAAGTGAATTTGGTGAAGCGGAGCTGATTTTGATGGAGCAAAGCAGTCCCAAACAGGCCCTTAGTGGGTGTGGTTTGATGGCCGGCTCCCGCATTCCTGTCCGCATACTGGTTCGGATTAGTTCGTTGACAAAGAATGTATCCATCGTTTCTCAAAAAAAAAGTATCCATCGTAGTGAATGACATTGGAAATGCTCTTAATTGAGTAATTGACAACAACTCATGGAATGGTAGATATACTGTAGGCAATGGACATAACAAAGACTTATGCGCTATGCTACAAGCTCAACTAAGTTTTTTGGCAGATCGCCCGTTAAAAGAACGATGTATTTTTATTTTCGATGGGTTGTGCTCAAAAGTTGTAGCCATGGAATTTCCTAGTCATAGGAACGATGAGGTCCAGAAGGTTATTAGCGAGAAGAAGGACTGTTTCAGATGCCTATATCTGGACAGGAGTGCAGCTAACATGAAAAAGTATAAGATGGCGAAGAAGGCAGCAAAGCGGGCGGTGAGTGAAGTGAGAGGTCGGGCGTATGAGGACCTCTACCAATGTTTAAACACTAAGGAAGACGAAAGGGACATCTATAAGATGGCCAAGATTAGGGAGAGGAAGACGAGGGATGTCGGCGAAGTCAAATGCATCAAGGACGGAGATGATCAACTTCTTGTGAAGGATGAGGCGATCAAGCGTAGATGGCGGGACTACTTTGACAACCTTTACAATGGAGAGGTTGATAGCTCTACCATTGAGCTAGACGACTCCTTTGATGATACCAGCATGTGCTTTGTGCGACGTATCCAGGAGTGTGAGGTTAAGGAGGCGTTAAAAATGATGAAAGTAGGCAAAGCGATGGGTCCTGATGGTATCCCCATCGAGGTGTGGAGAGGCCTTGGAGACATAGCGACAGTATGGCTAACTAAGCTTTTCAACCTCATTTTTCGGTCAAACAAGATGCCCGAAGAATGGAGGCGGAGTATTTTAGTACCAATCTTTAAGAACAAGGGGGATGTTCAAAGTTGTACTAATTACCGCGGAATCAAGCTGATGAACCATACTATGAAGCTATGGGAGAGAGTCATTGAACACCGCTTAAGAAGGTTAACAAGCGTGACCAAAAACCAAATTTGGTTTCATGCCTGGGAGGTCTACCATGGAAGCCATCTTCTTGGTACAACAGCTGATGGAGAGATATAGGGAGGAAAAGAAGGACCTTCATATGGTGTTCATTGATTTGGAGAAGGCCTATGATAAGATACCTCGGAATGTCATGTGGTGGGCCTTGGAGAAACACAAAGTCTCAATAAAGTACATTACCCTCATCAAGGATATGTATGATAATGTTGTGACAAGTGTTCGAACAAGTGATGGCGACACCGATGACTTTCCGATTAGAATAGGGCTACACCAAGGATCAGCTTTGAGCCCTTATCTTTTTGATTTGGTGATGGATGAGGTCACAAGGGATATACAAAGAGATATCCCATGGTGTATGCTCTTTGCGGATGATGTGGTGCTAGTCGATGATAGCCGAACGGGGGTTAATAGAAAGTTTGAGTTATGGAGGCGGACTCTAGAATCGAAAGGTTTTAGGCTTAGTAGAACTAAAACTGAATACATGAGGTGCAGTTTTAGTGCTACTAGGCACGAGGATGGAGAGGTTAGCCTTGGTGGGCAGGTGGTACCGGAGAGAGACACGTTTCGATATTTGGGGTCCATGTTGCAGAAGGATGGCGATATCGATGGAGACGTGGGCCACCGAATCAAGGCTGGGTGGATGAAGTGGCGCCAAGCTTCTGGCGTACTCTGTGACAAGAGAGTGCCACAAAAGCTAAAAGGCAGGTTTTATAGGACAGCTATCCGACCTGCGATGTTGTATGGCGCGGAGTGTTGGCCAACCAAGAGGCGACATATCCAACAGTTAGGTGTAGCAGAGATGCGCATGTTGAGATGGATATGTGGCCACACAAGGAAGGATCGGGTACGGAATGATGATATACGAGAGAGACTTGGGGTAGCACCGATTGAAGAGAAGCTGGTCCAACATCGTCTCAGATGGTTTGGACATATTCAACGGAGGCCACCGGAAGCGCCGATGCATAGCGGACGGATAAAGCGTGCTAAGAATGTTAAGAGGGGTCGTGGTAGACCAAACTTGAGATGGAAGGAGTCTGTTAAGAGAGACCTGAAGGTTTAGAATATCGACAAAGACTTAGCCATGGACAGGGGTGCGTGGAAGTTAGCTATCCACGTTCCAGAGCCATGACTTGGCTTCGAGATCTTATGGGTTTCAACTCTAGCCTACCCCAACTTGTTTGGGACTGAAAGGCTTGGTTGTTGTTGTTTCTGCTTACAAATTGACCTAAAACTTCTCTATAACTATGGAGGAACACTTTCAGTTTTACAGCATGGCCAATGTTGGTCAAAATTTGGTGCTAAGAATCGTACTCCACTTTTTGTTGTGGAGTAGTACCCACTTTTTCTTGGTGCTAAACATTGTGGAGTGAGGTGCTAAGAATTTTTTTTCCACTAGAACCAAATCTCACCAAGTCTAAGGTGTCTTTGAACCTTATTTGGGCCCACCTCACAGCCAAAATACAATAGAAACACTAGCTTCAGGACGTGCACTTTCCACCTGGTATGTTTATCTGACCAGAAGAGAACACTACCAATGGAGCCAGCCACCGGCAACTCCATGTCACAGAAAGAAACATAAGCATAAATGTTAAGGCAATTTACAGGGGGGGTACAACTAAGCGTCGCATGCTCTGTCTATGTTCCACAAATTTACCCGGACTGCGACAGCCAAAAATAACCGACAAGAAAATACAACAACAGCACCAAAATCAACAGCATCCCTGGGGCTTTAGTTAGTTCCCCACTGCGCCTTCTGCTGCTGCTGCCGCAACGGCCGGTCCTTTGCTCTGCCAGTACTGATAGGCATAGTAAACGGAGGACACTGCTAGGACGCCGAGGACGATGTAGGTGACGATCCTCACCAGGCCGATCTGAGTAGGGCCCTTCTTCTGTTTGCTCTGTGCCAGCAATGCCTTTGGCTTGATCTTCGCCATGGTTCAGTTCTGGTAATGCCAAGAAAAGAATGATCAGCATAGAGAAGTTTTACAAGGTATATTAAAGCTTTGAAATGGTTTTTTTTTTTTTTGCTGAACATTGTGTTTTTGCTTGGCGTGTAATAAACTGCGCAGTATGCTTATGAACTGTTGGCTTCTTATATCAGTCAGGAATAACTACAAGCATTAGGTTGCGCAAAAATGTTCTCACAGTTAATTGCATCGTCCATGTGTCAGATGAACAAAGCAAATGCTAGTAATGTATGAAATCAAAGGTTTGGCTTGAAAAAGATGCCAGCAATGCATGAATCCAAAGGTTGTACAGATGTACCACACATAGATAGCAGAGGCACACCCAGTGTCATAACATAAATATAACGACAGACTAGAGAAGATGATATGATCAGAATTCAGATTGCAGGTGATGTTTGCGGCTTCACATCATAAAAATGAGGTCTCATAGATTTGATACTGAATTCCATGTTGATTGACTTAATTAGTTAACGTTCATGACAGATGGCATTCACAAATCATGGTCCCTAAGATACAAACTGTGAACAAGTAGTAAGATTATATAGCTGTACAGCACATAGGTAACAGAGGCATACGGCATACCTATTGTTACAGCATAAAGAAAATGACAGACTAGAGAAGATGGAATGTTCAGAATGCAGATTGCAGGTGGTGTATGTGGCTTCAAATAAAAAATATAAATGGGGCCTTGTAGCTGTAGGTTTCATGCTGAATTCCATGTTGATTGACTTAACTAGTTAACTTACATGACATAGGAGGATGGCCTTTTACAAATTATTATGGTTTTTAAGATAGAAAACTGTAAACCAGTAGTAAGAGTGATTGGGGTTAAAGCTGGCCATTACTTTGGTGCTCGAAGTAATGTCCTGCGCACAGCCAAGCGATGTGACTCACAATTTTCTTATATATTTTCCGTCCTTTTAACATTTTCCCAAATGAAGAGCTAGCAAAATTGGTGCTTTCGCTATAGAAACCAGAATCTGAGAGTATACAAGAAAATTCAGATAACATTATTCGCTTATAACACTTGGGCACAGGAACAGCTCTGATATGGACTCGCAGAAGCGAGGGGGTTCATTATCCTTGTATCAGGTTTCATTGTCTGAACGCCCCTACCTAGCAAGATAGGAAACACCACAAATGACAAGGCACCGATAAGCAACTGCACCCTTAGGACCGAGCTTGAGATGCCTTACTGGCTTAATTTAGAAAGAAATTTGTTGCAGTGGCTAGTTATACCATACAAAGCTATTCTCACAGACCACAGAATAGCTAACAGAAATTTGACCAGCATAGGATAAGATAATTCAATCGGAAAGTGTAGATGATGGATCGAATGACCGCAATCACAGACCACAGTGCTGAATGGACCGCAATAACCCAGAGCTCCACGGAAGCAAAGAAAGTTGGACTCGAGGACGCACCCTGACCCGTGATCTGGGTTCTCGGCGGGACCAGATCGGGGGCCGCACGGCACGAAACCAGGCGGGATTGGAGCCAACACCGACGAAAATCATACTCTACGAATTCACCTCGATTCCGCGGGAGATTTCGGGCGCGGCGATCCGGATCTAGCAACGACGGGCACGGATCGAAGCTAGATCGCGCGATTAGGGCCACGTACCTTCGATTGGCGGCGGAGGAGGACGGGGTTGGTCGACGGGGAAGGGAGGGGGAGGAAGAAGACCAAGACCAAGACCAAGAGCGGGGGTCGGCCAAGAGTTGTACAGTATGTAGTTGGCCAAGAGTGCCACGCGGGCGGCTTACCTGGCATGCGTGCTGAGGTGGCCGCGTTGTCCGATGCTGAGCTGGCTTCCACATTGGCTAGCGACTGTTTTTTTTGTGTGTGTGCGCGCGTGCAAAACACACCTTTCAACATTGGTCCCGGTTCCAGTGTGAGCTTTAGTCCCGGTTCACCTTTGAACAATGTGAGCTGACTTCCACATTGGTCCCGATACGTATGATCCCTTTGGTCCCGGTTTCAGACATGAGTCGGGACCAATGTGCCTCGCTCCTGCCTCACAACCATCACTTCCGGTTTGTGAGTGGAACCGAGACCAAATGTTGAACTTTACTCTCGGTTTCAGCCACAAACCAGGACAAATGGTTGGCCTATATATACCCCCTGCTCGCGAGCAGAGCGGTGCACTGCTCTGTTTTTTTGGCCTTTCGTGGGAAAGCTTTGTGGTGCTCTAGCTCACCTCCTATGCACATGAGGTGTTTGATGAAATGTTCGAGCTACACTTAAGTTTTCTACTCTCGAATCTCCTTGTCGAAGCTCCATTTTCCTCAAGTTTTGTGTAGCTTTGGCGGTCCGTCCTGTGCCGTCCCCGTCCTCACCGCCGTCGATCGCCCGCGCCCATCTCGGCGGCGACACCACCGTGGCTAGTCTCTTCTTCTTATCTTCTTTCTAAAAGAAAAAGTTCTTACTTCTATGATTTAGATAGATACTTATGTAATTTTCTTACTTTTATTATTGTTTGTTATTATATAGTGCGATGGTTTTGGTATCCGCCTCCGTCGGTCCTCGTCCTGTCTATGATTCGGATGTGGTATATAGTTCTTTCAAGAAAAAAGAGATCGTGGGATTGGAAGGCAAGACAGATATGTCTGAAAATTATGAAAAGTTTCATGAAATTCCTTCCTTCAAAGTCAAGTCTGACCCAAGCACCCTATTATACCAACAAGATTATCCGTGGATACGACGCAATAAGCAAAGGACACAAGCGAAGAAAAAAAATGAAGAAATGAAATGCCTTTTGTAACAGATGAGTTTTCGTATGAAACCCTGATACTTTGAAAGAGATTGTGCGTTTTATACACGAAGTGCATCCAGTTTTTGCCGGAACCCTCTCAACTTTTTAGCACATGCTATGTGGGTGAAATGATGATACCATGCCAACTTTCAACCTTTTCAGAGTTCATTTGTAGTGCTTTTCAATTTAAGGGTCATTTAGCTGGAAAAAAATCAGTAAATGCATGCCAAATACCAAATGACGTCAGAAATTATTGAAAATTGATGATGTGGCTTTGAATGATGCATTTTGAACACACAAAAAGCCTGGAGTTCAAATAAGTGCACAAAAATAAATCACAAAACTGGTCGGAATAGGCCAAAACTGTGAGTTTTGACGATTTCCCCGTAACCGGACCCCGAGGTTCCCGAAATGTTCAGATCACAGCGGGACACAAAATTAGTGACTAATAGCATACAAAACTGGTCAGAATAGGCCAAAACTACGAGTTTTGACGAGTTCCTCGTAACCGGACCCAAGGGTTTGCGAAACATTCGGATCACATCGGGACCCAAAATCAGTGACTAATAGCATACAAAACTGACCGGAATAGGCCAAAACTGCGAGTTTTGACGAGTTCCCCGGAATGTCCGGGTCGTAGCGAGACCCAAAATCAATGAGTAATTGCATACAAAACTGGCCAGACTAGGCCAAAACTGCGAGTTTTGACGAGTTCTATGTAACCGGACCCTGGGTTTTCCGAAACGTTTGTATCGCAGGAAAACCCAAAATCAGTGAGTAATAGCATATAAAACTGGCCAGAACAGGCCAACATTGTGAGTTTTAACGAGTTCCCCGTAACCGGAACCCGAGGTAACCGAAATGTTCGGATCATAGCGGGACACAAAATCAGTGAGTAATAGCATACAGAACTGGCCGGAATAGGCCAAAACTTTGAGTTTTGACGAGTTCCCCGTAACCAGACCCCGGGGTTCCCGAAACGTTCGGATCGCAGCAGGACCCAAAATCAGTGAGTAATAGAATACAAAACTAGCTAGAATAGGCCAAAACTACAAGTTTTGAGGAGTTCCCCGTAACCGGACCCCGAGGTATCCGAAATGTTCGAATCACAGCGGGACACAAAACAAGTGACTAATAGCATACAAAATTGTCCGCAATAGGCCTAAACTGCGAGTTTTGATGAGCTCCCCGTAACCGGACCCGAGGGTTCCCAAAACATTCGGATTGCGGCGGGACCCAAAATGAGTGACTAATAGCATACAAAAGGGACCGGAATAGGCCAAAACTGTGAGTTTTGACGAGTTCCCCGCAACCGGACCGTGGGGTTCACCCAACATTCGGATCACATCGGGACCTAAAATCAGTGACTAATAGCATACAAAACTGAACGGAATAGGCCAAAACTGCGAGTTTTGACAAGTTCTCTGTAACTGGACCCCGGGGTTCCCGAAACATTCAGATCACAGCGGGACCCAAAATCATTGACACTAGTAGAAATAAGGGCTTTCGTCCCAGCTCGAAAAACACATTAGTCCCGGTTCTTTTACGAACTGGGACTAATGTTAGTATTAGTCCCGGTTCAAGCGGCAAAGGCGCCGGTCGGGCATTAGTCCCGGTTCAAATGGGACCTTTAGTCCCGGTTCGTGTCTCGAACCGGGACTAAAGGGTTTGGAGGATTTAGTCCCGGTTCGTGTCTTGGACCTTTAGTCCCGGTTCGTGTCTCGAACCGGGACTAAAGGGTTTGGAGGCTTTAGTCCCGGTTCGTGTCTTGAACCGAGACTAAAGGGTAGACCTTTAGTCCCGGTTCGTGACACGAACCGGGACTAAAGGTGTTCAGATTTTTTTCTGTTTTTAAATTCTTGTTTGTAGTTTCTGTTTTAAATTGCTTATATCTTTTAGGATATTTGATGTTTTTGATTGATTCTTTTTGCATCAAATTCAAAATTTTGGCTAGTTTCTGTTTGTGCCATTAGTTTTCAAATTTGAATGGTTTAAATTTGAATTTGTTTAAATTTGCTTCAAACCTAGTTTTTGAATAACTTGAGTTTACAAATAGTTTTTAAATATCCTTTGGTCCCGGCTTGGAACAGGGCCGGGACTAAAGGTTAGGCCTTTAGTCCCGCCTCTTTGGTCCCGGTTGGTGAACCGGGACTAAAGCCCCTTACGGGCCGGGACTATATGCCCTGTCCCCACTAGAGCAAAGCGCCACATAGTTCTTTCAGGAAAAAGGGACATCGTGGGAGTGGAGGGCAAGACAGACATGTCCGAAGATTATGAAAAGTTTCATGAAATTCCTCCCTTCAAAGTCAAGGCTGACCCAAGCATCCTGATAAATGATGAAGATTATCCATGGTTACGGCGCAATAAGGAAAGGACACAAGCGAAGAAAAAGTGAAGACTTTCTCCACAACTATTATGATGATACCATGCCAACTTTCAACCCTTTTGTAGTTCATTTGAAATGCATGTTGTAACAGACAAGTTTCCGTATGAAATCCTGATACTTCGAAATAGCAAAAAGAATTATCATAAAAGAAAATAAATAAGTAATTAGAATTTTGTTCAAAACATTAAAAGCAAAAAGAATTATCATAAAAGAAAATAAATAAGTAATTAGAATTTTGTTACAAACTTTAATAGCAAAACGAATTATCGTAAAAGAAAATAAATAAGTAATTAGAAACAAAAAAGAAAGCAAAAAAATGGGAAAAATTAAAATAAAGGAATCAACTAAAAAGCTTTTATAAACCTCTAGTATTATTGAAACTAAAATTATATATAATTTTTTTACAAACTTTAATAGCAAAAAGAATTATCATAAAAGAAAATAAATAAGTAATTAGAATTTTGCTCAAAATATTAAAAGCAAAAAGAATTATCATAAAATAAAATAAATAAGTAATTAGAATTTTGTTACAAACTTTAATAGCAAAAAGAATTATCGTAAAAGAAAATAAATAAGTAATTAGACCAAAAAAAAGCAAAAACAGGAAAAAAATAAAAAAAAGTGCCACCTACAGGGCCACCACGGCCTGCATACGACTAGAAACCCATTACTAGGGCCAGGATGCAGGCCCGTAGTAGGCCCAATAGGCCCACAAGCACAAAGAGTGATTTTAGGCCCGTAAGCCTGCAGTAGAGAGGAGCTCGAAGTGGTTGGTTCGGCAGGGCTTATAAACCACTCCGAGCCCCTCTCGGCTAGCGAGGTGGGACTAAACATAGCAACGCACCGCGCAAGGCCTTTGGTCCCGGTTGGTGGCACCAACCGGGACCAAAGGCCTCTGCTTCCCGCCCTTCGGGCTGCTGAAAAGAGACCTTTAGTCCCGGTTTGTGCCACCAACCGGTACCAATGCCTCTGCTTCCCGCCCGTTGGGCTGCTGAAAAGAGACCTTTGGTCCCGGTTTGTGACACCAACCGGTACCAATGCCACCCCTTCCCGCCCGTCGGGCTGCTGAAAAGAGACCTTTGGTCCTGGTTGGTGCCACCAACTAGGACTAAAGGTGGGGCTATATAAGCGGCAGTTTAGAAATTTTGATCTCTCCCCCTCTCTCCATTCGATCCCGACGCCGACGCCGTCCCTGCCCCCCGCCGACGCCGACGCCGATGCTGCCAGGCTGCCGGAAACGCTGCCGCCCGCGAAGCCGTCCTCGTCGTCGCCACCACCTACGCCGGCCGCCTGCGCCTCCTCCATCTGCCCGCCGACGAGCAGCCCGGCCCTCCTCTGCTTCCCACAGTGAGATCCGCCGCCACTCCTCCCTCTCCTCCTCTAGCTCCGGCCTCCTCCCGTCGGCAGGCGCCCCTCCTCTCCCCACACCGCGCTCAGCGCCCCCATCCTCTCCCCTCGCCGGCAGGGCCGGTCCTACATATCTCTTTTTCACTCTGATTTCTTCTCTTGGTTAGGATTAGAACAGACGAGCTCGGATTTTTATTCATAACTAATACACAACAACAATATCTTGTAATTTCTAAATTTGTAGTCATCCAGATCTTTGTTCGAAACCTTTTAAAAAAATTAAACTAACAATGTTTTTAATTTCCTGTACCATATGTTTGTGTTCTAGTTTGCAAGATGTTATCTAGATAGTATGCATCTGGTAATAACTAAAGAAAATAAATTCGCGTATTAGTTGATTAAGATCAAGGAAGGAGATATTGACATTTTTCCATAACAGGTACAAGTACTTATGTTAGAAATTCCATGAAATAATGCCTACTGTTGAAAAAGAAGTGACAATTATAGGATAAAAATAATTATTGTAGGCACGAACGTAGAAGAAACATATAGCATTATTTTGGTAGTCCTACGAATCTGATACTTGTGCATCTCGACCTATTTTGATAGTCCTGCATATCGGATACTTGTGCATTTCGGATACTTGTGCATTTCGGATACTCTAGGAACATCATTTCCTTTGGTATGCTTATCCTATGTTGTCGTGCATGAGCAATGGGATTAGATATGCAATTTTTGCTCAATGGAATAAACATTTCTGCCACTTTGGGACTGGGCTCAAAGGGGCCATGTCCGGGACTGGGCTTCGCCCGGCTGGTATTGGGAGGTGCTACCTTCCGGGGAGCGTAGGTCGGTGAGGAGGCAGCCCGTTGTTGACCCGATCCTTGTTTGGTGGCAGTCGCGTGGGACAGTCACGGTGCCGAGGCTTCCGGACACCGCAGAGGTGGTACGTCACCGTGTCAGCAAGGAGGATTATCTATGAAAAAAAAATCTACCTTTTTTGGGTCAAACAAAAAAAACAGACGGATCCTTTAGTCCCGGTTCGTAAGTAGAACCGGGACTAAAGGTACTCCCTTCGAGGCGGCCACGTGGAGCACCTTTGGTCCCGGCTTGGAACAGGGCCGGGACTAAAGGTTAGGCCTTTAGTCCCGCCCCTTTAGTCCCGGTTGGTGAACCCGGACTAAAGCCCCTTACGGGCCGGGACTATAGGCCCTGTCTCCACGAGTGTGAATAATAGCATACAAATCTGACCGGAATAGGCCAACATTATGAGTTTTGACGAGTTCCCCGTAACCGCACCTCGGGGTTCTCGGAACGTTCACATCACAGGAAAACCCAAAATCAGTGACTAATAGCATAGAAAACAGGCGAGAATAGGCCTAAACTGCGAGTTTTGACGAATTCCTCGTAACCGGACCTTGGGGTTCCCAAAATGTTCGGATCGCAGGGGGGCCCAAAATCAATGAGTAATAGTATACAAAACTGGCCAAGTAGGCCAAAACTGCAAGTTTTGAGGAGTTCCCCATAATCGGACCCCGGGGTTCCCGAATCGTTCAGATCGCATCGGGACCCTAAGTAAGTGACTAGTAGGATAGAGAACTGGACGAAAAACTACGAGTTTTGACGAGTTCCTGGTAACCGGACCCCAAGGTTCCCGAAATCTTTGGATCACAGCGGGACACAAAATCAGTGACTAATAGCATACAAAAACTGGCCGGAATAGGGCAAAACTGTGAATTTTGACGAGTTCCCCGTAACCGGAACCCGGGGTTCCCGGAACGTTCGGATCACAGCGGGACCCAAAATCAATGACTATAATAGCATACAAAACTGTCCGGAAGAGGCCAAAACTTCGAGTTTTGACGAGTTCACCGCAACCGGACCCTCGGGTTCCCGAAACATTCGGATCAAAGCGGGACCCAAAATCAGTGACTAATAGCATACAAAACTGACCGGAATAGGCCAAAACTGCGAGTTTTGACGAGTTCCCCGCAACCGGACCCTGGTGTTCCGAAACATTCGGATCACAGTCGGACCCAAAATCAGTGACTAATAGCATTCAAAATTGGGCACAATAGGCCAAAAACTGCGAGTTTCGACGAGTTCTACGTAACCGGACCCCGGGCTCCCTGAAAGGTCCAGATCGCAGCGGGACCCAAACCAATGAGTAATTGCATATAAAACTGGCCAGAATAGGCCAAAACTGCGAGTTTTGACCAGTTCTCTGTAACTGGACCCCGGGGTTCCCGAGACGTTTGTCTCGCAGGAAAACCCAAAATCAGTGACTAATAGCATAGAAAACTGACAACAACAGGCCAACATTGTGAGTTTTGACGAGTTCGCCGTAACTGCACCTCGGGGTTCCCGTAACGTTCGGATCACAGCGGGACCCAAAATCAGTGACTAATAGTATACAAAACTGACCGGAATAGGCCAAAACTATGAGTTTTGACGAGTTCCCCGCTACCAGACCCTGGGGTTCGCGGAACATTCAGATCACATTGAGACCCAAAATGAGTGACTAATAGCATACAAAACTGACCGAAATAGGCCAAAACTGCGAGTTTTGACGAGTTCCCCGCAACCGGACCCTGGGGTTCCCGAAACATTCGGATCACAGCGGGACCCAAAATCAGTGATCAATAACATACAAATCTGGCCACAATAGGCCATAAACTATGAGTTTTGACGAGTTCCACGTAACCGGATGATACGTCTAAAACGTATCTATAATTTTTGACGGTTTCATGCTGTTATCTTGTCAAATTTGGATGTTTTATATACCTTTTATATCTTTTTTGGGACAAACTTATTAATTCAGTGCCAAGTGCCAGTTTCTGTTTTTCCTGTGTTTTTGACTCTTTTCAGATCTGATTTTGGAACGGAGTCCAAACGGAATAAAATCCCTAAAATAACTTTTTCCAGAATAGAAGAAGATCGGGGGACTTGAGGGCCAAGGCAGGAGGCCCACAGGGGGCCCACAAGCCCTGTAGCCGCGGCCTGGGGGGTCCGCAGCTACCAAGCTTGTGGCCCCCCTAGAGCTCCCCTTCCCTAGCTCTTTGGCCTATATATTCCCTAAAATCCCAGAAAAAATAGGAGCATCCATGAAACCACTTTTCCGCCGCTGCAAGCTTCCGTTTCCGCGAGATCTCATCTGTAGACCCTTCCCGGTGCCCTGCCGAAGGGAACTTTGGAGCTGGAGGGCTTCTACATCAACTTCATTGCCTCTCCAATGACTCGTGAGTAGTCTACTTCAGACCTACGGGTCCATAGTTAGTAGTTAGATGGCTTCTTCTCTCTCTTGGATCTTCAATACAAAGTTCTCCATGATCTTCATGGAGATCTATCCGATGTAATCCTCTTTGGCGGTGTGTTTGTCGAGATCCGATGAATTGTGGATTTGTGATCAGATTATCTATGAATTATATTTGAGTCTTTGCTGATTTCTTATATGCATGATTTGATATCCTTGTAAGTCTCTCCGAGTCTTGGGTTTTGTTTGGCCAACTAGATCTATGATTCTTGCAATGGGAGAAGTGCTTGGTTTTGGGTTCATACCGTGCGGTGACCTTTCCCAGTGACAGAAGGGGCAGCAAGGCACGCATCATGTTGTTGCCATCAAGGGTAACAAGATGGGTTTTCTTCATAGATTTGAGATTGTCCATCTACATCATGTCATCTTGCTTAAGGCGTTACTCTGTTCTTATGAACTCAATACACTTGATGCATGCTGGATAGCGGTCGACATGTGGAGTAATAGTAGTACATGCAAAAAGTATCGGTCTACTTGTTTTGGACGTGATGCCTATATGTATGATCATTGCCATAGATAACGTCATGACTTTGCGCGGTTCTATCAATTGCTCGACAGTAATTCGTTCACCCACCGTCTACTTGCTTTCATGAGAGAAGCCACTAGTGAACACTACGGCCCCCGGGTCTATTCAAAATTATCATCTCCGCTTTTACTTTTACTTCGCTTTGTTTACTTTTTGCTTTCAGTTCTCACTTTTCAAACAATCTATAAGGGATTGACAACCCCTTCATAGCGTTGGGTGCAAGCTCTTTGTGTTTGTGCAGGTACTTGTGACTTGACGCGATCCTCCTACTGGATTGATACCTTGGTTCTCAAAATGAGGGAAATACTTACCGCCGCTGTGCTACATCACCCTTTCCTCTTCAAGGGAACACCAACGCAAGGCTCCAAGGCCGCGGGGGAACCCTTTGCATATTTGCCAAGGAAATCCCTATAGGCGTAGCCAGCAGCACCGGACCCCGGGGTTCCCGAAACGTCCGGATCGCAGCGGGACCCAAAATCAATGAGTAATTGCATACAAAACTGGACAACGGGGTTCCCAAAACGTTCGTATCGCAGGAAAACCCAAAATCATGACTAATAGCATAGAAAACTGACCAAAACATGCCAACATACTGAGTTTTTACGAGTTCCCCGTAACCGCATCTCGGGGTTCCCGAAACATTCGGATCGCAGCGGGACCCAAAATCAGTGAGTAATAACATATAAAACTGGCCAAAATAAGCCAAAACAGCGAGTTTTAACGAGTTCCCCGTAACCGAACCCCGAGGTGTTCGGATCACAGCGGGACACAAAATCAATGAGTAATAGCATAAAAAACTGGCCGGAATAGGCCAAAACTGTGAGTTTTGACGAGTTCCCCGCAACCGGACCCCGGGGTTTCCCGAAACATTTGGATCACAACAGGATCCAAAATCAGTGAGTAATATCATACAAATCTAGCCAGAATAGGCCAAAACTACAAGTTTTGAGGACTTCCCCGTAACCGGACCGCGAGTTTCCCTAAATGTTCGGATCACAGCGGGACACAAAACAAGTGACTAATAGCATACAAAAATGTCCGCAATAGGCCTAAACTGCGAGTTTTGACGAGTTCCCCGTAACCGGACCCCGGGGTTCCCGAAACATCCGGATCGCAGAGGGACCCAAAATCAGTTACTAATAGCATACAAAACTGACCGGAATAGGCCAAAACTACGAGTTTTTACGAGTTCCCCGCAACCGTACCCCGGGGTTCGCGAAACATTCGGATCACATCGGGACCTAAAATCAGTGACTAATCAAACTGACCGGAATAGGCTAAAATTGCGAGTTTTGACGAGTTCCCCGCAACCGGACCCTGGCGTTCCCGAAACATTCGGCTCACAGCGGGACCCAAAATCAGTGACTAATAGCATACAAAACTGACCGGAATATGCCAAAACTATGAGTTTTGACGAGTTCCCAGCAACCTGATCCTTGGGTTCCGAAACATTCAGATCACAGCGGGACCAAAAATCACTGACTAATAGCATACAAAACTAGCCACAATAGGCCGAAAACTTCGAGTTTTGACGAGTTGCATGTAACCGGACCCCGGGGTTCCCGAAACGTCCGGATCGCAGCGGCACCCAAAATCAAGATTAATTGCATACAAAACTGACCGCCTAGGCCAAGACAGCTACCTCCTCCTGACCGCCTAGGCCAAGCCAGCCGGCTAGGGGCGAGGCGGCCGAGCCTAGGCCGGCTAGTCAAGCGACTAGCCGGCTAGGGAGCACAAGTCACATTAGACCGTAGGTCATGACGAGACCCTATGGTTAAAGGTGGCTACGCGCCAGCAAAGGTACTAGATCGGGGTGCATGGTAGGTACATGCGTCGGCGGCCACGCCGCTGACCTCCTCCTGCTTCGATCCATCACCCTGCATAGTGTCGGCCCGTCAAACTCCCACTCCATTACTGCACTCGGCGTGGGAACAGTGGAGACGGTCGTACTGCCTGCCCATGAGGATCCTCGCTAGACGACACCGGACGTACCACACGTGTCCCGCGTCAACCTTACGCGAGAGCCTTATTGGCTAGCCGGCGGGTCCCACAGCCAGACGGGACCTTGCAGCCGGCGGGCCCCTCCAGCGACAAGACAAGACCCCGTGGGCCACTGGGGGAGCCTGCAAGGCTACCAGCCGGGCCCCACTCTTGTACCTTTTATCCATATTGTAGGTCGGTGGGTTCGTCTATAAAACCCCCCGGCCCCCTCCATGCAGAGGGTCGGTCAACTCAGCACACACACACACCACATAGGAGAGGCAGACGCGAGCCGGCAGCTCCTTCTTCCTCCTCCGCAATACAGCTGCAGGAGCACTTTGTAGTCCCATTCATACATCATACACTCCGGCAGGATTAGGGGTGTTATCTCTACCAAGAGCCCTGAACCTGGGTAGATCGTGCATTCCATGCTTGTACCATCCTCGTTCCCAGTGCCCTCCGGTGCCACTTCGGTTCCACCATCTTTATCCTACCCATGGCTTATGTTGTGAGTAAACACCGACATTTGACACCCACCATGGGGCCGTCCGCAACATCGGCTGGCTTCACGCGCTGGGCGGGGCCCTGCTCTTACACCGCCGGATGCATCGCGTTCGAACCGATCTACGTGCCCGTGGAGCCTGCTTTCGATGAGGCTTCAGCGATGATGATCAACGTCCCAGTCCGTCATGCGGACTTGGATGGGGATTCTAACGATGAGTCACTCCCCAGCATCATCGTCCCCGCTATGGAGAACCATAGCGTTCTCTTTAGCGACTTACATCTTGGCGACGGTCCTCGCTACCCTGGTGAGGACTTCGATGTCGAGGCATTATGCGCCAGCTTCAGTAGGCTCTCTATCACTGAGACGCCTACATCCGACATATACCCCAGCAACGTACTCGTCTTCGACGGTCCTTCATCGTCTGCGGGCTTCTTTACCCCGTATCACGTCGCCACTATCTCCAGTGTTGTGGAGGTGATGGTTATCGCTGCCGGCACAAGCAAGGCTCATGGCAAGGCGTCAGCAGACGCTGGTGAGCCTGTTGCTAACTCTGCCGATACGCTTCAGGCCGCTCTTATCGGCTTGAAGACACCCATCGCTACCTCCACGAACCCCACCGACGTGCGGGCCCCACTGGAGGAGGCTCGCAGGGAGATCTTGGAGGAGGGCATCGCCATTGCCGCGGCTAAACACCGGATGGAGGCCATGCAACGCGAGTATAACTCCACCTATGGCCTCACTCCGGTTTCCGAGGGCCCTAGTCGGCTTGGCGCGGTCCGCAGCCGCGGCCGTGCCATTGCCGAGATCCTAGGTGGCAAGCAGCCCATCTACGAGACTCATGCGGCCAACCTACGGGCGGCCCAGGCGGCCATGGCGGAAATGCCAGGCTTGGAGGGCGAGGAGCGCATCCTTCAAGAGAAGCAGGTCAAGGATCTCCTTGACGCCGCCAACGAGCAGCAGACATGGCTTGACCCCAGTCAAGATCGGTCGGAGTCTCCGAGACCCAATCCCGGAGCGCGCCGCAACCCCAGCGGTCATCATCAAGCCGAGGGATCTTCCTCACATTGCACTTCTAGCCGGAAGGGCGAGGGAAGCCACGACAGGCGTTCTCAGCGCCAGAGCGATCCAACTTCGAGCCGGCGTCGTAGGGATGATGAGAGTGATTTGGTGTATGAGGTTCCTCGTTCGGGGAGGACCCATGCTGCCGGCTCACACGGCACCCTTCCGATCACGGCTCAGATCGGCGCTCGCGTCCCACATGGCGAGGAAGACGGTCGCAGGTGTCTCAACGCCCTGGCGCAATTAGCTCTTCTAGAGGAAGACGGTCCCATCAGTCCGGCGTGCATCGGCCCCCGGATCCGAGGGGAGCCGTTTCCCCGAGGCTTCACTCTTCCTCGGGACACCCCCAAGTACAACAACACAGCCAAGCCAGAAGACTGGCTGATCGACTACACCACTGCCGTTGGCATCGCCAGGGGCTACAAGCGCGTAGCCATCCGCTACGTGCCACTCATGCTAGCCGGCTCGGCTCGGGCATGGCTTAACAGCCTTCCAGCCGGCAGTGTCAACTCGTGGGTCGACTTCGAGGAGGCGTCCATCCGCAACTTCACTGGCACCTACAAGCGCCCTGGCCGGCCTCGCGAGCTGGCCATGTGCGTCCATAGGCCCGACGAACCCCTTCGCGACTATGTCACACATTGGACGGAGCTTCACAACTCCTGTGAGGGAGTGCATGAGGTTCAGGCCATCCAGTACTTCATCAACGGTTGCCGAGACGGCACTCTCCTCAAGCACAAGCTCATGTGCTCCGAGCCCACCTCTCTGGCGATGCTCATGGCCAAGGTGGACAAGTACGCCACGACCGACTCCGTGATGCGGGTCAAGGTGACCGCCTCGGAAAAAGTTGTCCCCACGCCGACTACTCCCAAGCCGGCTGGCGTCAATCGAGGCGGCCAGAACAACAACAAGCGCAAGGCGGATCAACTTGATTCGCACTCCAACAACAAGCTATTAGCCAACATGAAGGGCGAGGCGCCGACTACTCAGGCCGACTCTCAACAGAGGCAGACCAGCAAGAATGATTGGCAGCCCAAGTTCAGCTTCGAGCAGATGCTAGACGTGCCCTGCAAGATGCACTCTGGGGCGAAGCCCTCTACCCATACCCTTCGACAGTGCAACTTTGCACGACGACTGTCGCAAGGGGAGGGCCTGCCGGGCGCCCCAGGTGCAGCTGCGGCGCCTCACGCTCCGGCTCCCGGTCCAGCTCAATCTCCGCTACCGCTGCCTCACAACGACGGCCGTCTCCACGATGACTACCCCCATCAAAACAGAGCATTCGTGGTCTTCACCAGTGAAGACGACGACACGCACAGCCAGCGCCAACGTCGGCGCGAGGTGAATGCCACGGTCCCCCCGGTTCCCCAATACATGCATTGGTCTGAAAAGCCCATCACATGGAGCTGGGTTGACAATCCTGCGGTGATGCCAAACCCTGGCTCATACGCGCTCGTCCTCGACCCCACTTTCGCCTCCCAGAGGCTCACCTGCCGGTTCTCCCGGGTGTTGGTCGACGGCGGCAGCAGTATCAACATCCTCTACCTCGACACCCTCCTCAAGCTTGGGCTCAAGGAGAAGGACATCCTGCCGACCAGCACTGTCTTCCACGGCATCGTGCCGGGACAGTCCTGATCGCCGATCGGCAAAATCCAGCTTGACGTCCTGTTCGGTGACAAGGCTCACTTCCGCCGTTAGTCCATATGGTTCGAGGTGGTGGATCTCAGCAGCCCGTATCACGCATTGCTGGGCAGGCCGGCTCTGGCCAAATTCATGGCTATCCCCCACTACGCCTACCTCAAGATGAAGATGCTGGGTCCGAAGGGCATCATCACCATCGCTGGCGACTACAAGAAGTCGCTCGAGTGTGCACAGGACAGTAGCCGCCTGACCGACGCCATGGTGATTGCTAAGGAGAAAAGGCAGATCGACCGGCTCGTGGCTCCGGCTACCGAGGAGCCGGCGATCCCTACTCCTCCATCCCAATCGGCCGGCGAAGGCTCCTTCAAGCCGGCCAAAGAAACCAAGCAAGTGCCACTCGACCCTGCGAACCCCAAGCAATACGTCACTATCGAGGCTAACCTTAGCCCTAAATAGGAAGGCGAACTCGTCAACTTCCTCCTTGAGAATCGGGACATCTTTGCATGGTCTCCCAAAGACATGCATGGTGTTCCGAGGAAGTATGCCGAGCACAAACTTGACGTGCGACCGGATGCAAAGCTGGTGAAACAACCTTTGCACCGCTTCGCCGAGGGGAAGGGGCACACGATCGGAGAAGAGATTTCCCGACTCCTTGCAGCCGGCTTCATCATGGAGGTTTTCCACCCGGACTGGTTAGCCAATCCAGTCCTTGTGCTGAAGAAGAACAACACCTGGCGCATGTGTATCGATTACACGAGCCTGAATAAGGCATGCCCGAAAGACCCTTTCGCCTTGCCTAGGATAGATCAAGTGATCGACTCCACAGCCGGCTGCGAACTGCTGTCATTTCTAGATGCTTATTCTGGCTACCATCAAATCAAGCTGGATCCAGCTGATCGCCTGAAGACCTCCTTCATCACGCCCTTCGGGGCCTACTGCTACACCACCATGACGTATGGTCTGAAGAACGCTGGTGCGACATTCCAATGCTGCATGCAACAGTCCCTACTGCCACAGATTGGCAGGAACATCCACGTCTATGTGGATGATATCGTTGTCAAGACCAAGCATCACTTCAACCTCCTCGACGACTTGCGGGAGACGTTCGCCAAATTGCGCGAATACAAGATCCGGCTCAACCCAGAGAAGTGCGTCAAAACTAGCCGGAATATGCCAAAACTGCGACTTTTGACGAGTTCCCTGCAACCGGACCCTGGGGTTCCTGAATGTTGGTAAACGTAGCATAAATTCAAAATTTTCCTACGCATATTCAGATCTTCCTATGGAGAGACCAGCAACGAGAGAGGGTTAAGTGCATCTTCATACCTTTGAAGATCGCTAAGCGGAAGCGTTGCTAGAACGCGGTTGATGGAGTCGTACTCGCAGCGATTCCGATCTAGTGCCGAACTACGGCACCTCCGCGTTCAACACACGTGTAGCCCGGTGACGTCTCTCGCACCTTGATCCAGCAAGGAGGAGGGAGAGGTTGGGGGAAGAACTCCAGCAGCACCGGCGTGGTGTCGATGGAGAGACGAGGTCTCCCGGCAGGGCTTCGCCAAGCACCGGCAGAGAGGAGGAGGAAGAAGGGCAGGGCTGCGCCGAGGGAGAGGCAAAAGTCTGATACGGTATCCGAGAGTTGCACAATCTCACGGTCGAAGGAAAAGATACTTGACATTAGAAAAGCTTTAGCATACGAACAATATGATCTAGTGCTATGCTTAGGATTGGGTCTTGTCCATCATATCATTCTCCCAATGATGTGATCCCGTTCTCAATGACATCTAATGCCCATGATCAGGAAACCATGATCATCTATTGACTAACGAGCTAGCCAACTAGAGGCTTGCTAGGGACACATTGTGATCTATTTATTCACACATGTATTACTGTTTCCTGTTAATACAATTATAGCATGAACAATAGACGATTATCATGAACAAGGAAATATGATAATAACCATTTTATTATTGCCTCTAGGGCATATTTCCAATAGTCTCCCACTTGCACTAGAGTCAATAATCTAGTTACATTGTGATGTATCGAACACCCATAGCATTATGGTGTTGATCATGTTTTGCTTGTGGAAGAGGTTTAGTCAACGGGTCTGCAATATACAGATCCGTGTGTACTTTACAAATATCTATCACTCCACTTTGGACATGGTCTTGGATGGAGTTGTAGCGGCGTTTGATGTGCTTCGTATTCCGGTGAAACCTGGGCTCCTTGGCTATGGCAATGGCTCCAGTGTTATCACAGAAGAGTGTCATTGGACCCGACGCGCTTGGAACCACTCCAAGGTCGGTGATGAGCTCCTTCATCAAAATTCCTTCATGAGCTGCTTCTGAAGCAGCTATGTACTCCGCTTCACATGTAGATGCTGCCACGAGTTCTTGCTTGCTGCTGCACCAACTCACTGCCCCACCATTCAACACATATACGTATCCGGTCTGTGACTTAGAGTCATCCGGATCTGTGTCGAAGCTAGCGTCGACGTAACCCTTTACGACGAGCTCTTCGTCACCTCCATAAACGAGAAACATTTCCTTAGTCCTTTTCAGGTACTTAAGGATATTCTTGACCGCTGTCCAGTGTTCCATACCGGGCACTTTGGTACCTCCCTACCAAACTTATGGCAAGGTTCATATCAGGTCTGGTACACAACATGGCATACATTAGAGAGCCCACGACTGAAGCATAGGGGACATAACTCATCTTCTCTCTATCTGCTGTCGTGGTCGACGACTGAGTCTTACTCAATCTCATACCTTGCAAAACTGGCAAGAACCCTTTCTTTGAGTTTTCCATATTGAACTTCTTCAATATCTTGTCAAGGTACGTACTTTGCGAAAGACCTATGAGGCGTCTCGATCTATCTCTATAGATCTTGATGCCTAATATGTATGCAGCTTCTCCAAGGTCCTTCATTGAAAAACTCTTGTTCAAATAGGCCTTTATGCTCTCCAACATCTCTATATTATTCCCCATCAATAATATGTCATCCACATACAGTATGAGGAAAGCTACAGAGCTCCCACTCACTTTCTTGTACAGACAGGCTTCTCCACAAACCTGTATGAACCCAAACGCTTTAATCACCTCATTAAAGCGAATGTTCCAACTCCGAGATGCTTGCACCAGCCCATAGATGGAGCGCTGGAGCTTGCACACTTTGTTAGCACCCTTAGGGTCGACAAAACCTTCTGGTTGCATCATATACAACTCTTCCTTAAGGTTCCCGTTAAGGAACGCTGTTTGGACGTCCATTTGCCAAATTTCATAATCATAAAAGGCGGCAATTGCTAACATGATTCAGACTGATTTCAGCTTCGCTACGGGAGAGAAAGTCTCTTCGTAGTCAACTCCTTGAATTTGTCGAAAACCCTTTGCGACAAGTCGAGCTTTGTAAACGGTTACATTACCGTTTGCATCAGTCTTCTTCTTGAAGATCCATTTTTTTCTATGGCTCGCCAGTCATCGGGCAAGTCCACCAAAGTCCATACTTTGTTCTCATACATGGATCCTATCTCGGATTTCAGAGCCTCAAGCCATTTGTTGGAATCCAGGCCCGCCATCGCTTCTTCATAGTTCGAAGGTTCACCTTTGTCTAACAACATGATTTCCATCACAGGGTTGCCGTACCACTCTGGTGCGGAGCGTGCCCTTGTGGACCTTCACGGTTCAGTAGTAACTTGATCCGAAGCTTCTTGATCATCATCATTAACTTCCTCTTCAGTCGGTGTAGGCGCCACAGGAACAACTTCACGCGCTGCGCTACTATCCTGTTCGAGAGGGGGTGTAATTACCTCATCAAGTTCTACCTTCCTCCCACTTACTTCTTTCGAGAGAAACTCTTTCTCTAGAAAGGATCTGTTCTTGGCAACAAAGGTTTTACCTTCGAGCTTTTCTGGTTGAAGTTTCTTCACATAAGCATCGCATCCCCAAACTTTAAGAAACGACAACTTAGGTTTCTTGCCAAACCATAGTTCATATGGTGTCGTCTCAACGGATTTAGACGGTGCCCTATTTAAAGTGAATGCTGCAGTTTCTAATGCGTATCCCCAAAATGATAGCGATAAGTCGGTAAGAGACATCATAGATCGTACCATATCTAATAAAGTGCGATTACGACGTTCAGACACTCCGTTGCGTTGCGGTGTGCCAGGCGGCGTCAGTTGTGAAACGGTTCCACACTTCCTTAGGTGTGTGCCAAACTCGTGACTCAAATATTCTCCTCCACGATCAGATCATAGACATTTAATTTTTCTGTCACGTTGATTCTCAACCTCACTCTGAAATTCCTTGAACTTTTCAAACGTCTCAGATTTGTGCTTCATCAAGTAGATATACCCATACCTACTCAAATCATCGGTGAGAGTGAGAACATAACGATAACCACCGCGAGCTTCAACGTTTATTGGACCACACACATCAGTATGTATTATTTCCAATAAGTCGGTTGCTCTCTCCATTATTGCTGAGAATGGAGTCTTAGTCATCTTGCCCATGAGGCACGGTTCGCATGTGTCAAATGATTCAAAGTCAAGAGACTCTAATAGCCCATCAGTATGGAGCTTCTTCATGCGCTTAACGCCGATATGACCAAGGCGGCAGTGCCACAAGTATGTGGGACTATCATTATCAACTTTACATCTTTTGGTACTCACACTATGAATATGTGTAACATCATGATCGAGATTCATCAAGAATAAACCATTCACCAGCGGAGCATGACCATAAAACATATCACGCATATAAATAGAATAACCATTATTCTCTGACTTAAATGAGTAGCCGTCTCGCATTAAGCAAGACCCTGATACAATGTTCATGCTTAAAGCTGGTACTAAATAAACTAATCCCGATGGTAGACGTAGAGGTAGCGTGCCGACGGCAATCACATCGACCTTTGAACCATTCCCGACGCGCATCGTCACCTCGTCCTTGGCCAGTCTCCGCTTATTCCGCAGTTCCTGCTTTGAGTTGCAAATGTGAGCAACAACACCGGTATCAAATACCCAGGAGCTACTACGAGCGCTGGTAAGGTACACATCAATAACATGTATATCACATATACCTTTAACGTTGCCGGCCTTCTTGTCCGCTAAGTATTTGGGGCAGTTCCGCTTCCAGTGACCCTTTCCCTTGCAATAGAAGCACCCAGTCTCAGGCTTGGGTCCATTCTTTTTCTTCTTCCCGGCATCTGGCTTACCGGGCGCGGCAACAGCTTTGCCATCTTTCTTGAAGTTCTTCTTAGCCTTGCCTTTCTTGAAACTAGTGGTCTTGTTGACCATCAACACTTGATGCTCTTTCTTGATTTCTACTTCTGCAGACTTGAGCATCGAGTACAACTCGGGAATGGTCTTCTCCATCCCTTGCATGTTGTAGTTAAGCACAAAGCCTTTGTAGCTTGGTGGGAGAGATTGGAGGATTCTGTCAATTATAGCATCATCCGGAAGTTTGACTCCAAGTGAAGTCAAACGACCATGTAACCCAGACATTTTGAGTATGTGCTCACTGACAGAACTGTTCTCCTCCATCTTACAGCTAAAGAACTTGTCGGAGACTTCATATCTCTCGACACGGGCATGAGCTTGAAAAACTAGCTTCAGCTCCTGGAACATCTCATATGCCCCGTGTTGCTCAAAACGCCTTTGGAGCCCCGTTTCTAAACTGTATAACATGCCACACCTAACCAGAGAGTAGTCATCACTCCGCGTTTGCCAGACGTTCAGAATGTCCTGGGCTGCTGCGGGAGCGGGAGGGTCACCTAGCGGCGCATCAAGGACATAAGCCTTTTTAGCTGCTTCAAGGATGAGCTGCAAGTTGCGAACCTAGTCCGCATAGTTGCTACCATCATCTTTCAGCTTGTTTTTCTCTAGGAATGCGTTGAAATTGAGGTTGACGTTGGCCATCTACAATATTTATAAAGACAACTTTTAGAGTAAGTTCATGGCAATTAAGTTCATTTAATCAAATTAAGTATGAAATCCCACTTAAATCGACATCCCTCTAGTCATCTAAGTGATACATGATCCATGTTGACTAACCCGTGTCCGATCATCACGTGAGACGGACTAGTCATCATGGTGAGCAACTCCATGCTGATCGTATTCAACCATATGACTCATGTTCGACCTTTCGGTCTCTTGTATTCGAGGTCATGTTTGTACATGCTAAGCTCGTTGAGTCAACCTAGGTGTTTTGCGTGTGTAAATCTGGCTTACACCCGTTGTATGCGAACGTTAGAATCTATCACACCCGATCATCACGTGGTGCTTCGAGACAACGAACCTTCGCAACGGTGCACACTTAGGGGAATACGTTCTCGAAATTTTAAGAGGGATCATCTTATTATGCTACCGTCGTTCTAAGCAATAAGATGTAAAACATGATAAACATCACAATGCAATCATATAGTGACATGATATGGCCATTATCATCTTTGCTCTTTCGATCTCCATCTTCAGGCATCGCATGATCATCATCGTCACCGGCGTGACACCATGATCTCCATCATCATGATCTCCATCATCGTGTCTCCGTGAAGTCGTCACGCCAACTACTACTATCACTACTACTATAGCTAACCGTTAGCAATGAAGTAAAAGTAGTAAGCACATGGCGTTGCATCTCATACAATAAATTAAGACAACTCCTATGGCTCCTGCCGGTTGTCATACTCATCGACATGCAAGTCGTGAAACCTATTACAATAACATGATCATCTCATACATCATACATGCAACATCACAACTTTGGCCATATCACATCACATGTGAAACCCTACAAAAACAAGTTAGACGTCCTCTAATTGTTGTTGCAAGTTTTACGTGGCTGATTTGGGTTTCTAGCAAGAACGCCTTCTTACCTACGTGACAGACACAACGATGATATGCCAAAGCTATTTACCCTTCATAAGGACCCTTTTCATCAAATCCAATCCGACTAGAGTAGGAGAGACAGACAACCGCTAGCCACCTTTATGCACGGTGTGCATGTCTGTCGGTGGAACCAGTCTCACGTAAGAGTACGTGTAAAGTCGGTCCGGGCCGCTTCATCCCACAATACCGCCAGAAAAGAATAAGACTAGTAGCGGCAAGAAAATTTACAAATCATCGCCCACAACTTTTCTGTTCTACTCGTGCATAGAATCTACGCATAGAAAACCTGGCTCGGATGCCACTGTTGGTAAACGTAGCATAAATTCAAAATTTTCCTACGCATATTCAGATCTTCCTATGGAGAGACCAGCAACGAGAGAGGGTTAAGAGCATATTCATACCTTTGAAGATCGCTAAGCGGAAGCGTTGCTAGAACGCGGTTGATGGAGTCGTACTTGCAGCGATTCCGATCTAGTGCCGAACTACGGCACCTCCGCGCTCAACACACGTGCCGCCCGATGACGTCTCCCGCACCTTGATCCAGCAAGGAGGAGGGAGAGGTTGGGGAAGAACTCCAGCAGCACGACGGCATGGTGTCGATGGAGAGACGAGGTCTCCCGGCAGGGCTTCGCCAAGCACCGGCAGAGAGGAGGAGGAAGAAGGGCAGGGCTGCGCCGAGGGAGAGGCAAAAGTCTGATTCCCAATGGCCAAAAGTGCCCAATATATATAGGGGGAGGGGAGATGGGGTGCCACCCCTAGGGTTCCCACCCTAGGGGGTGCGGCAGCCCCCCAGATGGGAGGTGCGGCAGCCAGAGGGGGGAGGAGGGGGTGGCGCACCACCTGGTGGGCCTTAGGCCCACCTGGCTTACGGTTTGCCCCCCTTTTCTCTCCCCTGCGCATTGGGCTGAGTGGGGAGGCGCACCAGCCCACCTAGGGGCTGGTTCCCACCCCCACTTGGCCCACCTTACCTCCCGGGGTTGTTGCCCCCTTTCGGTGGTCCCCCGGGGCCCCCTCCGGTGGTCCCGGTGGTCCCGGTACGTTACCGGTGATGCCCGAAACACTTCTAGTATCCGAAACCATCCGTCCTATATATCAATCTTTACCTTCGGACCATTCCGGAGCTCCTCATGACGTCCGGGATCTCATCCGGGACTCCGAACAACTTTTGGTAACCTCGTATAACAATTCCCTATAACCCTAGTGTCACCGAACCTTAAGTGTGTAGACCCTACGGGTTCGGGAGACAGGCAGACATGACCGAGACACCTCTCTGGCCAATAACCATCAGCGGGGTCTGGACACCCATGGCGGCTCCCACTTTCTCCACGATGATCTCATCGGATGAACCACGATGTCAAGGATTCAATCAATCCCGTATACGATTCCCTTTGTCTGTCGGTATAGAACTTGCCCGAGATTCGATCGTCGGTATACCTATACCTTGTTCAATCTCGTTACCGGTAAGTCTCTTTACTCGTTCTGTAGCACGTCATCGTGTGACTAACTCCTTAGTCACATTGAGCTCATGATGATGTTCTACTGAGTGGGCCCAGAGATACCTCTCCGTCACACGGAGTGAAAAATCCCGATCTCGATTCGTACCAACCCAACAAACACTTTCAGAGGTACCCGTAGTGCACCTTTATAGTCACCCAGTTACGTTGTGATGTTTGGTACACCCAAAGCACTCCTACGGTATCCGGGAGTTGCACAATCTCACGGTCGAAGGAAAAGATACTTGACATTAGAAAAGCTTTAGCATACGAACAATACGATCTAGTGCTATGCTTAGGATTGGGTCTTGTCCATCACATCATTCTCTCAATGATGTGATCCCGTTATCAATGACATCTAATGCCCATGATCAGGAAACCATGATCATCTATTGACTAACGAGCTAGCCAACTAGAGGCTTGCTAGGGACACATTGTGATCTATTTATTCACACATGTATTACTGTTTCCTGTTAATACAATTATAGCATGAACAATAGACGATTATCATGAACAAGGAAATATGATAATAACCATTTTATTATTGCCTCTAGGACATATTTCCAACACTGAAACGTTCACCGCGCATCGGTACCCAAAATCAGTGACTAATAGCATACAAAACTGGCCAGAATAGGCCAAAAGTGCGATTTTTGACGACTTCTCCGTAACCGGACCCCAGGGTTCCCGAAACATTCGTATCGCAAACTGGACAGAACAAGCCAACACTGTGAGTTTTGACGAGTTTCCCGTAACCGCGCCTCGGGTTCCCGAAACATTCGGATCGGAGCAGGACCCAAAATAAGTGAGTAATGGCATACAAATCTAGCCAAAATAGGCCAAAACTACGAGTATTTAGGAGTTCCCCGTAACCGGACCCAGGGTTCCCGAAATGTTCGGATCACAGCGGGACCCAAAATCAGTGAGTAATAGCATACAGAACTGGCCGGAATAGGCCAAAACTTGGAGTTTTGACGAGTTCCCCGTAACCGGGCCCCGGGGTTCCCAAAACGTCCGGATCAAAGCGGGACCCAATATCAGTGACTGATAGCATATAAAACCAGAAACAATAGGACAAAACTACAAGTTTTGACGAGTTCCCTGTAACCGCACCGAGGGGTTCCCGAAACATTTAGATTGCAGGAGGACTCAAAATCAGTGACTAATAGCATACAAATCTGGCCAAAATAGGCCAAAATTACAAGTTTTAATGAGTTCCCCGTAACCGGACCCCAAGGTTCCTAAAATGTTCGGATCACTGTGGGATACAAGATCAGAGACTAATAACATACAAAACTGGCCGGAATAGGCCAAAACTATGAGTTTTGACGAGTTCCCCGTAACCGGACCTCGGGGTTCTCGAAACGTTCGGATCGCACCGGGCCCAAAATCAGTGAACAATTGCATATAAAGCTGGCCAGAATAGGCCAAAACTTCGAGATTTAACGAGTTCCCCGTAACCGGACCCCAAGGTTCCCGAAATGTTCGGATCACAGCGGGACCCAAAATCAGTGACTAATAGCATACAAAGCTGACCGGAATAGGCCAAAAGTGCGAGTTTTAACGAATACCCCGCAACCGGACCTTGGGGTTCCCGAAACATTCGGATCACAGCGAGATCCAAAATCAGTGACTAATAGCATACAAAACTGACCGGAATAGGCCGAAAGTGCGAGTTTTGACGAGTTCCCTGCAACCGGACCCCGGGGTTCCCGAAATGTTCGGATCACAGCGGGACCCAAAATCAGTGACTAAAAGCATACAAAAATAGCCACAATAGGCCAAAACTACGAGTTTTTACGAGTTCCACGTAACCGGACTCAGGGGTTCCCGAAACATTCGGATCGCGAAAGGACCCAAAATCAGTGAGTAATAGCATACAAATCTGGCCAAAATAGGCCAAAATTACAAGTTTTAACGAGTTTCCCGTAACCGGACCCCAAGGTTCCCTAAATGTTCGGATCAAAGTGGGACACAAAATCAGAGACTAATAGCATAGAAAACTACCCGAAATATGCCAAAACTATGAGTTTTGAGCAGTTCCCCGTAACCGGACCCCGGGGTTCCCGAAACGTTTGGATCACGACGGGACCCAAAATCAGTGAATAATAGCATACAAAATTGTCCACAATAGGCGAAATCTGCGAGTTTTGACGAGTTCTCCGTAACCGGACCCAAGGGTTTGCTAAACAGTCGGATCACAGCGGGACCTAAAATCAGTGACTAATAACATGCAAAACTTTCCACAATAGGCGAAACCAGCGAGTTTTGAGGAGTTCCCCGTAACTAGACCCAAGGGTTCGCGAAACAGTCGGATCACATCGGGACCCAATACAACTGACTAATGGCATAGAAAACTGGCCGGAATAGGCCAAAACTGTGAGTTTTGGCGAGTTCCCCGTAACCGCACCTCGGGGTTCCCGAAATGTTCAAATCGCAACGGGCCCCAAAATGAGTGAGTAATAACATATAAAACTGGCCAGAATAGGCCAAAACTGCGAATTTTAACGAGTTCCCCGTAACCGGACCCCGAGGTTCCCGAAATGTTCGGATCAGAGCGGGACACAAAATGAGTGAGTTGCAAACAAAACTTACCGAATAGGAAAAAAGTCTTAGTTTTGACGAGTTCCAAGTAACCGGCCCCCGGGTTCCCGAAACGTCCGGATCGCAGGACAACCCAAAAACATTGCGTAATAGCATACAAAACTTGCCGGAACAGGCCAAAATTGGGACTTTTGACGAGTTTCCTGCAACCGGACTCTGGGTTCCCGAAACGTTCGCCGTGCATCGGTACCCAAAATCAGTGAGTAATAGCATACAAAACTGGCCAGAATAGGCCAAAAGTGAGAGTTTTGACGAGTTCTCCGTAACCGGACCTCAGGGTTCCCGAAACATTCGTATCGCAGGAAAACCCCAAAACAGTGACTAATTGCATAGAAAACTGGACAGAACAAGCCAACAATATGAGTTTTGACGAGTTCCCCGTAACCGCACCTCGGGGTTCCCGAAACGTTCGGATCGCAGTGGGAACCAAAATCAGTGAGTAAAAGCATGTAAAACTGGCCATAATAGGCTAAAACTACGAGTATTTAGGAGTTCCCCGTAACCGGACCCCGGGGTTCCCGAAATGTTCGGATCATAGCGGGACCCAAAATCAGTGAGTAATAGCATACAAAACTAGCCGGAATAAGCCAAAACTGTGATTTTTGACGAGTTCCCCGTAACCGGGCCCCGGGGTTCCAAAACATTTGGATCGCAGTAGGACCCAAAATAAGTGAGTAATAGCATACAAATCTAGCCAAAATAGGCCAAAACTACAAGTTTTGACGAGTTCCCCGTAACCGGACCCTGAAGTTCCCGAAATGTTCGGATCACAGCGGGACACAAAGTCAATAACTAATAGCATACAAAACTGTCCGCAGTAGGCCTAAACTGCAAGTTTTGACTTGTTCCCTGTAACCGGACCCCGGGGTTCCCGAAACGTTCGGATCACAGCGGGACCCAATATCAGTGACTAATAGCATATAAAACCGGACACAATAGGCCCAAACTACAAGTTTTGACGAGTTCCCCGTAACCGGACCCAGGGGTTCCCGAAACATTCGGATCACAGCGAGATCCAAAATCAGTGACTAATAGCATCCAAAACTGACCGGAATAGGCCGAAAGTGCGAGTTTTGACGAGTTCCCCGCAACCGGACCCCGGGGTTCGCGTCGGATCACAGCGGGACCCAAAATCAGTGACTAATAGCATACAAAACTAGCCACAATAGGCCAAAACTACGAGTTTTTACGAGTTCCACGTAACCGGACCCAGGGGTTCCCGAAACATTCGGATCGCAAAAGGACCCAAAATGAGTGAGTAAAAGCATACTAATCTGGCCAAAATAGGCCAAAATTACAAGTTTTAACGAGTTCCCAGTAACCGGACCCCGAGGTTCCCTAAATGTTCGGATCGAAGCGGGAAACAAAATCAGAGACTAATAGCATAGAAAACTGGCCGGAATATCCCAAAACTATGGGTTTTGAGGAGTTCCCTGTAACCGGACCCCGGGGTTCCCGAAACGTTTGAATCACGGTGATTCGTCCATTTTGCATCATGCTTTCATATTGATATTTATCGCTTTTTGGGCTGTTATTACACTTCACGGTACAATACTTATGCATTTTCTCTCTTATTTTGCAAGGTTTACATGAAGAGGGAGAATACCGGCAGCTGGAATTCTGGCCTGAAAAGGGAGCAAGTTTGAGATACCTAATCCGCGCAACTCCAAAAGCCGTGAAAGTGAACGAGGATTTTTTAGGGATGTATAAAAAATACTGGGCCGAAGAAGTACTAGAGGGGCGCCAGCAGGGGGCCACAAGCCTGCTATGCGCGGCCACCCCCTGGCCACGCCTAGGGGGCTTGTGGGCTCCCTGCTGGCTCTCTAGCACCCCTCTTTTGCTACAAGAAGGGTTTCGTTCCAGAAAAAATCAAGAGGAGGCTTTTCGGAGGATTCGCCGCCGCCACGAGGCGGAACTTCAGCAGAACCAATCTATAGCTCCGGCAGGACGATCCTGCCGGGGAAACTTCCCTCCCGGAGGGGGAAATCGTCGCCATCGTCATCACCAACACTCCTCTCATCGGAGGGGACTCATCACCATCAACATCTTCATCAACATCATCTCATCTCCAAATCTCTAGTTCATCTCTTGTAACCAATCTCCGTCTCGCGACTCCGATTGGTACTTGTAAGGTTGCTAGTAGTGTTAATTACTCTTTGTAGTTGATGCTAGTTGGATTACTTGGTGGAAGATTATATGTTCAGATCCTTGATGCTACTTATTACCTCTCTGGTCATGAATATGATTATGCCTTGTGAGTAGTTACTTTTATTCCTGAGGACATGGGATAAGTCTTGTGATAAGTAGTCATGTGAATTTGGTATTCGTTCGATAATTTGATGTGTTGTATGTTGTTTTTCCTCTAGTGGTGTTATGTGAACATCGACTACATAACACTTCACCATTATTAGGACCTAGAGGAAGGCATTGGGAAGTAGTAAGTAGATGATGGGTTGCTAGAGTGACATAAGCTTAAACCCTAGTTTATGCGTTGCTTCGTAAGGGGCTGATTTGGATCCACTAGTTTAATGCTATGGTTAGACTTTGTCTTAATTCTTATTTCGTAGTTGCGGATGCTTGCGAGAGGGGTTAATCATAAGTGGGATGCTTGTCCAAGTAAGGGTAGTACCCAAGCGCCGGTCCACCCACATATCAAACTATCAAAGTAGCGAACGCAAATCATATGAACATGATGAAAACTAGCTTGACATAAATTCCCATGTGTCCTCGGGAGTGTTTTACCTCCTATAAGACTTTGTCTAGGCTTGTCCCTTGCTACAAAAGGGATTGGGCCACCTTGCTGCACCGTTGTTACTTTTGTTACTTGTTGCTTCCTACAAATCATCTCACCACAAAACTACTTGTTACCGATAATTTAAGTGCTTGCAGATATTACCTTGCTGAAAACCACTTGTCAGATCCTTCTGCTCCTCGTTGGGTTCGACACTCTTACTTATCGAAAGGACTACGATAGATCCCCTATTCTTGTGGGTCATCACACAGCGGGAGCCAAAATCAATGACCAATAGCGTACAAAACTGTCCACAATAGGCGAAACATGCGAGTTTTGACGAGTTCCCCGTAACCGGACCCAAGGGTTCGCGAAATAGTCGGATCACATAGGGACCCAGAATCAGTGACTAATGGCATAGAAAACTGTCCACAATAGGTGAAACCTGCGAGTTTTGACGAAGTTCCCGTAACCGGACCCAAGGGTTCGCGAAACAGTTGGATCACATCGGGACCCAATATCAGTGACTAATGGCATAGAAAACTGGCCGGAATATGCCAAAACTGTGAGTTTTGACGAGTTCCCCGTAACTGTACCTCGGGGTTCCCGAAATGTTCGAGTCGCAGCGGGGCCCAAAATGAGTGAGTAATAGCATATAAAGCTGGCCAGAATAGGCCAAAACTGCGAGTTTTAACGAGTTCCCTGTAACCGGACCCCGAGGTTCCCGAAATGTTCGGATCACAACGGGACACAAAATCAATGAGTAATTGCATACAAAACTGGCCAGAATAGGCCAAAACTGCGAGTTTTGACGAGTTCTCCGTAACCGGACCCCGGGGTTCTTGAAACATTCGTATCGCAGGAAAACCCAAAAACAGTGACTAATAGCATAGAAAACTGGCAAGAACAAGCAAACACTGTGAGTTTTGAGGAGTTCCCCGTAACCGGACCCCGGGGTTCCCGAAACGTTCGGATCACAGCGGGACCCAAAATCAGTGACCATTAGCATACAAAACTATCCACATTAGGCGAAACCTGCGAGTTATGAGGTGTTCCCCGTAACCGGACCCCGAGATTCCCTAAATGTTTGGATCACAGCGGGACTCAAAATCAGTGACTAATAGCATATAAAATTGGTCACAATAGGCAAAAACTGCGAGTTCTGACGAGTTCCACGTAACCGGACCACGGGGTCCCCGAAACGTCTGGATCGCAGCGGGACCCAAAACCAACGAGTAATTGCATACAAAACTGGCCAGAATAGGCCAAAATTGTGAGTTTTGACGAGTTCTCCGTAACCGGACCCCGGGGTTCCCGAAACATTTGTATCGCAGGAAAACCCCAAAACAATGACTAATAGCATCGAAAACTGGCCAGAATAAGCCAACACTGTTAGTTTTGACGAGTTCCCCGTAACCGCACCTCGGGGTTCCCGAAACGTTTGGATCGCAACGGGACCCAAAATCAGTGAGTAAAAGCATATAAAACTGGCCAGAATAGGCTAAAACCGTGAGTTTTGAGGAGTTCCCGTAACCGGACCCCGAGGTCCCCGAAACATTCGGATGATAGCGGGACCGAAAATCAGTGACTATTAGCATACAAAACTGTCCACAATAGGCGAAACCTGCGAGTTTTGACGAGTTCCCGTTAACCGAACCCCGAGGTTCCCTAAATGTCCGGATCACAGTGGGACACAAAATCAGTGACTAATAGCATACAAAACTGACCAGAATAGGCCAAAAGTGCAAGTTTTGACGAGTTCCCCGCAACCGGACCCCGGGGTTCCCGAAATGTTCGGACCACAGCGGGACCCAAAATCAGTGACTAATAGCATACAAAACTGGCCACAATAGGCGAAAACTACGAGTTTTGACGAGTTCCACGTAACCGGACCCAGGGGTTACCGAAACATTCGGATCGCAAAAGGACCCAAAATCAGTGAGTAATGGCATACAAATCTGGCCAAAATAGGCCAAAATTACAAGTTTTAACGAGTTCCCCGTAACCTGTCCTCGAGGTTTCCGAAATGTTCGGATCACAGCGGGACACAAAATCAGAGACTAATAGCATAGAAATGTGGCCGGAATATGCCAAAACTATGAGTTTTGAGGAGTTCCTCGTAACCAGACCCCGGGGTTCCCGAAACGTTCGGATCACGGCGGGACCCAAAATCAATGAATAATAGCATACAAACTGTCCACAATAGGCGAAATCTCCGAGTTTTGACGAGTTCCCCTTAACCAGACCCAAGGGTTTGCGAAACAGTCGGATCACACTGGGACCCAAAATAAGTAACTAATAGCATACCAAATTGTCCACAATAGGCGAAACCTGCGAGTTTTGACAAGTTCCCCGTAACCGGACCCAACGGTTTGCGAAACAGTCGGATCACATCGGGACCCAATATCAGTGACTAATGGCATAGAAAACTGGCCGGAATAGGCCAAAACTGTGAGTTTTAACGAGTTCCCTGTAACCGACCCCGAGGTTTCCGAAATGTTCGGATCACAACGGGACACAAAATCAGTGAGTAATAGTAAACAAAAGACCGAAATAGGCAAAAAGTGCGAGTTTTGACAAATTCCCCACAACCGGACCTTGGGGTTCCCGAAACATTCGAAGCACCGCGGGACCCAAAATCAGTGACTAATAGTATACAAAACTAGCCACAATAGGCAAACACTTCGAGTTTTCACGAGTTCCACGTAACCGGACCCTGGGTTCCCAAAACGTCGGGATCGTAGCAGTACCCAAAATCAATGAGTAATTGCATACAGAACTGGCCAGAATAGTCCAAAATTTTGAGTTTTGACGAGTTCTACGTAACCGAACCGCGGGGTTCCCGAAACATTTGTATCGCAGGAAAACCCAAAAACAGTGACTAATAGCATAGAAATCTGGCCAAAACAAGCCAACACTGTGAGTTTTGACGAGTTCACCATAGCCGCACCTGGGGGTTCCCGAAACTTCGGATCACAGCGGGACCCAAAATCAGTGAGTAAAAGCATATAAAACTGGCTAGAATAGGCTAAAACTGCGAGTTTTGAGTAGTTCCCCATAACCGGACCCCGGGGTTCCCGAAACGTTCGGATCACAGTGGGACCCAAAATCAGTGACTAATAGCATACAAAATTGTTCACAATAGGTGAAACCTGCGAGTTTTGACAAGTTCCCCGTAACCGACCCAAGGGTTCGCGAAGCAGCCCAATAACAGCGGGACCCAAAATCAATGACTAATAGCGTACAAAACTGTCCACAATAGGCGAAACATGCGAGTTTTGATGAGTTCCCCGTAACCGGACCCAAGGGTTCCGAAACAGTTTGATCACATCGCGACCCAAAATCAGTGACTAATGGTATGGAAAACTGTCCACAATAGGCGAAACCTGCGAGTTTTGACGAGTTCCCCGTAACCGGACCCAAGGGTTCGCGAAACAGTCGGATCACATCGGGACCCAATATCAGTGACTAATGGCATAGAAACCTGGCCGGAATAGGCCAAAACTACGAGTTTTAACGAGTTCCCGTAACCGGACCCTGAGGTTCCCGAAATGTTCAGATCACAACGGGACACAAAATCAATGAGTAATTGCATACAAAATTGGCCAGAATAGGCCAAAACTGCGAGTTTTGACGAGTTCTCCATAACCGGACCCCGGGGTTCCAGAATCATTCGTATCGCAGGAAAACCCAAAAACAGTAACTAATAGTATAGAAAACTGGCCAGAACAAGCAAACAGTGTGAGTTTTGACGAGTTCCCCGTAACCGCACCTGGGGGTTCCCGAAATGTTCGGATCGCAGCGGAACCCAAAATCAGTGAGTAAAAGCATATAAAACTGGCCATAATAGGCTAAAACTGCGAGTTTTGAGGACTTCCCCGTAACTGGAACCCGGGGTTCCCAAAACATTCGGATCACAACGGGACCCAAAATCAGTGACTATTAGCATACAAAACCGCCGACAATAGGCGAAACCTGCGAGTTTTGACGAGTTCCCCGTAACCGGACCCCGAGGTTCCCAAAATGTTCGGATCACAGCGGGACCCAAAATCAGTGACTAATAGTATGTAAACTGGCCACAATAGGCAAAAACTACGAGTTTTGACGAGTTCCACGTAACCGGACCCAGGGGTTACCGAAACATTCGGATCGCAAAAGGACCCAAAATCAGTGAGTAATGGCATACAAATCTGGCCAAAATAGGCCAAAATTACAAGTTTTAACGAGTTCCCCGTAACCTGTCCTCGAGGTTTCCGAAATGTTCGGATTACAGCGGGACACAAAATCAGAGACTAATAGCATAGAAATGTGGCTTGAATATGCCAAAACTATGAGTTTTGAGGAGTTCCTCGTAACCAGACCCCGGGGTTCCCGAAACGTTCGGATCACGGCGGGACCCAAAATCAATGAATAATAGCATACAAACTGTCCACAATAGGCGAAATCTCCGAGTTTTGACGAGTTCCCCTTAACCAGACCCAAGGGTTTGCGAAACAGTCGGATCACACTGGGACCCAAAATAAGTAACTAATAGCATACCAAATTGTCCACAATAGGCGAAACCTGCGAGTTTTGACAAGTTCCCCGTAACCGGACCCAACGGTTTGCGAAACAGTCGGATCACATCGGGACCCAATATCAGTGACTAATGGCATAGAAAACTGGCCGGAATAGGCCAAAACTGTGAGTTTTGACGAGTTCCCTGTAACCGACCCCGAGGTTTCTGAAATGTTCGGATCACAACGGGACACAAAATCAGTGAGTAATAGTAAACAAAAGACCGAAATAGGCAAAAAGTGCGAGTTTTGACAAATTCCCCACAACCGGACCTTGGGGTTCCCGAAACATTCGAAGCACTGCGGGACCCAAAATCAGTGACTAATAGTATACAAAACTAGCCACAATAGGCAAACACTTCGAGTTTTCACGAGTTCCACGTAACCGGACCCTGGGGTTCCCAAAACGTCGGGATCGTAGCAGTACCCAAAATCAATGAGTAATTGCATACAGAACTGGCCAGAATAGTCCAAAATTTTGAGTTTTGACGAGTTCTACGTAACCGAACCGCGGGGTTCCCGAAACATTTGTATCGCAGGAAAACCCAAAAACAGTGACTAATAGCATAGAAATCTGGCCAAAACAAGCCAACACTGTGAGTTTTGACGAGTTCACCATAGCCGCACCTGGGGGTTCCCGAAACTTCGGATCACAGCGGGACCCAAAATCAGTGAGTAAAAGCATATAAAACTGGCTAGAATAGGCTAAAACTGCGAGTTTTGAGTAGTTCCCCATAACCGGACCCCGGGGTTCCCGAAACGTTCGGATCACAGCGGGACCCAAAATCAGTGACTAATAGCATACAAAATTGTTCACAATAGGTGAAACCTGCGAGTTTTGACAAGTTCCCCGTAACCGACCCAAGGGTTCGCGAAGCAGTCCACTAACAGCGGGACCCAAAATCAATGACTAATAGCGTACAAAACTGTCCACAATAGGCGAAACATGCGAGTTTTGATGAGTTCCCCGTAACCGGACCCAAGGGTTCGCGAAACAGTTTGATCACATCGCGACCCAAAATCAGTGACTAATGGTATGGAAAACTGTCCACAATAGGCGAAACCTGCGAGTTTTGACGAGTTCCCCGTAACCGGACCCAAGGGTTCGCGAAACAGTCGGATCACATCGGGACCCAATATCAGTGACTAATGGCATAGAAACCTGGCCGGAATAGGCCAAAACTACGAGTTTTAACGAGTTCCCGTAACCAGACCCTGAGGTTCCCGAAATATTCAGATCACAACGGGACACAAAATCAATGAGTAATTGCATACAAAATTGGCCAGAATAGGCCAAAACTGCGAGTTTTGATGAGTTCTCCATAACCGGACCCCGGGGTTCCAGAATCATTCGTATCGCAGGAAAACCCAAAAACAGTAACTAATAGTATAGAAAACTGGCCAGAACAAGCAAACAGTGTGAGTTTTGACGAGTTCCCCGTAACCGCACCTGGGGGTTCCCGAAATGTTCGGATCGCAGCGGAACCCAAAATCAGTGAGTAAAAGCATATAAAACTGGCCATAATAGGCTAAAACTGCGAGTTTTGAGGACTTCCCCGTAACTGGAACCCGGGGTTCCCAAAACATTCGGATCACAACGGGACCCAAAATCAGTGACTATTAGCATACAAAACCGCTGACAATAGGCGAAACCTGCGAGTTTTGACGAGTTCCCCGTAACCGGACCCCGAGGTTCCCAAAATGTTCGGATCACAGCGGGACCCAAAATCAGTGACTAATAGTATGTAAACTGGCCACAATAGGCAAAAACTACGAGTTTTGACGAGTTCCACGTAACCGGACCACGGGGTTCCAGAAACGTCCGGATCGCAGCGGGACCCAAAATCAATGAGTAATTGCATACAAAACTGGCCAGAATAGGCCAAAACTGCGAGTTTGGACGAGTTCTCCGTAACCGGACCCCGGGGTTCCTGAAACATTCGTATCGGAGGAAAACCCCAAAACAGTGACTAATAGAAAACTGGCCAGAATAAGCAAACACTGTGAGTTTTGACGAGTTCCCTGGAACCGCTCCTCGATGTTCCCAAAATGTTCGGATCACAGCGGGACCCAAAATCAGTGAGTAAAAGCATATAAAACTGGCCAGAATAGGCTAAAACCACGAGTTTTGATGAGTTCCCCATAACCGGACCCCGGGGTTCCCGAAACGTTCGGATCACAGCGGGACCAAAAATCAATGACTATTAGCATACAAAACAGTCCACGATAGGCAAAAGTGCGAGTTTTTATGAGTTCCCCGCAACCGGACCCCGGGGTTCCCGAAATGTTCGGATCACACCGGGACCCAAAATTAGTGACTAATATCATACAAAACTGGCCACAATAGGCCAAAACTACGAGTTTTGATGAGTTCCACGTAACCGGACCCAGGGGTTCCCTAAACATTCTCATCGCAAAAGGACCCAAAATCAGTGAGTAATAGCATACAAATCTGGCCAAAATAATCCAAGATTACCGAGTTCCCCGTAAACGGACCCCGAGGTTCCCGAAATGTTCGGATCACATCGGGACACAAAATCAGAGACTAATAGCATACAAAACTGTCCGGAATAGGTAAAACTAGGAGTTTTGACGAGTTTCCCGTAACCGGACCCCGGGGTTCCACAAACGTTTGGATCGCAGCACGACCCAAAGTAAGTGAGTAATAGCATACAAATCTAGCCAGAATAGGCCAAAACTACAAGTTTTGAGGAGTTCCTGTAACCGGTCCCCGAGGATCCCGAAATGTTTGGATCACAACGGGACACAAAATAAGTGAGTAATAGCATACAAAACTGTCCGCAATAGGCCTAAACTGCGAGTTTTGACGAGTTCCCCGTAACCGGACCCCGGGGGTTCCCGAAACGTTCGGATCACAACGGGACCCAAAATAAGTGAGTAATAGCATACAAATCTGGCCAAAATAGGCCAAAATTACAAGTTTTAACGAGTTCCCCGTAACCGGACCCCGAAGTTCCCGAAATGTTCCGATCACAGTGGGAGACAAGATCAGAGACTAATAGCATAGAAAGCTGGCCGGAATATGCCAAAACTGTGAGTTTTGAGGAGTTCCCCGTAACCAAACCCTGGGGTTCCCGAAATTCATGAGTAATAACATACAAAAATGGCCAAAACTACGAGTTTAACGAGTTCCCCGTAACCGGACGCCCAGGTTCCCTAAATGTTCGAATCACAGCGGGACACAAAATTAGTGACTAATAGCACACAAAACTGACCGGATTAGGCCAAAAGTTTGAGTTTTGACGATATCCCCGCAACTGGACACCGGGGTTCCCGAAATGTTCGGATCACAGCGGGACCCAAAATCAGTTACTAATAGCATACAAATCTGGCCACAATAGGCCAAAACTACGGGTTATGACGAGTTCCACGTAACCGGACCCAGGGGTTCCCGAAACATTCGGATCGTAGAAGGACCCAAAATCAGTGAGTAATACCATACAAATCTGGCCATAATAGGCCAAAATTACAAGTTTTAACGAGTTCCCCGTAACCGGACCCCGAGGTTCCCGAAATGTTTGCATCAGAGCGGGACACTAAATCAGAGACTAATAGAATAGAAAATTGGTCGGAATATGCCAAAACTGTGAGTTTAGAGGAGTTCCCCGTAACCGTACCCCGGGGTTCCAAAAACGTTCGGATCACGGCGGGACCCAAAATTAGTGACTAATTGCATACAAAACTGTCCACAATGGGCGAAGTCTGCGAGTTTGACGAGTTCCCGTAACTGGACTCAAAGGTTTGCAAAACAGTCGGATCACAGCAGGACCAACAATCAGTGACTAATAGTATACAAAACTATCCACAATAGGCGAAACCTGCGAGTTTGGACGAGTTCCCCGTAACCGGATACAAGGGTTCGCGAAACAGCGGATCACATCGGGACCCAAAATCAGTGACTAATGGCATAGAACACTCGCCGGAATAGGCCAAAACTCTCGGTTTTTACGAGTTCCCCGTAACCGCACCTCGGGGTTCCTGAAATGTTCAGATCACAGCGGGACACAAAATGAGTGAATTGCAAACAAAACTTACCGGAATAGGCAAGAAGTGTTAGTTTTGACGAGTTCCACGTATCCGGCCCCGGGGTTCCCGAAACGTCCGGATTGCATCGGGACCCAAAATCAATGAGTAATTGCATACAAAGCTGGCCAAAATAGTCCAAAACTGCGAGTTTTGACAAGTTCTCCTAACCGGACCCCGGGATTCCCGAAACATTCGCATCGCAGGAAAACCCAAAAACATTGCGTAATAGCATACAAAACTTGCCAGAGCAGGCCAAAACTACGAATTTTGACGATTTCCCTGCAACCGGACCGTGGGTTCCCGAAACGTTGGCACCGCATCGGTACCCAAAATCAGTGACTAATAGCATACCAAGCTAGGCAAAATAGGCCAAAACTATGAGTTTTAACGAGTTCTCCGTAACCGGACCCCGAGGTTCCCGAAATGTTCGGATAACAGCGGGACACAAAATCAATGAGTAATAGCATACAAAACTGGCCGGAATATGCCAAAACTGCGAGTTTTCACGATTTCCCCGCAACCGGACCCTGGGGTTCCCGAAACATTCGGATCACAGCGGGACCCAAAATCAGTGACTAATAGCATACAAATCTGGCCAAAATTGGCCAAAACTGCGAGTTTTGACGAGTTCTCCGTAACCGGACCCCGGGGTTCCCGAAACATTCGTATAGCAAGAAAACCCCAAAACAGTGACTAATAGCATAGAAAACTGGACAGAACAAGCCAACACTGTGAGTTTTGACGAGTTCCCCATAACCGCACCTCGGGGTTCCCGAAACGTTCGGATCGCAGCGGGACCCAAAATCAGTGAGTAAAAGCATATAAAACTGGCCAGAATAGGCTAAAACTGCGAGTATTTAGGAGTTCCCCGTAACCGGACCCAAGGGTTCGCGAAATAGTCGGATCACATCGGGACCCAGAATCAGTGACTAATGGCATAGAAAACTGTCCACAATAGGTGAAACCTGCGAGTTTTGACGAGTTCCCCGTACCCGGATCCAAGGGTTCGCGAAACAGTTGGATCACATCGGGACCCAATATCAGTGACTAATGGCATAGAAAACTGGCCGGAATAGGCCAAAACTGTGAGTTTTGACGAGTTCCCCGTAACTGCACCTCGGGGTTCCCGAAATGTTCGAGTCGCAGCGGGGCCCAAAATGAGTGAGTAATAGCATATAAAGCTGGCCAGAATAGGCCAAAACTGCGAGTTTTAACGAGTTCCGTGTAACCAGACCCCGAGGTTCCCGAAATGTTCGGATCACAACGGGACACAAAATCAATGAGTAATTGCATACAAAACTGGCCAGAATAGGCCAAAACTGCGAGTTTTGACGAGTTCTCCGTAACCGGACCCCGGGGTTCTTGAAACATTCGTATCGCAGGAAAACCCAAAAACAGTGACTAATAGCATAGAAAACTGGCCAGAACAAGCAAACACTGTGAGTTTTGAGGAGTTCCCCGTAACCGGACCCCGGGGTTCCCGAAACGTTCGGATCACAGCGGGACCCAAAATCAGTGACCATTAGCATACAAAACTGTCCACATTAGGCGAAACCTGCGAGTTTTGAGGTGTTCCCCGTAACCGGACCCCGAGATTCCCTAAATGTTTGGATCACAACGGGACTCAAAATCAGTGACTAATAGCATACAAAATTGGCCACAATAGGCAAAAACTGCGAGTTTTGACGAGTTCCACGTAACCGGACCACGGGGTTCCCGAAACGTCCGGATCGCAGCAGGACCCAAAATCAACGAGTAATTGCATACAAAACTGGCCAGAATAGGCCAAAACTGTGAGTTTTGACGAGTTCTCCGTAACCGGACCCCGGGGTTCCCGAAACATTCGTATCGCAGGAAAACCCCAAAACAATGACTAATAGCATCGAAAACTGGCCAGAATAAGCCAACACTGTTAGTTTTGACGAGTTCCCTGTAACCGCACCTCGGGGTTCCCGAAACGTTTGGATCGCAACGGGACCCAAAATCAGTGAGTAAAAGCATATAAAACTGGCCAGAATAGGCTAAAACCGTGAGTTTTGAGGAGTTCCCGTAACCGGACCCCGAGGTCCCCGAAACATTCTGATGATAGCGGGACCGAAAATCTGTGACTATTAGCATACAAAACTGTCCACAATAGGCGAAACCTGCGAGTTTTGACGAGTTCCCGTTAACCGAACCCCGAGGTTTCCTAAATGTCCGGACCACAGTGGGACACAAAATCAGTGACTAATAGCATACAAAACTGACCGGAATAGGCCAAAAGTGCAAGTTTTGACGAGTTCCCCGCAACCGGGCCCCGGGGTTGCCGAAATGTTCCGACCACAGCGGGACCCAAAATCATTGACTAATAGCATACAAAACTGGCCACAATAGGCAAAAACTACGAGTTTTGACGAGTTCCACGTAACCGGACCCAGGGGTTCCCGAAACATTCGGATCGCAAAAGGACCCAAAATCAGTGAGTAATGGCATACAAATCTGGCCAAAATAGGCCAAAATTACAAGTTTTAACGAGTTCCCCGTAACCGGTCCCCGAAGTTCCCGAAATGTTCGGATCACAGCGGGACACAAAATCAGAGACTAATAGCATAGAAAAGTGGCCGGAATATGCCAAAACTATGAGTTTTGAGGAGTTCCTCGTAACCAGACCCCGGGGTTCCCGAAATTCATGAGTAATAACATACAAAACTGGCCAAAACTACGAGTTTAACGAGTTCCCCATAACCGGACCCCCAGGTTCCCTAAATGTTCGGATCACAGCGGGACACAAAATTAGTGACTAATAGCATACAAAACTGACCGGATTAGGCCAAAAGTTTGAGTTTTGACGAGTTCCCTGCAACTGGACACCGGGTTTCCCGAAATTTTCGGATCACAGCGGGACCCAAAATCAGTTACTAATAGCATACAAATCTGGCCACAATAGGCCAAAACTACGGGTTATGACGAGTTCCACGTAACCGGACCCAGGGGTTCCCGAAACATTCGGATCGTAGAAGGACCCAAAATCAGTGAGTAATACCATACAAATCTGGCCATAATAGGCCAAAATTACAAGTTTTAACGAGTTCCCCGTAACCGGACCCCGAGGTTCCCGAAATGTTTGCATCAGAGCGGGACACAAAATCAGAGACTAATAGAATAGAAAATTGGTCGGAATATGCCAAAACTGTGAGTTTAGAGGAGTTCCCCGTAACCGTACCCCGGGGTTCCAAAAACGTTCGGATCACGGCGGGACCCAAAATTAGTGACTAATTGCATACAAAACTGTCCACAATGGGCGAAGTCTTCGAGGTTGACGAGTTCCCGTAACTGGACTCAAAGGTTTGCAAAACAGTCGGATCACAGCAGGACCAACAATCAGTGACTAATAGTATACAAAACTATCCACAATAGGCGAAACCTGCGAGTTTGGACGAGTTCCCCGTAACCGGATACAAGGGTTCGCGAAACAGCGGATCACATCGGGACCCAAAATCAGTGACTAATGGCATAGAACACTCGCCGGAATAGGCCAAAACTCTCGGTTTTGACGAGTTCCCCGTAACCGCACCTCGGGGTTCCCGAAATGTTTGAATCGTAGCGGGCCCCAAAATGAGTGAGTAGTAGCAAAGAAAACTGGCCAGAATAGGCCAAAACTGCGAGTTTTAACGAGTTCCCCGTAACCGGACCCCGAGGTTCCTGAAATGTTCAGATCACAGCGGGACACAAAATGAGCGAATTGCAAACAAAACTTACCGGAATAGGCAAGAAGTGTTAGTTTTGACGAGTTCCACGTATCCGGCCCCGGGGTTCCCGAAACGTCCGGATTGCATCGGGACCCAAAATCAATGAGTAATTGCATACAAAACTGGCCAAAATAGTCAAAAACTGCGAGTTTTGACAAGTTCTCCGTAACCGGACCCCGGGATTCCCGAAACATTTGCATCGCAGGAAAACCCAAAAACATTGCGTAATAGCATACAAAACTTGCCGGAGCAGGCCAAAACTACGAATTTTGACGATTTCCCTGCAACCTGATCCTGGGTTCCCGAAACGTTCGCACCGCATCGGTACCCAAAATCAGTGACTAATAGCATACCAAACTAGGCAAAATAGGCCAAAACTATGAGTTTTAACGAGTTCTCCGTAACCGGACCCCGAGGTTCCCGAAATGTTCGGATAACAACGGGACACAAAATCACTGAGTAATAGCATACAAAACTGGCCGGAATATACCAAAACTACGAGTTTTCATGATTTCCCCGCAACCGGACCCTGGGGTTCCCGAAACATTCGGATCACAGCCCAAAATCAGTGACTAATAGCATACAAATCTGGCCAAAATTGGCCAAAACTGCGAGTTTTGACGAGTTCTCCGTAACCGGACCCCGGGGTTCCCGAAACATTCGTATAGCAGGAAAACCCCAAAACAATGACTAATTAGCATAGAAAGCTGGACAGAACAAGCCAGCACTGTGAGTTTTGACGAGTTACCCATAACCGCACCTCGGGGTTCCCAAAACGTTTGGATCGCAGCGGGACCCAAAATCAGTGAGTAAAAGCATATAAAACTGGCCAGAATAGGCTAAAACTGCGAGTATTTAGGAGTTCCCCATAACCGGACCCCGGGGTTCCCGAAATGTTCGGATCACAGCTGGACCCAAAATCAGTGAGTAATAGCATACAAAACTGGACGGAATAGGCCAAAACAGCGGGACCCAAAATCGATGACTAATTGCATACAAAACTGGCCAGAATAGGCCAAAACTGCGAGTTTTATCGAGTTTTCGGTAACCGGACCCCGGGGTTCCCGAAACATTCTTATCGCAGGAAAACCCAAAAACAGTGACTAATAGCATAGAAAACTGGCCAGAACAGGCCAACAGTATGAGTTTTGACGAGTTCCCCGTAACCGCACCTCGGGGTTCCCGAAATGTTCCGACCGCAACGGGACCCAAAATCAATGAGTAATATCATATAAAACTGTCCAGAATAAGCCAAAATTGCGAGTTTTAATGAGTTCCCCGTAACCGGACCCCGAGGTTCCCGAAATGTTTGAATCACAGCGGGATACAAAATCAGTGAGTAATAGCATACTAAACTGGCCGGAAGAGGCTAAAATTGTGAGTTTTGACGAGTTACCCGTAACCGGACCCCGGGGTTCCCGAAATGTTCGAATCGCAGTAGGACCCAAAATCAGTGAGCGATAGCATACAAATCTAGCCACAATAGGCCAAAACTACAAGTTTTGAGGAGTTCTCCGTAACTGGACACCGAGGTTACCGAAATGTTTGGATCATAGCGGGACACAAAATGAGTGACTAATAACATACAAAACTGTCCGCAGTAGGCCTAAACGCGAGTTTTGACGAGTTCCCCGTAACCGGACCACGGGGTTCCCGAAACATTCGTATCGCAGGAAAACCCAAAAACATTGACTAATAGCATAGAAAACTGGCCAGAACAGGCCAACAGTGTGAGTTTTGACGAGTTCCCCGTAATCGCACCTCGGGGTTCCAGAAATTTTTGGACCGCGGCGGGACACAAATCAGTGAGTAATTTCATATAAAACTCGCCCAAATAGGTCAAAACTGCGAGTTTTAACGAGTTCCCCGTAACCGGACCCCGAGGTTCCCGAAATGTTCGGATCACAGCGGGACACAAAATCAGTGAGTAATAGCATACAAAACTAGCCGGAATAGGCCAAAATTGTGAGTTTTGACGAGTTAACCGTAACCGGACCCCGGGGTTCCCGAAACGTTCGGATCGTAGTAGGACCCTAGATCAGTGAGTAATAGCATACAAAACTAGCCAGAATAGGCCAAAACTGCGAGTTTTACGGAGTTCCCCGTAACCGGACCCCGAGGTTCCCGAAATGTTTGGATCACAGCGGGACACAAAATGAGTGACTAATAACATACAAAACTGTCCGAAGTAGGCCTATACTGCGAGTTTTGACGAGTTCCCCGTAACTGGACCCGGGGGTTTCCGAAACGTCCGGATCGCAGTGGGACCCAAAATCAATGAGTAATTGCATACAAAACATGCCAGAGTAGGCCAAAACTGCGAGTTTTTAACTAGTTTTCGGTAACCACACCCCGGTGTTCCCGAAACATTCGTGTCGCTGGAAAACCCAAAAACAGGGACTAATAGCATAGAAAACTGGCCAGAACAGGCCAACACTGTGAGTTTTGACGACTTCCCCGTAACCGCACCTCGGTGTTCCCGAAACGTTCAGATCGCAGCGGGACCCAAAATCAGTGAGTAATAGCATATAAAACTGGCCAGAATAGGCCAAAACTGTGAGTTATAACGAGTTCCCCGTAACCGGACCCCGACGTTCCCGAAATGTTTGCATCACAGCGGGACACTAAATCAGTGACTAATAACATACAAAACTGTCCTTAGTAGGCCTAAACTCCGAGTTTTGACGAGTTCCCCGTAACCGGACCCCGGGGTTTCCGAAACGTCCGAATCACAGCGGGACCCAAAATCAGTGACTAATAGCATACAAAATTGACCGGAATAGGCCAAAACTGCGAGATTTGATGAGTTCCCCGTAACCGGACCCAGGGGTTTTCGAAACGTTTGGATCGCAGCGGGACCCAAAGTCATTGACTTTTGCCTATAAAACTGACCGGAATAGGCCAAAACTGCGAGTATTGACGAGTTCCCGCAACCGGACGTTGGGGTTCCAGAAACTTTCAGATCACAGCGGGACCCAAAATCAGTGACTAATAGCATACAAATCTGGCCACAATGGGCGAAAACAACAAGTTTTGATGAGTTCCATGTAACCGGACCCCAGGGTTCCCGAAACGTCCGGATCGCAGCGGGACCCAATATTAATGAGTAATTGCATAGCAAACTAGCCAGAATAGGCCAAAACTGCGAGTTTTAACGAGTTTTC